>NC_064618.1:293626544-298426544 GCF_023898315.1 Schistocerca nitens | reverse complement strand
TAGACGAAATTTGTGGCCTCAGCACCCAGCTGAATCACAGACTCTACTTCCTGAGGTGATGGTATCTTCTGTTGGTGTTTATGGAAATAAGCCTTTATTGTCTGCCAGCAAAGATGTTTTGGGAGCCTTCACCTGATTCCTTTGTTTGTCAACAGTGTTTTCTTTTCCTGTCACAGTTGATCCATTACCACTTCACATGACGGTAGTATCTGTTCCCAAAAGAACGGTTACCGTAGATGACCATGCAGCTTTGCTAGAAATTAAATGATAATTAAATGGACACCCTAGCTGCAAGCAGGCATTGATGTACTTCATTGGGGACATGTTGAAAATGTGTGCCCCGACCGGGACTGAAACCCGGGATCTCCTGCTTTCATGGCATGCAAGGGATAAGTCCCCGCAGGCGCGCTATCCTCTGTACCCTCAGTGGCTCCAATGGATAGAGAGTCTGCCATGTAAGCAGGAGATCCTGGGTTCAAGCCCCGGTCAGGGCACACATTTTCAACATGTCCCCAATGAAGTACATCAACACCTGCTTGCAGCTAGGGTGTCCATTTAATTTTCATTTCATCACCACTTTGTTCCTGGGTCTCTGGGTGGGTGAGATCCATGACAGTCTTCAATTGTTTGTAGCTGTCATCAAGCAGATGTGGTGACAGGTGTTGTGAGCGGTCTTGCCTGACCCCTTGTAAGTGGTGGTAATGCTGCCTCTGCTGCTCGTGTTGTTATCTCCCTCAGGTAATTAACTGATTGCTCCACCTCAGCATTTTGAAATTGAACCACGTGTCTCATTTTGTGCCAAAATGTGAAGCCTCTTAGATGACACCTTCAATATGTTGTGGAAATATCATTTGGAATGGGGTCAAAGTTGATGTTGAAAATTGTCAGCAAGTGGAGAGAAAAATGAGTGTTCAGATTTGTTGTGTACAAATACTTTGGTAGCACTTAATGATACCAACATCAGCCATGTTTGGCCATGTGCTGCCTGTTCGGTAGATGGTTGGCTTTTTATGCACAGTACGATGGTGTTGTTTTGCTTCACAATGCACAGTCACGAGAGCAGTTGATGATGTTCGTTATTCTGGAATTCCAGTCTCCATGATCTGCATTAACATCTCTACCAGTGAAAACTTCGCAATGGAGGGACAGTAATTTCATAAAGTCAGCTAGTTGGAGTTGACCAACAGGTGGATAATACACACCAATGAAGGTAATTTGTCAGTGTTATGTCTCAACAGTGATGCCTGTTGTTTCCATGGCCTCTAATTGTCATCGAGAAATTGCATAATTTCTTCACATCGCACATGAATGCTGTTTGAATTCCACACACAGATTGACCTCTTATTAATTATGGTAGACATGCTGGACTGTTTGTTGCACCCTAACAATTGTCTTGATGGCTGTCTGTGCACTGCAGATGCTATTTCCTATGGCAGATCCAACATCAACTGTGTGTTGGTGTTTAGTAACACATTGTTTTGTGTCAGGGTTACTCTGAGGTCAGAAGATGTAGGTATCAAATTGCTGTCAAATGTGGGGTCAGTCGGTTGAAACTACAGCTTTGAGATTAGAGGGCATTATTTAAGGTATTTTGAGATTTTGCTGGCACTGCTGCTCTTTAGGACCTCTATGCTACCACATAACTTCTTGATCCTTCTTCCTAGTTTGTGTCAAGCAGATGCCACCAAACTTTTTACATGGTGCTCCCAATGACTGACAAAATAACAAGCCTGGGTCAAATTATTCTTGTGAATAGTATTTACAAGCCAGAACAAAACATCTGGGAAAAAAGCTGAAAAACTAAGTTCAAACTTCCGTGTTACTCATTAGCAAGTGGCATGCAATGCATGAAAACAAGAAGAAACAACAGATTTATTTTATAACAAAGTTATCAATGAAGGCAATGTTAGTAAAAATATAGTACCATCAGATATACTATGCACATAGCCAAATATGACAAACTAAGCAGCAAAAAGAATTGGTGAGATGTGAATAACTGACATTTGTCTGCCTACATATCACCAATGTTTGGTTTGGTATTACTTATTGAATCAAGAGAATTGCCTTCAGATGTTCATTAGTCAATCTCATTTGATGTTCTGACTTCTGAAACATTATTTTTGAAAACTTTTACTCATGGACATAATTTGTTCCAAACATTAATGCACATACCACTAGCAAATACCTTCAAGTTTTGGAAACTCAGTATCATGTAAGCAGCAATAAAATTCAACAAGTTTTTTCTCTTTGCGCTTCTCTTTCAGCAACGCATTTGCCTTCAAAACAATGAGATACAACTGCAGTTCAACTGGCACATCATCTAGGTTACAATCAAACGGATTCTGGAATGTCACTCTCAATTCTGTCTAGATCTGAAAATCTCTCCAAAAATGCTTATTCAAGCCAGGTGTTTTTTTTTTTTCTAAACCATTTAAAACAGTGAAAATGGGAAAAGTTTTCTCCTTCCAAGTGTGCTTCAAATAATGACAGTTTTTCCTAAATCCATTGATGATTTTGTAGAGATCAGAGATGAGGTTATCTTTTCCCTGAAGTTTCAGATTCAGGTAGGGTTTGATGTTGACAAAAAATAAAAAATGACAACTTCAACAGCCAGGTAGGATCCAGCAGCAGTGGCCCTGTTCTACCTTTTTCAGTGAGAAAGACAGCTACAGTATTTCATTTGGAAGAATGTAAAAATGAAACAGGACTTTAGTTTGCAGCTGAGCCACCTTGCTGCTGTGTGATTAGGAAATCATAGAATTAAGAATCACTTTCTTCAAGAAAAGCTTGAAGCAGATGGTGATTGAGTACATGTCATATGAATTTCATGCAGGTTAACACGGGCAGGAGACCATGTACAATGTTTGCAACAGTGGTTTGACAGAGTCTTTAGATAATATGACATGATGACACATCCATAGATCCTTGTATACAAAAATATTTGGACCCATATAACAGGCAAATTTTGGAGATGCAACTCTTGACTTACTGTAGTAGGAACAGAGGTTCTTGTGACGGGTGGCAATGTTGCTGCTCAAAAAATTCTGAATGGAGTCTGAGTGGTTCACCATACATGAATTCTGCTGTAGAAGCCCCAGTGTCAGGTTTAACAACTGCACATAGTCCTAGAAGCACAGCAGTAGGTCAGATACACTGTATGTCTTGTCAGATTCAATGAAATTCAAGTACCATCGATGGGCTGGATGAACTGACGTTGTGGGCCAGATAAACTGACATCACGGGCTGGATCAGGCCTGCAGGCCATAGTTTGGTGACCCCTGGTGTAGAGTATTCTGCTCACTGGCTGCTAGCAGTTCTTGTCAGCTTAATCACTACTGAGTGCAGGTCGATCCATCTTTAGTGAGACTGCAGCTGTTTATCTTACCCTGGCCTTAGTTACAGCTGTCTTCCAAGCAACTTGTGCCAGAGTATGTTACCACTAGAGGATGTACATGATAGCTTCACACTTTCTATAGCTTGGAAAGTGTTCCTACTGTCAGGTGGTTTTCCCATTCATTTTGTTACGTTTGAAAGCAACTGGTCACACTTATGATCTGCAGAACATGCTGATTACTAACTAGCTTGCTCTCCTTCCTGGAATGCCTTCTATTGTAATTTACACAGCACTTCAGCAGGATGCAGAGGCATACTACATTTCCAGCATCATGGTAGCTGTAGGTTTGAGGTGGCTCTATATAGCCCATAGCATTTCAATAACAACTACCAGTAACAGTGGAGTGTTCTCCTTTGTCTTTGAGGATTTAACTTACCTTGTTCTATCAGTAGTGGTGGCGACAGAGTACCAGTTTTATTAGCTTCATGGGTGTCACAGTAGGCATGTAGTATAGCAGTTGCTCTAATACTACCACCTCTGTGACTTGCAAGTAACTGTTGGACAGCATTAAGCAAACCTTATATGTATTTTTTGCTCATCAGTTTGAAATATTCACAGTCAGGCTCTTAAGTTTTGAGTGATTTGCCACAGCAAGCTGTCATCAGCAGTAAGTTCTAATGACATGTGGCTGAACACACTGAGGAATGCAAGGGCAGGCACTCAAGTAATTTTTCCAATGTTTTTATCACCGGGATTTTTCTGTGCTTTTGACCCAGTATCTACTCTTATTTTAAAATTTTTGATTTTTGTAAATTTGTAGGTTATTTTGTGCTGTTACACATTTATTATTAGTTTCGTACTTTTTATGTATTCAGTTCTGTTTATCTCACCTAGCTCCTCTGGTCACCATTCCTTCCATCCTCTTTTTTTCTGCTTTTCTGTACATGAGGGGAAGTCAAGCTAAAACCTTAAATATTTTTTTAAAAATATTTATCAAACAAAAATGGGACACAAGTGTATCATTTTTTGACATTGTCTCCTTGTCGTTCAACACACATCCTCCGACACATAGCAAGTGCAGGGACTCCTCCAAACAAGACAATTCTTCTGGTTGTTTGCACAGCCATTCATGTACTGCCTGCTGTGCCTCTTCATCGGAATAAAATTTCTTTCCTACCATCACCTCTAAGTGGTCCAAATATGTGGTAATCACTTGATGCGGGGTTTTGTGGGTGTGGTGGATGTGGCAGAATATCAAAGTGTGAGGCCGAGCATTGTCATGTTGCAAAATGACAATGTAGTCAGAGGTCCGTGTCACTTTGATCTTATTGCATGCCATAGCTGGTTTTTTAACATATTGGAATATGATGCACTGCTGGTGGTGTTTCTGTTAGTTGAGTAGTATTCCAAGACAGCATCTTGTTCATCCAAAAACAGAAGTCAGCAAAACCTTCACAGCAGATTGCTGCATCCAGAACTTCTTGGGTTTTGATGATGAAGAATGGCACCATTCCTTGCTTGCTTTCTTTGTTGTGTGTTGGTGGTAGTGTACCAAAGTTTGTCTCTTGTAACGATTCTCACAAAGAAGCCATCACCTTCTGATGCAAAGCACCACAGATGTTCTTCACAGACATCAATGCATCACTGTTTCAGTTCTGGAGTGAGCTGCCATGGCACCTATCTTGCAGACACTTTGTGAAACTTAAGCACTTCATGGATGGTGTGATGTGCTGAGCCATAACTGATGTTCAAATTTGCGACTATTTCGTCCACTGTCACAAAGCAATTTTCCATCATAATCTCTTCAACTTCTACAGTAGAGTCTGGTGTCACAACATGGTGTGTCAGACCCAGGCACTGAGTGTCTGTTGCAGAAGTCATGTCATTTTCGAACTTTCTATTGCACTCATACATTTACTGCAGTGATAAACATGCTTAACCACATTGGACCTTCATCCACAGATGGATTTCATACCTCCACTGCTCAAAAAACATATGACAGAACACTGTTCTTCCTTGATGCAAACCTCAAATGGGGCAGCCATTTTGAACTGGTATTGTGCCTGAGTTTCACTTGTCTATAGTATGCTGCCACCTGTAGAGCCTTCCTTGCATCATTGGTAACTGTACTGCCAACTTAGAGAACAATGGCACAAAATGATGATTTTTTATTATATTTTTACAGTTTTCATTTCACTTCCCCTCGTATTTCAGTTTCATCTGCGTTCTACAATCTCTTTCAACACTATACTTTGGCCTTAAGGAAAACATCAGTAATTGGAAATTTGAATCCTAGCTGCCAGTCTTGTGTTCCTTGTGACTAATTTTTTCAGGCACTTGTAAGACCTGGGTAGAGTCCCCAGTACTGCCACAAAAATTATCATAGAGGAAGGACTGCAATAGAATACTATTAAAATACTGGAATTAGAAATATGGGTTTGAATGCTGACATTAACAGCTAGGAAAGTGGCATGTAGATCATGTGGCCTGTGGTACCATTTTCCAATGACAATTTCAGCACAGGATGAAACAGTGGGCACTTCGAGGGTTTGTGGATCATGGGATCACAGTAACATGAGAGAGCATACTTTAGTTTACATCTCCTTGCTTTGATTATCATCGTTCCGTCTATTCAGTACATATACAGATCTGCTTTATTTTTCCTGACCTTCTGTCTAGAGCAACTTCTTTTGCATGAATCAAAGTATTTTCAGAAAATAAACATCTATTCCCTTTTTAGCCAACCTCAGTTGTTTCTGGCCACATAGTTCTTCATAGTAACATTCTTGAATAAATGCTTCGTGGTGTTCTTGTCACATCACATTTGTCAATCACGAGCTTTCAACAACTTCCTCTGTTGTCATCGTATGGACCTGAGATTTTAGTATGCTGTTAGGTACTTTAGTTGGCCAGATTATGTCATGGAGACATCAAGAATTCATGGAACTTCCATATTCTACCAGATACTATGTTAATGCCTGTGACTGAAGAATGTTCACAATAATGTTGATTTTATTGGATGGAGGATGACTCAGTTGATTTCTCTATTACCTTACATCATCAAGTGCCCATTTCCATGCAGCACTGAGGATGTAGCCACTGCCTCAGTTTAAGTTGAGATCAGTATCTTTAACTATAACTTTAAACAACACAGAGATTACAACCTCAGTGCAGCAATGAAATGGGTGCTTGATACTGAAAGGCAACAGAGAAATCAATTGAGTCATCCACCGTCTAATGAAATCAGCATCACTACCACTGTTCTGCAATCAAAGACATCGGCACAGTCTCTCGTGATGCATGGGAGATCTGTGATGCCTCCATGACATAATTCAGCCAACTAAAGTATCTTATTCCCTTATGATGTCAATGGAGGAAGTTGTTGATAGTTTGAGATAGCCAAATCTGATGCAGCAAGAACACCGTGAAGCATTTACTCAGTTAACCACTTTTGATAACATTGTTGGAAACACTGTGATCTACAATGAAATTTAGAATAAATAATAAGTCTTGCTCACTAAAATATTTTTTAAATATTTTATTTTAATGATGACTGGTTTCAATCTTGAAGATTATCATCAGGCCGTTACATGGCTCTGGAATGGATATAACATTTTCCTTAGAGGGAATTAGGAAAAAAAAGTTAAAACAACATTTACAACAAAAGTTACAGCAAAATATAGAAAGATTTACACTCTTAGATGGTATACAGAGGTGCCGAGTGATGCATGAACATGTCAAGAGACGCATTCGTCAAATGCTAGAGAATGGAGGAATATTAAATTGGTGGAGCCCCACCAATTGCCTACTGCATGACCACAGAAGGAGCCAACAAGATACAGTTATATATGTAAACAAATAATTAAAAATAACATAGAAAAACATTAGAAATCTGTTATGAAGACCGTGCATAGAAACATGACACAAAGATGAATGTAGTAGTAGTAGTAGCAGTAGCTTTATTCATCCATAGATCTCTTTTTACAAGCATATAGGACATGTCAAAGTATTTACAAGTTTAGACCAATTTAAAATAAGCTAATTTGTATACACATACAATTACAGACTAGTTGGAGACATTCATTAGATTTACTCTTGGTATACAATACTTTCTTTACAAATAACTTATTACATAATGTAATGCCACACTGTTCACTCGTATCTCACTACCAGTCACTGCACACACTATACTCGCATTGTTTCATGTCACTTCACTCATTACACACACACACACACACACACACACACACACACACACACACACACACACACACACTTTTCAGACCCCTACTCTGTTTTGTCTAAGTAATCCTTCACTGTACAAACTGTATTGGATAACAGGTACTTCTTAGCTGCCTTTTTAAATAAGTGTATGAAATTTCTTTAATCTCTTTTGGCAATTTATTGTACAGTTTTATTCCTTGCTAGAAAACACTGTTTTGAGTTTTATGTTTATTTTTCTTGGTAAATGTAAGTTGAGTCTAGCTCTTGTTCCATAGTCATGGACAGAGCTGTTTGTGCAGTAATTATCAATGTTATTTTTGATGTGTACAACTGACTGGTAAATGTATTCACACACAGTGTTTTGAACAGATCTTTACAATGAGCTCAACTATTATTTTTGGTTATTATTCTTATGGCTCTTTTCTGGAGTTTGAAAATTCTGTTCATATTTTGCGCATTTGTTCCCCAAAAAAGAATGCCATAGCTAAGAACTGAGTGTACATGTGAACAGTATGTAACTAAAAGACACTGCATGTTACACACTGATGATAGGATTCCAAGGGCATAACATGCTGCTGACATTCTGTTTGCTCGTACCTCTGTGTGTTCACACCACTTCAACTGGGAATCAATATTGATTCCTAGAAATTTGCTAATGTAGACTAAGCCATCAGTTTTCATGGAGATGGGTGGCATGGGGCCTATTGACAAACTGCTTAGGTGGTAAGACAGGCAAGAAGTCAGTGATGTACTGGCAACAGATACCATCGGTCACCATGGAGAGAAGAATACCAATGAGCCAAAGACATACTGGCAATGAGCCAACCTGTTCCTGTTGCTTCAGAAGTAGTGAGCCTAGAACTCTATGATAATGGTGTATCAGCAGCAAAAAATTGTCTATTAAAATGTCACATTAGTCACATTGTTAGGATGATGAATATTGTATAAGTTCTATTTAAAATTATTTAAAACAAGAGATAAAAGAACAAACGAGTGGCAATCTAATACAGCAAATCATCAAATAGGTGGTAAAATGTTTCTCTCCAACAGGAGTCCAGGAGTTTGTTTCATAAGTTAAACAGATGCTTTTAGTGTGTGCTTAGATTTAGATTTCCTCAGGGTTGTTTAGCAGGTGCCCCTCAGGAGCGTTATGCAAATATGCAGAAGACCAATTTCCCTGTTGCTTTTCATGTCCAACAAAAGAGCAGCCTGTATTGAATTAAATCCAAAATTATGGCGGCTTACAAATGTACAGTTATCTTAAATAACAAAATGCATAATGTGCACTTCCTTTTAGTAATCAGATTTCTCCTCTAATTTATTCAATGTTGCTCATATTTACAGAGGAAAAGCTAAATCTCTTGTGAAATTTCATTTGTGATAGACACCACAAGAAAATTAACTTTCTGATAAATAGAGTAATGCTATGCAGGAATCTACAAATAATGCACAAGTTTAATTCTAAAGTCATTCATTGCACAGATGTGTAATTCAGTAAAGCTAAAGACAGAAATTAACACCAATTTTAAACCAGAATAGTATAAAACATATAATTCCTGAGGTTAAAGTTGCAACTAGATCTACAACACTCAACAAAGTCCACATACTAACAAAGAGAAAAGTAAACAACAGTTAAATAGCAATCTTCATATTGTAAAAAGCTTAAATAATAAATTGCCATCGGTAAAGCTATTGTAACTATGTATGGCAGATAAAGTGAATACCCTTGTGTTTAATGAAAATGACGTAAATGAAATTAATTAGCAAAGGTCCAACCTGATAAGTTTCAAACTAAACTTAAGAAGTTAATCGATATTAAAAATTCTTTATTCCTGCCATGAGAAAAGGTCTCTTTGAAAGTAATGAATCCACAATTATTGAACCTTAGGCCCAGATCAAATCACGTGAACAAAATGAGCCAATACATCCAATCATTAATAATATGTTGTCCATCTTACAAACTTAAGAGAAAACTTACCTTAATAATATCTTAAACTCTGCATACACATGCGAAGAATTTATAATATTAAGGATAACTTTGAACTTGTCCAAGCAATATTTACCATACAGATGGTCCAGATGATGCTCTATTTGCCTCATTAGATGTTAAGAATATCAACATCCCAATTAAATAAACTATAGATACGATCAAAAATAATCTACTAAGACATAAAACAATGAGCACAGTGGAAAGAGCACAACTTATTGAATTGTTAGAAATTACTTTTACATTTAATTATTTCTCTTCCAATGATGTGGTTTAATGTTAAAAATATGCACCAGTAATGGATAATTTTCTACCTGGATTTTTAGCAGACATTTTGAAATTAAATTCTTTACAGAAAATCCTGAAATTATCAATAAAAATATTTATTACAGGAGATATGAAGACAATACATCATTGTTCTACAAAGGTTCAAAAGATGAAATAGACACTTAAGCTGAAGTCTTAAGTAACATTCATCCAAAACTGTCATTTAATGTAGCACATGAAAAGGCAAAAGAATTAATCTCCTTAACCTCAATTACCAATCTTAAAGGCAAACATTATTTTGCTATTTATAGAAAATCTACTCCATCAGATGCTATCATAAATGCTACTTCCTGTCATCCACAGAAACATCAAAGAGCAGTCTTTTTCTTGATAATTCATAGAATGTTAAAGTTCCCACTAGATTTAAATGAAATTCAAAGAGAAATTGCTATTCTCAAACTAACAGCTATGGCTAATGATTTTCATTTAAATGAGGTTAATTTTTTGCTCAATAAGTTAAAATGAAAGTCCTTAGACTGTTCTGTCACAACTGCTTTAAAATTTGTTAAAATGATGTGTACGGGCAATCTGATTTTAAAAAATGTTAATAAATACAGGCAGAACTTAAGCATTTACCATCAATAACCTCCAAAAAGAGTTTAAACATACAGTTGGCAAGATAGCATACGAGGTGTGGCTAGAAAAAAACCGGACTAGTACTGATTAAACAATAAAATGAATGCAATAAGGCTGAAAGTCGCGTGGCCTGTCACGTGACTCTCGCTCCGCCTACTGCTCGAGTTTCATCTGCCTCCTGCACTCAGTCTGCCCGTGGCGTCTGTTTTAAGTAGTTGACGTTTTGTCTGTGCGTCGGAAAATGTTGAGTGTACAGAAAGAACAGCGTGTTAACATCAAATTTTGTTTCAAACTAGGAAAATCTGCAAGTGAAACGTTTGTAATGTTACAACAAGTGTACGGCGATGATTGTTTATCGCGAACACAAGTGTTTGAGTGGTTTAAACGATTTAAAGATGGCCGCGAAGACACCAGTGATGACACTTGCACTGGCAGACCATTGTCAGCAAAAACTGATGCAAACATTGAAAAAATCGGTAAATCGGTAATCCTTGTCAACTCCTGTTAACTCAGACACTGCTCTGATTGTTAAACGGCGATCTTGTCGAACAAGTTTACCGATTTTTTCAATGTTTGCATCAGTTTTTGCTGACAATGGTCTGCCAGTGCAAGTGTCATCACTGGTGTCTTCGCGGCCATCTTTAAATCGTTTAAACCACTCAAACACTTGTGTTCGCGATAAACAATCATCGCCGTACACTTGTTGTAACATTACAAACGTTTCACTTGCAGATTTTCCTAGTTTGAAACAAAATTTGATGTTAACACACTGTTCTTTCTGTACACTCAACATTTTCCGACGCACAGACAAAACGTCAACTACTTAAAACAGACGCCACGGGCAGACTGAGTGCAGGAGGCAGATGAAACTCGAGCAGTAGGTGGAGCGAGAGTCACATGACAGGCCACGCGACTTTCAGCCTTATTGCATTCGTTTTATTGTTTCACCAATACTAGTCCGGTTTTTTCCTAGCCACACCTCGTATATTTCAACTCTGGTGCCAACAATGTTCTTTGTACGACTGTACCAACAACGCATTGGACAAACAGGCCATAACTTTCTCATCCATTTTAAAGAGCATACAGCGGGTGCTGCTTGAGATAAATTATTGTTTGGCCTGCACAGAAATGAACATTCTATGGCCCGTTTGGTGATTTGGTGTAGTACATTAATGCTCTTTTATCTTTTGTTTTAAATTATTGTAAATACTTTTACGCTCCATTTTATTATTCTCTTACATTTACGCATTTTCAGGCATTAATCTTGCGTATCTTCATTGGTCAGTTGTATACTCCCTGGCGAGTATTGTCACTTCAATACATACTACCAATACTTTAATACGTCCTCCTCCCCGTGAACCATGGACCTTGCCGCTGGTGGGGAGGCTTGCGTGCCTCAGCAATACAGATGGCCGTACCGTAGGTGCAACCACAACGGAGGGGTATCTGTTGAGAGGCCAGACAAACGAATGGTTCCTGAAGAGGGGCAGCAGCCTTTTTAGTAGTTGCAGGGGCAACAGTCTGGATGATTGACTGATCTGGCCTTGTAACAATAACCAAAACAGTCTTGCTGTGCTGGTACTGTGAACGGCTGAAAGCAAGGGGAAACTACAGCCGTAATTTTTCCCAAGGGCATGCAGCTTTACTGTATGGTTAAATAAATGATGATGGCATCCTCTTGGGTAAAATATTCCGGAGGTAAAATAGTCCCCCATTCGGATCTCCGGGCGGGGACTACTCAAGAGGACGTTGTTATCAGGAGAAATAAAACTGGCGTTCTACGGATCGGAGCGTGGAATGTCAGATCCCTTAATCGAGCAGGTAGGTTAGAAAATTTAAAAAGGGAAATGGATAGGTTAAAGTTAGATATAGTGGGAATTAGTGAAGTTCGGCGGCAGGAGGAACAAGACTTTTGGTCAGGTGAATACAGGGTTATAAATACAAAATCAAATAGGGGTAACGCAGGAGTAGGTTTAATAATGAATAAAAAAATAGGAGTGCGGGTAAGCTACTACAAACAGCATAGTGAATGCATTATTGTGGCCAAGATAGACACGAAGCCCATGCCAACTACAGTAGTACAAGTTTATATGCCAACTAGCTCTGCAGATGATGAAGAAATTGATGAAATGTGTGATGAGATAAAAGAAATTATTCAGATAGTGAAGGGTCTCGCGTCCGTCGGCTGTCGTAATTTAATATATTATTATTATTTTGATTGTTGCTGACTTACGTGGTGGGCCGTAATAAAAATATTTCATTCAATTTTGATTTACAGTTGAATGCTTTTGTGAAGTTCTCCTTTTTAACAATATTAATCTTAAATTATTTGTTACGTTAATGAATGTTAGACTCGCTGAATCTTAAAACATGAGCATACAAGTTGAACATTGCAATAAACTTTTCATATTAATTTCCTCGGCTAGTCAGTTCACTTTAAAGCAAAAGATCTTTAGTTATTAATTACAATTGCAGCCCACACACGCGCGAGAGTATTTTTTCTTACCTCCGTTAACCATTGTATTGTAGTTGGAGTCCTGGCTCTGGCCGTCGGCTATGGTACTGAAAATAAGAATCTTAAAGCTACGTATTTCTGTAACTTCGTGCGGCTGTGGAGAAAAATTAATATTATGTTAATGGCGGGCGAGTATTTCGCTTCCGCTAATTTTTCATAAGTTAATATCGCCACGTAATGGCGTCGTTGGCTGCATCGGTCGCTGTGATTGTTGAACTGTAAATTACTTGAATGCAGGTTAATTTAAGGAAGGCGGACATGAAATTGGGATCACCTCTTACAAATTAAAAGTGCACAATAATATTAAATCAGTAGATTATCTATTTAACTCATACAAATATGCTTACATTTGCCAGCACTCGCAAGATGTCCGTCTACACACAACCAAGACAAGAGAAGAAGTGAAGACAACTAAAAATTAACAAAAGAGCATATTTTCTCGTCTCTTTAGAGCATTTTGTTATATTTCTTTGCACTCGAAACCTACATAGGGAAATTATTATTTTACGGCTACATGAAAAAAAATCTGTATCATTCAGGTTTTAAATGTCTCTTCTTTATAAATACTGTTTTTTAAGTGTTTTCTTATTACCTCACTGGCGACGCTATAAGGGAGATGAAAATTTAATAGTCATGGGTGGCTGGAATTCGAGTGCAGGAAAAGGGAGAGAAGGAAACATAGTAGGTGAATATGGATTGGGGGTAAGAAATGAAAGAGGAAGCCGTCTGTTAGAATTTTGCACAGAGCATAACTTAATCATAGCTAACACTTAGTTCAAGAATCATAAAAGAAGGTTGTATACATGGAAGAATCCCGGAGATACTAAAAGGTATCAGATAGATTATATAATGGTAAGACAGAGATTTAGGAACAAGGTTTTAAATTGTAAGACATTTCCAGGGGTGCATGTGGACTGTGACCACAATCTATTGGTTATGAACTGCAGATTAAAATTGAAGAAACTGCAAAAAGGTGGGAATTTAAGGAGATGGGACCTGGATAAACTGACTAAACCGGAGGTTGTGCAGAGTTTCAGGGAGAGCATAAGGGAACAATTGACAGCAGTGGGGGAAAGAAGTACAGTAGAAGAAGAATGGGTAGCTCTGAGGGATGAAGTAGTGAAGGCAGCAGAGGCTCAAGTACCGTATTTACTTGAATCTAAGCCGCACTCGAATCTAAGCTGCATCTGAAAAATGAGACTCGAAATAAAGGAAAAAAAAATTTCCCGAATCTAAGCCGCACGTGAAATTTGAGACTCGAAATTCAAGGGGAGAGAAAAGTTTTAGGCCGCACCTCCAAATTGAAACAAAGTTGGTCCACTGTAATACGAGACACAATTTAGGTCGAATGAATGACGATACAGCTACAGTAGTTTGGTTCGAGTCGTGAGCTTAGCAGTTGAGCTTTACCAGGTAGCCATTGCTATGCGTCAGGTACTCCGTCCGTATTCATACGGGTACCCTTCCTTTTTCACGTGCTTCGTCTGGTTTGAATCGATTGCTTATTTTGCTTTGATCTGATAAGTGCTGTTTTCTTTGTTATAGGAGTTTACGTCACTCTAAGCTGAAAATGCATTACTGTACTGTGTCATGCTTTGTTTGTCGCATTCTGATAGTGCGTGTTTACCGCCTGTCGCTGCTCACGGCACGGCTCGCTTTTGTGCGCGCTACCGCCGCTTACAATAAAAAAAGAAAGAGAGGAATCGTCTTATTAGCGAAGCAATGGCAAGAGATTGCTATTTGCTGTTACCTACACTGCTGCTTTCTTTGATAATGATCAACAAGAACCAAATAATAGACTGCGTATGATAGAACATGTTCTGAATGAGAGTTAGGCAAAAATTTTTCTCCGTTGAAAATCTTTGCGGCCGCTTCTTTAGTACATCAAATTCTGCACAGAAATTAGTCTTAGATTTAAAAATCTAGTCAGGTGCCGTGCGTCATTTCTGACTATCACTAAGAGGCATTAGAATAATACGAATATAAACATGACACGATACGTATATTCTTCCGCGTTTGCTATTGTCTCTCTATAGTTTCGTAGTTTATTAGGCAGACAGGATTTAAATGAGATAGCAGCAAACACGAAAGAATACATGGCAAAATGTTTACATTCGTATTCTTTCTTATGGTGCAGAGAATACTGCATGTGATTCACATTTCTTCAGGTTCCTATTAGCAACCATCTCTTCTCACAGGTAGGAAAAAATTCAGAACGTAGAGTTGGGCACATTGACAAACATCCCAAACAGTCTTGCCAGTCGGATTTTTGTAGTACATTGAAATTCTGCTACATTCGAAGATGAACAATACGGAATTTGTATTTACTTCGTTGGATAATGTATGAAAATGCAGTGGTCAAAACTCTGGGCGGAGAAAAAAAAGCTCATCTTCCACCTTTTTTTTTTAAATTTATTTACTGACGCAGAGGTTTTGGCACCAGTATTTATCTTTGTGCCTACAAAGCATGCCTGTGTAGCGCCACATATTTTCGACAGCAGAAGTTAGTTGTGGTGGCACCTACCAACATTTTTCAGAACTTCTGCTTGCTTTGCAATCGATTCTAAGCCGCAGGCGGTTTTTTGGATTACAAAAACCGGAAAAAAAGTGCAGCTTAGATTTGAGTAAATACGGTAGGCAAAAGGACGAGGGCTAGTAGAAATCCTTGGGTAACAGAAGAAATATTGAATTTAATTGATGAAAGGAGGAAACATAAAAACGCTGTAAATGAAGCAGGCAAAAAGGAATACAAACGTCTCAAAAATGAGATCGACAGGAAGTGCAAAATGGCTAAGCAGGGATGGCTAGAGAACAAAAGTAAGGATGTAGAGGCTTATCTCACTAGGGGTAAGATAAATACTGCCTACAGGAAAATTAAAGAGACCTTTGGAGAAAAGAGAGCCACTTGTATGAATATCAAGAGCTCAGATGGAAACCCAATTCTAAGCAAAGAAGGGAAACCAGAAAGGCGGAAGGAATATATAGAGGGTCTATACAAGGGCGATGTACTTGAAGACGATATTATAGAAATGGAAGAGACTGTAGATGAAGATGAAATGGGAGATACGATACTGCGTGAAGAGTTTGACAGAGCACTGAAAGACCTGAGCCGAAACAAGGCCCCGGGAGTAGACAACATTTCATTAGAACTACTGACGGCCTTGGGAGAGCCAGTCCTGACAAAACTCTACCATCTGGTGAGCAAGATGTATGAGACAGGAGAAGTACCCTCAGACTTCAAGAAGAATATAATAATTCCAATCCCAAAAAAAGCAGGTGTTCACAGATGTGAAAATTACCGAACTATCGGTTTAATAAGTCACAGCTGCAAAATACTAATGCAAATTCTTTACAGACGAATGGAAAAACTGGTAGATGCCGACCTCGGGGAGATCAGTTTGGGTTCCGTAGAAATATTGAAACACGTGAGGCAATACTGACCTTACGACATATCTTAGAAGAAAGATTAAGGAAAGGCAAACCTACGTTTCTAGCATTTGTAGACTTACAGAAAGCTTTTGAAAATGTTGTGTGGAATACTCTCTTTCAAATTCTAAAGGTGGCGAAAAATACAGGGATCGAAAGGCTATTTACAATTTGTACAGAAACCAGATGGCAGTTATAACAGTCAAGGGGTATGAAAGGGAAGCAGTGGTTGGGAAGGGAGTG
The DNA here is from genome assembly GCF_023898315.1 of Schistocerca nitens. NCBI lineage: Eukaryota > Metazoa > Arthropoda > Insecta > Orthoptera > Acrididae > Schistocerca > Schistocerca nitens. The sequence continues at coordinate 298,409,912 of NC_064618.1, read as the reverse complement.
AGACAGGGTTGTAGCCTCTCCCCAATGTTATTCAATCTGTATATTGAGCAAGTAGTAAAGGAAACAAAAGAAAAATTCAGAGTAGGTATTAAAATCCATGGAGAAGAAATAAAAAAACTTTGAGGTTCGCCGATGACATTGTAATTCTGTCAGAGACAGCAAAGGACTTGGAAGAGCAGTTGAACGGAATGGATAGTGTCTTGAAAGGAGGATATAAGATGAACATCAACAAAAGCAAAACGAGGATAATGGAATGTAGTCTAATTAAGTCGGGTGATGCTGAGGGAATTAGATTAGGAAATGAGACACTTAAAGTAGTAAAGGAGTTTTGCTATTTGGGGAGCAAAATAACTGATGATGGTCGAAGTAGAGAGGATATAAAATGTAGACTGGCAATGGCAAGGAAAGCGTTTCTGAAGAAGAGAAAATTGTTAACATCGAGTATAGATTTAAGTGTCAGGAAGTCATTTCTGAAAGTATTTGTATGGAGTGTAGCCATGTATGGAAGTGAAACATGGACAATAAATAGTTTGGACAGGAAGAGAATAGAAGCTTTCGAAATGTGGTGCTACAGAAGAATGCTGAAGATTAGATGGGTAGATCATATAACTAATGAGGAGGTATTGAATAGAATTGGGGAGAAGAGGAGTTTGTGGCAAAAAGAAGGGACGGTTGGTAGGACACGTTCTGAGGCATCAAGGGATCACCAATTTAGTATTGGAGGGCAGCGTGGAGGGTAAAAATCATAGAGGGAGACCAAGAGATGAATACACTAAGCAGATTCAGAAGGATGTAGGTTGCAGTAGGTACTGGGAGATGAAGAAACTTGCACAGGATAGGGTAGCATGGAGAGATGGATCAAACCAGTCTCAGGACTGAAGACAACAACAACAACAACTTTAATAAGTCATATGCGTATAATGGGGCATATGATCTAATGTTTCACTAAATACTGACTTATACAACATTCATCATCCTAACAGCAAGTAATGTGATATTTTAACAGACTCTTTCTTGCCACTGTTACACTAACATCATCAAGTTCTGGGCTGACTACATATGAACCAACAGAAACTTCTGGGCTTATTGATGTTCTTGTCTGCATGCTGACCATCAGTGTCCTTTGCTGGTACATCTTTGGTTCATTGATGTTCTTGTCTCAGTTGTGACTTGACAAAATCCATTAACAGTATATCTTTGGCTTGTCATCTGCCTTATCGCAAAAGTGCTGTATCAATATGCTCCATGCCACCCATCTCCATAACAACTGATGGCATTGTCTACATTCATCTTTACATCACATTTCTATGACTGTTTTTATTTTCACTTACTGCTATAAACACTCTTTTAATTAAGAATGATGTTGTCAGGCTTAGTTCCATATAGGGGAGAAGTGATTGATAATATCACAAATAATTAATGGCATCGAAAAAGTTTTAATTAAAATTATCAATATATAATCTCTCATCAGAGTAACGCCCGCAGGAAAGCAGCGCCTCAGGCAAATCAAAGAGGTGTTAACGTGGCTACTTTTGTTTATAAATCCTACTATATAAACCATTAGGTGGTATTGTTAGCTGTCTTGTCTTGTTTTCTGCACCCAGAATAAGTCTACATATCTGCGGCATGCGATGTAGTGGGCATTTCTGTACTATATGCTATGGAAGGGATCAGGACACTTTTGTTAAATAGGGTCTGTGGACTATACGCAGGGACGTTAAATTGAATATAAGAACGGAATTGGATACTTAACTTTGAGAAAGTAATGGCATACGAAGTTTGAATGACTGTATCCAAGTATAGTAACGGACCACAGTCCTTGCTATAATGTATCTGAGTAATTATAAAAATCACGGACATTTTAGTTGCCATAATTGCTGAGAGTAATTGTAGGATCAACCCTCCTTTTCCCTCTATATATAATGCAATCATTCATGATCATTTAATTATTTTTGAATATTGTTAATAAAAAACTAAAGTGATTTCCATAATTACTTGTGTATTAGTAATTAATAAATAACATCTAAAGACATTATTATCTATCTTGTATTTGGTAATGTAGCAACAAATGAAGGGTGATTGACTGAGCAAAAATTTAACATTAATTATCTTGACATTACAGGGAAGATGTTTGTGGCTGCTCAATCTGAGTTACTGATATAACAGTGAAGCATATACAGTAGATAACAACATAAATATTGTACTTCAGAGAAGTTGACGACAGCAGATTGACAGAGGGTGGCTACACTGGCCATAGATAGCAGTTATTGTTTTCATAACCAATTTCTATTGGTTATCCACATAATTTTTAATTACTTTTTAATAAATGTAACTGTAGTGTACAGTGGCCATTTTATGTATATTACCTGATATTTTATATTTTTTCATTTATAATGCAACTGGGTTGATTATTTTAAGCTTTTTCATGTTATCATCATACGTCTCACATTAGACCTATTGGCTCCTTCTGTGGTCATGTTGTATCTCTTGACATACGTTCCTGCTCCACTCAGCATCTTTGCACATAGCTTTCTAAACATTGCTACAAAATTTATTGTACATGTTGTTATTGCTTGTTTCTCCTTGTTCCTGATCACATCTAAGGAAAATGGTATTTACATTTCAGAGACATGTAATGATCTCACGATGATACTAAAGACTAAAACCTGTAACCATTAAAATAAAATATTTTAAAAATAGTTTTGCAATTAACACTGATTATTTATTTTAAATTTACTCACATTATTTCTGTTTGTGTTTCTTCTTTTTTATTCAAGAAGTGTTACACAGGCCATGATCTTAATTCTGCAAATAGCATATCGGTTCTAGGAATCAATATTGATTCCGAGTTGAAGTGGTGTGAACACACAAATAGCATATTGATTCCTAACATATTTTAATCAAAGGCTGTAATGACCTGATAAATGTATACATGATGTTTACAAAACTTCCTGGCAGATTAAAACTGTGTGCCGGACTGAGACATGAGACCTTTGCCTTTCACGGGCAAATGCTCTACCAAGTGAGCTATCCAAGCACGACATGCGACCCATCCTCACAGCTCCAAAGCATGAGATGAGGTACTGGTAGAATTGAAGCTGTGAGGATGGGTCATGAATTGTACTTGGGCTGCTCAGTTGGTAGAGCACTTGCCCATGAAAGGCAAAGGTCCCGAGTTTAAGTCTTGGTCCAGCACACAGTTTTAATCTGCCAGGAAGTTTCATATCAGCACACACTCTACTACAGAGTGAGAATTTCATTCTGGATAACGATATCTTTACAGTTTGGTAATTATTGGGTTGATGCATAAGTTTCTAGCATTTTTCCGTAACTTTAATAAACACAACAGATACATGTAACAGAGACTTTAGTCATCAGTAATACACTCCTGGAAATGGAAAAAAGAACACATTGACACCGGTGTGTCAGACCCACCATACTTGCTCCGGACACTGCGAGAGGGCTGTACAAGCAATGATCACACGCACGGCACAGCGGACACACCAGGACCCGCGGTGTTGGCCGTCGAATGGCGCTAGCTGCGCAGCATTTGTGCACCGCCGCCGCCAGTGTCAGCCAGTTTGCCGTGGCATACGGAGCTCCATCGCAGTCTTTAACACTGGTAGCATGCCGCGACAGCGTGGACGTGAACCGTATGTGCAGTTGACGGACTTTGAGCGAGGGCGTATAGTGGGCATGCGGGAGGCCGGGTGGACGTACCGCCGAATTGCTCAACACGTGGGGCGTGAGGTCTCCACAGTACATCGATGTTGTCGCCAGTGGTCGGCGGAAGGTGCACGTGCCCGTCGACCTGGGACCGGACCGCAGCGACGCACGGATGCACGCCAAGACCGTAGGATCCTACGCAGTGCCGTAGGGGACCGCACCGCCACTTCCCAGCAAATTAGGGACACTGTTGCTCCTGGGGTATCGGCGAGGACCATTCGCAACCGTCTCCATGAAGCTGGGCTATGGTCCCGCACACCGTTAGGCCGTCTTCCGCTCACGCCCCAACATCGTGCAGCCCGCCTCCAGTGGTGTCGCGACAGGCGTGAATGGAGGGACGAATGGAGACGTGTCGTCTTCAGCGATGAGAGTCGCTTCTGCCTTGGTGCCAATGATGGTCGTATGCGTGTTTGGCGTAGTGCAGGTGAGCGCCACAATCAGGACTGCATACGACCGAGGCACACAGGGCTAACACCCGGCATCATGGTGTGGGGAGCGATCTCCTACACTGGCCGTACACCACTGGTGATCGTCGAGGGGACACTGAATAGTGCACGGTACATCCAAACCGTCATCGAACCCATCGTTCTACCATTCCTAGACCGGCAAGGGAACTTGCTGTTCCAACAGGACAATGCACGTCCGCATGTATCCCGTGCCACCCAACGTGCTCAACTACCCTGGCCAGCAAGATCTCCGGATCTGTCCCCCATTGAGCATGTTTGGGACTGGATGAAGCGTCGTCTCACGCGGTCTGCACGTCTAGCACGAACGCTGGTCCAACTGAGGCGCCAGGTGAAAATGGCATGGCAAGCCGTTCCACAGGACTACATCCAGCATCTCTACAATCGTCTCCATGGGAGAATAGCAGCCTGCATTGCTGTGAAAGGTGGATATACACTGTACTAGTGCCGACATTGTGCATGCTCTGTTGCCTGTGTCTATGTGCCTGTGGTTCTGTCAGTGTGATCATGTGATGTATCTGACCCCAGGAATGTGTCAATAAAGTTTCCCCTTCCTGGGACAATGAATTCACGGTGTTCTTATTTCAATTTCCAGGAGTGTATATTCTCCCTCACTATTCACAAGTCTGCTCACACTGGTGTAACTTTTCAATTCTGTGAAAGTAGGAAACATGTGGTTTTGAGGTGAAGAACTTGTCAAGCCCTGCTTGGAGTGCATTTTCATCAGGCAAGGAAGTTCTGTTGTGATTTTGGCTTACAGCATGCCATACTCACAAAACATTCCCCATTGCATGCAGACGTCAAACAATGTGGAATGATCACAGTTCATCACATTTGCCAGTTATTGAGTACACTGACATGGATCACTGTGGATTAATGTGTTTAAACCATCAAATCCCAAAGGTCTTCCTAAATGTGGACAGTCACTAATATAAACATGATCCTCCTTAAAATGAGAAAATCATTTACGTGGCATGCTATGTCCAGTGGCACTATCCCCTTACATGGCACAAATGTTTTGGGCTGCCTCCACTGCAGTCACCACTCTACTGAACTCAAAACAGAAGAATATGTTGGAAATGTCCCAATTCCTCCACTTGGCACCCTATTTCCTAGTGTCCACAGCTCCACTCATTATCACCAAATGAAAAAATGACAGTATGTAAATTCTAATAGCAACAGTGAACTACAAATAAAAAATGACAATTGAAAATAGACTCATAGAAACCAGAACACCAATATGCAAATCGAAAATGCTGTGAACTTATGGGCCAAACTATTATTGTCCTGACTGATTGAAACAGTTCAGAAGAGTTACATCCATATTGGAGAGTGCTATTAACTTTCTTATCATTTTGTGATGGAAGAGGTAACTTTCCCCCCCCCCCCCCCCCCCCCCCCAGAAGATTTCAATAAATGATCTTTGCTGAAGATTTCAATACATGTTTGAAATTCTCTTTGCTGACACCACCATGTAAAAATAAGAAATTGACTCTTGTATCTAATCTGCCTAAGGAGATATACAACTGAATCTAACGGAACCTTTGTTTCAATGTAGGTGGTCGCAGCTCCACACCAAGACAGGCTGTGTATTGCTGTAGCACAAGAATTGTCAAAGGAATTTGGTGGCTGGGTACCACCACCTGAAAGCAGTTGTTAACATAGTATTTCTGCACATCACAATGTAATTATATTGTAAATAATTATATATAATCTCTGTGTGTGTGTGTGTGTGTGTGTGTGTGCGTGTGTGTGTGTGTGTGTGTGTGTGTGTGTGTGTGTGTGTGTGTGTTTGTTTTGCTGCACATGTGCATGTGTTTTTGTGCAAATAAAATAATAAAATGTGTAAAACACCAAAATTAAAAATTGTGTACCATGTTTGCGTCAATAAGTGTACTGTGGTTGTGTCAATAAAATATGTTTATTTAGACTGATGTTTGTGTCATTTGGATTGAAAAAGAACACAACACTGACATATGTGAAGAAAAAACATTAACAGTCAGTCACTTTGGGCAACAATACTCTGTCCTCAGTGTTTGAACATGCTGTGGATCTCCTCCTAATGTCTGAGAAACTGGAACCAAGGATCTCACACACACGACATTAGCATTAGGTACCCAAAATGAACAACGTTAAGGAATTACTTACTGACTGGAGCATTACTGTAACTGCAAGTTCTGTACTTTTAAGAAAAATGCAAGAGCCTGTTATTTTCATATTAATTACATTGATAACAAATGCATAAACAAAAACCATACCAGCTCAATGCCTAAAAGGAGTAACGGCTTGGTGGCTGGAATGTTCTGGTGGATCAATGTGGGCACTTTTTTGTTTAAGCAGGATGAGCTGATACTTACTTTACTCTTCATTGTAAGCTTATACAGAGGGGTCCAAAAAAAAAGTCCATAACTTGCAAACTAATTGACAGAGTTGTCTCATTTTTGGTGAAAGTGTAGCTTAAAGTCCAACTTAAAGATATCACTGTAGATGTTCGAAATGGTCACCATTAACATCCACACACAAACTATGCCGCAGAACTGCAGCATGAACTACTGACTGCAACGTGTTCAGTTGGATATTTGCACATGAATGTACGATGGATTCTCGAAGTTCATCCAATGTGCGTGGCTTTTGTTGATAAACGACATCCTTTAGTGTTCCCCACAGGTAAAAGTCCAGATGAGTTAGGTCTGGGAAACGTGGTGGATACTCCACAGCACCTCTGTGGCCTATCCATCCTTCCTGTAGATTTCCGTCAAGATACGCCCTAACACGATTTTGGTAGTGGGCTGGGGCACCATCTTGTTGAAAGTAAACTCTTCCGTCTCCACACAAGTCTCGGATGGCAGGTAAAATGGATGTCTGAAGCTTCTGAAGGTACATCTCACCGGTAACTGTGCCGTCAAAGAAGAATGCCCCAATCAAGCCCTGGTAAGACAACCCACATCACACATTTACTCCTGCCAAATTCATGGCTTTGTTTACATGGACGTTCAGATTTTCGGTGGCCCAGTAGATGCAATTGTGGCGATTTACTGTACCATTGAGTTTGAACTGTGCCTCATCAGACCATACAATCTTCTCTGCAAACTCTTCATCGTTGCGCACCACATTAGTAAACCACTCGTAGTACTCCATTCTGCGATATGGATTGTCCTTGTTCATTGCTTGTAGCAATCATGGGATGTAGCACTTCCAATTTGCTGTCTTCAAAATTCGCCGAACACTTGAGAGACTCACACCAGTTTCATGGGCACACTGTCTCACAGACTTCTGTGGTGAGTGAGTGAAATGTTGAAACACACTTGTTACTGTTACAGGTCGTCCAGATCGTTGTTTGTGTACATCTTTAACACAGCCTTCGGCTTCAAATTTGTCTCGAATGCGACTAATCGTTAAACATGTCGGTGGCTCTGTTTGATACTCATTTCGCCATTGCCGTTGAACCTCATTAATATTTTCGTACTTCAAATACCACTTCAAAATTGACTTCCTTTCATTGAATGTAAGCACTGCACCAGCCATGTTTACTCAAGTAACTAGGTGCAACTAAGAACAAAACAGTGACTATCTGGCGACTGTCCTCTGGCAATACAAAACAATGCAATACAACACTTGCATGGCGATTGGCGGAACTAAAAGCTATTACACTATCAAAGATGAGACAACTCTGTCAATTAAGTTTTCCAGTTATGAACTTTTAAACAGTGGATACATTTTTTGGACCCCTCTGTATATGTACAATACCAGAGTTTAACATTTCAAAATGATGTACAGTGTTTTAACACACTGGTATAAAAACCACTCACTGCTCCATGTGATGTGTGCTCATTAGGTTTCATGTGAGATGCCAAATTACCAGGTATTCATTAATTCATAATCACAATATGGAAAAAATGGAAATGAAGTCCCATGCTTCTTTACAGAGCGTAGGGGAACGATGCGGGAGACCCGCACCGCCTTACTAGGCAAGGTCCTAATGGAGGTGGTTTGCCGTTGCCTTCCTCCGACCGTAATGGGGATGAATGATGATGATGAAGATGACACAACAACACCCAGTCATCTCGAGGCAGGAAAAATCCCTGACCCCGCCGGGAATCGAACCCAGGACCCCGTGCTCGGGAAGCGAGAACGCTACCGTGAGACCACGAGAGGCGGACAATCACAATATACCTCAGCTCAAAAGAAAATCAAGTCATTTTTATAAACTCAGAAAGTCAAATTTATTTAGATTATGCATAAATACATGTTCATCAGACAGATAAATAGTATAGGTGACTAGTTGAATGGAATGTTTAAATATCAAAACTGTCTAACTTTAAGAAAGATTTGTTGCACACCTGGCTTTTATGTCTTAGTGTAAAACAACAGCATCTGAACAATGACAACAAAAATTAATGTACAATCTTTCAACACACAGTATGTTTATCTTAATACACAGTCACTTTAAAAAATAAATTATTTCTTGATACACAGGCCTTTTTTGACTTGGCAACCGTATTGTAATAATTAGCTTATTAACGTGCAGCTCATGTGTGAAAATAAGGTGACCTCAGAAAGTACTAAATGAATGACAAGAATAGAGAGATGCAGTTCTGTTATAAGCTGCAGCATGTCATTTTATGCTGTAAAAATATTTTCTAAACACACACTCACAGGCTTAGGAACCAAATGCAGTGTACTGCCACACCACACAAAGGTGCAATGTCCCTTAAGTAACAGGCAAAATTAAGTCTGCTCTCTTCAGTAAACTCATAATGTCAGATTTACTTATAGTTTAATGGTCTGAAGTGCACCATATATTTATTCCAAAAATATTATAAATCTATTTTACTCTTTCAAATGAATAAGCAGTCATAAAAATATATTTACATCCATAAAACTGAACATTGCAGAAACAAAGCCTTCACCAAAAGCACTTCTCATGTTTCAAGGGACACTGCCATACTATACAAAGCAAACTAGTTTTGAGTTTACTGCCTTCTACGATCAGCAGCTTTAACATATGGCTTGCCACCATTACGTTCCCATTCTTTTTCAAATTCTTGCTCTAGAATTTCAGCACCTCTTCTGCGAGTTAATCCAGTTTCTTCAAGGCTAAGTTCACACATCTGCATATCATCAATGCCTGCAAACAATATAGTAAATGTTCATGTATTTAGCCCCATGCGTAAGTACACATTAGTACAAACTTAATGAGAATTAGTTTTAAGAAAAGTGTTTCTGCAGCCTACCTGCCACAAGAAGTATAGGTGGTTTGTCAGGATGTAGCTCCATTTGTCTTGCAACATACTGTCCATCAAAGTGTGCATACCACAATCCACGTTTATCTCCAACAGATGTTGAGGCTTCTCCCTGATTATTGTTGACTGTAGGAGGCCGAATGAATGGAATGCGGAAGTAACGTTGAGTACTTGTTGATATTGGTGCTTTCTGTACCACTTTTGGGGTTTTTGTTGCTGCAAATGAAAATTATAAATAAAGTAGGTGGAAGTTATCTTATTTTCAAGAAAAACCAGAAAAAATGACAATATATGCCATGCATTTTAGACTTCTCTTATGTTACTTTGATAACAATAATATAAAGAGGCACAATTTATTACATTACACAATAAAAATCTAGGCACTTCACATTAAATTGTATCAGTCCTAGTTCATATTTTTCAGTTAATGCAGTCTATTATACTATCACAACACAAGACAAAGATTTAATCTCTCCTGCAGGAAAATTTCACAGAACAAACCATTGACTGATATCTGCACTGTGCTTAAATTGTGTCAGCCACAACTATAAGGAAAATAATCACTTAATAGACTGCAAAAATAAAGGTAATTATTGTGTTGCTAGTCAGCTAAAGACGAGTGAAGGACTTTCACACTCGTGCACAAAATTTTCCACTGTTTCCATAACACCATGAATTTCTCAGGATGCTAACTTCACTGATGGCTTTGAATTTTAATGCAAATATATTGCTGTTGGTGAAAATTAAACATTTGCGAGGAACACAATGTCAAACATGAAATTTACATTGTAAAACATGACGTTTTCTAGATGATTGCACTACAGCACTACCTGGACATGTACCTACAACAAACCACAACCTTTGAACTATTTAAGCACATGTCTAAATACTGTAGAAACTGCTATATTTTAAAAGAGATAAAGAAAAATTTTTCAATTTCACGCAGCCTGTTTCACTTCAGGCAGAGGATGTATTGCAAATAAGTAACAGACACTGAGTGACATGAACAAGCTGTGAGTACAATCTTGAAGATGATAAGTTATCCAGTTATCTGAGCAAGGTAGAACAGTGATTAGCATACTGGACTTAATTTCAAGAGGGCAATGATTCAAATTCCCATCCAAGCATTCAGATTTAAGTATTCTGTGATTTCCCCAAATCGCTTCATACAAATGCAGGGATAGCTGTAGTTAAACCTTTCGGGATGTGAGGTCATGGTCCAAGAAACTCTTCTGTTCCTGACGTTTCATCCAGGACTGTGCTAGACATCCTCAGAGGCACCTCTGAGGGTGTCCAGCGTAGTCCTGGATGAAACGTCAGGACCAGAAGAGTTTCTTGGACCACGATCTCACATCCTGAAAGGTTTACCAGCAGCTGTGTCATCCAGTCATGAAAGCCTTCATTCTAAAATACAGGGATCATTCCTTTGTAAAGTCCATGGCCAATTTCCTTCCCCATCTTTCCCTATCCCAAGCTTATGCTCTATCTCTAAATGACCTTGTTGTCAATAGGATGTTCAACTCTTAACACCACAGTTATCAGCTAAGATAAGTACAATCACAATGTGGCATCAAATCTTTCCACAACAAAAGTGAAGTGAAGGTGTTGCATTGCCATCACAGGTTTCTTAGTAACAATCACTGGGATATATGAGTATACAACAGAGATAGAGATTGTGGTATGTTAATCAGCATGGTTTGATATTATGACTTACACAAAGGACTGTTGCTGTTCAGCATATATTAAATCTGGTTATTAATCTCTGATACCTCCAGCTGCAGTGAACTGAAAACTAAAATAAAAGTGGTGATGTGCTGATGTATCTGTTTGATGAAAAGAGGAGGAAGACCTAGAAACAGGAATTCAGCAGTGCCCTAGTGTTGAAATAATTATAATACAGTTTGCAATAAAATAACACATTTGAATGATGCACACTTGTTGATCCCTCATTACTTGCAAATACAAAGGTTATCCAGAAGATAAACTGTTTCCATGGCATCAAAAGAAGTGGAGGGAATCTAGCAGTTGCTACACATGATTCATTGTATGATTATGTGATAGCGGAACAAACTTTGGTAGCAGTTACTTCTGTAAAATATCTGGGAGAATGATTTGAAGTGGAATGATCATATAAAATTAATTGTTGGTAAGGCAGGTGCCAGGTTGAGATTCATTGGGAGAGTCCTTAGAAAATGTAGTCCATCAACAAAGGAGGTGCCTTACAAAACACTTGTTTGACCTATACTTGAGTATTGCTCATCAGTGTGGGATCCACACCAGGTCGGGTTGACAGAGGAGATAGAGAAGATCCAAAGGAGAGCAGGGCGTTTCATCACAGTGTTATTTGGTCAGTGTGATAGCATTACGGAGATGTTTAGCAAACTCAGGTGGCAGACTCTGCAAGAGAGGCGCTCTGCATTGCGGTGTAGCTTGCTGTCCAGGTTTCGAGAGGGTGCATTTCTGGATGAGGTATAGAATATATTGGTTCCCCCTACTTATACCTCCCGAGGAGATCACAAATGTAAAATTAGAGAGATTCGAGCGCGCACGGAGGCTTTCCGGCAGTCGTTCTTCCAGCGAACCATACGCAAATGGAACAGGAAAGGGAGGTAATGACAGTGGCACGTAAAGTGCCCTCCGCCACACACCGTTGGGTGGCTTGCGGAGTATAAATGTTAATGTAAATAATAACATCAGTGGCCATCATTTTATAGTCAGCAATGAACTCATAAGGAAAAGTGACAACAATATTTGCTGTAATTCACATTTCTTGATATCTCACCTGTCAGACAAAATTTCACAGATTTTTGATATCTCATCTGTCAGACAAAATTTCACAGATTTACCAGACACTTTTGCATGAGATCATGGCTAAAAAATTAGGGCACCACTTGTACGGAGGCCCGAAAAATTGTTTTTGAGAACTACAAAACTAAATGGATGACTACTTCTTTTTTCATTACAGTGCTGAAGGAGAAAGCCTACTGTGAAAAATAGTGACCAATGATGGATGAATTAAGGTTTTCTTATGCTGGTGAGGTGGAAAAACACCAGTCATTTACATGAAGTCTTGCCACCTCACCCAACAAACAGCCAAATTCTCACAGCAAGCCAGATTATGAACACCTTTTTTTGGGACTCTAAAGGAATCTAGTTTGTGAATTTTGCTGAATATAAAGTTCTGAAGCCTAATGAGAGTTATACCATCTCACCCAACAAACATACAAAAGCATATCAAACTCTGACATCACTCGTGCAACTGAGACAGACAAAATAAAAAAAAAAAAACTATCAAATTTCCTCAAGAAAGGAAATGAGAGATTAATATGAGAAAAGCAGTACTGTGTGCATCAAATCCATCAAACAGAAACAGAACAAGACTCATAAAATGGAGATTATAAAACTGCTTCAAAAGGACATTCAGACATTAAAAGCTGAAATATTAACAACAAAGGAAGAAAATGATAGACTATTTAAAAAAAAGCTGTCCTATGAGTGTGGAATCCATCAAACAGAAATACAAGACCACAAAAATGTGTGCAAGTTTATGAACTCTAAAAACAATTATAAATCCAGTGCCTCCAATGATGTCAGAATAACTCAAACAAGCCAAAATTGTGGGATAGCAATATGCACATATACAGATGGTGGTGTAGTAAAGTGTACACAAGGTATAAAAGGGCAGTGGGTTGGTGGAGCTGTCATTTGTACTCAGGTGATTCACATGACAAGATGTTCGACATGATTATTGCCGCACAATGGGAATTAACAGGCTTTGAACACATAATGGTAGTTGGAGGGAGACACATCAGACATTTCATTCTGGAAATCATTAGGTAAGTCAATATTATTCTGAGATCAACACTGTCAAGAGTGTATCAAGAATACCACAGTTCAGGCATTACTCCTCACCACAGATAATGCTGTGGCCCATGGCCCTCACTTAACTACTGAGTGCAGCAGCATTTGTGTAGAGTTGTCAATGTTAACACACAACTAGCAATGCATGAAATAACTGCAGAAATCTATGTGGGATATAGGACAACTGTATCCATTGGGACAGTGCAGCAAAATTTGGTGTTAACAGGCTAGGGCAGCAGACATTGCCTGCAGCATCTCTTCTTGGGATCAAGAGCTGGCTGAAACACAAAGCAGAAAGCTCAGAGATATTTAGCAAGTTAGGAAACCTATACTGGAAAAACTCAAGGCCATAAGAGTGTTCATTTCAGTTGACAAAAATATTGTCTCTATTCAGGTCAAAGTTCAGTGTGACAATGAAGTTATCTGGTCATGTATAACAGGTCTAGGTGAAACCAAGTTCATTGTTGGATGTTTTTACTGGTCACCCAATTCTGCTGAGGCAGTTCTAGTCATACACAGGAAGTCTATGGACAGTAGCGTGTAGGGACCCAGATCATGCAATACTAGTTGGAGGTGACTTTGATGTACCAAGTGTAAACTAGGATAATTATGGATTCATTGCAGGGGGTACAGACAGACTTTCATGCAAAGTACTCTTGAACACTTTTTCTGAAAACTGTCTTGAGCAGTTAGTTCAGCAGCCTATATGCAAAGGAAATATCTGAAATCTTGTAGCTGCAAATAGGCTGGGCCTTATTGACAGAGTCACTATAGAAATGGGGAATAGTGATCATGATGTCATCATAGCAACTACGGTTATGAAAGTTAATAAATCAGTTAAGAAGGCTATAACAGTGTTTCTACTAGAGAGAGCAGATAACCAGTTGTTAGCATCTCCCATAGACAGTGAACTGACAACACCTAGTTCCAACAGGATGGATGTAGAGGAATTACAGGCAAAGTTTAAGCAGACTACAAATTTTTTCCACGAAGTGTACAACAACTTCCATCATTATGCATTAGCAAAAGATCTGGCAGAAGATAAACCGAGAAAATTCTGGTCTTGTGTAAAATCACTTTGTGGATCTAAAGTTTCCATCCAGTCACTTGTTGACCAGTCTTGTGCAGCAGTTGAAGGTAGCAAAATGAAAGCCAAAGTTTTAAATTTCACATTCAAAAAATCATTCACACAGGAGAATCATACCAACATACTATCATTTCATCACTGAACAGACTCCTGCATGGATGATATCGTAATAAGCGCCTTGGCATGGAGAAACAACTGAAAGAGTTGTAAACAAATAAGCCACCAGGTCTGGATGGAACCCCAATTCAGTTTTTCAAAGAGTACTCTACAGAATTGGCCCCTTACCTAGCTTGTATTTATCGAAAATCTCTCACCCAGTGCAAAGTCCCAAGTGTCTGGTAAAGAGCACAGGTGACTCCTGTACATAAGAAGGGCAAAAGAACAGCCCTGCAAAATTACTGACCAAGATCCCTATCATCAATTTTCTGCAGAATGTTTGAACAGACTCTCAGATCAAATATAATAAATTTTCTTGAGTCTGAGAATCATCATGGTTTTAGAAAGCATCGCTTTTGCAAAATTCAGCTTGCGCTTTTCTCACATGATATACTGTGAACGATGGATGAAGGGAAACAGGCAGATTCCATATTTCTAGATTTCTAGAAAGCGTGACATGGTATCCCATTGCAGGCTATTAAGGAAGATACAAGCATATACAACAGGTTCACAGATATGTGAATGGTTCAAAGACTTCGTAAGTAATAGAACCCAGCATAGTGTCCTCAACAGTGAGTGTTCATCATGGACAAGGGTATCACCACGAGTGTCCCAGAGAAGTGTGGTACGACTGCTGTTATTTTCTATATGCATAAAAGATTTGGTGGACAGTGTGGGCAGCAATCTGCAGTTCTTCAGTGATGCTGCTGTGGTTTACAGTAAGGTGTTGAAGTTAAGTGACTTCAGGAGGATTTAAGTTGACTTAAACAAAATTTATAGTTCGTGTGATGAATGGCAGCAAGCTCTAAATGTAGAAAAATGTAAGTTAATGCAGGTCAGTATGAAAAACATACCCATAGTGTTCGGATATAGCACTAGTTGTGTCCTGCTTGACACAGTCACATTGTTTAAAATTACAAAGTGATATGAAACGGAACGAGCATGTGAGGATTGCAAAAAGTCCTGCACCAGCAACACTTGCGCAATTGTGGACAGCTATAGAGGCAGCATGGCTCATTATTTCACCAGGAAAGTTCCAATGACTTGTGGAGCCCATGCCACCATCGAGCTGCTGAAAATAGATATGAAATAATAATTGAATCTTTCTAGTATGCACATCTGTAAAACATAAATGCACGAGTAAAATTTTATAAACTTGTGCTTATTGTGATAGAAAAGATTTTCCTGTATCAAATTTCATTGACAAACTATTTCCTCATCACAATTAAAGTCTGAATGTATAATCAAGGGAGGTCACTTGGTCCTAACACGTTTTGAGATTAGAGTTTTGTTTCTTATTCAGATCTAGCATAGTGGTTTTGCTCAAGGATTGAAGAAAGACATTGAAGCAATTCAGAGGCAGGCTGACCAAGATCCCTATCATCAATTTTCTGCAGATTGTTTGAACAGACTCTCAGATCGAATATAATAAATTTTCTTGAGTCTGAGAATCATAATGGTTTTAGAAAGCATCGCTTTTGCGAAACTCAGCTTGCACTTTTCTCACATGATATACTGTGAATGATGGATGAAGGGAAACAGTGGAAGGGAAGACTTTAACAACAATGCATGAGTCGTTGGCCTACAGTAGCACGAGCGAAATGCAAAGACATGAAAGAAAAGTGTAAAACTGCAGGTACCAGTGTCTGCTAAGCTCCCAATGAACCATTTAAACCATCATTACTCATGTGTACTTAACCATTTATAGTCACAATCTTGTAACATCAAGTGTAAAATGATAAATTGTGATGACATGTAAAAAGAAAAATGGAAAAAGACTAATTGATAAGCTCTGCAGAATTACTTGTGAAAAGGGTTGTACCGACGGACATAATAACAATGCAAGAGTTGTTGGCCAGCAGTAGCATGAGCGAAATGCAAAAACAAATCTTGGTGACATTAAGTGAAGGAACCATAATCACAGTTCACCACAAATGTACAAAACTTGAGTATTCGAAAATAATAAAGCAGCGAACGGACTGCATCTAAATGCTATTTCACCATGATAAATGTTATGAGAAGAAAAAAGTGCATATCTGGAATAACAGAGACTGGTCCACGACTTTACGTGCTTCCAGATATTGTGAATGTTGATAACTGTCTTATGCCATGTTTGCTTGTTACAGGTTCGCTTGCTGGAGTACCAAAAGCTGTCCATCACAGGCTACCAATTATACAACGAGCAAAAGCCATAGAGAAAATGATGCCACTGGGCTCAGCTGTTAAACTGCCATCCACAGACCCAGTAGGTTGGCACACCTGTGCACTCAACAATCTTTGAGAAAATGACCCACTGGGCTTGGTTCTTAAACCGCCAGCCACAGACCAAGTGGGTTGGCACATCTGTGCACTCAAACTTCTTGAGATCATCGATCTGGCTACTACAAAAAGAAGACAGTACAAGAAGTGACATGAAAGAAAAGTGTAAAACTGTTTGTAAAATAAGAAATAATTGAAGTTTATAGTAAGCAACCTTATGGGCTCATTTAGTTTTAAGTTGTCGTACTTAAGGAATGAAAATTTTTAATAGAGCAAATTGTTAGGCTCACAACTAACTTTGAGAGCTTAGCCTAAAATTTAATGAGTATGATATCATGGCTCCTTCTGGACTCAGGCCAGCAAAACAATTATTCACTGTCCCCAGTTGGGGAGCAAATGAAACCCCCAGGAGCGGGTTTGGTGGGTGCGGACTGCAGAGGGAACACCTAGAACCGCAGCGGATGGAAAACGGAGCAGCAATGCTCCAGCAGGTCGCAGGGAATGGGCGCGGACCACAGAGGAAGCGCCTGCAGCCATTGGTGGAGGGGGAAGGCCATAGGCATAAATACTGGACCAGGTCCACTCGCGGAGCAGTCTCAGGTCACACCTGTTGAAGGTCACGAGCTAAGTGACCGAAATATCGTGCAAGTACGACGCTGATATCCGCCAGAACACCCGACAACCCAAGATGTCATTAGATCACCGGGAAAGCCTGAAGAGTTACAACTTGATTAATATTTTTGTATAATTGTGAATTATTTGAGAATAACCATTTCAAAATAATAAGCAGTGTACTTAAAACTTTTAGGATTAAGAAGTTATATTTACATCAACTTCTGTTTTGTATAAGTCTGTAAATAGTTGAGACAAAAGTGTCTCACTGTCATTTTGTCTCAGCTCATCTTGTCCCGTGTAGTCTGTACTGTGTTAGCTTATGTGAGCACTTAATTGTGAAAATATACAGAATGAAAGTAATAAAAACTTTAATTTCAGAAGTACATTCCACCTTCCCTGAAAGTAATTGTCTTTGTGAGAGGGAAAATTTTTATTGTTAAAAAGAAGTGCTAATTCATATTTTAAGTGAGATCAGGGAAGTGAGATAGGGAGTTTGTGTGGACAGGGCTTAATTCAAAGCTTAATCTGTGAGAACTTTAATTATTTTCGATTGCTACATTACACAACACAATGCAGCAATTGGTATTTTTTCGTCAAATCAAATGAAAGTTAATGTAGACATAGATTCTTTGGCTGCCAGCATTAATGAACACTGACTTTATAATAACCCACAAAAATAACATTTGACATGATTTTAACTTACGTGCAAGAGTGTAAAATTAATTTGGACATGACTTGCTTAAAGATTATTGTCCTTATTCACTGACTGATCCATCGAAGTTAAGGAGCAAAAGATGCTATGGAACATTCATTTACACTACAAACCCTCTTTTATGATGAATTTTAAGGATAGTAAACTGTGGCATCTTCTTGCAAAGAAAATTAACAATTACCATGCCTTGAGATCAGACAGATCAACAAAGAAACAATGGCTATCCACTATCAACTAGTCAATAAATATCAAGATTATGAGAGCTGCCCCAGAATTAACATTTATTGCTTTGAATGCAAGGCTTAGCAGACTACTAGCTATTGCTGGTGTTTAATGGCTGACTCTGGAGATGTCTTATTAGGCTGAGGACACAATCAACCCAAGCTGGAGTGTGTCATGTCAATGTTTTTGATAACACTACCAACATATGACTAACAGTCTGAAATTGGTAAATTTATCACTTTCTTAACTTTTCCATTAGTCTGCGTGTTGATGCACACAGACTGTCAACCATGTTTAATGGAATTTTTCTATCTGTACTCATGCAGAAGCTGTTACAATTTCTCGAGAAGTGCTGAAGGATGGTAAAAGGACCGTAATTGCTTTCCCATAACTGATAATAAAAAAAAGTCAACAGCTTTCATCAGGGCTATGCGCCTACCTATGAGGATGCTTTGGTAGTGGGAAAAGAGGGACTAAAGCATGAACTGTTGGAATATCCATACTGTTCACCAGATTTGATACTTGTAATTTCTCTCTCTAATGAAATTTGTGAGTGGAAAACATCTTGAGTGCAATAAAGAGGTAATGGTAGCCACAAATTAATATTTTGCAGATCTTCCAAAATCGCACTTCAGGACTGGAATTTATTCACGTTGAATACAATGGACAAAGGGCAGTGACCGAAAATGTGCATTTTTTTTACAAACACAACATAAATTTTCTTCTTGCTCTTGTTATATGTTGCTCTTGTAGGTGATGTTTTGCTTTGAATATAACGGTATAAGGACATTCGATTTTCAGGAAATATTTGCTGGAATTCTGTCACAAAATAGCTGCTATGTAACTACAGAAGACATAATTATATCACTGTTGGTATTGATTGGGTGTCTCCCTATTGGTAATAGCATGAAAGCAGATCCAATGAGTGAACAAGCAGAATCCAGTAATCTTTCATGAGAAAATGTCAAGAAGTTCCAAACCTGCCCAATGAAATTGCATCTCTCACCAAAAAGCAAATCAGATTCAGAGATTCTCATTGATTAATGTATATTATCACCTGATTGGCTGAGAATCGAGCAATATACAGGATCAGTATGCCAACACTGTAACTGCACTTTTTCTCAACTTGCCCATTTCTGTGTATCAGAGAAAAGCACTAGCACTGCATAAAATATATGTGATTTCAATATAATAGGATACTAAATGACAACACTCTGGTGGTTGTAGCACAGCCATGCTATAAACCAGCCCAATACCAACCTTATAGTCAACTGGCATTAAGAACCGAAGCTAGAAAGGTGATGGAAATCCCTTGTCCGAGCAGAATATGGCACAAGAAGAAAAGTATAAAATAAAAAAAATGGCGTATGGTCATTTTAAATAGTTATAAATTAGTAAAAAAGTCTCGTTGATACTGTGTAGTGATATCTTCATAAAGGCTCAACATGCTACATAAAAATGATACTGCATAATTAAAAAGAAGGCTTCAGATACCCTGTTATTATAAGATATATCAATAATAACATTAAAATTACAGTACATGTTGTAACTACAGCAGAAGAATCTCAAGAGACAATTACTTCATCTTCATAACTACACATCATAATTTTACACAAGTGAGTTTTTATTCCTTTTCCACTTTTTTATAACCACTCCAGGGGCATAATATTACACCTATTTTAAAACCATTATCCTTCTTATAATCATTGTAAGAGAGTCACTGTTACAAGTTACCATCTCCAGTACAAGTATTTAACTCAATAACTACTTCATGCATTTGAGGTACTGTAAGATCAATCAGTAGTTAACCTCAAAATTTCATACATCCATTAAATCTTGAGAAATTTTAGGTCTATGCCATCTGAAATAAGTATCTAAATGGAAAAACTTTTAACAATGAAAATAAAATAGCCAAACAACAGAACAATTAACTATCATAATAGTATTTCCGCTACAAAAATTGTGCACTGAATGAAGCAACAAAATGTGCCTCATAGTGTAATATCTTTTGGTTTTCCTTCTAAATTAATATTACAAAGAATGCTGAAAAAATTTTGTATAAAAAAATCTAGAGATGTGGAAGTACTGACACATTAAAGAGTACTAATAATGCTTGAGAAAATCTTTTAAAGGGCTTACCTGCATCCATAATTGAACGTGGAGCCCTTTCATTTTCCATCATTGTTGTGCGTTTCCTATTTTTTGCTTTCCAAGCATGATAAACCTTCAGACGGCGATGAAATTCCACTCTACATGCCTGGGAAAATGTTGAAAGGATTAATCACGTAAACTGGCATTTTTATATGTGTATAACACTGAGTTATAATCATATGCATAGAAAAGTGTGTTTGCAATGATCAGTCTTTAAAAAAAAAGAACATTTGGATGCTGGACTGCTCTGACATTGACTAAAGCTGACCTGAGTGCCTTCAGAATTGTAAGCCAGGCAATCCGAAACAACTGGCAATCTTGTAAACTGTAGCATTTCTTTAAGGTAAAGATTTCTTTAACTCTAGGTGTACATTCTAGTGCTGCACATGCTAATTGTCTAGTGGCAAGGTGCATGTAAGTTGCGTATCGTGCATCACTATTTGCATAATTTTTTGACACTAATTTCCTCTGTATGCTAAAAGTACTTGTCTAGTGGGAAGCATAATCACAATTTCACTTTCTGACATAAAAAATGGTCATCATTAATAGCAGATCCATCCCAAAGTATTTTTGTGACACAGTTCCTGGCTTGCATTCCATCCCTAAACTCTTTATACTTGTGGGTTTTGGGGAATCTGACACAGGACTTTGCCTGATAGCCTAATAATACCCAGCTGTCTACTGTTAAACTTGCCTGTCTGCCAATGAACGTTCCTATATGTGTTGATTAGCAGTCTACTCTAATCCATATTGTTGTTAACGTTACAAAATATGAATACTTGATGCTAATTAGCAATATATTATTTCAGTATTAATAGATTGCAATTTACAACCCCAGTCACCAGCGTAATGATGCTGAGAATGGTTTACCAGCCAATAAAGAATTAATCTTATGCCTATGATGCTAAAATCACTTGATTGCAATTTGATAGTACATCTGGGTGATGGTTATGAGGTCACTACCACCTAGATCTAACAGTACTGGTTGTCTCTGGATGAATAATGAAAATAAATGAATAAAAGTAATTGAGTAGTATATTAAACATACACTGTGCACTCTTGACATTATCACACTTGAAAGGCATGTGATAAACAGTTTATAAAGACACCATGATTTGTTTAAGTAGACAGAGCAGCTCTAATGTAAAACATAACTGATGATTGTGGCTTAGATAATCATGCTCTGTGCAGCCTTTGACTTCCCAGCAATTGAGTTTTTATTTCAGGGATGGGGGGTGTATGAAACCAGTATTATATTGTAAGTCATCAGAATCTTGTCCACTGAAAAATTGTACTCAAGGATTCCTCAGAAAGCAGAAGAATACAAATTTATGAAACATAAGAAATAAACTAGGGGACATTCCAAACTCTGGAGTTTGGAAAAGACAAGTGAGTTTCTTGACAAAGACAGATAACTTATGTAGTGATAAAGTGACAAAATACACACTTTAGGGGTTCTTCAGCTTAATATGATATGTAACATTTACAGCTGGCTCTGTTTGAAGCAAAAAAAGCAGTTAGATTTGCATGCTATCACAAAACTTCCTATATCCACACATACAATCTTACCACTTTTAATTTCTTATTTATGGTATTGAAGATATTATGCTCTTTGGAAAATTAGCCCTTAGTAATTTTACTAACTAATGAAATAAGCAATTCAGAAATTATACGTAATTTTACTAACAGATGGACTGAAATTGAAACTGACACCACCAAATTAGTCACATTCAGTCACAAGTGGACAACCACTTGATGGTATAGTCTGTTGCAATAATTACAATGAACAATTTCTGTATGAATGATCAATCAGTTCATACTATGTCTTAGAGCCTATGGAACTGCTATCGGGAACTAAATTCAAAGAAGACATTACCAACTATAGGCTGCTATGTAGAAATCATGCCCCAAGCTTAACTTTGTAAATTTACTGTCCTCATTGTTGTTTCAATTTCTTTCTGTCATAAAAGTACTGAATGGGATATACTGGAAATTACTTCCATTGTTTTGTGTCCTTTTTTAAATGTTTTGATAACTCCTATTTCTCTTTCTATTGTCTCAATGAACATAACAGGACATGCATTGCCTTTTACAATAATCAGTGTGATTCACATTTAGTTGGCATATTCAATGTGAAAGGGGTGCTCAAATGGATCTGAATACATCATATGAATATAATAACTAAAGCATTAAAATAATATCAACTGCTTAAGTCCTTATCTGTCACTGTAACATGCATTTAGTACACTATACTTATGCAGTGAGGTACTCTCTGGTAACTAGATTAGATTTATTATGAATGGGCAGTACATGCCACTCACTCAAAATATGAAACACGAACCAGGCCTACAAACACTGAAGAAAGAAAATATATGGTACAGGGTAAATGCTACTCACTTCAGAGCCACTTCCTTCTGCGACACTATTTTCAAGTGGGCTGTGGTTCATGGAAGTGTAACTGGAATCACCCAAGATCTAATTATATTTTCCATATTACTAAAATTAAGCTCACTTTTTCAGGCTTCTCTAACAACGGTTTTTGTGAGGCATACAACATTACTCCACTCTTCTGGCATTATTTGTGCCACTGCTCTTCCTAACAATTTCTAAATTTCTACCTCTGTGAAGCTTTTATTATTAGCTACCATGTAATGTTTGATCTATACTCAAACTATTTTGATAGTGCTAAACTGGCAGTGGTATAGTGGAAGCTTGAGAACATCTCATCAACAACTTACTATTAAAACTGTGATTTACATTGTTTCATAAATTCCATGAGTTCACTGCCATCACTGGAGCTTTACCTTTAATAAATGAACAACGTGAGATATTATCCATTACAAAGAAAGACGGCTGATTTAAGTTTTTCAATAGTTGCCCCTTGAACCACTTCAGAAAACTATCATGGTTCATCTCCTCATGGAAGTTACTTGTTTTCCTCAATTTGTAACCTAGAGACAGTTCGGTACAAAACCAGAGAAAGTTCCAGCATGTAGGAGAATAAATCTTCTGTCGTATCCCACAGGAACAGGAAGTTTCACATGCCACATATACTGTCATCTGTCCAGTATTTTCTGATGGACATGTTCATTGAGCCACACAATGTCTTCAAACATCACCTAAACAATCTCTCTAAACAACTGACAATGCTATCACTTCTCTCCACTGTAATTATGCATCAATTAATTTTTTTGTACCTGAAACCAAGAGCTCTGAAACTGTTAACAAAGAAGTCCTACTGACATTGAATAATTCTGTCTCATTAAGAAGCTTTTTTATGACTGGTTGTTTTTTTTCTCTTGTAATATCCATATACATGGTGGCACACGATAAGTCACCTGATTTGTTTCATGAATAATACATCTGTTGTTGATAAGATTTGTAATTTATTGATGTAGAAGTAAAGAATACAGCTTGAAAATACAACCTAATGTATCACATGTTCAACATGACTGCAATTTTGGTCTACAACTTCTTCAAGTTGCACACATGCATTTGTGACGACTCTCGGACACGAATCTTCTGGAGTGGTGCGGCATAACTCCACAATGATGGCTCTAAGTTGAACTGCATTTTCGCGTTTTCTGTGGTACACCTTCTCTTTAAGGAACCCCCAAAGGAAGAAGTCACATGGGTTAATGTCCGGGCTATGGGGTGGCAACATTACTCCTTCTGCATAACATTCTGGAAATTTGTTTGACAATACCCTAAGGCCAAGTCTTTCATGTAGGATATCAAGCACAACACTGGCAGTATGGGGGTGTGCTCCATCCTGCATGAACCATTGTGTCTGCAACGGAAGACACGAGGCCATGAGTTGAGGAAAGAACTGGTTTTGCAGCATGTGTAAATAGCATTCACTGGTTACTTTAGCATTGAAGAAGAACAGACCGATGATTCTATGGCTTGACATCACTACCCACATGCACACTTTCTTCCCTGTAGGTGTCTATCATGTGGATTATTCAAGAAGGTTCACATACCCAGAATCGAACATTCTGTTTGTTCACAACATCGATCACATAAAAATAAGCTTCGTCAGAAAACCAAGTGTTGTGTAGCACTGCCTCTTGGTCTTGCTCGATCGCTCACCTTGCTAACTGCAGTCTCCACTCCTTATCTCCTGCAGTAAGCTTACGCGTCAGTCATCTTGTATGGATACAAGTGAAGGTCAGATTCAATAATTCTTTGTATAGTACAACGTGTAATTCGCATCTCGGCACTGTCTCTTCTTGTTGATTTACTCGGACTACAAGTCAAAGCCACTCAAAGTGCTACAATGTTTTGCAGCAAATGTATTGGTACGTGCATGTGGCCGCTGACACTCCAAAACAGATCCAGTACCTTTTGATGTAATCTGTGTATTGTCTGTGGGCTGGGAGCTCACTGTGTGCTGAAATAAGCATGAAACCTTTTCTGTGTCAATGTAATGCCGTTCGTCACTGCGAACAATAACACAATCTGCAACTCTTGTGCGACAGTCAACCGTCCTTTGTCCGCCATCGGCAAACTGAAATGGCACACTCACAATGGAAGTGATGAACTTGCAACGGCATCTGGCATAATTTCCATTAACTGCACGAAGTTGAGCTCACAATAGTATAATTGTAAGATCAAAATTCAATCAGGTGACTTATCATGAACCACCCTGTATCTGAGGATTCAGAGCATCTTTTTTGATTGAGTCCAAGTTTGTAACTCATTGGTCTGTCTTCCTCTTTTTACTGGGTGTCAGCATCTTTGACTATACAGCCCCTTCCTGGACTGCACAGTTTTTTTCCTTATGAACTCTAAGGGCAGTAATTTTATGAATCTTCAAAGCATCTGCAATTCTTTCAACTACCTTGGTTGGAGGCAGTAGAGTCACATTATTGTTTCTCTCCTCCTTGAAATATTCTGGTACTAAGCATACAAACTCACATCTGTCCATGCAAAATGTGAGCACTTCATTCAACTTTCCATTTAGCAACCATACTTTTCTGCAATATTCCGCTGAAAGCTTCTGCGATTTTGTAACACAAAATAAATTTTCTGCACAGAGAAACAAAGCACACAATGAAAACAGATCATAACTGTTGGGTTACCAGCTACAAAGGTTGCCTGAAACTAACTATTAGCCACTGCAGCCACTACCTGCCACAGCAGAGCAATTTGTCAACAGTGAACAGAACATATCACTATCAGTTTCCATACTTCAGGACTCCATTCCACTGAAGTCAGAATTAGAGAGTCTGTGTGATTTTCCATTAAACTTACCCTGTGCTTGGTATTCACTCAGTTTATTGTAGACATTTTCCATGGGCACTCACAAAACAAAAATAAATACCTTAACATTTGTCTAAATCGGAGCAGTAGCAGACATTCTATATCACAGATGCTAACTGCAGTACAAAGTGAATATCCAGACAGTAGTTAGTGGCCATAAGATGGAGTCTGGCACCCACAGCATCGAAGGTAAATTCTCATGTACAAATGATTCACAGCTGGACTGTCAGCAAGGAACTATGTCACAGAAATATTTTTAAATGGTCATGTTATTACACTCGTGTGAGAAAGAGAAATACACTGTGACTTTGCTTGCATTAGAGATGTACTTTTAATACACTGATCAAATGCGGCATAAAAAATGTATGTATACAATTGCCTCAAGCCCTGGCCTTCTGAATGCTTAAGATCACACACTGAACTTGCTGTTTACACTGTACATCATTTGCCATCAGAGCACTAGGACAAGCAGCACAAACTGGAGAAGAAGAAAACTTTACCTAACAAATTGCTGCAGCCTAGAATGTCTCCAGCTTGTGCATACTGGTGGACTTAGAATTCTAAGTGTGGTCATTTTTATTGGCACATAATTAGTCAGATAAGCCATTTTCAAGGCAACAGCCAGTTTTTATTTTGAATAATGTACATAATGAAACATAGTTCACTTTTCAAGCACAGAACATTTTAAAACTGGGTGATTACCTTTTACTGTTTCCAATGAGTAAAACGAGGGAAATAATTCAATTATAGAGCTGCACATAGCACTAAATCCTGTTCCCATCCATTAACTACAAAAAGTCATTGCACTGGGATCTGCACAAATCATCCACCAATACACCAGATGTACTAGATACATAGGAAATGCCCAACTAGGCATAAAATATGAAATCCAACATACTGAACTCACTTGCTGTGTTTACTGTTATAATAATAATAACATGATTTATTATCAGAAGATGTATCAAGAGGATTTGGTTACGTCATTTCTAGTAATTACAGACTTGTTCCAACTGTACAAAATTTTACGGTTTGCTCTGTTTCTTCACCTAAGTACAGAGAGAAAAAATTAAGTATTCTGTTTGAACCAGACATTTTTTAATTTGGAGACAGAGGCAGATAGGCTTACAAAATTGAAAAGAAAACAAAAGATAATTCATGAAACTACTTTTGGATGGAATGGCACTTGACAAAATTATAGACAGGGATGCAAAATGTACGGGTAGTATTTTCTCCAAATATATTTTCGGCCTAGATTTCATTTTTACTAGTTCAGCATTTTCTTAGTAAGCACTTGTCCTCTGTTTTGCACGATGTGCACCCAGGAGGAAACCATAGCTGGCTCTTCTCAAATTCTTATCCTTAGCAATATGACATCAAACGACCACTTTTGCAAACCCTATAGCCAAAGATACCCGACTAGTTTATTTACTCTGTAGACAAATCATGAGGCAGACAATGGGAAAGAGAACAAAAACAGTTATATTGCGAAAAATTCTCACCTCCAGTAGTTCAATATCACATGAAGTATTAATTGTGTCTCTTAGTTCTGAATATTTCCACTTTGAAAGATCATATTTCTGCTTCCCTTGACTTCCTTGTATTGAACGAGCTAGCTCTGACCTGAAATTATGGAAAAAACTAAGTAATATTGTAAAGAACATACAAAAAACAACAACAATAGCACTCCAAACTTCAGAACAACAGGTTATTCTTGATGTAGGAAATATGCATTGATTGGCAAAGGCATGGGACAGGAGAGGGAAGGTCTACCAACAACTAGGCCATTAGAGACAATGCACAGGCTGAGATTGGGGAAAGAAGATGGGCTGCATCCTTTTCAAAGAAATGATCCCTAAATTTATATGGTCATAAGGGGACTTTAGCCATCACCTTCAAAAATGCACATCCAGTATCTTACTACTGCACAAGAACATTTGGTCTTGAGCAAAATGTGTGAATCATCAGAGCAAACATACATGTAATAGTTAGTCCACATCATTTTCTGATATTCTGTACCAGCAAACAATACCCAGGTGCAGATATTGAGGCAGATAGTGTAAAGCTGAACAAAAATGACAAAATTTCAGAGGTAGTTCCAGGATATCTTCTGAGTATTCTATTTTAAGTGACACGTGGTATCCACTAGCTCATTACAGAGTAATTGCATTCCATTTGATTTCCTATCATCATTTAATCTGTATCTGCATTGCACAGAAAATACCTACACTGAAAATGTCAATGGTATGCACAGTGCATCTTGTTTGGATGTGAATTTATTCCATTCACTCGTGGTACCTGCTGTTGACAACACTAATAACCACTTTACTCTTCATCCTCAAGCCTGTATTCAGTACTGTTTTGTTATGCCTTGAGCTTGTTTCTATGGCAGTGTTAGTTATATGTTAACACTGATGTGATGCATAACAGTATGGGTAGGATTCCCTCACGGTACCTGCTGTTGACAACACTAATGCCCACTTTACTCTTCATCCTCAAGCCTGTATTCAGTACTGTTTAGTTACGCCTTGAGCTTGTTTCTATGGCAGTGTTAGTTGTATGTTAACACTGATGCATACTAGTATGGGTCGAATTACTGATGAAGATGTGGCTGTTGTGCACAGTGTGTATTGGTTCTTTGAATGCAATGGAACAGTGGCACAGTGATGTTACGCAGTTTGTTTCCACACAGTGGCAGTGACTATATCACAGCAGTTATATATTTGTACACAGGCCCCTGTGAGAAGCCAGATAGTTCCTGTGTTAAATATGGTGATTGCAGATTACAGTCTTTTCATTGTTGTAAAAGCATTTCCACAGAAACAAAGGTAATTAGGATAACAAACTGAATAAATCATTATACATTATTACTCTGTAATGAGCCACCAGAGATCGTGTGTCAGTGGAGCGTGGAGTTGAGGTTCACTCTGTATTCAGAGTGAGCTGTAACAGGATCTTACTTAGATGTCCTGTTGTAATTTATTAACCATATAATTGGTTAAGTACTGGCTTGTGACTTGACAAATACAGTAAATTTGCTGCAGCCCACAATTTTTTTAACTGAACACTGATGCATCACTATGTTGGTGTAATAGCAACCTAATTTATAAGGCATCTTTCAGATTTTTGCTTATTATTTTTATTTTCCACTTCATAAACATGGGAGAAAATTTCACTGTATCTGGTAAGCCAAAGAAAATAACACAATTATAAAAAGAGAGAATAATGAAATTCAGGGAGGGTTGTAAATTTCAGGAAGTAAATTCAAGCTCAAAAGAAGAAGAAGAAGAAGAAGAAGAAGAAGAAGAAAAATGAAAAAAATTCCTTGCATAAAATAAAGTACAAACATATTGGTTGATTCCTGGATTACAAGTTGTTCTATAACTATTAAACTGAAAAATATTTTCTTGCAAAAACATAAACTAAGGATTCCAAAAGCATACGAAAATTCCCAAGGCATTTAAATGATACTTCCACTAGTGTTCACTTCATTCACAGTACCACTCACAGTTACATTCCTGGTTTGATCACTATGAACCTTTTGTCTGTGTAGTAAATTACATATGTTAATGGCAACATATTTATAAGTTTATACACAAAACAGAGGAGAAAAATAATGCTTTTAAAATATAATGTACATTATACAAGATGCAGTGACAAGGTCTCCAGACACAAATATGCAAACATTTGCAAAGCATGTTTCCCAATGTAAATTTTCCAACAGGTTGAAGGATATTGTGCAGCGGCCACTGACAGTTTGTTTTCAGACTCAGTTACCTTCTAATTGGCTTATCTGATCACATACATTGAGGTGACAAAAGTCATGTGATACCTCCTAATATCGTGCTGGACTTCTTTTTGCCCAGGGTAGTGCAGCAACTCAACATGACATGGATTCAACAAATCAATGGAAGTCTCTTGCATAAATACTTGCTGCTTCCATAACCAAACATAATTGTGAAACTGTTGTTGGTGCAGGATGTTGTGCACAAATTGACCTCTCAGTTATGTCTCATAAATGTTTGATGGGATTCATGTAGTGCAATCTGAATGGTCAAATCATTCACTCAAATTGCCCAGAATGTTCTTCAAACAAGTTGCGAACAACTATGGGCCAGTGCCATGAAATTGTTGTTTCGGAAAGTGAAGTCAATGAATGGCTGTAAATGGTCTTAAAGTAGCTGAACATATACATTTCTACTCAATGATCGGTTCAGGTGCACCAGAGGACGCAAACCATTCCATGTAAACAAAGCTCACACCATTATGGAGCCACCACCACCTTGCACAATGCCTTCTTGACAACTAGGGTCCACAGCTTCGTGGGGTCTGCACCACACTTGAACCCTACCATCAGCTCTTACCAACTGAAATCAGGACTCGTTTGACCAGGTCATGGTCACAAGCCAAGGAGAGGAACTGCAGCCTATGTCATGCTGTTAGCAAAGGCACGCTAGTCAGTCATCTGCTGCTAGAGCCCATTAACACCATTTTCTGCTGCACTGTCTTAACAGATACATTCATCGTACATCCCTCATTGTTTTCTGTGGTTATTTCACACTGTGTTGCTTGTCTGTTAGCACTGACAACTCTACGCAAATGTTGCTGCTCTTGGTCGTTATGTGAAGGCTGTCGGCCACTGCATTGTTCGTGATGAGAGATGACGCCTGAAATTTGGTATTCTCAGCACACTCTTGACACAGATGATCTCTAAATATTGAATTCCATAATGATTTCTGAAATGGAATGTCCCCTGCAACTAGCTCCAACTACCATTCCACTTTTAAAGTCTGTTAACTCCCATTGTGTGGCCATAATCACGTTGGAAACCATTTCACATGAATCAACTGAGTACAAATGACAGCTTCACCAATGCACTGCCATTTTACACCTTGTATATGTAATACTACCGCCATCTGTATATGTACATATCACTATCCCATGACTTTTGTCACCTCATTGTAATTAGATGAGGTAATATGCTCAAAATTTTCACCACTATCTTGGAACCAGGTACTATTGTTTTTAAGGCATTATCTCACATTTATCCATATTTAAACTACATTTATCCACGTTTAAACACAGCTGCTGTTTATTAGACAGTGGAAATCTTGTCCAATGCTTCCTGCAAATCCTTACAATTGTCTAATAATGATACTGTCCTGTACACAACAACATCATCATGGAACAAATCTTACAGTACTGCTGATCCTGTCCAACAAATCATTTAAATATACTGACAACATTAGAGGCACTTCTTCGAGAAACACATTATGTTACTTTTCTTTCAGTGAACGTACTTCATTCAGTACTGCATACTAGTTTCTGTTAGTGAAATTTCATAGAGTCACTCAAGTATTCTTCATGTTATTGTATCTTTTATAGTAGTCAATGATGTGGCACAGTGCAGAACACCTTTTGGAAATCTGTTACTTGTCCACCTGCATCTATTGTTTGTGAGATGCCATGTTTCAAATGATTGAATTTTCCTGAATCCATGCTGATTCTCTGAGAGAAGTTTGTTTTCTTCTAGGAGTGTCTTAATGCTTAGAATGTGCTCTAGGATCTTGCAACAGACAGACATCACAGAAATTGCAAAGGCCACCTCTTTGAATAATGTCACTGTTAACCAAAACCTGAAACTTCCAGATCATTATGAAGTAGAATCATCTTACAGTGAAAACGAACAGCACAATACCTGTAACCTATAAGCAATGCCATTTCAGAACAGCATGTTTTCTGAATTCATCACCAATCCACCATCATTTAGCATTCATGGAATCACTTGCACAAAGCATATAAACTATCTAAGCATGGTGTGGGTGTGCAATAACAATAATTACAGTCATACCATCCTGAAATGGTCAAGCTTTACAATCAGTTGATTTCCAGCAAAGCTTCAACATTGTTTCTTGTTTTCTGCTTTGCAGTATATTAATATGGCTTCCCTTGGTTTATTCTGTGGTCAGATTAGGCTGCTTTCATAGGTGGTCATGCTAATGTGCAATAACAAAACTTGGAGTGGTCTACGCCCACTTGCAATGGGTGAACACTGTCATCAAGTGACCTTTAATGATAACTTACAGGCTGGCATTGTCAGCAAGAACCTCACCAGATTCTTTTGCATCCAGTTCTTTTGCCCATCTTTATTGATAATTTTTAGAGGACATACAGCCCATTCATTTGGAGGTCATGGATTTATAACACACTAGCATCTCTGGTACCACATCTTAATTTACTGGTCCATTCTGAGCCATTACATACTTCAGTAAAATATTGGATAATGACAAGTCAAATCTGATTAACAGAAAGTGTTGATTAGTGATAGATAGGCAAATGGATACCAATGGGGTGGCCACCACATTCCTTATACATGACACTACCTTTTTTAAAGCCTCCTCAGTATATTTCTATATAAGACCCTGCATGCCACATATGTTGAACTTCACAAATAGGCTACTGATATAGTTCCTATCATTTACAACACTCACAAATCTGTCATGGCATATTATATATACAGCTCACCATAATTTGCACACCGAATCTGGTGTTGACTACTTTCAACAGTTAATGTACATCACACCTACTGATTCAAACATGACTGGCAGAAGTGGCCACATTACTAAACTTCACTCTCTCAAAAACTGTTAGTCTCAAATTATTAAGTATTAGATCACATTTACAGCATATACACATTAACCTGTATGAAATTTTGTAAGAAAATAAAATGTCCAAGAAACATTATTCATAGAATTGGCCTATAACTGCATACAGGTTTCAGCTAAATACATTTGCAGTGTGGCTGCTACCCTTGTGAACTGCTATACCGTGTTTCACCTCCAAGCATTTGTACCTATGAGTCACAAGCACCCTGATTTTCAAGTTATTATATGAACATATAAATAAATTTCAGTATCTTTTCACTTCGTAGTAATCTAATACAACTAATATCAGCGCAAAATGATCAGTTTATAAACATCTACTACCTCAATTACTGTTGCCTAAATGACATGTTTTCTGATTAATAATTTCATATCCTGAAATCAACACTATACTACCCTGAATTATGCTAAGTGGTGAAATATAAGTAATTACAGAGGGAGCATGCACTCAGATTTGGCAAGAGCAAAGCAACTATTCCATCATTTGCTTTAGTGAGAGTGCAAGTTTTGCAAATGAACACAAACTAAAAACATGTGCCAGACTGTTGTTTCCTCTGTTTATGTGCCTATGTATTGCTCAATATCTCACCTATGTTTTACTCATATCACAATTAAATATTTACATAGTCATGAATCAATTAGATACTGAAGTTATCACGAGTTGCCTATCTAAAACCAAATGTACAAAAGCATTTGAAATGTATGACAGAAATTCACTACAGCTTTGAAGCCCAAATACATCCATACAAAAATAGTTTACTCAGTATTATCTACTTAGAGTATAAATTCCATCTCTGTGACTAAATGGAAGGCAGTTTGTTTAGCTGACAGATGTGTTTCGCTTTCCAGTCTGTGATATTCAGATTACACATTCTAGCTCTAAATCAAATGAGTACAATCACGAACTTGCTATATTAAAACAAGTAGCTGTGACTAAAGATTAAAAAGCAAAAGACGTCAAAAACTTGCATAAGAATTTAATTAAGAAGGTAGATGGGCAGTGTAGATGGAAAAAAAGAGTAGTTCTCCACACTGACAGTCAACATCAAATTTGGCATACAGAGTTGTTCATAATAAATACTCAAAGTCAGACTTATACAAGATAAAATCTGGTGCCTATCTGAAAGTTTATGCAGGCTTAATGAGCAGATTTTGTAAGTCAGCTTTAGAGAATATTATAAAGTAGGTAATAATAAAACAGCAGACATAAAATAGGATGCATGGATCAACATCTTGATATTTATCACTATGTTCCTTAAGGATGCTATTTGAATGTACTTTAAAAGCTTGAACTTTTCACTAATTTAAAAATTGCCCACAACAGTTGTTAAATTAATAAAGAGGTTTTTTAAGTATTTTCTGATCTTTCATGATGTCCCTTCTCCAAGCTTTTTGCCTTTTTCCTAAGTTGGGGTTCCTTTTTCTGACAGCTTGCATTGGGCTAATAGTAGCTTGATTCACCAGTTCTTTCTTACTGGATGTTCAGTGTAAACTTGTGATCGCCAGATACTAATTTGTTACTCACAGATTGTGCCTGCAGATGGGTGTCATCTATCTTCTAGAGCATGTCTGGATAATCTACACCATTAGTCAAGTAATTTTTTATTATTTCTCACTTTGAGAAGACTTTTTCTTGAAAATAAATTTTACATTTGCGATTGAAGAGTTACCAACCTCATATTATTACACAGTCAACTATAGGTTTCCGTTTCAATAATAAGAGCACCAACATATTTGCACTGTGAGCATCTCTCTTGTCCTCCTCAGTTTCTTAGTATTTTACTACTCTTTTTTTCTTTCACTTTAATCAGAAAATCTAATGATATTTTGGTAATAAGTTGAAATTGGGAATGATACCACTATTGTGACCTGAGGCTGAAATATAAGATCTCTCCCTTCGCCAATATGTTCACCAAGTTTCCCCTAAGAAATCATTCCTACTCTGTACACCAAAATGTGACTGGAAACCAAACAACCTGCCTTCCATTTAGTCAAAAAGAAGGAATTTATATCCAAAGGAGGTGCCAATATTCTACTTCATCACTGTGCAATGACAAAAGCTACATAATGACAAGTTTATTCATGCTGGAATGTGAAAATGTTAACACAATATCCCCACCACAGTTGCACTGTATTTTATTTATTTCGCTATAGCTAGTTCTGGGAATTGCTATTATCAAGTAGTGTATGCATCGACCATGTGTAAGACTTTAGAATGTAGATGGTACAGTCACCATGTCACGTAAATGCTTCATTAAGAATGGGTTTCTGTACTTAAACCTTGATTACAAAGCCACTGAGTGTCAAACCTGCTTGCAAGCCATAAAATTGCTCTTATGTTCAGGGACTTCTACACTCATGCATATTTCACTTCAGAACGAGCAGTAAACATGAAATAAATAAAGAAGTAGTGCAGCTTGGGTATGGGTATGGTGTATCTTTCTCACAAATACTAAGCACAAGGAACACCCATTGAATAATCCTGGCAATCAATTAGGGCTGTTACAAGACCATGACAGGAAAAAAGAGAGAGTTAATGGCAACAGTACAACAACATTTTACAAGTGTGCGGTAAAATTAGCAACAAATGTTACAGCTTTTGCAGCAAGTGAAAAGAGAGCTAATCATTAGTGCAAGGCAATAGTGAAATGATATTTTTTTACAAATGTACAAAAAGTAGTAACAAAAAGAGTTAAAAGAATCACCAGAGACAGTAGTAGGACATGCAGAGTGCAAGAAGCTGTGTCACTATACATATAGCACAGTGCAATGTGATGGTATCTACCTGTTGAGTTTACTTGGCGTTGGACTTCTGACTTCATTGTAGACAGGCCTACTGTTGGAGAAACAACCATACATGGAACTGTACACAGAATATTTTTACATTTCAGTGTTTACAGAACATCACAGAATAATTCATTGTCACACTGCCCACATGGAAACACAAATATTGCAAGCAGGAAAACTGCAATGAACAAGCTATAGTCACTTATACACTATAAATATTGAAGGCATCACATAACAGTTGTAGAAGTAATAGACAGACAAATTAGATATTTTTCAGGGGGATAAATTTCATAACTTATTACCAAGATTCATTACATATTACCAAGAATTTCTGATAAAGACTGCAGAATTTCTTGACTCAAATTGATTATGTGTATTTGTATCTATTTTATCTAATACTGCATTATTCTCCCAGACTGTTATATTCACTGTTTACAGAAAAAGTGAACTGCAAACAATGAAGAGTTAAAAATATTTTTAAAATGTAATAAAAATATTTCTTATAGTTGACAATTCTTGATTTATTTAGTCATCCCTATGTTAAGAAACATAAAAATATTAAAATGTCAAAAACATAACTTCACAGGCTCAACACTTTAGCACTTTTACAACATGTATGCAGAAGCAGTAAGGACATACACAATGATCACAGCCACCTCTGTTGTGTTCATAACCACTGCCACATCAAGAAGTAGCACCTCTTGCAAGCTAGATAATTGTTAAGGGTTATCTGAAAAATAATGCCTAGCTCTGTCCCTTTAAACTTCCTGCGACAGTCATTATCTAAATCCCAAATGTAAAAGTAAAGCAGTCTGTGATTCAAGACATTGTGATCAACCTGTAGAAACACTTTAAATAGTTTCTACCAATATAACCTACTAACTCAAGTATGGGATGTGACTTTTGAATGGAAAAAAATTCTATTCTTTGAAACCAAGGTTTGTGCTGATTTGAGGCTTACAAGCTGAGAAGAGAGACTCATTATTCATTAGCACTGATGCATCAACACGCACGTACACAAGACTAACAAGAAATCTGGTGTACCCTACTGTTTGTTACATCGAGGAGTCGATCCTTTTTTCAAACTGTTCATATTTGAGTTCCCCTAATTCATAAAAATACTCTAAGCTAGGACTGGAAACTTCAGAGAACAGGAACTGTTGAACCACAATTAGCAAAAATATGGATCATCCTCAACACCATTTACCATGTATAGGAATCAGACAAAGAAATCTAAGGAAATCTATTTTGATAGCTAATATTGAAATCCATGTGGTTTATCATACCAGACACAATTCCTTACATATAATGTCCTATAAACTGCCTTTTCCTTCATTATACTTTGGATAATTTTGTAATTCTTGAGGGTGTCTCGCAACATGTTTGTTGAGTCTGCTTTGGTGATCTGTCACAAAAGATTAGATGTAAATCATAGCACATCATAACTGCTGTGGAACAGGTCACTTTCTCATATTGCACTGCTTACATCATATCCATTGCTTACATAAGTCTGCTCCAACATTTTGGGTCACTTTTTACCATATCAGTGGATATGTTGCTTTTCTATGTGATTCTTCTTTGAGTTTGTAACTAACATGACAGTCGCTCATTGCTTTCAAGTGGGACTTTATGAATTTAATATGATGCTTAGTAGCAAAACCCAAATCATAGCTGGAGTTATCATAGTATGCTGGGTACTAAAACAGTTAATGGTTTAGTACCTGTCACTTGAACATTTAAGAAAAATCTGTGCAATAATATGAAGTTATGACATTTATTATATCCTGACAACAGGCATTATCTTAGGACAAATATTGTTAAGCTGTAGTGATTATTGAATTAATCAATCCATATATCAAAAATCATTTACTCCAACTATTTTCCCACTTTTGGTGGACACAAGACCTTACAGATCTGAAACTAGCACTTTTTATGACTGCAAGTCTGTCTGGCACTACATCTTAAGAAGTTTTCAGTCTATATTTGCTTAATGTTCCACATTAGAAATAAGTCTCTTGTGAATAGTTACATTGGTTAAACTATCTAGTAAAACTAGATCATAGTGTTGAAAAAATTGACAGGAATCCTGGTCACAGACATTAGTAACACTTGTTTTCTGATTATTGTTAGTTAGTTCAAGTAGCACATAATGCTGAAAAGACAGACACGAATCTTGCTCATACACAATGATCACATTTGTTTCATGACTATTGTGAATTTGTTTATACACTTTTAAAACACTACAATGAAGGGACATGATCTTATTAATGCTTCACTATATCAACTAATCAGCTAAAACACACACACACACACACACACACACACACACACACACACACACACACACACACACAAAGAGAGAGAGAGAGAGAGAGAGAGAGAGAGCAGTTCAGCAGGTTTAGAAAGAAACAGGAAGAGCTAGCAGATTGGTGGAAGACAGCAGAGCAGGTGGGCAGGCTAAGAATGTGGGAGGAAGTGGTGTCATGTACACAGGCTAACGACGCAACACCTGGGTACCAGAGTTAGTGAGGTGGGGCATGCAATGGTGATGTGGAGGCATGGGCTTGGAGGGTGACAGGACAGAGACAGGATAAACTGTTGGGTAGAGGGTGTGAAGTCAGTGGGTTAGCGGAGATTGAGGCCAGGAAGATTATGGGGGTGAAGGATGTCTTGCAAGGAGAGCTCCTGTTGACACAGTTCAGAAACACACTTGCTTGAGGGAAGGATCCAGATGGCATGAGTTGCGAAGCACCCATGTTGCGCTCAACAGTGTCACATACCTATTCATCCAACCATGCCCAACAATCAGCTGTAAAGGAGCATTCCCCCCTCCTCCTCCCCTCGTTGCCCAATATTGTTCCGGTCAGGAGCAAATGAATAATATCCCTTGCCAGAGCTTTGATTACCTATCATCACGCCCAAAAATGTGGTACATGCTATCCGAGCTCCTTCCCATCCCTCCTAAAGTAAAACTCTGTTGTCCAGTTCCCCACTCAACCGACACAACATCCCAGTCCATTCCTATACCACTTCCATTCCAATCCCTTGCCGAATGGGTGCTACACCTGTGGAAGACACAGGTGCAAGACCTGCCACATCCTACTCCAGTATTTTCAGTCTTCTGACAGGCTTGATGCAGCTCACCATGAATTCCTCAACTGTTCCAATCTCTTCATCCTAGAGTAGCACTTGCAACCTACGTCCTCAATTATTTGCTGGATTTATTCAAATCTCTATCTTCCTCTACAGTTTTTGCCCTCTACAGTTCCCTCTAGTACCATGCAAGTCATTCCCTGACGTCTTAACAGATGTGTCCTATCATCCAATCCCTTCTCCTTGTCAGTGTTTTCCACATATTCGTTCTTGGCCATCCGCCCTTATTATTCCCT
Source organism: Schistocerca nitens (assembly GCF_023898315.1). Classification (NCBI taxonomy): domain Eukaryota; kingdom Metazoa; phylum Arthropoda; class Insecta; order Orthoptera; family Acrididae; genus Schistocerca; species Schistocerca nitens. Next base: position 298,371,316 of record NC_064618.1, on the reverse strand, counting down.
CTTGGCTCTTGTACATATTGTATATTACCCATCTCACCCTATAGCTTACCCCTATTTTTCTCCGAATTTTGAACATCTTGCACCATTTTACAGTGTTGAACACTTTTTCCAGGTCAACAAATCATATGAATGTGTCTTTATTTTTCTTTAGTCTTGCTTCCATTATAAACTGCAATGTCAGAATTGTCTCTCTGGTGGCTTTACCTTTCCTAAACTCAAACAGATCATCAACTAACACATTCTTAATTTTCTTTTCCATTCTTCTATACATTATTCTTGTAAGCAACAGCTGTTAAGCTGATTGTGAAATAATTCTTGCACTTGTCAGCTCTTGCAGTCTTCAAAATTGTGTGGATGATATTTTTCTGAAAATCAGATGGTATGTCGCCAGACTCATACATTTGACACAACAATGTGAATAGTCATTTTGTTGCCACTTTTCCCAATGATTTTAAAAATTCTGATGGAATGTTATTTATTCCTTCTGCTTTATTCAATCTTAAGTTCTCCAAAGCTCTCTTAAATTATGACTCTAATACTTGATCCCCTGTCTCTTCTAAAGCGACTCCTGTTCCTTCTTCTATCACATCAGGCATTTCTTCCCCCTTATAGAGGCCTTCAGTGTACTCTTTCCACCTATCTGCTCTCTCCTCTGCATTTAACAGTGCAATTCCTATTGCACTCTTACTGTTACCACCCGTGTCTTTAATTTCACCAAAGGTTGTTTTCACTTTCTTGTATGCTGAGCCAGTACTTCTGACAATCATTTCTTTTTTAATTTCTTCTCATTTTTCATGCAGCCATTTCATCTTAGCCTCCCTGCATTTCATATTTATTTCATTCCTCAGCAACTTGTATTTCTTTATTCCTGAATTTCGCTGAACATTTTTGTACTTTCTTCTTTCATCGATCAACTGAAGTATTTCTTCTGTTACCCATGGTTTCTTTGAGATTACCTTCTTTGTACCTTGTTTTTCTTTCCAACTTCCATGATTGCCCTGTTTAGAGATGTCCATTCCTCTTCAGCTGTACTGCATACCGAGCAGTTCTTTATTCTGTATCTGTAGCCTTAGAGAACTTCAAGCATAAATCGTCATTCCTTAGAACTTCTGCATCCCACTTCTTTACGTATTGATTCTTCTTGACTAATCTTCTAAACTTCAGCCTACTCTTCATCACTACTACATTGTGATCTGAGTCTATATCTGCTCCTGGGTATGTATTACAATCCAGTATCTGATTTTGGAATCTCTGTCTGACCATGATGTGATCTAACTGAAATCTTCCCATATCATCCGGCCTTTTCCAAGTATACCTTCTCCTCTTGAAATTCTTGAACAGAATATTTGCTGTTACTAGCTGAAATTTATTACAGAACACCATCAGTCTTTCTTCTCTCTCATTCCTTGCCCCAAGCCCATATTCTCCTGTAACCTTTTCTTCTATTCCTTTCCCTACAACAGCATTCGAGTCCCACAAGAATATTATATTTTCATCTCCATTTACATACTGTATTACCCATTCAATATCCTCATATACTTTCTCTATCTCTTCTTCTTCAGCTTATGATGCTGGCACGTATACCTGAACTATCATTGTCAGTGTTGGTTTGTTGTCAATTCTGATAAGAACAACGCTGTCACTGACCTGTTCACAGTAACAAATTCTCTGCCCTACCTTCCTATTTGTAACAAATCCTACTTCCATTATACCATTTTCTGCTGCTGTTGTTATTACCCTATATTCAGCTGACCAGACATCCTTGTCTCTCTTTCCAATTCACTTCACCGACCCCTACTATATTTAGATTGACCCTTCGCATTTCCCTTTTCAGATTTTCTAGCTTCCCTACCATGTTCAAGCTTCTGAAGTTCCATGCCCCAACTCGTAGAATTTTATCCTTTCGTTGGTTATTCAACATTTTTTCTCATGGTCACCTCCCAAAGATCTATTCTGGAATCTTTTGCCAATGGAGAGATCATCATGACACTTTTCCAGTTACAGACCACATGTTCTTTGGATACACATTATGCATCTCTAATGCAGTGGTTTCCATTATCTTGTGCATCCTCATGCTTTTGATCAGATATCAGATGACAGCACCACATCAGGACCTGCGTGCACCGCTAATGGTCAGCATCACCTCAACTCACCAATCAAGAAACTAACTTCATATAACCTTGGAGCAGAGAGCATGCTATCTCATTGCATTATTTTATTTTGTTGCAGTAACTTGGACTCCACTCTTGCGGTGAACTGTGATTTGTATCGTGTACTCGACTTAGCTTGTATCCTGACTTGTATGAAATACTGTAACTGCGTTCACATTAAAATGTTTAGAACTTTGTGTACATTCTTATTTCTGTCTGGAATTACTACACAAGTGGCAACAACAGCAGTTGAGCTTTCATGTTTGTTTCTGGCCAATTTGACAATGACAACTGGTGCACATGTGGAGGTGGTGCTTCAACGTTTACTCCAGCAGAAGCTGGAATTCCACTGGCATTTGGAATTGCAACTGCAGGGACACATGGCCATGTTGAACAGGCTGATGACCAGACTGCTGGCAAAGCCACAGCAACTGCCAGCCCATCTGCCTCCCTTCCCCACCTTATGACGAGTCTGTCGAGGGCAGGGAGGTCTACAAGAAGCATTTATAGCATCACTTTGCCATCTGCTTCAGGAACCCTTTTTTCTCTCATTTCAAGAAATGTGTCCCTTACTGACAGCTTATTACCACCAATCTGCTCATGTTATTTCCTCAAGGGCTGAGTTTAACAGTGAAGGCAGCAGCCCATGAATTGTATCATGCTTGGGTTGCCGAGTTGCAGGGTCTCAGTCAAAAGTGCCGCTTTGCTACCTCTCACAAGGAATCCCATGACTGAGGTCACAAGTTCAGCCTTTAGTAAGGCTCATTTGAAAGTGTTGTGCTAATGATTAGGACAGGAAAAATATTAGCTGCTAATGACTCATCATGTGCACCAGGAAGGTGACAGAAAATGAGTGTCTTCGAGGTGGAGAGATCAACCTTCTATGGAATGTATGTGTTACACTTCACAAAAAGGACATTGTCTACATTCAAGAAATGCTCAAAACAAACCATTAACTTACACCATGAACACTGAATGAAAAATAGGATGCCACAGTGATCCAAAGGTTCACATTATCAAGACTGAAGACAAACTCCTTGGGAGTTACAAACCATGCAGGGTGTTCAGCTATGTATCCACTCTTAGTAAATGCATATAGAATCATACTCATGTAAGGGGCTGATGAGAACTGATGGCCTGTGATGGCTTGTAACTAAATGAGAAATAGTCTGTCACGGACAGAAACTTGGTATCCTTTTAGGTGTACCTGTAACAGTATGATAGTATGTCTTATAGGCACAGAGAAAACAAACATCCAGGGCCTGAATTTGTCCAGTGATTATAGGTGGTATAAATTGTAATCTCACATTTCAGGAGGGACAGTTTGCTCTAAAGGAGTACGAATTTTGTACACAATCCAGGAAACACGCAAAGGCAAGTTATTTTGATGAGCTATTGGCCAAAAGCAGTTGTAGATCTCTTATGCTCACTTTTCCACTCTCACTAGCTGTGATAAAATCTTCCCTACTGCTCTTGCAAGGTCATGCACACAAGAGACAATCATAGGGGGCAGAGCACTTCCACCTACCAAAACCTTGCTTACTACATCCAAAAACAAATTTCTATCTTAAGAATCAAATCACTCTGCAAACAGACTAACAATAATTACAAATTTTGAAGGAATGTTGTATGTGGTCCAAGGGCAGTTCAGAATGGAAGCAAATAAGGAGTACCTGTTACATTTATTTACACCATATTCATTAACTGAATTTTCCATCAGTACTCAGCAGAACACGGTAACTAAATTAAACAGGAATTTGGATAAAAAGAAATTTCGTTTCAGAAGACAGTGATTGACTTTTTATAAGGTTGTGTTTATTTCTTGACACAATCACTTCATTATGGCACAATCATAGGCAGTGTCTGCCACAATAGCCACCTTCAGATGTCAATAGTGCCGCTATCATACACAAAATATTTCCCTTTAAAAGACTCTTCAGCTTTAAAAAAGCAAGATGGTAGAGTTTTAAAGAAGAACTGGACCAAGAAATTGTGCTGTTGGAACATTGTATCAATTTGTCTGTTAACTTCGTTCTTCCAGTAAAAAAATATATACAGGAAATACAGGCTGAGGGCCAGCAGGACTGAATAGATTGTGGACCTTGAAGGAGGATCTAAAGAACTTCTAGAGCAGTATCAATCAATGTTCAATGATGATCCTTTCTCAGAAAACACTATTCAAACAGGTGAAGAGTTTCTACAAGCAGTATCAACAGTGTGAATGGAAAGATAGTCTAAACTGAGACGAAGCATAATAACTGGTGAGCTTCGAAGTTAGTGAAAAGTATCTGCAACAAACCTGTAACTCCAGAACCTGATCTCATTGGGATACCTACTGACAGAAGAGAAAATACTATCTAAAGTGAAAATTCAACATGACATGAGTAATGAAGTGGACATCTTTGCCAGACCATTCAGTATTGAAAAGTTAAGATGATTGACCCACCAAGTGCAGAGCTGGCTTGCATGATGTCCACACTGAACAAATAAAGCATTTTGGGCTTGCTGCCCTAAAATTGAGTGTATAGTTAATTGACAGTGGTATCACTATCATGCACATTCTCTGGAGAAAACCCAAGGTGATAGCCCCTCTAAAACCAGGGAAAGAACCTAAGGATTCACAAAACTTCAGGCCTGTGTCTCGTCTTCATCATGTCTACCATGCATTTGAAAGTATGGTCCATGACAGAATTTTTGGCTCAACAGAGACGAAAGTCATAACAGAACTAACAGAATCTATGCCTCATATGTCATGTTGTGGCCAAATACTCCATCTCACCCAACACAAAAAGATGGCTTGAAATGGAACCCGATAACTGGAGTCACTTTTATAGACCTCTCAGCTGTCTATGAGATTGTCAGGCAGCAACAGCTGCTCATTAAATTTTATAACATGACTGAGGACTTCCGGATGACAAAATTTGTGGAATGTCTCCCACAAAACAGATGTTTTTATGTGGCACTACATGAGAGGAATAGCTGCGAGGGAAAGCAAAAGAATGGCCTACTTCCAGGCCGTGTTCTGTCACTAATTTTATATAACAACCATACAAATGACCAGCCTATAAACACTGATATGAGACAGTTTATATACGCCAATGATACTGCCATGACTGCACAAAGAAAATCATTTGAGGAAGTGGAAGGGAAACTTATGTAGACTCCTGAAGACTTAGTTACCTACTATAGAGAACATTTCCCCAAGCCAAATCACTGTAAAACTCTGGCGTGTGCCTTCAACCTCAGAAATAAAGACACACACAGACAACTGAAAGTAATGTGGCAGGATCAGGAGTTGAACCATGATGACTTATCAACATGTTTGGGTATCCAACTTCATAGGACTCTCGAAATTTCACACGCATGGAAAAAACGTTAAGGGAAAAGTACGGCTGAGGAATAATATCATGCAAAAACCAACCAGCATCAAATGAGGAGTTCAGTTTCAGAATAATGGCACTTGCACTATGTTTCTCTGCACCAGAGCATGCAGAAGCTGCATGGTACAACTCTGCACACACCAAATACATCATATATATCTATGTGCCAATAATGAGACTGCGTGCATAGTTATCTGGCTGTCTAAAACCAACGCCAGTTCAACAATTTCACCCCATTGTCAGCATAGCTCCAGCCACAATCAGAAGGAGAGTTGCAGCTGAGTTCAAAAGGAGAAAACAGTCTGATGATCACAGACACCCGCTATACAGCAACCAAATACAGCACAGGTGATTAAAGTCCCAGTGATGTTTTATGTGAATAACCAATTCATAAGATGAATCAAATGAAATATAGTGAGAATATTTATGGCAAACCTGTATTAATCAGACACTAATAACTCCCAAGGAACATCTGGCTGCTGGGAATCATCCACCATTTCCAGCCTGGATGGCACTTAACTGCTTACAAACTGGTATCACATGGTGCAGAACCAACCTGAGGAAATGGGGGTACGAAGAGAGTGACTCTTGTGAGTCTGGTGTAACACAGGATCATCAACATCTATCAATATACCCAAAAATAGGTAAAACTTGCATAGTGACAGACTTTATCATAGCAAACGACAAAGCCATCCATGTGGCTGATTACTGCAAATATGCAGTGTAGCTGGTGACCCAGATATGTAAAGTAAGTAAGTAAAAGTGGCATTTTTTGAACATGTTCATGTGTTATCAAACTGGCAAACGGTCAGTTTGACTATCTATGAACATGTGTTCACCAAATACTGCTTTTAGCATCTGAAGATCACCACTGTGATCAAAGTTGGTTATGATTGTGTCATAAAATGGTTTCTTATTTAATATTATTATATCATATTCCTTTATCTCAATGGCCATGGAAACAAATTCTTGAAAACTGCCACTAGTATGGTCAGTAAAAAAAAATTATAAAGAAGACCCTATTTTCTCATATACACTCCTGGAAATTGAAATAAGAACACCGTGAATTCATTGTCCCAGGAAGGGGAAACTTTATTGACACATTCCTGGGGTCAGATACATCACATGATCACACTGACAGAACCACAGGCACATAGACACAGGCAACAGAGCATGCACAATGTCGGCACTAGTACAGTGTATATCCACCTTTCGCAGCAATGCAGGCTGCTATTCTCCCATGGAGACGATCGTAGAGATGCTGGATGTAGTCCTGTGGAACGGCTTGCCATGCCATTTCCACCTGGCGCCTCAGTTGGACCAGCGTTCGTGCTGGATGTGCAGACCGCGTGAGACGACGCTTCATCCAGTCCCAAACATGCTCAATGGGGGACAGATCCGGAGATCTTGCTGGCCAGGGTAGTTGACTTACACCTTCTAGAGCACGTTGGGTGGCACGGGATACATGCGGACGTGCATTGTCCTGTTGGAACAGCAAGTTCCCTTGCCGGTCTAGGAATGGTAGAACGATGGGTTCGATGACGGTTTGGATGTACCGTGCACTATTCAGTGTCCCCTCGACAATCACCAGTGGTGTACGGCCAGTGTAGGAGATCGCTCCCCACACCATGATGCCGGGTGTTGGCCCTGTGTGCCTCGGTCGTATGCAGTCCTGATTGTGGCGCTCACCTGCACGGCGCCAAACACGCATACGACCATCATTGGCACCAAGGCAGAAGCGACTCTCATCGCTGAAGACGACACATCTCCATTCGTCCCTCCATTCACGCCTGTCGCGACACCACTGGAGGCGGGCTGCACGATGTTGGGGCGTGAGCGGAAGACGGCCTAACGGTGTGCGGGACCGTAGCCCAGCTTCATGGAGACGGTTGCGAATGGTCCTCGCCGATACCCCAGGAGCAACAGTGTCCCTAATTTGCTGGGAAGTGGCGGTGCGGTCCCCTACGGCACTGCGTAGGATCCTACGGTCTTGGCGTGCATCCGTGCGTCGCTGCGGTCCGGTCCCAGGTCGACGGGCACGTGCACCTTCCGCCGACCACTGGCGACAACATCGATGTACTGTGGAGACCTCACGCCCCACGTGTTGAGCAATTCGGCGGTACGTCCACCCGGCCTCCCGCATGCCCACTATACGCCCTCGCTCAAAGTCCGTCAACTGCACATACGGTTCACGTCCACGCTGTCGCGGCATGCTACCAGTGTTAAAGACTGCGATGGAGCTCCGTATGCCACGGCAAACTGGCTGACACTGACGGCGGCGGTGCACAAATGCTGCGCAGCTAGCGCCATTCGACGGCCAACACCGCGGTTCCTGGTGTGTCCGCTGTGCCGTGCGTGTGATCATTGCTTGTACAGCCCTCTCGCAGTGTCCGGAGCAAGTATGGTGGGTCTGACACACCGGTGTCAATGTGTTCTTTTTTCCATTTCCAGGAGTGTATTTTCTCCTGAAGTCTCACGCTGTTGAACAGACATAGATGTACTTTGTCATTATGGTGTATGTGTATCAAAACAGTGTTACTGCAAGTCCACCAAGGTGCTCCTAGTCTACATCTGGACACAAGTGTCAATGGGTAAAATATGACCAGTATAGAGAACTACTTTAAACATTGCTGAGATCTGAAGACTGTAATATCACACAGCTGTAGAAGTCTGTAAGTCAATAACAACAATAGTTAGAAATAAAAGTTTGAGTTGATTTAAAAATAGATGATATACATGCATCAATGAAACATAGTAAAATGTCCAAGACAGTTATATGAAATAGCTTAAGGTTAAAACACTCTTATGCCACATAATCATTACGTTTTATAATCTTATGTCATTTTCCTTTCCCCATTCATCTTATCAGATTTCATAAAAGCCATTTCAGGCATGAAATTCTGTTAATTTGCAAACCTCTTTACATACCTTAGTGTCCAAAATTGAAGCATAACCAGGAAAATTAAAAAAGAAAGGAAAAGTAAGTGACCACTGGATAGCAGTCAATATTTACCCTTATCTGGAACTGTGCTTTGTGTATAGAAAAAGAGAAGATTCTGCTTTGAATAAACATTTGATCCAAGGACAATAAAAAGCAGTTCATAAGGACCAATGGGTGTCAGGCATGGTTGCACTTCTACTGAGAGCAGCACAATGCTGTAGAGATTCCATATGGATTTTGCTTTGTGAAATAGAATCATTGCATACCCTGAAGCTGTCAGATGCACATTTAAGTCTCAGTAGTGGTAGTAGTAGTAGTAGTAGATGAAGAAAAAGAAGAAGAAGAAGAAGAAGAAGAGAAGAGAGTGAGCACAAAGTGTTATTTCAAGATTTTGGTGATAGTTTTGAGATACAGGAAATGTTCCCCAGAGGCAAGGTTGACCAAGGAGGGATCAGGCTACAACACAGCCAATATCTGATGTTTTGAATACAATTCTCAGCAGAGTTTACAGCCGAGATAGCAGTGAAGTGCAGTTTTTCCAAAAAAGTGTGTACTGGTCCATGTGCCTGATGTCCAGCAGCAGGTGTCCTCTCCACAGGAGTGCAGAGACAAAATCGTTCAATTTAAAAGTAGTGCATTCAGAAATGTTCATGAATGAATAGAGTAACAAGCTCTTTAAGATGAATTCTGTTCTGGTTTTGCAGAATGATCCTTGCGGTACATCTTGAGGGATAGTGGTAGCCAATAAAATCACATTAACAATGTGGAAAGTTACCATTTTGGTAATGTTGGGGCCCTAGCATGGGGAAGCATCATGCTGGATGTCTGTTTGAAGTTTGACATCTTGAGGAATACCTTTAATGCTCAGAGGAGTAGGTATGAGGTACTGCAACCAAATGTATGACTTATCAGCGGTGCAAGTAGTCCATACTTCCTTCTCATGATCAGTCAGGACTCTCCAGCTTGAGCTGCAGTGGAGGATCAGTTCCTTGCAGAGAAATATATTTTTAACATATATATGATGACCAAGGTTGTGAGGGGTTCAAAAGGTCTGCTGTGATTCTTTAGCTACATTATGTGATCAAAAGTATCCGGACACCTGGCTGAAAATGACTTACAAGTTTATGGCGTTCTCCACCAGTAACGCTGGAATTCAATATGGTGTTGGTCCCCTCTTAGTCTTGATGACAGCTTCCACTCTCGCAGGTGTATGTTCAATCAGATTCCGGAAGGTTTCTTGGGGAACGGCAGCCCATTCTTCATGGAGTGCTAAACTGAGGAGAGGTATCAATATTGGTCGGTGAGGCCTGGCAGGAAGTCAGTGTTCCAAAACAGCCCAAAGGTCTTCTATAAGATTCAGGTCAGGACTGTGTGCAGGCCAGTCCATTACAGGGATGTCATTGTCATATAACCACTCTGCCACAGGTCGTGCATTATGAACAGCTGCTCAATCATGTTGAAAGATGCAATTGCCACCTCGGAATAGCTCTTCAACAGTGGGAAGCAAGAAAGTGCTTAAACATCAATGAAGGCCTGTGCTGTGATAGTGCCAAGCAAAACAACAAGGGGTGCAAGTCCCTTCCATGAAAAATGTGACCACACCATAACACCATTGCCTCTGAATTTTACTGTTGGCACTACGCACACTGGCAGATGGTGGTCACCGGGCATTCGCAATACCCACACCCTGCCATCAGATCATTACATTGTGTACCAAGATTCGTCACCCCACACAACATTTTTCCACTGTTCAATCGTCCAATATTTATGCTCCTTACACCAAGCAAGACATCATCTGGCATTTACCGGTGCGTTGTGTGGCTTATCAGCAGCTGCTCAACCATGAAATCCAAGTTTTCTCACCTCCCACCCAACTGTCATAGTACTTGCAGTGGATCCTGGTGCAGTTTGGAATTCCTCTTCCACTGTTGGCAGTCTCTGTCAGCCAACAGACGAGATCGGCCTGTACGCTTTTGTGCTGTACGTGCCCCTTCAAGTTTCCACTTCACTATCACATTGGAAACAGTGGACCTAGGGATGTTTAGGAGTGTGGAAATCTCATGTACAGATGTACGACACATGTGACACCCAACCCAATCACCTGACCACGTTTGAAGTCTGTGAGTTCTGTGGAGCACCCCATTCTCCTCTCTCACAATGTCTAAAGACCACTGAGGTCACTGATATGGAGTACCTGGGAGTAGGTGGCAGCACAATGCACCTAATACAAAAAACATATGTCTTTGAGGGTGTCTGGCTACTTTTGATCACATAGTGTATGTCGGTAAGTTGCTACAAAGGCAAAGAGTGCTTCATTACTAGTTTAAATGAAACAAAAGTCTTGTTGACACCAGAAGTTGAACGAAGCCCAGATGAATAAAAAGGAATTAATGCAAGAAGCATTCAGTTAATTGAATTTAAAAAAAGAAAAGAAAGAAGCAGAAAGATCTATCGGTTTACCAAAAATTTGAGAAGATGTGCATCTAACTCCAAAGGCACACTCTACAATAGATGTGCAGAACAGAGGTTTGTTGGGAAAGACATTATCTGGTTTAGTGATTTTTTAAAAATTCATGCTTTGTTTTCACAGCTCTTTTAATTACTTTAACTGGACACTGTTGTATGCTGTAGTCTTTTGATTAAGACTTACCTTGTTGCTCTCATTTCATGCATATATTTAAGTTACAGACACTAGTGAGTTGTATCCATTACTCCCTCACAGGAACATATACACCATAATTTTATCCATAGTTAATGTATCTACAGAATTAAAAATTTGCCTCACTGAGCTAAAGAAACCTACCTCGCAGCAGATGGTTGAGGCATATCCTCAATCTGTTCATTTGTTTCCTGAGCCAGTCTGAGTGCCAGCTCATGGTCTCTCTTTTCTTGCTCTAACTGTTCACGGTACTTTGCATCTTCCAAAGCTTCTTTTTCCAGTTGCTTCTGCAAATATATTTATTTTAAGTAGTTAATGATGGAACTATAATTTAGTCAGTAAATTGAGTTTTCACAAGAATTGGCTTTTGTAGCAACTACAAAAGGTATAACATTCATCAGTTTCCATATCACTACAGACATGAATCTCACAAACAATAACTGGTAAAATTTTCTAGGTAGTTGGAATAACGACAATAAGAATTTTGCAGGTGCGAACTCTCCCTGCAATATATCCTTTTTTCCTGTTACACCCTGGCCTCAATCTTCACTAATCCCTGTCCTTTACCCACCTATCTCCTTCACTGCTCCCACTCCAGCACTGAACAGCCTTCTGTTCCACTAATGCATCCAATAGTTCCTCCTCTCCTCCACTACTTCTCCCCTTTTCTGCCCCCCCCCCCCCTCATGCCACCCAACTGCACCAAGATGCCATACCCTGTCGCCGCCATGTAGGTGCATGCTCCTACAAGCAACACACCCTCCCCCACCCCTACCCTGCTATTCCTCCCCCTCCCCACCCCAGCAACATCCTTAACCCCTCCATACATGGATTGCTTCTCCCATCAGGTGCAGCTGCTCCAGTCTAGACTCAGTGACCAGAGTTAGTGGTCCTGCATGTGTGAGTTTGTTCTTGCGTGAATGGGTGTGTTTTCTACCTTAGAAGAAGGCCTTTTGGCTGGAAGCTTAAATGTAAAGCAGTCTTTTTGTTGTGTCTGTCTGCAACTCAACAGCTCCTCTATTGGTGAGTAGCAATGTATACTGCCACTAAGCCATCCTGGGTTGTCAATATGAAATAGATATATTACTACTCACCACACAGAGGCGGCACTGAGAACCAAAAAGGCATGTACAAAAGAAGTTTGTTAGATACTATCAGCTTGGACTAATTCCTTTTGTCAGATGTAGTGAAACACACACACACACACACACACACACACACACACACACACACACACACACACACACACACACACATGGCCACTGTCATCTCCAGATGGTAATGTATATGATAACTAACAACATACTCTTACAAATGGCTGGCAATAGAGTTATCACACTTGACAAACTTTTTAGGTTTCAGCTTCAACTCCGACACAACTGACTTAATGTTGAGCATAATTATTGTCTTTTTCTGTCCCTGTGCCAAACAAGAAAACCAACCCTTTCCTGCAATTAGTTGCAGAGGGGTCTTCTAGGGGATTCTTAAAAATCCATTGGGAGATGGCACTTTAAGCAGACAAGAAATAGTAATGGTGCTTTTAGCATCTCTAAATTCAGTTTCTAACAGCAATGGATAATTACACCAATTTCCTCAATGTGTATATGAAGTAATAAAGAATCAGTTGATTTTCTGCCACCTAAAGGAAACGTATGTACAGAAAAATATCTGCAACTGTTTCTTCAGTACTAAAGTAAAAATATAGAGGAATTCTTTACAAATGTATTATATGGCTGTTACTAATTATGTTTTGTAATTCTCTATGCGAAAGACAAGCATTTTTTTCTTCTTCAAAGCATAAAGCAGTATTAATTTGATTAACACTTGATAAAGAGATGACAGGTAATTCACAGAAAATGTAACACTAAAGAATGAAAATTTAGCTTTTTTAGCACTCACCTGAAGTGCTGCAGCAGCTCTCCTGTCTTCCTCCTCTTGTTTTTTCCTTGCTTCTTCCTCAGCCTTTCTCCTAGCCTCCATTTCAGCCTTTCTGAAAATTTCAGTGAAATCAAGAGTGTAATGCTTAAATTAATTCCATACTACAACAAAATGTAATAAAGTGTCTTAGCCCTTACGACAATTATTATTGGTATAAAATATAAGGTAGATTTAATTATTTCAAATACATGCATTACACATTCTCCCAAAAACATTACAATTATACATACATATAAGGTGACATCAGGCGCACACACACACAAATAAAAAAACAGTCTACAATTTGGAAACAGAGGTTTCTTCACACAGATGAAGTGTTTTACAATAATATTTGATTGTACTTTCATTTTGTAAATCCTTTCTTTACCATTGTTTTCATAATGTTTCCAGAGTACCACTCTACTGAGGAATAGCAGTTATAAAATAAAAGACATGACAAAGTGGGATTTGATGATGAGAAGTGTGGCTGTTGGAAACAACATGCTGTTGTGCCTTTTTCTATGTGCTTATACAGTAATCATGGGTGCAGAAAACAGTTAATATAAACTTTCAATGAAGTGTAACAAGTACAGGTAAACATGCTCAAGGGAAGAAGCAGCTTAAAATTGCATTAATAATTAACTATCATTACACTACTACAAATCATGTGTAATTTTTCAAGGTAATGTTGGTATAACAAAACCAAAAGAAAAGCTGGTACTTTTAAAGAAGATGTTGCTTCCTCAGTTATGATAAACAGTTGCCATTTATCTCACACTATTAGCTTAGCATCAAAATGATTATATTGATATTTATCACATAAAAGTTACACCTACATTTTTAGCAAATGATGCACAATGAAAACAAAAATTACAATTGTTTCATTGTTAGCAGAGAATTTTTAATCCTTCTGTCTAGATTATTGTACAATTTTTAGGAATAATTACAAATCATGTAACTGATTTTTATTTGAAACTATAGAGATTCCCAATTCCAGCTTTAAGTCCGACTGGAGCTTGTTGGTAGTGAGTTGCTTGAAAATAGATGTTGATAATATCTTTATAAAAAGATCTAATCAAAACCACTAGTCAATGGCCTGTAAGAACATGACATGCAGTTGCATATATTAAATGATAATACTGATAATGATAGAAAATTTACTAAATTTGAATTTAGGAGGGTAATCAGTAATCCAAAAATTGGCTATTTTAGGAAACCTCTCAAAGGCACGAATTGGAGTGGTGCATAGAGGAAAATGTATGCCATGTCAACAAATAAAGCATATTTATTAATAAATTTGTCTTTATCTGAAATTAGAGTAAAGGTATCTTGTGAGATAAAAAGGAATTGTATCTGTCAGCTAGCTCATTATTAGACATACTCCACACATATACACAAATTTATTATGAGCAGAACACAGTCCCACCAAGTACAGTAACAAAATAAAGACAGCATGGGTATAGCGAAGGAGGAGAATGGTAGAACAGAGACAGGAAAATGTATGTTATGTTGATCATAGGTCGGGCAGATATCTTAACAGTAACTGATATGTTGGCACCAGAAGTGTACATTATTGTAAAACTTTTTAACAAGCATTTTGTAACTTTTACTTAAAAGATGGGGATGTCAGGCTCATTAGATACAGCTATGGAATGTCTCGGAAAAGCTGTTACAAATAGCTTCAATAATATTAATATGATCTTCACAACATCAGGAGAGGTAATGTTCCCCATGAAATATTTAACACAAAAAGAATATCTAGTGGTTATAGCAAGTATAAACAAAGTTTATATGTTAAACAATGAAAAATCCAGGTTGGAATATCAACAATATTACGAAAAGGATAGATTGCTACTTACCATAAATATGACACACAGAGTTGCAGAGAGGCCAACAAAAAGACTGTTACACATTCAGTTAAAGCCTTCCTCAGAAAGGAAAACACACACTCATTCACACAAGCAAGTATGCCTGAAGCACACATGACTGCTATCTCCAGCTGCTCTGGCCAGAATGCAGCTTTGTCACATCAAACAGAAGCAGTAATCCTGAGTGGGGTGGAGAAGGGGGCCGGGCTGCAGGGTATGAGTAGGTGAAGAAAATTCAGTGTACCCTAGAGCAAAATGTAAGGTTTAGATGGTAGTCAGACAAGGCTGCCACATGTAGCATTGAGAGGCTGTAGGGGAGGGGAGAGGGAAAGGGAGACAAGGAGCAGAAAGGAGAGGAGAAAACTGCATTGTCAGACAGCAGCACACAATGAAGGTGAAGGGACAACATGGATTGGGAGGAGGTGATAGGACAGAGTGGGTGGAAACTGTTGGGTGGAGGTTGTGGGGATACGAGATTACCATAAGTTGTGGCCGGGATGATTTCAGGAACAGAGAACCTGTTGTAAGGGTAACTTCCATCTGGGCAGTTCAGAAAATCTGGTGGTGGAGGGGAGGATCAAAATGGCTTGGGTTGAGAAGCAGTCATTAAAATCGAGTATGTTATGTTTGGCTGCATGTTGTGCCACTTTGCTCTTGGCTACCATCTGGCAGTTGTCATTCAACCTGGTGGGCAGCTAGTTGACAGTCTTACCAACATAAAAAGCAAACAATTGCTGCATAGCTAGTATATGGTAGGCTTCTTTCACACATGGTACAGCCTCTGATGGAGTAGGGTAAGTCTGAGACATGGCTAGAATAGGAAATGCTGCGTGGATGGATCGGGCAGGTCTTGCATCTGGGTCTTCCACAGGTGTATGACCCCATGGCGTGCTTCCCAGCAAACTTCTCCCAGAGGCTTCTTCAAAGATCTACGAATTTCAACACTTCGTTCTCAGTGCATTTACTCTTTGATGGTATTTGATGCATACAACAAATAAGAACAGTTTCACTTAATTTGTGGTCTGCACAACCACAATACACAATAGAGAAGTATACAACTTTTTTATTTCCTTTCCTACAGTTCAATGGTTCATAGTGGACACAGTTGGATTCTGGCCAGAGCGGCTGGAGATAGGGGTCATGTGTGTGTGAGGTGTGCCTGCTTGTGTGAATGAATGTGTGTGTTTTCCTTTATGAAGGGGCTTTGGTCAGAATCTCATTGTGTAACAGTCCTTTCTTTGAGACCGTCTGCAACTCGAAGGTATCATCCTTATGGTACATAGCGATCTATCCTTTTCATAATATTGTTTGAAGCTAATTTGTTTTATTTTGAGCTTAGTAAGACATTAAGCCAGTAGAAACACTACCAAAATCTGAGTAAATGCCTACTGTTACAAAGGAGAAGAGACAGGGAAACATGCGTCACTCTGACCATAAATTGATCACAACTAATGAATAACCAATGTCCTGTTATGAGGACACAATTTGCTTTATCACCTTGTATTTTGTTTATATCTGTCTTATTTTCACCAAGTTTCCCAGCACACATCTCCTAGAGGCCTCTTCAATGATCTTGGAATTCCTACACTTACTTCCTAGTGTATTTATGCTTTGATGCTATTTTAAGCAAATAATGATAATAATAACAATAATAATAAACAGTTTCACTTAAATTGTGGTTTACATAACCATAATGCACAATAGAGAAAAATATTGGTTGTAGTAATTATTTCCTTTCCTATGATTCAGAGTAGGTTTGGTATTCTGGTGGCAAGGTGTTCAACAAGGTCCCATCAACATAAAACAAGAATTTAGGAGTCCAATATATTCAGAATAAAATCAACAACATATCTCATTAGCTATTCCCCTTACAGATTATCTAACTATCTTGATTCAAGACTCCTGTTAGCTACATGACAAGTAGCAATTTTTATCGTAATTAGAGCTCTACCATAACAGCCATATCAATGTGGCCATGTAGATATAGTAACATTCACAAGAGAGATAAACAACAGCCAATAACATCATGGAAGAGCACCAGCTCCCAATACCTCCTAAAAAAAGTGACTTTTCTATTTATTCTACTACTTTACATTTGCTTGGGCAATTACAAATAATTTATATTAGTTCAATGGCAGTAAAGTATTAAATCAGTTTCCATGACCTGCTTCACTTTGATGATTATACTTTGACTCATTTCACATGTATGTATATTATCCTGCATGAAAGGCATAATAAAACTCAGTGAAAATACTTATT
The DNA here is from genome assembly GCF_023898315.1 of Schistocerca nitens. Lineage (NCBI taxonomy): Eukaryota > Metazoa > Arthropoda > Insecta > Orthoptera > Acrididae > Schistocerca > Schistocerca nitens. The sequence continues at coordinate 298,354,142 of NC_064618.1, read as the reverse complement.
GCACAACAAATCAATTTGTAAAATTTTCATTAAGAGAAATGTGTAAGTTTTCAGGGGATAAGAACGATCCCTATGTACTTGATATGTAGGGGACCGTAGGATATTCCTAGAGTCATCATTTAAAGCCAATTCTTGAAATATCGTTAATAGACACAACAAAAATCAAAACTTATTTTGGTAGGTTAAAAAATGTATCAACAGATAAAAGTAACAGTATCAAATTGTTATTATCACGAGTGGACAACAAACAAATGTGCCTCAAAGCTGTTGCAATTTGTAATTTTATTCCCATGTTTTTGTGTTGGTATGAAGATCTGCGAGAAATAAACCCAGACCATGTTTTATTTAACATGCTAATTCTTATTCAAAGCTGTCAGAACATCAGCATATCATGTAATTATTAGACTGTGTGTTTTTATCTATTACACAGAGTCAGATTTGTGATTCATAATTTCAAATATTTCTTTAATATGCTTTTTGCCAAATCACAGCTCTAACAGCTGTGTGTGGGACTATATTCAGCATACAATAACATTTGCAAGTTTTAATACCACACAAAAGTGTAGTGATTCTTCAAGAAAACACTGGTGGAACATCAATTTAGTCAGAAAACCAATATGGTGGAAAGGTGCAAACAAAAGAGCACATAGAAGGAGGAGGAGGAGGAGGAGGAGGAGGAGGAAGAGGAAGAGGAAGAAGAAGAAGAAGAGAGCGAAAAACAGGAAACTGATACCACGTGGGTAGTAATAGAAAAAGAGCACAAACCAATCCAAAATTCATCACATACTTCTCTACATCTACATCTACACTCTGCAAACCACCATGAGGTGCATGACAGAGGGTTTCTTCCTGTTACATTCACGTATGGAGCGCATGAAGAATAATTGTTTGGATGCCCCTGTGTGTACAGTAATTATTCTAATCTTATCCTCACGATACCTATTTACGTGATATGTGTAGGGGACTGTAGGATATTCCTAGAGTCATCATTTAAAGCCAATTCGTGAAACATCATTAATAGACTTTCTTGAGATAGTTTATGTCTATCTTCAAGATCTTCCAGTTCAGTTCCTTCAGTATTTCTGTGATACTCTTCAACAGACTAAATAAACCTGTGACCATTCATGTTGCCTTTCTCTGTATACATTCAACACCCCCTGTAAGTCCTATTTCTTATGGGTCCCATACACTTGAGCGATATTCTAGAACCAGTTGCAGGAGTGATTTGTAAGCAATCTCCTTTGTAGACTGACTGTACTTCTCCAGTATTCTGGCAATAAACTGAATTCTACCACCTGCTTTACCCACGACTGAACCCATCAATCCATTTCATATCCCTACAAATTGTTACACCCATGCATTTATATGAATTGGCTGATTCCAAACGTGAGTCAGTGCTATTTTAGTCATAGGATACTATGTATTTTCATTTTATGAAGTGCACAATTTTACATTTTTGAACATTTAAAGCAAGCTGTCAATCTTCGCACCATCTTGAAATATTATCAAGATCTGACTGAATATTTATGCAACTTCTTTCTAATAGTATTAAATTAGACATAACTGCATAATCTGCAATAATCTTACTAATAATCACAGAATTTTTCCTCACAACAATCACATGCATTACCAACAGGTAAAAACTTTGCTTGTTGAGATATTCTGAAACAAAGATTTTTCGTTCACTCTTGTATTCCCTTCATCTATATGTGAGTTTTCCATAATTATAGGAGGTACTTTAACATGAAATGTAATACTTTTTTGTGCATTCACTTTAAGAAATGTTGTTACTCACTTTCTTCTATTTTCCTCCTCTTCTCTTTTCTTTCTTTCTTCTTCCTCCTTGCGCTTTCTTTCTCTCTCCATTTCTTCTTGAATCTTGCGCAATCGTTCTTGTTCTTCTGCATTCTTTTGCTGTTGCAGTTTTGTCTGTAATTGGCTCATTTGCTCATTTATTCGATTCATCAGCTGAAGGTGTAGACTGTCCACCTGGGCTGTAGTGATTGAGTCATCAGTCTGAAACAGGAGCATATTTCAAAGCAATAATAGAATTGTGATTTGCTATTTAGTTATACCAGTTTACTTGTGTTGTAAAAATAGTTCTTACCTGCATACATGTTTCCTCACATGTTACTCTATATGAAAGTTGCTTAGTCAAAGTTTTTTAATTTTTTGAACAATAAATTCCTTTTAAAACATTTCACTATGAAATTCATTCGGTAAGCTGAGGATGAGTTTGCTATATTGGCAGCAAAATGACTGATGATGACTGATTTAGAGAGAGCATAAAATGAAGACTGGTATTAGTAAGAAAAGTGTTTATGGAATTGAGAAGTTTTTACATTTCTTGTAAATTTAAGTGTTATTACTTCTTTTCTGAAAGTGTTTGTCCAGAGTGTAGCCTTGTATGAAAGTGGAACATGGAAAATAAAGAGTATGCACAAAAAGAGAACTGAAGCTTTTGAAATTTGGTGCTACTGAATAAGGTTGGGGATAGATAGGTAGATGCAATAGCTAACGAAAAGGCAATGAGTTGTGTCATGGAGAGAAGAAATTTCTGGTACAATTTGACAAAAAGGAGGGCACAATTCATAGGCCACAGCCTGAGGCATCTATAAATAATAAAAACAACCTTCCCCAGCTTGGTGTGGATAGCACTAAGTATCTACAGTCACACAACTTGTCTGGCATAGCAGTAATTTTGTTTATGGGCCGCTGAATAGAGTTATGATTAAAATTCAGATAACAATGTTAGCTAACTGAATATCACCATTTTCATACATCTTAGGAACTCTTCAACGAAGGAAAGTTCTCTGGAGGCTGAATGTCACCCGTTCCCCACTTCTGGAGTGACACCTCATGGCAATAATGGGAGCTGTGAGCTACCATACAACCCAGTCTGCCCAACTGCAGTACTAGTTTGACAGGAGCTATGGCCACTTACTGGCTGCCCAACTCGAGCACCAGTCCAGCGTGAGTCACATTCCCTGTGTGACCTTTTACTGCATTTTTCCTTCATGTCCCTTAAACATTAACTCTGTACCAAAAAATCTGTTCTTATCAGCTTCTTAATCAATAAACGCTGCATCTTAGTTCGGTCAGGATGTCGGTGGCAGCTCACGATGACTTCCGGGCAGTGGCAGCTCGTACCGGCCTGGCACTGCAGTCAGGCAACCTTGCACCTATCTCCTGGGCCTACAAAACTTCCTCATCAACCAATCTATTTGTTAGTTAAAAAATTGGCCAGATGTGAGTACAACCTGCACTCTGAAGGTTCTATGCACATTTAATTATGTATACAGACAGCTCATCCATCCTGGCAATCAAGAATCTCGACAATATTTGCCTGTTATCAACATTGATACTGGCAAGATATTGGTCCCAGGGATTCCAAAATTTCTGAGAAAGTTTTGATTTTAAGTTTTACTTTGGATAACAAATGAAAAAAGAAATCTTTTGTGTGATTTAATTACAATTAACAATTTTTGGATTTTTTTCCTTTACTTGTGCTGTGAAACCTTGTTTTCTGCCAAATTTCACGATTCTAGGTCAATGGCAATTGCTGATGATGAGGTCCCATAATCCAAGGAGCATAGGGGACAATCCAGGAGACCTGCACCACCGACTAGGCAAGGTCCTAGCGGAGGTGGTTTGCCACTGCCTTCCTCCGACCATAATGGGGAGGAATGACAATGATGATGAAGACGATACAACAACACCCAGTCATCTTGAGGCAGGGAAAATCCCTGACCCCCAACGGGAATCGAACCTGGGACCCCATGTGCAGGAAGCAAGAATGCTACTGCAAGACCACAAGCTGCAGACCAATGAGAACTACCCCATAGATTTTAATGAGTAATTTGCGAGTATCAAAACATGTGGCATCAATGGCCACATCTTTTGATTGCGTTGACTTAGAAGCTTACTTTCACTCCACCACCAAGGAACCTTAGGTCTTAGTATGTCATACAAATTTCAACTTGATATAACCCCATTCCTGGGAAAAAGGCATCTTAACAGACAGGTGGACAGACAGACAACAAATGACAAAAAAATACTTTTTTTGTGTGACATAATTAAAAACTAACACTTTTCAGATTTTTAATTTACTTTTACTGTTAAACCCTGCCTCTTGCCAAATTTCATAATTCTAGCTCAAAGGGTTTTGATGGTGAGTTTTCAAGTATCAAAATATGTGACATAAATAGCCATATCTCTGGACTGCATTGACTTAGAAGCATAATGTTTTTACAGCATCAAGAGACCATAGGTATTAGTATGTGACATAAATTTCAACTTGATAATTCTACCCATTCCTGAGAAAAATGGGTTTTAATAGACAGACAGACAGACAGTCGGACAACAAATGGCAAAAAATTATTTTTTTTTCATTTGAGATGACTACAAATTAACAATTTTTGTGTTTTTTTGCTTTAGTTGTACTGTGAAACCTTGCTTCATGTCAAATTCCATAATTCTACATCAAAGGCAAGTACCATACAGGTTTTGATGAGTGTGTTTGCGAATATCAAAATACATAACATAAATGGCCATATTTTTCAACTGCAGTGTTTTAGAAACTTACTTTTGTTACACCACCAAGGGACCTCAAACCTTAATGTGTGAAATAAATTTCTACTTACCAAACGAAAGCGCTGGCAGGTCGATAGACACACAAACAGACACAAACATACACACAAAATTCAAGCTTTCGCAACAAACTGTTGCCTCATCGGGAAAGAAGGAAGGAGAGGGAAAGACGAAAGGATGTGGGTTTTAAGGGAGAGGGTAAGGAGTCATTCCAATCCCGGGAGCGGAAAGACTTACCTTAGGGGGAAAAAAGAACGGGTATACACTTGCACACAAACACACATATCCATCCACACATATACAGACCCCCTAAGGTAAGTCTTTCGCGCCCGGGATTGGAATGACTCCTTACCCTCTCCCTTAAAACCCACATCCTTTCGTCTTTCCCTCTCCTTCCCTCTTTCCTGATGAGGCAACAGTTTGTTACGAAAGCTTGAATTTTGTGTGTATATTTGTGTTTGTTTGTGTGTCTATCGACCTGCCAGCGCTTTCGTTCGGTAAGTCACATCATCTTTGTTTTTAGATATATTTTTCCCACATTCCGAGGGAAACATTCCACGTGGGAAAAATATATCTAAAAACAAAGTTGATGTGACTTACCGAACGAAAGCGCTGGCAGGTCGATAGACACACAAACAAACACGAACACACACACAAAATTCAAGCTATCGCAACAAACTGTTGCCTCATCAGGAAGGAGGGAAGGAGAGGGAAAGACGAAAGGATGTGGGTTTTAAGGAAGAGGGTAAGGAGTCATTCTAATCCCGGGAGCGGAAAGACTTACCTTAGGGGGAAAAAAGGACAGGTATACACTCGCACACACACACATATCCATCCACACATATACAGACACAAGCAGACATCTCACAAGCAGACATATTTAAAGACAAAGAGTTTGGGCAGATATGTTAGTCGAGGTGGAAGTGAAGAGGCAAAGATGATGTTGAATGACAGGTGAGGTATGAGTGACGGCAACTTGAAATTAGCGGAGATTGAGGCCTGGTGGGTAACAGGAAAAGAGGATATACTGAAGAGCAAGTTCCCATCTCCGGAGTTTGGATAGGTTGGTGTTGGTGGGAAGTATCCAGATAACCCGGATGATGTAACACTGTGCCAAGATGTGCTGGCCGTGCACCAAGGCATGTTTAGCCACAGGGTAATCCTCATTACCAACAAACACTGTCTGACTGTGTCCATTCATGCGAATGGACAGTTTGTTGCTGGTCATTCCCACATAGAATGCATCACAGTGTAGGCAGGTCAGTTGGTAAATCACGTGGGTGCTTTCACATGTGGCTCTGCCTTTGATCGTGTACACCTTCCAGGTTACAGGACTGGAGTAGTTGGTGGTGGGAGGGTGCATGGGACAGGTTTTACACCGGGGGCGGTTACAAGGATAGGAACCAGAGGGTAGGGAAGGTGGTTTGGGGATTTTATAGGGATGAACTAACAGGTTATGAAGGTTAGGTGGACGGCGGAAAGACTCTTGGTGGAGTGGGGAGGATTTCATGAAGGATGGATCTCATTTCAGGGCAGGATTTGAGGAAGTCGTATCCCTGCTGGAGAGCCACATTCAGAGTCTGGTCCAGTCCCGGAAAGTATCCTGTCACAAGTGGGGCACTTTTGTGGTTCTTCTGTGGGGGATTCTGGGTTCGAGGGGATGAGGAAGTGGCTCTGGTTATTTGCTTCTGTACCAGGTCGGGAGGGTAGTTGCAGGATGCGAAAGCTGTTGTCAGGTTGTGGGTGTAATGGTTCAGGGATTCCGGACTGGAGCAGATTCGTTTGCCACGAAGACCTAGGCTGTAGGGAAGGGACCGTTTGATGTGGAATGGGTGGCAGCTGTCATAATGGAGGTACTGTTGCTTGTTGGTGGGTTTGATGTGGACGGACGTGTGAAGCGGGCCATTGGACAGGTGGAGGTCAACGTCAAGGAAAGTGGCATGGGATTTGGAGTAGGACCAGGTGAATCTGATGGAACCAAAGGAGTTGAGGTTGGAGAGGAAATTCTGGAGTTCTTCTTCACTGTGAGTCCAGATCATGAAGATATCAATAAATCTGTACCAAACTGTGGGTTGGCAGGCCTGGGTAACCAAGAAGGCTTCCTCTAAGCGACCCATGAATAGGTTGGCGTATGAGGGGGCCATCCTGGTACCCATGGCTGTTCCCTTTAATTGTTGGTATGTCTGGCCTTCAAAAGTGAAGAAGTAGTGGGTCAGGATGAAGCTGGCTAAGGTAATGAGGAAAGAGGTTTTAGGTAGGGTGGCAGCTGATCGGCGTGAAAGGAAGTGCTCCATCGCAGTGAGGCCCTGGACATGCGGGATATTTGTGTATAAGGAAGTGGCATCAATGGTTACAAGGATGGTTTCCGGGGGTAACAGATTGGGTAAGGATTCCAGGCGTTCGAGAAAGTGGTTGGTGTCTTTGATGAAGGATGGGAGACTGCATGTAATGGGTTGAAGGTGTTGATATACGTAGGCAGAGATATGTTCTATGGGGGCTTCCATAAGATTCACCTGGTCCTACTCCAAATCCCATGCCACTTTCCTTGATATTGACCTCCACATGTCCAATGGCCAGCTTCACACGTCCGTCCACATCAAACCCACCAACAAGCAACAGTACCTCCATTATGACAGCTGCCATCCATTCCACATCAAACGGTCCCTTCCCTACAGCCTAAGTCTTCGTGGCAAACGAATCTGGTCCAGTCCGGAATCCCTGAGCCATTACACCAACAACCTGACAACAGCTTTCGCATCCTGCAACTACCCTCCCGACCTGGTACAGAAGCAAATAACCAGAGCCACTTCCTCATCCTCTCAAACCCAGAAACTCCCACAGAAAAAACACAAAAGTGCCCCACTTGTGACAGGACACTTTCCGGGACTGGATCAGACTCTGAATATGGCTCTCCAGCAGGGATATGACTTCCTCAAATCCTGCCCTGAAATGAGATCCATCCTTCATTAAATCCTCCCCACTCCACCAAGAGTGTCTTCCCGCCATCCACCTAACCTTCGTAACCTCTTAGTTCATTCCTATGAAATCCCAGAACCACCTTCCCTACCCTCTGGCTCCTACCCTTGTAACTGCCCCCGGTATAAAACCTGTCCCATGCACCCTCCCACCACCACCTACTCCAGTCCTGTAACCCGGAAGGAGTACACGATCAAAGGCAGAGCCACGTGTGAAAGCGCCCACGTGGTTTACCAACTGACCTGCCTACACTGTGATGCATTCTATGTGGGAATGACCAGCAACAAACTGTCCATTCGCATGAATGGACACAGGCAGACAGTGTTTGTTGGTAATGAGGATCGCCCTGTGGCTAAACATGCCTTGGTGCACGGCCAGCACATCTTGGCACAGTGTTACACTGTCCGGGTTATCTGGATACTTCCCACTAACACCAACCTATCCGAACTCCGGAGATGGGAACTTGCTCTTCAATATATCCTCTCTTCCTGTTATCCACCAGGCCTCAATCTCCGCTAATTTCAAGTTGCCGCCACTCATACCTCACCTGTCATTCAACAACATTTTTGCCTCTGCACTTCCGCCTCGACTGACATCTCTGCCCAAACTCTTTGCCATTGAATATGTCTGCTTGTGTGTGTGTGTGTGTGTGTGTGTGTGTGTGTGTGTGTGTGTGTGTGTGTGTGTGTGTGTGTGTGTGTGTGTCTATATATATATATATATATATATCCGTCCTTTTTCCCCCTAAGGTAAGTCTTTCCGCTCCCGGGATTGGAATGACTCCTTACCCTCTCCCTTAAAACCCACATCCTTTCGTCTTTCCCTCTCCTTCCCTCTTTCCTGACGAAGCAACCGTTGGTTGCGAAAGCTAGAATTTTGTGTGTATGTTTGTGTGTCTATCGACGTGCCAGCGCTTTCGTTTGGTAAGTCACATCATCTTTGTTTTTAGATATATTTTTCCCACGTGGAATGTTTCCCTCTATTATATTCATATCATTAATTTGAACCCAACAATTACATTTGTTATTGTCACTGTTGCATTTCGAAATCTTTTCTGTCTTCTTATTTTCTCTTTCTGTTTTTGCCAATAGTTTCATTTTGTATTCACCTTCTTCCTTTTACCGTAATCTACTATACAATTTTATCCCGCCTATATATACTCAATAATACGTCACCCACTTCCAAACCATAACCAAAAAAATTTTTTTCCGCTTTCAACACTACCGCTGCTATAAAATCCACCGTTTCTAGTTCACAAACAGGTCCTTTCACCTATTAAACAACCATTTCAGCTAGTTCTGATAACTTTCGTTTTTTTCCATTTCCGTTTTTCCCACATCACTGTTAATTTTTAGCTGCTTCCCACAGGTTTTAACGTCATTATTTCTTCGCCAGACAATTGTTCGCCTCATTTTCGTAATCTGCCACCACAAAACCACTCCTTTTAATACATTTACACGTAGTTTTTTCAAAATATTCCTGAATTTCTCAATCCTTTAACATGGTTTAGCGGCAAAACAACCACCTAACCTTTGTGCACATCGTTGTCTACCAACCCAAGTTCACCACAGGATCAACATAGCCCAGCTTTAACCAACACTTTTTCGACTTTTTTCACAACAGATCTCCAGTTACTTTCTAGTTCACCTTTATTTCTCCCCATATATTTTTATTTTCATTTTCATTTCAGCCTCATGTTACACTTTCCACCTTCTAATACCATGTCACCCTCACAATGCCCCGACAACGACCCCATTATGTTTTATTTACATTCCCTCCACAAACATGCCTTCACCCTGGCCAGATTACGCTCGCATATTTTACGTATTTTCTGAGGCTTGTCTGACATTTGGCAGTACCCCCAAAGGCCTCACACTTAAAGTTCCCATCTCTGGCTGCAACCCTTCTTTCCATCAGTCCCTATACCAGTCCCAAACTGAACAATCCATTGCCCTCACCCACCTAATCCTTCACCTACACATCAACACAGCCAATGAACACACCCGTCAACTCCTATCCTTAATAAAAGTCCTCAATCTTTCCTCTCCCACATCCACACCGGCTGTTCAGAGCATCCTCCTACAGGTCAACCACAAATTAGAGAACTTTGATCCCCACCAATTAAATAGAAATGATAAATAGAGTGAAGTCACACAAAACATAAAACTGACAGATTATTTAGAAGAACTGGTTCAAATTCTCAGGCAGCAAGCAGAAAATTTATACCCATTGAACCCACATAAAAGACAGGTCTGGTGGAACTCAGAATATGACAAAATTCATGAAGGAAGACATCACGCATGGTTAAAATTTCAAACACACAAAACAGAATAAAATGCAACCAACCTCAAAAATATCAAGAAAAAGTTCACACCAGATTATCAGGCAAACCAAGAGACAATCATAGAGACTTTTATAAAATGTCCATAATGACAGTCAAGGTGTTAGATTAAATAACTTTGATAAAAAAAAAGGATTTCTAAACTTCTTTTTTGATAAAATTGTTTAAAAATGTGAATTATTTTGGACTGTCCTTGAATCAAACAACATCTGTGTGCAGTCTTTTCAGTGACCTCCGCAAAGTCCATGGACTTGCAACAGTGTCTCCATTTATGGTGTCTCCTCCTTGTCTTCACAGAATTAATTTTGCCAGTATCAGCCCATACATAAGGTCAACATAAGTATTCAAGAAGCTAGCTCCAAATTTCATTTCCACTCAAAGGAGCTGGTATCCATGTTGTGGATTAAATCCATATGTTCACACCTTGATTTATTCATTCTGTGCAGCACTTTTTGGTATTATGGAGGAGAATGTCAGCATAAAGTTGTATATTTACAGTGGAAATGATGTTACATACTCTGTGATAAGTCTACTTGTCATGTTTAAGGCGATTCCATCTATACAGTGTGGACAGACCTATACTAGATAAAAGCAGAATACTGCCTTGCCAAGGCAGATTGTTACGGTCTGGAGGCTCGACATGAGCATTTCAGAAACTGCATGACTTGTTGGGTGTTCGAGGAGTACTGTGGTTGATGTCTACAACATGTGGTGAAACCATGTCCAGACATCATGGGGTTGGGCAGCCACCCCTCATTAGTGATGTCGGATGTCGTAGGCTGGGCTGACAGGGACAGGCAGCAAACTGTGCCACAACTAACATCAGACTTTAATGCTGGGCAGAGTACAAGTGTGTTTGAAAACACAATGCACTAAACACTCCTAACGATGAGCCTCTGCAGCTGATGACCCATGTATGTGCCAATGTTAACACCTAGACATTGGCAACTATGACTGAAATGGGAACGTGACCATCGGTACTGGACATTGGCACAGTGGCAGAGCGTTGCATCTTCTGACAGGTCATGCCAATGGGAGGGCACAAATCTGTCATCTTCCAGGGGAATAGCTCCTTGACACCTTTACTGTGGGACGGAGACAAGCTGGCGGCAACTGTATTATGCTCTAGGGAACACTTATATGGTCATCCATGGATACAGTGGAGCTCATGCAAGGCACCATGATGGCCATGGAGTATTGTAGATTGGTGCAGAACATGTACACCCATTCATGACAATCATGTTTCCCAATGGCAGTGGCATTTTTCAGCAAGATAATGTGCCATGACACAAGGCCAGGAGTGTGATGGAGTGGTTCAAGGAACAGAGTGGTGAGTTCCAATTGATGTACTGGCCCCTCAACTTACCATATCTGAACCCGGTAGAACACATCTGGGATGTGATTGAATGCGGCATCAGAACCCATCGCCCCCTTCCCAGAATTTAATGGAATTAGGTGACTTGTGCATGCAGATGTGGTACTAACTCCCTCCAGCACCCTACCAAGGCCTCATTGCTTCCATACCATGACAAGTCACCATTGTTATCTGGCCAAAGGCGTACATACTGGCTGTTAGGTAGGTGGTCATAATGTTGTGGCTGATCAGTGTATATTCTTGTACTGAAAACATCAGATTGTCAGCATAAGAAAACTTCCCAATAGCACCCACACTTGTCAACCATTTGTAAACACATTAAAGAGGTTAGGTGAAAGCACACTATTCTGTGGGAGTACATATTTTTGGTGTTTCCACTGACTTTGTTGACCCTCTGGTCTTTTTGTAGGCTTTTATGGAGTGGTATGATTTCTTCATGAAAGCTGTTTGCTTTATTGTGTCCTAAGCTGCAGTCAGATGTACAAACATAGCTTCAGTAAGGTTCTTTTCTAGGCATTCTCACAGGGCCAGTGCTGCATTAGATTGAGGATTTGGATTTGTGAGTTCTGTGGCTGAATTTTTTTTTATATGAGGAGGGATTCTATTTCTACTGATTACTGCTTCAGAATCAATCATCCAATCACTTGGTACAGAAGCTCAGCAAAGATATTGACCTACAGTCATTTGGATCAATTATAGGCTCACCTAGGTTCAATACATCCATAACATGGACTTGCCTCTAGATGTTTCCTATACTGAATTTATTCAGACATTCACAGTTAAACTGAAAACTATTCCTTTGTTTTAGGGACAAAATGTTTGGTCCACTTGATCTGGATTTCATCAATGCAGCCTCTTTTTCAATTCTTGCACCAGTCTATTGTAGATCCTTCTTTGTGTGCTGGGTTTCATTCTTTTTTCTTATTTCTTAGTATTCTTGGTTTCTACTTGTCTAACTGGTCTCATTTGTATTCATCCTTATGATTTAAAAGAACCTAATATGCAATTTTATGTGTACTGTGTAGTGTTTATTTGTCTTCATCAACAGCAGCATAACAAACCCAGTCTGCAAACTAATCAGTCCACTGATTACATTTAAAACACAAAATACAGCTGTTAACAAACACCAGCAAGATGTAATTTACTGTCAATCCCCACCCCCCTGCCCACTGACCTACAGAACAAAATTACTTGCTATTGGCACTTCATACCCACAGAGAGGGTGAGAGAGAGAGAGACCACATTAAATATTTCATGCCTCAATAAATGACAAATACCAAAATGTTTCACAACTGATACACCTGTAAATACTACCAACCTTAATTTTTTTCAATGCTGTCTCAATATCACTGTGGAGTTTTTTTACTTCTGCTGCACTGGATTCTTTGTCCTTTTTGAGCTGAGGAATAATTTTCTCCATCCTACTAAGATTGTCCTGAAAAGAGACAGAAACAGCTTATATCATGTTGAACAACAGTGGCTTATAAATCATGGCTTATAAATCATTGCAAAAATTAAATAGCAAACAAGAACTTGTAGAAATCTTAACCGGATAAGTGATGATTAAGAACAGTGCATTTCTTAAGCAAAAGAAGAAATAATAACAGAAAAGAGCAGAAATGAAGATATTAAGAATTATGCATCAGAAGGCAAAGAATGAGAAATCAGGAACAAAATTAACAGCAGAAAAATGGGTCAAGCACATGTTATTGGCTATACAGTCATTCTCTTCAGTTACTGTTGATTCATCTAGAATGCACTCATTCATTCATTCATTCATTTACAAATCATGTTTCAGAAATGTCATTGAGAAAGAGCATCATCAAGACTGTAATGAGTGAAGTTATGAATTAGCAGGCAGAAGCTGCTAATGTAGGCTTGTAGTGTCTTAAAATTGCTTACACTAATGTTCGTACTCCTGCAGCTAGTGCAGTCACAGGTAATGTCTTATTAGGCTATTATTTTTTTAATGGACATTTATTTAATACATTAATTTTTTTCTTTCATGAGGAGTTGATTCTTGTTGATCTTTATTTTAATTTAATGGAAGGCTAAATTAACAAAAACCATATTAAACAATACTAAAAGCATAGAACATTCAGGCTTCCTATTACTGTCCTGGCCCAAAATCTGTAAATCCTAAACTTGGATTGCAATGGAGTGAAAACAACAAATTTATATTGTTGAAAAGTGAATGGATCCTACATCTCGTTCTCATAAACTCATCAGTGACATTAAATACTAATGGAAATGCGTATTTTGGCCCATTTCCACAGATGATGCAACAGAAGGTTATTAATTTGATGGGAGTATGTACTTCCAATTCAGGTTAGGATACAGATGTAGCTTTGAAGATTATTTCTGTAAGAAGAAGATCCAGTATTAATAATATTGGGTAAAAATTCTATTAACTAAGACATTATAGGACTGATGAGGAGTCAGCTAGAGGTTTGTCAGTTTCAGATGCTAACAAAATGCTAATCAGTCAAGTGCTGAACTTGATGGTATACCCATAGGAATAATTTTACTGCAATGTAATGAGTGTTGACATGTCAGATGAGACTGTCAAGTGCTGTTCCCTCTTTGTGTGTCAAAGGTTAGTGCACAGATGTGCTGTCACTCTAATAAATATTAAAAACACATAAATTTGTGTTTGAAAGGATTCTGCCTTGAGAAAAACAACACAGCTATCCCTTTACTTCTATACCCTGACATGTTTCACTGCAGTTCAGTATCATCAGTGGGCCTTTATTTTTACCAAATTTTGTTATACATTAGCAAAAGAAAAACTTGACAGGTTTTACACAGTAGCAAAGGAAATGAGATGGCAACAATTTTTTCTGAGTTAGCTGTCTTTTCTCAGAATGGATTGAACCTGCTACTGGAAAAAAAACCTCAGAAAGAGAAACACCACATGCTAGTTCTGAAAAGTATATTAACAACCAATTATGAAGAGTGGTAATCCACTCAGAATGATAATTATGTGAATTACTTCATATATAGAGGGTAGTTGCTTTACAAAAACTGCTGGTCTTTCTATTACACAATTCAGCTGCTATTTTTATCTACTAATTCGTGTTAGCTGTAATGGTAGAAACAAACAGCAAATGTTTTACCTTTAGCCTGTTGATTTTGGTGAGTCCCTTTATTCTAGGTTGATATTTCTTCTTAACCAAAAACATTCGAACATTCTTCTGTATTACAATTAAGCAATGTCTTCTATATAATATTTTATATTTCACTGAAACAGTTGACAATAAATCAGTACAGGATATCTCGATTATGTAGTAAACTGGTACGATAAAGGCTTATAAATACATTAATCTATGTTACTAGTTGGCTGGCTTTTGTTCAACTGCATTTCATTTTCAGATACAACATACAAGAATTCACATTCAGCACAGACATTCATTGATGAAGGAATATGAAAACCTTTGTTTTTACCTACATTGTTCCAATTTCAGGACAATCTTTCACATTAAAACTAAGTTTAAGTTATGTGATTGTACGTAAGAGAGAGCACTTAAACATTAATAATTTAAAAATGAAATCTTAAATTTTAGATCTCAGAAAGGAAACTTGAAATATTTATCCCTTTACCTGTACATAAGCACCACCTGATGGTTAAACCTTTTAGTTTGTTCCTGTTCGAGAAGTTACAAAATCACAGGTATATTCTGCTGCTTTGCCTGTGACCAGCTAATTCAAATGTTAGTAGTGAAAACAGTTTTCATTGTTGGTGTATAAATCATAGGACATGACAAACAGCAGCAGATGGGGTCATTCCATGTCAAGTGATCTAGGACTGCCTGCTCGATCCTCTTGGATTTTGCTGAAATTTCATATGTAGAGTACCACATGTCTCAAATGAACTTTGATTATGTTTAGATTTTCCAGTGGAATATTTGTTGAGATACAGCCGTTTGTTTGACCCCATACCCTGACCATATACAGTACGACACTGAGCTTTCACCAACTTTGAGGCCTGATATCTCTCTTGGTATTTTTTTTCAAACATGAAACTTAGCTGGTTGGCACTCTTTTTGACACTGTATGCCAGTGTTAGGATGTTCAAAACATACTCATTCTAATGAGAGTGGTTCTAAAACATTTCTAAAAGACACTTTTGTGCAAAATGGGATTGAAAATACCCTATTTTTAGCCATTTTACAAAAATCGTCAACTTTACACTAGGCCAACTGCGATACAATTTATCTACTTATGGCACAGACAGAAATAATAATTGTTACTACCATAAAATAGACTGCAAAATGTTGTACAAGCCAGCCAAGTTCCATGCTTAAAAAAATAACAAGAGAGATATTAGTTCTCAAAGTTGGTAAGGTCTCAAAGTTGGTAAGTGGTCAGGGTATGGTGTCAAACAAGTGGTTGTATCTCTACAAGTATTCCACTGGAGAAATTAAAGCTTGATCAAAGTTTGTTTGAGACATGAGGTACTCTATATACAAAAATTCATCAAAATCCAAGAGGGCAAGTGGGTCACTTTCAAAAAATTAGACATGAAAAGTCCCTGTAGTTTCTAGCCATCAACCTACAAACATCACCCTACATTAAATCTACAGCATCTTGAAGGAGAAAACATGAAATAATTTTGGTAATTCTTTAGTTCTTGCTGGGAATGTTAGTGTTTGTAGTGCTCTTTAAAGGATAAGTTGCAATGAGTATTTCATACTGCTTAAAATGATTTTTAAAGCTCATCAAAAATTACATTCATCCTAATGGTAAAAATAACAACTCCCCATGTGGCAGCAGGAGAACACACTGTCTCCAACAATCAGTCTTTCTTTTTCATTCCATCTGGTAAATTCCCTTGACTCAGGGTTCTGGGCAACTTTTCCAAACTCTATCCCTTTTTCTAAACCTCTCCAGTCCTCTACCTTTACCCCTCTTCCTTCCCCTTCAGAGAAGATTTTTTTTATCTATCCAATTACATTACATTCATCGTAATGGATATCCTTACAACAATATCAATCCAAATTACAAGGATTTTGAATTAATAAGTGGAAAAAAATTGTCTGTTCCCACTGTATATATTTTAGAGCCTTTGGCAGACGTTTACTCAAAATGAAAGAAAAAATGGGCACTAACAATAACTGCAACAGAGCAGGTTAGTCCTTTGGGCAGCTACTAAAAGTATAATAAATATATATTTTAGTTCTACTGTCCTGATCAATACTGAGGCCAAAAAACAGTATGAGGGTTATGAACAGATGCAGGATGGGTCATTTGCACCTCTCTCAAGCTAAGGCAATAATGACTTCCCTTCCCTTCCACATCTAGTCCACTCCTATATATCAGCGATCATAGGAACTTGATTATTACAATAAATAAATTTATATTTTGGATATCAAATACCATATTATATACTCTTCATAGCAAAAAAAAATTTACAAGCAGATTATAACAAGAGTAACAGCAAAATGTATTGTAAGAGTATAAAGTACACATACTCAAGCATTCTTTTACTAACATACTGTGCTAGAGAAGCCCAATGGCACCACTCCACAGATTAAAAAGCAATAAGCTCAACTTCCTCTACTTCTGCATAGCTTTTGTACATAACAAAGGAAAAGCTGCAGTAGATGTAGGAAGACAAATAACCCCCATCTGACAAATCAAACTGCAACCAATCAAGAATATATACTAAACACAATTAATTGTTTTATTTTATACTCCAACTTCTGTTTTATCAGTGGTGATTGGCGGATGTAGCTAGATGTTGTGGTTTATAGAGGAACTAATGTAGTTTCTTAAAGAGACAGGTACAATGGAGTATGAGTGTGCACATGCATTTAACACATACCTGTAGAGTGTGTAACCCTTCCCAGACAAATCCTTGAGGAAGGTTTTTATTAGATTCATTGTGACTCAATTCTTAGCTGCATAAAAAGTTCCATACAGAGCTTTACGATGTCAGCATACTGGACCAAAAATTAGCCATCCTAAGGAGACATCAAGCTAATACTGTGTAACACTGCCTCTAGCAGTAATGGCCTTCACTCAGTCCGAAGGTTTCTTCAGGTATGCCATACCCACCCAAAGCCATTCACTGATGGTTGGATCTTATGGAGTTACTAGACTGCGGAGTGCTGAGAACTCCGTTCCACTCACTTGACCAAATAGCTCCTACACGTTTTCTATGAGATTAAGACCCATGATTTAGCAAGCTAGTTGAGGTGCAGTAGGCTGCCTGAGTGTGCATCAAACCATGAACATATGCTTGCATCTCTGTGAATAGAGATGTTGCCATCTTAGAAGACTCATTTTGAAGATTCAGAAGAAAGCACAACATGGATGTTTAAATAAACATCTTGGTTCTGTTCACGGTAACCTGAATAAACAGGACCAAGTTATGGTGTGGGGGAAAAAAAGAGAGAGAGGGGGGGGGGGGGGAAGAGAGAGAGAGAGAGAGAGAGAAATTTGTCAGTAATATGATGGCCATTACATATTACTGAGTAACAAGTCTGTGTTTACATTTTACTATGTATGTCAGAACATGTCCCAATTGTACTGTAATTCATTTCCATGCCTAATTTAATCAAAACAGTATTGTTAACAGTACTCTTACTGTTTTCAACTGTTGAGAATATGTAAAAGCACTGGTGGCTCCGCCCTTCCAGGTGGTATGTTCAGTGAAAGTTTGTGTTCAGGTCAAAGTATAACTGTGAATGTACTATGGAAAAAGTATTTGGTTTCCATTAATCAGAAGTACTGTGTACATTATTGTTATCAATGTGCTGAACTAATGTTCCAGTGAATTACATGATCAATGGTGGAAGATGCAGCAAACAGATTTCGACATCCATTATCAGCATTATAATGAAGGTACAAGTTAACTAATATGTTACATTATTGTAACATCCCACTACAGCTTTCACTAAATTTGTAGTATGCTTCATTTTCGTATTTTAAAGAATCAGTAAACAAATAAATAGAAATTATGACTCATAGAGTTGCATTGGTAGGTGTGTAGTTACAGCTTCATTTACTGATAGCAGCATTCAGTTGGGTTTAACAATCGACAAGGTGTGACACATGTCTCTGGTTAGTTATAATCTGTTTACGACCACTATTCTTACATCATATTACATAGCTGTGAGTGATGCTCCATTCCTTGTAGACAGGAACTACTCTACTTTGATACAAAAACAAATGAAGCAATTTCATTTAGGGTGTGGTCATGGATGCATCCAAACATGATAGTTCCTTTCTGCTACCTAGTCAAGACTCCGCATTGAGACATCTTACTGCACTGATTCCATACAACCTACAGATACATACACATCATTTCAGTCCCAAGACTTCATCTACATCTATCTACATCTATACTCCGCGAGCCACCTTACGGTGTGTGGCGGAGGGTACTTATTGTACCACTATCTGATCCCCCCTTCCCTGTTCCATTCACGAATTGTGCGTGGGAAGAACGACTGCTTGTAAGTCTCCGTATTTGCTCTAATTTCTCGGATCTTTTCGTTGTGATCATTACGCGAGATATATGTGAGCGGTAGTAATATGTTGCCCATCTCTTCCCGGAATGTGCTCTCTCGTAATTTCGATAATAAACCTCTCCGTATTGCGTAACGCCTTTCTTGAAGTGTCCACCACTGGAGCTTGTTCAGCATCTCCGTAACGCTCTCGCACTGACTAAATGTCCCCATGACGAATCGCGCTGCTTTTCGCTGGATCATGTCTATCTCTTCTATTAATCCAACCTGGTAAGGGTCCCATACTGATGAGCAATACTCAAGAATCGGACGAACAAGGGTTTTGTAAGCTACTTCTTTCGTCGATGAGTCACATTTTCTTAGAATTCTTCCTATGAATCTCAACCTGGCGCCTGCTTTTCCCACTATTTGTTTTATGTGATCATTCCACTTCAGATCGCTCCGGATAGTAACTCCTAAGTATTTTACGGTCGTTACCGCTTCCAATGATTTACCACCTATGGCATAATCGTACTGGAATGGATTTCTGCCCCAATGTATGCGCATTATATTACATTTATCTACGTTTAGGGAAAGCTGCCAGCTGTCGCACCATTCATTAATCCTCTGCAGGTCTTCCTGGAGTACGTACGAGTCTTCTGATGTTGCTACTTTCTTGTAGACAACCGTGTCATCTGCAAATAGCCTCACGGAGCTACCGATGTTGTCAACTAAGTCATTTATGTATATTGTAAACAATAAAGGTCCTATCACGCTTCCTTGCGGTACTCCCGAAATTACCTCTACATCTGCAGATTTTGAACCGTTAAGAATGACATGTTGTGTTCTTTCTTCTAGGAAATCCTGAATCCAATCACAAACCTGGTCCGATATTCCGTAAGCTCGTATTTTTTTCACTAAACGTAAGTGCGGAACCGTATCAAATGCCTTCCTGAAGTCCAGGAATACGGCATCAATCTGCTCGCCAGTGTCTACGGCACTGTGAATTTCTTGGACAAATAGGGCGAGCTGAGTTTCACATGATCTCTGTTTGCGGAATCCATGTTGGTTATGATGAAGGAGATTTGTATTATCTAAGAACGTCATAATACGAGAACATAAAACATGTTCCATTATTCTACAACAGATTGACGTAAGCGAAATAGGCCTATAATTATTCGCATCTGATTTATGACCCTTCTTGAAAATGGGAACGACCTGCGCTTTCTTCCAGTCGCTAGGTACTTTACGTTCTTCCAGAGATCTACGATAAATTGCTGATAGAAAGGGGGCAAGTTCTTTAGCATAATCACTGTAGAATCTTAAGGGTATCTCGTCTGGTCCGGATGCTTTTCCGCTACTAAGTGATAGCAGTTGTTTTTCAATTCCGATATCGTTTATTTCAATATTTTCCATTTTGGCGTCCGTGCGACGGCTGAAGTCAGGGACCGTGTTACGATTTTCCGCAGTGAAACAGTTTCGGAACACTGAATTCAGTATTTCTGCCTTTCTTCGGTCGTCCTCTGTTTCGGTGCCATCGTGGTCAACGAGTGACTGAATAGGGGATTTAGATCCGCTTACCGATTTTACATATGACCAAAACTTTTTAGGGTTCTTGTTTAGATTGTTTGCCAATGTTTTATGTTCGAATTCATTGAATGCTTCTCTCATTGCTCTCTTTACGCTCTTTTTCGCTTCGTTCAGCTTTTCCTTATCAGCTATGATTCGACTACTCTTAAACCTATGATGAAGCTTTCTTTGTGTGGAGAATCACACAGATAAAGTAACCAATGTGCCCTTTTAATGGGATGGGCTTTGTCTGGTGACCTTATTTATTTGGTTTTAAGACAATTACTGCCTGAAACACACATGGATAAGAAATTTACTCTTGCCTTCATCGATGGTAATTTCTTGAGAGAGGGTATCTGAACAATGGGCATTAGCACTAACAATTTCCAGTAGAAGTCTACCTTGTGCAGTGCATCACATAATCTGTACTGAAATAGGAAAAAAGACTAGATCTGCACTGTTCTCATCTACACTGGTGATGCTGCACTGTCCAGATATTCTAAGCAGACTTCAATAATGGTAACATGGATGGTTTTAGTACAATCTTCCTCGGAATCTGTTTGATATAAAGTTCTCACTCTCTCCCTTAGTTTTCAACATCTTGAGGCACAATATCAAGAAAACTATCTAATGCTTTGTTTTCAACATTCTTCAAGAACATAGTCCAAGCTATCTTCCAAATTATCCACATTATCATCTTCAAAAATATCAAGCCATTTGCTGCAAAATCACAAAATATTTCATTAACAATTTCATCATCATATCAAACCTTGCCTTGGCATGTTGATACAAGTGAGCTCATGCAGCATAAATGTGCCTCTGCATTAGTGCACAAGGAGAAAATGTACATACTTCCATACCTTGACTGTACGACCCATGGTCTATTCAAAATTACTTTACAACTAACAGCTACAAAGGAAATGGTGAGGTGAGGCTCACGAGGAAGGCACAGCACAAATTCAGCAATTCCCCCATCACGAGGCCTGTTGCCCAAGCAACCACTTGCAATTCCCAGGTTTTCACCCCACCATGACATTTCCAAGATTGTATATCCTGTAGTTTCAGGCAGCTAGCTGTCCTGTGAAAACACTGATTATGTGTTGGGATTTGTTTATTTTAACTTCTTACAGCTCCAGAGTTAATATTTTACCTCATTTTGTTATCATTTGTCATGTGTTGTGTCATACTGAACACTGTTAGTAGCTAGTTTTTCAAATGTTACTCAGTGGAAGAGTTCAACATGAAACAAATGTCTCTCGGTCAGGACATTGGTGTAT
Source organism: Schistocerca nitens (assembly GCF_023898315.1). Classification (NCBI taxonomy): domain Eukaryota; kingdom Metazoa; phylum Arthropoda; class Insecta; order Orthoptera; family Acrididae; genus Schistocerca; species Schistocerca nitens. The sequence goes on along the minus strand of NC_064618.1, from coordinate 298,332,566 downwards.
GAGGTCCGTCAAGGGAAACAGTTTGAGCATTATGTACCTACAGCGTCAACAATTTTTGTAGAAAATGATGCCAAACATTCTGTTGTTACGGACATGATGCCTAGTATAGCAGAAGTGAAAAAGGACACATGTACCTTCAGCTCAAAACACTGAAGTAAGTGATAAATTTAAAAAGCAGAACTTTGGATCTAATATCTCTGAATAAACCACAGTTCCCCATATACTAAATATATGTGCTGACAAAAGCATACAGCCATGCAGTCATTAGGCTGTCACCTTTTTCACTGTCATTTCAACCCAACAAAATTGTATTGACCCAGTTTAAAGGATATGTTGCCAGCAATAACAATCATCAAAAAATTTGCTGTCTGCAGTTCAGGCACTCAGCAGTGAAGCTGTTAGGGAAGTCATCTGTTATGCAGCATATAATGGAAAAAGCACAGTAAAATGGAGTATTTTAAAAAATTATAACAGGAAGCGATATGTTAGTGAACATTGGCTGTGAAAATATTACTTCAAGCATAAATGCAACGAGAGTAATGTCAATATAGTTTTTCCATTGTTATCACAAAGAAAATCAACAGGTGGATTCAACTGAATTTTTGGTATGTGCAGATTAAATGCCTGAATAGAAAAAATATGTTTTTATAAGTTCTGATCATTAGTATGAAATCAAACAGGTTGCCAAAGAGGTTTTGATGCATGAATGCAGAATTGTGCATCACATTTACCTCAAATTATATCATGTTAGAGATCTCTGGGTGAGTCACAGTTTAGAGCATATGCAAATATGAATATTCTTAAGATCTCATTTGCATAACGTTTCATTTAAATTCAGTAACAAAATAGTGTCCTGCATGTCAAAAATCACCACCAGAAAATGGTTTTTTGTAAAGATTCCGTATATTGTCTAAAAAGTTGAGTGTGACAAGTAGAACCAAAATGAAAACATACTGCAGCTTTTCCAGAAGATACTGATGCTACTTCCAACTTTGCAGACCAAATAGTTTGAGCATATGAGTGAGTTGAATGAAATGTAAAATTATGTGTGTATTCTGTGCAGGATGTGGCAAGTCAGCTTCATGCCTTCACATGTTCCTACTAAAATGTCAACTATAAAGCAGCTTTGAACAATCAATGCAAGAACTACAGTCTCCACTGAACAGCTCATAGAAGGTAGATCTGTAAGTACATGAAAAGGAAGAAATAAAATGACTAAGAAATTGTGCCAGAAAAATTATGGGCACTGAACTTTTAGGCAGGCCAACTGTGCCCAAATTTTTAGTGGTCCTGGGACCAGAGTGGAAACTCTTTCTCATTTGTGAGTAGAACCCTTCTCACCCTTCTATAGTATTTGTCCACCTTCGTAGCTGACTGGTCAGCATGACTGACTGCCATGCGGGGTCCCATGCTTGATTCCAGTAATGCCTGAGATTTTTTTGCTGGTGGGAGGATTGGTACAAGATGTACTCAGCCTCATGAGGCCAACTGATGAACTACTCAACCAATTAGTAACAGTTACAAGATCAAGAAACACAACAAAGACTGGGAGAGCAGTGTGGTGATCACATGTCCGTCCATACTGCATCTGATGATGCTATTGGCTAAGTGTGACACAGTGATTGATCGGGCCTGGTTGGTCTGTCTAGGGGCAGAAGGCAGAATTTCACAATTATATTGTTTATCTTGCTACATCTCAATTTACTAGTGCTTGTGTACAACACATATATTCTTAAATCCTCCATGACTGTCAATCTCTGTTATTTCAGTGTGCCCTATTATTTTTTTCCTCTGTCGATTTTAGTTTCTTATTATCAGCGATAAAACACATTCTTTTATGACATACTTATGTAACAAGCTGCACACAAAAACAGAGTGTCAGCTTTGAATGGGAACTGCTGAATTCACAATGTAAATAAATAAAACATTTACTTATTCATTGCATGGCATGAATCAATAATGGCTTTGTCTATAAGGTGAGTTATATGCTTCCCACATCTACAAAATTGTTGCACAGGAAACAGACATCTGTTCTACTTAAAAATAACATTTAACATACAACTATCTTTTTTATTTGGTGTTAATTTGCAATAGTCAGCTATAAAGGAAAATTTTTTGCGTCAGAGGTCAGTTGGTTAGTGCTGTTTAAAAGCCTGAGAGTGAGGTAGAGGACAGAAATACTACTCATGCAAAGCTAATTTGTGAAGCAAGTCATGCATGAAACACAATTTGATATACATACACTTTATCACTGACAGTGAACACCATTGGGCTTTCTTCCATTGTGAACTGAGTAACCATTTCTTAATTTTGTTCACCATTGCTGATATGTTTTCAGGATCAGATTTCATAACTGCATCAAATTCTGAAAACTTGCCTGGTCTGAAGAACACTTTGGTTACACCAAAGCGGTAATCATCCTCTGTCATTCCTAAAGCCTTGAGCAATGCCTGTGAAAGTAGCCAAAATTACACATAAATACACAACATAATGTTAGTAGATAGATACCTCATTTGAAAATTATTATCTGCAATGCATAAATTGATACAGTGGACGGACATACGTCACTGAATGATGTTTCTTAAGAGCAACAAGCACAATAATGGTGTGGGCTACTTAAATTCAGGGCAACCATTTACTTGTTCTCCACCTAAGAATGTGATTTCAGCATTAAAAATGAGGATCAGCACTTACAAGCAGATGAACTTCTGTTTATTGATTTTTGGTTGCTACTTTGCAACACACAGTGCAAACTTGCTTCATATCCAGGGTTACAAAGTATTAACCAATTTAAGAATTTTAACCTCTACTTCATGCAAGTCTAAGGTTATAGGGTAACATTTCTTACAAATTTTTCCCTGCTTGTCATTTTCTAGTGACATTCAGGTTAAATTTATTGGTGAATAACACATTTAAAGTCAACACATTTTGGGAAATGAGACTCCCTCCAAGAAGAACTTTCAATCTAATACTGTATGCATGTTTCCCTACTCATTTCTCCTAAGGACTCTATTCACAGTTAACTTTGAATACTCTACTGTAAACTGCACCTTCCTTGATCAAGGATTTAGGTTTCTCATTACAAAGGAACATTACCAGGTCCTGAGGTCTCTGTTAAAATTGTTTCTTTTTTTAAGGGCTGGTAAATACGCCCTCACCTTCTGTTTCATTTATTTTTATTATTCATTTTTATTTGAATTTTATGTTATCAAATTATAATTTGTTTATTTCATTAAAACTTTTATTTCAAATAATACGATAATTTTTTAAAGTATTTAACATCGATTACCTACAATCATGAAAATATTTAGAGCAGGTGGGTTGTTGTGTATACCAAAATTTCATAAATATTTAGAAACAGGCGCAGGCTTGTGGGACAAGTGTACTGAAATAGCGACATTATGAGCAATACAACACTGACATGTGTAAAGCCCATTCAACATGCCACAGGAATGAGAGATCAAATTTTGTGGCTGTAGACTGCATATAACTAATCAGTATTAAAAAATTGCAAGAGAAGAAGGTATACGGAAAAAGGCCTGGATGGTCCAACAAAGATTCCAAGATCGAATATTGGATTTTAAAGTGTACCCAGGAGCAGGTAAAACTTCAGATGACAGTTTAGTATTGGTGAAGAGAATCTTCCAGGAGAATCATTGTGGAAAGAAATGAGATACTGAAATATTGAGTAATAATGAAATCTGTCTTAAGGTCTCTTAGTTTGTAGATACTGCAATAATGAATACCAAATTAGGCAGTTCAGTTGAATAGGAATGGACATCCCTAAAACAGGAAGCCACAGATATTGGACAATCATAAGTACAAGGGTGAACACTTGATGGGTTTGAATCTAGCGCACTTGCATGAGCCATCCTTGAACCTTCATGTGCATGCATGAATTTTTTCCCACCTGCCAATAACGTCAGTTGCTGTTGAGTGAGGTGCTGTGTAGTACTTGTGTCCATTTTTTATTGCAAGGAAAATGACGGAACGATTGCAGCAGCGCTGCTGCATCAAATTTTGCCAGAAACTGGGAACAGCCAGATGGAAACCATTCAGGAAATTCAGATGGCTTTTTATGATGATGTTAAGAGTGTCACATAGATTAAGGAATGGTACAACCAGTTTAAAGATGGCTGCAAATTGGTGGAGAGTAAGACAAGCTCTAGTCGGCCGTCAACATGAGAGATCAAATTTTGTGGCTGTAGACTGCATATTCATGGTAGTCATTGCCAGGTCATTGCCAACGTGAACGCTGTGCTGATGCAGGACCATCATGTGACTATCAGAGAAACTGTGGAAGAGCTTGGCATCAGCACTTTTTCAGCACATTCCATTGTGACCGAAGATTTGATCATGAAGAGAGAGTCAGTGAAATTCGTGCTGGAGCTGCTGATGGCAGTGCAAAAGCAGCTTCATGCTGAAGTTTCACAGGATATTGTGGACTCCACAAAGAGAGGCCCCAACTTTGTGAACACCACAATCACTGGTGACAGGTCCTGAGAGTATGGGTATGACCCGGAAATCAAATCCCAGGTGTCATAGAGGAAGCATTGCTCATCACCTAGACCAAAGAAGGTCTGCCAGGTATGCAGCAACATCAAAGTGATGCTAACCGCTTTCTTCGACTCTCATGGTGTGGTACTACCATGAATACGCACCACAGGATGAAACTATCACCAAAGAGTACTACAGGGATGTTCTCCTTTGCCTATGTGATGTGCAGTGCAAGAGACTGGAGTTGTGGTCAACAGGAAATTGGTACCTCCATCACGGCAATACTCCAGCACAATCCTCGCACTTGATTTAGACTTTTTTGACAAAAAACCAGATTCCTGTGCTTCAACAGGCTTCTTACTCTCCTGGTATGGCCCCCTGTGACTTCTGGCTCTTCTCCAAACTCAAGACGCCATTAAAAGGAATGCTATTTCAGACAAGAGAGGACATTATGGCAGCAGTGGCAGGTGAGCTAAACTCCATTCTGAGAGAGGCTTTTTCGGCATGTTTCCAACAATAGCGGCACCACTGGGAGAAGTGTGTGAAGTCCCAAAGGAACTACTTTGAGGCTGATTAGGTGTCCAATGCTCCCGATCAGCCAGATCCCCCCCCCCCCCCCCAAGCCAAAAGTCAGATACTTTTCTGGCAGATCTTGCATAAAGTACTTAGATATGAAATAAATAGAAAATGTAGGGAAGCAAAGGTGAAATAACTGCATGAAAAACGTGAAGAAACTGAAAAGAAATAGCATCAGAAGGACTGATTCAGCATGTACAAAAGTCAAAACAACCTTCAGAGAAATTAAAAGCAATGCCATCAACATACTGAGACCAGTGGGAATTTCACTGTTAAATGCAGGAAAGGGAGCAGATAGGTGGAAAGAGTACCCTGTAGGCCTCTATGATGGAGAGGAGTTATCTGATGACATGACTGAAGAAGAAATGGGTGTCAGTATGGAAGACACAGGGAACTGAGTATTGCAGTCAGAGTTTAACAGAGCTTTGGAAGACTTGCGGTTAAATAAGGCAGGTGGGATATAGGCAACGCCTACTCAAACATTCTAAAATCATTGGACGAATTGGCAACCAAATGACTATTCAAGTTGGTGTGTAAGATCTATGAGACTGGAGACATACCAACAGATTTTGAGAATAATGTCATCCTCACAGTCCCAAAGATGGCAAGGTCGTCTAAGTACGAGAATTATCACACAATCAGCCTTGCAGCTCATACATCCAAATTACTGACAAGAATAAGATACAGAAGAATGGAAAAGAAAACTAAGGGTCTGTTCAATGATAGTTTGGCTTTTGGGAAGGTAAGGATACCAGGAGGCAGTTCTGATGTTGCAGTTTATAGTGGGAACAAGACACGAAAAATCAAGACAGGTCACAGCATTTGTTAACCTAGAAAAAGTGTTCTGAGAAAAATAGGAGTAAGTTCCAACAAAAGATGGAAAATATACAAGATGTACAAGAACAGAGAGGGAACAATAAAAATTAAGGCCAAGAATGAAGTGCTCAGGTTAAAAAGGACGTAAAACAGGGATGCATTCTTTTGCCTCTACCGTTCAACCTAAACATCGAAGAAGCAATGATAGAAATGAAAGAAACATTCAACAAAGGGATTAAAATTGAGGATGAAAGATTATCAGTGATAAGATTTGCTGATGAAATTACCTTCCTCAGTGATGGGGAGAAAGATTATAGGATCTGTCGAATGGAATCAACAGTCTAATGAGTACAGTATATGGACTACGAGTAAACTGAAGAAAGACAAAAGTAATCAGAAGTAGCAGAAACAAGAACAGTGTGAAACTTAACATCAATAAATGATCGTAAATAAGACAAAGTACAGGAATTCTGCTACCTCATAATCAAAATAATATGTGCCACATGAAGCACAGAAGGTATAAAAAATTGACTATCACAGGCAAAGAGGGCATTCTTGGCAAAAAGAAGTCTACTAATACCACACATAGGCCTTAATTTGAGGAAGAAATTCCTGCAAATGTATGTATGGACCATGGCTTTTATGGTAGTGACACATGGACTGTGGGAAAATTGGAAAAGAAGAGAATAAAAGGGTTTTATGATGTGGTGCTATGAAAGAATGTTGAAAATCACGTGAATTGATAAGATAAGGCATGAAGAGGTTCTCTGCAAAATTAGAGAAGAAAGGAATGTATGGAAAACACTGACAAGAAGAAGGGAAAGATGACACGATATTTGTTAAGGTTAGGTTAGTGTAGTTTAACGTCCCGTCGACAACAAAGTCATTAGAGACGGAGCGCTAGCTCGGGTTAGGGAAGGATGGGGATGGAAATCGGCCGTGCCCTTTGAAAGGAACCATCCCGGCATTTGCCTGAAACGATTTAGGGAAATCACGGAAAACCTAAATCAGGATGGCTGGAGACGGGATTGAACCGTCGTCCTCCCGAATGCGAGTCCAGATATTTGTTAGGACATCAGGGAATAATTTACATGATACTAGAGGGAGTGGTAGAGGGTAAAACTGTGAGGGAAGACAGAGACTATAATACATATTAACAAATAAATGAGAATATGGGATGCAAGTGCTACTCTGAGGTGATGAGTTTGGCACCACAAGAGAGGATTTTGTAGTGGACCAAATAAAAAAGGTACTTGTGTGTACACTTATCACGTAGAACGTAGGTACAGAAGAGTGCAGATGCATATTGATCAATTTGTGCAACATATACAACTTGGAGAAAGAGTCCTGCCCACTCATTTCTTTCTGCAGCATTTAAAATTAATTTGATGTCAGTGCAATGTAACATTCAGCGACACACCTGTACTGCTGCAAATAATGGAATAATTATAAGGCACAACCCTGTAAGTTTCCATGAATGAGCTGCCCCTTACTGTGAGTTTCCATGCATTACCCTTCCAGAATTTATTGCTGATTTCCCTGTCTTCTCAGTCTTCTGCGTCTGCCTTAATTCAGGGTTATTCATTTTACCAAATGAACACTAGCATTTTTTAAGTAATACGTCTGCTGCTATTTGGCAAAAAGAAATCTTTAACACATTCATTTCATCATACACTCTGTAGTGAGAGATTCAGCATGAAATTTGCCAAATTTGTGCAAAATACTGTGTATGGGCCACCAGAAATAGAGTGTCAACAAAAAATTTAAAATTTTCAAGTTTCTTATAATGATTATTTCAGAATTGAACAACAAAACTAAAATTAATCATAGGTGGTGTACTTCTTTCTATCTAACAAAACAGAAATAAAAGGAGCATTTTTTTCATGACATGGAAAGGAAATATGTGAATAGATCATTTATGGGCTGTACCTACACCATATAAATAAGAAGGCTAAAAAATCTTTGTTCAAACACAACTTGCTGAAATGAAGACATTCACTGTTGATGCATGTAAGAATGAACTGTGAATGAATACTTACCTTACAGAACGTACGAGGTGGTAAACTTCTCAGTTTTTCTGGTAAATGTTTGTTATACATGCTGTGTAGTTCACTGAATGGAACTCTTGATGGAAAACCATTCTGCATCAACTCAAGTACAGACACCATACCAGAGCACTCAAGCTGTGATAGTACTGAGCCTCCTTCAAATTGGTGATCAACCATCTTTTGATTTGGTTTGATACACCGAATGAAATTAGTACCCTGAAAAAAGAACAATATGTGGTAAGTAATTACTTCTACAATGCAAACATATTAATACTGTGTCTAGTTTTAAATTATATGACTAAAAAGGTTCACTTCGAATGACTACTTACTGTGCTCTTAAGCTTTTCCATCAGTTCAGACAACTGATTTTTGAATTTCATTCCAACACTGTCAAATGCTAATTTTCCTTTTTGGTGGCCAATATCAGCTGTTGGAAACAGACCTTGAAGAAATTTGTTCTTGCACTCCAGAATCAGTCCTTCCAAGGAAGCATGCAGAGCATCATTGTTCTTTTCTACAAAGTGTGCCTTTAAAAAAGAAAAGGTTGTCACTCATTAACTCATTGTGTTCCATAGATTACATCATAAAGAAGAATCTGCGGAACTATGTAAAAAATTGAGGTACATACTGACATAGAGAAGCACCTGTTTGTGGCTGCATTAATAATTTATAACTGTCATAATTATAATTATATTATTATTATTATTATTATTAATTGCTTTAAATCATACATGTTTCTTGCTTTAAACCAACAAGTTTATAATGATATTTAGCAAAGAATATTAGCTATTAATATATTGTGCGGCCACAGAATTGTAAACAAAACACTGTTACGAGATTGGTTGGGGCAAATGTGTGAAGCAACCACATCAGGCCCACTTTTCTATTAGGGATTTTCTCTCATCATACAGACTATAGTCATGCAGTTACCAGGAAATTCAACTGAGTTTCCATTAGTCAGTCATAAAATATGCAATTATTAAGCAGAAACAAATAATGTCCTAACAAAAAAATTAAAAAATGTTCACGTGGCAGTAGGAGCACTACAATTAATATTTCAGTGTTTCATTCATGGTTTATGGATCCGAATATTTCTCTTTTTTTAACTACCAGTACTTAATAAAATCCTAGTTCATCTAATTAATTACAGAATGAGTTCAAAATTAGTTGAAAGGCAAAACTGTAAATGAATAAAGAGAATGAATAATAACAGTGGTAACAGTGTTGCATAATTTAATAATAGTAGTACCAGTGCTGCATACAGAATGGAACAATGGACAGAATACACTCTGCTTCAATAAAATTCTACAAATGTTATAGTCTGTAGTATAATATACAAGAAATTGGTTTTACAAGAAACTTACAGTCTGGTAACAAACAGCACCTGCAAAATGTCGGATCATGAACCCTTCAGAATCTCTAATTTCCCTATGTGCTTTAAGTTTGGAGTCACGTGTTTTAGCTAGTCGGAAGTGATTGGCCCAGTGTCTATGGACTTCATTTGTGAAATGTTCTGAAGATGGCTTTGGAAGTTTAGATTCCTCATCCAAAAGGTTAAATATTCCAGAAGCTTTTGTTTCTATGAGATCTGGATAAACAGAAATACAGGTTATACAATTAGACACATAAAAATAAGACAGAAGATACATTAAATTTGCAATTTATGGAAGTTTTGTTGTAAGGTTCTTACCAATACAGTCTTGGTTGTCTCTAAATTCAATCTTTGGTACATTTAAACTCTCCTTCTGATATAATTCTTGCTCATCCTTCAATATCCGTTGATTGAAAAACTGCTGCAGTTTCTCATTGCAGTAGTTAATACAAAATTGTTCGAAGCTGTTGACAGTGAAGTATTCTGGAATGGTGTAAGATTGGAAACAATGCACAAAGCATTATTAATGTTTCAGTCAACTGACAAAAAAAGTGACTTCTTTGTGTAAGGTAACTCACTTTACTTACCAAAACCAGCAATATCTAGGACTCCAATATAATAGCTAGATGCTTTGAAAGGGATTGATTTATTAATTCTCTGAACTATATAGTCAAACAGTTTGCTATATAATGCTTTAGCCAAAGCATCCCTGGCATTATTGGCTTCATAGACTTTAAGTGGCACCCTGTTAACAAGAAAAGAGAATCAGATTACTGGGAATAACGCTTAACCTGTATCTTCGATAGATCATATTTTTCCTAGATGAGATGGAGTTTGTAAAGAATAAGACAGACCACCTATAATTCCTACATAATAGGTAGGACCATAAATGTAGGCACATGAACAAAAGAAAATTACTGAATGCATCACGACATACGACAGTAATGATACATAAAAGTCCAAAGTGGAAGAAATTTCCAATAATAGACACTACAAATAAGTGAACACTGAAAGTACTAATTGAAACTTAATATGTAAGAGAGCAAATAACTGAATAACAATCAGTTAGAAAACAGTGAACAAAGATGACCCACTTTTGGCAGTGGTATGAGTATAATCACTGTATGGATATATTAATTTCACTCTTCTCACAAGCCTCATTTACGTGGGGTTTAGTGCTTGTTACCAAGAAGTTATCTTCATATAAAATGGTAGTAGTACATTAACTGACTGTACAGTGAGATGCAACCTCACTGTGACAATAAATGACCATGTAGAGCAATTGCTACTTAATTATTTATCCTTCCATCCATTGATCATCTTACAATGATTTGGATTTGTCATCATTACACAATGAAAATAAATACGTCAAAAATATCATACACACAGAATACATAAGTATGCTTTATAAGTATAGAACACACAGCATATATATTATTACAATGATTTTGGTGTATACACTAAATAAATTATTGTATGTTCTATTCTCATCTTGGACTACTATGCAGTTTCAGCTGGAAAACAAAAAGTAGAAAATGTAACCAAAGCACAGGTAATAAAATGACTTTGTGAAGGTCAGTTCCAAACACAAGTCTACATCTACATCTACATACATACTCAGCAAGCCACCATACGGTGCATGGCAAAGAATGCCCTGTACCACTACCAATTGCCTCCTTTCCTATTCCGCTCGCAGATAGAGCGAGGGAAAAACCAATGTTTATATGCCTCCGAATGAACCCTAATTTCTCATATCTTATCCTCATCGTACTTACATGAAATTTAAGTTGCCGGCAGTAGGATCATTCAACAGTCAGCTTCAAATGGCAGTTCTCTAAATTTTCTCAGTATGTTTCCTCGAAAAGAACATTGCGTTTCCTCCCAGGATTCCCATACGAGTTACCAAAGCATCTACGTAACACTTGCACGTTGTTCGAACCAACTGATAACAAATTTAGCTGCCCGCCTCTGAATTGCTTCAATGTCTTCTTTTAATCCAACCTGATGCATATCCAAAACACTGGAGCAGTACTCAAGAGTAGGTCGCACCAGTGTCCTGTATGGGATCTCCACTACAGATGAACCACACTTTCCTAAAATTCTCCCAATAAACCAAAGTCAATCATTTGCCTTCCCTACCGCAATCCTTACAAGCTCATTCAATTTCATATAGCTTTCCAATGTTATGCCCAGATATTTAAAAAGAAACTTCAAAACAGAACACAGGAAAAGACCTCAAATGACCGCACTGGAACATGTTAACAACTATCTGACTTGTAAGCAATCTTATATAACCTTCTCTCCTAGAAACTGCTTGTTCATGGTTTCAAAGAAGGTTTTTCATGACTCTTCAAATGTTTGACAGTTCTGATTTTTTATAAATTCTGTGAAACCTTTCTATAAACCAAACAAGCCAGTCACCAGTGGCACCAATCTCTTTTATGTATGCTAGATTCTCCCTATTATAACAGTCATATACAGTTCCCACATAACACACAACTTTCTGTCTGTCCAGAAATCCTTCACTTAATTACAATTTTAACTAGATATCCCACAAAAATGTTTGTTCTTTAGCATCTGTCTGCACAGCAAGGACCAAAAAGCTTTTTGCAATTGAAAAACACTACTTCAAGTTGCCTATCTTGATTCATGATTCTAAGTATATCATGTAAAGAACACAGGTTGGACTTCAAATGATCAGTGTTTTTGGAATCCATGCTGGTTGGCATGGAGAAGACTATTCTGTTTAAGGTAAAATGTTATAGAAATATATTATAGAGAAACTTCAGCATGGTGATTTTTCAGGATCTACTCTCCCTTGAGGTAACAGATGACCCATGCTGTCATTCACTAACTGGGAACAATTTTCTGCTCAAGGAGTCTGAGTGTTGTTCTTGTTAAGGGTAGAGTTAATTCACGTGCAAATTCCGTATAAAATATAACAGACATTCCACTGAATCTTGGTACTATCCTGATGATTAAGAAGTTTGGTTTAGTTGTTATTAATCATCATTGGTTTGATGTGCACATTAACATTTTTGGAATGGAATGCTGACTGAATGGTAAACTGATTACTGCTTCCCTTTGCAAAAGAATGGTTGAAAACATTCTCTTGTTTAACAGTTAGCTGCTCATTACAGCGCAGTTGCTTTCAAAAGTGCTTTTCAAATCATATAATATCAATCTCCTCCTCAACACCCACCTCCTAATTGTTCAGCTGGGAACTATTTCTACAAAGGACTGTAGCACACAAGTCTTGGGCTTTCCAACTCTCACTGGTTCTGCTCATTCAGTCTTGCCTTCTTTCGCAGTTCTGTTTCTATTTCTCTCTTTTGTTGTTTCTGTTTCTTTTATTTTATCTTCATTATGTTTCCTTCAGTCATTTGTGCCATTTTTTACCCAGTTTCCTGTTTCATGTCTGCTCATACACCCTTCTCCCCCATGAAATGACATCCACACCAGACCAAAGGCAGAACACCAGCATGCAGACATGCACATCAGACCAGAGATGGAAAATCTAAGGACACTTTTAGTGGAAGAGGACTGCAGATGGAAAGCCTGGAACACATCATGGAGGAGGGGAATGGCCTTAGGTATAAATACTGGACCCATTTCACTCAACAAGCAGTCTCAGGTGGCACCTGACGAAAATAATGAGTCACATTATCTGGCAGAATACCTGATACCTCAAGATGTCAACAGATCACCGTAGGTGGGATGGGGAGGGGGGGGGGCGGGGGGAGGAGGATACCTGAAGAATTACATCAAGAGATTCTACAGGGAGGAGATGTACCAAAATGTAAAGAAGCTCGACAAGCTTTGATGGAGAGAAGGGAGGGTGCTGAGTTCTCTCAGATTCATGTTGAGATGGAGATGTAGTACCAATTTTCACCAGGATTAAGCATCACACTTCAAGTCTAGAGTTGTGAACAATGTAAAAAGTCAGGTCAACTTGTCAGTTGTGAGAGAGAAGATACGAAGTATGTACCACAGGCCAGGTGCAGTAGCCAGTAACTTTTACAACTCCAAAAGTATAAGGTAGCCCCCTTAGCAGGTGAAGACTCCAACTAGGTCACTGCCTCTTTGTCTCTAGTGGAGTGCACCAGGAAAATTGACTCAGTGTGTCAGTCTTCGAAGTTTGACCGCACGAGTAAGAAGGTGCAGTGGATGGAGGACACTCACACTGTGATTAAAACCTAAGTGGTACACAGTTTAACGCAAAGAGCATCAGAGTGACTCCCGATTAAGATTAAAACAGGGAACTAAATCAACCATTACCAAGCACTGTCTCGAACTACATCACTCCATGAACTATCATGAAATGAGGGTTCTGGCACAGACTTTCAGATACTAGGACAGTGATATAAGAGAGCATAGAAATATAGGTGATGGACAACCTCATGATCATGACACTGAGTACAGACTCAACACAGCCTGGGATCCTGCGCTGGAGTTGCTGAAAATGCAATGGGGGCAGCTGCAGAACCGAAGATGGAATGCCAGCACTCAGCCTGGCACACTGGACCAAAGGAGGACCTAACAATCCTTATAGCAGGAGCAGACTACAGATGGAATGCCTGAAATGGACCATGGAGGGGGAAGGCCACAGGCACAATACTGGACCTGCTTCACTCAACGAGCAGTCTTAGGTAGCAACTGATGAAGATAATGAGTCATGTTGTAGAAACATGTGCATGAATGACGCTGATATTCGGTAGAATACTCAACACCTCAAAATGTCAACAGACAGCCAGGAAAGACTAAAAAAAATTACAACTGTTTTCTGTTACCTCTAGGAGTCATCCCTGCATTCTGATATCACATGTTGTCCTCCTACCACTCCTCCTCATCCCTTTTACAACCACATCCCTCACTTTTGCAGTTTTCCCAATTCCACTCATCCTATTCTGAAGAAGAATATGATTTCAAAGGCTTGTAAGTATCACTATACAGGGTGTTTCAGAATGAATAGTAGATATTTTAGTTGGTAGTAATATAGAAGAGAGGAAGATTAATGTTTAACATCCCATCGAGACTAAGCTCATTAGAGACAGAGCAAAAGTTCTGAATGTTTTCAAGGATGGGGAAGGAAATAGGCTGTGCCCTTTCAAAGAACCACCTTGGCATTTGCCTGGAGTGATCTAGGGGAACCATGAGAAAACTAAATCTGGATGGATGGACACAGATTTGAACCATCATCCTCCCAAATGTGAATCCAGAGAGCTAATCACTTATTTCAGTGAAATATTCAATATAACAAGTGTCCAATTTGTACTGGTTGCAAACATATAGCTGGAGAATGTAACCTAAACAAATACTCACAGAATTTGTTAAGCAAAGGCAAATGATTAACTTCAAAGTTTATTTTCAAAAATTCCACCTCCAATATCAACGCACTTCCAAATTCTCTTCAAAACACCACAGCTGCTCTGAGGTTGTTTGAGTGTTATTTTATTATGGCAGCCCTATTCATAATCCAAATGATGAATTTGTCTCTTGTGTTTACCTTTTATATTTAAATGTCACCTTTCCTCCAACCCTACAGGCAGAAATCTAAAGTTGCAAGGTGTGGGGAACATAGTGGCTAAGAAATGTGACCATATCTGCCAATCTATGTTCCAAGGGACGTCAGAATTAAATTATGTCTGAACGAGTGCCAGAATGTGCAGGGACCCTGTCACACTGGAAGAACATACTCATCGTTGCATTCAAAGGAACTTCTTTCATTGATGCCGGAAGCTCATTTTCCAGAAAGTCTAAATGACAGGGCCCTGTAAGATGACATGGTAACACAAAAGCTCCAATCAATTAATTGCCTATCACACCAGACCACACATTTACAGAGAATCATTCCTGAAAATGTGTTTTGACAAAGAGATGTGGGTTTTCATTGGAAAACTAATGTGAGCTGCAGTCCATGCAGAATATATTGTCTGGTATGTGTCCAAAGCACTGGACAAGTTTATTCGTTTCTTTGCAAGGGGAGGTCGACATTGTCTGCATGCTTTTGGCTGGTTAGCAATGTGCTGCACTAACAGAAATGAGGTCCACATCCTGTAATCTTTCTCAAATGATTTTACAGAAAGTAATTGGCAAAGAAATTAATCATTTTTGTATTACTTATAACTTAATATGTCAACTTCCAATGATGTAAATATCATAATTTACTTGTCACAGGTATTGTAATATGGTGTTTAAGTAAGGCACTGCACGAAATTCAAAAATGTTTATATGAAAAATAAGAGTAGCTAAGATTTTGCATTTGGTGGATATTACATCATATGTTGTGTGTATGTGATTCACTGAACATATTGAATTTTTATTTAGATTTGGGTGGAGGTCTATCTGTCACCAAATTTGAGAAAATTTCTTTTACATAGTGTACTCATTTGCAGTAACGTGCAACAGCAATAAAGAAACAATGAAATACCCATAACATTCCTCATACCTTATAAATGCTTTGAGATATTGAAACAACATTTTGGCAAAAGATAGCATGCAAAGAGGAGAGTATTTTGCCACAAGCTTATTGCACAAAACTTATTTATCTACCATGTTATTCCACTAAATACAGACTTTTTCAATGAAATAATGGAATTTTTAGGGGCCATCAATAGTTTTTGAAACAAGAAATGCTGTGGATTTTTGAACAACATAATAAGCGAAGACATTACACATTTATTTTGGTATCAATGGTGTGCTTCTTCATAAGCTATTTACCTTACCTGTCCTCAGTTAATATACTTAATAAACCATTGTTTCAGAATTCTGTGGGAACTGCACCTGCACAACATGTTCATGAGGTGACATTGTGTAAATTCTGTTGTGTTTTGTAAAAGATGCAAATTTTAACACAGTAACAAGAGATATATACGCTATACTCAAAATTCACCACACATGATGCTTCTCTGGAAGTTATAAATGGTTAACAAATGAGGCAAAAATAAATTGCTGTTTTTTCTGCATTTTCAGCAGAATTCTTTTTAGGTACTAACCAAAGCAGAGGTTATAGTAGGTCATTTTGGATGTTCACCATGCTAGTGCAGGTGTGGAGAGAGTCCACTTAATATTTACAAAAAATGTGAGCATAGGCTTAGGTTTAGAACAGCACTTCCCCTCCAGTGCTAGACATTTCCCTACAGCGCACTGACTGCCTGCCCACAACCCCTACCAATACCATACCACTTTCCCCATGCTTGCCCAGCAGACTGCACATCTTTTGGCCATGTTATTCTGCATACACTCTACAAATGTATTAGTACCATAATACTATAATGAGTGAAAGTGATTTCATCAATAAACAGTATTCATGGGACTACTTGGCAATCGGAAATTAGCCAACAACAAAATTCCAATTGTCTACCTTCATCTATTTCTTGAAGGTATTGAATATGCTGTAAATTACAACCATAGAGGCCATGTACAATTAATATCCACCATATTTAAGTGCCAGGAAGTCATTTCTGAAAGTATTTGTATGACGTGTGGCCATGTATGGAAGTGAAGCATGGACGATAAATAGTTTAGACAAGAAGAGAATAGAAGCTTTTGAAATGTGGTGCTACAGAATAACGCTGAAGATTAGATGGGTAGATCACATAACTAATGAGGAGGTATTGAATAGGATTGGGGAGAAGAGACGTTTGTGGCACAACTTGACTAGAAGAAGGGATCGGTTGGTAGGACATGTTCTGAGGCATCAAGGGATCGCCAATTTAGTATTGGAGGGCAGCGTGGAGGGTAAAAATCGTAGAGGGAGACCAAGAGATGAATACACTAAGCAGATTCAAAAGGATGTAGGTTGCAGTAGGTACTGGGAGATGATGAAGCTTGCACAGGATAGAGTAGCATGGAGAGCTGCATCAAACCAGTCTCAGAACTGAAGACCACAACAACAACAACAACATATTATTGTATGTGGGGCACCAGTACTTGGGGCTTGGGGTTCTCCAGTGGGTAAATGAGGGCCAAACCAGTTATGTTCAGTTTGGTATCAGTGGATTTATTTATTCAATCTAGTCTATAACAGGTGGGGGAGAGGCATCAAATCCTTAGAGCCAGCAGTGAATCATTGTCACGTATACACCTATGATCGCCATGCTCAGTGTGTCTCAGTAGTGGGATGAGCTTGTACAGTAGGCACTCCAGGTGGAGCTGCATCAGGTGCTGGAGCTGCAATCAAGCACAGCAGAGCTACTAGCAGGTAGGGGGTGGAGGCCTGCCCCAGCCTTGGTTAGTGACAGATGCATAGATATCTGGGGAATAAACATAGCTTCAATCTCTGGCAGGCAGTGACTAGTGATGGTGGCTGCCCAGCAGACTGGCGGCTGTTAGGATTTCTTTTCATCTCTTGGCCCACTGGTACAGACGCTGGACTCCCAAGACATGTGGCCCCATAGGATGGCGAAAGGAGATGACTGCTTCAGTGGATGGTGGGTGAGCAGTGTTGCTTCTCAGCCTCATGACAGTAGGCCACTTCACAGCAGTCATCAATTTGATACCTATAGCCACCTGGACAGCCACTATATATATGTGTCAGGATCACAGTGTTGGTAAGCTGATCCTCAACTGTCACACATAGACCCCTTACTGCAATATTGGTAAAGTATCCCGGATTTTGGTAACACCACTGATCATCAACAGAGTGATCATGCCAGTGTGCCAAAGCATGTGCAGTGGTGAAACAATGCGACCAGCCATCGCTGTTACATTCTACCCTTCTTTGAAGAATACAACTATCTGAATCCCACTCTGTGATTAAATCTGAAACTTTTCTGCATTCTACACATTTCATGGTGGATACACTTTTTGCAAAGTCTTGAACTCCTTTTTTTACATTGGTCATGCTATTACATATTAAAGAGACATACTGGGATTTTCCCAGCTATCATGCCATTTCTTCATGTCTGCTGACACTGTAGGTATATGTGGGAGGACAGTGAGGACAGAATTTGGATGACTTTACGCTTGTGGCAGTAACAGAGTGTAACCTTTGAGATCAGGGCTCAGAGTTTGGCTGACATAGACATTCCTAATACAAGTCAATGCTGAAGCTCTCTGTAGTACTGCTTTATGTGTCCCAATAGTTGTTCCATCACAATTCAATTATCTTGGCCAGCTACCATTTACTCTTGGAAGGAGAGAAGCATTGAATCTAAGGTGGTGTTTACAGAGGAGAGATTTTTGCTTGGCAGGATCTCTAATGGAAGGTCAGGCAGGTAAGGTAATGAATAGGCGTTGTTCACAAGCATGGTTCCTGTTTATGTTTGCAGGCAGTTGAAAAGAGGGTCCCAGTACATTACAACTAGTACCATTGATCATCAGACCCTTACCCTGTAGTTACAGGCATTGTGTTTTACTTAGGTGAGATTTATGTAACACATGCAAAGTGTGATTACCATTTCTGCCACTGCAAAGAGTAAACAGCCCACCCATTTTACAACAACTTCCTGCACCGAGGTTTCCTGAAGTGAGTAAACAGCTCACCCATTTTACAACAACTTCCTGCACTGAGGTTTCCTGAAGTTGCGCCAAACATGACCACAATGACCACAGCGATAACATGTCACTTCACCATTTAAGACCACCCTCTGGATATGGTCATTGTATCTATTCCTGCCAAAGACATTGTAGTTGCCACAGCTTCATTTAAAGACTTTGGAAACTCTGCTATATCTTGTGGGAAACTTCAACTGACAACCCCTACAAGATTGGACCTACTGCCCTTTACTCTGCATCCTGCAGAATGGCTTTGTTGGCATTGTCATTGCCTCTAAGTTCACAGGTATCAACATTTAATTTCTTAATTCTGTCCCCAAAATTTTCTATGGACTCCCTTTCTCTCTGTGCTATACCATTTAGCTGTTACTGTCTGTATCTAAGGGTATTCTTCCCCCAACAGTATTCCAACAACCCTTCCTGCGAGGCATGCAAGGGGAGAATTCTACAACTTTTCATGGTACATAACATATGTCCTTGCATCTCCTGTTATCAAGCCATACTCGACAACTACTCATGATTCCAACCCGCTATTCTGAAGCCATATATAGGTCATCCAGAAAAGTCAGAATATCCATCCCTGAACTACCACAAAAGGATTAACTAATGTAGCAATGCTAGTGTGTAGGACAGGTAGACACAAATAGAAGGGGACAGTTCCCTTCCCTAATTCCCTGTGAAACTAAGTTGTCAGCTTACATTTCAGCAGTTTGATCCAGTTTAATACACTTGATTACCTCCTGGGTACAAACATTCTTGCCCCAGTACCTGATGGAATCCTGCACAGAATCTGTCACTACCAGAAACCAAAATAAATAAGCATAACATTTTACTTAGGTCTGAAAGGGAAAAGGAAACAAATGATCCTGTAAGCCTATACAACGCTAATAACACTAGTCAATAAATGTAAACTTTTATCTCAGTGCTTCTTGGGAGTGGAGCGACTTTGCATGGTTTGCATACCAAGCAGAGCTCTGTCAAATGCTGGCACTGGGATCAGGCACAACTAAGTTGCTAGCAATGTGGGCTGGTGGCCTGCACCAACCTTGGTGAGTGACAGAAGCACAGAAAACCGGGGAACGAATATCACTCTTAACGTCTGGCTGGCAGTGGCAATGGTGGACAAACAGCAGATTAGTTGCTGAGAGGGTCTCAGTTCAACCTGTTAGTGTGGAGGCTTGACCTCCAAGGCAAGTGTTCACATAAGAAGACAAACAAAGACAGCTGCTTCACAAGTGGCAGGTGAGTGACAATGTCTCTTCAGCCTCACAGCAGTAGCCTGCTCCTCAGAGATCACCAATTTGATGCCTCTAGATGGCAGGATGAATGATTGGGCACACTGCTAAGCAGACACTCCAGCTGTCACATAGACCCTTTGCCGCAATGTTGCCGAAGCATCCAAGATTTTAGTAATGCCACTGGTCATCAACTGAGTGGTCATACCAGCATATTGAGGAAGGTGTGGTGGTGAAATGCTGCTCTAGCATTTTACCGCAAGCAGCATGATTATGTAAATGAGTGCTTACACTGGCCAGTGCCATTACAATGTCTAAGTAGTTCTTTATTTGCTTGTTGAAAGACTACATTGTACAGTCTGAGTAATCTTTTACTTTATCCACACTGTTCATTTGCACATTCTGTTGAGACATGACTTCTGAGCAGTGAATCAGTCTCACACAGTTTAGTGGAAACACAATAACCACTCTTGAATCAGGTACTCCACAGTTAGGAAGCAGTTTACCATATTCTCCACAAGTAGCTGTGTTTCCATTACAAAATCCATGCACAAATACCATGTCATCATACACTGCATTTGTAAATATATTTGGCATGCTCAAATGAAACCACAATTAAAACTGAAAAATACAATTACGTAAACTTGTGTACAACTTCACAAGTTGAACTTCAAAACAAAAGCGACAGCCGATAAATAACCCCCATAACAACTGGAGTATTAATGTGCAAAACAAAAGCTTATCTCTAACCAGGTGTATCTGTTTAAAAATTAAAAACCGAAAATACAAACAATGGAAAATCCATGATGGAATGTAACAATATAATGAAAAGGATAGTCGCTAGTCACCATATTGCGGAGATGCTGAGTCTCAGAAAGGTACAATAAAAACACTGTCAGAAAGTTAGCTTTGGGCCAACACAGCATTTGTCAAAAATACACAAAATACACAAAACACACACACACACACACACACACACACACATACATATGACCACAGTCTCTGGCAGCTGGAGCCAGTCTGGCTAGAGACTGTGGTGATCATGTGTGTGTACATTTCATTTGTGTGTGTGTGTGTGTGTGTTTTGACAAAGACACTGTCGACCAAAAGCTAACTTTTTGACAGTCTTTTTGTTGTGCCTTTCTGCATCACAGCATCTCCACTATATGGTGAGTAGTAACTATTCTTTTCATTATGTTGAAAACTGGAAACACTTAAATGAAAGGTTTACTATTTTGAAATACCCTGTGTTTTAGGTGTCTGTTTGTGGTTACGCATCTTATTAACAATGGTGAGTTGTGATCCATGTTCTCAGTCATTATTTATATCCCATTCACTATGTTAAAGTGCCATAATGATTTATAATAGGCCACTGGAAATCAAGTTGAGCTCATGACTCACAGAGGCACTGCAGCGAAGCCATTTTGAGCATGTGCCATACACCGGCTCTAACATGCAACATTTGGAGTTAGTTGTCATCTGTACACAAGTGATAACATGCATAGATAATGATGGGAAAAACTGAAACTGCCACAAATGTCAGAAACAGGCAACATTTTTTTTTTTTTTTAAATATAGTGAACAATACAACAACAGATAGTTACTGTCAGATGAGACTAGTAGAAAGTTTGCATTTGTTTGTTATTTTTAGAAAAAGTTTCCATTATTACAGCACAGATTTTTCTGATTGGCACTCATAGATCCTAGTCATTACTTTGCATGGCAATTCATCATGACAAGTACTGCATACCTAGATAGCTTCAAGCACAGCAGAACACACAGTTTCCACAGTTAACTATGACATCTTTGGAAAAAAAATGAAATTCATTAGCACTTAGAAATTATTCATGAAAACAACTGAGAACATTTATACTTGTAAAAACATCAAAAGTATGTAAATATTGTATTGCTATTTGTTTCACAGTTACCACAGAGCTTGTGTTTGTATCGCTTGTAAGTACTAGAAGAAACTATAACTGTTCAATATTAAACAGTAAATACAGCTAAAGTGCAATTTAAAAGGCACAATAAAGGAAGATAGAAATTATCACAATTTATACTGAAATATTATTGCAGAAAATTAAAAACTAATAGTATGCATTAGTGCAAAACTCACATTATAACAGTTCCTTTGAGGCCACCACGACTGGTCTGCATGACTTTAGAAACAAGGGCTTGTCTAAGTTCCTCTGGATCCATTCCCATCAATTTAGATGCTATTGTTAGTGATTTTTCTGATGCTGCAGTGATCCTACAGCCTCCTTTTGTATCCTCTGGGTTTTCTTCAAAGGAGACATTTCCTAGATGGAGCACTGATGCTACTGTTGTATATATGTTTAGCCTTTCTGCATCATCCAGACCTATTCGAGATAACGCCTAAACCAACGGAATATTAAAAATGCAACTTAGGTAAATATACAAAATATAAAATTTGTAATGGAAGGCATGATGTCTGTAATTGTCCAAAAGAGAACATGATCATACAAAATAAACCACTTTCACATTTTTATCTTCCTGTGAACAACAAGCTTTTCATACTTATGCATAGTCATGTATATAGTTGTGCATGAGAATTTCCTTTCCACCGACTTTTCTTGGAAAAACTGCTTCAGTTGTAAAACTGAAGTTCTCCAGATCAATTAAATTCATGTAACAGCAAAATTACAACAAATTTATGTGTTTTTGTTGTCCAGGTAAATACATCTCACATTTGTGAACTGAACTATGAATAGAAAGGACACTTAACCTTTTGATTGCTGGTGATGCAGCATACACACATGAGAAACTGGTAAGGTAAAGTAGTACTTGTGAAAATATATTTTAGAACACTCCCAAAAACACTATCTGTCCTCCAAAGGAAAGAACGTGTGATAAAAAGAAACTCGTAACCCCCCCCCTCCCCCCCCTGCTAGTTTCATTGTTTGCAACTTTAATTTCAATTAGAACTTCATGAGACTGGTGTCTATCACACAGAGGTAGAGGTATAAATTTATTACGAAATAACCACGAGTACTCTTTTGAAATACAGGGATAAAATCTCTTTTAATGAAATGCACGAATTTAGAAAAGACAATATTAACATACCTGATCCAGGGTAGTGAAGTCCTGCACATCATCCAGTAATGGATCCTTTAGGCCTCCCTTTTTAATTTGACTCTGAGATTTTTGACTGTTGTTCAGTTTCTTCTCTGTTGTGTTGTTTACAAAATACTGGGTGCATCCTTGCTTTAAATACTGTTAACGATGATAACAAAAATGGAACACTAATTTAAAATCTGCAGCTCTCTTTCACACGACAGGCATGAGAAAAATGTGTGATCACAAATGTTTCAGCTACAACAAGAACAAAGTAGCTGAGCTATAAGCTAAACAAAATTCTCAATAAGAGACTTACATGGAAGTCATCAGGTTTGGTGATATTTAGCTGGGCTCGAAGCTGGTCAGGTGCACCCGCACACAGTAGATAGAATACATGGTAATTTCGCTCCTCAGGGCCTTGCACACAAATGCGGGATTTCTCCAGAAGATAATGAGAGATGTAGCCACCGACAACCTGATATTTGTTGTCAAAGTGGACTTCCATGAATTTTCCAAACCTACTGCTGTTATTGTTTCGTGTTGTTTTTGCATTTCCAAAAGCTTCCATGATTGGATTTGCTAGAAATGTACAGAGAAAATGTTAGTTTTGCTATCAAGTACAGCTGATGCCGACAGGACAGAAGTGCAACTAATTAACAAAGATGAATTCTTAATCAATAGTTCCCAAATAAAAAATTCTAGAATACCACCAGATACCTTTTGCAGTACTTTGGAAACATCTCCACATATTCCCCTATTGCCTTTCTAGTTGCATACAACATAGCACTTAAAATGCATTAAGATAAGCAGTGACTTATTTACTTAATTCTGTTGATTCACTGTTTTTCATCAGCAGGTGACATGTTTTAATATGAAGCAGTGATAGGCATCAGTTTGTCACAGTATTAAATGTTGGAAGCCTGATGATAATATCACAGTCACACATCATGGATTTTCTCTTCCTTAAAGCATCCACAGCAGATTTATCAGCAGGCCCACTGGTTGCACACCCAGGGCTGGGATTCCTGGGAGGTTGGTAAAATAATTATGAACTTTTGCCTATTTTCTGCACACCACCTCACTGTGTGTGGTAGAAGTATTTCATGTGTCACTGTCACTCCCCCCTCCCCTCCCCCCACCTCCCCCCCTTTCCCTGACCCAGTTGTGAATGGTATACAGGAAGAAAGAGTGTTGGATAGCTTCCATATGAATCTCTCTCAGTTTACTTTCCTAGCCCTTTTTGCGAGATAAACATAGAAGGGAGGGATATGTTGACAGACTGTTCTATGAATGTGTCCTGTCAGAATTTTAACTGCAAACCACACTGTCATGGGCTCTTTGTGATTTTACACTTGCTTAACCAACTCATGATGAAATATAATGCACTTCTTTACATCTACATGGGGCGTTTGAAAAGTCCGTTTAAAGTCCGAGAGATGGCACCACCGACGCGTATCCATGTCATGTTTAGTTAGTAGCATCTTTGGAAAGAATGCACACTATGTTTCAGCCATATTGGTCTATTTCTTTGTGTTTGGCATTCGTGTGAATCAAGGAAGTCAAGTGATTGTCAAAAATGGATGAAAAAGGATTTCGTGTGGTGATTAAACTTTACTTTATGAAAGGCAAAACGCCTCAGGAGACTAAAGGGAAGCTTGATAAATATTATGGTGACTCTGCACCTTCGATTACAACAGTTTATAAGTGGTTTCAAAATATTCAGAGTGGCCAAATGGGCACAAGCGATGCTGAATGTTCTGGACGCCCTGTGGAGGTTGCGACTCCAGAAATCATTGATAAAATCCATGATATGGTGACGGATGGCAGAAGAGCTAAGGTGCTTGAGGTTGCTAGCGCTGTGGGCATCTCAAATGAATGGGTACATATTTTGCATGAACATTTGGACATGACAAAGCTATCCGCAAGATGGGTTCCACAATTGCTCATGCTTGACCAAAAACAGAATCAGGTGAAGTGTTGCAAGGATGGTTTGCAGCTGTTCAGGAAGAATCCGCAGGAGTTTAAGCATTGTTTCATCACTGTGGATGAAACATGGATACATTACTATAATCCTGAGACCAAACAATAATCTAAACAATGGGTTACCAAGGAAGAATCTGCACCAAAAATGGCGAAGACCATTCCTTCGGTTGGAAAGGTTATGGCGACTGTCTTTTGGGATTTGCAATGGATAATCCTCATCGACTATCTATAAAAGGGTAAAAATATTACAGGTGCATATTATTCATCATTATTGGACTGTTTTAAAACCGAGCTCCATGAAAAATGCCGGCAATTGGACTGCAAAAAAGTCCTTTTCCATCACGACAATGCACCAGCTCACACCTCAGCAGTTGTGGTCGCAAAATTATTGGAAATAGGATTCCAACTTGTTTCACGTCCCCCCTATTCTCCAGACTTGGCTCCCTCGGACAACTATTTGTTCACCATTTCGAAGAAATGGCTGGCGGGACCAAGATTTAATCAAACGAGGAGGTGATTGCAGCAATTAATACCTATTTTGCAGACTTGGACAATTCCTATTACTCAAAAGGAATCAACAAATTATAACAGCATCAGATGAAGTGTATAAGTCTAAAAGGAGACTATGTCGAAAAATAAAATAGGTTTACCCCAAACATGTAAATAGTTTTTATTTGCATGGACTTTTCAAATGCCCCTCGTACTCTATTTCTTCTCTCAATCCTACTTGATAGTGGTCCCAGACTAAAGGGCAATACTCTAATAAGGATTGAATAAGGTCTTGGAAAGCTACTTTCTTCATGTGTCGGCTACACTTCCTCACAATTCTTCTAATGACTCACAGACTGCCATCTGCCTTTCTTATGGTTAGTTTTATACAGACACCCTCTTTACCTAGCTTCACTTGCATACTTCCAGATACTTAAATGCTATATTTGTTTATGTTAAGAGTCAACTAACAAAGTCTGCATAAATTGTTCATCCAAAAAAATTATTAGCATTTTTACATAGTATTTTTCCCCAACAAGCCTCTGGCTACATTAAAATCAAGTTGTCTAGAGTTATGTCCAATTGTTTGACTCTCATTGCTCAGAAAATTTGAAATCTGTCTCTTGTCGCATTTGCTAACCAGACATAATGTTCCTACTTTTTGTAACATTTCTATTAACACTCATAGTCAATATTGCTATAATGGCCTTATCATCAACAATTCCAAGTTTTTTGATAAATTAATTGAAAAGTTTGGCACTGTTTGTAACCTCAGTAACTGCTCACCCTAATCACTTCATCTCCTTTACTATAACTGTTGAGTTCTTCCCTCTAATTTCATTCAGCATCATGATTCAAAATGGTGAACTGCTGCTTGAGCATGAATGTAATATCATTAGTGACGTTGATTGCAGAAGCTGCTATAGTCCTTTGGAGACATGGAAAAATAATCTTTGAGACTCCGTGACCCCACAGGAGACTACTGGTCTTGGAGAACTATGCTATGAATACTTTGGATTTATGTGTATGACTGTTTTGCTCTGCTTGTCTCAAACTGCACTACTGTATCATAACCAAACTGAAATACAGTACTATATACAAGAGTTACTAATTATTTTATGATATATGTTACCATCCAGAATCTTCTGTTCAATTGGCCCCGCTGTCGTACCCCAGAGATCACACAAATACCGCAGCAGATATTTTGTAGATTCAGTCTTCCCAGCACCCGATTCTCCAGACACTATTATTGACTGTGATTGCTTCATGACCTTCATGTCACGGAATGCTTTGTCTCCTGCGAATAGCAGAAGCAGCATTAGAAATTTATTCTCAATATATCAGCAGCTATAATAAACAAATAAAAAGATTATCATGCAATTATTTGAACTGCCTTCATTTTGGGCCAACTTAAAAAACCCATATGCTATTCCTTAACTATTTGAAATATAAGTTTCTGCATGTTGTTTGAAACTGTATATATTATGCAACAATACATTCTGAGATATAGCTCTATCATCTTCAGATGGTACTGTACGAGTTCTTGGGTTCACAAAACCCAAAGTTGCTAAAGAATTTAGATTTGTAATTATGTAGAAACTTTTATGTGTCATTTCAGAAAGTTAAAGGATTGCATCAAGGATGATAAACAGTTCACTAAATAGGAAGGGATATCATACATACCGATTGCAAAAACATGTGGAGGCATAACACCTAATGACTTTCCCTGGTAACTCTTTATAGTATTTTTTGAATAAAGATCTTTGATTTCAAAGTATGGATTCACAGCGAGAAGAATATTGGCGACATATGTCTGAAAAAGAGAGAGAAAATATTTTTTAAAAGAAAATTTTACAAAAAAGCTAATCAGTCTAATTGCAGTCTTTTATTTAATCATTTGCAACTTCAGATGGTAGTTTTCGGTTTCTTCTTCTGAAGGTAATTTGGGTCGAATACACTATGTAACAAAAAGCATCTGGACACCTATTAGTGAACATTAATATGGGGTGTGTCCACACTATGCCTTTGTGATGGCTTGAACTCTGCTGGGGACACTTTCAATGACATGTCTGATTGTCTGTGGAACTTTCAACGACATATTTGCATGTCTGTTGAAAAATGATAGTCCATTCTTGCTCAAAGTCAACACCAGCAAAGATAGTGATGTCGGACACAGGTCTGAAGTGAAGTTGATATTCTGACTTATCCCAAAGGCTTGGTTCATGTTGGGATTTTGGGCAGGTCAGATCAATACAGACTTCTGAATCATAGATGCTGCTTAATGATTGAGGCATTTTCATGCAGACAGAAGCAGTCACTCTCTCTCTCTGAATTGTTCCTCTATTGAACGCAGTATGCAGTTCTATAAAATGTGTGCATATCCATTTAGCTTTTTCTGAAGCCCAGTACTCCACAATCACATCACCAACAGTCAACTTGGGCAGTTTTAGAAAGGTTGAAGTGTCCTGATGTATTTGTAACTTAGGTGACATTCAGTGACTGTAGTTGAGTTGGCATTAAGTTGGTCCCTGACAGTTACAGTGGGCTGGGCATAGCAGCTTCACTCATCTATATCAACCAATAACGTAACCCGATCTTGTAAAAGTCTCTATGGCAACACTTCATTGTTGTCACATCTACATACAGTTACTGCTGTCACCTGAAGCCATTAATGCTTTGCAGTTGAAAGCTGACAAGAGAGCTACACCTCGTCACACATCATCCCAGGCCGTCTCAACTATAGTCCATGTTTGAACCCAGTGAGCCCTCCAGTCCGACCCATTCATCTACTATGCCTGCCTTGATCGGCTTTCCTATCCAAAGCCCTGGAAGTTAGCAAAACGTGATCTCTTATCCTAAGCCAGGCGAGCACTTATTGTTTCTACAAAATTATAGGCCAATTTTCCTCCTCTGCTGTCTCGGGAAAACCCTCAAATGCATTCTGCAGTCCTCCAAGACTTTCTGTCAGCCAGGAACATCATCATTCCTCAGCAGTTCAGCTTCCACAACAACCACATAATGGTTCACTAACACTTTAACTGGCTGAGTATATTGTCTGTCTTGTCAAATCAAGCTCAGTACTGGTGCTGTATTTCTATACATACAAAGAGCTTTTGATAAAGTTTGGCACATCAGGCTTATATATAAACTTATCTTTCAAGACTTCCACTTCATTAAAATCACCTTTTGCTTCCTCTGCAACAGGCACCTCTAGTGACGACACAATACTCCCAGCCTCCTTTTACACTGGCACCTGCCTCTCTTGACATCTAGTGGTCAATTCCACATTACAAAGGGGTTTCCAGACACTTTTGACCAGACAGTGAATGTCTGTGTTCTGTGGCATCAGCAGTGCCCAACTGCTGAGATGCTGCATGGCAGTAGTATTGTCCTCCTGACTCTATTTTACATTCTCATGACAGCTATGACATTCATATCAACATGAACAATGATATCACGGAATATGTATACTGCAGTCTCTATACTGCCACTGACAGGTTGGTTGATGTTTATCCCTCTTATAAGAAACATAACATGATCTTCTCACAAGCAATCTACAATTCAAATGTGATATCTGAATATATAATGTTGCATAGTCTTTCCTTACATACAGACTGTAAATGCTGTTTCTGCTACACACTTTCCCCAATTGTACTGAGACACTAATCATTTGCATATCCAAGCATGTAGCACACTTTGAAGTTTGTTGCACGAGTTTTAACTTTAATGGCAAATATACCATATGTAAGCTTGAGGGCATAGTTAATATTATTTTCTTGGTGGTTAACCCACAGATATTCCATAAACATTCTGAATTTGATCTGAGTCTATAAATATCTCCATGTGTAGGAGAAAATTTTCCATTATGTCTCTCGAGAAATTCTCATGGTAATAAAAATTCAGATAATGACACATATGGAGAAAGCTCCACAATGGTTAATACACACAGAACTCTTGTGTATACAAACATTAAGAAAACCTACAGTATTGTCTACAGAAATATCTTGGAACAGGAAACAAAATATGTATTCCCTACATGACAATTGTTCACTCGGTACAAAAAAGTGCACAAATACAAATTCTGTTCTTATCCCTTTATGTGGTTTCCTGTATGGAAAAGCAATAGGCAAACCATAAATATAACAGACTGTTTACTCATGTATGTAGTATGGGGAATTCGCTTACAAAATATTACTAATAGAAATGGATCACACTTACATATATCTTGTCTTTGTAGTAACGAAGGCGAACATTGTGAAGCAGTGTTGCTGGATTTAAATACATTAACCCACCTATAGAAAAAAGAACATAACATATATCTATCTGTCATCATAGAGAAATGGTTATTTGAAGAAACATTTATACACAAACAAAAATTGTTAGTGGCCTCATAATGCCAAGGTATTTGTACATTTGACTCAATAATGTAGTCACAGCAATAACATCACATATCCTCTCAACCTGTGAAGCTTCATTACATTTCATCCTCATATTCTGGGTGCTTAACTTTTTTTTGTCAGGTAGTACATTTAATAACTCGTATCAAGGCCAAGTGCAATTCAATACAACCATGGTACTACACAGATTATGAGACCAGTCAGATGACACTGTCCAGTCGAGATTAACAGAATTGGCTCCAAATAACCTCCAACCCTCAACTTGAGATTATTCACAGAGTTATTCCAGAGGTAGGTGATAAACCTCGCAGCACAATAGGTCACACATAGTTTTTTTTTAAGCAGAACAAACTATTTCCAATGCTCTGTTTATGAATAAAATGCATAAGTGATTAGTGTTTGTCATGGCACATAACACATCATAGCAATTTTGTAGACTGAAATTGTTCAGGGTATTAGTCTTAGCAGTTGCTGTTTTGATGGCTGAGTCTGGGTCCATCACGGATTCTAAACTGTTCAACTAGCCTACATACCAGAGATCACTAACACACACTTATGCAGTGGTACTCAACACTGAGGTAGCCAGATAGAATCTCGGTGGTCTAAGAAATTTTCATTGTCAGTTCTTGATGAGGAAGGGGAAAAGTGACACGATGACATGCAGTTTATGATAATCAGATACTGTTCCACTGTCATGGATTACATTCCAAACCATTACATACTGATGGTGTGTGAGTTTGTTGACTGTGATTCATCTGCCAGATGAGACCATTAAGCTCAGTGCCTCCTGGTGCTATTTGTGAGGAGCAGACTGTGTGTCAATACCATAGTTCATCCTCTCTATTCCACTCATTGTCATCAAGAACAGAAATATGACACTAAAACTCCACATGCTCTCATCAGAATCACCTACATTGGACAGATACACCATTTGATCAAAAAGTTCGCAGTAGCTAAGGTGGCAGCTTGTACTGAGAAGCACAGAGTGAGGTAGCACATTGGACTCACATTCAGGGGAATAATGGTCCAAATCTGCATCTGACCAATCAGATTTAGATTTCCTTGAATTCCTTAAATGCTCCAAGCAAATACCAGGATGGTTCCTTTGAAAGGGCACACCCAATTTCCTTCACCCTACTTGAAACTGTTTGAGTTTGTGCTTCAATCACCTCTAATGATCTCAATGTTGGCGTGATGGTAAACCCCTAATGTCCTTCATTCCTTCCTTGAACTAAAAAGTGCAAACTACAGGTGTGCAAGCAGGCAGCTTTAAGCACTGGACATGTAACCATTGTGTGTCAACGTCATTGTGTCACAACTACAATATGGAGCAACATCTCTAAAACAAAAAGACATTATCTGGAATGTTCCAAAGAAGAAAAAAGTATGCACAAAGTTTTCCCGCACAGCCTGACTACTGAACAAAAACAAGGAAGCATGGACACCTGCTGAGACTTGACACAAATGCAGAATGCACACACTTTTGTGGAAGAAATCATCATAGGTGACAAGACTTCTTGTTATCAATATGAACCGACCACAAAAAAACAAAGTGCAGAAATTTGCGTGAAGGTTCAACACATAACATTATGGACCTTATTGTACTGAATATTTACATGTTTTGTGAAAAGTTAATTGTTACCTATTAAATGAAAATATGTTTAAAATTCTTTTTTACTGATTCCACATCCGAGAGGGCTGGGATCTGTGGAAGGTACATTAGTGTATTTATCTTTTTTATACATATTTATTGTGTATTCTTGTTTTCTGATATGTTCTACATCCTAGATGATCTCCTCACAACAGATCTCCTGGAATGAAAACTACATACAATCTAATCAAATTCTCAAGCCAATGTGACGCACAAGTTGAACAGCATCCCAAAGAAGGACTTTTCTGACACTTTCACATGGCTGTATGAATGTTCTCTGCATGGTACTCAAGTAGAACACATCAAGCATTAAAATCACTGTCTTACCATTTCTCTACATTTTTTTAAACCCGTCTCAAAAATTTTTGGACTGATGGGGTATATTAACACTTGTGAAGGAAGATAAACCTCTCAGTTCACTTCCAACTAACAATGTCATACAGTTTTAATCTGTCAAGAAGTTTCAGAATAATTTACCCTGCATTGTAGAATTAATGATTTAGTCTAGTATGGATTTTATCTTTTTGTGAATTTACTGTCATCACTGACATGTTTTTGTGTTACAATAAAATGAGGGGCAACGGAAGAGATGTTCAGCCTTTATATGAGCTTCAGTTTTCAACCTGGAGACATCTCCAGCTACATCCATTCAAGGCAAACGTTTTTATAATATGTGGCAAAGAGTACATCTTCCATCACTACCATTCCACCTCTCCTCACCCTCTTTTGCCTGTTAAAGTCGTGAGTGAGAAGTGTGGAAAAACAGCAGTCAGTCAGCCTTCTCATGAACTCTATTTTTTCTCATTTTTCTAATGATAATCAGTTCACAAGATGCAATCTACTGATCAAAAGTACCTGGACACCATTGTGTAATGTGGACTTGACCACTAAATGTCATGAGAAGTGGGCCTACCAGCATAAAAGGAGGCAAGCAGTATTGTGTCACTGTAGAGAAGCAATAACAGTAGTACAACGGGTCAGCCAGGGGGGCTTAGTGACTTCGAACGTGGGCTAGTCATTGGATGCAACCAGTTTAACAAATTCATAAGTGACATTTCAACCTTTCTAAAACCAACCACGACAACTGCTAGTAATGTGATTATAAAATGGAAATGTGAATGTGAAGTTGAAACGTGAATGAAAAACCAACAGCTAAACCAAGACCAGGAAAACCTTATATACTGACGGACAGCATTGAGAAGGGACACTGCAAATTATTACATGAAATTAGCAGGAGGAGATTGTCAGTTCTGAAGTACTACCAGTATTCCAGCCACCACAATGACTGTGCATATATAGTTAAAAAGAAAGGGTACAATGATCTAGCAGCTCCTTATAAGCCACACTTTTCTGTAGTCAGTGTTAATTCGTGTAAAGACCAACACCATCAGACTGTGGGTGACTTGTAACAAGTGATTTAGAGCAATGAATCACTTCTGATGGAAGGCTCTGAGTTTGGCAAATGCCTGGAGAACGTTATCTGCCATCATGTGTAGTGATTACAGTGAAGTACATACTGGTTAGTGTTGAGGGGTGGGAGTGTTATTCATTGGTAGGCTCTGGTCCCCTTATTGCACTTAAGTAAACACTAAATGCAGAAGGATATGAATACATTTCACAGCATTGTGTACTGCATACAATGGAGGAACGGTTCAGAGACTACGAGACTGTCTACACCAGCATGACAATGAACCTGTCATAAAGTAGCATATATGAGACAATGGTATGTGTACAAAAATATTCTTGAAATTGACTGGTCTACCCAGAAACCTGAGCTGAACACAGTGTAATACCTTTGGGATGAGTTAGAACGTCGGCTTTATTCTAGACCCCCAGCATCCAACATCCCTACGTTCTCTGGTTTCAGCTCTTGAGGAAGAATGGATTGCCATGCTTTCACAGGCATTCAGACACCTCACTGAAAGTGTCCGCAGCAGATATGGAGCTGTTATAAAGGCTAAGGTTGGACACATTCCACGTTTATGTCCTGTAACAAGTGTCTGGATACTTTTGATAAGAAGGTATGGAAGATTAATATTAACCTGACTCTTCTTGGGACATTTACTATCACAGTTTTAACGGTAAACCTCTCCTTGCAGCACAACACTAAACTAGTACTGTCTGCATTGGAGTATGAGCACCTCCATAATGGATGAATCACAGTTCCTGAAGATTCTTTTAATGGACCTCAGGGTATTATCTGTTTTTTCTGAAACTAGTTGTATATGACAATATGACTTTAGGATGCACGGGTCGATTAGTCCCAAATATTTCATAGTACATTATGTTTATTTACATTAAGGGTAGAATTTTGCACAGAGCATAACTTAATCATAGCTAACACTTGGTTCAAGAATCATGAAAGAAGGTTGTATACATGGAAGAACCCTGGAGATACTAGAAGATATCAGATAGATTATATAATGGTAAGACAGAGATTTAGGAACCAGGTTTAAAATTGTAAGACATTTACAGGGGCAGATGTGGACTCTGACCACAATCTATTGGTTATGAACTGTAGATTCAAACTGAAGAAACTGCAAAAAGGTGGGAATTTGGGGAGATGGGACCTGGATAAACTGAAAGAACCAGAGGTTGTAGAGAGTTTCAGGAAGAGCATAAAGGAACAATTGACAAGAATGGGGGAAAGAAATACAGTAGAAGAAGAATGGATAGCTTTGAGGGATGAAGTGGTGAAGGCAGCAGAGGATCAAGTAGGTAAAAAGACGAGGGCTAGTAGAAATCCTTGGGTGACAGAAGAATGCTGAATTTAATTGATGAAAGGAGAAAATATAAAAATGCAGTAAATGAAGCAGGAAAAAAGGAATACAAACGTCTCAAAAATGAGATCGACAGGAAGTGCAAAATGGCTAAGCAAGGATGGCTAGAGGACAAATGTAAGGATGTAGAGGCTTACCTCACTAGGGGTAAGATAGATACTGCCTACAGGAAAATTAAAGAGACCTTTGGAGAAAAGAGAACCACTTGTATGAATTTCAAGGGCTCAGATGGAAACCCAGTTCTAAGCAAAGAAGGGAAAGCAGAAAGGTGGAAGGAGTATATAGAGGGACTATACAAGGGTGATGTTCTTGAGGACAATATTATGGAAAGGGAAGAGGATGTAGATGAAGATGAAATGGAAGATATGATACTGCGTGAAGAATTTGATAGAGCACTGAAAGACCTAATTTGAAACAAGGCCCTGGGAGTAGACAACATTCCATTAGAACTACTGACAGCCTTGGGAGAGACAGTCCTGACAAAACTCTACCATCTGGTGAGCAAAATGTATGAGACAGGCGAAATACCCACAGACTTCAAGAAGAATATAATAATTCCAATCCCAAAGAAAGCAGGCGTTGACAGATGTGAAAATTACCGAACTGTCAGTTTAATAAGTCACGGATGCAAAATACTAATGCGAATTCTGTAGAGACAAATGGAAAAACTGGTAGAAGCTGACCTCGGGGAAGATCAGTTTGGATTCCGTAGAAATATTGGAACACGTGAGGCAATACTGACCCTACGACTTATCTTAGAAGCTAGATTAAGGAAAGGCAAACCTACGTTTCTAGCATTTGTAGACTTGGAGAAAGCTTTTGTCAATGTTGACTGGAATAATCTCTTTCAAATTCTGAAGGTGGCAGGGGTAAAATACAGGGAGCAAAAGGCTATTTACAATTTGTACAGAAACCAGATGGCAGTTATAAGAGTAGAGGGACATGAAAGGGAAGCAGTGGTTGGGAAGGGAGTGAGACAGGGTTGTAGCCTCTCCCTGATGTTATTCAATCTGTATATTGAGCAAGCAGTAAAGGAAACAAAAGAAAAATTCGGAGTAGGTATTAAAATCCATGGAGAAGAAATAAAAACTTTAAGGTTCGCCAATGACATTGTAATTCTGTCATAGACTGCAAAGGACTTGGAAGAGCAGTTGAATGGAATGGACAGTGTCTTGAAGGGAGGATATAAAATGAACATCAACAAAAGCAAAACGAGGATAATGGAATGTAGTCAAATTAAGTCGGGTGATGCTGAGGGAATTAGATTAGGAAATGAGACACTTAAAGTAGTAAAGGAGTTTTGCTATTTGGGGAGCAAAGTAACTGATGATGGTCGAAGTAGAGAGGATATAAAATGTAGACTGGCAATGGCAAGGAAAGCGTTTCTGAAGAAGAGAAATTTGTTAACATCGAGTATAGATTTAAATGTCAGAAAGTCGTTTCTGAAAGTATTTGTATGGAGTGTAGCCATGTATGGAAGTGAAACATGGACGATAAATAGTTTGAACAAGAAGAGAATAGAAGCCTTTGAAATGTGGTGCTACAGAAGAATGCTGAAGATTAGATGGATGGATCACATAACTAATGAGGAGGTATTGAATAGAATTGGGGAGAAGAGGAGTTTGTGGCACAACTTGACTAGAAGAAGGGATCGGTTGGTAGGACATGTTCTGAGGCATCAAGGGATCACCAATTTAGTAATGGAGGGCAGCGTGGAGGATAAAAATCGTAGAGGGAGACCAAGAGATGAATACACTAAACAGATTCAGAAGGATGTAGGCTGCAGTACGTATTGGGAGATGAAAAAGCTGGCACATGATAGAGTAGCATGGAGAGCTGCATCAAACCAGTCTCAGGACTGAAGACAACAACAACAACAACAAGGGTGAAATGCCAGCCCCCACAGATCTTCCTGTACTTCACACCACAACTGGACTATGGTATGATCATGGCACTGTACTGATGTATCAAGAAACTGTGAGTATTCATTTGAACATGTTGGGACTGGAAATCAGGATGTGAAGATAATAGGTTTTCTTGGAATCCATGGCTGAGAAGTTTAGTAATTCATATCCATTTATTTCATTTCTATGGGCTCAAACCACATGTCTATAAAGACAGTTTGAGGAAATACAGCCTTCACTTGTGCAGCATCTTCAGAAGGTGTAGACATGAGGAACAGTCAGTTTTGGACCTTGTATGGAACTTGTGCAGTGATTTCTTCAGGATGCTATAATGCTTGCAGGGCACTGCAACAGCTGTATCCAGCACAGCTTATCACTACCATATTTCAGAAAGTATCAGTGTGTAGTTCACACAGGACTTTTTGCCTACCAGAGCTTTCATCTGACTTAATCCCCCTTCAATAGAACAATGTGAACACATGAAGAGTGGTACGCGTAACTTGAATAGCCATGACAGCTGATGACAACCAATGATGTGTCTCACAACATTACACAATCCTGACGTGTTTGACAACGCTGTATGCTCACTGCTGGGAATGGCATTAAAATCACATAATTAGGCTCAGGCCAGAGTAGTTGATGATGTGTTGTGCGCAGCTGACCATCACATTTGTGGCACCGGGAAGGGAAGCAGATAACGAGATTTCACTTACTGTGCATGTACTGTATAGTAGCAAGAGCACAAGATTAAATTTGTAGGTGATATGGCAGTACACAGGGTGCAAAATTTAGACACAGAGCTGCTACCTCTGGTAGCAACAACAGCTGGGCCTCGAGTACAATTAAGCTAGACTGACACATTCAGCAACATCACTCAATGCTGCTTCAACTCTGCTCCAAAGTTCATCATTCCTAGAGGCTGATGAGTGGTGGCGTTCCAGTCTCTCGGCAACTTATGACCAGATGTTTTCGATGGGCGGCTGATCTGGAAAATGTTCTGGCCAAGGCAATAGTCAAACACTATCTGCATCAAGGTAGGTCAGGACAATACAGGCAACATGTGATCTCATGTTATCTTATTGAAAGATAATATCATGGAGAACATGAAGATATGTCACAGCCACCGGGCTCGACAGTCAGCACGGTAACGGGTGCTGTCCAAAGTACCAGCTGTGTAAACTGGTGGTAGTAGTGCTGTGAATCTAATGGCACCTCAAATCACTATGTCAGGCAAATGTCAATGCTGAATACAATTTGGAATCATTCATTGTTCTCAGAATCTCTACACATAGATACATCCATCATAATACTGTATATGCAGAACAGGAACTCATCTGAAAATATGATGTGTTGCCTATCCTAGGTCCAGTGCTGTCGTTAGGTGCACAACTGCCTTCACACCTCTCTGTGCTGCTGTTTTAAAGGAAGTGGCAACAGTGATTTCTATGTTGACAGTCCTTGGGGCTTGACACATTGTTTATGTGGACACCTGTCTTACAGGAAAGAAGCCCATTTCGTGACGAGTTACATGACATGGCTGTTTGATCCTGCATGTGTAAATGAATGATACGTCTGTCCTCTTGGACACTAGTTGCAAGGGCCACTGAGATCTTTCACGGCATTGAGTTGGCTGTTCTGAACACATCAATTCCACACTCACGCGGCAGCTGCTGGATCTTGACCATTGAGAGCAATCACATCATTGCACTGTAAATTGCAGTCTCTATATACCACGATTGCGCCACTCTCTAATTCCAACAAGTCCGGTCTGATGTTTCTACTGCTTACTATACATGAGGCATTATGCAATCTTTCCTTATACACAGAATGTGTATAACGTTATTTCTATGTCCTTTGTGCAGTTGTGCTGAAATGTTAAAAATTTGCACATCCAAGCAAGTAGTACAGTTCAAGCTCATTTCATGTTTGTTGCATACAGTCTTCACAGTGCAGCAGTTTTAACAACCAGCAGTGTGTATTTATTCCAACACACATTTAACAAACTATAATTTGCATATGGTTGTTGTTATTCATTCTTAGAACCTTACCTCATCAGCATAACTCAAAAGATGGGTTGAAAAGATACATTACTTAATTTAAAAAAATATATATTCATTGCATGTACAGCCTACAGTCCCTCAAAGTTTGTGGCTATGAGGTCGTGAAACATCCTTGTGACACAAAAAACACGAACTGTGCTCTGTTGCACCTGGATATTTATTGGCTGCTGAAGTTCTTTTAATCCATAACACTTCCAGTTTTTTTCCCTTTCCTCTCTCAGGTGAATGATTTATTCATATGACTAATAACAGAAATAATGACAGGTTCTATTTGTGTTTTGCAGTCTGGTGACACATCTATAGACTTGTGGATCATGAGTTTCATCACTTGGAAACAAAATCCAAGTTTATTGGATGATGGTCCAGACTTGTGATAAGATTCATGATTTCCTAGGTGATAGAACTCAATATATTAACCTTAGCAGAACAAAATCAATGAATGTAAATTTAATTTTGGTAGTACTCCAAGGCAGTGATAATTACATTGTACCTGATTTACATCATTACCAATCTAGTGCATAAAATTATAAGCTCTGTGAAGCTATTCACTCACGCTATTGTCTTTAAGAATGTTAAACAACAGAAGACTGTAGTGAAATGCAGGAAGATCTGCAGAGGATCAGTGATTGGTGCTTATAAATAGGTTAAGATATCCAGTACTATCAGTTAAGTGAGGTTTACTGTAGCATGTTCCAAAAAGAAAAGGGCAACATATTATTTTCTTCCACATACATCTCAAGAAGTAACCACAATAAAAAAAAAGAAAATTTATGTCACATGAAGAGGTTTATCAATAGTTGTTGTTCCTACACACCATGCATGAATGAAACAAGGATGAGGAGAAATAGT
Source organism: Schistocerca nitens (assembly GCF_023898315.1). Taxonomy (NCBI): domain Eukaryota; kingdom Metazoa; phylum Arthropoda; class Insecta; order Orthoptera; family Acrididae; genus Schistocerca; species Schistocerca nitens. Next base: position 298,293,333 of record NC_064618.1, on the reverse strand, counting down.
TGTACTCTCCTTCAGACATGGTAAGGTGGCTTGCACAGTATAATGTAGACATGGATGAAACTGAAATGACTGATGAAGACTGGGAGTGTTTATGTTGATAAGGGAGACAGCAGCCATTCTTCCAGATTTCCTTAGTACGCTGGGGTGCACTTTTTTGTAACTTCATTGAAAACATTTGATGCAGACATCAGTTGTAACGTGACACAGATCTAAATGATATTCTGTTTCAACCCTCTACCTCTGATTGTTGTCAGATGTTACAGTTAGAAGTGGATCCACTTTATGAGGTCACCAAGGGGTAATCTTCTTTACATATAATTGACACTCATAGGATGAAATGTGAATATGAGGTTTCACTATGTCTTTCATTATCGGATGCTTTTCCTGTGAGGTATAATGTGACCGTCACTCCAAGGAAGCAGTACAGCCACTGTGCAGAGATGTAGCAACCAGCAGGCAGGCATCAGCATACAGTCGAAATGCTTAAAAGGGCTCCAGGATGACCATGACCAAATGCCACCTGTTTGCAGCTACTGATCATCACTAGCCCTGGGAATGAACAGTTTCCTGGGGTGAGTGAGACCCATCATCTGTATGACATAAACATTGTCAGCGTCTCAGATCTTAAAGCCGCTACTTCTCATCTGAGTAGTTTGTAGCTTGTCAACTGGCCTCATACGGGTTGGTAAACTCTGCCTCAGTCCTCCCACGAATGGAAAACGCCTGGCAGTTCTGGCTATTGGGCATGGGTCATCTGCATGGAGGTCAGCTCTGCTGATCAATTATCAAAGTGGACATAGTATATATGACACATACAACAATCCCAAAATACTCTCTACAGTTCACATTTTAATGTCATGGATTTGTAATTTCTGATTACGTTTTGAGTAAATTGATCAGCATATTGAGAGTATAAAAATAGTTTTAAACTAAGCTGACATGTGGTGATAAATTAGTACACTGAGATGATAAAAGTTATGGGATACCTCCTAATATCATGCCAAATCCCTTTTTGAACAGCATAGTGCAGCAGTTTGACAGCCGCTGCAGAAAAATTGAGCCATGCTGCCTCTATAGCTGTCCATAATTGTCAAAGTGTTGCTGGTGCACGATTTTGTGCATGAACTGACCACCTATAAATGTTCGATAGGTAGCCAAATCACTCACTCGAATTGTCCAGAATGTTCTTCAAACTGATCACGAACAGTTGTGGATCTGTGACATGGCACATTGTCATGCATAAAGATTCCATTGTTGTTGCGGAACATGAAGCCCGTGAATGGCTGCAAATGGTCTCCAATAGCCAAACATAACCACTTCCAGTAAACGATTGGTTCAGCTGGACCAGAGGATCAAATCCATTCCATGTAAACACAGCCCACACCATTACATAGCCACCCCCAGTTTGCACAGTGCCTTGTTGACGACTTGGGTCCATTGCTTCACGGGGTCTGTGCCACACCGGAACCCTACCATCAGCTCTTTCCAACTGAAATTGAGACTTATCTGACCACACCAAGGTTTTCCAATATCTAGGGTCCAATCAATATGGTCATGACCCGACGAGAGGCACTGCAGGTGATGTCGTGCTGTTAGCAAAGCTACCATATGTCTGCTGCCATAGCCCATTAATGCCACATTTTGCTGTGCTATTCTAATGGATGCGTTCATCAGACATTCCACATTGATTTTTTGCAGTTCTTTCATGCAGTATTGTTTGTCTGTTAGCACTGATAACTCTATGTTAATGCTGCTACTCTCAGCTGTTAAATGAATACCATCGGCTACTGCACTGTCAGTGGTGAGAGGTAATGCCTGAAATCTGGTATTTTCAGCATACTGTGTATCTCGGAAACTGAATTCCCTAATGATTTCCGAAATGGTATGTCCCATGCATCTAGCTCCAGCTGTAATTCCACATTCAAAGTTTGTTAATTCCCATTGTGTGGCCATAATCACATTGGAAACATTTTCATATGAATCACATGAGCGAAAATGACAGCTCTGCCAATGCACTGTCCTTTTGTATCTTGTTTACATGTTACTACTGCCATCTGTATACTTACATATTGCTGTCCCATGACTTTTGTCACCTCAGTGTATAAATTTTTGTATCAGGGCTGGGTTACATATAAGTGTTTCAATCCCAAAAGCTAACTACTCTTATGTGAAGTGCAACTGCGTTGCAGGATACAAATTCATATTCATTTATTTTTAATCTTTCATTCCCAGATTGTGAGAGTAGGGTGGGCTGTTGTAGCCCTTCATCTTTTTCAGTCAAATATTCCAACAGGTTGAGGGTCGGCCAGAGGCAATCCCGACTAGCAATATTTGGGAGTGGGTTTCCAGTTTTGACATTCGCCTGATAACCAAGGAAAATCTCCCACAATCTTTATTCAGATTGGAGAATGAGAAATTATTTACTCCCTAAGGATTTTGAAGGATAGCGTTGTATGTAAGTAATGTAGCATGCGAGAGAGGCAGTCGAAAATTGCATATTCACAAGGTACAAGTACAACTGAATAGATCTGGATACTAATGCAGCTCATCAGAAGATATCATTGCCACTACTTGTCAAGGATGCAAATTTTGTACTTGTTAGGAATTCACACAAACTACTTCAGTGAGCATTGTGAATCATGATATTAAACTTCCAGCAAATGGCAATGCTTGTAGGCAATTACTAATAAACTGACATCATGTAGCAATAATAGCAGCATGAAGCAGCATCAATAATATCATTAAGCATGTCCATATGCAATTTTTCTCAGAGACAAGCAGTATGTAATGCTTTTACAAGACAGTGGACAGGAGAGGTTAAGATTCATGCACTGCTGCACACCTCCCTTGTTGCATTCAGTTCAGGAGCCACTCTGAGCCTTAACCAAGTGAGGTGACACAGTGGTTATTACACTTGGTCCTCATTCACAGCCAGCCATCCACATTTATATTTTCCATAGTCTCTGAAATCAGATACTGGATTGTAAGGCGTACCCAGGAGCAGATATAGACTCAGATCACAATATAGTAGTGATGAAGAGTAGACTGAAGTTCAAGACATTAGTCAGGAAGAATCAATACGCAAAGAAGTGGGATACGGAAGTACTAAGGAATGACGAGATACGTTTGAAGTTCTCTAACGCTATAGATACAGCAATAAGGAATAGCGCAGTAGGCAGTACAGTTGAAGAGGAATGGACATCTCTAAAAAGGGCCATCACAGAAGTTGGGAAGGAAAACATAGGTACAAAGAAGGTAGCTGCGAAGAAACCATGGCTAACAGAAGAAATACTTAAGTTGATTGATGAGGGGAGGAAGTACAAACACGTTCCGGGAAAATCAGGAATACAGAAATACAAGTCACTGAGGAATGAAATAAATAGAAAGTGCAGGGAAGCTAAGACGAAATGGCTGCAGGAAAAATGTGAAGACATCGAAAAAGATATGATTGTCGGAAGGACAGACTCAGCATACAGGAAAGTCAAAACAACCTTTGGTGACATTAAAAGCAACGGTGGTAACATTAAGAGTGCAACGGGAATTCCACTGTTAAATCCAGAGGAGAGAGCAGATAGGTGGAAAGAATACATTGAAAGCCTCTATGAGGGTGAAGATTTGTCTGATGTGATAGAAGAAGAAACAGGAGTCGATTTAGAAGAGATAGGGGATCCAGTATTAGAATCGGAATTTAAAAGAGCTTTGGAGGACTTATGATCAAATAAGGCAGAAGGGATAGATAACATTCCATCAGAATTTCTAAAATCATTGGGGGAAGCGGCAGCAAAACGACTATTCACGTTGGTGTGTAGAATATATGAGTCTGGCGATATACCATCTGACTTTCGGAAAAGCATCATTCACACAATTCCGAAGACGGCAAGAGCTGACAAGTGCGAGAATTATCGCACAATCAGCTTAACAGCTCATGCATCGAAGCTGTTACAAGAATAACATACAGAAGATTGGAAAAGAAAATTGAGAATGCGCTAGGTGACGATCAGTTTGGCTTTAGGAAAAGTAAAGGGACGAGAGAGGCAATTCTGACGTTACGGCTAATAATGGAAGCAAGGCTAAAGAAAAATCAGGACACTTTCATAGGATTTGTCGACCTGGAAAAAGCGTTCGACAATATAAAATGGTGCAAGCTGTTCGAGATTCTGAAAAAAGTAGGGGTAAGCTATAGGGAGAGACGGGTCATATACAATATGTACAACAACCAAGAGGGAATAATAAGAGTGGATGATCAAGAACGAAGTGCTCATATTAAGAAGGGTGTAAGACAAGGCTGTAGCCTTTCGCCCCTACTCTTCAATCTGTACATCGATGAAGCAATGATGGAAATAAAAGAAAGGTTCAGGAGTGGAAATAAAACACAAGGTGAAAGGATATCAATGATATGATTCGCTGATGACATTGCTATCCTGAGTGAAAGTGAAGAAGAATTAAATGATCCGCTGAACGGAATGAACAGTCTAATGAGTACACAGTATGGTTTGAGAGTAAATTGGAGAAAGACGAAGGTAATGAGAAGTAGTAGAAATAAGAACAGCGAGAAACTTAACATCAGGATTGATGGTCACGAAGTCAATGAAGTTAAGGAATTCTGCTACCTAGGCAGTAAAATAACCAATGACGGACGGAGCAAGGAGGACATCAAAAGCAGACTCGCTATGGCAAAAAAGGCATTTCTGGCCAAGAGAAGTCTACTAATATCAAATACCGGCCTTAATTTGAGGAAGAAATTTCTGAGGATGTACGTCTGGAGTACAGCATTGTATGGTAGTGAAACATGGACTGTGGGAAAACCGGAACAGAAGAGAATCGAAGCATTTGAGATGTGGTGCTATAGACAAATGTTGAAAATTAGGTGGACTGATAAAGGAAGGGAATGAGGAGGCTCTACGCAGAATCGGAGAGGAAAGGAATATGTGGAAAACACTGATAAGGAGAATGGACAGGATGATAGGACATCTGCTAAGACATGAGGGAATGACTTCCATGGTACTAGAGGGAGCTATAGAGGGCAAAAACTGTAGAGGAAGACAGAGATTGGAATACGTCAAGCAAATAATTGAGGACGTAGGTTGCAAGTGCTACTCTGAGATGAAGAGGTTAGCACAGCAAAGGAATTCGTGGCGGGCCGCATCAAACCAGTCAGTAGACTGATAACCAAAAAAAAAAAAAAAGTCTCCTAAAGTTGATGAAGACCTTATCATTGATGGGATGTTAAATCTTAATCCTCCTTCCTTCAAAACTGCAGACTTACAGAGGTGAGCCAAGCATCGCTGGCCATGCTGGAAGAGACTATTTGTCTTCCTCTGTTGGTAACCAAAAGGCAAATCAACTTCATATACTTGTAATGCAGAATGTGTGCCTGGTCTATCAGGACTTATCATAATTGAACATTTGCAGTGTTAGATGCTTAGAAACTGTACTGTGCAACTATATGAGCTAAACAGCCATAGAAAATGTTACTATCTGGGCAATAATTATTTTTAATTACACAGAAATTATTTATCTTTATGTGCTCCTGAAACACTTTTCAAATTATTGAGTCTTTATTTTCTTTGTTAGTCTTGCAACTTACAGTAGATGAGATTTGTAAGCAGGCAACACTAGAAACAGAGCATGGAAATGTTGTTAACTTACAATTATCATCCACTTCTTTGCTGTCGTTGTCTTCTGCATAATGAATTCTGTCTAAGCTGCATGTCTGCTTGGAATGTTTGCCATCAAATGGTAACACTGTTGCTTGTCCACTGTAGCCAAGGTCAATGATCTGCCCCAGTATAAACCCCTCCACGGGGTCAGGGACCCACACTTTCTGCTTCTCCATGCTGTTCATTGCTTCACACCTACAAGCATAAGAATGACACACGTAAGTAACTGTTACATTTATCAAATGTGAGGAGGAAGACTTGACAGGCATCATTTATTTATTTATTTTGGCTTTAGGCAACAATGAGCAAACAGCAAGCAACAGTTAAAACTGCACAGAGTTAACATAAAACTTAGAGTTAAAGTAAACTGACAGAATAAGCTCAGCCTTGTGGATAGTACAATATACAAAACTAAGGAGATTACATTATGAAAGATACTATTCTTAGAATAGTTTCATATGGAGCAGCTTATTCAAGATTGTGTGGGTCTGTAGATACAAATGTAACTTCTATATTAAAAGGTATACTAAGATGTGACAGTTTCTGCCCTTATGTACAATTATATGTTCTTAATTCAAAAAATTACTTGAACCAAGTGGACTTATAGTGCAAATTTCAAAAGTGTGTAACAGCTTCTTTTAAATATTCCGGTATCACATTGTATTCATTCACATCAAATCTGCAGAGTACGGATGTAACACACCTATGTAGGGAAAACTACTTGAAACCAGTTTGCTGCATAGTACTTGTTATGCTTTCTTGTACTTTGTGTGTGCCAGTATTATATGATTAAGATTGGCCACATCAGGTTGGTCCTGATCACAACTTTCAGAAAGAAAAATTCTTATTCGATGTGACTGTGCAGAGTAAACTCTGTGTCATTTTGCCTTGCTTCTTTGACAGTCCCAATATATCCAATATATATCTGTCAGTTTGCTTGAAGAAGTTTGGATTTTTCAATTTCTGTGAAACACTATGAGCGTTCACGAGTATCAATATGACAAAATATGAACATGAAATGTATTCGCAGTTGTGAAAATGGACAACTATCACCTGTATAATGGAATCATGACAACAAACATTTGTGCAGGCTGGGACTCGACCCTGGATTTCCCACTTATTGCGAGTGGTTTCTGAACAGGAAGCAAATTAAATAAAACATATTTATCTGTAAAAGCATCAAAACAATGTAAAGGCTTCCCTTCCACCAGACACAACACCCGAGCAAATGTGCAAAAATCTTTCTTAAGAAAGGCCTGGCCACATTGTCCCCAGTACCACTACCAGGTAGAAGCGCACAAAAGGAAGGCGGAAGTCAAGGAGGAGGGGACAGTAGAGTTGGGGGAAATCCCAGCTTGGTCTGGTATATCGCATAAAAGAAAGGGGCATGTGTCCATGCGCCTAACCCATCATGGGGTACGGTATAGAGGGAGGGAGTCTCAGACATCATCTGGTGCGGGAGGGAGGGGGGGGGCAGTGCCGATCACATGTGATACCATCCAGCTGAGGGGGGATGATGTAAAGACCGTAGTAATAGATGGCAAATCATCGAGTAAAACTGAAGTGATATCAGGTGTTCCCGAGGGAAGCGTCCTGGGACCTCTGCTGTTCCTGATCTATATAAATGACCTGCGTGACAATCTGAGCAGTTCTCTTAGGTTGTTCGCAGGTGATGCTGCAATTTACTGTCTAGTAAGGTCATCCGAAGTATCAGTTGCAAAGTGATTTAGAAAAGATTGCTGTATGGTGTGGCAGGTGGCAGTTGACGCTAAATAACTAAAAATGTGAGGTGATCCACATGAGTTCCAAAAGAAATCCGTTGGAATTCGATTACTCAATAAATAGTACAATTCTCAAGGCTGTCAATTCAACTAAGTACCTGGGTGTTAAAATTACGAACAACTTAAGTTGGAAAGACCACATAGATAATATTGTGGGGAAGGCGAGCCAAAGGTTGCGTTTCCTTGGCAGGACACTTAGAAGATGCAACAAGTCCACTAAATAGACAGCTTACACTACACTCGTTCGTCCTCTGTGAGAATATTGCTGCGCGGTGTGGGATCCTTACCAGGTGGGATTGACGGAGGACATCGAAAGGGTGCAAAAAAGGGCAGCTCGTTTTGTATTATCACGTAGTAGGGGAGAGAGTGTGGCAGATATGATACGCGAATTGGGATGGAAGTCATTAAAGCAAAGACGTTTTTCGTCGTGGCGAGATCTACTTACGAAATTTCAGTCACCAACTTTCTCTTCCGAATGCGAAAATATTTTGTTGAGCCCAACCTACATAGGTAGGAATGATCATCAAAATAAAATAAGAGAAATCAGAGCTCGAACAGAAAGGTTTAGGTGTTCGTTTTTCCCGCGCGCTGTTCGGGAGTGGAATGGTAGGGAGATAGTATGATTGTGGTTCAACGAACCCTCTGCCAAGCACTTAAATGTGAATTACAGAGTAGTCATGTAGATGTAGATGTAGATGAAGGTAGTTGGCAAAGAAGGTGCAGTAGTACGGTTAGTGCTCAATTTCTCTGTGGGAAGTTTGTAAGTACTGTCAAAAGTCAAGATAAAATGTATTGCCATCAGTATACAGGTAAGTGATCGTCCATCCCTTTGATCCAGTTTCCAGACGTCACTGGTGGTAGCACAAGTCAGGTGGTGGCCATCGTCATCCACTACGTGGCAAAGGGGTATGTCCAACAATCTGACTGCGTGACAATGTTGATTTGTGACGAATTTTCCACATGCGACGTGGTGCCATGTTATCCGGACATTGGAAGGAAGGAAAGGCTGGTGGATATGACACACAACCATGGTCCACTGCATTGATGGATGTTTGACGTTGTTGTGGGTTTGCCGTGAAGCAGTGGAAGTAGTGTGATATAGAAGTCTTTGGTTTGAGGAAGGCGCGTGCTCAATAAGTGAGTGTGAGAGTAACCGAAGTCAACAATGAAATCAGAAATGTGCACCACATGGGGCGTGATATGACCTATTGGTACCGCCGGGGATATGTACGTGAGCATAAGAATGTCCAGAAACCTTTGTGTAAGGGAGGCATCCCCTGCTTGTGCATGGAGGGAATGTACAAGGATGCCGCTCAAAGTCACACATTGGCAAGGCCAAGGAGTGTGAGCATCTTGTAACGGACCTTATAGGGTGTACCAGCCATTAGAAAGTATCCAAACGCAACCTGGAGACTGCGACCGATAGTTGATGGCAGTGGGAGTACCTGTGTGATGTGGACCATCTTCTACCCCACATATTGACTGAGGTATCCGACACGTTGTAAAGAATTGAGTCATCGGAGGAGATCATGTTGAATTGCCATGAGGATGAGTTAGAGAGCATGCAAAAAACAGATGGCAGTGAAGTGTCACGCAGTGAAGGTCAAAATGATACCATGGTTTCATAGGTTCTGTACGCACGAGAGGGGTGATAAGTCATTATGTGAGAGGTCATGTCCAATGGGCATCGACGAGGATTTAGCCACATTCATGGTAATGCCCGCTGAAGTTCCGTGCGTTGATATCACATCAACTATCATTAGGCTGTATAGCACGACACAGCCAGACTCAAACTTCCGTATGTCATCAACCATATGTCTACAACCTGTACCAAAAAGAGGAAGAAGCACTTTCGAGAACAATTGACATCGGGAAAGTGGAAGCAAAATCAGACGACATAAAACAAATTGAAATTCTAATAAACAATTCGCGACTCGAGGAAGTAACACAGATGATAGAGAACTACTAAGACAAGCCGCTAATCCCAGGTACAAAAGAAGAGCACAAAAATTGTTCAACACAGTGTCACAGTCTAAGAAAAGGTACCTGGAAGCCTGCAGCAACTAAAACGGCGAGCAGAAAACCTTACACTCCTCAGGTCTTACGCCGAAAAACGAAATATAGACGACGGTAATCCCAAAAGTAAGGGCTCTTATTTTTTTATAAGTACAGAACTCTGTTTGTGTGGCAGTTGGTCACACTGTTATGAAGAGTGCTTCACGCGCCTTGTGTAAACATGCACACGCCGCGCTGAGGCACTAAGTCTTGGCTTGGCAGCCGTTGAGAATGGAGCTCCCGTTGGATGTTACCGCCAAGTGCGAATTGCGCGCAGTTATTCGGTTTTTGAAAGCAAAGGGCACTGCGCCGATTGAAATCCATCGTCAATTGACGGAAATGTATGGTGAGTCATGCATGGATGTCAAAAATGTTCGTAAGTTTGCAGCTGGTCGGACCAAAATTCACGACGAACAAAGGAGTGGGAGACCGTCAGTTTCCGAGGAGACAGTGTTGACGGTTGAGTAAAGCATGCGTGAAGATCAGCGGATCACACTGGATGACTCTGCTCGTTGGTTCCTGAGGTTTCCCGAAGAACCGCCCACAGAATTTATCGGAAACAATGAACTACCGGAAGGTGGGCGCAAGATGGTTGCCACTCATGCTGACTGAGGACCACATGCGGCAACGAGTTGATGCTTCCCGCGTATTTCTTCACCGCCTTACAGGACAACTTTCTGGACTCAGTTGTCACAGGTGATGAAACCTGGGCATACCACTTTACACCTGAGACCAAGTAACAATCACGCTAGTGGCAGTATCCTTCTTCGTCAAAGCCGTGGAAATTCAAACAAACACAGTCTGCCGGTAAAGTGATGACAACCGTTTTTTGGGATCGGAAAGGGGTATTGTTGGTCGACTTTATGCCCACTGGGACCACAATTAACGCTGACAGGTACTGTGAGACTCTGAAAAAACTCAAACGGGCAATTCAGAACCGGAGAAGAGGAATGTTGAGCAAGGGCGTACACATTCTCCAGGACAACGCTCGCCCACACATCGCTCGGCAAAGCGTTGCTCTCCTGCAACAGTTTCAGTGGAACATAATCACCCACCCATCCCATAGTCCTGATTTGGCGCCCAGTAACTATCACCTGTTCCCTAGGTTAAAAGAGCATTTGGCCGGAAAGAGATTCAGCTCCGACGATGAGGTGAAAGAAGATGTTCATAACTTTCTGAACAGCATGGCGGCGAGCTGGTATGACATGGGCATACAAAAACGCAACAGCGTCTACAAAAATGCATCGACAGAAATGATGATTATGTCGAAAAATAGCTACGTGTTCAAGCTGTAAACTGATGTAAACCATTGTAGAAATAAACAGGTCTATGTACTTATAAAAAAATAGGAGACCTTACTTTTGGTTCAAAAATGGCTCTGAGCACTATGGGACTTAACATCTTAGGTCATCAGTCCCCTAGAACTTAGAACTACTTAAACCTAAGGACATCACACACATCCACGCCCCAGGCAGGATTCGAACCTGCGACCATAGCAGTCCCGCGGTTCCGGACTGCAACGCCTAGAACCGCACGGCCACCGTGGCCGGCCCTTACTTTTGGGATTACCCTCGTATAAGAGTACCTTCTGTGTAATAGAAGGAAAGAAACTGGTGGAGGAAGCCTCAAGAAACCCAAATATTGGGTTATGCCCCAGAAAACGAACTGAAACACATTACATCGATATGAAAATGTGGGAGACGCACTTCGATAACATATGAACAAGGAAGGACTAAAAGGGAGACCAGACGGAAGCCGCGCGGGATTAGCCGAGCAATCTAGGGCGCTGTAGTCATGGACTGTGCGGCTGGTCCCGGCGGAGGTTCGAGTCCTCCCTCGGACATGGGTTTGAGTGTTTGTCCTTAGGATAATTTAGGTTAAGTAGTGTGTAAACTTACGGACTGATGACCTTAGCAGTTAAGTCTCATAAGATTTCACACACATTTGAATATTTCTGAACCAGACGGCAGACAGGACACAATGCCATAAGCAACTACGGAATGGGTCCCATTGGCCACAGAAGAGGTCAAAAACGCCATTAACAGCACCAAGAACAAAAAAGCTGCACGCCCTGACAGACTTTATACCGAACATTTAAAAGATACTGCCCAAATACTAAAGCGAATATGGACAAAACTCTACAATAAGTGCTAGAAACAGCCTCCATTCCAGAAAACGAAAACCCTAAGTGAAAACAACATATGGACACGAATCATAGGCGCAATACTGCGATGGAACGAAATATGGATCTCGCATAACCTCTCCCTATCGGAGTCTATATTCCTGTCAAATGGAGTCCTTCAGGGAGACCCACTGAGTTCAAATGGCTCTGAGCACTATGGGACTCAACTGCTGTGGTCATCAGTCCCCTAGAACTTAGAACTACTTAAACCTAACTAACCTAAGGACATCACACACATCCATGCCCGAGGCAGGATTCGAACCTGCGACCGTAGCGGTCGCACGGTTCCGGACTGCGCGCCTAAAACCGCGAGACCACCGCGGCCGGCAGACCCACTGAGTCCTCTGTTATTTATCCTTGCAGCGGAAGAAACTGTGAGAATATCCCAAAGGGAAGGTGTAATCTCATATGCATATGCAGACGATATTGTAATAAGCGCAACGCACATTGCAAATTTACAAGAAGCAATAAACGATGTGGAATACTTGTGTGTCGAACACGGCTTCGAAGTAAATGTGGAAAAAAACAGAAATAATAGCACTCCGAAATGTAGGAAGAGCACCTGTATCAGCCGAGATCTTCATACGAGAGAGAAAACTGAATATCGTACCAGACTTTTAGTACCCAAGGGTCACAATACAAACAACCGCAAAGACACCAAAAGGCACTATTCAGAGCAAAAATCTTACCAATACTGACTTAATGGCATAGAAGTTATGGGGCCACATCGTACAGTGAAAAACCAACCGACACTAGAAAGCAATAGGAGTGTCCAAAACAACACGATCCAGACTTTTATACTTGCTGGTGGAGGAGCCCTTTATCATTAAATACCTACGGATAAGCCTAATGTTACCCAAGACGAGCGCTTTGGAAAGTCTACTAAACACACTGAAGGAAAAAACCTCCAGAATTTTACAGCACAGGCGTCATGATTGACCAAACATGGACAAAGGAAAACTTCGAAATGAGACACGTGATCAACAGAATGGCAGTCCATGGTTTCCCTCTCCTCATTTGCACCAGCACGTCATAGCATGAAACAAACGCAATGTGTGAGAGTGAACTGTTTCATCAGTATGGAAACGTTATCATATAGAACTCTGTACCAAATAAGTGACTATGCAAATAACAATACGTAAAATTTCTGATTTCGCGTACTGTATTATTATTGTGCTTTGAACTTGTATGGTTATTTGGCTGCAATAAACTTATTATTATAGGTTTCAAGATCGAGATTCATTTCGTAATTTTATCCGAACAGAAGAAAGAGATTGTTTTGAAAATACTGACCATCACTGAAAAACATCAAGCAGTCCATAAAACAAAGAGACAGGTATATATCTTTTACACAGAAAACCACTGCTATAGACGTTTCGAATTCCCCTCACCCCAACAACACATACACACTTTTCACCAAACTCCAATCAAAAGATAGGGGGATCTAAGCGCAGTGATCATGTGACCAATGAAGCCATCAAACTTCCCAGGAGGGATACTGCGAGTCAGTTCTTCGGTTGCCTGAACATTGCCGTCTATGGTCGATGTCGATTGCCTTCTTTCCCCATCAGCGCCATCCTCGTCTGTGCGGCCTTGTTCACATTGTTGGGACCATTCCACTATGACTAGAAACGATAGTGCATTTGATCCACATACCATTAGAATTTCAAGGTCAATCTGTGTGCAATCTAGACTTTTGGCAACAAAAATCGTGCTGTCCCGCATGCTTCAACTTTGGAATCCACTTCTAATTGCCTTGCCATTTCACCCCGAAGCTGTGATGCACCCATAATCCATTCCGCAACAGAACTGTCTGCAGAAAATACGAAACGTGTAGACTCCTCTGACATTGCGAAACTCTTGTGGACTCGCATTCGGGAGGACGACGATTCAAACCCGCGCCCGGCCGTCCAGATTTAGGTTTTCCGTGATTTCCCTAAATGGCTCCAGGCAAATGCCGGGATGTTTCCCCATTCTTGACACAGTGCGAGCTTGGGCTCCGTCTCTAATTACCTCAATGTCGACGGGACCGTAAATCATGTCTTCCTTCCTTCTTAGCATGGTACGGCATGTGTAACCTGTTTTTTGCTGTTCCCTCGTATTTCATTAACAGTTTGTTGGATTGGTTACAGAACGTGTTAAAATTTATCCCAAGACAATTAGCATATAACAGCGTCCAAAACAAATGAGGGGACGAAAATATAATGATTATAAAGAATCCGCCTCGACTGCAAATAGAAACCGGCTGTTGACCTAGGTTTCGGCGCGGATAACCACGCCTTATTCGGAACCCACTAAACTACAAACTGCCAACAGAGGCACTGTATTAATATTGGACCATGCCTCTTTAGGCAGTTTGTAGTTTAGTGTGTTCCGAAGAAGGCGTGGTTATCCGCGCCGAAGCCTAGGTCAACAGCCGGTTTCTATTTGCAATCGAGGCGGATCCTTTATAATCATTAAATTATTCACGAATGCTGACGCGCTGCAATGTTAAAAGTTCTCAAGGACGAAAATATACTTTGCTAGGTAACGGAACTTTATTACAAAAACAAAATTGCACTATAACCATAATTCGCTCATACATTAAAAATTATACCTGGCACTAAGAAATAACAATAATAAAAAAAGAATAAAATATACCCCAAAGGTAAAATTCAGGCAACAAGATAGTCTTAAAAAGGAGAAGCAATTTGTTCTATAACTAATTTCACAAGAAATCTGATGCAAAGGCGTTACAAAATGCAATAAGTGAACTAAAGTGCATAATAATTGTGCATTAATCACTGTGGGTTGGCACATCTAGCGAATTCAAATGGAAACTTCGACAAAGCAGAGGAAAGGTAACTAAATACAAGTGTTTCACTAGGCGAATCCTAAGTACAGGGCACACACCACAAGGCACAAACACTGTCTGGGTACTTGTTTACAGAGCTAGGGATCTTCACTGTAGCCTCATAATATATATATTCACTTATGAACCGGCCGGGGTGGCCGAGCGGTTCTAGGCGCTACAGTCTGGAACCGCGCGACCGCTACGGTCGCAGCTTCGAATCCTGCCTCGGGCATGGATGTGTGTGATGTCCTTAGGTTAGTTAGGTTTAAGTAGTTCTAGGGGACTGATGACCTGAGAAGTTAAGTCCCATAGTGCTAAGAGCCATTTGAACCATTTTTCACTTATGAAATTTGTTATTAACAATCCGGACGAATTCAAAAGTAATAGCAGTGTACATGGCTACAACACTAGAAGAAAGGATGATCTCCACTACTCAAGGTCAAATCTAACTTTGGCTCAGAAGGAGGTAAATTATGCTGCCACAAAAGTCTTTGGTCACTTACCTAATAGCATCAAAAGTCTGACATATAGCCATATAGCATTTAAAAGGAAATTAAAAGAATTTCTGGACGTCAACTCCTTCTACCCATTAGCTGAATTTCTGTGCTGTCCCGCATGCTGCAACTTTGGAATCCACTTGTAATTGCCTTGCCATTTCACCCCCACACTGTGATGCACCCATAATCAATTCCGCAACATAACTGTCTGCAGAAAATACGAAACGTGTAGTCTCCTCTGACAATGCGAAACTCTTGTGGACTTGCATTCGGGAGGACGACGGTTCAAACCTGCAGGCGGACACACCCCCCACACACAAAAAAAAAAAAATTGTCATTTAATATTTTGTGTAATGTAATATCTTGTATACGCACCTTTTCTTAACCTGAGACGTTCCACATCATTACGAAGTGTCGTATTCATGATCTATGGAACAAGTACTAATCTAATCTAATCAATCACAATAGGCTGGAATATTCTGACAAGGAGGCTATCCATGACACGACGACCGGACACTT
Source organism: Schistocerca nitens (assembly GCF_023898315.1). Classification (NCBI taxonomy): domain Eukaryota; kingdom Metazoa; phylum Arthropoda; class Insecta; order Orthoptera; family Acrididae; genus Schistocerca; species Schistocerca nitens. Next base: position 298,277,806 of record NC_064618.1, on the reverse strand, counting down.
TAATCACATCGCATAGCGTCCATCTTTAACAACTCTCGCAAATATGACAGCACTGATGTTGTAATGATACGCAGTTTGATGTCCCGCAGTGCAGTAAGTGCTTCACTGTAGAGTAGGGGTCTACATCGGATTTTTTAGTTCCTTCTCCAGCCAGGAACAACCTCCTGAGGTCTGTTCCAGCAATACCTATTCCATGGGCAGGTCATTTTTCCGCGATGACAGATGAATTTCGCCGGCCTGTGTGGCCGAGCGGTTCTAGGCGCTTCAGTGTGGAACCACACGACCGCTACGGTCGCAGGTTCGAATCCTGCTTTGGGCATGGATGTGTGTGATGTCCTTAGGTTAGTTAGGTTTAAAGAGTTCTAAGTTCTAGGGGACTGATGACCTCAGATGTTAAGTCCCATAGTGCTCAGAGCCATTTGCACCATTTGAACAGATGAATTTCTCCGAAATATCTCGTCGTTGCACACAATATGACGACCGGCGAGCAGGGAAGCAGCAGGTGGGAGACTCAGAATAGTCTGTTTCAGCGGGAATCCCGTTAGCGCGGCACGGCGTACGGCTTCGAGCGTAAGCGACGCCCACGTCACTAGCCCGCGCCGTCTCGCCTGCACCAACGACGTCCGGCGGCGACCACGGCGCGCCTTCGCCAAAAGACGTGTTTACCACTCAAGACACCAAGACCGCGACAGTTACTTCCAAAATTGGCGGGGACTTTGTTAAGTACACTATCTAATCAAAATTATCAGGGTAGCTATCAGTGGTCATTAATATGGGGTCTGTCCGCCCTTCGCCTTCGTGATGGTTTGAACTCTGCAGGGGACATTAATATTTCTGAATCTCTGTGGGGTAATGACAGCCAATTCATCCCCAAGAGCCGAAACCAGAAGGTACTGATGTTGGAAGCTCTGGTCTGGAGCGAAGTCGACACTGCAACTCCTCCCAAAGGTGTTCATCTACATCTACATCTACATCTATACTCCGCGAGCCACCTTACGGTGTGTGGCGGAGGGTACTTATTGTACCACTATCTGATCCCCCCTTCCCTGTTCCATTCACGAATTGTGCGTGGGAAGAACGACTGCTTGTAAGTCTCCGTATTTGCTCTAATTTCTCGGATCTTTTCGTTGTGATCATTACGCGAGATATATGTGGGCGGTAGTAATATGTTGCCCATCTCTTCCCGGAATGTGCTCTCTCGTAATTTCGATAATAAACCTCTCCGTTCATTGGGTCCAGGCCTCTGGATAGGTCAGTCCACTTCAGAAACACTGTTCACAAACCATTCCATGGCAGTTCTCGCTTTCTGACAGGGTTCATCGCCATGCTGACGCAAACAACCATCGTCTCCCAACCGTTTCTCTACTATGCCCAAGTGCATAATATTGTAAAATGTTGTCATCACCTTCCGCATTTAATGTTCTCTTAAGCGAACTACCAGAAACACCACCATTCCGTGACACCACCTGTAATAATAAGTGTGTGGTGTATATAGGAGGGGCGTTTGAAAAGTCCGTGCAAAGTCCGAGAGATGGCACCACCGGCGCGTATCGGGATTATGTTTAGTTAGTAGCATCTTTGGAAAGAACGCACACCAAGTTTCAGCCATATTGGTCTATTTCTTAGTGTTCGGCATTCGTGTGAATCAAAGAAGTCGAGTACTTGTCAAAACATAGACAAAAAAGAATTTCGTGTGCCAATTAAACATTACTTTATGAAAGGCAAACGCATCAGGAGACTAAAGGGAAGCTTGATAAACATTGCGGTGACTCTGCACCTTCGATTAGAAGAGTTTATAAGTGGTTTCAAAATTTTCGGAGAGCCCATATTGGCAGAAGGGATGCTGAACGTTCTGGACGCCCTGTGAAGGTTACGACTCCAGAAATCATTGATAAAATCCATGATATGGTGATGGATGACAGAAGAGTAAAGGTGCGTGAATTGCAAGTGCTGTGGGCATCTCGAATGAATGGGTACATAATATTTTGCATAAACATTTGAGAAAGCTATCCGCAAGATGGGTTCCACGATTGCTCATGCTTGACCAAAAACAGAATCAGGTGAAGTGTTGCAAGGATTGTTTGCAGCTGTTCAGGAAAAATCCACAGGACTTTAAGCATCGTTTCGTTACTATGGATGAAACATGGATACATTACTATACTCCTGAGACCAAACAAAAATCTAAACAATGGGTTACCAAGGGTGAATCTGCACCAAAAAAGGCGAAGACCATTCCTTCGGCTGGAAAGGTTATGGCGACTGTCTTTTGGGAGTCGCAACGGATAATCCTCATCGTCTATCTGGAAAAGGATAAGACTATTACAGGTGAATATTATTCATCGTTATTGGACCGTTTGAAAACCGAGCTGCAAGAAAAACGCCAGCGATTGAACCGCAAAAATGTCCTTTTCCATCACGACAATGCACCAGCACACACTTCAGCAGTTGTGGTCGCAAAATTATTGGAAATAGGATTCCAACTCGTTTTACATCCCCCCTATTCTCCAGACTTGGCTCCCTCAGACTACTATTTGTTCCCCAATTTGAAGGAATGGCTGGCAGGACAAAGATTTAATCAAACGAGGAGGTGATACCAGCAACTAATAGCTTTTGTTCAGACTTGGACCATTCCTATTATTCGGATGGGATCAAGAAATTAAAACAGCGTTGGACAAAGTGTATAAGTCTAAAAGGAGACTATGTCGAAAAATGAAAACGTTTTACCCCAAACACGTAAGTATTTTCTATTTTTGGACAGACTTTTCAAACTCCCCTTGCAGTATCTTGTTCATCTTGTAGATAATACGATAAGGGAAAGGGTGAAAATCGGCACAAGCACATACTGCACTCCTCTCGAAAAGTATCAAAGGCGCCTTTGAACTTAACGTTCCCACCCAAGGTACGTATCACCATCAACAGTATCGAATACCCTCACTTCGTGACACAATGTTGAAACGTTTGGAATTTAATCCAGGACTTTGGTACAAAGTCAGGTGATTAGGGACTTTACACCACCACCCCTCCTGTCTCCCCTGCCATAAATGCAAACGGCAAATTGCCAGCAGTGCACGGCGTACCCGAACGGTCACTCATCCAATCACTGGGCCCATCCTATGGTGCTCAACTTCGGTAATCTGACGGGAACCGGTGTATCCTCCTTTGGATGGCCCATCTCTCAACAGGCGTTCCTTGACATATAATTAATGGAATTTTTCTTCTGGTGTTGACCAGTACCACCTTCTACAGACACTTTTTCCTAAATACACTATATACTGACTGAATAACGATGGGGATATGATATAATCCTGCCTTAGTTCCCTGTCAACTATGACCCCCCTTTCACGTCCTTCGACTTTTAAAACTGCAGTTTGGTTTTTTTTTTGTAAGTTGCAGATAACATGTGCTCTTCATATCTGATCCTTGATGAATTCAGAATTCCTAAGCAATTATCGAAGTGAACATTGTCTAAATCTCTTGTATTCATATATTTCTTCGGAACCGAAAGCGATCTTCTCTCACAGAGGCTTCTAAGCAGGCGTTCCATTCTTCTGTAGATAATTCCTGTCAGTATTTTGCAACAATGACTCAACAGCTCAATGTAATGCACCTGACACCAGCTGCCTTTACTGGTGTTAGATTTATTACACTGTTCGTGATGTCTAGAAGTATTTCGCCATCCCATGTATCCAGCATAACAAGTGGATCAAGTTTTTTAATTGTTGGTTCTTCCAGGGATATTAATAAAAAAACAAACACCGACCAAACAGGCCTTGAAGGCCCAACAGTGCCGACCGGCTGCCGTGTCCTCCTCAACAATTAGGCGTCACCAGACGCGGATACAGAGGAGCAGCCGGCCGGAGTGGCTGTGCGGTTCTCGGCGCTGCAGTCTGGAACCGAGCGACCGCTACGGTCGCAGGTTCGAATCCTGCCTCGGGCATGGATGTGTGTGCTGTCCTTAGGTTAGTTAGGTTTATTTAGCTCTAAGTTCTAGGCGACTGATGACCTCAGAAGTTAAGTCGCATAGTGCTCAGAGCCATTTGAACCATTTGAACAGAGGAGCATATGAGGTGTGATAATAAAGTAATGAGACTGAGGTGAAAAAAATGTTGCTTGCTGTTTTAGTCAAGTTTCGTGTTGTTTCCTTCAAAGTAGTTCCCTTCTGATTGCACACACTTTTTCCAGCTCTTCTGCCATTGATGGTAACATTTCTGGGAGTCATCTTCTGTGATATCCTCGAACACCCTCGTCACAGCGTTTTGGACATCTTGTGTTGTTTGAAAATGGTGTCCCTTGACCACCGGTTTGACTCTTGGAAATAGAAAAAAGTCGCAGAGAGCGCTATCTGGTGAATAAGGTGGCTGTGGTAGCACTGAAATTTTTTTTTAGGCTAAAAATTGCTGTGCTGACAGAGCAGTATGGGATGGCGCATTATTGTGATGCAGAATCCAACTATCAGCAATGTTGGCATGGACACGAAGAACTCTTTTGCGAAGTCTTTCTAAAATTCCTTTGTTTGTCCAGGAGGCAACCACTCTTTATGAACAATTCCCTTCGAATCAAAAAAGCACACAAGCATGCATTTCACTTTTGACTTTGACATGCGAGCTTTTTTTGATCTGGGTGATCCCTTTGAGCACCATTGTCTCTGGATAGTACTGAAAAAACCAACTTTCATCACCAATGATAACACGGCTCAACAATTCTGGACTGATTTCCATTTGCTCCAACAGATCGGCTGCCACATTTTTCCGTGTTTCTCGCTGTTGTGGTGTGAGATTTTTGGGGACCATTTTTGCACAAATCTTTTTCATACCAAGATCTTCAGTTATTATTAGACAAACCGTATCTCGATTGATGTTCAGTTCTTCTGCAATCATTTTCAGGGATAATCTTCGATCAGATCGTACGAGTTCACGCACCCTGGCCAAGTTGACATCCGTCTGTGAGATTGATTGTCGTCCACTGCTGTCTTCATCTTGAACATTCGTTCTGCCTTCACTAAACGTCTTATGCCAACGAAAAACTTCAGCTCTTGACATAACCTCCTCTTCAAAAGCCTTCTGAAGCCTACCGTAAGTTGTCGTCGCGTTTTCACCCAATTTAACGCAAAAAGAAATTGTATACTATTGCGCAATATTATGAGGTTCCATTTCCGTGGCGAGAGACACAAACACGTGTTAACTTATTACAGCACAACTCACGACTGAGCAGTTGCATCGATGTGCCACTTGGACTAGAAGTGGCTTATAGACCAAGGTCAAAGATATTGACACTACGCAAGCTTGCAGGGTTGCCACATCTTGCAAAGAAAATCAGTCTCATTCCTTTATTGTCGCACCTCGTATGGTCATCACACCACTTACCTGGCCGTTGTCAGTTTTCGAGACCGGCACCGCTACTTCTCAATCAAGTAGCCTCACAAGGCCTGAGTGCACCCCGATAGCCAACAGCAGTCGGCAGACCCAGACGGTGACCCATCTAGCTGATAGCCAAGCCCGACAGAGCTTAACTTCGGTGATGAGACGGGAACCGGTGTTGCCATTGCGGCACGGTCGTTGGCTCAGGGCACTAAATACCATCTAAAATTCTGTAATTTCGCCTTTGTAGCAAGTGAATAGCCGTGTTAGAAGATCGCGCCTGGTGTGGTAGCGCCGTGAACTGAAGCGGCGCCGTGAGAAGTATGTGCAGCCCTGCGGTCTCGCGCAGCGGTTTCGGGTTGTGAGCGGAGTGCGACACGCCACGCCACCACAGAGCAGCAGGCAGCTAGCGACAAGCCGAATAATAATACCCCGCGCAAACCACAGCGCGAGGTGGGCGGAATGCGGCATCGCACAGAGCGCTCCACAGTTCCTATTGTCGAGAGTATTCAGTGTACGAAGTTTTGGTCACGAACCCATGTCTGCAAATGTACTGTTTGGAAATAACATGAGGTACGATGAAGAAGAAACGGGTTATTTTTGTTTTTCTTAAAGAATATTTATTTATTCGTCAACATCAACTTTGTGCCCTTCAAAGTAATACCACTCAGATGTAATACACTCATGCTCTTAAATTAAGGCCGGGATGGTTCCTCTGAAAGGGCACGGCCGACTTCCTTCCTCATCCTTCCCTAATTCGATGAGACCGATGACCACGCTGTCTGGTCTCCTTCCCCAAACAACCAACCAATCTTAAATTAAGGATACTTGCAGAATGTGGTGCCACACAACGTGGCACTACACAAAACTGGCGCTAATAGCATAGGCACGTAGGGAACACACACGACACAGATCTGTACGTCCACGGTATATCCTCCGCATGTTCCCCGACTTCAATACGGGATATGATCACCATGCACGCGTACACAGTCCGCACAACGGGTTGGCATACTCTGGATCAGGTGGTCGAGCAGCTGTTGGGGTATAGCCTTCCATTCTTGCACCAGTGCCTGTCAGCGCTGCTGAAGTGTCCTAGGGGTTTGAAGACGTGCAGCAATACGTCGACTGAGAGCATCCCAGGCGTGCTCGTTGAGGTTTAGATCTGGAGAACAGGCAGGCCACTCCATTCGCCTGATATCTTCTGTTTCAAGGTACTCCTCCAAGATGGCAGCTCGGTGGGGCCGTTCGTAATTATCCATCAGGAGGAAGGTGGGACCAACTGAACCCCTGAAAAGGCGGACATATTGGTGGAAAATGACGTCCCGATACGCCTGGCCTGTTGCAGTTCCTCTGTCAAAGACATGCAGGGGGGTACGTGCACCAATCATAATCCCACCCCACACCATCAAACCGCGACCTCCATACAGGTCCCTTTCAAGGACATTAAGGGGTTGGTATCTGGTTCCTGGTTCACGCCAGATCAAAACCCGGCGAGAATCACTGTTCAGACTACACCTGGACTCGTCCGCGAACATAAACTGGGACCACTGTTCCAGTGACCATGTACTGTGTTCTTGACACCAGGCTTTACGGGCTCTCCTATGACCAGGGGTCAGTGAAATTCACCTTGCAGGTCTCCGGGCGAATAAACCATGTCTGTTCAGTCCTCTGTAGACAGTGTGCCTGGAGACAACTGTTCCAGTAGCTGCGGTAAGGTCACGAGCAAGGCTACCTGCAGTACTCCGCGGCCGTCTGCAGGCAACGACGGTGAGTATCGGTCTTCTTGTGGTGTTGTACACTGTGGACGTCCCGTACTGTAGCGCCTGGACACGTTTCCTGTCTCCTGGAATCGTTGCCATAATCCTGAGATCACACTTTGTGGCACACGGAGGGCCCGTGCTACGATTTGCTGTGTTTGGCCAGCCTCTAGTCGCCCTAGTATTCTACCGCTCATAACGTCATCAATATGTGTTATTTGAGCCTTTTTCGACACACAGTCACCATTAGCCCGTCCGAAAACGCCTGCACACTTACTCGCTGCACAGTACTCTGACATGCACCAACACACCTATGCGTGAGTGTACATTTGTACCAGCGCTTTTCCCAATCTTGGAAGCACTTCTAGGACTCACTTTCGTTATGGTATTCTGCTCCTCCAGCTATTCTGTTTTCATCTCATCCGTCGTGGCAAAATAACGTCCTTTCGTGTGAAAAGAAGTGCCAGGGGCAAGAACGTTGTTTTTCTTTATTACATTTTTACCAAAAGATCACGAACAAGCATTGAGATGTGAGCAGATCACGAACAAGCATTGAGATGTGAGCGGGAGCATTACGATGATGCAGTTTCCGCAAGTGGTTTGCCACATTTCTGATCGTTTCCGTCCGACTGCTTCACGCAAACGGCGCATAACTTCCAGACAGTATTTCATACTGACCGTACGACCATTAGGCACAATCCCATGGCAATCGAAGAAAACGATGAGAAGAACCTTCACATGTGATCGAACTTGAATTTTTTCGGCCTTGGCTCTGCAGGCAGTTCCCATTGGGACTACTGGGCCTTGGACTCGATGTCATATCTGCATACCCATGTTTCGTCACGTTCTTTAAAAGTTTTCAATCATCGCGGACTGCACTCAGCTATTCCTGAGCGATGTCCAAGCGACTTCGGTTTCGTTTGAAATTCAACAATTTCAGAACAAATTTTGCTGCTACACGTTTCGTGCTCAAAACATCCGAAAAAAATGCTTGGCATGTGTCAACATCAACCTCTCTGTCGGTGGTTCGGCGATTTGCCAGAACAATTTTCTTTACTTCGTCCACATTGTTGTCGATATTGTGCTAGGGCGTCCAGGGCGGTCGTCTTCAACGCCTTGTCGACCCCTTCTGAAACGTATACACTACTCGCAAACTCTTGTCTTACTCATTGTAGCTCGCCAAAAGTAACAGCAAACGTTCCGAACGCGGTGCTGCAGTTTATTCCATCTCTCAAACAAAATTTAATGTAAATTCTTTGATAAATCTTCTCTGAAAATAAAATTTCGCCCAATACTTGAAAACACACATAACCTTTTCGACTGGCAACAATAAACTAAGTACTCAAAACAGTTGAAAATGCAAACATTCATCACGAACATCTGAACCAATGTTACAGAACACCCTCCGAAGAGCCCTCATATACGCGTATAACATATTGCCAAACATTCGAATACTACAGTTTGATACTAATTACTATGCGAATTACACAGCAGTTAATAAGGAAGTTCTGGTTAGAAGCCAAAGGTTATGACTACAGGCCGGCCGAAGTGGCCGTGCGGTTAAAGGCGCTGCAGTCTGGAACCGCAAGACCGCTACGGTCGCAGGTTCGAATCCTGCCTCGGGCATGGATATTTGTGATGTCCTTAGGTTAGTTAGGTTTAACTAGTTCTAAGTTCTAGGGGACTAATGACCTCAGCAGTTGAGTCCCATAGTGCTCAGAGCCATTTGAACCATTTGTTTATGACTACATCAAATTAAAGTACACTTGATATCTAGACTCTATAATTAGTAGGGATATATTCCTTAATGACTATCAATGTTCACAAGAATTTACATTTGCTTCATAGTCTGTTCGCAATGTATGCACTTTTTCATCAAAGTCTGCAGTATAATAGGGGAGCAACGTAAAATATTTGCATCATCGCTTGTAAGTAAAGAGAAATTATGCAGTCCTTTATTACAAATGTATATTTTCAGCCCTAGCAATAATTTGGAACTTTATGGTTCCTAATAAATCAAAGCACATTTAATTTGTAACTCCAATGTCTGTAAGGAAACGATGCAACTTAGATTTTGCTTATAAATTAATCAAATGCTATTCGCGTTGTTAATTTCCATATAGTATCTTGTTTCAAGCTTCTAAATTTTTTATTTCACAAACTATCTATACATACTCATCAGGAAGTAACGCACCTAAATTACGTTATCCATAATTTCTCTCTGTGTATTAGTTTTGTAAATTTGCATCTTAAACAACATTATTGAGCGGCACTGTCATAACGCAGATTGTGGCCAGTTAGAACATCAGGTCACTTTCAAATGTCCCGTTTCATAGCACGCACACAAACCGAGAGACGAGGGCGCCGTTGTCAGGCCCTGTTTACATTGTGACATAACATATTATATTCGTCCGACTACTACAACGGCTGCGAGAAACTTGATAAGTCTGCAACTATAGGAGGGTTGACTGTGGTGCTCCGCAGAAGCGCCGCACTCTCGACTTTGAAGAGGGCGTTCTTCGTCACGCACGAGAGAGCCCGGCGACGAGTACTCGAAACTATACACATGCCGTCGGCTCTTGTAGAGCAAACGGCTCGTTCTACATCTACATACACACTCCACAAGCCACCATATGGTGTGTGGCGGAGGGCACCTTGTACCACTACCAGCCACTTCCTCTCCTGTTCCACACCGAGCGAGGTGGCGCAGTGGTTAGACACTGGACTCGCATTCGGGAGGACGACGGTTCAATCCTGCGTCAGGCCATCCTGATTTAGGTTTTCCGTGATTTCCCTAAATCATTCCAGGCAAATGCCGGGATGGTTCCTCTGAAAGGGCGCGGCCGACTTCCTTCCCCATCCTTCCCTAATCCGATGACCACGCTCTCTGGTCTCCTTCCGCAAAACCAACCAGCCAATCCTGTTCCACTCGCAAGACGAGCGAAGGAGAAACAATTGCCTGCCGTTAGTTTTCCCCGGCAACAGCAACGCTTCCTCCCTTGGCTGTCGACAGTGGAGGTTGGGGATGGCATTAGCCCTCAATACATTTTATCACAGACGCTCGCACATTTGTGAGTCAGGAGTTAAAATGGATATAAATGTTGGGAATGGCTTTATCCGGTATAAATAGAACCTCTAATATTTTGACTTGAAGCACCTGAAGATGCAAATTTAATTTACTAAACTGGTCTTGTTCTCCAATAAAGAATTCTAATAGTCGCAGCAGTCTTGTTTAGCAACCCGCCTCGGAATTGCTTCGATGTTTACCTTTAATTCGATCTGGTGGGGATCCCAAATACTCGAGCAATAGCCAAGAGTGGGTCGCCCTAGTGTTCTATATGTGGTATTCTTTACGAATGAACTATACGTTCCTAAAATTGTCTCCGCTGCATGCGTTCCGTGAAGCGAGAAATTTGAAAGATATCCGATCTTCAAACTTATTTTAGATCCAACTATACATCTCCGGACATGGATTCCTTACCGAATGTTATCTACACATTCCCCTTTACAACCCATGGAGCATGTAATAGGAATTGTGAAACACCCGAATTACTGCCGCGTCGCAAATAGATTCTTTTCATATTAAGGGAGTTTAATTAAAATTTTCATTTCCAAGAATACATTTTTAGGGCGAGCTATTAAATTACTTTTGCCGACTTTGCAACTTCTCCGTCAGTGACTGCGGGCTCTGCGTGTCATCTGTGAAGGGAAGATTTCTGTTGCATTATTCCAGATACAACTGCTGTAAAGCGCTTGACACAATGTGTTATACGCCTTTGTAGAATTTGTTTCGGAATATATTTAGTGGTCTACAGAGTGTATTTCTCTTCTATGTAGCCATTTGCCACACCACTAAATCTATTTCATAGTTGCTACGGAGGGGTTGTTTTTCAGGAAAAACACCTACGGACCCTGCTGATAGGGAGACAGTTGGAGTGATTTTCAGGTGACAATAAGACCCGTCTAAGCTATCCCCGTGGAGTGTGATGGAGAGTTCGCACTATCGTAATTTCGAACAGCGACCAAACAGAACGGCGTGCCGCCTGGAACTGGCTGTTCCTACTGTGGAAATGCTAGCTATTTTTCTGAAGAGAAAAAAACAATTCCAAATGTGTTTGTATTAACCTACTTAACTTTCTTACTGAAGGATTGGTTTGTTTTATTTGCTGATAAGCAGTATAATACAACATATCCGTTTGTTTTCTAAATAATGAACATAAACTGAAATTATAATTAGACAGACAAACACAGCCCGGGTATTGGATCAACAGAAAGTTCCCGTACCTCTGCGTATCTTTTTCACTTCATTAATAAATAATAATTGAATATCGTAGTCGTAATCAGTGAAACTGTTGGACAGTTGACCACAGTGTAGTACTAGGAAGCGACATGCATCCCTTTTGGCTTTGACGTGTTCGTTAGGTGATTGTCTCCGTTATCAGCGTCTAAGTCTCATTAAGACCGCAGCAAGATGGTCTAGTAATAACAGGATCTTATATAGTAGATAATACATACAGGTTTGTCCGATGTAAATACAAATCATATTTCAAAAGACTTTACAGGTATCGAAATAAAGCTTTCACGAAATGATGAATCTGGAAAGACGTGAGTAGCTTGTTGCGTAACTACCGCAGTTTAACAACCAAGATACTGATGAAACTCTTATTTTTTCCCTCCAAAATAACATTATGTACTTAATGACATTCTAAACTACTTGAAAACGGCATAGTATAGCTCCCTTTTAGATGTTTAACTACTTTGCAAAACTATCTGGCAAATGTGACGCCAAATTCTGGCGGCACTACGTAGTTTCGTTAATGTTACTTTTTTCAAGCAACAGAAGATGGAGATCATACTACTGCAGCTCCCTTGTCATGTGACAACGGTTATTGTAGATAGAGTTGTAGCTGCACTGAAATGTATAGAGGCGTTGCATACTGTACAACATTATCAACAGATAACCAAAAATATCATCGTAAGCAGTATCTTTTTAGATTTGTTTTCCGCTCAAAAGATTTTTAAGTTACTGATGGAATCCAGTACGGCTCTGAGGGAATCCAGTACGCTGTACTGGAAGGTGGATGAATGTTCAACAGGATCGAAAGTGATATCGACAGTGGTGGAAGGAAACATAATACGACCGCTCATGTTCTATATATAGATTGCCTACAAAAAAACCGTTAAGCACGCAGAAGGGAAGCAGGAAACGAAATGTAACTTCCTTCAGAGGGTATGCGGTATTGTCTCAGTGATTACGAAATCGAGTCCAATTTACAAAGAACCTGGCAGCAAGAGCCCACTTATCAGTACGATGTTGACCCCATCTGGCCCAGATGCATGCACTGATTCAATTGGGAAAGATGTCGCGAGCCATTGCGTCGTCTTGGGCAAGCTGACCCACAACTGTCGTAATTGGTCCTTGATATTCTAGATACTAGCACTGGAACGGAGTTGATACCAGAGTGGAGCCACACATGTTCTATTGAGGACATATCTAGGGATCTTGCTGGCCACGATAGTACCTCAACAAGCACGCATTCTTAGAGACATGTGCCCTGTGTTGACGAGCATTGTCCGGTTGAAAAATGGCACCACGACACTGACGCATGAGAGATAACATCTGAGGAAGCAGAAGTCCGTAACGTAGCACAGTGTAGTCAGAGTTTCCCTAATCACTATCGACGGTGACCTGAAATCACATCCATGGCGACAGTAGTGGCACCGCTGTGCCTGTCGAAATCATTGAAAGATGGGATCTCTCGCCAGGTCGCCACCATTCTCGCCATCGATGGTCATCCGTGGTAGCGTAGACCGCGGTTCGTCTGTTGAAAACAATGCGACGCCATTCATCAATAGTCCTTGCATCCTGATCACATCAGCCCTCCAAACGCAGCTGTTTGTTTTGAGATGTTACAGGCAGCTTACGGGTGCGACGAAACTTCAGCAGTCAAGCTGCTGCTAGTCTCGACCAACGGGGCTGAATGACAAAGAAAGTTGCTGGGATTTCATTACTTGTTTTCGGATAGCAAGTGCAGATGTTTTGGGGTTACTATGTACCTGGAGCACGATCCTCCCTTGTAGTGGTCAGACGCAGCTGGCCGGGTCATCGATGACGACTGTGCCTGTTGTTATGTTGCCAAGCATACCACCATTATACTACTGCCACACCCGAAAACCCCACAAATCTGGAGACTGCACTATTCGGCCAGCCGATGAAATGGAGACCCAGAGTGATGCCCCTTCCAAACTCTGCCAAGTGCTGATAACGCTATCTCATAAGTGCACGTGGCATCTCCATTCCTTCACAGTGATCACTCAACATCTGACGCCGTTCACGCCCCTTATACACTCTATAAGGACTGATAACACGCTAAACACAAACAACACTAATGCACTCTGGTGCAGATCTACCTGTCACAGAGAATAGCAACTCCAATCATTCACATACCCGCCGATGGCACATATGTGTACTAAGTGACATTGAGATCCCACCGTACCTTCTGGGTTCTTCACTTTTTTTGCTAGGCCATCTATGCAGGGTGAGTCACTAACTATTGCCACCTAGAATAACTCCGAAAGTATGATACTAGTTGTAAAGTTTGTGGGACAAATGTTGCATGGGATACTTTCTGATAGCGGCTATCGAGACGAATCCAATGATGTGTAACACTAATGTCAACGAAGGTCACAAAGGTGGCATCAACGTCTATTTACAGAAGGTGCTCGAAGTGATGACCATTGGTATCAGAGCAGTGCTACAATCTTCTATCATGAATTGAGTAGTATTCCTTATCACATCGGCACTTATCGAAGCATGTGATCTGACAATTCTGTCTCGTAGAGCGTGTACATAGTAAATATTCGCCGAATATGGGGTATCCATCTAACGTGCCTTTGACATGTAAACACCATACGACGGTTTCGCAATGCAACACTAATAGGAACGGTAAGACTAGTATCGTCGAATCAAGCGAATGTGAATGATGTATTCCTTCGAAGAACAAGTCGATATGCTTCTCATTTACGGAGAATACCAACGGAATTCAGTGAGAGCTGGAGACACACGCTGAAAGATATCCTCAACGTACTCACCCTACACGTCGTACATTTAAATATGCATATGATAAATTGAGAACAACAGGATCTTTAACGCATCGGAAATATATCCGGCAAGGGATGGTTACTAATGAGGAAACGGAAATTGGTACTCTTGCCACTGTGGTTCGAGATCCTTGTGTTAGTTCGCGTCAAATCGCAAGGGAATCTGGCATGAGCCAGAGTAGTGTTGTTTGTGTTCTGCATCGCCATAAATATCATCCTTACCATATCAGTCTCCACCAGGAATTAACTGGTACGGACTGTATGCGTCGCATTGAATTCTGCCGATGGGCTCAACTTCAAATTCAGAGGGATGACACATTTATTAATTTGATTTGATTTACTGACGAGGCTACATTCACGAACTATGGAAATGTTAATTTGCATAACACGCATCATTGGGCAACTAAGAATCCATGTTGACTGCGGCAGGTTGCACACCAAAAACCGTGATCACGGAATGTGTGGTTAGCTTTCGTTAAATGTGGCCAAGAGAAAGAATCAGACTCTCCCCGACTACAATATCAGAACTCGTCACGTCGCATAAATCCATGGAGGTAGCGCAACGACACGGTGTGAATTGAAAATCAGTAGCAGGGATGACAACCCCAAGACTTTAAGATTTGTTCATAGGATTCTGGGAAGCTGTGGTACATCTGTTAAGGAATCCACGCAGGAATTACTAGTGTGAGTTACTGAGGTACTGCTCCAGTGTTAGGGTCTTCATAATGTCGGCTTGAGATATCTCGTGAGACGTGAGAATTCAGGGACGGGCTGCGGCAATCGTGACGAGTCGGTAATAGTGGAATCGAATGATTAACAAGCACGCTCAAGAAACGTAAAAGGAAACGGGATATCGACCTCGTAACAGTCGCTGGGAAACTTTTTTTTTAATTTATTGCCTTTCGAGAGGTGCCCCTACAGCCATCTCAGTAGTGGAATGTCAATTATGACTATACGAACGTATGGGCCACACAAAACTCAGTCCGCGAGGGGAGTAAATCTCAAACCTGGCCGGGAATCGAACGCGAGCTCCTTAGGTTCCCAATCCGCCGCGCTGATGACGCTGCTACCGAGACGGACGTTGGATTATTTTAAATAAACGGAATTCGTGGAGACTGTGCTTTAGTTCTGCTGCCTCCATTTTGGCGGCACTATTATGCTGAGTAAATGTACTGTTGTTTCACCATACTTCGTAAATGCACCTTTACTTCAGTATCGGAAATCTCGAGGCACAGTTTATAATAACCTTTGATTTCAGTATCTGATAACTAATCTTTCGTTGTTATGTTTATCCAAGGAGCTTAGAGTGCATTATTTTAACCTCCTAGTGTTTATCTACGCAAATATCTACGTCTTCGTTCAAACATCGTGTACTTCGTGTCTCCACGAATCGTACACCCATCTGCCACATGAGAAGCTTCGTCTCGTGCATAAAGGGTAAGTAAAGCAACCATCAGATGCTTCTTCTTAGTAGCAGTTCCGAATAAGTAATTCTTAAAATGGCAAATGGTTCAAATGGCTCTGAGCACTATGGGACTTAACATCTGAGGTCATCAGTCCCCTAGAACTTAGAACTACTTAAACCTAACTAACCTAAGTACATCACACACATCCATGCCCGAGGCAGGATTCGAACCTGCGACCGTAGCGGCAGCGCGGTTCCAGACTGTAGCGCCTAGAACCGCTCGGCCACTCCGGCCGGCAAGTAATTCTTACAGATACATTTTGTGTTTAGCGGATTTTTTCACAATCAAACTACTCGACCGAAAAAGCTAGCTAGATAAAAATGTAAATTAACGTGGTAACACGTCATTATGAAGACTTGCTCGCTAAACATACTGTATAGTGCCTTTAAGTGGTAAACAAATAGTTGTGACTCGTAGGAAACAACCAAGTTGTGATTGTTGTTGTCTTCAGTATGAAGATTGGTTTGATGCAGCTCTCCCCGCTGCTCTATCCTGTGCAAGCTTCTTCATCTACGAATAACTACTGCAACCTACATCCTTTTGTATCTAACTACTGTATTCAGCTCTTAGTCTCCCACTATGATTTTTACCACCCACACTTTCCTCCAATACTAAATTGCTGTTCCCTTGATGTCTCAGAATGTCTCCTATCAACCGATACCTTCTTTTAGTCAAGTTGTGGCGTAAATTTTTCGTATCTCCAATTCTACTCAAAACCTCCATAAATTGCAAATACTGTCGCTGACCCTGCGATGGAAAGAGATTCAGCGAAACTAAGTTTAAGGTATAGCAGGAAACACCAGTGTCTGCTACAGTAAACGACATTGTGAGGTAGACAGAGACTTAAACCAAATGTTACAATTTCCGACTTTGGAGTTTTCCAGATTTTGAGTTCAGTAAATTTTTGAACCTTCTGCGCAAGAACTGAACTGCCACTGGACATTTCTAAGGTAAGCAACGGAGGTAATATTGAACAAAAATTTTGATCATTGTATCTCCAATGACATGCAGTTTTTCTTCCTACATATTCTTCCATAGTACTAAAGTTCTGGCAACAAGTCTTCCCATCACAGTTTATTTGAACTAAAATTTGAACGTTCCTATTTCGTAGATATATTATATGCATAATGGTTCCGGAATGGAAAGATTGCTCAACTGAATGGAAAAGGGGCACATTATGTCGGAAACGGCTTTTTTTCGTATGACCAACGGGTTTTTGTCTCAAGACACTACGTCCAAGTAGTACATATTGGTAGAGTTTCAGCACTGGGCTATCAGCCACAGTTAATTTTCAGGATTTTAGGAAGGTATCAGTTCTTTACATAGATGGCGTAGTGAAATGTTAGACGTTCTGAAGAACAAATCAGCCGAGCTATCCAAACAGTTATCCACAGTTGAATCAACAGTTGCGAAAGCCTGAATAATTCGATTAGTTTCGCGAATTTTTCGTAGATAATTCCCCGACTTAAAGACAACAGGAGCGACTGGATGCACCATCAGAATCGGATTCGTCGCAGATTCTCGCACGGCTGGTCTGAATTCCACCAGAAAATCGCGCCACGTGGACCGTTTTAAGCTGTGACGTTTTTGTGTCGCTACAGGACATACATTCCGCAAAAAGGAAATCCGTTTGGTTAGGTACTAGAAAGTCAGATTTCGTACCAAGTGGACGAAACACCAGTGTGCAGAAGAGTCATAATCAGACATCAAATTAGATTTTTAAGGCTGTATTTACTTAATTCGACCTCCGTTTGTTTTATGAAGCCGCCTTAGATGCTGTCAATATTATTACATGACTGACCACAGTATCTATCGATTTTGAAGATCTTTCCTCTTTAATTAATATATTCGTTGTTAGCGGATGAAGAAGCAATTGAGAGTTACCTCAGTATAATCAGACACTAACTGTAACAATATCTGTTTCAGAAAAAGTAGAGCCTCTGTAAATCCATCCACCGAACATTTTTTATGTTGTACTGGCACTTCATCTAGCCCGCTTAGTGCTAGTAAGCGAGATTAATTCTGGTTCTCTTACATTATAATTAGTGGCAATATGGCAATATTTTTGTTTTTCATGTGGCATCCGGTACTACCATAGGTTTTGGACCCTTGACACCGCCTTCGTCGTCACTATCAAACGATTGCCTCGTGTGCTTGGCGAGCCCTGAAGCATAACTAGCATGGAAAATATATGCTGTAGCAGTTTCTATTTTTGGAATACTATTACTGTTACCGAGGTCTGATCCCATCTATGGAGATCAATATACCCAGAAAATTCTGCCCTCTTGCGCTGTGACACAATACAACAGGCCTTCGAAATATGAGGCAAGATGTCGAAGTTTGTATGTGGCATTGATAAGTGCATCTCTTTGGTCCTCTTGGTCTATATGTCACCGAAACTAACGAATGAGGCACACATCCTCTCGTATTCATGTGTAGTAATTTTAAAAGTCACAATCTACATGATACGTGTTGAACTCGACACTTATAAATGTTACAAGGGCTAAAATGATAACCGTCTCTTCTAAATTATTTAGATGTAGAGAAGCTTTTCGCTAGCGAAATATTTCAGTGGATTTACAAATAGGGATAAGCACTGTATTAGCACTGTTAATTTTAGCAAATGTAAATGCAGTTATTTAAGAACAAAAAGAATTGAGATCACTACTCAGTTGTTTAGTTATAGAGGAAATATCAAGGTACAAAATATGCTAGAATTATTGCATAGAGCTTTAAGAGATCTAATGTAATGGAGGAGAAGGGATTATCACATAAGGTGAAGCTGAAATGTTTATTTTAGCAATACTAGACGTTACTGCTTATAAATTTTATGTCGTCGTGAAAATAAAACAAAAAAAATTATCAATTCAGGATTATCTGCATTACCCCTTCTGACATATATAGTGTACACATATGAAGTTCACCCTGCTACAGAGGAGACATATACACTTATGAGCCAAAACATTATGACCACTGCCCACCGCGAGGTTGAATGCCTTCTGTTCGTGTTACAGGCACGTGACGCAGTAAGGAAAGAATGTAAGCGAAAGCTAGACGAATGGGCAGTCATTCCGCAAATGCGGAAATTAACTGATACAGTACTGGCCATTAAAATTGCTACACCACGAAGATGACGTGCTACAGACACGAAATTTAACCGACAGGAAAAAGATGGTATGATACGTAAATGATTAGCTTTTCAGAGCATTCACACAAGGTTGGCGCCGGTGGCGACACCTATAACGTGCTGACACGACGAAAGTTTCCAACCGATTTCTCATACACAAACAGCAGTTGACCGAAGTTGCCTGGTGAAACGTTGTTGTGGTGCCTCGTGTAAGGAGGAGAAATGTGTACCATCACGTTTTCGACTTTGGTAAAGGTCGGGTTGTAGCCTATCGCGATTGCGGTTTATCGTATCGCGACATTGCTGCTCGCGTTGGTCGAGATCCAATGACTGTTAGCAGAATATGGAATCAGTGGGTTCAGGAGGGTAATACGGAACGCCGTGCTGGATCCCAACGGCATCGTATCACTAGCAGCCGCAATGACAGGCATCTTATCCGCATGGCTGTAACGGATCGTGCAGCCACGTCTCGATCCCTAAGTCAACAGATGGGGACAGTTTGCGAGGTAACAACCATCTGCACGAACAGTTCGACGACGTTTCCAGTAGCATGGACGATCAGCAATCCATACATTACTTCCGTCGCTTTTTCTTTTACTGCTTCAACAGTCTCGAATCTAGTTCCTTTCAAAGCTGACTTGACTTTAGGGAAAAGAAAAAAGTCACAGGGGGCCAAATCAGGTGAGTAGGGTGGATGATCTAAGATGGGAATGTTGTGTTTTGCCGAAAACGTCTTCACTGACAACGCACTGTGAGCTGGGGCATTGTCTTGGTGAAGGATCCATGACTTTTTTTCTCCACAAATCGTTCCGTTTTCTCCGTACTCGCTCACGTAGGGTAGCCAGGACGCTAATGTAGTAAAGCTGATTCACTGTTTGTCCCTCTGGTACCCAATCAATGTGCACAATCCCTTTGATGTCAAAAAAAAACAGTCATCATTGCCTTGAATTTCGATTTTGACATTCGTGCTTTTTTTTTGTCGTGGAGAACCAGGAGTTTTCCAATGCATCGATTGGCGTTCAGTTTCGGGATCGTAAGTAAAAAACCACGATTCATCGCAAGTAATAACATTTTGTAAGAAGGTGGGATCACTTTCAATGTTTTCCAGGATGTCAGAACAAATCATTCTTCGGCGTTCCTTCTGTTCAATTGTGAGACACTTTGGAACCATTTTTGAACACACTTTGTTCATGTTGAAACTTTCATGAAGAATCTGTCTAACACTTTCCTTGTCAACTCCTGTTAACTCAGACACTGCTCTGATTGTTAAACGGCGATCTTGTCGAACAAGTTTACCGATTTTTACAATGTTTGCATCAGTTTTTGCTGACAATGGTCTGCCAGTGCGAGTGTCATCACTGGTGTCTTCGCGGCCATCTTTAACTCGTTTAAACCACTCAAACACTTGTGTTCGCGATAAACAATCATTGCCGTACACTTGTTGTAACATTACAAACGTTTCACTTGCAGATTTTCCTAGTTTGAAACAAAATTTGATGTTAACACGCTGTTCTTTCTGTACACTCAACATTTTCCGACGCACAGACAAAACGTCAACTACTTAAAACAGACGCCACGGGCAGACTGAGTGCAGGAGGCAGATGAAACTCGAGCAGTAGGCGGAGCGAGAGTCACGTGACAGGCCACGCGACTTTCAGCCTTATTGCATTCGTTTTATTGTTTCACCAGTACTAGTCCGGTTTTTTTCTAGTCACACCTCGTATACTACCACTCCGCGTTCAAAGTCTATTGATTCCCGTCGTGCGGCCACAATCACGACGAAAACCTTTTCACATGAATCATCTGAATACAAATGACAGCTCCGCCAAAGCACTGCCCTTTTGTACTTTGTGTACTCGATGCTACCGCCATCTGTATAGATGCATATCGTTGTCCCATAACTTTCGTGACCTCAGTGTATATTCACTGTAGATAGCTTCTTCCAGAGCTGCAAATTCGAGCACCAATTACTATCTGTCATTACTTATTGATTGTCAAAGGCTTCTTCCAGAGCTGCAAATTCTATACCTGTACGTCGTTCGTTCAAAGCTACCCTATAGCAGACGACACTTATAGGACTCCACGTAAAGGATGCCTTCATAAAAAAACGAAACTTTTGAAATGCCCGCTATTTCTGTTCCAGTCAGTAGGGAGCACTGAACGTGACACGACTTCATCTATTTTCTTTGTGGATGGTAATCGAGCGCTTCAACGGCAGAAAAGCGTGTTGCCACAGTGCAGACTTTTAACAAATGTAGTGAATGTTGTGTACAGACTGTTTGAGACAACGTAGAATGTTTGGTCAACGTATTGTGTTGAGTAAGTCGATTGAGATATGATGAGACTGACTGCTAAATTTGAGAAAATCCGTTTCGGTTGTGGACATTACTAAAACTTCAGGGCGTTCTTGTGTTAGTCGTTCTGCGGAAAACATCGCCTTCGCGAGTTCCAATGTTGCCGTGCGTCCGGTGAAATCTGTACGTCGGCGTTCACAACAATCGGATATTCTCGGAAGCAGCATGCAACGAATTCTGAAAGGAAATCTGCACGTTTGGGCCTATAAAATCGAACTGACATAAAAACTGAAGCCAAACGATTGCGAGAAACGTTGAACATTTGCCTCAAGGATGCTTGCGAAAGAAAGGCCGGACAGTTTCATCAAGAATAATGTTAACTGTTGTGCTCTTTCTGTTGAATGGCTGCGCGAACAAGGAAAAGTGCAGGATTTGGGACACAGAAAACGCCGAGTAATTACGGAAAAGCCAATAAATACATCCGTAACGAGTGACTGTGCAGTGTGGCATTTAGGATGAGGGCGTAAAGGGCCATGCTTCTTCCCAGATTGCGCCCGGAAACGCATAAACAGTGGACGGTGACCACAACTGCGATATGTTGAGACTTTTTGTAGTCTTAACTGCATGGTGTGAATGCTGACGAGGTTTGTGTTTCAGTACGATGGAGCAGCCAGTCGCACATCGATTGCAACAATGGATTTGTTACGAGAGAGGTTACGTGGCTGGGTGTTTTCTCGTAACTGTGCCGTGACTTGGCCACCCGGATCTTGTGATCTGACACAATTTGATTCCTTGCTATGATGTTCAAAGTTCAAATGTGTGTGAATTTCTAAGGGATCAAACTGCTGAGGTCATCGGTCCCTAGATTTACACACTACTTAAACTAACTTATGCTAAGAACAACACTCACATACACACACACACACACACACACACACTCATGATCGAGAGAGGACTCGAACCTTCGGCGGGAGGGGCCACGCAGTCCGTGATATGGCGCCTCAAACTGCACAGCCACTCCGCGCGGCTGATATTTGAAATCTCTTGTGTTCTCTATCAAGTCACGATGACTTCCAGAGCTCAAGGCCGAGATTCAGTGTGCATTTCAGAACCAGAATAGCAAGCATGTTGAAAATTATGGAAAATTTCATCGAAGCAACGAAAGTCTGCGTACAGAGTAGTGGAGGTATTTAAGTAACATCATCCTTAATACACAACACATTATTTATAAATTACTTAATTTCATTAACGAATTTATATGTTATTATGCACTCAAAAGTTACATTATTTATGGGACACCCTTTGCAAACCGAAATCGAGCGAGCATCCTGATCATAAGGCACTTGCAGCGTGTGTGTTGAAACTGAATGAAAATAAAATCCCTTTTTTATGCACTTTACACCACTGCAGTGTCGTACTCTAAGCACATACAGTAGCAAGACCACGTATGGCCATGTTTTTACTTACACTACCACTACTTTTGCAGTGTCATTAGAAGGACCCAGTGGCCAATGGGGAATAATTGTTTTCTATCATTTGGCTTTGTGTACACCGACAAAGAAAATCTGAACCTCTGTCTAACGCATCCTGGCGTGATATCCACGGAGCCAAATGGTCAAAGTGGCAGTACATGCTTTGTACGAACGTACGTTTCTCGTCGCCTCTAATAGCCTGTAGTTGAGGGTGGCGATTAAAACGTATTCGTCGCCGGATGCGGTCGGACCACCAACCTTTTGGCTAACAGCCTTTCTTTAGTCGTCTTCCAAAATAAACCACAGCGTCAGTATTGTTTCACGTGTTTCCATAATTACCCGAATATGTTTCATACGTATAGGATTTGTAGTTCTTACCTGCGTTATAGAGTGAGAAAATCGCTTTTGAATATTAGAAGATTCCGAGCGCTCTCAAGAACGAAAAATTTGCAACTTATTAACAGAGTCGCTGGTAGCTGACTGTGTCGCGTATAGGTCCTTTAAAAAACATTGGTTCTATTGAGAATCGAACAGGTCTGTGACTTGGTAATTACAGGAAAAACACACTGCCCAGTACCTCTATTAATAAATTAGAAATGTTATTTACTGAACACTACACGGAATTATTCTAACCTTCAAAACCGATTTTTTATCACGTTTTTATTATGTCGCCTTCCTTCTTGTCTGTCTGCCAGTCCATCCGTCCATCCGTCCGTCCGGAACAAATTTTGCAACTGATTTTAATCTTAGCTCCCGCTGAGCTAGAGACTTCAGCTTTCAACATAGCTCAGAACTGGATGACAATGCAATATTAACTCGCCTTCTTGTCTGGTGTGCGACGAAGTTTCATTTGTGTACCACTGCCATTTCCACCTTTTCCTGGTCTAGTTGCAAATGGTTCGCGGCAAAAACGTGTGAGGTCGAATGTCTCAGATTTTACCTTTACGGTCTTTACGCGAAATATATGTAGAAAGAAACAATATACTGGTTGACTCAGGTGTACAGAAACTGAAATAAATCTGACATTTACATCTCTCTGCTATAATCTCATCAAAATGATTGAAAGCGATTGGAAAACACATCGAAGTCTAAAAAGCAGAAAGATTATTAAAATTAAAATAAATTTTTAAAAGACTGCGTTTTTAAATCGGACTAACCAGTATAAAATAATTTTTCCTTTCTCCATACAAATTCCTAATCTCACACAGATAAAACTGAAAATTTGACTGTGAATTTCTAATACCTATGAAAATACTTGTAAGATTTAAAACGAGAAATGTAGGTCCCATGCGATACATAATTGACGTATGACTAGTTCACCTTCTTGCTATTATCTATTGCATGCGCTCCACGATTTCGTTATAAATAAGTGTTTTCATAGCTATTAAAAATTCACAATGCCGGATTTTGCTTTCTATATGAGCTAGGATAAATTATTTTATACTTTTTAGTCCAATTTTATGTACTTCTCGTATAGTCAGGAGATCTAGAAAGATTGTCTGGCTGCCAGTTTCGTTGCCTTCTTAGTACCACCCAGGGGTCACGTGTAGGGGCAAATTTCAGGTTTACACCCACGGACGTGAAGCATCATCGACCCCATTTAAATCACACCTTACAAAAGCAGCTGCAAAGGTGAGAACAAGAAACAACCTCATCCATAAACTCTGCAGAACCACCTGGGGATCAACTGCAACAACTCTGAGGACGTCTGCACTGAGCCTGGTATACTCTGCGGCGGAGTACCGTGCACCAGTATGACTAAACAGTAGTCATGTGAACAAAATCGATGTCGAACTTAACAACACCATGCACATCATTTCAGGAACCGTTAGGTCTACCCCTAACATATGGCTACCTGTCCTGAGTCATATACCACCCCCAAAAATACGACGAGAAGCAGCCTTGGTCAGGGAATACAACAAGATCGAAGCAAACCCTGAACTACCGGTACCACATCGATATACCTGATCTGAGTACCAAAAGGCTTCGTTCAAGACATCCTCCTCTTGCTCTCGAGAGCATCACTGGGTCTGACATCAACTCTTGGAGAAGAGAATAGCTCCAGAATCCCCCCCAACAACCTGCCACCTAATGTCTTGGTTGGTTGGTTGGTTGGTTTGGGGAAGGAGACCAGACAGCGAGGTCATCGGTCTCATCGGATTAGGGAAGGATGGGGAAGGAAGTCGGCCGTGCCCTTTGAAAGGAACCATCCCGGCATTTGCCTGGAGCGATTTAGGGAAATCACGGAAAACCTAAATCAGGATGGCCGGACGCGGGATTGAACCGTCGTCCTCCCGAATGCGAGTCCAGTGTCTAACCACTGCGCCACCTCGCTCGGTCTAATGTCTTGTATTACAGAGGCAATTACTAGGTTTGATCAGCCCCGCAAGATCTGGTCAACTCTGAACCGATTAAGAACTGGGCACGGAAGATGTGCTGACTCACTCTTCAAATGGGGACTGCTGTCTTCGCCTGCATGTGACTGCGGCGCGCCTAAGCAGACCATCCAGCACATCAGAGAAGAATACAGTGCTAGAGCGTTCAGTGGTGACTTTGAAGAATTCCTCGTGGCGTCCCAAAAATCCATCGAATATATACAAGGACTAGATGTTTGTCTGAGAATATATGTAATTTTATGTAATGTAGAATAACGTGATCCAATACTGAAATGTACTTAAATTCCATACGCTAAATAAAATTCCGATTTTAAAACGTGGCATATCAAAAATTTACCGTAATTTAAATAATTATTTCAATTGCGTCGTACTGCTTTATTAAATTTATGTCCAGGCCGTGACCTTCAAATACAATAAACATGAAGAAAATCGGAGACTGCTTAATCTTAAGATTTCCTTGTTAAGAATGTGGACAGTTGTAAAATAAAGGAAGATCAATCAAGCAAGGACTAAATAACCGCTTGGCCTCAGACGACAGAGGGATAGAGAAACAATTAAAATCGCTCAAAAGAGGAAAGGCCGCTGGACCTGATGGGATACCAGATCGATTTTACACAGAGTACGCGAAGGAACGTGCCCCCCTTCTTGCATCGGTGTACCGTAGCTCTCTAGAAGAGCGTAGCGTTCCAAAGGATTGGAAAAGGGAACAGGCCATCCCCGTTTTCAAGAAGGGACGTCGAACATATGTGCAGAACTATAGACCTATATCTCTAACGTCTATCAGTTGTAGAATTTTGTAACACGTATTATGTTCGAGTATAATGACTTTTCTGGAGACTAGAAATCTACTCTGTAGGAATCAGCATGGGTTTCGGAAAAGACGATCGTGTGAAACCCAGCTCGCATTATTCGTCCACGAGACTCACAGGGCCATAGACACGGGTTCCCAGGTAGGTGCCCTGTTTCTTGACTTCCGCAAGGCGTTCGATACAGTTCCCCACAGTCGTTTAATGAACAAAGTAAGAGCATATAGACTATCAGACCAATTGTGCGATTGGATTGAAGAGTTCCTAGATAACAGAACGCAGTATGTCATTCTCAATGGAGAGAAGTCTTCAGAAGTAAGGGTGATTTCAGGTGTGCCGCAGGGGAGTGTCGTTGGACCGTTGCTATTCACAATATACATAAATGACCTTGTGGATGACATCGGAAGTTCACTGAGGCTTTTTGCGGATGATGCTGTGGTATATCGAGAGGTTGTAACAATGGAAAATTGTACTGAAATGCAGGAGGATCTGCAGCGAATTGACGCATGGTGCAGGGAATGGCAATTGAATCTCAATGTAGACAAGTGTAATGTGCTGCGAATACATAGAAAGAAAGATCCCTTATCATTAAGCTACAAAATAGCAGGTCAGCAACTGGAAGCAGTTAATTCCATTAATTATCTGGGAGTACGCATTAGGAGTGGTTTAAAATGGAATGATCATATAAAGTTGATCGTCGGTAAAGCAGATGCCAGACTGAGATTCATTGGAAGAATCCTAAGGAAATGCAGTCCGAAAACAAAGGAAGTAGGTTACAGTACGCTTGTTCGCCCACTGCTTGAATACTGCTCAGCAGTGTGGGATCCGTACCAGATAGGGTTGATAGAAGAGATAAAGAAGATCCAACGTAGAGCAGCGCGCTTCGTTAAAGGATCATTTAGTAATCGCGAAAGAGTTACAGAGATGATAGATAAAGTCCAATGGAAGACTCTGCACGAGAGACGCTCAGTAGCTCGGTACGGGTTTTTGTTGAAGCTTCGAGAACATACCTTCACCGAGGAGTCAGGCAGTATATCTCGCGAAGAGACCATGAGGATAAAATCAGAGAGATTAGAGTCCACACAGAGGCATATCGACAATCCTTCTTTCCGCGAACAATACGAGACTGGAATAGAAGGGAGAACCGATAGGGATACTCAAAGTACCCTCCGCCACACACCGTCAGGTGGCTTGCGGAGTATGGATCTAGATGTGGATGTAGATGTAGATGAACTGCAGAATGGGCTACTAGGAGAAAGGGAGTTGCTGCGTTTCGCACCTGAGAAGCGCGGTGATATATGCAGACGCAAAGCAAGCTGAGGTGAGGGGTTCAGCGCTCGGCCTTCGCTTTCACTGTGCTCGCGGCCCGCCTCTTTCTCGGACCGTTACTCACGCTGCGCCTCGCCCGCTTCGCAACGCCTGGAGTTCATTGTACTTGCTGGGAGACTATCACCGGGCCATCGGTAGCCAGTAAACAGAGCAGCAACGCCACCTGCGCTGGCGCCAAACAGACAAAGGCTAGCACAGAGCTGTCAGAATGTTCGAGATTTTAAGTACATGCTCTGAAACATTCTGTACAACGCAGAAAGAAAGGTACTTCGTGCTATTGTTAATGGTCCCATTTCCTGATCTATTCGCGAATCCTTTGTGTGAAAAAAAGGAGACAAGTGAGCTGGGCTGGTAAAGTAATTAAGAGACGGTACTCTCATTCGGGTGGGCAGCTGTTCAAATCCCTGTTCAGCCATCTAGATTTATGTTTTCCGTGGCTTCCCTATATCGTCTAATGAGATGCGGGACAGTTCCTGTGAAAGGTCACAGCGGTATCCTTCGCCGTACTACCCCTATCCAAGCGTGTGCTCCAAGCGTGTGTAATGACCTCATCGTCGACGGGACATTAACTCTCCATCTTCGTTACTTTTCTTCAGATCCTCGTATTCGACGCTGGCCGTCTAGTAAAGTATTCTGGAAATCGAAACGAATTGCCAAATGATTTAGATAAATTAGATTTAAATTCGGTTACACTAAGAATGACGGAAATTGGATGTTGTAGATTCCACTAGACACCTAGGGATTACAATTACAAACAGCTTAAGCTGGAATAATCATATAAAAATTTTGATGTGACGGCAAACCAAAAATTTCCTTTTGTTGGCAGAAGTTGCTGCGTTTCGCATTTGTGCAGCGCGGTAATACATACAGACAGAAGTTAAGTGGTTAGGATTGACGGACGACATCGAAAAAGTTCATAGAAGGTCAGATCGTTTGGTATTATCGCTAAATGGGGGAGAAAGTGTTACGGATTTGACAAGCATATTGGGCTGGGAATCATTAAAAAAAAGTATTTTTCTTCGGTGTGGCGAGACCTTTTCATGAAATTTCAATCTCCAGCCTTCTCCTTCGAATGGCAAAATATTTTGTTGACCGTCACCTACATAGGAGAAATGACCGTCATAACGTAATACGAGATCTCAGAGCTCGCACGGAAAGATTTAGGTGTTTATTTTTCCCATGTGCTATTCGAGAGGGAATGGTCGAGAAATAGTCTGAAGGTGGTTCTGTGAATCGTCTTCCAAACACTTACGTGTGAATTGCAGGGTAATCACGTACATACACACGTATCGTAAATATTCACTCTCTAAATTTACCCACACGCCAGAAACATACGGAGTTGCTGTCACGGACACCCATTTCAGTTCCGCTGACCAGGAATGTTACAACCCTTCCAAATGGTTCAAATGGCTCTGAGCACTATGGGATTCAACTTCTGAGGTCATCAGTCCCCTAGAAAGTAGAACTACTTAAATCTAACTAACCTAAAGACATCACACACATCCATGCCCGGTGCAGGATTCGAACCTGCGACCGTAGCGGTCGCGCGGTGCCAGACTGTAGCGCCTACAACCGCTCGGCCACTCCGGCCGGCCAACCCTTCCAGCAACACTTCAATGTTCTTCAGTCTCTTCGGGTAAACCAAATGTTACAAGACTCACACACGCATGTGATGATGAGCACGCATTGCATACGTCTCGCCGATACACTACACTTCCAAGAGTTCCCCCAATACATCACAGTCTTCTGAATTCTATCCGCAGTTGAGATACAAAAGCAAACTTGTGAAGTGACGCTCGATTCGGAGGTAGCTGGCCGGCAATCAGCAATCTTGTACGAAGTAGTAAAATACTTCTGAGACATGCTGTATTTTTCCCAAAGCCACAGAAGAGTAGAATACGGAGATAAAGTGTGAAATGATAAGGTGTAAAACGGATTCAGGATATAAACAAATCTAAGAAGCTCTAGACAGGAGAGACATATTGGAAGAAAGTGAGATGAAGAATTCAGCATTAATTAAAAGGAGAGGGAGAAAAAGATCTGAATATACTGCTGCCCATGGCAATGAGCCTTTAAAGTGTGACGACTAGGCCGGCTCAACCTTCTCGCAAAGCGGAACAAGAAGCAGCGCCATTGCCGGTTTTAGCTGTGAGCCATTCCTGCGTGGGTTCTCGCGTGAACGAGCCTTCCAAGCCGTCATCCCTAGACAACAGCGGCGCACGCGACAAGCCTCTTGCAAATCAGAAGCACTCTAGCTGTGAAAGATGTTTTCCAAGGGCGTTTCGTCTCACGGTTTAAGCTCGTCGCGACAGACTAGTACAACACTACACACGAACGCTACTAATGCATTCTGGTGTCCTTTTTGTCTGTCATAGAGTATTGCAACTCTAATCATTTACAAGGCCGCCGATGACGTGTCTGTGCACGAAGATACACTGACATCTGACTGTGTTTTCCAGGTAATGAACTTTCTTTATCAGGCACTGTAATGTGTGTCCAGTTTCTGCCAACGTCGCAGATCTAAAAATAACAATACAGTTTGTAGCGTAGTAGCGGTAACGCATAGGTTGAATAAAACAGTTTTTTGACTGACTTTACAACGGCAGCATGTAGTGCTGCCGGCGTACAACCAGCCATACTTCACTGAGATCGTCTTGCTCCCCGTAAGAGGTAATACACGGAGAACATGGCGCTCGAGCGAGAACTACTATTGACTAGTGACTGTCTCTTGCCACCGGACTCGTTGAACCATCGTCCACGAGTAGTGGCTGGCGGTTTAATTCTTTGGACACGATTGATGAAGCAACTTCGGATTCATCGCAGATGCTACCAAAAACTTCTCGGGGCAGAAGGCTTACAGTGCACAGAGAAGCATACGTCAGTTCCAGTTTTGTCGATTATCAGTATGAAACACGAAGCACGTGTGCATTGTTAGCACGAGAGGCTTCTCGCTTCACCCATCCTACCCCTCCTCAGCCTACTGCAGTCAGTGCGCTGGACGAATCTGGCTTCTTCAATTTCCGTTTCTAACAACGTTTTGTAAAATAGGAGTCAAGGTCAGTTCCATTACTTGTCAGTGAGAGTCACGGAGAACACAGGAATCCCAAAATGCTTCCCCGACTATGTTTCAGAGGATTTGGCTTGCCACTGACTTCCTCTGCCCTGTTACTTAAGGTGAGTATACAGGGTGTTACAAAAAGGTACGGCCAAACTTTCAGGAAACATTCCTTACACACAAATAAAGAAAAGATGTTTTGTGGACATGTGTCCGGAAACGCTTAATTTCCATGTTAGAGCTCATTTTAGAATCGTCAGTATGTACTGTACTTCCTCGATTTTCACGAACAACATGTGTGTGCTGACGAGAATCCGCACGCCATTGTGCAATCACGTCATCAACACAGATTTTCTGAGAACGTTTGGGCAGGCATTGTTGGTGATGTCTTGATTGGGCCCCATGTTCTTCCACCTACGCTCAATGGAGCACGTTGTCATGATTTCATACGGCATACTCTACTTGTGCTGCTAGAACATGTGTCTTTACAAGTACGACACAACATGTGGTTCATGCACGATGGAGCTCTTGCACATTTCAGTCGAAGTGTTCGCACGTTTCTCAACACAGGATTCGGTGACCGATGGATTGGTAGAGGCGGACTAATTCCATGGCCTCCACGCTCTCCTGACCTCAACCCTCTTGACGTTCATTTATGGGGGCATTTGAAAGCTCTTGTCTACGCAACCCCGGTACCAAATGTAGAGACTCTCCGTGCTCGTATTGTGGACGGCTGTGATACAATACTCCATTCTCCAGGGCTGCATCAGCGCATCAGGGATTCCAGGTGACGGAGGGTGGATGCATGTATCCTCGCTAACGGAGGACATTTTGAACATTTCCTGTAACAAAGTGTTTGAAGTCACGCTGGTACGTTCTGTTGCTGTCTGTTTCCATTCCATGATTAATGTGATTTGAAGAGAAGGAATAAAATGAGCTCTAACATGGAAAGTAAGCGTTTCCGGACACATGTCCACATAACATATTTTCTTTCTTTGTGTGTGAGGAGGCCCGCATCTCGTGGTCGTGCGGTAGCGTTCTCGCTTCCCACGCCCGTGTTCCCGGGTTCGATTCCCGGCGGGGTCAGGGATTTTCTCTGCCTCGTGATGGCTGGGTGTTGTGTGATGTCCTTAGGTTAGTTAGGTTTAAGTAGTTCTAAGTTCTAGGGGACTGATGACCATAGCTGTTAAGTCCCATAGTGCTCAGAGCCATTTGAACGAATTTTTTTTTGTGTGTGAGGAATGTTTCCTGAAAGTTTGGCCGTACCTTTTTGTAACACCCTGTATAGATAAGCATTCCCCTTTGATTTCCAGCAATTTTTTTTTAATCACGCACAACTTAATTTCGAATCATTTGAAGACATCTTCAGGATCTTTGGTTTCTGCTGCATCTGCAATCTGCATACGTCCTTTACACGATATCTTGTGTTAGTGCGGCAAGTTAAATAATTTTGTGTGCAATGGCAAGTCTATGGTAACTGGGAAAATACGACCCAATATAATGAATAAGATAAAGCTGTTAATGATGTGTCAAGGTTGTGTAGCTCCATGTGTGACCTAATGATGCTTGTGAACTAAAAGGTTGTCTTTTAAGCCGCGCGGGATTAGCCGAGCGGTCTCGGGTGCTGCATCCATTGACTGTGCGCCTGGTCCCGGCGGATGTTCGAGTCCTCCCTTGGGCATGGGTGTGTGTGTTTGTCCTTAGGATAATTTAGGTTAAGTAGTGTGTAAGCTTAGGGACTGATGATGACCTTGGCAGTTATGTCCCATAAGATTTCACACATATTTGAACATTTTTGTTGTCTTTTATGTAGTTATAGATGAGAAAGAAATTTTGCTTGGCTGGCTCGGTGGCTCAGTAATTAACTGTCAGACTACAAATCCAGAGGTATCGGGTTTGATCTCCCGTCAATCCTAGAATTTGCATATGTCACTTATCACTTCTTTCAACCCTGGCAATGTCCACTGATGTGAAAAAGTCCGAGTTGCATCGTGGTTCGGAACCTACTTTAAACTGTAGGTCTGCCTATAAGTGGGTGGTTTAAACCGGTTCAAACGTCGGCGGAAGGCTATGGGATACCAACTGGAACAGAACCATGTTTAGTAAAGCGCTGTGCTGTTCAAAACAGTGCTCAGACTAATAACTGCCTTACTTACTTATCTTTGCACTGTCTGCTATACTGATGTAGACTGTTACTATATGAAACTACAGTCACGGAAAGGAAAACAGTAAGACCAAGAAGTAGTTGTGCGACTCAACAAAAGTTGGTACGTTTGTTTCTACACCTGAAAGATGATGTCTATTCATATTTCGCGCCAGTCGCATAAGAGTAACGCTGGTAGCGCCACTATGAGGATGCAAACCAGGTTTTCTCTAAATACACACTGTAACGGTCGTGTGCGTTAGTTACCTTTGAGATTGGACGTGGTGAGTTGATGTAAGTCAAGAAAGACAAAGACGCCATTGTCAACACCTCACTGAACAACGTCGTCTAATAGGGCTACGAGAAGCTGCGATGTTGTAGAAAGCCTTAGCAGGACTGTAGCCATAGCACGTGCTTGCTGGCAGCGCTGGTGACGAGATGTACGGTCGCAAGAGGACCGGGATCCGGACGGCCAAGTGGCACTAGCCAGAGGGAAGACAATAGTGTTCGAGGTATGGCTCTGGCGCATCCTACTGCAGCTGCAAACAGTTGGCACCACATTGTTACAACGAACTGTTACAAATCGGTTACTTAAAACTCAGCTCCGAGCCAGACGCCCTGTAACGTGCATTCCACTGTCCCAAACCACAGCCATTAGCGACTTCCGTGGTGTTAAGCAAGAGCTCATTGGTGGGCAGTGTGAGGTCTGTTGTGTTTTCTGATTAAAGCTGATTTTGCATCGGTACCAGTGTTGAACGTGTGCTGGTTAGGAGTAGGCCAGTTGAGAACCTGTACTCAACCTGCCTGCGTGCTAGACACAATGGACCTACACCTGGAGTTATGGTCTGGGGTTCGATTCCGTATGATAGCAGGAGTACTCTCGTGGTTATCCCCCTCACCCTGACTGCAAATTTGTACGTCAATCTGGTGATTCGACCTGCTGGCTGCCATTCATGAACAGCATTCCAGGGGGTGTTTTCCAACAGGATAACGCTGGGCCACATACTGCTGTTGTAACCCAGCATGCTCTACAAAATGTCGACATGTTGCCTTGGCTAGCTCGATCGCCAGATCTCTCTCCAGTCGAGCACATATGGGACATCAGTGCACGACAACTCCAGCATCATCTGCAAACAGCATTATCCGTTCCTGTATCGACCGACCAAGTCATGGCTCTCCATCCTACAAACGGACATCCGGCACTTAAACAACACAATTCATACACGTTTGCACGCTTTCATTCAACATTATGGCGGTTCCACCGGTTATTAATGTACCGGCGTTTCACACTTGCAATGGTTTAGCTCGCGCTTACATTAAATATGTTACCTACACAAATGTATTCCCGACATTTCATTACTCTACATTAATTATTTTTTGGTGTTGAGATTTTTTTCCGCCATTGTACATTCCACTGCCAATCACCAGATGTTCAGATCATGTAATGAGCATATTGCAGTTTTGGGTAGTAATTTTGAGGGGCGAAACCGCTAACGGCACTCTTTATCTAAAGTAGGTAGGGTAGATCATAACGACTGGTTGCTCTATTCATTTCAATCAGAAACTCACGGATTCTTATTTCAACTCGCCGAATTTCGACGAATTGTAGATTTTGTTGTAATGATTCAGATGTACTGATTAGTGTCTTTTTAACACTAGAACAGCGAAAGGGCAGAAAAAAGACCACTCAACTTTTATTTCCGCAGTAACGAGACAAGATTTTAACAGTTTCGTTTCGCATAAATTGTATAAACCTGCACGTTACTTGGCTTGAAAATAACTGCTCTTCAGTTGTAATATCTCCACCAGAGCGGTAACAGCGGAAGCAGTTTTCCACGAATCTGTTACATGTTTCTGAAATAATAGCGATCTTGGCAACAACGAACTCAGGATGGCTGCTCATCGGAGCGGAGGAATCTGAAAAGTTCGCGAAGTCTCTCTCCTCACATTGTACATCTGATAAAATTATGCCCCCATGTAGAAGAACAGAGTTCCTCCAAGAACCCAGTTTAAAAACTCCACTTATAAACAGTGCTTACACAAATGGCAGTGAGAGGACACGCGTGGAGCAACCCAGCCCAAAGCACAGCATGTTCTGACAGTTCATGAGTAATATACGGAAATACCGTCTGTCACGCATGCGCGGAAAGGTGCACCAGGCTCAGCTAAGCCTTGGCCACGATAGTCATCAGATGTAGTGGAGAGCCAATTTAATCTAAATCAGAATTAAAAGTGCCTGTCAGCAAAGAAGGTAAGTGAACATCTGTACAATAAAACACTGATACCGAAAACGCTAATAAAAACCATGTACTGTTATCTTCCCCTAACATAGGCGGTCCACTGTGTGGAGAAACTAATATTTACAGTGATGTATCTCCTGGTGGAAAAGTAAATACGTTCTATGAGTGAAGACGTATCAAAACAAAGAGTTGTCTCGTAATAAAATTAAAATAAATGTAAAATAACGGGATTGTGTCCTGCCAAGGTGTTCACAGAAGATAAAGTTCCAGTCGCGTTAACCACGAGGTATTATTGCAATATATACAGGAACCAATTAACAATAGTGTGACTGTCACATACAAAAGATCTGTTACATAAATTTCAAAAATTACTGATTAACAATGGTTGGCAAAATACCAATGCAGTAATGTTTATAAAATTTGAACAAAATTTTTTGTAGTCGGAGAGTTACCAACAAGATCGGGGACAGACATAGCTAAGATGGAAAATCAAGCTACAGGTTCCTGAGCACAAATAGTAATTGTGCTTAGAGAAAGAAACACAGTTGAAATGGATATATTGTCTAACATCAGAATCATGACCATGGGTCTTAATATCCCTCTTTTTTCTAAGCTAAATCTCCCTCGTAGTCCACGATTGAATTTATGCGCTATGATCAGCATCACGAGAGGAATCATCTATGTCTAAAAACTGGTCCATAGTCTTTCAATAATTATTTATAAGATAATGAAAATTTTGTCATATATAATTGATCTGTGTAGGTTAACAAAAGATCTGTATAAATCATCTTTACGTCAATTGTTTGGTAGATGTGGACATCTTTAGCACGAAAAGCGACTGCGACGTGCATTGTATCAAGTTGTGGACGGCTGCAGAAGTG
Organism: Schistocerca nitens; assembly: GCF_023898315.1. Classification (NCBI taxonomy): domain Eukaryota; kingdom Metazoa; phylum Arthropoda; class Insecta; order Orthoptera; family Acrididae; genus Schistocerca; species Schistocerca nitens. Next base: position 298,242,382 of record NC_064618.1, on the reverse strand, counting down.
CCTTAAGGAGCAAGGCCGACAGACAGACAGCCATAAGGAGAGTATGTCGTTCTTTACCTCATGGAATCATTTATAAACGAAGGAAGAAACACGACAGACAATTTCTTTACATTCCTTAAGCTTTCGAAGAAACTTCAACAGAGGAACAAGTGAGAAAATGAACAAGATTCGTGGAGAATCACCCAAACGCACCGAGCGAGGTGGCGCAGTGGTTAGACACTGGACTCGCATTCGGGAGGACGACGGTTCAATCCCGCGTCCGGCCATCCTGATTTAGGTTTTCCGTGATTTCCCTAAATCGCTCCAGGCAAATGCCGGGATGGTTCCTTTCAAAGGACACGGCCGACTTCCTTCCCCGTCCTTCCCTAACCCGATGAGACCGATGACCTCGCTGTCTGGTCTCCTTCCCCAAAACCAACCAACCAACCCAAACGCATGAAGCAGAATAGTACTGTCTTACAATCCATCACCATCTTGAAAATACTGACAAGCTACTGTGTATCCTGACAGCAAACCTTGGAAACTAGAATAAAATGTTTTTATTCTCAGCAGACAACATCCTGAAGTAGCAGTGAGTGAAGACGGAAAGAAGAAATCAGAAACAGTTACCTTCTACGAAGCCACAAAGTATGGTATGGACGTCGTTGATCAAAATATTCGTAAATAGCTCAGGTTGCTTATAGGAGATGGGCGAGGCATTTATTTAACAGTAGTCCTGATATGAATGCTTGGGTCATTTACAGTCAAATACCCAAAAATATAATGGGCAATAAAAAAGATTCAGTTCGAAGACTGTACACACCAGAATCGGTATGCCAATCAGGCAACACTGAGGCAATCAACCCACCGACGCACAAGGTTGAAGATACCCGGTCGGCCGGGGTGGCCGAGCGGTTCTAGGCGCTACAGTCTGGAACCGAGGGACCGCTACGGTGGCAGGTTCGAATCCTGCCTCGGGCATGGATGTGTGTGATGTCCTTAGCTTAGTTAGGTTTAAGTAGTTCTAAGTTCTAGGGGATTGATGACCGCAGCAGTTAAGTCCCATTGTGCTCAGAGCCATTTGAACCAGTTTTTGAAGATACCCGTTTGGTAAAACACCGTGTCCGGCTGCGTGAAGAAGTCGTGCGTTATCATGAAGTAGCAGCAATCCTTATCGTGGTTTCCCACAAGGGTGGTTTTCGACTGACATGCTGCCCCATACACATTCTTCATTCTCCGATGTATGTCTACTGGTGTTTGTTCTTCAGCATCCAAGAAAAGAATAACAGCACGTTCGTCCTGTTGGGACGCATTTGGTAATGAAGTCGCCATAGCTCACGTTTCCACATTTACCGCACGCATTTGCCTACATGTCGCTGCTTATATCCACATCGAAGTCGTATCACGTTGCATATACGGCGCAGCAGCGTCCTCAAAAGGAATATTTTTGATCCTTCCGTACAAGATGGAGAGGAAGGCGTTCATTCTTCAACTAGTAAATGAAATTACTAATAGGGAACAAGAAAGAGCCGGACAGGAGCAAGGAAGCCAATGGAAAGAAGAAGCGGTTGTTGGAACAGATAAACGAAGAAGGCGAAAGAAGTGTAAAACTGGAATACGCAAGGGTAACGAGACTAACGACATCCTTCAGAAATACAACTAAGCTGTCTGCAGAAAAAAACGAGGCTGATTTTATTCAAATGGTTCAAATGGCTCTGAGCACTATGGGACTTAACATCTGAGGTCATCAGTCCCCTAGAACTACTTAAACCTAACTAACCTAAGGACATCACACACATCCATGCCCCAGGCAGGATTCGAACCTGCGACCGTAGCACTCACGCGGTTCCAGACTGAAGCGCCTAGAACCGCACGGCCACATCGGGCGGAGCTGATTTTATTCCTGGCCTACACGCGACTTCAGCGCACTATGGTGTCAGCTTGAATTAACAACTCTAAACAACAGATGTGAAATCGTAGTTTGTCAAAGTTGTTGTGTTACAAATCATATTACCGACGAAGTGAACATTTCTAAAAGCCGCGCGGCTTCCCCCGTCGGATGTTCGAGTCCTCCCTCGGGCATGGGTGTGTGTGTCGTCTTTAGCGTAAGTTAGTTTAAGTTAGATTAAGTAGTGTGTAAGCTTAAGGACCGATGACCTCAGCAGTTTGGTCCCATAAGACCTTACCCCAAATTAAAAAAAAAAAAAAAAAAAAAAAAAAAAAAAAAAATCTCCAAAACAAGTGTTCAAGACCTTCTGCAGAATGTTTTTGAAGAAGAGAGAAGTGTGCGATGTTTGTCCTCTACCGCTTGATTCCTGAAAAAGAATAAATAATAATAAATTAAGAAACTCCGAGGCTTGGACGCCTTCCGGCACTTGACTCAAATATAAAGCGCGTAGAATTATTTTCTAAAAAACAAGGAAAGAAATCATCACGGTTGAAGAGACTTGGTGTTATGAGCACGGACAGCAGGTCGGCTCATTGATGTTTTGCCAAGGCCGAAGAAGGTGACAATGTGATGCGCGAAATGTGTGAATTCCTAAGGGACCAAACTGCTGAGGTCATCGGTCCCAAGGCTTACACATTACTTAAACTCACTTATCCTAAGAACAACACACACATCCAAGCCCAAGGTAGGACTCGAAACTCCGGCGGGAGGGGCCGCGCAATTCGTCAATGGTGGCTTAAAGGGACCATGCAGTGGTTCAGGTCGAAAAAAATCGATTTTTGGTTTTCATCATATTTCGATAGATTAAGGTTTTAATTAAGTATTCTGAAAAGGATTTTGCTGAAAAAAATTTTTTTCGAGCATTTTCCTACCACGTGTGTTTATGTGCCACGCCCACTTTTCTGTCACCCACTTTTCTGCATATATTTTAGATCTTTATATCCCCCACATTGCACGTTAGGGAATTTTTTTGTTTTACTCCCGAGCGTGTTGTCTATCTTTGGAATGCAGCGGTCAGTATTCTTTTGTTTCTGCTGTTTGTAAACAACACGCTTTCAAACACGCGGTTAGTTTTGTTCAAGTGTGATTGCGAGTAGTTGGTATACTTACGTTTGCAGTGCTTGTTTAAGTGTGTTTTGTTGTGTTTATTGAAGATGACGAAACGTAAAGGCATTTTCAAGAAACGACAATTTAGAGGAAACAAGTTCATGTCATGGATTGTGTCCATCAGGAGAAAATTCGTGGTGCAAATACAACTGGGCTCAGGCAACTGGGGAATCTTATTCTCATCAGCATTCTCTTCCTGCTGCTGTTCTTACAGCAATTAAACCTATTTTCAGAGACTTGGCTCATCCTGACCTTCTAAGGAAATGTCTGCATGGCATGGGCAGACACAGAACCCAAATGAATGTTTCAACAGCATAATTTGGAACCACCTTTCTAAAACTGTATTTGTAGGCATGCGTATAATGAAACTCGGGATTCATGATGTTACATTCAGTTGTGGTAATACTGGAAAGTGTTAGGTACTGAAAAAGCTGGGAGTTAACCCTGGTGAAAATATTATCACTGGGCTGCAACATTAAGATAGGATGAGGATAGCCGCTGCAGACAGGTCTGCATCTAATATGGCCAAGAAAGCGAGACATCCTGGAAGGTGACAAAGAAGCTGGAAGACCTGCTACAGGCCAAAGAAGGGCCATCATATGCAGCAGGACAGTTTTAATTAACTCTAAGTAACAAATTTCAAAAGTTTTTTATTTAAAATCCAAGCCGGCCAGTGTGACCGAACGGTTCAAGGCGCTTCGGTCTGGAACCGCGCGACCGCTAGGGTCGCAGGTTCGAATCCTGCCTGGGGCATGGATATGTGTGAAGTCCTTAGGTTAGTTAGGTTTAAGTAGTTCTAAGTTTTAGGGGACTGATGACCACAGATGTTAAGTCCTATAGTGCTCAGAGCCATTTGAACCATTTTTTTTTAAATCCATTTCCCGCAAACTAAAATTTTCAGTACATATGCCCCATTAAATCAGAAACTATCTTAGATAAATGAATGAAATTTTCAGAGACTCTGCATAACATAAAAAGCCACCTCTGGTTCTACATTCATTAATATTCCCCCATTAGGAAGTTCACAAAAAAATATTTTCTGCTGAAAAAATTTAATATTTCTTGTTAGTAAATTTAAAAAAGTATTTCTTAAAAACTATAAAAGGGATAAAGAAGGTTTTAGTACAGTTGACTCTATTAGCATCATGTTGTTGTTGTGGTCTTCAGTCCCGAAATTGGTTTGATGCAGCTCTCCATGCTACTCCATCTGTGCAAGCTTCTTCATCTCCAAGTACTTACTGCAACCTACATCCTTCTGCATTTGCTTAGTGTATTCATCTCTTCGTCTCCCTCTACGATTTTTACCTTCCACGCTGCCCTCCACTACTAAATTGGTGATCCCTTGATGCCTCAACACATGTCCTACCAACCGATCCCTTCTTCTAGTAAAGTTGTGCCACAAACTTCTCTTCTCCCCAATCCTATTCAATGCCTCCTCATTAGTAATGTGATCTACCCATCTAATCTTCAGCATTCTTCTGTAGCACCACATTTCGAAAGCTTCTATTCTCTTCTTGTCCAAACTAGTTATCGTCCATGTTTCACTTCCATACATGGCTACACTCCATACAAATAGTTTCAGAAAAGACTTCCTGACACTTAAATCTATACTCGACGTTAACAAATTTCTCTTCTTCAGAAACGCTTTCCTTGCCATTGCCAGTCTACATTTGATATCCTCTCTACTTCGACCATCATCAGTTATTTTGTTTCCCAAATAGCAAAACTCCTTTACTACTTTAAGTGCCTCATTTCCAAATCTAATTCCCTCAGCATCACCCGACTTAATTCGACTACCTTCCATTATCCTCGTTTTGCTTTTGTTGATGCTCATCTTATATCCTCCTTTCAAGACGCTATCCATTCCATTCAACTGCTCTTCCAAGTCCTTTGCTGTTTCTGACAGAATTACAATGTCATCGGCGAACCTCAAAGCTTTTATTTCTTCTCCATGGATTTTAATGCCTACTCCGAATTTTTCTTTTGTTTCCTTCACTGCTTGCTCAGTATACAGACTGAATAACATCGGGGATAGGCTACAACCCTGTCTCACGCCCTTCCCAACCACTGCTTCCCTTTCATGCCCCTCGACTCTTGTAACTACCATCTGGTTTCTGTACAAATTGTAAATAGCCTTTCGCTCCCTGTATTTTACCCCTGCCACCTTCAGAATTTGAAAGAGAGTATTCCAGTCTATATCAATATTAGACATTAAATGAAAGTTCTCCACATTAATTTCTCGAGGAACGCAGTTGGCAGCAGTGCAGAACACGAACGCGAGTCACACCGCTGTTCTGTTGAGCTGGCCATGTTTGCTCTTTGCGAAACAATCGGCGTGTGCACAGCTGTAGCTGTGTTAGGCGTGAGCAGCAAAAAGCGACGGTGCTGCCTCAACTGAGTCAGCGGTGATGCAAGCGGCGCAGGAAGGTCATCCGGCCCGCGCGCCTCTCGGGAAGCTCCCTGCGGCCTGGGCTGCGACTGCTGCCACCACCGGCCTACTCCAGAACTGCATTTCCCCGACGGTGCGAAGTCTACTGACACAGCTGACCGGCGGCGTTGCAACTGTTAAAAATCGTCCCTACAAGGGATGAGGCCGCTGACGTCGACACGGACGAAAAAGCCGAACGTACGAGAGAATGCGCCCGCATCACATAATATGTGATCGTTAATGTGTTTTCAGCGCTGTCCAGCGACAGGTGTCGGTTGTATCTGGTTCGCAAGTCACACATTTTGTTTACGAAACTGGACGAGCGTAAAATTCCTATGTTAGCTCCATTAAAAAGCACATTTCCTCCCTTATCCATATGCTAGTCAGGTTGTTCCAATGGCTCTGAGCACTATGGGACTTAACTTCTGAGGTCATCAGTCCCCAAGAACTTAGAACTACTTAAACATGACTAACCTAAGGACATCACACACATCCATGCCCGAATCAGGATTCGAACCTGCGACCGTAGCAGTCGCGTGATTCCGGACTGAAGCGCCTAGAATCGCTCGGTCACATCGGCCGGCTTATTTGGTGATTTTAAACCTGTTTGTGACAGTGTCATTGCTAAATTTAACCATTTAACTGTACTAGATACTGCTACATAATTTTTGTGGAGCTGAATGCTCATTGATTTTATTTCTTTTCTTCATTTAGGAATCTACAATTTGGTTTTAGTGCCTGAAGCAAATCAAGTTGTTGCTAAAATGGAAAAACAAGATCAAGTTAATGTATGCAGTTTTAGAAATACTGATTCCCCATGCCATTTAACGACATACAATGCCTTAAACGGTCTAAAAGCTGTAAAGGAACTTTCCTTAGATGAGCAAGAATGACTTACAAGACGGGGTTTCCAATCTACTTAAAATGCTCAACTATGCTTCCACCATGAAGCTTTACTCCTACAAAGGTCTGAATTTTTGCGAAGATCATGCTGCGACCCATTTATAAGGAAAACCATACTGCGCGAAAAAGTTTGCGCTCAATCAACATAGAAACAGCTGATCTGCTAAAAAGGATAACCATGTCTGATATTAAACCAGGCCAAAAAATGTGCCCTTCCTGTAGAAAAGAATTTAATTTAATTTGTGGGAAGTTCTATAGTACCAAACTGCTAAGGTCATCGGTCCCTAGGCTTACACAGTACTTAATCTAACTTAAACTAACTTACGCTAAGGACAGTACACAGACCCCTGCCCAAGGGAGGACTCGAAACTCCGACAAGGGGAGCCGCACGAACCGTGGCCTCGCGCGGTGAAAAGAATTTGATACACTGAAATATTCACAAATGGAAGTTACACCTCAGTCACATGAAGATGATGAGATCAATGTTGCTCACAATTTGAATACATGCTTAACAGCTGTTGGAATATCACCATTAAAATTTCAACGAATTGCTGCAATGGATACAAAAGGATATGCAAAGCGCAAAATACATCAAGTTGAAGGTACAATTATTAAGAAAATTGTAGAAGTGGGAGGACTTGATCCCAATGAACTGGAGCGACCATCCATAAGCAAGCAGTGCTTGACTTGTTCAGATTACAGTCAGCTGATCCAAGAAATGAAAGACAAATTACAATATCAGATCCATAATGAGTAAGTTCAAATTTTGACCTTAGTTCCCCAAAGCTGGTCTATCAAAAAGGCTATAGAAAAATTTTTATTTTTCAGAAAGAATGGTAAGGAAAGCTGGAAGGTTAAAAGCTGAACAGGGAATATTGGCACACACCAAAGGTAAATGTGTGAAAAAGTTTTCTGAGGCTGTGAAGGCGAGAGTCATAGAACATTTTTGTGATGAGTTTAGTCGAATTTGTCTAGGAAAAAAGGATTGTATTACTGTTCGGATTGATGGAGAAAAGGTTCAAGACCAAAAATACTTATTACTGAGCAACTTAAAAGAAATGTTTGTTGCGTACCGCAATGAAAATGGACCGGAAATTGGATTTTCCAAATTTTCTGAATTAAGGCCAAAGCGGTGTGTGTGACTACAGGCACACCTGGTTCACATTCAGTTTGTGTCTGCACAATACATCAAAAATTGAAAATAATGTTGGCACATAGCCCAGTAAAAGAAGATTACAAAATATTACTGAGCAAAATTATTTGGAAACAAATTATTGCATGCTTCATCACTGTGAAGTATGTCCAGGAACAGAAGCTCTAATATTTGGAAAGCGCTTTTGCAGATATTGATCCTGAGGATACAATTCAGTTCAAACATTGGACTCACACTGACAGAGATACACTTGAAACCAGAGAAATGACAGTTGAACTATTAGTTACAAAATTTTTGGCCCTTTTTACTCACCACTACATTGCAAAGCATCAGAGCAACCATTTGCAGTTCACTAAAGAAGGTCTCAAACCAGGAGTATTGATTATATTAATGAATTTCGCTGAAAATTACTCTTTTATTGTCCACGACGCGGTCCAAGGATTTCATTGGGAAAATAGTCAAACTACAATACATCCATTTGTCATTTACTAAAACGATAATGAAGACCTAAAAAGTGTCACATACTGCATGATTGCCTCCAACATGACACAGTTGCAGTGCATGTGTTTTTAACGTACTTGATCAAATCCCTGAAGAGCATTTTTAAAGAAATACAGCATATTCATTATTTTAGTGACGGTCCTGCCGCACAATACAAAAATTTAAAGAGCTTCCTAAATATTTTCCATCATAAAAAACATTTTGGCATTACTGAAGAATGGGATTTTTTCGGAACAAGACATGGGAAATCACCACGTAACAGAATTGGGGGCGCAGTTAAGCGTTCAGCTCCCAATTGACAACGAAATCTTAACACCAACTAATCTGCTTGAATATTGCCAAAAAAATTTGCATGGCATTGAATTTATCTAGATTAAAAAAGAAGACCATCACCATTTTGTGCCAGCTGATGAAAAGCGACTTCAGATTCATAGAGCATCAAATGAGACATTGTCCTTTGTAGCAAATGTTAACCGATATGCTAAAGTTGCTCATAACATGCTGCCAATACTGAACTACAGCCCGGCATGTCGCTTGCATTTATGATGGAAAATGGTGGATAGGAAATATCTGTGAACTTTCATGTGAAGAAAAAGATGCCTTGTTTAATTTCATGCATCCTCATGGAGCTGCTCAATCATTTCACTGGCCAGCTGGATGATACATATGCTGGATTCCAGAACAACAGATAACTGCGATCATACCAGTTCCAGCTGCTTCAATGATGGGACGGCAATACAGTTTGCCAGAAGCAATAGGTTTTGGACATCAACAAAAAATTAAAAGCATTTAACAACTGATGAATTCTGCATTATGACTTGGGAATCACAAAGAAACCCAAACAAGGCTTGAGAACCTGTCTGATACCCACTTTCAGGCTTGGGAACCTGCAATAAAGAAAGCCACCCGTGGATGACCCTGCATGGCTATTGGGCGTGGCCCCTTGGCGATGGGGCTACCAGTCACTGAGGTTGGTGGTGGCATAGCCACCATGGACCAACGGAAGCATTTTTCTCGAATTACAAAAAAAAAAAAAAAAAAAAAATAGTTTAGGGGCAATTTTTGCACCTTACCCAAAGAGACACCAAAATGAAAACAAGTTTTTCTAATAGAATGAAATGTGCCTTGTTGAATGGTGTGAATGAATGTAATGTGGTAGATATCTATTTGGAGACACGTCACATTGAACACAGGTATATTTTTATACATTCATGTTTCTTAGCAAATTTACAGGATGGTATCACAGTAATTAAACACACAAGCCAGGCCCAAATTTGTGATATACTAAATACCCATACAGACAGTACTTTGGCAAAAGGCCAGGTCCATAGCGTACTTTCTCCACTACTTACGCCTCGTTAAAGTATGGGACAAATTTCTCGCGACATGATTTGTTGCCCAATTTTAACTGAAATTATGCCAGATGCACTGCTTTCTGAACTCTACTTCCATCATTTTTGTGTAGAGCACAAAAAGTTGTATCACTATACCCAGAAGCAAGAGTCTAGCTGTTTTATATTAGGAACAGGGGAATGCCAAACTTGAAGATTTATTCGCCACTTTTCGGTCTCGGTAAAAGTAGCCTTCACAAAAGTGGCTCTAGCACCTAAACCAAGTTACAGGTGAGCCTGAAACTTTGCATAAGTTCACGTAGGGCCCTCAGGTACATACTGTACAAAATTCATCAAAATTGAAGATGGCTGAGCTGGAAGCCCTAGGACACTTCACGTGGAATGACTCACTTGTCAGATTTAAGCACAATGAACAAAATATTAGACACTACCTTAAAGATATCGCTCTGGAGCGCTGTAAATGGTGTAGGACTGGCCACAGGCAGTGATTTGAATCTTCTCCGCAAGCCATGGCAGTGGAGTCCTGAGTATGAGCCAATCGGTCGTATGGAATCAGCGCAGTAAAGCCTGGTTTACACTAGAGCGAATGGAAGCTACACAATGGAACGATCATTAGCAGCCTATTCACCAGTGTTTACTACCATTCGCTTGCATCTGTGAACAAGCATCTACACTAGAGGGAACGGCCCACAATACCAGATGACGAGCATAGCCTATGAACGCTGCGTTATTGTTTTTCGGCGCTAATAATCAGCAAATTGGCTACAACACTACATAGCCATGATGCAATAGATTGGTATCCAGAGAGAATTATTTTGCAAGTTGGGCCCATTGTTGTTGCCGAAGTAAGCCAAATGGAGGGGGAAGAGTTCAGGCGTCTGTATTTGAGGTTGTTGTTGTTGTGGTCTTCAGTCCTGAGACTGGTTTGATGCAGCTCTCCATGCTACTCTATCCTGTGCAAGCTTCTTCATGTCCCAGTAACTACTGTAACCTACATCTTTCTAAATCTGTTTAGTGTATTCATCTCTTCGTCTGCCCCTACGATTTTTACCCTCCACGCTGCCCTCCAATACTAAATTGGTAATCCCCTGATGCCTCAGAACATGTCCTACCAACCGATCCCTTCTTCTAGTTGTGCCACAAACTTCTCTTCTCCCCAGTCCTATTAAATACCTCCTCATTAGTTATATGATCTACCCATCTAATCTTCAGCATTCTTCTGTAGCATCACATTTCGAAAGCTTAAATTCTCTTCTTGTCCAAACTAATTATCGTGCATGTTTCACTTCCATACATGGCTACGCTCCATACAAATACTTTCAGAAACGACTTCCTGACACTTAAATCAATACTCGATGTTAACAAATTTCACTTCTTCAGAAACGCTTTCCTTGCCATTGCCAGTCTACATTTTATATCCTCTCTACTTCGACCATCAGTTATTTTGCTTCCCAAATAGCAAAACTCCTTTACTACTTTTAGTGTCTCATTTCCTAATCTAATTCCCTCAGCATCACCCGACTTAATTCGACTACCTTCCATTATCCTCGTTTTGCTTTTGTTGATGCTCATCTTATACCCTCGTTTCATGATACTGTCCATTCCGTCCAACTGCTCTTCCAAGTCCTTTGCTGTCTCTGACAGAATTACAATGTCATCGGCGAACCTCAGAGCTTTTATTTCTTCTCCATGGATTTTAATACCTACTCCGAATTTTTCTTTTGTTTCCTTCACTGCTTGCTCAATATACAGATTGAATAACATCGGGGATAGGCTACTACCCTGTCTCACTCCGTTCCCAACCACTGCTTCCCTTTCGTGCCCCTCGACTCTTATAACTGTCATCTGGTTTCTGTGCAAATTGTAAATAGCCTTTCGCTCCCTGTATTTCAACCCTGCCACCTTCAGAATTTGAAAGAGAGTATTCCAGTCAACATTGTCAAAAGCTTTCTCTAAGTCTACAAATGCTAGAAACGCAGGTTTGCCTTTCCTTAATCCAGCTTCTAAGATAAGTCGTAGGGTCAGTATTGCCTCTCGTGTTCCAACATTTCCACGGAATCCAAACTGATCTTCCCCGAGGTCAGCTTCTACCAGTTTTTCCATTCGTCTGTAGAGAATACGCGTTAGTATTTTGCATCCGTGACTTATTAAACTGATTGTTCGGTAATTTTCACATCTGTCAGCGCCTGCTTTCTTTGGGATCGGGGTTATCATATTCTTCTTGAATTCTGAGGGTATTTCGCCTGTCTCATACATCTTGCTCACCAGATGGTAGAGTTTTGTCAGGACTGGGTATTTGAGGTAAAGCTACGTTTTCCTAGGTGCGGGAATTTCCCGCAACTTGCTGCGTAAAATGCTCGCGAGACAGCGCTCCCCACTCGCACAATGCAAACATACCAGACCGTTTTCCTAGGGGACGGGCAACGCAGTGCCCCTCCGAGCAACGCTTGCGAACTTACGGAGATCGGCAGGAGTCTGTCCCGCGAGTCGCAGCGATGTGCTTGGTTGGAGGAGGGTCTGAAGTCGAACTAAGCAGCAGCGACTACTGACCATCGCACCCGCCTCAGATTTAATGGTAAGATAGCCCAGTGGAAAGCCCGTCAAAAGCTGAACACAGACGAAGCATGAAAACAGGAAGGTCTACTATACTGTGAAAAAAGAAAAAAACAGAAACAGTCAACGGTCTAAGCTTAAGATGGGCAACATCGAACGACCTGGAAAAGCCGCGGCGGGAGATCCGTGTTCAGCTCTCCCTCGTGTCCAATTCCCCCCCACCTCCCCCCCACACACAAAATTATGAACTGTCCGTCCGGTCACTGACGTGTCTGTTCGCTTTACTCAAATTTGTGTCTGTGTCCTGGTATAAAGTCCGTTTGCAACAGCGAGTTAGTAAGAAAGGGATCTATAATGAAAGTTGATTCCGCACAACAACTGTATTAGCAAAAAAATGGTTCAAATGGCTCTGAGCACTATGGGACTCAACTTCTGAGGTCATTAGTCCCCTAGAACTTAGAACTAGTTAAACCTAACCAACCTAAGGACATCACAAACATCCATGCCCGAGGCAGGATTCGAACCTGCGACCGTAGCGGTCTTGCGGTTCCAGACTGCAGCGCCTTTAACCGCACGGCCACTTCGGCCGGCAACTGTATTAGCAGCCGAAAGGATGTAGGTCTCGAATGGGAACCTAAAACGCTTGATGACAAAGCGACAAGTCAACCGAATATTTCACTGGTAAACACGTCTGGCGTGCCATACACGACAGTGACCCTATGATTGTAATCTCTTACCGATGCACCTAAGTTGTGCGCCTGGTGAGTGAGTAAGGTAGGCCTACTTGCCCTATTTAGGTGTTCATATGAATGTGAATGTGATCACTCCCACAGAAATGATGAAAACATAATAGTTTTCACATAAGCTGCGACAAATGAACGCAGCTGTTTCACAGTCACACAGTTTTCTCTGTGCTCTAACAAAACATACGATTCTAACGTTTTTGGAGTAACAAGAAACGTGATCCATTCGACCAGGCGGTACTTCCCTTCTGATCCAAGGTCACGTCCCAATGATCCCGTGCGCAATACAAATGTAATTGACTATGTCGTTGGGCCAACATGGGACACATCTAATCTGCTTTTATTCACGACTAGGACTTCTATGTACGTAAACAAGATCAGTTTTGAGAAAAAGGAGTTTGAAAATTTTATGCGTCTTGATACACTTTGTATATGGTAATTACTCAGCCAAGGCGCAGCCGAGAGAAGAAGAGCACACTTTCACAAGCGCGAAGGTTCAAAAATGGTTCAAATGGCTCTGAGCACTATGGGACTCAACATCTTAGGTCATAAGTCCCCTAGAACTTAGAACTACTTAAACCTAACTAACCTAAGGACATCACACACACCCATGCCCGAGGCAGGATTCGAACCTGCGACCGTAGCAGTCCCGCGGTTCCGGACTGCAGCGCCAGAACCGCACGGTCACCGCGGCCGGCAAGCGCGAAGGCCCTGAATCGAATGTCGCTGTTCGTACTTTTTCCATTGCCGCGTAATTTGAACAACATCAATATTTAATGACTCATTATTATTTTCGTAATGTGTATACTGAAAGAAGAAGAAGAACTTAAAAAGAAATGCCAGAACAGATAAGAGTTCTCACTGACACTAGCGGTTCAGTTGAGTTAATAGTTTAGTTTAAAAACCGGCATAATATAGTGTACTCTCGTGTACTTACAACCGAAGTCAGTGGACACACAGTCTTGTGTGTTCACAGGGCGTCTACAGTGCAATTCGCATTACGTTTATTTGTACCAGCCACAAAACTTAGCATAAAAAATAAATAAATAAATAATTGAGCATTAAAAAATAAAAGTGACAGTGACGGGAACGCTACAGAATCACGTCAGCTCTCACTGTAACAAGCGCTGTGAGTGTCCTGTGTTACTGTCAGCAGCTAGTATTGTTTTTGTTTTCATTTTGCGAACCTGAATCTTTGCTTTACGCGGAAATCGTTTCAGTTGATAGGGGATTTCCTGCAAACGGTAAACGTCCTGATTCGAGATCCAACCGTCTTCCTGACGAGGCGGGTGCCACGTTACATCACGAGCTACTTGTCCTCGCGTCTGAAATCCTGCAAAAAGCCGCAGACAGTGTTCGTCGCGTGATGGTGAAATGCGGTAGCTGTGGCTGGGGGGGGGGGGGGGGGGGGGGGGAGCTGCAGTAGTCTCACAACCGTCTGCGAATACATAAACTTAGTGTGCGGTGTTTTACGAGCTTCACAAACTTTAGCCGACTGCCCTGCAGAGGCACACCGGGCTTCCGCGCAGTTTGCTAGCATTCCTCGCCATGCAGCTTTGCCGTGTAACTAAGGAGTAAGTACATTGCCAGCTCAACCATAATAAATGCGCGCTATGTGGAAGAAAGGTAATGAGACAGTGTTTATCTTAAGAAGGAAGATAACAGTATAATTTCTACCAAATAATTTTTTCTCGGATTACATACCTTCAAAGTAACTACTTCAGTTCTACTTAATACGCTTCAAACAGCAAGGTCTCAGTCTCCTCCGTTACGCGTTGCTGACTGTTACTAATTGACCCGAAATGGTGTCCATCAAGTGGATCTTCTATTTCCAGAAAAGAACGCAGTCATTCTGACTGATGACAGGGGAGAAGGAATATTGGTGCCTTCCTGGCCCATTCTTTCAGAACACAAATCCCCTAACACTCGCCCTTGTGTGATAACAGTGGACGGTGATCTGTTCTTGAGGTATGTACATCTTCTCAATTATTCCCTTCCGTCAAGAACTCAGGAAACTTTATTTCAGGTTTGCTTTTCCCTGCCGTTATGGAACGTGGGGCAACTCTAGCACCCTACTGCATAAATATTGATTTAGAGCAATAGTTCGTAGCGTTTTTCCATAAACACAACAGATACACATAACAAGAGACTTCAGTAATCAATAATGCATTTTCCTTCACTATTTACAACAATCTGCCAACGTTGGGATAACTTTTCGTTTCCGCAGCTGTAGAAATCGCGTACTTTTGAGGCGAAGAACTCGTCGAGCCATGTTCAGAGCGCATTTTCATCCGGAAAGGAATTTCCTTGAAGGTTGTTCAATAGATAGCGCAGAAGGTGAAAATCTAGATTAGGTGAATAAAATGGGTGCAGAATGACTTCCCAACCCAACTCCTATATAATGTTTCTTGCCAGTCAAGCGGAATGCGGGCGGGCATTATCGTGGAGTAGCAACACTTCACGCAGTCTTCCTGGCTGTTGTTCTTCGATTGCGTCTGCAAAACGTGTTGATTGTTGATGACAAATATCAGTATGATATATCGATACTTCTTTGCGTTATATTGAGAGCCAATACCAATTTTTAAAAATCGGTACATCGGATTCCCGATATTTTTAAAAATATACACAGTCCTAATATTGGCCTCAGGCAATTTACACAGTACATATTCGCAGTATTTTAATGAACTAACAAAAAACATACATTACAGTTGTTCAATGTAACAGTATTGATTCTATTTTAATAAAGATAACGATCGATATACACATGGAAATTTAGATTGTGTCATATTGACATCAGCGGTACTTAGCGAGAAAGCCGCGAATAAATTTTAATTTGCTGTAAATATAAAACTGAACGAAACATCACTGGATGCTGACTGAAAGAAAAAGTCATATATTTCGAAAAAAATTAGATTTGAAAACAAGAAAGCCATGATTTTCCAATCTGCTTGTGGGGTCATATTGGACCCAGTGATACTAGGAACGGTATAACAGCTGATGCAAGAAACACTAACAATGGATACAAAAATAAGCCGGAAATAATATTTTCATTATTGCACGTGTTTCGTAGAACAGCTGTTCAACATACAATTTGTGGTGTCACCGCCAGACACCACACTTGCTAGGTGGTAGCTTAAATCGGCCGCGGTCCATTAGTACAGGTCGGACCCGCGTGTCGCCACTGTCAGGATCGCAGACCGAGCGCCACCACAAGGCAGGTCTCGAGAGACTGACTAGCACTCGACCGAGTTGTACGACGACTTTGCTAGCGACTACACTGACGAAGCCTTTCTCTCATTTGCCGAGAGACAGTTAGAATAGCCTTCAGCTAAGTCCATGGCTACGACCTAGCAAGGCGCCATTTGTAACATTGCATGTATCTAAAGAGTCTCACTTGTATCGCCACAATCTCCAGATGGCTCATCAAGAACGATGTATACAAAGGATGGATTAAAGTTGAGTATTCAGGAAGCTACGTACTTTTCTTTATAACATTCATTACGTATCCTGTTTCAGACCTCACTCCATCCTTCGTGAGTTAGCGCGTGCATCTTGGCCGCTTCTTTCAATTAGTGTGCGTAGTGTTGGCAAGTCTGCCGACACTACACAATTCATCATTCTCTTCCCATTAATGTTACATCCAAGAAACAAATAAACAATTTATGTAGGAGTCATACTGACTCTAGTGGTTCTTAGAAGGGAAACTCCCCATCGCAACACCCTCAGTTTTAGTGGATTGGATTGTTTGGAGGATGAGACCAGACAGCGAGGTCATTGGTCTTATCGGATTAGGGAAGGACGGGGAAGGTACTCGGCCGTGCCCTTTCAAAGGAACCATCCCGGCATTTGCCTGAAGCGATTTAGAGAAATCACGGAAAACCTAAATCAGGATCGTCGGGATTGAACCGTCGTCCTCCCGAATACGAGTCCAGTGTGCTAGCCAGTGCGCCACCTCGCTCGGTCTCAGTTTTAGTGGTAGGTTGGCCCAGTGGATAACCCGACAAAAACTGAACACAGATCAACCATGAAAACAGGAAGAAGTTGTACTGAACTACGAAAAACGAAACAAAATAGAACCAGTGAGCGGTCCAAGCTCAAGATATGCAACAGCGACCCACTGCAATTAGCCACTTCGTTGTGGTTATTTGGTTACGGAGTTGGAATGCGAAGAGGGAAATACATGTTCATACCTCCCTCGTGCTTTCTTTTTTTTTCTCCACAGAATTGTGAACTGTCTGTCTGGCCACTGACAGGTCTGTTTGCTGTATTCAAATTTGTGTCTGTGTCGTGGTGTAACGCCCGTTAGCAACAGCGAGGTGTAACGAAGAGATCTCCAGACGTAAGTACCTTCTACCTGTTCTACACAAAAATTACATGGTATGTCTCTTGTGTTCCGTTTTGGAAGTTTTTTACTCGTGAATTCCTTTGTTGTAACGCAGTTCCCACTCATTTATTTGTTGTTTTCATTTCTTTTAGAGGTCTATATGGGATCAGGACTGCTCTCATTATTCACTACATTTACTTGCGATGGTTGGTTCAAATGGCTCTGAGCACTATGGGACTTAACATCTGAGGTCATCAGTCCCCTAGAACTTAGAACTACTTAAACTTAACTAACCTAAGGACATCACACACATCCATGCCCGAGGCAGTACACTTGCGATGGTAATGTGTTTTCACCACATGACTCATGTTCTATAACCTGTGTATAGTATGACAATTTCCAAAACTGCAGAAGGAGAACAGAGTCAATTACTGGGCGAACAGTTCATAAATTTGCGAAAAAAAAAACATGGGGCACAAAGCAGATTTGAACACGGATCTCCCGCTGAGCAGTCCAAGACCGTGACCAAACAACCACAACGGCATAGTTCTTATACTTCACTCGATATTCCACATGTTCAGCTTGGACCGTTCACTTTTTCTATTTTGCTTAATTTTTCATAGTTGAGTACACCTTTTTTTCATGCTTGATCTGTGTGAAGTTTTAGACGGACTGTCGACTGGACCATTTTACCACTAAATGTGGGGACGTGGGGTGGGGAGTTTACCTTGTCAGTGCAAAAGCCATGGATAAATTTTAATGTGTTATAAAAATTGACGACACATCGTTAGATACAATTGACTCACAGGAAGAAAGTCATAGATTTTGACACAAACAGTTCTGAAAACAAGAGAGATATACACGATGAGCAAAAGAAACTGGTACGCCTGCCTAATATCGTATAGGGCCCTCGTGAGCACGCAGAAGTTCCGGAACACGACGTGGCATGGACCCGACTGATGTCTGAAGTAGTGCTGGAGGGAACTGACACCGTGAATCATGCAGGGCTGCCCATAAATCCGTAAGAGTACGAGGGGATGGAGATCTCTTCTGAAAAGCACTTTGCTAGGCATCCGAGGTATTCTCAATAATGTTCACGTCTAGGGAGTATGGTGACCAGCGAAAGCGTTTAAACTCAGTAGCAATTCTGGGCGTGTGGGGTATCACATTGTCCCGTTGGAATTCCCAAGTCCGTCGGGATGCACAATGGACATGAATGGATGCAGGTGATCAGACAGGATGCTTACGTATGTGTCATCGTATCTAGACGTATCAGGGGTCCAATATCACTCCAATTGCACACGCGCAACACCATTACAGAGCCTCCACCAGCTTGAACAGTCCCCAACTGATATGCAGGGTCCATGGATTAATTAGGTTATCTCCATACCCGTACACGTGCATCCTCTCGAGACAATTTGAAACGAGACTCGTCCGACCAGGCAACATGCTTCCAGTCATCAACAGTCTAATGACTGTGTTGATGGGCCCAGGCGCGGCGTAAAGCTTTGTGTCATGCGTCATCAAGGGGACACGAATGGGCCTTCGGCGCCGAAAGCCCATATCGATGATGTTTCGTTGAATAGTTCGCACGCTGACATACGTTGATTTCTCAACACTGAAATGTGCAGCAATATGCGGAAGGGTTGCACTTCTGTCACATTGAACGATACTCTCCAGTCGTCGATGGTCCCGTTCTTGCAGGATCTTTTTCCGGCCGCAGCGATATCGGAGATTTGATGTTTTAACGGATTCCTGACATTCACTATACACTCGAAATGGTCGTACGGGAAATCCCCATTTCATCGATGCCTCAGAGATGCTCTGTCCCATCGCTCGTGCGCGGATTATAACACCACGTTCAAATTGTCTTAAACCTTGATACTGCCGGCCGGAGTGGCCGAGCGGTTCTAGGCGCTACAGTCTGGAACCGCGCGACCGCTACGGCGCAGCTTCGAATCCTGCCTCTGGCATGGATGTGTGTGATGCCCTTAGGTTAGTTAGGTTTAAGTAGTTCTAAGCTCTAGGGGACTGATGACCTCAGAAGTTAAGTCCCATAGTGCTCAAAGCCATTCGAACTATTTTGAACCTTGATACTCTGCCATTGTAGCAGCAGTAAGCGATATAGAAAGTACGCAGACACTTGGTGCAGACCGCAGCGCCGTATTCTGCCTGCTTACAAATCTCTGTATTTGAATACTCATGCCTATAAGAGTTTCTTTGGCGTTTCAGTGTATATTTCCATTGTGCTTGTGGGGTCATATTAACCCCAGTGGTACTACAGTAGAGAGTGAGTATCAGCTTATGACGCAGGGCAGTGCAGAGGGTGCTGCATGCGGCTGTGCAGTCCAGTAGGCAGTGCGTACTGTATAGTCGGATCGCCGCTTCCATTGTGTTCCGAGGCCGTCTCGCCTCGTTGCGCTTCCGGCAGCACTGCCCGCCAGCGGCGCCACACGGGGAGATGACTCTGAACTTCAGCTCATTCCCGATGTACGGTTACCGCTGTCTCTGCCGAAAGCCGCTATCTATACCTCAGTAAACCTAAAGCCTCGTGTGTGGCCAGTCATCTCACCAGACAAATATTTGCGACTGAGCGAGATCATCCTCTGGAGGGTCATTACGTAGACGATAACACATTTGCAGAGGATTAGCGGTTAACACTATTCGCAGCGAGCGCAGGAGGAAAATTTCAGTCTGCAGCGGAGGGTGCGCTATTACGAAATTTCGTGTCAGTTTAAAACCATATGCCAGGCCGACATTTGAAGCCGGAACCTTGCCTTCCTCCGGCAATGCTCTTACCGACTGAGGTACCTATGCGCAATTCTCGCCCCAGTATTCACTATTCAGCGCTTCAGTTCTCCCAGTACCTCTTCCCGTTTTTTCCAAAATTATCCTGTACTTGTCGGACGAGCACTTGTGGGAGAAAGGGCATCACAGAGAAATGGCTTAGACACAGGCCAAGTGATTTTTCACTATGCAACGGAGTGGATGATGTTTCTAAACTTCATGGCTGGATACATCTGTGTACTGAACCGAGTGACAGTCCTCAGTCGTAGCCGGATAGCTTCATCAGTTGCACCATTGCCCGCTGAACACAAGGATCCGGATTCGAATCTCGATCTCGCGCACAGTTTTATTTCGCCATGTACTTTCAAAAGGACGCATACTCTGATGCCATGTGAAAAATTAAACCGTGGAAGAGCAAGTGTTATGGGATGAGTTCTACACAGCCACGACGTCTTACTTCCAAAACGAATAAGCCCATTAGAGAGAAATTGTAGAAGCGACATATCTGGTGTATTAATTTCGGACAGAAGGACTATTTCTAGGTTAGTTTGGTTCGAGCTGTGTTCGAGTTATTTCCATTTAAAGCCTCCGCCTTTCTATAAATAAATTTCGTCATGTAGCCGCCAACTTGATGCAACCTGATCTGACGTCACTTCAGTGGCTTTCACGTCTATTCTAACAGTTAATCATTTCGCCTCGCCACAAGCCATCGACGCTAACCAATGGACCATCGAGGCGGTCAGTTCTTGAAATCGCTTCTGGCTAATGGCAGAACTGTTCGTTCTACGGAACCACGGCCGATTGATTCCTCCCACGCTTGCCCAGTTTAGCAGCTGGTCCATCACTAGTGGCGTCATTCTTGACGGAACATTAAATGCGAGATGTATCTTCTTTTGGACAGAAATTCTGTTAACTGCCATTGCTCCCACGCTGGCACGTCGCTAAACGATGCAAGGCCAAGAGCGCTGAGCGCTGAATAGGAACATTTTCCAGCTGCATCAGACGAAGTGGAAAGGGGAAGACAGTCAAGATCCGCTAAAATTACCGTGTTCACTGGGTGGTACAGTTTATCGCTGAACATAACATCAGAGAACATAGTGCACTGTAATTTAATTTTTAAAATTATACATGTTACTAAGTTAAAATCCCCCTGTGCGTTTTACCGTCTGTGTGTGAAAGCTAATCTCAGAACTATTGCAGCGATTTCGATACGGTTTTTACTAATAGACAGACTGATTCACGAGGTAGGTTCGTGTCCATAATTTATAATTATAGTAATGATGAGAGTTTAATATATGTATTGCTATCTGTTCCGTATTTAATTGGCCTTTGGTGTGACATCTCTTGGCGAAGATCGGGGCCACGAGCTCGTCAACTACAGAGAAGGCGGTATTTGATGGGAAATGCAGTGAAGTAAACAGCCGCCGTAACTCTAGAGAGCCGCGAAACTTGACCAGTGTCTATACATATCTATACATTTTATAAATTAATGTCCCCGGCCGCGTTCTTCAGTCTGTTATGGGAATGTATACCGTAGAAACAATTTTAGGGGTTTTGATGTGGTTTTCACTACGAGATGTGTCAATGATATTCCCAACCTAGAGAGAGAGAGCGCCCCTGGGGGGGGATTTCCGCAGGGAGAGGGTGGTAGACAGTTCAGGACAAAGCGAAAAACATGCCATCAGACAAGTCAAGATTTTCATATTCTTATTACAGCTTTGCCTCAAGTTCTTCAGTCTGTATTCCTTCATTCTCAAGTTGGTATTACGCCTGTTGTGCTATGTAGAAGTAAACGGTATTTTTATTGGTTTTGTCCCTTGAGTGAAAATATCTGCTAAAAGAGGAGTGCATAATGAAGAATAAATTAAGCATCGATTCACGTTTATTAAGAACAAGGTCCAACTGCGACACTGTGTTGTGTGTCATAACGTCCTCAGTAACGACTCATTGCGGCCTGTGCGTCTGAAATGTCGTCTAACAATAGCTCATCTGGCATTGAAAAACAATCCAAAGGATTTTTTTAAGAAAGAAACTCTTTAAACCGCATCAAACTGGACTCTACTGAGCTCTTCCAGCAGAAAAATGAGAAAGTTATAGAAGTATCATATAAAATTGCTTTCTTAATAGTAAAAAATAATACACCTCATGCTATTGGTGAGATGCTTATCAAACCTTCCATTCTTAAAACAGCCAGAATTGTTTTTGGAGACGATAGTAAGCGAGAAATGGACAAGTTTCTCTTTCAAACAACAATGTGCAACATATGAATGAAGGAATGGTCCTGAATGCGAAAGAAGAGCCTGAAAATTTTTCCGTTTTTGGTTGAAAATGTTTTGTCTTGAGACGGAGTTATGGGACTTTGTACTGACGGGGCACTAGCCAAGTTACATTCACGCTCTGACTTCGTAAGTATCAATAAAGGAAAAAAATCCTGATCTTACTGGCTCTCACTGCATGAGCCAGAGACAGGCCCTAGCGTCTAAAATGACATTCACGTTCTGACTTCAAAAGTACTAACAAAAAAAATCATATTTTATTGGCTCTCGCTTTATGCGCCACAGACATGGCCTAGTTTCTTAAACTTCACCTGAGAAACTGAACACTGAACTGAAACTGGCTATCGGTGTAGTTAATAAAAGTAAATCAAGTGCTGTGAATAACCGTTTTTTGGCGAATCCTCTGTGAGGATCTCAGCTGTGAACACCGATCTTTAATATTTCACACACAACTACTGTGGCTTTCGAAGGGCAATGTGCTTAGCAGTTTGTATGAACTGAAGTCAGAGGTGGAACTATTTCTTTTGAGTCAAAGGAAAGCTGAGCATCATTCATCACTGATGGCAGCTTTCGTACTTTCGCTAACATACATTGCGCACTTCTTTGAAATTCTGAATAATCTAAATTCGGAAGCACGGTCTAGAAACATCACAATAATGGATGCCAATGATGCCATAAGGGCTTTCTACGGAAGCATTGCCTGGATGTTCCCATAAGTAACTTTTCGTCAATCCCTCGATTCACTAAACTTCAAAATCGGCAATAGTGCGATGTCAAGGAATGGAGAGTTATCATCAATGAACATCTGGAACAACTTCAGGAAGAGTTCAAATTTTATTTTCCTCATTTGTCTTCAAAAGACTGGCACAGCAGATTAGCAAGTTCAGCCATCTCAACTAAAAAAATGGCTCTGAGCACTATGGGACTTAACATCTGAGGTCATCAGTCCCCTAGACTTAGAAATACTTAAACCTAACTAACCTAAGGACATCACACACATCCATGCCCCTCGCAGGATTCGAACCTGCGACCGTAGCAGCAGCGCGGTTCCGGACTGAAGCGCTTAGAACCGCTAGGCCACAGCGGCCGACCCCATCTCAACTGATGTTCAGGTACTTCCTGATGAAATGCATGAGGATGCAATTGCATTGAAATGTGATTAGAGAGCTAACGAACAGTTTCGACAAATGGAATTGAAAGAATTTTGTTCCAGTTTCATCCCTATTCATACAAGACTAGTAAAGGAAGCCTTAAAAGCCGTCGTACAATTCTCACCTACATACTTCTGAGGGACTGGATTCTCAACACTATCCATCAGGAAAACACAACACCACAGTTGTCTGAAAGTGGAGAGTGATCTTACATGTGCTTTATCTAGTTTTAAACTAAACATGTAGCAGATGCTTAAAGAAATCAGTGTTCTGAATTTTTCTTGTAATTTTTAAAATGTTTAATATCAAAAGTGTTGTTCAAGTGAAAACGATATTATTAGGTATTAAACTAAGACACAAAGACGTTTCGGCTACCAAGTCCTATGAAACACTACAGTTTTGTATTACTCTACTTGTGATAACTATGGCCCGCATCTCGTGGTCGTGCGGTAGCGTTCTCGCTTCCCACGCCCGGGTTCCCGGGTTCGATTCCCGGCGGGGTCAGGGATTTTCTCTGCCTCGTGATGGCTGGGTGTTGTGTGCTGTCCTTAGGTTAGTTAGGTTTAAGTAGTTCTAAGTTCTAGGGGACTTATGACCACAGCAGTTGAGTCCCATAGTGCTCAGAGCCATTTGAACCATTTGTGATAACTATATTATAGTGTGAATTGTCGATTATTGGGAAATAAAATTTTTCGAAAAATTAAAAAAATTAGTAAATAAATAACTAAATAAAATAAATAATAGTAAGAGACTTGAGATATTCTGTGATTTCAAAGGTGGCCACCAAGCAAAAAAGGTTGGGATCCATTGCTCTATACATACTAAAATTAGTCTTCATTTTACAATCGTCTATTAAAGACGTTTTCACTCGCTGTACAAAACCAATAAAAATACTGTTTGAGAGTCGCCTTGGGTTTGCTGCCAGACCATAAAATCAACTTGATTCGATATACCGATGGTCTATCTGTCCGCCATCTCCTCCTGAGATTGGTGGGCTGATGGAGTGCCAAAGTATCGAATAATCCAGCAGCGAAGACTTTCAAGAATTGTTATGCCCCAGGAAAGCCTAAGAATAGAGACTTCTACAGAGCACAACAGATGAATACAAAGAGCACTAGGTAAATTTTGCAATATGTCGCAACAATAAGTCACAGGAGGTTCAAATGGCTCTGAGCACTATGGGACTTAACATCTGAGGTCATCAGTCCCCTAGAACTTAGAACTACGTAAACCTAACTAACCTAAGGACATCACACACATCCATGCCCGAGGCAGGATTCGAACCTGCGACCGCAGGAGTCGCGCGGTTCCAGACTGAAGCGCCTAGAACCGCTCGGCCACTCCGGCCGGCAGTCACAGGAGGCTGATTATTGTTGTGTTCTGCGAATGCTTCATACTTGCACTGCAGTCGCTGTGCCAAGTATGTGGGCACAGTCATTCACTAGCACAGTTAGTTAGAAGTGGCATGGCATCGTGGTCACAAAGTGAGGTTTGGGCAGTTTTTCTGTACAACTTAGCGCGCGGTTTAAACATAGACCTGTTCTTCGAAGAAACGACTCTTGCACTCGGTGATGTGTGGCCACATCGTAAAACTATATTCAGGTGATAAAGATAATTCCAATGAGGAAATTTCACTCTGGAGGACGCTGAGAGGGCGGGAAAAGCCACGATCAACATTTACGGAGAAAAGCATTGATGCTGTGAGGAAAATGCTAGACGGAGACAGGTGAGTGACCTGTAAGCAGATAGAGGATACCTTAGAGCTAAATGCACCAGCAATTCGTTCGATTCTGCATGGTCATTTGCAAGTAAAGAAACTTTGTTGTCTCTGGGTGCCGCGTGGACTGAAGGAAGAGCAGAGGACATTACGTGCGATTTGGTGCCGGGGGACGTTAAGGGGCTCCGGAAAGGCTCAAAATCATGATAAGTTCAATTTTTACTTTTTTGCGTTTTCTGAATCTGCAGACTATTACCTTTTAATAGATATATAATTTATTCGATTCCAAAGACTACAACTATTTTTAAATTTTTTTTGAAATGTGTTCTACATGGGCGTGACCCACTGTGGCGCTGTTAAACTGCTGTCAAATGGTGTTATTATTAACGTCCGTGTTCATCAGGTACATTTTAGTGATGTGAGATAAAGTATGTGTTGTGGCTAACCTGTGATGGTTCAATATATATCGCTGGTGTGATTGTCGATTGTTTCATGTTTATTTACTCTGTCGTTATCTCGAAAATATTCGTAATTAATTCTGTTTCTTGAGTCTCTGTTTTGTTGAAGTATAATAATGAGTAAAAGTAAAGTTATTAGAAATCCTCTGAAGGCTTTTAAGAAAAGGAGAAATGTTGGAAAGCCAAAGGTATGTGTTATTACTGTAAACAATAAAGACGATAACCAAGTGAGTGAACCTAACCTCTCAAGTACACCTGCCCATAGCAGTCAAAGTGGGAAAGAAAATACTTGTTAACTGGTGAAGTGTACACTGATAAGCATAGTCTGCCTCATGCAATAATGGAGGTGATAAAACCTATTTTCAGAGACCTAGCAGCACCTGAACTGTTGAAAAAGTGTATTCACGGAAAAACTCAAAACCCCAATGAAAGTGTAAATAGTGTTATATGGTCGAGAATCCCCAAGACTGTATTTGTTGGAATAGAAACACTTCACTTTGGTGTGTATGATGCTGTTGCGACTTTCAATGATAGCAACATTGTAAGGTGCAAGGTATTTAGAAATATGGGAATGAAGATAGGCTCTAACATGGTACGAGCGATGCTTGCTTTAGACAAGGAACGCCTTCGGGCTGCAGACAGGGCTGTAAAGAGTCTAGAAATACAAGCAAGAGTAAACAGGAGGAGGAACAAGATGAAGCTGGAGGAGGAGTTTGCAGAGGATGAAGATAATCCATCCTATGGACCTGGAATGCACTAAGAAGTTAATCCAATCTTTGTCGCTCGATTCCCAAAACTTTTATTTTCTCATACTAATTACATGTTTTCTAAGGAGCTTCCAAACATATTTGTTTCAAACTTTCAGTAAATGTTACACAGTACCTTCTGCATAATTTAACACAGCCTTTTTCCAAAAAACTGTATATTTTTGAATATATAAATAAAAAATTGCATAAAAAATGTTGTGAATTTTCATTACAATTGAAAAAAAAAATCATCTTTAATAACTGAACTAAAATTTTGTAAAATCCCTGTGTTAAGTTGTAGCCCATATTCCAATAAATAATCTGTAAAAAGTTCAACTTCCTACCTCAAATACTTTGTGAGGAAGGATGTAATTTATAAGCGTTATTTTAACATTGCAAGTATAGGGCGTTCCGGAGCCCCTTAAAGAGATTTGCTAAGGGACACACTCAGTATGTGTATTATGTGACAGGTGACGAGACTTGGCAGTACTATTATGGCGTGCCGACTAAGACTCAAAACAAAGTTTGGGTCTTTGAAGGTGACGACACAGCTGTAGCTGTCGGAAAATCCCGTGTGTAAATATGGAGCGTGTTGTTTTGGACACACAGAAGACAGTCACAGCTAAGTGCTACACTGAGCAGTGCCGCCCAAAGTTATCAAAGTTGTCGAATCTTTGAAGAACCTGCGACTGAAGCCAGGAATGGGCACTTGGTTGCTCCAGCACGACAACGCTCCAGCTCACCGCGCCAAAGCATGCACCGAATATTTGCGGGGTACAGGACTGAAACTTCTTGAGCGCCCTTCTTACAGTCCAGACGTTGCTCCTTGTAACTTTGCACTGTTCCCGCATGTGAAAATCTGCTGAAAGGAGGGCAGTTTTCAAGTGATGAGGACCTCTTAAGGGCTTGAGAGACAAAGAGTGTGCGTTAGTCCCTAGAGAAACTTGGGAGAACTGGTTTAGGGATTGGTTTCAGAGGATGGAGAGGTGTATTCAAAGTGGCGGAAATTATTTCGAAAAAATTAAGTAAATAAAGCTGTACTGCAAAACTTTCTTAATACCCTTTGCAATGAGCTAAGAATGGCGACTTCACACTAAAGAACGTGTTGTGTCAGCAATAACTTGGTGATTTGTGAGGAAACGCTGATGCTGCCAATTCCACAAAAAATGCACACGCTACCTGTAATAAGATTATGAAGTTTTTGAGTTGTCAGACTGCAATTTTCTGCTGTATTCCGAGCTGTCTGTCCCTTCCACCCCGCCACCTCCCACCATATTCCATGTGGCACACTATGTTCTGAACCATTAAGAGGGAAGAGGGAGAAAGAGAGAGAGAATAAAACAAGCAAAAATATTTTAGGGCCTCATAATACGGAAGGAGGAACATATACTATAACAAAATAAAGAAACTGAAAAGTGTAAAGAAATGGCAAAGGAGCTGAAACTGAAACAATAAAATGGATAGGTCCAATAAAAGAAGAACTGAAGAAAATAGGAATATCACAATTTGATGTGCCACAATGATAAAATTTTAGGCGAAAAATCGACGATCCTACCGTAGACCTGATCGAAGAACCCCAGAAAGACAAGAGAGAAAACAAAAATCCAGGTGAAACGATGTCAACGATGAGATTCGCTGATGACTTTGCTATCCTTAGTGAAAGTAAAGAAGAATTACATGATCTTCTGAATGGAATGAACCGTCAGAACATGGTTCGAGAGTAATCAAAGAAAAACGAAAGTAATGATAACTAGTAGAAATCAGAACAGCGAGAAACGTAACATCATAATTGGTAATCACTAGGTAGTTCCTGCAATAGATCAGTAACTGCTTCGTTATTCACTTCGCAACAATAAGCGAACTAATTGACAGCACAACAGCAACTATGTAAATGGCTACTATACAGCTGTGGGGCATACATTGTATTATTATTACTATTATTAATGGTAGTCGCCCGACACACACCATTGGCAGCCAGTTCAGAAGGAGTCCAGCAGTCAAGTGACCTAAAAACATTGTAAAGTGTACACATTTTAATTCGGTAGATTTTAAACGGAGATGCAGGAGGTGGGTGAAGCAAGTGCCGGCAGGGAGAGGACTGGTCCTGAGGAAACGTGTTTCCTAATAAGTATTTACCTCAATGTCGATGGTTAGTGTGGTGTGCATACTGTAAGACCTTCGGTACACACACCATCAGATTATTTGACTTGTCGCTTTAACGAAGTAGTCGAGTGTCAGCAATATGTCTCGTGGTCTTATCGTGGCGTGTTTATCTTCTGCCGTTAGGTCAGACGATAGTAGCAGATTGACGGTGACCAATTTTAAACAGAATTTGATTAATTTTCACACACATTTATTAAAATAATAAAAACATAGAAATTACGTAACTTGATTCTGGATGCTGTTTACAATTGACAATCTGAAGTTCCTTTGGTCTTGGTATGTTAATCTTATTCTGACATATCTCTGATACTTGACAAAGTGTCTATACATTTATCTTCATGGCTATGTACAGGAATATGATAATCTTATTAGGCGCAGAGTGAAACTTTCTGTAGACTAGTACAGACTGGTGCAGACATATGCAGACTAATGCAGACTGACTAATCGGAGGTCTGTACACTCGTTATAATACCTCGAGCGTTCAGGTATCACTGCGCGAGTGTGATCCGCTAGGAGGAAAGGTTCTACGTTAGCAGCAATCTCATTGGCTGCGTTACATATTAATACGCGGATCGGCGGAAGCAGAATTTGGTCCGTCTCTAAGACAGCGCCATCTCGTAGTGCGGAGACGGACGAGCGCTGCGCCTGCGCTGTTGTGCTTACGCGCTGACTACGCGGAACTATGCTTGCACTCAGGGGTAACGGTCTCAGAAAGGTTGGGAACCACTGAGCTAGAGCCTGTTCTACTGCACTTACAGCGCTCCAAAGCGAAAAGGGTAATCTTTTAAGGCGGTGACTGATATTTTTTCGCGCGAGCTTAAGGAAGCGCCAACCTGAACGACATCGGAGGCTAACGCCGAAGCTGTGAGTGACGCAAAGACAAAAGTAGTACAAGGCTCAGCAGTTACTCCGCGGTCGCTTCTCACTCGAGTAACGAAGCGTTTTGTTCTATTGTGCCGACTTCAGCGGCGCAACACCCTGTGAAATGGTGCTAGGACGCGGCTGTTGCTTCCGGCGGGCGAAATGAAAGGCGAGCTGTCTCGAGGCGTACTACGCCGCCAATTAGATACGGGAAAGCGCGAGCTGCAGTCCGCTATCGTGGCATCGCCCGTAAAATGTAACAGGGAATGTAGGCAGCTGGAGAAAGTGCTCGGATTAAATTGGCTCCCTCTGAAGAAGTCGGCAAAATTTAATATGCGAGCGTATCTCCTCCAAGGAAAGAGGACGAAGAAAAATCAATAGAAAAGTCGAACTACCTTATGGGAAGTTTAGTATTTATTGTTTTTAGTGAAAGTTCTGATGGTGACTAATAACTATGACAGTATCAGTCTTTTTCAATACCACTTTCACGTTTTCTAGGATTATATGGATTTATAGACATGTTAAATTATGCAATGGTTATTTTCATTACTGTTTCAGCGAGAACTTGGATAGCGGGAAAATGTAAACATCAAATCATGAGACAAACAAGAGATAATAATTCCACATCTGGAAAACGCTTGGCATTATGCGCAACTGATTAATAAATAAACGAAACATTAGATTCTAAAATGCGTTCAGGCAGAAGCAATGTCTTCGTTCACGTTTGATATGAGAACACGAATCAAAAAATGGTTCAAATGGCTCTGAGCACTATGGGACTTAACTGAGGTCATCAGTCCCCTAGAACTTAGAACTACTTAAACCTAACTAACCTAAGGACATCACACACATCCATGCCCAAGGCAGGAGTCTAACCTGCGACCGTAGTGGTCGAGCGGTTCCGAACACGAATCAGTGCCTCCACTGAAATGTAACGTAATTCTCAAATGCAGCAACAGCCCCCACACAAAAACTAATAATTGAAAAAAACTGTCAAATACAAAAAAACGCCACGGTTGAAGGGAAACAAATAATAAATACACAGCTCTTTGCAACAGAACTCTCTTCTATGCCCTCAAAGAACTATCGGACAACACCAATCGATACATACACCCCCCCCCCCAATCCCACGTCTCTCACACACCAAACGAAACAAAGAAAATCCACAAACCTTCAGTGACTTACACACACAAACAAATCAAAAACAAAACAAAAAAATAAATGAATAAAGCAATAGTAATTAAATAAATAAAATCCTCACCTATTCTCTCTCTGTTACACGCACGCGCGCGCACACACACACACACACACACACACACACACACACACACACAGACAATCTTTCACATAGAATTATTTAATGTTAGGCCTAACCATAACATTCCCACTCGTATAATTTCGATGTAAATAACTTTTCTACATTAGCTTCTATATGGTTGCAGATGACGAACTACGAAAGAAAAAAAAACGCAATAAAAAAAAGGAAAGAAAACGAGGAAAAGCACAACACGTAACGAGGTGTATGTAGAAAACTCTGTCTGCTTTTCAACGACAAAGTTGCAACTACTGTCTTAATAACTCAAATTTATATGTGCACAAGTAGTAAAGGGAATTTTTCTTGTCTAACAGAAAGAAATAATGATGATGATGTTTGGTTTGTGGGCGCTCAATTGCGCGGTCATCAGCGCCCGTACAAAGTCCCAATTTTTTTCACACTCCAATTTTTTACATAGTCCAATCTAGCCGCTGTCACGAATGGTGATGATGAAATGATGAGGACAACACAAACACGCAGTCCCCGGGCAGAAAAAAATCCCCAACTCGGCCGGGAATCGAACCCGGGACCCCATGATCCATCGGCAGCAACGCTGCTAGACCACGAGCTGCGGACGACAGAAGGAAAGATACCTCTCTGATGATGCTAAAACTTCAGCGAAACATGTCTGGGAAACAAAAAAATAATATCCTGTACTGCTCAAAGTGAATCCCCTCCACAAACAAACCATATGTAGTTAAATATATGGTCAAAGACGTATTTTACGTTTACGTCCACTAGGGTAATGACCGCCCCTCTGTAGCTGACGGATGTGACGTCACGCAGTGGATGTGTGAAGGGGTTCTGCAGAGCTAGGGAGGATTTACTCTGTTCTTGGTGGCCTAAATTTATTGAACTCGTAGGCTACTATCCTATATCCATTTAAACTTCAATATGTAACAGCAAGAAAATAAATAAACCCACTGACGATGGTGAAAATTCACCGAAACATGTTTGGCTGTTAAAGACGAAGAATATGTGTTTGCTCAAGGCAGAACCATATTTCCATGATTAATTGTTTGAAAGCAAAAATGGCAAAAACACACGAAGGTTGGTCAGTAAAGGTATATACTACTGTGCTTATAAAGTTATATTCCCTGAGCAATTACGTTTCTTGCTTTGTTAGGGGTCTGTGTGCCGTACTAGCAAAGTCATTAAAGAATGAGCATAGATCAATATGTCAACGGAGGGAACCAGTCATACACACTTAGAAGAAACGACTGGAGCGTTTACATAAAATACTTGAGGGAGAACATCACTCACTAAGACTAGACAGGGATCGAATTTGCATTCAAAATCCTCGCAAACACAACTGCACAGTGTTGCTATAGTGTCGACATCTGTCGATTAAAAAAAAAAAAAATGGCAACTCATATTTGATAAGCAAAAATTAAGAAAGATAGGGGTTTAACTTTCCATAGACGACGAAGCTATTAGAGAGGCGACTCTTGCTCGGATGGGGGAAGCACAAAGGACCCATCTCAGCGCCTACCTTAGCGAATTAGGGAAACCACGAAAAACCTAGATTTAATTGGAAACACTGGTATTTTAACCGTTGTCCTCCAGAATGATTTGGTTCAATGGTCATTACAGTTTATTAGTACCCGCCTACGCAAGAACATTCTCTACAGCACTTATGACTCATTCAAGGAAATACTGTCCGTTTCAGTCGCGACGTTCCGCACTTACTGTTCTTCAGACGTACAGCCACAGTCGTTGTGACGCTCTGGGAATTAATTTTTCATTTTTTTTTTCTTTGCATAAGGCATGCACATTTTGAGGGTGACGTTTCCCAGGCCAATTGCTCTTCCCGTGAGCTAGTTGACGGCCAGTGCCCTCGTCCATTTCCTGTTGTCTAGATGACGCGTTGACGTAGCGTCTGCAGTCTGTATGTAGTGCATCAGCAGACAAAAACACAAAGCAGTGCACTGTGGAACGTGCTGCACAACAACACTACCTCGAAATACGGGAGAGCTGTCACACTGCACAACTTTAGACCAGTTATTCTAAATACAGCGTCATTATAAAACCACGTAGCATTTTTAAAAATTCAGGATAGGTATGTTGATGTGTCGACAGAAGTGCCGACACAGTGTGGTTTGAGGGGACCGCAATGCACGCTATAAGCTCACGAAGGATGGCGTGAGGTCTGAAACAGGATTCGTAATGAATGCTATAAAGAAAAGTACGTAGCTTCTGGAATACTTAACTTTAATCCATCCTTGTGTTACATCTGGAGATTGTGGCGATACAAGTGAGACTCTTTAGATACAAGCTATGTAAGGCTAATGGCGCCTTGCTAGGTCGTAGCCATTGACTTAGCTGAAGGCTATTCTAACTATCTGCTCTGCAAATGAGCGAGGCTTCGTCAGTGTGCATCGCTAGCTACGTCGTCCGTACAACTGGGGCGAGTGCTAGTAAGTCTCTCGAGACCTGCCGTGTGGTGGCGCTCGGTCTGCGATCACTGACAGTGGCGACACGCGGGTCCGACATGTACTAATGGACCGCGGCCGATTTAAAGCTACCACCTAGCAAGTGTGGTGTCTGGCGGTGACACCACATATGTGACTAAACATAACGTAACAAATGATACAGTTTGTAAAAGACAACGTGGTGCCGGGCAAGTTAATTTGTGAAGCCGCCGACAGGGGCGCCACCGTCCACAGTGGATTCGTAAGATTTGACGCCTGGCTATTTTTTCTTGTGGGATTACATCAAGGATAGCGTTTATGTTCCACCTCTACCACAGAACCTCGAACACTTGCGACACTATCACAGCACCTGTCCTTACCGTCACTCCTGATATGCAGGGTCGGGTGTGAGCAGAATTGGACTAGCTATTAGATGTGTGCCGTGTGACGAAGGGTGAACACATACGGCATTTATAAACACTGAGAGAGAAAGAAAACTAACTACCTTTGAGAGTTTCTTTCACACAGTGTACCATTCTTTGTTGTTGCTGGTCATTTATCTGCACAGATATTTTGGAATGTTTCAAGGACTTTATAATTACTCCCCACAAGGGCCCACAAAGAAACCGCCAAGAGAAGATAGAACTAATTACAGCGCCCAGTAGGGTATTAAACGTTCATCCATCCTGCAATCCATACTATAGATTACACTGGAAGAAACCCTAACCTGAGGTACCATGGTAAGTACCCTCCACTATCCATTTCACAGTGGTCTGTGGAGTATATATTTAGATCTAGAATTTCTCTGTTTTTACCGTAGTCGCCATTGCGCGAGGTAAAGTACATTTCTTGACTCTGACTGAAATGTTGGCTCTCGGAATTAGAAGAGCAACGCTCTCTGGAAAGTACAACGTTGTTCTTAAGGCGACACCCACGGAATTTGAGAATTTCTGTGACGCCCTCACACTGGCCAAACGAAGCCGTGATTAAACGCGCACTTCGTCTTTGAATATTCTCCATATTTCCCATCTATCCAACTAGGTAGAGACCCAGACTTATACGAAGAATCTCTCTTTCCTGCCTACATTACACTGCCTTACGATTTTTCCGATAAATCTTGTACCAGAAACAAACTGATCCCTGTAATAAACCTAACATTGGTGCAGAAATGAGTGAAATGCATAGTTATAAACCTCTTGGAAAATTTGTCCATGTTTTCAAATGAAGTGTACATTAAGGTTGTTTTCGCTTAATAGCTCCTTCTTTACTACGGGGCATATCTTGAATAGCAATTAGTACCCAGTTACAAGCGTATATATATATATATATATATATATATATATATATATATATATATATAATTTGACACTCTAATTTTATATATTTTAACTAACTCCTTAGATTATCTTAGATAATCACTTGATAAATAAATTTACTGAAGTTCTTTCAATTACAATTGGTATAAATCTGTGGTTTGCTCCACAACCATATATATATGGTTCTGCATTCAGCAACAAAACAGGCAACAAAGAGATCACGTGGCACGCAACAGCTAAACTGGGTGAAACGTGATCCCCGACTTACGGCAAGAACACGGCAAGCGCCATAAATCGAATTCCCAGAAGTTTCGCTCAGGAGAAGGAACGTCAAAATAAGTGAATACATGTCTGGGATTATCTGTAGATACTCTACCTTTTCTGGGAAAATGAGAGTGAAAGTTTTCTTTGCCTTTTAGCGCATAGCAATACCAAACGATGCGGTAGCACAGCAGCTAGCGTTCCATATTCCCACTTTCGCGCACTCTATTCGGAACTCGTATATTATTTTGTTTTTTATTGTTTGTCTTATATCTACGCTTGTCCGTAGAAGATTACAATAAGAATGTGTGAAACAATGAAAATGAAATGTCGTGTGGCTAGGGCCTCCCGTCGGGAAGACCGTTCGCCTGGTGCAGGTCTTTCGATTTGACGCCACTTCGGTGACCTGCGCGTCGAGTGTGAAACAATAAATGAATGCACCAAATGTCGCTGCAGAACAAATATTAAGAATAAAATATAAGAATTGATATAAAAATAAAATATAGGACTGTGAGAATTTAAAATGATTGTAACCCCTAAAAATACCACACACACACACATCTGTTATGTAATAAATGTATGACATTTATTGTGAAACCAAGTTGTACTTTGACGACTGATTTAACTCCCTTGTATCCCCCAAGTTGATAATAAACATTCGTGCACTAACCTTCAACGGGCATAGGTAGATAATAAAAAAAATTAAAAAATACAATAATTGGATTTCGAACCCGGGTCGCGACAGTGTGAAGCCACTGTGCTGTCGGCTCGGTTGAACTGATTGCGTTTTTGGCATGTGAAGCACATCTAAGACTTTGAACGTCGTTTTCTCAGAAACGTTCGAGTATCTACAAATAAGACACATATTAGCTTAATCTGAACTCTCTTCCACTGGACGAAGTTACTGTGAAATTGGGCTATGGCACTTGCCGTGTTCTCCTAGTTAGTATAAACGAACTATAGCGGTTAAGACTCTGAAGTCGATTTCAGGACGAGAGAGGATCAAAATCTTCTATTACCTAGATTTAGATGTCCAGTTTTATTTACGTCTCTCCACGTAAATGTCCGGATGGTTACTCTATAAGGGCAAGACCAATACCTTCATCCAACCGCATCCAGCTCAGCCCTTCATGGGTCACCTGCAATGTGGATGTCACTGAAATTTTAAACCTTTACAATCTCAAAGAGAAAAACACATGCGCATGGGGCATAAAAATCATAACTGTTTAGGCATTTGAAAATTTTAAAATCAAGACAATATTTTTCTGATCAACACAAATTAAATATCCTCGGCATTCGAAATCTGTTAAACGGAAGCATAGCCTACGTCAATCACAAGAAGTTGCATCTCGTGCTGATTCTGTCGCAAGACTGTAGTGAAGAAATGATGTCACGAAGAGCTTTTTCTTTTCCTTCTTTCCGACAGTATTTAATGTAATTCATCACATTTATGACTATATGTCAGAATCATACCAATGCTCTGGGCGCTTCAAACTGTCTAAAAACGGTGCAATACGCACATTTCCGCTTGTTATCTTGTTGATAAAGGTAACGTTTTACAAGAGTATATTATTTTTGTTTCTTAACCAAGCATGTTTCACCTGATTTTTTATGCATCTTCCGTCTCCGCGAAGCAAATGATTAATACCATAATTAATTACTTCTCTGCAAATAATTTATTTTGAGTTGTTTGATTTCGATAAGTAGCATCTCGAAGCAGTACTTCTAGTTAGCTCATCATATATGTTAGTAGTAAGAATATCAGCTTTGAACTACCAAATGAGGAAGATAGACCAAATATTAACGACATAATAACATCTTCATTTCGACAGAAGCAGCATGAATGCATGCCATGTATAATACAGCAGTTTATAAACATATTTTGCAGCATAGCAGCTCCTTGGCTAAGCAATGGAAAAGAAACTGGTTCCTACATGCAGTTACATGTTCATGAGTGACAACATGTAGAGATGTGAGGAGGGGGGGGGGGGGAGCCACCGCGTTCACAACCCCGTTGTGTAACTACGGAATTTTCCCAAGGAAGTATAGCAGCGTGGATTCCCAACGCTAAGCTCCCGCGAGGAAAAGACTTGGGTACCTGTTGTCTCTTCCTACATTCATGCTGTCTTAAATGACAATCAAAATGTTCTTTTTCGACTGCTGCTTAAAGTACGTCTCTAAAAAAACCTCGTTGTTATACTGAACACACTTTTACACGAATTAACGAATACAGTCAGCGCCTTGACTACAGTCACTGAAATGATATTCAGATCTAGAATTGAAATTTGGCCACAACGTCTCGCGTTAAATAAAGTGGCTCGATATATAATAAAATGTTTCCCATATCTACTTAAATGTCATGCATGATTACATACACGACTTCAAAATTCACAAGCAAATCTTGATAACACTTCGCTATTTTAATGAGATGAGTTCCGGTATCTGTGTCACGACGTTAATGTTCATATTACGCTACGAAAAACGGAGCACAGGAAACTCGAAAACTTTGATACAGGACTGCAGACTGGATTCAGACATACACTGAGGTGACTAAAGTCGTAGTATGGCGATGTGGACGTATACAGATGGCGGTAGTATCGCATACACAAGGTATAAAAGGACGGTGCATTGGCGGAGGAATTATTTTTCGTGTGAAAAGGTTTCTGGTGTGATTATGGTGGCACGCTGGTAATTAACAGACTTTGAACGCGGAATGGTAGTTGGAGCTAGACGCACGGGACAGCCCATTTCGTAAATCTTTAAATAATTAAATATTTCGTGATCCATAATGTCAAGAGTGTGCCGAGAATACCAAACTTCAGGCATTGCATCTCGCCACGGATAAATCAGTGGCCGACGGCCTTCACTGAACGACCCGGAGCAGCGGAATTTGCGTAGATTTATCAGTGCTAACAGACAGGCAACACTAGGTGAAATAATCACAGAAAACAATGTGGGACGTATGACGAACGTATCCGATGGGATAGTGCGGCGAAATTTGGCGTTTCTGGGCTATGGCAGTGTACGGCCGATGCGAGTGCCTTTGCTAACAGCACGGCATCGTCTGTAACGCGTTTCCTGGGTTCGTGAATATATCAGTTGGATCCTAGCCGATTGGAAAACCGTGGCCTAGTCAGATGAGTCCAGATTTCAACTGGTAGGAACTGATGGTAGGGTTCGAATGTGACGCAGACCCCACGAAGCCATGGACTACAGTTGTCAACAAGGCAAGCTGGTGGTTCAAATGGCTCTGAGCACTATGGGGCTCAACATCTTAGGTCATAAGTCCCCTAGAACTTAGAACTACTTAAACCTAACTAACCTAAGGACATCACACACACCCATGCCCGAGGCAGGATTCGAACCTGCGACCGTAGCAATCCCGCGGTTCCGGACTGCAGCGCCAGAACCGCACGACCACCGCGGCCGGCCAAGCTGGTGGTGGCTCTATAGTGGTATGGGCAGCGTTTAAATGGAATAGACTGGATCCACTGGTTCAACTCAACATATCATTAATTGGAAATGGTTATGTTCGGCTACTTGCCATTCATGGACCTCAAGGTCCCAAGCAGCGATGGAATTTTTATGGATGACGATGCGCCATCTCACCGGGTCACAGTTGTTCGCGATTGGTTTTGTAGAACATTCTGGACAATTCGAGGGAATTATTTGGCCACTCAGATCGTCCGGCATGCATCCCATCGAAAATTTAAGGGACATATTCGAGAGGTCAGTTAGTGCACGCCGGCCGAAGTGGCCGTGCGGTTAAAGGCGCTGCAGTCTGGAACCGCAAGACCGCCACGGTCGCAGGTTCGAATCCTGCCTCGGGCATGGATGTTTGTGATGTCCTTAGGTGAGTTAGGTTTAACTAGTTCTAAGTTCTAGGGGACTAATAACCTCAGCAGTTGAGTCCTATAGTGCTCAGAGCCATTTGAACCATTTAGCCAGTTAGTGCACGAACTCCTGCGCCGGCAACACTTTAGCAATTATGGACGGCTATAGAGGCAACATGGCTCACCATTTTTAGAGGGAACTTCCAGCGACTTGTTGAGTCCCGGCCCCGTCGAGTTGTTGCATTACGCCGGACAAAAGATGGTGTAACACGACATTAGGAGGTATCTCACGACTTTTGATATTAGGAGGTATCTCATGACTTTTGTCATCTCAGTGTATAATTTGCATCGCTGGTATGCGAAGCCTCACTGGAGCATACACTCGGTGCTCAGTAAGAAGATTTAGCACGAGCCTACTATTCTAGGGCCGCGTCGGTCATGAAGTTTGTTCGGTACGGTGTCTTCACTTTTAGCTGTCACAACACAACTGTTTTCATTCGATTACTCACGTCAGTAGAAATTTTGTCAGAGACATTATACGGACAAACATAGCGTATAAGGGA
Organism: Schistocerca nitens; assembly: GCF_023898315.1. Classification (NCBI taxonomy): domain Eukaryota; kingdom Metazoa; phylum Arthropoda; class Insecta; order Orthoptera; family Acrididae; genus Schistocerca; species Schistocerca nitens. The sequence goes on along the minus strand of NC_064618.1, from coordinate 298,203,533 downwards.
TTAGCTACAGACAGCGACCAGCACACTATACTGATTACCGATGTTGTTAAATTCTGTAAAATAGGATCATGTACAGCAAATAACAAAATTAACAGGTGAAGAGAGTGATTAAAACATTAATTCCACGCTGGTTTCACTGTAGGACGTTTTGGATTACCGTTTCACAGCGAGTTATTTTCTCTGTCACTTCATTGCCTCATCTCACGAATGCAAGTGACGACTATATACGCAACCTTCTTTGATCAGTAAATCATGGTTTGTTACTTATTAAACTGATGGTATGTTACTTATTACGGTTTAAGAAATTAGTTACTTTTAAATCTTCGTTCTATTGCTGTAATCATTGTAACGGTGATTCAATGTTCTACTTCTGCTGTCTCTTGGTACTTACGAGGTGTGATCTCTCAGGCCGCTCGAAAATTTTCGCTCACTGACCAAGGAATGTGTCTATACTCCCAATATTCTTTTTAGATCGTCTACCCTACAATCTTTGGCCATCTGCTGCATTATAACCTTCTTTATTTGTTGTTGACCCTTGTTATTGACACATGTTGTGGTTTCCTAGATCGCGCCTCGTGAACTACGTACCTGTTTTCTGCAACTATGGAACAAAGTGTGTGCACAGGAACGTGTCAGTTTTAACGATCCTAAGTTTGAGGAAATTGTTAGTCGATGGACGGGGCAAGATATCCGTAAAACAATCAAGAAACGCCCGAAGACGAGGACGATTTTACAATAGCTAATGATCACAAGTCTGCTAGTGAACAAGAGAATGATTCAGAGGAAGATCTTAAGGACAACTGTGTTTGGGACCTTACTGTTTCTCCAAAATAATACTTAAAGCGTTAGTTATAATCACGTGTGTTCCGAATGATGATAAAGGAAATTGTAGTTCCCATCATTACATTTCAATTTTGCAGACTTTCTTTTTTTTTTTTTTTGTACCTGTCGAGGGCAATTTTTAAGCGCAAATTTAAACCTTGTAATTTAATTATACGTGAACATTGGCTTGTTACAGAGACTACAATTTGTCAGAATGTAAAATTCTATTCTGTAACAGTTCCTTTATGTGTACTTCTTAAAAAATCCACACGAAGTATGTTATTTTGTGTGATAAAAAATGAAGTACTGCAGGCTGTATTTAATGAAATAAAATCAACGAGTATTTAAACATCACTTAAATAATTGTAAAAATAATTGTTATATAAAAGATTTCAAATGATTTTGTGCCTAAATCTCGGTTTGAATATAGGGATCCCAGAGACCCATTTCTTCTGAATACGCTACAGAAAAGTCATCTCGTGAGTTAAGGGTAGTCGCTTTACCACAACTATAACTACATTATATTACGAGAAAGGTTAATGAATTAAAGAAACGTGTCAAAATAACGAAGATGAATCGATCGTTGCAGTTATAAATATGTGATCAAGTAGTAAACTACTGACCATCAGCCGGTAGCAAAGATCTTCGCTACCTCTGGCTGCTTCTGGAACAGCGCATTTCTTTCAAGTAAAGTTGTGATAGAAGTAAAAGAACAGCTGGGGATACGCTACAAAACGGTGTTGCATTTAGCATTTATGTTGCCGATATCGATGAGTGAACTATATTCCTGCTCTGTAAGATAACTTCACTTGGTACAAAAGACGTCCACCACGCAAATAAAAAACAGAGTGAAACTGAAATATGCCTAGAACTAATTAAGTTACTATAATCGTTAAAAAGGAACGTCAGTTCTGTTTCTGACGACATTCATTGCGGAAATTGTGATCTGGTAAAAGGTCTGTCATATTTTCAGGAAAAGAAAGGTTCTAACATTTCAAACGTTTATCTTATGTTTAAATAGGAAGCTTGTAAAACAATGCAAATCTGAGAATTAGATACAACATATGGCTAGTGATAATTACGTTCTCGTTCGAAATCCGCAGAAGAGTTATGCATTTCCTACAAACGAAAATGTGCGTACAAACGTGGAAGACAAGCATAAAATTCTTTGTAAACAATTCCAACGTTAAACGGTAACTTACCCAGAGCTGGTGTGTTATACAGGACTGTCCTTCACCTGTAACAATGAAGAAAACAATGTTAGATACAAAGAAAGAATAACAATAAGGCAGGTGTAAAGTTTAGGATGGCCACGAAATGTGTTTTGTAGTACCAGAAAAAAAATCTGTATCCGGAATGCAAGCGTCTTGTGCTACCGATGAATGACTAGGATACAGCTTGTAGTACATTCTGGACGGGCAGTTCACGATACTTAAATTTGAATTTCGCTATTGTCAGTTTGCCGCTTCAACAATGGTCGGTGTCTCAAAAAAAAAAAAAAAAAAAAAAAAAAAAAAAAAAAAAAAAAAAAAAAGGTTCAAATGGCTCTGAGTACTATGGGACTTAACATCTTAGGTCATCAGTCCCCTAGAACTTAGAACTACTTAAACCTAACTAACCTAAGGACATCACACACATCCATGCCCGAGGCAGGATTCGAACCTGCGACCGTAGCAGCCCCGCGGTTCCGGACTGCAGCGCTAGAACCGCACGACCACCGCGGCCGGCCGGTGTCTCAAAAGATGTCCACCAATGTCGTAAGGTTTTTAGGTGTATGGTAACGTTCATATGCATACTAATTTCAAGTCCTGTGTCATATGAAGGGCTTATTTCAATAGTGGTAAAAGTCCATTACCTCCACTTTTCTGTCTATAATGCTTCTGAAATTAATGAGGCAAACAAACAGAAAGAAAGGTTCATCTCTAGCAAAAAGCCATATGCTTGAATATTTCTGGTATCTCAACCGCAGATTTTTCGGCGCTCACTGAACTTTAGGGTTCTGTATCTCAATAGGAACAAAAATTGACTTGTACCACTATTGAAATAAGCCCTTCATATATGATACTGAGTGAAGGATTATAAGCGACAATATAATAATTTTGGAATTTTTGCTTTCTGAGCGAGAAACCGTTTCGAAGCAAATCAACTCTGCACACATTACCCCCCTTATCATCAGGAGATTACATAGCACGCGCACAACAATGAACTACGCTAACATTAAGATAATTTACATAAGTGTAAGAACGTCTTCTGATAGACGCGCCTCCGCAGAACCTTCTTACGCAGTAAGGTTCATTTTAGCGTTGTGTGTCCATTAAAGTTCTGCTTAATACTTCGATATTTAACTAACAACGGATTTCGGATAGATGCTTCCTGTGGCGTATGATGTATGATTTCTCTTTACACGTGGTTATACCAGCAGCTGTACTGTGGGCTGTTTAACAATCATTCTCAGCTCTTCATGTTATGGCTCGGTACGTAACCGTCTTGTCAAACAACACATAAAAATAACATTTTGTGCTAGTTTGGGTAATTTATTAAGCGGGTGAAATGTCAAACAGTGACAGTGAGACTTGCGGTGGTTCTACGTCAAAGGAAAAGAAGATGCAAAGAGGTCAGTTGCCAAGAAGTGAGAAACTCAGCGCAGTCTTCAACAATGTCACACCCGCCACGTTTACATTGGGCTCCCAAAACTGGATTCGTAAACGATTTCCCAATACCGCCTCTGGGTGGTCATGCAAACACTTCAAGATCGATTCTGGAAATCCGCTTCTGCGATTCTGGAAATCCGCTTCTGGTTGCCAGTTTTCCAATGTTGCAATCGATTTTCGCTCCCATGTAAACACAACCGATTTTAAAACATGCTTTGGCTGTCAGGTTCGTCTTAGACTGAAGCTGATTATACCTCGTCTAATAGAAGTCAAATAGCGATTGTACAGATTAAATCATAAACTGTAACAGCTGTTTTCCAGGCGCCATATTTAACTGGGCTAGCAAATCCGCTTCAGACCTTAACATGTAAACGCGGTAGAGAAAACGGTTTCCGAAATTCGGTTTTCGTCTTGCGGCACCCCACACGTACAGAATTGCTACAGAGTGGCTCCAGGAACACTCTTCTGAGTTCAAACACTTCCGCTGACCATCAGACTCCCCAGACATGAACATTATTGAGCATATCTGGGATGCCCTGCAACGTAATGTTCAGAAGAGATCTCCACCCCCTCGTACTCTTACGGATTTATAGGCAGCCCTGCAGGATTCATGGCGTCAATTCCCTCCAGCACTACGTCAGACATTAGTCGAGTCCATCCACGTCGAGTTGCGACACTTCTGCGTGCTCGCGGGGGCCCTTCACAATGTTAGGCAGGCCTACCAGTTTCTTTGACTCTTCAGTGTAGATTAGAGAGCGCATTATGTTCCTTCCCATTTACATGCTCTTCTTTGACAGTATTTTAATTTGGCTTTTATTTTGACACTTACAGATGCAAATGGGAAATAACCTAAAGCTTGTATACACTAGTTTCAATACACCTGAAAAATTGACTGTTATTGTTATGAAGGTTACCTAGGTACCCCAATGCGGCCACAATGGTTAAAGAAACATAGGTAATACAATAGCACATTAATAAAATGAATAGTATCCCTTCACTCACGAGGTGTGGTGTGTCTGACCGCACGAAAATTTTCGAACTCGCTGTCCAACGTTCAGTTGCAGCGGAATGCTTCTATACTGCGCCTACCCTCCTTAAATTGCCACCCTACAATGTTTTGTTGTAGGTTGCGTCATGACCCCCTTTATTTGTAGTTGACACGTGTTACTGACATGAGTTAAGAGTCTCCTAGATCGCGCCTCGTGAACTACATACCTGTTTTCTTCGGTATAGTACAAAATGTGTTCGTAGGAACGTGTCAGTTTTAACTTTCTCGAGTTTGATGAAATTGTTAGTCGGTGAATGGAGGAAGGTCTCAGTGTATACACATACAATAAATAGCCGAAAACGCCGACGATTTTGCAATAGCCAGTGAATACAGTTCTACTATCGAACAAATGGATCATTCAGAGCAAAGAGTTCAGGGCAATCGTGATGGATATCTTTCTCTTTCTCCAATAAAATACTTAAAAGTGTTAGTTAAAATCAAATGCTTTCTCTGTAGTGATAAAGAAATCTGTGGATTTTATCACTGAATGTCAATTTTGTACTTTCTCTTTGCACCTACCGAGTGGAATTTTTATGGCAAGTTTAAAACATGGAATTTAGTTTTATGTGGAAATTTACTTACATTCGAGAAACTACAATTTTTCAAAATGTAAAATTCAGTCCTCTAAGAGTTCATTTATGTGTACTACTTAAAAAACCACACAAAAGTATATGACTTTGTATGTTGAAAAGTAAAATGCTGCAGGCTTTATTTAGTGCAGTAAAATAAACAAAGAGCATTTAAATAACACTTAAATAATTGTAAAAATATATATTGCATAATATAACTTTAAAATTTCAAATTATTTGTACCTTTAATCTTGTTTTAAATATAAGGTTACAGAGAGTCCTCGTAGTATACGTTATAGAAAAGCCTCCTCGTGAGTTAAGGGATATCACTGAAAAATCATGCTCTACTTTTGCAAAGTTTTTGTCTAAAATCTACAAAAAAAACTGCAGAACCCGAACTTAAAACTGCCTTGTCGCTACCAGCTCATGACATTCGTTTTAGCCGGCCGGGGTGGCCGAGCGGTTCTAGGCGCTATAGTCTGGAACCGCGCGACCGCTACGGTCGCAGTTTCGAATCCTGCCTCGGCCTTGGATGTGTGTGATGTCCTTAGGTTAGTTAGGTTTAAGTAGTTCTAAGTTCTAGGGGACCGATGACCTCAGCATTTAAGTCCCATAGTGCTCAGAGCCATCTGAACCATTCGTTTTAATACCACTGACCATTTGACAGATACGTTAAAAAGTGCGTTTCCTGGTTCTAAAATAACACAAAATGATATTCTCATTAGGAACAAAAGCACAGCTATTAAAAGAAATGCTACTTTCACCTTCTCATAAAAATGATCTTACTTTCAAGCTTCAAAAAGTAAAATTCTCAATTTTGGCACATGGAGGAACCGATATAACAAAAAGAAATTGTGTGCTTATGTGTTCCAGTAACCTCAGAGGATTAACATTTGGGAAAACCAGTCTTACAGTTATCTGTAGAATTATATTAGGCCACGTATTTACCGGTTAAATTCCATTATACTTACAACAACTGTTTTCTTCTAGGTTTGTCAGTTAATGTGTTACCAGCAAGACAGTCACTACGGAGTCTGCGAAGGAGAGAGTACCTGGTGACTAGGAATTATGTAAGTGTGTGTGTGTGTGTGTGTGTGTGTGTGTGTGGGCGTGGAGGGGAGGGGGGGCTGTGACGAACGTTAACTCCGCAAGACAAGTTATTGGTGTCAACATAATTCTTTGCTACCTGAAAGTCTTAAAACCTTTTCCTCTCTAATGTCAGGCTCCTGTTCATATGACCTTAACTGTCCTGAATTTCCTCTTGGGAAATCTGAAGGCCTGGAAATTTCAGTAGCCTCACGAAAGACAGGTATTTTTTATTTGGAAGCGGAACTTGCTTTGGCAAGTACTGTTCGCTACACTAATACAAAAAATAACCTTTGCAAAGAAAACGTCAATTCGACTGATAGAAGTAAATTAAGCTAAAAGATTTTGTCTTTAAAATCGCTACATTTTCTGTTGGCAGCGAATTTAATATCAGATTCCATTCACAGGATCTCCGAATGTTTGTTGAAGTACTTTTACTGCGTTCTGCTGCTTTATCGCGGTAAAAGCTGGAAAGCGGCTCACTTGTGTCGTCTTGGTTCGAGTGCCTAAATCTTTGCACTTATTATTCAGCGTGGTGACGCCTTTGGATGGCAGAGATCTGGATGTCTGGTTATCTGAGACTGAACATGCCTATCATTCTTTGAGAACTTCCTATCGCATTGGCTTCCATATCAGAACAGAAACGGAATCATGTGGGTGACTGATGAGTACCTTCGCACTTCAGTGGTGCATTACAGTCGTTGCGCATGATTGTAAAAATGAAAGGAAGAAAAATAGTGAACACTAAGTCCTCATCTGACAGACGAATCGCCGTCAGCAGCGATCATAACTTGTATATCGCCATATCTCAGTTCCCCTCCAGATAAAGGTTGTCACTGAAACTTTTTTCCCAGAATCAGAACACTAATCGACAACCTTCACGAAGGAGAAGCGCTTTCGTTCGCTACTGGAAAACTGAAAGTTTATGTTAATACATCGTGCTGTAAACCTTTGTCAGTTGAGTCTTTTGGTCTAGGCCAGAAAAACAGTGCGCCGCACCCAAAAGAACAGTCACGCCACTTGCGAGAATGCCAAGTTCGAATCTTCATCACCAGTGTGCTACACCGCGACGAGTTTCTACAGCTCATATTTATTTAGCGTATGGCTAATACAGACATATCATGAAATTAAATTACATGTACATATGTACATATTGACACACAAGAAACTTAAGTTTGTCTTTACAACTGAATATCCAGTCCTTCAATCCAGCGCACTGCATCTGGAGTTGCTAGCAGGAAATCCTCCTCAGCACCGTGATAGGCTCGAATCCTGCATTCACTGACAATGTGGTTAACAGTCTGGTATGGAGCCCCACAGTCACAGGGTCTATTAGGCAGCTTCTTCCACTTAAGAGAGCATCCCTGCATCGGACATGGCCGGTACGGATTCTGTTGAGAGTAGTCCAGGTATTGCATGGTAGATCGAATCCACTTGGAAGTTTAGCACCTGAAAAGATGTTATGCAGGCGCACATCTGTCACTGCTTCCCACCGACCTTTCCATTTTTCAAGAGGTTTGAAATCCTTAGCAACCATGTCAGAAGCATCGCACAGAGTTGGATGGCGTGATTTTAGTCTCTTACGATTTAAAAGTGGCAGGTCGCTATGCACAGGTAGATTAGAATTCCTGGAGATCTTGTGAAATTCTCTCATAAGGGCAGTACATCTGCGTAGATCAGCAGGCATTATATCGGTTAACAGTGGAAGCCAATAAACTGGCGTAGATCTGATTGCGCCAGATATTACGCGCATTGTCGTATTCAGTTGAGTATCAGCAAGCCTCGTATGATGACTATTCATCCAAACAGGTGCACTTGAGTACACCAAGCCCAGAGCTGAAGATCGCAGGGTGGTTGCTGAAGATCCCCAGGTAGTTCCGCATAGCTTATGGAGGATGTTGTTTCGAGTCCTCAGCTTTTGAGCTAAGAAGGTGTTGTTTGAAGCATAGTGTATGGTCCAGGATGACACCAAGATATTTTGGGTTCCACTTATGACGAAGAATTCGGCCTCTGAAACTTGTTTCCAATTTTACCTTCGCCAACCGATTATTTAAATGGAAGCAACACACTTCTGTTTTACTCCCATTGGGTTGGATTCTCCAGATTTTGAAGTAATTATCTACTGCAGTCAGGTCATTGGTTAGAATCTATTCTGTTGTCTTCATTTCCTGGTGTCGTACGGCTAGAGCCATGTCATCGGCATAGCAGTATTTTCTGGACGAAGTGTCAGGTAGATCAGATAGATATAGGTTGAACAGTAATGGTGAGAGAACTGATCCTTGAGGCAATCCGTTGTCCAGCTTCCTCTCCTTACTTATGTTGCTTCCAGTGATTACCTGGAACTTGTGATCGCTTAGCGTGCTGTTAATCAGTCGAGCCATTGTTCTGCAGGGTATGATGCGCAGAAATTTGTAGATAAGGCCTTCCCTCCATACAGTGTCGAAGGCGGCAGTTATATCAACAAACGCCACAAATGTTTTCTGCTTCATTTGGTATCCTGACTATCAAGGATGTGAGAGAGAATACTTGGTCGCAGCAGCTACGCCCTGGTCTGAAGCCTGCCTGATCAACTGGAACGTTCTCTAGGATAGCGCTACTTATTCTGTTATATACTAGCCTTTCAAAAAGCTTGTAGCAGCAGCTAAGTAGGGCAATGGGGCGATAGCTTTCTACCATGTTGCTGGGTTTGCCAAGTTTCAGAACAGATATTATCTGAGCCTTTTTAAACACAAATGGAAGTTGACCAGTCAGCGGGATAGTAAAGAATTCTGACAACCATATCTTAGCTTTTCCTCCCATATGGATCAGGAATTCTGGATGTTCACAAAACTGTCCCAGTGCAATACCGCTGACCAAGGACGCCGTTCGGTCAATTAATGTGAGCCACAGCGTAGTTTGGTAATCTGCCGATAGTCTGCGCTAGTTGCAAACATGGCGAGTTCAGGTGCGGAGCGAGCTTTCTGTGTGTTGGAGTTCGACGGATGTTTACAACCAGGTACGGTAAGAAGCCACCAACAATGACACATTAAAGATCTTGTTTATGTACTGCCTCTGGGCAACAGCCTTGCCGCAGTGGATACACCGGTTCCCGTCAGATCACCGAAGTTAAGCGCTGTCGGGCGTGGCCGGCACTTGGATGAGTGACCATCCGGGCCAGCATGAGCTGTTGCCATTTTTCGGGGTGCACTCAGCCTCGTGATGCCAACTGAGGAGCTACTCGACCGAATAGTGGCGGCTCCGGTTAAAGAAAACCATCATAACGACCGGGAGAGCGGTGTGCTGACCACACGCCCCTCCTATTCGCATTTTCAGCTGAGGATGACACGGCGGTCGGATGGTCCCGATGGGCCACTTGTGGCCTGAACACGGAGTGCTCTACCGTGTAATGTAGCAGAGCTCCAGGAGAGAATATGGAAAGCGACTGCCACTGACGACGATGCCATGCTGAGGTGGATATGGCAAGGAATCGAGCCAGGTCACTCATCTCATGGTTCGCATATCGAATGTCAGAAAAAAAAGCTAGTTTCTCTCCAAAATGCAATATGTATGACATCTTGACAATGTTAAGTTCTTGTGCAATAAATAATTGAAAGTGTTCCCGGGCTTTATGTACACCTTGTACCTTAACCACGGTGGCACGCGAATAGTGCACCAATGGCACAAAAAGCAATGTTCATACCCTTTTGGACATCAGATAAATCGCTCCATTTCCTCATAATGGCTTCAATTACACTGTTTTCTGTGTCTCCCTGACACGCTTTATATATCCTCCACTGCTAGTGCTGCCACTTGATACCAGTGAACGGTTACTGCACGTTGACATCGAATATAGGCGGTGGTCACATTAAAGTGACTGGACCGTGTTTAATGTATCACTTCTATTTGCTTCAAAGCACAGCCTCGTTTTCCTCTGTCACTCGTTTTACAATTCTTTGATATTTTTAAAGTATGTAACAGAGAGAAAATCCACCATAGCCGAGTGTCAGTGGAAGGAATTTTCATAGACCGCATAAGTCAGGAAAAGAGAGCAGGGTTGATAGGGTACCGAGTTTTATAGTGAGAAATCTCTCGTTCTACAAAAAAAAAAAAAAAAAAAAAAAAAATGGTTCAAATGGTTCTGAGCACTATGGGACTTAACATCTGAGGTCACCAGTCCCCTAGAACTTAGAACTACTTAAACCTAACTAACCTAAGGACATCACACACATCCATGCCCGAGGCAGGATTCGAACCTGCGACCGTAGCAGTCGTGCTGTTCCGGACTGAACCGCCTAGAGCCGCTCGGTCACAGCGGCCGGCACCGTTCTACAAAAAAATGGTTCAAATGGCTCTGAGCACTATGGGACTCAACTGCTGAGGTCATTAGTCCCCTAGAACTTAGAACTAGTTAAACCTAACTAACCTAAGGACAACACAAACATCCATGCCCGAGGCAGGATTCGAACCTGCGACCGTAACGGTCTTGCGGTTCCAGACTGCAGCGCCTTTAACCACACGGCCACTTCGGCCGGCGGCACCGTTCTACAAATGCATGCTGAATCTCGCATAGTTTCTATCGCAAGCTAGTAATTATGACATTATCCTGGTTTTTATATGAAACCTCACGACATTAATTCTGTAAGGTTAGTTTTAAATACGTAGATCACCTGCTGACTGCGATGGGTGACTCCTGAGTTGTATCGGCAGCATCGAGTAGATAACAGGGTTGTTGATAGAATCCGGTCGCCCGGTATCGTGGCAGGATTACGAGATTAGTGGCTAAAGAAAGACGTGCCTGTTTGCTTCGGTGTAACCATCTCACCAGTGACGCTTTGGGCTACAGGACTGTTGTCTACGACTTCACACACAACGGTAAGGAGAGGGGAGGTACAGGGTGGTGCGGCAACAGTCATCGTAGGAAAGCTATACAGGTGCAGAAATGATTAGCGAACCAGTCAACACAGTTAACAGAAGAGTTACTTAACTTTTATTTCTCCAAGCGAACGGAAACCCGTTACAAATAATGCAGCAATAAAGAAAGAGCCCAGCTATTAATGTCAACAAGGATGAAGTTCTCAGAACAAAAGTACGAACTACTGTGTCAGAGGCGTGACTAGGCGGCGTCTGAGTAGGATCACATATTGAAATGGGGCCGAGCGCGAGTGGGGTGTCTGGCTGCCGCCGACCGTCCGATAATGCGGCGATAGAGGGCGCTCGCAGTACGGAGCCACTGAATGGGTGGCTCTGAGCGCACCATTGGAACCGCCAGATCACGCTCTATAGAGCGGTTTATTTGCGTTGCAGCATCATATTATTCCGCTATGCAGTTGAGTCCCAAGTCACACGAGTGTGCAGGAATCTCTGTTTCGTCTACAACTCGATTTATATCGATATTTCGTTACAGACGCGAGATATTGTGTCTTAATCTTTGGTAATTTTCAAGATGGCGGGTCGGAAGCATGTCTGTCGAGGTAAATGTTTATTGTGCTTTATTTATTGCGTTTTGACATTTGGAAAAATGTGTTTGAGATTTCGAAAGGTGTACAGAAGTAAATAAAAATATGTCTGCCCCAATTATTTGAATTCTTTCATAGCTACAATAACTGTAACATCCACACGCACAATTGTGCGTGTTGGGACTATTTTACCGGCATATGGTCGTTTTTGGTCGATGTTTGTGGCTACGATTCGGAACAGATTACGGAATAGATAAGTCATTTTACTATTGTATTTACGCATTATTTTCACAGTTCGTTTGTTTGTTTCGTTTTAGGGCTTACTGACGAGGAAATTCCAGCCATATTAGATGACTCTGAAGTGAAAGTCTTCAGTAGTCATGACGAATTGTTAGATACAACTTGGACTCTTCAAACAATCAAGCCTAGACTTGGAGAAAGCTCTGAATCTTCTGACGAGGAGGAAAATTGTAACAATGCTTCTGCAACAATTCTACCAGTTGCTCCAGAAGTTCGTGCCGGCCGAAGTGGCCGTGCGGTTAAAGGCGCTGCAGTCTGGAACCGCAAGACCGCTACGGTCGCAGGTTCGAATCCTGCCTCGGGCATGGATGTTTGTGATGTCCTTAGGTTAGTTAGGTTTAACTAGTTCTAAGTTCTAGGGGACTAATGACCTCAGCAGTTGAGTCCCATAGTGCTCAGAGCCATTTGAACCATTTTTTGCTCCAGAAGTTCAGGACAATTTTCCCAGTCAACACAGTAGAAAGAATTCTAAAAAAACAGTGGAAACACATCGTCGTTTGTCCACTGGAGAAAAAGACAATTCACCTCCAAAATTTTTGAGCAACCAGAGAGTGAGGGAGGACAGGAAATTAAAACTCCAATAAGCTATTTCAGCGAGTACTACTCAGAAGATTTTTTCAGCTAGCATCTGACTGGACTAACAGTTACTACTTTTCGAAGAAAGGGAAGTTGCTTCATACAAATCCTCAAGAGATAAAAGAGCTGTATGGCAAGCATGTACTTATGGGATGCATTAGATATCATCGTACGCGATGTACTGGCAGAAGTCATTGCGTATGCCAACTATTGCAGATTGGATGCCTAGAGACAGGCTCTTCACTCTCAGAACAGCACTGCATGTTGTGGACACTAACAACATTCCACGTGAATCAGAAACTAATAGATTGTGGAAAGTACAACCCGCCATTAATGTTGTACGCAGTGCTTGTTTGAGACTTCCACGCCCCTCTGAAAATGATTATTCCATTGATGAGCAAATGGTACCATTTACTGAACGCTGCACATTGTCTCAGTATGTTCCAAACAAACCGCGCCCTTTGGGAATTAAAAACTTTGTTTTGGCAACAACGAAAGGTTTAGTACTTGATTTCGAATTTTATCAAGGTAAATCTACTCCTCTGCAAGATGTTGGCTTTGCTCTTGGGCCATCTGTAATACTTCGCCTTGCTCAAACATTACCTCAAGGTGCAAGACTATATTTTGATAGATTTTTTACAGCTTTGCCATTATTGCAACAGTTACTTGACCTAGGGCTGGAAGGAACAGGAACCTTAATGGAAAACAGAGTGAAACCAGTTCACCTGACAGAAGAAAAAAGGCTGAAGAGAGGAGATATGGAAGAATTCTGCAGGGACGATGATAAAATAGTCATTGTCCAGTGGAAAGATTCAAAAGCTGTGACCCTTGCCTCTACTTGTACAGGATGTGAACCTGTAAGCAATGTTGAGAGATGGAGTAAACCAGAAAAGATATTCATCTTAGTGCATGCCCAGCAGTCATAGTGAAGTACAACCTGTGTATGGGAGGAGTGGACCTCTGCGATCAAATAATGGAGACCTACAGGACTTTATTGAAGACAAAAACGTGGACTTTAAAAGTTTTGATTCATTTACTTGATTTGGCTTGCGTCAATTCTTGGTTACAATACAAAGTTGAAAGCGAAGCCAATAAAGTACAAAAGAAAAACACTTTAGATCATCTTGGATTCCGACAAGTGATTTGGGAAGCGCTAATTTCTTCTTCTTCAGGACAGGAACATGAAAGTGAATCCGCTGAAGAGCCACCAAATAAAATGTACAAACCAGCAAACACACCATGTGATGAGAAGCGGCTAGACGGATATCATCACTGGCCAACTGTTGATGATTTGCCTTCAGCTCGTTGCTGCAGGCAAAAAATTTGCAAGAAGAGGACGAGAACAAGATGTCTGAAGTGTAATATTTATTCGTGTTTGTCAAAAGACAGTAATTGCTTACGTGAAAATCACTGCTAGAAATGACATAAATATGTAAGATAATCCCGACCCACACAATCGCGTGGGTTCAAAATTTATATCAAAATTAAAAAATTAAATTTTCTAAGCAATTGGTCCACGATTCTATATTTTTTTAGTTACAAAAATGCATTTATTTGAAAATGTTCATCTCAAGTATGGGTAGGGGTCTGAAAGGGGTAGGGTGGTATCAGTACATGATACCACAAGGACAGCAAACAACCCGATGCTAAATATACCTCCTCAACACTGCAGAAAGACTTGGAATCAAATCTTGCTCATACCAATCGACTTCCATGCAAACATCTTGGAAGGAGAGATGACTAGGTCCTTCGAGACAGAGCAAAACCTCAGACTGCAGAAGGACTGGGATGGTAATTGCCTGTGTCCTTTCAGAGGAACCATCCCATCATTCGCCTTACTCTGTGTAGGGAAATCATTGAAAACCTAAATCTGGATGTCTGGACGTGGACTTTTTCCGTCGTCGTCCTGAATACGAGTCCGGTGGCGCCTCCTCACTCGGTCTATCAATCTTGGAAAGTCAGTGACAGAGGAAACCATGTATCCCATGAAATGCAGTATTAATGTTCTGAAATTTTATTCCATGTATCACTGATTTTCACTCTTTCTTCTGTCATTTCCAGAACCGAGAATGTATATTGTGAAATCATGATACAAATGTAAATGTCGTGTCACTAGGGCCTCCCGTCGGGTAGAACGTTCGCCAGGTGCAACTCTTTCGATTTGACGCCACTTCGGCGACTTGCGCGTCGATGGGGATGAAATGATGATGATTAGGACAACACAACACCCAGTCCCTGAGCGGAGAAAATCTCCGACCCAGCCGGGAATCGAGCCTGGGCCCTTAGGATTGACAGTCTGTCGCGCTGACCACTCAGCTACCAGGGGCGGACGAAATCATGATGCAAGGACAGGAAACGGAATGCACAGAAAATAAGATGGGACGTTTTAAAAATGGGATGAAAAATGCAGCTAAGGAAACGCTTGGAGTCAACGAGAGGAGAAAGTAAAGAAAGAATGTGTAACACCAGATATGATAACCAAGATGGATGACCGCGGGAAATGGAAAACTGTAAACACAGAAGAAGGGAAGCGCAGCTACAGGAGGTTAAATAATGAACCAAGAAAGGAGACAGAAAAAGCAAAGGAAAAGTGGCTGACAGAAAAGTGTGACAAGATAGAGAAAGAAGGAAAATATGATCTGATGTACAAAGAAGCAATGTATTTGGCATTCATGGAAAAAAGAAACAACAATGGACTAAAGAAAGTAGAGGCAGCAGATAGTAAAATGGTGAGTGAACCCCAAGAAATAATGAGAAGATGGTAAGAATATATGGAATGGCTATATGCTGCAGACAGCCGACTAAGTGAAGAAGAGCTTGGGATAGAAGAAAAAGATAAAGTTGCAGATGATGACAAAGGGAATGCAATACTAACTAACTGTGAGATTGAAGCATCTATGAAGGAGATGAAAAATGTAAAGGCAATGGGAATTGATGAGATTCCTGCGGAACTGTTAAAGTCACTTGAGAAAGAGGGGAAAACGGTTCAAAAAATGGTTCAAATGGCTCTGAGCACTATGGGACTCAACTGCTGTGGTCATTAGTCCCCTAGAACTTAGAACTACTTAAACCTAACTAACCTAAGGACATCACACACATCCATGCCCGAGGCAGGATTCGAACCTGCGACCGTAGCAGTCGCACGGTTCCTGACTGCGCTCCTAGAACCGCGAGACCACCGCGGCCGGCGGGAAAAGGGAGTGGATTGAATTGTGTAATCAAATATACGTGACAGGAAAATGACCAAAGGACTTTACAGAAAGTATCTTAACACCTACGGTATAGAAAAGAAAAAGAACAGCAAAAAGTGTGAGGAACATAGAAAGGTGAGCCTGATTTCGCATGAAGCCAAAGTCTTGCTGAGGACGCTCAACAGAAGACTATATGGAAAGCTGAATTGTGTAACAGGAGATGAACAATTTGGTTTCAGGCGAGGAACAGGAACTAGACATGCAGTTGGGCTACTGAGAGTGATAGGGAAGAGCTACATGGAGAAGAAAAGGAAGGTATATGTTGTGTTCATTGATCTTGAGAAGGCTGTAGGTGGGACAAACTGATGGAAATCCTAAGGACTGGAGGGATAGATGGCTAATTAGAAATTTATGTTTGAACCAGAGAGCAAGAGTAAGAATAGGAGGTGTGATGAGTGAAGAAATTGAACTGGGAAGAGGTGTAAGACAAGGCTGTTGTTTATCACCAACACTGTTCAATATCTATCTGGAGGAAATTATTAGTGAAAGTTTTGATGGAAGGAGAGGAGTTTGTATAGGGGGTCGGAGAGTGGAGTGTATGATTTGCAGATGACATAGTTGTGATGGCAGAGAGTGAAAGATAGATGGAACAAATGTTAGATGATCTAAACACAAAATCAGAAGAATATGAAATGAAGATTAACAAGAAGAAAACAAACAGCATGGTAATTGGAGGAAAGGGGAGAAAATGGAGTATGAAAATAGGGGGAGAGGAGATAGAGCAATTGAATAACTTCAGTTACGTGGGAAGTGTAATAATGGATGATATGTATTGTTCAACAGAAACTATGAAAAGAAATGCAATGGCAAAAAAAGGATTCAAGAGGAATCAGAAATTAGTTTGCGGACCACTAAACAAAAATATGTGGAAAAGACTTGCCAAATGTTACATCTGGAGCGTTGCACTATATGGTGCGGGGACCTGGACATTGAGGAAGGAAGATGAAAGAAGACTGGATGTGGATATCGAGAAGAATGGAAAAAGTGAAATGGGAAGACCGAGTAAGGAATGAAGCGAGTAAGGAATGAAGAAGTATTAAGAAGAGTTGGAGAAGAAAGAAACATGCTGAAAGTCATCAGAAAGAGAAAGCGGAACTGGATTGGACATTGTTTGAGGAGGGACAGTTTATTGAAGGAAGGAATAGAAGGAATGGTGGAGGGAAAAAGGGGAAGAGGGAAAAGAAGATATCAAATGCTGGACAATATCAAACGAGACAAATATACAGAAATGAAAAGATTGGCTATGCATAGACAAAATTGGAAGAGGCTTAACCCAAGACAATACCTGCCGTAAGGCAGAATACCGTACTACAACTACTGATATTGGTATTTTATTCTAATGCTACAGTTTACATAAGCATGACTCTTGAAATGCTGATATGGTAATTCCGTGCTATACAAACACAGTTCTGTATTTTTTTTTTTTTTACTTTATCAATACATGTGTTGCCATCAGTGAGTGACTGTTATGAAATTGTGAAAATATACCAGTTTTGTGAAGTTCGTAAACATAGTCCCAAAACTATTTTTCCAAATTGGTAACAATGATCAAGAATTCTTTAAAAATACCTTTTTTTCGATTTGTTAAAACAGAGTTTAGTTTTATACAGACGTATAAAAATGAATATATAGACCCAGTTTTTGAAGCAATCCAACAGTATCCTCTGGAACAGCAAAGAAAATCATCAAAATGTATAAATAAAATTAAAAATAATAATTTATTTTTAAGGAGGGCAGACTTCTAAAATCAGTATTTCTTGCAAGCTTTAACATCAAATGATGACCTTGAAAATTAGATGATGCAAATATGGTGTTTCACAAATAATGCTCAAAAATTTTAAAATGCAGCGCAGGTACCTGTTCAATCCAAGATAGTTGCAGTACATAGTACTTTGTACGGGCACCATTTACAAATTACACTGAGGTAACGAAATCCATGGGATAACAATATGTACATATACAGAGGGCGCTAGTATCACGAACACAATGTATAAAAAGGCAGTGCATTGGAGCTGTCATTTGTACTCAGGTGATTCGTGTGAAACAGTTTCTGACGTGATTATGGCCGCACGACGGGAATTAACATGCGGAATGGTAGTTGCAGCATCCCATTTCGGAAACCGTTAGCGAATTCAATATTCCGAGATCCACAGCGTCTAGACTGTGCCGAGAATACCAAATTTCAGCGTTACCTCTCACCTTGGGCAATGCAGTGGCCGACTGCCTTCACTTAACGACCCAGAGCAGCGGCGTATGCGTAGAGTTGTCAGTTCTAACAGACAAGCAAAACTGCGTGAAATTACCGCTGAAACCAATGTGGGACGCACGACGAACGTATCTGGTTATGATAATTCGGCGAAATTAGGCGTTAATGGGCTGTGGCAGCAGATAACCATTGCGAGTGCCTTTGCTAACAGCACGACATCGCCTGCAGCGCCTCTCCTGGGCACATGGCCATAACGGTTGGATCCTAGACGACTGGAAAACCGTGGCCTGGTCAGATGAGTCCCGATTTCAGTTGGTAAGAGCTGATGGTAGGGTTAGAGTGTGACGCAGACCAATGAAGCTGTGGACCCAACTTGTCAACAAGGCGCTGTGCACTGGTGGCGGCCCCATAATGGTGTGGGCTGTGTTTACATGGAATAGACTGGATCCTCTGGTCCAACTGAATCTATCATTGACTGGAAATTGTTATGTTCTAGTGCTTGGAGACCATTTGCAGCCCTTCATGGACTTCACGTCCCCAAACAGCGGTGGAATTTTTATGGATGATAATGTGCCATGTCCCGGTCCACGATTGTTCGCGATTGGTTTGAAGAACACTCTGGACAGTTCGGGCGAATGATTTGGCCACCAAGATCGCCCGATATGACTCCCATCAAATATTTATGGGACATAATCGGGAGATGAGTTCGTGCAAATAATTCTGCATCAGCAACAATTCCGCAGTTATGGACGGCATAGGGGCAACGCGAGTCATTATTTCTGCAAGGGGCTTTCAACGACTTGTTGAGACTACGCCATGTCGAGCTGTTGCACCATGCAGGACAAAAGGAGGTCAGAAGCCATATTAGGTTGTGTCCCTTGACTTTTCTCACCTCAGTGTACAGTAGTTATCACGTACAGTACATCCACGGTACTAATGTAGGACACGTGCACGTTCTCCCTTTTAAACATGATATGAAACTGCAATAACGAGATGCTGGCATCAGTTTCATATGTGTCAAGGTGAACGACATTGCAAACGAAACAGTACTTTCTAGAGACCAAGATTATGATTTATTACTTTTTACCCCAGTTTTTAAACGTAGCTCATTTCCACAACAAATTAGATTCACGCTTTTTTAAATTTCCTCAATCACAATGGTGTATATCCATTCCAGGATAGTGCGATACTAGGTCTCGAGACCATGTCTCTGAAGTCTACTCACGTGAGGTTCTAGATCGATCATATTTAGCCACAATCGTGATGATTTGCTACAGGGAATACACGTGCTCGTACATGCTAGAGCTACAAACTGTAGACTAATAGCAATTTCGATATTTTTTATCCACTCCACGAGTTCTGGAGTGCTTTGTTGCAGAAGCTCTTCGTCCAGAAATATTCGGCCAGAATATCGAAACGAAAAATATAAATAATGCGTGATCGAATCGTGGTTACCAGAATCTTTACAACGCATGATATTATTGTTTCTTTGCTGGCACAAACATTAAGCTTATTTCGCTCAGTCGTCTTCCTTTATTGGACTAACTCAGTTTTGCCATGTAATATTTCAGTTATATAACGCACTCATGAAACTATACTGAATATAGTCAGAAAATTTATCAGAATACTGCTTCCAATCTTCGTAAAGTGCCACGGATTGTCCTTTTAAACATCGTTTGTCATTCAGGGCACGCACCCAGTATACCTTCTGTTTCCTTCTTCGCCTTTTTGGCAACACAGAGCACTATTGCTAGTAATTCCGCGGAATTCATTTCACGTCCGACTGCAACGAGAAACGAGGCAAGAGTGATTTTTAAGCGTCCGTATGAACAGACGTGAAGAACGTTTTAAGAGCGCCAACGCCGGCATTTAACGCAACGCTTTTTTAACTTCGTGCGAACGAGGCGTTATACAGCCAGAAAATCACAGTGTGGTGTGCTGTCTCTTCAGTGGCCATAATCGGCCCTTTCTTTTTTGAGGTTCAACGTGGACGAACAACCACAGTCACTTCCTGGCGGTATGCTGCAATGTTTGACACATTCTTCGCTCCTGCATTTGAACAGTTTCCTATAAATATGTATTGGTTTTAGCAAGATGGTGCTACGTCTGATTGTGCTCAAATTTCAAAAGCAGCAGTGCGCTGAGTGGTAACCCCTTCATTCATGGAATCGGGGCATTTTGTAGTCTCCCAGATCTCCCGAGTTATCGGTCTGTGATTACTTCCTTTGCGGGCTCCTGAAACACATGGTGTATGTTACACGTCTATCCACAATTACGGAACTGAAAGACTCCATTCGTGCAGAAATCAGAAAGATTGCTATACAGAGGCTTGAACGTGCCGTGAACGATTTACGTCGCAGATTGTATGAGTATCAACGCACCTACAACAGACCATTTTTCAAAACATGAAAAATTAGCGAAATGACAGTACGCAAGTATTTCATTGTTGTGGTTTAAAATGTTTTACTACATAATACTCCGCCTGTTTCGCTATATCCATATCGGCCCGTTTTTCTGCCACACCCCGTATTTCAGTATTAGTGACCCACTCCAGCTTCGCAAAGGTAGCGGACAACTTGTATCGGTTGCGCAAATAAATATTGTACACAAACCCTCCTCTGAAAAGTGTCTTGTCTATTAGTAGAAACCGTATCAAACTCTCGGCAGTAGTTCCTGAGATTAGCCTTCGCATACAGTCAGAAAAAGGCGACGAGGGACATTTACTAGTAGGCATATACAGATTGCAGCCAAGTTTCACTGATCAGTGTACGCCGTTTCCCAGCCCGATACCCATCCCTCTGTAGCACACTAGCTCGTGAGTCCCATTTTTGCAACGAAATCTCACTCCAAACGCCAATGAAATATGGAACAGATAACAGTAGATACATTACACATACATCATTACTACACTGAATCGCCGAAGAAACTGGTATAGGCATGCGTAGCCAAATAGAGAGATATGTAAACAGACAGAATTCGGCGCTGTGGTCGGCAACATCTATATAAGACGACAAGTTATGGCGGATTTGTTAGATCTGCTATTGCCGCTACAATGGCAAGTGATCAAGATTTGTCAGTTTCAACGTTGTATTATGGTCGGCGCATGAGCGGTGGGACACAGCATCTCCGAGGTAGCGATGAAGTGGGGATTTTCGCGTACGACCATTTGACGAGTGCGCCGTGAATCGGGTAAAACATCAAATCACGGACATCGCTGCGGCCGGAAAAAGATCCTACAAGAACGGGACCAACGATGACTGAAGAGAATCGTTTAACGTGCAACCCTTCCGCAAATCGTTGCAGATTTCAATGCTGGGCCATCAACACGTGTCAGTGTGCGAACCATTCCGCGGAACATCATCGATGTCGGCTTCCGGGGCCGAAGGCCCACTCGTGTACCCTTGATGACTGCATGAAGAAAGCTTTATACCTCGCCTGGACCCGTCATCACCGACACCGGTCTGTTGATAACTGGAAACGTGTTGCCTGGTCGGACGAGTCTCGTTTCAACTTGTATCGAGCGGATGGACGTGTACGGGAATGGCAACCTCATGAGTCCAAGGACCCTGCATGTCAGCAGAGTACTGTTCAAGCTGGTGGAGGCTCTGTAATGGTGTGAGGTGTGCAGTTGGAGTGATATGGGACCCCCGATACGTCTAGATACGACGGACAGGTGATGCATACGTAAGTATGCTGTCTGATCATCAGCATCCATTCAAGCCCATTGTGAATTCCGACGGACTCGGGCAATTCCAGCAGGACAATGTGACACCCACACGTCCGGTATTGCTACAGAGTGGCTCCGGGAACACTCTTCGTAGTTTAAACACTTCCGATGGCCACCAGACTCCCCAGAAATGAAAATTATTGAGTATATCTGGGAAGCTTTGCAGCGTGCTGTTCAGAAGAGGTCTCCAATCCCTCGTACTCTTACGGATTCATGGACAGTCCCATACGATTCATGGTGTCAGCTCCCTCCAGCACTACTTCAGGCATTAGTCGAGTTCGTGCCACGTCGTGTTGCGTCACTTCTGCGTGCTCGCGGGGGCCTTCGGGATATTAGGCAGGCGTAGCAGTTTCTTTGGCTCATCAATGTATAGGCCTATACACAAATCTTCTGCCTGAATCTGTCTATCGCGCGACTGCTACGGTCGCAGGTTCGAATCCTGCCTCGGGCATAGATGTGTGTGATGTCCTTAGGTTAGTTAGGTTTGAGTAGTTCTAAGTTCTAGGGGACTGATGATGTTAAGTCCCATAGTGCTCAGAGCCATTTTTTGAATCAGTATCAAAATCCTTAAAGTATTTCCTGCGATTGGTCTTCACATGCAGACAACGCAGCAGTGGACTGTAATTTATAATATATATAAATTTGATAAATGGATCGCGATGAGTACTGCTTTTACCGCCCCGGACATTACTTTTGGCACCGGCTGTATTCCCTGCCGCAGTGGCTGGAGATTCCGCGCACGTCCCGACGCCTAGTCAGTGGCTTGCAGGCAGCCTGGCACCTGCCGCTAGCTTCTGCTGCTGCTGCTGCCGCCGCCTTGTCATTAGCTTGTTTTTGTGGCGGCTGCTCGCGCTCCGCGCCCGTACCTGCCGTGACGCAACGGCCGCCGGCCAGGCGCACAGCGCTGCACGCTAGAAAGCGACGCGGCGAGTGAACTTTCCGCGGCTGACTCATCTGCAGCGTCGCCGACACGTTCAACCCGGCAGCGAAAGCAAGCCACCCGTCCGCGACCGCGGCGTTTTGCTGCGGGAACCGTTTGTGCTGCGACGTCCCGGTCCCCAGGCGATATCCTTTCCCTCCAGAGAAACTCGTTTCTAAATGACATCCATGACCAGAAGCTGAAGTCCAGATAAATGAGGTCAGTGTCTCAACTACAGTCATATTCATCACTGAGTGTACCAATAAACCTGCCTGTATAATACGCCAGCTAGTTCGACAACGCGATGCTCCACGCAAGGATCGACAAGCGCACTGAATTACGAGGGTCACTCCAAAAGAAATGAACACTATTTTTGTAAAAATACAGTTTTCATTCTGCATATGTGAAAGTTTTACAGTGTATAGATACATCCTTCCCACTTGTTTACAAACTTAGTTCAACCTGTTCCCGTGAGTGGCGCTGTCACAGTATGTCTTCAAGATGGCTGCTACAATTGACGTTCGTCAGAAGCAACGTGCTGTCATAGAATTCCTGTGCTGTGAAAACGAGACAGTGGGGTACATCCACAAGAGGTTGAAAAAGGTTTATGGAGATGCTGCTGTCGATCGCAGGACAGTTAGTCGGTGGGCAAGCAGGTTACGTGATGAAAGCGGGCACGGCAATATTGAGGATTGTCCTCGCACCGGCAGGCCTCGTACTGCACACACTCCAGACAATGTGCAGAGACTTAACGAATTGGTGACTGCTGACAGATGCATCACAGTGAACGAATTGTCACGCTACGATCGGATAGGGGAAGGAAGTGTTTGCAGAAGATTGAAAGTGTTGGCGTTAAAAAAGGTTTGTGCAAGGTGGGTTCCCAGGATGTTGACAGTGGCTCACAAGGAAACAAGAAAAAGGGTATGCAGCGAACTTTAGGAACAGTACGAGAATGATGGAGATGAATTTCTTGGAAGAACTGTAACAGGTGATGAAACATGGCTCCATCATTTTTCACCAGAGACGAAGAGGCAATCGAAGGAGGGGCATCATGCAAATTCACCCAAGAAAAAAAAATTCAAAACCATACCTTCTGCTCGAAAAGTTATGGCTACAGTGTTTTCAGATTCCGATGGACTGTTGATTGTGGACATCAGGCCAAGTGGAACTCTGATGCATATGTGACGACACTAAAGAAATTTCAAGCTCGACTCAGTCGTGTTCGACCACATCGGCAAAAGCAGGATGTTTTGCTGTTGCACGACAATGCACGGCCACATGTCAGTCAAAAACCCATGGAAGCGATCACAAAACTCGGATGGACAACACTGAAACACCCGCCTTACAGTCCTGACCTGGCTCCATGTGACTATCATCTGTTTGGGAAACTGAAAGACTCTCTTCGTGGAACAAGGTTTGAAGATGATGACTCCCTTGTGCATGCTGCCAAACAGTGGCTCCAACAGGTTGGTCCAGAATTTTACCGTGCGGGTATACAGGCGCTGGTTCCAAGGTGGCGTAAGGCAGTTGAGGGGAGTGGAAATTATGTGGAGAAATGAAAATATTGTTCCTAAAGGATGTATCTACACACTGTAAAACTTTCAAACATGTAGAATAACAGATGGATTTAAAAAAAATAGTGTGCATATCTTTTGGAGTGACCCTCGTAATTACCGTTGGTTTAGTAGCTTCACTTTGCCCACTATAAAGCGGACGTGGAAAATACCATGACTATATGTATATACAGTAATTTTACGAATGTTGTTTATTTTTAAGGAGCACAATGCGTTTCGAGACTATCCTCATTTTCAGTTCCTTGTTCCTACATCTGTACATTCGAGGGTGGTTTGATATGTCTGGTAAATTTCCCTGAAAGAATGGAACATTTTTGTTGCGCCTTCATGATGGGTAAGCTTCATTATTCCACGGATCGTACGAAGAATTTCAACAATGTACAGGGTACAGTTCATTGTTGACAGCCGTCTGAAATGGTCAGTTGTCGACTGCGTCTGAAAATTGAGAAAACCGAACATTTTGGGTTAGGCTTTATCGTGACTGTTATTGACATTAAATCAAACAAGTTCACTGTTACCAATCACTCTTTATTTATCTCCACGACGCGTTTCAAAGCTTTAAACGTCTACCATCAGGTAGATTTAGATTTATTAGTATGACGTGTGTGTGTGTTGTGTTAAGGTTATTTGGAGGAACTTGTGGTACTGTCTCCAGTGCTCACAGGTTCCTTTCATTGTCGTCACACATCACGTGTATACTGTCATATTTTGTAAATCCACCTGATGATGGAGGTTTAAACCTTTGAAATGCATCGTGAATGAACAGTGAATGGTAACAGTAAACTTGTTTCATTTATGGAGAAAACCGAGTTTCGTGCTGTTAAACATTTTGATTTGAAGGATTGGACTGCCACACAAATCAAAACAGAATTGGATGAACTTCATGCGGACTCTGCACCATCACTGAAGACCATTTCCTTTTGGATTAATGAATTTAAACGTGGTCGGACGAGCGCTGTGGTCGAACAAGCGCACTCCGACCGTCCAGATGAGGTCACCACAAAGGAAACCACTGCCAAAATCCCTGACATGGTAGTGGAAGACCGCCGAATAAATATTCATGAGACTGCTCAGACTGCAGGCATCTCAACTGAGTGAGTGCATAACATCCTGCACGGAGAACTGGCAATGAAGAAGCTATGAGCGAGGTGGGTGCTGCGATTGCTCACAGTCTACCAAAATCGCATCCAGCACAGCTTGTCAACACACAAGTCTGGCGGTTTTTAACCGCAACACTCAAAACTTTTGCGTCCATTTGTGACTGTTGATGAAACCTGGATCCATCGTTATACACCAGAGTCAAAACACCAGTCAAAACAATGAACAAAGGTTGGTGAAAGTGCGCCGCAAAAGGCAAATGCCATTTTGCCAGCCGGTAAGATAATGGCCACTATTTTTAGGGATACCCAAGGAATAATCCTCCAAGATTACTTTGAAAAAGGCAGAACCATAACTGGATGGATCGTATGAAACTTGTGCTGACTGAAAGCAGAACGAGGTTGGCAGCACGCAAAAAAGTGCTCTTTCACCAGCATAATGCAGCATTCCATACACCAGCGATAACGACGACGAAAGTGCAAGAACTGGGCTTTGAGTTGGTTCGTTATCCCCCCTGTTCACCAGACATAGCCCTAAGTGACTTTTTCCTGTTCCCTAAGTTCAGACTTCGCCTGGCTGCGAAGAAATTTTCTCAAATGAGGAAGCGACACTTGCAGGATTGACATAACCTGTTTTCCGACGCGATGAAGAACCTAGAGGGTTGCTGGACGAAGTGTATAACCCTCAAAGGAGCCTAAGTCGAGAAGTAACGTGAGTCGTTTACGAAGCAAACATTTTTACTTGTTTTTCACCAGACTTACCAACAACCCTCGTATTTTAAACTTAAGTTCCCTGGCGCGATTCTTGGTCTGTATGCGAATGCTAATCTCAGGAACTTCTGTAGACATTTTGATATGGTTTTCACTAATAGAGAGACTGATTCACGAGGAAGGTTTGTGTAGATAATTCATAATTATAGTAATGACGAGAGTGTAATATATGTGTAGCTTGATGTTCCATATTCCACAATCCAGTGGTGTTTGCAGTGACATCTTGTGGCAAAGATGTGAGTCACGAGCTGTTCAGCTACAGAAGAGGCGGTATCTGGCAGGAAATGCAGTAAACATCCGTCCCCACCTCCAGAGAGCAGAATCTATGCAGAACTACCTACATAACTCTACATATTATGAATTAAAGCCTCCCATTGCACTGCTCTATCTGTATGTGAAGGTTAATCGCAGGGACTATTGAACAGATTTTCGTATGGTTTTCACAGCTATAGAGTGGTTCACGAGGGAGGTTTGCGTATATAGTTTAAAAATATTTGATGGAAACTTGTTGAACTAAGATAAATAAAGGCCCGCCCGGTTGGCCGTGCGGTCTAACGCACGGCTTTCCGGGCGGGAAGGAGCGCCTGGTCCCCGCACGAATCCGCCCGGCGGATTTGTGTCGAGGTCCGGTGAACCGGCCAGTCTGTGGATGGTTTTTAGACGGTTTTCCATCTGCCTCGGCGAATGCTGGCTGGTTCTCTTTATTCCGCCTCAGTTACACTATGTCGGCGATTGCTGCGCAAACAAGTTCCCGACGTACGCGTACACCACCATTACTCTACCGCCCGGCGGATTTGTGTCGAGGTCCGGTGAACCGGCCAGTCTGTAGATGGTTTTCCATCTGTCTCGGCGAATGCTGGCTGGTTCTCTTTATTCCGCCTCAGTTACACTATGTTGGCGATTGCTGTGCAAACAAGTTCCCCACGTACGCGTACACCACCATTACTCTACCCCGCAAACATTGGGGTTACACTCGTCTGGTGTGAGACGTTCCCTGGGGGGTCCACCGGGGGCCGAACCACACAATAACCCTGGGTTCGGTGTGGGGCGGCGGAGGGGTGAAGTGGACCACTGCGGCTGCGGCGGGGACGGAGCCTCTCCGTAGTTTCTAGGTCCCCAGTTAACATACAATACAATACATACAAGATAAATGAAAGACCCTCGCTGCGTTTTTCTGTCGCTGCTGCCAGCCCACCCCAGATGGGGCATTAAAACACAATAAAGGAAAAAAAAATTTTTTTCTGTCTGCAGTGAAAGCTAATCTTAGGAACCTATATAGGAATTTTGATACGGTTTTCACTAATAGGTACACTGATTCATAAGGAGGGTTTCTGTATAAAATTTATCACCACTGCGGCACACAAGTCGCCTGGTCGTAGGTACTAACAAGGGAACCTCCCCATCGCACCCCCCTCAGATTTAGTTATAAGTTGGCACAGTGGATAGGCCTTGAAAAACTGAACACAGATCAATCGAGAAAACAGGAAGAAGTTGTGTGGAACTACGAAAAAATAAGCAAAATATACAAACTGAGTAGTCCATGCGCTAGATAGGCAACATAAAGGCTAATGTGAGCTCACGAGCGCCGTGGTCCCGTGGTTAGCGTAAGCAGCTGCGGAACGAAAGGTCCTTGGTTCAAGTCTTCCCTCGAGTGAAAAGTTTATTTTTTTATTTTCAGACAACTATCAAAGTTCAGGCACTCACACACAATCAACTTCGCTCTCCAAAATTCCACGACATGTTCAGATTTGCTTGGACATATGCAGGATTTGAAGGTCTACACACGGAAAAATTTGAGAACGTTAAAAACATATGTTTTGACAGGGCACAGGGAAAACTGTGCGACTGTGAAACTGTTGCATTCATTTGTTGCAGTTTATGTGACAAACTCTTATGTTTTCATCTCTTTTTTGGGAGTGATTATCATATCCACAATAAAACCTAAATCGGGCAAGGTAGAAGAATCTTTTTACCCATTCGCCAAGTGTACAAGTTAGGTGGGTCGACAACATATTCCTGTCATGTGACGCACATGCCGTCACCAGTGTCGTGTAGAATATATCAGACGCGTTTTCCTGTGGAGGAATCGGTTGACCTATGACCTTGCGATCAAATGTTTTCGGTTCCCATTGGAGAGGCACGTCCTTTCGTCTACTAATCGCACGGTTTACCGGTGCGGTCGCAAAACACAGACACTAAACTTATTACAGTGAACAGAGACGTTAATGAACGAACAGACAGATCATAACTTTGGGAAAATAAAGAAAATAAACTTTTCACTGGAGGGAAGACTTGAACCAAGGAACTCTCGTTCCGCAGCTGCCCACGCTAACCATGGGACCACGCCGCTCCTGAGCTCACGTTAGTCTTGATGTTGCCTATCTTACGCATGGACTACTCAGTTTGTATATTTTGCTTATTTTTTCGTAGTTCCACACAACTTCTTCCTGTTTTCTCGATTGATCTGTGTTCAGTTTTTCAAGGCCTATCCAGTGTGCCAACTTACATCTAAATCTGAGAGGGGTGCGATGGGGAGGTTCCCTTGTAAGTGTTATTGTACGAAGCCAGTGCGGGTCGCTAGCATAATTGTTTATATGTTCGTTTAATCGTGTTACACACACGTGGAAAATGAACACCCTGAAGAAATGTAACAACATAAATAAAGTCTAACTCGCGTTTTATACAGATCATGCAACCATAAGCAGGTGATCTCGCACAATGTTTTCAGTAGCTTACATAGCCTCTTGTAGTTACAGTGCAATTCTACAATAATGGATAGGAGCTATCATAAAGTTATCAGATATCATCTTTGGGAACAGCCCTCAATACGATTTCTACCTGCTGACAAAAATCTATTAATGTACGTCACCTATAATGTAGGCAGGACTTGTTATTGGCTCAACATGTTCCACATATGATACAATGCGAGACATGTGCGCTGAACATGTTATTCAGGATAAACGACGAACATTTTGGAGATGCACAAGCCAAAGCGGTCACCTTTACTCGGCACCCGAATGACTATAAAAACGTTGAACACCATTCGCTGGAAATTCGAGCACGACTGTTCTGTTTCTCGAGCCCAGAGCATCTCCTATGACAGCTCAACATTTGACACTTCAGCCAGACTTGCATTAGGGACTGAATGGCTTTTAGATTCTGAATGGCTCTTAGATTCTCAGAGTATGCTGAACCTTCTGATAGTAACACTGCTCTACTTGGTTTTGAGCCTTGATAAGACTTCACTTTACCATTATTTGCATCACAGTTTTCAGAAATTTTTCCATTAATGCACTGGGGAACACAAGCCCAGCCGAGAACATTCTATAATGTACTCACGACATTCACAAGAAAACTACGTTAAGGCTTACGAAAATTAACACTGTTTATGATTCCCTGCAGAAAAATTGCCTTGCCTGTGATTGGGCCGCACGCACACTGCGCGATTGCGTCTACAGTGGTGTAACGTTCCAACGCTCATTTCTGAACGTGTATAAGTTGTGTTGTGCAGTGACGTAGCAGAGAAATTCGTGGAACGTATGGCGTGACCAGCCATCGGAAACGTGACCCCAGTCACAACGGGTGGTTGCCGATGTCACAAAAATGTTCCCTAACAACAAAGGCTATTCGAGTTTAGTTAATGACAGAGACAACCGTTACCTCTTGATAAAGATTTAAATTAGCTGTAGACTACACAGCTCTCAAGTGCAGGGATACTCAGGAGGAGCTACAGGAACATACGACGACGAAGTCATTTGCCACGGGCACAGACTCTGAAGGGGCAAGTATGAGGAAGAAAATCGGCCATGTCCTTTTCAAAGGAACGATCCAGGAGTTTGCCTTAAACAATTTGGGAAAACCGTCATTTTGCGTCTTGGCAGCGTCTGCTTGAATGCTTTCGGTTTATTGGAGCAGTGAGTGTACATCCACTGTTTGGACTGTTCCTTAGCTTCAGGGTCCACAAACGACACCATGTATCGTCACAAGTCATGATACTGTTCAGAAATACCTCCCATTCCTCACTGTCGTTCTGATGGAATGTCAAGGCCGAACCTATTCCTTCAGTTTTGTGAACACTGGTTAGACATTTTCGTACCCATCATGCACAAACCTTGTGGTAACCTAGCCTCTCTACGACAATGTTAGAGGGTTGTCTCTGAAATTTGGGGCACATTTTTTGAAAGTTAATTTCACTAACATGTTGCACAAGTTAATCAGTCAGATCTGAATGACATCCTCATGCACATGTGTGCAATATGCGTTGAGTCTCCCGCACCACTCCCCCAGAACACACATTACTCATAGCCCCATCCCCATACACACGATACAATCGACGATGAATCTCGGCGGCACTGACTCCACATGCTAGCTGAAAGTGAATAATAAAACGTACCTCGCAACTGCCGGTAGGCACATTAACACCGTCCATTTCAGCCGCTTGCAGCTTACACGCTAACGAAAGATACAGTGAGCAGACTGACGCAACGTGATGTGACCTTCAAAGTCTCCTTTTCCAAGCACGCCACCACCAGAAAGCTACAAGCTTTGAGTATTTTTAACGGCTATTCGGAGGTTAAGTTATCAATAGCTCTCTTACCTTCCGCTATTCACTGTATAGTGGCTTGCGGAGTCTACTCGTACACAACAGGGTGTCTCAGAAGGAATGGTCAATATTCAGGCATATGACAGGAACAATCATTCAAAGCAAAAAAAGTTTAATAAAGATGGGCTCTAACATGTATACCTTAAGAGCTATAAGCACTACTTCATCTTCGATGCGGTGAAACAAATCTGTTCTGCTGAAAACTCTTTGCTTTCCATATTTTGGGACGAGGTAGTATGAACCAAAACAAGAAAAAATAGTTCCTTAAACATGGGATCTAAAATACATACCTTAAGAACTATAAGCACTTGTTCAGTAGAATATGTGTTTCACAGTAGCGCAGATGAAGAAGAGCTCATAGCTCGTTAAGTTATGCATTTAGGACCCAAATTTACTAGACTTTTTTATTTCGATTGATCTCTAGCGTCATGTCCCTCAACGCTGGCCATTCCTGCAGGGACGCCCGGCATTTACATTTAGAGCTATATCGTTAACAAATAGACAGAATCATGCAAATTTTGTAACAGTTAATTGTTGTTGTTGTTGTGGTCTTCAGTCCTGAGACTGGTTTGATGCAGCTCTCCATGCTACTCTATCCTGTGCAAGCTTCTTCATCTCCCAGTACCTACTGCAACCTACATCCTTCTGAATCTGCTTAGTGTATTCATCTCTTAGTCTCCCTCTACGATTTTTACCCTCCACGCTGCCCTCCAATGCTAAATTTGTGATCCCTTGATGCCTCAAAACATGTCCTACCAACCGATCCCTTCTTCTAGTCAAGTTGTGCCACAAACTTCTCTTCTCCCCAATCCTATTCAATAGCTCCTCATTAGTTACGTGATCTACCCACCTTATCTTCAGCATTCTTCTGTAGCACCACATTTCGAAAGCTTCTATTCTCTTCTTGTCCAAACTGGTTATCGTCCATGTTTCACTTCCATACATGGCTACACTCCATACAAATACTTTCAGAAACGACTTCCTGACACTTAAATCTATACTGGATGTTAACAAATTTCTCTTCTTCAGAAACGATTTCCTTGCCATTGCCTGTCTACATTTTATATCCTCTCTACTTCGACCATCATCAGTTATTTTACTCCCTAAATAGCAAAACTCCTTTACTACTTTAAGTGTCTCATTTCCTAATCTAATCCCCTCAGCATCACCCGATTTAATTTGACTACATTCCATTATCCTCGTTTTGTTTTTGTTGATGTTCATCTTATATCCTCCTTTCAAGACACTGTTCATTCCGTTCAACTGCTCTTCCAAGTCCTTTGCTGTCTCTGACAGAATTACAATGTCATCGGCGAACCTCAAAGTTTTTACTTCTTCTCCATGAATTTTAATACCTACTCCGAATTTTTCTTTTGTTTCCTTTACTGCTTGCTCAATATACAGATTGAATAACATCGGGGAGAGGCTACAACCCTGTCTCACTCCTTTCCCAACCACTGCTTCCCTTTCATGCCCCTCGACTCTTATAACTGCCATCTGGTTTCTGTACAAATTGTAAATAGCCTTTCGCTCCCTGTATTTTACCCCTGCCACCTTCAGAATTTGAAAGAGAGCATTCCAGTCAACATTGTCAAAAGCTTTCTCTAAGTCTACAAATGCTAGAAACGTAGGTTTGCCTTTTCTTAATCTTTCTTCTAAGATAAGTCGTAAGGTTAGTATTGCCTCACGTGTTCCAACATTTCTACGGAATCCAAACTGATCCTCCCCGAGGTCCGCTTCTACCAGTTTTTCCATTCGTCTGTAAAGAATTCGCGTTAGTATTTTGCAGCTGTGACTTATTAAACTGATAGTTCGGTAATTTTCACAATTGTTATGTGACTTAAAAGATACTTATACTTTTCACAAGCAGTCCTGGTAAACAAGAGAACCAATCTGGCATTCGTTAGCATACAACATTTTGGAAACGTTAGCAGCTAGATACTCTACGATAAGGGTGAATGCAACCTCCTGAAGACTGGTATAATCCACGGAAACCATTCATGACTTACATTATAGTTGACGGTGGCCATTATACGCTATTTATGTTATCGTTTAGGTTGCTTTCCTCTGAGACAGAGACATTATGCGTAATATAAAATACGCACATACGTTCTCACAATAAATAAGTACATTTCTTATGAAAATTTACGTCCTCCATGTAAAGTAGCGTAATAGGCAGATTTTTAAAGAAAACCACGATTACCGGCGAACTGAACTGTTCGATTCCGCTTAGCAATGTATACGCGAAGCAGGAAAACTCTATTAACACATATTGCAATCGTGCTGAGTGGCTGATTTAGCCTTGTCTGCATAGTTACAACGTAATTATTATTGTCTATAATTAAAATATCGTGAAATACAAATTTGTTTCAAAGTATGTTGAGAAAGTATAAACAAATAACAGAAGTCATATTTATAAAGTGTATACACGAAAACCAATTAGTAATTAGTGTACAGCTTACTGAAAAGCCCTAGGAAATATGTTAGCAATAAAGTCCAATCTCTAAATAAAAAGTTATTACATTTTGTAAATTAAGTATTGTAAAAATTTATCTTAATTATTCTGGAATGACAACTGTTACATTTGGAGAAGTTTGTTTTTCGTAAGTAACTGTCATGATTTATAAATACAAACTCCGTAACTTTTTCTGTAAAACTATTCAACTTTTAATTGTAAATCCGAAATTAACACTCTAAGTAGTGCTTGTACACAGATTGCCATTATTCTCACATTTAACGTTAACAGTCAAATATCTATGACACTTTGTCATTTTAATATTCAGCTGTTCTATTGCTCAGACTCTTTGGTTTCACTATCCGTTTTAAGGACACGTGCTCATCTTTTATTTACCACCGTAAGACTGTTTTCACTAAATATGAAGTAGTCCCACGATTATTTACTGATCTGTCAGAAGATGGTGATTTTACATCAGGTATTTGATGGGGAGTTTGACAAAATGTTAAGTGTTCTGCAATATATGTTAAATGGCAAATGGCTCTGAGCACTATGGGACTTAACTTCTGAGGTCATCAGTCCCCTAGAACTTAGAACTACTTAAACCTAACTAACCTAAGGACACCACACACATCAATACCCGAGGCAGGACTCGAACCTGCAACCGTAGCGGTCGCGCGGTTCCTGACTGTAGCACCTAGAACCGCTCGGCCTCTCTGCCGGCTATATGTTAAAGACATAAAATGTAAGTACATATTTCGTAATTATACATCAATTTACATTGATTGTCTAAGACATTTTACATCTTTCGAAATTTTATGTGATCTTGTTGTAGGCAATTTTGCTTTTAGGAAATACTTGAACATGGCATAAAAGGCCGAAACCTGGCTTGTACTTAAATAAACAATAAAACAGTCAAATGGCGGCGTGATCTTTTTAAAAAAGAATATATAAGAAACGGCGTCACTAGCCGGAGGTAGGCAGTGTTATCTCATCATTCAGCTACGAAACCTGTGTCAATCTATGATGCGAATAAATAACAGCTCTAAAGTAACTAGCTGTTTCGGTCACATCATTTCGTAGAACTGATTACTGAAGACACGCAAGTCCTGAAAAACTTTCTTACAGGTAAAGATATCTGCAGCGAAGAGATACGCCCTACCTTTAATATCAAGAATCTCAGTTGAATGTTATCCAACACAGCCCAACAAGTTGTTATGTTATATCCGCTTCCAGAATATTGATTTTGCGCTGCTGTGCGAATATTCAGTACGATTCTAACAAGGGCGCCGGGAGCAAAGTTTGATTTTTAATCAGCCTGCCTGGGTAGATGGTAGTTCAACCTGAACTACGGTCGACTTAATGTAATGGGAAGAGCACTCTGTGTTACATCGAGTTCCGCCACTCACCTCAGTGTTAAGCGAGAATCGTGTGGTGTGTGTCTCGTGGCCTCCGTCAACTGAGCCGGCCGCTGGTAGCAGAGAGAAGTTCGCGCCCGAGACTCGGCGGTCCACCGCGAAGCGTGCGGAATCTGGCGGCGTTTAGCGGTCCGCTCGTCCGCTTTCTCCGCCGGCAACTTGTCGGATATCTGTGCCGTCCCGTCACACAGCCTGCACAGCTCTCCTCGCCAGCGGCCGCTTGGCGACCACTACTCCCGCCTCAGCGTCGCTTCCCAGGCGCCGGCATTCGCCGAGACAATGGGAGGTTCCCTCCGCGTCATCCGCCTACAACCCCCTCCCCTCCCTCCCTCTCATCGCGTGCTACTGCTGCGCTCGTCTCTTACTCTCACCTACGGTCCAGACGCTTTGTCAGGCAGGAGGAACGTTTATTTATTTCTACTTTGTGCT
Organism: Schistocerca nitens; assembly: GCF_023898315.1. Lineage (NCBI taxonomy): Eukaryota > Metazoa > Arthropoda > Insecta > Orthoptera > Acrididae > Schistocerca > Schistocerca nitens. The sequence continues at coordinate 298,168,596 of NC_064618.1, read as the reverse complement.
CGCATATGCCTTCGCCAGCACACCGGTCGGCAATAGGAAACACCGTACAGCAATCGCTAAACTAAGGGCGCCTATGATAAGGGAAGACCAAGACACGCTCGCAGGCTACGCGCCGATAACGCCCCCTGGCAGCGTGCATATAGGCCGCCGCCGCCTACCGAGCTCTCAATCGCTCAATCACAGTACCTTCGTACGTCACATCCGGACTGAGTTCGCATTGCTACGCAATACGTTGCACTGTTCTCTAATCTTCAACAGTGATAGTCATCGCCTCACATTTTAGTTAGATATGAGGGAGCGTTAGTCATTGTACACTACTGGTCATTAAAATTGCTACACCACGAAGATGACGTGCTACAGACGCGAAATTTAACCCACAGGAAGAAGATGCTGTGATATGCAAATGATTAGCTTTTCAGAATATTCACACAAGGTTGGCGCCGGTGGCGACACCTACAACGTGCTGACATGAGGAAAGTTTCCAACCGATTTCTCATACACAAACAGCAGTTGACCGGCGTTGCCTGGTGAAACGTTGTTGTGATGCCTCGCCTAAGGAGGAGAAATTGGTACCATTACGTTACCGACTTTCATAAAGGTCGGATTGTAGCCTATCGCGATTGCGGTTTATCGTATCGCGACATTGCTGCTCGCGTCGCTCGAGATCCAATGACTGTTAGCAGAATATGGAATCGGTGGGTTCAGGAGGGTAATACGGAACGCCGTGCTGGATTCCAACGGCCTCGTATCACTAGCAGTCGCGAAGACAGGCATCTTATCCGCATGGCTGTAACGGATCGTGCAGTCACGTCTCGATCCCTGAGTCAACAGATGGGGACGTTTGCAAGACAACAACCATCTGCACGAACAGTTCGACGACGTTTACAACAGCATGGACTGTCAGCTCGGAGACCATGGCTGCGGTTACCCTTAACGCTGCATCACAGACAGGAGCGCCTGCGATGGTGTACTCAACGACGAACCTGGGTGCACGAATGGCAGAACGTCATTTTTTCGGATGAATCCAGGTTCTGTTTACAGCATTATGATGGTCGCATCCGTGACATCGCGGTGAACGCACATTGGAAGCGTGTATTCGTCATCGCCATACGGGCGTATCACCCGGCGTGATGGTATGGGGTGCCATTGGTTACACGTCTCTGTCTCCTCTTATTCGCATTGACGGCACTTTGAACAGTGGACGTTACATTTCAGATGTGTTACGATCCGTGGCTCTACCCTTCATTCGATCCCTGCGAAACGCTACATTTCAGCAGGATAATGCACGACCGCATGTTGCAGGTCCTGTACGGGCCTTTCTGGATACAGAAAATGTTCGACTGCTGCCCTGGCCAGCACATTCTCCAGATCTCTCACCAACTGAAAACGTCTGGTCAATGGTGGCCGAGCAACTGGCCCGTCACAATACGCCAGTCACTACTCTTGATGAACTGTGGTATCGTGTTGAAGCTGTATGGGCAGCTGTACCTTACACGCCATCCAAGCTCTGTTTGACTCGGTGCCCAGGCGTATCAAGGCCGTTATTGCGGCCATAGGTGGTTGTTCTGGGTACTGATTTCTCAGGATCTATGCACCCAAATTGGTTGAAAATGTAATGACATGTCAGTTCTAGTACAATATATTTGTCCAATGAATACCCGTTTATCATCTGCATTTCTTCTTTATGTAGCAATTTTAATGGGCAGTAGTGTATATAGTTGCGATGCGGACACGGGCAAGAAATAGTACATGTTATTTGATTGTTATTAACCACAGAACTTCAGATTGGACATCACTGAAGTACTCGATTAGTTCCTGTAATAAAGTGTATTTTAACCATTTGGGCATTTTGTGTTGTAGTGAGAGGAAACCAGCCACCCACCTGTCATAGCTCCCTCTCCTCACCCAATCAGAAACCACAAAACATTACAAGACGGCACAGCCTATACTTCATTACTAATAGTCTATTATATCTACACATGTATTCCGCAAACAGAGATTTTGCGAAATCCATCTCGCTGTGTTCCAGCATGAACGAAAAAAAAAAGAATGTACAAACTTACCGAGTCTCGTACCAGATTTTCTATTGGATTCAAGTCTGTCTAGCAAAGAGAGCTCTTAACGGAACAAAATCAACAGATGTAAACGTAATTTCCGGAGTACCTCAATGAAGTATTACTGTTTACATTGTACGTAAGTGATGTAGCGTAAAGCGGCGGATGCCTTTAAGACGGTTCGCAGATAATGCGGTCGTCTATATTAAAGCAGCAGCACCAGAAGATTACCGATTTGCAGAACGACCTACAGTGGATTGATGAAGGGTGCAGGCTCTCGCAGATGATCCCTAATGTAAATAAATGTAATATTGCGCGTACATAGGAAAAGAAATCCACTTATGTCCAACTACGCTACTGCTGACAAATTGCTGGAAACAGTATCTACCGTAAAATATCTAGAAATAACTACTGAGAGCGATCTTAAGAGGAATATAAAAAGTAGGAAAAATCAGATGCCACACTTACGTTCATAGGAAGAATCTTAAGGAAATGTAACTCTTCCAATAGAGAAGGGGTTTACAAAAAACTTGTTCAATGGATTCTTGAGTATTGCCCGTCGGACTGGAACACTTACAGGTAGGACTAATAGAAGAGATAGAGATCCAACAGAGAGTAATGCGTTTGTTCACAGGGTCGTTTCCTTGGCACAAGGGCTTTGCAGACATGCTCGACACACTATAGTGGCAGACGCTGCAAGAGAGGCTTTGTGGTCACGGAGTGATTTACTATTGAACTTCCGAGAGAGTACGTTCTGGGAATAGTCGAACGACATTACTTGCTCCCACATAGGTCTCGTGAAATTACCACAACAAGAAAATTCGAGATATCAGAGGTAATACAGAAGTTTACCGACAACCATTCTTCCACGCACCATTATCGAATGTAACAGGGAAGAGCGTATCAGACATTGGTGCCAGAAGTACTCTCCGTCACACACCGTCGGATGGCTTGCGAAGTATTGATGTAGAGGTACATCTACATGTACATGATGTAGTACATAAATCAAAGTCCCCCGGCACGGTTTCGGTATCTATGTAAAGGCTAACGTCATAAACTACTGTAGGGATATTTATGCGGTTTTCAGTTTTCACTAACAGAGAGACTGATTCACAGGGAATATTTGGATATATAACTTATAATTATAGATGAATAGAAAAAATGGTAGAAGCCGACCTCGAGGAAGATCAGTTTGGATTCCGTAGAAATGTAGGAATACGGGAGGCAATACTGGCCCTATGACTTGTGTTCAGAAGAGAGGTTAAGGAAAGACAAACCTACAGTTATAGCATTCGTAGATTTAGAAAAAGCGTTTGACAATGTTGACTGGAATATTCTCTTTCAAATTCTGAAGGTGGCAAGAGTCAAATACAGGGAGCGAAAGGCTATTTACAATTTGTACAGAAACCAAATGGCAGTTATAAGAGTCGAAGGGGAAGGGAGTGAGACAGAGTTGTAGCCTATCCCTAATGTTAGTCAATCTGCATATTGAGCAAGCAGTAAAGGAAACAAAAGAAAAAAAAATTGGAATAGGGATTAAAATCCAGGGAGAAGAAATAAAAACCTTGTGATTTGCCGATGACATCGTAATTCTGTTAAGACACAGCGAAGGACCTGGAAGTGCAGTTGAACGAAATGGACAGTGTCTTGAAAGCAGAATACAAAATGAACATCAACAAAAACAAAACAAGGATAATGGAATGTAGCCGAATTAAATAAGGTGATGCTGAGGGAATTAGATTAGGAAATGAGACACTTAAAGTAGCAGATGACTTTTGCTATTTGGACAGCAAAATAACTGATGAATGTCAGAGGAGAGAGGATATAAAATGTAGAATGGCGATGGCAAGGAAAGCATTTTAAAAGAAGAGAAATTTGTTAATATCGAGTACAGATTTAAGTGTCAGGGAGTATTTTCTGAAAGTATTTGTTCAAAAATTGTTCAAATGGCTCTGAGCACTATGGGACTTAACTTCTGAGGTCATCAGTCCCCTAGAACTTAGAGCTACTTAAACCTAACTAACCTAAGGACATCACACACATCCATGCCCGAGGCAGGATTCGAACCTGCGACCGTAGCAGTCGCGCGGTTCCGGACTGAGCGCCCAGAACCGCTAGACTACCGCGGCCGACAAAGTATTTGTATGGAATGTAGCCGTGTATGGTAGTGAAACACGGACGATAAACAGTTTAGACAAGAAAAGAATAGAAGCTTTTAAAAATGTGGTGCCACAGAAGAAAGTTGAAGATTAGATGCGTAGATAACGTAAATAATGAGGAGGTACTGAATAGAATTGGGGAGAAGTGGTATTTGTGGCAGAACTTGACTAGACGAAGGGATCTGTTGATAGGTCACATTCTGAGGCATCAAGGGATCACCAATTTAGTACTGGAGAGAAGCGTGGGGGGTAAAAATCCTAGAGGGAGACTAAGAAATGAATACACTGAGCAGATTCAGAAGGAAGTAGGTTGCAGAAGTCACTCGGAGATGGAGAGGCTTGCACAGGATAGAGTACCATGAAGAGCTGCATCAAACCAGTTTTTGGACTGAAGATCACGTCAACAACAGTAATGACGAGTGTGTAATATAGGTATTGTTAAATGTGCCGTATTTATTTGGTGTTTGAAATTACATCTCGTGGCGAAGGTGGGAGCTAGGAGCTGTTCACCTACAGAGGAGGCGGTATCTGGCGGGAAAAGCGGTAAAGTAAACAGCCGTCTCAATTTCAGGGAGCAGTGAAGCTTGACCAGATTCTTTGTCGAGCCTGGCGGTTTGGCTGTAAAGCGCCTGCCTGGAAACAGAGAGGTAGGTGGGATCGAATCGCATTCGAACTGCGGACCTTTAAGTCTGCATTTTAACCTAGCGTTCACCACTGAGTGATGTGAAGGTTCGCCAGAATCGACTCATGGCTCGGATGCCACGTAGAACTGTTAAGTCCTCTTTTTCCAGTTGGACAACTGGTGTAGGTGAGGGACACGCAAGTCACCAAAGTGGCGCCCACTCGAAAGACGTCTCCAGGCCACTGAGACAAACGAAATTATTATTACCGGAATCTATACATACCTCCTTCTTCGATTCATATTATAATTTGAAGTGCCCGCATCTCGTGGTCGTGCGGTAGCATTCTCGCTTCCCACGCCCGGGTTCCCGGGTTCGATTCCCGGCGGGGTCAGGGATTTTCTCTGCCTCGTGATGGCTGGGTGTTGTGTGCTGTCCTTAGGTTAGTTAGGTTTAAGTAGTTCTAAGTTCTAGGGGACTTATGACCACAGCAGTTGAATCCCATAGTGCTCAGAGCCATTTGAACCATTTATAATTTGAAGTCCTCCACCGCGTTTTTCTCTTTATTTTGTGAAGGCTAATTTCAGGAACTACTGTAGGTATTTTATATCTACATCTACATTTATACTCCGCAAGCCACCCAACAGTATGTGGCGGAGGGCACTTTACGTGCCACTGTCCCCTTTCCTGTTTCAGTCGCATATGGTTCGCGGGAAGAACGACTGCCGGAAAGCCTCCGTGCGAGCTCGAATCTCTCTAATTTTTTATTCGTGATCTCCTCGGGAGGTATAAATAGGGGGAAGCAATATATTCGATACCACATCCAGAAACGCACCCTCTCGAAACCTGGACAGCAAGCTACACCGCGATGCAAAGCGCCTCTCTTGCAGAGTTTGCCACTTCAGTTTGCTAAACCTCTCCGTAACGCTATCACGCTTACCAAATAACCCTGTGACGAAACGCGCCGCTCTTCTTTGGATCTTCTCTATCTCCTCCGTCAACCCGATCTGGTACGGATCCCACACTGATGAGCAATACTCAAGTATAGGTCTAACGAGTGTTTTGTAAGCCACCTCCTTTATTGATGGACTACATTTTCTAAGGACTCTCCCAATGAATCTCAACCTGGCACCCGCCTTACCAACAATTAATTTTATATGATCATTCCACTTCAAATCGTTCCGTACGCATATTCCCAGATATTTTACAGAAGTAACTGCTACCAGTGTTTGTTCCGCTATCATATAATCATACAATAAAGGATCCTTCTTTCTATGTATTCGCAATACATTACATCTGTCTATGTTAAGGGTCAGTTGCCACTCCCTCCACCAAGTGCCTATCCGCTGCAGATCTTATTGCATTTAGCTGGAATTTTCTAATGCTGCAACTTCTCTGTACACTACAGCATCATCCGCGAAAAGCCCCATGGAACTTCCGACACTATCTACTAGGTCATTTATATATATTGTGAAAAGCAATGGTCCCATAACCCTCCCCTGTAGCACGCCAGAGGTTACTTTAACGTCTGTAGACGTCGCTCCATTGAGAACAACATGCTGTGTTCTATTTGCTAAAAACTCTTCAATCCAGTCACACAGCTGGTCTGATATTCCATAGGCTCTTACTCTGTTTATCAGGCGACAGTGCGGAACTGTATCGAACGCCTTCCGCAAGTCAAGGAAAATGCCATCTACCTGGGAGCCTGTATCTAATAGTTTCTGGGTCTCATGAACAAATAAAGCGAGTTTGGTCTCACACGATCGGTGTTTCCGGAATCCATGTTGATTCCCACGTAGTAGACTATGGGTTTCCAGAAATGACATGATACGCGAACAAAAAATATGTTCTAAAATTCTTCAACAGATCGATGTCAGGGACATAGGCCTATAGTTTTGCGCATCTGCTCGACGACCCTTCTTGAAAACTGGAACTACCTGTGCTCTTTTCCAATCATTTGGAACCTTCCGCTCCTCTAGAGGCTTGCGGTACATGGCTGTTAGAAGGGGGGGCAAGGTCTTTCGCGAACTCTGTAGAATCGAATTGGTATCCCCTCAGATCCAGTGGACTTTCCTCTGTTGAGTGATTTCAGTTGCTTTTCTATTCCTTGGACACTTATTTCGATGTCAGCCATTTTTTCGTTTGTGCGAGGATTTAGAGAAGGAACTGCAGTGCGGTCTTCCTCTGTGAAACAGTTTTGGAAAAAGGTGTTTAGTATTTCAGCTTTACGCGTGTCATCCTCTGTTTCAATGCCATTATCATCCCAGAGGATTTTCTGTCAAGTCGGTACATAGAATTTTACTTTCGAATTCACTGGACGATTCACGCATAGCCCTCCTCACGCTAACTTTGACATCGTTTAGCTTATGTTTGTCTGAGAGGTTTTGGTATTCTGCACTAAGAGGTGGACTGTTTCATGAAGAAAGTGTGTGGATATAATTTATTACAGCTGCGCCAGACAAGTTTTCCGGGCGTAGGGACTTAGCCATGCGAAGACGGGGCTAGTCGCTAATAAGAAATATGAATTATTTTATTGTAGTACAACTAACCCGAAATAACGGAATGTTCTGTTAATAGCTTTGCGGAAGATGCGCGGTGAGATTATGGCGAGAAAGTGAATACCACTGAAAATCATTTGTTGTTGTAAGATTTTGTAGATGAGTCGGCGTAAGTTGTTCCCTAGGAAGTTGCAGTGAAATGCGCGCGGCAGCTTCGCGCGCCTACCTCAACCAGTGTAACGCGATTTTGTAAACTTCCTACGGCAACGCCTTAGCCTTGTCACAGCTCAGCAGACGGCTACTGTTTACGCTAGGACTGTTGATATTTTTAAAAATATTCGGTATCCGAGATATCGATATTTAAAACTGTAATATCATGGGCACTCGATATATCGAGAAAGGTATCGGTATATCGGCGGGAAAAATATCGACGTACATGCTTGATAAAATATCGGCTGCACGTTCTAAATATACTGCCAGTTTTAGAGCTGTACATTTAAGTATTGATTTATTATAAGGTATTCTGTACATCAACAAGCTAGCAGCCTTCCTCTCTCCCTTAGAGCAAGTATTGAAAGGAAAACGATGCACATTCACGCTTGGCGATAGCCACTTTACTTACAGTGGTAACTGTATGCAAGTGGCACAATAAAAGATGTCTGATCGGTCTGTCCTTCGATTTTGCGATATAGCGGATTGGTTCGGAACGCTTGATGTCGTCTTCCCCATTTTTTTTCCTTTTCTGCCAACGCCAATGACCTAGCAGTTATAGTGTCAAAATTCCATGGTGGAGCTAAACGTCGCAGTTACTGTTGGTGGGTCCGAGTCCCGATTACGTCAGCATTTCCCCTCACACATCTCTGCCCACCCCAAAGATCAGTCCTGCCATTTGCATTTTTGTTCATTATTTTTACCAACTGTTTTTGAAGGATGCCAATTTGAAGAAATAGCACACTAGTAGCGTTAAAAATTGGTTTTTAACGCTACTGGTATGCATTTCTTCACATCGGAAATCTTGTTATTCCATTCACCCCCCCCCAGTGCAATCGGAGTTCTCCTTTTGTGCCACATATACTTGCTTCACACAGCCAAAGTGATGACAGCTCAAGAAGCAGTAAGACTCCTTCGCACAGTGAAAGAAAAGGCAGGTTCTACTACATTTTCAGAAGAAAAACTTCAAATATTTACCGAAAATTATGAAAAAAATATAATATAAAATAAAAATATCGTCACTCGACATTGCCTTCTTGATATCGATATATCGTGGTGAAATATCGCCGATGTACATCGACATTCTTTGAAAAAATATCGGTCTGTCGATATCTTATCAATAGCCCTACTTTAAGCCTGCATCCATTAGCGCTTCGCTGTTGAAAGCTGACAACAGTACTGTGAGCTGTCAGGGGTCTCATGCTGTCTCGACTACAGTGTACCGTCCGTCACTGATTGTATTTCACAATATTGCTTCTTTAATAGTCCAAGACTTTTCTCACTTGCATTTCCTGCTGGCAGCGCTACACTACACGGAAACATTACTTCACAACCTCGCTACACTACAATGAAACACTGCATCATATCGCTTTGCAAATTCGCCAATGAGTTTATCTCTCGACTAAGCGAACCGTAGGTCCTCCGGAAGCTGCAAGTAACTTGGTTACGTGACTAGGTACAGTCAAAGCAATACAAGTCGCTATCCTGCATTGCAAGCATGGGAAGTGATTGCAGAAAATGCCTTCGTTGGCAGCTGTGACAGCTTCCTGTTAACGTCCTTAAAGTTACTGAAAATGAAGAGGAGAAAGGATTGAAAGTGCTGAACGACAAAGTGACAAAACCAGGAAGCAAAGCGTTACAGTAAGTAGGTCGGCGATGTGCAAATTACTGCTAGAGGGACATAATGTCGAGCGGAGAGGGAATGGAGAATGTACTCAAAATAAGATGACTTATAGCATCTGCATACGCACGATGGGGATCTGAAGATCAAGTATGATCGATAGTCTCACCGTAAAAAAACGTGCAATTGAGGCAAAAAATGGCACACAAAATTATTGGTAAATACGGCAAATGCAAAAGCAGTAAATTCAATTTGTGAATATGGAACATGAAATACCTTAAAATATCAACACTGTTGCTGAACTCTCGCGACATACACTCCTGGAAATTGAAATAAGAACACCGTGAATTCATTGTCCCAGGAAGGGGAAACTTTACTGACACATTCCTGGGGTCAGATACATCACATGATCACACTGACAGAACCACAGGCACATAGACACAGGCAACAGAGCATGCACAATGTCGGCACTAGTACAGTGTATATCCACCTTTCGCAGCAATGCAGGCTGCTATTCTCCCATGGAGACGATCGTAGAGATGCTGGATGTAGTCTTGTGGAACGGCTTGCCATGCCATTTCCACCTGGCGCCTCAGTTGGACCAGCGTTCGTGCTGGACGCGCAGACCGCGTGAGACGACGCTTCATCCAGTCCCAAACATGCTCAATGGGGGACAGATCCGGAGATCTTGCTGGCCAGGGTAGTTGACTTACACCTTCTAGAGCACGTTGGGTGGCACGGGATACATGCGGACGTGCATTGTCCTGTTGGAACAGCAAGTTCCCTTGCCGGTCTAGGAATGGTAGAACGATGGGTTCGATGACGGTTTGGATGTACCGTGCACTATTCAGTGTCTCCTCGACGATCACCAGTGGTATACGGCCAGTGTAGGAGATCGCTCCCCACACCATGATGCCGGGTGTTGGCCCTGTGTGCCTCGGTCGTATGCAGTCCTGATTGTGGCGCTCACCTGCACGGCGCCAAACACGCATACGACCATCATTGGCACCAAGGCAGAAGCGACTCTCATCGCTGAAGACGACACGTCTCCATTCGTCCCTCCATTCACGCCTGTCGCGACACCACTGGAGGCGGGCTGCACGATGTTGGGGCGTGAGCGGAAGACGGCATAACGGTGTGCGGGACCGTAGCCCAGCTTGATGGAGACGGTTGCGAATGGTCCTCGCCGATACCCCAGGAGCAACAGTGTCCCTAATTTGCTGGGAAGTGGCGGTGCGGTCCCCTACGGCACTGCGTAGGATCCTACGGTCTTGGCGTGCATCCGTGCGTCGCTGCGGTCCGGTCCCAGGTCGACGGGCACGTGCACCTTCCGCCGACCACTGGCGACAACATCGATGTACTGTGGAGACCTCACGCCCCACGTGTTGAGCAATTCGGCGGTACGTCCACCCGGCCTCCCGCATGCCCACTATACGCCCTCGCTCAAAGTCCGTCAACTGCACATACGGTTCACGTCCACGCTGTCGCGGCATGCTACCAGTGTTAAAGACTGCGATGGAGTTCCGTATGCCACGGCAAACTGGCTGACACTGACGGCGGCGGTGCACAAATGCTGCGCAGATAGCGCCATTCGACGGCCAACACCGCGGTTCCTGGTGTGTCCGCTGTGCCGTGCGTGTGATCATTGCTTGTACAGCCCTCTCGCAGTGTCCGGAGCAAGTATGGTGGGTCTGACACACCGGTGTCAATGTGTTCTTTTTTCCATTTCCAGGAGTGTATATGCCAGCTATAGTGATAATGTATTTCTGAAAACCTTTCAATTTTTGTGCGAGAAACGCCTGGAAATGGGTGAAACAAACTCGGAATGCGTCTCTGTGCAATAAAATAAAAGAAAACATTAACATAGAATAATAATAATAATAATAACATTATTATTGTTATTTCTTTCCTTTACCAGACATAATGTCTGAGAAATGAAAGAAATAATGTTGTTCTCACTCCGAAGACTGGTTTGATGCAGCTCTCCACATACAACATGCGACGTATTTATAGAACAGACGTCAGGTAGGCCGAAAGTCTTGGTACGATAATCAGCTCAGAAGGTAAAGATTAACTGATCAGAAGAAACTAGGAATATGGAAATTTGTGGTAAGATCTTATGGGACCAAACTGCTGAGGTCATCGGTCTCTAGGCCTACGTACTACTTAATCTAACTTAAACTAACTTACGCTAAGGACAACACATACGCCCATGTCCGAGGGAGGACTCGAACCTCCGATGGGGCAGCCGCGGGAACCGTGACAAGGCGCCTGAGACCGCCTGGCTACCCCGCGCGGCGAAGAAACTAGAGATGATATGTAAGACAGAAAAGACTTCCACAGCATACTTCATCACAAATCATGTACGGTTTATAATGTTAGTAATTAAATGAAGATTCGCGGAGATTCTTAAACAGAAAACTGGCAATAAAGAGTCTGATGAGCAAATGAATAAATGGAGTGAATTCATGCAGAAATATTTCGATGATAAAACGGCAGAAACCTTCAGGTCAACTAACAAGTTTAATTTTTTAAATAATTAGGGCAAACTTAACATATGAAACACATTCCACTGTCGGCAATCATATAAATAAATGTTCAAGTAGAGACACAGTTTCAACATTCAGTCACAGCTGGTTCAATAATACAACTACCTTACATTCTTACATTATTTCATATGATGTCTTTCTCTTCACAGCTGCCTGCGCATGTACCTACAGATCAAAGTGAAATCCGAACTAAGGCAGCGACATGGCGTTTATCATAGACACAAAGCACTCACAAAGATAAAACTGACACTATCCACAAAACACTGTAGTTTATGAAGTTTCTAATCTGGAATTTAGGCAAGTATCCACAATGAGATTTTCACTCTGCAGCGGAGTGTGCGCTGATACGAAACATCCTGGCAGGTTGAAACTGTGTGCCGGGGCAAGTGCTCTACCAACTGAGCTACCCAAGCACGACTCACGCCCCGTCCTCACAGCTTTACTTCTGCCAGTACCTCATCTCCTACCTCCCAAACTTTACAGAAGCTCTCCTGGTAGCTCTCTTGGTAGAGCACTTGCCCGCGAAAGACAAAGGTCCCGGGGTCCGGCACACAGTTTTAACCGGCCACGAAGTTTCAAGAATCCACAATTTTATTTCCACGATTTTATGAACTAAGTGTAATGTAATTCATTTTGTGGCTGTTTCTTCTATGACGCCCATCGGATAAATCATCAACCCTGATAATGAACATTTATTCACCTTTATTTTGTTTCAGAGCTTTCATTTCCCACGCAAGCGGGCAGAAAATGCTGTTTAGGGAACTGATCCATAGGAGAACTCAGTTCTTTTCAGTGACCTGCCCGTTGGCTGTGAGTAGGGACGATGAACTTCCAACTGGGATTATTTGGAGGGTGAAAGTTCCTTGCAGATCAAAACTGTTGCCGAATTGGATTTAGAGCCCGGAACCTTGCCTTGTATCAGGAATGTGGGTCGTGGGACGAGCCTGGCTGGCTCAGTCGATAAGAGCAGCACCCGCGAAAGGCAAGGTTTCAGATTCGAGTCCCCGTTAATTACACAGTTTTTCATCTGTCAGGAATTTTTGAAACTCTCCGCTGCAGAGTGAAAGATTCATTTTGGAAATTTGGAGGATAGTTGCCAGTGCTGGCATTTGCCTGGCAGTCAGCTCCTAAAAACATTGATTGAAATCAGAGGGCTGGAAATAATTTTAATTTCCAGCAGGAATGATTCTGTCTCAGTGAAAAAGTATGTAAGCCTAACGTATGTACGACTGCGTAAATTTTTGGGTGTCTCGGCTATCAAAGTCGATGACCTGCTCGACACGTATAGGGATATTCCTAAGAATCCGACGTTCCAGAAGAAGACTGCGCGAAAATTACAGTGCATACAGAAAAATGACACATATCACTCTCCAAGCTTCGATTCGTAACATGTGCCTCGGCTAAGTTGCAGAGCGCACCGCTGAGGGGCAGCCGTGTGAAAACATGGCGTGTATTGGTGCGATACGTGCGTTTTGTGTCCTAAGAGTCCGCTAAATGCGAATCAGTAGCGACAGGAAGCAACGATTTTATACCAGACACCAGTTAAAAGCTCCAGCACACGCAACGATCCGTGGGTGAAACTAACTGAAAGAAAGAACCCACACGTGGTGCAACACATTCCGTGAGACTAGCTGCGTATGCACTGCGAAGAATGCAGAGCGGCTGGGTCCATCAGTGAAGAAGACGGAGCGTGGGCGGTTATCAACCGTCAAGGAGCCCCAAGAAATCGATAAAATGTGCAACGAGAGAACTGTAAATACCGAAGTCAGCTATGTGGCACTTTTACCTAAACGTTTCCGTGTAAAACACTATTGGCTGCAGTTTTTACACGCACTGACAACTCGCAACAACTAACCCCATTCTGAATTTTGCAATGACTTGCAGCGACTACTGGAGGCAGGCGGTTTTTCGCAGAAGTAGGTTTTCAGTGACGCTGCCATGTTCCATTTGTTTGGAAAGGTGAATCGTCATGATACACGTGTTTGGGGCATAGAGCATCCACAGAAGACTGTGGAACACAGGCGTCATCCACCTAAAGTTAACGTCTTTTGTGCATATTCTCCTCGAAAGTTTATGGACAATTTTTATTTGCGGAGGAAACTGTAGCTGGTTTTGTGTACATGGACATGCTGCAGCAATGGCTTATTGCACATTTAAGCCAGACAGTGAATACTTCATTTTGCAAGAATAAGGTACACCACCACACTTTCTTTCAGACGTACGAGATTACCTCAGCTGTCTAAACTTTAGGTTGGACGTGCTCCCCATCATGATTCTCCTCTTCTTCAGCGAGCTGCATGGTCACCTGAGTTATATCCATGTGATTTCTTTTTGTTAAGTTGTCAAATATAGTGTGTTTGTGCCTCCACCGCCAGTTAATTTGGAAAAGTGATATGGAAGGAGAATTAATGCATTAGCTGATACTGACCGTAACTTCTTAGGACATGTATGGCAAGAGTCTGACAATCGTATTGACGTTTACCGTGTCACAGACATTGCCCACTATGAACATCTGTAATGTGAGTTAAAAACATGGAGTGTTGTTCTATTTACTGCTATCTCACTGTTTTCTGTATATCTTGTAGTTTTCGCACAGCCGTCTTCTGAAACTTCGGAAGAACAACCACGTATCAGAGTTTAAAGAGTCCATCACGTGTTCCTTTTACAGTCACGCCTGTACACAGTAGGGGTTTTCAAGAATAACGTACACGAGTTTTATCACAGCCCTCAGCTTGTCTGGCTGCCCACTGATTCCCCAAGTTTGATCTCCAGTGCCACCTGTAATGGATCAACACAACCTTAGGCGACGACTGAAGGAAAAGTAGTCGTCGTTCCGGTTTCCAGATCCAACGTAAATCCTGTGCCGACCACACGCCCATGTACACTGCCGTCCAACAACGCCTCAGCCACGCCTCAAAAGCAATCGTGCAGTCCTCAACGCCTGATCACAGCTGTAGTTAATTAGTTACTTTATGAAATAGATTAATGGTTATAGTTTAAATTGCCGTCAGCGTCGGGGTCACTGAAGTCGTGGCGCTGCATAATAGTGGAAAGATGCGAAAGAACTGGGTCTAATTGAAACAACTATCCTGATTTTTATATTTCAAATACGAAGGGAAGAAAAAGTAGAGTTAACGTTCAATTTATGATGAGGTCATTATAGACGGAACACAAACTGAGACTGAAGAAGGATGGGAAGGGAACCGTCCATGACCTACAGAAGAAAGGTTCCCACAATTGTCTTAAATGATACAGGGAAATCAAGAAAAACTTAAAACATCTTGTCCGGACTGAGGTTTTGACAACAGTCCTCTGGAAAATGAATCAACCGTGTTACCAATGACCCCGCGCCCGGGTTCCCGGGTTCGATTCCCGGCGGGGGTTCACGGATTTTCTCTGCCTCGTGATAACTGGGTGTTGTGTGATGTCCTTAGGTTAGATAGGTTTAAGTAGTTCTAAGTTCTAGGGGACTGATGACCATAGATGTTGTTAAGTCCCATAGTGCTCAGAGCCATTTGTTACCATTGCGCCACCTCACTCGGTCACCATATACGGGTCCACAATCTCAACCACGCCATCTAACTGGATTCTTACGCAACATTAAAAGAGCAGTAACTCTACACTCATGAAAGGCTGTAGACAAGTTTACAAACTTTCTATGTTCAGCTTATATTTCTTACTGTTCCTCCTGCAACGTACTGTGAACGTGCATAGCTGGAGACTCAGCTTTTAGATTCTCGGAAAGACGTCGTCAGCATTACTTACCATTGGCTGATAACACAAATGCCTTCACAAGGCTTATCTTTCCAGATATGCCGTCGGATAAAACCTTTCTTGACAAGTGAATTAAATATTTTATCTCTGACGCTGCCAACATGAGCACTGTGCGGCTTACATACACCTATATTGTCCAGACAGATGAAGCGAATGGCTGTAGCTAAATGTGTCCAGAAATTTTTTTATCTGATATAATGACATGTTTCATGCTAAACGTGTACCAATGCTAGCAATTAAGCGAATCCTGCACAGATCGACTTGGGTTGTAATACACGTTTGTCATAACTACTGCAATGACAAAGCCGGCCGAAGTGGCCGTGCGGTTAAAGGCGCTGCAGTCTGGAACCGCAAGACCGCTACGGTCGCAGGTTCGAATCCTGCCTCGGGCATGGATGTTTGTGATGTCCTTAGGTTAGTTAGGTTTAACTAGTTCTAAGTTCTAGGGGACTAATGACCTCAGCAGTTGAGTCCCATAGTGCTCAGAGCCATTTGAACCATTTTTTTTGCAATGACAAAGTTGGAATGCATCATGAGGAAGGAAGGAGGGAGAGAGAGAGAGAGAGAGAGAGAGAGAGAGAGAGTACGTGCAAACTTTCCTTCTCATCTGTAGCCGCGAGCCGCCATGTCCGTTTCATTCGTTAAACACTTCCAGCCAGCTGATGTCTCCATGGCCTGCTACGCAGCCTCTCCCTACGGATTAAGTTCACACCCACTAGACAGCAACAACCGCCTTGAAAACAGGCTAACGATTGAACCAGTACGCACATCAGAGCACGGCAACGCTCTCTCGAATTTTGAAACACTACATACGAGGAGAATCACTTCACTGTTCACCGACTCCCAGCTTCCTAGATAGGCTCCGCAACAATTCCTCCGCCCAAGAGGGAACAAATCTAGATTCGTGCTTCTAACGAGGGCTGCTGGACGACTCCGAAAAACACTCCACGACATTGTTTTGACATGCAGATCTTTCGGCCAATGTAGGCCAGTGCGGAATGTAGGCACTTCGATTAGCTATTTCCTGCTAACGCTCACAGTGGTTGCTGCAAGGTGCTGCTTGCTTACAGCCCTCTGAGAAGAGTATGAGGAAACACCGTCTACCCTATGGAAATCAATCGCATTTGAAAACGGCATGGTCGGTTGAGGCCATCACTATTTAGGGGGTTTAAGGGAAGATCTGCCTATTATGCCCAAGTTGAATAGGCTTGGAAGGCCCACTGAGAAACCGGTTGCAGGGTTCGCAACAGCGACCAGGATTAACCGTCGGCCGTGACCAACAAATGATATGTTAAAGACTGTCGTAACTACTGCACAGAAATTAAATTCGAAGAGAAATAAAGGAAGATTAGGGGTTAACGTCCAGCTCAAGCTCGGATTATTTCAAGGATGGGGACGGAAATCTGCAATGCCCTTTCGGAGGAACCATCCCGGCATTTGACTGGATCGATTTAGGAAAATCATGGAAAACCTGGAGGGTCGGGCACAGTTTGAACGGTCGTCCCCCGAACGTGAGTCCAATGTGCTAGCCAATTTACCACCTCTAACTTAACATGTAGCCGGCGTCGAAATCATGAAGGAGAAGAGGAAGAGAGAGAGAGAGAGAGAGAGAGAGAGAGAGAGAGAGATAGAGAGAGAGAGAGAGAGAGAGAGAGAGAGCGCTGAGAAGAATCCGGGAAGAAAGTGGTCCCGACAGCCACGTGAAACCAGGCAGGGAAACAGAAGGTTAGCAGAAATCTGAAGTGACCAGGTGGAAACACACTGACGGGAAAAAATCGCAACAGACACAAAAAAAACAAAGAAAGAGATAAGCCATTACAAATATGAAAGGCTGGTACACTAATAAGTGGTGTAACAGCCAGAACCTTAAATGCAAGCATGCAAATGTGAATGCATTGTGTTGTACAGGTGCCGAAAATCGGTTTGTGGGATGGAGTTTCATGTCTGTTGCACTTGGTCGGCCAATACAGGGACGGTTAATGAATAACGCTGGAGTTGTTGTTCTATGATGTCCCATTTGTGCTCAACTGCGACAGATCTGGTGATCGGGCAGGCCAAGGCAACATGTCGACACTCTGTAGAGCATGCTGGGTTACGACGGCGGTATGTGGGCGAGCGTTATCCTGTTGGAAAACAAACCTCTGGGCCGGCCGAGGTGGCCGAGCGGTTCTAGGCGTTTCAGTCCGGAACCACGCGGCTGCTACGGTCGCAGGTTCGAATCCTGCCTCGGGCATGGATGTGTGTGATGTCCTTAGGTTAGTTAGTTTTAAGTAGATCTGTCTAAGGGACTGATAACCTCAGATGTTAAGTCCCATAGTGCTTAGAGCCATTTGAACCATTTTTGAATAAACCTCTGGAATGTTGTTCGTGAATGACGGCACAACAGATCGAATCACTAGATTGACGGAAAGCTGTCATACGAAATCACGCCCCAGGCCGTAACTCCAGGTGCAGGTCCAGTGTATCTAGCACGCAAACAGGTTGGTTGCAGGACTTCAACTGGCCTCTTTCTAACCAACACACGCCCATCACTGGCACCGAGGCAGAACCAGTTTTCAGCAGAAAATACAACAGACCTCCACCCTGCCCTCCAGTTGTTCTCGCTTGACACCAGTGAAGGTGCAAATGGCGGTGGTTTGGGGTCAGTGGAATTCACGCTACAGGGTGTCTGGCTCGGACCTGTTCTTAAAAAAACCGGTGTGTAACATTTCGTTCTATCACTGTGGTTCCAACTGCTGCTCAAATTTCTACTGCAGATGCAGTACGATGCGCCAGAGCCATACGCCGAAAACGACGGTCTTCCCTCTCGCTAATGTAGTGCCATGTGGCCGTCCGGAGTTCAATCTTCTTGCGAGCGTACATTCCCGTGACCACAATGGCTGCATTCCTGCCAAGACTTTCTGCAATATCGTAGAAGTAACATCCAGCTTTTCATAGCCCTGTTACACGACCTCGTCAAACCAAGTGAGGTGTTGATAATGGCGTGATAAAGGCATTCCTGACAAATATCAGCCCACCACTCTCACAAGTAACTAGCGCTTACGACCGTTGCAGCGTATATTTGAAGTAAACCTGAGTTGCATAGTCGTAGTGGCGCTACTAGCGCCATTCTTATGTGTCTGGCGCGAAATCTGAATACACAGCATCTTTTAGATGTAGAAACACGCCTACCAGCTTTTGTTTATGTTGCGCAACTCCTTGGTGCTGTGATTTTTTTCTCGCTCCACCAGTACATGTGTCCACTCCCGTAGCTACTCTGCCATTCCCTCGCTCATTAATACGGATCACCGAAATAGATGGGCAGAGAGAAATTCTGTGAGAGGAAATAAATGCCTAAATTGTTACAGAAGTTTCGAAAAAGGCATCAGAATAACAGATCACAAGGGACGCTGCTATGCTTTACATAATAGTGTAAAAAATAGGTGTCGATAGAGAAGAGAGGACACTGAAATTTCAAAGCTCTTGATGTTTTGTCTGGACTGGACTGATTTGGGGAAGAGACCAAGCAGCGAGGTCATCGGACTCATTGGATTAGGGAAGGATGGGGAAGGAAGTCGGCCGTGCCCTGTCAAAGGAACCATTCCGGCATTTGCCTGAAGCGATTTAGAGAAATCACGGAAAACCTAAATCAGGATGGCCGGACGCGGGATTGAACCGTCGTCCTCCAGAATGCGAGTCTAGTGTGCTAACCACTCTTGATGTGTTGTGTGGACTGTATGTATATGTTTGTGTAAGGTTTTGCAACGAACCAGTGAGAAGTACGAGCAGAATATTTCAGTGTCTGCTTGCACATTCTTCTCGTATCAGAGTCGATGAGTTACCTACGTTGGCGCCATGCATTCGGAGATTATGAAGAGCGTGATGTGACGTTAAGTAGCACTTATCATCTAGCAGCCACGAAAGCACTTGGGAGCTAATGGACTGAAAGTCAGTGACAGATGGTCACGGTCCTCAGAATGTTTCGTCTGTCTACAAAGTGCTTTATTAATAGTTTTACCAAATTACGAAATAAATTGGAACTGTTGGAAACAATTTGTAAGATCTGTAAAGATATTAGCACAGTAAATTAAACAGCGATAAAGAGAATCGAAGTATTTGAGACGTGGTGTTACAGAAGGGTGCTGAAAGTTTTAAGTAACCTGATACGTAAATAAATCAGGAATCTCAGCTCGGAATCGGCGGAGAGAGAAATATTTGAAAGACACTGACTAGAAAAAGTGTCTGGATTGTAGGACATGCGTAAAGACATTAGGAATAACTTCATATGGCACCAGAAGGAGCTGTAGAGGGCAAAAAACTGCTGAGGAGACAGGTTTAGAATATCCCCACCAAATAATTGAGCAAGTTAGATGTAAGTGCCACTCTGAGACGAATAGATTGGCACAAGTGGCGAAGTCGTGAGAAGCCCAGTCAAACCCTTCAAATGAGTAATGAAGATAATAAAAAAAGAAGAAACAAAGAAGTAAGTAAGCTGCCAGTGTTACGACTGGTTTCTTTCCCTATGCGTATGAAGTCGCAATAGTAAATAGTAGATCTCACAGCAAGTACACTCTTAAGACAAAAGAAACGTACCAGGAAACAATAATGCGAATGGAACAGAAATCGCTAGATGTGATGTACACATACAGATCAGAATTTGAGGAAAATTGGATGGTTCATTTCATTCAAGAGAAAGAGCTTCACAAATTCAGAAAGTCAATAACGAATTGGTCCACCTCTGGCCCTTGTGCAAGCAGTTATTCGGCTTGGCATTGACAGGTTGTTGGATGTCGTCCTGAGGGTTACCGTGCCAAATTCTGTTCATTTGGCGAGTTAGGTAGTCAAAATCACGAGCTTGTTGAAGAGCCCTACCCATAATGCTCCAAACGTCCTCGATTGGGGAGAGATCCAACGACCTTGTTGGGCAAGGTAGTGTTTGGCAAGTATGAAGACAAGTAGTAGGAACTCTCACCATGTGGGGGTTGGCACTATCTTGCTGAAATGTAAGCCCAGGATGGCTTGCCATGAAGGACAATAAAACGGGGCGCAGAATATCGGCGACGTGCCGCTGTGCTGTAAGGATGCTACGGATGACAACAAAACGGTCCGGCTGTAGAAAGAAATGGCACACCAGAACATTACTTCCGGTTGCCGGGACGTAAGACGAGCGACAGGCAGATTGGTATTCCACGATAGTCAGGACCGTCTCCAGACGCTTTTCGGCTTGGATCCTCACTGACTGAAGTAGAATTATCTTCACTGATGAGTCCCCCATCGAACCAGTAGTAGAATACTAGACTCATGTACGGGTGGACTTCCGACCATCTAGATATAGGTTTTCCATGATTCCTCTTTCAAATTCTAAAGGTGGCAGGGGTAAAATACAGGGAGCGAAAGGTTATTTACAATTTGTACAGAAACCAGAGTCGAGGGGCATGAAAGGGAAGCAGCGGTTGGGAAGGGAGTGAGACAGGGTTGTAGCCTCTCCCCGATGTTATTCAATCGTTATATTGAGCAAGCAAGGAAACAAAAGAAAAATTCGGAGCAGGTATTAAAATCCATGGAGAAGAAATAAAAACTTTGAGGTTTGCCGACGACATCGTAATTCTGTCAGTGTCTCTGATCTGGAAGAGCAGTTGAACGGAATGGACAGTGTCTTGAAAGGAGGATATAAGATGAACATCAACAAATGCAAAACGAGGATAATGGAATGTAGTCGAATTAAGTCGGGTGATGCTGAGGGAATTAGATTAGGAAATGAGACACTTAAAGTAGTAAAGGAGTTTTGCTATTTGGGGAGCAAAATAACTGATGGTGGTCGTAGTAGAGAGGATATAAAATGTAGACTGGCAATGGCAAGGAAATCGTTTCTGAAGAAGAGAAATTTGTTAACATCGAGTATAGATTTAAGTGTCAGGAAGTCGTTTCTGAAAGTATTTGTATGGAGTGTAGCCATGTATGGAAGTGAAACATGGACGATAAATAGTTTGGACAAGAAGAGAATAGAAGCTTTCGAAATGTGGTGCTACAGAAGAATGCTGAAGGTTAGATAGGTAGATCACGTAACTAATGAGGAGGTATTGAATAGAATTAGGGAGAAGGGGAGTTTGTGACACAACTTGACAAGAAGAAGGGACCGGTTGGTAGGACATGTTTTGAGGCATCAAGGGATCACAAATGTAGCATTGGAGGGTAGCGTGGAGGGTAAAAATCGTAGAAGGAGACCAAGAGATGAATACACCAAGCAGATTCAGAAGGATGTAGGCTGAAGTAGGTACTGGGAGATGAAGAACCTTGCACAGGATAGATTAGCATGGAGAGCTGCATCAAACCAGTCTCCGGACTGAAGACCACAACAACGACAACATGATTCCTCCAGATCGCTTAACGCGAATGCCGAGATGGTTTTCCTCTAAGAACATAAGCGATTTCAGATTTTGTGCTCCATCTCTAATGACCTGGTCGACGAGGGGACGTTAAACTCCAGTCTTTCTTTCTATTTCGAACAAGCAGCTAATATAATTGTTATATTGCAGCTGGCTTTTCGTCTCCAGGTGTTATGCGCGAAGAGAGGGAGAGAGGGAGAGAGAGAGAGAGAGAGAGAGAGAGCGAGAGAGAGAATCCAGAGACTGTCTCACACCAGTCCTGTTTGTCAGACTTACCGATCAAAACGTTTGGCCGTTGCTCGTCTGTTAGTCATAGTGCATATTTTTTTGGCAACTAAAATGGCCAGTAGCATCTTGCTACAGACTACACGTCTGCCTGTACGTTCACTCATAATTCACTGGATGAGCTACTTCTCAGCTCGTAGGGTCTTACTATTGTGCTGGCATAATCAATTCCAAGACAACGACACTGCATTCGTATTCGGGAGCAGCTGCGTCCGAATCTCCTTTCGGCAATCCAGGTTTAGATTTTCCGTGCTTTGAAAAACCCGCAGTCCCCATGCCTGCCGGTCCGATCATGTGCACCGTCTCTACTGAATTCAGTCGTCCACAGAACGTTTTCCTTTTCCAAGAGAATGAAACTTAGGAATGAATGTCATATTTAATGGAATTCATTCATACCTAAAGAGAAATGTAAATTAAAGTTAGCGTGAAGTTGATGTTGTGATCATTATTTCTTTGCATTTGTTTACTGATTTACTTATCGAGGGAAGATTTGCGTCGTTAGGACCTCTCTTACACGTAATAAGGCATTCAGAAAATCTCATTTTATGTTCATTATGACACAGATGCTATAAAAAGTTTTACAGTTAACATGAAATCCAACAATTCCATTTAACTACAGCATAACTTCTGGAAACGGTAGCAGCTATTGCAGATAAAGTTCACCAATTTGTTTGCGTAGCCATTATCCGCAGCAAGCGCAGAAATATTAGTTTTGTACATAAAAACAGACTGTCTCGTATTGAAATGTGTATTATTTCTTCCAAATGCGTTTCGCGTTTTGCTGTAAGGCATCTTCAGCGGAATCTAGAATGATATAGTGTTGTTCTGAATGCGGTATTTTTGGATTATAAAACAGTTAATGACTTATTTTTTACGCAAATAAATGATTACAGTTGTTGAGTTTGTGCTTGGAATCTGCGTTTCCTCTCATGTATCAATTACTGCGTAACACTTGTGAAGGCAGATTTGGACAAGCAGCCAGAACATTTGATGTCAGATGCAAAGAACACATGAGAGCCTGGAAGTATGTGACAAACTACTTCATATTTGCAGAACACCTAAGAGAACACAATCACAAACCAACCCCCAAAGAAGAAGACATGAAAGTAATTAGAATAAACAATAAAAAACACCCTCCAACCCTGCAAGAAAATTACCACATACAAAAACCCAAAGCCGAAAGAAAACCCTGTTGAATGATCAACTATACGTAACAAATAACTCCGCGTTTACATTAATAGATAAAATGGTAAATAACACTCCAACAGACTATTATTATTATTCCATCCAGCCCCCTTTCCCCTCAGTCTTCCACGAAACCCTACACAAAAAATTTAAACCAAAACTGAAATCAGCTGAACACCAAAACTTGCAACCACGCTCTGATAGCTGTTACATTCAACTTTCTACAAGTCGACCTGATTAACCCCCCTCCCACAGAGAGAGAGAGAGAGAGAGAGAGAGAGAGAGAGAGAGAGTTTAGTTATGAATTTAAATCACACTTTTCGGTAAGATATCTAAAGTTAATGACGAATCCCGCAGTTGTTAGCGCATAGATCATGAAAAAAGTTCTTAACGTCAAAATGTGCTTATGTTTCGTAAGTGGAGTTACAGTGCGACCTTTAGCATGTGACCGCATGAGAGAAAATGCAGATGCCAGAAATCTCGAATATCTGTAAGTTTTCACTTATTTGCGTAAAAAAATAAGACGTGAACTGTTTTATAATCTAAAAATATCGCATATACAAAACTGGGTCGTTCTAGATTTCGCTGAAGATGTCTTGAAGAAAAAGGCGAAACGCGTCTGAAACAAAGAAAATACACTGCAGCAAGAAAACGGCGTTTTTGTTTACAAAACACATAAAGTTTGTATTCATTCATGAGAAGAACAACAAAGACGTATTACAGGCAGGCAGATTTAAACTGAGGGCACCGACAGCAGCGGATTTGACAGAAGATGTGGGATAAATGGGACCACTAATCTGATTGGAAACAGTGTGTTTGTGGCCTCGTTGGAGGAGCCCTACTGGTTCAAAAAAATAGTTCAAATGGCTCTGAGCACTATGGGACTTAACTTCTGAGGTCATCAGTCCCCTAGAACTTAGAACTACTTAAACCTAACTAACCTAAGGACATCACACACATCCATGCCCGAGGCAGGATTCGAACCTGCGACCGTAGCGGTCGCGCGGTTCCAGACCGAAGCGCCTAGAACCGCTCGGCCACCCCGGCCGGCGAGCCCTACTGGCACTGTAGTGAAGTGTTACAGGGAAATTATGGACAAACTAAATTGGAGTGGGTAGAAAGCTTTTTGAATCTAGCTCCTTCTGAATAAGAGCTAACAAATGGCATTTTAACCACTAATTACTGCTGAGTATTCATTTCATATCGTGAGTGAGTGGAGAACCACCTTACCTACCTGACTGTTGTCGCTGGTAAGCCACCTTTCTTCCCCGTGAGTAAAGTCCCTGAAAATTCCTGACAGAAACGTGCCTGCAACGAGGTCCGCAACGTCACCCTATTGAGCGATTCAGAGACGTTTCCCCCGCAGCAGTAATATCCGGTCACGAACTCTGGCGCTCGTGTTTCCGTCTGTAGTGTTCTGTGCCCAGGTTGCTTCTCGCAATGCGGATGTGCAGTACACAGTCGATACCAAGTAGACATTTTATCCAAAATAGTCTACGATCAATGATCTAATTTTACATCGATAATGGCATCCATAAATGTGTTCGTATAGCCTAACTTGCCGCGTAAAGACTTGCAAGCCTGAGGGGGGAGGGGGGGGGGGAGAGGTGCATATACGGACCGTATCTGCCTGCCAGACTGGCAGCCGCTGAATTGATACACAGGTCAGCATTAGCTGATTCCCAAAATCACTTCAGGCTTCCTATCTGTGCGTCAGTACAACAACACATATCGGCAGAAACAGACGAACAACGAAACCAGAGAGCAATATAAACATTTTGCAGTTACGTGTAGTTAACGACTAACACTCTCATCTTAGATTAGAGCGATATTATGCCGATGCAAAAGAACTGCCAAAGGCTAAATAAAGCAAGGGTGATGCTCCATGCCTGCGGAAACCGGAAAATAAAGGCGCTAAAGTCAACAGAAAAAAGAAAAGAAGACAAGACATTGCATCCAAATGTTATCATTCTGCTGGAAGAGATGCGTTCAGTATGAAGAAGTTTAATGTCCCGTCGGCATTAAAGTCATTAAGACAAAGTATTGGGTGAGCTGGATCAGGACTGAAAAAGCAACAGCAATCATTGATAGTTCAGTGTAACTCAAGATACTCAGGGAACTTACAGGCGAATCTTTGAAAGAAACACGTCGTTACTCTCGAGAAACGCTACTGGAAATTTTTCGAGAACCAAATGTCGTGGAAGACTGTGACAGTTCTGTTGCCTCTAATCTGTATCGCTCGAAAGAACTCGATAATACCTACTGAGGTTATTACCGATTCCCAAAGTGAAATAACTCGAGTGAATGCCAGTATTAAAGATGGCTTATAGACTATCAGCTTAAGGGCCGCTATATCGCTATATGGTAATCGGATGCTTTTATAGACTATCAGCTTAAGGGCCGATAGCGTCAGAACTCTTCTAAAAAAATAATAAATAAACAAATTAATAAAAAAAAAAGAAAGAGAGAGAGAGAGACTCTGAGAAGGCAGTGGCTGAATTCCATGAGCATGAGAGCATGAGAGAAGATTTCAGTTTACCAACTATCGAATTAGATCGTCGCAAAACTGTTACCAGGGACAAGGATTTATTGAGAATGTTCTGAACGTATCTTCAGAAAATCGTTAGTTAAATAATCCACTCGTGACGGCAACAGCTCAGAGCTCGTGGTAACGTACCCGAAGTTTTTGGCTCGTCTGACGTACAGGAAGAATAAATGCGCATAAGGTTGCAACAGCAATTAAAAAATTACGAAGATATTTTTGTGTGACCGAAGAGACGTTACCTGACCAAGCAACATCAGACCTTCTACTCTGGGGACGAAAATGCTAAGTACCATTGGATAAGTCAGAACTATTGAAGAATAGGCTTTATACGTGTATGTGGCGAGCAACGCTGCTTGCGTGGAATGGAAAGGACCTGTCGTGATTCAATAGTGGTGTCAGAGTTGTTACGAAAGACAAGTGAGCTTCATCCCAGATTTAAGCGAACGAAACTATGGAGGACGAGGCAATGAAACTGTATTTCCAGTCTCCATCTAATTCATAGATTTTGAGAAAACTTCTGGATCATTTTCAACATAACTTGTATCCAGAGTGATTTTTTTCACTGGATAGACTCTAGGGATTGATCGATGAGAGGATACAGGACAAAAATGGTCTTATGAAATTATGTTCGGAAATGCATAATTTTCATACTAGAGACCATTTATTCAATCATACATTCTTACAAAGATTGTGGTCTAATACGCACTGCGCCGTGCAGCCGCGGTTACAGTATGCGTTGAAAGTGGTTTCTATTTGCCTCCGCATGCGTGTGTCCGCTGTAGCATGTTCTGTCCCAAACGTTCACATCGGCCAGGCTGCATCTGAACAGTGTCAAAGGCAGCGCGTATACGCTGCTCCAGTGTCTCCACATCCGGAATGAGCTCTGCATATACGATACTTTTGAGATGGCTCAGAAATGGCACGAGTTGAGATCCGGTGAACGAGCAGCCCATGCAGCTGGACCCCCTCGTCGGATCCATCGACCAGGGAAGACACGATTGAGACTCGTGCGGACGTTAACGGCGAAATGGGCTGAAGCACCATCATGTAGCAGCCACATAACCCTCCGAATCATCAATGGCACTTCTTCCAGCACTGGACACAAAGTCACCAGCAAGGAACGCAGATAGTTCCTGCTTGTTAAGCGACGTGGAAGGAAGAGTTGTCCCAAAATGCTGTCGCCAATTATGCCGGCCCACACATTTCGGCTGGACCGATGCTGATGACTCGCTGTAACCATACCACGGGGGTTCTGCATACTGTCCCACAGTGACTCTTATGAAAGTTGAAGACACCACTCCGCGTAAAGGTGGCCTCATCTGTGAATAGGATGGATGACACAAATACCCCGGAGTTGTGGTGGCCTGGTGATAAGGGTAGCAACAATTGTCATGGAGAATGTTGCCGGCCGTTGTGGCCGAGCGGTTCTAGGCGCTTCAGTCTGGAACCGCGCGACCACTACGGTCGCAGGTTCGAATCCTCCCTAGGGCATGGATGTGTGTGATGTCCTTAGGTTAGTTAGGTTTAAGTAGTTCAAAGTTCTAGGGGACTGATGACCTCAGATGTTCAGTCCCATAATGCTCAGAGAGCCATTTGGAGGATGTTCCACTCGGTCATCTGGCTCACTCTGTACTGGCGGCCCAACTGCCTAACTGATAAGGCGGTCGTCTTCCACAGTGTTAAATCACATTTTCCTCCAAGTCTGTGGTCCGAACATTTCGGGTACGTCCTTCATGACTTCCTGCTTCCCGAAACGACGCTGTCTCAGACAAACGGCGAAATACTGTTACAAACATTGAATGCTGTGGTTGTTGTCGGTGGGGAGAGGTTTACTGATACAAACTTGCTGCCCGCCGCCCGTTGCCATTTGCCTTTCCCTAAGTAAGCACCTTGTCAGCAAGCTCTTGATTCGAATACGGAACCACTGTGTACAACGCTGTATCGCATCCACTACAAGGTGAGTCAGCAAGAGAAATGAATCGGACACAACATTACCAACGGCTGAGGCAGGAGAGGGCGCTAGGGCACGACGTATGAGGAACAGTACCGCCCTCTAGGGTATTACCAGTTTCAGTTGCCTGAGACTGCAGTCGTGTGTGTGAGTTCAAATGGCTCCGAGCACTGTGGGACTTAACTTCTGAGGTCATCATTCCCCTAGAACTTAGAACTACTTAAAGCTAACTAACCTAAGGACAGCACACACATCTATGCCCGAGGCAGGATTCGAACCTGCGACCGTAGCGATCGTGCGGTTCCAGACTGTAGCGCCTAGAACCGCTCTGCCACCCCGGCCGGCGTGTGTGTGTGTGTGTGTGTGTGTGTGTGTGTGTGTTGCATTAGCGTGCGCGCGCTTGTGTGTGTGTGTGTGTGTGTGTGTGTGTGTATTGTTGACAAAGACCAATGGCCGAAAGCTTTAATTGTGAAAGTCTTTTTGTTGGGCCTATCTGCAAGTCAGCATCTCCGCTATATGGTGAGTAGCAACTTTCTTTCTCATAATATTGTTTCATAGTGAATGACAGTTGTAAATTATCAAGCAACCCTGTGGCAAAGAACTGTGTCAAAATTTAGTAAATCTTTTATTCGTTTGTGTAATAAAGTGAATCACTATTTCATATGTTCTAGTTTGACGATCCTACTCCAAGAACAAGCAAAGAACCCACAGTTATGGCCAGACGAAAGTAGTTTCAACTGATCACAACACTATCAGTATTTGTAAACACTTTTTATTATTGCAATGCCAAACCATTAACCTGAGGGTTAGTCAGCGGACATGAATGCATGATGGGATGATTTTAGGAGAGGCAGAAAGCAACAACAAAAATGAAATAAGACATCATCGTAACACCAAAGATAATGAAATGCAGGTGGCCAGGAAATTTCACCGTGAGAATGGATGATGGATGGATCAAGGATGTTTGTTGCTGGTTTTAGAGAGATACGAAAAGATCGAAGTGTGTTGACGACAGAAATTGAGTAGCAACATGAAAAAGTCTGAGGGTTTCTATTCAGCAGTGGGTTTCGAGTGGCTGTGACGCGGATGACGTGGGTTTGAGGTAAACATATTACTAATTTCCACAACAGAACAGTGTGAAAAATTTTTCTATCATATTGGTTGGCAATCGATCCGAAACACTTCTGAGTGCCAATGCGATGTCGAATATTGTCAGTGGAACTGGACACGAAATGACTCTACCATATCTATTAAAACAAGTGAGCTTTAGAAATCGAGACACACATTTCAAATGGGTTCAAATGGCTCTGAGCACTATGGGACTCAACTGCTGAGGTCATTAGTCCCCTAGAACTTAGAACTAGTTAAACCTAACTAACCTAAGGACATCACAAACATCCATGCCCGAGGCAGGATTCGAACCTGCGACCGTAGCGGTCTTGCGGTTCCAGACTGCAGCGCCTTTAACCGCACGGCCACTTCGGCCGACTAGAGACACACATTTGTTGCTCAAATTTCGTTCATATTCTACGATTCTACGCGCCTACAAAAATTAAAAAAGCTGCACTTACATTGGGAGGTCAACTTACTGAATCGTACTCTCACTGTGTTCACAAATTTATTAAAGAACACAGTGAAAATATATGAAAGTCGGGACCACAACGAAACATTAAAATATTTCTGTCGAAGGATCAACCCGGTACAATACGGAGCCTTCACGAACTACTCTATATGTTGTGAAGCTGCTTATTCTTTCCAACTTCGTGTGTACGCAGTCTTAGAACTGTATAGCACAGTGTGCGTAAGAGCGGAAATGTGCGGCTGGCAGTCCTATGCACCGCGCCCCGATATCGCCATGCAGTCATAAAAAGTAATGCGGAACGAGTGTAGCGCTTAATTGTGGGAGCAGCCCCACTTCCGGGTGGTCACTGGCCGTGGAAATGGAAGGGAAGCGGGGTGCCCGCCCTTCCGGCTGCCAACCTGTCACCTGAACTGAACAATGGCGTACTGCACGGGAGCAGTGCCAGCCGCAGCTTCTGGATTAACTCTCCCGTCTCTTCTGACAGCAAAAACACACACCAACACCGCGGTCTTAACGTTCGACCGAGTCTCTCTCAAGTTCCGACTGCGTCACACAACGGGTATCAACTGATCGTGTCTCTAAAAACAATAGTAATCCAATGTTGTTGTTGTTGTCGTGGTCTTCAGTCCAGAGACTGGTTTGATGCAGCTCTCCATGTTACTCTATCCTGTGCAAGCTTCTTCATCCCCCAGTACCTACTGCAACCTACATCTTTCTGAATCTGTTTAGTGTATTCATCTCTTGGTCTCCCTCTACGATTTTTACCTTCCACGCTGCCTTCCAATACCAAATTGGTGATCCCTTGTTGCCTCAGAATATGACCTACCAACCGATCCCTTCTTCTAGTCAAGTTGTGCCACAAATTTCTCTTCTCTCCCATTCTATTCAATACCTCCTCATTAGTTATGTGATCTACCCATCTAATCTTTAGCATTCTTCTGTAGCACCACATTTCGAAAGCTTCTATTCTCTTCTTATCGAAACTATTTATCGTCCACGTTTCACTTCCACACATGGCTATACTCCATACAAATACTTTCAGAAACGACTTCCTGACACTTTTCGAGTAACCCCCTGTCTGTTGAACAGAAATATATTAGAAGCGTTTACTACGAATGTCATTTCAAAAATTCTGTGCACTGTAAGATGGAAATGAGGAAAATAATTTATTTTACAAAATACCTTTAGAATTCTTCAGTCCAATCTCCATTCTTGCTTACGACAGCTTCAAAACGTTTCGGGACTTCTGCATTCCGAGTAGGAGACCTCTATGGTTGAGCTGTCTGATTACCCGGGTCGCATGACTCAACTTCATCAATTGTATCAAAACGTTTTCCTCCCAGTTGTTCCTTCAGTTTTAGTCTGGTGGCTCATTTCAGGACTGTATGGTGGGTGTGGAAGTATTTCTCATCCAAATTTGTCGAGCTCTAAATGGTTCACATGGCTCTAAGCACTATGTGACGTAACATCTGAGGTCATCAGTCCCCTACACTTAGAACTACTAAAACGTAACTAACCTAAGGACATCACACACAACCATGCCCGTGGCAGGATTCGAACCTGTGACCGTAACAGCAGCGCGGTTTCGGACTGAAGCACCTAGAACCGCTCGGCGACAGAGGCTGGCTATTTGTCAAGTGTTCCTCTGAATATGCGGTCTTGCATTAGCGTGGAAAATAAGGTCCAGCTGCAAGCGTGTAGTGCCTTCTTTGAGGGATTTTCGGGCGCAAAACATTTTGCAGAAACATCTTAATAGTACGCGACTATTATAGACGTCCCCTGGGACACTGTATTTGTAGCTGTGAGTCCATTGATGTCATACGCAAACATCGTTATCAGTTTTTTCATTGATTGTTGGCGGGGGAATTTTTTCTGGCTTAGACAATCGGAACTCTTCCATTGTGACGAGTGAGACTTCGGCTCTGGCTCAAAATCTTGCATGCAGATTTCAAGTGCAACAACGCTTTTCAGAAACAGTTTTCCTTCTGTTCGATAACGTTCAAGCAATTCTTCTGTAATTCTTTTGCGACCTGTTTTCAGCTCTTTACTTACATCATGAGGAACCCACCTGGCAGCAAGTTTTCTCATCTTTAACTTTTCAGTTATGATTCTCTACAATGTAGTGACAAGACATTCTGGCTTCATATGTAATATTCTCATCTCAAACGTTTATTGTCGATCCTCTCTCAACATATCATTAACAATATCCTGAGAAGTGTAGTCTGTTGCAGGTGACTGCCTTCCACTTCTTGGGTTATCCTCAGTGCTTTCCCGACCTTCACAGAAATGAGCAGACCACCATGATAGTGTGCTACAATCTGCTATACTATTCCCACATACTTCTCTCAAACCACTGTAAATCTTTCCAAAAAGCGATTCCATTTTGATGTAGGAACGCTTGTCACACAGTGTAATCCGACTTGACTAGGTTTCAGCCTCCATTTTAAAATTAATTACGAGACAGTCAAGCCATCCAGCAAACACATAATACGACCCTCACGCGTAAAGTCTCCCCCACAACTGACATGAATTTCAACTTGATCACGCCACCGTAACGGCCGCGCATGCAGAGTGTGCAGGAACTTTGAAATGATCCTCGTGCATACAATTATTTGTACTTTTGTTATATGCAACACGCAGTTTCGTTACCCTTCGCAGTTTTTATAACTTTAACGATCTAACGTCTTATTCCAAAAACGCAAGCACAGTAACAGTGAAATTGTACATGGAGAAATGGTGTATAAAAGGAAGAGTCAGAATGGGTGAGAGACTGTGTATTGTAATCCATCGATATGATGGAGACGCTGAGATGGACGGCTGCTCGAACACCAGTAGTTTGTCACTAATCTTGTTATAGGATACAGTCAGATATTCTCTCTCTCACTGTCCCTCTTTGCCTGTCTATCTGTCTGTCTCTACACGCACTATTCGCTGCTTACACCATATAGTTACACTTAAGAGATTACATTCTCACTTCAAGTTTCCCATGGATTCCTTAAACATAGCTTCAGGCGAATGCCGAGACAATTCCTTCATGGACATAGCCGATATCGTCAATCACCCTTCTCCAACGGAGCAACACCTTCGCCTCTACCGACCGCAATGTCGACGCGATTTTAAAAATCTTCAGGGAGGACGATTTTGCAAGCAGGGAAACGACATGTAATGTAAATTAATTGTAGGTAAATGTCCACATTCTCAGCCGCCTCCTTGCATACCAAACTATTTGAAAAAGTAGTGGCAGAAGTTTTTGTGGAGAAAAGTACTACAGACATCTTTTCAACCAATTCTAAAAGTAAAGGAGATCGAAGGGAAGACGCGTACAAGGATATCATAAATGTGGCAGAGAAAAGTAAAACAAAATAAAGACAAAGGGGTGTTGAATGCAGCTTAAACCAAAGTGTTGCGTTTAAATCTCTAGCTTGTCTGCCGTTTGATGTACAGTTAACAGAGATACACGTATATAGGAGTGGCTTCTGTTTCCCGGTGTTACCTACTTGAAACTTTTTCTTGTGGGATTACATGAACAGTATTATTTACGTATTCCCTGTATGGTCGGAAGAAGATTTGGCCGCACGGGCAAGGGGCGAGGCAAGATTATTTACCGAACATCTGGTGTGTCTGACTGAGTACATCAAAACTTCCTGTGCATATGCAGTTTGTGCAAAGAACATGGTGGCTTTCATATCGAACAGGTTTTGTAGTAATTTTGTAAGAAACAGCATAAGTTGAGATGATTTGGCGTTCGATTTAACAGGGAAAAGGATAGCCTCCAGACTTTCTTCCTATGGAAAACTCTGTCAAAGAGTTTCTTTTGCATCCTCTAGAACAGCGTCGTGGAAGTTGTCGAACACAACAGTTAACGCAGCAAACTGCGTCGCCGTAGCGTAGCATGTGGGTGTTCTGTGTATGGCTCATATGATAACTACGTACTCAACGTCTGTGTCAGTTATTGAATGTTTTCCAGAGTTATTGTGTTTTTCCTAATATGTTCACATTACAGTGCAAACATGAAAAAAAAGTTGTGTGGCACATCACAGTGAGTGCTGTCACCTAACACTGGGTTCTGTTATACGCTCTGCTTACGTAGGCATTGCTTATCGCTCGCGCAGCTGGGAAAATCTGATAGTCGTCGCAGTTTACCCACTAATGTTTGTAAGATTGCGTCACACAGTTCGCAGGGTCGATTTCACTGCACAAACAGGTCGCAAAGAATTAGTCTGACTCTTAAAGGCGAAGTATCAACAGTGAAATACTCTTACTTCGAAGCTTGGTTTGGGACTCCATCAACGATACCATACACTTGTCGCGGATACAATTATGTTCGAACAACTGCAGGCCTTGGAAACGTTTCAAATATAGCAACAGTGAAATACTATTGAAACCATGTTCGAATAGGAAATCTTCAAAAATCTCGAGGTATCTATTGGCACCGATTGAAGATGGAATGGTCACGTGAATCGACAGAAGCCAGAATAATTGGAAGATTCCCAAGAAAGTGTAATTCATTAAGGAAGGAGTTTTCTTACAAAATAAACGCCCGACTGATTCTCGTGAACAATTCGTCGTCTGAGGACGTGTATCAAGTTGGATAACAGAAGAGAAGATTCAAAAAAGAGCTCTGCATGTCGTTATCGGATTGTTCACCAATGCGACAGCAAGAAGTACAGCCATTTTTATGCATTCAGTTCCTGTTACGGCAGTCTCTTCGAAAATGAG
This sequence comes from Schistocerca nitens, assembly GCF_023898315.1. Taxonomy (NCBI): domain Eukaryota; kingdom Metazoa; phylum Arthropoda; class Insecta; order Orthoptera; family Acrididae; genus Schistocerca; species Schistocerca nitens. Next base: position 298,134,479 of record NC_064618.1, on the reverse strand, counting down.
CCATGACTGGGAAAACTTAAAATAATTAATCCCAACAGCTCTGGAAGCAACGTCCAGAGTAAAAAATAAAGAGAATGGCGCAGATTTTGTCACTAGCCTAGCCTCCCATGATGTGACATAAGACGTATTACAGAAAATAATTTTTTACGCCTTACTACCGAAAAAAAAACCGGCAACACACCACGAAGGAGTTATGGAAATTGGTCACAAATTCAAGAATGAGATTTTCACTCTACAGCGGAGTGTGAGCTGATATGAAACTTCCTGGCAGATTAAAACTGTGCGCCGGACCGAGACTCGAACTCGGGACCTTTGCCTTTCGCGGGAAAGTGCTCTACCAACTTTTTTTTTAATCTCATTTTGTTCGCTTTTGTTCGTTGCATCTGCTCGGGGTGGACGTCGTAAGACATCCGTTTAAGTTCGTTGATGATCGATTAACTCAGTTTTTTTTATTACAGAGGGCACGTAACCCTCTGACCGAACACGCTGAGCTACCGTGCTGGCAGCCAACTGAGCTACCCAAGCACAACTTACGCCTCGTCCTCACAGCTTTACTTCTGCCAGTACCTCGTCTCCTACTTTCCAAACTTCACAGAAGCTCTCCTGCGAAAAGCTGCGAGTCGGGGCGTGAGTTGTGCTTGGGTTGCTCAGTTGGTAGAGCACTTGCCCGCGAAAGGCAAAGGTCCCGAGTCCTAGTCTCGGTCCGGCACACAGTTTTAATCTTCCAGGAAGTTTCTGGTCACAAATTGATATTCATACTGGTAACTACAGAATATGGAAAATTGTAAACTTTGGCGGTCGGTGGATGACTGTGTGATGCTTCAACGCAATTTCACCGCGCAGCTGGCGAGGATAGTAGGCAGGGGGCATGTCGATACCACGGCATAAAGTCTTTGCGAATTGCATAGCGTGTGCTCAGGCGCGTGAACAATATAAGCGGATGTGAGCATCTGAGAGTGGGTGTGTCGTTGGGCTCAAGGAAGCCGGTTGGAGTAATTGGCGAATGCCTCGACATTTGAATAGCAGCAATGCCTCTATTTGACGATTTTGGCAGGTATGGGTGAACCATTGCCAAACACAACATCAAGAAGGAAGTGTCGACCTAGAGAGACGCTAGAACGAGAGGACCGAGCAATCGTCAGAGAGACTCTCAGAGCCCCAGATTCATCATACTCTATTCGACGTGCTACTGGTGCTTTAGTGACCACAAGGACCATTAACAGGCGGCTCACAGAAGGGAGGCTGATCTCGTGGTGCCCCTTTGCTCCGACTACCATTGAACTCTTTGCTGTGGTGTCGGGCAATTCGCCTGGAGTAGAATTTTCTCCAGGGATGAGTCCCACAGAATTGTCTCCTGGGATGAGTGCCACTTCCAACTGAGATCCGATGATCCGCGAAGACCGCTCTGGAGACGCTCCAGACAGCAGTGATCCACCAACCTGATTGTCTCCCGCCATACGGGCTGACAACCAGATGTGATGGGCAGGGGTGCCACTTCTTTTCATAGCAGGACCGATTTCGCTGCCATTCGTGGCACCATTACAGCATAGCGGTGCGTCGACGATATTCCACGCCTCGTTTGTTTCCCATCAAGGCAAGCCGTCTTGGGCTTCCATTTCGGCAAGATAATGCGCCCTGCACACAGCAAGAGTTTTTACTGCGTGTCTTCGTGCTTGCCAAACCCTTGGCCAGCAAGGTCGCCGGACCTCTCCCCAACTGAGAACCTTCGCAGCACTACGGCCAGGGCCCTTCAGCTAGCTCGGGATTTTGACGATGTACATGTACATGTAAATCTACATCTACATTGATACTCTGCAAATCACATTTAAGTGCCTGCAGAGGGTTCATCGAACCACCTTCACAATTCTCTATTATTCCAATCTCGTATAGCGCGCGGAAAGAACGAACACCTATATCTTTCCGTGCGAGCTCTGATTTCCCTTATTTTATCGTGGTGATCGTTTCTCCCTATGTAGGTCGGCGTGAACAAAATATTTTCGTATTCGGAGGTGAAAATTGGTGACTGGAATTTCGTGAGAAGATTCAGTCGCAACGAAAAACGCCTTTCTTTTAATCATGTCCAACCCAAATCCTGTATCATTTCTGTGACACTCTCTCCCATATTTCGCGATAATAGAAAACGTGCTGCCTTTCTCTGAACTTTTTCGATGTACTCCGTCAGTCCTATCTGGCAAGGATTCAAGTGTGTGTGAAATCTTATGGGACTTAACTGCTAAGGTCATCAGTCCCTAAGCTTACACACTACTTAACCTAAACTAAGGACAGACACACACACCCCCATGCCCGAGGGAGGATTCGAACCTCAACCGGGACCAGCCGCACAGTCTATTACTGCAGCGCCATCAGACCGCTCGGTTAATCCCGCGCGGCATCTGGTAAGGATCCCACACCGCGCAGCAGTATTCTAAAAGAGGACGGACAAGCGTAGTGTAGGCAGCCTCCTTAGTAGATTCATTTTCCTGCCAACAAAACGCAGTCTTTGGTTAGCCTTCCCCACAACATTTTCTGTGTGTTCCTTCCAATTTAAATTGTTCGTAATTGTAATACCTACGTATTTAGTTGAATTTACGGCTTTTAGATTAGACTGATTTATCGTGTAACCGAAGTTTAACGAATTCCTTTTAGCACTCATGTGGATGACCTCACACTTTTCGTTATTTAGGGTCAACTGCCAAATTTCGCACAATTCATATATCTCTTCTAACTCGTTTTGCAGTTTGTTTTGATCTTCTGGTGACTTTATTAGTCGATAAACGACAGCGTCATCTGCAAACAACCGAAGACGGCTGCTCTGATTGTCTCCCAAATAGTTTATATAAGTAAGGAACAGCAAAGGGCCTATAACACTACCTTGGGGAACGCCAGAAATCACTTCTGTTTTACTCCATTACTTTCCATCAGTTACTGAGAACTGCGAAAATCACAAATCCAGTCACATAACTGAGATGATATTCCATAAGCACACAATTTCACTACGAGCCGCTTGTGTGGTACAGTGTCAAAAGCCTGCCGGAAATCCAGAAATACGGAATCGATCTGAAATCCGTTGTCAATAGCACTCAACATTTCATGTGAATAAAGAGCTAGTTGTGTTTCACAGGAACGATGTTTTCTAAACCCATGTTGACTGTGTGTCAATAGACAGTTTTCTTCGAGGTAATTCATAATGTTTGAACACAATATATGTTCCAAAATCCTGCTGCATATCGACGTTAAGGATATGGGCATGTAATTTAGTGCATTACTACTACCTCTGTAACACGCCAACTGGACAGAATGTGGTACGATATCCCCCAGGAGAACATTTAACAACTCTAACAATACTAAGCCGAATAACTGCTTGCACAAGGGCCAGATGTGGACCAATGCTTTATTAGTTTGTTCAGTTTGTGGAGATCACTCTCCTGAAAAAATCATTCAATTTTTCTGAAATTGTAATCATTTGTTTGTCTGTACATGTGCATCATATTTATCGATTTCCGTCACAGTTGGATAATTTCATCGTGGTGCGTCGTTCTTTTTTAGTGTGTTACTACTGTATTGTGCTCATAGATATTCCTGCAGTTGTTGCTTTTGTGTTAGCAGAAGAGCCAACACCGTGTTACGAGTGGAGGCCGAAATGCACGCCTTTTAGCTCACGCAGGCTGGCGTGAGGAGGGAAGAACCATACTGACGTGAGGTCTGAAACATTACAAGGAATGAGAATTCAGAAAGCGGACGTAATTAGTTTGATACTTAACTTTAATCCATTAATGATGAACGTCGCTCTTGACGGTACATGATTCACAATATTATCTGTTCAGAATACATTCATAGTAACTGAATATGGCGCCTTGCTAGGTCGTAGCAAATGACGTAGCTGAAGGCTATGCTAAACTGTCGTCTCTGCAAATGAGAGCGTATGTAGACAGTGAACCATCGCTAGCAAAGTCGGCTGTACAACTGGGCGAGTGCTAGGAAGTCTCTCTAGACTAGACCTGCCGTGTGGCGGCGCTCGGTCTGCAATCACTGATAGTGGCGACACGCGAGTCCGACGTATACTAACGGACCGCGGCCGATTTAAAGGCTACCACCTAACAAGTGTGGTGTCTGGCGGTGACACCACATTTGCTGTGGCCAGATATATTCTGAGAGATGCCTAAACATGTGTCGGAACTGTTCAGGGGCGTCACAGTACCTTACGCACCACCTCGGTCGGTCAGTTCCGACAATACTGGGAGTATCGGAAATCTTGGTTATTCGTTTGGGCATCGCCAGCTTCTCTGCGGAATGTTCGCGGACTGCTGTTGGAGCCTTGTTTGACGCAATCGGTGAGGTGACGCAGCAGCGGCGCGTTATCAGCGCTTCGTCGTCACCAGACACCTGATGTCGGCTCCAACACTACTGCTTGCCTACCGTGTTGCCACGCGGCTGTCCAGGGCCGCCGCCTTTTCCTTGTACACCGTCCTCAGTAACAAGTGACATGTCTCTGCCAGTTGACGACTTGGGAAGGAGAGTAACACCACTATATTTGCTGAACCCCCAAAAGCGGAATCAACTGTTTTAGGTTTTCTTCACCGCACGGAAACGCATGGGCTATCATTTACGCGGTGCTCGGCATCTACATCTACTGTGCAAACCACTATGAAGCGTTTTTCAAGGGTAGTTGTTGTACCATTTATTAGGGCTGCAGTCCATTCAATCCGCGTATGAAGTGAGAAAGAGCGATTGCTTAAACCCCTCCCTGCGAGATATACTTAGTTTAATTTTGCCTTCGCGATCCCTAAAAAAGGTATATGTACAGGGTCGTAATACAGGGTGAGCACAAAGTCTTGCCCTGATTATAAAAATTTATAACAGAATAACCGTTTGACATAATAAGTTACATTTGATGCCGTTACATAGGTTAGTGTAACTAGTTTTTTTTTTTTTTTTTTTTTTTTTTTTGAGGCCACTTACGTTAGTAAACCTCAACATGTGCTCCCTTGGTAGCTCGGAGAATGTCGAGACTGTATTTCAGTTCCCACCAGGTGTTTCGTAACATGTGTTCTGTCACAGTACCCACAGCAGCTTGTATACTAGCCTTCAGTTCGTCGACGACAGCAACTGGTGTGACGAAGACTCTGTCCTTGATATAGTACCAGAAAAAAGTCAAGTGGCGTAAAGTCTGGAGAGCGGGGTGGCCAGGATGTTGACCCGTTCCTTCCAATCCACCTATCCGGACATTACTCCCCTCTCGAAACACATTACGCCCCTTGTTGCTCTCTGCCATTTTGAAAGCCTGTTTGTGTTAGAGGTTAAGCAAATTGATCTCGCGTACGAGTGGCTAAATGTGTGTTACATAAGAAATTCTAAGGTCTGGGGTTCAGTCTTTTATCCCTTCGTTCGTCTCTGGTAACGATTTAACGATGTGCAAAATGCCAAATTGCAAGGTGGTTCGGAGTCCACATTAAACTATATGTCCCCTCAGTTCAAAGGACAGAAGAAGGTAATGGCATACCACCTCCAACAGAACCATGACTAGTAAAGCACTGCAGTGTCAAAGTAACCTTCGGGTTCAGGGCAGCTTTGAGTTCGCCTGAAGATGACGAGGAGGAAACTTGTCGAAACGTTACGACAACGCGACGCCACGACTCAGCTGTTAACCAGAGAAGATTTCGTCAATGATATTGGCCTAGAAAGCCTGCATTCCCATACAGCTTACAGAATCAAGGGTAGTTTAAGAGGTTGTAATCTGCACATATAATTGATTCTGCATTCCCATGGAGAGTATCTGTACTATCAAACCGGCGGTCTGGTGAGAGTATTGCTTGTTTTTACCTGACGGAAGCTGTCGTATCGCCATAAGGTTATCTAACCATTTCGATTCGGACAAATTATTGTATTTGTGCTGTGACTTGCGTAATACAGCAACAGGTTGCAACAAGATTTTACTTTAATCTGGTTTCGACGCCGGCTGTGGATATCTTCATCAGAAAATCGAAACAATTAATGTAATAACAGATGAACATATTTAGGAGCAAAATGCTTTCGTCTTCTGAAATATTTCATAAGAAGACAATATTTAAACAGTATAAAAATTACAGACATTGGAACTGGCACAAAATTGGTAACTGTCAGTTTCCTCTAATACCCCCAAGCGGTGAACAGTGTGCTACGTCATGTAGCCATAATTTTATTGACAATTACCAGTTTTATGTCAGTTCGAATTTCTCTAAATTTTATATGGTTTTAATATTATCTTCTTATGGAGTATTTTAGATGACGAGAGCATTTTGTTCATAAATCCGTTCATTTGTTACGACATGTAGCTATTTGGATTTTCTAATGAAGACACCCATAGTCGATTTCGAAAGCAGGTTAAATTAAGATCTTGTTGCAACCGGTTGTCTATATTTTACTTATCATATTCTTGTACGGTTGTTGTATTATAGCCAAGTTTAAAATCGTAAGATTTTTACCAGCCCATATATTTGTACTGTTGTTTACATTTTTCCCGTAATAATCAAAATGAAATTTATTTGTTGTTATGATCTGTTATCAACGACTAAGTGCTCAGTGCGTCCTACCCTAATTGTTTGTTGTAAGAGTCGAGGGGCATGAAAGGGAAGCAGTGGTTGAGAAAGGAGTGAGACAGGGTTGCAGCCTATCCGCGATGCTATTCAATATGTACAAAGAACAAGCAGTAAAGGAAACCACAGAAAAATCTGCAATAGGAATTAAAGTTAAGGGAGAAGGAATGAATACTTTGAGGTTTGAAGATGACATTCTAATTCTATCAGAGACAGCAAAGAGCTTGGAAGAGCAGTTGAATGGAACGGACAGTGTCTTGAAAGGAGGATATAAGATGAACATCAACAAAAGCAAAACAAGGATAATGGAACATAGTCGAATTAAACCAGATGACGCAACGGAAATTAGATCAGGAAACAAGACACATAAAGTAGTAGTGCTGCTTGGACATAATAACTGACGGTGGCCGAAATAGAAACGATATAAAATGCAGACTGGCAATAGCAAGAAAAGTATTTTTGAAGAGGAGAAATTTGTTAACGCTGAATTATAGATTGAAGTATTAGCAAATCTTTTATGAAAGTATTTGTCTGGATTGTAGCCATGTATGGAAGTGAGACATGGACGATAGACAGTTCAGATAAAAAGAGAATAGAAACTTTCGAAATGTGGTGCTACAGAAGACTGCTGAAGATTAGGAGGGTCGATCACGTAACTAATAAGGAGGTACTGAATAGAACTAGGGAGACAAGAAATTTGTGGCACAACTTGACCAAAGGAAGGGATCGGTTGATAGGACACATTCTGAGACTTCAAGGGATCACCAATTTGATACTGGAGGAAAGTGTGGGCTGTAAGAATAGTAGAGGGAGACCAAAATATGAATACAGTAAGCAGAATCGGGAGGATGTAGTTTGCAGCAGTTATTTGGAGAGGCCCGCACAAGATAGAGTAGCATGGAGAGGTGCATTTATCAGTCTTCGAACTGAAGACCGAACAACAAACACAATTATGCTTTTATCTTAATGAGTGCCCCTGTGTATAAAATGCAGCCTACATGGTACATAAAAACAACCTGTACGAATCTCAGGGAAACTAGGTAGAGGTAATACGGCATAGTTTCTGGCCTTATGCTCGTTGCCACACACTGATACCGTGGACGTCGGATGGAAGCGCCTGATGATGACCATGATGAAATTTGGTTTGTGGGGCGCTCAACTGCGCGGTTATCTGCGCCCGTACAAATTCCCAGTCTTTACAATATCCAGTCTCGCCACTTTTCCGAATGATGATGAACTGATGAGGAAAACACAAACACCCAGTCCCCGGGAAGCTTCGGAGCCATGTTACATTTGCAAATACACACAATGCACCTGGAACACTAATTACAGCTTCCAGATTCCAAACGGCGGGTGCGGACGTGATTCACGGGCATTCGAATTCTGTTCAGACTTACCCACGACCGACGAAAGCATAGTTTTTCACCTCGGTGAAACCATAACGGCGAGTTCTCGTTTACGCTGTTCAGATTTCTCCGTTTGTAACTTCTTCCTGTCCGCCCCCGGTAGCTGAGTGGTCAGCTAGACAGAATATCAATTCTAAGGGCCCGGGATCGATTCCCGGCTATGTCGGAGATTTTCTCCGCCCAGGGACAGGGTGTTGTGTTGCCCTAATCATCATCATTTCATCCCCATCGACGTGGAAGTCGCCGAAGTGGCGTCAAATCGAAAGACTTGCACACGGCGAACGGTCTACCCAACGGGATGACCTAGTCACATGACATTTACATTTACTTTTTCCTGTGGATAAACTCAATGCGAAACAATCTCAAACCCTACCACATTTGCGCTAATCTATTCGAGCTGTTACAATGAGCATTCAGATGCACGAAGTACTGAATAGTAACATGTATTTGCCGAACAGATGTGAAAGTCTCACTATTTTGAACACGTAGCCAGTATAAGATATGCTTCATAGTCCAAATGTTTCACTTTGAAATTGACAGTTCCCCATCACACTGTATAAAGAGTATATACTACCTCAATGGCTTCACAGATACGGAAAAGTGAGATGAATAATTGTCTGTGATCACATGGTAAGAATTTTTGCTTACTGATTCAAAATTACGTGGTACGATTTCTAGCCTCGTCTTCCTCAATCTACTAGCGCTGCCTGTGTGAGAAAATGAAGCCGAAAGTGACAGCTTAGTGAAGTGGAGACGTCAGTAACAACTTCATGAGATGCGCCAGTGCAACAGATATGAAGATCAATGTTTCCCGTTGCGAAAGCGACTGCTCGAGCTTGACGGCCTGTGCATTCTTTTGTCACGATAAGGGACTTTTTCCTCAGAAATCGCACCTGTCAGCTGAAGCCGCTCTAATAGCTCATATCAACTGTCAGACAACCACTGAATTTACTGGATCGTGTGATGTATCTCTTATTATATAGTAACAGTCTTTGATGTAAATCGATAATGTTCCCTACAGCAAAGGCAAAAGAAAACCACAGTAAAAATACACTCCTGGAAATTGAAATAAGAACACCGTGAATTCATTGTCCCAGGAAGGGGAAACTTTATTGACACATTCCTGGGGTCAGATACATCACATGATCACACTGACAGAACCACAGGCACATAGACACAGGCAACAGAGCATGCACAATGTCGGCACTAGTACAGTGTATATCCACCTTTCGCAGCAATGCAGGCTGCTATTCTCCCATGGAGACGATCGTAGAGATGCTGGATGTAGTCCTGTGGAACGGCTTGCCATGCCATTTCCACCTGGCGCCTCAGTTGGACCGGCGTTCGTGCTGGACGTGCAGACCGCGTGAGACGACGCTTCATCCAGTCCCAAACATGCTCAATGGGGGACAGATCCGGAGATCTTGCTGGCCAGGGTAGTTGACTTACACCTTCTAGAGCACGTTGGGTGGCACGGGATACATGCGGACGTGCATTGTCCTGTTGGAACAGCCAGTTCCCTTGCCGGTCTAGGAATGGTAGAACGATGGGTTCGATGACGGTTTGGATGTACCGTGCACTATTCAGTGTCCCCTCGACGATCACCAGTGGTGTACGGCCAGTGTAGGAGATCGCTCCCCACACCATGATGCCGGGTGTTGGCCCTGTGTGCCTCAGTCGTATGCAGTCCTGATTGTGGCGCTCACCTGCACGGCGCCAAACACGCATACGACCATCATTGGCACCAAGGCAGAAGCGACTCTCATCGCTCAAGACGACACGTCTCCATTCGTCCCTCCATTCACGCCTGTCGCGACACCACTGGAGGGGGGCTGCACGATGTTGGGGCGTGAGCGGAAGACGGCCTAACGGTGTGCGGGACCGTAGCCCAGCTTCATGGAGACGGTTGCGAATGGTCCTCGCCGATACCCCAGGAGCAATAGTGTCCCTAATCTGCTGGGAAGTGGCGGTGCGGTCCCCTACGGCACTGCGTAGGATCCTACGGTCTTGGCGTGCATCCGTGCGTCGCTGCGGTCCGGTCCCAGGTCGACGGGCACGTGCACCTTCCGCCGACCACTGGCGACAACATCGATGTACTGTGGAGACCTCACGCCCCACGTGTTGAGCAATTCGGCGGTACGTCCACCCGGCCTCCCGCATGCCCACTATACGCCCTCGCTCAAAGTCCGTCAACTGCACATACGGTTCACGTCCACGCTGTCGCGGCATGCTACCAGTGTTAAAGACTGCGATGGAGCTCCGTATGCCACGGCAAACTGGCTGACACTGACGGCGGCGGTGCACAAATGCTGCGCAGCTAGCGCCATTCGACGGCCAACACCGCGGTTCCTGGTGTGTCCGCTGTGCCGTGCGTGTGATCATTGCTTGTACAGCCCTCTCGCAGTGTCCGGAGCAAGTATGGTGGGTCTGACACACCGGTGTCAATGTGTTCTTTTTTCTATTTCCAGGAGTGTATGATAATGCATTTACTTATAGTTCAACCTGCTGGCTACGTTTACTTAGCCTTTGAATCCCTAACAGATGAAATTACCCTCTGGGTATCAGTTATTCCAATCTGTTATTTTACATTTTTTTTAATTTACAGCGGCGCCTTTGTCTTCTTATTCACTTATTAGCTTTTATTTTTGTTGATCATTTTCGCATTAAAATTAAATTTTCCTCATTCACAGTGTTGCATTGTGGTCTAGCACTAAATTATAAATGTTTGCATACATTTCACGAAAACTATCCTCTCTTGATACGACCCTTACAAGGCCACAAACAGAGGATTCAGTACCAAGACTCGGTGATACGGCTTCGTTTATGAAACACGCATTTCTAATAGCCACACTATACACATTTTACTACGGCGCCACAGCACCGAAGCAAGAAAAAATGTGCAAATTTGGTTCGGGGCCTTCGACGCAGCTTCCCTAGGCGCCGGTTCTATGTAAACACACGCGTTATCTGCTCCATCAGCCATCTGGCATTCACAACTGGACGAAGTCCTTGTGCAGTATCTCTCTACATTTGCGGTTTTCAACAGCACGCAATTACGTTGCCCCTGAATGTTTCCAACTGCCATCTTTCGTCGTCTTTTGCTAACCAGCAAAGAACTTCCGTGGTTCACCTGGCTACAAGTTCCACCCACCTTAATTTCCTTTTCATTACAATCATAATTACGTCTGTCGTATAAGAACGACCACGGCTGTCTCTGACACTGCCGGCCGGTGTGGCCGAGATGTTCTAGGCGCTTCAGTCTGGAACCGCGCGACCGCTACGGTCGCAGGTTCGAATCCTGTCTCGGGCATGGATGTGTGTGCTGTCCTTAGGTTAGTTAGGTTTAAGTAGTTCTAAGTCCTAGGGGACTGATGACCTCAGATGTTAAGTCCCATAGTGCTCAGAGCCATTTTTTTGTCTCTGACACTGAAACGCGAAGGCCTGTTTACTTTCGTTGTTTTGGCTCTATTATCCTGCTTCGTGTTACTTCTTTGGGCACACTGTGCATTCACATAGATTATTCTTAGCCTGGAAAAGGTCGGTGAGACATCTGTGGTGTAAGATCACGAACTTCGTGTAGACCGTTGTTCGGGTGTCTGGGAATTGTAGCTCTGGCGCTCGTGTACACAGATTATTCAAAAATTCAGTGTCCAACCTAGCAGGGACGATACGGAAGACAAAAACAAATATATTTCGTAAAGAAACCATGTGCTGGAAACCCATACTGCGTGAGCACTGAGCATGCGTAATGCTTACGTAATAGACAACTGGAGCAGATAAGTCGTTCCGTCTAACTTTGTTACACCAAATGTTAGTTTGAAAAATGGTTCAAATGGCTCTGAGCACTATGGGTCTCAACTTCTGAGGTCATTAGTCCCCTAGAACTTAGAACTAGTTAAACCTAACTAACCTAAGGACATCACATACATCCATGCCCGAGGCAGGATTCGAACCTGCGACAGTAGCGGTCTCGCGGTTCCAGACTGCAGCGCCTAGAACCGCACGACCACTTCGGCCGGCTGTTAGTCTGAGATACGTAGTATGTTGCGATGTCATGCTCTTCGACACTGACTTAGTAAACAGCAGGTGGTTCTAGTGCCTGCATGACAGTTGCAGTGCCAACATGAAGCGATACACATGGGAAGAACTGTGAGACATGCACTTTGTTTTCAGTGCCGTTGAAGGCAGAAGGCAGGAGTAGGATGTGGTTTCAGCACGATGGGGCCCCAGCGCACATAGCAGAACCAGTCCGAGCACTAATAATGAGCACTTAAAGGCAACCGGTGGATCGACCAGGGAGGACCTGTACATTGGCCTGCAAGGTATTTCTCCGGGGCTACACGAAAGCCGAGGTGCATTCCACCCCTGTTGACTCGGAGGCGGAATTGGTTGCAAGAATACTTGCAGCAGTCACAAAAATACAGAACACACCACGCATTTTCCAGCGAAAGCAGGACGCCCGCTACGTCGATACAGGTTCTGTGCTGAGGTTAATGGTTCTCATTTTCGACATTTATTCTAATGTAATAATAATTTGAACAATAAACCAATGAAAAACATGTAATATCGTTTTATTATCAATCTCACACAATAACCTCCTGCGTACTGAGTTCTCCAGTAACATACGTTTCCAACACATGGTTGCTTTACAATATGTGTGTGTGTGTGTGTGTGTGTGTGTGTGTGTGTGTGTGTGTGTGTGTGTGTCCATCATCATCCCTCTTAGTTTGGACACTGAATTTTTGAACATATTCCATTATGGGATTTGTTGATGACAATACGCACTCAGAAGACACTGCAAGGTTCGTTCAATGAGCAGAAAAACGACATGCCCTTGGATAACGTCTCTTTAATCATTGCACTATTCAGTATGTTCCATTTTCAATAGGCTTCCAACAGAACTGAAAAAATTTAAAGTAATGAACCCCTTCTATTCAAATCAAAGTTGAAAGGTTTCCTTGTGGCACACGCCTATTCTGTACAGGACTTCCTCGCAGTAGCGGACAGCTTTTGTCTGTGATGTGTTATTTATTCGTATACTTTTGACAATGATTTTCACGTTTTATTAATTCTTTAGTTCTTTTGTTTATAATTTTTGTGAAGAGCATACTATAAACTATCTACAGACTCTTCCCATGAGTAACTAGTTCTGGCTCACATAAGAAATAAATTATTAAATAAATAATCTGCCACCTGATTAATTTGTTTGCTTGTTGAGTCTCGACGAAAACCCCAACACACATGTCTCACATGCTCGATAAGTAAACTACCATTTTTTGAAGCTAAATAGTTTAAACACATATGTCTGTAGATGGTTAACAAAATACAAATACAAAATAAATTAAATACTGTAAGAGACCATTGTACTTCGTTTTTACAAATGTTAGACGTGCTATAGCTTTCAAAAATCACTCAATTTCCCACCATCTCAACACAACAGGTAACACCTTCAGATCTTTCATTGTTTGTGTGCCGAAAGTAAAATTAGGAGACATGTTTTTCGACGCTTTCACATAATTCGATAAAAACAGTTACTGGCCTACTCAACCTGAAGTGAAAAACCAGAATTGAAAAACTATAAAGCCATCTGCAGACATGCAAGACCTTGTGCACTTGTAGCCTTCACCGTTACAAATAAAATAAGGAGAGTTGCGATACGAGCGCCTGCACGTCGTCCCATCGACCTATAACTTTGCAATCCGACTCCATAGTCCAGCTGAGTTGGTTGCTAAGCGGACGTAATAATTGAACAAGTCAGTGGCTTAAACACCGAATGAGTACAATTGGCAGAGCAGGAGATATGTAGACGTACATAACATCCCTACAAGTGCACAAATATCGTCCTTTTTCAATACAGCTCGGCTTGTATCATTAATGATATTTACTGTTTCTGCAGGTTACTGTGCTCGGCGTTCCTCATGTTTAACGAGGAGTAATACGCTCTATGACTTAGCATTTACTTCCAGTGCTTTTCCCGTGTTCTCTACCATCAACGTAGTGCATTCGAAAAGACGATTTGTTGTCAACGGGTAGGCTCTGTCTGTATTAAAAGAGATAACTGATGCTAAGGAACAGTTCGTTTGACGTCAGGCTAATAGAAAGGAATGCATTCACGCAGTGAAAATCACTGCAGACGCCACCAAACTGTGGGGGAATACCTGCTGCAGTACTTTAGTTTTGTGCCAGCACTCGCCATGAAGTTCTGCGGTTCATCATTGCCATGAAGATGGGACGTTTGCCTGAAGTACCCGTATGTAACAATTGTCTATAAACTCATCCACTTTTCTCTGCCTTAATTCTCCTATAGATACATCACTGTACACTCTTCGGCCACATTAATGCGACCACACAAGAAAAACAGGAACAACCACAGTTTGGAGAGCGGACCGCTGCGAGACATACAGGGAGAGCATCAGTGAGGTCCTGGAAGGTACCAACAACGCATGAACCTGTGTTCAGTGTATGTCGCCTTTAGAATCCGAAGATGGTCATTGTATGGCCGAAACCGGTTATGACTGTGTCATAAGAATGTGATTGCGTCTACAAATAGTGCTACCACCTGCCAGTCTATGAGTGGTTACTGCACGTTGACGTCGAACATAGCCGGTGGTCACAATAATGTCACTGGACCGCGTAGAAACGATAGTAATTTTACACCCAGCATGCAAAACAGCGTCACGATGCGAGTAAATATATTATCTAAAGCCGACCATTCTCGCGAGTTCAAGTATTCCATGCGGCGACCGTGGGCAACAGGGCTTAGTGATCTCTGATGGAGCATCTACGGCCGGCTGACTATAACACGCAACGACACACAACGTCCGTCTTTCAGCTATAGATCGTGATACTACACAGGGTCCCCCAACTGGCAAAATTGACATTACGGAAGGTGACAGAAATTGTCAATTGTGCCGGCCGTTGTGGCCGAGCGGTTCTAGGTGCTTCAACCTGGAACCGCGCGACCGCTACGGTCGCAGGTTCGAATCCTGCCTCGGGCATGGATGTGTGTGATGTCCTTAGGTTAGTTAGGTTTAAGTAGTTCTAAGTTCTAGGGGACTGATGACCTCAGACGTTAAGTTCCATAGTGCTCAGAGCCATTTTTTTGTCCACTCTCGTTGCAGAAGGGCGGTGTCCATTTTTAGCAACAGAGGCGCCTGGATATGCTGTGTCTGATGAGAGACTTCGGATGCCCGTCTGATGCTTCTCTAATGGCAGCCAGGTCGATTCCCTCACACTCATTTTCAGTCCAGCTGGATAAGTCGCTCCGTAACGACCCGATAAAGAGGATATACAAGGCTGTTAGGCCTCCAAGAAACAGACAGCAATGCACACTCACCACGCTGTTGATAACATGGCTACCTATCTCAGTACACTGGATATTTCCACTGTACTGAGCTTGTCATAGAGGATGCACTTTAATGTAATGCATACACTAAATCTTTTTCTTCTTGTTCTTCTGCCTTCGTACCGCATCGGAGCAAGGTCGGCATGACTATGAACGGATGTGGCATTGTTAATTTAAGGAATGGCCGAATGCCCTTCCTGTTGCCATCCCGTTACCCCTCGGGACGAATGCATGTACCCCAACTGTCCGCGAGTGAAAGCGAGTGACAGTTTTCTAAAGGTTTGCAAATCGTGTTAACAGAGGTAAGACTTGGGTACCAATCCAGTTTTCGCCTAGTGAGTTGTGGAAAACCGCCTAAAAACCACATTCAGGCTGACCAGCACACCGGCCCTCGGCGCTAATCCACCGGCCGGATTCGATCCGTGGCCGGGACATTGCTTGACGCGCACTGCTGTCTGGACCGATGTAGCTGCACTACATATGTCATTTCAAAATATTATCTAGCGTAAACGATATTTCCAGTTTACATGAATTTTATATTTCTTTCTAGATAATAACTCAGGGTGCTCGGTTAAATGGGTCAAATGGCTCGAAGCACTATGGGACTTAATATCTGAGGTCATCAGTTCCCTAGACTTAGAACTACTTGAACCTAACTAACCTCAGGACATCACACACATCCATGCCCGAGGCAGGATTCGAATCTGCGACCGTAGCAGCAGCGCGTGTCCGGACTGAAGCGCTTAGAACCGCTCGGCCACAGCGGCCGGAGTTGCTCGGTTATTCCAATATTTCATTTATTGATGTTTTTAATCTAGCAAGATTAGGGCCATCAGCATCTCTCTTACACTTAACCACGTGTTCTATATATTTTATATTACATGTATTACAATAAATGTTTTCGAAAGGTCCACGGGTATACTGCATTTTCGCTATGGCCGCGCGGAGTGGCCGCGTGGTTTAGGGTGTCATGTCACGGACTGCGCTGCCTCTCCCGCCGCAGGTTCGAGTCCTCCCTCGGGCATGAGTGTGTGTTGTTCTTAGCATAAGTTAGTTTCAGTAGTATGAAGTCTATGGACCGATGACCTCAGCATATTGGCCCTTACGAATTCACACGTTTTTGAACATTTGG
This sequence comes from Schistocerca nitens, assembly GCF_023898315.1. Classification (NCBI taxonomy): domain Eukaryota; kingdom Metazoa; phylum Arthropoda; class Insecta; order Orthoptera; family Acrididae; genus Schistocerca; species Schistocerca nitens. The sequence continues at coordinate 298,118,024 of NC_064618.1, read as the reverse complement.
TTGGCTCTGAGCACTATGCGACTTAACTTCTGAGGTCATCAGTTGCCTAGAACTTAGAACTAATTAAACCTAACTAACCTAAGGACATCACACACATCCATCCCAGAGGCAGGATTCGAACCTGCGACCGTAGCGGCCTCGCGGTCCCAGACTGTAGCGCCTAGAACCGCATGGCCACTCCGGCCGGCTTTTGAACATTTGTTCACTATGAACTGGTAGAACACCCGTGGGTTGTTCGATCAAGTAACATGCCGAGAAAAACTGAAGAATCACACGCTTGTTATAAGTTACATCTAACATAGAACACTACTTTTGTAAATTACCATGTTACATGTAAAAACACATAGTTTACATTATTTGATGATAAATACAAATTGTAAGTGCTAGCGGCAATGAATGAGGGGCGTTCAATAAGTAATGTAGCGTATTCTTTTTTCTGAAACCAGGTTGGTTTAATTCAGGGTTCCAAACACCATATTACTCCCCACTATTTTGGCTACAAAAGCCTACTTTCCAATATAATTTCCATTCAATGCGACCGTCTTGCGCCACCTTATTGGGAGGACCTGGATGCCCACTGGTACCACTCTACTGCAGAGATGGGAGAAAACGACTAGTTAACATCTGTACCGGTATTTTAGCACTGAATAACCAACCGGTATTTTTCGGTATTTGTTTGGCCTCGGTTACAACAGGTGCTTTTTATTTTTTACTAAGAACCGGGTAAAAAGAAACGAAATATCAATTAACAAATGCAGCAGTAGTGTTAAAATTTTTGGTTTTAAAATAAAGCTTCTTTTTAAAAAAAAGAGTACGTTTTAATTTCACTGCTTTGAAATGTCGTGTTATAACAGAAAAAGGGAAAAGCTGTAAGTGGCGTTTTAATAAGAATGCCGGCAGAAACGAGCAACAAACACATGGCATGAGAAATAGTTTAGCGTGACTGAGACAATACCTGTTACCATGTGGCGTAGTCTATTAGCTGGTAGCGTGTACATGCAGGGTGCAGAACATACCCCATTTGCTCCAGATGGTACTTTCTCAGTGTCGTTGTCGGACATGATTTGTATTACAGAATGGCACCGTCCCTAGTCTCCACGACAAACGTGAGACATTTGAGGAGAAAACTTCAAACTTAGCAATTCATTCATAGGTTAGACAAAAATAGAATGTAGCTGATCTGTTGCCTATGTCTACGTAATATACCTTTATCTGTTTGTAGCCCTTGTAAACGGACAAATTAACACTACAAATAGAGTTCTTCAACCTCAGCTTTTACTCTTTAGCGCTGATTATTCCTAATGCCACAAAAATTGTATCATCCCGGATAACAACATGATTTTTGAGCAGAGTTTGAAAAAAATTAGAATCAATATAAGAATACTAGTGATCTTTCGTAGCGTTCGAACACTTCGAGAAAAGCAGCGAACAGTGGACGGATTAATTTCTCTTTTATTTGCTTATTTAATTTAGTATTTTGATTCTACGAGTCTTGAAACTGAGGGAGTCAAAATTTTCAATGTCTGTTCGATAGCCGGCCGGAGCGGCCGTCGCGACCGCTACGGTCGCAGGTTCGAATCCTGCCTCGGGCATGGATGTGTCTGATGTCCTTAGGTTGGTTAGGTTTAAGTAGTTCTAAGTTCTAGGGGACTGATGACCTCAGACGCTAAGTCCCATAGTGCTCAGAGCCATTTGAACCATTTGTTCGATATCTGTGATTATTACAGGAAATAATAGGAATAAAAAGCGAAAACTGGTTATTTCAGAAACCGGTTACTTTGAGCGATTTTAACAGTCAAGATAAACGGGTGTCGAAGAAAATAGATATAGCCGCAAGCCGGCTGTTTCAGCGATAACCGCCATCCCAACCCTACTGGTCGCTGTCGGAGTCAACGTTTTACTGCAACAGTAACCTCCCCGTCATCCACGCAGCGCCTGCCGCTGGGTGGTCCTTCATTGGGTCAAACAGTTGGAAGTCGGAAACCGAGGAAGCCAGCGGGCACACATTTTTTAGTACCCCAACTGATGGTCGAGTGTGTCAGTACTACCAACAGAGACGTCCAGTTGAGCAGCGAGGTGTTTTATTGTCATCCGTCGATCACTTCGAATGAGAGTATCCGGACGTTCCAACATTCCTCAATAACCTCGAGGCCATGGGAGTGGATCCGGTGCAGCATCCAAGTAATGATGAATCCTGGGCGAATGTGTTGACACAGGCTATGAGACAATGTGTGTGTTTGTCCTTAGGATAATTTAGGTTAAGTAGTGTGTAAGCTTAGGGACTGATGACCTTAGCAGTTAAGTCCCATAAGATTTTACACGCATTTGAATTTGAATTCTCCAGCATCAGCATCATGTGTATCTTCTGTGTTTATTAAACTTACGGAAAAACGGTACGAACGTACGCAATAACTTCAAATTAAATGTCATACCCTTCACGTCTGCACCTCACCTTGCTGTCGTATTTTTATCAGATCGAGCATTATTACGTTTTGCCTATCGTCGGTGCATGAGATGATATCAGGAAAAGCAGACCATGCGTCATAGCCATTTGCAATGGTTTCGGACGAGGCGTTGTTATCAAAACAATATGCAATGAGCGAGGTGTTGTAGATCATGCTAAACTTCAACTTTCCTTTTTGTCTTTCTCTACTGGGCACTGTCACAAGCTACTCCAAAGCCACAACACAATACACACATGCCACATTAATCTACATAAATCAATCTCTTGATGGAAACCTTCGAAGAGCGTTGTGGAAATAAATGAAATAAATAACCAGTAAACTTTTTCAATCGATGTTGTATACGAGGTGAACCCGAACTCCACAGACTGAATCCAAACTCTAACGACAAAATTTCGGAGGTTGCTAAGGGATATTTTCTGAGTATTTAAGTATAAGTAATCTGTGTCCTCCACTGGTTCGATACAGAGGGGTTTTATTTCGTTTGATTTCCTACACCTATTTATTTTTGTATCTGCCTTATCTGCACAACACTGAAAATGTCAACGGTATACGCACTGTGTGCCTTGTTTGCAAACTACCTCGTTCCATTCAGTTACGGTGCTTTCTCTCGACAACAGTAATGCCAACTTTACCCTTCACCCACGAGTCTGCATTCACTGCTGCTGAGTTCTGTCTCGGGTTTGTTTTTCCCGCAGAGTTAGTTGTTTATTAAAAGTGAAACTCAGCAATATGGACGAGTTCACTGATGAAGAGCTGATCGGTATGCACCTCGTCCACTGAATGCAACGGAAGAGCACGACAGCAAGATTATGCTGAGCCATTCCCGCTATATGTCGACCACATCACAACACTTCTGCATCTGTGTCGTGTGTTATAAATTTCGATGATCGCATATTATTAACCTTCTCACTGTTCTGGAGGTATTTTCACAGAAACGTAGGTAATCGGGGGGTAACAACCCGAATACATCATAATTACATTATTCCTCTGTAACGAGTCGCCGAAGACCGCCGGTTCCTTACGCCAAAATGCTCAGGAAGTGTCCCTGTCTCGTCCCTCACCATCACGATATCCCCTGCAAATAAATTTTCTTGGATCATGTGTGGCGAAAAAAAAAATGTACCAGGCGACGAGGTTTTAACTCTTGCAACTCGCAATACAAAAATTACTTACTAAAAAGAAAGGATATGAAGTAGGATGCAATATGACATTATAGACGGGAAAATTTAGCAAACTGCGGTTGGTTACGATGTGTGATGGTTTTTATACTCGCAATTAACAAAACATTGCGGCTGTTACGCTTCGGTCTTACGGTTTCGTCCCCGTCTGCGGAGGACATTTTCAAAGGGAATCGTAGCTTCTTTGAGTGTCCGATTTACACCCTGGTTCGCTACTGACTGCAGCAAAGTTCCGTTTTACGCGCGCTCCAGCGCAGTGGCGTGACATTACATGTTTTGCATACCCGGGCGTAACTGGCCGTTGTCGGTTGCTGTCGTGTGCTGTTGCTGTCATCCCATGGTGGAAGACAGGTATACATCTTCCTCGGCACTGGGATCAAAACGTCATTCAGTTTCTTGCCCTCTTCCCTTCCATTGAAGTGCCTGGGATGTTTAATAGTTTCTATGGCCTCTGTACAACCTTTCATAGGATCCGCTTCTGGCTGCCACCGCTTGAGTCGTATGAAAATGAATGTTGTGGTCTCTTGGCTGGAAAGCATGTTCCGCAACAGCTGATCTACCTATCTCTCCCCCCTTGTGCTCTTCTAGTCGTGTTTTGGCCATTCTTTTTGTAGTATCCGCGTACACCTTCCCACAAGTGCATCCTATAAATTCCTGCTTTTTCCAGCGGTTTGCGGTCATCCTTGATCAATTTTAGGTGATATATCTTCCGTGAGGGTCTGTATATTATCGCGGAGTTTCGTTTTGTCAAGATTTGTCCCATGCGGTCAGTAAAGTCCTTAACGAAAGACAGAAAACTTTTTTATTTCGCAGGTGCTTGTAGATCGCTATGATTTTTGCACGGCAATCTTAACGCTCTCTTTATCTCAACGAACGAATAACCATTCTTGAGCAAAGAATTGGTGAAATGTTTTAATTCCGCCTTAACCAGCTATGATTCGCAATGTTACTTGCTCTATTCCCAATGTTTTTACAACGCCACGGCTTTGTTGTGGGTGGTGGTTCGAATCCCGGTGTAGGTAACGGTCTGTGTCCGTGGGTTTTTTGTAAACTGTGTAGCCTACGGTGCTACCATCTTTCTTGATAACTAGCACATCAAGAAAATGTAATCTTCCGCCTGCCTTTTCAACCATGGTAAAGTGAATCTTCGTATTAATCCCGTTGAGTTGCTTGTGAAAACGATATAGTTCCTTTATGCGATGCCCCCACAAAACGTACCGGAACTAAATATTCGGCTTTCTGTTGGCAGTTTCTATGGCTGCTCCTCGAATTATGATTCAGATGGTTCAAATGGCTCTGAGCACTATGGGACTTAACATCTATGGTCATTAGTCCCCTAGAACTTAGAACTACTTAAACCTAACTAACCTAAGGACATCACACAACACCCAGTCATCACGAGGCAGAGAAAATCCCTGACCCCGCCGGGAATCAAACCCGGGAACCCGGACGCGGGAAGTGAGAACGCTACCGCACGACCACGAGCTGCGGAGCTCGAATTATGCCATAAAGAATTTCGCTCTAACTGGTCTTAGGGGGCCCTCCATAGCTAGCTATCCGCGTGTTCGTAGACATCATCGTTCCAGTTGAAATAAACAGTTGTGAGGCAAAATTTAAACAGCTCTGCAATATCGGGTGGAACCATCGTAAACAGCGATACCACATCAAACTAACTAACATATTCTTCGGCTGGACCATTATGCCGTTCAATTTACTGATAAAATCTGACGAATTTTTGATAAAGGAGCCCGATCGGACCCAATACAGTCGTAATAATGTTGTCAGGAACTTGGCAATCGAATAAGGAGACGAACCAGTGGTACCAACTCTAGGTCTCAGAGCAACATGTTCCTTATGCACTTTGGCAAACCATAAAGGCTTGATGGTAGCGCAAATGAATTGAACAGACTTTCTTGAGCGCTGTGTCCGACAGAGGACTTAATTATCAACCACGTAACAGTTCTTAGAACATTTTTATACTGCAGTCACAGTTCTGAGCGGGCGAACAAGTGCCGCCTGCCTTTTCATCCATGATAAAGTGAATCTTCGTATTAACCCCGTTGAGATGCTTGTGAAAACGACCTAGTTCCTGTCTGCCATGCCTCCACAAAACAAACACATCACCTATGTACCGGAACTAAATATTCGGCTTTCTGCTGGCAGTTTCCAATGGCTGCTCCTCGAATTATGCCATAAAGAAATTCGCTCTAACTGGTCTTAAGGGGGTCTTCCTAGGTACGCTATCCGTGTGTTCATAAGCATCATCGTCCCAGTTGAAATAAACAGTCGCGAGGCAAAATTTAAGCAGCTCTGCAATATTGGGAGGAACCATCGTAAACAGCGAAACCACATCAAACTAACTAACATACACTCTGGCTGGACCATTATGCCGTTCAATTTACTGATAAAATCTGCCGAATTCTTGAGAAAGGAGTGCAATCGGACCCAATACAGTCGTAATAATGTTGTCAGTAACTTGGCAATGGTGCTCGCTATAGATCTCAGAGCAACACTTTGGCAACTCATAAAGGCTTGATGGTAGCGCAACTGATTTGAAGACTTTCCTGAACGCACTGTTAGACAGAGGACTTAATTATCAACCACTTAAGTTCTTATAACATTTTTATACTGCAGTCGCAGTTCTGAGCAGGCGAACAAGTGCCTTCCCCATTTGTCCATATGTCGGTGTACTTTACCTGGCGAGTGGTGACGTCCAGATGAGTGTAAGGAAATCCGCTCGCCCGCGTGAAGAGTCGGCGGTGTGGCAGAACCAGGAGGTGGCCGTGTGCACCGCGGGAGGGCGGGTCCTGGTGCTCGCACAGGCGTGCCGCATCCACTGCCGGCGGCGGGCAGATAGCGGCTCCGCGACACGGCCGGCCGGCCAGATAAGCCTATCGCTATCAGCACCCGCCGAGCGTGCCTTCACCCGCACTGCCGCGCGGCAGCGCTCAGGTGTGGCGGCGGCTGTCGCCGAGTCGCGAGTCCGCCTATGTTTGCAAATATCGCTCCCTGCTGAGGCCGTTAAACCGCCAAAACGCGTTAATGTTCTTATCCGGAGGGCAACATATCGAATCCTAGTGCTGAAACAAGTCACCACCGCATGGAACTGTTACGTAGTTGATAATAAAGTCCTCTAACGAACAGAGCGCTCAGTAAAAGTCTGATCAATTCAGTTGCGCTACCATCAAGCCTTTATGGGTTGCCAAAGTGTTGCTCTGAGACCTACATCTACATACATATTCCGCAATTCACCATACGGTGCGTGGTGGAGGGTACCTCGTACCACAACCAGCATCTTCTCTCCCTGTTCCACTCCCAAACAAAACGAGGGAAAAATGACTGCCTATATGCCTCTGTACGAGCCCCAATCTCTCTTATCATGTCTTTGTGGTCTTTCCGCGAAATGTAAGTTGGCGGCAGTAAAATTGTACTGCAGTCAGCCTCAAATGCTGGTTCTCTAAATTTCAAATGGCTCTGAGCAGTATGGGACTTAACATCTATGGTCATCAGTCCCCTAGAACTTAGAACTACTTAAACCTAACTAACCTAAGGACAGCACACAACACCCAGTCATCACGAGGCAGAGAAAATCTCTGACCCCGCCAGGAATCGAACCCGGGAACCCGGGCGTGGGAAGCGAGAACGCTACCGCACGACCACGAGTCTCTAAATTTCCTCAGTAGCGATTCACGGAAAGAACGCCTCCTTTCCTCTAGAGACTCCCACCCGAGTTCCTGAAGCATTTCCGTAACATTCGCATGATGATCAAATATTTAATCGACGTGACTGTGTCAAGCGCTACACTACTAATAGAGTATTCAAATATTACGGGATTCTTTTTCCTATTCATCTGCATCAATTTACATTTATCTATATTTAGAGTTAGCTGCCATTCTTTACAACAATCACAAATCCTTTCGAAGTCATCTTGTATCCTCCTACAGTCACTCAACGACGACACCTTCCCGTACACCACAGCATCATCAGCAAACAGCCGCACATTGCTATCCACCCTATCAAAAATGGTTCAGCCGGCCGCGGTGGTCTCGCGGTTCTAGGCGCGCAGTCCGGAACCGTGCGACTGCTGCGGTCGCAGGTTCGAATCCTGCCTCGGGCATGGATGTGTGTGATGTCCTTAGGTTAGTTAGGTTTAAGTAGTTCTAAGTTCTAGGGGACTGGTGACCACAGCAGTTGAGTCCCATAGTGCTCAGAGCCATTTGAACCATTTGAACCAAAAATGGTTCAAATGGCTCTGAGCACTATGGGACTTAACATCTATGGTCATCAGTCCCCTAGAACTTAGAATTACTTAAACATAACTAACCTAAGGACATCACACAACACCCAGCCATCATGAGGCAGAGAAAATCCCTGACCCCGCCGGGAATCGAACCCGGGAACCCGGGCGTGGGAAGCGAGAACGCTACCGCACGACCACGAGATGCGGGCTATCCACCCTATCCAAAAGATCATTTATGTAGATAGAAAACAACAGCGGACCTACAACACTTCCCTCGGGCACTCCAGATGATACCCTCACCTCCGATGAACACTCACCATCGAGGACAACGTACTGGGTTCTATTACTTAAGCAGTCTTCGAGCCACTCACATACTTGGGAACCAATCCCATATGCTCGTACCTTAGTTAGGAGTCTGCTGTGGGGCACCGAGTCAAACGCTTTCCGGAAGTGAGTACCACTGATTCGTCTCGTTATTTGATTGCCAAGTTCTTGATAATATTATTATGACTGTATCGGGTCCGATCGGACTCCTTTATCAAGAATTCGGCTGATTTTATCAGTAAATTGAACGGCATACTGCTTCAGCGGGAGAATGTGTTAGTTAGTTTGATGTGGTATTGCTGTTTACCATGGTTCCTCTCGATATCGCAGAGCTGTTTAAATTTTGCCTCACGACTGTTTATTTCAACTGGAGCGATTATGTCTCTGAACACACGGATAGCGAAGCTAGGGATATCCCCTTTAGACCAGTTAGAGCGAATTTCTTTATGGTATAATTCGAGGAGCAGCCATTGGAAACTGCCAACAGAAAACCGAATGTTTAGTTTGCATTGTGTTAGGTAAATAACGGCGTCTCTTTGGAAGAAAAATACACTCTAGCACAAAAAACAAATAAATAAATAAAAAAATAAACGATGCACCACGAAGGAATTACCCGGTTGGGTTGGAAATCGGTAGAGGTGATGTACACGTTACTGACAGATAGCTGATGACGGTTTAAGAAAGATGGGTGATTTATTCAAGAGAAAGAGATTCACAAATTGAGCAACTCAATAACGCATTGGTGCACCTCTGGCCCTTATACATATATTCGTCTTGGCAGTGATTGATAGAGTTGTTGGATGTCCTTCTGAAAGATATCGTGCCAGATTCCGTCCAATTGGCGCCTTAGATCGTTAAAGTCTCGAGCTGATTGGAACGCCCTGCACATAATGCTCCAAACGTTGGAGAGATCCGGCGAACTTGCCGGCCAAGCAAGCACGAAGACAAGGAATAGTAACTCTCGCCGTGTACTGGCGAGAATTTTCTTTCCGAAATGTAGGCCCAGGAGAGCCTGCCTTGGAGAGCAACAAAACTGGTCGTAGAATATCGACTAAGCACCGCTGTACTTTAAGGATGCCCCGAATGACAACCAAAAGGTTCCTCCTATGAAAATAAATGGCATCCCAGACTATCACTCCTGGTTGTCGGGCGGTATCTCGGGCGACAGTCGAGTTGATATCCCACCACTGCCCGGGGTGTCTCCAGACAAGTCTTCGCTGGCCATGGAGGCACAGTTCCAAGCGGAACTCATCGCTCAAGACAGTTCCACTGCAGTCAGTGAGATTCCAGGCTGGGGACGTGTCTGGACACGCCCCGAGCAACGGTGGGATATCAACTCGACTGTCGCCCGAGATACCGCCTGACAACCAGGAGTGATAGTCTGGGATCCCATTTATTTTCATAGGAGGAACCGTTTGGTTGTCATTCGCGGCACCCTTACAGCGCAACGGTACGTCGACGAAATTCTACAAACCGTTTTGTTGCCAATCATGGAAGGCCATCCTGGTCTTACATTTAAGCAAAATAAGCCTGCCCACACATGGCGAGAGTTTCTGCTGCTTGCCTTCGTGCTCCCCAAACCTGCCTTGGCCAGCAACGTCACCCGATCTCTCCCCAGTTGAGAACGTTTGGAGCATTATCGGCAGAGCACTCCAATCAGTTCATGATTTTGACGATATAATGTGCCAGTTGGACGGAATTCGCCATCGTATCCCTCAGGAGGGCATGCAACAACTCTACCAATCGTTACCAAGCCGAATAACTGCTTGCATAACAGCTAGAGGTGGACCAACGTGTTCTTGACTTGCTCAGTTTGCGAAGCTCTATCTCTTGAATAAATCATCCAAATTTCTGAAATTGTAATAATTTGTTTGTATTTACACGTTCATCACATCTACCAATTTTCGTCCCATTCGGATAATTCATTCGTGGTACGTCTTTTTTTTATTGTAAATTGGCTTAAGATAGGCTTAAGTCCAGAATCACTTATGTTTAAATTAACCGTCTTCCTGCCCAGAGTGAGCATGTTTAAGTGCGGAATTTCTTTGGTTTCGTCGAAGAACCATGGCGCCATTATTCGCTCGAAAAAAAATGTGTTCAAATGTGTGTGAAATCTTATGGGACTTAACCGCTCAGGTCATCAGTCCCTAAGCTTACACACTATTTAACCTAAATTATCCTAAGGACAAACACACACACCCATGCCCGAGGGAGGACTCGAACCTCCGCCGAGACCAGCCGCACAGTCCATGACTGCAGCGCCCTAGACCGTTCGGCTAATCCCGCCCGGCTTATTCGCTCGACCTTCTCGTTTCAGGTTGCTGACAGCGCATCCAGGTTTCATTTCCTTTAACTTGTCCAGAAATCCATTACCTTCCACCTGGAAATGATGCAAAAATTCTTCACAAATATCGACGCGACTACCTCTCAATTCTGCAGCCACCTGACGTGGTACCCATCTTACAAACTATTGAATCGTGGCACATCATGGACAACATTGCGTATTGAACCAACATTTTTTTTTCGAAACAGTGGCTATTTCGATTACAGTAATAAGCCTGTTCTCCTTCACAAGCTCTGGCAGTGCCGCAGTGCGCCTGGCCCGTGGAGGGGGTGGGGGCAGGGGAGTCTTCCACCACAGGTATGCCTCTTTTATACCTTCTGCACCAGCTGTACATTTATTGCAGTAACACGCACGAATCGCCGTTGTCTGCTTTCATCCTGCGATGCATTTCCACAGGTTTAATGGCTTCATTACGCAACAGACATACCACAGACCGCTGTTCCAACGCGGTGCAAGTCGACAATGAGGCAACCATCTTTGCACTGACATACTCGTAGCTTCCTTTTCTGTGATGCCGGCCGCGGTGGCCGTGCGGTGCTAGGCGCTCCAGTCCGGAGCCGCGCTGCTGCTACGGTCGCAGGTTCGAATCCTGCCTTGGGCATGGGTGTGTGTGATGTCCTTAGGTTAGTTAGGTTTAAGTAGTTCTAAGTTCTAGGGGACTGATGACCACAGCAGTTGAGTCCCATAGTGCTCAGAGCCATTTGAACCATTTTTCTGTGCTGCAAGAAAAGGTTGCCAGCAGCCAGTAGTTTGTCGAAACACAAGGAGAGCTTCTGTCAACTGTCAAATCGATAGTACAACTTTCAGAAATTTTATTTCACTTTTAAGATTTTCATCTGAATCATTCTCGTAGCAATGTTCCGCTCCCAACCTTCATTTACGAGTGTACTGGATTATTTGATTTGACACTATTTTTAACGGGTGCTTACTTATAGGGGTGCCCGACAGACTGTTATTCGATAATCCAAATACAGCACTTCGGTGTTAAATGATATATTCTATCAGTGCTTCTTTGATGTTATGAACTTCACTATAGTCCGATTAAAATTACTTGATGGTGAACACTTCAAGCGTTGTGGGAGGTTTCTTGGAATCAGAGCGCTCAAAGTCACGTCCGAACCGTACACCGTTGCCAAACTGCCACAACAATTAGTCGGTTCACTTCCAAATTCTTGTCCGGCTTTCTTTCTTGATGTGTTTGGATGCTGAATGCTGTATCTAGCCATTTTATTTCGTGTTTAATCACAAATGGTAACCACACCATTCAGCGGCACATATTCAGTTATTATGATCACAGAGATCAGCTTGCATTAGGTAAGTTTCACACGACATTGCGTGAAGCCAAAATTTTTAATCGTTGCTATTGAGCCTCCAGAGTCATAAACAATACAATTTTTGAAAATGTAATCGCGCAGTGCAATGGTTAGAGTATAAGACTAAGGTATAGATGGTCGTAGTTTCGAATCTCGTCAAATACAGCGAAATTTCTAAGTTTTCTAAAGCAAATCAGAAGACTTTGTTATTTTTGTTCAGTTTGTAGTGGACTGTTAAGGCAGCCAGTCCACAGTAAAGTAGCCGAAAGGGCACGCGTCAACTCACGCCGTCTGGCGTTAAGTCTGGAACAGGATTCGTAATGAATGTGATAAAGAAAAGAACGTAGCTACTAGAACACTTAACTTTTATATTGTCCTTTGGTATACAGCATTCTGGGTGATACAAGTGAGACTCTATCTTGAGGTACATGCAACGTTACAAATGGTTAATGGCGCCTTGCTAGGTCGTAGCCATTAACTTAGCTGAAGGCTATTCTAACTGTCTCTCGGCAAATGAGAGAAAGGCTTCGTCAGTGTAGTCGCTAGCAACGTCGTCGTACAACTGGGGCGAGTGCTAGTACGTCTTTCGAGACCTGCCTTGTGGTGGCGCTCGGTCTGCGATCCTGACAGTGGCGACACGCGGGTCCGACATGTACTAATGGACCGCGGCCGATTTAAGCTACCACCTAGCAAGTGTGGTGTCTGGCGGTGACACCACACAGTTAATTGGTTTAAATGTAATTTTTTATATTTCTAATACATTTCCGCGTCATTTTCATCATCGTATTGATTTTTTTATTTAGAATGAAATTTTCACTCTGCAGCGGAGTGTGCGCTGATGTGAAACTTCATGGGATATTAAAACTCTGAGCCGGGCCGAGACTCGAACTTATTTTTCTTCCTCTCATTATTTTTTCGTTTGCAATCTGCTTGAGCCGCCTATAATCCGCAGCCAAACGCCACAAGGATTGGTCATCAGTTGGTAACACAGCAGCCCGTGTAGCCTGTGTGAGGATAGCTTCAGGTAAGCAACGACAGTAAGAAATAAAGTTTGCTGCTACCCCTGAAACTGAAAATTTTCTTCCTTGAGTTTGCTAGTAGTCGCTAACCGTGAAAAAAGCGATTCTGATTTTAGTTTTGCCGCAGATTATTGGTCACCGTTTTCGCGGATGCATTGCACACCACGAGTTAGGACATGAGGTTAAATTCAGGGTTACAAAACACGTCATCTGCGGCAGTTCAGTCATTGGTCACTTAATATCAGCTGTCGAAAGAGCATCACCCAATTCCGTCACACCAATTCCGTAATTTTAATCGAGCTACAGCTTAAAGTTCATAAATTGGAGGTTATTTTCAAAGAACCGTACTTCCAATTTTTACCTTTGTAGGCTCGTTTAGTGCTACGGTGGAAAAGTGTGAACTTCGAAAAGAAAAAAAGAAAAAAATGAGCCACCTGTAAGCACTTGGCAACGCATAGCAGACGTTCAGCGTTGCCAGCTGATTGCTTTGGAGCAGGAAAAGTGATTTACGGCTTGATAGGAGCTGATGTGAGTCAGTCCCTACTCGCATCTGCCTGATAACCGATAACGTTTACTGTTCCGGTAGAGTTACCTGCTACAGCAGAATATATGGGTCACGCAATTGTTTATTAATGTGTTGCCGCTTCTATATTTCACTGGAACAGCGTCTTGTAGGAGCATGACTAGGCAGCCATTCAGTCTGAGGTTTTTCTGTGATATCCCCCGATTACTTGAGGCGAATAACGGTGTTTCCTTTCTAGTAGAAGGTTGTCTTCTATCGCGAGAAATTAAATCTCGCGTCAGGTTTCTGTGAAAGTAGGTGTCTTGTTTTAGTGGTCACTTGACTAAAGTTTCTTCTCTGTTCTCCAGTATAGCAATTCGCCTTTCCGATTTGCTCTCTTTTCACGACAGCGATTAAAGTATGTTGATTTATTGCATAATGGGCCAGGTGGGTGGCTGTAATAATAGTGTGCGGGACAAGGCAGCTCATTTTGAGTAACGAAGCGTGATTTCCATTCATTGCGCATCTATGTGACATACTAACTGGGCTTAAAAAATCTCTCACGTTCATGTACCATTAGTGTGTGTCACTATTTCTAATAGGATTCTATACACGATGCTCATAATTGTGCGCGAAGCAGCAAATCAAGTAGACTTTAAACCTAGTCCTGTTCGGAGCGCATTTAACTTCCCGGAGGCTCGTAACGTGATTGATTCCCGGAGGCTCGTAACGTGATTGGTTGCTTCAGTACGGCTGCTGAGGACGCTTCCGTTCGCCTTAGGCCAACTGACCCAGTGCTCTGTCTAGAATGACAGGGCATTAAATTCCAGTCTCCATTTCTTTTCTTCTTTGCTTAAGACTAGCAAATAAATAAATAATTATCCCCGACTTTGCGCACACCACGATCCGTCCTTCGCCGAACAGTGGCAGTCTTTGTGTTTGTACAACTTTTCACTGCCGAACGAACTGACTTGTCCAGTCACCGTGAGCTACATGGTTGAATGAGACTGTCACGAATAAGCCACCACACGGCTCATGCTAAATGTTGACGAGGCAGCTGTACTTCAGTAAAGAACTAATTTCAAACGTCAGTATTTCAACTCGCAATTTTTTTTAAAGGGACGATGCAACTTTGTGTCAGTACTACTCCATCACTCCTGGCAGCTGGACTTCGTGAAATGCGCACGCGCAAAGAAAAACCTCGATTTTTTTTTTCCGACGTATCTCCGAGACTAACAATTCGATCTGAGTGCACCACGTGTTGCCCTCAAAATGAAAATATGTGTTTCAACTTTTCCTGGGATGGACTGAAAAGGGCTGTTTATGGACGACTGACCCACCAACCACTCTGAGGGATCTACGCCGAATCGCCGTTGAGGAGTGTGACAATCTGGACCAACACCGAGTGCCTTGATGACCTTGTGGGTAGTACGCCACGACGAATACAGCCTAATGTTAAGGCAACCTTCACGACATGCGGGAAATCCACGATCGAGTCCCGGTCTGGCACAAAAATTTTCACGTCACCAAAAGGTAATACACCTGTACCTAACACAGCTGAAGCCAACTTACTCGCGTTCAGTGAATTTATTTCTAAGTAATTTCGGATCGCAATCTTTCGTCAGCAATGTTCATCGAGACATGCAAGTAAAATTTTTATTGCCTACTTTGAAAATGCTACACGCAACTGATCTTTCCAGGAAAAGAACTCCGGCTCCGTTTG
Organism: Schistocerca nitens; assembly: GCF_023898315.1. Taxonomy (NCBI): domain Eukaryota; kingdom Metazoa; phylum Arthropoda; class Insecta; order Orthoptera; family Acrididae; genus Schistocerca; species Schistocerca nitens. The sequence continues at coordinate 298,102,916 of NC_064618.1, read as the reverse complement.
ATACTGCCAATTCTGTTTTTCTGTTCAAATGGAGAGCTGTAATTTTGGCAGCATTTCGGAACGCTTCAAAACAGCAGTAGAATGATATAATGTTTGTCAACGACTCCAGTGTTGCGCATCGAATAATGCGTAGACTGGAGGTCCAGAGTGCCACTTCTCAGCAATTTCACTTCTAATGGCAAGTACATATCCTAGAAAGAGATGACGTTTGCTTCGTAACATTTAGCATTTTTCTCGCCTTTTGTTGCGAAAAATTTTGCTTGAAGTTTTAACAGTTATAATCTTCTTTTCTAAACATGTCGCATACTGTTAGTAATACCATTGTTAAATATTTAAAGACACTCTTGTTCCAATATATCGAAAGATACAGGCCTACACCTAATAGTAATACTGCGGGGGAATATGAAACGGAGTACGCACGTGGAATAAATAGTAGGGAAGGTTAATGGACTACTTAGGTTTTTTGGAAGTATTCTGTAAAACTGGATGACGTTTATTAAACATGGTTTTTGTTGAGGAAACTGTCAGAAAAACGTTCGTATGATCTGTTTTCCTGCAACAATCAGTTTTTTATAGTATCGTAACAGGTCGACATAACCATTGTGAATGCGTAACAGAGATGTTCAGGGAAGTTACAAGGAAGTCTTTGGAAGAAAGTTGACATTATACTCAAGAGTTCCACGAGAACAAAGTTTGAGATCCGGTGTTAAATGTATGCTGCACTTCTGCAGCATTTATCGTACACGGTTTGGCCAAAAATATGTAAATATGGCGAGAAATGCATGCTTACTGTTGCTAGCCAAGCCTGCAGGTTGCGTGGTTGTATCTGACCACGAACGGCACCTGTGCAATGTCCTCAACACGTTGCGTCAGTCGTGTTCAGAACAGTGTCCTGTGCAGTTGTGAGTGCATTATATCGGAGATAAGTGAATTCGAACGTGGGGAAATTTCTGGTGCTTCCGTAGCCTAGGGAACCGAAGGGATTGATGCTTCCAGAGGCACCATATACTAGATTTATACCGCAAACAAGTTATGGCCGACTTTACGAGGGGCGTTTGAAAAGTCCGTGCAAAGTCCGAGAGATGGCACCACCGGCGCGTATCGAGGTCATGTTTAGTTAATAGCATCTTTGGAAAGAAAGCACACCAAGTTTCAGCCATATTGGTCTATTTCTTTGTGTTTGGCATTCATGTGAATCAAGGAAGTCGAATGATTGTCAAAAAATGGACGAAAAATAATTTCGTGTGGTGATCACACAGTGCTTTATGAAAGGCAAAACGCCTCAGGAGACTAAACAGAAGCTTGATAAACATTACGGTGACTCTGCACCTTCGATTAGAACAGTTTATACGCGGTTTCAAAATTTTCGGATGACCATATGGGCACAAATGATGCTGAACGTTCTGGACGCCCTGTGGAGGTTACGACTCCAGAAATCGTTGATGAAATCCATGATACGGTGATGAATGACGGAAGAGTTAAGGTGCGTGAGAATTCTAGTGCTGTGGGCATCTCGAATGAACGGGTACATAATATTTTGCATAAATATTTGGACATGAGAAAGCTATCCGCAAGATGGGTTCCGCGATTGCTCATGCTTGACCAAAAACGGAATCGTGTGAAGTATTGCAAGGATGGTTTGCAGCAGTTCAGGAAGAATCTGCAAGACTTTAAGCGTCGTTTCGTCACTGTGGATACATTACTATACTCCTGAGACCAAACAAAAATCCAAACAATGGGTTACCAAGGGAGAATCTGCACCAAAAATGGCGAAGACCATTCCTTCGGTCGGAAAGGTTATGACGACTGTTTTTTGTGATTCGCAACGGATAATCCTCATCGACTATCTGGAAAGGGTAAAACTATTACAGTTGAATATTATTCATCGTTTGAAAACCGAGCTGCAAGAAAAACGCCAGCGATTGGACCGCAAAAAAGTCCTTTTCCATCACGACAATGCACCAGCACACACCTCAGCAGTTGTGGTCGCAAAATTAATGGAAATAGGATTCCATCTCGTTTCACATCCCCCCTATTCTCCAGACTTGTTTCCCTCGGACTACTATTCGTTCCCCAATTTGAAGAAATTGCTGGCGGGACAAAGATTTTATTCAAACGAGGAGATGATTGCAGCAACTAATAGCTATTTTGCAGACTTGGACAATTCCAATTATTCGGAAGGGGTCAACAAATTAGAACAGCGTTGGACGAAGTGTATAAGTCTAAAAGGAGACTATGTCGAAAAATAAAAAAGGTTTACCCCAAACACGTAAGTAGTTTTTATTTTTGCACAGACTTTTCAAACACCCCTCGTACGTTCCAAGGGTGAAACATGGCCGGGGCTCGGTGACGACTAGATAACCGTATCACTACTCTGCAAGACCGCATTACTGCCAAGGATTGTGTTACCATTTCGGATGGTCAGTTCTATCACATGGTACAATGTTTGTTCGCCAAAGGTGAAGCTGCGTTCCAAGAAAAATCGCATCGTCCAGGACTGGTTTTGTGAGGACAAGGATGAATTGCCTTGGCCACTATAGTCACCAGACCTCGATATTATTGAGCCTTTTTGGTCTGCTTTGGAGAGAAGTGTCCGTGATCGCTATACGTTTCCATCACCACCGTTATCTGAACTTGTAAATATTTTGGAGGAAGACTGGTATGAGTTCCTTGAAAACCAAACGGGACTTATATTTATCCATTTCGTGACGGGTGGAAGTTGTTTTGGATGCCAACGGGTTTCCTACACGGTGTTAGACATGGTAATGTGCTGTGTTTTTGGTGTTTCCATGTTTTTTTTTCCATTCCATTAATGTCTCACGGAGGAAAGATGAGCATGGCGCGTAGGAGCCATGCATACAGACATCTTTCCCTTGATCCGTACACAAACTGAGTAGGACAGAAACATGATACAGTATAGTAGCTGCAGAGTGTATAATTATGGAGATGTTGGAAAGTTGCGAGTACCTACTATTAAGAAAAATACTCAACTATTGGCGTAATATCACTTGTCGAAGATCATGCTTCGTTAATTTCAGCCGTGAGATACTCTGTGAAATGGAAAGTCGGGCAGTATTGGACAGCGAATTGCTTTGTACAAGAGCTGTTTCCAAACTAAACTCCTGCGATTGTGAAAGCACCTGTCGCGTCACAGCAGAGCGAATTATTGAGGAAAAAGACCGATCACGCAATTTTGAATCAAAACTAGTGTTTTCCCGATTGGCAACAGGTTACCTGTTTCTAGGAATGTTGCGTTTGGTTTGCAAGTAAATACTATTATATTTTTATTGTATATTTAGACACTGTAGCCTCTGACAATGCCTATGCCAAGTAATAACGACGGGAATGTTAGACTAAAACAGCGGTACGTTAAGGTAGCTTTCGGCAAAGCAATGTCATGCTGTGCCGGAAAAGACAGGAGCAAAAAAATAACTTTTTTTTATCTGGCAAATATGGAAAAGTTACGACAATAATAGGATTAAAATAATATGAAGGAAACCGTAGAAAAAGACAGAAGTCTTGAAATGAAAATCAGGGAAGCAGATGAAAAATATTCAGTTCGGAGAAGTACACAGATAACAGACATCAAGCTGACAGGAAATCAAGGAGGTGGCCATGAAATTCGTTGTAGGGAATAACAAGAATTTTCCGAAAACATTCAATAATGGACAGGAAACGATATTGTTCAAGAAGAAGATTCGATTCAGTGTTATGCTTGTGAGGATTGGGGCCATGAGAATGGTGCCCATGTAAAGTTGAACAGTCTTTTATATATGTATGCTAAATGTATCACAACACGCTAAATCAATATTTTGATTTAGGCCTATACTGTTGAAAACTAACTTAATAACTTTATTAGAATTTCTGCGTATTTCAGTCAACGTGAAGAATTAGTACTAAGATATATAATTTACGTCTACTTTAGTTTGATGTTTATAATCATTTTCTGTCCAATTAAAACTTTTTATAACAAAAATGACTTTTTTTACTCGTTACAATTATCCAAAAAGTTAAACGACAAAAATATAAATGGTGGACAAATATTTTTAAAAAATCAATGAACGTATATTCTTATGCCATTGATTTTTATAATTCTATTAAGTAACGTATCATAATCTTGTTTAGTGTGCAGAATGTTCCAATATAACATTTTTAAAAACATGTAAACTCGCAAAAGCTTACTTGTCTGAGAGTACCAGACCTTCCCCTACATGGAGCCGAATTATCGTATGAACAGGGACCAACCAAAACCTTAGAAGAAAGTTATGTTGTCTGATACGGTAGCCTTAGTGCGGTAGATCAAGCGACGAGAAGTTATTTGTCCCTCCCTTGCGTAGAGTTAAGGCAGTCGGCTAGCCAGATATTCTGATGCCTACTACCATGGGTGTTCACGAGTTAGCCCTTTCTCGCATATAAATCAGAAAAAGCAGGGGTGCATTTAAGCATTGCCGATGATTTCAAAGTTAGTTGCCACAGTTGCACGGTAATGTGGATGTAGCATAGTATCAAAACGGTTGACTTCTGCAGTCAGACTTCACCAACGTGGCGGCTCGTATCTCTCCGTACCAGCTTATCTGTCGGGACAGATTTGCGCTGTTGTGGGAAGCGATAACCGAGCGATCTCGCGATTAGCGGGAATGCGTGTAACATGAGCAATTACCGCCGAGTACACGATGGCGTCACGCCGCGAACTGCTACAAACAAAGGCTCCGCGCTCCAGATTCCTCTACCACAGGCGGCTCAGCGCTGACGCCCGCCGCACTAAGCCTCTCAGTCCCTTCACTGTTGAACTCGTCTGCTGCTGCTTCTTCTTTTTCTTCGTCCTCTTTTGTTTCTTCTTTGAGTGATAGGCAGAGGAAACGTCGCTTTGTTACAAGGCTCTTCCCCAATGGACCATCTCGGTTACGTTCTGTCAACAGTCTGAAGCCATCCTAAGTCTCCGCGTAGACCACTTCGTCAGCCCTCCATTGACTTCATTCCACGGCGAAAAAAATTCCCGCAGGTAGAAACGTCGACAATGAGTTTCCAGATGTGCAAAATGTGTTCGTCAGTCGAGAGCCATCCAATTGAATCATTATACACTGAAGAGCCAATATCGTGTAGGGCCCCCGCGAGCACGCAGAAGTGCCGCACCACGACGCGGCGTCGACTCGACTAATGTCTGTAGTGCTGGAGGGAACTGACGTCATGAATCCTGCAGGGCTGTACATAAATCCGTAAGAGTACGATGGGTAGGATATCACTTCTGAACAGCATGTTGCAAGGCATCCCAGATATCCTCAATAATGTTCATGTCTGGGGAGTCTGGTGGACAGCAGAAGTGTTTAAACTCTGAAGAGTGTTCCTGGAGCCGCTCTGTAGCAATTCCACACGTGTGGGGTGTCACATTGTCCTGCTAGAATTTGCCAAGTCCGCCGGGATGCACAATAGACATGAACGGATGCAGGTGATCAGACCGGATGCTTACGTACGTGTCACCTGTCAGAATCGTATCTATATTTATCAGGGGTCCCATATCACACCAACTGCACACGCCCCATATCATTAAAGAGCTTGAACAGTCTCATGTTGACATGCAGGGTCCATGGTTCATGAGGTTGTCTCCACACCCGTACACGTCCATCCGCTCCATACAATTTGAAACGAGACGTTCGACCAGGCAACATGTATCCGGCCATCAACAGTCCAACGTCGGTGTTGACGGGCCCAGGCAGGGCGTAAAGCTTTGTGTCGTGCAGTCATCATGGGTAGACGAGTGGGCCTTCGGCTCCGTGCCGATGATGTTTCGTTGAATGGTTGTACTTCTGTCACGTTGAACTATTCTCTTCAGTCGTTGGTGGTCCTGTTCTTGCATGATCTTTTTCCGGTTGCAGCGTTTGTCGGAGATTTGATGTTTTACCTAATTCATGATATTCACGGTACACCCGTGAAATGGTCGTACGAGAAAATCCTCACTTCATTGCTACCTCGGATATGCTGTGTCCTATCGCTCGTGCGCAGACTATAACATAACGTTCAAACTCAATGAAATCTTGATAAACTGTAGCAGCAGTAACCGATCTAACAACTGTGCCAGACACTTGCTGTGTTATATAGGCGTTGCCGACCGCAGAGCCGTTTTCTGGCTTTGTACATATCTCTGTATTTGAATATGCATACCTATGCCAGTTTCTTTGGCGCTTCAGTGTATAAGAAAGGTGAACGCGCTGGTTAATGTCCTCCTGGTAGCTAAACAACGTTATCTGGATAATTTTTTTTGTTTTATTTTCCTTCTGAACGAAAATATATTTGGGTAGTGATGATAAATTAGGTACCCTGTACAATAGCATGAGGAAAAAAACGACAATTATGCTCGTAAACCCTTGTTTGTGTATTACCTTTTCATAGATCTTTATTACTTATGCATATGTTTGTAAGGCTCAGTAGTTAAGTGGGTTAGTTCGTTTTGTTCGAACCGCGTTTCAATGAACCTTGTTTTGTGGAAATTAATATTATCTTCCCGACACAGTCAAGTTCAGATTGCAAAATCTTGTTGTAGTGCGGGAAGCAAGTTAAAAAGTTTTCGTAATCGTTTGGGTTACTTCGTCTCAGACCAAAAATCAACGCCATGTATGACGACATCTCATCAGTCGCACCGAACTTGACTGTGGCCATATCACACTCTGGTAATATCGAGATGTATACGCAGAAAGGTGATGAGTACCAGGAAAGCTAATGAGTACTAGTAGCATCTTGCATTGAATTAGTAAAGGGGCGTTCAATAAGTAACGCATCACTTTTGCTTTTCGACCAATTTCGGCTGAAAAATATGCCGAATTTGTTGTGGAACAACGTGAAATATTCCCGCTTCAACCCCTGTAGTTTCCTGAAGTCCCAATAGTTGGCACCGCTGTACGTAGCCTTCAAAATGGCGTCTGGAACGGAGGCGCATTCTGAGTATAGAGCTCACTGCGTTTCTTTAGGCGGAAAACCAGCACATCACTGATTTTCATAGGCGCTTGCAGAATGTCTAAGGACACCTGGCAGTGAAAAAAAAGTACGGTGAACCGTTGCGGCCGGCCGGGGTGGCCGAGCGGTTCTAGGCGCTACAGTCTGGAGCCGCGCGACCGCTAGGTCGCAGGTTCGAATCCTGCCTCGGGTATGGATGTGTTTGATGTCCTTAGGTTAGTTAGGTTTAAGTAGTTCTAAGGGACTGATGGCCTCAGAAGTTAAGTCCCATAGTGCTCAGAGCCACTGTTTTTTTTTTTTTTTTTTTTTTTTTAACCATTGCGCGAGGCGTCTGTCATCATCGCGACAAGGTCGTGTAATCCTTGTCCCATTTCCTGTGTGCCGGGTGACCGCACACAGCTGTGACTCCTGCAATGTTGGAACGTGCGGACACTCTCAGTCGAAGTGATCGACGGATCACAATCAAACACCTCGCTGCTCAACTGGATGTCTGTGTCGGTAGTGCTGACACACTAGTCCACCAGCTGGGGTGCTCAAAAGTGTATGCCTACTGGATTGTTCACCGCCTAACAAAAGAACATAAAGAGCAACGGAGGACCATCTGTGTGGAATTGCTTTCGCGTTACGAGGCTGATCGCGACAATTTTCTGTCGTACATTGTTGACAATGAAACATGGGTTCATCGCTTCGAACCGGAAACAAACCGACGGCAATCCATGGAGTGGCGCCATACGACCTCTCCCCCGTAGAAGAAGTTCAAAGCCGTAGCCTCAGCCAGTAGAGTTATAGCCATGGTCTTCTGGGACTCTGAAGGGGTTATTCTGTTTCATTTTCTCCCTCATGGTGCAACGCTCAACTCCGAAGTGTATTGTGCTACCTCCAGCAAATTGAAGGAACGACTTCAGTGTGTTCGTCGCCACAACAATACAATCGCTGACAATGAACCCAAGGCGAGGGATTGTTGCAGATGACGCAGCGCTCGTGTGTGGTTGGCATTGTTATGCTGAAGCAGAGGGTGCTCGATGTGTGGACGAACTCTTCAAATTCGAAACGCGATTACAGCACGCTGTATCTCACTCACCGACATAGTTACGTTTCACACCGCCATACTGTAGGCTACAGTTCGAAGCCCTCTGGTGGCAGAGGACTGCGAATATGTAGAGATGAAGAGTAAAGGTTTAGAATGTTGAAACTCTCTAGCACATTAAAACTGCGTGCCGCGCCGAGACTCGAACTCTGAACCTTTGTCTCATGTAGAGTGTCAATAATTTTTTTTATTTAAAAAGCTTCGAGAGTTTCCAAATAAAAATTCGGGACTAGTTTTCAGCACGTCCTCGTAAGCCAGGCTCTACAAATTTACTGAATGTGAGCTATATGTAAGGGATTTACCAGTAGAAAAAATAGATGCCTACCTGTCACGAGACATGCTGCAATTTTTACTAGAAATATAGGTATCCATCAAGAACTGGAAACTGACACGTTCATAAAGGAAGAAGAAGTCAAAGGAAGTGAATGAGAAAATACGCATTATATGAGAAAGCGTTAGGCAGCCCTTCCAAAATATAGAGCAAATTTAAAGTGCCAGAATCCGAAAAAGAATATAACGAGCATATTACGGCATGAGCTGAGAAAGATCTATATAACATACAGGAGACACAACCGAACCATGATGACTCATTGAAGATCTACCCAATATTGTTTCTGAGTCTTTGAACCCTTATCCAGTACAGTAACTTTTAGGTACAGTGATTGTGCGTTGTCGTTTATCCTTGAGATGTTTTTCTTTCCATTATTTGTGTATAATGGTTTGGTTTAAATTTCATGGATCTCTCCGATCTTACCTCACCGCTCGTGTTCACGTAGGTGTATGTGATGGTTTTCCAGGGTGTCATGTGCACGATTATGAAATATCAGTAGATGTAGATTTCATTCGCTTGAAATTGCGATCTACCCGCAAGTATCCTCCACATTTACAACCAGTCCTTCGACACGGCGAAAGGAGTCGTTCCCCGTTTGTTTGGCTGCTTTCCTCTTGTCACACATATATTCTTAATTGTAGCCTTTTAATCGAAGCGTACGTCAGACCGTTAATATATATGTACTTGTGTGAATCGCGAAGGAAATATTCCGCTTTTGTGTAGCTGTATCAGAAACGTGTTCTGAGTAAATGAACATATTACATCCTCCGACGTGCATAATCCTGACCGTCCAACCAGATAATTTCAGGCTTATGTTGTGAGACGCCTTTCGCGAAAATCAGTATCAGTATCGCTAACCTACGCTGGAGCAGTGGCTCTCGACTTTCGCGTGGCTCATTCCAGTCTCGGTGGTGAAAAAAATTCAGCGCCCCTGTTCGGCCGTCAAGGGGAGAAGATGTGATGGCGTAAACTTCCTGATCGCCAGACTTTGCGCTAACGATCTACGTTGTACGCCAAAGCTCTTCTCCTTGCTTCATGAAGTGAGGGAATGTGATCTGACAGTTAGATGGTGGCGCTAAGCTCGGCGACTTCCTTGGCGCTGTAAGGGAGGAGTACATTGTACGCAAGCGATTAGTCTTACCTTCTATATCTTTAGTTTATCGTGACAATAGCAGAATGGGTCAGAAAGTAGAGCTCAGAGACTTCGAACGTGGGGTAGTCATTGGATGTCACCAGAGTAACAAATCCATCAGGGAGATTTCAGCCCTTCTAGAACTGTCCGAGTCGATTGATGATGATGTGATTGTGAAGTGGAAACGCGAGGGAACAACAACAGGCAAACCATGGTCAGGAAGTCCTCATGGATTGACGAACAGGGACCGTCGAGGATTCAGGAGGGTGGCTGCAAAAAACTGCACTAAATCAGAGGAGGGAATCTCTAGTCGTTAGTTCTAAAGCGCTACAAGCATTCCAGCTAGCACAATGACCGTGCGTGTTGAGTTGAAAAGAATGGGATACAGTGGTCGAGTAGCTCCTCATAAGCCACACATTTCTTTAGTCAATGCTAAACGACGCTTGAGTTGCTGTAAAGACCGGTGCCACTAGAGAGTGGTTGATTGGAAACCAGTGATTTAGAGTGATGAATCACGCTATGCCCTGTGGCGATCTGCCTGAAGGCTCAAATGGCTCTGAGCACTATGGGACTTAACTGCTGAGGTCATCTGTCCCCTAGAACTTAGAACTACTTAAACCTAACTAACCTAAAATCACACACATCCATGATCGAGGTAGGATTCGAACCTGCGACTGTAGCGGGTCCAGACTGTAGCGCCTAGAACCGATCGGCCACCCCGGTCGGTCCGACTGAAGGGGTTGGGTTTTTGATGAATAACTCACGAACGTTACCTGCGATTATGTGTAGTGCTTACGATGATATGTAGTGCCAATAGCGAAGTATGGAGGAGGAGGACATGAACAAATTTTACAGCATTGTATACTGGGTGCAGCAGAGGAACACTGTGGCGACGATGACTGTCGGTATTAGAATGACTGTGGACCCTGTCATAAAACATCTGTGAGGCAATGATTTGTGGACAATAACATTCCTGAAATGTGCTGTCGTGCGCAGAGTACCTGGTGAGTTAGAATGTCGACTTCGCTCCAGACCCCAGCGTCCAACATCAATCTTCCCATTTTTCGGCAGTTTAGAAAGAACGGCCCGTCATTCCTCCACAGAGATTCCGACACACCGAAAGCTTCCATTCAGTCCTTGTTGACCGGTCCGGTGTGGCAGTTGAAAATAGCGAAACGAAAGCCGAAGTTTTTAAATTTCACGTTCAATAAATCGTTCACACATGAGAATCGTGGAAACATACCGTCATTTGACCATCGGACAGACTCCCGTACGGATAGTAATAAGCACCCCTGGCGTAGACAAACTACTGAAAGATTTGAAAGCAAATAAATCACCAGGTCCGGATGGAATTATAATTCGGTTTTACGAAGAGTACTCTACGGCATTGGCCCCTTGCCTAACCTGGATTTATGGTGAATCTTTCACCCAGCACAAAGTTCCACGTGACTGAAAAAAAGCGCTGATGACTCTGCTATACAAGAAGGGTAAAAGAACGACCCGCAAAATTACAGACCAACATCCCTAACTTCGGTTTGCTGCAAAATACTTGAACATATTCTCAGTTCGAATATATTAAACTTTTTTGAGACTGAGAAACTTATACCCACGAATCAGCATATTTTTAGAAAGCACCGCTCGTGCGAATGCTCCATTGCAGCCTGTTAGCGAGTGGCTCGAAGACTTCTTAAAAAATAGAGCCCAGTATTTTGTCCTCGACGGCGAGTGTTCATCAGAGACAAGGTTATCGTTATGAGTGCCCCGGGGAAGTGTGAGAGGACCACTGTTGTTGTCTATATACATAAACGATTTGGAGAACAGAGTTGGCACCAATTTGCGGTAGTTTGCTGATGATGCTGTGGTGTACAGTACGGCGTCGAAGTTCAGTGACTGTGTGAAGATACAAGACTACTTAGATAAAATTTCCAGTTGATGTGATGAATGGTTGCTAGCTCTAAATGTAGATAAATGTAAGTTATGCGGATTAGTAGAAAGAACAAACCTGTAATGATCGCATACAGTATTACTAGTTTCCTGCTTGACACAGTCAAGTCGTTTAAATATCTGGGCGTGACGTTGCAAAGCGATATGAAATGGAACGAGCATGTGAAAACTGTGGTAGGTAAAGCGAATGGTCGGCTTCGATTTACTGGGAGAATTTTAGGAAAGAGTGGTTCACCTGTAAAGGAGATAGCATATAGGATACTGAGGCGACCTGTTCTTGAGTACTGCTCGAGTACTTGGGATCCGTATGCGGTCGGATTGAAGGAAGACATCCGAAGCAATTCAGATGCGGGTTGGCAGATTTGTTACCGGTAGGTTTGAACAACACGTAAGTGTTACTGACAAGGGGAGGCCGCCAATTGTGAAATTCAGATTCAATTCATACTGCGCATAATAAAAGTTCTTGGCCAGAGGTGTAATGTGGCAAAGCACCAAGATGCACTCCTCAGCCGTTGTCGAGAAAATCGACAGTTAAAATAAACCGTTGCTCTGAAATACTCTCTACGATTAATAATTTTCGTCAGCGTCGTGGCGCAGCGGTAAGCGCTCGGGTTCGTAATCCGAAGGTCGCCGGATCGAATCTCGCACCGTGCAACTTTTTTTTGTATTTGTTTTTTGTAATTAAAATGTGTACACACACACACACACACACACACATATATATATATATATATATATATATATATATATATATAATTCCCGGCAATCAGTTGCAACAATTATGCATATAATAAGTTGTTGAAAGTCGTTTGTCGTGGAAAAACTGTCGACTTCGAACATCATTATGTTTTCCGCAAACAAAGTTGTATTTCACAAATGTTATTGCCTTCATAATGTTAACCATGTATAGTTAACGGAAGCCGTAGAAACGATATTCCGAAACGAATACGTATAGCGTAAGTCAAACGTTCGAATTAGAATAGAATTTTCTGTGGCAGGTATGAAATATAAACTCGCGTTACTCGCTCGTTACACTTGAAGGAGAGATGTTGAATGGGCCGAAACGAGCCGCCGCATAACAGCGCAGTTGCCTGATAACTCCGAAAGAAGGTAGATGCGGTCCCTAGCGCAACTTATAACATCGTCGAAAATCAGTGCGGACGTGAGAGCTTTGGTACACCCTGTTAAACAAGCGGAAAAATGGAGGCGGTACAATTAGAGAGCGACCCGCCTTCACCAACATGCATAAGCAATTCATTAATAGTTTATATATATATATATATATATATATATATATATATATATATATATATATATATATATATATAATTTACAATAATCTAATAATAAAAAAAAGTTGCATGGCGCGAGATTCGATCCGGTGACCTTCGGATTACGAACCCGAGCGCTTACCGCTGCGCCACGACGCTGTAGAAAACTTACTTATCGTAGAGAGTATTTCACCGCAGCGGTTTCTTTTAACTGTTGATTTTCTCGACAACGGCTGAGAAGTGCATCTTGGTGCTTTGCCACATTACACCTCTGGCCATGAGCTTTTATTATGCGCAGTATGAATCGAATCTGAATTTCACAATTGGCGGCCTCCCCTTGTGAGATGGTAATCCCTGGAGGGAGGGTCACGTTCTTCTCGAGAAGCACTATTGAGAAAATTTAGAGAACCGGCATCTGAAGCTGACTGCCACACGAATCTACTGCCGCCAACATACATCGCGCGTAAGGGCAACGAAGATAAGATACGAGAAATTAGTGCTCATACGGAGGCATATATATGGTTGTTTTTCCCTCGCACTATTTTCGAGTGGAACAGAGACGGAAATGACCAGTAGAGGTACAGGGTACCCTCCGCCACCCACAGTACGACGTCTTGCGAAGTATTTATGTAGATGTAGAAAGTGTCCCCAGCATACATCAAGCCGTCATAATGGTGAAAGGTGGACACGTCCGATGCTGACGTCCACTAACAGATGTCCGGATTATTTTGGTCGGAGAGTGTATTCCAGAGATACCTGACAAGCAAACCGCCCAAGCAGCGTCAGTTAAAAAGACCTTCATCAGGCCGTGAGCCAGACGATTAAATAAATAAAGCAAAAATTCAGGAATTGCAAAAGAAGGGATTAAACGATGTTGACACGCTACGTACCTGCCGTTACCCAGAACACGGTGACTTGCGGAGTAGCGATGTAAAAATAGTACCTATTCCTCGAGAAAAGTAACCGCAGGTACCTGGCAGTTGGCCATTAGACGCACGTAGTTGCTAGTGCAGCCAGACACGCAGTGTACGGATCATTTTCGCTGAACTGGTGTCCGTTGGCGGGACAGAAATGCTTGGCACGCAGGAGACGGCAGCGCGAGATGTGCCAAGAAGAGCGTGGCTTTGCGGAACGGCGAGCTGCGTGTCTCTCCAAGTCGTGACGGTCGCTGAACTTTGGAGCTGGTTCTCCCCCGCGGGAACACGGAGCGAAGCCTTGGCGTTGATGCGCTTTCTAAGCAGAAAAGATCTCTGCAAGCAATCTACAGCATGTATCCGGACCACCATCCGAGAACAGGGTTGCAGGCACAAAGAGGTCCGACCGCAGTCACGTGAACACGACAGTCCACTGCAGACAATAGCTATGCTGCTACGGACTTCATAACTTAAGTTCAGAACATTTCATACCACCTCAAAAACTCAGATCAAGTATTCCAGGTTTCCTAGAAATGTGGAGACGTTATGGACGACCGCGCATTTTGATTTCCCGATGTTATCGAGCAATGGACAACTCATTCGAACGAACAGGAAATTATGCACAGGTGGCTTTATAAAAGAACTCAAAATTCACTGAAATTAATCAGGACGTATGAACATCAGTTGCGGTTACATACTCGAAATTTAATTGCGAATATCTAACTAGTATCGCCCTAAGAGCTCTGTTCGGTGGTAGGTACAGAAAACAAAATTAGGAAGGAATATTAGGACTTAACGTGCAGTGGACGGCAAGGTCATTGAAGAGGGAACAAAACCTCGGAAGGATTTTCAAAAGAACCATTCCGGCACTTGTCTTAAGACCAGGTTCTCATTCAAAATGGTCGAAAATTCGATTTTTTATCGCATTTTTTGAAAGGTATATATGTGTCTAGAATGTTGTTCGAAGCAGTGTCACGGCCTCAGGTAGAAAACTTGTCGTGACGTGACGCACGTTCACAAAATGATTTATACTGCAGTATTCATACACTCGTAGTCGCCGAAAACGCTGGCGAACAACGTTTGCAGCCTGCCAAACGCAGCCTCGAAGAATGAGGGAATTGCTCTCTAGGAACAATTCGGGATAGAGAAAGGGTTGATGTACCCTCCTGGAATTGCAGACTAAACGTAAGTAACGAAAACATTTTTTCAGATCAAATTTTGGTCAAAACTGGTAAAAACATAATTTTTGTTTCGCCATATTGGATTAGCCATTTTGCATTTTGAAAATCTAACTTCAGATTTGTGTTCAGCGATATCAAAAATGTGGAATAACATGTAGTTTTTATGCAAATTGAACTAATAATAAATACAAACTTTAGACAGGTTTTTCTCGAGAAAAGATTTTTCAAAACTGCGTGCAGCATAAAAGAAAAACGGTTCAAACTATTAACCATTGACCCCCGAAAAGTGAACACTTTTCTTGGAAGCTTATACCTATAGTGCATGAAATTTTTTATATTAACTATTTTTGTAAAGCAATAAAGAGTTACGTGAAACTTGTTAATACAAACAATTTTTGGTAAAGCCATAAGAGTGGATATTGAAAATTTGTGGTAAGGTCTTATGGGACCAATCTGCTGAGGTCATCGGTCCCTAGGCCTACACACGACTTAGTCTATCTTTAACTAACTTACAGTAAGGACAACACACACACCAATGCCCGAGGGAAGACTCGAACCTCCGACGGAGGGAGCCGCACGGGGCGTGACAAGACGCCCTAGACTGCGCGGCTACCCCGCGCGGCACGTAAGAGTGACAGAAAA
The DNA here is from genome assembly GCF_023898315.1 of Schistocerca nitens. Classification (NCBI taxonomy): domain Eukaryota; kingdom Metazoa; phylum Arthropoda; class Insecta; order Orthoptera; family Acrididae; genus Schistocerca; species Schistocerca nitens. Next base: position 298,087,466 of record NC_064618.1, on the reverse strand, counting down.
AACTAACACAAAGTTCGAGTTAGGACCCTATCGTTAAATTTGTTATTTCATTGCTGTCATTTATAGGCTTCCATAAATTTAATGTAGTATCGACTGATGTTATCCATTTTTGATTTCACGTAACTCCTACGGGGCTACACTGTACGCAATCTGTGTACTTCAGACTCGCAGGTCCTAGATCAAAACATATTTCCGGGCGCCGTTTTGTCTTTTTATTGAAAATCAAATTTCAAAGTATGATCAATCATAATCCCCAAACAGACCCTTTGTATGTCTTTTCATTGTCTCAAAAAAAAATTCCAAACTTTTCCTATGTTTTGCTCATTTGAATGAGAACTTGACCATAAGCGATTTACAGAAACTACGGAAAGTATGAATCTGGATGGCCAGATAGGGAATTTGAAGCGTCATTTTCCCGAAGCGAGTGCTACGTGCAGACCACTGCACCATCTCTCGGTGCTAGGGAGAAAAGTCAAGGAAATATCAATAATACTACACCGACGGAAGAAAAAATTGTAACACCAAGGAGTTGTGCGACATAAACGAAAGTTGATAGGCGTGTTTCCACATCTGAAATATGACGTCTATTCAAATTTCGCACCAGTTACATAAGAGCGACTCTGATGAAAATCAGGTTTGCTTTCAATACACACTGCAACGGTCGTGAGCGTTAGTTACCTTGGAGATAGGACATGGTGAGTTGATATTAGTCAAGAACGTCTTTGAGGCGAGAAAGACGCCATTATCAACACCTCACTGAGTTTGAACGAGGCCGTGTAACAGGGTTACGAGAAGCCGGATGTTCCTTCTGCTATGCTGCACTAAGACTTGGCAGGAATGTAGCCACTGTACATGGTTGCTGGCGGTGGTGGTCATGAGAATGTACGGTAGCAAGGAGACCGGGCTCCGGAGGGCCATTTGGCGCTACCGAGAGGGAAGACCATCGTGTTCGGCGTAAGGTCTGGCGCACCGCAGTGCACCTGCAGCAGCAATTTGAGCCGCAATTGGCACCACAGTGACACAACGAACTGTTACTAACGGGTTACTTCAAGAGCAGCTCAGAGCCAGACGACCTGCAGCGTGCCTTTCACTGACCCCAAACCACCGCCATTTGCGTCTTCAGTGCTGTCAAGCGAGAGCTCGCTTGAGGGCTGGATAGAGGTCGTGTTTTCTGATGAAATTTGATTGTGCTTCGGTGCCAGTGAAGGTCGTGTGTTAGTTAGGGGGAGGCCAGTTTAGGACTCGCAACCAACCTTTCTGCGTACTAGACACATTGGACATACACCTGGAGTTATGGTCTGGAGAGCGATTTCGTATGACTGCAAGAGTTCTCTCGTGATCCCAAGCTCGCTGATTGCAAAGTTGTGCGTCAATCTGGGTTATCGACCTGTTTTGCTGCCATTCGTAAACAGTATTCCAGGGGGTGTTTTCAGACAGGTTAACCAACATATCATTGTTGTAACCCAACATGCTCTACAGTGTGTCGCCATGTGGCCTTGGCCTGACCAATAACCAGATCCGTCTCCAATCAAGTACATATGGGACATCAGCCGACGACAGCTCCAGCGTCATCCACAAACAGCATTATCCGTCCCTGTATTGAGCGACTAAATGCCATAAGCATGGACCTCCTTCCCATAAACTTACTTCCGGCACATGTACAACACAATGTATCCACGTCTGCATGCTTGCATTCAACATTCTGACAGTTACGTCGGTTATTAATGTAGCGGCATTTCACATTTGCAACGGCTCATTTCGCGATTACATTAACCTGTGATCTTCCAAATATATAATATTATGTAGACAAATGTATTCCCAATATTTCATTACTCTGTATTAATTAGTTTTGGTTTTGCGATTTTTTCGGTCAGTGTACATCCAAGCGCATGTAAGAACAAAAACGAAAGCTATCAAATAGTTTACATCTGTGTTACTCTCCTGTTAAGTAAAAGACTAGATTGGGCCGCTATCAGGAACTGGACATGTGGACTTCTCAAAGATTCTGTCCGCCTTGCGAGCACTGTTTCCACATTTTTTAAGATTTTGAAACCGTTTCATTGTTTGTTCCTATGATCATATTTGCACAGTTAACTGGCTGTGAGAGAGCCTGCGAGCAGACAGCCACAATCTTGTGAGAATTTCTTTCTGTTGTATTAGTATATTAACAGGAAATATTTTATGATTATTAACTTCATTTCTGAGAAAAATAATTTGTGTAGTAGCTAGTAATCTAGCTTTTTTTAAAAAAAAATTGTTGTAGGAAACAACGACCTAATAGTATTACAGTTATTTAGTAAACACAGTCGTGGTCGCTTTTAACTTGTTACTTTTTATTTGTTGATGATCGGTTTCGATCTACTACAAAGATCATCATCAGATCTACATTTTTTGGTGGTAGAAGGAATCTCTGACGTGGAGCAGGCTCGTCAGTGCTGGCGTTGTTCTCAACGACAGCACGGACATGGTAATAAACATGATTCGCAACGATAATAATAAATATGGCCTTACTGTTTTAGCTGTTGAAGTAACAACCTTTTTTCTAAAAATATGGGCTTTATCTGTTTGCATTCAAATTCGACAGCAGACTGCTGCAGCAAAAATAAAAAAGAACGACACTTGGGAAGATAACTGTGAAAGAAGTGAGAGTGGAAGAAAGAGAATTACGTTGGAATGAAGCATTTTCTATCTCGGCAATAAGTTAAATCGCCGGTATGTAACTCCTTTTACAAGTGTCGCATTCTTTTTATCACTATTGCCAACGCAAGCACACATTGCAGTTGATTGCTTCCTTACTAAGACATTTCTTATACATTTCTCGTTGAGCGTCCCTAACAACCAAATACACAGACACAGACACAGACACACACACACACACACACACACACACACACACACACACACACACACACACACACACACACACACACAATTTCCTAAAGTTAACAAAATTTCTTCGTGAATCATTAAATTTGTAAAAATGCAATCTCAACATTTTTGTGTGCATTTCCGCCCTGCACTTACTTCAACCGGTAGCTATACTAAATGCTACAACTTATCTTTCTTTTTATTAGTATTTACCTTCAATGATCTTGGGGAAACAGGCTCCGTCCTCGATTACGTCACTACTGACTGGGCACCAGACCTGCGAAGAAAGGACAGAGACCATTAGTTTGCAGATCAAGTTAAAAGTATAACAGCATCCTCTTATTCTTTGTATATCTCGCGAAAAATAAAGCTTCGCCGCAACGACAGGTAGATACAAACACAAGTTTGATTTTACCCATAATGGATTCGAGAACATGGTTGTTAAAATCAACGTTAAATGTAGGTTCAGCGATCTATTGAACGCGAAGGCACTAAAACTGACGCATTTCGAAGGTGCAAGCCTTCATCATCATAATTACTGTACAAGAATCACGTGAAAGTGATAACGATAAAAATATTGAAAATTCGTGACTTCTCTTGTAACCATAAGACTCGTTATCTTTGCAAACGAATCTGCTTTGTGGATGGACACAGCTGGGACATAAACAACTGTCGAGCGTCAACTGCTAATCTTGCACCAGACACTGGTCATCCGTAAATCTATATGCATTTCGTAACCATCTCCTAACGATGTCAACTTCCAGGACATAACTGTGTTGTCTGCATACAATCCCACAGAGCTACAGACGTGGTGAAAACATTAGACCTTCCTGTTCGGTGGGCACTTAGAAGCAATTTACATGTGGCACTCTCTAATGACGCCAATCTAAAAAAATTTGTACGAGCAGTTTCGCTACTGAAATTGGACGCGCTGACTGCCTTGTGTAAGTAATAGAATACATAGTCGACTGTGGTATGTGTGTGTATCCGTGTAGGAAGACCAACAGCACACATTAAAACCTACCGCCTATCTCCTCCTTCAGAAGCGGCCACCAAGTTATTGTACTTGTTAGTCATAGCTTTTAATGTGTGCTGTTCGTCAGTCTACATGGATGCACACATTGCACCGTAAGTGCAGTATTAGCTGTTAGGATTTGCTAGAACATGATATATTGTTGTGGGGGATACAATATACACTCCTGGAAATGGAAAAAAGAACACATTGACACCGGTGTGTCAGACCCACCATACTTGCTCCGGACACTGCGAGAGGGCTGTACAAGCAATGATCACACGCACGGCACAGCGGACACACCAGGAACCGCGGTGTTGGTCGTCGAATGGCGCTAGCTGCGCAGCATTTGTGCACCGCCGCCGTCAGTGTCAGCCAGTTTGCCGTGGCATACGGAGCTCCATCGCAGTCTTTAACACTGGTAGCATGCCGCTACAGCGTGGACGTGAACCGTATGTGCAGTTGACGGACTTTGAGCGAGGGCGTATAGTGGGCATGCGGGAGGCCGGGTGGACGTACCGCCGAATTGCTCAACACGTGGGGCGTGAGGTCTCCACAGTACATCGATGTTGTCTCCAGTGGTCGGCGGAAGGTGCACGTGCCCGTCGACCTGGGACCGGACCGCAGCGACGCACGGATGCACGCCAAGACCGTAGGATCCTACGCAGTGCCGTAGGGGACCCCACCGCCACTTCCCAGCAAATTAGGGACACTGTTGCTCCTGGGGTATCGGCGAGGAACATTCGCAACCGTCTCCATGAAGCTGGGCTACGGTCCCGCACACCGTTAGGCCGTCTTCCGCTCACGCCCCAACATCGTGCAGCCCGCCTCCAGTGGTGTCGCGACAGGCGTGAATGGAGGGACGAATGGAGACGTGTCGTCTTCAGCGATGAGAGTCGCTTCTGCCTTGGTGCCAATGATGGTCGTATGCGTGTTTGGCGCCGTGAGCGCCACAATCAGGACTGCATACGACCGAGGCACACAGGGCCAACACCCAGCATCATGGTGTGGGGAGCGATCTCCTACACTGGCCGTACACCACTGGTGATCGTCGAGGGGACACTGAATAGTGCACGGTACATCCAAACCGTCATCGAACCCATCGTTCTACCATTCCTAGACCGGCAAGGGAACTTGCTGTTCCAACAGGACAATGCACGTCCGCATGTATCCCGTGCCACCCAACGTGCTCTAGAAGGTGTAAGTCAACTACCCTGGCCAGCAAGATCTCCGGATCTGTCCCCCATTGAGCATGTTTGGGACTGGATGAAGCGTCGTCTCACGCGGTCTGCACGTCCAGCACGAACGCTGGTCCAACTGAGGCGCCAGGTGGAAATGGCATGGCAAGCCGTTCCACAGGACTACATCCAGCATCTCTACGATCGTCTCCATGGGAGAATAGCAGCCTGCATTGCTGCGAAAGGTGGATATACACTGTACTAGTGCCGACATTGTGCATGCTCTGTTGCCTGTGTCTCTGTGCCTGTGGTTCTGTCAGTGTGATCATGTGATGTATCTGACCTCAGGAATGTGTCAATAAAGTTTCCCCTTCCTGGGACAAGGAATTCACGGTGTTCTTATTTCAATTTCCAGGAGTGTATATAGTTGCAGGATAGTACTATCTTTGATAAGTGAATCAACTGCAGGCCTGTGTGGCCGAGCGGTTCTAGGCGCTACAGTCTGGAACCGCGCGACCGCTACGGTCGCAGGTTCGAATCCTGCCTCGTGCATAGATGTGTGTCATGCCCTTACGTTAGTTGAGTTTAAGTAGTTCTAAGTTTAGGGGACTGATGACCTCAGATGTTAAGTCCCATAGTGCTCAGAGGCATTTGAACCATTTTTGAAGCAGCTAGCTGCCTAGTTTACAGGTGAGCCTCGTGAGAGTGTTGTGAGCAAACATGAAGTGATAAAGGAAGAGTTCCAAGCTTGACAATGCATGTTTGCTGCTGGGTTTTCTCTTTTGGCGGTGTTTAATGGCACAGAAACTTCGAGGTATGTGATACTACAGGGCAATATAGGTATTTACATGGCTGTCAGTACGTGTTTTAGTACTGCGATGTATTGATTTGTTTCTTTGTTTTAAACCACTTGATAATGGGCTAACGCAGTCCCAAAACATGTTGTGATATGTCACACATACACTGAGATGACAAGGTAATGGGATACTTCCTAATATCGCTTCCTGCGTACAGCAGCAACTCGACATGCCATGGACTCAACAAGTCGTTGTAAGTCGCCTATAGAAATACTCAGCCATGCTGCGTACCATAAATGTTCGATGGGATTCATGTCGCACGATCTCGGTAGCCAAATCACTCGCTCGACTTGTCCAGAATGTTCTTCAAACGAATCGCGAAATGGTGTGGCCGAGTGACGTGGCGCATTGTCATTCATAAAAATTCCATCGTTGTTTGGGAGCATGAAGTTCATGAATGGCTGCAAATGGTCTCCGAGCAGTAGAACATAATCATTTCCAGTCAACGATCGATTCAGCTGGACCTGCGGGCCCGCATCTCGTGGTCGTGCGGTAGCGTTCTCGCTTCCCACGCCCGGGTTCCCGGGTTCGATTCCCGGCGGGGTCAGGGATTTTCTCTGCCTCGTGATGGCTGGGTGTTGTGTGCTGTCCTTAGGTTAGTTAGGTTTAAGTAGTTCTAAGTTCTGGGGGACTGATGACCATAGATGTTAAGTCCGATAGTGCTCAGAGCCATTTTTTTTTGGACCTGCGGAACCGACCTCATCCATGTAAACACAGCCCCACCACTATGGAGCCTCCACCAGGTTGCACAGGCAGTCACACTCGAACCCTACTATCAGCTCTTACCATTTGAAATAACGACTCTTCTGACCAGCCCACGGTTTGTCAGTCGTCTAGGGACCAACAGATACGGTCACGAGCCCAGGAGAAGCGGTGCAGGCGATGTCGTGCTGTTAGCAAAGCCACTCGTCGTACGTCACACACTGATTTCTGCGGTTAGTTCACGCAGTGTTGCTTGTCTGTTAGCACTGACAACTCTACACAAACGCTGTTGCTCTTGGTCGTTAAGTGAAGGCTGTCGGCCACATCGTTGCCCGTGGTGAGAGGTAATGCCTGGAATTTGGTATTCTCGGCACACTCTTGACACTGTGGATATCGGCACACTCTTGACACTGTGGATATCGGATTACAGAATTCCCGAGCGATTTTCGAAATGGAATGTCCCATGCGTCTAGCTCCAATTACAATTCCGCGTTCAACGTCTGTTCAAAAAATGGTTCAAATGGCTCTGAGCACTATGGGACTTAACATCTATGGTCATCAGTCCCCTAGAACTTAGAACTACTTAAACCTAACTAACCTAAGGACAGCACACTACACCCAGTCATCACGAGGCAGAGAAAATCCCTTACCCCGCCGGGAATCGAACCCGGGAACCCGGGCGTGGGAAGCGAGAACGCTACCGCACGACCACGAGATGCGGACTTCAACGTCTGTTAATTCCCATCGTGCTGCCATAATCATGTCGCAAACCTTTCCATATGAATCACCTCAGTTCAAATGACAGCTCCGCCAATGCACTGCCCTTTTATACCTTGTGTACGAGATACTACCGCCATCTGTCTATGTGCTTATGGCTATCCCATGATTTTTGTCGCCTCATTGTAAACCAATGGGGGCAGTATTATTCTCCGGGGAACGTTCACCTGAGCTCCGATAGGACCTGCGGTAATAACTGAAGGCGAATACCTGCTCTGCAACGCTCGCTAAACATAGATTTGCGCACAGCAAACGTTGCAGCGGGTCGTTTGTGGGGACGCTGGCAGACGCCGTGCCGTCTCCTGTCGCCAAGGGCAAGGTCCTGACCGCCACAGCTGCGCCACTGGCTGAGCGAGGTCGCCCACTACACTGTACTGTGCCGTACGTGCATCGCTTTGCAAGCGCCGCCGGTTCTCAGCCGTCGCGGGGGCGCTGCACTCCACGACAATGCGACATTTAGCTCCCCTTCAAACCTCATCCCAAGCGAGAAAAGTTTTTTCACGGCTGACTTGTCTGCGAATGTATGTTGCTTTCGATACAGGGAAGGCAGATACGGAAAGAATAAACATTGTGAAACTAAAATAGATTATAAGTAACATAGGAGAATGCAGGCAGGTGATGTCGTCCACAACCGCCAATATTTGGACATGAGTATAAACTGACGCTTTCAACGCAACTGCAGCAAGTAAGCGCTGTGCAAGCGAATTTAGAACCACGGTTTCCAGAGAAACTCCGGTAAGGCAAACACACACACACATACAGTAAACATTAGCGCATCACAAAACAGTGATGGCTGACGTCAAAAATTATCGATAGCGAAATCAATAATCAATGGCTGAGATAGGATTAACCCTGATCCTATGTTTTTGGTCAAGGAGGAGAGCTGGATTCCATGCACAATTTAAACAAAAACTGCCATCTCTATTAACAACGTTACTTGTTAATTTAATTTCAACTGATTCATTAATACCACTTTCCCCATAGCTGGAAGTAGATGCCAGATTCTCCGTGTTTTACAGGGCTATTACAAATGATTGAAGCGATTTCATAAATTCACTGTAGCTCCATTCATTGACATATGGTCACGACACACTACAGATACGTAGAAAAACTCATAAAGTTTTGTCGGCTGAAGCCGCACTTCAGTTTTCTGCCGCCAGAGCGCTCGAGAGCGCAGTGAGACAAAATGACGACAGAGCCGAGAAAGCGTATGTCGTGCTTGAAATGCACTCACATCAGTCAGTCATAACAGTGCAACGACACTTCAGGACGAAGTTCAACACAGATCCACCAACTGCTAAATCCATTCGGCGATGGTATGCGCAGTTTAAAGCTTCTGGATGCCTCTGTAAGGGGAAATCAACGGGTTGGCCTGCAGTGAGCGAAGAAACGGTTGAACGCGTGCGGGCAAGTTTCACGCGTAGCCCGCGGAAGTCGACGAATAAAGCAAGCAGGGAGCTAAACGTACCACAGCCGATGGTTTGGAAAATCTTACGGAAAAGGCTAAGGCGGAAGCCTTACCGTTTACAATTGCTACAAGCCCTGACACCCGATGACAAAGTCAAACGCTCTGAATTTTCGGCGCGGTTGCAACAGCTCACAGAAGAGGATGCGCTCAGTGCGAAACTTGTTTTCAGTGATGAAGCAACATTTTTTTCTTAATGGTGAAGTGAACAGACACAATGTGCGAATCTGGGCGGTAGAGAATCCTCACACATTCGTGCAGCAAATTCGCAATTCACCAAAAGTTAACATGTTTTGTGCAATCTCACGGTTTAAAGTTTACGGCCCCTTTTTCTTCTGCGAAAAAAACGTTACAGGACACGTGGATCTGGACATGCTGGAAAATTGGCTCATGCCACAACTGGAGACCGACAGCGCCGACTTCATCTTTCAACAGGATGGTGCTCCACCGCACTTCCATCACGATGTTCGGCATTTCTTAAACAGGAGATTGGAAAACCGATGGATCGGTCGTGGTGGAGATCATGATCAGCAATTCATGTCATGGCCTCCACGCTCTCCCAACTTCACCCCATGCGATTTCTTTCTGTGGGGTTATGTGAAAGATTCAGTGTTTAAACCTCCTCTACCAAGAAACGTGCCAGAACTGCGAGCTCGCATCAACGATGCTTTCGAACTCATTGATGGGGACACGCTGCGCCGAGTGTGGGAGGAACTTGATTATCGGCTTGATGTCTGCCGAATCACTAAAGGGGCACATATCGAACATTTGTGAATGCCTAAAAAACTTTTTGAGTTTTTGTATGTGTGTGCAAAGCATTGTGAAAATATCTCAAATAATAAAGTTATTGTAGAGCTGTGAAATCGCTTCAATCATTTGTAATAACCCTGTATATTCTGCAGGATGACCGGTGTCAAGGCAATTTTCTGCAATGGCACATTTGCTCAGGCTCGGTACACCAGTCCTCCACAGTCCTGATGTTATGTTATGTTGTGCCAACCCGGGACCTAGGAACGACGGAGAGGCTCCGTCCCCGCCGCAATGCTCCGCAACCCCACGACGACTACCGCAGTCCACTTCAACCCTCTGCCGCGCCACACCGAACCCAGCATTATTGTGCGGTTCTGCACCCTGTGGACTCCCCAGGGAACGTCTCACACCAGCCGAGTGTAACCCCTATGTTTGCGTAGTAGAGTAATGGTGGTGTACGCGTACGAGGAGAACTTGTTTGCGCAGCAATCGCCGACGTAGTGTAGCTAAGGCGGAATAAGGGGAACTGCGTAAAAACCATCTACAGACTGGCCGGTTCACCGGACCTTGACACAAATCTCCCGGGCGGATTCGTGCCGGGGACCAGGCGCTCCTTCCCAGTCCGGAAAGCCGTGCGGTAGACCGCGTGGCCAATCGGGCGGGCCACAGTCCTGATAGTCTGACCAATGTATGGTATGCCACAATTGCAAGGAATAAGAAAGATGTACATCCGTCTTATGCAATCCAAGATCATCTCAGCGGAACCTAAATGGCCCCTGATCTTAAACGGTGGTCGAAAACCACATTTCACATCATGGCAAAATACGACCAATTCTGTTCGAAATGCTCCCTGCGTTAGGCAAGAAGGCTGCATCATCACCGTTCACACGATGCGCGATTGGTCGATAGGGTAACGCACTTGTGATCTGTCTTTCACGGCAACCATTCTGACGAAAAGTGACCACGAGGTGGGTCAACTCAGCCGACAAACCCTCAGGGCCCGAGATGACATGGGCCCTGTGAAGTAAGGTACGCAGTACTCTTTCATGTTGAGCCAGAGGGTGACAACAGCCAGCCGTTGTCAGCCTGCAAATACAAGCGAGTGTGAGCAGGCTTCCTATAAACTGCATGTCCCAACGTACCACCAACTTTCCTCCTGATCGACACACCAAGGAAGAAAAGACAGCCATCCTTTTCCACCTCCACCGTGAAACAAATATTCGAGTGACTGAATATAGGTGTTCTAAAAAGTCGTTCATATTCTCACTGCCATGAGGCCAAACAACAAAAGTATCGTCCACGTATCTGAAAAAAACACGCAAGTTTCGAAGACGTCGACTCCAAGGCACGTTTGTCGAAGTCTTCCATAAACAAAGTGGCGATAATAGGTGACAACGGGCTTCCGATCGTAATTCTATCTGTCTGCTCGCAGTGCTGGTCACTGAATTAAAAGTAAGTAGAAGTCAACATATGTCGAAATAGGTTCGTCAATCCAACACCAAACCTAACCCCAGTCACCCGTAACAAATCAGACAGGGGAACACGAGTGAAAAGAGAGACCACATTAAAATTTACTGCAATATCAGAGTCATTCAAAGGCATTCCCTCTAATCGACGTAAGAAGTCCGCCGAGTTCTTATTGTGATGCTCTCACACAACAGAGTAGCTAGGTGTTTTGTTACACGATGAGTTGGAGCACTGATGTTACTCACAAACGCCCACGTACACACACACAATTTAACGAACATTTTATCACTAGATGGCGCCGTAAGCGGCAGAATATGTAAAATAACAGAAGCGAAGTACACGGCTGTTCCTCAGTTTGTGTCTGATTCAGTTTGAGGCCCTCGGCATGAATGTCTCAATGCAGGGTCTCGCGCTGCTGGTAAACGTCGTTTACAAGAACGGTGACTATGCGCCATTAGCCCTGCATAAGTTCCGGGCACTCAGGAGTGTGATGTCTGCTAAGTGTCTGGAGAAAATGATTACGAAACTCGAAAAGACAGATTCTTCTGAAGTGCAATGTGGCAGGAGGAGGAAAACAACCGTGTAGAAATTGCAGATTCTTCCACGCAAGCTAATTATACGAGGGCTGGAACGTTAATAGTGGCAACTATTTATTTACAGCTCGTACAAAATTGATACGTGTTCCAAAGTTTACTGACCTTCAAAGTAGTCACAAGCATTGGGTATAACCCATTGCCAGCGATGTAGAAGTCGTAGGATACTCTTAGCAGTGGCAATTGTGTTGACATTTCGAGCGGCGCGGTCTATTGCCCGTCGAATTTGTAGCAGTTCTGAAGCGAATGCCGTGAAGTGTTTCCTTCAGTTTAGAAATCGAGTTGAACTTACAAGGGCTTAAGTAAGGGGAGTGCAGTAGGTGGTATAGCACTTAGCAGACCCATCAGTCAAACAAATCTGTAACAGCTGGCACTGTACGTGCTTGAACACTGTCCTGCAAAATGATGGTCAGGTCCTGCAGAAAGTGTCATCACTTCTGTCTCTAAGCTGGTCAAAGGTTGTGCTCACAGAGACAGAAGTGATGACACTTTCTGCAGCAAATTTTGTTGCTTTCAGATGACAAGCCCAAAACGCACCGTAAAGGCGTTATATGACGCAATCTTACTGCCAGTAATCCTGCAGATTCAACCGCGATCAATCACGTATTAGAGATAAGGAACAGTTTCCGAACTGCTTTGCCGCTTTGTTAACAGCGACGCCCCTTGGAATGAATGAATTGCTGATGGCGTTATGTGAGGCATGTAAATAGAAAGATGGAAGAGAGTGGGACTGGTGTACGCCTGGAGAACACCTGCCATCATGTGTAACGCCAACAGTGCATTAGAGGAACAGCTCGAAGACAATGGTTCTTTCAACATGACAATTCCCCCCTGTCATAGAGCAGCATCTGTGAGGCAATGATTTATAGGCAGTGACATTCCTCAAATGGACTGGCCTGCCCAAAATCCCGATCTGTGCACGCTGGAATACCTTTAGAATGAGTTAGATCGTCGGCTTCGTTTCACACCCCAGCGTGCAACATCACTACCTTGTCAGGTTTGCTCTTCTCCTTAAGAAGACCGGACTGCCATTTCTCCAAAGACATTCACATACCTCACTGAGAGTACGGTGGCATCGAGGCGAAGAGTAGACACACTAATAAGTGTCCGCACACTTTCGATCAGATAACGTACTAGTAAATGTTAATGTTGCAGTCTCCGTTCATGCGATGTTGCCACTCTTTGCATCAACTCCGTTAGCCGCGTGAACGTTCTGCTTCTATGACCATGCAGAAAATTTCTGAGTTAGCCTCAGCACCAAATTGCAAAGGGTGTATCTCTAATGGTAATACACATTCCGTCACGAATAATGTCCGGTCGACCGACTCGATAAAACGCCTAGCTTTCGGCGGCGGTTGGGAACTTGGTTTCGAGTTCCACATTGTTCTCAGCACCACTCGTGGCACCGAGGGCTGAAATCGATCCGCGCCGTGCAGACACGTCGTGCGTCGGGTTACCCGTCTTAGTCACCACGGTCGATACCCACCAGGATCGACACACAGCCGCTGTCGATGACCTGTACCGTCGAAACCCATCCTGCGACTCCTCTGTAGTGCAGACGTAATGTGTGACGCGCCTCTTTAGTTACATCTGCATTCTGCGTCTTACTTAGAGGCAATTGGTCTCTTCTTAACCACATCTGTGGTCTGGCAGACAGTTTTGATTGTCACATAAATATTGAATGTCTCAAAATCAGTCTCCGTTACTGTATTACTACTATTCTGCTGGTGCCAAGCGAGAGCAGTTATTCATCTCAATAATAACTGATCAATGAAAGACGCAAACTTGAAATTTTCAACTATTATAAACTCTCTCAGTATGTGAGAGTTTTACCAAGGACTCGAGAAAAGTGCTCGTGTCCACATATCTATACGTCATTTCCATGTGTCCTGCTGATCATTAAACCGAATTGGTAGAGTTTTTTAAATTTATGTTTTTATAGTAGGAAATGATTCTCGCATCTAACTGGGAACAGCTTGTTCAAGGAATGAGGTGCAAAATTGGACTGTTGCGGGTTTTGTTTCATCTCAGGATGAAGAGCAACGTATGTCAGGAAAAGTACGAGTCCAGTGACCACCATCTATGTTTGACGTCAACGTATGATAACCACTCACAAACAGCAGGTAGCAGCACTAGAGCTGAGGGTATATAAAACGTGTTGGGGGACGCAGAAAACAGTGCAGTCGCCGTAATGCAGAAGCGGAACGATTTATCCGACGTTCAAGAGCGGATGATCATTCGCTTTCGTGGCAAGAGTGGAAGCATTTCTGAAACAGACAAATTTGTAATCTGTTCGTATGACAAAATGGCGCTATCCAAAACCGGTACCGAGGCACCTGTGTTGCACGGCGAGCCCCATTTCTGAGCACATCAATCACAACGAAGTCAGATCGCGTTAATATTCATTCTTGGGTCAAAATTTCGCATAAAAATGGCAATTTTCGGGACATTACTACTGAGGCTACACCAGTTATGTACTCAGTTTTAGTTTTAAAAAATGTGTAGTAGGCTTTCAACTTCCGTACAAATTCTGCTTTCGTGGTGGTGAAATTCTTTTTGACGTCATGTTGCGAGATCACAAACGCTTGCCTCATCCAGTACTGACGAAACGACAACTTCAAAATGAAATCTAATTTAGAAAGGATAACTGGTATTGCTATTTTCTCGATAAGCATATAATAACAAATTTTCATATCGTGAAGATTTAGCTTCTTGGTCACACCACAAGGATTGCATTGCCTCGCTGACTCACGTGCCATCGCTGATGAGGTCATTGCACATGGAACACATCCTCGGATTGAACAATAACTGGAACGGGTTGTGTCTGTTTGCAGGAATCATTCTCAATTTCCCTCAGTAGATTTTGGGAAATCACAGTAAAACTAAATCTGGCTGTCCATGGAGGGATGTCAACACCGTTACTCGCGAAGACGAGTCCAGTGCTTTAATCTCGGTGCCAAGTAGTTTGGTTTTCAGTCGGTGTGGACAGAATCAATTTATTTTGAATAAAGTAATACCTAATGAAGATATTCACGTTACGATGCTTAAGCTGAAATTTCACAAGTCTGATACGATTCTTGGAAATGTGCTTGGCATCAGATTACAGTGTGATGTTGTGGATGAATATCAAACATTATCACTTGGATAAAGGCTTCATGGACCTCTTACTGCGTCAGATTTGTATGGTAGCTTATGCTTTCGACACCTTCTCTGACGCCATCGTCAGGACGTACCTGTAGGCCGAGTGGTACTTTATTTAGTTGGCCGAAAGGGAACACACATTTCACAAGAATTTCTGCAAATGTGACTCAAAATCAACAACCGCTTTCGACTTTCGTTAGCGTTCGGTACGGGCCTCTCACAAAACCTTATGCACATTTATCAGAGATTTATAAAAACACACCGTTCTTCGTACGATTAATTATAATTATTGTTATAATTAAAAGTCATATAGGTTGTTATCATCAATAATTTACAAATTAAGCATGAAACACACTTCAACGCACAAGCTTTCAAGACATGCTCTGGTAACCAAGACAGGAGATTAATAAGTCCTAGCGTCATGATAATGTCGTCGTTTATGTAATGGAAGGATGTAGGTTCGCATCCCGCTATACGCAATTTTTTTTTCGTCTTAGAGTTGTCAACACATTCTGGGACTTCCCTACGAATGTAACACAACTATGTTCTGCAGTATTCGATGGTACTTTCCGTCTGATTAGAGAACTAAGGGTGAAATAAATATTTGGAAATTTCCGAGAAAACTGCGAATGAAAACAGCAGCTTAAAAATTCATACATTTCCTTTTTGCAAATATTTGGCTCTTTATTTTCGAATATATGGCGATTTCAGAGTGTGTGGTTAGGCAGGAGCCTAAGAGGGCATTTTAACTTGCTGTGAGTGAAACGATGAGCAATAACATTCATATTCTTCCTTGTCAAAAGCAGTTCCTACAGCTGTCAATATCGCGCGAGATGACGTCGCGTCTGTTGAAAGTCTTGTGAAATGGGTGTTACCCTTGATCGAATTGTGTCTTGGAGACGTCACGAAGTCACGAAACTTGCATATACGAGGGGCATCCAGTAAGTAATGCAGCACATGTTTCTTTTTGTGAACGTAGGTTGGTTTCATTCATCCCAATACACAATATTACTCCCCACTATTTTGGCTACAAGACCCTATTTTTCAACATATTCTCCGACCCATGCGACGCCCTTAAGCCACCTTACTGTGAGGGCCTGTATGCCCGCAAGCTACAACTCTACTGGTCGACGTCGGAGGCAACGTCTTGCTGCATCCATAACTTTCCCATCATCCACGTACGGCTTCCAGCGGAGTGCGTCTTTCAGTGTGCCGAACAGTTGGAATCCGGCAGGTGCGAGATCCGGGCTGTCGGGTGGAAGAGGAAGAACAGTTCAATGAAGTTTTGTGAACTTCTTTCGGTGGAACAGCGTGTAAGCGCCACCAATAGGAATGTGCAGTTGAGCAGCGAGGTGTTTGACTGTGAACTGTCGGTCACCTCGCATGAGTGTATCCGCAAATGCCTACGAGTACATTGCAGGAGTTACAGCTGTGTGCGTCGGCCGGCAAGCGGGAGATGAACAGATTTGCGCGACCTTGTTGCGATGACGGACACCTCACCCAACGTACAGCTCAGCCATCTATCGGACTTCATGAATCCTTGGGGGCTGGAGCGGGAATATCCTACGATGTCCTCAAAAAATTCCGCATTATTTCAACCGAAATTGGCCGAGAAAAAAGAAAGTATTGCATTACTTACTGAACGCCCCTCGTAGAGAATACGTCGATGTTATCACGGAGGAATATCGGTACCCGCCAGGGTAGCCGGGCGCGCCTACCCGAGTTAGCTACTTTTTCTCCGTTAGTAGCATTAATCCGGTGGAGGTTATAGGCTCCTCTACTTGCCAGGTTAGCCGAGAGCGGTAATGCTCTGCTTCCTGGACTCTGGTAGGCGCGCCGGCTCCGGATCGAATCCGTCCAGCGGATTAACGACGAGGGACGATGGGCCGGCCAGCCTGGATGTGGTTTTTAGGCGGTTTTCCACATCCCGCTAGGTGAATACCGGGCTGGTCCCCACGTTCCGCCTCAGTTACACGCGTTGCAGACATTTGAAACACGTCCGCACTATTTCACGATCTACACTAGACGTGTACACTGATTCCGTCCTGGGGGGTACGGAGAGGCGGCAGGTGGGCATCCGGCCATCCCTTAAACTAACACTGCCAAATCCGTTGTAACCACGCCGACCCTGCGATCACTGCGGGACTATGGCGTAAGCGAAAGAAAGAAATATCACAGAGGAATATTAGTAGCGATTTTTATTAAAAATGGAATTCCTTCAGATGTACTTAAGATTTTATATTTACTTCGGTACTAGTTTCGACGTTGCGTCAACGCCATCTTTAGGCCCGTACACTTTGATCATATCAGTTTTGTGTGGCTCAGTCTAGAAGTCCGCGGTGAGACCAACACGTGCTCCACATGGATGGCGGGCGGTAACTAGTGTGTCCCACCTTCATGCAGTTTAAATATGGATGTACGAAGATATTAGTAGCGATGTCGACTTCTTTAGGCACTGGATAAATCGGCTTATTTATCTCTAACCTTTCAACGTCAACCGTGTACTACCAAGGGCGCACAGAGAAATAAGCTAAATTAGCCATCGTCTAACGAAATAAAGATCGCTACTAATGTGCCTCCGTCATAGACACCGACATAATCTGCAGTAGTCTGTGCAAGTTCCGTGACTTCGTGACGTCTCCATGACAGAAATTGGTCAACTAAATAATGAGACAATACAGTCTACAGATATCTCCTGACGATGAAGATGGAAGCAGCTGTCGAAAGCTTGAATTTACTAGTACATACAAATGTAACGTGGTAAGAAATCCGTGTAACATTTACCCAAAAATGTCACCGCGAAAAACTACGTTCTCGTAAGATTACTTCTGCAAAACATATTCAGTGCACCGCTGTTCATTTGCTTTAATCATTCGATACGAAATGGTCATTATAGCTTTTCAACGTAAAATTGTCACATTGGAAATTTTAGAATTTTTTCATTAATTCCTTTCTCTTAGTTCCCATAATTTACAAATTTGCAGTTTTCAAAGTTGTTAACGTCGTACACAGTTCAAACGTAAGTCCAACTCACTGGTATGAAATATAATTTACTGTATTCCGATTACCACTGTTTCTTTTGAGCTACATGACATCAGCCGACCGGTGTGACCGAGCGGTTCTAGGCGCTTCAGGCCGGTACCACGCTGCTGCTACAGTCGCAGGTTCGAATCCTGCCTCGGGCATGGGTGTGTCTGATGTCCTTAGGTTAGTTAGGTTTAAATAGTTCTGAGTCTAGGGGACTGATGACCTCAGAAGCGAATTTTTTGAACATGGCATCAGTTGTCAGATGAATGATTGTCAATTCCGAACTCGTAACACTGAAGTCTTAGGTTGAGCCTCATACTGAGTTAGAATATGTTGCCTAGAAAAGTAATATTAATATACAGTGCGAGGTGGCACAGAGGTTAGCACTCTGGACTAGTATTTTTCACTGTTCACATCATCGTCCAACCACTTAGGCTTAGTATAACTGTGGTTTTCCTGCACTACTTAGGCAAAACAGGGGATGGTTCTTTTGAAAAGGCATAACTGGTTTCCTACCTCAGTCCGAGTCTGCTCTTAGTCTCTAACCACCCAGTCGTCGATGTGACGTCGAACTATATTTTTGCTTTCTTCAGGGGTGCTAGTTCTTCAAGGTTCGCAGGAGAGCTTCTGTGAAGTTTGGAAGGTAGGAGACGAGGTACTGGCGGAATTAAAGCTGTGAGGACGGGGCGTGAGTCGTGCCTGGGTAGCTCAGATGGTAGAGCACTTGCCCGCGAAAGGCAAAGGTCCCGAGTTCGAGTCTCGGTCCGGTACACAGTTTTAATCTGCCAGGAAGTTTCATATCAGCGCACACTCCGTTGTAGAGTGAAGATTTCATTCTAGAAACAACCCCCAGGCTGTGGCTAAGCCATGTTCAAATGACTCTGAGCACTATGGGACTTAACTTCTGTGGTCATCAGTCCCCTAGAACTTAGAACTACTTAAACCTAACTAACCTAAGGACATCACACACATCCATGCCCGAGGCAGGATTCGAACCTGCGACCGTAGCGGTCGCGCGGTTCCAGACTGAAGCGCCTTTAACCGCACGGCCACAACGGCCGGCTAGGCTAAGCCATGTCTCCGCAATATCCTTTCTTCCAGGAGCGCTAGTTGTGCAAGGTTCGCAGGAGAGCTTCTGTGAAGTTTGGAAGGTAGAAGACGAGGTACTTGCGGAATTAAGCTGTTAGGACGGGGCGTGAGTCGTGTTTGGGTAGCTAAGATGGTAGAGCACTTGCCCGCGAAAGGCAAAGGTCCCGAGTTCGAGTCTCGGTCCGGCACACAGTTTTAATCTGGCAGGAAGTTTTATATTTTTCCTTACTGTTTCCCAAACTCAGTCAATGCTTCATATCAGAGGTACTCCCGTTACTTTGATAAGCATGTGCAACTCTGATGTCACCATTCGCGTACAACAGCCACGCAGTTCTCGATCACTGAAGCTGGCGCTAGAAAATAGCAGTGTCTGGTGTCGCGCATAACACGGAAGCCGTACAGTAGGGGCGGGCGTCAAAGCGTGAGGCTGATAACTGCGGCTGTTGCCTCCTTTGACTGCCTCCGCGCCGACAGCCGGTGACAGCATGATGGACATGTCGATGGGAGCGCTGGGTGTGGCCGCCAGATAACACCTGCATTCACCGCCGTGTCTCCACGGCGACACTCCCGTGAGCCCTTCCTTTCCTGCTGATAACCACTGTCTGCCTTTAGAGGTTGGGGGGAGGGAGGTTAAAGAAGTACTTAATACTTATCTAGCGCCAACCTTGTACAAGGAAAAGAACCTGTATGAGACCCATAGGTAACACAATGCAACGTACGGTGCTGGTTAAAAAATCAGTTCTGGGAAAAAATTTACATTATTCAGTAAACAGTTTAATATTACTTTATCCTTCTATTTTAGGGTATAGACCATATTGTAAGAGGCGTGTTTTTTAGGCCGGTATTACATTATCAAATTTATTTGTCAAAGATTTGATCAAAGATGTGATCAAATATTCCGTCAAATATATTTGATAAAGATCTTTGACGTAGCGCTAGAAGGGGTATTACACTGTCATCATATTTTTCGTCAAAGTTCAAGATGGCTGACAACAACAACTTGTTATTAACCGCAGCAGTTGCATGTACCAAAAAATGGTTCAAATGGCTCTGAGCACTGTGGGACTCAACTGCTGTGGTCATAAGTCCCCTAGAACTTAGAACTACTTAAACCTAACTAACCTATGGACATCACACACGTCCATTCCCGAGGCAGGATTCGAACCTGCGACCGTAGCGGTCGTGCGGTTCCAGACTGTAGCGCCTTTAACCGCTCGGCCACTCCGGCCGGCACATGTACCACAATTGCACTGTGTGCACATGCGGAAGAGAAGCAGGGGAAAAAAAGGAAACATACCTGGGTGAAGCCGTGGGTTTTACGACACGATAAAAGCATCCAACAAAACTTGTTACGTGAGCTTATAGTGGAGGACGTCAAGTCGTACATCAGCTTAAGAATGGATGAGCATACATTTCTGTATGTGCACAGTGAAGTGTATCCTCATATCACAAAGCACAATATTCACTTAAGAACTGCTACATCCGCAGAAGACAGGCTCACTGTAACACTCCGATTCCTTGCTACAGGAGAGGGTTAGGTTTGGTTAGGTTAGGTCAGGTCTCCAATCTTCTTAATCTATTTTTGTATTCATGGTCCCTCACGTTGTAAAGCGCCTCATCAGCTTCATACATCTCTATTAATTTTGTAGTTGTCGGCACACACCAATTGTATTTACCGGCAATGTTTATAAAAACACTACAGATGACAGAACGCTGCAGCGATGCTAGCGCTCCATGTGGTAACATGTCACATTGCAGTGAACAGAAGACAAGCGACTTCTTTGATCAAATCTACAGCGAGGCCCTAGATTTGATCAAATATTGGACGACATTTGACAAAGTTCCCTATTACACCATCAAATATCTTTGACGAAGATATTTAACAAAGAAATTTTGTAGTGTAATACCGGCCTTAAGTAAGGTCCGTTTTGTTGTTGAAACTAGCAGTTCGCGCGCATACCGCAACGAGCTCGTGTGTCGTGTACCGGCATGCCTCGGGAACAACAGTGCTGAGTTTCAGCTCTGTAGCTAACCTGTACGGTTCTGTTCTGTGCTTTCAAAATGTTTAAGACAATCAACTCGCCCGCCGCGTGTGAGGTTCGCTCAATGATAATGGGTTTTGTTAGCAAGGAACCTGTGTGCTGCAGAAATTCATCGACATATTTGCGAAGTATACGGTGATACTGTTATGAGCGAAAGCAAAGTGCGTTAAGTGGGTACGAGAATTCAAAGATGGCCGTGACAACGTCCATGATGAGGACCACTCCGGTCACCCTTCTTTGAATACAGATCACAGTGGCTTCCGTTGAGGCAATGATTCGTGAGAACAGGCACTTCACAATAATAGGCCTCTCAAACCAATTTCCTGACGTGTCGAGATAAGTACTTTACAACATTGTTTCTGAACGCTTAAGTTTAGGAAACTGTGGTCCCGAAACTCCTAACAGAGGGCCACAAAAACCAAAGATCTGAGTGTGCGATGAAGCTCTTGACTCGTTATCACGAAGAAGGTGACGGCTTCTTGAGTCAGATCGTAACTGGAGACGAAACATGGGTTTCGCATATCACGCCCGAATCGAAGCAACAGAGCATGGAATGGAGACACACACACTTGCCTGTAAAGGTGAAGGCCAAACAGACTCTGTCCCAGCGCAAAATCATGGCGTCGGTTTTTTGGGATAGGCATGGTGTTTTTTTGATCGACTTCATGCAACGAGGAACCACTGTCAATGCAGAAGCATACTGCCAAACCCTGAGAAAGCTACGCAGAGCGATTCAAAACAAAAGACTCGGCATGCTGACAAAGGCAATTGTCCTTCTCCATGAAATGCAAGACCTCACACTGCAGGTCAGACGTGCGATTTATTGGACAGTTTTGGCTGGGAAGTTTTAGACCACCCACCCTGCAGTCCTGATCTTGCGCCGAGCGATTACCATCTGTTCCTCCACCTCAAACAACACTTCAGTGGCAACCTTACAACGATGACGACGACGTGAAAACGGCATTTTGCATGAAATTTTTTTTGTACTTATAGAATTCAGACTAAAAAATATTAAAATTCTCCTATTCCATATAGTTTAGAAACTTCATGAGAGAAGCTTACTATATGTAAAGAGATTAAACAGAGAAAAAATTGCAAAAATCTCATGAACAGTTTCTGAGAAAAACGTACATATATTATTTTTTTGAGTATAAAATTTTTTAATTCCGTAAAGAAGTTAAATATATACAATACAAGTAATTAAACAGTAAATGTATTGTTTCCATGTAAAGCATGGTACATAATTTAATTGCCGTATCTTCAAAATTGTGGATTTGGTTCATCTTTTAAGGAGCGTGTGTTTTTCGTGACTGTCCGCCCTTAAATGTTAAAAAAAAAAACTGCCTCTGTATACCAGTACAGCTGTTAGTTCAATAGTTAAGTGTATTTACTTTTCCCTCGAAGAACTATAACATTACAACTATATTGTAAAATAATAAATACCTTCCCAAATATTGGTACTATACCCTACTAACAAACCTTAAAGTTACTATTGTTCAGAAACCTTAACTCATTTTATTTTCATTTGTTGAATAAGAACTGTTCTTCAGTATCCTACAATTATGACACTTTTATGAGGCTTTGCATTGCCATCTCTACACATATTCAGGAATACTTTTTTAAGACTCTTAGGGTGTACATAAAGTCCGGGAACACTTTCAATTCTTTATTACACAAGAACATAACATTGTACTGATATCATACATATGTCATTGTGAAGAGAAACCCCGAAATTTTTTTTTATGTATACCGCCACAGCATAGTTTGGTAATTTGCCAATAGTCAGCGCTAGTCGCAAACATGGCGAATTCAGGTGCGGAGCGAGCTGTTTCCTGAAATGGCCTCCCCGATCACCAGACCTCACTCCGTGTGACTTTTTTCTGTGGGGACACATTAAAGATCTGGTGTATGTACCGCCTCTACCACGTGATGTAGCAGAGCTCTGGGAGAGAATACGGGAAGCGACTGCCACAGTTGACGATGCCTTGCTGGGACGGGTATGGCAAGAATTCGATCGCCGTATTGACGTCTGCGGGTCACTCATGGTTCGCATATCGAATGTTTGTAAATAAGAAAAAAAAACCACTTTCAGAGTTTCTCTTCAAAATGCAAATGTATGACATCTGTACAATGTTAAGTTCTTGTGCAATAAATAATTGAAAGCGTTCCTGGACTTTATGTACACTCTGTATTTGAGAGTATTGGGGCCAGTACCTTCCTTCAGGGAGAACGTTCTCAAATGACCTCCATCGGCTGTGCTGTCGTTGAAAGTCAACGTAGAACCTAGGATTCCATAGAAGGAAGGAGATGAACCTGGTCAAGTTGAAGTCCTCGGTCAGGTTGTAGCGCTTAGTTAACAATAGCCGAGGGCTGACAGTGTCTTACGCTGCTGATAAGTCAACAAAAACAGTACATTTTCCTGGTTCTAACAAAAGCTGGCAAGCCTTGAATTTTGGATTCTTTCTTCATGAACTAAAGCTCCTTTTCCAGATTTTCCCTCATATCATTTTTACTGCTTGCTCTATGCAGAAACTGAATAGCGTGAAGGGTAGGGCACAAATCTGTCTCCAACTGCCCCCCCCTTACCCCCCTTATCAATTACTGCTTCCCTTTCATATGCTTGAAACCTTATAAGCTTTTACTAGCTGTAGATAGTCTTTCGCTCCCTGTATTTTATCCCTGATAGCTAAAGAACTTGAAAGAGTGTATTCCAGTCAACGTTGTCGAACCGAGCGAAGTGGCTCAGTGGTAAGACACTAGGTTTGTATAAGAGAGGACGGTAGTTCAAATCCCATATGCTCATCCAGATTTGGTCCGTCTCCGTGAGTGAGTAGCCAGCGTAAACGGCTGCCATGCGGTGGATCAGGATTCGATTCCCAGTACCGTCAAGTATTTTTCCTTGTTGGGAGGAATGGTGCCGGGTATATTCAGCCTCTTGGTGCCAACTGAGGAGCTACTTGAATGGAGGTAGTGGCTCCAAGGCCTGTAGGTCGACGAAACGGAAGGGAGAGCATTGTGCTGACCACATGCCCCTCCATACCACATCACCATTACCCCGCACGGCGAAGGATGACACGTCGGCCGGTGGACATCCTTAGCGGCTACAAGGACTGGACGAAGGGCATCTAGAGCAGTGGTTTCCAACCTGGTGGTAATTACCCCCTCAGGGGTAAAATGAAATTTTATGAGTGGTAAAAACTAAATGATTCGATTCTGTTTCAGCAACGAAACTAAATTATTTTCAAAAGATCATTACTATTATCATAATATTGTAGGACTCTAATACTGATTATATAATTTGTCAATAATTACTTTGTCTCAATTAGTAGTATTAATGCGATGGATGTTACAGGTTCCCCACATAGTCCACCCACTAGACACATATGTTGTGCTTTGTCCCGTACATCGCTGATGATAAAAGTGAGACATACGAGGTGCGACAATAAAGTAATGAGACTGATTTTCTTTGCAAGATGTGGCAACCCTGCAGGCTTGTGTAGGCACAATATCTTTGACCTTGGTCTATAAGCTGCTTCTAGTCCAAGCAGCACATCGATGCAACTGCTCAGTCATGGGTTGTGCTGTAATACGTTAACACGTGTTTCTGTCTCTCGTCACGGAAATGGAACCGCATAATATTGCGCAACGGTATGCCATTTCTTTTTGCGTTAAATTGGGTGAAAACGCGACGACAACTTACAGTAAGCTTCATAAGGCTTTTGGAGAGGAGGTTATTTCAAGAGCTCAAGATTTTCATCGCCATAAAATGTTTAGTGAAGGCAGAACGAATGTTGAAGATGAAGACCGGCAGTGGACGACCATCAACCTCATGGACGGATGTTAGCTTGGCCAGGGTGCATGAACTCGTACGATCTAATCGAAGATTATCTGTGAAAATAATTGCAGAAGAACTGAACATCAATCGAGAAACGGTTCGTCTAATAGTAACTGAAGATCTTGGTATGAGAAATATTTGCGCAAAAGTGTTCCCCAAAAATCTCACACCACAACAGTGAGAAACACGGAAAAATAAGGCAGCCGATCTGTTAGGGCAAATGGAAATCAATCCAGAATTGTTGAGCCGTGTTATCATTAGTAATGAAAGTTGGTCTTTTGAGTACGATCCAGAGACAAAACGCCAGAGTTCGCAATGGTACTCAAAGTGATCACTCAGACCAAAAAAAGCTCGCATGTCAAGGTCAAAAGTGAAATGCATGCTTGTGTGCTTCTTTGATTCAAAGAGTGAGTGCCTCCTGGACAAGCAGTTAACCAATAATACTACAAAGAAATTTTAGAAAGACTTCGTAAAAGAGTTCTTCGTGTCCGTGCCAGCATTGCTGATGACTGGATTCTGCACCACGATAATGTGCCATCCCATACTGCTCTGTCAGTACAGCAATTTTTAACCTCAAAACAAATTTCAGTACTACCACAGCCACCTTATTCACCAGATATCACTCCGCGCGATTTTTTTTCTATGTCCAAGTGTCAAAACGGTGGTCAAGGGACACCATTTTCAAACAACACAAGATTTCCCAAAAGCTGTGACGAGGGTCTGGGAGGATATTACAGAAGATGAGTTCCAGAAATGTTACCATCAATGGCAGAAGCGCTCGAAAAAGTGTGCAATCTGAAGGGAACTACTTTGAAGGAGACAACACTAAATTTGACCAAAACGGTAAGCAACATTTTTTTCACATCAGTCTCATTACTTTATTGTCGCACCTCGTATACGTAACAAATTCTACATATCTCAAGAAAAGTCTTCTCCAAATTGTAGATAACAGCTGCAATAGCCCAGAGATCGCTTCAATACTCGCTTCAAAACAGATAAGTGAATTATTTGAAAGCATGACACAGCAGTAACTACATAAGAGCTACTATAGTGCTGTACTCAGTATTGTTATTATTATGACTGTTACTATTAGTGGCTGTGGTCAGACGCCAAGCATTAACAATATGGGAGTGATTTACGAAGAGTAAGTATAGCACACACATTTTAACTTAGTTGATTTTAAATGGAGCTGCAGAGTGCAGGTCAAGATGCGGCAATGAAAAAAAAAAATAAAAAACGTCCGAACATGCCTTCAAGGCCCAACGGTACCGATCATTCTCAGTGTTAGAATGAATGACGAAGGAATATGTGGTGCATCACAAGTGCTAGCCACAAGTCCTTCTCAGATAAAAAAAGCTAACTATCCACAGTGAGGGTGGACACTTGTTACAAAACATACTTCCTCAGCTTTACTCCTCTCCAGACGGGATGCGAATATGGAGGGGCGTGTGGTCAGCAGACCGCTCTCATGGCCGTTGTCAGTTTCTCAATCACGTAGCCTTCAATTGGCCCCACAAGGGCTGAGTGCACCTCGCTTAACAACAGCACTCTGCACATCTGCATCCAAGTGCTAGCCAAGCCTGAAAGAGCTTAACTTCGGTGATCTGACGCGAACCGGCGTTACCACTGCGAAGTCCCGCAATGGAGAGCAGTAAAGCTGAGGAAGTATGTTTTGTAACAAGTGTCCAGTCTTATTGTGGATAGTTAGCTTTTTTATCTGAGAAGGAGTTGTTTGTAGCACTTGAAATGCATTCATTCTAACACACACACACACACACACGCACACAAACAATCATTCATCTTTCATCAGTTTAAAAATAAAAGTGTTCCAAGAAAAGTAAGTCTCCATTGGGAACCACTGATATAGAGTTATGTTTCCCGTAGTTTCCATCAATCATTAAGGCAAGTGCCGGAATAGTTTCTTTCAAAATGACGCGACCGACATCCTTCCCAAGTCGACGAGCAGTCTCCATCTCTCATGACCTCGATGTGCAAGTGATGTTAAAAAATGTTCAAAATGTGTGTGAAATCTTATGGGAATAACTGCTAAGGTCATCAGTTCCTAAGCTTACACACTACTTAACCTAAATTATCCTAAGGACAAATACACACACCCATGCCCGAGGGAGGACTCGAACCTCCGCCGGGACCAGCCGCACAGTCCATGACTGCAGAGTGACGTTAAACAAAAACATCTTTCATCCTTCATAATACTGTGGAAAGCATTTTCTAAATCGACAAAAGCTATACATGCGGGTTTCTGTTTCTTCTAGGACACGCTGTACAGTCAGTATTGCCTCCCATTTTGCTAGTTTTCTCCGCAATCGATGCTGATCTTCCCCCCAGGTCTGCTACCACCAGTTGTTCCATTCTTCTGTAGGCAATTAGTATTAATATTTTGTAACAGTGACTCATTAAATTAATGGCTCGATAATATTCACAGATAATTCACGAGCTAAAACAAACTTTTAATGTCAGCATTAACGCTTCCTCATTTGATGTGGCTTCTCTTTTTCTTGTGGTTCTGATGACCGGTCACTCTCGACTGGAACACGGAGCTGTTTCTGACATCATCGAAGGTAAGTGCCAATAAACTGCTGACACTTAACACCGGCGTCGGACAGAAATCAACGACGCATCCAAAATTTTCACCTGTTGCATTACGTTTGTAGAAAAGAAAAAGAAATACGTACCGACATTTTAAAAGATCTTTTAACGCTGCAATTTAAGACATATTTAAGAATGTATTTTCTGAAAAATTTTGTTGTCAAAAATAGCTTAACGTATGAGCATGGCGGTAGAGATTATTCAAGAGCCACTGCTGTACAAAACGCGAGCTATATTTTTCACGTAATTCATTAACAGCGGAAATATCTCGCTTACTCTTGGGAACTGAGGCTAAAATTGAAAATTAAAAGCTGTAAATGTAAATTTATATCGTGAATTTTAGTTTTTAAATTTCAGTATTAGGCATTTTAGATGTCGCACTGCATTGTCGATGGGATATCCCATAGATTCAGACGGTTGTCAGAAAGGTTTTCTTCCACTGCGCACACCGGCCTCCGAATGTGTGGGAGGTGTGTCGTATGTGTGTCATGTACACTACTAGCCATTAAAATTGCTGCACCACGAAGATGACGTGCTACAGACGCGAAATTTAACCGACAGGAAGAAGATGCTGTGATATGCAAATTATAAGCTTTTCAAAGCATTGACACAAGGTTGGCGCCAGTGGCGATACCTACAACGTGCTGACATGAGGAAAGTTTCCAACCGATTTCTCATACACAGACAGCACGTGACCGACGTTGCCTGGTGAAACGTTGTTGTGATGCCTCGTGTAAGGAGGAGAAATTCGTACCATCACGTTTCCGATTTTGATAAAGGTCGGATTGTAGCGTATCGCGATTGCGGTTTATCGTATCGCGACACTGCTGCTCGCGTTGGTCGAGATCCAATGACTGTTAGCAGAATATGGAATCGGTGGGTTCAAGAGGGTAATACGGAACGCCGTGCTGGATCCCAACGGCCTCGTATCACTAGCAGTCGAGATGACAGGCATCTTATCCGCATGGCTGTAACGGATTGTGCAGCCACGTCTCGATCCCTGAGTCAATAGATGGGGACGTTTGCAAGACAACAACCATCTGCACGAAGAGTTCGACGACGTTTGCAGCAGCATGTACTATCAGCTCGGAGACCATGGCTGCGGTTACCCTTGACGCTGCATCACAGACAGGAGCGCCTGCGACGGTGTACTCAGCGACGAACCTGGGTGCACGAATGGCAAAACGTCATTTTTTCGGATGAATCCAGGTTCTGTTTGGACAAAGAAATTTGATAGTGTAATACCGGCCTAACACTAAACAGTGGGGTAGCGCTAACTCAGATGTAATCACGTTGTAATCCTGTTGGTGCAAGAAAGTTTCATCGTGAATTCGTGGCTCCTAAGGACAGAAGAGCTGATTTATAGTTCCTCATCTCTGTGGCCTGCGTTAATTTTCTGAGTGAAACCTCAAAGCTTACCGCTGAGTCAGAAAATGTAGGGTGGTGACTCTGTCCTTGGATGGATGTCTTAAGATTAAACGATGTCGCAAAACACTCCCTTGGTTTCTTTCTCATTCTTCTTTTCTGTCATCTGTCTCCTAACTGGTTTGATGCGTTCCGCCACGAATTCCTTTCTTGTGCTAACTCTTCATCTCTGAGAAACTATTGCACCCTATGGCCTCAATTACTTGTTGCCCGTAATCCAGTCTCTGTCTCCCCAACAGTTTTTACGCTCTACAGCTCGCTTCAGCACCAAGGAAGTTATTCTCTGATGTCTTAACACATGTCCTATCATCCTATCTTCTTGTCAGTGTTTTCCTCTTAGCTGATGCAGCAAAGAACAGCCTATTTCTTTATATTAACATGTCCTCCTAGTTTTTCAACGTGTTTCTACAGCACTGCATCTCTCTTCTCTTCCGCTTTTTCCACAGTCCACGTAAGCGTAAACGCCTTACGGCATTGCTGACTAGGAAATCCCAACGGGGTGGATTTCGCCTGTCGGAAAGTTTGTTCTTGCTTTGCCCACATTGGTCCCTTCCCTTTCAGATACGAGGGTTGGAATTTTAATAGTGGCAAATATTTATTTACAGCTCCTACAAAATAGATACGTGTTTCAAAGTTTTACTGATCTTCAAAGTAGTCACCAGCATTGGGTATAACCAGTTGCCAGCGATGTGGAAGACGTAGGATACTCGTAGCACTGCCAGTTGTGTTGACAGTTCGAGCGGCGCGGTCTATCGCCCGGCGAATTTGTAGCAGTTCTGAAGTGAATGCCGCCGGCCGCGGTGGTCTAGCGGTTCTGGCGCTGCAGTCCGGAACCGCGGGACTGCTACGGTCGCAGGTTCGAATCCTGCCTCGGGCATGGGTGTGTGTGATGTCCTTAGGTTAGTTAGGTTTAAGTAGTTCTAAGTTCTAGGGGACTTATGACCTAAGATGTTGAGTCCCATAGTGCTCAGAGCCATTTGAACCATTTTTGAAGTGAATGCCGTGAAGTGTTTCCTTCAGTTTAGGAATCGAGTTGAACTCACGAAGGCTTAAGTCAGGGGAGTGCAATAGGTTGTATAACACTTAGCAGTCCCATCAGTCAAACAAATCAGTAACAGCTTGCACTGTACGTTCTTGAGCATTGTTCTGCAAACTGATGGTCAGGTCATGCAGAAAGTGACATCACTTCTGTCTCTATGCTATTCATTTTTGGAACACAACCTCTAGACTTGATAGTGACGACGAAGAGAGTCTACACATTTCTTCAGGTATGCCATGTATAGCTGTAGTTACTCACTGACGAGTAGATCTCGTAGAGCCATAACACTGTGAGGAACTCCTGCTACGTTTTAACAGCTGTTCCAAATAGCCTCAGACTTTTTCTATGGGATTAATATCGGGTGAATTGCGGCACCAGCCCAGTGTGTGCCGATTTTCGGCACGATTGTGTTCCGGCCGCGAGTGTTCAATATTGGCCTCGCCAGAGATACTGGGGCGCCGAGTTGGTGCCAAGTGGCCCTCTGGCGACGAAGAGAGGAGGGTTGGACCGTACCGAGCGAGGAAGACGGAACGGCAGAGTGTTAGTGTCCGGATGGTCCGAACTGTCGGTTAATAATTTTGGCACTGTCGAAATGAACTGGTGGTGAAACAGAGACGCGTGGGAATTCAACGCTGCTGTTGAACGATAAGCTGTGAGCTCTGCAATTGTATGGACACAATTTATGGTGAGCTGTGGCCGATGTTGTTTGTGGGTGTTTCGCCACGGCAGATAAACATTAAAATTAATTCCGCAAAAGTGAATGCGTCTGTTGTCATCTTGGAAGAAGGGAGTAAACACAGCAGAAGCATCACGCAAATGCAGAAGAAAACACAACACTTGTTGACCGAAAAATCTGGATGAAATGAAATGATCATATGGCATTGATGGCTTGGAGTCCACACCTGGGGAGGTGGCTGTGGTGGACAGTTTATAATGATTACGTTAATAGAGATTACTCAACTGAGCGATACTTAAGATTATGCACCTTTGGGCAATATGTTGCCTCTGGTTGGGAGAGAGAGGGTAAATAAAGTGGGGGACAGAAAGAGTACAGCGCAGCGCCCCTGGTGATATGGTATTACATTAGCCAGGTATGAAGACGATCATTGGTCGACTCCAGACGGCAAGATATACATAGGCACCAAAACGGAGGGCTCTGATTGGCCCAAAATACAAGGAAGCATTTTCCTACCCTGTATCAAAGTAACTAAGCGGAATTGCGAAACGGACGGCAGAGGTGAGCGGTTGCATGTTGGGCATAGATTCCGTTGATCACTGTAGGTTGGGACGTTCATTCGCTGCATTTAAACAGTAAGCTGTTGTAGCAACACACTGATCTACCCAGTAGCCTTTGCACCAATCAAATATTTCCATGGTGCACTTCCTCTGACTACCCACGCAATTTCTAAAACTCTTCTCCATCTCTTCCTCTAATTCAGGTTGTTGTGGATCCAGGACTGCCGAGCAGTATTCAATAATACGTTTGACTAGGGTTTCGTAAGCGGCCACATAAATGAAACAAGGCCACTTCCATGTGAAGCTTCCCGACATAGGTATTAAAAATTTGTGTCATACCAGGACCTGAACCTACACCGTTCGTGAGCAATGCACTTACGGATTGTGTATCCAAACACATTGAATCTTCAATGTGGATCAGTACTCGAACCCGAATGCAGCTTTTATCTTCTAGGAAGTTTCACAACAGCTGCTGCAGACTGAAAGATTTCATTCTTGCTGCTTTTTACATTCTCGCAATGAGCATTAGGATGGCATTTGCCTTCCTCATAACAAGGATTTTGTAGTTCTTCCATCTGAAATCATTACAGTGATCCCCCATGACAGCCGACATATGATCACAAATGTTGAAGTCAAACATTATTGAGTTTTTTCGCCTATTTATGCAAACTAAAATATATTTACTAATTTTGAGTGGTCGCCATTAGTCTTTGTACAAAGCTTGTTGGTCTGCAGGTCCTCTTAAATTTCACGACGTATTCAGATTTTGTAGTCCTATCGTCCTCAGTTGCGTATAATATCGCGATAAGTTGATAATTTTTACTTTTTGACCCTCTAATTACAACTTAATGAAACAATTTTGGTGCCATACGCGTTTCACCTTTATTATTTGCAATGCATCTTCAGTGGCCGGGAATACGTGCATATTTTTGTTTATACTATGTGATATAAATTTGGGGCGATGTGTGTATTGGTTAGAAACAGTTCTGGCAGTTTGCTTTTCTTTGTTGTAGCAATAATTTAAAGTTTTACTCACAGGTTTCGTGGATGTTGTTCTATACGTTGTGTTTTTGTTCCATTTTTAGCGCTGTTCTTCCTCTTATAATTGCTATTTGGAAGTTTGTTTTTCAGACTTCACAGAACTAGGAACTGAATACTTGTTCTGATGTATCTTGGTATGTGTTAGCAGCTGTCGAATGTTATTGCCAAGGATCGAATTTTATTGCCAACTGTTGAATGTGTTTTTGTGATATCTATGATATGTTCGTGTGTGTATGTGTGTGTGTGTGTGTGTGTGTGTGTGTGTGTGTGAGTGAGTGAGTGAGTGAGAGAGAGAGAGAGAGAAAGAGAGAGACTACTTGTGTTTATTTTAATCAGTCTTCTGATTGATTTGATGCGGACCGCCACGAATTCCTATCCTGTGCGAACCACTTCATCTCAGAGTAGGAGTTACAAAGTACGTCATCAATTATTTGCTGAATATATTCAAATATATGTCTTCTTCTACGGTTTTTACCCTCTTTAAAGCTCCCTCTAGTACCAACAAAGTTATTCCCTCATATCTTAACACATATCCTATCATCCTGTCCCTTCATGTCAGTGTTTTCCATACGTTCCTTTCCTCGCCGATTCAGCGCAGAACCTCCTCATTCTTTACATTATCAGCCCGCGTAATTTTCAACATTCTTCTGTAGAACCACATCTCAAAGGCTTCGATTCTCTTCTGCTCCCGTTTTCCCACAGTCCATGTCTCACTGCCATACAATGCTGTGCTCCAACCGTACATTCTCTGAAATGTCTTCCCCAAATGAAGGCCTATGATTGATACTAGTAAACGTCGCCTGGTCAGGAATGCCCTTTTTGCAAGTGCTAGTCTGCTTTTTATCTTAGTTAGCACGATTCCTTAACTTCATTATCATCAATCCTGATGTTAAAGAGTTTCTCGCTGTTCTCATTTCTGTTACTTCTCATCCTGTTATTAACAGATTATTATTTATTTAAATTAAGAATTCGACTATTTCTAGACGACCAGTAACTTAAGAATCTAGTACAGCATGTTTCCTTCTTTCTTTCCAGTACTTTCTCGTACGTTGGCTGACTGCCAGTCAAATAACATCAGTCTGTTAGCTTTGGATTTTGGTGTTTATTCATAAATATTGTAGAATTAATCAGTTTGCGGAAGTCGCCCTTTTGTTAACGATTTGTTCTCCTGTCTTTGAGTCGTCTTAGTCCCATTTTGTTTAGTTTAGCCTGTCAGTGTTTTTTTTTTAATTTGGAAATGAAGAAGAAAAATATTTTGGTTAGTTTTTCTTCAGAATGCGAAGGTGTTCGTAAAATTTTAATCTTGTTTTTTTTTTTGTGCTTTCAGTTTCTCTGTGTTTCTGTATAAATCTGCATTCTTCTTCTTATGTCATCGACGTCAGCTTCATCCCCTCACTGTGTTCACCGCCGATACTTCACATTAGTGTGTACTGGAAAAAAATTAAGTGTTCAATTCAGCACGCATCCTTTCACTTACAACTCTTTCGCTTACATCACAGAGAATTTCACACCAAAGCTGAATGCGTTGTTACTGTGGTACCTGGTCCGATGGATACAATCGTCATGACTCAGCTTTACCGGAAGGCGTTAAAAAATTTCACTAGGAACCTACAGCGTTAGTGATTTCCCTAAATCGCTTCAGGCGACTGCCCGGATGATTCCTTTGAAAGGGCACGGCCGATTTACTTCCCTAACCCTAACCCGAGCATGTCCTCCGTCTGTAATGACCTCGTTGTCGACGGGACGTTAAACGCTAATCTCCTCCTCCTACAAGGTTACTCATTTCAAAATGAGACAAAACGGATAAAAGTGCATTCAACTAAAGAGTGGGATCTGAGGTGTGATTTGAGGGCAAGACGAATGAGCACATCCGGAGATTTCCCCGTCGCAGCTACTTCGGGAAACCGCTAGACAAAATCCCACCACGTCGCAGCCGACAGCAGCAGAGGGGCCGCTGTCACAAGCAGCCGACTCAGTGGGAGGCATCACGAAGAGATTATTCCCTCGGTCCCGCTGCGTCTCCGGTCACGGGGCGCTTTGATCATTTAGCATCTCGTCCCCAGCTCCGATTTGCGACTAGTTGCAGAGTATATACAAAGCGTTTGCAAGTATTTTCAATAAATGCCAGTCGTGTTGGACAAGTTTTGTTCGAGACAGAATGTTCGCCGACACTTCTCGGTGACGATAAGCGACTTTTTATTGAATCTGGCGGCTCAGAGACGATGAAATTTCACCGAACTAGCAGGGCCTACTAACCAGGTGCGCTGCATCTGCATACGACCTACGCCACTAAATAGTTAGAATGATTGTCAACAAGAAGTCCTTAAGAATGAGTATCTCTAAGCGGAGAAAAATATTTTAGCAGCGAATTAGGAACTTTAATTGTGGTCGGCCTACCCTCTTTCATACGGAGCTGATGACTGGATTATAGGCAACAC
The DNA here is from genome assembly GCF_023898315.1 of Schistocerca nitens. NCBI lineage: Eukaryota > Metazoa > Arthropoda > Insecta > Orthoptera > Acrididae > Schistocerca > Schistocerca nitens. The sequence continues at coordinate 298,052,877 of NC_064618.1, read as the reverse complement.
TAGGGGTCGTATGTGCGTTACCTGTACGTTAGACGTGTTGCATAGCATCAAGCATTATCTCATAACGATCGCTTTCTTTACGTATCCGAGCAGTGTCTTACTAGATTTACCTAAAAACTAGAAGGAGTGAACCGTCTAGAAACTGAGTGAGCATATAAAAGGGCCCGGTAACCCACAGGACATTTTTATTCATGTAGTTATTCACCTGCCTGTTACTTAAAAATAAATAGTGTTTATAGCAAAATTGTTCGCAGTGGACGTTACATTTCAGATGTGTTACGACCCGTGGCTCTACTCTTCATTCGATCCCTGCGAAACCCTACATTTCAGCAGGCTAATGCACGACCGCATGTTGCAGGTCCTGTACGGGCCTTTCTGGATACAGAAAATGTTCGACTGCTGCCCTGGTCAGCACATTCTCCAGATCTCTCACCAACTGAAAACGTCTGGTCAATGGTGGCCGAGCAACTGGCTCGTCACAATACGCCAGTCACTACTCTTGATGAACTGTGGTATCGTATTGAAGCTGCATGGGCAGCTGCACCTGTACACGCCTTCCAAGCTCTGTTTGACTCAATGCCCAGGGGTATCAAGGCCGTTACTACGGCCAGAGGTGGTTGTTCTGGTTACTGATTTCTCGTGATCTATGTAACCAAACTGCGTGAAAATGTAAACACATGTCAGTTCTAGTATAATATATTTGTCCAATGAATACCCGTTTATCATCTGCATTTCTTCTTGGTGTAGCAATTTTAATGGCCAGTAGTGTACATGCTGCGAAATGACCATAACTGGAATACTGGAGAATTTCAATTCATACGGACGCTCAGACGCAGTCGTTCTCTCCGCTAACCGTTCACGAATTATACAGGAAATGGGCGAAATGATGGACCTCTACGAAGTACCATCAGCTACACACAGTGATCCGAGACGCAGATGTGGTAAGAGGAAATGTTGGAACGCCAGTCAGGTGTAGTGTGTGTTACGTAAGGCGGTATCGACTGGTGCAAGGTCGCGCATCGCGCCGTGCCGGGCTTCGCGTGTCTGCCTGGCTATATTTGACCACGTCGCGTCCGAGTCAGCCCGGAGGAGGTAAAGGTAACCAGCGGCGCGGCTGGCCGCCGCCCCCCACCACGCCTCGTCGCTCTGCCCATACGTGTTTCCCACTCCTTGCGCTCTCGGCATTTCCCATTTAGTGCACACAGCAGCAGTCGCAGAGCCAGGGAGGCAGGGGGGATCATAAAAGGGGCATTTCAGTAGAAACGTTTATAGTTTCACATACATCAACTTGCAAACTTCGAGGCCAAATTTCGTAACTAAAGTAGCAGAAAAACCAAGAATCTGGAAAATGGAAAGGAATTCTTGAAATTAAAAACTGTGTTCAACACTTCAGTTTGGATCCGCGTGACCGCTACGGTCGCAGGTTCGAATCCTGCCTCGGGCATGGATGTGTGTGATGTCCTTAGGTTAGTTAGGTTTAAGTAGTTCTAAGTTCTAGGGGACTGATGACCTCAGACGTTGAGTTCCATAGTGCTCAGAGCCATTTTATTTATTTATTTATTTATTTATTTTTTGAACTTTTCAGTTGCTAGCGTGAGGGCGTGCCGTGGATGTGTTTGCGGTCTGACAACTGTAACTCCAGCCAGATAACGGAGCACGTTCACAGCCTGATTGCCGTCAACATCAAATCCGACACGGAAATGAAGTAAGAAAAGACAGAACGTCTCTTCAGTAACGAAAAAAAGAACTGACTTCACGGACATTGCTGGAATCGACCTAAATCTGGAAGTCTAGATGGAAACTTAAATCGCATATCTAACGCGAGTTCAGTGTGTACTGGGTGAAAAGTATTTAAACCGACAAACTCTGGGAGGTTGTAGGGGACATCAAAACAAATATTTTTCCCTAATGTCATTTTTTCCTATGAGGATTATTTAAACCGGTGGACGCCGTTTTACGTACTTCAGTTGTTAGAGGACGTATTACGATCTTCAGTTGTTAGAGGGCGTATTACGATCTTCAGTTGTAGGCAACTGCTGTCCACCAGTGTAGTAGTGCATTGTCTCTGTTTACTAATGGAGCGATACACCTGTAGTGAGTACACTGATTTGGTTCGTGCGTACTACGTAGCGCACCACAACGGACGACCTGCACAGCGGGTTTATCAACAACAATATCCTAATCGCCGTATCCCGCATCATACGACCTTTGCTGCTGTGTACCAACGTCTCCGTGAGACCGGATCATTTAGCAGATTACCTGGACAGGGACGCCGTCGCACGGTAAAAACGCTGCAATTTGAGGAAGCTGTCTTGCAGCATGTGGAGCGGGATCCTTCAATCAGCACTCGTGCAATTGCACTAACATGGGGACAAATCAGACGAATGTAAGAACAGTTCTTCGGGAGCAATTGTTACGTCCATTTCACTTACAGCGTGTCCACAACCTGGAACCAGTTGATTATCCACCTAGAGCACAATTTTCGCAGTGGTTCCTGAAACAGTGTGAAATGCATCCTACATTTCCATCCTCTGTGTTGTTTACCGATGAAGCAACGTTCGGGCGTGATGGAATCTTCAACATGCGCAATTCGCATGTTTGGAGTGAGGACAACCCACATACCACAGTTACTAGCGCTCATCAAGTGCGGTTCTTCGTTAATGTGTGGGTCGGTGTTGTTGGGGACTGTTTAATTCTGCTACCTAGGCCATTAAATGGCAGACACTATTACAATTTTCTCGCCAGAGCATTGCCGGAATTGCTGGAAGACGTCCCGCTCCCTACAAGACAACGCATGTGGTTCCAACATGACGGGGCGCCGGCACATTTCAGTCGTCGTGTGCGTCGATTCCTGGACCTACGGTTCCCAGAAACGTGGATTGGCAGAGTTGGTCCTGTACCATGGCCTGCTCGGTCCCCAGTCCCCTCTGGACTTTTTTGTGTGGGGAGAGATGCGCAACCTTGTTTACGCAACTCCTGTTGCATCAGAAGAGCATCTGGTTGCCGGATAGTAGCAGCAGCAGGAACAATTCAGGATACTCCTGAGGTTTTTGCCCGTGTCAGACAGAACATGATCCGACGGTGTAACCTTTGGTTGCGTGTCAATGGAGGCATTTTTGAAAATCTACTGTAATTGAAATTGGGTTGTGTTGTGTTGTCTCTTTGTCATAAAAAATGGAAAAGTATTTGTTGGTATAATTAATTTGCCGCCAGAGAAATCTTCCTCTACCGGTTTAAATACTCCTCATAGGAAAAAATGACATTAGGGAAAAATATTTGTTTTGATATCGGTTTAAATGCTTTTCACCCTGTATAACTGTGCCACCAAGTCCGTCTCCCAAAAGAAGGATAGAAGAAAAAGCAGGAATGCTTTGTCTTTGAAATCATCCTTGCCCTTCCTTAAACACTGGTTTTATCGATGATTAAGTTTTTTCTCTGCATATATTTAATGATTTTAAGAATTCCGTTATATCATCACACTGCTCTAAACTCTCTGGGCGAATTTCTACTGCATTTACATTTGTGTTTCTAATTGAAAACAGATTTCCATAAAATGTTGGTAACGCCTAACATCTTGGGTAATCTGCTGGACGAGTGTGTTGTGAGGATAGGATCGGAATGTGTTCTAGGCGGCATGCGAGCGTGCGGGCACATCTGAACGAAGAGGAGAGGTATATCATTTTCTTGTCTGTTCAGTATAATATTTTGCACCTGATTTTAAACCAACTTCCCCATGGGCTACAGACTTGAAATTTTAAGGTTCAGATGGTTCAAATGGCTCTAAGCACTATGGGACTTAACATCTGAGGTCATCAGTCCCCTAGACTTAGAACTACTTAAACCTAATTAACCTAATGACATCACACACATTAGCGTCCGAGGCCTGCGATCGTAGCAGCAGTGCGGTTCCGGGCTGAAGCGCCTAGAACCGCTCGGTCACAGCGGAAATTTTAAGGATAGCTCAGAACTCGATGACAATGCCATATTAACTCGCTCTCTTGACAGGTGTGTGGTGGAGGGCACTTCGTGTACCACGTCCATTTCCCTCTTTTTCGTCTCCAGTTGCGAATGATGGTAAGCCTCTGTGTGAGCTCGAATTTCTCTCATTTTTACGTTCGTGAGATATACGTAGGAGCAACATATTGGTTGAATCAGGTGAAAAGGAACTGGGATAATCCCGAAATTTACGATATGTCTCAGTTCTAATCTCATCATAATGTTTGAAATTGATTGAAAATTTCCAGGTATAACAGACTAAACAGCAGAAAATAATTAATTAAAAATGAATTTTTAATCTACCACGGTATTAAGTTGGGCTAAAAACTATAAAATAATTTCTCCTTGCACCATACAGATTCCCAAACCCGTACAAACAGTCCTGAAAATTTGCGATTGTGAATTTTTAATAGGTAAGATGCAAGATGCAAGACGAAAAAAGTGGGGCACATGCAACAGAAAACAATAAGTAGGTGCACTATTCATGCATCAGTTATGTACTGCATGGGCCCCACGTTTTTTCTTTTAAATCTTACAAGCCATGAAAATTGTACAATCAGAAATTTTCAGGAATATCTGTACGGGGTTAGGTATCTGTATGGGGATAGGAGAAATTATTTTAATATTTTTTAGTGCGATGTAAAAACGTGGTATACTAAAAATTCAATTTTATTTAAATAATTATTCACATTATTGGTCTCGTTCATATTCATCATGTGCTCAAGTGAATGAAACATGTAGAAAAGAAATGCACTTAACATTTTCGTAATTTGCGGTCCAGGAAATCTCTTCCGGTAATGACAAACCACATAATGTTTTACTTTGCCGTCTAACTGAATCTACTCTTTGAAGTGAGTTACGTGCCGAGAACTGGAAAGTCAGTAGTCAGTCTGCTTCCCAACAGTGAATATCCGTTCCAGACTCTTGCCCTAGACTCTTACGAAACGGGTGTGCAAGTTGCCACCACGGAGCAAGAATCTCATTACCACAGTTCTCGGCGAAAGAGGCAATTAGTACAACATACACGTATGCGGGACTGCCTGAGTGGCCATTTCTGTCACCGACCAGAACAGTTTTTCTGCCGCAGACGCGGCTATCACGCTGCATAACTTTCAGCTAATGGACTGTGAATCGGAGCGTTCAGCTTCGTCCGTTACAACTAGGAAGAGGCTTACCGGGACCATCTGGGCCGAAGCCCAAGTTTAATAGAATCACAGGCGATCACTGCTAGAAGTCTATCAGACGTCTGTAGTGAATAAAAACTTCAATTTCGGGGTTCGGGGGAGCAAATCCCCCCCTAATCCCTCTTCCCCGCTTACCCTTGCGAACACCTACGTCACTCCAACAACAGATACTAAACAAACAAACGAACAAACAAACGAAATGCCATAAGGATGCTTTTCAGCATAGATTTAAAAATGGGGGCATCATCCCACACATTTTTCGGCCCTATTGGAAGTCTATTGAAATGGGACCTGTTGAAAAATGCACTGCTCTCCGTGCAATGATTAAGGACGTGTTATCCAAGTCGAAACCGTTTTTCTGTCGAGTGTTGAACGAGTAAATGCTGCCGTTCGTTTTGAAGCGACGCATATTGTTAACCACAATTTCCCTAAGTAAGCAAAAATTAATTTTTTATGTGAAACCTCCTAAATCTTTTCAAATAAAACAAACATTATTAACGTTAAACATCTTTATTCCTCATGTCTACATATCTGCAGCCCACTGCCGCTAGATGGTTACTAATTGTAGCATATTACATGGCGGTTGAAGCTCGTGGTCTTGCGGTAGCGTTCTCGCTTCCCGCGCACGGGGTCCCGGGTTCGATTTCCGACAGGGCCAGGGATTTTTCTTGCCTCGTGATGACTGGGTTTGTGTCGTCATCATCATTCATCCCCATTACGGTCGGAGGAAGGCAATGGTAAACCACCTCCGTTAGGACCTTGCCCAGTACGGCGGTGCGGGTCTCCCGCATCGTCCCCTAAGCTCCTCGGAGTATGGGACATAAAAAAAAACCATGGAGGTGTGTAACGTAACTACGTTGATGCGCGAGAAAGAGCGTGCTGCAACCGAATTTCTAAACGCAGAAGAGTTTGTCCACAAATGGAATACCCTCTCCTTCAGCATGACAATCCAGATCACACACGAGCGCTGCATCAATCCGACGCCTTTGGTTCACTGTCATCGATCACCCTCCGTACAGTTGTGACTTGGCCGCATCTGTTTCCAAAAGCTCAAGGACACTTTGAAGGACTTCACTTTGATAGTGACGAAGCGGTGCAGTCAGAGGTGAGAATGTGGCTCCTTCAACAAAGACAAACTTTCTACAGTAATGTTATCAACAAACTGGTCTCTCGTTGGGGAAATGTATTCGTCGCCATGGTGACTGTATTGAGAAATAAATTTGTAGAATTTAATAATGTTTGTTTTATTTAAAACGGTTTAAGAGTTCTCACACTAAAAATTAAGGGGCATTACTTTTCAGCATACTCTCATAGTTGCAAGACAAAAAAAAAAAAGGTTCAAATGGCTCTGAGCACTATGGGATTTAACATCTGACGTCATCTGTCCTCTAGAACTTTGAACTACTTAAACCTAACTAACCTAAGGACATCACACACATCCACGCCCGAGGAAGGATTCGAACCTGCGACCGTAGCAGTCGTGCGGTTCCGGGCTGAAGCGCCTAGAACCGCTCGGCCACCGCGGCCGGCAGTTGCAAGACATCAACAAAGCTTTTAATGTTGGCTGAAATGATCACCGAGTAGTAGTGCACTGTACGTGAGAAGACAAACGAGTTCATGTGGTCGGTCAACATTGATTTACGGAGAAAGAAAAGGCGTTTCCAAATTTTAAAACTCCCTATGTACTCCGTGTGAGATTAAAGTGGAATCTCGTCTATCTGGACTAGGCCATCTCGATATTAGAATGTCATTGGCTAAATGCCATAAACACACACTTTATATTTATTTTCACGTAAACACCCAAATTATTCATTATTTCCTCATAAATGTTGATCAGATGTTGGCAGATCACACACGAGCGCTGTGACACCTGCAACAATCCGACACCCTGGGTTCACTGTCATCGATCACCCTCCATTCAGTCCTCACTTCGCCGCATCCGATCTGAGTTTTATACACTGAAACAATCAGTAAGTTTCTTTTGAGCCAGCTTCGTATATCGTTTATGTGCCGCGCGATCATGCTGGCATCTCACCAGAAATAGTTCGGTCGAAGCTGCTTCCGTGTAGCGTTCCAAATTAACCATTATTTTGTGCAGTTGCGTTGACGCCTTTGCGTGTACCATAAAGTCCTCAGACTGAGCGCCAATTTAGTCAGGCGAATCCATATTCACTATCGTCACTGTCTGCAGACGAACAAACGGCGATAATTCCACATCAGAAATCATACTGTATCCTGTGTAATTATCATTTCGGAGTTAAGTCATTTATGTGTACAAAACCTATGTCTGAGAAGCATAGTATCTTTGCAAATGCTCCAAAACGCAATACAGCAACAATTTTTTCCAACAATTATCCTTTATCTATCCTATGCAGTGCATGAAACTTGTTTCCATTGACACTATTACCTTCTTTATCTTTCGTGTTAAACTTGGAGCAGTACAACTCTACATCAAGCTGGTAACTCACACCTTATCAGGATGTGTGTACAGAGGTTGGAAGAATTTCAGTTTAACGTTTATGGTCGATAGATTGTTACTGTTGTGGCGTAACAAGCTAGTCACGCCACACTGAGGAGGAAGCCGAAAGGCACGCGTACACACACGCCGACTGGCGTCAAGTCTGGAACAGGATACGTTATGACTGCTATAAAGAAAATACGTCTGTGGAATATACTTAACTTTTAATCAATCCTTGTGATACATCTCTCTTGACTATACAAATGAGACTCGTAAGATACATGCACTGTGACAATTGGAGCCTTGCTAAGTCGTAGCCATTAACTTAGCTGAAGGCTATTCTGTCTCTCGGCAAATGAGAGCAAAGGCTTCGTCAGTATAGTCGCTAGCAACGTCGTCGTACAACTGGGGCGAGTTCTCGTACGTTTCTCGAGACCTGCCGTATGGTGGCGCTCGGTCTGCGATCACACAGTGGCGACACGCGGGTCCGACATGTACTAATGGACCGCGGCCGATTTAAGCTACCACCTAGCAAGTGTGGTGTCTGGCAGTGACACCACAGTTACCGCTACTTAAAAAAATAAACATGAAAACAGATTATGTAAGATTGGAACTGCTTCCTGTCGTAGATCCACATGACGAGGCAGAACCCTACAGTTAACTCGTTCCGTTAAAGATGTGGTATGATAAGAGGAATCTAATTCTACTCTACAAGTCTAAGAAATCCGAAGAAGGAAGCCCGATGATCTTTATATGTGAATGCGAAACATAACCTACCGCAGTAAGTAAGTAAGTGCAAACAACGCAGCAGACCTACACCGGACCAGAGTTATTCGGCAAATACCGCGCTTACTGTGGGTCTACTCCACGTGCAGGCTCACGAGACAAAAGTGATTACGACTGTCGGAAGCCACAGGAGTGCGCGAGTGGTAAGTCGCTTCCTGAAGCCTTCATCGGCAGACAGAGCCGCACAGAGCAAACACTGGCGCCCGAGAGCCGCTTAACGTTACAGTACGTCATCAACGAGGAACACCGGCGAACGGTTAAAAACAATCTGCAGTACAACGAAGAAACTAGGCTACGAAACATGCACGTTACGTTATAGGACGTGAAGAAACTTTGCGAAGTAACTTGTGTTCTCATACAACAGCGGAAAAGCGTATTTTTATAGCCGTTGATAATTCATAGCCGGCCGCGGTGGTCTAGCGGTTCTAGGCGCGTAGTCCGGAACCGCGCGACTGCTACGGTCGCAGGTTCGAATCCTGCCTCGGGCATGGATGTGTGTGATGTCCTTAGGTTAGTTAGGTTTAACTAGTTCTAAGTTCTAGGGGACTAATGACCTCAGCAGTTGAGTCCCATAGTGCTCAGAGCCATTTGAACCATTTTTGATAATTCATAACAATGACCTGAAAACCTGTACCAAACGGTATACGTTTTTGCAGAAAGTAAAGGTTCTCTTCACGATACCTGTTAAGAGATACTACAAGAACAACGTAGAAGTCACACAAATTGTTGATACACTGGCACTGTCAAAGACATAAGAGTCTAAAAGGTCGTCCTAGACCAACGGTTCCCAATCTTTCTTAGACGATTACCACCCCCCCCCCCCCCCCCATCTCCCACATTATCACCAACTTTAGCATCTAACTAACCTGTAGATTGAAAGACTTTTCTTGGAACACTTTTATTTTTAAAATGATGAAAGATGGGAAAGACGAATGATATTTAGTGTGTGCGTGCGTGCGTGTGTGCGTGTGTGTTAGAATGACAAAGCGATTTGTGGTGCATCGCAAGTGCTACCTACAACTCCTTCTCAGATAAGAAAGCAAACTATCCACAGTGTGGGTAGAACTCGTTACGAAACATATTTCCTTGTGTTGCTCCTCTCCATCGTAGCATCTGCTTGAACCGCACACTGCAAACCCGTTTAAAATTAAACTTGTTCAGATGTGTGCAATATACTCACTGTTTCTTTTTTTGTTGGACTCCTTACTTCTGAACTGGCACAAATTGGACGACTTCAGACTGCTAATGTTTTGTGTCTAACCAGTCTAATAATAATAATAATAATAACAACAATAATAATACTGTGTACATCCTTACATAGTTACTGTTGTGTTGCACTGTCAATTACTTCATTAACCTGTTTCAAACCATGTAATGAAGCAATTTCTGGACGATTGCTGATACTATCTACAACTTGGAGAACACATCTGCTCGAGATATTTAGCATTTGTTACGTACAGGTCTCACTTTTATCATCAGCAATGTACGGGACAAACAACTACATGTATGTGTAGTGGGTGGACTATGAGAGGAACCTATAACATCCATCCATCCATCCATCGCTTTTGCCTTTGTCCCATAGTTTTCGCATAGTCGGTAAGGTTACAATGGGATACGGCATGGTTAATGTTAAGGGGTGACCGGACGCCCTTCCTGTCGCCACCCCGTACCCCCCCCCCCCCCCGCACCCACGGGACGGAATCAGTGTGCCCCAACTGTCTGCATCCAGTGTAAGTGATGAAAGAGTGCGAACGTGTTTCAGATGTCTGCGAGACGTGGAACTGAGGCGGGACGTGGGGACCAGCCCGGTATTCACCTAGTGGGATGTGGAAAACCGCCTAAAAGCTACATCCAGGCTGGCCAGCACACCGGCCCTCGTCGTTCATCCGCCGGGCGGATTCGATCCGGTACCGGCGCGCCTACCAGAGTCCAGGAAGCAGAGCATTACCGCTCTCGGCTAACCTGGCAAGTAGAGGAACCTATAACCTCCACCGGATTAATGCTGCTAACTGAGAAAAAGTAGCTACTGATAACTTATATAATCAGTGTTAGAGTCTTACTAAATTGTGATAATGGCAATGACCTTTTGAAAATAATTTACTTTCGTGACTGAAATAGAAGCGAATCGTTTAGTTTTTACCAATCGGAAAATTTCATTTACCCCTCGGAGGGTAATCACCCCCAGGTTTGGAACCACTGTCCTAGAGGAAGGCAATAACTATTTAATTTACCAACGGAAAAATGCTCCTATGGGACCACAAAAACTGCTGCTCTTTAAAAGACTCTGCCTCATTCTACCTTCCTCAGCCCCTTTAAAAAAATTCCCAAAAATTTCGGCACGTAAATACATTCGCACATTTTTGTGCTGAGAGAGAAGAAGATGGCAGTGGCAAAAAGACGGAAAAATAATAAATACGGGAAGATGGTAGACAGTGCTGTGGTATAGAAAGAGCGAAGGAGACAATGGTAGTGTGTGAGACAGAGAGGGACACAGTGAGAGTAGAGTATAGTGACAGTGACATAGCAGTGCTAGGAAAAGAGGGAAGGAGACAGTGTCAGTGGGACAGGAGAAAGGAGAAGAAGAAAGTGGATGACAGCCAGTGATAATGAGAGACAGAGTCTATGACAATTAAAACGAGGAAGAGGGAGATAATGACGACGAGAAGAGACAGCAGCAACGGGAAGAACTGAATGAGATAGTAGCAGTAAGAGAGAACAAGAAGGAGACCGTGACAGTGAGAGAAAACAGTGGCAGTTGGTCAGAACGAAGGGGTTGTGGCTGTGGCACAGGAGACAATAACAGAGAGAAACAAAGATACAAGGACAATGATTGGGCTGGATGAGTGAGTGAGGATGGGCAACTGGGAGTAGATGGATTGGTACGAGCGACTTACAAGTTGAATTTCCAAAAATACTGAAAAAGGTTATTTTTTATTTCTAATCGAGAAGCCAAATACAAATTTGCGTTGATTGCCGATGGTTTGAGGCACCATGTCACGGATTGCGCGGCCCCTCCCGCCGGAGGTTCGAGTCCTCCCTCGGGCATGGGTGCGTTTGTTGTTCTTAGCATAAGTTAGTTTCAGTTGTTTTAAGTCGTGACCGATGACCTCCGCAGTTTGGTCCCTTAGGAATTCACATACATTTGGACATTTCATAGATTTAGCTTCGAAAATGCTTTCATAATGAGATATTTCCGTTAAAACTTTAGCCTCCTATTTCACCGCCTTAGGGGTTGAATTGGTTCAAAAATGGTTCTGAGCACTATGGGACTCAACATCTTAGGTCATAAGTCCCCTAGAACTTAGAACTACTTAAACCTAACTAACCTAAGGACATCACACACACCCATGCCCGAGGCAGGATTCGAACCTGCGACCGTAGCAGTCCAGCGGTTCCGGACTGCAGCGCCAGAACCGCTAGACCACCGCGGCCGGCTAGGGGTTGAATTTACAAAAAAACTGAAACACGCATTTTTTTTATTTCCAACAGAGAAGTCAAATACTGATTTTCATATATGTAGCTTTAAAAGTACTTTATTAATTCTTTAATAATGATTTATTTTTCAAAAAATTGGCCCACTATATGTTTAAATGTCCAAAAATGATGAAACACGTGTTTCTTTATTTCTGACCGAGAAATCAAATACCAATTTTCGTAGATCTAGCTTCAAAATTGCCTTACTAGCGACATATTTTAAAAAACCTTTCGTCCCTTATTTCACCGCCTTAGGGCTGGAATTTCGAAAACTCCCATCTTAAATGACGCCTAACGTATGAGATGAACACCCCCTACAAATTTCAAGTTTCTATCCTTAGTGGTTTGGGCTGGGTGATGTTGAGTCATTAGTGAGTCAGCCAGTCGGCACATTGCCTTTTATGCAGAGATTATAACCGCAATTAAAACGAGATGGAGACGGGCGGAATACGAAGCCAGGCGGATGAATTCGTCCATAAACCAAGGAGGTTCTTTGTTGGATTACATGAAGAAAAGATTACATCTATTCTCTGCACATGTACTGTGAAGTGCGTGGCAGAAAATACGTCCCATTGTACCGATTATTACGGCTTCTTCGCGTTATATTCAAGCATGGAGCGCAGAATCAGTGACTGCTTAAAAGCTTCTACGAGCCCTGCAATTAGTCTGATCTTGTCTTCGTGACTCCTATGGGATTGATACGTACAGGACTGCAGTATATTCTTAGATTCACCTTCTAAAGTTGGTTCTAGAAACATTTAATTAGGCTTTCACGGTATAGTCTGCGTCTATCCTCAAGCGTCTGCCAGTTCAGTTCTTCCAGCATCTCTATGGCGCTCCCCCACAGGTCAAACGAATCTGTGATCATTCGTGCTGCTCTTCTTTGTATCCGTGCAATATTCCGTGTTAGTCCTATCTGGTATGGATCCCATACACTTGAGTAATATTCTAGGATTGGTCGCACGAATGCAGTCTCCACTGTAGACCGATTATATTTCTGTAGCATTTTACAAATGAACTGCAGTCTGCCATCTGCTTTACTTACGGCTGATGCTATGTGATACTTCCATAGCAAATTCCTGTATATAGTTGCACACAGATATTTGTATGAGTTGCCCGATTCCAACAGTAACTCACTGATATTGTAGTGGTAGCGTACTCCGTTTTTTTCGTTTTGTGAAGTGTACAATCTTACATTTCTCGACATTTAAATCGAGTGCCCAATCCCTACACCATTTTCAATTCTTATCAAGATGCGACTTCAATCAAGTCGCAAATGTCGTTTGATACCTCATATGATCGTACGTTGGATAATAAGTGTATGTGTGGCACTGACAAGGGAACCTCCCCATCGCACCCCCATCAGATTTAGTTATAAGTTGGCACAGTGGATAGGCCTTGAAAAGCTGAACATAGATCAATCGAGAAAACAGGAAGAAGTTGTGTGGAACTATGAAAAAAATAAGCAAAATATACAAACTGAGAAGTCCATGCGTAAGATAAGCAACATCAAGAAAAATGTGAGCGCATAAGCGCCGTGGTCCCGTGGTTAGCGTGAGCAGCTGCGGAACGAGAGGTCCTTGTATCAAGTTTTCCCACGAGTGAAAAGTTTAATTTTTTATTTTCAGACAATTTTAGTGTGGGAGTAGATGTGATTACCATTCCTCCAGGATATACACCTCTTGTGCAACCGTTAGATGTGTTTGGTTTTCGGCAAGTGAAATACTTTGTGAAAATATTCTATGATTTTGCGAAGCTGCACAGGTACACAGAGCAGTGTTGTTTACGTGATCGTGTGTCAATTATCAAAGTTCAGGCACTCACACATAATCGACTTCGCTCCCCAAAATTCCAGGACATGTTCAGATTTGATTGGACATATCCAGGATTTGATGGTTTACACAAGTAAAAATTTGAAAACGTTAAAAACATATGTTTTGACAGAGCACAGGGAAGACTGTGCGACGGTGAAACTGTTGCATTCATTTGTTGCAGTTTATGTGACAAACTCTTATGTTTTCATCACTTTTTTGGGAGTGATTACCACATCCACAAGAAAACCTAAATCGTGCAAGGTAGAAGAATCTTTTTACCCATTCGCCAAGTGTACAAGTTAGGTGGGTCGAGAACATATTCCTGTCATGTGACGCACATGCCGTCACCAGTGTCGTATAGAATATATCAGACGTGTTTTCCCGTGGAGGAATCGGTTGACCTATCACCTTGAGATCAAATGTTTTCGGTTCCCATTGGAGAGGCACGTCCTTTCGTCTACTAATCGCACGGTTTTGCGGTGCGGTCGCAAAACACAGACACTAAACTTATTACAGTGAACAGAGATGTCAATGAACTAACGGACAGATCATAACTTTACGAAAATAAAGAAAGTGAACTTTTCACTCAAGGGAAGACTTGAACCAAGGACCTCTCGTTCCGCAGCTGCTCTCGCTAACCACGGGACCACGGCGCTCCTGCGCTCACATTCTCCTTGATGTTTCATATCTTGCGCATGGACTACTCGGTTTGTACTAGTTTTTGCTTATTTTTTTCATAGTTCCACACAACTTCTTCCTGTTTTCTCGATTGATCTGTGTTGAGTTTTTCAAGGCCTATCCACTGTGCCAACTTATAACTAAATCTGAGGGGGGTGCGATGGGGAGGTTCCCTTGTGAGTCAAATGCCTTTCAGAAGTCTAGGAACACCCTGCATCTAAGTGCCTTGATACATGGCTTTCCAGACATTACGTGAGAAAAGCGCGACTTTGGTTTCACATGATCGATATTTTCGAAATGTATGCCGGTTTGGTGTGGAGGAGGTAATTGTGTTCAAGGTACCTCATTATATTTGTAGTTGGAATATGTTGTAAGATTCTACAGCTGATGAATGTCAGGGATATTGGACGGTAGTTTTGTCGATTGCTTCTGCTGGTCCTCTTGTAAATGGGTGTGACCTATGCTTTTTTCTAACCACTGGGGACAGTTTCTTGCTCGTAGCTCCATCAGCAGCACTAAAAAAATACCTTCTGGGTTCTTCATGTCGGCTATTTAAGGTCGGGAAGAATCTGGAATACATTTTGGTATTCCCTGTCACAAGTTCCTTCGCCGGCAATGTGATGGAAATCTGTTTTTGTTTTCCTCACTTCGTAATTCTGGGAAACAGATAAAATTACCTTTCACTTCTTTGGCGTTTCACTGATCTAACTATCTTCGATGGTATCTCATTGACTCCTGATCACTTTTTAGAGCTCGTATCATTCATTTGAATCACAGTTATGAATGCCGTAGAGGACTTTTATAGTGTGTGTTAGCAACAACTTTACATTGCAATGGACCACATTGCTTTTAGCTTTACAATTACTATAAAATCAAACACAGTTTTGGACTGGCGTTTTTTGGTGAATATAAATATATAAATGATTATTATAATTATTTTTTAAAGGTTGGCATCTTTATGATTGAAAACACTGATACAATATTCTACAATATTTATTATTTATCTAACAAATCTGTTTCCGGCTGTTACGCCAATATCAGATACAAAGATAAGTATGTGGTGCAGTGAAATTTTGTTGGATCAGAGATTTTAAACTTTTGAACCTACAGAGTATCTCCATTTATAGACATGAAAAAAGTTACGGTTGGATTTAGGAATAAAACTAGCGGGATTATTTCAGTGTAAATGCGATTAAGGTTGTTTAACTAAGATAAAATGTGACAAATTATACCAGTTGTTCATAGAAGAAAATAAATAGAACAAGAAACTTGGCTGACATGTTCCACAGGCGTGGTTGAACAAAATAATCTAGTCTTTAATAGGTTCTAAACTACAAACGTATAAGTTACACTGGTGAGATCAAGCAGGTAAAGTGAAACAGATGTGATAATACAAAGTGAAATTTTTTAAACACAATAATAGAAATTATAGTAACTGAAGCAAAGGAAAAAGGGGCATGTGAGTGAAAGAAGTAATTTACAACGTGGCCTGGTTGGGAATTATGAGTTGTATCTGCAGCTAGACGTGGCGAATAAGGGAGTTGTGTCTGGTCATGCACTACTAAGCTCAGGCTGATTGATGAACATGTGTTTATTAATTTCTGTTATTTTAAGAAAGTTCATCTTCCTTCCCTTATGGATCTGAAGTAATACTTCATGTTTCACAGTGTATCTAAGGCCTCATTTAAGCAGGTGGTCTGTGAAGGTAGAACCTCCTTTTCTAAGTTCCAACTTTTGTGATTTTCCTTCAAGCACGTGCATATTGCCCTGTCAGACTGACACGTATAGAATTTACCACAATTACAAATGATTTTATATATTCTGCTCTTTTTCAAAGCTGGAATATGTCTTTACCATCAAGAAAAAAGTGTGGAACAGCGTCGTGCACATGAAACGATATTTTTACTTTCCTGGATTTAAGCTTTCTGGCTATATCTGGCGAGACTTTCCCTAAATATGACATGGTGCACCATTTATTGCTTTCTTGAGGTGGTGAGTCTAGAATAGGGTGAAATAAGAGAGTACACCTGTTGTTTCCGCTTTCTGTGCATTATGGTGTCCACCGAGGTAGAGGAGTAGCCCACTGTTTGAAGATATATGTATGATTTTATTTAATTCCATTTGGAAATTGTCATGGGGATGGACATTAGGTGATCTATCACTGAGTGAAAGACAGCATCTATATGGGTCATTGGAGTTGAGAATTGGCAGGTATTACAATATCTGTGATGGTAGGTTTCCTACAAATCTTGAAACTAAGCATCGTCACTTTTGTCTATGGTTAGATCTAAATAATATATGCGTTTTCCTCCAAACTCCATTGTGAATTTTACACTGTTGTGTTTGGGATTTAGTTGCTTGAGAAATTTCTCATCTGTCATAAGCACAACATATCATCAACATATCTAAACTCCATTGTGTTTGGGATTTAGTTGCTTGAGAAATTTCTCATCTGTCATAAGCACAACATATCATCAACATATCTAAAAAAGTTTTGATCTTGATCAGGTAAGTTAACTCTCTGGCTAATTTGTAACATGGAGCTGAGAATGCAGACACCACAGGGCGGATTGGTATATTATCATTATGGAGTTTAGGGATGTCATGCAGTCTGAGAGCTATAGGATTTATGTTGGTGAGAAAGTAGGCATCAAGTCTAATATTATATTTTTGTACTGCGTAACAACAGTTTTAATTTTATCATTATACGATCTGAAGGTCTTTCTGTATCTGTTGGAAGTTGGTGGAGATTAAGAAATCTTCCACTTTGTTAACGCAGTTACATTTGTTCATCAAGACAACACCATTTCCTTTGTCTGATCGGATTGCAGTAAGATTATAATACCTGATTTTCTTCTTGAAATTGTTTAATACTTCGTGTCTTTCGCTGGTGGGGCCCTAGAAAAGAGGTTAGACGTTCCCACGTATTTAGTGGCGATCTCATCACATAATGCACATTCTTAATCTATTTTTATTGTTTCCAATTGTTTTTCAGAAACTTTTTGTCGTGAAATAAATAATAAATATTACAGAATATTACACAAGTGTTGTGTGTGTTTTCATTCCTAATTTATAAAATATTCTACCAAGAACTTACGGAACAACCAATCAGTGCAAATTGATAGCTAATGCTTCGGTTATTTCGACATGCGTCTTGGGTTGCTAGTGTTCATTGATTGCCGGATGCTTCATCTACATCTACATCTACATGGATACTCTGCAAATCACATTCAAGTGCCTGGCAGAGGGTTCATCGAACCACCTTCACAATTCTCTATTATTCCAATCCCGTATAGCGCGTGGAAAGAATGAACACCTATATCTTTCTGTACGAACTCTGATTTCCCTTATTTTATCGTGGTGATCGTTCCTCCGTATGTAGGTCGGTGTCAACAAAATATTTTCGCATTCGGAGGAGAAAGTTGGTGATTGGAATTTCGTGAGAAGATTCCGTCGCAACGAAAAACGCCTTTCTTTTAACGATTTCCAGCCCAAATCCTGTATCATTTCTGTGACACTCTCTCCCATATTTCGCAGTAATACAAAACGTGCTGCATTTCTTTGAACTTTTTCGATGTACTCCGTCAGTCCTACCTGGTAAGGGTACCACACCACGCAGCAGTATTCTAAAAGAGGACGGACAAGCGTAGTGTAGGCAGTCTCCTTAGTAGGTCTGTTACATTTTCCAAGTGTCCTGCCAATAAAACGCAGTCTTTGGTTAGCCTTCCCCACAACATTTTCTATGTGTACCTTCCAATTTAAGTTGTTCGTAATTGTAATACCTAGGTATTTAGTTGAATTTACGGTTTTAGATTAGACTGATTTATCGTGTAACCGAAGTTTAACAAATTCCTTTTAGCACTCATGTGGATTACCTCACACTTTTCGTTATTTAGGGTCAATTGCCACTTTTCGCACCATTCAGATATCTTTTCTAAACGGTTTTGCAATTTGTTTTGATCTTCTGATGATTTTATTAGTCGATAAACGACAGCGTCATCTGCAAACAACCGAAGCCGGCTGCTCAGATTGTCTCCAAAATCGTTTATACAGATAAGGAACAGCAAAGGGCCTATAACACTACCTTGGGGAACGCCAGCAATCACTTCTGTTTTACTCGATGACTCTCCGTCAATTACTACGAACTGTGACCTCACTGACAGGAAATCACAATTCAAGTCACATAACTGAGACGATATTCCATAAGCACGCTTGTGTGGTACAGTGTCAAAAGCCTTCCGGAAATCCAGAAATACGGAATCAATCTGAAATCCCTTGTCAATAGCACTCAACACTTCATGTGAATAAAGAGCTATACACTGTGTGGGCTGAAAAATGCGGTCAGAGGCGTCTTGTCCACTTCGGGTGGGAGAAGAAGGATGGAGTGGTATAGCCACTTGTTGATTGCTGTGTTCCTGTATTCAGGAACTGCGATTGCTCCGAGGTGTTAGTAGATACCTTTCTGACAGTTGGCTGCTCAGACAACGGCACGCGATAAGAACATAAATCAAAATGTAAAGAAATCGGATCTTCGCGTGTCTTTGACAACGCAATGCGGTTCGAATTCCTTACGATATCTAGGTAGGAACCAGTGACATTGGCTTTTCCACAGTTTTGCAAATTAGCTAGGCATATTCTTTATCTAGCTAAACAGCGGTATTGGCGAATGTCTTATACCTGCAGCTTTTTAGAAGGGTAAAATATCCATAAGGCGGAAACTACCAGCTGCAGCTCAGTAATCTTGAAGGCAGTCGTTATGCAGTGATGAAGAGACCTGCAGAGTACGGAGTAGGGCGGACACCTACGTCAAACCAATCTTCGAACATATGACTACGAGAACAAGAAGCTTACTTCTCAAGAAGGTCAAGAGGAAAACAAATTAAATTTAAAGGTAACAACAACTCTACTGTTGGTTATTTAGTCCAAAGTTTTCTGTCATTGTTTAATTAATATACGAGTTCTATCATCTATTACCATGAAGCAGACTGCAGAAATGTACAAGATCTTCCGTCTAATGTAGAACAATCACAAGTAGTTATTTTTGCGGTTAAGACTAGTATTGTAATCAGTCCAAGAATACATATAGAAACAGAAGAATTTCTGGACATCTATGGGTACTACACCAATTACAAGCGTACCACGTGATAAGGAAATAATAAATAGGGTGGAAACTTCAAAAATTTTAGATGTCCATATTGATGAGAATCTAAAATGCTAAAAGCACATTCTAGAATTCTTAAAACAACTTCGCTCAGTCTCATTTGCACTTAGAATCATTGCAAATCTTGGAGAGGGCAAATCAGTAAGTTTATGTTTCTGCATATTTTCATTCAATAATGTCATATGGAATAATGTCGTAGGATAACCCACCTTTAAGAAATAAAGTCTTCATTGATCGAAAACGTTCCGTAAGAATAGTTGGTGTACACCCATGATCATCTTGTACACAACTGTTTAAGGAGTAAAATGCAACACGATCTGTAACGGAAGTATCAAGATCCTTCAGACTGGCGCTAAGTGTTTTGGATGGGCGAATAAGTGAGAGTCTAGAAACAACCTAGTGAGAAGTTGTAGGATGCTATAAATCCCCAGGATACTTGTTAAAATCTGTATCCCGTAACACATTACCAGTTGCAAGGCTGCCCACCTAAGGCTTCCAGGGGCAACAAAAATTTGATTTTCAATATTCCGCATTATTATTGACTGAACTTGAATATTAACATGCTCTCACAATCTACTCATTAAGAGTTATAATCTTATGTTAAAAGTTTAACACAATACGACCAGTATGCAGCTGAAACTGTGTGTTTGTCTTGCAGCGTATCTGACGACGCGCAAATGTGTTAAAAACTACCACATCATGCATAACGTTTAAATTGTTACTTTTTAGCTACTAAGACTATTCGCAACACTTTTCGTGGACGGTATCCACATTTGCCACTGAATATAGCTACAAAAATATATCATTGTTTGACACTTAATCCAGGAGGTACCATATCATAACCATTAAACTACACGAAAATGAATCTGCAGTGCAAAATTCACTGACTTACAGGTGAAATATGGGTCCAAATATGTGTCAAAAAGGTTAAATATTTGTGAAATTAATTTGACATGTGTTTATGTGAGCAAAAACAAGACTAAAAAACTTATCCTAAACCCCTGGAACGACCTCAATCAAATTTGATGCACATATTAGTTACAATCTGGAAAGAAATACTATAGGAGCAAGAACCACCAACCTACTGCTGGTGTGAGTGTGATAATGTGGAGAGAGGAGGACAAAGAGTAAGACAGACAACGAGGGGAAAGGTAGAGAGAGGCACAGTTATGAAGAAGAGGAGCATCAGGAGAACAGAGATAGGCGAGGGGGAAATGGACAGAGAGAGGGGAGAGGAAATATATACAGAGGAAGGAAAGAGGAGAAGATGGAGGGAGACAAGGAGAGGAAGAAAACTGGAAATTTGTGGCAAGTTCCTATTCAACCAAAGTGCTGAGGTCATTGGCCCCAAGGCTTACACACTACTTGATCTAACTTAAACTAACACTAAGGACAACACACACCCATGCCCAAGGGAGGACTCGCACCTCCGACGGGGGGAGACGTGTGAACCATGGCAAGGTGCTCAGACCATGAGGCTACCCCGAGCAGCAGGAGAGGAAGGCAGAGGCAGAGAAATGAGGAGGAGGAGGAGGTGAACAGACAGAGGGCAGGTGGGAATGGATAGAGAAAGGAATAGTAGAGGATGGCCAGAGAGACAGGAAAGCAAGATATGGAAACAAAAAGGAAAGTGGAGGATATGGACAGAGAGAATGGGACAAGGTGATGAACAGAGAGAAGGAGGAGAAGGAGGAGGGGGAGATGTACAGAGAGAGGAGAGGAGGAGAATGACAAAGAGAGGGGGAGGAGGAGAATGACAAAGAGAGGGGAAGGAGGAGATGAACAGAGGGGAAAGAGCGAATGGGCAGAAGTGGGAGGGCTAGATTAACACAGAAAGCAGAGAGGAGGAGATGGACAGAGAATGGGGGTGGCGGAGGTGGACAGAGAGAGGGGGTGGCGGGGGTGGACAGAGGTGATGGACAGGGACAGGGGGGAGGAGGATGGATAGAGAGAGGAGAGGAGAGGTGGAGAAGGAGAGAGGGGATGGGTAGAGAGAGGGAGAAGAAGGAGATGGACAGAGAGACGAGGGAGTTGGAGATGGAGTAATAGAAGAGTGGAATAAATAAATACCCAGGCAATTTCTCAGCTAGTACGATTATAAAATCACAATTTGCTGTTGGATACTTTGTTACATGAAAGATATCCTCTAGTACACTAATAATGCTTTACTGGTGTGAAAGGAAAAGCCAAGTTGCGCCGTGCTCATAAATTCATAACTAGCCGTAAGCCAACTTCTCAAGTTGCTGTGTGGCCCAGTTCTCAAGTGAGAGGAAGGCAAGGCATATCCAACAAAGACCATGATTTGTAAATACTTGGATGCTTAAACCATCGGTCAGGTTGATTACCGTGTTCTCCTATTCGCTAAACATGAATGTATTAATGGTGTTCGTGTAAGACTACATTACATCACAGTGCCTCAACAGAAGAAGCCGTACGCCACCTGGCAGCTACAATCGATTCGCACGCGGCATCGACCTGCGGTGGCGACCTTCGCGCGGTCGACTTGCTGCTGCCAGACCCGATTGCACACATCCTGCCACACCAGCCGCGTGAGAGGGGGCGAAGGGGTCCAACAGCTGACTCGATGACTACACAGGAAGGCAGCCTGCACTTTCTATCCGCGCTACGTTGTGGGCGGGTTTCTCATGTTCGAGCAGCGCTGCCTCACCAAATGGGTGCTCACTTCGCAAAATTGCGGGTTCAGGCGGAATGGAACTCAATTCGACTGCTAGTGCTCAGTTTCCTCCAGCCATGTTCTGGGAGGAATCACTCTGGTATTACAATAATTCTATTAAGTAATCTTTTGGCGTATTAGCGATATCGCATTTTGTTTAGGAAGCTTTAGTTCAGGAAGTTACTGGTGTTCTTTTGCAAGTGAACAGAATTTGTTATGGATTAAGACTGACAGGCTAATCAGAGGAAAACAGTAATTTTCCTGAGAATAGTGGATTATTTTCCTATTATTTCTCGGTTGTCTTGTTCTCTACCCGAAGTGCTCACAACGTTTTGTGCAAGGCTCAGTAAAATGTAAGCGAGAGACGTCACATTTCTAGACAACAGAAATTTATTTTCAAGAGAGCCTTTACAATAGCTACACAAAAAAATGGTTCAAATGGCTCTGAGCACTATGGGACTCAACATCTGTGGTCATAAGTCCCCTAGAACTTAGAACTACTTAAACCTAACTAACCTAAGGACATCACACACATCCATGCCCGAGGCAGGATTCGAACCTGCGACCGTAGCAGTCGCGCGGTTCCGGACTGCGCGCCTAGAACCGCGAGACCACCGCGGCCGGCACAATAGCTACACATTCAGCTCACTTCGTCTCCAGAGATCTCCTGTCTTCACAAAAGTTGTTTGGCTTAAAATATGTCATTGATTCTACATCTATGTCTATATTCCGCACGCCATCTTACGGTTTGTGTATCATTGTCTGTTCCCCTTTTCCTGTTCCAGTCGCGCACGGTTCGCGGGAAGAAGGATTGTTGGTAAGCTTCCGTGTGAGCTCGAATTTCTCTGATTATACCTTCATGGTCTTTTCGCGAGACATGCGTAGGAGGAATCAACATATTGCTTGACTCTCCTAGGAACGTACGCTCTCGGAACTTCGACAGTAGTGTACGGAGTGATGCAGTACGCCTCACTTGATGCGCTTACTAACTTAACCTGTAAAGAAACACGCTCCTCTTCTTTGAATCTCCTGTATTTGGTACGGATCCCAGACCGACGAGCAATATTCAGGTATTTGTCGAACAAGGGTTTTGTTAGCTATCTCCCTTGCGGGTGGACTATATTTCCTGAGGATTCTTCCAATAAATCTCAGTCTGGCATCTGTCTTACCTGCAATTAGTTTTATTTGGTCATTCCACTTTAAATCGCTCAGTATACATACTTTTAGAAACTTTATTGATGTGACTGCTTCCTGTGACTGTTCTGCGATCGTGTAACCGTACAATAAAGTGTCTCCTGCCTCTTTATGTGCAATATGTTACATCTGTTCATGCTGAGCACCAGTTGCCATTCCCTGAAGCAAGTGACAATCCTCTTCAGCCTCTTCCTACAGTTTGCTATAGTTTTCTAGTGCGATTTCTCTGTGTACAACAGCATTATACGCGAAACACCATATGGGACTTCCGATGTTATTCAAAAAATGGTTCAAATGGCTCTGAGCACTATGGGACTTAACATCTGAGGTCGTCAGTCCCCTAGAACTTAGAACTACTTAAACCTAACCAACCTCAGGACATCACACACATCCATGCCCGAAGCAGGATTCGAACCTGCGACCGTAGTGGTCGCGTGGTTCCAGAGTGAAGCGCCTAGAACCGCTCTGCCACACCGGCCGGCTCTTCCGATGATATTCACTAGGTCATTATATATATTTTGAAAAGTACGAGGGATACCCAAGAAAACAAGAATTTTTTAAAGCTATATATTTTCAAATTTCTTACAAAACAACCTTATCCTATTCAAAATACTCCCCCATTACAACTAATACATTTGTCCCACCGATGTTTCAACTGTGCTTTCACTGTTCGAAACATTTATTGTAGTTATCTTTAGAAATGGCTGACAACTCAGTTTTCTTCTTGACTTCTTCAATGTTGTCGAACAGCTGTCCTTTCATGCCCTTTTTCATGCGTGGAAATAAGAAAACGTCGCACGAAGCCAGGTCAGGCAGGTGAGATGCATGGGACAGCTGAACCATGTCATTTTTAACCAAAAACTGTCTCACAGAGACGGCTGTGTGTGCAGATGCGTTGTCGTGGTGGAAGAACTTTTCCTGTCTGCCACAAGTCGGGTATTTTTTGACGAACGTTGTTGCGCAAGCTTCTTAAACTTCCAAATAAAAGGTTTGGTTGACGGTCTGACATGGGAGAACAAAATCCGAATGAACTAGCATCAAAAACACAAATCGGCATTTTTTTATGTTTGATTTGACTTGAAGACTTTCTTTTTTGGATGGGCTGACGATGCCTCTTCCATTGGCTTGACTCTTGCTTTGTTTCTGGGTTGTAACCACATCTCCATGACTCATCAACAGTAATGACCTTTGACAGAAAACCTGGATCAGTTTCAAATAGTTACTTCAAAGCATAATATGTTTCAACTCGACGCTCCTTTTGATTGTCAGTCAGAATCCGAGGAACAAACTTGGCAGCAGCCTTTTCCATTCCTAAATATTGTGTTAAAATTCGGTGTACCGAGCCCCTAGATAACCCACTAATTTCTGACAGTTGATTAATTGTCTGTAGACGGTCTGTGGGCACAGCCTTACGAATTTTTTGAATTTTTTATCGATTCGGGCAACTGACGGACGTCCAGAGCGAGGTTTGTCATCAATCGACAAGTCGCCATTTTTAAATCGAGCAAACCACTCGTACACTTCAGCTGTTCCCATGGCGTCGTCTTGGTAAGCTGTCTTCAACATTAAAGCAGTTTCAGCAGCATTTTTACCGAGTAGAAAACAAAATTTCACAGCTGCGCGTTGTTCGCTTAAACTTGCTGTCATCAAAAACGAAACAAGAACAAAACAGTGCTAGCAAAAACAATCCCTACAGATGAACAGAACAAGCCAGCTCGACAACTGACGCTGAGTTGCGCTATACACGCCTAACGGCATAAATGCCTACTACACAAGCTCCACCCACGGCAATGTTATTTTTTTTGGGGGGGGGGGGCATCCCCTCGTAAAGATGTTATAGGACTTATTTCGACTGTACATGAAATTACTTTTACGTCTGAAGATTTCTCTGCAGTGAAGATGACATGTATCGTCTGCTAGAAAGTCTAGAAACCCAATCACGCTGTTGATTTGGTATTCCATACGCTTGTATTTTGTTCAGTAGACAGAGTGCGGAACAGTATCTAACCCCTTACGGGAGTCAAGGAATACGGCATCAACCTGAGGGCCGGTATGTACTGCTTTCTGGGTCTCGTGGATGTAAAGAGCGAGCTGGGTTTCACACGATCGTTGTTTTCCAAACCCATGCTGATTCCTGGAGAGAAGATTTTCGATCCCCAGAAATGTCGTAATACGCGAGTATAAAACAGGTTTCAAAATTCAACACCAGACCGACCTTCCAATCATTAAGAATGCTTCGCTCCTCCAGCGACCTCCAGTACTCCACAGCCAGAAGGGGGTCAAGTTCTTTCGCAGTTTCCGTGTAGAAACGTACTGGCATCCCGTCTGGTCTAGTAGCCTTTCCACTGTTGAGCGATTTCATTTACTTTTCTATCACTTGGTCACTTGCAATGAGGTGACAAAAGTCATGGGATACCTTCTAACATCGTGTCGGACCTAGCGGAGAGCAGCAATTCCACGTGGCACGGACTCAACAAATCGTGAGAAGTCCCCTGCGTAAATACTGAGTCATCCTGCCCCTACGGCCGTCCATAATTGTGAAAGTGTTACTGCTGCAGGATTTTGTGCTCGAACTGACCCCTCGATTATGTCCCATAAATGTTTGATGGGATTCATGTCGGGCGGTCTGGGTGGCCAAACCATTCCCTCGAATTGTCCAGAATGTTCTACAACTAATCACGAATAATCGTGGCACGGTGACATGGTGCATTATCACATCCCCCTTTTTTTTGTACTGACAGATGTAACCTCCCCACAAAAATTTTGAAAGGTAAAATTATTTAAATGTTAATGGGAATAGAACCTAAGTGTAACTTTCCCGCAAAAATGAAAGATAATTTTTAAATGAGAATAGACATCGTGCTAAGTGTAATGATAACAAAAATGTGAAAAAATGTTAAGTCCTCACAAAATTAACGTTAAAATCAACCTGATAAATTGATTCTGGGAGGAAAAGCAAAGGAAATATTGTTTCAATTGTAATGATTATTTTCTTAAAAAATTGCTTTCAGAACAAAATTATTATTGGGGCAATTCTTGAACAAATTAATTACAGTTAATATACATTACATTATCACATGTGCGCAATGCTGCTTCATTACCTTATTTAAAAATATACCTTGTCCCGAATCTTGACCAGAGACCCATGTCGACGCCCGACGACTCCTCACACACAACTCCGACTGTCTCTGGCGCGCTACTGGCACGAACGAACTACATGCTCTCGCCACTCGCTACGTACAACTACTACCTCGCAACTGCACTACATGCTCTCGCGACTCGCTACGTACAACTACTCTCTCGCAACTGCACTACATGCTCTCGCGACTCGCTACGTACAACTACTGCCTCGCAACTGCACTACATGCTCTCGCGCGGTCAAGCGCAGACTAGGAACGATAAATAACTCTCTGGTCAGAGATTCTGTCATGCCTCGCCATCGCTGCTACTGACGTGTTTCACAGAGAAAATAGAGAAGATCCAACAAAGAGCGCCAGGTACCGATATACTGTTGTTCAATCGGCTCGAGAGCGTTAGGGATTCTCAACAAGCCACAGTGGTAGTCGCTATAAGGTTCACTGTGTTTCACTGAGAGGTTTATTATTGAAATTTCGAGAGAGTACGTTTCGGGAAGAGATGTAGCAACATATTACGTCCTCCCACACATGTCTTGCTACATAACTATGTCATGAAAATCAGAGACGTTAAAGCTCATGCAGGACAGTACAAGATGTACAACTTTGCTTACGCCGTTTGCCGATAGGTGGCGACAACGGTAAGTAGCGGTCGAAAGAAACAGATCGCAGACGTCAGGCAGTTAGCTTGGACCTCGGTCAACATAGCCTCATTCAAACATTAGTCGATATGTGTCTGCGTCATAATGTTGTTCTTGATTGAAAATGTCGGTTTACGAGCCAACTCTCGTCATTTGCGGGAGGTGTTACCGTTTTGTTTCAATATGAAGAAAACAGCGGCTGGGTCTCATCGAATGCTCTCAAGTACCTATGGTAAGTACGCTGTTAGTGAAAGAACGTGTCGTGAATGGTTTCAACGCTTCAAACGGTGATTTAAACGTCGTAGACCGGCATAGTAGTGGAAGAGAGAATTTTTTCGGAGATGCAGAATTGGAGACATTACTGAGTGAAGACTTGCGTCAAACTCAAGAAGAATTGGCACGATTAGTGGGAGTGACACAGCAAGCCATTTCAAAACGTCTCAAGGGTATGGGCATGATTCTGAACGAAGGAACTTGGGTCCCGTGTGAGCTGAAACCAAGAGACGTTGAACGGCGTTTGTGTGTTTGTGAACAGTTGCTTCAGAGGCAAAAACGAAAGGGATTTCTGCATCGCATTGTGGCCGGGGACGAAAAATGGGTTCATTACGATAACCCTAAACGCAAAAAATCATGGGGATATCGCGGCCATGCTTCCACGTCGACGGCCAAACCGAATATTCATGGCTCCTACATCATGCTCTGCATTTGGTGGGACCTACTCGGCGTCGTGTACTATGTGGTGTTCAAACAAAGTGAAATAATCACAGGTGCTCGTTATCGAACGCAGTTAATGCGTTTGAGCAGTGCATTAAAAGAAAAACGGCCGCAGTACAGCGAGAGGCACGATAAAGAGATTTTACAGCACGTCAACGCTCGACCCCACGTTGCAAAAGAGATCAAAATGTACTTGGAAACTTTAAATTGGGAAGTCCTGACATTGCTCCCTCTGACTACCACCTGTTTAGATCAATGGCGCATGGCCTGGCTGACCAACACTTCCGATCTCATGAAGAAGTCACAAATTGAATCGATTCGTGGATTGCTTCGAAAGATGAACAATTTTTTCGTCGCGGGATTCCTACACTGCCCGAATGATGCGAGAAAGTAGTGGCCAGCGATGGAAAAATACTTTGAATGATACGTGTGTAACCAATTTGTTTCATTAAAACCTCAAATGTTGGAGAAAAGCCGGCCGCTGTGGCCGTGCGGTTCTAGGCGCTTCAGTCTGGAATCGCGTGACCGCTACGGTCGCAGGTTCGAATCCTGCCTCGGGCATGGATGTGTGTGATGTCATTAGGTTACTTAGGTTTAAGTAGTTCTAAGTTCTAGGGGACTGATGACTATTGATGTTAAGTCCCATAGTGCTCAGAGCCATTTTTTTTGTTGGAGAAAAACGGCGGAAGCAAAGTTGTACAACTCCCATGTGCCATTTACGAATGGAAAAGGGGAGTGGGAAAATAATAGTGGTACCAGAGAGGTACCCTCTGCCACAAATCGCAAGGTGACTTGCTTGAAAAAAACCTTTGATAGAATAATAACGAAATACACGAACATTCAGTATTTCAAATAAATACGGATGTCGCATTATAAATGTTTCATCTTATACATTGACGCGAGAAATATCGTGGGACATTCCTAGTATTATGTCAGACCTCGTTTTTCCTGGTGTAGTGCAGCAACTACGTCGCAAGGACTCAACACGTCGTTGGTAGTCCCCTGCAAAAATACTGAGCCATGTTGCCTCCACAGCCGTCCGCAATTGCGAATGTGGAGCCAGTGGAGGATGTTGTGCACGAACTGATCTCTCGGTTATGTCTCATAAATGTTCAGTGGATTCATGTCGGGCGATTTGGGCGGCCAATCATTCGCTAGAATTGTCCAGAATGTTCTACAAACCGTTCGTGTACAATTTTGGCCCAGGGGCAAGCCGCCTCTTTGTTTAGGAACATGAAGACCATGTAAGCTGCAGATGTTAAGTAAACTAATGCGTTCTTAGTTGAATATATTCCCTCTTCCCTGAATCCAACATAGTAAGTGTTGTAGACTGAACAACAACAGTTAATAACCGCTCATACGAGAGTTTTGTAAACAACCACCTTCGTCGATAAAGAACATCTTGCTGAACATTTTTAAACAGCCCTTCCGTCGATGAATGACATCACATCATTAACCTTCCAATGAATTTTATTTCTGCACCTGACTTCTCATGACTACATACATGTGTTAATTCTATCTTAAAATGTACTGAATGGATACCCTAACTTTTCCAAGGTTATATTACCTCTGGTGAGAATTCATCGATGATATAAATTACAGGAGCATGCTAAAGTAAGCACTGTAGTATTCAAACTAATTTTCATTTTAATATGTTAGCTCATTATGCAATAAAAAATCTACCCGAACATTGTGGATTAAATAAGTCGACACCAGCAGCAACATATCACTTCTCTCATGTTGAACTTTTAAGCTTACACAGGCGAATGCGAAAGATCTCTCAACATTTCTTTTCTTTTTCCTTCTCTAATCTTTTCAGTTACGTCTTATATTTTGAGGAGTGTAATTCTCCTTGCCTAGGAAAGAGTTCTTAATTACTTGCAACGCAGTGCAATTTCTGGTTACAGTTGAAAATGAAATTGTTTGCAAACTGCCTTAGTTTTTCTAGTGTATGTTACGCGTCAGGTTCGATGAAGACCAACGTTCTAGAATAGATGATGTCCGTTTTTGTTTTTTTATGGTAATGTTAAATCGATAAGCACTTTGAAATGTTTGCGTTGTAGAAACAGGCAATGCATGACGTTTCTCTACTGAATACCGGTTATTTTTACAGTTTTGCGTAGCATTTAGGAGCAAATGGAAATCAAATTGAAAAGTTCCATCTACGCCGAGGTGTTGGTGTTGTGTGCACCATAACAACAGACGAACGGAACACGCACTAGTACACACAATGCTGTGTTAACCATGGCTGATTGAGAAAACATCCCAAGCGTATCATGGCAATGGAAAATTTATTCATTCGTGTATCACAAAAACGTTTTGTATGATTTTAGGTACAAATATCATCAGTAGACAGCAGATTTTTGTGTTGGATGCACAGTGACGCAGAGAAATAACACACAGGATTGTTATCAAGATGACTTAACGCTGTGAACATTTAGGCTACAGCCTACTCCAGTACTATCGTAACCTCCTGGGTGCTGCGTAATTATCAGATTTCGTTCCGCTAAATAAACAGCGCGTTTCTTCCAAGTGGTGCCATTAAAAGTAACTGAAAGCGTTTGTTATTCTTTTAAGTAGTCTGTGGTCCTTTTAAATTCATTTATTTATTATTATTAACAGAATTTATAGTTCGTTACGACTGCAGACATTATATCGTTTGAAGGCTTCATCATGAAAGAATACCAAGGACTTTTGTAATCACTAATCAATGT
This sequence comes from Schistocerca nitens, assembly GCF_023898315.1. Lineage (NCBI taxonomy): Eukaryota > Metazoa > Arthropoda > Insecta > Orthoptera > Acrididae > Schistocerca > Schistocerca nitens. The sequence continues at coordinate 298,022,255 of NC_064618.1, read as the reverse complement.
TTTCTTTAATTTACAGAGATGTAACTAATGCCGAATTTAATGCAATTTATTTATCGACCGCTTCCAGTCCAGGACCGTCTTATTCAAGGTAGTCAAATACGCAATTATAAAAACCATCATTACATGTCACACATCTTTCGAAATACTAGGGACATAATTCATGTCAAGCCCACCAATTTCCAAAACAATAACTGTGCGGAATGAGGCGCCAGCTATAATATTCAGAATTATTCTGCTTGACATAGTTAATGTGTTCAGAACTGTTCTACAAACTTAAATTATGTACCTCGGATTTTGAAAAGTGCATGATTTGTAATATTGGTTTTGGAATTGCATATTACACTACAGTGAACATCGTCTTGGACTAAAACTGATCGGTAAATAATTGCATTGAAGTCAGAATTTGCATTATGCATTTCCTACAGTATTTGTATAATGATACCTGCCTAGACAATAGGTTTAGTATCTGTTTGGTTTGTCACAGTTACATATTATGAGTAGATTCCAAACGTTTAATAGCGTAATCTACCGACCTGCGTCTCCTATGAGAGACAGAATGCTGGAGAAAGAATACAGTCTTCCACTGTGTTTGACAGCACTACAGAGACTATAAGAGGGTTTTATTATTTGTAGGCGAAATCAGGACATGACAGCGATATTAACGACTTTCGAAAATCAGGTGTGGATACTACTGAAGCAACCGACTCGGTTAAAGCAGCGAATCACGAAACTGATACAAGCTCGTTAGTCAGAACAGAAGACATAGTACTCACAGAAGCGTATAAAAAGAAATGAAATGAAAAATATGAAAGCTGCAAAACAGGGGTTTTTAACTACATAAAGAACAAGAAAGTGAACTTTGACAGTGTGAAGTCCTCATTCAGGTATCCTTATGTAAGCTTTCAGTGATTTCCCTAAATCACTGCAGGTAAATAGCGATAATTACCTTAAGTAGCTAACATGCGCTGCCTTTTCTCTTCAATAGTCCCATTAGAGCTACTAAGCCTTTTGCGTAGCCGCAGAGCGTTACATTATAAGACCCGAAGTTATTACACTTCCCATCCCTGTTTCTCCATGAGCATCTTAAAAAATGGATACATGCAACTAATTTCATTTGTAGTAAAAGTTTAGACTAAGAATTTACTATCTGAAAACACATGAAAATTCATATCACTGATGTCAGTGTACTCGGAAGAGTTTCTAGAAACCATAATCAGACTTCGACGACTTAATTTTTTTACGTACAGACAGCTTAATTCGTTGCCTTTTCCGGCTTAATATGCCGTGTTTTCTGTCAAGATGTATGATATATTACACTATTCTCTTCTGGTAATAATTATTTTCTCAAATTATTCTGTTAATACAATACAAAACTTCGCTACAGTGGTATATGATTCTTCTCTATCGGATCTTTATACAGCTTCTCAGGCGCTGGAATCAGTCAAGTAGTGTTGATATTCTAATCTGAATTAACGAAAGCTAGCAGAATTTAAATATAATGACATACCATTGCAGGGATCCGATAGATATGTTCGCTAAGACACAAGTACGCCAACAAATTCTGCCGCTACCCTGAGGGAAGGAGGGAGAGGGGGGGGGGGGGGGCGGTTCCTTAGCCTTAGCGTAACTTTCACCTCCGATGGTATTAAGCATCCTGAAACTCTCCATGATTCTTATTTTATAATAAACTGTCTATTTACCCTTAAGTACATGCGTTATACACACTGACGGAAGAAAGTCACAGCAGTTTTTGCATCCGAAAGATGATGCCCATTGAAGTTTGGCGCCAGTCGCGTAAGAGTGGCGCCAGTAGGGCCACTACGAGGTTGCAAATCAAATTTGCTTTAAATACAGACTACTGGTCGTGAGAGTTAGTTATGTTTGAGACTGGACTTGGCGAGATGATGTTCGGCGTATGACTGTGGCACACCGCGCATTCCACTGACCCCAAACCACCGCCATTTGCGACTTCAATGGAGGCAAGCGAGAGATCATTGGTGGTCAGGGTGAAGGTCTGTTTGATTTTCTGACGAAATTTGGTTTTACTTCGGTGCCAGTGATGGCCGTGTGTTGGTTAGGACACCAGTTGAGAGCCTGCAACCAACCTGTCTGGGTGCTAGACACAGTGGACCTACACCTGGAGTTACGGTCTGGGATGTGATTTCGTATGACGGCAGGAGCACTCTCGTGGTTATCCCTAGCACCCTGACTGCGAATCTGTTCGGCAGTCTAGAGACTCGACCTGTTTTGGGGCCATTCTTGAATAGCATTTCAGGGGGTATTTTGCAATAGGGTAACGCTCGCCCACATACTGCTGTTCTAACTCAACATGCTCTACAGTGTCGACATGTTGCCTTGGCCTGTTCGATCATCATATGTGTTCAATCGAGCACATACGAGCCATCATCGAACGACAACGCCAGCGTCATCCACAGACAGCGTTAACCGTCCCTGTGCCGAGCGACCAAGTGCAACAAGCATGGCTCTCTATCCCACAAACGGACATGCGATTTCTGTGCACGACAATGCTTGCATGTTTGCATTCAACGTTCTGGCGGTTAAATCGGTTATTAGTGTACCAGCATTTAACAACTGCTATGGCTTATCTCGGGCTTACATTAAACATTGATCTTGCAATGCTAATCACGTAAATATGTGACCTAGACAAAGGTCTTCCCGAAATGTCGTGACTTTACATTATTTTTTGGTGTTGCGATTTGTTTTCCGTCAGTGTAGGCAATGGGGCGCAGTGAATCCATTACTACCGATCCTCTTACGTTCAAATCAATGTTCCCATTGATGACCTAACTGTTTCCATTTGAGTAGTATTCGTAACGTAACAATTAGTGAGGCAGCTATTGCCTGTTAAAAGTTTGGTTGGACTACTCTTATCATATCTGTATGTTTCCGATATACTCAATGTCAGATGTAACACTAAAGGTGGCAGTAGAGACATATAAATTACGAACAAGCTACCGGCTGTGATTTCTACGAGATGATTGATTGGTTGATTAATTGAGATGGTTTATGGGACCAAACGGCGAGGTCATCAGTCCGCTATTCCGAAGTTACTCACGGAAGAAACAGAGCCCGCTAAAAGTGGACGGATCCAGTCAGCGGAGTCAAATTATAAAATAATGAAGTTAAAAATCACACCGTAAAAGGCATAAAACGTGAGACCAAATCCAAAGACTGGAAAAAAAGGGTTGCCATGCAAACAGCTGCCGTGACCGAGGAGCATGGACTACTGATGAACAGCGTCGCATTGCGTTAAGAAAAGAGCGATTCTGCACTATCCCTAGTGACCATCGTCGACGCTTATGGCGGCGACCCGGGAATTGATCTCAATATTTCAATATTTTGGCGACGGACAGTGGTGTTACACATGGCGTTATCTACGAGGGTGAGTCAAATGAAAACCTTAAATATTTTTAAAATATTATTTATTGTGCAGAATTGGTACAAAGCTGTATCACTTTTTAACTTAATCTCCCCCAAGCTCAATGTAAGTCCTCCAGCGCTTACAAAGTGCATAAATTCCTTTAGAAAAAAATTCTTTTGGGTTTTCCGCACAACCACTCATGCACCGCGTGGCGTACCTCTTCATCAGAACGGAACTTCTTTCCTCCCATTGCGTCTTTGAGTGGTCCAAACATATGGAAATCACTTGGGGCAAGATCTGGTGAGTATGGTGGATGAGGAAGACACTCAAAATGCAGGTCTGTGATTGTTGCAACTGTTGTACGGGCAGTGTGGTGCCTTGCATTGTCATGTTGCAAAAGGACACCTGCTGACAGCAATCCACGTCGCTTTGATTTGATTGCAGGCCGCAGATGATTTTTTAGGAGATCTGTGTATGATGCACTGGTGACAGTGGTCCCTCTAGGCATGTAATGCTCCAAAATGACGCCTTTTTCGTCCCAAAATAGAGTCAGCATAACCTTCCCTGCTGATGGTTTTGTTCGAAACTTCTTTGGTTTTCATGATGAAGAATGTCTCCGTTCCTTGCTCGCTCTCTTCGTTTCTGGGTAGTGGAAGTGAACGCAGGTTTTGTCCCCAGTAACGATTCTTGCAAGGAAGCCATCACCTTCTCGTTCAAGGCGCCGAAGAAGTTCTTCACAAGCATCAACACGTCGTTCTCTCATTTCAGGAGTCAGCTGCCGTGGCACCCATCTTGCAGACACTTTGTGAAACTGGAGCACATCATGCACAATGTGGTGTGCTGACCCCTGACTAATCTGTAAACATGCTGCAACCTCATTCAGTGTCAGTCGGCGGTTTTCCTTCACTATGGCTTCAACTGCTGCAATGTTCTGTGGAGTCACAACTCGTTGTGCCTGACCTGGACGAGGAACATCTTCCACTGAAGTCACACCATTTGCCAACTTCCTACTCCATTCGTAGATTTGCTGCTGTGACAAACATGCAACACCGTACTGAACTTTCATTCGTCGATGAATTTCAATAGGTTTCGCACCTTCACTAGGCAAAAACCGAATAACAGAACGCTGTTCTTCCCTGGTGCAAGTCGCAAGTGGGGCGGCCATCTTTATACTGTTACTGCGACGGTATGTGTGCAAATGCATTATGCTGCCACCTACAGGCCATTCTGCACGCTATTTGTAGCACGCTTACCTACTTACAGAATAACGGCGCGAAATTTCGATTTGTTATTACAAATTTAAGGTTTTCATTTGACTCCCCCTCGTACATCTACATCTATACTCTGCAAACCACCGTGAGGTGCACGGCAGAGGGTACGTCCCATTGTAGGAGTTACTATGGTTTCTTCGTGTTCCTTTCACGTATGGAGCGCGACAGGAATGATTGTCTGAATGCCTCTGTGCGTACAGTAATTATTCTACTGTTATCTTCACGATCCCTGTGTGAACGATACGTAGGGGGTTGTAGCATATCCCTAGAGTAATCATTTGAAGTCGGTTCTTCAAACTTTGCTAATAAACTTTCTCGGGATAGTTGACGTCTATCTTCAAGAGTCTTCCAGTTCAGTTCCTTCGGTATCTCTGTGACATTCTCCCAAGGACTAAACAAACGTGTGACCATTCGTGCTGCCCATCTCTGTATACGAACAATATCTCCTATTAGTCCTATCTGGTACAGGTCCCACACAACTGAGCAATATTCTAGAACGGCCTTATATGTGATTTGTAAGCAATCTCCTTTGTAGACTCATTGCACTTGCCCAGGATTCTACCAATAAACCGACGTCTACCAACTGCTTTACCCACGACTGAACCTGTGTGGTCGTTCCATTTCATATCTTTACAAAGTGTTACACCCAGGCATTTGTATGAGTTGTCCGATTCCAACAGTGACTCACTGACATTATAGTCACAGGATACTACGCTTTTTTCGTTTTGTGCGGTGCAAAATTGTACACTGCTGAACATTTAGAGCAAGCTGTCAATCTTTGCCTCAAGTTGAAATCTTATCAAGGTCTGACTGAATATTTATGCAACTTCTCTCAGATAATACTTTATTATACATCCGAAAAAAGCCTTATTTAACTGTTAACATTGTCTGCAAGGTCATTAATATACAACATGAACAGCACGGATCCCAACACACTTCCCTGGGGTACACCCAAAATTACTTCTATAACTGACGATCACTCTCCATCCAAGATGACTCGCTGTATCCCTCTACCAAAAAGTTCTCAATCGAGTCACAAGTCTGGCTTGATACCCCGTATGTTCGTACTTTTGACAAGTGCTAAAAGGAATACGTTAAACTTCGGTTACATGATAATTGAGTCAAATCTAACGGCTGTAAATTCAACTAAATACCTGGGAATTGCAATTACGAACAAGTTTAATGGAAAAGAACACCTAGAAAATGTTGTGGGGAAGGCAAACCAAAGACTGCGTTTCACTGCCAGGACACTTACAAAATGTAACAGATCTACTAAACAGACTGCCTACACTACGCTTGTCCGTCCTCTGTTAGAATAGTGCTGCGCGGTGTGAAATCCTTACCAGACAGCATTGACGGGGTACATCCAGAAAGTTCAAAGAAGGGCAGCACGTTTTGTACTATCGCGAAATAGGGGAGAGAGTCACTGAAATGATAAAGGACTTGGGCTAGACATCATTAAACAAAGGCGGTTTTCGTTGCGGCGGAATATTGTCACGAAATTCCAGTCACCAACTTTCTCCTCCGAATGCGAAAATATTTTGTCGACGCCGACCTAATACGGAGAAACGATCATGATGATAAAATAAGGGAAATCGAAGCTCGCGCTGAAAGGTATAGGTGTTCGTTTTCTCCGCGCGCTGTTCGAGATTGGATTAACAGTGAATTATTGTGAAGTTGCAGAATGAGATTTCCACTTTGCAGCGGAGTTTGCGCTGATATGAAACTTCCTGGCAGATTAAAACTGTGTGCGGACCGAGACTCGAACTCGGGACCTTTGCCTTTCCCAGGAAAGTGCTCTACCATCTGAGCTACCCAAGCACGACTCACGCCCCGTCCTCACAGCTTTACTTCTGCCAGTACCTCGTCTCCTACCTTCCAAACTTTACAGAAGCCCTGCTGTGAAGGTGGCTCGATGAACCCTCTTCCAGGCACTTAAATGTGATTTGCAGAGCATCCATGTAGATATCTACCTGGTTGTCTTGGGCCAAAGCTTCCAGTATGTCACGTGAGAAAAGTGCGAACTGGGTTTCAGATGATCGTCTAAGATTCTACAACAAATCTATGTCAAGGATATTGGACGGTAGTTTGTGGATCACTTTACCTGTGACTTATTCTAAGAACGGGGCACGGTTTTTTTACGAGGTATCAACGACAGTTTATAGTTAGAAGAGGGGCTAACTCAGCCCCGTATTCAGTATAGAATCTGACACGGATTCCATCGAGGCCCGGAGCTTTGTTCAATTTTAAGGATTTCAGCTGTTTCTATACACCACTGACACTAATACTTATTTAATTAATCTTTTCAATGGTACGAGGATTAAATTGGGGCATTTGTCTTGGGTTTTCCTTTGTAAAGGTCATGGCTATATGGGGCGAACTCTGACGGCACATTGGTACGTCACAGACATTCTGCGTCCTCATATGGTCCCTCCCATGCGAGAGTATAATGGTGCGATTTTTGAACAGGACAATGGAAGTCCACACATGGCAAGTGTCCCTATGAACTGTCTGTATGATTATGAGGTATTCCCGTGGTCACGCAGATCCACTGATCTATCTCCGGCAGAACATGTGTAGGATCAGCTCGAACGTCAACTCCGTCGCACAGCCACTATCCAGCTTATCAAGAACCGGTTACGTCAGTTAACGGCCAATTTGTCTCAGGAGAGGATACTATGGCTTTATGAGTCCTTCTCCAACCGAATCAGTGCACGCATTCAGACCATAATAGCGGGCTGATACTGTCCATTTCGTTGTAAATTTGACTCTGTTTTGTAATCACTGCAGTAATACATACCGTCTCAATCTGTGCCGTTCATTTTCTCCTGTCCTTCTGGGTGCTTCTCTCTCTCTCTCTCTCTCTTTTTCCAGGCAGCGTACATACACGAATCTCTGAAGCGAAACGAGTGCAACCCGTGGACGTCACAGCCCCATATGGTACGATAATCGATATTAATGTGCTTTCAGTGAAGCCAAAAAGTAGCTGTGATAAGTTTGGCGAGATAAAAATCGCTTTATTTACTTACGTTATCTACACGGGAGAGCAGTAGGCGAAGTGATGAGCACTTCATGCAGTTTTAACCACACCCAAAAAAAATATAATCGGCGGAGTTGTCATATGTCAAACCAAGTTATTCCTGCAATCTAGTGTCAAATGAATGTATTCGCACGCCACCGTGCCAAGTTACCTCCGCTGGCGTGCTGTTACTCACGCAGGTCTTCTGGTGCCGTATTCCAAGAATTTCCAATTCTTCGTCAGTGACGTCATTGGCCCGTCTCTTATTCAGTTGACGTGGATATAACTCTATGTATTGTTACTTCTCCATTAACGGGAACGTTTTGTCTGAACGTCGGTGGTCAGAACAATAAAATCAACCGCAACCATGTCCTTGATCAAAACTGATATCCTCCAGATAACTCCGAGGCTCTAGACGGACGACGTAGGATGGTCACATCAACAAATTATCAGTTATCAGAAAGGACAAGGCTCACCGCAAATACTGGCACATGATGGTCAACGTAAGATAGTTAATCCAATGCGTGTGAATAGATAAAAAAAAGTTGTTTCATTGTTTTAACGCCGATTGGCCACGAGAATCGACGAAATGTCGATGGGTAGCTATAAGAGCAATGCGAGATGAAATTACCATCTAACCGCTTTGTGGGGAAGACTGCTGTCAAAATAAAATTCAGCGGAGCAATCCTACATATCTCACGCCTAGACTAGACACGGTTAGCCTAATGGTAAGGTGATCACTCGCGATGGCGGGAAATTCAGGTTAGAGTCCCGGTTCGGCACAAATTTTCACATGTCACCAACAGATAGAACATCTGAACCTAATACAGCTGACACCAAGTTATTCGCATTTGGGGAATTTAATTCGATCTAATTTCGAACTGTTGTCAATCATCATCAATGTAAATATTTGTCACCTAACGACCATTAAAAGTGAAATCAGAGTATTCCTGTCTTATTTGATGACGTATGGACAGTGATTGTTGTACACCATATATAAAGACTGGAATAGGACCGAAATGTAAGATGTGCCGCATGTTTTTCAGAATGAAGATTGTTCGTTTAAATTTCGTCTAGAGATAAACATGAAAAAGACAAAACTAATGGTTATTAATCGACAAAATTAAGATAAAATACAGCTTACAGGCTGCTGAAAGGATCCGGAGGCAGTGAATGGTTGTGTATATTTAGAATCTCCGATCAATCACAAATGCAACTGCGACGAAGAAATAAAACGACGAATCGTCCGTGTCCGAGGCGCGAGATCACTAAAATCTGGCAGAACCGATCATCATCCAAAACAGCGAACATCAGCTTGATGAAATCATTTGGTGTTCCCCGTGTTTTTGTATGGCTGTGAGGCCTGGACCTTGAAAGCTAGTAACAACACACAAATTGATGCCTTCGTGATGTGGCATGTTATGCGTACTTTGCGCCATTTGAAGTTTATCTTGCAGTGTCAGTCAAAGCTAGTACAGTCCCTTGGGGAGAAGCGGTTAATGCATAACTGATCACCTTGCAACGAAAAACAGAAGGCAGAAACCACGAGGAAGAGCAGCAAGTAGATGGCTGGATCAAGCGATGAAGATTCACATTGTATGAAGAAGGGCTAAAGGTCGCTGTGGGTGAAGACGTCCAGTCGAATATTCAGTTAATTAAGAAATGAACGAAGACACGACGTCGCGACACTCAGCAATGATTAAATCGATTAATGATGATGACGCTTTGTGCTTCCCTTCCCGTAACACATTTGGTAGCTTACCATGTGTGGGTCAGATGTAGATGATAGTATCGGTACATTCTTGACGTTGTGGGTTGATAAATGTTGAAAGTCCCAACAAAAATGTATAATGCTCCATGTGTCCCACACCGTCTACTATTCCGCATAATTCTGGCTGTGTAATTCCGTATAACTCTCTCTGTGTAGCTACAATCACGTCAGTAAACATTTAATAAAACACTCATGAAACCACCTGAAAGAGATATGACGTTTGCTGGCGATAAATATTTATTTTGCACTGTTAAGGTATACATAAAGCGTAAGTACATACACAAGCTGCGACATGGTCGCGAATGGAACAGTGACCCGAATATAGAATAAATTTCCGTTCCGTCACGTCCATGGTTAGAAATTTTTTGTCGTCAGACTACCGGTTTCGGTCTATAATGACCATCTTCAGATCTGTTTTTTAAAAACATGTCCTAATATACTGGAGCCACTATGGCTCCAGTATATTAGGAATATACATAGTCAATAATATAGACAACCACTTAATTGCGTTGTCCAAAAAATTCTGTGTTGTAGTTACATTGACAACGAGAAGACCTAAGACACGGGCCAATCGATTCGGCTCACGGTTGGCAAACTATCTAATGGTGTGTGGCGGAGGGTACTTTTTGTACCACTAACTGAGACCTCCAACCCTCTTCCACTGTGAACAGCACGTGGGAAGATTGATTGTCGTTAAGTCTCTGTATTGGCTAATTTCTCGAATTTTCTGCTCATGGTCATTATGCGAGACGTATCTGGGGGAAGTAATATGCTGCCCGAGTCTTCCTGGAAAGTGCTCTCTCTAAATTTCAATTGTAAATCTCTCTGTGATGCACAACGCCTCTCTTGTAACGTCTGCCAACGGAGTTTGTTGAGCATCTGCGTAACCCCATCGTGCCCACTAAACGATCCCGTGAAGAAATGTGCCGCTCTTCGTTGGATCTTCTCTATCTCTTCTACCAGTCCTATCTGGTAGGGATCCCAGATAGATGGACATTACTCAACACTCGGTCGAACAAGCGCCGTGTAAGCCACTTCCTTCGTGGATGAGCTAAATGTCCTTAAGGTTCTTACTGTGAATCTGAGTCTGCATGTGTTTTTCGCAGTGTTTGTTTTATGTGGACATTCCACTTAAGGTCGCTCTGGATAGTTACTTGTAGGTATTTTATGGTAGATAATGTTTCCAGCAGTTTGTCATCAGTCGTGTATTTCTTTTCCTATATATGCGCAATATGTTAAATATTTACGTTAAGGGTCAACTGCCACAGCTTGTACCATTCATCAATTCTCTGGAGATCATTCTGCAAATCGTTACTATCTTCTGGCGCTGCTACTTTGTTATGGACAACTGTATCATTTGCGAACAGCCTTAGAGAACATACGATGCTTTCTACTAGTTCATTTATATATATTGTCGCTGGTGTACCACCTAAAATGAAAAATCCTTAAGATATTTTGGTTCGCTTCTCTCTTGCTTTTGGGCTCAAATGGCTCTGAGCACTATGGGACTTAACATCTGTGGTCATCAGTCCCCTAGAACTTAGAACTACTTAAACCTAACTAACCTAAGGACATAATAATAATGTCGTGTGACGAGGGCCTCCCGTCGGGTAGACCGCCCGCCTGGTGCAAGTCTTTCGATTTGACGCCACTTCGGCGACTTGCGCGTCGATGGGGATGAAACGATGATGATTAGGACAACACAACACCCAATCCCTGAGTGGAGAAAATCTCCGACCCAGCCGGGAATCGAACCCGGGCCCTTAGCATTGACAGTCTGTCGCGCTGACCACTCAGCTACCGGGGGCGGACTACCTAAGGACTTCACACACATCCATGCCCGAGGCAGGATTCGAACCTGCGACCGTAGCAGTCTCGCGGTTCCCGACTGAAGCGCCTAGAACCGCTCGGCCACACCGGCCGGCACTTGTGAGCAGATCTGCAGGAAGAATGAGTGTCAGTTGCCTCAACATGAAACTGATGACATCATTCGCAGCATGCCCAGTAGTTGTCAGGCCCGTATTGCTGCCAGAGGTGGTCACACGCCGTATTGAGCACATTAACCAGTTGTCGGAATGTGTGCAAATCCGTTGTTTTTGTCTAACGTTATGTGTGTTGCAATTGTGTGTGCCCTGTAATTTTTACACTGTTTCTACTTTACTATCACCTGTTTATACTATTTTGTGGCAAGATAAACGCAACCTTGCAAAATTTCTGTTTGTTGCTTTAATTTTATACACGGGAGTATTTCAGAGTCACTCTAACACACAGGCATAATACATTAATGGATCCTGGCTGACATGAACTACAGTAGTTGTAAGAAACTCTATGAAAAACAGCTTTCTAGTAACTACGTTGTACAGTTATTTTGACGACCCATTGTGACTTAAGGTAGCGAATTTGCAGCGCCGACTTTTTTAAGTGTCGATTCATAGCTCAGATTTCTCACTGCCAGCTTAGCTGTGTGCCAACAGAGCTCTAACGACCCACAAAAGAATAAGCACCTGCATGGCGGCACCTGAAAAAAGTGCCCACTTGCACGCTGCGTTTCAAATAACAAACGATATGTTTCCTATATATAATAAACAGCTTGGATAGACTATACGTGCCACTCCGAATCTTTCCGAAATCACACGATCAATATGTTGTGTTCTTTTCACAGAATGGAAGTATGCATGCAGGAGCTTTACATGCTAACCTTTGCGACGATTCTACAAACAACGACGTTTTATAGCACCACGATTTGATTCCCTAATTATAATAATGCATATTTTTGCAACGAAAGAAACAGTGTAAATGATTTGAGCCACACTGAACGTCTTTCCAAGATTCTAACAACTACACTCCACGAGTTATTACACTACTTCAAAAGCGTTATCCGTTACACTGCAGAAACACGACTAGTTTCGATAGTTTGCCTTGTATTAGTACGGTAGTCCGGTTCGTGCTTGTGAATTTTGCGTCTGCCAATTTGTAGACAGGAATAGATACACAGCAGTCTCAACGAACACAAACACTGTTTTGCGAGCCCTTTCTTGGAACAAAATAAGGGCGCAGCGCAAACGAGTGAACAAATAATATCTACTAGTCAAGTTACAATACCGCACTGTAAATAAGTTTACTCGTTAAATTAGTGCATACATACATACATTAATCCTTGTTCCATAGATCATGAATACGAGATTTCGTAATGATGTTTACACTAAATAATTATTATTTTTTAGAGTTACTACTTCATATCTAAGAATTCACCTACTGAGTAGATGGAGTTTTCATTCAGAAATTCTTTTAATTTACTTTGAAATGTTGGTTGGCTATCTGTCAGACTTTTAATACTATTTCGCAAATGACCAAAGATTTTAATGGCAGCATAATCCACACCTTTCTGTGCCAAAGTGAAATTTAATCCAGAACAGTGAAGATCATTCTTTCTTCTAATGTTGTAGTTATGCACTTCGCTGTTATTTTTGAACTGAGATGGGTTATTAATGACAAATTAATGACATAGAACTCTGTAACGCAGCGGAATTTTCATTTGCTTTCGTGTGGTACCAGGATCTGTTTGCACCTGTATTTTTGTCTTAACAATAGCAAAGTAACTCATCTCTTTTTTATGTCAACGTAATAATAAAATCGTATCATGTTTGCTAATATAGCCACCATATTCAAGCGTCACAGACTTTATGAATACGTAAATAATTGTCGATTGTTCTCTTAACAGAATGTTAGGTTTCGGCACAGTGGTTTGTGGCCTTCGCCCGTTATATGTTTAATATTATGTTAGTATGTTGATGACTGTAAACAAAAAGTAAAGCTATAACGGAGAAGGGCTTCACAACGAAAAAACCTAATTTCAGTTAAAACTTTAGTCGAGGTCGCAACATCATTTTTTTTATTATTATGACCGTTTTCGGCTTATGTTAAAGCCATCCTCAGATTTTTTGGGCCCCTTATGGCTGGTGCACGATCGTGGTATCACTTGAAAAACCGAGGAGCCGCCTGCACCAGCCATACGAAGCCCAAAAAATCTGAGGATGGCTTTAACATAAGACGAAATCGGTCATAATAAACAAAAAAAGAATCTTATTCTGTCGCTGCAGACATCCTTAGGTGATACGATTAAAACGCTACAAGGTTTTCACTAAGCTGAAGACTTCATAAGGTGTCCATATTTGGCAAAAACATAAAAAGAAGAGCCCTATCATTCAAAACTGGAAAGTTGGGCTGTAATGTCATGTCGACCATGAGGTCTTTACAGACTGAGCCGCATAGTCCAAGAATGAGGAAGAAAATAGATAGTGTCCTTTCAACGAAACAATCCCAGAATTTGCCTTAGTCGTTTTACGAAAACAATGGAAAATCTCAATCAGGGTGGTTGCATGGAGAACTGGACCCAGTTCTTCCAGAATGTGAGCCCTGTTTGCTGACCACTGGATCACCTCGCTCGGTTATCTGTCAAGTAATCATCTACAGCCGAGAACGCACCTCTTTATCTGTGCAAGTACCTTTGCCAACTGGAGTGGAAATTGAATTTTTTGTGAATTAGTTTTTATGCAGTCCTGGGGAAACAGCAACAGGTAATGAGTATAAATGTGTAAAAGCTATCAGGGTGCCACAATACTGAATTATGGAGAACATGTAACAAGGTGAGGCGTTGGGATCACGGATTTACTTCAAACTTTGTACACCTTTACTAGGCCATTAAAACAACATAATGAAAGTAGTAAGGTGCACTACTCTGGCAGTTCCGAGAAAATTTTAAGAGAAGTTTTACACGTCTCTTATTTAAATGATGTATCAGTGCAATGGTTCCGGGCGCAAGAAGTCATTGTGATCATGTGGGGGGTTAGCATTAGTGATTAGCGTACCGGCCGTGGACGAGGCAAAGGTTCGAATACAGCTAATACTAATGTTTCAATCTACATTATTTTCGTCACTGGCCACATTATTTAATTTGTGTGACATTTCAGAGTAACATAATGAAAACAAACCATGCGCATTTTCGTGAAGTTGTAGTGAATTTCATATATTACTTAACTGTTTACTATTTGTAATTAAATTTTCAAAGATGAGGGACACGCTTGGAAAGTCCAAGTCAAACCTCGATGAATAATGATGCGACTGACGTTATTGACAGTCAGTAGTATAGCAAGTCACAGTGTGCCAGACCGCAAGAGTAATGTAGAATTACTCGCCCGATGTGCTCTCGACATCACACGTTGCAGGATGTCATTTACCATACAGACATGGAAAACACAAATTGAAACTTCATACAAATACTTTGTGCAAATAAATGTGATTTTTTTTCATCTTATTACCTCTCAAATGTCTTCTAAATTAAATAATATGACCAGTGATGAAAGAATAGATTAATAATTAAGTTTGAGCGAGACTCGAACCGTCGCCTCACACACGTTCGTCTTCACGAAGTTCGAACGCTAATCACTTGACCGCCACGCTCCTACGGGCAGATTCATAAGCCACATAATAGACGTGTAAAACTTCTCTTGCGATATTCTCAGAATTGCAAGAGTAGTTGTCTTAAATGTCTACTAAAGGTGTGCAAAGTTTCAAGTACCGGGTGATCAAATATCAGTATAAATTTGAAAACTTAAAAACCACGGAATAATGTAGATAGAGAGGTGAAAATTGACACACATGCTTTGAATGACATGGGGTTTTATTAGAACAAAAAAAAAAAGTTCAAAAAATGTCCGACAGATGGCGCTGCACAGCAAAACGTCAGTGACTGCTACCGTGACGGGTGAGAGGTACGCCGATATGTTACAGAATCGCATCATGCCCAGCCTGGCTGATAAACACCTGCTGGAACGTACGATGTTTATGCAGGATGACGCTCCACCCCATATTGCTAGACGCGTGAAAGATCTCTTGCACGCGTCGTTTGGTGATGATCGTGTGCTCAGCCGCCACTTTCGTCATGCTTGGCCTCCCAGGTCCCCAGACCTCAGTCCGTGCAATTATTGGCTTTGGGGTTACGTGAAGTCGCAAGTGTATCGTGATCGACCGACATCTCTAGGGATGCTGAAAGACAACATCCGACGCCAGTGCCTCACCATAACTCCGGACATACTTTACAGTGCTGTTCACAACATTATTCCTCGACTACAGCTATTGTTGAGGAATGATGGTGGACATATTGAGCATTTCCTGTAAAGAACATCATCTTTGCTTTGTCTTACTTTGTTATGCTAATTATTGCTTTTCTGATCAGATGAAGCGCCATCTGTCGGATATTTTTTGAACTTTCGTATTTTTTTTGTTCTAATAAAACCCCATGTCATTCCAAGCATGTGTGTCAATTTGTACCTCTCTATCTACATCATTCCGTGATTTACTCAGTTTTCAAATTTATACTGACCTTTTGATCACCCGGTATATCTGTGATCCCAACATCGTGGCCTCCCGCTGTAAGTTCCAGACGGATGCACCTGTATATGTCCATGTAGGCAGCACAGGCGTATATCTCCAGACCTCCCAAGACCATTTTACAACAAGATTTTGTATAGTAACACAGACAAATTTATCAACTAGCTTTCGGAGAATAGAGCAGCGTGGGCACTAAGAGCTGATAATGGCCAAGAAATCTAGAAATCGCAAGCTATATTTAACACAGGACAGATCTCAGTTTCTTGCCCTAGTGCACGTGGATGGGCTTATGGCCCGATCGCCTGCAGAGAACATTCGATCCAAGTAATGTCGCTCTTCACCGGCTTATGGTGCTGGCCGTCAAGAAAAAATGGGAGCCATTTCGTGAGTCCACATGCAGAACTGCACCCGCCATCGTAGCCAAGGTCGCCAACGAACATCAGCGCGGCGGCGCTCTCCTCGGGCCATGGTAGTAGAAAACTTTCAGTGCCAGTATTTAGTCAGCAAGATTAGCTGAAGTTCCTGATAAACATCCTTTGCGTCAGTGTCCCTGGATTAAGTTCCAAACCTGTCCACAGTTTCTCACGAAGTAAGAGCATGCGACACCGTCGATGGTGATCCATACGTCGGACTGGGATGTGCCAAGCTAGGCGACCCCTTTGGAGTGTTCGAGAGGAGTAGGTTCTATTATCTCCCTTCCCTTCATCCATAACAACACAAACACAACACTATATTACACACGCCTCCAGTCATCCACACAACGCAGATACACACTTGATACTTCGTAACAGGTAGTAGGAAGGCAACAACAAACCACCTCCAGTAAGACCTTGCTTAGAATGGCGGTTCAAGATTCCTGCACCTTCTCCCCTATGCTCAGTCCCTGAGTATGGGATTAGATGATTTGACACGCACAACCGGCAAACAAGATGATTTGACACGCACAACCGGCAAACAAGAGGACTGTTTACAGGCAAAACAGCAAAGGAAAGGCCCTCCCATAATAGAAGAGTAGTGAAAAGACTGACTTCCACACATAAGCAGAAACGAATGGAAAATACGTAGGACATTACCCGTTTACAAACTCGCTCTGGTCCTTTTCTTTCAATAAATGATTTAAAAGTCGGTATTACGCAAGTTTTTAACAAGGTCGGAAGTGGAACATTTTTATGTCTGCTTAAAAGTCGCCATTCGTCGTCCAAAATATTAAAAATACACCATACCCCCAGGTCTGTCCCCCGGCCCCTCTTGGGTGAGACAGTGTCGAGTTGTGACTTTCGCTGTTATTACTTCTTAAATCAATAAACAGCATGACTGCAAATCCCAGATTTTCAAATGACGTATTTCTTTGATGGACAATTTCTTGGTGATTAGGCTAAGACGATGTGCTAAAAACAATTGTAAACAAATTATTATTATTAACAAATCTAAGTCTCTAACATGTTAAGAGATGATGACAAGATTTGTTTGGAGGGGAAGGAGACAGTAACAAATTGTGACCCCCTCCCCAAACATCTGCGCCTAGTAGGCAACGGCGAATTATAAGAAAAAGGTGATAATGTAATTACCATAACAACAATCAATCAAAGAATGACCGTGGTCACACTTGCTTTTCTGTCTACCGTTGTCATATCGCTCTGCTACTTCAGGAGTTCGTTGCTACACACTGTTGCAGACGACGCTTCAGGCCGGAAACGTTAACAATTGTAATACGTTTCCGTCTGCATTGTTCGTCGCTCCATTGTTTAATTTACTCCACAAAATGTCCTAAATTAGTCGGTCAGAAAAGTGTTAAATTACCATCATGCGGATCAGACCCAGTACTGGCGTAAACGGACAACTTGTGAACGTATCTAGAACGGATACACCTAGCTGTTGCTGCTGCAGCCATATTGTATGCCTGGACAAACGTGAACTGATGTCGGCCCCCTCATTACTTGATTGTCACTCACTTTGTTGTTTTAATCGACGTACAGTAAAGTAATTTCTCTCTGTCTCACCTTATTGGAAGTTAACAAATTCACAAGGTCGGTTATTACATGCTAGTTATGCGAAAATGCCTTTGTTCTTATCTGCTGCATTGAGATGCGCTTGATGCAGCACGATTTCCTATTTCAAAGAAATTGCAACTTAATATGTATATGTACCGCGCTGTGGACCGCCCCACGTAACCTGTGCGTATGCACTAGCGTGAAGTTAAAATTCTGCACTGATTTCACTTTCCTGAACAAGTAGGAAAGGGAAACCGATAAGCCATAAACGTTTCTACATCCCTTGAGAAGCGTGGCAGCTAACGCGAAATGATGTAGAATGATCAATGATGAGGCACGGCTACTAAAAACTTTATCCGGCCACATATAAAGGCTGCGTACAGTAAGTAATACGCTGAGCTGTGCTTTCCTTTCGCCTGTGATCCACGAACGTAATGATGGCTCTCTCGCGGACGTTTTCATTACGAAGAGGGGACTCTAGTTTCATTGGAACCAACCGTCAAGGTCGATTATAGTTCTAGCCAAACACAGGCTGACGCCATCATCTAGAGGCGGAAGCACACTTTTATCCTCCTACACGCCAGGTCACTGTATGACAGTTCTAAGTCAAATTATAACTGGCGGTTTCACGTATTGTAAGCAGAAAATGTGATTTAATAGTTGCACTAGATCTGACAACAGTTCTGACTGATGATTTAGCGAATGAGAACATACTTACAGAATGCTGACAGGTTGCATTTACGCACAAAGCACGCTCCTTGTAGTAGGTCTGTCAGTGAGAGCGTATTACTGAGATGAACAAAAATGAAATGTTACTAAGTATTGTACAGATTTTTAACCTCACAAGCCGTTTGGAAGAATATTTGAGCATCGAAGTGTGCACTGGCCATTATCGGTACTCAGCCTAGAAATACGTACCAAGGGAAACATAAAGATTAACACAATTTCAGCCTCAATTATTAACCATTAAAGATGTTATTTCACATCGTCGTGCGTGTTTCCAGCAGATTTTGCGTCCTACCATAACGTGAAACGTAGATTTACTACTCTAAAAACAGACTAGCGGACACTTGACACCTGCTACATGTGTTGTTCTAATGAGAAAGAGCAACCACAAATGAACCTCCGAAGCTCGCACTTAATTCGGTCACGTCAGATGTACGTTACGCCCAGGACGCGAACACTCTCTCTTTCCAGTTGTCGCACACAAGCTGTAGTTTTGTCCCTCCCACGCGGAAATTACTTTTCCCTCATAAACACATTCATCTTCCACTCCCACTCCGACCACCCTTCCTTTCGTCATGCGTCGGAAGTCGCAGAGCACAGGAAACCGTGTATACTATTAACTGCCACTATATATTGGTAGCGGTAAAAGAAACCGGAAGAACGCCAAACGGTACAGGTAAAATTCTAGGTAGTCCCTGCCACAAACTTGTAAAAATAGCTTGAAAGGGTTTTCCTTAAGGCAATGACGGTAGCATGTAAATAGATGAAACTGGTAGGGAAATGAGTACGCAATGTCGAATGATTAACAATGCAAAAAGGTGTAGTTCTTAAGTGTCATCTTCGCACGTCTTGCGAGGTGATCTATGTAGATTTCGGTGTAGCAGGAGAAAGATGACGGCAGAGTGGAACTTGCGTGACTCAGGAAGGCGCAGCCGTATACTTCATACAAAGTTTGGAATGGCAATTGTTAGTGTAGAGCTCCGTGTGTCCATCTGGTTCACTGATGTTAAAAGTTCACCTGGTGCCAATGTTCGTGGAGCCTGACTGAAGACAAACGCAGCGGTGCGAAGCTGACCTCCGTCAGTTTGCAGCACAGCTGACGGTTGGCGGTGGCGGGCTGGCGCGCGCGCGCGGCAGGTGAGTGCGTTCCAGCTGCGAGGGCGCAGCGCTGCGCGGACTCACCAGACAGGCGAACGTGTTGCTGCGCCACAGGTCCGCCGCCGACTGGCGCGCGCCTCGGCTGAGCCCTGCCGCCGCCGACTGTCTCTTGTTCGCCGCGTCAGCCACGTACTGTTCCAGCGGTTGCAGGGCTGTCCACCGGGCGCCACGACTCGCGGCCCTTCGCGAAACGCGCCGCCATTTGCATACCCGGCAACTACCCTCCGGAAGCGTTCTGTAGGAAGCAAGACCTGTAGGTAGTCACCACCATCAATTCCTGAAAGCGTTCGTAGGAAGCAGAGGCTTAGGAATTCAGCTGTGACAGCCACCAGCATTATCAGTTCCTCTTGAAGCAAAGAACATTTTAATACACTAAAGCACCAAAGAAACTGGCAGAGGCACGCGTATTCAAATACAAAGGTATGTAAAACTTTGAACATAGCTGCTAAGGTTCAGTGACCGTGTCAGAATTATATTAGAAACAAATAAGCCCTCGGTCACAAATATTAAGTTGCAACCCTTGCTCACTCAGGTACGAGCAGCCCTTAGGGGCTCGCCATCTTAACTTATTGACAACTATTCATGACGTCGCCTTTCCGGCTTAGATTTTTTAAAATGTGACTTGTAAGTACTGCATCTCTTTCCAGTCAGTACGCACTTTAATTTATTAAAGTCTTATATACCTATTATGTTTTAGAACAGTTACTTTAATTCTGAAGACGACGCTCATAGTAGCGTCGAAACTTGGTCAGTTTTAACTTAATATTTGTGACCGAGGGCTTATTTGTTTCTAATATAACGAAGTTATGTAAACAAGTAGAATACGGTGCTGCAGTCGGTAACACCTACGTAAGACAAGTGTCTGCCGCAGTTGTTAAGATCGGTTACTGCAGCTACAATGACAGGTTATCAAAATTTTAGTGAGTTTGAAGGTTTTGTAGTCGGCGCACGAGCGATGGGACACAGCATCTCCGATGCAGAGATGAAGTGGGGATATTCCCGCACGACCATTTCATGAGTGTACCGTATGAGGAATCCGCTGAAATAAATGAAAAGCACCAGTTTGATTTTGCTCTACAATATTACTTTTATTGTTAACCGGTAATTTACTCAGTAAATATCTGAAGATGGCCTTGTAAGCCGAAAACCGATTAACAATAAAAGTAATATTGTAGAACAGAAGCGAACTGGTGCTTTTCATTTATTATAATGTTGATCTACCAAGAACCGACGGAAGATTCTGTTAACATAATCCGCTAAAATATCAAATCTCTGAGACTGCTGCGCTGGAAATAGATCCTGCAAGAACGAGACCATGACGGCTGATGAGAATCGTTCAGCGTGACAGAAGTGCAACCCTTCCCCAAATTGCTATAGATTTCAGTGTTGGACATCAACAAGTGTCAGCGTGCGAACCATTCAACGAAACATCATCGATATGGGCTTTCGGAACCGAAGGCCACTCGTGTACACTTGATGACTGCACGACACAAAGCTTTACGTCTCGGCTGGGCCCATCAACACCGACACTGGGCTGTTGATGACTGGAAACATGTCGCCTGGTCGGACGAGTCTCATTTCGAATTGTATCGAGCGGATGTACGTATACGTATGGAGACGACCACATGAATCCATGGACCCTGCATGTCAGCTGGGGAATGTTCAAGCTGGTGTGGAGCGTGTGCAGTTGGAGTGATATGGGACCCCTGATACGTCTAGATACGACTCTGACATGTGTCACATCCGTAAGCATCATGTCTGATCACCTGTATCCATTCATGTCCATTGCGCATTCCGGCGGACTTGCTCTATTCCAGCAGGACATTGCGACACCCCACACGTCCAGAATTGCTACAGAGTGGCCCCAGGAACATACTTCCGAGTTTAAACGTTTCCGCTGGCCATCAAACTCCCCAGGCATGAACATTATTGAGCATATCTGGGATACTTTGCAACGTGCTGTTCAGAAGAGATCTCCACACCCTTGTAATCTTACAGATTTATGGACAGCCCTGCACAATACATGGTGTGAATTCCCTCCATCAATACTACAGACAACGTCGTGCTGCCGCACTTTTGCATGCTCGCTGCGGTCCTACACAATATTAGGCTAGTTTCTTTGGCTCTTCAGTATAGGAAGTGCAGACTTTTCACAAATAATGTAGATGTCTATAACGAAATCTGAAAAAACTGTACAAATATTCAGTCCATCTTGATAAGATGCAGGGCCGGCTCTAGCGGGGGAGGGAGAGGTGGGGGATGGCGCACCGTGTCACCGCCCAGGCCGGAGGGTTTGATGGGGTCGGCAAAATTTGTAGTTTAATATGGTTCCAAAGCGATGGATGAAAGAAAATAATGGAAGTTTTGTATAAACGAAGAAGTCTGAGAATAAGCTGGAGATGCAAATCGTTCATAAAATCTGGTATCCTACCGGAAACTGTCTACGGTATTGTGAAACAGGCGACTAAGGAAGAGCCGGAATGGTCACTTTTTTTCCTCTCTTTCAAAATACCAAAGGTTGCTAGCGGCAGTGTTGCTAACTCAATTTGTACCATGTGTCTACACAACACTTGTGGGCCTACCTACGTCATCTTGAAAGATCTTACAGGAGCAAAAAAACTTTATAATAAAGAAATGAAGATGTTGTTTTTGTTGTGGTCTTAAGTCCTGAGACTGGTTTGATGCAGCTCTCCATGCTACTCTATCCTGTGCAAGCTTCTTCATCTCCCAGTACCTACTCCAACCTACATCCTTCTGAATCTGCTTAGTGTATTCATCTCTTGGTCTCCCTCTACGATTTTTACCCTCCACGCTTCCCTCCAATACTAAATTGGTGATCCCTTGTGCCTCAAAACATGTCCTACCAACCGATCCCTTCTTCTAGTCAAGTTGTGCCACAAACTTCTCTTCTCCCCAATCCTATTCAATAGCTCCTCATTAGTTACGTGATCTACCCACCTTATCTTCAGCATTCTTCTGTAGCACCACATTTCGAAAGCTTCTATTCTCTTCTTGTCCAAACTAGTTATCGTCCATGTTTCACTTCCATACATGGCTACACTCCATACAAATACTTTCAGAAACGACTTCCTGACACTTAAATCTATACTCGATGTTAACAAATTTATCTTCTTCAGAAACGATTTCCTCGCCATTGCCAGTCTACCTTTTATATCCTCTCTACTTCGACCATCATCAGTTATTTTACTCACCAAATAGCAAAACTCCTTTACTACTTTAAGTGTCTCATTTCCTAATCTAATTCCCTCAGCATCACTCGATTTAATTTGACTACATTCCATAATCCTCGTTTTGCTTTTGTTGATGTTCATCTTATATCCTCCTTTCAAGACACTGTCCATTCCGTTCAATTGCTCTTCCAAGTCCTTTGCTGTCTCTGACAGAATTACAATGTCATCGGCAAACCTCAAAGTTTTTACTTCTTCTCCATGAATTTTAATACCTACTCCGAATTTTTCTTTTGTTTCCTTTACTGCTTGCTCAATATACAGATTGAATAACATCAGGGAGAGGCTACAACCCTGCCTCACTCCTTTCCCAACCACTGCTTCCCTTTCATGCCCCTCGACTCGTGGTCTAACAATTTCTTAAATACCTATAGCAGTATAGTTGACAAAAACCCTTTCTAATAAACAGGCAGAGTAACTGAAATATGCACTGCCCGTCAAATGCTATAGTCCTTAGAATCCAGACACTGTGATTAAGGAGCATTTTCTCGTGGAAACATGTATGGCGTCCTTCCGCACGACTCCCACTCCTTTGGATGAATACCACTGAAACGTCCCCTTTTAACAATTTTTTTACAACTGTGCTTAAACTGACGCACAATATTTTTTAGCGCAACGCAATCTGACTTTCAACACACAATGTTTTGTTAGCGCAACGCAATCTGACTTTCAAAATTCTCTACAAGAGAATGGCCCTGACTAACATTAAACTATACGTCTCACAAATCACTTACCTCACAAAAATCTTCGCTCTCAAGCTACTGCAATACAGCGAGCGCCACTACTGCCAGCTAAATAAAAGATTCAAACTATGGAAGGCACTAACTACTGATAGGGATAGTTAGCAAATGAAAGATATTAATAGAGAACAAACAATGTATTTACCTTGATATCATGACAAATTACAAAACTGCGCCATCTCTCTCCCCACATCCACCACTGCTGGCGGCTCACCTCCAACTGCCCAACGCTACGCGCTGTTCACAGCCAGCTGCCTAACACTACAATGGTTGAGTATTACAACAATGCAAAGCAGCCACAGACTGCACACGGCACAGCCGGTGATTTTCATACAGAGGTGGCGTTACTAATAAAAAAACCTAAACAGCCTACTTACACCACTTACATTCTTGTTCTTTTGGTCACGCTCCTCTAAATTAATGTTTTCTATAACTGATTTTAGTATTCGCTCATTCCCATTTCTTTCTCGATGTTGAAGCCATAATCAATAGAGACTGTTGCTACGTTAAAACGGAAAACAGCTACCAAACCTTATTTTGGGGCTGAAGCAGCTAACCTGCACTCCACGAACTGTTTATCCAATTTCGTTCTATTTCACACTCTTCGAGGTTCAACAACTTTGTTCAGGATATAACTGTTACTTTTCGCTACCGTAAATTATGAAAGTGGTTTCAAAACTTCTTCTTTTGGGCCATAAACGATAGTCGTGGCATGTCGGAAAGCACGACTTTTAATATTCGACCATAGCCGTTTTTCGTTTGAGCACTATGGACAGACTAAATAGGTAGTGACGATGTATGCACTTTTTTTCAATAAATGAAGCATTTACATGTAAGTGATTCGATGTTCTATGACCTTTCAGTTTGTACATAACAAGCGAAGACGTACCTCCGACAATGCAATACTCAGCTCAGCTGGTCGTGCTGCCGGTTTCGCACCGCACGCACCCCTCCGCTCAGGGAACGATGGAGACATACACTACTGGCCATTAAAATTGCTACACCAAGAAGAAATGCAGATGATAATCGGGTATTCATTGCACAAATATATTATACTAGAACTGACATGTGATTACATTTTCATGCAATTTGGGTGCATAGATCCTGAGAAATCAGTACCCAGAACAACCACCTCTGGCCGTAATAACGACCTTGATACTACGCCAGGGCATTGAGTCAAACAGAGCTTGGATGGAATGTACAGGTACAGCTGCCCATGCAGCTTCAACACCATACCACAGTTCATCAAGAGTAGTGACTGGCGTATTGCGAAGAGCCAGTTGCTCAGCCACCATTGACCAGACGTTTCAATTGGTGAGAGATCTGGAGAATGTGCTGGCCAGGGCAGCAGTCGAACATTTTCTGTATCCAGAAACGCCCGTACAGGACCTGCAACATCTGGTCGTGCATTATCCTGCTGAAATGTAGGGTTTCACAGGGATCGAATGAATGGTAGTACCACGGGTCGTAACACATCAGAAATGTAACGTGCACTGTTCAAAGTGCCGTCAATGCGAACAAGAGGTGACCGAGACGTGTAACCAATGGCACCCCATACTATCACGCCGGGTGATACGCCAGTATGGCGATGACGAATAGCCGGCCGAAGTGGCCGTGCGGTTAAAGGCGCTGCAGTCTGGAACCGCAAGACCGCTACGGTCGCAGGTTCGAATCCTGCCTCGGGCATGGATGTTTGTGATGTCCTTAGGTTAGTTAGGTTTAACTAGTTCTAAGTTCTAGGGGACTAATGACCTCAGCAGTTGAGTCCCATAGTGCTCAGAGCCATTTGAACCATTTTTGATGACGAATACACGCTTCCAATGTAGATTCACCGCGATGTCGCCAAACACGGATGCGACCATCATGATGCTGTAAACAGAACCTGGATTCATAGGAAAAAATGACGTTTTGCCATTCGTGCATCGTGTACCCAGGTTCGTCGTTGAGTACACCATCGCAGGCGCTCCTGTCTGTGATGCAGCGTCAAGGGTAACCGCAGCCATTGGTCTCCGAGCTGACAGTCCATGCTGCTGCAAACGTCGTCGAACTGTGCGTGCAGATGGTTGTTGTCTTGCAAACGTCTCCATCTGTAGACTCAGGGATCGAGACGTGGCTGCACGATCCGCTACGGCCATGCGGATAAGATGCCTGTCTTCTGGACTGCTAGTGATACGAGGCCGTTGGGTTCCAGCACGGCGTTTCGTATTAGCCTCCTGAACCCACCGATTCCGTATTCTGCTAACAGTCATTGGATCTCGACCAACGCGAGCAGGAATGTCGCGATACGATAAACGGCAATCGCGACAGGCTACAATCCGACCTTTATCAAAGTCGAAAACGTGATGGTACGCATTTCTCCTCCTTACACAAGGCATCACAACAACGTTTCACCAGGCAACGCCGGCCAACTGCTGTTTGTGAATGAGAAATCGGTTGGAAACTTTCCTCACTTCAGCACGTTGTAGGTATCGCCACCGGCGCCAACCTTATGTGAATGCTCTGAAAAGCTAATTATTTGCATATCACAGCATCTTCTTCCTGTCGGTTAAATTTCACGTCTGTAGCACGTCATGTTCGTGGTGTAGCAATTTTAATGGCCAGTAGTGTATAACTCAAAATGTATTATACTGAAAACGTTTCTCTTCTGTTTCATGGACTGGTGCTCCGTACCTGGCTCTGGTCTTAAAGACGTACTCGGTCAGAAAGATGTGTGAGCAAGTGTGATATGTAAAAATAAGACCTCACGTATGAACGACACTGTGAAAAACTTTGGCTATGTGTGAAAGTACAAGATGGGGGACTGGCTGGGGAGGGGAATGGGGGGGGGGGGGGGGGAGGCAGGGGAGTGACGCTTGAAAATTCCGCACGGAGCTGCAAAATCTCTGGGGCCGGCCCTAATAATTTCAAAGTTGTGCAAAGACTGGCGACTTGAAAGATTAGAAATGTAAAACTGTGCGCTACAAAAAACGAAAAAACATTGTACGAGGGTCACTGCAAAAGAAATGCACACTATTTTTTTAATCCATCTTTTATTCTACATGTTTGAAAGTTTTACAGTGTGTAGATACATCCTATAGGAACAATATTTTCATTTCTCCTCATAATTTCCATCCCTCTCAACTGCCTTACGCCAACTTGAAACCAGCGCCTGTATAGCCGCACAGTAAAATTCTGGACCAAACTGTTCGAGCCACTGTTTGGCAGCGTTCACAAGGGAGTCATCATCTTTAAACGTTGTTCCACGAAGAGAGTCTTTCAGTTTCCCAAAGAGATGATAAACACATGTCAGCAGTCACCAATTCGTTAACTCTCTGCACATTGTCTGGATGTGTGCAGTACGAGGCCTGCCGCTGCGAGGACAATCCTCAATATTGTCGTGCCCGCAGTCATCACGTACAACGTACACCTGCTTGCCCACCGACTAACTGTACTGCGATCGACAGCAGCATCTTCATACACCTTTTTCAACCTCTTGTGGATGTTTCCCACTGTCTCGTTTTCACAGCACAGGAATTCTATGACAGCTCGTTGCTTCTGACGAACGTCAAGTGTAGCAGCCAACTTTAAGACATGCTGTGACGGGGCCACTCACGGGAACAGGTTGAACTAAGTTTGAAAACAAGCGGGAAGGATGTATCTACACACTGTAAAACTTTCACACATGCAGAATGAAAAATGTATTTTTACAACAATAGTGTGCATTTCTTTTGGAGTGACCCTCGTACCATATGACTAATGTGAATGAATTACAACTGGAATCGCTCAACTCTAATACCTCGGTGTGACAGTATATGGTGATATGAAACGGAACGAGCACATAGGTGAAACATGTAGCAGATTTGGTTCATTGGTAGAATACCAGGAGAATGCAATCAGTTAGCCGGCCAGGGTGGCCGAGCGGTTCTAGGCGCTACAGTCTGGAGCCGCGCGACCGCTACGGTCGCAGGTTCGAATCCTGCCTCGGGCATGGATGTGTGTGATGTCTTTAGGTTAGGTAGGTTTAAGTAGTTCTAGGGGACTGATGAACTTGGAAGTTAAGTCCCATAGTGCTGAGAGCCAATGCAATCAGTTAAGAAAAAGAGATTGCTTACAAAATACTCGTGCCATTAATTGTACAATACTGTTCAAATGTGTGCCACCTATACGAGTTAGAACCAACAGGGGAAAGGAATTAAACGTATACAAATATGACAGCCTGAAAAAAGCAGTGCCTGACTTGTAAGTGAAACAGCCAGAGGGGTAGAAAGTAAAGTTTCGCGAGTTGAAGAGATACGATGTTATGTCAGTGATCACAAAATCGAATCAAATTTACAAAGGACTTGACAGTATGAGCCCACGTATCAGTAGGATGCTGCACCCCCTCTGATTGGATGCATGCACTGATTCGGTTGAGAAGGGTGTCATAAAACCGTCGTATCCTCTCCTAAGACAAGCTGGCCCTCGACTGTTGTAACTGGTCGTTGATGTCCAGGATACTGTCACTGGGACGGAGTTGAGATCCGGGCTGGTCCAACATTATGTTGTATCAGGGTTAGTACTGGGGATCTTGACGGCCACAGAAGTTTCTCAGCATCACAGAGACACTTGCCAGATGCGGACGAGCATAGTACTGTTGGCGAACAGCACCGCGCCACTGCCGTATGAGAGGTAACACGTGCGCACTCAGGATGCCCACTACGGGCCACTGAGCGAGGTGGTTGCGCAGTTGGACTCGCGTTCGGGAGGACGACGATTCAAACCCGCGTCTGGATATCCAGGCTTAGGTTTCCCGTGATTTCCCTAAATCACTCCAGGCAAAATCCGGGATGGCTCCTTTGAAAGTGCACGGGCGATTTCCTTCCCCATCCTTGACACCATCCGAGCTTGTGCTCCGTCTCTAATGACTCTGATGTCGACGGGACGCTAAACTCGATATCTCCTTCTTCCTCCCTTCATTGCGTGCCACTGTGCCATCAGAATTCCTTCAGTCACTACCAACTGTCACTTTGTCATAATCGCTGGCTTTCTCCTCCATGACGAGAGCAGGAATACCGCTGTGCCTCCCAGAAACATTTGAAGGACGAGATCTCTTTTCAGATCGCCGCCATGCTCCCTGATGATGGCCACACGGGGTAGCGCCATTCATCAGCAGTCCACACTTTCTGGTCGCACTACCACTCCAAACGCACCGTTGGTATTGTGGTGTCAACAACTGCCTACGCCCTAGACAGACTGTTGATAGTCAACTAATGGTGTGGGATGATACAGAATTCTGTAGGGGGGTCCGTTACTTGTTTTCAGATGTCGGTCGCAGATGTGAAAGAGTTACGATGTGCTTTGTGCACAATACGGTGCTCCTCCCATGTGGTGGTTAGACGTGATCGAGCGGACCGTTGGCGACGTGTGCGCCTGCTCTCACGATTCCAACCAGTGCAGTCCAACATTGGCCCACTGTCATATTCAAATGGCCCACAAATCAGGATATTTGATGATTCGACCAGCTGGCCGATGGAGACCCACAATGAGGTCCCATTCAGACTGTCGGGTGATAATAACCCTGTCTCACATGCTTACGCGACATTTCCGTGTCCTTCACAGTCCTCACTCAAAATTTTACGCTGTTCGCGCCCCTCGTATTGTAAGTAGGCTGTTTAGGTTTTTATGTTGGTAACGAAATGGTTCAAATGGCTCTGAGCACTATGGGACTTAACATCTCAGGTCATCAGTCCCCTAGAACTTAGAACTACTTAACCTGACTAACCTAAGGACATCACACACATCCATGCCCGAGGCAGGATTCGAACCTGCGACCGTAGGCCGGCCAAAGTGGCCGAGCGGTTCTAGGCGCTACCGTCTGGAACCGCGCGACCGCTACGGTCACAGGTTCGAATCCTGCCTCGGGCATGGATGTCCTTAGGTTAGTTAGATTTACGTAGTTCTAAGTTCTAGGGGACTGATGACCTCAGCAGTTAAGTCCCATAGTGCTCAGAGCCATTTTTTTGCGACCGTAGCGGTCGCGCGGTTCCAGACTGAAGCGCCTAGAACGGCTCGGCCACCAGCGGCCGGCTATGTTGGTAACGCCACATAGCCCGCTGTATGAAAAGCGCTGACTGTGCTGTGTGCAGTCTGTGGCTGGTTGGCATTGTGGAATATTCACTAGTGTAATGTTGGGCAGTTGGATGTGAACAGCAGGAAGCGTTGCTCAGTGCGCCAGCAGTGGCGGATGTGGGGAAAGAGATGGCAGAGTTTTGAGAGCGGACGATCTGGACGTGTGTCCGTCAGAAAAAGGAAATTTGTAAGACTGGATGTCATGAACTGATATATCTATTATGACTTTTGAACACTATTAAGGTAACTACATGGTTTGTTCTCTATCAAAATCTTTCATTTGCTAACTATGCCTATCAGTAGTTAGTGCCTTCAGTAGTTAGAATCTTTCGTTTAGCTGGCAGTATTGGTGCTCGTTGTATTGCAGTACTTCGAGTAACGAAGTTTTTGTGAGGTAAGTGATTCATGAAAGGTAACGCAAAAAAAAAAGTAGAATAAAAATAAATAAATAAAATAAAATATTGTGTATCAGTTTAGTTATGATTAGAATAAGTGAAGAGAGAAATGTCTGAGTACGTTCAGTTTTGATCAGCTGTTTGAAAATCAAATACGTAAGAGGTTTATCAGCAAAGTCACTTATAATTTTTTCTAAGGGGTAACAATACTAAACATGGAAAGGTAACTGGATAGGTTGAGTTACCCATAACATTCCACAGAAATTTTATGAAAGAACTGGCTCCTTTTCTAGCAGTAGTTTATCTAGGTCTCTGGATTAACGAAGGCTAACTAGCTATTACAATAAAGAGCAGGTCATTCCCGTTTTAATGAAGGGTCGTCGTACACATGTGGTATTATAAGTCTGTGTCGTTGACGTCAGTCTTTTGTAGGGTTATGGAACATATTTATGCAAAAGCATTATAACGTTTTCGGAGAAAGCACTTCTCGTCTATAAAAATCAACAAGGATTTCAGGAATAGAGATCTTGCAAAACTCGGCTCGCTCTGAGCGTCCATGAGATCCAGAGCGCCGCAGGCTAAGGCGCCAAGGTTGATGATGTGTTCCTTGACTTCACGAAGGCACGCGATGCAGTACCGCAGCTGTCGTTTAGTGAACAAATCACAAACTTGAAGAGTATCGGATTAGCGTTTGCGGTTGGATTAAGGAATTCCTTACAAACAGAACGCAACACGTCGTTCTTAAAACAGAACGCAACGCGTTGTTCTTAAATGAACAAAATCGGCAGATGTAAACGTGATTTCAGGGAACTTCAACGGTTTATGACAGGGTCATTACTGTTCACAATATGTGTAGTAATTATCTACAACAGTGATAGTCAACCTAGGCCCTACCGCCCACTAGTGGGCGTTCCAGCTTCCATGGTGGACGGCAGGAGGTACGGATATTAAACAATAGGTTTTCATTAATTTTTGATATAAAGTAATTAGTAAGTAAAATTGGTTCCATTCCATACTGAGCGCCTGGTAAAGCAACCGGCTATGGTTCAAATGGCTCTGAGCACTATGGGACTCAACTGCTGTGGTCATCAGTCCCCTAGAACTTAGAACTACTTAAACCTAACTAACCTAAGGACATCACACACATCCATGCCCGAGGCAGGATTCGAACCTGCGACCGCAGCAGTCGCACGGTTCCGGACTGCGCGCCTAGAACCGCGAGACCACTGCGGCCGGCCGCAACCGGCTATGAATTTCTTGAAATAAAACAGTCTCGGTTGCTAGTTTTTCACTTACAGAAATAAAAATAAAAAAAAATGCAACCGAGTCTGTCTCATTTCAAGATATTTGGTAAGTAATTATTATTATCTGCTTTAACTTGTTGTAACTCTGCTTTATAAATTTTATTAAGCAAAGCTACTTTACACTTTACAAAAACTATTACTGTGAAGCTTGAAAGTTGTCTATTTCAATATTTGTAATTATTATTGTTCAGGCGAAAGACGTACGGAAATGTGTTAAGCCATCTCTGACGATATTAGTACTCTGATTGAGAGCAAAAAGAAAAGAACAAAACAAAACAAAAAAAACAAAGTTATTACTCTTCCTACAAATAATGAAAAATCAAATTCTGTTCTACTTCACTGCGATTATAAAAATATTTTCTAACATCTCCTAACAATTAACACAATAATGCTCCTGCACGCAACAGACAACTTACCTCGTCTTGCCACTGCATCTCCGTGAATAATCTACAACCAGCAACAGGCTGAACTATTTCAAAAGAAATACTGTGATCCACGTAGAATGCAATGCATGGTCAAAACTTCTGACACAACTGCTGCAATTTTTTTATATAGAAATTGAATGATCAGGAAGGGTTTGGTCAACAAGACGTAAGCGGTGTAAAAAATGAAAGAAACCAATAAAAACTTTGAATTTTCTATATTCTGAAAACTGACAATTTAAACACTGACAAACTTTAATCTGCCCTTTTCTTTTCTTGACAGTTCGATTAGCAACAACTTTAATTATACCACAATGTCTATGATCAGTTACCACGTAATCGGTCGTTACAAAGATAAGTGTATTGCTCTCAATGTCTGCATACACAAATCTGACAAAATCCTTCCAGTGCGCAAGCAAGCAACAATTACGTGCAGCAAAAAGGCAAATTACCAAAAAGCCTCAATTATTACCAAAGTTTCCTCTGCGTCTAATAGCACGGTCACGGCAGGCTGAGACTATCTGTCACGCGGTTTCTCTCCACCGCAGTTTTCGTCCGACTACCCTCAACAACTGTTTGCACGCTACCACTCGCGATAATAATATCTCAGACTCATGAGGTTGTGTATGCGCACAACTGCAGAATCAGGGGCCAATTTTCCAAAGAAATGTTAACGTCCAGCTTTCAAGTTGGTGGCTGGTTAGAAAACTTGACTGCTAACGGAAATACTAAAATGAGATAAAAGAGATTGATTGAACCTGGTCTGTAGCATAACGTTGAAGGGTTCGCAAGACTTTTCGCGAACGATGCTGTTATCTACAGAAAGGTTGCAACGTCAGAACACTACCGAAATGCAGGACGACCCGTAGAACAGACAATTGATGCAGGGGCTGGCGCTTGACCCTAACATAAATAAAGTACTGCGCACCATGTTCATAAATTAAGGATAATTGCAGAATGTGGTGCCACACAACGTGGCACTACACAAAACTGGCGCTAATACCATAGGCACGTAGGGAACACATACGACACAGATCTGTAAGATCATGGTATTGGTGATAAGTTGAAAAAACCGTCCCGAAACACATGTGCTACAAAACGCCACTGTTTCCTGCGCATGTACCCCGACATCAGTATGAGATATGATCACCATGCACACGTTCACAGGCCGCTCAACGAGTTGGCATACTCTGGATCAGGTGGTCGATCAGCTGCTAGGGTAAAGCCTCCCATTCTTGCACCAGTGCCTGTCGGAGCTCCTGAAGTGTCCTAGGGGTTTGAAGACTTGCAGCAGTGTGTCGACCGAGGGCATCCCAGGCGTGCTCGATGGCGTTTAGGTCTGGAGAGCAGGCAGGCCACTCCATTCGCCTGATATCTTCTGTTTCAAGGTACTCCTCCACGATGGCAGCTCGGTGGGGCCGTGCGTTATCATCCATCAGGAGGAAGGTGGGACCCACTGTACCCCTGAAAAGGCGGACATACTGACGCAAAATGACGTCCCGATACACCTGACCTGTTACAGTTCCTGTGTCATTCAGGGGTGTACGTGCACCATTCATAATTCCGCCCCACACCATCAAACCACGACCTCCATACAGGTCCCTTTCAAGGACATTAAGGGGTTGGTATCTGGTTCCTGGTTCTTACCAGATGAAAATCCGGCGAGAATCACTGTTCAGACTATACCTGGAATCGTCCGGGAACATAACCTGGGACCACTGTTCAAATGACCATGTACTGTGTTCTTGACACCAGGCTTTACGGGCTCTCCTGTGGCCATGGGTCAGTGAAATGCACCTTGCAGGCCTCCAGGCGAATAAACCGTTTTTGTTCAGTGGTCTGTAGACTGCGTGTCTGGAGACAACTGATCTAGTGGCTGCGGCAAGGTCCCGAGCAAGGCTACCTGCAGTACTCCGTGGCCGTCTGCGGGCACTGATGGTGAGATATCGGTCTTTTTGTGGTGTTGTACACTGTGCATGTCCCGCACTGTAGCGCCTGGACACGTTTCCTGTCTGCTGGAATCGTTGCTATAATCTTGAGATCACACTTTATGTTTCACGGAGGGCCCGTGCTACGATTTGCTGTGTTTGACCAGCCTCTAGTCGCCCTATTATTTGAGCCTTTTTCAACACACAGTCACCATTAGCTCGTCTGGAAACGTCTGCACACTTGCTCGCTGCACCGTACTCTAACATGCACCAGCACACCTCTGCGTATGCGGACTGCTGCCAGCGCCACCGTGCGACGACCACAGGTCAAATGCACCGCATGGTCATACCCCGAGGTGATTTAAACCCGCAAACCGCCCACCAGAACATTGTTTCACCATGTATCAGCATTATCCTTAATTTATGAGCATGAGTATAGATGAAGAGATCTACAGCTGTTCGGTTACACCATTCGCGACAAATAATTGAAAACAACAGCTACCGCAAAATACCTAGGAGTTAGCCGGCCGCGGTGGTCTCGCGGTTCTAGGCGCGCAGTCCGGAACCGTGGGACTGCTACGGTCGCAGGTTCGAATCCTGCCTCGGGCATGGATGTGTGTGATGTCCTTAGGTTAGTTAGATTTAAGTAGTTCTAAATTCTAGGGGACTGATAACCACAGCAGTTGAGTCCCATAGTGCTCAGAGCCATTTGAACCATACCCAGGAGTTATCATTCCAAGAGGCCTCAAGTGGAATTAATACATGAAACAAAAAGTAGGGAAAGCAGATGCCAGGCTGAGATTCATTGGGAGAACCTTAAGGAAGTGTAATTCATTCAAGAAGGAAATGGCTTACAAAACATTTGTTCGACCGGTACCTAAGTACTGTTTATCTGTCTGGAATCCTTACCAACTACGAGTAACAGATGAGGCAGATAACATCCTACGAAGAGTGGAGCATTCGTCACGGGATCGTTTATTTGGCACGAGAGCATTACGGAGATGCTCAACAAATTCCACAGGCAGACGCTATAAGAGAGGAGATATTCATCACGCACAGGTTTACTACCGAAACTCCGAGAGAGTACGTTGCAAGAACAGCTGGACAGCGTGTTACTTAACTCCGCTCCACTGTAAGGGCCGGCCGGGGTGGCCGAGCGGTTCTAGGCGCTACAGTCTGGAACCGCGCGACCGCTACGGTCGCAGGTTCGAATCCTGCCTCGGGCATGGATGTGTGTGATGTCCTTAGGTTAGTTAGGTTTAAGTAGTTCTAAGTTCTAGGGGACTGATGACCTCAGAAGTCCCATAGTGCCTAGAGCCATTTGAACCATTTTTCCACTGTAAGGAACGCTCCAACCGTAAGTTACACGCGTATTCAAACGAACCATTCTACAGTATGTCTTGAGTTACTAGGACAATAACTTCGTTTATGGGTGTGTGTTCATTAGCATATAATTACGCCAGGGGGGAGGGGGGGGGGAGGTGGCGGGGGGCTTACTAACACCGTGTATAAGACATCGATTTTCACTTTGTGTGCCTCAAGCAGAATGGTTGAAGCTTTGAAATGGTTCGAGAGAAAATCAATAGTTTTTATTCTCCATGAAAAATGTTTCGCAGCTGAAGTCCCCATTTCTTCCAACACTGTGGAAGCTACAAGAAGGTAGTCATGTGCCGCGTTCCACAACTGCATTTGTTACAAGATTGTAGCGAGTGAGACCTGTGTGACACTAATTACGTCAGAGATTGGTTTAGGCATTAGGAGCTGTCTGCCAGTCGTTGACACACCGTCGCTAGGGTATATTTAAATTGGACGTGGTAACGTGACTCAACACTCCAGTTCTAAAACGTTTCTGGTGTTAACGATAATCTCGATTCGGCGATATTTCCACATCATCTCATGGTATACATTACAGTCGCTTAACACGTTTCTCCCTCAGTTAACTTTCAATTAAGAGTTCTACTAATTAGATTGTTGTGAAAGAAACATACTTCATTAAGCTAGAAAGAATGTAATTAATAAATTAAGCAAAAGAGAGTGTAACATATATGTCAAGCTAGGCAGAACATATATACATGACAGTAAATAAAATACTGAAGTTTATGTCATCGGTATTATGTTTCGGCAACAGCACTCATGTACTGTGTAACGGAACGAAACTCTGTGCACAATCCAACATGACATTTGCAACACGTTGTTCTTGGAGTTCATTTGCAGTTTTCTTCGACGCAGCGTCTTCTTTTCTTAGCTACCAGAGATTTTTCCCATTGTATCGGATGTCATGCTGCGCGCTACCTTGATATGAAGTATCTGCAGGGCCACCAGATCCTCTAAGGATTTTTGTATTGGAAGTCATGTAACATTTCACAACGTAACGCCAAAACTGTAGTTGTGGCATACTCATAGCTGTCTTTCCGTAGAGAAGCGACAATAACGTACATACACATCCAGTAACCATGTAAAAATTAGCCACCATCATTTCTTTCCTCAGACGCTCATCCTATATAACATACTAGTTTCGTTCATTCGGTCAGGTCCACCATATTTTCGTTGTATTCTGCAATAACATGTTATCGGGGTACAAAGGTTCTTTTCTTCTCTTATCTGGAGTATATGCCCACAGAGGTCAAATGATTGATACCTTGCCTGGTCAAAGCAGTTGTTACTTCATAAATACCTAGCCATCTGGTAATAATCTTTCCATTTTCCTTGCTGCCCTTGTAATCTAAATCTCCTTTCTTATTATTTTTGGATATTGTCTTAGAGGTTATAAGATGACATTTTTTAGGCAGATGGTTCTCACTAATAGTTCCAGTAGCACCATAACCTCGTTCTTTTAGGAGAACCAACAATGTTGGTGATGTAAATAGGTTGTCAAAATAAAATCTGTTGGCAGTTATTTACTTTTTTCAGGAAGTTGAAACGTCCCCTTAGAAAAATTTATGAATGACTGCGCTGATAAACCTCTTACGTTATTTGATTTTCAAACAGCTGAGCAGAACTGAACGTACTCAGACATTTCGCTCTTTACCTATTCTGATCAACACTAAACTGACACACAATATTTTTAGCGCAACGCAATCTGACTTTCAAAAATCCCTACAAAAGAATGGCCCTGACTAACAATAACCTATACCTTTCATGAATTACTTACCTCACAAAAATCTTCGTTACTCAAACTACTGCAATACAGCGTGCACCAATACTGCCAGCTGAATAAAAGATTCTAACTACTGAAGGCACTAACTACTGATAGGCATAGTTAGCAAATGAAAGATTTTGATAAAGAACAAGCAATGTATTTACCTTAATAGTGTTCAAAAGTCATAATATACCGCTGGATATATTTCGTAAACCACATCAAATACTGACGAACCGATTCCACAGACCGAACGTGAGGAGAGGGGCTAGTGTAATTGGTTAATACAAACCATAACAAAATGCACGGAAGTTTTTTTTTTAACACAAACCTACGTTTTTTTAAATGGAACCCCATTAGTTTTGTTAGCACATCTGAACATATAATCAAATACGTAATCAGTGCCGTTTGTTGCATTGTAAAATGTTAATTACATCCGGAGATATTGTAACCTAAAGTTGACGCTTGAGTACCACTCCTCTGCTGTTCTATCGTGTGTATCGGAGAGCACAGAATTACGTAGGGATCCAAAGGGAACGGTGATGGACCTTAGGTACAGAAGAGACTGGAACAGCACATTACGTCCACATGCTAACACCTTTTTATTGGTCTTTTTCACTGACGCACATGTACATTACCATGAGGGGTGAGGTACAAGTACACACGTGGTTTCCGTTTTCAATTACGGAGTGGAATAGAGTGCGTCCCGACATGTCAGGCCAATAGATGTTCAATGTGGTGGCCATCATTTGCTGCACACAATTGCAATCTCTGGCGTAATGAATGTCGTACACGCCGCAGTACATCTGGTGTAATGTCGCCGCAGGCTGCCACAATACGTTGTTTCATATCCTCTGGGGTTGTAGGCACATCATGGTACACATTCTCCTTTAACGTACCCCACAGAAAGAAGTCCAGAGGTGTAAGATCAGGAGAACGGGCTGGCCAATTTATGCGTCCTCCACGTCCTATGAAACGCCCGTCGAACATCCTGTCAAGGGTCAGCCTAGTGTTAATTGCGGAATGTGCAGGTCCACCATCATGCTGATACCACATACGTCGACACGTTTCCAGTGGGACATTTTCGAGCAACGTTGGCAGATCATTCTGTAGAAACGCGATGTATGTTGCAGCTGTTTGGGCCCCTGCAATGAAGTGAGGACCAATGAGGTGGTCGCCAATGATTCCGCACCATACATTTACAGTCCACGGTCGCTGTCGCTCTACCTGTCTGAGCCAGCGAGGATTGTCCACGGACCAGTAATGCATGTTCCGTAGATTCACTGCCCCGTGGTTTGTGAAACCCGCTTCATCGGTAAACAGGTAGAACTGCAACGCATTCTCTGTTAATGCCCATTGACAGAATTGCACTCGATGATTAAAGTCAGCACCATGTAATTGCTGATGTAGCGACACATGAAACGGGTGAAAGCGGTGACGATGCAGTATGCGCATGACACTACTTTGACTCAGTACACCGGCTCTCGCAATGTCCCGTGTACTCATGTGTGGGTTCATGGCAACAGCAGCTAACACACCAGCTGCACCCGCTTCTCCTGTGACGGGCCTGTTACGGACCCGTTTGCGTGCTACGACCATACCTGTTGCATACAGTTGGCGGTAGATGTTTTGCAATGTGCGGCACGTTGGATGCTCTCTGTCCGGGTACCGTTCTGCATACACCCTGCAGGCTTCAGCTGCATTTCGTCGACACTCCCATAGATGAGTATCATCTCCGCCTTTTCAGAGTTCGAATACACCATGGTCACAGTTCCTACAACACTACACTATCACAGACGTCTGGTAACACGGTGTACTACAGTTGGTCTGCGTGCGGAGACGAATGCAGAATAACAATACCAGCAAGCGCTACATGCGGACACTGCGACAGCTAGACCAAACCACAACAGTGCACTACAGCCACACTCGTAAACACGGTCGTCATCTTAAACATGTCCCTACAGATGCCGCTCGCCGACCGTGGCCCGTGTTTGTTACAACACAACTTATGAGATGTTTCTCTCTTACCATGTTTTAGGCTTTATATTCAATTATGATTCTAGACTGCAATTCTAGGTTTCAAGCGTCAACTTTAAGTTACAATATCTCCAGATGTAATTAACATTGTACAATGTAACAAACGGCACTGATTACGTATTTGTTCAGATGTGCTAACAAAACTAACGTGGTTCCATTTTAAAAAACGTAGGTATGTGTTAAGAAACATACTCCCGTGCATTTTTGTATGGTTTGTATTAAACAATTACACTAGCCCCTCTCTTCACGTTCGGTCTGTGGAATCGGTTCGTCAGTATTTGATGTGGTTTACGAAATATATCCAGCGGTAACGTTAGGTGACTCACCCTGTATATCAGTTCAGGACATCAAGTCGTACAAATTTACTGTCTCTGATGGACACACGTCCAGATCATCCGCTCTCAAGACTTCGCCATCTCTCTCCCCACATCCACCACTGCTGGCGGCTCACCTCCAACTGCGCAACGGTACGCGCTGTTAACAGCCAACTGCCCAACACTACAATAGCAAATTCCAACAATGCCACCCAGCCACAGACTGCACACAGCACAGCTAGTGATTTTCATACAGAGCGCTACGTGGCGGTGGCGTTACCAATATAAGAACCTAAACAGCCTACTTACAAAGTGAATTGATAAAAATTCTTTCACAGGCTGAACCTGGAGAGAAAACACTTTTCCTAGCGCATCTATTAGTGGACGAAGTTTGCACGTTTTATCAGTTACATTGATTTGTGTGTTATTACACGAGTGAATGAATCTCATAATTGTGGCAAATCTGCCACTTCTCATGTTGTGTACCATTTCATTTGTCACGTCCAACCTTGAATCCCGGTAACATCTTGTCGCCGGTAGCGGATTATAGCGCGAGGAAATTAGAATTCTTAAAAATCTTTTTATCTCTTCATGTATTATTTTGGGATCCTAGAAGTTCTTGAACAAGGCGTCTTTTGTTGATTCAATGATGAGAAATGTAATTGTTTCACCATTCCAAAATAATTCAAAGCACTGAACTGGAGACAAGCTTCTCTATTCATTATGATCTCTCTCAGGAAATAAAGCGTGATCACTTTGCAGATCCTTCCCTCTCGATTCTCTCATAACAGTTTTTCAGATCTGTAACTTTCCTGTTTCACTTAATTGACAATTTCTGTCACCAACTATCTCCTCCGAATGCGAAAATATTTTGTTGACGCCGACTTACATAGGAAGAAACGATCATTATAATAAAATAAGGGAGATCAGAGCTCGCACGGAAAGATATAGGTGTTCGTTTTTTCCGCGTGCAGTTCTAGAGTGTTCGACGAACCCTCTGTCAGGAACTTAAATGTGATTTGCAGAGTATCCATGTATGTGAAGGCGCCTTGGTCGAATGTTGTCTATCTTCTCCCCCCTCGCCCCCCCCCCCCCTGTCTTCTTCACCAGAATCATCTGACTCCATATTAGCTTCAGGAGACTCAATAGATATATCTGTTGCCTCGTCTTCTCCTTCCTCAAGAATACTTAGGATGTCATGCAGAGACAGACCTGTGAGAAAGAATGAATCATAGTGACTGTTCTGCGTAGCATAATAGCGTAAAATGTGTGCAAAAGGAATTAAAAAGTGGGTTAAGGACCATAACAATGAATTGCATTTTATGGTTATCCTATATCATAAACTCCGGCACCTTTGAAATTATAATTAAGCTAACATTTTTAAAATTATGTGATATATTGCGACAGAAAATAATACTTACTTTTTATTCCAAGACATAGTCTTATTCAGAAGAAGTCTTCATAATGGAAACACCATTCACTGCCCTTCTCCTGGTTTCTACTGACAGAAATCAACAAGACAGCGTTCTTATCTGAGAGACACATAACAATAGACATTACAAGCGTATGCATTATTGACAACAAGAGAAAACACTGGCAGAATGCTACGTGACATGCAGGGTGTTTCAGTAGTGATGGTCAATATTCAGGGATATGACAGGAATGATCATTTGAAACAAAAGTCAAGAAACATGGGCTCTAAAACGCATATCTTAAGAGCTATGAGCAATTCTTGATCTTCGATACTGTGAAACAAATCTCTTCTACTGCGAGCTCTTTGCTTTCCATATTTTGGGAAGTAGAACGGACGAAAACAAGAAAAAAATGTCCAATAAACATGCGCTCTAGAACACATACCTTAAGAGTTATGGGTACCTGTTCATCATCGCTACTTAGAAACATAACTCTTCTAATGAAGAAGTTCTCATAACTTTTAAGGTGCGGATTTTAGAACACATGTTTACCAGACATTTTTTTCTTGGTTTGGTCCGTACTATCACTTCCCAAAATATGGCAAGCAAAGAGTTAGCAATAGAAGAGATTTGTTTCACAGTACCGAAGATCAAGAATTGCTCATGGCTCTTGAGGTATGCCTTTTAGAGCATATGTTTCTTGACTTTTGTCTCATATGATCATTCCTGTCATGTATATGTTATGGTAGGCAGAAATGGGTTAAGCGAGATCGGTGGGTTTAGGAGCGGGTCCGGGTGCTTGAGAAGGTCTTGGACCAACAGCCAAGTTTACTTTGCATGCAGGAGGCGCGCCAGAGGCGGCCTAGCATTGTGTCCCCCTGGCTGTACCGTCGCCCAGAGCCGGCAGACAGCCAGACAGTACGTTGACTGCAGGCGGCAGCGTGGCGTGGCGCCGTTTTCCGGTCCCCGGAAGTGCGGGGTGGCCAGCTGTTTCCGTGAACAGGCTCGGCACGTCGCCACACGTGCCGCGGTTGCCGCTTCTGTCGCGTTCCTCCCTGCTCTTCCATAGTTCGATAAAGACTGAGCGAGAGAAAGAAGCTGGTATTTTACGATTACAGGATTACTGGTGAACTAGGGGAGCGTATTTAAACATTTAAATACCTGGGGACAGAACAATAAAAGATTAAGTCTGGGACATTAGCATTGCACACGCGGGAAAGATTCCCGGAACTCATTTGATATTCGCTAAGTCGATCTGGGGCTGGCCTGGAGCGACTGGAACGTTGAAAAATCACCGCCCCTATCTGGAATTCAATCCAGGACCTCCACGGCCGGAGTCTAGTGCTCTGGCCGCTAGATCACCGCGGCCAAATAGTATTCTAGAGAGATACGAAACAGAACGGACCAATGAAATCAGTAGAGATACGAAATACAACGGACCAATGAAATCAGTAGTACGTCTGCAACCAATATACAGGGTGGTCCATTGATAGTGACGGGGCAAAATATCTCACGAAATAAGCATGAAACGAAAGAACTACAAAGAACGAAACTCGTCCAGCTTGAAGGGGGAAACCAGATGGCGCTATGGTTGGCCCGCTAGATGGCGCTGCCATAGGTCAAACGGATATCAACTGCGTTTTTTTAAAATAGGAACCCTCATTTTTTATTACATATTCGTGTAGTACGTAAAGAAATATGAATGTTTTAGTTGGACCACTTTTTTCGCTTTGTGATAGATGGCGCTGTAGTAGTCACAAACATATGGCTCACAATTTTAGACGAATAGTTGGTAACAGGTAGGTCTTTTAAATTAAAATACAGAACGTAGGCACCGACGAACATTTTATTTCGGTTGTTCCAATGTGATACATGTACCTTTGTGAACTTACCATTTCAGAGACCGCATGCTGTTACAGCGTGATTACCTGTAAATACCACATTATTGCAATAAATGCTCAAAATGATGTCCGTCAGCCTCAGTCCATTTGGCAATACGTGTAACGACATTCCTCTCAACAGCGAATAGTTAGCCTTCCGTAATGTTCGCACATGCATTGACAATGCGCTGACGCATGTTGTCAGGCGTTGTCGGTGGATCACGATAGCAAATATCCTTCAACTTTCCCCACAGAAAGAAATCCGGGGACGTCAGATCCGGCGAACGTGCGGGCCATGGTATGGTGCTTCGACGACCAATCCACCTGTCATGAAATATCCTATTCAATACCGCTTCAACCGCGCGTGAGCTATGTGCCGGACATCCATCATGTTGGAAGTACATCGCCATTCTGTCATGCAGTGAAACATCTTGTAGTAACATGGGTAGAACATTAGGTAGGAAATCAGCATACATTGCACCATTTAGATTGCCATCGATAAAATGGGGGCCAATTATCCTTCGTCCCACAATGCCGCACCATACATTAATCCGCCAAGGTCGCTGATGTCCCACTTGTCGCAGCCATCGTGGATTTTCCGTTGTCCAATAGTGCATATTATGCCGGTTTGCATTACCGCTTCGTCGCTAAATAGAACGCGTGCAAAAAATTTGTCATCGTCCCGTAATTTCTCTTGTGCCCAGTGGCAGAACTGTACACGACGTTCAAAGTCGTCGCCATGCAATTCCTGGTGCATAGAAATATGGTATGGGTGCAATCGATGTTGATGTAGCATTCTCAACACCGACGTTTTTGAGATTCCCGACTCTTGCGCAATTTGTCTGCTACTGTTGTGCGGATTAGCCGCGACAGCAACTAAAACACCTACTTGGGCATCATCATTTGTTGCAGGTCGTGGTTGACGTTTCACATGTGGCTGAACACTTCCTGTTTCCTTAAATAACGTAACTATCCGGCGAACGGTCCGGACACTTGAATGATGTCGTCCAGGATACCGAGCAGCATACATAGCACACGCCCGTTGGGCATTTTGATCACAATAGCCATACATCAACACGATATCTACCTTTTCGGCAATTGGCAAACGGTCCATTTTAACACGAGTAATGTATCACGAAGCAAATACCGTCCGCACTAGCGGAGTGTTACGTGACACCACGTACTTACACGTTTGTGACTATTACAGCGCCATCTATCACAAAGCGAAAAAAGTGATCCAACTAAAACATTCATATTTCTTTACGTACTACACGAATATGTAATAAAAAATGGGGGTTCCTATTTAAAAAACGGAGTTGATATCCGTTTGACCTATGGCAGCGCCATCTAGCGGGCCAACCATAGCGCCATCTGGTTTACCCCTTCAAGCTAGACGAGTTTCGTTCTTTGTAGTTTTTTCGTTTGATGCTTATTTCGTGAGGTATTTGGCCCGCTCACTATCAATGGACCACCCTGTATACTCTACAGTACGAAACACCGTACTAAAATTATAAATTTTCTTTGTTTTTCCATTGCTCTGTGGAGCAATGGAGCCCATTTTTCTTAAGATCCGAAAGCAAATGTAACATTTCTGGCTTTACAGCCATCATATTCAGGTACAAGAAGCTCTTCTTAAAGCAGTAGAGAAAGCAGCAGTGGTAAGATGACGTAATGCGGTGTGAGTTACGGATGACGGATGATTTATTCGGTATGGGTATCTTGAGCAAGATCGCCTAAATTGTGGTCCTCCACTGCAATTGGCTGCTGTATTCGGGAGTTGCGCGCCAAAATAATAATTTTCTCTTATTAATATTAGGCAGAATATACAGTGTATTATTTTGCAGTTCAAATTAAATCATTCTCAATAGCCAGCTATCAATCCATTATTTCACAAGTACTAATAACGAGCAGAATGAAAACAACTGCTAAACGAAAAGGCCGACGAAACACTTCGGTGATGTTCGGATCGCGCCTAACTTGACTGGCGGGCGAAGGGGTTCGGCTGTAAGATCGGAGCTGGTTCGGCAGTCTCGGCGGACGAACAAGTTGTCCGCTGTGGTATCAGTTAAAACTTAATTTGCAATG
Organism: Schistocerca nitens; assembly: GCF_023898315.1. Lineage (NCBI taxonomy): Eukaryota > Metazoa > Arthropoda > Insecta > Orthoptera > Acrididae > Schistocerca > Schistocerca nitens. The sequence goes on along the minus strand of NC_064618.1, from coordinate 297,977,559 downwards.
TCTAATTTTTAAATGTGAGAGCTGGTTCGGCAGCATCTGAAAACAGACATGTTGTCTGTTGCAGTCGGTGTCAAGACTTTTTAGCAATGTATGGTTATTTGGATATACACTCCTGGAAATTGAAATAAGAACACCGTGAATTCATTGTCCCAGGAAGGGGAAACTTTATTGACACATTCCTGGGGTCAGATACATCACATGATCACACTGACAGAACCACAGGCACATAGGCACAGGCAACAGAGCATGCACAATGTCGGCACTAGTACAGTGTATATCCACCTTTCGCAGCAATGCAGGCTGCTATTCTCCCATGGAGACGATCGTAGAGATGCTGGATGTAGTCCTGTGGAACGGCTTGCCATGCCATTTCCACCTGGCGCCTCAGTTGGACCAGCGTTCGTGCTGGACGTGCAGACCGCGTGAGACGACGCTTTATCCAGTCCCAAACATGCTCAATGGGGGACAGATCCGGAGATCTTGCTGGCCAGGGTAGTTGACTTACACCTTCTAGAGCACGTTGGGTGGCACGGGATACATGCGGACGTGCATTGTCCTGTTGGAACAGCAAGTTCCCTTGCCAGTCTAGGAATGGTAGAACGATGGGTTCGATGACGGTTTGGATGTACCGTGCACTATTCAGTGTCCCCTCGACGATCACCAGTGGTGTACGGCCAATGTAGGAGATCGCTCCCCACACCATGATGCCGGGTGTTGGCCCTGTGTGCCTCGGTCGTATGCAGTCCTGATTGTGGCGCTCACCTGCACGGCGCCAAACACGCATACGACCATCATTGGCACCAAGGCAGAAGCGACTCTCATCGCTGAAGACGACACGTCTCCATTCGTCCCTCCATTCACGCCTGTCGCGACACCACTGGAGGCGGGCTGCACGTTGTTGGGGCGTGAGCGGAAGACGGCCTAACGGTGTGCGGGACCGTAGCCCAGCTTCATGGAGACGGTTGCGAATGGTCCTCGCCGATACCCCAGGAGCAACAGTGTCCCTAATTTGCTGGGAAGTGGCGGTGCGGTCCCCTACGGCACTGCGTAGGATCCTACGGTCTTGGCGTGCATCCGTGCGTCGCTGCGGTCCGGTCCCAGGTCGACGGGCACGTGCACCTTCCGCCGACCACTGGCGACAACATCGATGTACTGTGGAGACCTCCCGCCCCACGTGTTGAGCAAATCGGCGGTACGTCCACCCGGCCTCCCGCATGCCCACTATACGCCCTCTCTCAAAGTCCGTCAACTGCACATACGGTTCACGTCTACGCTGTCGCGGCATGCTACCAGTGTTAAAGACTGCGATGGAGCTCCGTATGCCACGGCAAACTGGCTGACACTGACGGCGGCGGTGCACAAATGCTGCGCAGCTAGCGCCATTCGACGGCCAACACCGCGGTTCCTGGTGTGTCCGCTGTGCCGTGCGTGTGATCATTGCTTGTACAGCCCTCTCGCAGTGTCCGGAGCAAGTATGGTGGGTCTGACACACCGGTGTCAATGTGTTCTTTTTTCCATTTCCAGGAGTGTATAATTGAGAGCAGTATTATACTAATTTCGGAAATACGCAGTTCATTATTTTGTTGAAGATTGGAAATTATTTATGACTCTAAAGTGGAATGTAATTGTGCAGTTTCTCGTGTTCTGCCAATAAAAAGCGAGTGGCATCCCATACAAACAAACTAATTGGAAATTTAATTTTTCTAAAGTGACAGTTCCTCGCTAAGAGTTTCTTACAGCCTAAAGATAACAGATTCACGACCTACGTGCTGTTTTTTGCGCAGGGGACAACGACGACTGCAGGCTGTGAACATTTGTAGAACTTATGCATTCCACTCAGGGCGGTGAAAGCAAATAGGCACCTCGCGTGTACTGCAATCGTAGTACAAATGGGATCAGTGAGACGTTATCTGTGGTAGCACAGAGGAGATATGAAGGAGAGAAATTTTTGTTGGAAAAGGTTTATAGTACTCATGTAAATATCACCCTACCCTCCCTCTCACTCTCCCTTTTCAACTTGCCGTACAGAGAAGGTGATGATCGACGCTGCGGCCTGGAGAGAAGTCGGCGTTCTGCCTTATCCCAATGGCGTTCCATTGGATTCAGGACAGGACTCGGGGCAGGCCAGTCCACTTCGCGTGTTTCTGTTCACAAACCATTGTCTCGCATATGCTGACTTATCGCAAGGTGTACTGATATGTTGATATGAACAGTCATCGCCTCCAAACTGTTCCTCTGCCATACGCAATACACAATGCTGTTAAAAGTGTTCAAATCCTTCTGCATTTAACGTTTTCTTAAGAGAAATAAGGAGCTCACACCATAACCACGAGAACACCCCCAAACATACTCTGAGTTCAAACGTAATGAGGCACCTCTAACAGAACAACCTCCTCCATGCCAGCCAGCATGGATTTGCGAAACATACCATGTGAAACCCAACTCGCAATTTTCTCACATGACATCCTGAAAGCCATGGATCGAGGCAGTCAGGTAGACGCAGTATTTCTCGATTTCTGAAAAGTATTTGACTCAATACCACACCTACGATTATTATCAAAAGTGGATCATATAGGGTATCAGGCGAAATGTGTGACTGGATTGAGGATTTCTTTATAGGGAGCACGCAGAGAGTCATCGACAGATGGAGACGTAACTTCAGATATACCTCAGGGAAGTGTGTTGGGTCCCTTGATGTTCATGTCGTATATTAAAGATCTTGCAGACAACATTAATAGTAATGTCAAACTTTTCGCAGATGATGCAGTTATCTACAATGAAATACATTTTGAAGGAACCTGTACAGTTATTCAGTTAGACGTTGATGCAATTGGAGCAGGGATTAGCAGCTTGCTTTAAATGTTCAAAAATTTAAAACTGTGCACTTCACAGAACGAAGAAGAAAAAACACAGTATCCTATGAATAGAGTGTGTTTGAAAATGAACTCCCGAGTTTTAATGTGTCCTAGAATTTGTACAAAGTGACATACGCTATTCTAGTTTGTGGTGTTTGATTCATCAACTCTCCAAGTTTGGCTCCCCTGCAGTTGGCAAGTCTGCTTGGCCTTGAGATGGCACCAGTGCTGTTTTTTTCCTCTGTTCCCTCAGTTCATTCCAAGCGTATGTGCAGTGCAGCGCAGAGCAATTCAGCAACAATGCGCATTTCCCAACAGAAAGCGCAGTGTGTTATTTGCCTTGTGAAAACTGAGTCAGTTAAAACAGTGCAATGTAATTTTAGATGTCAGTATGGTGGTGAACCACCCCCAGGAAAAACTATCCGTCATTAGCAGTCTTTCAAGGAGACAGGCAGTGTTTTAAAAGCAAAATCAACAGGTAGACCGAGAACTTCTGAAGATGTTGTTGAACTGATCCCTGTTTGAGGCGGAAAAGGGGCTTGCATTTTTCCAACAAGATGGCGCCCCACCTCATTGCTGTAACCATGTGCGTGCGGCTCTTCACACTCGCTTTCCAGGAAGGTGGATAGGCAGGGCTGGCCCAATACCTTGGCCGCCACGAAGCCCAGGCTTAATCCCACTGGAATTTTTCTTTTGGAGCCACTTAAAAAATGTTGTGTACAGTGAAAAGATGAGGACATGAATCATTTATGGGAATGAATCATCGCGGCGGTTGGGACAGTTACACCTGAAATGTTGGTGAATACGTGGAGGGAAGTGAAATATCGTCTCGACGTGTGCAGGGCAACAAATGACTCCCACGTTGAAGTGTCCTAACACTAAACAAAACTCGATGGAATTCTCTTTCAGGGTATGTACTCATTGATGTAATGTTTAATTAATTTCCTCATTAAATTTATACTTAAAACTAAGCAGTTCTTTAAACACCCTGTATAGTACTAGTGAGTCACAGTGAGAAGTGGAACGATCACATGAGCTCTCGTGGGTTAAGCAGGTAGCGGACTTCAGTTTATTCGTAGAATACTAGGGAAATGCAATCACTCTAGCAAGGAGATTGCATCCAAGTAGCTCGTGCGACCCATCCTAGAATATTGCTTAAGTGCGTGGGACCTGTACCAGATGGGACTGGTAGTGGATACTGAACATATATACAGAAGGGCAGCACGAGCAGTGACAGGTCTGTCCGATTCGCGGGAGAGTTTGACAGAGATACTGAACTGGCAGACTCTAGGAATATACTAGAACCCTGTACATACCGCTTCCATAGAGATCTTGAAGATAAGATTAGATTAATTACAGCACGCACAACGTGAATGGAGTGAGGAAAAGCTCTAATAAACGGTACAGTGCACCGTACCCTCGGCCATGCACTCCACAATGCTTCGCAGAGTATAGATGTAAAAGTACTGTACCGCCAACTCCGCCGTGGTTACTGTTGGCACTGCCCATGATAGCAGGTATCGTTCTCCACGCACTCGCCAAACCCAAACCTTTACATCGAATTGTCACAGGGTACAGCGTGATTCTTCACTCCAAATCACTCGTTTCCAGTCATCTACTGCCCAGTGGCGTCGCTCTTTACACCACCTCAAGCGCAGGTTAGCGTTGATTTTCTAGCAAACACGACACAGCATGTCATTGTGAATGGAGGGAAGTATTCAAACGTAAACGTAGCTTCTGGCTTACACCAGGAGAGTGTTACAGGACCATTAATTTTCACATGTAAATGACCTAGCGGCTAACGTCGGAAATTCCGACGTTGTGTACGGAGTAGTGGCACAGCTGGAGGATTGTAGCGAAATACAGGGAGACATGCAGAAAATTTACACTTCGTGCAGGGAGTGGCAATTGACTCACAGCATAAACAAACGTAACGTGCTGCTTTTTTTTTTTTTACATAGATAGACAGACTCGTTATTGTGTTATTATACGATTGTAGAACAGTCACTGGAAGCAGTTACTCCCATTACACGTCTAGAAATACAGGTACAGAGGGGTTGGAAATCGAAGACCACATAAAATTAATTGCGGGTAATGCAGATACCAGATTGAGATTGATTGTAAGAATCCTCAGGAAATGTAGTCCATTAACGAAGGAGGTGCTTACAAAACACTCGTTCGACCAATAAATATCTGAATATTGCTCATCAGTCTGGGTTCCATAGCAAATAGGATTGATAGAGGAATTAGAGAAGATCCAAAGAAGAGCAGTATGTTTCGTTACAGGTTCATTTAGCAAGCACGAAAGCGTTACAGAAATGCTTAGCCAACTCCAGTAGCAGACGCTGCAAGAGATGCGTTCTGCTCGAGGGCGTGGTTTACTGTTGAAGTTCCGAGAGCATACTTTCCTGGAAGAGTCAACAAATACAGTATGTTGCTTCCTTCTATGTACATCTCGACAAAAGAAGGTGAAGTTATAACTAGAGATGTACGAGCTCACACGGAGGCTTACCAGCAATCGTTATTCCCGTGAACCATTTGTAACTGGAACAGAAAAAGAGGGAAGTGATACTGGTACACAAAGTACCCTCCATCACACTCCGTGAGGTGGCTTGCGGAGTACAGACGTAGGTTTAGTTAAGGAAATGTGTGGCTTGTGAGGGGTTGCTCGGTCATTGTACTCCCCACTCACAGACATTGTGCTAGCTGGACTGCTGACAGCACTTCGGAACCGACAAGTGATTCCTTCCTCTAATTTCACGCGCTTTTTTTTACAGCCATCCTCTGCAATGCCCGACGGTGCCTGCAGGTCAGTACATGAGGTCTGTCTGGTGTTGGTTTTGCTGTGGATGCTCTTTCACGTTTGCACCTCACCAACAGAGACTTGGGCAGCTTTATAAGGGTTCAAATGTCGCTGATGGATTAGTTACTCAGGTGACGCCCAGTGCCTAGTCCACGTTCGAAGCCACTGAGCTCTCGCGACCGACCCTGCTTCTCAGCTGACAATACATTACTCCCCACCCGCATAGATACTGGCGAGTCCGCCCTTCGTAATACCAGTGGTTAATTCCGCATTACATAGAGGTGTCCAGATAGATTTGATCAGATGGGCTAATGTACGGCGGTTGCAGCATTAATGTCGCACAGTGCTCTTCGGATACAGCTGCTCTAAATTTATCCAACACCGCTTGCATGGGGGCTTAATTAAATAAATGTAAAATGAATGCAAATACTTTTTAATTTTTGGGTAGTTGTCTGTCCGATTACGAAGTCTCGTAAACGGTGGGTCCTGACTAGTTTTAGTACGCAATCTGACTGCATAGAATAACAACAAAGAATGAAAGAAAATTTCCGTTAACACAATTAATTAATTAAGTCCCCAGCAACTATGAAAGCTACGAAACAACAAGCCACAAGTGTCGCTGTTCTGTGTGTGGAAGTGTGATTCAACGTACACATCTGGCACGGTTCTTCTTCAATCAGACAAGAAATTTTAAATACCATTTATACTGAAGCAATTAAAAAAAATACTATAATTGAGTAAGGAAACCAGAATTACACTCTAATACAAGAACACAAGCCAGATGCTTTTTTGACTGAACCTGTAATGACGCATTATTTAAGACATTGAAATAATAAAAAAAAGGAACTTTTTCACCTTCATATATATTGACGAAAAGCACTCTGATCATTACAATATCTCCATTCGAACAACACCTGCTGTCTAGCCCATCAAACAACTGCATAAAACATGGAACAAGCACTCCCTACTACAACATCTCAACACCGACTCTCTACCACCACATCTCGATAAGCACTCTCCACTACGACTTCTCGACAAGCACTGCCAGTGGAGGCGGCGGAATAAAACTCTTTGGCGCAATCTCTGGCGCTGTGGCTCAGTGTAGCCACCTTTCATATGCCCTTCCTCCACGGGCCAGAATTTGATGGTATTTTTGCCAGCATTGGTGGTGAAAATACCACCAAATTCGTCCACAAAAATACAGAAAAAAATAAAAGATAATGTTAATACGTAAATATCACATAATTAGATAAAATTTTGGCTTTGCACTGACCTTTCAATAACCTAATATATAAAATACAGTAAGCAATACAAATTCTTTCATACATGTGAATTTACATAATAGTTTACACAATATACAAAAAATCAGTTTATACAAATGTTCACATAACATGCTTTCAATGATTCAAAAAACAAGTAGTTGATAGTTCCAGCAGTAGCACCCAGCAATGGTCCACAGGTGCAAACAGCAAGAAGTAACATCATTTCAGTAGAAACAGTTCCAACAGTGGCACCCAGCAATGTTGAGTAGGTGCAGACACCGGCAAGTGACATCATTTCAATAGAGCAGTTCCATCAGTTGCACCCAGCAATGTTGAACAGGTGCAGACACCAACAAGTGACATTATGTCAGTAGAAGCAGTTCCATTAGTGACACCCAGCAATGTTGAACAGGTGCAGACACCAACAAGTGACATTATTTCAGTAGAAACAGTTCCATCAGTGGCACCCAGCAATGTTGAGTAGGTGCAGACACCAATAAGTGACTGCATTTCAGTATAAGCAGTTCCACTAGTGACACCCAGCAATGTTGAACAGGTGCAGACAGCAGTCCATAATATTCACTATCACTAATCACACTGTTCATCAGAGTTTATCAGCAGAAATTAAACATGTCCTAGTGGCACCAATCATGTAGAAAAAGTGCAAGTAACAGTCCATAATATTCACTATCACTAATCACACAGTTCATCAGCAGAAATTAAACATTTCTAAGTGGCACACATCAATGTTGAACAGGTGCAGGTGTGAACAACAGTTTGAATGCACACACAATTGCTTTTACAAAATTATTATCAATGCTCTTACACTAAACATACAAATTATAATAAACACACAAATGATATCAGATAATTCTCATATTAACTATTACAATAAACAAATATCAGTGAACCTATAATATTTATGGGTGTCAGTGCAAGCCACAACAAACAAGTAAAATAATATTTAGGAGATAGGCCGGTACCAATTATTTGGAATTAGGAAAGGAAAACACACAAGACACACTCACTCATCTTTCATGCACATTAAGTGCTACTGTGTAATTGAATAGTGTTAACTGTGTAAATGTAATTCTGTCCAAAATTTTATGTTCAACTTGTGTATCAAGTAGTAGTGGCAGCAATGTATAACAGTCAATAATAGTTACGTCTCTGAATTTTTCTATGTCTGTTATCATGCTGACTTGATAAGAACTTCAAACACTGGAACAGTACTCTAGAATTGGTCGCGCTAGCGTCCTGTAAGCGATTTCAGTGTGGATGCGATGCATTTTCTCAGAGCGCTTCCAGTACATCTAAATCTTCCATTCTACTTCCCTAATACTGATCTTACATCATCATCCCATTTCACATTGCTTCTTAGTACTGCCCGCAAATATTTATACGATGCGGCGTACTTAGGTGTTCACCACTGATCTCATAATGAGATAATACATGGTACCTTTTTCTTTATTACAGGCGTTATCATACATTTATCCACATAAAAAAGAGAGCTGTCGTTCACTATACCAACTGCATGCTTTGCAACAGCAATTGTTATCAGTTTTTCCCTCTTAAGCTAACTGAAAATAATTAAAGAGAATTTTTCTCAGATGCTTTTCACTTTTATTTGTAGAGCATCTGCGGTAATTCTGGAAATTTGGGTACCGTACATACTATGGCTGTACATTTTAGTATTTATATATTAAAAATGGTATTTCCTTATAAAAATTGCATGCATTTTACTCACGGTGTTTTTGCTTCTTGCTTTGAACTATTCTTTCGTATTGTGGGTGAGTGCAGCGAACTGCTAGGGCTCTGCAGTGTACTGTGGAAACTGTCTACCACGCTTACGTACTCAGCATAGGAACGTTACTCAAGGCAGTGTAGGTTTTGAATAACATTAAACTAACTGCGCTAGTTATAGCAGCTGAAAATCTCTATACTATCAAAACTGTGGTAAATGAAAATCAGAGCAATTCTAATTTGTCACTAGTGATGTAAATGGAGTAAATTTCCTATGGCAAATATTAAATGTTCGAAGTTGGGACGTCCGCAGCTCGTGGCCGTGCGGTAGCGTTCTCGCTTCCCACGCCCGGGTTCCCGGGTTAGATTCCCGGCGGGGTCTGGGATTTTCTCTGCCTCGTGATGACTGGGTGTTGTGTAATGTCCTTAGGTTGGTTAGGTTTAAGTAGTTCTAAGTTCTAGGGGACTTATGACCATACATGTTGAGTCCCATAGTGCTCAGAGCCATTTGAACCATTTTTTGAAGTTGGGACACTTGTTTTACAGTTGAACGACGCCAAGGTGACAACACGATGGAGTTGTACAAAAGAAGCCGGTCATATTTTCTAATTAAGATTCGCCTGACCAGAACAGTTGTAGGGCGAAATCAAAAACACTCCTAAGCTTCAACGTACGCAACGAATCTATATTGTTCCAAACACCTATCCAGCTTTCAGACATATATTATGCATATATGCAGACTGAAGTGATGAATGAGAATTTGTACCACGATCGGGATTTGAACCCAGGTCTCCTGCTCACTAGGTAGAAGCAATAACCACTACACTATCCTGGCACAGTAGCTCTGCACAACTGCACAACCTACCGTAACACGCCTCTCTCCTCAATCCAAACTGCTGTTCTCGCCTCAACCCACTTGGTATTCCCCACAAAACTCGAACAGCATTACAGAGGCTCCCCCACTCTACTGGAATAGCACCTCATCATCGAACGAAACGGGGGATCCTGCCTGCAACACAGACATAGATGCTTTCATCAGTGGAAATTTCGACTAAGGAAGGAGGCGTGCTAAGGCAGTCCCATGCAGTTGTCCAAAGCCACTGTGCCAGGGTGCCATAGCGGTTAGTGCATCCGCTTAATGAGCAGGAGACCCGTTCGAATCCTGGCTTTGGTAGAAATTTTAATTTGTCACTTCTGTCTGCATAAATACAACATAGATGTTTGAGACTTCAAAAGGTCTCTGAAACCATATAATTTCATTTCGTTCAATGCTGAGGTACTATTCCAGTACACCTGGAGAGCCTATACAATGTTGTTCGAGTTTAGGGGAAATACCAAGAGGGCTGAGGCGTGAACGGGAATTTGGATTGAGGAAAGATGCGTGCTAGGGTAATCCGTGCAGACGCAAAAAAAAAAGGGTTCAAATGGCTCTTAGCACTATGGGACTTAACACTGAGGTCATCAGTCCCCTAGACTTAGAACTACTTAAACCTAACTAACCTAAGGACAGCACACACATCCATGCCCGAGGCAGGATTCGAACCTGCGACCGTAGCAGCAGCGCGTTTCCGGAATAACGCGCCTAGAACCGCTCGGCCACAACGGCCAGCGCTGTGCAAAACCTCTGTGCCTGTGTGGCGTCGTGGTTAGCGCATCTGCCTAGCTTAACGTATGAGTTTATCTTTCTCAAGCCTGTACCACAATTCAATAATTTACAATTAACTGTTTAAACAAAAGATGAACGTCAAAAATGGTTGCTCACTTGAATCTCACAAATATAATGGACCTCAAACCGCTGATGTATGCAAAAATACAAGTGACAGCTCGAGTGAAGCTCAGTTGGTATAGAATGTACTGTTAACAGCTGGTTGGTACCTCAAACTACATGGAAGATTGCTAGGGAACTGTGATTGGCTTTCTAAATCTGTACATCTCGCAAACACAAATTAAAATTTGATCGAATATTTAAGGAAGTGAAATTACTAAAAAAGCAGTAGACCTCATAAGTTCTGAGTTGCTCAGAGGAAAATCAGCGCTAACGCATAAAGCGACACTTACTCAAGGCTCAGCGAAGTACGCGAGACTGCGACCAGGTGCCTCACGGCCATGCGTCTCCACCCAGTCTCTTGTGCTTCCTCTCTGATCCCATAAACTGCCATTTGGAGGGAAGAATTCACAACTTTTACCATGATCATGAGCAACAATTTCCCTGAATACACCAAAATTTAGGGGAAGCCTGCCAAAACTTCTCTACCATTCAAACTTTCTGGCAGATTAAAACTGTGTGCCGGACCGAGACTCGAACTCGGCATCTATGCTTTTCTCGGGAAAGTTCTCTATCATCTGAGCTCCCCAAGCACGACTGACGACCCGCCCTCACGGCTTCAAATCTGCCAGTACCTCGTCTCCTACCTTCCAAACTTCACAGAAGCTCTTCTGCGAACCTTGCAGAACTAGCATTCCTGGAAGAGAGGATATTGCGTAAGGATGGCTTAGCCACAGCCTAGGGGATGTTTCCAGAATGAGATTTTCACTCTGCAGCGGAGTGTGCGCTGATATGAAACTTCCTGGCAGATTAAAACTGTGTGCCGGTCCGAGACTCCCAACTCGGGACCTTTGCCTTTCGCAGGCAAGTGCTCCACTATCTGAGCTACCCAAGCACAACTCAAAATCCATCCTCACAGTTCCAATTCTGCCGGTACCTCGTTTTTTACCTTCCAAACTCCACAGAAACTCTTCTGTGAACCTTGCCGAACTAGCATTGCTGGAAGAAAGGATATTGCGGAGACATGGCTTAGCCACAGCCAGGTAGGAGATGCGGTACTGGCAAAATTGAAGTGTGAGGACGCGTCGTGAGTCGTGCTTGCGTTGCGCGGATGGCAGTCGCTTTTCGGCACGCTAGTGGCACGGACGTCTTGTTTATGTCCTCGCCGCGCAGCTCGCTCGCGGAGTTGTTTACGTGATTCTGCCGTCTTAGCGCGCTATATTTCCTTCGAAAGAGAATGGCTTATGACCACAGAAAATCGACACTGAAGATTAACTTTTCACCTGAATATGCCCGACCAAAAGCACATGAAATCGAACAGTTTATCAGAGTGAAGTCAAGATTGGTTGCAACGATCTTTTTGGCATCCACCTGTCTATAGTGAGCAGTCTGGTATTATGTGAAATTGGTTAACGAAGACACATGTGACAAAATTCTAAACTCTGATGGCCACCCGTGCGGGGTAGCCGCGCGGTCATGGGCCCTGCGGTTCCCCGTGTCGGAGGTTCGAGTACTCCCTCGGGCATGGGTGTGTGTGTTGTCCTTAGCGTAAGTTAGTTTAAGTTAGATTAAGTAGTGCTTAAGCTTAGGGACCGATGACCTCAGCAGTATGGTCCCGTAAGACCTTACCACAAATTTCCAAATTTTCTGATGGAAACATCGGTGACATAACTGTGGAACATGTGGGACTTGGACTGTGGACGATCCGTATATTTGAACTCACTTTCGAAGTGCCTTCCGAGGTTGTGGCCCATATGGAAAGCTGATTAGTCATACAGCTGAAAAGTGCGTTCAATTCACTAGATACCTGGACAGATCCACATAGAGTTAACCGAACACGTGCCGTCCTACTTATATATTGGTGGTGCCGTCCTACTTATATATTGGTGGCCGCCATCCAACTATAATTTATACCGGCCAGCCGAAGACAAGCTTGGATGTGGCAACGGACGCCTCTGTTCCAGCTGTCGGCAACACAGAATCACACAGTTACCGCCTGGGGACCTGCAGGCCACGACCGCTCCGACGACGCTCCCGCTGACGTTTGTCGAAGTTCTCCATAACGAACCCCGACCGTGGTCATCACTGGCTCCTACTAGTAGCACATCGTCGTCTCCGGCAATGCCTCAGGCTCTTGCGGTGGTGAGCAATCTCTAGTGCAGGGGATGGCCCTTGACTCCATGGTTGTGCCTACCGATGTTTTTGTGCCTGACCATCCCGATCCCCAGGCGTCTCCGGACACTGAAGATCTCGTGCGCAAGCAACGGTCGCCAAAAGACATCGGGAACGGCGGATCGGCCCGTCTGACATCTGCAGGACGCAGTCTCAAGACGATGAGGATCATAACTCTCAAGATGTTGCCCCGATGGACAATTCCGTGGTGGAAGCACCAGACGCCCCCTGTCGGATGTACAACCATTTTCACATGTACCAGGCGATGTACCAATGGACACTGAACAGCAGCTGAGCCAGCACCACTCTTCCACCGCCGACGTGACACCGCCTTCAGACTCCGCAGGTACTCCACTGGACGCACACCATCCACACACCTTTGCGTGGTCTGACGATGTAGACGACGAAACACCCACCGTTGTGACAGCAGTGAATGCTGCTGCTCCAACCCACGACTGCTAATCGACAGGGTTACTGGATGGGGATGTGCAGCCTGTTGGGACAATGTTCCCGCTGCTCTTCGTGCCTCCATGAGCGTTCCTGTAGCCCCAATTCCGCGACAAGCTTACAGGATTGGCTCCATCAATGTCAACACCATTGGCATCCCTATCAAACTACAATTGCTCTGCTGAGGGCGTCGGACCTCGATGTTGCCCTTCTGCAGGACGTTCGCCTAGCGACGTTCCCCAATATTTATGACTATGTTTCTTACCTCACGCTGTGTGCTGACGGAGGCAGTGGGACGGCTAACCTTTTTTAAGGAAGGCATTGAGGTAGACGACGTAATTTACGTATCATCGGCTAGGGGTCTTGCCGTGACTTTCCACGATGTGCGAATCATCAATGTTTACGCTCCCTCGGGCACTGCCAAACGACGGGAACGGTGGCGATTATATTCAGAACAGGTCGCTCCTTTGTTTGTGGGCCACTACGACCATATTATTCTTGGCAGCGACTTCAACTGTGTGCTGTCCCAGAAGGACCAACATCCCAATTTCACCACATGTCATGAACTCAAGCTGCTCGTGCATGAACTGAACCTCACCGATACTTGGGACCGCGTGCATGTTGATGGACCTGGATAGACGTACGTCACCAACCATTCAGCATTGACTGTGACTACGTTTGCCAAGGAATCGTAACTGCCACGCTTGACGCTGAGTTATGGCCTACCGCATTCTCCGACCATACCGCCAACATTTACACTGTTTCGCTCCAGAGGCAAAAGGTGTGGCGCAGGCGAGGGTTGTGGAAGCTGAATGTCGCCCATCTCAAGGATCCAGAATTCAGGCAGGTCGTAGTGACGACGTGGAACAACTGTGTGAGACGCCTTCCAGCGTATCCTTCAACAATCCGGTGGTGGCTCGACTGCACCAAGCCTGCTTTACGTTGTTCGATGATGAATTACGGTGACGACAAAATTCTGTGGCTGCGACGTACCATGGAATACTATTTCACAATTCTCCGCGAACTCTCCAACCATGCCTCCTCTGTTCGATGACAGGCTGAAATTCAACGGATTAAGGCGAAGATAAATTCTATTATGAGTCACTGCCTTGAAGGCACAATAGTACGTGCAGGATGTCACGATTGTATACTAGGAGACCCTCCATCTATGCATCATATTATCCGAGAGAAGCAGTGGTGTCTGAGAAAGTTGATATACGCCCTCGACATACCAGATAGTCGCCGATTGACATCCCAGAATTATATCGTAAACGCCTTTGTGGATCACTACAAACAGTTCTATGCAGTAGAGGACCAGAAGATGTCTGTAACGACTGATGTCCTCCGTTCCTTGACAAGTACCCTTGACGGGGCTGCTGCGGAGCTTCTCACAGCGAAAGTTACGGCTGAAAACGTCTCTGATGCTCTTCATAAGAGTATGGCGAGCAAAGCCCGAGGTCCCGACGGGTTTCCGCTGGAGTTTTATCGCACATTCCACGACATCAATGTATGAAGAACTGATGAACCCTGACCTTCTTCTCCCACCCGAATTTGTAGAACACTTGATTATCCCGGTCCCCAAGCCATCGGGAGGCCGGGTAGTTGGCCATTATCGGCCGTTGACCATTTTAAGAGGTCAAGATCTTTACCCGGATTCTTGCCACTCGCCTTCGGCGTGTCATCCCTCAAGTCATTTCTCTGGATCAAACGTGCTTTGGTGGTGACAGTAACATTCAGACGACACTCAGCGATTACTATGACGCCATAGCCCTGGTCACGACCTGCTGCAGTCGCTGTGCCTTAGTGAAAGTGGACTTCGAACGCGCCTTTGTTAGAATGAGCCATGACTTTCTAGAAAAAGTACTCAGACGGATGGCCTTCCCCCACAGGTTTATATACATCGTCTTGCGGCTCCTCCGAGGTGCCACGTCGCGAGTGCTGGTCAATGGCCGTGGGGCGGGCCCTATTAAAATCATGCGGTCGGTCCGTCAAGGATGTCCGCTGTCGGTGTTCCTTTTCGCCACCGCCCTTGAGCCACTGTTACACGGTTTGAGAAGCTGGTTGGCAGGAATATTAATGAGGGGCATGCTTTCATCTGCCACACCTAAGCAGATGACGTGGTGTTCTTGGTTCTGTCGGAGGATGAAGTACGAGAGGCACTGGCATGGATCAACCAGTACGGGACTGCTGCGGACAGCCGTGTGAACCTGACGAAATCTAGTGCTACGTTCATCGATCGAGGTCTGCTAGCAGAGAGTGTGGCTCCACTGCCATTAGTGGACAGGCTCAAATGTTTGGGATCACCTTCACGTGCGATATACAGCATATGATCTCATTTCGCTGTAAACGCCTGCTCCAAGCTATCCGCACGAACGTTCGTGGCAACCTCCTGAGAGCAGTGGACATGTTCGATACTCGGAATGTTGTGGAAAGCCGATATCCTACGATCACATGGCTCTTGGTTTGGCGTTCTGTGCACCACGTCCTCCTTGAAACGAGCGCTCGTTAATGGAAAATACATGACACAACTTCGTCTACATGCCATAAAAATGACAGATTCACCACTGTGCCCTCGTTGTCACACGTTTGATACGGACGAACATCGACTTACGTGTGGATCTTCTGCAGAGGTGTGGCAGCTGATACAGAAGATGCTTGCCTTTCTTCTACGTACGGCTTCCCATGCCTTTACACCGAAACCACTTCCCAGATGAGAACAGAAGCCGAGAGCAGAACCGTGTTAAGTTAGAAGGCCCTACGATAAGGGACTGACACCCACGTCGCCAGCTAACCGTTAGGACCACCCCCCCAGCCAATGATGAAAGCTAGAGCCTTAGCGTGAGACTTTTTCGCGTCTCTGTGACGTCAGGACCATCCCCCAGCCCATGTTAAAAGCTAGAGCCCTACAGAAGAACAGTATAGATCTTACGATAACACAAAAAGAGCCACCCCAGCCGCATGTTTCAGCGTGAGACTTTTTCGCGTCTCTGTTACGTCAGGACCACCCCCCAGCCCATGTTAAAAGATAGAGCCCTCCAGAAGAACAGTATAGAGCTTACGATAACATTAAAAGGACCACACCAGTTGCAAGTTTTAGCGTGAGACTTTTTCGCGTCTCTGTTACGTTGCAAACTTTAAAAACATTGCCCCACCATGAAAAGTATAACGTTTCTCATTGGATGGACAGAATTTTTGTAGGCGGAGCTTAAGGTTAACATTGAGACCCTGATTGGTCAGATGAAAACACAGCCAGATAGTTTTTTTAAACCAACTTCAGTAAATTGTAGTAATGGGAAGGTAGGAGAGAGTTGATTCCGAGACGGGAGGTGAGTGGAGCTGTGCTGCCCGCCGCCCCCTGACGAACACCAGCAAGGTAATGAACGCACGTGATGCCGCATAACAGCGCATAAAGCTTCACTCAGAACTGCAGAAGTCTCATCTGTTACACCCCCTTTTTTGCGTAATACTAGTGTCGATCGTCAATTAAAGCTCATGGTGTTCACATTTGCCACTTGAAGTAAAAATCTGAAACGCGATGATTTTTGTGTTATATACTGTAGTTATTGAGAAGCCACATCAGCCACTGTAATTTACGACAAGTTACATAAGTGATTAAAGATAATTGAGGGTCACTGTGGACAATTTTGATAGTTTTCTCTCTTGTGAAACTTAATTTAAACCTAGATTATAGATTTGATATGGCATAGGTCATCCTTCGATCCATTGTAGAACTTGGAAACCCACTCAGGGAATATTCGTTCACATTTTTGTTGAACGCAGTTGGTTTTTACCATCCTGTATTAAAACATTTCCTTTTATCAATAGTGCAATTTATAAACAATGTTTTGTGAGTAGAATAAAATTTCCAATGGTAAACTTAACTGCTTTTTCGACGTCATTTTACCAGCTAACTAAAAATAGGAAAGCCTTGAACCCCTTCCACTAAATTTAGTTAATTATAAGATTCTTTTACAGGGAGTGCAGTGGAGCTGACGCTGAAATCATTAAGTATTTGGTTATATCATCGCTAGTCTGACTGAACTCTTCTGAATTCTACATGTCATGTGTGGTCTGGCGTCTCCTTACCAGCAACAGGTCCCAGGTTCAAATTAGTCAATTCCCTAAAAAACACGCTCAGAGTGTCGTTGCGCGAAAGTGGTAGGGAGACACGATATACACTCCTGGAAATTGAAATAAGAACACCGTGAATTCATTGTCCCAGGAAGGGGAGACTTTATTGACACATTCCTGGGGTCAAATACAGCACATGATCACACCGACAGAACCACAAGCACATAGACACAGGCAACAGAGCATGCACAATGTCGGCACTAGTACAGTGTATATCCACCTTTCGCAGCAATGCAGGCTGCTATTCTCCCATGGAGACGATCGTAGAGATGCTGGATGTAGTCCTGTGGAATGGCTTGCCATGCCATTTCCACCTGGCGCCTCAGTTGGACCAGCGTTCGTGCTGGACGTGCAGACCGCGTGAGACGACGCTTCATCCAGTCCCAAACATGCTCAATGGGGGACAGATCCTGAGATCTTGCTGGCCAGGGTAGTTGACTTACACCTTCTAGAGCACGTTGGGTGGCACGGGATACATGCGGACGTGCATTGTCCTGTTGGAACAGCAAGTTCCCTTGCCGGTCTAGGAATGGTAGAACGATGGGTTCGATGACGGTTTGGATGTACCGTGCACTATTCAGTGTCCCCTCGACGATCACCAGTGGTGTACGGCCAGTGTAGGAGATCGCTCCCCACACCATGATGCCGAGTGTTGGCCCTGTGTGCCTCGGTCGTATGCAGTCCTGATTGTGGCGCTCACCTGCACGGCGCCAAACACGCATACGACCATCATTGGCACCAAGGCAGAAGCGACTCTCATCGCTGAAGACGACACGTCTCCATTCGTCCCTCCATTCACGCCTGTCGCGACACCACTGGAGGCGGGCTGCACGATGTTGGGGCGTGAGCGGAAGACGGCCTAACGGTGTGCGGGACCGTAGCCCAGCTTCATGGAGACGGTTGCGAATGGTCCTCGCCGATACCCCAGGAGCAACAGTGTCCCTAATTTGCTGGGAAGTGGCGGTGCGGTCCCCTACGGCACTGCGTAGGATCCTACGGTCTTGGCGTGCACCCGTGCGTCGCTGCGGTCCGGTCCCAGGTCGACGGGCACGTGCACCTTCCGCCGACCACTGGCGACAACATCGATGTACTGTGGAGACCTCACGCCCCACGTGTTGAGCAATTCGGCGGTACGTCCACCCGGCCTCCCGCATGCCCACTATACGCCCTCGCTCAAAGTCGGTCAACTGCACATACGGTTCACTTCCACGCTGTCGCGGCATGCTACCAGTGTTAAAGACTGCGATGGAGCTCCGTATGCCGCGGCAAACTGGCTGACACTGACGGCGGCGGTGCACAAATGCTGCGCAGCTAGCGCCATTCGACGGCCAACACCGCGGTTCCTGGTGTGTCCGCTGTGCCGTGCGTGTGATCATTGCTTGTACAGCCCTCTCGCAGTGTCCGGAGCAAGTATGGTGGGTCTGACACACCGGTGTCAATGTGTTCTTTTTTCCATTTCCAGGAGTGTAGAACAAACAGACACCACGCAGAATGTTAGAGTGATTTAAAAAAAAAAGTATGGTAGAGCACTTGCCCGCGAAAGGCAAAGGTCTCGAGTTCGAGTCTCGATCCGGCACACAGTTTTAATCTGCCAGGAAGTTTCATATCAGCGCACACTCCGCTGAAGAGTGAAAATCTCAGTCTCCACCGTTTCCTGCTGTGTTGGAAAGCAGCAAGACTTTGCCACCATACATTTCACGTTCTTTTATACAGTATTTATATTTATATTAGATCATTGTTTACGATGTATAATCGGATTATTAATCATGTCATTGGCTGATACTTTTTTATTTATTTATTGTTCCGTGGGACCAAATTAAGGAGAAGTCTCTATGGTCATGGAACGAGTTCAAAAATGGTTCAAATGGCTCTGAGCACTATGGGACTCAACTGCTGAGGTCATTAGTCCCCTAGAACTTAGAACTAGTTAAACCTAACTAACCTAAGGACATCACAAACATCCATGCCCGAGGCAGGATTCGAACCTGCGACCGTAGCGGTCTTGCGGTTCCAGACTGCAGCGCCTTTAACCGCACGGCCACTTCGGCCGGCCTGGAACGAGTCAATACATGAAATTATAACACGATAGTAGAAACAGATAAAATAAAATTTAAGAAACATATTCAGGCGACAGTTCGTAAGTTTAAATAAAGAAAATCAACAATGTAACACTGGAATTTGCTTAATTTTTCAGCTCTTCCAGGAGCTCCTCGACAGAATAGAAGAAGTAAGTGTTTGGGCTACTGCTAAGATTTTTGAGTTCTTGTGGTAGCTTATTGAAAATGGATACAGCAGAATACTGCACTCCTTTCTGCACAAGAGTCAAGGAAGTGCATTCCACATGAAGATTTGATTTCTGCCTAAACTGAGTGAAAGCTGCTAACTCTTGGGAATAAGCTAATATTGCTAACAACAAACGACATTAAAGAAAATATATACTGTGAGGGCAGTGTCAGAATTCCTAGACTATTGAATAGAGGTCGACAAGAGGTTCTCAAACTTACACCACACATAGCTCGAACAGCCCGTTTTTGAGCCAAAAATACCCTTTTTGAATCAGAAGAATTACCCCAAAAAATAATGCCATATGACATAAGCGTATGAAAATATGCGAAGTAGACTACTTTTCGTGTTGAACTGTCACTTATTTCAGATACTGTTCTAATGGTAAATAAAGCAGCATTTAGTTTCTGAACAAGATCCTGAACATGGGCTTTCCACAACAGCTTACTATCTATCTGAACGCCTTGGAACTTGAACTGTTCCGTCTCGCTTATAATATGCCCATTCTGTCTGATCAAAACATCGGTTCTTGTTGAATTGTGAGTTAGAAACTGTAAAAACTGAGTCTTACTGTGATTTAGCATCAAATTATTTTCCACAAGCCATGAACTTATTTCATGAACTTCATTATTTGATACTGTTTCAATATTACACACAATATCCCTCACTACCAAGCTGGTGTCATCAGCAAACAGAAATATTTTTGAATCACCTGTAATACTAGAAGGCATAAATTTATATAAATAAGAAACAGCAGTGGCCCCAGCACCGACCCTTGGGGAACGCCCCACTTAACAGTGCCCCATTGGGACTGAACATCACTACCACTCTCAATATTGCGGAGGATTACCTTCTGCTTTCTGTTCTTAAAGTAAGAGGCGAACCAATTGTAAGCTACTCCCCTTACTCCATAATGGTCCAACTTCTGCAGTAATATTTTGTGGTCAACTCAGTCAAAAGCCTTCGTTAAATCAAAGAAAACACCTAGCGTTCGCAACCTTTTATTTAATCCGTCCAAAACCTCACAGAGAAAAGAGAATATAGCATTTTCAGTTGTTAAACCATTTCTAAAACCAAACTGTACATTTGACAGCAAATTATGTGAATTTAAATGCTCCAGTAACCTTGTATAACAAACCCTCTCGATAACTTTAGCAAACACCGATGGCATAGAAATAGGTCTATAATTGTCAACATTCGCCCTGTCTCCCTTTTTATAAAGTGGCTTCACTACCGAGTACTTTAATCGGTCAGGAAACCGACCACTCCTAAAGGAAAAGTTGCAGATATGGCTAAGTACTGGGCTAACATACATAGAACAATACTTCAGTATTCTGCTAGATACCCCGTCATATCTATGAGAGTTCTTGGTCTTTAGTGATTTAATTATTAACTCAATCTCCCTCTTGTCAGTATCATGGAGGAGCATTTCAGGTAACAGTCTCGGAACACTTTTTTCTAAGAGTGTTATATGATTCCCTGTTGGGACTAGGTTTCTATTTAGTTCACCTGCTATATTCAGAAAGTGATTATTAAATACTGTACATATATGCGACTTATCAGTAACACGGACATTCCCACTACGCACTGATTCTATATCCTCGTCCTGTCTCTGCAGACCCGCCACTTCCTTTACGACTGACCATATGGTTTTAATTTTATCCTGAGACTTAGCTATTCTATCTGCATACCACATACTTTTTGCCTTCCTAATAACTTTTTTAAGCACCTTACAATACTGTTTGTAATGGGCTGCTGCATTTAGATTTTGACTGTTTCTAACGTTTTGATGTAATTGCCACTTTGTTCTACAGGATATTCTTATCCCTCTAGTCAGCCACCCAGGCTGCCTCTTTGTGCTAGTACCCTGTTTTGAATGTTCTAACGGAAAGCAACTTTCAAAGAGCACGAGAAAAGTCTTGAGGAAAGCATTATATTTTTCGTCTACTGTATCAGCACTATAAACATCTTGCCACTCTTGTTCCTTGATAAGGTTTACAAAGGTCTCTACAGCAACTGGATCAGCTTTCCTAAGAAGTTGATAACTATATTTAACATGTGTTGCAGCACAAAAATCTTTTAGAGTTAAAATTTATGCATCATGATCTGAAAGGCCATTCACTTTTTTGCTAACAGAATGCCCTTCTAGTAATGAGGAATGAACAAAAATGTTGTCTATGGTTGTTCTACTGTTCCCTTGCACTCTCGTTGGAAAGAATACATTTAATCACTTATACAATTAATACTGAAGTCACCACATATAACTAACTTTTTGTATTTCTATAAAGTGAACCAAGAACCTCCTCTAGCTTTAGCAAAAATGTTGTGAAATCGGAGTCTGGGGATCTATAAATAACAACAGTTAGAAGTTTAGTTCCACTAAATTTAACCACACCTGCACAACATTCAAACACCTTTTCAGTGCAGTACTTTGAAACATCAATTGACTCAAATGGGATACCGTTTTTCACATACATGGCTACTCCCCCACACCGCAAAGAGCTCCTAGAAAAGCTGCCAGCCAACCTGTATCCTGGTAAAGGAAGCCTCTGAATTATTTCCTTCTTTAAGAAGCATTCAGATATACCAATAATTTCGGAGTCAACATCTATAAGCAGTTCACTAAATTTATCTCTAATACCTTGTATATTTTGATGAAATATACTAATTCCTTCATTAATCGAATACCTAAGCTTGGTCGAAAGTGGTTCCTTTGTTAGAGAGACTTCCCTTAAGCAGGAATACCTATCAGCTGACTTCAATCTAGAAAAGGTACAGCCCTAACACCCACTACTACAGGAATTTTCCCATGAGTGATCCCACCACCCCCACCTATGCTGTCACCTATAAGCTTTGCCAACCTCCCCTTTCCATACCTGTTGAGGTGCAGGCCATGTCCTGGCTAGCACCACGTGCTAGCAACATTTGTAGAACTGCATGTCTGGGTGTTAATTAGAGCTGAGCACTGCCAAAGGGTAAAGTGAGCCACCCGTTCCTCAGAAACCACTATCGGCCGACGGGAGGCTGGGAAGAGAGTTGTGTTCTACAGAGGTAGACATTTACTGCCCTGTGAGAGAGCAGAGTGTGGAGGCGGCGGTTTACAACGCTGGAGGTTGCAGAAGCCCTGTAGCATGGACAGAGCAGAAGGGAGGTTGCTCTGTGGTGGAACGAAAAACATTTGAATAGCGTATCTGGAGAAAGAGCATTGGGGGCGGAACAAGGCGAAAAGACATTCTTTTCGTAGAAAGGAATGCGCGGGATCACAACCTCTGAGGGATTTTATAAGCACCGGGGCACACTTCCCGCTGAAAAGCAGAGACATATTTTTGATTGGTGGAGTGCTAAGTATGTAGGAGGGTAAATAGAAACTTCCAGAAAATCTTCTGAAAGGAGTATGAGCTTCAAGTGCTTGGTTGACCGATTCATGACCCATGTAATGGGAGTTCCTAGATAACAGAACGCAGCATGTCATTCTTAGTGGAGAGAAGTCTTCCGAAGTAGTGAGATTTCAGGTGTGCCGCAGGAGAGTGTCGTAGGGCCATTGCTATTCACAATATACATAAATGACCTTGTGGATAACATCGGAAGTTCACTGAGGCTTTTTGCGGATGATGCTGTAGCATATCGAGAGGTTGTAACAATGGAACATTGTACTGAAATGCAGGAGGATTTGAAACGAATTGACGCATGGTGCAGGGAATGGCAACTGACTCTCAGTGTAGACAAGTGTAATGTGCTGCGAATACATAGAAAGATCCTTTATCATTTAGCTGCAATATAGCAGGTCAGCAACTGGAAGCAGATAATTCCTTAAATTATCTGGGTGTAGGCATTAGGAGAGATTTAAAATGGAATGACCATATAAAATTAATCGTCGGTAAAGCAGATGCCAGACTGAGATTCACTGGAAGAATCCTAAGGAAATGCAATCCGAAAACAAAGGAAGTAGGTTACAGTACACTTGTTCGCCCACTGCTTGAATACTGCTCACCAGTGTGGGATCCGTACCAGATAGGGTTGATAGAAGAGATAGAGAAGAACCAACGGAGAGCAGCACACTTCGTTACAGGATCATTTAGTAATCACGAAAGCGTTACGGAGATGATAGATAAACTCCAGTGGAAGCCTGTGCAAGAGAGACGCTCAGTAGCTCGGTACAGGCTTTTGTTGAAGTTTCGAGAACATACCCTGACCGAGGAGTCAAGTAGTATATTGCTCCCTTCCACGTATATCTCGCGAAGAGACCATGAGAATAAAGTCAGAGAGATTAGAGCCCACACAAGGGTATACCGACAATCTTTCTTTCCACTAACAATACGTGACTGGTATAGAAGGGAGAACCGATAGAGGTACTCAAGGTACCCTCCGCCACACACCGTCAGGTGGCTTGCGGAGTATGGATGTAGATGTAGATGTACAGCCTCTGGATTCCTCGCCTGAGCTCAAACATAGACGCCACATGTCCAGGAGGGTGCGGTGTATGGCTTGAAGAGAACACTTCCCTGCAGGGATCGATCGAGGGCACTTCCCTTCCGAGATCGATTAAAGACAGTTCCCTCTAGGGATTGACCTAGAGACTTCGCTGGCGAAAGCCGCAGTGGAGAACCTGTTTCGATGTATGGAGCACATGAAGTCGTTTCTCTGTGACAGAGTTGTTATCCTGTTTACTCGGGGGACTATTCTTTAGCTCTCTGTGGAGTCTGACACGCAATGAAGTGCTTCTTTATGGATGAATACCTGAGTCGAATTTCTGTTCTTGGCTAGAGAGCAAACAGAAATCTTCACTCGTGTTCTGTCTTTTACTGAGGTAATTTCAGCTCTGTGGGTTTATGCCCCAGCGAGCAGATCGTAGGTGCAGTACAGTACAACTGGTGCCCATACCACAATAGGTGACGTGCGCACTCCGGTTTGGTGCAATGGGAAACAACCACAACAAATCAGTTGACTTCGATTTGCTTGTCCACTCAGCTTCTTCTGGAAGTGCCAGTCAGATTGAAGGTCTTCGGTTCCTCTCCGCTAACCAGTATCAGCCAACTTTGTGTCCGTCTAATAACGGGGGAAGACACTGTCTAAGAAAGTGAACACATGTTAAAAAATCAAATGGCTCTAACCACTATGGGACTTAACATCTGAGGTCATTGGTCCCCTGGACTTAGAACTACGTAAACCTAACTAAACTAAGGACATCAAACACATCCATGCCCGAGGCAGGACTCGAACCTGCGGCCATAGCAGCAGCGTGATTCCGGACTAAAGTGCCTAGAACCGCTCGGCCACAGCGGCCGGCGAACACATATTATGCCAATCTGGAAATTACATGTATGGTACTCGAACATTATGAATCACCTTGAAGAAAATGACTTTTTGATACATAACCAACATAGATTCAGAAAATATCGTTCTGGTGCAACGCAGCTAGCTCTTTATTCCCATGAAGTAATGAGTGCTGTGGACAAGAGATCTCAGATCGATTCCATATTCCTGGATTTCCAGAAGGCTTTTGATACCGTTCCTCACAAGCGAATATTAATCAAATTGCGTGCATATGGAGTATCGTCTCAGTTGTGCGATTGGATTCGTGATTTCCTCTCAGAGAGGTCACAGTTCGTAGTGAAAGACGGAAAATCATCGAGGAGAACAGAAGTGATATCTGGCGTACCGCAAGATAGTGTCATAGGCCCTCTGCTGCTCCTGATCTATATAAATGATATAGATGATAATCTGAGCAGCCCCCTTACATTGTTTGCAGATGACGCTGTAATTTACCGCCTAGTACAAAATGAGAAGGTATTGAATATAATTGGGGAGAAGAGGAGCTTGTGGCACAACTTGACAAGAAGAAGGGACCGGTTGGTAGGACATGTTCTGAGGCATCAAGGGATCACAAATTTAGCATTGGAGGTCAGCGTGGAGGGTAAAAATCGTAGAGGGAGACCGAGAGATGAATACACTAAGCAGATTCAGTAGGATGTAGGTTGCAGTGAGTACTGAGAGATGAAGAAGCTTGCACAGGATAGGGTAGCATGGCGAGCTGCATCAAACCAGTCTCAGGACTGGAGACCACAACAACAACAATCACCAGACGATCAATTCCAATTACAAAATGATCTAGAGAGAATTTATGTATGGTGTGAAAAGTGGTAATTGGCACTAAACAAAGAAAAGTGCGAGGTCATCCACATGGATACTAAAAGAAATCCGATAAATTTTGGGTATACGATAAATCGCACAAACCTAAGAGCTGTCAATTAGACTAAATACCTAGGAATTACAATTACGAGAAACTTAAATTGGAAAGATCACATGGGTAATACTGTGGGAAAGGCGAAACAAAGACTGTGCTTTGTTGGCAGAACACTTAGAAGATGCGACAAACCCACTAAAGAGACAGCCTACATTACGTTTGTCCGTCCTCTGCTGGAATATTGCTGCGCGGTGTGGGATTCTTACCAGGTAGGATTGACCGAAGACATCAAAAAAGTGCAAAGAAGGGCAACTCGTTTATTGTTTTCGCGCAGTAGGGGTGATGGTTCAAATGGCTCTGAGCACTATGGGACTTAACATCTATGGTCATCAGTCCCCTAGAACTTAGAACTACTTAAACCTAACTAACCTAAGGACATCACACAACACCCAGTCATCACGAGGCAGAGAAAATGCCTGACCCCGCCGGGAATCGAACCCGGGAACCCGGGCGCGGGAAGAGTAGGGGTGAGAGTGTCACTGATATTATACGCGAGTTGGGGTGGCAGTCATTGAAACACGGGCGATTTTCTTTGCGGCGAGATCTATTTACGAAATTTCAGTCACCAACTGAATATTTTGTTGACACTCACCTACATAGGGAGAAATGATCATAATAAAATAAGAGAAATCAGAGCTCGAACGGAAAGATTTTGGTGTTCCTTTTTCCCACGCGCCATTCGAGAGGTTAATGGTAGAGAAGTAGTATGTAAATGATTCGATGAGCCCTCTGCCAGGCAATTAAGTGTGAACTGCAGAGTAACCGTGTAGATATGGATGTTGATCTAATATTGTGTGCTTCATATTTGTGTAATTTCTTGTACTCATCATGTTTTTTTGAGAATAAATAATTTATGGTATTCACCTTGCGATTCATTCTAGTTTTACTCCTAAAGGAATTATTGGTTTGAGGTGCTAAATAGAAGTGAAGTAAAACCACAACACGATACTTCGTTTTACGGAAATCCCTAGGTGTAGTTTGTCAATGGCAGGGTCATTTGTAAATGTGAGAATTCCATTGCAGAGAGAACGTTAGGCAACCACACGTATACACGCTAAATGTTACAGACACCACGGGGATTTAAAGTTTGTCAGGTAACTAACCAGTGATTAGTACAATGTATTTGCTGTGTCGGTCGCCACTCATTGGCTCAGACACTTGCGTCACAGTGCCAATGCTGCTGACCCATCTGACAGGCTGACAGCATCTACAATGTAAGAGTCAGAAATTTTCTCACACTGGAGACGGCAAAATGGCGGTTTTGAGTGTTTGCATCAAGCCTACACGACGCACAGATTCATCGCGCAAGCATTGCTCCAATTTTTCAAGGGCCATGGGCAACTAGGTCAGATTACGGCCGAACAGTTCTGCGAACCCACAGCCCAACAGGGTGTTGTAAAATCAACCCGTATTAAAAGCTCCAAGACCATACAGGCATTTCGCAACGCATCCACTCAAGCCTGTCTTAGAAAACAAAAATTTCATAATCTTGCTCCTTGCTATATATATCTCCAGAAAAGGTAACACAATACAGCTACAGAATTCAATTAGTACTGCAAAGTAATACGTGACAGTACTGTCGCAGTTTATATATTGTCCAAACCATTTCTTTTTCAATGTAAATACATAAAACTGCAAACATTCACTTTTTTAAATAGTTATTTATTCATTCCATTAACCGGCTTTCGAACCTTTTCAGGCTCATCTTCAGATGGTGTACAAGAAGCTACATACCTATTTCAAGCATAAGGCTCGATGCAGGCTTGCGACAGTATGGACGGTTTTTGTTGTTAGTATCCATGCGTTGGTTGGTTGGTTGGTTTCGGGGAAGGAGACCAGACAGCGAGGTCATCGGTCTCATCGGATTAGGGAAGGATGGGGAAGGAATTCGGCCGTGCCCTTTCAGAGGAACCATCCCGGCATTTGCCTGGAGTGATTTAGGGAAATCACGGAAAACCTAAATCAGGATGGCCGGACGCGGGAGTGAACCGTCGTCCTCCCGAATGCGAGTCCAGTGTCTAACCACTGCGCCACCTCGCTCGGTCCATCCGTCTGACTGCACTGCGATGGCCAGCTGGTACCACGTCACTATTTTTTACACAATATGTATGCATATAAACTGTGATAACGAAACTTTTCCAGCATTCAGCATGTGCTGTACAAGTGTTACTTGTTTCAAAGATCTTCACACATGCTGGATGCTGGCGAAGTTCCGTTATCACATTCCTTTGTATTCTGTGTGGGTTGTGAGTGTTGGCAAGCTGAGAAAGCATCTCTTTGTCTGTAGTTGTGTCGGTGTGTGTGTGTGGGTAGGGGGGGGGGGGCGGGGGAAGGGGGGGGGGGACGTTCGCGCGCGCGCATTTCTACAGTTCTTTGTGATTGTCGAAGGATGACACTTTCCTGTACAGACTAGCATACTGAGCGTGAAATCCTATACACTGAGGTGACAGTAAGTCATGGGAAAGCAATATGCACATTTGTTGCTGGCGGTAGTATCGCGTACACAAGGTATAAAAGCGAGGTGCGTGGGCGGAGCTGTGATTTGTACTCAGGTGATTCACATGAGAAAGTCACCGACGTGACTTTGGCCGCATGATGAGAACTAACAGACTTTGAACTCGGAATGGTAGTTGGAGCGAGACACATGAGGCATTCCATTTCAAAAATCGTTAGGAAATTCAATAGTCCGTGACCCACAGAATCACGAGTGTGCCGAGGACACCAAATTTAAGGCATTACCTCTCACCACGGACAACGTAGGGGCCGAAGGCTTCACTTAACGATCGAGAGCAGCGGCGTTTGGTAGAGTTGTCACTTCTAAGAGACAAGCAACACTGTGTGAAATAACCGCAGAAACCTATGTGGCACGTACGACGAACTATCCGGTAGAACAGTGCGACGAAATTTGGGATTAATGGCCTGTGGCAGTAGAGACCGAAACTAGTGCCTAAAAGCACGTCATCGTCTGCAGCGCCTCTCCTGGACTCGTGAAGATATAGGTTGGACCCTATATAACTGTGAAACCGTGGCCTGGTCAGATGAGTCCCGATTTCAGTTGGCAAGAGCTGATGGCAGGGTTCGAGTGTGACGCAGACCCCGCGAAACCATGGACCCAAGTTGTCAAGAAGGCACTGTGCAGGCTAGTGGCGGCTCCATAATGGTGTGGGCTGTGTTTACATGGAATGAACGGGGTTCTCTGGTCGAACTAAACCGATCATTGACTGAAAATGGCTGTGCTCGGCTAACTGCAGACCATTTGCAGCCATCTGAGATGGAAATTTTGTTGGTGACAATGCACCATTTTACGAAGCCAGAATTGTTCGCGATTGGTTTGACGAACATTCTGGACAATTCAAGTGAAAGGTTTGGCCACTCAGATTGCCCGACATCGAACGCGTATGGGGCATAATGGAGAGGTCAGTTCGTGCACAGAATCCTGCGCCGGTAACATTTTCGCAGTTATGGAGGGCTACAGGGAGAGCATGCAACAATATTTCTGCAGAGGACTTGAAAGACTTGAGTCGGCCGGCCGGGTGGCCGAGCGGTTCTAGGCGCTACAGTCTAGAACCGCGCGACAGCTACGGTCGCAGGTTCGAATCCTGCCTCGCGTATGGATGTGTGTGATGGCCTTAGGTTAGTTAGGTTCAAGTAGTTCTACGTTCTATGGGACTGATGACCTCAGCAGTTAAGTCCCATAGTGCTCAGAGCCATTCTGAAAGACTTGAGTCCATGCCACGTCGAGTTGCTGCACTATGCCGGGGAAAAGGAGGTCCGACACGATATTAGGAGGAATTCCATGAATTTTTTCATCTCAGTGTAGTGCTGCTGGTGCTAGCTGATAAAGAGTTTATGCATATTAAAAACGTTAGAAGTGCTATTGTGCTTCCTTGGAGCACACCCCAAGTTTCTTCCGTTTGAGTGGAACGTTTTCCGCCCCGATAGCTGAGTGGTCAGCGTGACAGACTGTCAATCCTACGGGCCCGGGTCCGATTCCCGGCTGGGTCGGGGATTTTCTCCGCTCAGGGACTGGCTGTTGTGTTGTCTTCATCATCATTTCATCCCCATCCGGCGCGCAGGTGGCCCAATGTGGCGTCGAATGTAATAAGACCTGCACCAAGGCGGACGTACCTGCCCCGTAAGGGGCCTCCCGGCCAATGACGCCAGACGCTCATTTCCATTTTTCAGTTGAACGTTCACCGTCCTGTATAACGTACTGGGTTCTGTTACAAAATATTCGTCTGGTCAGTCAACGATGTGGAACAGGAAGACGCAATCTACGTGTTCACCTACATCTAGCGTGTACAACATGTAGTGTGTGAATGAAGCAAATTCTGTTTCACACGCTTGGTTTTATCATGTTTGAGCTTATATGATCCGACAACAGAAGGACATCAGTGATACTGGTCTGTAATTCTGCGTCACCGATCTATTACCATTTTCTATAAACCGGAGTGCCCTATGCTCATTTCCAGTCAAGCAATTACGATAGTTGCGCACGAGATTCGCGATAAATACGATGTAGAGAAGGAGCTAATTCCGAGACATATCCTATGTAAAATATAACTGGAATTTCGCTAGGGCCTGGTGTCTTGTTCAATTTAAGTCGTCTTAACTATTTTTCAATACCGGGAATGTTAACATCGATACCTCTCATTTATGACTGTTCGTTTTGTTTTAGGGCGCAAAAACAACGAAGGGCAAATGCCCCATGTCAGAACCCCCATGTCAGAACCGTAGAACACGAAGAAAAAGGAGTTAAAAGCGACTATACGTTATGCCCTATCGACGAAAGGAAAGGCAGCTTAAAACAGGGACTTACTGCTGGAGAAAGGTCCCTCAAATACGCCATAGAGACAACGGAGGTCCTGAACTAAAGATTAAGTGTCCTTCGACACATTGCTACGACGGATAACATGTAAATCACGGTCGACAGCCCGCGCGCGGTTCGCTAAAACGGCCGATAACTCAGACGGCAAATGTAAATTAGAACGTAAGTGGTTAAAAAAATGACATTGTGTCAGGAAATGGCGAACCATCAAAGGTTGATGACAATAGGTACAAAGTGGTGGGGGATCACCGCTTAACAAATGGCGATGGCTAAAACGACAGTGACTGATAGACTGATACACAACCTAGTTAAAATGATCTCGCGGCGAAAGGGCCGAGGGGAGGTCCGCTAAGCCGCTGGAAGGGGTTTCATTTCCAGGAGCTTGTTTCCTTGAAGGGAAGACCAGTGGTGAAACCAAAGTGACACCACCTGCTGACAGACGGCAACACGTAGATCATCGGAAGGAATGAAAGAACTAGCAGGCCGAGGTAGGAGGTCTGCAGCTTTAAGCCGTCGGCACACGGACCGTGCTGTCGAACGTTAACGTTGAGCGTGCCAAGTTCAACGTGCAGCTGAACGTTCAGGAACGATGCGACTTGTGCATACGGTACGTGGGCCCCACCGTGGTACACGCGATCGCAACGCACCCCAGCGGTAATTGAGGGATGTTTCTAGTTCGTAAATCACACTGTTTACTCAACGGGCGCGCGTAAAATTCCCACGTTAGCTCTATTAAAACGTACATTTCCTCCATCGTCCACGAAAAGGAAAGTACCATGTCCATTACAAACAGTGCGGTACAAATTAGGAATACTTCTCCGCCTAAGATAAACATTATTTCATCATTCCCACATTTTAGTAAAACCCCAAGGTCAGTGTTACTTGATCACTGTTCCTACCCAGTAGCAGAATCTTTGCAACATGTGAACTACGAAGCGTAAAAGAAAAAGGAGCAAAATATCTTTATACAAGTAGCGCAAGCTGTCCTGTAGATTAAGCCAATCTAACAAAGTCACCCCTCAAAAAAGGTTAACTTATATTTACATAACATCAAATATTATAGTATATACCTATATTAAACTAATAATAAAGTATCAGAACCTAATAAAAAAGCAAATGATATGAGAAAAACCACTGCCTCGACGAACATTTCTACAAGACATTGACGTAACTCATTACGCTAAACCAACGACACAACTCTTACCTCTATTCCTATTATATTATGCCTCGCTGAGAACCTTAATTGTAGATATGTTACTAATTGAAATTTTATTATAACAAACTGTACCAAGAACAATGCGTTTTGGGTGGATCTTCAGTGTGTCGCTGCCTTCAAATAGCCTACTCTCATAATACGCAAGTTACAATAATCTTTTGCCACGAATATGATGTTTCTCATTATTTTATTGGAACGAATCACACAGTTAACAACTGGTTTTCCAGTGATTCTCAATTTTTTGGCGCTCAGAAACGGCATATATACGTATAGGCTTGAAATGAATGCCAATATGGCGCCTCACAACTCTGTACTCAAGGGAGACGGCGTGCGTGTGACGTAGGTGTCGTTGTGCCATCTCATTGGTCAACACTCAGACGCACGCTCAGAATATCTGACATGCCAGATATTGCTCTTTTGCACGTTCGGAAAGACTCCCGAACGTGCTATTCCACGCTATGACCTCAGAAATTCGGCACGCTCAACGCTCAAGGTTCGGATGCACGGTCCGTGTGCCGACGGCTTTAGCAGCAGCGTCAGTGGCCTCGTTTCCCGTCAGACAGACGTGACCAGGAACCCACATAAACATCACAGCGGCTCCATCAAGAGTTCCCGTCCCCCACGCGGATCCCCTATGATCTCATTCCTTTCCCCCATCTGCTCCTATTCCTCCAACATATCCGCATCCTCTACACCTCCCGCCGTCTTGAACCCCCTCACCCCCTGGTTGCTCCTCTCCTCTCCGATCCCCGCCCCCTGCCACGTCTTCACCGTTGTGTCCCCCCTACCCTCCATCTCTACACCCTACATCTCCTTTCCCAAGGTGGCTTCCATCAACTCCCCCTCCCGGATGATGCCCTCTCTCCCTCCATTTATCCCTCCTATCAACTCTGGTCCTCACTCCCCCTCCTTTCCTCTGTCCTTTTCCCGGGCTCCCTCTCCCCCCTTCCATCCTCTTTCTTCCCCACCTCCCCTCTCTTTGCCCCCTTCTCTCCCCCGCGTCCTTTTACATTTCCCTCCTCTCATTCCCTCTCGCGTCTGCCCTTCTCCCCCTTTATTAGTCCTCTCCCTCCTTGGTTCCCCCCCTTTTTTGTTTTTTTCCTCTCCTCCCTCCTTGTTTTTCCCCCTCCTGCAGGTCCCCCCCCCCCATCTGCCTTTGGCTCGGGAGTGTCATCTTTGTGCTGCCACTTTCGTGCAGTGTTCTCCAGTGAGTGTTTGACAGTGCGTGTTTTACAGTGAGTGTTCCGTGTTCTGTTTTTTGGGACTTGTTGCGAACGGCCATCATCCTGTCGCTGGGTGTGCCTTTTATCTCTTGCGAACAGAAACCAGACTGTCGCCGTGTTTTTTAATTGTGTGTCTACTATGTTACTTGTCTGATTCCTGTGTATTTTATCTACATTGCCAACCCCTTTTGCTTTCTGTTTTAACTTTCCGCATTTTTACGCCATTTTACACTTTAAATCACCATTTTATCGCCTGTTTTACCTTGTTTCTTTCTTCTTCCTTTATTTAAAAAAAGTCTGTAGGCTGTAGAGCAGCGTAGAAAGCTGCTGCCAGCCCGCCCCCTTCGGGGGGAATTGAAAATCACTAAAGAAAAAAAAAACATCAAGAGTGAGCAAGTGACAGCTTTCCTGGACCGTTGCACTACTGAATGGACGATACGCAGCACACAGAGGCTCTGGAGGGCACAGATAGTCGGGGCAAATGACGCAAATGAAAAAGCCTGTGTTACCGAATGTACTGCGTGGCCTGATACAGGGCGAAGAGCTCTGATGTAAATAGTGAGCAGTGTTCCGGAAGCCAACACCGAAAATCGTCGGTGCCAATGACGAAGGTACACACCATTCCGAGAGCCATTAGTGTACAGAAAGGTACTATCGCAAAGCTCCGTGCGTAGCTCGATACACTTACGGCGATAGAGCGAGTCTGTAGTAGTATCTTTAGTAAGCGAATGAAGTCCCAGGTGAGCACGGGCCGCCGCACGAAACCAAATTTATATAAAGATAATAAGTAAGTATTTAAGGGACTTGTTGTCACACAATGTGCGTAGCGTAGGAATTATGAGAATAAGAGAAGAGACATTAGGGAATACACTGGCCATTAAGGGAGTGTTATTTCAGTGGTTCCATCCGCGAATGCCTTATAATACAGATCGGCTGGTCTCCTCTACTAAAAAGTACAAATCATTAAGCAATGAGACTTCTCAAGCAAATCTCCACAACCCGTTATTTGGAATGCCAAACAGTAGAACGGCTGGTAGAATTACGTCGTGGAGGTGAAAGGACTGTTAAAGTGGGAGTGAAGCAGCACTGCGGCGTTAAAGGAAATGAAGATTTGCACATACTTGCGAAATGGAAGTTCGCAATAGGAGAAAGAAACACGACCAGGTTCCGGGTGCTGACCTACTCCAGCTTGCACGGCTGCAGATGAGAGTCACCTGGAACAGCCGACTGCGTCTTGTGTCTGTCAGTATGAGTGGTGACTGTTCTTTAGGACATGTGCACGTGGATCTGCATAGTAAGCAGGAGTTCCGGGTTTGAACCCTGGCCCTGGTACAAATTTTCATTCGTGGCCAGTCAATTCTTTCATGACCCGAATGCGGCAGAGATCAGAATTTCTTTTTTTTTCATATAAATTGCGTCTCTTCTCTGAAAATAAATTGCATCTTTCATACCAATAGCCGGCCGGAGTGGCCGTGCGGTTCTAGGCGCTACAGTCTGGAACTGCGAGACCGCTACGGTCGCAGGTTCGAATCCTGCCTCGGGCATGGATGTGTGTGATGTCCTTAGGTTAGTTACGTTTAAGTAGTTCTAAGTTATAGGGGACTGATGACTACAGCAGTTGAGTCCCATGGTCCTCAGAGCCATTTCATACCAATATAAGCGGCGGCACTATGTGGAAATTGACCTGAATATTTTGTCACGACCGTGGTATGGTTTTGTCGTGTATCGCAGGAACTTACTCTACTCTACTCATGGAAAGTTTTTTTATTTTTTTTAAAAAAAGACCATTAATCGATTCCAATGAGCTGAATAACCATTGTACAAGTAGGACGCGAGGAGAACGCTAGTGTTTCCATTCACTGTTCTCTGCTGTTACAAGAAACATCTTATTTACCACAGCGTCAAAGTGCTTGATTTCTAAAATTTTAGGCGGAGAAATGCATCTCTTTAACAATACAACATTCGCCCCCTCCCCCCCTCCTCCCCTCCCAGCTAAAAATATTACAAGTTTCGATTTTTGAAGACTTGTGATAAAAGTTACAATAACTTATCATTCTTTGCAAAGTACTGTTCTCGGCTCAGGGGAAATTGTAGCTACAGTGCGATTTAATACACGTGTACTATTTTAAAACTCCGGTCCGACTTGTTCCAGTGACTTAAAAAACGTTCCCTGGAGGTGCCGGAAAGGGGCCTTAAAGGTCGTTTATTTAGGTTTTTCTTGAATATCTCGAAAACCGCGGCTTTTAGGAAATGTTTCCCTAGTACAAAATTAAATTACACTAATTTCTTACAAAAACGTCTTATTTGTTTTGTCTCTAGGGCTAGTAGTTTCTGCAATGCAGGGGGTGGAGAAGTTGCAGATTATTAAAAATAGCAGTTTAATGGTGTAAAATAAATGTGTATTATTAAATAGTATGGGTAAAGAACAAATGTTAACTGTTTGTACGACATATGAATGCAGTAGAACCGAATTAATGAATAAATTGCAAAAATAATGGTTAGAACTACTTAAACTTAACTAACCTAACGACAGCACACACATCCATGCCCGAGGCAGGAATCGAACCTGCGACCGTAACGGTCGCGGGATAAATTGCACTGTGGGAGTGTAGCAGGGTTGAAAGGTGGAGGTCGACGATAGAAGTATGAAGGGAGGTATGTCACCGGATAGTGGTCATGCATTTGCCTCCTTCAAAGCTCTGAAAAAAGAACAAGCCGCCGATTCCCCTTTCTCTCTACCACGCTACGTCACAAAAAGCAGCTACAGGGTGTTTTACAAAGGTAGAACGACCTTTCCGAAACTCGCTTTATGAATCACTGGTGTCGCAGTGCGCAGACACCCTGGGCAGGTGGGAGTTTGATGTGGGTGGAAGTGTTTACTACCCATAAAGAGAGTGATAACACTACATTGAATATAGATATGATTTGCTAATAATACAAACGCAAGAAAAGCATATGGGCAGATTCTACGTGAATCTCCACATACTGTTCCACACTGCTACAGGGTAAATTGATTCTTAGTCATGATGTACAGCCGTTGTAGTGTTCTTCTGGAAAAGACGGCATCCCCCACCACGAGCGCTGCTCTGTTTTCCGTTTCCTGTCCAGTTCTCTTATGTAAGTAGACAAAATAACTTCACTAAACTCGTGATCATATAGTGCAGACAAAAAAAAATGGCTCTGAGCACTATGGGACTTAACATCTAAGGTCATCAGTCCCCTAGAACTACTTAAACCTAACTAACCTAAGGACATCACACATACCCATGCCCGAGGCAGGATTCGAACCTGCGGCCGTAGCAGTCGCGCGGTTCCAGACTACAGCGCCTAGAATCGCACGGCCACTCCGGCCGGCTATAGTGGAGTCATTTTCTATTTATTATATGAGTACTTATCATCATTTGTTAAGTGAGCTTTTATCTGATATTCGTTCCTATAAACAATGACTGGGAAGTGCTTAATTTGTAAGTGTGATGTTAGTGATCTATGTAGTGTTGGTGGGAAAGGGATTGGATTGGTAAATCTGGCATCTTGCTACTGTCTGTCGCTGACAACACACTGTAAACCTGTGTAAGCATGTTGCAATCACTTAGTGGTGAATGAATGAATAACCAGAAAGTTACTGCACTTCTCCCACCATTAACTACGTTACTGGTAGTCTTCATAAATCTATTCCATTCATGAATTGTTGGCACTGGTGGAGTGGGCTACACTGAGTGGAGCCACTTAGAACACATCCACAGTATATATTCTAAGCGAGTGTAAATATGCCTGACGAAATAAGACTGATCACGTTTAAATGTAGAACAGAAATCTGCTGTGATGCATTGTTTGACTTGTGATGATATATCTGAAGTTCCTTAATTCCTGTGTGACCTACTTCTGTTAAGGAGATAGCCGATTTAATCCTGTACACCTCTTCAGACGGAGGGACAGCTGGGGCTGAGGTGATGCATTGATAGCATGTTGCATCTGCGACAGGCTCATGAGTGACATAGACGAGCTGACACCTTCAGCTGTTGAGCTTTTTTGTATAATAACTCATTTAACAACTGCAAATACTCACTTAATAAACTAAAAATAATTCTTCTGCATAAAGATATGTCCAGTGAAATTATTTTATATAGTTACGTGACAGAATTGCTTAAGAAATGTTGAGGAGGTATAGCCAGTCTAAACTTAAAGGCGTGTAGCAGTTGTGGTGGGGTAAGCTGCCTTTCCCAGAGGAACAGTAGACATTCCAAACGAGTAAAACTTCCTTTCAGATTAATACTGTGTGCTGAACTGAGACTCGAACTCGGGACCTTTGCCTTTCGCGGGCAAGTGCTCTACCATTTGAGCTACCCAAGCACGACTCAAGCCCCCTCCTCACAGCTTAACTTCCGCCAGTACCTCGTCTCCTACCCTCCAAACTTCACAGAAGCTCCCCTGCGATGCTGCAGAACTAGCACTCCTGGAAGAAAGGATATTATGGTGACATGGCTTGCCACAGCCTGGTGGATGTTTCCATAATGAAATTTTCACTCTGCAGCGGAGTGCGCGCTGATACCAAGGTAGGGGACGAGATATTGGTGGAAGTGAAGCTGTTAGGAGGGGGCGTGAGTCGTACTTGGGTAGCTCAGGTGGTAGAGCACTTGCCCGCGAAAGGCGAAGCTCCCGAGTTCGAGTCTCGGTCTGGCACACAGTTTTAATCTGCCACGAAGTTTCATATCAACGTACACTCCCCTGCAGAGTGAAAATTTTATTCTGGGGACGAGTAAAAATCAGTTTCCCCTCTAGAACCGTAGTACCGAGTGCAGAGATTTATGTAGGTTCTGTCCATGTGTGTTTCTTGCGTTAGTGTTATTAGTAATTGCTGTCTGTATGCCACATAGCGTCAACGCACATTATGAGAAATAAACACCCCCAGGCATGTCTGCACATCACGTCACCAGTGATTCATAAGCTGAGCTTCGGAAGGGTCATTATCACTTTGCGAAACGCCCTGTAGTTGCTTTTTTGGCATAGTGCGGCAGAAAGAATGGAGAATCCTCGGCTCGCCCTTCGTGTTGCATACTTTTAAAGCAGACAACTGCATGACCAATATCGGGTAACATACACTATGTGATCAAAAGTACCCGGACACCCCAAAAACATACGTTTTTCATATTAGGTGGATTGTGCTACCACCTACTGCTAGGTACTCCATATCAGCGACCTCAGTACTCATTATGCATCGTGTGAGAGCAGAATGGGGCGCTCCGTGGAACTCACTGACTTCGAACGTGGTCAGGTGATTGGATGTCACTTGTGTCATACATCTGTACGCGAAATTTCCACATTCTTAAACATCCCTAGGTCCACTGTTTCCGATGTGATAGTGAAGCAGAAACGTGAAAGGACAAGTACAGCACAAAAGCGTACAGGCCAAGCGTACAGCGAGGCAGGATTCGAACCTGCGACCGCAGCGGTCGCGCGGTTCCAGACTGAAGCGCCTAGAACCGCTCGGCCACCACGGCCGGCGATTCTACTACACTTATAAGCTGTACAAGCAGTTAACATTTTTTCTTTACACATATTTATTAATAACATGCAGTTTCTTCATCCCCTGCAATGCAGAAACAATTAGTCCTAGAGAAAAAATAATTTTCATTAGAGGTCGCGTTTTTCGAGATAGTCAAGAAAAACGTAAAAAAGTTACTTTAAAAGCCCCGCCGCCCACCGCAGCCTTACATTCCATCCCACCGCTCAGGATTTGTAGTATCATATTCATTACACTCACCAGTACCGCTGTACAAACATTTGATTCACTACTTGAATTTTTTTCCCATGATTTTGGTTCACTGACTGGACTACTTTTCATTTCAGGTTTCGTACCAAAACATGTACGAATTCCACAAGGTTCAAATGGTTCAAATGGCTCTGAGCACTATGCGACTTAACTGCTGAGGTCATCAGTCGCCTAGAACTTAGAACTACTTAAACATAACTAACCTAAGGACATCACACACATCCATGCCCGAGGCAGGATTCGAACCTGCGACCGTAGCGGTCGCTCGGCTCCAGACTGTAGCGCCTAGAACCGCACGGCCATTTCCACAAAGTAAGTTGTTTTATTTAAGAACGACAAAATTATAGCGTG
This sequence comes from Schistocerca nitens, assembly GCF_023898315.1. NCBI lineage: Eukaryota > Metazoa > Arthropoda > Insecta > Orthoptera > Acrididae > Schistocerca > Schistocerca nitens. The sequence goes on along the minus strand of NC_064618.1, from coordinate 297,938,466 downwards.
AAGAAATTGCTTTGGGGAGCAACAAGTGATGACTACATACAAATACATATTCAACTTACTTCCCACTGAACAATGAATTACTTAGGGTATAAAGCGTTATGGCCAACATTTGAAATTCTTAAGTGTGTGTGTGTGTGTGTGTGTGTGTGTGTGTGTGTGTGTGTGTGTGTGTGTGCGTGCGCGCACTTGGTAGAATGAACGTTCATATGTGAGGATATGCGGTACAACAGCCCTTAATCCAGCACGTGGATTTCATCTCAGTATTCTCTCCCTGTAATGTAAACGAGAGCGCTACAAGTTAAAAGGGCAGCTCCACAATAAGAATAATTACCCAGATGTGTGTCTCACGACTTCCGTGCTGTCTGACAGTTCACTGAGAACAAATGGGAATTTGGTAAAAACCTGCATGCGCTCTCTACGGATTTTCCGATGGTGTTTGACTACTGACCAGGAGAGTATTATGAAATTTTTGATCGTTTTTAGAATACCTACATTGTTAACCTATATATCAGGACCGTTTCTACCCATTAGGCAAGACTAGGCGGCCGCCTAGGACGAAAAAATTGTAAGAGCGTGGAAGTGCGGAAAAAATTTCAAATCAAACACCGAAAAAATTCAACAAATGAGGAGAAAAATAAAAAAGAGGAAAAATTAAAAACACCAAATTATTTTCAAATGCGTGCGGAGCAGTTACTTAGTAAGTATTTATTTACTTTGGCGAAAGTAAACACATGACCTCTACCTACCTCAGAAGTAAAGCAGCCACTACTAAGTACGATACGAAACACACATGGCCGTGATTCATCTCTGTCGAGAGCTGGGGCGGGGCATGCGTGCTGACTTGGGATCATGTTGCGTCTTGATGCCGTACCTCCCTCAGTCCCACTTTTTATTTTCGGCTCTTCAGATCATTTGTTAAGCGTCAGTTGCATTGAGTGGTATCGGTTGATGTTTTTAGTTATACTATTATTTCCCGTGTATAATCGACCACGTAATTCACAAGCTAGATTTTGTACTTATCTCTCAGACTATCTAAAAGGGGTAAAAGGTAAGTGCAGTTCATCATACCCATACATAAAAATGAGTTGGTGTCTGTCTGTAAGTCTGTGTCTGAGCGTCTCGGACTCGCTGCGTGAGAAAAAAACTACGCTGTCTTTTCTCAAAAAAATAGCTGTTTTCTTGAAATCTGACATATCTAACAAATAATAACCAGGAAGAGAGTTTTTTGTGGTAAGATCCTATGGGACCAAACTGCTGAGGTCATCAGTACCTAGGCTTACGCACTACTTAATCTAACTAACTTACGCTAAGGACAACACACACACCCATGTCCGAGGGAGGATTCGAACATCCGACGGGGGAATCCGCGCGAACCGTGGCAAGGGGCCCTAGACCGCGCGGCTACCCCGAAGAGGGTTTCATGACGCGTTTGTCGACGGGACATAGCTGTAGAAAATGTGAGCGTTGTGTTTATAAGCTGTTATCTCAGTATAATTTATACATTAATGCATACTGCAATCTGTGACGTACACAATTACCGCGCGAAAGGACAATTTCTGCTTTGAAGCGTATAGAGCCTAGGTTACGTGCACTGTTAGGACACGAACTCTTAGAAGTATTCGTAATCCAGAAACTGAAACAGATATTATTAATAAATTTGTGTTCTGTTTCATGATAAAGTTACAAATGAACTAACTATATCATCCAAAATTTGACGAATTGTTGATTGATTGGTCAAGTTTCAATAATGAGTAGCAATAACATCGTAGAAAAGAATTCTGTATGTTTTATAATTTAATCATTAAGTTTTAATTTACTTTACAATTTTAACTGAACTATTACCTTGTTAACACAAGAATATCGCAACATGTAACAATTCTTTGCTGCATATGCCCTGAGACCTAATTGCACACTTTTTCTTCGAACAATTATAGTTTTAAAATGTGCAACAAGGTAAGAAAACCGTCTCTAAAGTTTAAAAAATTGCCCCCTTTTGTTGAGGGGGCTGGCAATAGCCGCTCCCGGCTCCCTTGCTCGAATCGTACTTTTCGCTATCCTCCACACATTAGCGCACCACCCAGGACCCTTTGTATCCAGGCCGACCCTGATCATATCTGTTGATGTTATTGGCTTCTTACATTATTCGGTAATAATATTATTAATTTTTTTGAAACGTAATATACATAATTATTGTATACATTATTCAGAATTATTATTGTCACTGTAGAGAAACCCAGAACCCATGCATCACCGGTATTCGGGCCTGGACCCAACTCAGGCGAATGATAGACTCCAATCACTTAGACCACTGCGCCACCGGGGCGCCTAATAAAAGCTGTAGAACTCTCAACAGACAACGCAAACAAAGCATCATATATTTATTGAATCACAAGAAATTTGGTTGCACTGGTGTATTTAGTTGAGTTCTAGTTTAAAATTTTCAGTACATTCTTTTTATTTCGATTATTTTGGGAAAATTTAAACATTGTGGACAAAAATTAAGAAACTGAAGACATTTGTGTCCTTAATCAGTTTTAAAGGAACTGAGGACAAAGCATGCAACTTTAGGATTGTCCCCAGAAAATGAGGACATCTGGTTATCTCAAAAATGGTTCAAATGGCTCTGAGCACTATGCGACTTAACTTCTGAGGTCATCAGTCGCCTAGAACTTAGAACTAATTAAACCTAACTAACCTAAGGACATCACACACATCCATACCCGAGGCAGCATTCGAACCTGCGACCGTAGCGGTCGCCCGGTTCCAGACTGTAGCTCCTAGAACCGCACGGCCACTACGGCCGGCCTGGTCATCTCAGTTTAACGATTAAAAGTATAATAGGAGATCTGCGATGTTGTGCCGTTGGATGTTGGTGGTGGTGAAGACGGGGGGGGGGGGGGGGGGGGGGGGTCCGATGGTAGTAAAAGAGAGGGTTCGTGATTTTTCAATTCTCAGATTTTTCAATTCTCACCTAGGGCGGCGAAACACCTAACAACGGCCCTGGATAACGTAGCGTAAAGGAGAACGTGAAAGTCATTAATACAGGGTTTAATTCGCCCATAAACATGTGGTAAGGAGACTGTTTGTCGTCAGTGTTGTTCAGGGATGTAATGTAAGAAACAAGACCTTGATGTAGTTCAAATTGGATTTACGAATATCGTCCACCTGACGTAAGCACTCCGGGCAAAAAATCACTCAATGCCAGGAGACACCACGCTGGTACCGAGTAACACCGCCTCTAGCCTTGATAATGGACTCAGTTCAGTGACGAAGAGACTCCACAAGATTCTTCAGATAAGTCACATCCAGCTGAAGCCACTCGTTGAAGGTTAGATCTCGTACAGCCACAACATTATCAGGGGGTTGACTGATACGTCTCTCCTGCTGTTCCACACAATTCCAGAGCTTTTCTGTGGGATTAAGGTTAGGTGATTTACCAGGCCAGAATTATTGAAATAGGGATGTGTGTTTGGAACTCTGTGAGCACGGCTGTTGTCATCTTGAACATGGTAGTGTCCACAGCATACTCACAATGAAGACGTAGTAGAAAGGAAAAGACTTGGTCACCAAGACTGTTGAAATAAAAATTTTCGTTCAAGTTCATGCTAACATAAATGAGTGGGCCCAAGTCATGCATACGAAAAACGCCTCCAAAAGCTGACAGAACCACTAACGGCTTGATGTAAGCTTTCCACACATCCCGAGTTAAAAGCATTATTGGGCCGTCGCTGGAGTCCACGCCTCGCATCATTTGAAAAGAGGCAAAACGGCGACCCTTTGCTTCACACTGCAACGCCTCCAGTCACCTACTGTCCAGTTTCTGTTTTGTTTCTTGGCCCAACGAAGGTACGCAGCTTCACGTAGCGGTGTGAACAGTGGTCTTCAGCAACGTATCCGGTTCTAGATGTTCGTTGCATGCAGTTCTCTTCGCAATGGTCGCTCGGAAACTGGTCGAGATGGACCGACGTTCACTGGCTACAGCAATTCCTGTCTGATTTGAAACCAACCGTCACTGACATGGCGTGACTCTCGTATCCCGTCCCTGTTGGCTGAGTTTCTTTTACGACCGCTGTTTTTACGCCTTTTTACGTGGCTGCGAGGGGTACACCATTCCATGTAGACACGTTAGACAATCCGCACCGATACGCCAACAAATCTGACAACTTCATTTACGATGTCCTCATGGGGACGCTCAAACACAGTGGCTCATTTCTGCCATTCCGTCACGTGTGCTTATCGACCCATCGTACTGCAGTGATTCAGTACAACCGTGCCACATACACACCATTTCACTGGCACGACTTACATCAGTTCTGCACTTTCTGCAGCGCTTGCAAGTAACCAGTGTCCTCTTTTAAGGGGATGACTAATATCTTGTACGGTGACATTATGATAACGATATAATCAGAACGTGCAGATGCTAGGGACATTTAGTAAAGTGAAGCTAATGGTATGATTCCACGTTCTACGAGATATTTAGAGAATTTATCAATCTAAAAGAATTGTTCATAGAAGACACAACATGTCAAGCAGAGAACGAGGCGAAGAATCATCCCAGGGAAGTAAGACTTACTGTAATCTCATCCCAATACTGAAGCCACACAGTCCATCGAGAATGTTCAAATTCCGCATACACAGGACGGTGACCGAGCCATTTGAATTCTCTGCAAATGTAACCCAGTGGAGGAGGAGCCCTGTAGCTGCGCTTGGATCCCTCTAACCCTTCACAATGTAAGAATGATGCCTTATGACTTACTTAAACTTACTTTTTATAATACTCAACGAGCTTTCTGTGTCCTAGTGTAGTAACAGTTGTCAAGGAAGTTGAGATCTACAAAAAAAAAGCCTATGCCATACTTCTTAGCAATTTTATACGATGTTTTACCCTCCGCGACGTTAAACATAGTTAACGCAATTACACCATTACTAACTACAACATTTTCAAAATATCTGACTAACATTACTTACGTTTAGCTATACTATGTCCACGTTAACGCCGTTCAACAGGAAGTTCGAAGAGACTAAATCCAGTAAGACGATTAACTTATTAAACTATAAACTACAAAACGACCTCTCCATATTAGCTTGATGGTATGGATTCCGAAATTATCGACTATGCGTAACCCAGTTTGCTCCATTTGCCTGTTATATCTTATGAGTCACAAATGGAGGTTATCAGGTTATTTCAGGTTTCTCGGCAGTCAAAAACCTTTCAATTTCCCCCACAGCATCTCAAGAAGTGGATTCGAATATGTTAGTAGTAGGGCAGCAAGGACGCCACCCCACATTGCATTGTTGCCAAATTTATTCAAGATGGAAGATCCAAGATGGCAGCGATAGATGTGACAATGTTGCAATGATGTATTGTTGGGAACTGCATATTTTAGTGGGAAAATAGGACAATTGGGCTATCGCCACTGACATAACTATCTGCCCCCCTTCCTCCCCCTTCCCAGACAATGACGGGAAGTTCAAATTTTAGCAGGGAAAAGGTCACTTGGGCTACCTCCACTAAGCTAAGGAAGAGGTGGGAAAATTTTGGTGGGAAAATAGGTCAGTTGGGCTACCTCCACTAACCTAAATCATCCGACCACCACCTCTTCTTTGGAATTGGTGGGAAAAGGACTCAGTCTGTACTGGGTAGGATGGATGTAAGTCTTTATTTTGTATGCATTGTTTACTTAAACAATTCGAGTTGTCATAGGTAGAAGTTCCATCCAGTGTGTTCCCCAGGAGGTTCGGAGTCCAACTGACCTAGTACACAGTACTGCCACCAGAGGACACTGTTGTCCCATGGGAGTCTGGGGAAAATGGCGGTAAAAGGACAGTCTGTGTCTAGCTGCTGGAGAGAGGAAGGAGTGTACTTTATTTATTTCGGATCAGTTTATTTAGAGACGGATTTCAAGTAGTTTATTTATTACACTGATAAAAAACACTCGCCCTGACATACTTGGGGTCACAGTAAATAGCCTACAGACCAGCACACTACTCGTAAATCACCGAAATAATGCAGTACACTGATGTACAGACACGCAAACAACTCGTAAATTGTCAAAATAATGCGTGTATAACACTCTACAAACACGCTCACTAATTGTAAATTATCGAAATAATGTATTGCACAGCCTGCAGACTGGCTGAGAGCATCGAGAAATAAATTTTATTCTCCAAACGAATGACACCAAGAACTATGCTTCGCTTCTTTGATATGCTACGTTTTATGCAGGTGCCATTCCAGAAACTCCTCGAAACTCTACCTCGGGAGGATATGCATATCACTCGAGGTACATTTCGCAATGAGGAGAAGTTTCAAATTGGGGCTAGGAAGGGAATTTTCCCAAATGAGTATGTGGATAGTATTGTGAAACTCCAATATATCTGCATTCTCCAGGCAATGGCATAACATATGCAGACAGAGTATGATCATACCGTAAATGTATGGTGGGAATTCAACGTCTCAACTTTAGGAGAGTATGCATGGCTTTACATGGACACAGACATGTGCTGTCTTCCAGTCGTTTTCAAGAAATTCCAGAGTCTATGCATGGCCACGTATTTTCTGGATCCCATCTTTTATTACATGGCACCTGTTGTCTTGGATTGCAGTGCCGAAGAAAACCAAGTGCAACATTGAAATAAACCGATGCTGACATGCTTCTTTTCTTTGAGCGAGGGATCCATGGGGGACTTTGCCAATGTGTCAAATGGTTCAAATGGCTCTGAGCACTATGGGACTTAACATCAATGGTCATCAGTCCCCTAGAACTTAGAACTACTTAAACCTAACTAACCTAAGGACATCACACAACACCCAGCCATCACGAGGCAGAGAAAATCCCTGACCCCGCCGGGAATCGAACCCGGGAACCCGGGCGTGGGAAGCGAGAACGCTACCGCACGACCACGAGATGCGGGCAGCAATGTGTCCACAGGCATGCAAAGGCAAATAACCTGTGGATGGATGACAGGTTCAACGCATCCCTTAATTCGAGTTATATAATGTACCTGGATTTAAACAACTTATACGGGCATGTCACGCAGCATTACTGCCGATTGGTGAGTTTCGATGGGTAGCCAAAGACGAGTGCAAGGTATTAGGTGGAAAAACCATGGAGAGTATGACAACTGATTCTGATGTAGGGTATGAGGTGGAGGCAGAACTCACATACCCTATTAGTTTGCATAATGCACACGCCGATTTGACACTGTGTCCAGAGCTACTAGTTCCACGAGGAGGCTGCATGCCAAAACTGATGACAACACTGGGGAATAAAGAGAGATACACTATTCATTATCATAGTCTCCAGGAGTGACTCATCTTGGGTATGGAGTTGGTTAGAGTCACCCAGGTTATCTCCTTCAAGCAGTCCCCCTTGTTGAAGGAGTATATTGATTTGAATACGAGACTGAGAGTTTCCGCAACGTGTGACTTCAAGAAAGATTTTTACAAATTAATGAATAATTCAGTTTACGGTTAAACAATGGAGAATTTGAGGAAAAGACGTCAAATTTTGATTAGAACCGTATTGGATGGGCGTTATGGCGTAAGAAAATGCATTGCCAGACCAAATTTTAAGTAGGTCACCATATTCGATAAGAACTTCGTTGCTGCGGAGATGGCGTAGTCTGCAGTATGGTTTACGAAACCTATTTATGTTCAGATGTGCATACTAGACCTATCCAAACTTCACACATACCGCTTTCATTATGAATTTGCGGAAACTCATTTTGCAGATCCTAAATTAATTTATATGGGTACAGATAGCTTCATCTATTGGTTGAAGAACTGTGATCCAAATGAAGTAATGAGGTACCATGGTGATGAATTCGCCACGTTCTCATACACATCCTTATGGTATTATTCCACAGAACAATAAGGTTATTGGTATTATAAAGGACGAAGCGAATGGATTGTCGATTGTGGAGTTTGTAGGCCTACGTTAAGAAATGTATGTGTATCACACATTCAAAGGTACCACCCAGTGGCGGGTTAAGGGTGTGAGTTGTATGGCATCGAGAACCCTCTCTATTGAAGACTATTTGCGGTGCCTGTGCAGTGGTGTTCACAGTGCTACACTGCAGCTACCGCATATGGTACAGCAGACCAGTATTCGATTGAGAGGACACAAGGTGTACACTGTGCTACAGTCTAAAATCGGTCTGTCGCCTCATCACGATAAAGGGGTCATTTGTGATGACGTGATTGAAACTCTCCCGCACTCACTTGTAGCGAGAGAAGGGGTGGGGGACTCTGCTTAGAGAGAGAGAGAGAGAGAGAGAGAGAGAGAGAGAGAGAGAGAGAGGGAGAGAGTGTGTGCAGAAAACAGTATGACCCTTTTATCATAGTGTAAGTAATTTTGTGTGTGTGTGCTATGTAAATACACTCCTGGAAATGGAAAAAAGAACACATTGACACCGGTGTGTCAGACCCACCATACTTGCTCCGGACACTGCGAGAGGGCTGTACAAGCAATGATCACACGCACGGCACAGCGGACACACCAGGAACCGCGGTGTTGGCCGTCGAATGGCGCTAGCTGCGCAGCATTTGTGCACCACCGCCGTCAGGGTCAGCCAGTATGCGTGTTTGGCGCCGTGCAGGTGAGCGCCACAATCAGGACTGCATACGACCGAGGCACACAGGGCCAACACCCGGCATCATGGTGTGGGGAGCGATCTCCTACACTGGCCGTACACCACTGGTGATCGTCGAGGGGACACTGAATAGTGCACGGTACATCCAAACCGTCATCGAACCCATCGTTCTACCATTCCTAGACCGGCAAGGGGACTTGCTGTTCCAACAGGACAATGCACGTCCGCATGTATCCCGTGCCACCCAACGTGCTCTAGAAGGTGTAAGTCAACTACCCTGGCCAGCAAGATCTCCGGATCTGTCCCCCATTGAGCATGTTTGGGACTGGATGAAGCGTCGTCTCACGCGGTCTGCACGTCCAGCACGAACGCTGGTCCAACTGAGGCGCCAGGTGGAAATGGCATGGCAAGCCGTTCCACAGGACTACATCCAGCATCTCTACGATCGTCTCCATGGGAGAATAGCAGCCTGCATTGCTGCGAAAGGTAGATATACACTGTACTAGTGCCGACATTGTGCATGCTCTGTTGCCTGTGTCTATGTGCCTGTGGTTCTGTCAGTGTGATCATGTGATGTATCTGACCCCAAGAATGTGTCAATAAAGTTTCCCCTTCCTGGGACAATGAATTCACGGTGTTCTTATTTCAATTTCCAGGAGTGTATTTGCGTGAACTGAATAAACGAAGTAAAAAATTCGTCACTATACTTCTTCTTTGTTGTGTTTTACAAAAACCCTATCCCATATTGCATTATGTATGTATATGTATATAAAGGCTGTGGAGGTCACAAATGACATTAGTTTTGCTGAAGGTGAGTGCTATTAAGGAGGCGAAGTTTAAGATGGAAGATAACAAAATATATAGAATGGTTGCATGGAATTACGTCTATCGTGCAGCAAGAATTTGGTTATGGGAGCAGGAGGCACGTGACCATGTCCGTTTCCGACGATATATAGCAGACATGTCTAAAATTATATCTCCTGTGCTTGAAGAAAACCACAGACATAGCGTGTAGTTAAAACTGTACACTGTCAAAGCGGGAACACAGCTGAAAAAAAGAACACAGAGGTTGTGAAGTAAAAATTCATTTATTTCTCATCCAACTTAAAAGTAATTTACATTTTCATAAGCAGACGCAGCAACACTATTTTCACACATCTTCTTCTTGAGTTGATGGAGAGAAGGACGCCGGTGGAATTCCAGATCTTGAACAGCAGAAAACTTAAAGATTCGACGCATCCATGAGATCTTCCCCTTCCCCTTCACATAGATGATGGTATCCGTGTGGTTGAATAATTGAAGCGACGTCAACATATCTTTATATGGTACGCCAGGATCATCCCAGTGAATTCCATGGTAGAAATGTGTTAACCAATTTGCACTCTCCCGTGTCGTAGCACACATCACATAGCTGAAAAACCTCGGTGATGCAATATTTTCTGAGTATGTCTCTATTAGTCCTGCATCTTCTGAATACGCTACAAATACAACATCTTTAAATATGAACTGTCTATGCCCACCACCATAGAATGGGGCGCTCTGCAGAACTCGTGGACTTCGAACGTGGTCAGGTGATTGGGTGTCATTTCTGTCATAGATTTATTTGCGAGATTTCCACACTCCTAAACATCTCTAGGTCCACTGCTTCCGATGTGATATTGACGTGGAAACTTGAAGGGGCACGTACTGGCCGACCTTGTCTGTTGACTGACAGAGACCACCAATCTGTTGACTGACAGAGACCACCAATGAAGAGCGTCGTAATATGTTACAGGTAGACATCTATCCAGACCATCACACAGGAATTCCACTAAAGCACTATGGAAGCTAGGCGGGAGGTGGGAAAACTTGGATTTCATGGTCGAGCTCAGAAGCCACACATCATGCCAGTAAATACCATACGACGCCTTGCTTGGTAAACATTGGACGATTGAACAGTGGAAAAAGTTGTGTGGAGTGACGAATCACAGTACCCAATGTGGCGATCTGATGGCAGGATGTGGGTATGGCGAATGCCCGGTGAACGTCATCTGCCAGCGTGTCTAGTGCCAACAGTAAAACTCGGAGGCGGTGGTGTTATGGTGTGGTTGTGTTTTTCATGGAGGGAGCTTACCCCCCTTGTTGTTTTGTGTTGTACTATCACAGCACAGGCCTACATTGATGTTTTAAGCACCTTCTTGCTTCCCACTGTTGAAGAGCAATTTGGGGATCGCGATTGCATCTTTCAACACGATCGAGCACCTTTTCATAATGTATGTACGGCCTGTGGTGGAGTGGTTACACGACAATAACATCCCTGTAATGGACTTGGCTGCACAGAGTCCTGACCTGAATCCTATAGAGCACCTTTGGGATGTTTTCGAACGCCGACTTTATGCCAGGCTTCACAGACCGATAGCGATACCTCTCCTCAGAATAGCACTCCGTGAAGAATAGGGTGCCATTCCCCAAGAAACCTTCCAGCACCTGAATGAATATATGCCTGCGAGAGTGGAATCTGTCATGAAGGCTAAGGGTGGGCCAGCACCATATTGAAAACCAACATTACCGATGGAGGGCGCTACGAACTTGTAACTCAATTTCAGCCAGGTGTCCGGATATTTTTGATCACATAGTGTATTTCCAGAGATAGAGCCGTGAGCAGGGATTATTTCCGATACTTCGTTCATTGTCGAATGTCGTCCAATTGGGATCGCGATCGTAGTATTTAATTGTAAGTACAGTAATAGGATGATTCTATCTGGGGGTGCGTGACGCGTGGTGGAATTGAGTCACGTTTCCAGCTAATAGCAGGAGCTGTCCGAATGGAAAGACTGGTTGGGGTACAAGAATGTAGCTGATTTAACTGTGTCGCCCTCTAGACGGATGAATAGTGAACTTATTATGTGTTGGACAGTCTTCGTGTTCGCGTGTGTTCTCTGTCAAAATTTGAGAAGATGCAATATGGTCGTGTGTTTGTGCTGGACCATTATTCCGTACCATGTAAATTGTCCGGTTGACTGCTTCTGCACATATTCCGCCTTTATTTGGTTGAGAGATCATCGATTGTGGTATGTGCATCTAGCAGGTGAATGACAGGTGTAAGACACATTTGTTGGTTCCCTAGATACAAGAAGCACCTTAATTGACTTTGTAAATTATAGGGATGATTTGGAATCTGTTTTATAACCGACATCTGTATTCACGAGTGGAAACATCAGTTTCCTCTATTTTTTTTCGAGTTTTCACGTAAAGATCTTCGCAGACGGGATAAGTTTCTAGTTACTCAGTGGCTTACAGCACGCTGTAACTCCCTAAAGTTTTGGGTTTCTAGAGAAATAATTTCCAGTCTATATCTTTGAAATTATACTGTGCAAGCAATCGGTAGCATACTGCTATGTGCTTGAGCGAGTAAATCGTATGATATTGTGGCAAACCACGTGAAAATATATATGTTATTGTAATCCCAGAGTCTAGAGATGGGTGTAGAAAGCAAGCAAGCAAGCAGGTCGTTACCAGAAACAGTAACACCTTTGTGCCGAAGGGAACTGATACAGCTTTTGTACAACAGTTAGGACAGTGACCTCGGTTCGCCGAGGGTGCTCTGGTCACGTGTTGGGCCAGTGTGTGTGCGGGGGCAGATGACTTGTGACCATTGGCTGCGGTGGATGACCTACCGACCTCATGGGAAATATCTAGTGCTGCGAGGACAATATACGGTCCGTGTGGAAATCCTATCTGTCTTCGGAGTATATATCCTGGTGGTCAATAGATGATTTTGTACGGCGCAGCATACGACTTACGTATTAGTACATCGATACAGTATTTGGTGACATAAAGCCAGGTTCGAGATCGGTTTCACGCTGAAATATTCAAGCTTCCATCGTCAGTAGCATAGGAGCGTAATTGAGGAAGTGTCTTCCTATATTTGACGATCTGTAGACCACTTTTGCAGGTTTTAACTGTCAGTGCAATATGGCGATCTGAACAAAATAGTTCTGCCACTGAAAGCCTCGACTGCAGAAAAAAAAGGCGGACAGTGCTTCCACACTGGCAGCATCAGTAATTTGGAGCTTGAATACAGTAAGAGCCAATCAGAATGCTCCATTCATTCACAAGATATCGTTTGTGCTGGGACATAAGAGCCTCTACAGACTGGTTGGAACAAGATGGGGGCAAGGTCTCTATGGAAAGTTCTGAGAATGTTCTAGTGTTCAAAAACAAGCTGAAGCAGACCATCCTTCTCTGGCGGGATGCAGTCCCTCATCCACCATTGCGACATTAGGACATCTCCATAATAACAGCTGTAGGACACCGAAAATTCCAGACATTTTTCTCTTTTGTAGGATAGTGCTTCGAACTCTGTTTGGGTAATTGTTCTGAGTTTCCCGTCTGTGCTTAGACAGTGCTCTCTTTCCAAAAACAAAAACGCTTTTATGATTAATGGTGTTTTCGCGAGCGTGCACATACATGATGAAAGCTTTTAGCAGTGAGAACTTTTTCTGTTTCTCAGGCGTATCTTGAAAGCAAGACGTCACGATTTCCAGGAAGGGTAGCACGTGATGCCTCGTTAGGAGCTTCAGGAAGAATGCATTCGGTGTTATTCCAGACTATTTTTGTAGACAGGTCCTGTTAGGGCAAGAATTTCCATGCAGACAAGCTGAGACATCACGAAAGCTACTACAACAACAAAAGCGACCGTTAACTATTTCTGCGATACTTTACGATTTCCTAGAGGGAAACTTAGCTATTATGAGTATTTACATAGACATGTGACGTCAGTATAACACTGACAGCCTTTTAGCTGCTCCTGCGAGGTTGAGGCACTATGCAGACATCTCCCTCAATGCTGGACCTGCAGCTGTGAAATCTATGCATCAGCTACCGTGGCTATCTAAGCATGAGTGTGTCTAGAGGTGTCTCACATGTGGGACAGGCTGTCCCATTAGGATCGCTAGGGAGAATGCATCTGATCATCATTCTAGCTTGGAATTCTGTAGGGAACAGTTCGCTGATACGTCTCAGTCGAATATTTTAACCATAGCTCGAAAGCGTTTTTAAGCGCAATGATTGTTTGTGCAGTGCATTATTTTGGCTTTTTAAGCATTGTGAGTGTATTTGCACAGCATAATACGTGCATTATTTTTGACAATTTTATACTTAGTGTACGTGTCTATTGCATTATTTTGTGAACAGGTCTATAGGCTGTGCAATGCATTATATCGACAGTTTATAATTAGTGAGTGTGTTTTCAGAGCGTTTTACATGAATTGTTTTAACAATTTACGAGTTGTTTTCGTGTCTGTAGATCAGTGTACTGCATTATTTTGGTGATTTACGAGTAATGTGCAGGTCTGTAGGCTATTTACTGTGACCCGAAGCATGTCAGGGACGAGTGTTTTGTGTCAGTGTAATAAATGAACTACGTGAAATCCGTCCCTAAATAAATTATTCCAAAATAAATAAAGTACATGCCTTCCCCTCTCCAGCAGCTGGACACAGACTGAGTCCTTTTCCACTATTTTCCCCAGACTCCCATAGGAGGACAGCACACTCTGGTGGCAGTACTGTGTACTACATCAGTTGGACTCCGAACCTCCTGGTAAACACACTGGATGGAGCTTCTACCTATGACCGCTCAAATTGTTTAAGTAAACAATGCATTCAAAATAAAGACTTACATCTAGACTGAGTCCTTTTACCACTAATTTTAAGGAAGAGGTGGTGGTCGGATGACTTAGTTTAGTGGAGGTAGCCGAATTGACCTATCTTCCTACCAAAATTTTCGCACCACTTCCTTAGCTTAGTGGAAGTAGCCCAAGTGACCTTTACCCGGCTAAAATTTGAACTTCCCGCCATTGTCTGGGAAGGGGGAGGGAGGGAGAGGGGTAGGGGGTTAGGTTAGTGGAGATAGCCAAATTGACCTATTTTCCTGCCAAGATTTGCACTTCCAGACATGATGTCATTGCAATTTTTCCACATTGATCGCCGCCATCTTGGAACCGCCATCTTGAATAAATTTGGTAACAGTACAACGTAGGGTGGTGTCCTTGCTGCCCTATTACTTGTATATCTAACTAGGATTAGTGGTTAGATGAGGACTCCTGAATAAGCAGGATGTACCGGTAGCTTGCCATTTTCGACGAAGAGCCTTTTACAGACACAAAAATTATTTTGTGGCACTCCAAAGTTACTCAACGTAAAGTTTACCACGTTCCCGTCATATTTTTGCAAAATAACAGTTTGGGCAAAGACTGCAGAGAGTGCTCTCTGCTTGACGAAACATAAATGAAGTAGTTAATAAGCGACATCAGGAGCAATTTCTGTCACACGAATACCTCGAACTAACAAAGGGTGTAAGTATAAGAAGTGAAACGTCCTCATAGGTTCACTTGTAAGTAAAGCAAAAGATAGGCATTCAGTCCCTGGTGCGGCACAAGGATGCTGCATATTTATACGAAAGCGATTACTCATGAAACATTTTTACAAAAAAGGGCAGCCCGAATGGTCACATAACGAAAAAGTCTCATAGTGCTTAGAGCCATTTGAACCATTTTTTGCTATCTTCTACGCGGATTACGGTGATCAATAAAGTCTTGCGGTAGCCGTCGGCAGACAAGACGAAATATTTTTGGCAATATATTATTGTGGAATCGCCACTGGTCGTTATATTAGCTACAAATAAATTAGCCTGCTACATATTGTGAAATGTAGTTCATGCAGACAGTGAAAACGCTGCTGTTGGGGTATAAGAAGGACGAAAACCTTATAAAATAAATTCATACAAGCAAATCTTCCTCAAGGTGCTGCGGGAATGTTACTCGTCAGATTTGTTGCTCTGTATGTCAGCTGGAACGTTTTGGCACCGCTAAATATCACGGTAACCTTTTGTGTTGCAGCGCGGTTTATATGTCACTAGAGCTTAAAGATTGCGCGAAAAAGCTAGCAGAGATATCAGGAAGTTGAATATATGTAACGTGTCGTATTTAGTTCGACATATGATCTCATCGTTAGTTGCCAGTATAGCAAAACTAAACATTGTGTAAAACGTACGCTGACGTTTGTTACAGATGGAAAATCTGGAAACATTTGGCCGAGTAAATCGAAACCTGGAAGATTTGTGGAAGAGTGTACTAATGATAAGTGATTAAGAGTACTGAGACATGCTCTTCACGCAGTCACTCTCGTCTGACTCATTCAACGAAGGGCCGACTAAAGAAATGAAAACGAGACAGCAAATTCCAGCATACATGAGCGACATCGAAGGGCGCAATTTCAGTACATTAACGTGTTCATATGGGTAGAGAAATGGTTGGGCAAGCGTAATATTTCCGCTTAAACAAAACTGATTCTGTGGGGAGTCAATGACTATACGAAATCGTACACAGTGATGGGTGATATTTTGCCATGCAATATTACCACGCCATGGGACGACTATAATGCTATCCACATGTCGTAAGTGACCGACAGCTATATCCACAGTGCTGGATCAATGGTTGAGCATGGCACCTGGTGTGGGCCTGTCTGCTAGCTGCTGCGAAAGCGGAAGAGTTGATAGAACTAATGCGTAAAGAAAGAAGTCAGCACAATTACGTGAAGAAAACACTCAGTGACTCAGTATAGCGAAGGAGAGCGAAAGAAATAGTACTCTAATGCTAAGGAAACCAAAAATATCTTAATTACAGGAATTGTTAAAAAATGTTCAAATGTGTGTGAAATCTTATGGGACTTAACTGCTAAGGTCATCAGTCCCTAAGCTTACACACTACTTAACCTAAATTATCCTCAGGACAAACACACACACCCGTGCCCGAGGGAGGACTCGAACCTCCGCCCGGACCAGCTGCACAGTCCATGACTGCAGCGCCTTAGACAGGAATTGTTGTTCATACTTAATACTTGTAGCCAGTGATAACAAAATTGTCAAATTACTACTCGTAGACAATTAAATTAACAGAAAATCAAATTGATATTGAGCCCAACAAATTAATTTACTTCTGGTCTTTCTTGATACTTGAAAACTGCCGCGACATAGCTCCTGTGGGGCTGCTGAAGCAATTTTTGAAGTTTTCTCTTATTGTGAAGGAGTGAATTTTAGATTTTAAGTGTCGTGTGTTGCAAAGTCGGACTCCAGGCATTTCTTGTAGCTGTTCAGTATCAGTAGTAGTAACTGCGAATTTACTGGCAGACAACTGCAGAATACAAAGGTAGCTTTCAGAACATCGCCGGAAGACTTTATTTTACCTTCGAAAGGTTTCCTGAATAGTTCAAAGTTGTTACCTAACTACTCAAAACCAAATTCAACAACTCTTTTCACTCATAGTAATTTGTAATTGAATAATTTGTTGCTATACTCATAATAAACCAGTTGTAACTGGAAATGTAGCATTAAACTGTCAAATAAAGGAAATGATTCATTCCTCACGTCATCATACAGCGTTATTTCCACCTATCCGTTTATTTGGTCTGGTGCAATTGATTCAACTGTTCCAGACCTTATATTTGCACCTAACAAACCATTTGCAAATTCATTTCCATCGCTAAATCAAGCCATTGAGCTTACATCAGCTGCGATAAACTTATAGTTCGTGTCAAATGTTGCTGTTCCGAGCCTCGTAAGGGGATTATGGCTGCTGTATCTGTACCCACATGAAACATGATGGATGTTATGAGTAATTTGCTCCTTTTCTGTCGTGGCGCAATCGGACGGAAGTGATCGCCCCATATACAATTTATTTTCTCGAATTTCGGGATGGGTATAAACTTCCCAGTTTAAAAAAAAAACGGTATTTTAGCTAAACTTGGTATGCAGCAATGCGCTAAACGTTTACTGAATGTAAGTTCAAAGCAACACCTAGTTTTTGTTACGATGTATTCGAATTTCGTGTAGTGGACTGCTTGATTTCGAAATATCAAAGTAACTACGACCATTAACGAAAACTGTGCAACAAAAAGACGCAGGAGGTACGACCTAAGTAACTCAAACAAATTCACTTCTTCTCCTAGGAAGTTGTTTCTGTTATTACAATTTGATGATAGCTCCATGAAAATTAAAATATGCCTTTTTATTACATCGATTTCAGCTGTAGGACACCACCCCAAGAAACGTTCTCTACAGTGAGCAAACACCACATGCACACAATAATGTAATTTTAAATGTGGTCATCCTTCTGAAGATGAACCTGTAAGTTCGAAACTATTAACGGTCCTACTTATTTCTAACTAATAACATTACAACAGTGGCTTTTAGTGTTTCTTTTTGGAATCTCAGGTTTAAGTAATCCAGATTTATGCACCTCAAGTGGGAGGTAGCGAAGAAGAGAAGATGGACTTTGAAAATGAGTTAGAAAACCGTATTGAGAGTGCTAATATAGTGATGGGAGATTTTAATGCACAGGAAGGCAAAGACAGAAAGGGATTTGCGCAAGTGTTGGGATGTTTTGGATATGGAGGCAGAAATGAAGAAGGGGAAGGACTCCTGGATCTGTGTCAGAGGAATGGAATTAAAATAGCAAACAGCTGGTTTATGAAGAGAGAAAGCCATGTTATCACCAGATATAGCTGGGATGGAAGAACCAAGAGTGTAATTGATTATATTCTAGTAGATAGGGAATGGGGAGAGAAAGTAACAAATGTGAAGATAATTCCAAGTGTGAGTGCAGATGGAGACCATAGATTACTGGTGGGACAATGGAAAATGAATCAGTGTGTGAAAAATAGAAAACAGAAGAAAGTGATGAGGATACGGGATTGGAAACTGAAGGAGAGTGAATGTGCTGAGAAGTACAGAGAATTAATCACACAAAAATTACCAAAAGAAGTTTTCTGCGATGTAGAAAAAGAATGGACTTTATTCAAAGACACTTTAGTCGAAGCCGCACAAAAAGTATGTGGTAGAACATCTGGAAAGGAAAAAGTAAGACAGACAAGTTGGTGTTGGTGGGATGATACCACAATCCAAGCCGTTAGAAGAAAAAAATGGAGCATGGAGAAAGTGATGGAAAATTAAAAATGATGAAGACCATAAAAGATATATAGAGGAAAAGAAGAAGTACAAAGAAATGGTGGAAACAGCAAAGAAAAAGGCATGGGAAGAGTTTACAAAAAAAACTTTAAGAAGATGTGAAGAGAAATAAGAAAATGTTCTACAAAATGATGGAAAATAAAAGGAAGGCTTCTGAAGTACCAGTAAAGATGGAAACAGAGGACGGTACCGTGATTGAAGATCCACGGAATATAAAAGATCTCTGGAAAGAACATTTTAAGAAACTGTTAAACGCTGAGGAGCAGGTACACGAGGAAACAACAAATAATGGAGAAATTGAGAGAAGTTGGGAAGCAGAATTAGGACAAATTACACTGGAAGAAATAGAAATAGCTGTGAGGAAGATGAATGGGGGGAAAGCCCCAGGACCTGATGAAGTATCAGTGGACATGATAAGAGCAGCAGGTCCAGTGGGAATGCAGTGGCTGTATAGATTACTATCAAGTGTGTGGAGAAATAGTACAACACTTAACGACTGGAGATGAGGAGACATTGTTCCCATCTTCAAAAAAGGCAATAAAATCCTCTGTAAAAACTACAGAGGAATAACCCTTATGAGTCATACAGCCAAGATTTTTGAAAGAATTTTACTAAATCGAATAGGTGCAAAAAATAGAAAAGGAGCTTAGTGAAGAATAGCATGGGTTTAGGAAAGGAAGAAGCACAATCGACCTGATATTTTCTATCCGTCATCTGATGGAAAAAGGTTGGGAGTATAACAGATGGGGATAATGGTTTTTATACACACAGAAAAGGCATATGACGCAGTTAACAGGGAAAGACTCTGGGAAGAAATGAAGAAGATAGATATAGAAGATGGATACATTAATGTAATAAAGACAATGTACAGGGAACACAATTGTAGAATTAGAACACCACTGGGGAACTCTGAATACTTCGAAATAAGACAAGGATTTAGGCAAGGAAGTATTCTATCTCCTGCACTTTTTAATGTTGTGATGGAGGTAATGAATAGGGCATTTAAAGATATAGTAAAAGAAAAAGACAAAAAGATGATTTTTTGCAGATGATATAGTAATATGGGGTGATAAAGAGGTAGATGTACGGTTACAACTTGATGCGTGGAAGAAAATAATGAAAAGGTATGGATTAAAAATAAATAAAGATAAGAGTGAAGTAATGGTATTTGGAAGAGAGAAAGGGATCAACGGAAATATTACCTTGAATGGAGAACCCCTCAAAGTGGTAGAAAGTTTCACTTGTTTAGAGAGTGAAATATCTAGGGATGGAAGAATAACTAACGAAATTAATAGGAGATTATAGAAAGCACGCAATTTATACCAAACAATAAAACACCTGGTCTGGAATAAAGAAGTTTCAGAAAAATCAAAACTCCTTATGTATAAGAATTATTACTTCCCTATTGTCGCCTATGGTGGAGAAACATGAACAATGACAGAAAGGGACTGGAGCAGACTGCAAGCAGGGGAAATGAAATTTCTCAGAGCAGTTAAGGGAAAAACAAGAATGGACAGAGTAAGGAATGTAGAGATTAGAAAGGACCTTGAACAAGAAAGTATGAAAGAAGAAATTGAAAAAAAGAGATTAAGATGGTATGGGCATGTTAAGAGGATGCGTGGGCAGAGACACACCCAAAATTATGGAAGAACTAAAGATGGATGGGAAAAGACCTAGAGGGCGCCCAAGAACACGGTGGAAAATGGGAGTGAGAATATCTGTGCAAAGGAGAGGTGGGACCTGGCAGCAAGTGGAGGAAAAAAAGTGGTGGGAGGATCGAGCCAAATGGAGAGGACTCATCAGCACCCAGACTCGGCAGTAGCTGGAGCGGGATCCGGCTATAGATAGACAACAGTGGCTGCTCGCTGTTTTTACTTTATTGTATTTTCATATGCACACGGTCTCACCTATCAAAATGATTTCCATTTGAGTTGCAAAATATTTTTCTACATAGCGCCATATCAGCCGTAGACTTCGGGGTTGCAAGTTTATGCTCGAAGTTACAGTCTGTACGAAAATAGCAGTTCGCTTATTTCTAGGCGACCGACCATAATAAGCCGTTGAAAATAAATTATGGTAACGCTGCTGGCGCTAACTACCGCTGGTAATTTCCTCAACGTACTGTACGACACTATGATAACTGGGTGCCCCATATTTTTTTCAGCTAAACGTTTGGACAAACACATTCCCGGCTCACAAAAAAATACTAAGCGTGACGCTTGGGCAACTCTATTGCCTATAAATCGTGCGATAGCCTTTGATCAACACTCTACGTGCGTAATATACTTTGCTGGCTTCCAAAGTGATGTACTCCCATTCCAATTAATCACATCTAGAATGATATCGTAAGGAATGTGGGGGGTCAGACCTAATTCCGAGAATTATACGACTTTTGAAAAGCTATAGAGCGACTATGATTCAGTGTTGTCCCGAAATCCTTCCAGAGTTTTTTGGGATACTCGAATGACGAGATGTTGCTGTCAGTGTGACTACATGGCGTGTTGGTTGGTTGGTTTTTTAGGGAGGGAGACCAGACAGCGAGGTCATCGGTCTCATCGGATTAGGGAAGGACGGGGAAGGAAGTCGGCCGTGCCCTTTGAAAGGAACCATCCCGGCATTTGCCTGGAGCGATTTAGGGAAATCACGGAAAACCTAAATCAGGATGGCCGGACGCGGGATTGAACCGTCGTCCTCCCGAATGCGAGTCCAGTGTCTAACCACTGCGCCACCTCGCTCGGTCATGGTGTGTTACATTGTGCTGGAAGGCATCTCTAATTGTCCCAAAGTTTTTAAATCCTCATTGTGTACTGCTGTCTAAAGAAGGATTGTGCGTTCCAGGCAATATGTGAAGGGGAAGTACACTACTGGCCATTAAAATTTGCTACACCACGAAGATGACGTGCTACAGACGCGAAATTCAACCGACAGGAAGAAGATGCTGTGGTATGCAAATGATTAGCTTTTCAGAGCATTCACACAAGGTTGGCGCCGGTGGCGACACTTACAACGTGCTGACATGAGGCAAGTTTCCAATCGATTTCTCATACACAAACAGCAATTGACCGGCGTTGCCTGGTGAAACGTTCTTGTGATGCCTCGTGTAAGGAGGACAAATGCGTACCATCACGTTTCCGACTTTGATAAAGGTCGGATTGTAGCGTATCGCGATTGCGGTTTATCGTATCGCGACATTGCGCGCGCGTTGGTCGAGATCCAATGACTGTTGGCAGAATATGGAATCGGTGGGTTCAGGAGGCTAATACGAAACGCCGTGCTGCATCCCAACAGCCTCGTATCACTAGCAGTCGAGATGACAGGCATCTTATCCATATGCCTGTTAAGGATCGTGCAGCCACGTCTCGATCCCTGAGTCAACAGATGAGGACGTTTGCAAGACAACAACCAACTGCACGAACAGTTCGACGACGTTTGCAGCAGCATGAACTATCAGCTCGGGGACCATGGCTGCGGTTACCCTTGACGCTGCACCACAGACAGGAGCGCCTGCGATGCTGTACTCAACGACGAACCTGGGTGCACGAATGGCAAAACGTCATTTTTTCGGATGAATCCAGGTTCTGTTTACAGCATGATGATGGTCGCATCCGTGTTTGACGACATCGCGGTGAACGCACATTGGAAGCGTGTATACGTCATTGCCATACAGACGTATCACCCGGCGTGATGGTACGGGGTGCCATTGGTTACACGTCTCGGTTACCTCTTGTTCGCATTGACGGCACTTTGAACAGTGGACGTTACATTTCAGATGTGTTACAACCCGTGGCTCTACCCTTCATTCGATCCCTGCGAAATCCTACATTTCAGCAGGATAATGCACGATCGCATGTTGCAGGTCCTGTACGGGCCTTTCTGGATACAGAAAATGTTCGACTGCTGCCCTGGCCAGCACATTCTCCAGATCTCTCACCAATTGAAAACGTCTGGTCAATGGTGGCCGAGCAACTGGCTCGTCACAATACGCCAGTTACTACTCTTGATGAACTGTGGTATCGTGTTGAAGCTGCATGGGCAGATGTACCTGTACACGCCATCCAAGCTGTGTTTGAATCAGTGCCCAGGCGTATCAAGGCCGTTATTACGGCCAGAGGTGGTTTTTCTGGGTGCTGATTTCTCAGGATCTATGCACCCAAATTGTGTGAAAATCTACTCACATGTCGATTCTAGTGTAATATATTTGTCCAATGAATACCCATTTATCATCTTCATTTCTTCTTGGTGTAGCAATTTTAATGGCCAGTAGTCTATTTAGTCTGAGAATCATCCCAGGAATGTGCTTCGCCAAGTAGTAGTTACTACTGGGTATATGAATTGTGATTTTATGTTTCCTCGAATTCATTACATCTGTCATTCGTCAAGTACATGGTAAATTAAAAAGGACTTTACAATGATATGGAAGTTTATTGAGAAAACTTATAGAAACGGTAGATGTGTCATTATGTAGCAAACAACATCAAGTTTCACATAAAACTGTCAAGTGTCACTCTGGTTCGATGTGACTACCATTTGCGATGCAGCAAATATCCCACCGGTAATCAATTTCTTCCCACATTCGTTGGAGCATAGCGGGCGTAACTTGTGTAACGGCAGCGTAATTCGATTTCTCAGATCGGCTAATTTGTTTGGTACGGGAGGAACATAAACACGGTCCTTAATGAAACCCCAGAGAAAGAAATCCAGTAGTGTTAAGTCTGGGGAGCGAGGTGGCCATGCGACTGGCCCTTCACGACCCATCCACCGACCTGGGAACCGAGTATTCAGGAAACCTCGAACTTCCGTGGAGAAAGAGGTGGTACACAGTCTTGCTGGTAGTAAACTACCCCAATCCGCTCGTCTTAAGTTTTGCAGCCTGCGGGCAAAGCTCTTCCGAACCTTTCGACATAATCATCGACACGCGGGGCACCTGGTGATTCGTTTTATGAAATCAAAACACATGGCGAACATGCTCCGCACCAATGAAAGTAGTCATTTTAGCTGTGCAATGCGCTAGGGCTCAAGGTAGCGTGAGTCGAACTTGAGGTTGTTTGCTACAAAATGACACATCTACCGATTCTCTAAGTTAATAAATTTCTATATCATTCGAAATCTGTAAAATCCTTTTTTGATTCACCCTGTAGTATGGTCCTGATATATGCAAAAGTATAACGTCGGTCGCTATGTGTCCCAAGTTCTTTTTAAACCGTTTAGTAACGTCATAGAATACGCATATTTGGCTCACCTAGCATGTATGGCTATAATCATACAATTATATCACTACAATATAAACAGTATCTGGTTAGTTTGGCTGAGATTAAATTATATGATGTACTTTTGAAACATTTCACGCAGTTGTTACCAACGTGTCATTTGTTCTTAATGTTGTCTGCTCCTCTGTCTTTACACTGTTAACTGATGATCCTATCTTTTTCTCAAAAAGTGTTTGCTTTAATGTTTGTGTTATTACCTTCAGTATTTTGCAGTATGTTTTGGTATATTTTGTAAAGAGCCATAGCATCAGTACAACAGCTGTTTCTGACTGACATCTACAGTTCCCTTTTTATTAAATGATACCTTTATTCCATGGCTTTTTTTGCAGACTTTGGTCTAATCTTGGTTATGATTAAAATACCTTTCAAAAAGGCAAGGACTTTATTAATAAATGTGTTGTATTTTTCATTCATGTCACGAGCACTGTATACATCACTGCAGTTCATTATCTTTGAAGATTATTCTAAAATAATTAATTGTTGACTTACTGACTATCCTCTAAAACTTAGGTTAGTAGATTTTGTATCCCAATTGGCATTAATATTAGAAACTGTACGTCATAGTCTGAGACGTCATTTACTATTGGCTCTGTAATATAGTTTTGTTGATTAGACCTTTCTTTAAAGATATTGTCAATTAGCTATCCTATTTGGGAAGTTTACAGTCGGGATTAAGTTCATTGATAATGTTGCTGAGTGTCGTAAATTCTTCGTAAAATAGTTTTTAAGGAAATATATAAAATCGCCAGCAGCCACTGTTTCTTCGCTTTTCTCTCTTCAATAGGCCAGCAGAGCTCGAAGATGATTTATGAACCTGCAGGTTCTTGGTATACACATTATAAAGAATTCATTATGAAATTTTACTTCTCTGGTACACGCTTCCATATGCTCCTTTAAGCAAAATTTAGTGAATGTCTTTCTTCTTAAATTTATTAGAATTCCTCTTAATTGCAGCAACTACTTCATTTTCGATTTCTGCTCTACAGAAGTTAGATTCCAACGTAAATCATGTAACACTTAACATATCTATACCAGTGATCACATTATATTCACAGAGGCAGCTTAGGTCATCTAGGTTTGACAACTTTTAATTCATCAACACAAATAAGTAGTTCATGAATTTTACTCTTTAGCCTTCGAATAGTCTGATGCAATAAAGATGGCTGGTATTTTACACTGAATGAAGAATCAGTTTCATGTTTTCCTGATGACTGCTTCATCTTATTTACTTTTTTTTTTTTGTCATCAGTCTACTGACTCGTTTGATGCGGCCCGCCACGAATTCCTTTCCTGTGCTAACCTCTTCATCTCAGAGTAGCACTTGCAACCTACGTCCTCAATTATTTGCTTGACGTATTCCAATCTCTGTCTTCCTCTACAGTTTTTGCCCTCTACAGCTCCCTCTAATACCATGGAAGTCATTGCCTCATGTTTTAGCAGATGTCCTATCATCCTGTCCCTTCTCCTTATCAGTGTTTTCCACATATTCCTTTCCTCTCCGATTCTGCGTAGAACTTCCTCATTCCTTACCTTATCAGTCCACCTAATTTTCAACATTCGTCTATAGCACCACATCTCAAATGCTTCGATTCTCTTCTGTTCCGGTTTTCCCACAGTCCATGTTTCACTACCATACAATGCTGTACTCCAGACGTGCATACTCAGAAATTTCTTCCTCAAATTAAGGCCGGTATTTGATATTAGTAGACTTCTCTTGGCCAGAAATGCCTTTTTTGCCATAGCGAGTCTGCTTTTGATGTCCTCCTTGCTCCATCCGTCATTGGTTATTTTACTGCCTAGGTAGCAGAATTCCTTAACTTCATTGACTTCGTGACCATCAATCCTGATGTTAAGTTTCTCGCTGTTCTCATTTCTACTACTTCTCATTACCTTCGTCTTTCTCCGATTTACTCTCAAACCATACTGTGTACTCATTAGACTGTTCATTCCGTTCAGCAGATCATTTAATTCTTCTTCACTTTCACTCAGGATAGCAATGTCATCAGCGAATCGTCTCATTGATATCCTTTCACCTTGTATTTTAACTCCACTCCTGAACCTTTCTTTTATTTCCGTCATTGCTTCCTCGATGTACAGATTGAAGAGTAGGGGCGATAGGCTACAGCCTTGTCTTACACCCATCTTAATACGAGCACTTCGTTCTTGATCGTCCACTCTTATTATTCCCTCTTGGTTGTTGTACATATTGTATATGACCCGTCTCTCCTTATAGCTTACCCCCTACTTTTTTCAGAATCTCGAACAGCTTGCACCATTTTATATTGTCGAACGCTTTTTCCAGGTCAACAAATCCTATGAAAGTGTCTTGATTTTTCTTTAGCCTTGCTCCCATTATTAGCCGTAACGTCAGAATTGCCTCTCTCGCCCCTTTACTTTTCCTAAAGCCAAACTGATCGTCACTTAGCGCATTCTCAATTTTCTTTTCCATTCTTCTGTATATTATTCTTGTAAGCAGCTTCGATGCATGAGCTGTTAAGCTGATTGTGCGATAATTCTCGCACTTGTCAGCTCTTGCCGTCTTCGGAATTGTGTGGATGATGCTTTTCCGAAAATCAGATGGTATGTCGCCAGACTCATATATCCTACACACCAATGTGAGTAATCGTTTTGTTGCCACTTCCCCCAATGATTTTAGAAATTCTGATGGAATGTTATGTATCCCTTCTGCCTTATTTGACCGTAAGTCCTCCAAAGCTCTTTTAAATTCCGATTCTAATACTGGATCCCCTATCTCTTCTAAATCGACTCCTGTTTCTTCTTCTATCACATCAGACAAATCTTCACCCTCATAGAGGCTTTCAATGTATTCTTTCCACCCATCTGCTCTCTCCTCTGCATTTAACAGTGGAATTCCCGTGCACTCTTAATGTTACCACCGTTGCTTTTAATGTCAGCAAAGGTTGTTTTGACTTTCCTGTATGCTGAGTCTGTCCTTCCGACAATCATACCTTTTTCGATGTCTTCACATTTTTCCTGCAGCCATTTCGTCTTAGCTTCCCTGCACTTTCTATTTATTTCATTCCTCAGCGACTTGTATTTCTGTATTCCTGATTTTCCCGGAACATGTTTGTACTTCCTCCTTTCATCAATCAACTGAAGTATTTCTTCTGTTACCCATGGTTTCTTCGCAGCTACCTTCTTTGTACCTATGTTTTCCTTCCCATCTTCTGTGACGGCCCTTTTTAGAGTTGTCCATTCCTCTTCAACTGTACTGCCTACTCCGCTATTCCTTATTGCTGTATCTATAGAGTTAGAGAACTTCAAACGTATCTCGTCATTCCTTAGTACTTCCGTATCCCACTTCTTTGCGTATTGATTCTTCCTGACTAATGTCTTGAACTTCAGCCTACTTTTCATCACTACTATATTGTGATCTGAGTCTATATCTGCTCCTGGGTACGCCTTACAATCCAGTATCTGATTTCGGAATCTCTGTGACCATGATGTAATCTAATTGAAATCTTCCCGTATCTCCCGGCCTTTTCCAAGTATACCTCGTCCTCTTGTGATTCTTGAACAGGGTATTCGCTATTACTAGCTGAAACTTGTTACAGAACTCAATTAGTCTTTCTCCTCTTTCATTCCTCGTCCCAAGCCCATATTCTCCTGTAACCTTTTCTTCTACTCCTTCCCCTACAACTGCATTCCAGTCGCCCATGACTATTAGATTTTCGTCCCCCTTTACATACTGCATTACCCTTTCAATATCCTCATACACTTTCTCTATCTGTTCATCTTCAGCTTGCGACGTCGGCATGTATACCTGAACTATCGTTGTCGGTGTTGGTCTGCTGTCGATTCTGATTAGAACAACCCGGTCACTGAACTGTTCACAGTAACACACCTCTGCCCTACCTTCCTAATCATAACGAATCCTACACCTGTTATACCATTTTCTGCTGCTTTTGATATTACCCGATACTCATCTGAACAGAAATCCTTGTCCTCCTTCCACTTCACTTCACTGACCCCTACTATATCTAGATTGACCCTTTGCATTTCCCTTTTCAGATTTTCTAGTTTCCCTACCACGTTCAAGCTTCTGACATTCCACGCCCCGACTCGTAGAACGTTATCCTTTCGTTGATTATTCAATCTTTTTCTCATGCTAACCTCCCCCTTGGCAGTCCCCTCCCGGAGATCCGAATGGGGGACTATTCCGGAATCTTTTGCCAATGGAGAGATCATCATGACACTGCTTCAATTACTGGCCACATGTCCTGTGGATACACGTTACGTGTCTTTAATGCAGTGGTTTCCATTGCCTTCTGCATCCTCATGTCGTTGATCATTGCTGATTCTTCCGCCTTTAGGGGCAATTTCCCACCCCTAGGACAAGAGAGTGCCCTGAACCTCTATCCGCTCCTCCGCCCTCTTTGACAAGGCCGTTGGCAGAATGAGACTGACTTCTTATGCCGGAAGTCTTCGACCGCCAATGCTGATTATTTATCAAAATTTAGGCAGTGGCGGGAATCGAACCCGGGACCGAAGACATTTTGATTATGAATCAAAGACGCTACCCCCCCCCCCCCTTTTTTTTCTGTAGTCTCATTTTGTTCGTTTTCGTTCGTTGTATCTGCTCGTTGCGGACGTCGCAAGACACCCGTTTCAGTTCGTAGTTGATCCCATTATCTCAGTTTTTTTATTACAGAGGGCAACTAACCCTCTGACCGAACACGCTGAGTTACCGTGCCGGCTACCCCTAGAACACGGGTCTATTGAGCATTAAACATATATTTTGTTCCAGTATAAAGGTGCCAATATTTCGGCAGGTGTGAATGGAGATCTTGAAGTCCAAATAACCCTGTAGGCCATTTAACCCTAATTCTAAATGCAGATTGACTCTGAATCTGCATTGTGCCACTGCGGTAAAATACCGAACGATGTACGTTTATGTAGAGTGTGCTTAGAATGTGGAGAAAGTTCGACCTGTAGGAAGCAAGTCTTTATTATAGTGCATAGCAATTCTATAGCGTGACGTATGTACGCAAAACTGTACAAAAAGAGAAAGGTCTTGACACACTAAAATATCTTCTTCGCTCTTTTCCTGTACTGAATAATAAGCAGAGTAATTTAGCTAGGTGATTCACAAACAGTTGAACTGCGGGAATCACACTTCTGCAACGAGCAGTAGACGCAGGGCTCGACAGAGACCTGCGATGATTCATCAGTAATTTATCTAAATCGTTAAAACGTTTTCTCTTGACTGACAGACAAGGTCGCGAAGCCAGAAATCAACTATCTAGACGCGTGAAAGTGAAAAGATAAGAAGAAGAGATAAAGCGAATTGAAAATGTATAAAAGTAATTTGTAGGCGAAAGAATCGAAACAAGGTTGGTCTAAAATGTATTTTATGGCACACAGGCTGTTAATACAGCGTTTCACCAAATACAGGTAACTCAATTGAAATGAAGAAATTTTAAGCATTTTGTTTCTTCGAAGTTACCCTTGGACAGACACATTTTTTCAACACTAATGACAAGTGTTTCTTCTTGAAAGTATACGCAACTGTAGGTTCTTTTCAATCTAAGGCAACAGAGCTAGGTAAACTTGTTTGTGTTGCCGGGGAATGCCGTAGTCGAACTATAAGAGAACTGAAGTTGATACACTGGCCAAAAAACTGAGATAACATAAATCGAAATAAAAATCATAATTTTCTGGGGATTTAGACCTGTATGTTTGTCAGCTTGGCAGTTACTTTTGTTTTTGTTAGCATCGGTTACCTAACTGAAACGAGTGACGTTTGGTTATTATTTCCAAAAGCATTGCAAGTAGTCTAATATTAAACTGTATTTACGAATAGCATTTTGTTATTATTTTAGAACATACGTTTTTGTTGTGGTCTTCATTCCGAAGATTAGTTTGATGTAGCTTTCCACTCTAGTCTATCCTGCTTACTATATTTAAGTCTTGGTCTTCCTCTCTTATTTATACTCTCCACACTTCCCTCCATTATCAGACAGACGATTCATTGGTGCCTATTAACCGATCCCTTCTTTTAATCAGGTTGCGTCATAAATTTCTTCGGCGACCGTCCACCCCATTTCGAATCCGTCCCCCCTCATTATGTCCACCTAACCTTCAGCATTCTTCTGTAGCACTACGTTTAAAAAGCTTCTGTTATTTTCTTGTCTGGGTTCATCTAAATAGTTACCTTCAGAAGAGACTTTCTAGAATATAAATTTATGTTCAGTGTCAAAAATTCCTCTTTTTTGGAAATGGTTTTCTTGCTGCTGCTGGTCTGCATATTATATCCTCTCTACTTCGGCCATCAATTATTTTGCTGCCCAAATTGCAAAAATCATCTATTACTTTTAGTGGCTAATTTTCTAATCTAAATCCTTCGGAATCGCCTGATTTAATTCGACTACTCTACATTCCGTTCACTGCTGTTTCAGTCTTTTGCCGTTTTTGACAGGATTACAATGTCAACAGCAAATGTCAAACTTTTTACTTCTTCACCCAGAACTTTGATACCCTTTACAAATTTCTTCTTGGTTTCTTCACAGCCTGGTACATATAAAGGATAAATAACAGCAGGGATTGACTGCAACCCTCTCAACTACTGCTTCCCTTTCATGTCTGACTCTGCAATCTGGTTTCTGTACAAGTTGTGAATAACCTTACGCTCATTGTATGTTATCGCTGTTACCTTTAGAATTTCGAAGAGTGTATTCCAACAGTTCCAACAGGTTTTTCTAAATAAACAAACTCATAAGCGTAGGTTTGCCTTTTTGAATTTAAAGATAGGTTGTAGGGTCAGTACTGTCCCAACATTTCTCAGAAACTCAAACAGATCTTCCCAGAGATTGCCTTCCATCAGTTTTCCCATTATTCCATAAATAATTCCTGTGTCAGAATTTTGAGATCACGACTTATTAAACTTGCAATCAGATAATATTCACATGTCTTAGCACATGGCTGTCTTTTAGAACTGGAATTATTACTTGTTCTTGACGTCTGAGAGTACTTCTCCTGCACGCCAGGCACAGTACTAGCGTCGCGGCTTGCTCTGCCAAGTCTCTCTATAATTCTGAGGGAATGTCGTCCACTGCAGGGGCCTTCTTTCGACGTAGGTACTTCGGTGCTCTGTCAAATTCTTCTCGCTGCTTCATGTCTTCCATCTCGTCTTCGTTTACTACCTTTACCATTTCTGTAGTATTGCGTTTAAGTTTATTTCCCTACTATAGCCCTTCTATGTATTCTTTTCATTCTTCAGCCTACCATCACTTCCAACGGGCTTGTCAGCTGAGCTCTTGATATTCTTACAGCTGATTCTATTTTATCCTAACGTCTTTGTTTTTCCCGTAGGTGCATTAAGCATGCAGCATCATGTGTGTGTCTCCATTCTTGCATTTTCCCTTTAGCCATTCCAGCTTAGGCATTTTGCACTTTATGTCAACATCATTTTTAGACAACTTTGTTAACATTTGCCTATTACATTTTGGAAATTTGTATACTTTCTGCTTTTGTCAATTAAATTCAGTAACTCTTGTTTTTGCCAAAGATTTCTACTGGGTCTTTTCTTTTTGCGTATATTTCATCTCTCAAACTACCTGTTCGTCTTCTGTTGTATTCCTTTACCCAGTTTCAGTCACTTGCAGTCCGATGCCCCCTTAAGTTTTGCTCTACAGTTCATAACAAATAAATTGTGGCCAGAGCTCACAACTGCTTCTGGAAATGTCTTACAATTTGAAATCTATTTCGAAGTCTCATCTTTTCCATTTAGTCCAGTCAAATAGCAGGTATCCCTTGCAAAAGGTGGGGTAGAAGAGTTTATTTTTTTAACTCGTTCATATGGTTGGAAAGATTAGAAAACTGAGTTTTGCCAACAAAATTTCGCTTGGTAAAACTTTCTGCAGTCAAAAAGACTTGGAAAATTTCGGCCTTTTTCAGTTTTTTTCAAAATATCTCAGTTTCATTTGCACCTATCGCTTTGACGTCTATTTTCTTTTTTAAAGAGCACAAATTTCTCTACAAATTTGATTCTTACCTTTTTTTCTACACCCAGCATCTAAGGCGCTACAGCGCGTCTTCTTACATCACTACCTGAAGTTCACTATGGGTCACCTCAGCCTTGGTATTTGTAAAGCTATAAATATAAAAATACATCATTAAGACACACACACACACACACACACACACACACACACACACTCAAAATAAATTGTCTCAGGAAACTGAACTATTATTAGCTGCAATAGGCAACGTAATTAGGTAGGTATTTATTCTTGTGTATATTAGCAACACAGTTGACATTAAAAACAAGCAGCTTTATTACAATTAAAATGCATTGTCAGTTACTAAAATATGTTGACAGTTCTGGGTGTGTAATACTTGTAATATCGCACTTTAGCGCATTTGAGACAGATATGAGCAACATTTCCAACGTTTTGAAGGGGCCAAGTTCCTCAGTGTCACCAGAAATACCTTGAGTTACGGATTCAGGGTCTGTGCACATCCTTTGGAAAAGAGTTATAGGATCAACAGGAGTAATTTTAGTGCTCCCAGCTTTTACAGAATTGAACGCAGAAAGGAGTCACAACTTTATCTTTTCTACGGAACTTTTACATCGTGGAAATTGTCACCAACTATTCTTTTCAAGCCTTTTTCCCCCTCTTCGTGACACATATGACAATTAACATCCTCCGTTCCGACAACACCACTGCTGAATTAACATCCTCCGTTCCGACAACACCACTGCTGATAGACATTATAAAATCACTTTCAGGGAAGGGAGGGTGCACTGAAAACCGATCACGCAGCTTACGCAAGTCTATGCCATCTCGTTCGATGCGACAACTTCTTGCATCTACATGCTGTTCTGATGTTACTGCGCTCACTTCCCAATACGACTCAATTTCTTCGCAAATGTTCTGCATGTGAATCATACCCAATGTCCATCTGGTTAATACACTATCCGTAATTCCTCGGCCAGAAGTAAGTCTTCCAGAACTCTTCATGGTTCTCATCAATGTTTGTTCTATAGTCATGTCAGAAGGAACCCCCGACCAATACTAATCTGATCGCCGGATTGTAAAATGTCCTTTCGTTGTGAACTTCTCATATTCTGATAAATCCATTTTTTCCTCGAGTCTCAACATATCCTGTAAGTAGAGATGGCCACTTTTAGCGTACATAAAATGTCCAGCTGAATGGAAGTAGGGAAGCATTTTTCGCACGCTTTCAAGATGAAGTTTCCAATTGCCTGAACGATCCGCTTCAATAAATTGTTTCATGAGAGTGACCATCTTGTACTACTGAACCCATAATTTTGCTGTGGGCCCCTACTTTCAATCGTTTTCAGGGCAGTTACAAATTTTTTTATGACTTGTTCCCTGAGAACACTGCTATCCTGGCCAACTGACAGTTCTGACTCACCACAAGGAGTGCCCAGTCCTTTCTTTTTCACATTGCGTCCACCACTCACCACAGTTTATTCGCAAATGAAACACAAATTCATGTCAGACATACTCATTTTCAGCACCACAACATATACTGAATGGAAGCGACTCCAAACTGTAGGACCCTTATTGTTGTGTGCTAATAGCTGTCAGCGCGCTGTGAACAATCACCAGAGACAATGCCTTCCGTCCGCCAAAGAATAAATACGCTTTTGTCCGCTGAAGAACAATTCCTACATACTTTTTCATATAACTGATCATTAACGTCAATCAACTGTAGAAAATGTACGGCACCTGCATGCAATCGTACTACAGATTGTAACTCAAATAAACTTCACGCAATCCGACGTGAATGTGTTCGTAGTTACTGAATATGATGCTGTTTGGCCGGCCGCGGTGGTCTAGCGGTTCTAGGCGCTCAGTCAGGAACCGCGCGACTGCTACGGTCGCAGGTTCGAATCCTGCCTCGGGCATGGATGTGTGTGATGTCATTAGGTTAGTTAGGTTTAAGTAGTTCTAAGTTCTAGGGGACTTATGACCACAGATGTTGAGTCCCATAGTGCTCAGAGCCATTTTTGATGCTGTTTGTCCTGGCCCTGCAGCAGAGTGAGATGGTAAATTCCAATGAATAACATAATGAGTAATATGTTTATACTACACAAATAGAAACTGAAATAACAGTGTTCAAAAATTAGGTAATTTACCACTTTGCTCGAAATCTGAAAAATTCGTACTTTTTGACGCGCTGTAGTGCCTTAGTTGCTAGGAGTAGAAAAAAATGGTTAGAATCAAATTTGTAGAGAATTTTGTGCTCTTTAAAAAAGAAAATAGACGTCAAAGCGATAGGAGCAAATGAAACAGATATTTTGAAAAACTGAAAAAAGTCGAAATTTTCGAAGTTTTTTGACTGCAGAAAGTTTTCCCAAGAGAAATTTTGTTGGAAAAACTTGGTTTTCTAACCTTTCCAACAATATGAACGAGTTAAAAAAATAAAATCTTCTACCCTATCTTTTGCAAGGTACAGGCTTTTTTTCTGACAGTTTTACTGGACTAATTATAATGTAATGTATCTGAAATCTTGCGATGTCTCCAGGTCTCTTCCACGTACAGAACCTTCTTTCACGATTCTTAAACCAAGTGATAGGTATAATTAAATTAAGCTCTGTGTATAATTCTACCAGCAAGCTTCGTCTTTCATTCCTTTTCCTCAATTCATGTTTTCCTACTATTTTTCCTTCTCCTGCTTTCCCTGCTACCGAATTCCCGTTGCTATCACAAATTTTTGGCTCCCAAACTACCTGTATTACCTTTATCTCATCATACGCCTTTTGAATCAGTTCATCGTCTATACTAGTAGTTGACATATAAACTTATACTATCGTGGTAGGTGTTGGCTTCGTGTCTATCGGGGGCTATGATATTGTGTTCACCATACTGTTCACAGTAGCTTACCCGCATTGCCATTTTCTTATTCATTATTAGAGCTACTCCTGAACTGCACCTATTTGATTTTGTATTTATCACCTTGTACTCACCTGACCAGAAGTCCTGTTCCACCTGCCGCCACACTTGTCGCACTATCCATATGCCTTTTTAAGTTAGCTAATCTACCTACCAGGTTAAGGGATCTAACTTCCGACGCTCCGAACCGTAGGAAGCCAGTTTTATTTTCTGATGACGATATCCTCCAGAGTAGTCTTCGCTAGAAGATCCGATTGGAGGTATATTTTACCTCCGCAGTATTTTACACAAGAGGATGCCATTATTATTAAGCCATACAGTAGCGCTGCATGTCCTCGTGAAATGCAACGGGCATAGTTCCCCCTTGCTTTCTGCATTTCACAGTACCAACATAGCGAGGCCAGATGGGTAATATTACGTGGCCAGAGCAGTCAATCATGCTCAGTTAATTATCTTCCTGATTGTTGACCTCTACCTCTCTGAGGAGAGCATAAAAAGCCATCGCTGTCCAGAGCTGCACTTTCGTTGGTTATACCCCTTTTCTATTAAAACGTTTCTCCACTTCAAATTTTACCATCTGCAAATCGTGCATTTGTGATGTTGAGAAATACTACTCCCAGTGTAGTGGCTCTTTCCTACTTTCGTTAATCCCACTTATCGCTTTAGGTTGTGACACTGTTCTTGACCTGTGAAAGGCCGGCCGGCTTTGGTTCGTTGAACATGTTTAATATTCTGCCTATTGATTGGTGTATGTTCTCTTGGACAGTTCGGAGTGCTTTTGTGTCTTTGTCATTTGCGAATTCTTTGTTGGTATGTGGAGAGTTATTCTCACACGATGCGGGTAGTGCTCTTGCAGTGGACCTCTTGTGCTTCTTTGTTTATTTGGACTTTAACTTTTTTGTTGAGTATGTTCTATAGGACATGT
This sequence comes from Schistocerca nitens, assembly GCF_023898315.1. Taxonomy (NCBI): domain Eukaryota; kingdom Metazoa; phylum Arthropoda; class Insecta; order Orthoptera; family Acrididae; genus Schistocerca; species Schistocerca nitens. Next base: position 297,902,790 of record NC_064618.1, on the reverse strand, counting down.
CACAGCTGGGATGGTGCTTAAAACACTGGACTCGCATTCAACTGAGTTAAAATCCTTGTCCCACCATCAGGCAAATACTAGGATGGTTGAGGGAGGTAAGGCCAAATTTCCTTCCACATCCTTATCTCTCTGTCCGTAACGGGCACAAAGAGAAATAAAATGCTAACTTTATCTGTTTTTTGTTCAGATTGTTCGCTACCTGTTTGACATAACTATTTTTGGTAGCAAGTTTTTCATTGCCTCGCTATTCTTTTTTTTTTTTTAACCCGGATGAGATGTATCTGTAGGAATAGCAAATATTTGAGGAGATACTTGAAGGTCTGCCAGGCATGTAGCTAGATTGATTTATCATTGTGGAACAAATTTTCGAAAGCATAACGTACCAACATCATCAGGTTACTCCTGCTGATGGATATCCTGGTCCATTAAGCGCGATACAAGTATACTGCACGCAGATAGCTGTGCAGACGGGAGCGGCAGTGGTGGGGGCTGCGGGCAGGCACTGTAGGGGAAATGCCGGGAGCTGGAGGTGACCTGCCGCACTACTCACCTCTCCTTTGGTTAGCATCTGAAAAGAATTCCACCGAAAATGCAGCACCGAGCGGTTCTAGGCGCTTCAGTCCAGAACCACACGGCTGCTACGGTTCGAATCCTGCCTCAGGCATGGATATGTTGAAAGGTGGCTACACTGAGCCACAGCGCCAGAGATCGCGCTAGAGAGTATTGTTCCGCCGCCTCCACTGGCAGTGATTATTGAGATGTCGTAGTGGGCAGTGCTTGTCGAGGACTCGTAGTAGTCAGTGTGTGTTGAGATGTGCTAGTGGGCAGTGTTTGTCGAGATGTTGTTCCATGTTTTATGCAGTTGTTGATGGGCTAGACAGCACATGGTTCGAATGGAAATACTGTAATGATCAGAGTGCTTTTCGTCAATATATATGAAGGTAAAATATTCCGTGTCTTTTTTTCATTATTTCAGTGTCTTAAATAATGCGTCATTACAGGTTCAGTCAACAAAGCATCTGGCTTGTGTTCTTGGATTAGAGTATAATTCTGGTTCTCTTGAGTAATTATGGTATTTTTATTTTCTTTAATTAATTCAGTATAAATTATATTTAAAATTTCTTGTGTTATTGAAGAGGAACCGTGCCAGATGCGTACGTTGAGTTACACTTCCACACACAGAACAGTGACACTTGTGCTTTGGTCTCGTAGGTTTTATAGTTGCTGGGGACTTAATTAATTAATTGTGTTAACGAAAATTTTCATTTCATTCTTTGTTGTTGTTCTATGCAGTCAGATTGCGTAATAATACTAGTCAGGGCCAACCGTTTACGAGACTTCGTAATCGGACAGACAGCTACTAAATCAAGAAATTAAAATTATTTGCATTATATATTAAATAAGCCCCCATGCAATGTGTGATGTTCTAAGTCTAGGAGACTGATGACCTCAGATGTTAAGTCCCATAGTTCTTAGAGCCATTTGAACCATTTGAATAACCATGTAGCAAAATACTCTCCTCTTTGTGTGCTATCATATGCCAAAATCTCATTTTGATATCTGAAACCGTTTATGAAATATGAGGAATGTTGTGGATATTTCACTCTGCCTATATGGCTGGCGCGGTGCGATCGCAAATGAGTGCGCTACGTCAGGGCAATTTTCTTGCGATTGGTGACAGATAGAGACCTCCACCCAAGTCTAAAGAAAAACTCGATACGTTAGCTAAATTTCATACGCAGCAACATATTACATAATACGCACCAAATCCAAAATCATAGCGACCCCTGCGAATTTCTCGCAGTGTCTTACCTTCACGTAAACATGACAATAATCATGGCCATTAACCAAATGATGGGCACATCATAATGAACCAGACATATAAAGCTACAAGTAAAGCAAAAAAGAACTTTTTATCGAGTAGTTTCTGTAAAATCGTTTGAGAAAGATTACAGGGCGTCCGCCTAGATTCTGACATCGCCGACTGGCTACGAGGTGGTAAACGTTTGTGGGCCTACTCTTCGGAACGAACGAATTAACTCGCCCAGCATTTTGGACGAAAAGTGGTCACTGCGCGTCGGCTACCGTATCCTGCTCGGACTTTTCTACTGGTCGTCTACCCCCTCCACTGACCCCCTGTATGGAACGAGCGACATGGCCGTCGTGGTGGAGGGAGTAGCTCGCAGCTCGTTTCCGCTGCCGGCCGGAGTGGCCGTGCGGTTCTAGGCGCTACAGTCTGGAACCGCGTGACCGCTACGGTCGCAGGTTCGAATCCTGCCTCGGGCATGGATGTGTGTGATGTCCTTAGGTTAGTTAGGTTTAAGTAGTTCTAAGTTCTAGGCGACTGATGACCTTAGAAGTTAAGTCCCATAATGCTCAGAGCCATTTGAACCATTTTCGTTTCCGCTGCGTTTGGAGAATTTTCAGTGCCGGAGCCCACCCTCGACTAAATTGAAATCCATTGTTCTTGTTGACGGGGTTCTCATGTAGTCGGATTTCGACAGTCTCCTTGTGTACACAGTCCCAATAGTAGGATATGCTACGCAGAATTTTTGCAGCTTTTTATTTCATTTTGTGGTTGGTTTCAAGGCAATGTTTAGCAATTGCTGCTTTTGTGAGCTGCTGGAGGTCGGCGTGTCTATTGTGTTCCGTGCACCTTTCTTCAATTACACGAATCAGCAGGAGTAACATATTCTCAGTTCGAATATAATGAATTTCCTTGAGACAGAAGTTGCTGTCCATTCATCAGCACGGCTTTAGAAAGCATCGCTCCTGCGAAACGCAACCCGCCCTTTTTTCACATGATATCTTGCGAACCATGGATGAAGGGTATCAGACGGATGCCGTATTCCTTGACTTCCGGAAAGAGTTTGACTCGGTGCCCCACTGCGACTCCTAACTAAGGTACGAGTTTATGGGATTGGTTCCCAAGTATGCGAGTGGCTCGAAGACAAGTAATAGAACTCAATACGTTGTCCTCGATGGTGAGTGTTCATCGGAGGTGAGGGTATCATCTGGACTGCCCCAGGGAAGTGTGGTAGGTCCGCTGTTGTTTTCTATCTACATAAATGATCTTTTGGAGAGGGTGGATAGCAATGTGCGGCTGTTTGCTGTGTGCGGCTGTTTGCTGTGTGCGGCTGTTTGCTGATGATGCTGTGGTGTACGGGAAGGTGTCGTCGTTGAGTGACTGTTGGAGGATACAAGATGACTTGGACAGGATTTGTGATTGGTGTAAAGAATGGCAGCTAACTCTAAATATAGATAAATGTAAATTAATGCAGATGAATAGGAAAAAGAATCCCGTAACGTTTGAATACTCCATTAGTACACGTCGATTAAATATTTGGGTTTAACATTGCAGAGCGATATGAAGTGGGACAAGCATGTAATGGCAGTTGTGGGGAAGGCGGATAGTCGTCTTCGGTTCGTTGGTAGAATTTTGGGAAGATGTGGTTCATCTGTGAACGACATCGCTTATAAAACACTAATACGACCCCTGCTCGAGCGTTTGGGATCCCTATCAGGTCGGATTGAGGGAGGACATGAAGCAATTCAGAGGCGGGCTGCTAGATTTGTTACTGGTATGTTTGATCATCACGCGAGTGTTACGGAAATGCTTCAGGAACTCGGGTGGGAGTCTCTAGAGGAAAGGGAGGAAATTTAGAAAACCAGCATTTGAGGCTGACTGCAGTACAATTTTACTGCCGCCAACTTACATTTCGTGGAAAGACCACAGAGATAAGATAAGAGAGATTAGGGCTCGTACAGGGGCATATAGGCAGTCATTTTTCCCTCGTTCTGTTTGGGAGTGTGTAACCTCCCGCCCACTTATCGACTTTAATGACAGTGAAAAATTAAACCGCGTGTACCTAATGGAAATTTGGGAAAAGCAATCGTCACCGAAGTTAATCTGTCGGTAAAGAGGGAGGAAAGGGTTACATCTAAATGAAAGGAAAAATGCAAATGAAACTGGTGGAAATTAATTTTGAAAAGGGGTAAAGTTAATAAAGAAAGTAAATGTGCGGCCGTTACGTTAACAATTAACTAGTGGTAATTAGATATTTGCGATTTGGGGAAAATTACGGTCGCCAGTCCTATGGACAATTACTATAGTAACTGAAAAAGAAAGGTTATTACACATATAATTAGCACTAGAAGCGTGGCAACTGAAGGTTGACACGTGTAGTGTGAAAACTGCAAGTTTGTCAGAAGTAATAAATTTCGCTACACTCTGACTTAATTTAGCAAAAGAATTAATAAAACCGGAAAATCGAAAGTTAATTTAGTGACTGAAGTTAATAGTGAGCTTTCTTTCTGAAGCACATCGAAATTCAGTAAAATACGGTTAGTCTTGGACTACCTCAACAATCATTTCAAAAGCAACTTGACTCTACGCAATTTAGAAATAAGAGATTTAACTTTGAACTTGAATTAAATGATTCTGAACAATTAACAATAGTAAAATTTAGTACGTACCAAGCTGAGCTGCAGTCACAGGTAAGCTAAAATACGGTAACAAAACTCGCACTCTTAATTTGTGCTTGTGTAATCTAAATATTGTAGCCAGCTATGAATACCTTAACTGAACTTTGAAATTAAAGCAGTGAAATCGAGTGATGCTGGCGTTTGAATTTCAACAACACTCGGGTTCATTCCGGAAAAGGAAGGGACCCATGCTACGTTGCTGTAATTTAGTTATGAAAATGGAACAGTTTGAAAAGCTGAGGTCTGCCATACAGTAATAAAACTTTACGTGCTTCCAGTCTTCCTTGTTGCTTGATTGAAGGTTTGAAGCCGTCGATCGAGGAGGTGGCGACAGTCACTCACTGTCGGTCGTCGCTGTTGCAGAAGCTGGATGTTGGCGCGCCTTCTTCTCGACACGGTCACCAGGCGAAACGGGCTCTTGATGTGCGCCAGCTAATGCTTCCCGTCCGCGACACCGTGTCAGAAACTATCATAACAAGTCGAGCGCAATTACATGCTGCTCAACCCCGAAAACGCGGCAACTCGCGGGAGCGCCACACAACACACCTGCTCCACTGCACTACTCCAGCCAGACTCTCTCTGCTCTCGCTCCACGCGACAGAGTTAACACTACCAAAGATCCTAAACACTTTCGTTCTTCACACGACCTATCGATGTATTCGTTCGATAGCATAGTTTTCGCAAGGCCAGACCCAGCGTATAAATACAAATAATATTCACAAAACAAACCAATTATACATCGACATAAATGCATATATATACAAATAGTAAAACAATTACAATATACAAAGACACAGAAATGTTATATCTTCAGGTAACAAAATAAGGAAAAAAAATTTGCAGTGCAATAGATGGAAATAGGAGGATATGCATTTCCGGCGTTACAAGTGGAACAGGGAGAGAAGATGCTAGTTGTCTTGCGAGGTACCCTCCGCCACGCACCGTATGGTGGATTGCGGAGTATGTATGTAGATGTGATGTAACTTTATGATGATGGCACGTACGTCGTCGAGAACCATATTCGCCGGGAAAATCTACGAAACACGTCTCAGGAGATGATACCATAGACGAATCTGAATACGAGTAAAACATTTCATATAACATGTGTCCAATTTTTCTTGGTTGGAGAGATAAAGCCTTTAGAATGTAACCCAAACAAATACTCACAAAACTATTAAGCAAAGGCAAATGATTAAATCCAAAGCTGATTCCCACAAATTCCACTCCGACTTCGACATATTTTAGAGTTCTCTTGACAATACTACGTGTATCCCTTCTGAAGTCGTCTTGGAGTTCTTTTGTGAAGGGCGCACTATTCGTCTCTTGGGTTCACTTTTCCATTATAAGCTTCGCCTTTCAATAACCCCCACAGGCAAAAATCTAAAACGATAAGGTCCAGAGACCTTTATGGTCAAAGAAACGTGACCATTTCTCCCGATCCGTCGTTCGGGGAGTGTTAGGTTTCGATGGTACGTCACCTGACTACCAGAATGTGCAAGGGTCGCGTCATGTTGGAAGAACATACCCATCCTTATAGTTAAAGGAACCTCTTCCGGTGACGCTAGAAGTTCATTTTCAAGATTATCTAGACAAAAGGGACCTTACGACGCTGCACAACAGGCCCAATCAAGTGATTGTCCATCATACTGCAGCACACACTTACTGAAAACCATTCCTGAACATCTCTCTCCCCAAAGGCGTGTGGGTTTTAGTCGGACCACCGCTGTGAGTTACGAGTGTTATTGATAAAGTTACGAGTGAAAGCGGCTTTATCAGCAAACAGTATAAATGGGGTTACTCGACGATTTGCTATTGGCCAGTGACAAATTACTATCGTTTACCTACATCTCCTTCTAAATGTGTTGAGTCTGCTGTAAATAATAATGACAGAGACCGTGCTTACGAATATCTGTCATGTCCTTTTGTGTGGGACACCGATACGTGTAGAAATTTGATGGTGCTTGTTGGACTACTACGTGCTACCAGCTGAATAATGTCTTCTACTTCATCCACACTCCGTTCGTTTGCACGTGCAGATGAAGTATGACTGATGGGTACTGCTCCAGTCACAGACATTATAATGAAAACACGATTAAACACTCTTAAATCTTGTACTCTGCGTTTAGGACATCGTGTACCCTATTCTCTACAAATAATAGCAGTGTTTCCTTTCCAAAATCCGTACACAAATATCATACTGATATACTTAGCATCTGCAAATACGTGTGGTAAGCTTAAACGATACAGTAAAACTGGCCAACATATCACAGTCAGAATCACAGTTGAAGAATTCAGTTTTTCAAACTCAAACACGGCTTCACGACTTGAACTTCGAAACAAAAATGACAATCGACAAATATTTTATTTAGAGTATGGCTAATACAGACGTATCATAGAATTAAATTACATATACACATGTACATATTTACACACAAGAAACTTAAGTTTGTCTTTACAACTGAATATCCAGTCCTACAATCCAGCGCACTGCATCTGGAGTTGCTAGCAGGAAATCCTCCTCAGCACCGTGATAGGCTCGAATCCTGCATTCACTGACAATGTGGTGAACAGTCTGGTATGGAGCCCCGCAGTCACAGGCCGGATCAGGCAGCTTCTTCCACTTAAAGAGAGCATCCCTCCATCGGCCATGGCCGGTTCGGATTCTGTTGAGAGTAGTCCAGGTCTTGCGTTGTAGGTCGAATCAACTTGGACGTGTAGCACCTGAGAAGATGTTATGCAGGCGCACATCTGTCACTGCTTCCCACCGACATTTTCATTCTTCGAGAGGTTTGAAATCCTTAGCAACCACGTCAGCAGCATCGCACAGAGTTGAATGGCGTGATTTCAGTCTCTTACGATTTAAAAGTGGCAGGTCGCTATGCACGGGTAGGTTAGAATACCTGAAGATGTGCAATTCTCTCATAAGGGCAGCACGTAGATCAGGAGGCATTATAGCGGTTAACAGTGGAAGCCAATAAACCGGAGTAGGTCTGATTGCGCCAGATATTTTGCGCATTCTCTTATTCAGCTGGGTGTCAGCAAGGATGACACCAAGATATTTTGGGTTCCAATTCTGACGAAGAATTCTGTCTCTGAAACTTATTTCCAGCTTTACGTTCGCCAACCGATTGTTTAAATGGAAGCAACACAATTTTGGTTTACTCACACTGGGTTGGAGTCTCCAGATTTTGAAGTAATTTAACAAATTTAACAAATGAACCCATAGCGACTGGAATACCAACGCATGAAATGAAAACTTATCACTATAACCAGATGTGTCTCTGTAACGAATAAAAATTGGACGTACGTTGCATGGAATGTTTTACTCGAATTATGCTTTTTTCCCGAGGACATGCAGCTTTACTGTATGATTAAATGATGATGGCGTCCTCTTGGGTAAAATATTCCGGAGGTAAAATAGTCGCCCATTCGGATCTCCGGGCGGGGACTACTCAAGAGGACGTCGTTATCAGGAGAGAGAAAACTGGCATTCTACGGATCGGAGCGTGGAATGTCAGATCCCTTAATCGGGCAGGTAGGGTAGAAAATTTAAAAAGGGAAATGGATAGGTTAAAGTTAGATATAGTGGGAATTAGTGAAGTTCGGTGGCAGGAGGAACAAGACTTTTGGTCAGGTGATTACAGGGTTATAAATACAAAATCAAATAGGGGTAATGCAGGAGTAGGTTTAATAATGAATAAAAAAATAGGAGTCCGGGTTAGCTACTACAAACAGCATAGTGAACGCATTATTGTGGCCAAGATAGACACAAAGCCCATGCCTACTACAGTAGTACAAGTTTATATGCCAACTAGCTCTGCAGATGATGAAGAAATTGATGAGATGTATGACGAGATAAAAGAAATTATTCAGGTAGTGAAGGGAGACGAAAATTTAATAGTCATGGGTGACTGGAATTCGTCAGTAGGAAAAGGGAGAGAAGGAAACATAGTAGGTGAATATGGATTGGGGGGAAGAAATGAAAGAGGAAGCCGCCTTGTAGAATTTTGCACAGAGCATAACTTAATCATAGCTAACACTTGGTTCAAGAATCATAAAAGAAGGTTGTATACCTGGAAGAATCCTGGAGATACTAATAGGTATCAGATAGATTATATAATGGTAAGACAGAGATTTAGGAACCAGGTTTTAAATTGTAAGACATTTCCAGGGGCAGATGTGGATTCTGACCACAATCTATTGGTTATGAACTGCAGATTGAAACTGAAGAAACTGCAAAAAGGTGGGAATTTAAGGAGATGGGACCTGGATAAACTGAAAGAACCAGAGGTTGTAGAGAATTTCAGGGAGAGCATAAGGGAACAATTGACAGGAATGGGGGAAAGAAATACAGTAGAAGAAGAATGGGTAGCTTTGAGGGATGAAGTAGTGAAGGCAGCAGAGGATCAAGTAGGTAAAAAGACGAGGGCTAATAGAAATCCTTGGGTAACAGAAGAAATATTGAATTTAATTGATGAAAGGAGAAAATATAAAAATGCAGTGAATGAAGCAGGCAAAAGGGAATACAAACGTCTCAAGAATGAGATCGACAGGAAGTGCAAGATGGCTAAGCAGGGATGGCTAGAGGACAAATGTAAGGATGTAGAGGCTTATCTCACTAGGGGTAAAATAGATACTGCCTACAGGAAAATTAAAGAGACCTTTGGAGAGAAGAGAACCACTTGTATGAATATCAAGAGCTCAGATGGCAACCCAGTTCTAAGCAAAGAAGGGAAGGCAGAAAGGTGGAAGGAGTATATAGAGGGTTTATACAAGGGCGATGTACTTGAGGACAATATTATGGAAATGGAAGAGGCTGTAGATGAAGATGAAATGGGAGATAAGATACTGCGTGAAGAGTTTGACAGAGCACTGAAAGACCTGAGTCGAAACAAGGCCCCGGGAGTAGACAACATTCCATTAGAACTACTGATGGCCTTGGGAGAGCCAGTCTTGACAAAACTCTACCATCTGGTGAGCAAGATGTACGAGACAGGCGAAATACCCTCAGACTTCAAGAAGAATATAATAATTCCAATCCCAAAGAAAGCAGGTGTTGACAGATGTGAAAATTACCGAACTATCAGTTTAATAAGTCACAGCTGCAAAATACTAACACGAGTTCTTTACAGACGAATGGAAAAACTGGTAGAAGCGGACCTCGGGGAAGATCAGTTTGGATTCCGTAGAAATGTTGGAACACGTGAGGCAATACTAACCTTACGACTTATCTTAGAAGAAAGATTAAGGAAAGGCAAACCTACGTTTCTAGCATTTGTAGACTTAGAGAAAGCTTTTGACAACGTTAACTGGAATACTCTCTTTCAAATTCTGAAGGTGGCAGGGGTAAAATACAGGGAGCGAAAGGCTATTTACAATTTGTACAGAAACCAGGTGGCAGTTATAAGAGTCGAGGGGCATGAAAGGGAAGCAGTGGTTGGGAAAGGAGTGAGACAGGGTTGTAGCCTCTCCCCGATGTTATTCAATCTGTATATTGAGCAAGCAGTAAAGGAAACAAAAGAAAAATTCGGAGTAGGTATTAAAATTCATGGAGAAGAAGTAAAAACTTTGAGGTTCGCCGATGACATTGTAATTCTGTCAGAGACAGCAAAGGACTTGGGAGAGCAGTTGAACGGAATGGACAGTGTCTTGAAAGGAGGATATAAGATGAACATCAACAAAAGCAAAACGAGGATAATGGAATGTAGTCAAATTAAATCGGGTGATGCTGAGGGGATTAGATTAGGAAATGAGACACTTAAAGTAGTAAAGGAGTTTTGCTATTTGGGGAGTAAAATAACTGATGATGGTCGAAGCAGAGAGGATATAAAATGTAGACTGGCAATGGCAAGGAAATCGTTTCTGAAGAAGAGAAATTTGTTAACATCGAGTATAGATTTAAGTGTCAGGAAGTCGTTTCTGAAAGTATTTGTATGGAGTGTAGCCATGTATGGAAGTGAAACATGGACGGTAACCAGTTTGGACAAGAAGAGAATAGAAGCTTTTGAAATGTGGTGCTACAGAAGAATGCTGAAGATAAGGTGGGTAGATCACGTAACTAATGAGGAGGTATTGAATAGGATTGGGGAGAAGAGAAGTTTGTGGCACAACTTGACTAGAAGAAGGGATCGGTTGGTAGGACATGTTTTGAGGCATCAAGGGATCACAAATTTAGCATTGGAGGGCAGCGTGGAGGGTAAAAATCGTAGAGGGAGACCAAGAGATCAATACACTAAGCAGATTCAGAAGGATGTAGGTTGCAGTAGGTACTGGGAGATGAAGAAGCTTGCACAGGATAGAGTAGCATGGAGAGCTGCATCTAACCAGTCTCAGGACTGAAGACCACAACAACAACAATGCTATACTATCACTTCGTAAATAGAATGACAGAAAAAAATCGCAACACTCAGGAGTTGCGCGACGTGAACCTAAGCTGGTAGGCATGTTTTTACATCTGAAAGGAGACGTCTACTCAACTTTCAAGCCAGTCGCATAAGAGTGACGCTACTATGAGGACGCAAGCAAAGTTTGCTTCAAATACAAACTGTGACGGTAGTGAGCTTTAGTTACCTTTGAGACTGAATGTGGTGAGTTGATGTTAATCGAGACTGCCTTCATCTACACCTCATTGAGTTTGAGCGAGCTCGTGTAATAGAGCCACGAGAAGTTGGACGTTTCTTTTGCCGTGTTGCAGAAAGACTGGGCAGAAATGTAGCCACTGTAAATGATTACTGGCAGCGTTGGCCAGAAGAATGTACGGTCGCAAGACGACCGGGGTCTGGACCGCCACGTGGCACTACTACTACGGAGATGGAAGACCACCGTGCTCGGCATATGGCTCTGGCGAATTTGCAGCAGCAGTCTGAGCCGCAGTTGGCACCATAGTGACACAACGAACTGTTACAAGTCGGTTACTTCAAGAGCAGCTCCGAGCCAGACGCCCTGTAGCGTGCACTCCTCTGGCATCAAACCACCGCTATTTGCGACTTCAGAGATGTCAAGTGCAACATGTACGGAACTCCATCCTACAAACTGACATCCGGCACCTGTGTCACAATCCACGCACGTTTGCATGTCTACGATTAAAATTCAGGCATCTGCACCGGTTATTAATGTACCAGCATCTCACGTTTGCAACGGCTTATCTCGCGCTTTTAATTAACTTGTTATCTTGCAGTGTTAATCACTTAAATATGTCACCTAGACAAATCTCATTACTCCGCATTAATCATGTTTTGGTGCTATAATTTTTCCGTTAGAATATTTATTATGTCTCTGAAACACCCCGCACATTAACTGGACATTTCTACAGGGTATTCTCAAACTATTCGTTCAAATTAATTCATGAGGAAGGAGCCATCAAAACAAATATACACGCATCAAAAAAATTTTGCGTTACCCCGGTACCCAGAATTCCTGAAGATAGACGTTGACTGTGGATATAGTATCACAGACACAGTACATTTGACTGTTCAGAGATGTCTCTAAACCCACCCAAAGATGTAAACATCCTTGCATGTGCAGCGCCTATTAGACGGAGGGGATACGACAGCCGATCAGTTCAAGTCATTTCACGAGGAAGGAGGTACACGGCTCGTGTTGTCTGTAGTTCAACCATGCCTAAACGGTCAACACCGCGGTTCGATCGCGTACGCATTGTTACTTTGTGCCAGAAATGGCTCTCAACAAGGGAAGTGTCCAGGCGTCTCGGAGTGAACCAAAGCGATGTTGTACGGACATTGAGGAGATACAGAGAGAAAGGAACTCTTGATGACATGCGTCGCTCAGGCTGCCCAATGGCTACTACTGCAGTAGATGACCGCTACCTACGGATTATGGCTCGGAAGAACTCTGACAGCAACGCCACCATGTTGAATAATGCTTTTCGCGCAACCACAGGACGTCCTGTTACGACTCAAACTGTGAGCAATAGGGTGCATGACCCGCAGCTTCACTCCCAAGATCCATGGCGAGGTCCATCATTGAAACCACGACACCATGCAACGCGGTATGGATGGGCCAACAACGTGCCCAATTGACCGCTCAGGATTGGCATCACGTTCTCTTCACCGATGAGTGTCGCATATGCCTTCAACCAGACAGTCATCGGAGACATGTTTGGAGGCAACCCGGTCAGGCTGAACGCATTAGACTCACTGTCCAACGAGTGCAGCATATACCACATGTGAATGCCATCCTCTGACTGACAGTGCTTCCATATCTGCAGCATATTGGCAACGCATTCGTCTTCATGGACTACAATTGGCGCCTCCATCGTGCACATCTCGTGAATGAATTCCTTCAGGATAACGACATCGCTTGACTAGAATGGCCAGCGTGTTCCCGAGACATGAACCCTATCGAACATGCATGGGATAGACAGAAAAGAGCTGTTTATGGACGGCGTGACCCACCAACTACTGTGAGGTATCTACGGCGAATCGCCGTTGAGGAGTGGGACAGTCTGAACCAACAATGGCCTGATAGTATGCCACGACGAGTACAGGCATGCATCAATGCAAGACGTGCTACTGGGTATTAAAGGTACTGGTGTGTACAGCAGTCTGGACCACCACCTCTGAAGGTCTCGCTGTATGGTGGTACAACATGCAATGTGTGATTTTCATGAGCAATAAAAAGGGCGGAAATGATGTTTATGTTCGTCTCTATTCCAGTTTTCTATACAGGTTCCGGAACTCTCGGAACCGAGCTGATGCAAAACTTTTTTTTTTATGTGTGTATTTCGAAAAGGAATATATAGTCTCTGATGTCAGTTTGTAATTTAGGGAACATTTTTTTAGTGGTGCTGACGTAACCTTTTGTGTCTGTCTCGCTGACTGGAAATGTGTACTGACGTTCAATATCAACAGTTCGCATTTTGGGCACATGCGAATCCACACTTTACTCGACCTCTTGCTCATAACAGCGCTGCGGTGTTAATGTGTGGGCCGACATTCTCGGTGATGTGTTGACTGGGTCATACATTCTTCCATTCCGCCTCAACGGACAGACATATCGCGTCTCCGTGGACTCTGTGTTGGCAGAGCTGCTGGAGGATGCAACTCTGAATGCTAGGCATAGGGCCGGCCGCTGTGGCCGAGCGGTTCTAGGCGCTTCAGTCCCGAACCTCGCTGCTGCTACGGTCGCAGGTTCGAATCCTGCCTCGTTCATGGATGTGTGTGATGTCCTTAGGTTAGTTAGGTTTAGGCAGTTCTAAGTGTAGGGGACTGATGACGTCAGATGTCAAGTTCCATAGTGCTCAGAGCTATTTGAACCATTTTGAAGCTGGGCATAGGAGATACTTCCAGCGCGATGGGGTGCCAGCCCACTTGAGCACTACCATGAAGAATCATCTGAGAGCCACCTTCGGGTAATCGATGGATGGGCCGAGATGGCCCTGTGAGCTAGCCACCCAGGTCACCTAATCTGAATTTCTACCTCTGTAGGCATATGAAGCAGCTGGTAGGGCATGAAACCAGTGTGGAAACAGAAGAAGACGTCGTTGTTATAATTGCTGTCGCAGCTAGTACTAGTGCGGACAAGCCAGGAATCTTCGAATGGACACGACATTCAATAGTCCGAAGATGTAATGCGTCCATACCGGCCAATGTCGCGCATTCGAGCAGTCCCTGTGAATGCCACTGCTGTTATTAGCATGCTTAACTTCCTTCGGTGTATAACGTCCCTATCATCAGAAACTGCCGTTGGGGGCCACGTGTATCCTCACTAAATGTATTTGTTTTGATGTTCTCTACCTCTTGTATTAATTTGAACGAACAGTTTTGGAACACCCTATATACTCTGCCCGTTTAGGTCAATAATTCTTTAACATAGCAATCACAACAAAAAGAATGACATTTGGAAATTTAGTCATAGAGGCGTACGTATCTTAGCACAGTAACCCACACAGCATAGCAAATAATTCTATGCTTCCACGAGTTTATATCAAAATTATCCGCCTGCAAAGTGGTAAAATAAAGTGTGTTTGTCCCGAGAGAGGTCAAAAAATAATCCCAAAATATGCCCAGCAAGTTAACACTGGCGCATACTACTCACACAATTACTTTAATAAAATTGTGTAACTGCTTCCTAACCTGTTGACAATGTTAATGAGTATCAGGTGAAACGACATTTCCAAAACCCACTGTCCGAGCAACGTGAACGTCAGCGACTGGAATTATCTGCTGAGGCAATGTACCTAACGTAAGTAAATTATTTACTTAGGCGAAGGAAGAAGTAAGAATATTGTATTAGCAGACAACAACCTCATTCGCGGGGATTCCGCTTCTCGAAATAACAACTGATGATTTTGGAATGCGTTTTTGAGGGAGATTCTTGTATATGTTTAAGTGTATAATGGAGTGCTTCTTTATCACTGCCTCATAAGTACAACATATGAACGGTTAAAATAAACAGGCGGGGGAGTTCGTGTTTCTCCAATAAATGTCTTCTATGACATTCCTTACAATAAAAAATGTTTGTGTGAAAACCTATGGGACTTAACTGCTAAGGTCATCAGTCCCTAAGCTTACACACTACTTAAATTATCCTAAGGACAAACACACACACCCATGCCCGAGGGAGGACTCGAACCTCCGCCGGGACCAGCCGCACAGTCCATGACTGCAGCGCCCCAGACCGCTCGGCTAATCACGCGCGGCCCTTACATTAAAGTAATGCGACCTTGTGGGGTCAGCCATTGATAGAAGTTCAAAAGAATAGTCAGCCAAGAACTAGAAAAATATGTACCCAACAGAACAATTAAAGATTCAAGAGACTCCCGTGGTACACAGACAATAACTGGAAGCATCTGCAGAAAAAGCGGCTACTGCAAAATATGTGAAAAAACAAATCATAAATCCGCAGATAGGCGTATGTTGATTGCAACGCACTCAGCTACGAGAACAGCAATGCTCGAAGCATCAATAACTATCGTATCAAAATATTGTCACAGGGCCTATCTCAACACCCCAAGCAGTTATAAGCATACATTTAGGCTGCCAATGGCACAAAAGTCAATGGTCAGATTATATAGCAGACGGTACAGGAAACTAAATAGAAAACAGTAGAACAAAACTCGAGATGATGAATTATACGGTACCCCTGCTAAGACGAGTGACCTGTTAATCACTGTCAGTGGTGTTGAAAAGCAGGTTGAATCGCTAAAGTTCAGTAAGGCCCCAGGGTACGATGCGACGTTGTGTACGGAACAGGTAAATAAATTAGCGCCGTTCTTAACCATGATTTACATGAGATCCTTTGAGCAGAGATATTATCCGGTATTTAGGAAAGAGCACAGGTCACTGACAACTGATCCACAAAGCTTCCGTCCTGTATCACTCACATCCGCTTGCACCAGAATGGTAGAACATTTTCTGACTGCAAAGGTAATGATATATCTGGAAGAAAATAACTTTCACCATGAAAATAAAAATGATTTCCTAAAACATCGATAATTTAAAACCCAACTTGCGCTATTCACACGCTATAATCATTGCCATTGGCAGAGTAAAGAAAGTTGGTTCGGTGTTTTTAGAATTCCGAAAAGTTTTTGATTCTATAACGCATCGACGTCTTCTAAAGAAATAACTTGCTTTGCAACACTTTATTCTCAAGGGACGGTCATCGATAGTCACTGGAATAATATCTAGTGTGCCCCATTCGAATGTAACACGGTATTATCGTTGTTGTTTACATTATTTACAATGGGACTTAAAGAAGTAAGTTACACATTATAGTGGCAGACCAAGTAAATTTTATTTTATTTCATTTTCCAGTATTTAATTTAACATTATCACTTTCACATGATCGCATCACAAAACAGCAAACAAACACATCTTGTAAATAATTATCTACTCTACAACACACTCAAATTTCAATTTTCAGTGCAGAAATCTGTAAGAAATTGTACATTG
The DNA here is from genome assembly GCF_023898315.1 of Schistocerca nitens. Classification (NCBI taxonomy): domain Eukaryota; kingdom Metazoa; phylum Arthropoda; class Insecta; order Orthoptera; family Acrididae; genus Schistocerca; species Schistocerca nitens. Next base: position 297,886,390 of record NC_064618.1, on the reverse strand, counting down.
AGTAATTTCTTAGACGACAGATTTGTAGAATTGACGTTAGAGTTCTTTTGAGGAAGAAGGCATACTTATCATAACAATAGTTAATATCATGTAATTTGTGGTGATGCGTAGTCATACAGGACCAGAAATCTTTGTTACTCCTGTCCCTTTTTAAGAATAAGTAAATCACCGTGTGTCCCTTTAACCAGTTGACGGCATTTTTCTTCATGTTCGAGTATGAGTCTTCATCTGGGTGTAGACTGCTCGTCGGTCTTACGGTGTTGGGCCATGATCATTGATATTTGCTAATTTATTCTGGTGAACGATGATACGTTGTTTGCTTTACCGCGTATAAATTTGTGTTCCTCGTTATCAGGAGGTTTGCAGGTGGCTAACAGTGGAGAATATGCCAGATGAATTGAGTGTAGTCGTGAGTTTGTTGGGATTTCCCTGTTGACACCGTAGTATCACTTTGCCGTTACGTTTACTGAACGCCGCACTACAGTTCAAAGTGACACACTTACAGGATACTGTTTTTCAACAAAGTCATCAAGTCTCTGTTTATAACGGTCGGAACGTTCTGCCAGTTTTTCAATTCCTTGACGATGGAAATCCGCTTCTTGGTCACGGAACTTTAAGAGTAGCGCTGTGTGAATGACTTCATCGCAGCCGGCCGCTGTGGCCAAGCTGTTCCAGGCGCTTCAGTCTGGAACCGCGCTGCTGCTACGGTCGCAGGTTCTAATCCTGCCTCGGGCATGGGTGTGTGTGATGTCCTTAGGTTAAAATTACCAAATATGCAGCAACCAGTCGCAAAATCCTGTTTTATTTATTCACTTTTGCAAATCGATTTCAACTGATTAACAGCCATCATCGGTCCTTTCAACCAATACGTGCCCTGAGTAGTAATACTGTCTTAAGCAGAGGTCAAACATAAAGTCAAACGTAAAGTCCTTAGGTTAGTTAGGTTAAAGTAGTTCTAAGTCTACGGGACTGATGACCTCAGATGTTAAGTCCCATAGTGTTTAGAGCTATTTGAACCATTTTGTCCTCATCGCTCAAAATCCATCCCCTTCCCCCGATGTTCTTTCTTCTTGCCGAAATGATGCAAATCACATGGTGCAATATCTTCCTTCCTTCTTAATCAGCATCGCCCAGCTGTGTGGGACCAGAGTGAAATTATTGGCATCATTTCTGTACCGCTGGACGCGACATTACATTTGGTCGATGTGCCGCCATATTTTGACGTTTGTACCACAAGAATTGCACTGTCCCGCGTACTTCTGCTTTGGAGTACGCTTCCAGTTGCCGCGACATTTCAGTAGCATCCAGTGATGCACCTATCCTCCGTACCGCAACAGATCTTGTCTGCAGGAAACCCAGAACATGTACTCTTTTCTGACAATGTGCCACTCTTTTTGCGCAGTGGTCTTAGCGTGGGACGACATGTGTAACTTGCCTTCCCAAGTTTCTATTGGTGGCTTAGCAGATAGCGTTAACTGCAATCTCACGCTTTTGACGGATGATGCAGTTCCGTATGAGGAAACTGGATCGTTTAATAATTTCAGCAACATCCAGTTAGGCCTCAACAAAGCATTAGGCTGGTCCAAAGACTTGCAACTAAGCGCAAAAAAATGCGGTATTTGTGCTCTTCACGAAACGTAAAACAACAATATTCTTTGAATACATAATAAGTAAGTCACGCCTCGATCATGTCATACGAATGTCTGCTAGTAGCAGTGTAGTGTAACTGCAGAGGCTCAGCTGGAGGTAAAGCAGTTGTCGGGCTACGACCAAGTCGTAGGATACTGGAAAACTGCAGCTTGTCTACAAAACAAACTGTACGCAGTTCACTTGTATGGCTCACATTTGAATAACGCACAGTGTCTGGGAACCATACGAGGTCGTACCAACAGCGGATGTCGTGCGTGTACAAAGAAAAAAGGGCTGAACGTTCTCGAATGAGACAGTGTACTGTCCGCGCAAACGTGGTGTTACGGTATGGCGGTGTTTTACGTGCTTACACTGTGGTTCACTTACTGCGCTTAAGAAAACGCTAAATGCGGAAGGATATGAATACATTTTACGGTATTGTGTACTGTCTACACTAGAGGATGATTCTATCAGCATGAGGCTGTACCCTGTCATATAGCAGCATCTGTGAGGAATGGTTTGTGGACAACTCCTGAAATGAAGTGGACTGGCTAGAGTCCCGATCTGAATCCAGTGGAACACCTCCTGGATGAGTTACGCTACTGGCCATTAAAATTGCTACACCACGAAGATGACGTGCTACAGACGCGAAATTTAACCGACAGGAAGAAGATGCCGTGATACGCAAATAATTAGCTTTTCAGAGCATTCACACAAGGTTGGCGCCGGTGGCGACACCTACAACGTGCTGACACGAGGAAAGTTTCCAACCGATTTCTCATACACAAACAGCGGTTGACCAGCGTTGCCTGGTGAAACGTTGTTGTGATGCCTCGTGTAAGGAGGAGAAATGCGTACCATCGCGTTTCCGACTTTGATAAAGGTCGCATTGTAGCCTATCGCGATTGCGGTTTATCGTATCGCGACATTGCGCGCGCTTTGGTCGAGATCCAATGACTGTTGGCAGAATATGGAATCGGTGGATTCAGGAGGCTAATACGAAACGCCGTGCTGCATCCCAACGGCCTCGTATCACTAGCAGTCGAGATGACAGACATCTTATCCATCTGTTAAGGATCGTGCAGCCACGTCTCGATCCCTGAGTCAACAGATGGGGACGTTTCCAACACAACAACTATCTCCACGAATAGTTCGACGACGTTTGCAGCAGCATGAACTATCAGCTCGGAGACCATGGCTGCGGTTACCCTTGACGCTGCATCACAGACAGGAGCGCCTGCGATTGTGTAATCAACGACGAACCTGGGTGCACGAATGGAAAAAACGTCAATTTTTCGGATGAATCCAGGTTCTGTTTACAGCATCATGATGGTCGCATCCGTGTTTGGCGACATCGCGGTGAACGCACATTGGAAGCGTGTATTCGTCATCGCCATACTGGCGTATCACTCGGCGTGATGGTATGGGGTGCCATTGGTTTCACGTCTCGGTCACCTCTTGTTCGAATTGACGGCACTTTGAACAATGGACGTCACATTTCAGATGTGTTACGACCCGTGGCTCTACCCCTCATTCGAACCCTGCGAAACCGTACATTTCAGCAGGATAATGAACGACCACATGTTGCAGGTCCTGTACGGGCCTTTCGGGTTACAGAAAATGTTCGACTGCTGCCCGGGCCAGCACATTCTCCGGATCTCTCACCAACTGAAAACGTCTGGTCAATGGTGGCCGAGCAACTGGCTCGTCACAATACGCCAGTCACTAATCTTGATGAACTGTGGTATCTTGTTGAAGCTGCATGTGCAGCTGTAGCTGTACACACCATCCGAGCTCTGTTTGACTCAATGCCCAGGCGTATCAAGGTCGTTATTACGGCCAGAGGTGGTTGTTCTGGGTACTGATTTCTCAGGATGTATGCACCCAAATTACGTGAAAATGTAATCACATGTCAGTTCTAGTATAATATATTTGTCCAATGAATACCCGTTTATCATGTGCATTTCTTCCTGGTGTAGCAATTTTAATGGCCTGTAGTGTAGAATATCGATTTCGCTCCAAATCCCAGGGTCCAGTGCGACTATCTTCTCTGGTTTCGGCTCTTGAGGAAGAAAGCAATCCCTGCAGAGACCTTCAGGCACCTCATTAAGGCTGCTTCCAGCAAAGTTCAGGCCGTCATAAAGGCGAAGGTTGGACACACCGCGTATGAATGTCCACTAATAGGTGGCGCGGATGGACTTGATCAGGTACCCCGTGGTTATAATAAAAGTGCAGCTACTCACGGGGCTCCTGCAATTATCGTATGGCAGTGAAACTTGTATATATGCTAATGCATTAAGGCAGAACCGTTTACGCTCGTAAAAAATTAGTTTAAATTTTGCTGCAAGGTGCAAATCTGGCGCTGTACAGCATCTCGTCGACGCCTCCGGCGCTCATATTGAACAGTCTGCGTAGACGGTGGTTAATAATAAAATCAACATTATGCCTTTCTCACTTGTTTCTGTCCACGTCCGTACCTAATCCACTACATATGGAAACATTTCTACACGTCTTTCTTGCATTCACAGCGTGAAGTTTGCATCTGGTGGCCAAAATTGGAATTAATTTTTTCCAGCGTTAATCGGTTACACAGTAAGGCATTAGAATATCTACCAAGTGTCGTCTCGTTGCTGTATGATGATTATAGCACACACTGGATCTCTGTGAGTAGCTGTACTGTGATTATAACCACCCGGTACTTTGGATAATGTTCTAATATCAACATTTTCGTTGTCGCTCAGTTGCCTATACGTACAGTGGATGTGACTGACGTTGCACTGGAATGGCTTGGTACCTTGAAGTAGAAACCGCTGAAATGTGTTAACGTGTTGGACAAGCGGCGGCGACGGGAGGGGCCCCATTTTAACGGGCAGCCCACGTTGCGTCAGCAGCAGCGGCGGCGGCGGCGGCGTATGCCTCTGCCACGGGCAGGAAGTTCCCAGCGACGGCCGTCGCATCACGGATGCTGCAACTCTCTGGTGAAGCTGCGGGGACGAGACAGCACGATCCGTTAACCGTTTTCACTTGCTCATGGCCATATCGCTGCTCTCGCTTTTCCTGTCTAGGTTATTCATTGCCTACCGCTTCCTTTTCTGAGTACATATAAACGTGGTTTACACTTGTGCGCCTTGCTGGTAGACGCCGTGCGGCTGTAGCTTGCCCCACACGGAAGTAGTGGAGCCAAGTGCGAACAAAGCTGTGAGCGGAATCACTCTCATACACTTGCAACCCATACGCTCGCCTCTAGTTGGGTGTGGGGCAAATACAGTCGCACGGCGACTAGGCGCAAGGTGCATTTAAATGTTATAGAACCATGATAATGTTGTGTATCATGCGCCTTATGTAGAGCAGGTTGGAGAACATCACTTCACACAACTTATCATTCGGCGCCCCCCACTCCCCACCCCCGCCTTCTCTTTCTCTCTTTATGCTCGTACACTTTGTAAGTACACCGTTTATGTGTTTGTATGTTGGTAGCGGTATGTAGCGCTCTGTGTTAAATCTCTGACTGAGCTGTGCGCACTCTGTAAGAGACTCTGTGGCTGGCTGGAGTAGCTGTTGGAAATTAACAGTCAGCGGTGATGGAAGTTGGAGGTGAACAGCCAGCAGTGATGGAAGTCGGGTGTGAGTAGTTAGCAGTGATGGAGGTTAGAGCTTAATAATTAGCAGTGTTGGAGGTTTGCAGTATTAGCGCGAGCGGACGATCTGGACGTGTCCGACTTGGAGATTGAATATTATTCATGATTATATAATTTTTGGAACTGGATGTCATGCACGATTATACAATTTTTCAACTGGTTGTGACATTATTAAGGTAAAAAAAATGTATTGTTTGCTTTGCAACAAAGTCTTTCCTTTGCTAACCATACACCTATTAGTAGTTAGAGCCTACAGTAGTTAGAATCTTTTATTTAGCTGGCTGTATTGGCGCTTGCTGTATTGCAGTAGTTCGGGTAATGAAGATTTTTGTGAGGTAAGTTACTTATGATTTTATAGGTTATTGTTAGGATTTCTTCTTAGTCAGGGCCAAACTTTTGAGTTAATTTTAAAGCAGTCAGATCGCGTTACCGTTGAATATTGTGGGTGTTTAATGTATAGGAAAAGCTTGAGTTCTGTTAGTCAGGGCAAATTCAGTAGGTCAGTGTTGAAATGATAAGAGTAAGTAAAGAGAAAGTGGGCTTACTAGATACAGTTTCACTCAGCAGTTTAAGCAGGTCGACTTGCATTCAGTTTCACTCAGCAGTTTCAAAAATAAATAAAGAAGTTTATTTTCACTTAATAATGCGACAAACCAGTTAAAAAATTATATAATCGTGCATGACATTCAGTTACAAAAATTATATAATCATGAATAATATGCAATCTCCAAGTCGGACACGTCCAGATCGTCCGCTCGCGCTGATAATGCAAATCTCCAACACTGCTAATTATTAAACTCTAACCTCCATCACTGCTGACTACTCACACCCAACTTCCATCACCGCTGACTATTAACTTCCAACTGCTAGTCCGATCAGCCACAGAGTCTCTTATGGAGTGGGCACAGTGCAGTCAGAGATATAATACATAGCGCTACCAACATACAAACACACAAACAGCCTACTTACAACTTTCATCCAAGTCAGTGTTCGTTGCTATAGTCAGATTAAAATTACTTGATAGGTGACCATCGCTCTCTTATAGGCGACATGCAAACACAGCGGGTCACTTCACAAATCTCGTTAATGTGTAACGCGGAAATGCGAAATGCTCTCTCGGCAGCTGATTTTAAGTGACCAATGATTGGAGTTTGGCAGGCGATACCTTTAGTAGCCGTGAATTTAAACTCATATCCTAACTTTACCACAACCTCTTGATGTGCAATGTATCCGAGAAAACAGCGGTCAACAGTCTGCGGCAGAACTAAAAGTCACAATCGCTTTATTCACAGCGATTAAAGGTAACCTCTACGAGCAAACTCAAGGCAGAAAAAAATTTAGTTTCAGCACTAAAATGAAACTGTTTTTTCTCGGTACCATTGGTTATCTGAAACTATCTTCACGTTCGCTACACGAGCTACCGATGAGCAGTCCTCGTTGGCACTTGGTGGTAGATTGTAGGCAACACAGGCAGATTTCAAACGAAAAATGAATAATATGAAGAAAAATAAGAATAAATAAAAATGTCAATACTATAATGAAAATGGGGCGACGAAGTATTATAAATAAAACAATACATTTAAAACAATTAATTGAATAATAATAATAATAATAATAATAATGAAACTCTTTTGATTAGATTTAGAATTAAAAAAGGAATTCGTAACCTTTGATGAGATTCGAACCTATGACCTTAGATACGTAACCATTACGCTATGCCACAATCCTAGGTTAAGTAGCTATGGTTATAACTGTCGTGGCCCAGTCGCAACGACGAATTGCAGCCTTCAGACGTTCGGCTTCACTCAATGTCATGCGAAGCTTATTTAACGTAACTCGATCTCTGTGATCATTATAACTCTATATATGACGCTAAATCATGTTTTGTGCTCGGCTACCCAGTAGTGTTTGGTTAGTGCTGTGCATGAATCGTGTGTATTTCATTACAACGTTGTGTGTGTTTGTTGTTGGTTTTGGTATGGTTATCATGTATGATGAAATACGAAATAAAAGTCTCAGACCCATGAATAGGGATCCAAAAACATCAAGAAACAGAGCCGGACAAGGAATTGGAAGTCACGTGACCAATTGTTGTGGCAGTCTGGCAACGGCGAACGGTTCGAGCGTGACGTTGAGCACTCGGATTGGGATAATACAGCTCAAAGGCGTGAACTCTTAACTACCAAGTAATTTTTATTGGACTGTAATTGAAGTGCGCACTGTATAAAAATCTCGCACTTGGGTGCCCCCTCAGCTTGGCACTCCAAGCGGTCGCCATTAATCGTGATACGTGCTGAACTGAAATCTTAACTGTTCAGACGCCTATGGCGCCCCTCTCACCTCAGCGCCCCAAGCGTCGACTCTAGTCGCTTGGGCCTTAAGCCGGCCCTGGTCTTATGTAACTGATGGTCAGTTTCGTAATACTATTGTGCTGCACATGATATGAAAACTGTTACGGCCAGATCATAATCTGTGTTTTATCGAGAATCAGTTTTTACGGTTCTGATCACATCTGAAAATCAGGAAAGAGAGGGCTGAGGTAACACAACTCCCAAATAAGTATGAATATAAGAGTTCCTCAGCCTAGTGCCTTAGGATCGTGACTTTTCCAGACAAAGTTAGACAAGGGAAAAAATTCTCTTTCTGGCAATCACAGCAATATTTTAATTACAGAGACAGCAAAGGAACGCCTTGTACAGAAAGCAATTAAAAAATCTGAAGGGTTCTTACTAGTAATGAACTTCAGTCAACTAAAAATGAAAATGAAGAAACAAAAAATAGCACGGATTTCATCCTAAAGAGGGAAAGTAATACAGTATATGCACAGAAGAGCCAAAGAAACTGGTACACCTGCCTAATATCGTGTAGGGCCCCAGAGAGCACGCACAAGTGCCGCAACATGACGTGGCATGGACTCGAATAAGTAGTGCTGGAGGAAACTGACACCCTGAATCCGTTAGAGTACGAGGGGGTGGAGATCTCTTCTGAAGAGCGCGTTGCAAGGCATCCCAGATATACTCATGTCTGGGGAGTTTGGTGGCCAGCGGAAGTACTTAAACTCAGAAGAGTGTTCCCTGAGCCACTCTGTAGCAATTGTGGGCGTGTGGGATGTCGCATTTTCCTGCTGGAATTGCCCAAGTCCGTCGGAATGATCAGTGGTGATCAGACAGGATGCCTACGTAGGTGTTACCTGTCAGAGTCGTATCTAGATGTATCATCGGTCCCATATCACTCCTACTGCACACGCTCCACATCATTACAGAGCCTCCACCAGCTTGAACAGTCCCCTCCTGACATGCAGGATCCATGGATTCATGACGATGTGTCCATACCCGTACACGTCCATCCGCTCGATACAGTCTTAAACGAGACTCGTCCGACCAGGCAACGTGTTTCGAGTCATCAATAGTCCAATGTCGCTGTTGACGGTCCAGGCGAGGTGTAAAGCTTTGTGTCGTGCAGTCAGCGAGGGTACACGAGTGTGCCTTCGGCTCCGAAAGCCCATATCGATGATGTTTTGTTGGATGGTTCGCATGCTGACACATGTTGATGACCCAGCACTGAAATTTTCAGCAATTTGCGGAAGGGTTGCACTTCTGTCACGTTGAACGAATCTCTTCAGTCGTCGTTGACCCGTTCTTGCAGGATCTTTTTCCACCCACAGCGATGTCGGAGATTTGATGTTTTACCGGATTTCTGATACGGTACACTCGTGAAATGGTCGTAGGCTACATCAGAGATGCTGTGTCCCATCGCTCGTGCACTGACTATGGCACAACGTACAAACTCACTTAAATCTTGATAACGTGCCATTGTAGCAACAGTAAGCGATCTAACACTGCGCCAGACACTTGTTGTCTTATATAGGTGTTGCGGACCGCGCCACCGTATTCTTCCTGTTTACATATCCCTGTATTTGAATACGCATGCCTATACCAGTTTCTTTGGCGCTCCATACATTGTTTAAAATAGTAATTTTGTACGGATTATTACTGACTGTCAGTTGAAAGAGTACTCAAACATGCTAGCAAAATTTGACATTGTATTATGCCCTTCAAGCCCTATCATCAGTGTGAAACAGCAAGTGCTGTACTTTTTTGGGAGTTAAATGCACAAAATATGGACATAATTTTCAAACTACAGGAAAATGTAATAAGAATAACAACTAAAACAATAATGGGACTCAATGCAAAGATATGTTTAAAGAATTGAGGATTGTAACTGCATTTTCTGAGTACATCTACCAATCCAATATGCACATTAAGAATAACAGACACACATCAAAAAACGTTTTGCATCACCTTGGTTCCCAGAAATCCTGAAGATAGACGTTGACTGTGGATATTGAATCACGCTACCTACGGTTTATGGCTCGGAGGAACCCTGTCAGCAACCCCACCACGTTGAATAATGCTTTTCGTGCACCCAAAGGACGTCGTGTTACGACTCAAACTATGTGCAATAGGCAGCATGATCCGCAACTACACTTCCGACGTTCATGACGAGTCCATCTTTGCAACCACGACACCATACATAGCGGTACAGATGTGCCCAAAAACATGCCGAATGGAACGCTCAGGATTGGCATCACGTTCTCTTCACCGATGAGTGTCGCATATGCCTTCAACCAGACAATCATCGGAGACGTGTTTGGAGGGTAACCCGGTCAGGCCGAACGCCTTAGACACACTGTCCAGCGAGTGCAGCATGGTGGAGGTTCCCTGATGTTTTGGGGTGGCGTTATGTAGGGTCGATGTACGCTGCTGGTGGTCATGGAAGGCGCCGTAACGGCTGTACGATATGTGAATGCCAGCCTCCGACCGAAAGTGCAACCATATCGGCAACCTATTGGCGAGGCATTCGTCTTCATGGACGACAATTCGCGCCCCCATAGTGCACATCTCGTGAATGACCTCCTTGAGGATGGCGACATCGCTCGACTAGAGTGGCCAGTATCTTCTCCAGACATGAACCCTATCGAACATGCCTGGGATAGATTGAAAAAGAGCTGTTTATGGACGACGTGACCCACCAACCACTCTGATGGATCTATCCCGACAAACATTTATTTGACTTCTTTTTATTCAGTTCGCTTGGCCATGCAGTTACGTTCTTTGAAAATTTTGCCGATCACAAGCAATTGCTGGCCCCAAATTATCGGACTCGCAAGCACAGTGCTATCAAGTCACCGAGTCTGTATGAGACATGAGACACCAACAACAGCTAGTCATCGAGCAAGTGAAGTCGACTTAAATACCCGTGGTTTAGTTGACTCGCTATAGGCTATTGCTAGGATGACTATTTCAACATGAGGTTACTGATGGTGGAGATTTTGAGAACAGGAAGATGACAAAAGATTAGTACTCTCCAGCACAGTACATGCACTGGACGGTGAAAATATGTTGGGGAATAGCGGAATCTTTAACTATTGATTGATGTCACGTTTTCGCCGGCTCTTACTTTGTGTTAACTAAGCAATCCTTTACAGTTTAGTGTGAGGAGCGGGACAATCTGGACCAACAGTCCATGTTAAACTTGTGGATAGTATGCCACAAAAATACAGGCATGCGTCAATGCAAGAAGACGTACTACTGGGTGTTAGAGGTACTGGTGTGTACAGCAGTCTGGACCACCACCTGTGAAGGTCTCGCTGTATGGTGGTACAACATGCAATGTGTGATTTTCATGAGCAATAAAAAGGGCGGAAATGATGTTTACGTTGATCTCTATTCCAGTTTTCTATACAGGTTTCGGAACTCTCAGAACCGAGCTGATGCAAAACGTTTTTTTGATGTGTGTAGGATATTACAAAAAATTCATAACAGTGTTTCGTACCAGGCAATCAAACTGTCTAATAAATTGCCCAAGGGTATTAAAGAGCTAACTGAAACCAACATATTTAATGAGGTAGTTGTGGTAAATCTCTTAATTAGTACACACTAAACTCTTTCAGAGTCACACAGATCAGAATTTTACAGCAATTCAAAATAAAATTAATTGCAAATTTTCTTTTAGCACCGTATTTTCAATTAATTATGAACATCTTTATGATTCAGAGAACAAGCACAAATTATTTTATTAACATATCAGGAGACTTCACTTCTTTGGAATTCGCCTCCGTCGTTCGTAGACTGCGTGTTTGGCTAACATATGGTGGACCAAGGTTCAACTGCCGATACAGCTACGAATTTTTCTGTGGTGGGAGGATTGGAATTGGATACACTCAGCCTCGAGAGACCAATTAAGGGGCTAGTTCAATGAAAAGTAGAGATTGCAAGGTCTGGGGAGCTGACAACGAGTGGGAGAGCGCTGTGCTAGCCCCCATGCCCCTCCTTAGCAGACTCAAATGAAGCCATGTGCCAGAGGATGACACGGCAGTCGGTCGACACCACATACTCCTCTTGATCGATCGCAGACTTAAGTTTTCCATTTCTAGAAGTAACCAGAATACGTATTAATAAAACTGAAAAGCATATTTTATTCTGAAGTCATTTTCGCTCGTTAACGAAGTGGATACATCTCTTTTCAGAATAGAGCTTGGCTAAAAGTATTATGATACTGGAAATTCCTTCTCTTAGCTCAAACGAGTCGCTTCTTATACCAAAGAGCGTTTTAAAAAATCAAGCCTGTCCATCGCGTTAGCACGATTTGATGTTGGTTTCCGGCGAATGTCCGGTTTCGAGTACTCCATTATTTTTATATGCATTGTATGAACACATCAAGAAGAACTGCGAGTCTGAATTATATGAACGCATCCAGCCCCATTCCTGGAAAACGCCTGCTCGTCCTAGCACTAACCCTCCCCCTCCCGTCATCCTGAGGGGTGGCATCAGAGATTTTGATTATATAACAGTTGGACATTTACAGCAGTCTCATTCAGAACTACCAGGGAGTGAATTTCTCGTTACAGTTTATGAGGTTACTTTGACGGAAATTACTGCACTAATCTTCTGACGCAAAGTCTAAGGTATGTGATTTTCATTAGTATTTATAGTGCTTCTGACGGTAGATAACAGGGAGTAGTCAAAAATGGTTCAAATGCCTCTGAGCACTATGGGACTTAACATCTGAGGTCATCAGTCCCCTAGAACTTAGAACTACTTAAACCTAACTAACCTAAGGACATCACACACATCCATGCCCGAGGCAGGATTCGAAACCTGCGACCGTAGCGGTCGCGCAGTTCCAGTCTGAAGCGCCTAGAACCGCTCGTCCACATTGGAGGCTGGTCTCTTGTATTAGAATGGTGCATAAGTTCGAGGCGTTTCTGTTTTGCATGTTGATATTCCAGTTGCTATGATTTTACCAAGCTGCGACATACTCGCGAATTGTACAGTGAACCTAATATAGAATTAATTTCCTTTACTTCACGTCTGTGGTCACAATATTTTTTGTCATCATACTACCGGTTTCGGTCTATAATGGCGATCTTCAGATCTGCAACAAAATATGGGAAAAACACAAATACACTAACAGACAGTCTACAGATTAAAGCAATAAAATAGACCATAATGAAAAGTTCTACTGAGATACATGTGCATTTGTGCGCTTTATAAAAACATGTCCTAATATACTGGAGCCATAGTGGCATCGTCAACTGTTAAAAACACAAAATCAGCGCCAGTATCGTCAAATATATATAGGGTGGTCCATTGCTACTGACCAGGCCAAATATCAAGAAATAAGCATCAAACGAAAAGTCTACAAAGAACGAAACTCGTCTAGCTTGAAAGGGTAAATCAGATGGCGCTATGGTTGGCCCGCTAGATGGCGCTGCCATAGGTCAAACAGATATTTTTAAATAGGAACGACCCGCCGCCTCGGCTGACCATCGACGCCGCTCCGAAGATGCCGGCGCCACCAGACTCTGACCCTGACCTCGGAAACACGATGGAGATCGACTCGCTCATCGTTCCTACAGCGGCCTTTCTGCCAGAACGACGCGACTCCCTTCCGTCATCGGACACGGAGGGTCGCACAAGGAAACAACGTTCCCCGAAACGTCGCAAGCGAAGACGTCGCACCGTTTCCGGCCAAGAGGAGACGTTACAAGTCGAGGAGGACGTAACCGTCGACCAGCACGAGGCCTCAGAACCCGCTACTGCTGACGAAGACGTAATGAGCGCGGAGACATCTATCGGTGTGCCTGCGCCCCGTGCTGACGCTGAACTAAATCATGAACGTATCACAGGCGACACTACACCACGCACGATTACAACATCTTCTGCAGACAAAATGGACGATACACCAGTTTCCGCTTCCACGGCGTGGCACGAGGAGGAGGTGAAGCAGCAGGACCCGTTACGGGACCCTGCGCCGTCACGGCCGCACCACTAATCATACTCTCGCCAGACTCCCCTGCGGGCCAGCGGGGTAACGTTCCGCTGCGACGCCCACACCCTTGCGCGGACGGCGGAGTGGACCAGCCTCCAGCAATCCGACACCAGGCCTACCGGATAGCAACCATCAACACACACAACATCCGTTCCAGGGTGAAAATCCGCCTTATGCAGGAGATGTTCTGGGCTTCGGATATTGATTTTGCCCTTCTGCAGGAAGTTCACTTGGCTAGTCTCCCGGATATCAATGGCTATAACGCCCACGCCTCCGCGAGTGATCCTATGGGCCGCGGGGTGGCCATCTACGTCCGCCACGGGATTTCTGTGACCGACGTCGCCTTCCTTCCATCCATCAGCTCGGGACATGGCACTCACTGCCATGGGGACACGCATCATTAATGTCTACGCTCCCTCAGGCACCGACCGACGGCATGAAAGAGCCCAGTTTTATTCCGAGGAAATCGCTCCCCTGTTTTTAGGGCGTTATGACCATTGCCTACTAGGAGGTGATTTTAACTGCGTTCTGCATCCTAAAGATCAGATTCCCCACTATACTACATGCCAGGAGCTACGTATAGTGGTGCGACACCTCCTGCTTCACGATACCTGGGAAGTTCAACACGGCGACCTTTCTGGCCATACCTTTCTTACAAGTCATTCCGCAAGCCGACTAGACAGGATATATGTCTCACAAACTCTTAGATCTGCGATACGGGGCGCCGAACGCTGGCCGCTGGCCTTTTCCGACCATTGCGCTTACATCTGTACGGTCCTCCTTCCGCCGCAATCAGTATGGCGCAGCCGTGCCCCATGGAAACTCAATACCTCACACTTGCATGACCTGGCGTGTCGCCAACAAGTCACTGAAACGTGGACAGCCTGCGAACGACGTCTTCCCCGCTACCACTCGACATTGACATGGTGGTTGGACTGCGCCAAGCCGGCGATCCGGAGGACATTGATGAGGTACGGGAAGGACATGGCCGACTGGCATCGCACCACTGTTGACTTCTATTACGCGATTCTCCGAGATCTGGATGCTCAACCGCCAACCCCGTACAACCAGTTGGAACGGCAAAGAACTAAGGCGAAGGTAATTGCGCTGGCACACCGGAAATTGCAAGGGGTGGTGATACGGATGCGACGCCACGATCACGCGGGTTTAGAAATTCCATCCATGCATGATATAGTGTCCGACAAACGAAGGCGTCGTCGGCAGATCATCAGCACTCTGACCACGCCTCATGGAACGCAGGTGACCACTCAGAATGACATCGTCCACGCATTCGTCGAGCGCTACCGTCGTACTTATAGTGAAGACGACGCTGAAACTGCAGCAGACGACTCCATTTTGCATTACGTCATGCGCACCCTCCCCCACACGGAGGCGGATGCTTTGACAGTGGCGGTCACGCTAGACGAAGTCAACAACGCAATCGCCAAGGGTGCAGTCAACAGATCGCCCGGCATTGACGGCTTACCGATTGAGTTTTACCGTACCTTTCGGGACCTCATGGCACCACGGTGGACGACTATGTATCAAGAACTGATGACATCTGACCAAGCAATCCCACCCGCCTTTGCTGAGGGCATCATAATGAACCAGCCCGTGGTTCGATGGTCACGAGTTACAGACCGCTCACCCTACTCCATGCCGATTACAAGATTTTCGCGCGCTTACTGGCAATGCTGCTCCGAACTACAGTCCCTTATATCCTCTCGCCAGAGCAAACGACGCCTGGCGGACAGGTTAACATACAGACAGCTACAGGGGAATGCCGCGACTTAATTGCGATAGCGGCGGCCTGCAGACTCCGGGCAGCGGTCGTCGCTATAGACTTCGACAGCGCCTTCGATAAAGTGCGTCATCGTTTCCTGTTTTCGGTGGCAGCCCGAATGGGCATCCCCCCTCCGTTTCTCGACGTCATCCGGCGTCTTAACGACAGTGCCAGTTCACGTGTCCAAGTCAATGGACGTTAACAGGGCCGGTACCTATCTGCCGTTCGATACGGCAGGGGTGCCCCCTCTCTACCCTCCTGTATGCCATTGCCCTTGAGCCCCTTATTGGTGGCTTCACCCTACGCCAACACACTTTTCGCTGTCGGGCATATGCTGATGACCTCCTCCTCCTCATTCGCTCCGGCTATGAGATTCGGGAAGTCCTCGAATTGATTACCCGTTATGGGGCTGCCGCTGGCAGTGCCATGAATGTCGCTAAATCTTCTGCAATGCACATTGGAGGCCTCCAGGAGGGTGGAGTGGCACCCCTGCCGCTTGTGCGGACTTTCCGGTACCTGGGCATTACCTTTACCCCCACGGTCACACGCACAGTGGCAACGAATTTCCGTCGCCTGTTACACATCATCCGCAACGACGTCCGCCAAAACCTCTTGCGCCGCCAGGACACACTTCAACGGGTTGTGTTTATTAATCTTTATGTGGCATCAAAATTGGTTCACATCGCGCAAGTTCTCCCTCTGGTCTGGCGTGAGGTCAGTCGCTCGACGGCGCCGTAAGGCACGGAGGCTCGCACTGGGGCGTATCGCTTTTCAGTCGGGTGTGCCGCGGCAGTCCTCACAGGGGAAGTGATGCGTCTCTCATAGCCTCTCCTTCCCAAGTGGCTCTTTCCGCCTTCCCGTGGTGCCAGATGTTAAGCTTGGCATTCTGCCTTGCGACCAAAGGGAGAGCTGCGACCCAACCCGATGCGAAAGCGAAGGGTGCGTGGCACAGGGGGAGCTGTGTCGAGGGACCGAACATCAGTCCCTTTTTGTTCGCAGGGCACAGACCATCAGGTGTCCTGCATGCCGGAGACCTCGTTCGTCGGCGTGGGATCACGGCGCGATTCGGCAAGAGTGCTTCGCCGCGCCCCTGGGTAACCGGGGCGTGTTCTGCCAAACCCAGGAGGTGGTGACACCGCCTGGGCTAGGTTAGATGGGTCCAGACCGCTGAACGACTGGGTGACCGACCCACCACCTGAGTAGGAGTGGGTCCTTGGCCGACAGGTGGAAGCTCGGGCTAGTAAGCGGCGAAGGGCGAGAGGTGCATCCGCCTCTCCGGAGTGCGGGGTGCACTTGCCGAGGAGCGTCGGGTGAAATCGACGATGACGGAGCCACCGATGGGGACCAGTGCGCTGGCAACGGCGCGCTGAACCCTGCAGTTCGAAGAGTGCCCTTGGCCTTGGGGCGAGGCCGGTGGGCGAGCTGCCTGATGTCCCCCCCCCATGCCAGAGGAGCCGGTCCGGGGTAAGAGACGGGCTCCCATCTCTTATCACTCGTTACTCATCATGGCTACATCTGAAACGAGTGATTCTTGTGCGACCAAACGCGCTTCTTCTGCGCCTGATCCCTCTCCCCAGGACGAGCTGGGACAGGCAGAGGGTGAATTCGAAACTGTAACACAGAGACATGGCAGAATTTCACTGCTCTTGGAGCAGAATGTCAAAAATGGCAAAATAAGCCAGGCGGCCTTAACAATTATAAAAAATGAACTCACCGCATGGGCCATTGCCCACGCAAAACTAGAAGGCCGAGTAGAGGAATTAGAAAAAGAAAATAGTAGACTGAGGAACCAGCCAATTAAGACCTGGGCGGCGGTGGCTGCGCAAGCGCCATCTAAACCGCACACTACTAAAGACACTATTGATAAAGCTGTTAAAAGAACAGACACTGCGGTCTTTCTCAGGACGTTGCCTGGGCAAGACACCAGTGTAAAGAAAATTCAGGAGCTGCTCACAAAAACTGTGAATCCAGCTAAAGATAAAATTAAAATAAAAAGAATTAAACCGAGCAAAAATTCAGTAATTGTGGAAGTAGCTTCAGAGGAAGACAAAGATAAACTACTAAATCATCAAAAACTAAACTCATTGGTAAAATGTGAACCACCAAAGAAAAGAAATCCCTTGGTAATACTTTATGATGTACCATCTGTAATGACCGATGAAGAACTAATGAACACAATTAAGGAGCAAAACTTTGATGATGTAAATGAGGAGGAATTTCAAAAGAGCTTTAAACTAAGATTCAAGACGGGGCCTCGGGGGCGTGATGTGGTTCATCACGTTGCTGAGGTCACGGCACCAATGTGGAGGAAAATTACAGCAATGGGCAGACTATATGTGGGTTTCCACTCTGTTAATGTCAGAGACTACATCGTGGTACCTCGTTGCCATAATTGTGGTGACCTGGACCACATCCTAAGGCTGTGTACCAGGGAGTCGGCCTGCACGAAGTGTGGTACAAGTGGACACAACCGCAAGGACTGCAAAGCAGCAATGATCTGTATTCCATGTAAAACCCGAGGGAAAAAGTCATGTGGAGCCTCGGGACGCAATTGCCCAACATACAGAATGTTGGAACAACGTTTAATTTCCAAAATTGACTATGGCTGATCACAGCCCACCAAACAGGATGCCAAAACGTAAGTCCCCAAGTAAGAGGAGGCGGGATGCTATGAGGGCAACTAAGTTTAAGAACTTTCTGGCGGCGCTTTCGGGTGCCACAAAGATACAGACAATAGATAAGGCCATACAAACAGAGCCTTATATGATAAACATAAGCATACAAACAGATCTCCCTGCACTGAACACAGATCCCGCACCTCAACGCCGGGTGACGAAGCCGACAATCCACCAAGAGCGGCAAGGGCATCCCATAACTGTAATATCCCAGACAGAAATCAAAGAAAACCGACCCCTCCAAGATAGTGCTGTTACAAGTACAAGTGTAAAGTCCACTACGCAGAACACTCCAGTGGTCAGGTTGCCACCTGTGGACCCGGTAAGGGTGTACCCTAACATCGAGTTCACGATGCAACTGGCCAGGCTGGAAGAGCCGATTACCCTGACCGCAGCCTTACGGCATGTGGTTCGCGTAGGACATAAAGAGGGTAGAAATGTAACCTTCTCGGTGATGGAGGCTGTAGACAGAATTCAGCTCAAGTCAGTGAATCTCCCCACTGATTTTGGAGCCCTGCGGGACTTACTGAAAAAAGTATTTGAAAGACGTGGTGAAACGTTTAAGCTTCAGAACATCTACGAACAGGCCGTACTGGCAAATGGACGAATTGCTTTTGACTGGAACAAGACCTGGCCGGACGACCACATACACACATATTCTCCATGACGACTGAGATAAAAATTGGACAATTAAATACGCATAACAGTCGACTAGTGATGCAGGAGCTCCGAAAAGAGGTGGAGGAGAGGAGACTGGACGTGCTCTGCCTACAGGAGCCGTACTCCCAAGCAGGGAAAATAGCTTTTGCTGCCACAACTTGGCAAATTGTCAGCAGAGGGGAGGACCCTAGAGCAGCAATACTTGTAACAAACAAACTCTTGAGGGTTACTACGCTCTCCCAATTTACGACTCGTCACTGCAACGTCGTGGAGCTTCAGTCCCCAATGGGAGTAATTATTCTTATAAATACGTATTTCCAATATGGAGATGAAATTGAGCAACATCTAGAACATCTCGTAAGAGTTACTGCGGCGTTGCGGGGACAAAAGATAATCATAACAGCTGACATAAATGCAAAATCCCCCCTGTGGTACAGCGGCACCAGAGACGCAAACGGCGAAAAAGTAGAAGACTTTCTTATGGCCTCCCAGCTCGTGGTGGCCAATAGACCGGGCAATCCTCCTACCTACAAAGCAGGAGGAGGACCAGGTACGAATATAGATGTGACCCTAACGTCACACAATGCAGCAAACCTAATTAAGAACTGGATAGTTGTAAGTAATGCCACCACGAGCGACCACAATCTAATAACTTTTACTCTAAGTGAAAGAGAATGCCGCTGGAACATGGGGTGGGAGGTGCAATTTAATTATAACAAGGCAAATTGGGAACTTTTAGCAAGAGAGTGCGACATTCCTCCCTTACCAGAAGGTGACGAACATCAAGACATAGACGTAGACGAAAGAGCTGAGGAACTGGTGAGTGCAGTACACAGAGCGGTGAGGGCCGCTGTACCAACCAGAAGGAAGGCCGTGGCGGCCTCGCCATCACCATGGTCGCCCGAACTAGAGGAGTTACGGCAATCTGTCAGAAGGCTAAGGAGAAACTACCAGCGCAGTGTCGTCTGGCTGGAAAGACAAAGATGGCAGTTGCAATACAGGGAGGCCAAGCAAAGATTCCAAAAGGAGTTACGTGAAGTGAGAATGCGTAGCTGGGAAACCTACGTATTAAATCAATTGGCCTTAGATCCGTGGGGTCTCCCTTACAAATTAGTAAGAGAAAAAATCCGCTCTCCGCTGGAGTTAACAACGGTCAGGCGAGGGGACGGGATGACGGAGTCTTGGCAGGAAACTGCTGAGGTCCTTCTCCAGTCCCTGTTGCCTGACGACAATGCGGATGATGAAACGGAAACACAGAAGCAACTGCGTGACGCATATCTAGTGCACTATAACAACAACACGGCAGTCTACCCATTTTCGGAAGAAGAGGTGGCTGCACAAATAAGATCCCTAAAAAGAGGGAAAGCTCCAGGACCAGACGGCATTGTGGCTGAGGTGGTGCAATTCTTGGCACCCCAGTTAGTCGCGCCGTTAACCCACCTATTCAATGAATGTCTCAGACAAGGAAGGTTTCCCACGAGGTGGAAAACCGCGAATGTCATAATAATTAAAAAAGGACAGGACAAAGATCCAACCGAGGTTAAATCTTACAGGCCAATATGCCTATTGGACCTGTTTGGGAAGCTCCTAGAGAAACTGCTGGCTGACAGATTGACGGCTCACCGGGTACTGTGGGGGATGAGCAGCAGGCAGTTCGGCTTCAGGCCGGGGCGGTCGGCATCTGATGCCATTGCTCTGGCGGCCGAGGTCTGTGGCTCGACCCCGCAAAAGTACGTCGTTGGCATCATGGTGGATATCAGTGGCGCCTTTGACAACCTGTGGTGGCCTTCGCTCTTCTCCTGCTTGCGGGAGAAAGAGTGTCCAGGGCCGCTTTATGGGTGTCTGAGGAGCTATTGTAAAGACAGGAAGGTCTGGCTATCATCCCCTAGCGGGAAAATTGGAAAAGAAATCACAAAGGGGTGTCCCCAGGGCTCTGTTTTGGGTCCCCTGTTCTGGGATATCCAAATGGAACCACTATTAGATGAACTGCAACAAAGTGAGGAGGTGCTAGAGGTGATAGCCTACGCAGACGACCTCCTTCTGCTGGTCGGCGGCCGAAGCCGAGAGGACATCGAACCAAAGATTGCAAGGGCCATTGAAAAACTGCACCAATGGTGCCTTAACACAAAAATGAAAATATCTCCTACCAAATCGACATATCTACTGTTAAAAGGTCAGCTTATTAGGAATCCCACGGTTAGAATTGATGGCTCGCCAGTTCTTCGGCGACGAGAGGCACGATATCTGGGAGTTGTAATTGACGAGAGATGGAACTTTGGAAAACACATAGAAGCCGTAACTCAGAGAGCTCTCCAGTTACTAAATAATCTCATTTCCATTGGACATAAACGATTTCATCTTCCCCCTCATCTCATCAAACTCTATCATAACAGCATTTTGACCTCAGTAGTGGGTTACGGCTCGGGAGTCTGGGCGCACAGGCTCACGCGGGTTGTGCCCGCCATGATAGTGAGAAGAGTCCAAAGAAATATGATTTTAAGATCAGTGGGGGCCTACAGGACATCACCAGGGGGAGCTCTGTTAGTCATAATGGGGCTCTGCCCGTTGGACATTAAAATACGTGAACAAGCGGCATGGTATTGGGCAAAGAAAGGGAATGGAGAGAAAATAACAAGTATTATGGGTGTGAGAGTAGAGGATAAAAGGGAAATAAGAAACCGAGGGGAGGAATTGTGGCAGAGGAATTGGGAGGAAGACGAAACGGGGAGAAGAACCTTTCAGTTTTTACCTGATGTCAAAGAACGCGGGACAATGAAATATTTTGAACCCTCACGTGGACTCATCCACTTTCTCACTGGTCATGGACCCTATCCGACATATCTATGTCGGTTCGGGAAAAGGGCAACCCCCGAGTGTGACTGTGGCGCGGCGGAGGGAACTCCTGATCATGTGGTTTTCGAGTGCCCTCTCTTTAACGACGTAGCGACAACACTCAGAGACAGACTACCACACAATCAGACATATAATCTTATAAGACAAGAAGACACTTTCAATATCTTGAATGCTCTGGCGGAAGAGGTATCACGAAAGGTCTTAATAGAATACTTGAGGGATCAAGAAGAACAGATATAGAACTTTCAACCAACCGATTATGACCTGATCCCAGTCCCATACCGCCTGTGCGTGGAATGGCCGACTCCCATCAGTTGGAAACCGCCACGCATAGGATTAGGGGGATGGGATCTTTTGCACCGATCACGACAAAGCACAGATTATGACGTAGGGTAAGCTAGTTATAGTAGGACGTAGTCAGAATACTAACATAGGAAGCTGCAGCGATTACTAACCTTGGCCGGCCCGGTGCCAGGGGCATGCTCCCCGGGGTTAGCTCGAGGAGCCGGCCACTCCAAGTAGGTTTATATAATTGCTGGCACACCTGTGACGCTGCAGTTAGTAGTCATTTCTAGGTTAGAAGTAGGTAATAACTAAACTGCCCATTGTTGTTATACTAACACTACCTTAGGAATTATAGAGTAGCTCACTAACAAAAAATTGTAATGCAAGCTGCAAATAACTTTTTCAATCCCTGTTACAATAAATGGCCCACTAATCATGTAAGGAAGTGGGTCACATATGTATAATTACTATTGTATTATTGATATGTCAATAAAGATATTTTTTTTTTTTAAAAAAAAAAAAAAAAAAAAAAAAAAAAAAAAAAAAAAAGTTCTCCCTCTGCCAACTGCAATTGAGCGCAACCTTCAGGCGGCTTTTGGCTATTATCTCACGGCTGGTTCAATGTTTAAAGTCCGTTATGAGACACTTACCCTGCCCTCACGGTATGGTTGCGTCGGGCTCGTCAATGTCCGTATGCGAGCTGCAGCCTTGTACATGAGTACCATGAGAAAACAGTGGATGGGCCAGGGTACATCTCTAACACGCAGCTTGCTTGAGGTCCTCCTACCTGCTTCCACATCACCACCGGTGTCTGTCGGCCATATCGTGCCTTATTTGTCCCATATTTCGACCCTTTTCGTCGACTACAGTTACATACATACCAGTCTCTCAGACAATCTAAATGGTGCAATATATGCTGATTTCCTACGTAATGTTCTACCGATGTTACTACAAAATGTTTCACTGCATGACAGAATGGCGATGTACTTCCAACATGATGGATGTACGGCACATAGCTCGCGTGCGGTTGAAGCGGTATTGAATAGCATATTTCATGACATGTGGATTGGTCGTCGAAGCACCGGTTCTGACGTCCCTGGATTTCCATCTGTGGGGAAGTTGAAGGATATTTGCTATCGTGATCCATCGACAACGCCTGACAACATGCGTCAGCGCATTGTCAATGCATGTGCGAACATTACGGAAGGCGAACTATTCGCTGTTGAGAAGAATGTCGTTACACGTATTGCCAAATGCATTGAGGTTGACGAACAGCATTTTGAGCATTTATTGCAGTAATGTGGTATTTACAGATAATCACGCTGTAACAGCATCCGTTCTCGGAAATGATAAGTTCACAAAGGTACATGTATGACATTGGAACAACCGAAATAAAATGTTCAGACGTACCTACGTTCTGTATTTTAATTTAAAAAACCTACCTGTTACCAACTGTTCGTCTAAAATTGTGAGCCATATGTTTGTGACTATTACAGCGCCATCTATCACAAAGCGAAAAAAGTGGTTCAACTAAAACATTCATATCTCTTTACGTACTACACGAATATGTAATAAAAAATGAGGGTTCCTATTAAAAAAAACCGCAGTTGATATCCGTTTGACCTATGGGAGCGCCATCTAGCGGGCCAACAATAGCGCCATCTGGTTTCCCCCTTCAAGCTAGACAAGTTTCGTTCTTTGCAGTTTTTTCGTTTGACGCTTATTTCGTAAGATATTTGGCCCGGTTACGATCAATGGACCACTCTGTATAAATAATAGTAGTATATACAAGAGCCATTTTGTCAGCAACACTACTGTTCAAAACAAACTATCGTACAGTGGCCAGAAAATGGTTGTGTTCCAAGTTCGCCAGATGTCTCTCCTGTCCGGCAGTCTGTTTGCATTCATTGGGCTTCTTTAGCTATTTGTCTTGTAATTTTTATATTATTCTGTGTACTCGGAAAGCTTTCTATTATTTATGACATTATCTACAAAAAATGGCTCTGAGCACTATGGGACTTAACATCTGAGGTCATCAGTCCCCTAGAACTTAGAACTACTTAAACCTAACTAACCTAAGGACATCACACACATCCATGCCCGAGGCAGGATTCGAACCTGCGACCGTATCGGTGGCGCTGTTCCACACTGAAGCGCCTAGAACCTCTCGGTCACAGCGGCCGGCCATTATCTACATTATCGCCACTTGAGCACATGTCAGTTACTGTCTCTTAACTTTTTCCTTCCCAACAATCTAACTTTTGTCGTGTTTTATTTCACTGCTTTTTATTGCTGTAATGCCTGTTACACCTTATAAGCCCATTGCAGATTGTATTCCCATTTATTTTACATCGTACAATTAATCATTGGAGAACATGTGTACGCCTACAGTCGCGACATCTGAGAAACTTGGGCCGGCCGAAGTGGCCGTGCGGTTAAAGGCGCTGCAGTCTGGAACCGCGAGACCGCTACGGTCGCAGGTTCGAATCCTGCCTCGGGCATGGACGTTTGTGATGTCCTTAGGTTAGTTAGGTTTAACTAGTTCTAAGTTCTAGGGGACTAATGACCTCAGCAGTTGAGTCCCATAGTGCTCAGAGCCATTTGAACCATTTTTTTGAGAAACTTGCAACACAACATTTTGTGGCTACTGCACGGCAGTTTATTTTGAACAGTAGTTCTGCTGACAAAATTCACACACATTTCAACATTTTGATTTTGTGTTTAGCATTTGGCAATGCCAATATGGCTCCAGTATATTAGGACATGTTTTTATGAAACAGGCATGCCTCTCATATTTAAAGCGCACTAATGCACATGTATGTCAGTAATACTTTTCACTATGGTCTATTTTATTTTTTTAAGATGTACACAATGTGCTAGTGTATTTGTGTTTTTCCCACATTTGGCTGCAGATCTGAAGATGGTCATTACAGACCGAAACCGGTCTGCAGAGCAGAGACGTGAAGCATAATTTCCTATGGGACCAAACTGCTGAGGTCATCGATCCCTCGGCTTACACACTACTTAATCTAACTTACGCTATGGACAACACAAACGGCCTTGCCCGAGGGAGGAATCGAACATACAATAGGGGGAGGCCGCGCGAACCTTGACAAAGCGCCCCTGACCACGCGCCTAACCCCGCGCGGCGTGAAGTAAAGGAATTTATGCTACGGGTTTATCTATCGCTTCTATTTTTTATTGTAGTTCATTGTTCCTATTTGAGTACACGTATTGTCTGTTTGGCATTTGGAGATAGTGAATGGAGCTGTGGTAGCTAAAAAATTGTGTGCCAAGTGGAGAAATCAGAACATTTTCAACATATTCTTCTATTTGAGTTCTGTAGAAGGCTTATAGCAACGGATGCAGCCGGAAACAATCGAGCATGTATAGGGATAATGCCACTGGACAGAGCACGGCAAGAAAATGGTTTTCTCGTTTTAAGGAGGATCGTTTTGACATTAGTGACTCTCGACGTTCAGGGAGACCTTCGGCATTTGAAGAAGATTGTTTGAACGCATTAATTCACAATGATCCATGCAATGGAGTTGAAAACTGGCAAATGTGATGAATCGTGATCATTACACCATCGTCCGACATTAGCATACAATGGAGAAGGTTCAAAAATCGACTGTATGAGTACCACGGCCGGCCGGAGTGGCCGAGCGGTTCTAGGCGCTTCAGTCTGGAACTGCGCCACCTCTACGGTCGCAGGTTCGAATACTGCCTCGGGCATGGATGTGTGTGATGTCCTTAGGATAGTTAGGTTTAAGTAGTTCTAAGTTCTAGGGGACTGATGACC
The DNA here is from genome assembly GCF_023898315.1 of Schistocerca nitens. Lineage (NCBI taxonomy): Eukaryota > Metazoa > Arthropoda > Insecta > Orthoptera > Acrididae > Schistocerca > Schistocerca nitens. The sequence continues at coordinate 297,860,731 of NC_064618.1, read as the reverse complement.
TCAGAAGTTAAGTCACATAGTGCTCAGAGCCATTTGACCCAGTTGAGTACCACGTGCTCTAAGCCAAAATCACAAAAAAATCAGCCGGGGGGCATATGTGCATCTTTGCTTGCTTGTCATCAACTGGCTCATGAACAACACCTACCATTCCTGTCCTGTATCGTTGCTGGTGACGAGAATTAGTGTCTTCCTACTAACATAAGGAAAAGAAAGGAAAGGTTGAGAACATACAAAGCAGCAACACTCCCCGCAAAAAGATCTGCGCGCATTCACAAAAGAAATTGTTATGCATCACAGCGACGGTGTGGTGTACTACGAATTGTTTTCCCGAGGTGTATCTATCACTGATGACATCTATTGTCAACAACTGAGACGTCTTGCAGACGCATTCCAGGAGCAACGACCGGGAAGACTGCGTGAAGTGATACAACTGCACGATAACTTCCGCCCGAATTCTGCACGACTGACGAAAAACTCTATACGTCACCCAGTTCAACTGATCTTGAGCCATCAGATTTTCACCTTTTTCGCTGTCTATCGGACAACCTTCAAGGATCTTCCTTTCCAGATGAAAATGCGCTCCCAACATGGCTCGACTAGTTCTTCGCCTCAAAAACACGTGATTTCTACATTCGCGGAATCGAGAAGCTACACCAGCGTTGGTATTCTGTTTTATATAGTGAAGGAGAATATATTATTGATCTTTTATGTACATCAGTTGTTTTTTACGGAAAAACACTACGAATTTATGCACGAACCTAGTAATTCAAAAGTTCGAGTTAAATTCAGACACAGATCCTGGATGTGGATATCGTGATGTGTAAGTCCATACATAACTGATAAAAACAAGACTTATTTTTCAGTAAAAGTGATACAGTGCTGACAGAAATCGCTTTATTCTGCTTTACTTTAAGGTAAAACGTCCTTTTACACAGCGGCAGTCTTAACAGACATTCCTACTGTGCAAAAAGTGTTAGCTCCAGCCTATCTTTTGGACCACTGTCAGTACTTGATACGTCTTTTAAGCATTTCTGCGTCAACGGTAGACAAACATTTTTTTATATCACTAGGACTCTTCATGTGCACTTTCGGAGGAAATTAAGTTTCATCGCAGCAGATATTGCAGTATACATACATTAAAAATCAATGTGTACTTATCTGCTATACGCGGTCGTTCCGTATGCGGTAATGACGAGATATGTTACGGATAAACCTTTTAGCAGCTTGAACAGCTGTCAAGGAGAGAGAATGAGAAAAATTAGAGTAAAACATCAACTTGTTATACAATTTGCTTGTAATAAGGTAAAGCTGTCACCAACCTGAAGGTTACCGTACTTCACTATAGTCTGATTAAAATTAGTTGACACTTCACCGGCTGGGCTGGTTTCCTCCGATCTGAGCGTTCAACGTCACGCCCGAACCGTTCGCCGTTGCCAAACTGTCTCAACGATTAGTCAGTTCACCTTGTCCGTCTTTCTTTCACACACACAAACACACACACAACGACGCTAAAGACATACATGTGTTTTACGCACAGCACTAACCAAATAGGATCCTTCCGTACTAGTCGCGATTCAGCGTCACGTACACCGTTATTATAATCAGAGAGATCGGCTTACATTAGAAAAGTTTCGCACGACATTACGTGAAACCAAATTTTTGAAGGTTGCAATTCGTCGTTGCTTCTGCGATATCAGAATAAATGTAACAACTTCAGGCATCGTAGTGTCGAGCTTAGAGGTTGGCACATTAATATGTCGTGTAGAAGGTCGTAGGTTCTAAACTCGTTACACGTAACAATTTCTTTTATTTCTAAATCTAATCAAAAAACTGTCATTGTTATTTTTATTCAATCAATTGATTAAATGTAATTTTTTAAATTTTTAACGCTTTGCCGCGTCATTTTCCACATCAAATAGTGTTTTTTTATTCCCCATTATTTTTCTTCCCATTATTGTATTTTAATTTGGAATCCGCCAGAATCGTCTATGATCTGCAAGTGCCAACCAGGACTGCTCATCGGTTGGTAAAGCGGCTGTTCGTGTACACAGTATGAGGATAGTTTCTAGTAACCAGCTAATTATTGCGAGAAATTACAGTTTGGTTTTTTTTTTAGCTCTGAAACTGAAAATTTTCTGATTTAACTTTGTTCGTAAAGGTTAGCTTTAATCGCTCTGAACAAAGCGGTCGTGATTTTAAGAGTAGTTCTGCCGCAGTCTGTTGACCGTTGTTTTCTCGGATACGTTGCACACCACGAGGCTGTGTTAGAGTTAGGACATGAGTTTAAATTCAGGACTACAAATCGCGTCCTCTGCCGCTGTTCAGTAATTGGTCAGCTGTCGACAAAGCATCTCTCATTTCTGTCATACCTCGCGGTGGCCGGTTCCAACATTGCTCGGCGTTGCATATTAACAGCATTTGTGAAGTGGCACGCCGTATTTGTGTGTCGCTTACAACAGAAGGGTAGCCTGTAGACGATGTGGCAACACTGTATCAGTAACTGTCAGTCGTCAACCATCAAGTGATTTTAATAGGACTTTCTTTTGAGTTATCAGTCATTCTCTGATGTATTAACAGAGGTCCTATCATCATATCCCTTCTCTTTGTCAGTTTTTTACACATATTTCTTTCCGATTCTGCGCCGAACCTCCTCATTCCTTGCCTTATCTGTCCACCTAATTTTCAGCATTCGTCTGTAGCACCATATCTCAAATGATTCGATCCTCTTCTTTTTCGGTTTTCCTGTAGCCCATGTTTCACTACCATACAATGATGTGCTCCAAACGTACATTCACAGAAAATTTCTTCCTTGATACTAGCGGACTTCTCTTGGCCAGAAATGCCCTTTTTGCCAATGCTAGTCTGCTTTTGTTGTCCTTGCTCCGCCGGTCATTGGTTTATTTGTTGCCTGCGTAGTAGAATTCGTTAACTTGATGTACTTCGTGACCATCAATCCTGATGTTAAAGTTTCTCGCTTTTCTCATTTCTGCTACTTCTCATTACTTTCGTCTTTCTTCGATTTACTCTCTGCCCATATTCTGTACTCATTAGACTGTTCATTTCATTCAGCAGATTATGTAATTTTTCTTTACTTTCACTCAGGATAGCAATGTCATCAGCGAATCGTATCATTGATATCCTTTCACCTTCAATTTTAATTCCATTGCTGAACCTTTCATTTATTTTCATCATCGCTTCCTCGATGTACAGATTGCTCACTAGGGGCGAAAGATTACTTCGATGTGTTACACACTTTTTAATCCGAGCACTTTGTACTTGGTCATCCACTCTTATCATTCCCTCTTGGCTCTTGTACATATTGTATATTACCCGTGTCTCCCTGTAGCTTACCCCCATTTCTTTCAGAATTTCGAACATCTCGCACCATTTTACATTGTCGAACGCTTTTTTCCAGGTCACCAAACCCTATGAATTTGCCTTGATTTTTCTTTAGTCTTGCTTCCGTTATTAACCGAAACGTCAGAATTACCTCTCTGGTGCCTTTACCTTTCCAGAGTCAAACTGATCGTCATCTAACATCCTCAATTTTATTTTTCATTTTTCTGTATGTTATTCTTGTTAGCAACTTGGATGCATGAGCTGTGACGCTGATTGTGCGACTGGACTTGTAGACACAGTAATAATGGCGATGGCATGACCTTGAACTCACTTATCCAGCCAGGTATGGGAAGAACCTACATCTTAATGTGAACTGCCAACAACGGTGCAACTTGAAATTTTTAACTTTTAGAGATCATTGCCAGAGTTTAAAAAAGCCTTTAGTGTCAGAATACATCTATGGTATCATGTACTTCTAAACTCAAGAACTTTGGATTTGTAATCTGTCACATCCTTTTTAAAATTTTTATTTCTCTATTTACGTACATCAGTACTGGCGCGATAACTAAACGGTTCCTATCATTATGGACTTTATAGCCTTTCACCGAGAAACAAAGACAATTCTGTTCCTATAAAAAAGAAAATTTTTTCCGTGCAGGTAAGAATAACTCCCCATACGGTCTGAGAATAGCCATGGTTCCTATGGCTTCAGGCACAGTCTAAGCAGTCAGTGCTAGTTTCCTGCTAGTCCATTTCCATGTATGAACTGGTTCCTTGCGGAAAAAGCAATGAGCAGTGGTGCTCTCGAGATTGAATAGATTAAATTCCGTGTCAGGTGTAGTTTATTTACAGAGTGTATAAAATATATGTCAGAAATTTTAGGGATTTATTCTTGATACGAAAACATTACGGAAAGTTGATATAAACATGGGTTCAAAAATCATGCGTTGGGGAAGTATGAAAGGAATTTCGTGCAGTGACTGCCGGTTGTATAAATTAGCTCAGATGTGAATTTCTAATCAATTTCTTGTTTACAGTTGGTCACGGAACTTATTTTGGTTTATGTGTTTGTCGTTTATTCTGTTTTAGAACAATTTCCATTACAATGCATCACAATGACGTATTCAGTGTCTGAATGATGGTTTCATGTACCTAGGCGTCATCCAACGGACGTGCTTGATCCACTATGATGATCCACCTTACTTTACACGGATAGGTAGCCAGTATCACGCTAACCAGTTTCCGAACAGGTGGATTTGCCGATGGGGGTCCATTGCATGATATGCCCGATCGCCAGATTTGAATCCAGTGTTTTTCTTTTCCTCTGGACACGTTCAAAACTCTCGGTTGTATTCAATTGCCGTACCAATGTCGATATTCTGAGGGAGCATGTACAAAATGGATTTGATCAGATGTGGAACAGACCAGGAATTTTCCACAACGTGCTGCAAAGTGTGAAACGCAGGCCCAGAGGATGCAAGTCAATTCGAGCAGTTTTTGTAATTGAATATGTCTTTGGTAAATCTTCCATTTTCGCGCCATGAATAACAAATCATTTCAGATATGTAAATATGTTTGGTAAATGTATAATTTTGTAGCATGCATAACTAATGAAGGATTTTAGGACTCTTTGTTCATACGAGCTTTTTGTAATGTTTTGATATCGAGAACAAAGTTCTGAAGTTTCCGATTAGTATTTTTATACAACGTTTTTGTACAACCTGTATTTGCCATCGGATGTCGGGAGCATACCTGTGACTACATCATACGAAATGGCTTTGACATATGTAGGGAGGTGGGGTCAAAGAATATTTTCCCAAACGAAGGTTCAATCTATCGATGGGTATTGAAGAGACACAGGATGCTGTAGAATTTTCCGTATCCTGACGTTGCCACAGAATCAAACTGATACAACACTAAGCAATTCAATTCTGGCAGACTGGTCAGTAAGTTCCAGCACACCATCTAGATTTGGGTGCTATTTCGTTTCTTGAAGTTCCTACATCCAAATAACTGGAGGGTTTAACGTGTAGCTAGGGGGCTATATTGTTTTCAGATTCCTTTCGAATATGAAAATATTAACAAATGAAGTCCGCCCCCGGTAGCTGAGTGGTCAGCGCGACAGACTGTCAATCCTAAGGGCCCAGGTTCGATTCCCGGCTGGGTCGGAGATTTTCTCCGCTCGGGGACTGGGTGTTGTGTTGTCCTAATCATCATCATTTCATCCCCATCGACGCGCAAGTCGCCGAAGTGGCGTCAAAATCGAAAGACTTGCACCAGGCGAGCGGTCTACCCGACGGGAGGCCCTCGTCACACGCCATTCACTCATTCATTACCAAATGAAAAGTTTTAAAGACATTAATTGAATACTTGGGCCCTTTCACGTGGTTAGTGGATCACATGTAAGTGCCTACAGTAATTTTGGCCACGTCGCTGAGCGGTGTGCGACCAACTGCAGGCAGCTCGGGTATCCGTCCGCCTCGTTAGAAGTGATGTATGCGGCCAGGGGAAGCGTTCCGCCGGCGACGCAAGTTATCTGCGTAATGAGAGGCCAGCAAGCAGTGATTTATGGCGTCAGCTCTCTTCAGGAAACCCCTGCCAGCCTGCTTTTAGCAGCTCCACTTCCGATCTGTAGATGTGCGTACACGTGTGCGTGTGCGTGTGTGTGTATGTGTGTGTGTGTGCTCAGAGCACAGGTGCCGCCTTCCTCGGCCAGAAGTTGTGGTAATTACTTGCTGCTCGAAGGATAGCACGACGTGGAATTTTTGTTAACTGTACTGATTGATAAGAGATAATTGTGATTAGGCAAAGGAAATCGAGAGAGTACTCACATTACAAGATTTTTAAACGAGCACCAGAACGCTGTAATCACGTTTGATAATGCAAGGTAACTTCCCTGTGTCACTGCTTCAAAAAAATCGATTTTTTTTGTTTTTCACCAGAAATCGATTTTTAGTGTTTTTTGAACAAAATTGTGGTTAAAATAACAGATCCAGAAACACATACTACACAGCTGATTTTCAAGCTCACAGCTCTGTTAGTAACTACACTTTGCGATGTTCATATGTTTCCCTTGTATGTACACACATCAAAAAAAGTTTTCCATCAACCCGGTTCCGAGCACTCCTGAAGACAGACGTTGAGTGTGGATACTGTATCACAGACACAGTCCCTTCAGTCCCTTTGACTGTTCAGAGGTGTCACTAAACCCACTCAAAGATGTAAACAACTATGCATGTGCAGAGCCTGTTAGACGGCGGGGGGGGGGGGGGGGGGGGGGGAGGGAGAGGGGGTCCGACAGCCGATCAGTTCCAGTCATTCCACCAGGAAGGAGGTACACGGCTCGTGTTCTCTGTAGTTTAACCATGCCTAGATGGTCAATTCCGCGGTTCGATCGCATCAGCTTTGTTACTTTGTGCCAGGAAGGGCTCTTAACGAAGGAAGTGTCCAGGAGTCTCGGAGTGAACCAAAGCGATGTTGTTTGGACATGGAGGAGATACAGAGAGACAAGAACCGTCGATGACGTTACTCGCTCAGGCCGCCCAAGGGCTGCTACTGGAGTGGGTGACCGCCACCTACGGATTATGGCTCGGAGGAACCCTGACAGCAACGCCACCATGTTGAATAATGCTTTTCGTGCAGTCACAGTGAGAGTTAGCAGTACTCCCTTAGGCTTTAAAGATTGGCTACAGCGCGCATACACAAGCTCTGGAATCTAAGATATTGTTGTCGCGCTTCGCAGCGCACGGATTAATTAGTGGCAGTTTGGAAGCCAGTGTAGGAGCCCGCCTGCTGTGGTGCGCACGTGTGTTGGGCGAGGGGTCGCCGCCGAGCTGCCGTACTGCCGTGTCCGCCAGCAGCGACACAGGATTTGGTAGTGAGTTGATATTTTTTATAATTTGCAGCGCGATTATTAATTTAAAGAAAAGGGTTTGTGTATGTGCGTATCATCAGACGGTAATTTTGATAATGATAGGAGTTGAATTCTTAAGGAAAACCATTGTTAGGCGAATAGATTAAGTATTGATTTTTGTCATTGTTTTCTTTTGTAATTGTCAGGGAATTGTTTCACTATGTATTTAATTGAGAAGTATTTCAGTCTGTCTCAAGAGTTTGATTAATTTGTAATAGTGCTTTAATGCCACTGGAGACAGATTTACATACGAAGCGATTGTTCAAACAGCTTCTAGCGTTTTCTTAATTGAATGAGAAAGAATCGCTTTCAGAATATAGTTTTTGAAAAAAGGAATTACTTGTTTGGGTTATCATTTATCGAGTTTAGATTTGACCAAACCCTTTCTCTTGAATTATATGTAGTTGTAGTAAGCAGCAGCAGCCGCAGCAACAGCAGGAACCGCCATACAGAACATGCATTGCACTCAGCATGAATAATAGGTCTTTTTATGTTTTTGTTAAATATTGGAATGCAGCAGATCAAGCAGTGGCAGCAGAAAGACCAAGTAAGTTATTTGTTGCGCACAGGACCAATTAAAAAAATAATAAACTTTAGGCAATCTCTGTAATAGTAAAGTTAACAACAGTACAAGCACAAGATTTTCAGTAGAAAACACAAGATAAGAAGATAGAGCTCGCGACTTTCAACAGGACGTCGTGATACGACTCAAACTGTGTACAATAGAGTGCATGATGCGCAACTTCACTCCCTATGGCCATGGCCAGGTCCATTTTTGCAGCCACGACACCATGCAGCGTGGTACAGATGTGCCCAACAACCTTCCGAATGGACCGCTCAGGATTAGCATCACGTTCTCTTCACCGATGAGTGTCGCATATGCCTTCAACCAGACAATCGTCAGAGACGTGCTTGGAGGTAACCCGGTAAGGCTGAACGCCTTAGACGCACTGCCCAGTGAGTGCAGCAGGGTGGAGGTTTCCTGCTGTTTTAGGGTGGCATTATGTGGGGCCGACGTACGCCGCTGGTGGTCATGGAAGGCGCCGTAACGGCTTTACGATACGTGAATGTCATCCTCCGACCGATAGTGCAACCATATCGGCAGCATATTAGCGAGGTATTCGTCTTCATGAACGACAATTCGCGCCCCCATCGTGCACATCTCGTGAATGACTTGCTTCAGGATAACGACATCACTCGACTAGAGTGGCCAGCACGTTCTCCAGACATGAACCCTATCGAACATGCCTGGGATGGACTGGAAAGGGCTGTTTATGGACGACGTGACCCACCAACCACTCTGAGGTATCTACGCCGAATCGCCGTTGACGAGTGGGACAATTTGGACCAACAGTGCCTTGACGAACTTGTGGATAGTATGGCACGATGAATACAGGCAAGCATCAATGCAAGAGGACATGCTACTGGGTGTTAGAGGTACCGGTGTGTACAGCAATCTGGACCACCACCTCTGAAGGTCTCGCTATATGGTGGTACAACATGCAATGTGTTGTTTACACACACAGTAAAAAGGGCGGAAATGATATTTATGTTGATCTCTATTCCAATTTCCTGTACAGGTTCCGGAACTCTTGGAACCGAGGTAATGAAAAACTTGTTTTGATGTGTATATATATTTGGTTTCCGAGCATTGTTTTCCTTATACACTTTTCTGTAGTTGGAGCTGCAGCTATTTTGTCATTCTCTAAAGATACTATGCCTGCAATTTGTTTTAATAACGGGCAGATAGTAGGTGTGAAGTTCTGGAGCTGCTAGAAATATATTCTGGGTTTGATATGAGACGATCACTGTTGGTAGTTGATTCCATGACAGTGGCCGAAGCTGAAAACTGGGTCATTGAGGCAACTCGAGATGCTAGAATAACAAGGAGAAACAGGTAAAGGAAGAGGGAAGTTGAGGAACATGTAAACCAAGAAGATTATGCAACTGGAATGTATTAGAAACAAGAAAGGTCAATCATAGACCAAATAAATCTATGAATTAAATTTTCCGATAGTTAAATTTTCTGACATATTTATTTATGCACAAAATGGCTGAAATGGCTCTGAGCACTATGGGACTTAACTTCTAAGGTCATCAGTCCCCTAGAACTTAGAACTAGTTAAACCTAACTAACCTAAGGACATCACACACATCCATGCCCGAGGCAGGATTCGAACCTGCGACCGTAGCGGTCGCGCGGTTCCAGACTGAAGCGCCTAGAACCGCTCTGCCACACCGGCCTGAAATGACATGATTGTAGTATGCTATGTAGATAGACATTTTGTTTATGTGTACTTAAATATCATGCGGCTGTGTAAAGTAGTTAGTGCATAGGTTCCAGTATGAACCCGTGTATAAAAATGTAATTAACTGATCTTTTCAAAAAATTGTAATAAAGTGAACGTGAAAACTAATTTCATGAACTGTGTATCCGCAAGAAACACTCGTTTTGTGCTACAATTTTCATTCTACAAAGTTCACATTTCTTAGTTACAGCCGCATAAACTTTACAAAAAATGTTTGTCTTCTGGAGCGTTCACAGGTAAGTTACCTTAAGAAGCCAGTAGACAGCTGCTTTGGAGGCCGTAATGCTATGATATCGTACAGAAACACCCTGGCGTCCGTGGAAAGTGGTGTTTCGGTGCAGAACGCCAAAACAACAGTAAGGTCGCACGGCAGCAACTTTGGAAAAGTGCCAACAAGTGGAAGAACTGATCGTCATCATATCGGATACTTACTCTCATGAAACACTGGTACAGCAAAAGGTGTTATTTTGCATACAACGTATAGAAATTTCTAACATTATTCCATTATTGAGCAGGAAGTCAGCCTGTGATTGAAGAAAGGTACATTACAGCAAATAGTAAATGTTTTGGCTACAGAGACGAATCACAATGGAGAAATTAGTCATTGTTTATTCCAGCAATCGCTTTCCTACGAAGAGTTAGAAATCCAACCAAGGCAGCGTGGAACAAAGAATGGCATGAGTCCTCCAGACCTCGGTTGGTTGATTCGAGGGAGAGGAGCAAATAGTGAGGTCATCAGTCCCGTCGGAACAGGGAGGAAGTCGGCCGTTCCCTTTCACAGGAAACATACCGGCATTTATCTAAAGCAATTTAGGGATATCATGGAAAACCTAAATCAGGATGTCCGGACGCACGTTTGAAGCGCCGTCCTCCCGAATGCGAGTCCAGTGTGCTTATCAGTGCGCCATCTTGTTCGCTCCTCCAGATGTCGTCGATACGCATACACACGAATGCACCCATCACTATGGTTGCGTCAGTGGTATGGCAACTACCGATGTTCAAGAAGCTTAACAACCACCAGGACAGCCGTCTAAAGAAACAACAGCATCTTATCGAATTTACACAGTCTCTATTATGTGACGAAAAGGAGGTCACCAACCGTATCTCCGTCGGTTGCATTAATTGCTTTGATGGCAAAAAAACGTTGTATTGCAAGAGCTGCTAAATGTGAACCAGGTCTACCGACCTAAAAAACTTCATCACTGAAGTAGGACAGTAAGGTATAGCTATATTTACACAGAGAATACAGAAAACAAACTGACTTCATTAATGAAACACAATTTTTTGTTAATACTGTACTACGCGTTTCGGGTCTTAACTCTCATTATAAGCTAGTCCCTCTGTACACCTTATTTACAGCATTAGCGTGTATCTTTGTTAACTGTAACCAGTGACTCTTTGAAATTCTTAGTTTTGCTATAATTTTACTTTACTATGTCTTGTTATAAAAATGGAAGCCGGAAGTGGGTATGTTTTGTATCAGGTCGCCGGGTGTTTATATTTACATTTTGCTGCAGTTTCAGTATGTTCACAATAATATTACGACTAACTTACACTTTACGATGCTCTTAATGATATATAAACAGACTGATTAATGCACTAATGATGGGCATGAATGTCAACAATCTCCGCGGGTAATTGGCCACAGTCGCAATTACCTATTCTGTAAATAAATGAAGTGTTCAAGCGGCGTGTTTCATTAATCCACATCCCAACCCGCGTGTTCTACTAACGTATAGAACTCTGACTGTCGTACGGACGTTACAAGGCCTAACGACTGTGCTAGACAAATTGCATTAATAAAAAATAGCTTAATGATTTAATGCTGTTTTTGAAACTGACACTTGTTGCTGCGGTTTTCAGTTCGAAAACTAGTTTGATGCAGCTCTCCACGCTAGTCTACATTTTTCAAACCTCTTCATCCTAGCATAACTACTGCAGCCTTAATAATCTGAACCTTCTTACAGTTGTCACGCCATGGTATCCTAAAATTGTTACTCCTCACACGTTCTTTCATTGCCAAATTGATGACTCCTTGACCACTCAAGACGTGCGCAATCGCCCGATTTCTTCATTTAGACAGGTGGTGCCATAAATATAATTTCCCCCCTACTCGATTCAGTACCTCCTCATTAGTCGTATGATGTAAGTGGTGTCGTCTAAAAAACGCTGTGCCGTAACAAAGTCAGTACCTCTGATCGATACCACAGAAGATAACGAGTTTCGCTACATACGGCAATGACGAATTGGAGGTGCTGGTGAAACCACACCCTCTCTCAGCTTCGCAGCGCCACCGCACCTAGACGCCTATGTACAGGCAAGAAGAGGAACGCTCAACTCCAGTTCGTGATCAGCCATTAACACGACACCGATGCCTTAGATACGGCATCAGAGTGTTTCATGTGTAGTTGTGATCTTTTGCTGTGAACATTATGTCTGTGTACTCAAAGAGAAGAGTCTTGCAAAATTGTCTGTAAACAGGGATACTTTAATTTTCAGAGATAGTTGTAAATACTCAGTACATTCCTGTGGAAATGGATTCTAGAAAGTTAATTAAATCTTCATATCTATCTTGTAATTAAGTGAATTAATATTTTATATGTTCTAATTTCCATTCGTTCTCCTCTTGGAGTAAGTAAAGAACCTTTAGTTGTACTGACGATTGTATTTTCGTCAGGTCCAACGATGTACCCATCTAATCTTCAGCATTCTTCTTAGCATCACATTTCAAAAGTTCCTATTCTCTTTTTGTCTGAACTGTAGGTCAGCCACATTTCACTTTCGTACAAAGCTACATTTCAGACAAAAACTTTTAGGAAAGATTTTCTAACAGCTAAATATACACTCCTGGAAATGGAAAAAAGAACACATTGACACGGGTGTGTCAGACCCACCATACTTGCTCCGGACACTGCGAGAGGGCTGTACAAGCAATGATCACACGCACGGCACAGCGGACACACCAGGAACCGCGGTGTTGGCCGTCGAATGGCGCTAGCTGCGCAGCATTTGTGCACCGCCGCCGTCAGTGTCAGCCAGTTTGCCGTGGCATAAGGAGCTCCATCGCAGTCTTTAACACTGGTAGCATGCCGCGACAGCGTGGACGTGAACCGTATGTGCAGTTGACGGACTTTGAGCGAGGGCGTATAGTGGGCATGCGGGAGGCCGGGTGGACGTACCGCCGAATTGCTCAACACGTGGGGCGTGAGGTCTCCACAGTACATCGATGTTGTCGCCAGTGGTCGGCGGAAGGTGCACGTGCCCGTCGACCTGGGACCGGACCGCAGCGACGCACGGATGCACGCCAAGACCGTAGGATCCTACGCAGTGCCGTAGGGGACCGCACCGCCACTTCCCAGCAAATTAGGGACACTGTTGCTCCTGGGGTATCGGCGAGGACCATTCGCAACCGTCTCCATGAAGCTGGGCTACGGTCCCGCACACCGTTAGGCCGTCTTCCGCTCACGCCCCAACATCGTGCAGCCCGCCTCCAGTGGTGTCGCGACAGGCGTGAATGGAGGGACGAATGGAGACGTGTCGTCTTCAGCGATGAGAGTCGCTTCTGCCTTGGTGCCAATGATGGTCGTATGCGTGTTTGGCGCCGTGCAGGTGAGCGCCACAATCAGGACTGCATACGACCGAGGCACACAGGGCCAACACCCGGCATCATGGTGTGGGGAGCGATCTCCTACACTGGCCGTACACCACTGGTGATCGTCGAGGGGACACTGAATAGTGCACGGTACATCCAAACCGTCATCGAACCCATCGTTCTACCATTCCTAGACCGGCAAGGGAACTTGCTGTTCCAACAGGACAATGCACGTCCGCATGTATCCCGTGCCACCCAACGTGCTGTAGAAGGTGTAAGTCAACTACCCTGGCCAGCAAGATCTCCGGATCTGTCCCCCATTGAGCATGTTTGGGACTGGATGAAGCGTCGTCTCACGCGGTCTGCACGTCCAGCACGAACGCTGGTCCAACTGAGGCGCCAGGTGGAAATGGCATGGCAAGCCGTTCCACAGGACTACATCCAGCATCTCTACGATCGTCTCCATGGGAGAATAGCAGCCTGCATTGCTGCGAAAGGTGGATATACACTGTACTAGTGCCGACATTGTGCATGCTCTGTTGCCTGTGTCTATGTGCCTGTGGTTCTGTCAGTGTGATCATGTGATGTATCTGACCCCAGGAATGTGTCAATAAAGTTTCCCCTTCCTGGGACAATGAATTCACGGTGTTCTTATTTCAATTTCCAGGAGTGTATATTCGATGTTAACAAATTTATCTCTTTAGGAAAGTTTTTTCTTGCTGTTCCCATTGTTTGTTATTTGTACTTTGTTGACCACAGAGAAAACCTCTTCTGTTTATTTTTGTGTCTCGTTTCCGAACCTAATTCTAACAGCATCACCTGATTTAATTCGAGTACCCTTGTTTTACTCTTGTTGATGTTCATCTTATAATTGTCTTCAAGATAGTTCAACCCATCCTCGAGGTTCTTTGCCATATCTGATAGAATGAAAATGTTATCGACAGAGCTCTTAGTCTTTATTTCTTATCCCTTAAATTTAATTCGTTTCCAACTTTCTCCTTGGTTTCCTTTCGTACTTGCTTAGTGTGCATATGAATAACATCGCGGATACACTACCACCCTGTCTCACTCCCTTTACAATTCCTTCTACAGTCCGGTTTCAGTACGAGTTGTAGATAGCTTTTGGCTCCTTGTATTTTATGTCTGCTATTTAAAGAACTTTGAAGTCTATACTCCACAGAATATTGTCAAATTCTTCTTATAAATCCACGAATGCTATCAAGGTATGTTTTCCTTCCTTCAACCTATCTTCAAAGATAAGTTGTATGATCAGTATGACTTCACCTATTTGTATCTTCCTCCGTAGTCCGAACTGTTTCTCCCCCACATCGGCTGTTACCACATGTTTGCATCCTTCTGCAAACAATCCGTGTTAGTATTTTCCAACCATGATTTATTAGAATGAAGGTTCGGTAATTCCATTCGACGTTGAACAGTTTTGTCTTGGTTGGTTGGTTCTCCCAAGGTTCTTAATAATGGAGGCGTAAACGATATTATTATCAATGCCATCGTACGGATCTAACTTTACCGCCATTGTTTGATGTGGGCATGATTCCAGATTAACATATTTCAAGTGAAATGCCGCTTTGGAAAGAATTACTTCTTCGGAGCAATATGGGGTAATGATGCGATCCTGTGGTTGTATTGGGGATGTCTCGCATTCATATTGACTTTGGCTATCCCAGTTTAAATTATCCGAGGTTTTTCTCAGTCACTTCAAGATAGAGATGAACTGTTCCTGTTTACAAGTTTATTTATTGCTTCGAATTCTCCTGTCTGAAGCAATTAGAGATCCATCCATAAGACGCTAATTAATATTGCTATTCAAGTGTAGTAATTTTGTTTTGCGTTATTATAAATCTTAAAAGGAGGAAACTGGATCACAGCTAATACTATATATAATAATAATTCGTGAGCTAATACTATACTTACATCCAAAACTGCAGCGCTGTCCTTTCGAATGACTACAAAGTGCACATCAGATGGCACAGCATGATATAAATTAGTCTTTCTCTAAGTTCGCATTTACTTCATCCTTACAAACGTTCTATCAGTGGTGTTAAACTGACGTTAGCTGGATCAGGAAAGTAAATGGAAATAGCGCAAGTAGCGTACACAAATTTTCACAAGATATTTGTTCATCAAGAAATTCACATAAAAAGGCATTAGAGCGATTGCTTAACGTTTCCTTCATTATGTAGCTTATAATTTTTATAAAGCTATCTGGGAAGTTAAAGGAGGGTAAAGCGACATATGTGATAAGGAATTTGTTGCCACGGCATTATCTGTCGATAGAGCGTAGTAATAGGACAGTGGTAGATTCAGGGATCTGGATGGTTCAGTACAGAATCTGGCATTGGAATCATTTGGGCGAGGAAAAACATGCCAAAATGCATAGATAATTTTATCGTTCTCCGGATACAACAGCAACTGTTTAAGACTCTTCGATAAGAAATATCAACAAGCCAGAGCCTGGTTTTACCATTTCGTCTCCATTGGAAGAAAGGAAGATTAGCGTTTAACGTCCCGTCGACAACTAGGTCATTAGGGACGGAGCACAAATTACGATTGTTTTAAAGTTGAGGAAGGAAATTGGTAGTGTCCTTACAAAGGAACCGTCCTGTTCTAACTGCGACCAGAACGGTCGCGGGGTTGAATTGACGGAAAGCGCTGCGGGACCCGCGGAGCGGCCCGCCAAGAACACAAACGGGAGAGGACGGACACGACCAACGAAGTACCTAACGAACAACAAGATCGAAACACCGGAGACACAAGAAAACCTAACTAGACAACTACGTCCACTCGTACACAGAATAAAAAAGTAAATAGGCTGTCTAAGGCGATGCGATATGTCTAGAGACATACGCAAGATTAAGCTGGCCAGCTGAGTTTTTTTTTTTCCTTTATTGAATTTCGATTCCCCCCCAAGGGGCGCGGGCTGGCAGCAGCTTAGTATGCTGCTCTACAGCCTACAGACTTTAAAAACGTAAGAAGAAAAGAAACAATAAAAGCAGGCGATAAAACGGTGACGTAAATTGTAAAACGGCGGAAAATTGTGGAAAGTTAAAACATAAAGCAAAGGTGTTGGCAATGCTAATAAAATACACAGGAATCAGACAGGTAACATAGTAGACACACAATTAAAAAACATGGCGTCAGTCTGGTTTCTGTTCACAAGAGATAAAAAATCACACCCAGCAACATTATGATGTCCGTTCGCAACACTTCCCAAAAGACACACAACACTGAACACTCACTGTAAAACACTGCACGAAAATGTCGGCACAAAGATGACACTCCCTAGCCAAGGGCAGATAGTGGGGGGGACCTGGACAGATGTAGGAAAAAAAACAAAAGGGGGGGGGGGAACCAAAGGAGGGAGAGGATCATAAGGGGGGAGAGGGGCAGGGCAGATGCGAGACGGAATGGGAAAAGGCAGAGGAGGGAAATGCAAAAGGACTCAGGGGAGAGAAGGAGGGCAGAGAGAGGGTAGGTGGGGAAAAAAGAGGATGGAAGGGGGGGAGAGGGAGCCCAGGAAAAGTTCAGAGGAAAGGAGGGGGAGTGAGGATCAGAGTTGATAGGAGGGATAAATGGAGGGAGAGAGGGCATCATCTGGGAGGGGGAGTTGATGGAAGCCACCCTGGGAAAGGAGATGAATTGTGTAGAGATGGAGGGTAGAGGGGACACAACAGTGAAGACATGGCAGGGGGCAGGGATGGGAAAGGAGTGGAGCAACCAGGGGGTGAGGGGGATCAAGGCAGTGGGAGGTGTAGAGAATGCGGATATGTTTGAGGAGTAGGAGCAGATGGAGGAAAGGAATGAGGTCATAGAGGATCCGCGTGGGGGACGAGAGGCGTATACGGAAGGCGAGGCGGAGTGCATGACGCTCAAGGATCTGGAGGGACTTACAGAATTTGGGAGGGGAGCCGGTTGAGGGGGAGGCCGGCGCTTAAATTCATGATCGGGGGCGCCGCTATTGGCCGCTGGGACCACGTGTTCCACTGTGGCGCCCTCACACTAAAAGTGGGCCAGGAGGTGCAGGCCGTCACGGCTTATGGCGCGATGGTGCAGAGACCTCTAGGGGTCTTCGACGTCCATGTCGTCTGGCGCGGATTCAAATTCCGCTGCGCGCGGTACCAGACATCCCACTGTTTGTCTGGAGCGATTTAGGAAAATCTGAGAAAACCTAAACCAGCATGGTCGGACGTGATTTGAACCATCGTTCTCCCGAATGCGAGTCCAGTGGGCTAACTACTGCGCCACCTCACTCATTTGTCTCCATTGGCGCCGTCTCTAATGACGTCGTCATCGACGAGAGGTGAGACGCTACATTCCTTATTCTTTATTGATCGACGTGAAACTTGCTTGTCAGCCATTGAGCCCACGCAAGCGCTGTCTGGCTATCTATCACAACAGTAGACGGAAAAGACGAAATTAGAGCCAAAGTGGAGGCATTTAGATGCAATTTCTAAAGATGCAACCTTATCTAAACGTCAGATAATTGGCATCTTAAGCCAGTCTCAATTTCAGGTTAATTTCATAAGCACGCTTTGTTGAAGAGGTTGTCTGTTCCTTTATCATAACTTGTCGACAATCTTAGGAACACAAATTTATGAGGGGCGTTTAATAAGTAATGCAACACATTTCTGTTCTCAGCCAGTTTCGGTTGAAAAAATGCCGAATTTGTTGTAAGACTTCGTGAAATATTCGCGCTTTAGCCCCTATACTTTCATGAAGTTCTAATAGATGGCGACGCTGTACGTAGCCTTCAAAATGGCGTCTGTAACGGAGGTGCTTTCCAAGCAGAGAGTTGTCATTGAGTTCCTTTTGTCGGAAAACCAGAGCATCGCAGATATTCATAGGCGCTTGCAGAATGCCGTCTGTTTGACCCAATGAAGGATGCACACCGCGATAAGCTGTACATGGGTGGTGGTGAGATTATTAGTGCAGCAAGAGGTTGGCTCCGTTGTCGACCAGCTGAGTGGTATCACGCAGGTATACAGGCCCTCTCACTAAGGTGGAGAAAGCCCGTCGCAATGAACGGAGATCATACTGAAAAACAGGGTTTTGTAGCCAAAAGTGTAGGGAATAATATGGTGTATTGGAATCCCTAGTAAAACCATCATGCTTTCAGATAAAAAAGTGATGCGTTTCTCACTGAATGCCGCTCGTCTGTTGCTTCACTAAGGAAAACACTATGCCAGTTAAACGCTGGTAAGATTATTTTCCCCAAAGTTAGCTAAAAGACACCAAAAATCAAATACCTAACAAATAACTATCTGAAATGATTACTAGTGAAGCTCTTCTTTGGATAATGCAACCTTTTCCGTGAAAATTGTAATTTAAAACCTTGTCTAAACTGCCTCGTTTGGGAACTGATATGCAAGAAATACAAAACCTGACTTCCAGAAAGAATCCTACAGCAACATCACAAGTGAGTTACAAGTGTGTTCCTTATCGAGTCATTGTCCACAGGGAATAAAAATTTTAAAAGAATAATAAGAAAACGAAATTATTATGAACTTCAAGATTCGTGATGGTTTGTTTCGTCAGGACGTCATGTTTACAGATATCTTCAAAGTATTATAGCAGAAGACAGTCCGTGGAAAAATGTCTACATTATGGAGAAGAGACTAACACAATAAGGAGACTATTTCTGACTGCTTGAAAAAAGTGGATAGTTCGTATTAACAGGTTGTTCCTGTACTATACGATATTGGGAGCCCATGTTTCCAACGGCTTGTTATTAAGTAATTTGCTGTTATGCGTCAGCATCCACCGTCCTTGGAAGTGTGGAAGATGGGTTTTGTTACCACAAACGAGCAAATTAATTACTAATTGTATTCCAACGATTTTATCACATTTACAGAATGAGGTAACGAAACTCCCATAACAGATATACACTACTGGCCATTAAAATTTCTACACCACGAAGATGTCGTGCTACAGACGCGAAATTTAACCGACAGGAAGAAGATGCTGTGATATGCAAATGATTAGCTTTTCAGAGCATTCACACAAGGTTGGTGCCGTTGGCGACACCTACAACGTGCTGACATGAGGAAAGTTTCCAACCGATTTCTTATACACAAGCAGCAGTTGGCCGGCGTTGCCTGGTGAAACGTTGTCGTGATGCCTCTTGTAAGGAGGAGAAATGCGTACCATCACGTTTCCGACTTTGATAAAGGTAGGATTGTAGCCTATCGCGATTGCGGTTTATCGTATCGTGACATTGCTGCTCGCGTTGGTCGAGATCCAATGACTGTTAGCAGAATATGGAATCGGTGGGTTCAGGAGGGTAATACGGAACGCCGTGCTGGATCCCAACGGCCTCTTATCACTAGCAGTCGAGATGACAGTCATCTTATCTGCATGGCTGCAACGGATCGTGCAGCCACTTTTCGATTTCTGAGTCAACAGATGGGGACGTTTGCAAGACAACAACCATCTGCACGAACAGTTCGAGGGTCGGTTACCCTTGAAGCTGCATTACAGACGGGAGCGCCTGCGATGGTGTACTCAACGACGAACCTGGGTGCACGAATGGCAAAACGTCATTTTTTCGGATGAATCCAGGGTTTGTTTACAGCATCATGATGGTCGCATCCGTGTTTGGTGACATCGCGGTGAACGCACATTGGAAACGTGTATTCGTCATCGCCATACTGGTGTATCACCCGGCGTGATGGTATGGGGTGCCATTGGTTACACGTCTCGGTCACCTCTTGTTCGCATTGACGGCACTTTGAACAGTGGACGTTACATTTCAGACGTGTTACGACCCGTGGCTCTACCCTTCATTCGATTTCTGCGAAACCCTACATTTCAGCAGGATAGTGCACGACCGCATGTTGCAGGTACTGTACGGGCCTTTAAGGATACAGAAAATGTTCGACTACTGTCCTGGCCAGCACATTCTCCAGATCTCTCACCAACTGAAAACGTCTGGTCAATGGTGGCCGAGCAACTGGCTCGTCACAATACGCCAGTCACTACTCTTGATGAACTGTGGTATCTTGTTGAAGCTGCATGGGCAGCTGTACCTGTACACTCCATCCAAGCTCTCTTTGACTCAATGTACAGGCGTATCAAGGCCGTTATTATGGCCAGAGGCGGTTGTTCTGGGTACTGGTTTCTCAGGATGTATGCACGCAAATCGCGTGAAAATGTAATCACATGTCAGTTCTAGTATAATGTATTTGTCCAATGAATACCCGTTTATAATCTGCATTTTTTCTTGGTGTAGCAATTTTAATGGCGAGTAGTGTACTACAACCGCTTACTTATGGCTCACGTAAGGATCATGAAACCAAGATTAGAGTAATTACTGCGCGTTCAGAAATGTTTCAGTAATCATTCTTCCCGCCCTACATTCATGAATGGAACGGGACGTATCACTAAGAAGAGGTACAATGGGAAGTACCCTCTGTCATATACGTCGCAGTAGTTTGCAGAACAAGTTACACGAGTAAGACGCCTAACTTCTCTTATTAATTATTTATATACTTTTCATTGTATTTAACCCAGTTTTCAGTATCACAAAGTCCGCCCCCGGAAGCTGAGTGGTCAGCGCGACAGAATGTCAATCCTAAGGGCCCGGGTTCGATTCCCGGTTGGGTCGGAGATTTTCTCCGCTCAGGGACTGGGTGTTGTGTTGTCCTCATCATCATTTCATCCCCATCGACGCGCAAGTCGCCGAAGTGGCGCCAAATCGAAAGTCTTGCACCAGGCGGGCGGTCTACCCGACGGGAGGCCCTCGTCACACGACATTATTATTATAGTATCACAATCTGTCATGGTTACCCTACGAGTCTACCGTTTTTGTTTATTAAATTTCACTAGTTTTGAGAAACATAAGAGTAATGATATTACAACCGAAGTGCTTCCGACACCTTCGGGGCGCTTTGGCGCGCCTGGGAGACGAAATACTTCGGTTGCGCTAGTCAGACTGTTTCGGGTTCTCTTCAGAGCCGGACATGTATCTCTGTTCCGGACGGACATGTACTCTATATCGGAAGTTGCCAGAAAAGTTACCGTACTATTAATAAAGCTACGTCGAGTGTTGTACAAGACAGAGTAAAAAGTGATTATCAATACAAACAAACAGGATACAGTAACGAGAGGTGTCGCCTACCATCATTGTCAGTACTGCAGATCTTGCCCTCTGTAGATACAGAGACTAGCGCGGGCAAGTGGCGTCCCACAAAAAAAGCGCAAACACAGGTACAAGTTCGAGATGACACCATAGCAGGCTCAGCTGAAGAAGATCCAACGACCCACGAGCTGTCTTCTGCGCTGGGGACACAACTTTAGAAGACTACAGGTTGGAGGAAAGAACAGTTAGGGACTCTTACTCAATCTCTACAGATCTCTCCAGCTTCCAGATCTGACTTCCAACACGACAACGTATAATTTTATACTACACACTCAATCGAAACGCTTACATTTTTAACGAGTGCTGTGGAATGTCTCTGCTATTACTGCACACAAATGTTCATTCACATCATCTTTTCAAAATATAGGCCGTCGTGATCACAACAGATCACATAGTGGCGCACAATCCCAGGTAACTGAAGAACAGTTTAATCGGTTGCGATGAACCCAGTTGCCAAGCCCTCGCGACTAACAAGGGAAAACTTGTAAACTGGGCTCTTCGCATGACCCCCGTAGATATCCGTAGTTACCGCATATGGTGACTGAACCGACTATATAGCAGTACCGCTACGTCCGAATCACCATTTCCGAAACTATACATCGAGCAAGTCGCATGAATACACTAGTGAACGGATTTTTTTCGTTTGCGAACACCGCATACATTCCACATAAACAGAAAGAAGGATGTTAATAAGACACTAGAAACTAAGGATTGCATAAGAAAGGAAAAAAAAGTAGTCTCAGAAAATATATCTGAATGATCTCTTGATAACTATCGGTAGAATTCATATCAACACAATATGTCCCATTAGGGTAGCAACAACAGGACATGGTCACATAAAAGAATGACGTGCAGCTCTTTTAAGGCCTGAATAGAATGAACGGGCAATGGAAGTTGCGCCGGACATCCTCCGTCATGAAAGTCTGATGGTCTGCTGATTATAAATCTAAATATCGATGTACGTAGTGCTGAGACCGTGCAACTGCTTTTGGCAAAAACTCTTCCATGAAAAGAAGTTGTACTATATTTTTGTTTAGCGGGCACACGGCATACCATTTATGCATTTATCGAGCTGTAACGTTGTTCAGCTTGGAGAGGTAATTTTTGTGAAGGACTGTTAATTTATTTTGTCACCAATAAATAATATACTTAAATCTGGCAAATTAAAATGAAATAATTAAAGTCAATCTCTTGAGTTTGGCATTTGTGGTTAATAAGAATAAAAGGACGTGGTTTGTTAACTGGAAAAATATGGATTAGTGAAGGTACATTTATTGCTCAACAATCATCCATTCTGAACTATTGTTAAATTGATGCTAGTTCTCTTTTAGAACATTAATTAAAAAGTAGCTCTCTCTTAATGTTAAAACAAAAGAAGTACCATCTCCCAACATAATCAAAAATTTAAAAACATTGAAAGGCGTATGTACTCGTTGGCAGCGATGATGAGGCATTGTAGAATCTCTGACCAGAGCACAGGAGTCTGTCAGGGATTATCTTACTTTTTGTGTGGAGAACTTATACTTGAGTCAGATTGCTAATTTTTGTTTAATTGTCTTTGTCATTAATAATTTTGCGGGAACCTTACACTTAGCTCTGGCTCCCATTTACTAATAAATATAGTCTTTTGAAATTTTCTGCGGGAAGGTTACACTTGGCTCCATTTCTAATAAGTATTGTCATCAAAATTTCTGTGGGGAGGTTACAACATTAAATGGCCATTTCATTATTAGGAATCTCACAGCCACTTATCTGAGTGTTAATTATTAATTGCTTCGAGACAAACAGAGCATTAGCAGGAGGACTTTTATATGAGTGCGCTAATGTGTCTCATTAAGCGACGATTATCTGCGCTTTGATGGCTGCCTTTGCAGAGTAGGCGCCATCACTATCTGTGGCGATGGCGGTGGCTCCAGCTGGGCAGTACTGGACGAAGCGTCTACCAGTAATGACTCTCACAAACAGTCGCGACCAAAGTCTTCAGCCACTGTCGGCAGAAATCAACCACCACATCTCACCACAACTGAAAATCAAATCGCTCAAAAGTGGGAGCGAAGTGTGTCTCCGTACAAATATACATGAATTTCTCTCTCCCATGGTGTTCTGTCGAAATTCGTGCCGGATGTCTCCTCACTTTTAATTGGTCAGCTTAGGTTTTGAATCTCAGGAGTCAAATTACCTGCTAACAACTTTCGTTATTCGTAAGTAACACCATGTTTTCTCACGCTAAAGGCACACAGTTACCAAAAAATGTTCATTCTAAAACGTTCCAGAATAATGCATGAGTCGCTGATACATCATAAATTTCCCGTACACTCGAAAAACATCCATTCTCGTAGGATTTTTCAGTTTCATGACTCTTGATGGAACTCTGTCCTCTCCGTTGTGGCGTGTCAGCCACCTGATGTCCAACGTACATCGTCTGCTTCCTTCTAAAACTGCACTGTACCTCTTAAGTACACTGGGGTCGTATCTTATCTGGAAAATTGCGTTTTTTACTGCTTTCTGAAACGCAAGCATCAGAAAAATAACGAGTGAAGTTGCCTTCCACTTTTCAATGATGATACGTGCCGTGACTACACAGGTCTAACCTTATCTGTAAGTGCGCTTTTTCCTCAATGCGTCGTTTCCCAGACAGGCATGCTGGCAGTGGAGTACCTGATACAATCTGGAGCGGTGTCAGGTACTCATATTAGAACTGTGCACTCGTCCTATGTGATTGACAGCAGAGATGAGGTATCACATATACACTCCTGGAAATGGAAAAAAGAACACATTGACACCGGTGTGTCAGACCCACCATACTTGCTCCGGACACTGCGAGAGGGCTGTACAAGCAATGATCACACGCACGGCACAGCGGACACACCAGGAACCGCGGTGTTGGCCGTCGAATGGCGCTAGCTGCGCAGCATTTGTGCACTGCCGCCGTCAGTGTCAGCCAGTTTGCCGTGGCATACGGAGCTCCATCGCAGTCTTTAACACTGGTAGCATGCCGCGACAGCGTGGACGTGAACCGTATGTGCAGTTGACGGACTTTGAGCGAGGGCGTATAGTGGGCATGCGGGAGGCCGGGTGGACGTACCGCCGAATTGCTCAACACGTGGGGCGTGAGGTCTCCACAGTACATCGATGTTGTCGCCAGTGGTCGGAGGAAGGTGCACGTGCCCGTCGACCTGGGACCGGACCGCAGCGACGCACGGATGCACGCCAAGACCGTAGGATCCTACGCAGTGCCGTAGGGGACCGCACCGCCACTTCCCAGCAAATTAGGGACACTGTTGCTCCTGGGGTATCGGCGAGGACCATTCGCAACCGTCTCCATGAAGCTGGGCTACGGTCCCGCACACCGTTAGGCCGTCTTCCGCTCACGCCCCAACATCGTGCAGCCCGCCTCCAGTGGTGTCGCGACAGGCGTGAATGGAGGGACGAATGGAGACGTGTCGTCTTCAGCGATGAGAGTCGCTTCTGCCTTGGTGCCAATGATAGTAGTATGCGTGTTTGGCGCCGTGCAGGTGAGCGCCACAATTCGGACTGCATACGACCGAGGCACACAGGGCCAACACCCGGCATCATGGTGTGGGGAGCGATCTCCTACACTGGCCGTACACCACTGGTGATCGTCGAGGGGACACTGAATAGTGCACAGTACATCCAAACCGTCATCGAACCCATCGTTCTACCATTCCTAGACCGGCAAGGGAACTTGCTGTTCCAACAGGACAATGCACGTCCGCATGTATCCCGTGCCACCCAACGTGCTGTAGAAGGTGTAAGTCAACTACCCTGGCCAGCAAGATCTCCGGATCTGTCCCCCATTGAGCATGTTTGGGACTGGATGAAGCGTCGTCTCACGCGGTCTGCACGTCCAGCACGAACGCTGGTCCAACTGAGGCGCCAGGTGGAAATGGCATGGCAAGCCGTTCCACAGGACTACATCTAGCATCTCTACGATCGTCTCCATGGGAGAATAGCAGCCTGCATTGCTGCGAAAGGTGGATATACACTGTACTAGTGCCGACATTGTGCATGCTCTGTTGCCTGTGTCTATGTGCCTGTAGTTCTGTCAGTGTGATCATGTGATGTATCTGAACCCAGGAATGTGTCAATAAAGTTTCCCCTTCCTGGGACAATGAATTCACGGTGTTCTTATTTCAATTTCCAGGAGTGTATAATGCAGAGAATCATAGATATGGGACCGTTTTTTTTTAAATGGGTGTCATGTTTATATTAAACACAAGTGCATTTTAAAATAATCTTATTATTACGTAAGAGACTACAGCCTAAACAAATTTTCAAAACTATTTCCAGAAGCAGTAAGGCGCTTATCATAATGAACAACCAATTTTTGATTTTCATCCACATAAAAATATGCTGTCGTATTTGCCAACGACAAATGAGCGGTAGTTTTAATGTCATCATCATTTTTGTGACGCTGATCACGAATAGTTTCATAAAAACCTCTTCTTGAAAGTCGGGGAAATCCTTCTTTCTCTTTAAAATTTTACGTCAAGTTCTTGCAGATGATCGCCTACTTCGCACTTCATCATGAACATTATTACGTTTTCCAGAATGAATTTTTCCCTCTGCAGTGAAGTGTGCGCTGATAAGAAACTTCGTGGCAGCTGTGACAACGGGTCGTGAGTCGTGCTTGGTTAGCTCCGTTGGTAGAACACTTGCGTGCTCAAGGCAAAGGTCCTTGCACCAAGTCCGGCCACATACAAAGTTTTAATCTTCCAGAATGTTCCATATCAGCGCACATTCGGCAGAAAGAAGAATTCATCCTGGAATCATACTCTAGGCTGTGGCTAACTCATGTCTCCGCCATGTGCTTTCTTCCAGGAGTGCTCGTCTTGCAAGTCTCCTAAAAGAACTCCTGTGAAGTTTGGAAGGCAGGAGACGACGTACTGGGGATGACTTAGCAATGATACAAAAATTGCGAAACATGCTGCATTCAAATTATGGAAAATGTGGTAAAATTTCTAAAATTGATCATTCTATCAACTGTGGTGCTTATTACAGTACATTGTCACATATAGATGATGTCATTTCATCTCACCTGTCGACTGGTACACTGTTGATTACCACATAATGATTGCTTGACACTATTTGTTTGAATTGGCGAGAGCCTTGACAGAAAACTGGACATCTATTACTTGTCACTGTGGAGCATGGGATTAAATGTAGAGGCCATCACCTTCAGAAAGTTGCTTGGATGGGTCCCTCAACGCTGCAGATTCGTCCTGTTTCCACATGCTGCAATGTCCTCCACAGTTTTTTCCCCAATAAAAGAACAGTACTGCTTTTTATTTCTACTAGCCCACACGTGTTGTGAACAGCACCTTCTGACCATGGTCAGCACTAGAATAGTGATTATGCACATGACTGCAAGAAGAGAAAACAATGCTCTTCAAAATGGGACACTAACAAAAATGGTTCAAATGGCTCTGAGCACTATGGGACTCAACTGCTGAGGTTATTAGTCCCCTAGAACTTAGAACTAGTTGAACCTAACTAACCTAAGGACATCACAAACATCCATGCCCGAGGCAGGATTCGAACCTGCGACCGTAGCGGTCTTGCGGTTCCAGACTGCAGCGCCTTTAACCGCACGGCCACTTCGTCCGGCGGGAAAATAGCACATCTGCTACACCATCAATGTGCAAGATGAGATTAACTGTATAGGTCGTCACCTTCGGATACCTGTTTGGAAATGCTCCAGAATGCTGCACCTCTACAGTTTCCTTATGTTGTGACGTCTTCTAAATTTTGTTAATGAGAAACATCACCTCTGGGTTTTATTTCTACCAACCTGTGTGTAGTGGGTGCAGCATAGTTTACACCATGCAGTGTTCAGATTTCTGCGACAGCCAGTGAATCATAACATATTAATGACAGCTTAGCACCTGACACATACCTCAAAGTCATGGTAGAAAAACAAAATGTATGACAGTGTACAAAGCTGTAATACACTCGCCGGCCGCGGTGGCCGTGCGGTTCTGGCGCTGCAGTCCAGAACCGCGGGACTGTTACGGTCGCAGGTTCGAATCCTGCCTCGGGCATGGGTGTGTGTGATGTCCTTAGGTTAGTCAGGTTTAAGTAGTTCTAAGTTCTAGGGGACTTATGACCTAAGATGTTGAGTCCCATAGTGCTCAGAGCCATTTGAACCATTTTTGAACCTGTCATACACTCCTTCGATGTGTTACACCTGAAAAACAATCTATTAAACTGCTTACGAAAGAAAAACACAGGAACCCTCTCTTGTGACTGATAGTCTGTGGGATATGGTCTTGCTCCAGTACAGGCAACAACTTTACACAGGTCTGTGCAAGTGACTTTGATCATTGGCCATGTGTTCCAATGGATGAGTACATGTATATGTAATATGCCCGATGTCAACACACAGACGGTATTTGTTTTTTCGAAATATAGGAACAGAGAGAAGCAGTAAAATTTTATAGGAGATTCAATTACAAGGAGTGGTATAATTCGTTAAAGTTTGGTAGCAGATAGTCCATAGCTTTTTCTTCTTACTCTGAATGTTACAAAATAATGATGAGGAGTGCTCTAAATGGCTCTGAGCACTATGGGACTCAACTGCTGTGGTCATAAGGCCCCTAGAACTTAGAACTACTTAAACCTAACTAACCTAAGGACAGCACACAACATCCAGCCATCACGAGGCAGAGAAAATCCCTGATCCCGCCGGGAATCGAACCCGGGAACCCGGGCGTGGGAAGCGAGAACGCTACCGCACGACCACGAGATGCGGGCTGAGGAGTGCTCTCGAACATACTAAGTGACTATATAGATGCTGATCTGTATCGATATTTCGTACATCTGAAATGAATGCAATGCCTTCAAATATGACAAACTGTAATTTGAGCATGTGGAATGCTGTCAAACTACAACGATTTTTCTAAAAAAAACTAATATAAATCCACTACACCTATTCTCATGGAAGCATGGCTGTTTTATTATTACTGTCACGACTGTGTGTTTGAATATATGCGTTACCTCAAGTCTTATGTTATTACATACTTCATAACTTCTAATTATAAAATAGACACCACTTGAATTATAGTTCATTGTGGAACCTAGAAATCATAGTGTTTTTCACGACATGTGAGTAGATTGCGTGAGACAGGCCGTTCTGTGATGATCAAATTGGTTACAAAACTAAAATGAAGAATCTGCAGGATTTGGACTACTTCTTCAAGAACGGTTTGCAGAAATCTTACATACAGTTCGGTAGAGGAGAGTTATGGGGCAAAAATGTCAGATGTCAGCACACAGACAGTTTATGTTTTCGATGTATTTTTCGCGACATGTGAGTAGATTGCGTGAGACAGGCCGTTCTGTGATGATCAGATTGGTTACAAAACTAAAATGCAAGAATCTGCTGGATTTGGACTACTTCTTCAAGAACGGTTTGCAGAAACCTTACACACTTTTCTGTAGAGGAGAGTTATGGGGCAAAAATGTCAGATGTCAGCACACAGACAGTTTATGTTTTCAATGTATCGCAGGGGTCTTATAGGGTTCTCCACTAGGTGTCGTTAGGAGGTTCTATTACAAGACATGCACTCACGATTTTTTTTGCGTTTCGTAAACGCCAGTGTGATATAGCATCGCACTGGTTAAACGGGACCTGTCATAGTGTACAAAACAAGAAAGTCCTCTTGAATTATAGCTTGTTGTGTCAGACATAAAATGAGTGTGTTTTTCTCACATGTGTGCAAATGGCGTAAAAGGCTGTATTCTATAATGTTGCCGGCCGGAGTGGCCGAGCGGTTCTAGACGCTACAGTCTGGAACTACTCGACCGCTACGGTCGCAGGTTTGAATCCTGCCTCGGGCATGGATGTGTGTGACGTCCTTAGGTTAGTTTGTTTTAAGTAGTTCTAAGTTCTAGGGGACTGGTGACCTCAGAAGTTAAGTCCCGTAGTGCTCAGAGCCATTTGAACCAAATCTATAATGTTATTTCACGTAATGTTTGTAATACACACATACTTGACAATTTATTTATAGACACTGATTTGAATGCGAAGAACGGTCTGAGACCACGTAATTTTCTTCATAAAAGGGGAAGAAATGGCTTAACATAGATGTTTTGACCTTGGAGTTTAAATTCTCGCATTTTTCTTTACTGTAATGGCAGTTTTGGAATAACAAGGACATTCTGCAGTGATTGGCAGGTTTCGCAGCAAAATAGTGGAAGTTTTTTTTTCGATTTAATGCATAGTGGACGTGTATAGGAGACGTGAGATAAGTTAATACATCTGTCAGATGTATAGCATCGACCTCTGATATTTGGTCACTTGCAATCGATGGCAGTCTTTTTTCACTTCGTTCGACGTCGCAAAATAATGGGAGGCAGTGGGAGAGAGATGCGAAGTGTATCCTGCAGACAAACGTAAAAGAATGACTCTACAGATACCATCTGAAAAGATTGTAATACCCATATTGCATGATAATTTATAATTTGAACACAATGAATACTCTCAAACTATACAGATTTTGATCATGAACTAAAAGAAAATGGCCTGCAACAATTTTCGTGGAAACAGGGTATTTATTATCATTGCATTTATGTTTTCTTTATTAATAGATGCTCGCTTACAGGAGGTTCATTGACGTTAAATACAATTGTTCTCCATCACAGTATGGCAGGATCTTGTGGGTATGGTGTGAAGGATGGTGCAGGGCAGCTGCATTGTAAACAAACACGTAGCGCTTGGTGTGGCTGTCATTTACCTTTTTTTGTTCAGTGGGCCGCCGGCGTTGCAGCCTATTTTGTATGGCGGCATCGTTACTGCTGACCAAATGTGTGGATCACCCAGCCACGCACTACACAGTCGAAGGCACTGTCTGCCCACTGGGTGGGTGCTGGTGGCGCACAGAAGCCGTAGCAGCTGTCCGCTTGAAAAAACGATCTGCAGGGTCCTCTGGAATTTCGTTGTTGTTCCAGTTGAAACGTCCCCTTAGAAAAATTAATGAATACTGTGCTGGTAAACCTCTTACGTTATTTGATTTTCAAACAGCTGAGCAGAACTGAACGTACTCAGATATTTCGCTCTTTACTTATTCTGATCAACACTAAACCGACACACAATATTTTTTAGCGCAACGCAATCTGGCTTTCAAAAATCCCTACAGAAGAATGGCCCTGACTAACAATAATCTATACCTTTCATGAATCACTTACCTCACAAAAATCTTCGGTACTCGAACTACTGCAATACAGCGAGCGCCACTACTGCCAGCTAAATAAAAGATTCTAACTACTGAAGGGACTAACTACTGATAGGCATAGTTAGCAAATGAAAGATTTTGATAGAGAACAAACAATGTATTTACCTGAATAGTGTTCAAAAGTCATAATGTATATATCAGTTCATCACATCCAGTCTTACAAATTTACTGTCTCTTGGTGGACACACGTCCAGATCATCCGCTCTCAAAACTCCGCCATCTCTCTCCCCACATCCACCACTGCTGCTGGCTCACCTCCAACTGCGCAACGCTACGCGCTGTTAACAGCCAACTGCCCAACACTACAATAGCGACTATTCCGAAAATGCCACCCAGCCACAGACTGAACACAACTCAGCCAGTGATTTTCATATAGAGCGCTACATGGCGTTACCAACATAAAAACCTAAACAGCCTACTTACATAGCCCCCATGCTCCCCAAAAAATATTTTACAAATTGTTTTGGGCTGTGGCCAATGCAGATTTGAAAAAAATTTTCATAATTACAATAACAAAGATATCAAATGCACGCACTTATTGATACAATGTTGGTCAAAAGCTAACATTTTCTCACAGTCCATAAAGACAGTCCTGATCATTCATCACAGTAAAATTTTAGTGTTTTTCCCAATGTCTGAGCAGTAAAAGAAAATGCACACGGAAGAAGTGGATTTCCATGCAGTCTTGAAGAAGTAGTGTTGTCCTTCCAACGGAAAGACAGTGCTGACTCTCGACATGCAGACAGGTAATGGGCCACAACAGAGCAAACCCACAGCAGAGTGAGTCGAAGGTTTGAAGAATATCGGTAGGTAGGTCATCAAAGAGCAGACCCACTGTAGTCCTGGTAGACATTATGGTATTGGTGGGCCACCAGAGGTGCAGACCCACTGCAGTCCTTGTAGAAATAATGGTATTGGTGGATCATCAAACGTACAGACCCACTTCAGTCCTTGTAGAGACGGCCAGCAGCCATCTGTTGCGACTGTGCAGGTGCACAATCACCATTGAAGAGTCTTGTACTATATAGCAAGTCCATAAACCACCAGTTGTGCACTCACAAACTTTTTTGGTATGTCCTTAGAAGTCTTGCAGACAATATAGCAAGTCCATAAACCACCACTTGAGCACTCACAAACTTTTTGGTGTGTCCTTAGAGCCAGCAATGCTGTTAACCAGTCCCTTGCTGAATTATCAACACACATGTGAGCACTAACAGTCCCTTTTCTTCATATATTCTGCTTATACTATGACCAACAGCCACTGTAGTGCAAATTGCTGTCGTAAATATTTCGGTAAGAAAGCTAAGTGACCTTGACGTAATGTGCTGTAGGCACCAAGCTATGCGACAGTCGCCTAAAAAAAAAAAAAAAAAAAAAAAAAACAGTGCCTTTCAGAGGCACAACAAAAAAAAGGAGAGGCCATTAACCTCGATATTGACATTCCTTTGTAGAAAGCATCGCAAATACGACACTTTTTGATATTTACTGAAATGACTAATGAAATGATGAGAAACATTTCACAGCTATTGTCTTGCTAGTTGAGAGATTTTTTACTGCCTTTGGAGACGCCATTTGCCTAGTGAATGACGTTTCATGCCTTGATTTATATATATATATATATATATATATATATATATATATATATATATATATATATATATATATACTCATTTTGATTAATATCTAGTTTCTAGCTGCACTGCAGCATTGGCTATAATAAAATTTAATAGATGTATTAATATAGATATTTTATGCCAATAGATCCAGTAAATACTAATTTTATGATCTACTTCCAAAAAAATGAGGGAGCACAAAAAGACATTTCCCTTCACAGGAATTGCATACATAATTTTTGTCAATGACTGGGTAACTTGTTTCGTAGAGTAAGTCAAGGTGATTCATCACTCTAGTGTTAAGATGTGACATAGTTATTAGACATTTCCTATCTTTACTGTAATTTTTTTCTGCTTGAGCAATGTCATATTTAGGTATAAGTTATTGCATTTGCTGCTGCTGTTTGCCAGGCATAGTGCTACTGAATTTCACTTTGTATTACTCTGTTAAGCCAGTTTTACTACTGATTTATTTTTCTTATTGCTGCACATTGGCTCATATTAGTTCTAATGTTGCATTTGCTTTGCTAATTTATATTTATTGCTGCTAGCTTTGCCAATTTGAATTTTTTGTCATTCCTGTTTGTGTTAATTCTTTTGTGCTGCTGCATTGCCTCGTCCCTTAGTTTATGCATCTGAGCTCAGTAGATTTAAGTCAGCTTTAGATGAAGTAGGCTATATAAGAGAACGAGTTGTGATGAATTTGAAGAAATGCATTGAGAAGCTATAAGAAAATGGTTTGGCCAAAAAAGTATTTTGAAAGAGGATATGAACAAAAAAGTAGGGTTTAGGGACAACAGATTTAGGTAGGATTTTCTTGGAAATAAATGATGAGGTAAGATAAGGGAAAATAAATAATGAGGTAAGAAATATGTGAACATATAAATACAGAAAGCATGCTTGGATACGATTTTTTTAGTGGAAACAAATGTTGAAATAAGAGGAAAGATCTATGGAATAAAGTTTTGGGTTGGACTGCAGTACCAAATGTTACACTGAAAACGAACTCTGTCCTTTCCTTTTGTGTTATTCCGCTATGTGTTTGTGTACCCTTGTGTATTTGTATTCTTCCTGTCTTTATGTGTTTAGCTGATAAGAGTTATGTTGTAGAATTTTTCTAATAATATGTTATTTACTTTGTAAAGATGTTTAGACATTATTTATCTGTTTTGTTGCTCATGTGTGAAGTTGATGTTTCAAAAGTTATTCTGATCTTTTATGTATGTACTTATGTCATAATTCCTGTAACACTGACGTATATGTCATTTCGATTCTTTTGTAAAGCCCGTATTACTACAAATGTTATCTGTATTGTTATGTTATTAATGACGTATTTCGTAGCTTTGTTATTGTATTCTCATGTCGTAAATTTAATATTGTAATTGACTCCAGTTCATCAAATTAAGTAACTTGTAAGCATTCATTTCAGTGCACACATTTCTGTTGGTCATAGTATATGCACAATATGTGACAAGTTGGGACTGTTAGAGTTTGCACATGTGTTAATAATTCAGCAAGGGACTGGTTAACAGCATTACTGGTTCTAAGGACAATTCCAAAAAACTTTGTGAGTCACAAGTGGTGGTTATGGACTTGCTATATTGTCCACAAGGCTCTTCGATGGTGACTGTGCACCCGCACAGTCGCAACAGATGGCTCCTGGCCATCTCTACAAGGACTGCAGTGCGTCTGCACCTTTGATGGCCCACCAATACCATAGTCTCTACCAGGACTACAGTGGGTCTGCTCTGTGATGACCTACCTACCAATATTCTTCAAAACTTCGACTGACTCTGCTGTGGGTTTGCTCTGTTGTGGCCCATTACCTGTCTGCATGTCAAGAGAAAATTTTAGCTTTTGACCAACATTGTATCAATAAGTTTGTGCATTTCATATCTTTGTTATTGTAATTATGAAAAACAATTTGTAAAATTTTTTGTGGTGAGCATGGGGGCTATGTAAGTAGGCTGTTTAGGTTTTTTTATTGGTAACGCCACGTAGTGCTCTGTATGAAAGTCACTGGCTGTGCTGTGTGCAGTCTGTGGCTGGTTTGCATTGTTGTTTGCTATTGTAGTGTTGGGCAGCTGGATGTGAACAGCGCGTAGTGTTGCGCGTAGGTGAGCCGCCAGCAGTGGTGGATGTGGGGAGAGAGATGGCGCAGTTTTGAGAGGGGATGATCTGGACGTGTGTCCACCAAGAGACAGTAAATTTGTAAGACTGGATGTCATGAACTGATATATATATATATATATATATATATATATATATATATATATATATATATATATATATATATATATATATATATAAAATGACTTTTGAACACTATTAAGGTAAATACATTGTTTGTTCTCTATCAAAATCTTTCATTTGCTAACTATGCCTATCAGTAGTTAGTCCCTTCAGTAGTTAGAATCTTTTATTTAGCTGGCAGTAGTGGCGCTCGCTGTATTGCAGTACTTCGAGTAACTAAGATTTTTGTGAGGTAAGTGATTCATGAAAGTTATAGGTTATTGTTAGTCAGGACCATTCTTTGTAGAGATTATTGAAAGTCAGATTGCGTTGCGCTAAAAATATTGTGTGTCAGTTTAAGAAATGTCTGAGTACGTTCTGTTCTGCTCAGCTGTTTGAAAATCAAAAAAATTAAGAGATTTATCAGCACAGTAATTCATTAATTTTACTAAGGGGACGTTTCGCCATATGAAACGTCCCATTGAATTTCGATTACCTGGGCTGCAGTGTGATTGTCAAGCAATGCAGTGGGAAGTGTCTGTAGTGAACTCTGTCGTCAAACAGCGATAGACATGTCCTCAGCTGTTTGGTTACAAGTAATACGTTTACTAAACTGCTCTCTGTCAGCCGGCCGGGATGACCGAGCGGTTCTAGGCGCTACAGTCTGGAACCGCGCGAACGCTACAGTCGCAGGTTCGAATCCTGCCTCGGACATGGATGTGTGTGATGTCCTTAGGTTAGTTAGGTTTAAGTAGTTCTAAGTTCTAGGGGACTGATGACCTCAGAAGTTAAGTCAGATAGTGCTCAGAGCCATTTGAACCATTTTTTTCTGATCTCTGTCCAACACCGGCATCTTGTTAATGGAACATTCTTCCAGCCAAAAGTGAAAATAGTATCTTCCACTCCAGCCTTTTCACAGCCAGCTTGTAGGTGAAGGGATTGTCCTCTTTGGAGACTGAGTAGTCTGCCACTAGCTTCGAGTGTTATTGTGAAATTTTTCCGAGCAGGATAACATCAGTTGTATGGCATTGTCAGTTTCCTAGCTGTATTGCGATTTTAGGGGCTCCTTTTGCAGCGCTATGCATATAGACATGTAATTAGTGCCGATCTTCATTATTAATTACTTAATTAGGACCAATCTTTACTTGTATCCCATCCATAATAAACAATAACTTAACTTTCCTCACCTGCATACTGACAGTTTCCATGTGTTGGAGGGTGGTGGGGAGGGGGGGGGGGGTTTGCACGTGGGCCTTCCATCCAGAAGGACACTAGAAAGGGTATCATCATTTTTAATTTCCCACCAATCACCGAGTGAGGGGACGTGAGCACAGCCCTGGGACAGAGAAATTCCCGCCATTTTTGAAATTCCCGCCATTTTTGAAATTCCTCCAAGATTCGAAATTCCCACCAAAAGGGTAGAGGGGGAGGGGCAGGGAGGGACAGGGTGTGGGGACCCATGTACTGACTGGGGAAATCGTATGATGTCATCTGCAGTGGGGTAATTAATTGAACAGTTTAATTAATTTGCATATCAATGTGATATCGAAATTGCGCCGATGCCTCCGTCACTCTACTACTCAGATTGGGCAGTATTTTTCCATTGAGGTACTAATTATAAAATATTGAGAATTTTTTTAAAATAATGCAGCTATCGCCATTTGGGCGATGTTTTTGTTGATTGCTGAAATTTTTGGGCGATGCTAACAAATCTAGGTGTATTTTTATGCAGTGATTTTAATTTAACATTATTTGTTATGACGTTTACCGCTCTGGAGAAATACTGAAATACTGCAACTACAAAGTTCTGCCAGGCTCCAAATAACGATTCTAGTGATAACATTAACGTGATATGTGTAGCCAATTAAGCTATTACAGTAGTACGTACATATTTTTAACTTATCTAACGCTAGTGGGTGAATCAAAATGGGTTTTCCTCTTCTTTCTTGCTACAACTCACCCATAATTAGAAATTATGACAGCAGCACCCAGCAGAAAAGGAATAAACGGCAGCACTTACACTAAATTCAAGTGAATGTAGGAATTGGTCTTAACAAAACAACAACTAAGCTCAAAGGCCATAGGCCAAAGACGTATAGTAGTTGGTCTTAGCTGGGAGGGCGGTAGCCGATAGTGCTGTCGATATAGATAGTTTAAATCTATCCTTGGCCTTGATGACTGTCGTTAGTGCGTATCCCTTTTATTTCGGTTTGAAAATCAAAATATCTGTCAGTTTCAATACATGGCAGATATGTAGTGTATAATGTCGTTTAGGTGGTATGGGCGTCCAGACTTCATGTACGCCCCCCCCCCCCTTGAATAAGTCCTTGCTTACAGATCATTTGAGCCTTCTTCAACAAATATCGTTCGTGGACGTAAAAGATGCAGAAATCTCGCCAAATGGAAATGGTTCATTGGCATGGAGTTCAAAACTGCAGGTAAGAAAGCTATTAATTTTGGACCAAAAAGTTATAACATGTATAAAAATATTTTTATGTGTTGCAGCACTATTTATTTATTATTCTGTAATTTAGTGGTTGAGGTAAAGCCTACACAGATTAAAAAGGGACTACTGTAACTCCATGTGACCATATTAAAGGGTTTCACTGCAGATGTGGGTGTGCACAAAAGTTCTCCAGTTATCGAGAAGACATGACCTTCAAATACTTTAAGGATGTCGACAGTCATGAGCAACAAAATACTTGTCTCCACAGTTGCATCGAACAACAACAGGTATTGTAGTCCACTGTTATAAAATAAAAACATATATTTCTGTGGAAATAATTACCATACATACAATAACCTAATGTCCACTTTCTTTCTTGTCCAGACGTAATATTTAAAACTGTAGTGTGCATTGGATTCTGTGTCAGATTTTATTCTCACATATACTGTTACATTTTTGATTAATAAAATTGTTCAATGGATGCGGCGGGTGTTTAATAAGTAATGCAACATATCGTTTATTTTCGAACCAATTTCTGTTGAAAAAACGCGTAATTTGTTGTGGAACATTGTGGAATGTTCCCGCTTCAGCCTCTATAGATTCGTGAAGTTCCGACAGGTGTCGGTGCTATACGTATCATTCAAAATGGAATCTGTAACGGAGCTGCGTTCCAAGCGGAGAGCTGTCACTGAATTTCTTTTGGAGAAAACCAGAGCATTGCAGATGTTCATAGGCGCTTGCAGAATGCCTACAGAGATTTGGCAGTGAACAGTATCACGGTGAGTCGTTGGGCGAGACGTCTGCCGGCCGGATGCACGAAACTGTGACTCCTGCAGTGTTGGAACGTGCGGACACTCTTATTCGAGGTGATACCTGTATACGGATCACAATCCATGGAGTGCCGCCACACCACCTCTCCTCCGAAAAAAAGTTCAAAGCCGTACCCTCAGCCGGTCAACTCATGACGATGGTCTTCGGGGACTCTGAAGGAGTTATTCTCTTTGATGTGCTCGCTCATGGTGCAACACTCAGGTCTGAAGTGTATTGTGCTTCCCTCAGGAAATTGAAGGAACGACTTCAGCGTGTTCATCGTCACAAAAATACAAATTCCTGCTCCTCCAAGACATCACGCAAGTCTGCGAACCCGAGAGGAGTTCACAATGTTTCATTGGACTTTTCTTCCTCATCTACCCTACAGTCCGGATCTCGCATCATCCGACTTTCATATGTTTGGCTCAATGAAGAATGCACTCCGTGGGAAGCAGTACGTGAATGCTGAGGATGTTATTGATGCAGCAAGATGTTGGTTCTGACGTCGACCAGTAGAGTGGTACCAGGCGGAAATACAGGCTCTCCGAGTAATGTGACGTAAGGCCGTCATAATGAACGGAGATATTCTCAAAAATAGGGTTTCTTAGCCAAAAGAGTGGGGAATAATGCGGTGCACTGCATTCCTGGATAAAACGAATCTGCTTTCCGAAAAAAAATAAATGTGTTGCGTTATTTATTTAACAACCCTCATACTTATTAATAATAATAAAGGCAGTTGGTAGCATATCCTAAAACTGATACAGTCATGACATAACATTATATAAATTAAAGTTCAATTATACTATTAACATTAATTATTCAGTATTACAGTTAATGTGACATGAGCCAGAGAACGATACGTCGTGTTCTAGAGCGGTGTTAATGAAAATAATCATACTTCACAGGTTCAGACTCGTTGTCCTTGCAAAGAGCATGCCAAACAGAGGAAAACTACCATTACTATGTCAAATGTGACAGTCTTCAAATTAAAATATGCATGAAGGAATTTCATGTCCTTCATGGTATAAAGCGAGGAAGACTGGATGGGAAAATAAGAAGTGTGAGTCATTCACGGAAGGATGGAGGACAGCATGCTTCAGGACATAAGGAACCTGGTTATGTTCGCCAGAAGATACGTGATTCTATCGCCAATATTTCCACTCAGGAGAATCATTATTGTCACTCCAAAGGTATAACTGTGAAGTATCTATCTTCTCAGCGGACAGTGTCTCAATTAGATAGACACTTACTTGATCCGTGACATGAGTTGCAGAAAGATATAAAGTATTGGTTGTTTGCCCGCCCGGTTGGCCGTGCGGTCTACGCACGGCTTTCCGGGCGGGAAGGAGCACCTGGTTCAAAAATGGTTCAAATGGCTCTGAGCACTATGGGACTTAACATCTGAGGTCAGCAGTCCCCTAGAACTTAGAACTACTTAAACCTAACTAACCTAAGGACAACACACACACCCATGCCCGAGGCAGGATTCGAACCTGCGACCGTAGCGGTCCCGCGGCTCCAGACTGAAGCGCCTAGAACCGCTTGGCCACACCGGCCGGCGGAGCGCCTGGTCCCCGGCACGAATTCGCCCGGCGGATTTGTGTCGAGGTCCGGTGAACCGGCCAGTCTGTGGATGGTTTTTAGGCGGTTTTCCATCAGCCTTGGCGATTGCGGAGATCATCCCACCGACCGTTGCAATCTCGCGCGGGTAGGCCACCTGGTTCCCCTTATTCCGCCTCAGTTACACTATGTCGGAGATATCTGTGCAAACAAGTTCTCCAAGTACGCGTACACCACCATTACTCTACCACGCAAACATGTGAGTTACACTCGTCTGGTGTGAGACGTTCCCTGGGGGGTCCACCGGGGGCCGAACCGCACAACAACCCTGGGTTCGGTGCGGGGCGGAGGAGGGGTGAAGTGGACTGCGGTAATCGTCGTGGGGTTGTGGACCACTGCGGCTGCGGCGGAGATGAAGCCTCTCGTTGTTTCTAGGTCCCCGGTTAACATACAATACAATACAATTGGTTGTTTACTGATGTTTTCCAACATGATTTTCCTTTGAAATTCGGACAAACGAAAAGAGATATTTCTAATGATAGCATTAAAATGGATGCACAGTACAATGCACCATCGTGATCAAGCTGAAGCTGCTGCCTTGTTAGAAAACAAATTGAACTAGCTGAACATTTCTGCACATAGCTGTGAATAGTGAAGGAGGCATCTAAGGAAGAGTGAATTTAT
Organism: Schistocerca nitens; assembly: GCF_023898315.1. Taxonomy (NCBI): domain Eukaryota; kingdom Metazoa; phylum Arthropoda; class Insecta; order Orthoptera; family Acrididae; genus Schistocerca; species Schistocerca nitens. The sequence continues at coordinate 297,820,824 of NC_064618.1, read as the reverse complement.
TTTGGTTATTAAAAGAATTTACTTCTTCCGGAACAAACATTAGGAAAGAATATCATAGAAGACAATTATGGCAATATAGTTCAGCTTTATGTACCGTGGCTTCCTATGCTGCTGCTGCGTTTATGTCCTCTGAAACAATCCGTGGAAAATCACCAAATGTTTTTAAATGTCTGAAATGGTAAGTCGCAAACGAAGTCGATCAGTCTGTTCATCAGCCTGTCAATGTTTCCGTGGTGAAATTCGTTTCACAGCGTAAAAACAGATATGTATTTGCATCCTGGTTGCATCTTTCTCTGGTACGTGTTCAGAAAGTTTATCTGTACCATCCCAACCTAGTACACTCTTTTATGCTCACTGACAGAATTTTTTTGCAATGTTGAGAGGAAAATACACTCCTGGAAATTGAAATAAGAACACCGTGAATTCATTGTCCCAGGAAGGGGAAACTTTATTGACACATTCCTGGGGTCAGATACATCACATGATCACACTGACAGAACCACAGGCACATAGACACAGGCAACAGAGCATGCACAATGTCGGCACTAGTACAGTGTATATCCACCTTTCGCAGCAATGCAGGCTGCTATTCTCCCATGGAGACCATCGTAGAGATGCTGGATGTAGTCCTGTGGAACGGCTTGCCATGCCATTTCCACCTGGCGCCTCAGTTGGACCAGCGTTCGTGCTGGACGTGCAGACCGCGTGAGACGACGCTTCATCCAGTCCCAAACATGCTCAATGGGGGACAGATCCGGAGATCTTGCTGGCCAGGGTAGTTGACTTACACCTTCTAGAGCACGTTGGGTGGCACGGGATACATGCGGACGTGCATTGTCCTGTTGGAACAGCAAGTTCCCTTGCCGGTCTAGGAATGGTAGAACGATGGATTCGATGACGGTTTGGATGTACCGTGCACTATTCAGTGTCCCCTCGACGATCACCAGTGGTGTACGGCCAGTGTAGGAGATCGCTCCCCACACCATGATGTCGGGTGTTGGCCCTGTGTGCCTCGGTCGTATGCAGTCCTGATTGTGGCGCTCACCTGCACGGCGCCAAACACGCATACGACCATCATTGGCACCAAGGCAGAAGCGACTCTCATCGCTGAAGATGACACGTCTCCATTCGTCCCTCCATTCACGCCTGTCGCGACACCACTGGAGGCGGGCTGCACGATGTTGGGGCGTGAGCGGAAGACGGCCTAACGGTGTGCGGGACCGTAGCCCAGCTTCATGGAGACGGTTGCGAATGGTCCTCGCCGATACCCCAGGAGCAACAGTGTCCCTAATTTGCTGGGAAGTGGCGGTGCGGTCCCCTACGGCACTGCGTAGGATCCTACGGTCTTGGCGTGCATCCGTGCGTCGCTGCGGTCCGGTCCCAGGTCGACGGGCACGTGCACCTTCCGCCGACCACTGGCGACAACATCGATGTACTGTGGAGACCTCACGCCCCACGTGTTGAGCAATTCGGCGGTACGTCCACCCGGCCTCCCGCATGCCCACTATACGCCCTCGCTCAAAGTCCGTCAACTGCACATACGGTTCACGTCCACGCTGTCGCGGCATGCTACCAGTGTTAAAGACTGCGATGGAGCTCCGTATGCCACGGCAAACTGGCTGACACTGACGGCGGCGGTGCACAAATGCTGCGCAGCTAGCGCCATTCGACGGCCAACACCGCGGGTCCTGGTGTGTCCGCTGTGCCGTGCGTGTGATCATTGCTTGTACAGCCCTCTCGCAGTGTCCGGAGCAAGTATGGTGGGTCTGACACACCGGTGTCAATGTGTTCTTTTTTCCATTTCCAGGAGTGTATGTCTTAGTTCCTTCCATACGGGTCAAATTGACCAGAGATTACTGCATAAGAATCCCATTGATTTTGTTTGTCTCAAATGACCGCTCACTGATAATTGGGAAAGTGACAGCATTCCAGTTGTTGAAGCTTATGGCTCAAAGATGCCTCTGACAATGTTCTGGTAAGAAGTGTTTCTGAATTTTCTTCAATCCGAGGCGTGTGTTTCTGAAGAGGATGTGTACCTGAAGTTCATCAGACAACGTCAACACTTCATCATCCCCAATCAGTGCTGAAGACAGGAGTGAGATTGCAAGCATTACAAAGGGCACATGATAATGCTCAAAATGCACCAGACAGGTTCCGGGAAATAAAGAAGGCAATATATGCTGATGTTCGCTCGCTGCTGGAATGTGTTACTTTGCCGGAAGGTACCACGTCTTATGACACAATCATGTTTGGTAGATGGTGCAGTAGATATGTAATGATGTTATTTTGACGAAAATGAAATTAATATAATGTATTCAGTATTTTTAGTGTGTACCAGTATTGGAAAATCCAGAGTACATATTGGAATGGTGAAAATAAAATCTAACAGGTAGCTGTGATAACTAGTTATTATATTTAAGTATGGAAATATCCAAAATTAAGGATGAGAAGTTCTGAAGTCAGTGACGTAACAACTTTTCATCCGGTTAAATCAAAAGTTGTTAAGGGGCTCCGGAAAGACTCAAAATCATGAAAAGTTCAATTATTACTTTTTTGCGTTTTCTGAATCTGCAGACTATTACCTTTTAATATATATATAATTTATTCAATTCCGAAGACTACAACTATTTTTAAATTTTTTTTGAAATGTGTTCTACATGGGCGTGACCCACTGTGGCGCTGTTAAACTGCTGTCAAATGGTGTTATTATTAACGTCCGTGTTCATCAGGTACATTTTAGTGATGTGAGATAAAGTATGTGTTGTGGCTAACCTGTGATGGTTCAATATATATCGCTGGTGTGATTGTCGATTGTTTCATGTTTATTTACTCTGTCGTTATCTCGAAAATATTCGTAATTAATTCTGTTTCTTGAGTCTCTGTTTTGTTGAAGTATAATAATGAGTAAAAGTAAAGTTATTAGAAATCCTCTGAAGGCTTTTAAGAAAAGGAGAAATGTTGGAAAGCCAAAGGTATTTAGAAATATGGGAATGAAGATAGGTTCTAACATGGTACGAGCGATGCTTGCTTTAGACAAGGAACGCTTTCGGGCTGCAGACAGGGCTGTAAAGAGTCTAGAAATACAAGCAAGAGTAAACAGGAGGAGGAACAAGAGGAAGCTGGAGGAGGAGTTTGCAGAGGATGAAGATAATCCATCCTATGGACCTGGAATGCACTAAGAAGTTAATCCAATCTTTGTCGCTCGATTCCCAAAACTTTTATTTTCTCATACTAATTACATGTTTTCTAAGGATCTTCCAAACATATTTGTTTCAAACTTTCAGTAAATGTTACACAGTACCTTCTGCATAATTTAACACAGCCTTTTTCCAAAAAACTGTATATTTTTTAATATATAAATAAAAAATTGCAAAAAAATGTTGTGAATTTTCATTACAATTGAAAAAAAATCATCTTTAATAACTGAACTAAAATTTTGTAAAATCCCTGTGTTAAGTTGTAGCCCATATTCCAATAAATAATCTGTAAAAAGTTCAACTTCCTACCTCAAAAACTTTGTGAGGGAAGATGTAATTTATAAGCGTTATTTTAACATTGCAAGTATAGGGCGTTCCGGAGCCCCTTAAGTCACAAAAAAAGCTGTAACGCAAGCAACACATGTCAAAAATGTGAGAAATAGCCAGTAAAATATTGTGTATTACCAAGCTGACGTACTAAATGGATATCGTTTTAATATTTCAAACTACTTTTCAAAGCACTAATTAGCCTTACTGAAAATTTTTGAAACAGTGACTTAATACCTATTGGTTCTGAGTGTCTCAGTTGTAGATGACCATACAAGGGAGGCTAACACATGTGGTTTTTCTCAATGTCAGAGCTTCTGCTGTTCATAACTTGATCTTGATAAATTTTGTTTTTAATGCCAAGTAACTATTTTTATGACGTTTAAAGGAGTGCTCTGTAATATAACTTATTCACATACAACATACTTGGACAAGAAACATCTGACTGAACAAAGAGTAATTACTATAGCATTATTTCCAAAAACATATGTGGAACATATAACAACAAAATGTTGTAAAATAATTAACTCTCAATATTCCTTCATAATTATTTTTTTATTAATTCTTCTTACACTTTACGAGTCTGTGGTTTAGTCAGTATGTCAGCAAGTTGACTTGAACTTTCCATGTATTTCAGTTTTAGTCATTCCACTATATTGTTGAATGAGCTTTCGTCTTCAAAACATGTATGGCAGCTTGATTGTGAGTATACAGTTCTGCCAACTGATTCAAATCTGAAATTCCAAGTTCTTGTCGAAGGCGTCTTATCCAACATAATTATATCGTCGGTGGAAAAGACGTCAGCTTGGTTCAGTGTTTCAGCCGTTGAAGCTGCCCCAAGACGTTGCTTTGGTAGGAACTCCGTTAGTGGAGCAACTTCTTGAGGCATCACCTTCCTAATCAGAAGCTGCATAGGAAAGCAATAATGAACGTCCATCAAAAAATATACCAAACTTCATTGTTCCTTTTAGATACTGAAAGATGTGTCTCATCTTTTTCTAATGAATAACCACTGGTTTACAGTAAATCTATTTAAGTAACTAATGGCAAAACTGTTATCTGTTGGGGATATTGTTTGAAAGGTACAGTAGACTCCCTATAGCTTCTCTGTAGGATTCACGCTTTTCCATTGGCTCATCATTGACAAGATTTTCTTCATCTGTCACCATCGCACGCACCATAGGTCTAGCTACTGCATTTAATTGCCGGCCGCGGTGGTCTCGCGGTTCTAGGCGCGCAGTCCGGAACCGTGCGACTGCTACGGTCGCAGGTTCGAATCCTGCCTCGGGCATGGATGTGTGTGATGTCCTTAGGTTAGTTAGGTTTAAGTAGTTCTAAGTTCTAGGGGACTGATGACCACAGCAGTTGAGTCCCATAGTGCTCAGAGCCATTTGAACCATTTTGCATTTAAATCATCAAGCTTAAACTGTCTTAAGATTTTCTTTGCATACGTAGACTGATTTACAAAAAGTGCCTGTGGACTTATTTTAATTTCCGTCGCAAGATATAATGTCTAATATCGAAATATCATTTCAGTCTTCTGATTCAGTTTGATCAACACTTCAGTATGGTGCCTGGCCTCCTTCCAGTAACCAGCGAATCATCAGCAAGTAATGTTGTAATGGTGCTTCTGTCTTCCTTAATAACAGATACAAGGATCATCGTCAGTGTTAACAAATCCTGTTCTCTGATAATTTGAGAATTATTCATTCTAATTCTTGGAGTTTGTTTTAGACCATATAACGCGTTCTTAAGCTTGCAAAGTCTATTTGCATCATCGCTGAATCCGCCAGGTTGATTCACGTGGATCTCCTCTTGCAGTTCGCTGTATAGAAGTGCTATAATTACCTCAAAAGTTGTTGCTCTCATTTTATTTGAAGCTGCAAGAGTAAAAAGCAGGCTCCTTGATTCGTAACGTGCTACAGGGCAAAAGGTCTTCTAACCAAACTGCGTGCCTACGGAGTATCGCCTCAGTTGTGCGACTGGATTCATGATTTCCTGTCAGAAAGGTCACAGTTAATAGTAATAGACGGAAAGTCATCGAGTAAAACAGAAGTAATATCCGGCGTTCCCCAAAGAATTGCTATAGGCCCTCTATTGTTCCTGATCTACACTCCTGGAAATGGAAAAAAGAACACATTGACACCGGTGTGTCAGACCCACCATACTTGCTCCGGACACTGCGAGAGGACTGTACAAGCAATGATCACACGCACGGCACAACGGACACACCAGGACCCGCGGTGTTGGCCGTCGAATGGCGCTAGCTGCGCAGCATTTGTGCACCGCCGCCGTCAGTGTCAGCCAGTTTGCCGTGGCATACGGAGCTCCATCGCAGTCTTTAACACTGGTAGCATGCCGCGACAGCGTGGACGTGAACCGTATGTGCAGTTGACGGACTTTGAGCGAGGGCGTATAGTGGGCATGCGGGAGGCCGGGTGGACGTACCGCCGAATTGCTCAACACGTGGGGCGTGAGGTCTCCACAGTACATCGATGTTGTCGCCAGTGGTCGGCGGAAGGTGCACGTGCCCGTCGACCTGGGACCGGACCGCAGCGACGCACGGATGCACGCCAAGACCGTAGGATCCTAAGCAGTGCCGTAGGTGACCGCACCGCCACTTCCCAGCAAATTAGGGACACTGTTGCTCCTGGGGTATCGGCGAGGACCATTCGCAACCGTCTCCATGAAGCTGGGCTACGGTCCCGCACACCGTTAGGCCGTCTTCCGCTCACGCCCCAACATCGTGCAGCCCGCCTCCAGTGGTGTCGCGACAGGCGTGAATGGAGGGACGAATGGAGACGTGTCGTCTTCAGCGATGAGAGTCGCTTCTGCCTTGGTGCCAATGATGGTCGTATGCGTGTTTGGCGCCGTGCAGGTGAGCGCCACAATCAGGACTGCATACGACCGAGGCACACAGGGCCAACACCCGACATCATGGTGTGGGGAGCGATCTCCTACACTGGCCGTACACCACTGGTGATCGTCGAGGGGACACTGAATAGTGCACGGTACATCCAAACCGTCATCGAACCCATCGTTCTACCATTCCTAGACCGGCAAGGGAACTTGCTGTTCCAACAGGACAATGCACGTCCGCATGTATCCCGTGCCACCCAACGTACTCTAGAAGGTGTAAGTCAACTACCCTGGCCAGCAAGATCTCCGGATCTGTCCCCCATTGAGCATGTTTGGGACTGGATGAAGCGTCGTCTCACGCGGTCTGCACGTCCAGCACGAACGCTGGTCCAACTGAGGCGCCAGGTGGAAATGGCATGGCAAGCCGTTCCACAGGACTACATCCAGCATCTCTACGATCGTCTCCATGGGAGAATAGCAGCCTGCATTGCTGCGAAAGGTGGATATACACTGTACTAGTGCCGACATTGTGCATGCTCTGTTGCCTGTGTCTATGTGCCTGTGGTTCTGTCAGTGTGATCATGTGATGTATCTGACCCCAGGAATGTTTCAATAAAGTTTCCCCTTCCTGGGACAATGAATTCACGGTGTTCTTATTTCAATTTCCAGGAGTGTATATTAATGACATAGGAGACAATCTGAGTAGCCGTCTTAGATTGTTTGCAGACGATGCTGTCATTTACCGTCTTGTAAATTCATCAGATGATTTCAAAACGGCTTGCAAAATGATTTAGATAAGATATCTGTATGGTGCGAAAAGTGGCAATTGACCTTGAATAAAGAAAAATGTGAAGTTATTCACATGAGTACTAAAAGAAATCAGCTACATTTCGATTACGCGATAAGTCACACAAATCTGAGGGCCGTAAATTCGACAAAATACTTAGGGATTACAATTACAAATAACCAAAATTGGAACGATCACAAAGATAATATTGTGGGTAGAGCAAACCAAAGACTGCGGTTCATTGGCAGAACACTTAGAAGGTGCAACAGGTCTACAGAAGAGACTGCTTACACTGCGCTTGTCCGCTCTATTCTGGAGTAGTGCTGTGCGGTGTGGGATCAGCATCAGATGGAACTGACGGATGACATCGAAAAAGTACAAAGAAGGGCAGCTCGTTTTGTATTGTCGCAAAATAGGGGAGATAGTGTCACAAACATGATACGTGAATTGGAGTGGCAATCATTAAAACAAAGGCGTTTTTCGTTGCGACGGGATCTTCTCATGAAATTTCAATCACCAGTTTTCTCCTTCGATTGCGAAAACATTCTGTTGGCACCCACCTACATAGGGAGAAATGATCATCACAATAAAATAAGACCGAGCGAGGTGGCGCAGTGGTTAGACACTGGACTCGCATTCGGGAGGACGACGGTTCAATCCCGCGTCCAGCCATCCTGATTTAGGTTATCTGTGATTTCCCGAAATCACTCCAGGCAAATGCCGGGATGGTTCCTCTGAAAGGGCACGGCCGACTTCCTTCCCCATCCTTCCCTAAACCTATGAGACCGATGACCACGCTGTCTGGTCTCCTTCCCCACAACAAGCAAGCAATAAAATAAGTGAAACCAGGGCTCGCACAGAAAAATTTAAGTGCTCGTTTTTCCCGTGTGCCGTTCGAGAGTGGAACGGTAGAGAGACAGCATGAAAGTGGTTCATTGAACCCTCTGCCAGGCACTTAATTATGAGTAGCAGAGTAATCTCGTAGATGTAGAGTAGAATAGTCTACTCCTTCCTCTTGCTCAAAGCCTTGCTCCTTACTGAACCAACTCGACTAAATGGTGATTTATGTGCACAGAAAACGGCAACCGGTATTACTGCTGAATGAATGGAATCAGTTTAACCTAAATGCTTATTTTGATGTATTCAGAGACCTACTAGCGGACTGACGTGCTGTCGTGTGCGCCGTCCGCCGGCTATGCGGAGACTGGGCCTTCCTCCGCAAGTTCATCTGCAGGAAAACAAGGACGTCATACAGAGAAGCCACGGCGTGCCGCCAGTAAGACCACACACCGGATGTATTATCGACTATCGATTTTTCCATTTTTAATTATTAGCCACTGCTTTGTTAATTACCTCAAATTACGTTTATGACAATTGACCTGTCAGGCTAGAAGATCTTATTTTATAGGTTTTTTAATCTTATACTTTTTATACTGGCTCTTATACAATTGTATGTTTTACCTTGCCAGGCTAGGAGCTTCACATTATTAGTATTTGCACTTTTTATGTGGATTTTAAGTGTGGACCTGATTCCACGTATAGTATGTCAGACACTCGTTTTACTATGTGAAGTAATTTTAATTAATGACTAGCATACCACATTTTAACCATTACATTTACGATATTGGTTAATCATACATCCTAGCTATAGTGCCCTCTGCTGGCCACAGTTTCCTTGTATAAATACCAGACGCATTCTGATCATCAGCTCCATCCCATCCTCTGTTAGCCAGTCCCACCTGGATATCCGCCCCCCCCCCCCACCCCCAAATTCTATAAGTCCCTCCAAATCCTCAAGCACTATGCACTCTGCCACGCTTTCTGTATATGCCTCCCGTTCCCCACACAGATCCTCTACGACCTGATTCCTTTACCCCATCTGCTCCTTTTCCTTGATCATATCTGCGTCCTCTACACCTCCAGACAACTTGATCCCCCTCATCCCCTGGTTGCTCCTCTCCTCTCCAGTTCCCACCCTCTGCCACACCTTCACTGTTGTGTCCCTCCTACCCTCCACCTCTACACCCTTCATCTTCTTTCCCAAGGTGGCTTCCATCAACTCCCCCTCCTAGACAATGCCCTCTCTCCATCCATTTATCCCTCCTATCAACTCTGATCCTCACCTCACCCTCCCTTCCTCTGTCCTTTTCCCGGGCTCCCTCTTCCCCCCCTGCCATCCTGTTTTTTTCCCCTCTTCCCCACCTACACTCTCTTTGACTCCCTTCTCTCCCCAGAGTCCTTTTGCTTTGCCCCCTCTGCCTTTCCCCACTCCCTCTCGCATCTGCCAACCCTCCCCCCATATGAGTCATCTCCCTCCGTCAGCTCCTCCCCCCCCACTTTCGTTTTTCCTCTCCTCCTCCCTTTCTTTTTCCCCCCTCATCTGTCCAGGTCCCCCCCCCCCCGATATCTGCCTTGGCTGTGGTGCGTCATCTTCGTGCCAACTTTTTAGTGCAGTGTTTTAAGTGAGTGTTAAGTGTTGTGCGTCTTTTCCGTGTTGCGAACAGAAATCATTCTGTCGCTGGTTGTGATTTTTATATGATTATATCTCTTGTGAACAGAAACCAGACAGTCACCGTGGTTTTTTAATTTTCTGCCTACTATTCTACCTGTCTGCTTCCTGTGTATTTAATTAGCCTCTCCAACCCTTTATTGCGAACAGAAATCATACTGTCGCTGGTTGTGATTTTTATATGATTATATCTCTTGTGAACAGAAACCAGACAGTCACTGTGGTTTTTTAATTGTCTGCCTACTATTCTACCTGTCTGCTTCCTGTGTATTTAATTAGCCTCTCCAACCCTTTATTTTATGTTTTAATTTCCAAAACTTTCCGCCATTTTACAATTTAAGTCACCGTTTTTATCGCCTGCTTTTATTGTTTATTATCTTCTTCTTATGTTTTAAAAATTCTGTGGGCTGAAGAGCAGCGTACTAAGCTGCTGCCAGCCCGCCCCTTTCGGGGGTAATCGAAACTCAATAAAGAAAAAGAAAAAAATCATCAACAGCACCTACCTTGAACCTACATGTTTAGTTTGACGTTGATACTACATCAGAACATTTTATGGTACGTATGGCTGTTAATCATGCAAACACTTTTTATCTTTCTTCTGAAGCACCAGGCCTTTAATAGATTTAGCGTCAGCAAACTGAACTCAGTTGGTTACACACTGTTTTTGTTTGCAACAGATCTGAAGATGTCAGTAGCCGAAACCGGTAACACTAAAGTATAAAAGTTTGTGTGATCGAGACGGACCTGTAAAATAAATTGCCAAATATATGATGACGGACTCATTTTCAGACTTCATGTCTTCAATTGATAAGGTACTATTAACCGATCGCCGTACTCTTACCGCTTTCTTGAACAACTAGCAACATGATTGTGTGTTTGTGACAAGCAACTTTTTTGCAATAGTAACAGTGTTTGTTTTGCAGTGACATGTGCAATTTATTCTAGGGACATGCTTTTGTGTAATATTACCTGTTTTTGATGTAAACTGCTTATCTTCTGTCGCTAAGGTACACGACAGGGAGGAGCTACAAGATGCTGTCAGATAAGATAACACAAGATTAGATTAAGCCACCCTGTTCCTGCTAATGTCTTTGAACGCTTCTAGGTGAAGAATTGTCAACTAGAATAACAGAGCATATTTTCTAGTACAAAGTTTGTATGGTACTGATGGTTTCTTTAGACTTCTTACAACTTTCATAAGCGTTCTCAATCTAACACTGTAATTGAGCAGGTAGAAGTTTAACGGCAAAACCCGTGATAATGCAAATTCTAATAATTTAAATACCGGCAGCAATTAGTCGAATTAGCGATTTTAACCTTTTGAGCTTCCCTGTCACTACAGTGAAATCAACTTCTACTTTTTGACAGCCGATGTGCTATCCATCTTAACGTTCTAATATCGACGAAAAATGCCACTTTACGCCATTTGTACAAGAAATATGCACGTCTTGATTTAAGGCAAATGTCATTGATGAATAAAATATCGAAAATATGTTCTGAGGCAGTTTAAAAAAAAGTCTTCGAGTGACATCTGGACGCCGACGCAAGAAACAGCCCCTGAGGAAACAACTGAATTTCTCGCGCCTTTGAAATGCTTAGAGCTACTGCACGCAGCGCAGCTCTCGGTTACGTGCACGCCATCGGTTGGCAACGTCTAGTACTATGTAGAATGCAAGAGCTTCAAACGAATACCGGTAGAGGTAGTTCGCAAGCAGTACGGTGCGAATTTCCTTACATTGCCCTCTTGTGAAGGAAATTCATCACAACCCATAACGTGGAATATATTAATTTTGTCACATAACTTAAGGACGTGTGGTATTTTCTACCCAGTCATAAAAATACAGTTTTTTTTCGAACAATATGTGTACAATATTTTGCAATTTAATGAACTTAAAAGTAAATTACGACAATACTGAACTTCAGTTAAATGTTTGCGAGTAAACGTAAACTGTAACTGAAAGTATAGTATTACCTTAACAAGTTCTTCAATACAATTTATCGTAGCCTAAAGAAATGCAAACCAGGGACACAAAGAATAATTTTTGACCAAATCATAATTAAGAACCTCAAATCATAAAGAATAACACACAAATTATCACAGGCAAAAACCCCATTGTTACTAAGGTGTGCCAGATTTTTAGGCCACATTCAGGCAATCGTGACAAACATAATATTTACAAATTGCACATACCAGTGCCTTGCAAACAGACCAGTTCCGTTTTATACTCTTGTCATTGCAACGAGTACATTTGGAACGTAAAGGTAACCATATTTTTTAACGAAGAAAACGAGATATTTTAACTGTTTTTTAATGAAACAAGGGACAAAAGAGAATGCGTAAAATTGCTTCGTCATAAATTCGAAGGTTTCGAAACTAATAATACATAAATAAATATCGTGTAACTTACGTATCATAGTAACTCTGAATTCACTTCAGCCAAACAATCCTGTAGAATTATTAGTGAGGGAGTATTCCTCATTGATATTTTACTGATGAATTGACCTTCTTCAGTAAGACCACTTATCCACACAAGGCTTTGTAAACATTTACACAAGTGTGATTAAAGTTCACTTTTGAGAGAGTCTGTACTGAAAGAGCGCTCTTGTCATTTGTCCACAAATCATTCACAGTACCAGGTAAACGAAGAAGAAACACTAATAATTTACGAACACTGATATCTACATCTACATCTATATCTACATTTACACAGAAACTCCGCAAGCCACCGTTCGGTGCGTGGCGAGCCGGCCGCGGTGGCCGTGCTGTTCTAGGCGCTGCAGTCTGGAACCGTGGGACTGCTACGGTCGCAGGTTCGAATCCTGCCTCGGGCATGGATGTGTGTGATGTCCTTAGGTTAGTTAGGTTTAAGTAGTTCTAAGTTCTAGGGGTCTGATGACCTAAGATGTTAAGTCCCATAGTGCTCAGAGCCATTTGAACCATTTTTTTTTGGTGCGTGGCGGAGGGTACCCTGTACCTCCACCAGTTCTTTGCTTTCCTGTTCTACCCGCAAATAGAACGAGGGAAAAACGACTGTCAATATGTCTTCGTATGTGCCCTAGTTTCTCGTATCTTCGTGGTTTCTTAGGCATAATGCATTTGAGTTCCCGAAGCATCTCCATAACACTTACGTGTTAGTCTAGCCTACTGGGAACAAATCTAACACCCCGCTTCTGGATTGCTTCATCGTTCTTCTTCAATCCAGCCTGGTACGGATCCTAAACGTGGTGCAATATTCAAGGCTAGGTCGCACCAGCGTCCTATACGTAGTCTCCTTTACAGACGAGCCACTCATTCCTGAAATCCTCCCAATAAACCGAAGTCGAGCATTCGACTTCCTTCCCACAGTTCTCGCATGTTCGTTCCACCTCACATCGCTTTGCAACGTTACGCTCAGATATTTAAACGACACGACAGGATACTAGTAATACTGAATCCGAACATTACTGGTTTGATTTCCTACTCATCAGCATTAACTCACATTTTTCCACATTTAGGGCTAGCTGTCATTAATCACACCCATTGGAAATTTTGTCTAAGTCGTCTTGTGTCTTCCTCTAGTCACTCAACTTCGACACTTTGCCCACCTTGTTCGCCAAGTCATTTTATATATAGAGGACAACCGCGTTACTATTACTTTTCCCTGGGGCACTGTTGACGATACCCTTGTCTCTAATGAACAGTTGCCGCCGAGGACAACATACTGGATTCTGTTATTTAAGAAGTCTTCGAGCCACTCAAATATCTGTGAACTTATCGCATATGCTCGTTTTTTCTTGATAGCCTGCAATGCGACAGCGGATCAAATAACTTTCGGAAATCTAGAAGGTTCAATGGTTCCAAAGGCCTCTGAGCACTATGGGACTTAACATCTATGGTCATCAGTCCCCTAGAACTTAGAACTACTTAAACCTAACTAACCTAAGGACAGCACACAACACCCAGTCATCACGAGGCAGAGAAAATCCCTAACCCCGCCGGGAATCGAACCCGGGAACCCGGGCGCGGGAAGCGAGAACGCTACCACACGACCACGAGCTGCGGACAATCTAGAAGGCATATTGCCCATATTACAATGTGAAATCATCTGCACCCAACAGTTGCTGGATGATGTTTTTTCCAGTTTCCATTTTCTAATATTTTCCATGGTATGTATTGTTTAAATATACACATATTTATCACACAGACCATTATCATCTATTGTAGTTGAAGGAGCCATTACACAAATGAAATTTTTAGTCTTTTGTATAGCCTTCCATTGGGGTACTCTTGCCTTAAGTGTTACCCAACTGCAGTCCTGCAAACTTAAAATGGGTTCAAGCTACTTATTTAAATATTCAGCTGTAGTTGATAAAACATACGAACATACTGTTAAATTTTGTAGTCTTTGAGGGTAAACAACCATTTTCCAATTACCAAGAATTGATTTGACAACCGATGTGGACGAATGGCGAAATAAATTATTGATGAACTCACCAGGAAATGTTCAATAGAGTGTACAAAACTGCAAGAAGTCGTCTGCGAGTCATGTGGTTTGTGAAATATTCTGTACATTTCTCAAGAGATGCCACCCCTTTTTGGAACTGTTATAAAATTAATGATTAGTGATTTCTTAGTTTCTTATGATACCTGAGCTGCATGGCGAGTACAAGATATCAAAACTACAGCTTTATTCCTCTTAGGTACATGTGATGCTACTATTATTTTTTCATGAAAACCAAACGGGGCTGAAAGTACCTCTCCTTTTGCTGAAGATCTAAACTCTTTTAGAATTTCTAATTAGATTTTCTTACGTGTACTTACGTAAGTTAGATTCATCTTTTGTAGCTCCTTCATTATGGTGATGGGCGAAAACCAGTTATCGGCAGAGATGTTACGATTAGTTCCTGCGATAGGCTTGCAAAGCCTGCGTACAGCCTGTGTTGTAGGTAAAAAGAAGAATGGAGTTGTCATTGCGTCACAAACTTGAATCCGACGTCCGCCATCTTATGTAGCCCAAAACGTTAGGTTCACCGCATCTGTACCTCCATGGTTCACCTCAGTTGTACGTCCCCTGACGTCACTCTAACGTGCCTGTGCTCACTTTCGACCGTTGGGCATACTTGTGGCCTTCGTGGCCATTTCCCAAATTGCATCTGGTGCGTTGATTGTGTGGAGACGCTGTTGTTTCATCACAAATGACAGCTTGCATCGTCTACTGGTGTATTAATCGATCCGACAGTAATCTAAAGTTTAAAGGAATCACATTTCAATCGTAAGTGGATCCGTTCAAGCGATATTTTCTTTTATTTACATAATTTATGGTTGCGCTGTTTACTTTTATTGTAGTGTTTTTTTTTTTTATCCTGTAAATCGCTACTGTTGGCCACACACTGAATTAGGCATCATAGGTAAGATTTCAAAGTGAGAATATGTATAAACTACAGTGAGCCTAATGCACTGACAATCTAATAAAACAAGAACTCTGTTCTGCATGGATGTATACCTCTATGCAGTTCTGTTTTTTTGACATTTCGATAATTGTTCACTTTGTTGAGATGCATCAAGCACAATAGCATGCCTTCCTTCTTTCCTCATTATACACGTTTATGGGCTAACAAACATGATGTAGGTAAGTTTTTCGTAAATGTGACCCTTAAAAAGTTCTGCGCTTACAAGACGAAAGCTGAAAATATGACGGACAAGAAGAGTACCAGCAAGCAAACAATAATTGATTTCGGATTTCTGGCTCAATTTGCTGTCGACAACAATACAGTAAAAGTGGAATTAAATGGATTACGAAAGCATTCTTTTGACATAACATCCGACTTTTCTTGCTTACTCGGAATATATCAGCAAAAACCAAGTTCATTAACAATTCCAAATGTATTACTAGAGCAAATACACACTTGAGAACAGGAAACTTCCGAAATTGCCTTTCTGACGCTATGTTGTTCATGCAGGCACTAATTTTTAGTATTTAAAAACGCTGTTGCGTGTACACGACAGAAATAATGAACAAGAAGCAATTGGTTAACAGTATTCTGTTGATGTTTTTGGCTATTTAAGATGGCGGCAGGTCCCGCCCACTGCGGCTTCAAAACGACGTACCGTGCAAAAAAGTCTATACCGTCATCTCCCTTCTTTTTTGTGACGCCATGTGTGTTGGTGTGGCTAGATGTCTTTTTCTTTTGTTACTCGTATAATTTCTCCGTCGCCGCCTTTTCCACCATATGAGGATACATTAAAAAAAGTGTTTTCTTGCATAATTCAAAATCACTATTTTAAGACGATACTTTCTACACTTTTTGCGCATGTACATCCTAAATTTACACCTTCCTCGAAATTCAATGAGCATTTTATCTATGCATGTAAATTCACCAATTGAAGACTTTTCTTGGCAGTTCTTAACAAACTTCTGGAATATCCGTGGAACGGCTGTTCTTCCATCAAATTCTTCCCTTGCAGTCCTAGTACTACATCATCGAAACGAAGCCAAACTAAAATTACGCTCATATGTTTCAAGTGCGTTACACACTTACCTTCCGATCTCTACCCCATGTTACAAACATTGCTTTTAAACTTTCATTGTTTGTGGAGGTACGTTCTGCCTTTGCTTCTAAATCAAAGGTAGTTTCCTTTTGGGCATCATGTTTCGGTTCTTTTATTTACGAGGCATCTTCAGTGACCTATAATACACGTTTGTTTTTATGTATATAATAAATAAGTTATTTAGTAGTTACGTTACTAAGTGACGTTTTATCATGTTTTTCTCTTGTTTTTCAGATCGGAACAATACAAATTTCGTGATGTTAATTTATCGTTTGGTCTTTCTTACGATCTGCAGTGTTGTTAGTCCATGTGCTACTACTTGAACCACTAGAAATCTAAGTAACACCAAACGATAATTTAACCACACTAAGTTGTGCTGTAAAAGGTGGTACTAACCTTAAAAACAAGAGAAAAAGACAAGAAAATGTAACATAGTAACTACGTAATTCATTTATTATATAGGCCCTGTCTAAAAACAAACAAGTATCACAGGCCAAAGAAGATGCTTCATAAATAACAGAAGCGAAACGCGTACGTCATAAAACACAAACGACCTTTCATTTATATGCAAAGCCGGAATATACCTCCATGAAATTTGGAGCAACTAAGGAACGACGGATAACGGGAAAATGGCGGATTCGTTGTTTGATTTAAATATAGCTGAAAAAAACGAAAATCCTATAAACCCTTTCATTTTTTCAAGATTTTATTCTTGATATTCCATCTGGTTCCGCTACTTTAGTCCGTCTGTCATTTGCTGTAACTTACTGTTGGTATGTACCACTTTTTGTGCCAGTATTTCGTTTGTAAAAATTGCTTCCTAGGTGTCTTCCTCTGTACTATCAGGAGGAAGCCCTTTCCTTGCACCATCTACCCCCGGCAAATGTGTATTGATATTCTGTCTCCTTGTTCGGATGTTTGTTGACAACCATTTACACTGATAAGCGAAAACATTATGACCACTGCCCACCAAGACGTTGGATGCCGCCTGGTGGTGTTGAGCTAACGTGACGCGGTAAAAAAAAAGGTATGTAAGCGGATCAGACACCGACGGAGGGTCACCTAGCGAAGATATGGACTATAAATGGGGAAATCCGTTGAGTTAAGAGACTTTCACAAAGGGCAGATTATTATTAGGCAGAGCCTGTGAACGAGTATCTCGAGCAACTACGTAAAGAGGTAGGACAATGAAACTACCAATAGGCGCTAAATGGTTGGACGTCCACGACTCTTCACAGAACATGGGGTTCGTCTTGTCTGCTCAGTAAAGTAGGATAGATGGTGATCTGTAGCATCTCTACCAAAAGAGCAGAATACTGGTGCACGCACAAGTGTTTCGGAGCACACCGTTCATCGTACATTGTTGAACACGGAGCTCACAGCAGACCACCCCTACGTGCTCACATGTTGACCCAACGATATCGTCAATTACAATTGCAATCGGCACGGGACCATCGATATTCGACTGCAGATCAACGGAAACATGTAGGCTCTTGGGACGAATCACACTTTTGATACACTAGGTCGATGCTCACCTCCGCAAACGCCGTGATCGAGGTGTACGTTGGCTCGAAACGTTCAGCACGCCACAAACTCAGACTCGTGGGAGCAGTATTATGCTACGGGAGCAGTATTATGCTACGGGCAAGTGCTCCTGCACTTACATAGGACCCGTGGCAGTAATCAAAGACACGCTGATAGCTGCGAACCACCTGCAGCCCTTCAGGCTTGATGTCTTCCACGACGGCGATGTCATCTTCCAGCCTTATAACTGTCTCTGTCTCGGAACCAGAACAGTGCTACAATGGTTTGAAAAGCATTATACTGAAGTCACGTTGATGTCTCGGCGACAAAATTCGCCTGACGTAAATGCTATGGAATTCATGTGGATCGCTATCGGGCGCCTTCACCGCGTACGCAGATCAGCGCCCAGTTATTTACGCGAATTACATGACCTCTACGTAGACATCAACTGCCACATATCTCCACAAACGTACCGCCAAACTGTCAGATCCCTGATACTCAGAATCAGTTGTTAAGGTGGTGGTCATAATGTTTTGGCTCATCATTGTATATCCATTTTTTTCCACAGTAATAAAGCGTACGTTCATTGTTTCCCATTGGTGCATCATTCCGACAAAAAAGCATTTTCTTTGACGGCCGCTCATCTGCACCATCAGTATCATCCAAGGGAGCCCATACGATAGTTTGTAGGGGAGGTAGACCTGGGAGTATGGGGTATTTTTAATATTTAGGAATACAAATGGTGACTTGTAAGTAGCCATTAAAAAAATTCCACTTCCGGTCCTGTTAAAAATCTGCGCAATACTGACTTTTAAATAATTTTCTTGACAGAAAACACCAAACTACACTGTATTTTTTTCCTTTTGATGAAAACTACGGAGGCGAAGGGGGGAGGGGGGGAGGGGGGGTGGCTGCGTCGCTTTGTCCCCGGGTATATGCGCGCTTGCTATCATTACCTTCAGTTTCTTATTACTATCAAAATAGCATACCGACTTACAATACGGCGGCCGAGCTCCCGCGAACGGGACCTCCCGGCCAACAATGCCACACGATCCTTTCCATTAACCAAATCTGGATCTAACTTACCGTAATTGCCACTAAACTCTCTTTCTTCTTCATCTGAAGCATTCTGCCCCCCATCACCATACTCTGGATCATCAGCCCACACGGGCTGGTATGCCATAATCACCTGACAGAAAATGAATTCTAATCGAAAGCTGGAGCCTAACCTAGGAGGAAGTTCTTCGGACGGCACGGAGCTCGAGCGGAATACCTGAGGCAAAAATAAAAAAAAAATCATGCGAAACAAGACTTGCTGCTTAATAAATCCTCTTACATAATACTTAAAATTTTAAGTTCTGGACGGTTATTGTGGATAAAGAAATGAACAGATCTTCTGCTAACAAAGGTTGTTCATTTATTTTCAAAATTAGTACGAGATTTTACCCTCAATCAAGGAAATGATTTATTTCCAAGAACCTTACCTAGAGAAATCTGGAAAAATCTCATACCCTCACACTTCTCATCAGATTTAACCAGCTCTTTCCGTCTTTTATAGGACTACATGGTATGCTACCACATAACCTTTTCTCTGCGATATTAGATTTTTTTAACGTAATCCACTCTTCCCTAAGCTTTCCCCCATCAGTGTTCCCTCTTCCCTTATTACCCTACCTTTTTCCTTCCTTTCCATAACCATGACATAGCCTTCATCTTTGGCACCCCTGTCTCAAAGCCACTGTCTTCTGTCACACATTCCGCCATACTATACATCCCCACATACTAATACACATACTCTATTTACACACCACGGCAGAAAAGTGATAACGTACTGCTGACATAACGGATAACGGTATAGAGAAAAACACCTGCAGTGTAGTCGCGTACTTCTATTCATTGCAGTGCACTGCTTCATGAGCCGCCATCATATTCATCCTTCACCAGCAGCATTATGTAAACTACAATGAGGCTTTAATGTAATTTTTATCCAGTTTTATTAATTTTAATACTTTAAGTAAAATGCATAGTTTCATAGTTTTTCAGAAACTGAGATTTCTTTTGCGTGTTCTTAATTCTGGCTAATGAGCGAAAACATAGCTCTCTAATAGCCTCCCACCATATGAATCGAATTACAATAAAGGAGAAAAAAAGGACGTTTCCTGATACAAACGAGTCACATATTCTGCCGCAACACTCTTACACTTGTTCTCAGACACCTCTATACATCTTACCCAAAATCCATCCATATCTCCCTACACTTCATATACCTACGAACTATATTGTGCAAGATACAGCTATCAGTGATTATGACTTAAGATACGAAGAAGATCGTCGGTGTTCATAAGAAATTAAGAGATTACGGCTCTACGAAGAGTCTTTAGTCAAGGAAGGACAGATAAATGTGTTAAGTAAAGGAAGTTTTTTTAAAAAATTTGTATGTAGGTTTTGAAAGGTGTCAAAATATCTTGGTGTATTGTGTAGAGAGCACATTGTGCTCATATGGGAGCTATCTAGATTGTTGTAAAACAATAAACTGGTCGCCAAGATCCCAAGAATTCTTTTTATTCCATGATTACCGGTTTCGGCGTAATTAAAGCCGCCATCATCGGATCTTAGGACACAAACAGGTTACAACATCAAGGCAAACAATGGTGATATTAATAGTTGCCTATAACAAGCAGGCCTTACAAAATTGTCTTAAGTAGCACATAGGCGTCCAAGAGAGATGACATTATAAATGTTAAGTGTCTCCATCACATACAAGCGCTTGTATGTGATGGAGACACTTAACACTTATAATGTCATCTCTCTTGGACGATCCGCAGCTCGTGGTCGTGCGGTAGCGTTCTCGCTTCCCGCGCCCGGGTTCCCGGGTTCGATTCCCGGCGGGGTCAGAGATTTTCTCTGCATCGTGATGACTGGGTGTTGTGTGATGTCCTTAGGTTAGTTAGGTTTAAGTAGTTCTAAGTTCTAGGGTACTGATGACCATAGATGTTAAGTCCCATAGTGCTCAGAGCCATTTGAACCATCTCTTGGAAGCCTATGTGCTACTTATGACAATTTTGTAAAGCCTACGTGTTATAGGCAACTATTAATATCACCATTGTTTGCCTTGATGTTGTAACCTGTTTGTGTCCTAAGATCCGATGATGGCGGCTTTAGTTTCGCCGAAACCGGTAATCATGGAATAAAAAGAATTCCTGCGATCTTGGCTACCAGTTTAATGTTTTATCTTAGTGTACGTTTACATTAAGGAAATTAAAAAGCAATGTTTCAGAAATGATAGAAGGGCGGGCATCACCTTGAGATAGTTACGATAATTTTTACATGTGAATGATCTGACCATTTCAAGTTTGTTCCTCATTTAAGGTTATTGCCAAACTCAAAATGATTTTTAATCCAATAACAGGGTATATAGTCTAATGTCCTCTTCTTCTTCTTCTTCTTCTTTTCTCTTGCCAATGGGGAATTAGGCCTTGTGGCCTATTCCGGCCTCTCCATCTCTTCGGCGACTTTCCCACACCCCTTCTTCCAGTAGGATTGTATTCCAGCGCTTGTAGAGGATTCTCTGGTGTGTTGTGCGTGATACATGCTCTTTCCAATCCTGTTTTCTATGGATTACTTTTTCATTTAACGGCTGTACCTCCAGTTATTTCCAGATTTACTTGCCAGTAATTCGAGCGATGGTAAAACAATTGTTACATGTCTGTCCCCACTTATAGGAAACAAGAGTTAGAGCGCCTAGGCTGTTTGGTCTATGTGAATGTATATACGGCCTAAGTAGGTGGTTGCACAAAGATTCTATCATGGGCAGACTTACTGCATAAACACTGATCTTTACTTGCAGTGTGAATGCAGCTAACAACATTCTAGTGCAGTGGTTCCCAAACTGGGGGGTAATTAGGCCCTGAGGGGTAAAATTAATTTTGTAAGGAGTAAAAAAAGGGTTCTGTATTATTTGGGTCTCAAAACTTAACTATTTTCAAAAGATCATTATTATTATCATCTCTATTTCGTAAAACAGTAATAATGATTATATTTTTTATTTCAAATACTAGCATTAACGCGTGAGGCGGTGTGGTGGAGGTTACAGCTTGTGAAACGAATGTATGAACATCTTCTTCCTTGTTCCTCACATAGTCCACCTATTGCACGTATACTTTGTATCAGCCATCTGTGACAGTAAAATTGATGCATATGTGCTTAAATATCTCATGAAAATGTCTTCTCTGAGTTGTATGTGGTACCTACAATAGACAGCTTCATTATTCATTTCGCTACAATAAACGATCTAACTGATATCACAAAACTGCAGTAGTTACTGTATGTAATGACTACTACACTGCTGTGCGGCAGTGGTAGATGCAAAGCACTGGCAGCCTAAAGTCTTCGAGTTTCTACCACTTTGGGGAAAAGAGGACCAGGAATATAGTGGTACACAGGCAGTAGGTATAGCGGACACCCTTTACTTGACTGATTTTAAAATGGGGTTGCAGGGTGTGAGTGAAGCAAGTGTCGTTAGGGAGAATAGTGGTGCAGAGAAAGCATGTTTTGTAATAAGTATCTACCATCAATGTGGATAATTAACTTTCTTTTCGCCGGCCGAAGTGGCCGTGCGGTTAAAGGCGCTGCAGTCTGGAACCGCAAGACCGCTACGGTCGCAGGTTCGAATCCTGCCTCGGGCATGGATGTTTGTGATGTCCTTAGGTTAGTTAGGTTTAACTAGTTCTAAGTTCTAGGGGACTAATGACCTCAGCAGTTGAGTCCCATAGTGCTCAGAGCCATTTGAACCATTTTTGAACTTTCTTTTCTGAGGAGTTATAGGTAGCACTCGCGATGCACTCAGAATTACTTCATATTTCTATAAATATAAATGAACGATACCAATTTTCTCATTAACTCATTATTTCTGGGTTTAACAAGACACCTACGAAAACTAAATATCATCTATCTTCCATCATTTAAAAAATACAAGGGTTCAAAGAAAATTCTTTTTCATTCTTAAGTTCAGTTAGGCGCTAATATTGTTGATGGTGGGAGAGGAAGATGGGTACTAGCCCACATCTTATTGGACCCAGCGGTAATAGTCTCAGAAAGGTTGGGAACCACTGCTCTAATGTGACCAGTAGTTCTTAGTTCTATGATTAATGCTTATTACGTTGTTCACGTAATGCTTCATAGCTTCTATTAGTACTTAAATTAATGCAACCAATTTTTAAGAGACATTGCTTTCAAATATCATATACGGTAGTAAAATAATAGATTTAACGAAATACAAGAAGTGAATAGGACCCTGTGATTTATTAGCGCTTAGGATCCTGCACGACCGTAAACCGGTCTTGACTCTAACAAGGCACTGCGAAGGATAGCTCTGCAATGTTCACAGTGCAGTGGTTCAAATATCGACAGCATTCCCTTAAATAATAATACCATTTAATTAGTAAAAATTATATTGAGGTCATCATATAATTTAAATTTTGATACGCAAATTAGTTTAGATGGGCCAACGGCCTTGTCGCAGTGGTAACACCGGTTCCCGTCAGATCACCGAAGTTAAGTGGTGTCGGGCTGGGCTAGCACAAGGATGGGTGACCATCCGGTCTGCTGAGCGCTGTTGGCAAGCGGGGTGCATTCAGCCCTTGTGAGACAAACTGAGGAGCTACTTGATTGAGAAGTAGTGGCTCCGGTCTCGGAAACTGACATACGGCCGGGAGAGCGGTGTGCTGATCACATGCCCCTCCATATCCGCATCCACTAACGCCTAAGAGCTGAGGATGACACGGCGGCCGGTCAGAACCGTTGGGCCTTCATGGCCTGTTCTGGAGAAGTTTAGTGTTAGTTTTTAATTAGTTTGGACTGAAGAAAATTTTATGGTCGACTTTTACATATTTAATTTCGTTGGACTGAGAAAGGGGAGTCACTGTATTCAAAATTTCTGTTTGATGGTCTTAGTCGTTAATTTGTTAATGAAAATCCGCAAGATGGCGGCAAGTGAGAAGTAGTCGCTGCTCGCTTGAACATGGCTAATTCTTTGAGGCTGCCCTCCCTCCAGGCACAGTGGGTTCAAAAATGGTACAATGGCTCTGAGCACTATGCGACTTAACTTCTGAGATCATCAGTCGCCTAGAACTTAGAACTAATTAAACCTAACTAATCTAAGGACATCACACACATCCATGCCCGAGGCAGGATTGGAACCTGCGAACGTAGCGGTCGCTCGGCTCCAGACTGTAGCGCCTAGAACCGCACGGCCACACCGGCCGGCCGCAGTGGGTGCCAACCAGGTTGAGCACCATATGTCCCTCATGATTTCAGTGGGTGGCTGTAAGCGCTGGCACCATCGGTGTTAGAGGGTTGGTAGCTTGCAGCCTTGGGCATTCTCCTGTTTTTGGAAATCAATTTGATAAAACTGCCCGTGTACCTCACCTCATTCTCACTCTCTGCCTGCACTTCATTTCGATTAGAGCTTGGTGGAGACAAGTCGTCCTCTATAGGACCAGGAAGATGGAGTGTTTGTAAAAGATCAGTTAGCCTGGAGGGTCCGTCTGGGCCTGTTTTCTTATACGTACTGATGTGCATTTCTAGCAGATGTTGGCGAGCAGAGGAAATCACACATTCCTTTGAGCACTAATTTTACCAACTGCGTCATGATGCTACTAGTATTTCACCGCCACCACAGCTGCCGCAACGCCAGTTGCTGCCGTCTACTCTCGACTTCGCAGCCAAGTCAGATAAAGACTCTATAGTTCAGTTGTCCGATGAGTTCCCATCCTTGGTACACCTACCTTTGGTTTTTCGAATTGCATATAGGCGTTGAGTATTCGACTTGCAGTGTACTCAAGTGTGTTCTGCATGTCAGTGGCAGGCCATGGTCAGAATAATGACATGCAGAATTCATGAGGTTGTCTCCATACCCGTACAAGTCCATCCTCTCGATACAATTTGAAACGAGACTCTTCCGACCAGGCAACATGTTCCTGTCATCAAAAGTCCAATGTCGGTGATGACGGGCTCAGGCGAGGCGTAAAGCTTTGTGTTGTGCATTCATCAAGGGCACACGAGTGGGCCTTCGGCTCCGAAAGCCCATCTCGATGATGTTTCGTTGAATGGTTCACACCCTGACACTTGTTAATGCCCCAGCATTGAAATCTGCAGCTATTTGTGGAAGGGTTGCACTTCTTTCACGCTGAACGATTCTCGTCAGTCGTCGTTGTTCTCGTTCTTGCAGGATCTTTTTCCTGCTGCAGCGATGTCGGAGATTTGATGTTTTATCGGATTCCTGATATTCACGGTACACTCGTGAAATGGTCGTACGGGAAAATCCCCACTTCATCGCTATCTCGGAGATCCTGTGCCCCATCTCTCGTGCGCCGATTATAGCACCACGTTCAAACTCCCTTAAATCTTGATAACCTGCCTTTGTAGCAGCAGTAACCAATCTAAAAACTGCGCCAGACGTTCTCTTTTATAGACGTTGCCGACCGCAGCGCCGTATCCTGCCTGTTTACATATCTCTGCATTTCAATACAAGTGCCTATACCAGTTTACTTGGCACTTCAGTGTAGCTGTTTATAGCACTGTGACTGTCGAGACAGTTTCTCATGGCAGAGAAGCAGGCTGCAAGCCACCCATCACACTGGCAAATGTTACCATCTGTCTCATACACGCCGGCCGGGATGGACGAGAGGTTCTAGGCGCTTCAGTCTGGAACTGCGCGACCGTTACGGTCGCAGGTTCGAATCTCGCCTCGGGCATGGATGTGTGTGATGTCCTTAGGTTGGTTAGGTTTAAGCAGTTCTAAGTTCTAGGGGACTGATGACCTCAGAAGTTAAGTCGCATAGTGCTCAGAGCCATTTGAACCATTTTTTGTCTCAGACACGAATCCTGGGATTGAATTTGGAGGAGACGGAGGAATTGTCACAGTTTGTTATTGTCTTTCCCTCAGCACCTTCTCCCTCTAAGAATAACTTTCCGTCATCCTCACTTTTAACATGCCACAGGCACCTAAGACTTTATAGGGGAAGTGCCTTATAAACGCGTACCGTTTTTAAATATAGGATTACCAGTAAATTAATAATCTTTAAACTATGGAAAATGTTCTTTATCATTTCTATGGAACAATTAAATACTATCCTTGCAAAAAAGCTTCCGAATATTTTCTCATTCTGTAATAACAGGACAAAAAATATGGTTTGTAATTAAAGAGGTTTTTGCATTTCCTAAACACTAAAATGTAAAATAAATTAGTAACGTAGTCTATATCAGTAAAGAGTGTTCCATTAATTGTCGATTACTCTCAGACGTTTTAGACATAACAAGAAAAATGTTTAGTCTCCGTGCTTTTTGATCCAGAAGTCAAATTTAAAATAAATCCACGTGTCATAGTCGACACCCGCAGAAATCTCATAACATCAGAGAAAGCAACCGATGCACTTAATCCAGGTCTCTTTAGAGGCATCAGCAGACCACAGCTGGTCGCAGTAAACGCAATGCCCGTCCTTTTGCATATTCAGTTGGTGAGTCTTTCAACATGGTTTCATTAACGCTGGAGAGAGTCATCCTCACTATGATCCTGCTGCCTGGTGCCTCTCAGGATCTTCCTTACGCAGAGCTTCCTTTTGGTAGCCCCAAATGTTGAAGCTCCATCAGATGAAATGTCGTGTGGGCCTCCCGTCGGGTAGACCGGTCGGCTGGTGCAAGTCTTTTGAGATGTCGCCACTTCGACGACTTGCGTGTCGATGGGAATGAGATGATGATCTATCAGATGCATCACACGAAGCTTCCAGAACAGGTTTTGTCGAAGGTGGTGTCTTTCCTGTAGTCTTAGTAGATGCTCTCTTTTTTCCTTTAGCCAGGGACTTCTTCAAAGCCTTTATAAATGGAAATGACGACAGCACTGCTGCTGTACCTGCTGTGTGTTGGGTTTGATGGTGGAAGCAGAGGAGCTGAAGCTGATTTCAAAAGTAAAAAACGTTGTTTCTTGCATTCCGGAAGCTGCAGTCTACAGTTACCCTGCTGTAGCTTCTGAAGTCTTATCAGCACATGCTGCAGGTTGCTGTGAAGTAACATCCATATACGAAACAATCAAGTGGTCGCAAGGTTAGGTCACACATTCATTGAAACCATTTGAGCCAGTTCTATTGTTGCGGCTGTGCAGTATGGCCAAACCATAAATGGCCCAACGTCTTTGTTTCTTAAACACAGGAAAGGTACCATCTGCAATAAAATTCAGAACATGTGTTTGGGTATACAGCCGTCGAATTTTGGGTACTCGATACAGTGCAACCTATTACTACCCGCTATTAGGTACCATCGTTTACCTCTATTTAAGCACAACTTAACCCATTAGTGAGCGGTAGACGACACTTCTATCAATTAGGTAAGAAAGAGACTGTTTCAGACTACTGTCTCATATGAAATATTTTAAAATTACGTCTTACCTGACTTGGAGAAGGACTTCCAATCAAGGGCACCCATACGACAGTATGTAAGGGGGGTGGGGAGTGGGAGTTCACGAGATATGGGGTATTTTTAATACTTTGGAAGACGAATGGCGACTTCTATGTTGCCATAAAAAGTTCCAGTCCCGTTCGTGTTAAAAACCTGCGTAAAACCGACTTCTCAATCATTTTCTTGAAAGAAAAACACCCGACTATATTTTTCCTTTACCTGAGAATTAGGGGGTGGTGTGGGGAAGGTGGCCTACCCTTTTCCCCGGTCACGGGCACCTTGCTTCCAGATGAGCTCTGTAGAAAATGTTTATATTGACTGCAATGCAAAAATAACTGCGAAGAACGAAACGTTAACATGGCTGGCAACAAACTCAGAATAGTGTATGAGAATGACCTTTGCTACTGGTTGTCGGAGCCAGCTATGGAGTGCAGTATTAAGTAAGGGAGATAATCAGTTAACCGGGGTAAGTCCCCATTAGAAATATGGGCACTTTACCCTAATAATCTCCTTAAACAGGGAAGTGGTGCGCTCCACCTGCCTGCGATTTGTGTAAGCCTTGTCCTGTGTGTGATCGTAGTTTAACTGTTTGTGTGTCGCATTCTCTGAGGCGGAATGTGGCGACCGGCCCAGCCATTTGCCTAAACAAGCGTGGGAAACCGCCTGTAAATTGTAAAGCACACTCAGGGTCTGGCCGGTGCACTGCACACACGTCGTTAATCCGGTCTGGCTGTAGTCTACGGGATGTCTGGTTCACCTTTCTGTTCTGCAAGCTACAGCACAGGGCATTACGCTGTTCGAATACATAGGATATAATACTAAAAATAACAATAAAATATAATAAATGTCTTCAAACAATAATAATTTGTTTACATTGTAAGTAGGCTGTTTATGTTTTCTTATTGGCAACGTTACGTAGCGCTCTGTATGAAAATCACTGGCTGTGCTGTGTGCAGTCTGTGGCTAGTTTGCATTGTTGTCTGCCATTGTGGTGTTGGGCAGCGGCAGCTGGCTGTTAACAGCGCGTAGCGTTGCGCAGTTGGAGGTGAGCCGCCAGCAGTGGTGGATGTGGGGAGAGAAATGGCGGAGTTTTGAAATTTGTAAGACTCGATGTCATGAACTGCTATATACATTATGACTTTTGAACACTATTGAGGTAAATACATTGTTTGTTCTCTATCAAAATCTTTCATTTGCTAACTATGCCTATCAGTAGTTAGTGCCTTCAGTAGTTTGAATCTTTTATTTAGCTGGCAGTAGTGGCGCTTGCTGTATTGCCGTAGCTTGAGTAACGAAGATTTTTGTGAGGTAAGCGATTTGTGAAAGGTATACTTTAATGTTAGTCAGGGCCATTCTTTTGTAGGGATTATTGAAAATTTGACTGCGTTGCGCTAAAAAATATTGTGTGTCAGTTTAAGCACAGTCATGTATAATTGTTCAAAGGGGACGTTGCAACATCAGTGCTTGGTATATCGCTCAGCGCTTCTTCCAAAAAAAAAAAAAAAAAAAAAAAAAAAAAAAAAAAAAAAACTGCAGTCCAGTCAAATTCAGGACCTGAAATGGTCTCGTCCGAAAACTTGAGAAGTAGACGTACCATGCAACCGCTTTAAGAACTTCAATAGTAACAGACTTTCATAACACAAACGTCATCTACACTACTATGAACAGATAAGTTGTAGTTTAACATTGTTACAAAAATCTCGAATAGTTCTTGTCCGAATTTACTTCAAAATTTTTCACAATATTGTAGTGAAATTTCGGACAGAGATATTCTGCATACTTTCTAAACATATATGGTATATAAATACATAAGTAATACATAGACGGGAGACGTCGTTTGCAAATATCTCGAAAAGTTCTCGACCAATTTATTTGAAATTTTTACACGATGCTGTAATGAACAGACAGACATTGGCTGTGTATTCTTTTAAACACATGTGCAGCTTAAATACATATTTATTATATGAAAGGTAAACGTTGTTAGCAAAAATCTCCAAAGTTCTTGGTAGTTTAACCTTAAAGTGTTACATAAAACCGACTGAGAGAAACAAAGTGATGTGCTTTTATCTTAGACACGAAGGCATTTGAACCATTAGACAAACTGTTTCTCCCACATGTATATTATTTTTCCTTATACATAATTTTAAACAAAAGCCGTATACGAAACAGTCCGCTGTTTTGTTTTCTTCGTTGCACTCGGTTTTAGGAAGAAAGAGGAATATTGTATTTATGGCATATCGGTTTGCTATTACAAAGCTACCATCCGAAACTTTGCAAGCCTACTCGTTCACACATTAAAACTATGAAATTAAATGTCGTGTGGCTAGGGCCTCTCGTCGGGTGAGGAACACTGTCGTTCGAGCTGCTATCCTCACAGATTAAATAGCTGCAGAGGCCTCTCCTGTACCCCTTATACGAGGTTGGTTTGAAAAGTTCTTGGGATCACCACGAGAGGTCAGCGCTAGTGCAACGAGTTGTTCACGTGATATTCATTGGACTGTTGCGTGTAAACACGTGCCACGTCAGTGCTCTTGGAAGAGAGCTATGATGGTGACGTAGTGCTGTTGTTGTTCCCGCGAAGTGATTTGCAAAGATGGAAAAAATCGAGATTCGAGCAGTGATTAAGTAGTTCGTAAGGAAAGGTATGAAATCAAAGGACATTCATGCCGATTTCCAGAATATACTGGGGGACTCTGCTCCTTTATATTCAACTGTTGCCACGTGGACAAATGAAGTTAAATTTGGTCGGGAGAGCTTGGATGATGATCCACGCAGTGGTCGACCAAGATGTGTCACTACTCCAGGAACCATTGCAAAAGTGCACAAAATGGTCACGGAGGATTGCCGACTGAAAGTGTGTGAAATTGGTCACGCTTTCCAGATGTCATCTGAAAGAAAATATCGCATTTTAACTGAAGAGATATAAATGAAAAAATTACCTGCAAGATGGATGCCACGTCTCTTGACGCTGGATCAGAAATGCATGAGACTGGACATATCGGAACAATGTTTGGCCCATTTTAGGAGAAACAAAGAAGATTTTTTGCGCCGGTTTGTCACCACAGATGAAACTTGAGTGCACTTCTATACCACAGAGACAAAACAACAGTCAAAGAACTGGAAACATGCAGATTCTCTGCCACCAAAGAAAGCAAAGACAATTCCTTCGGCGGGAAAGGTAATGGCTTCAGTATTCTGGGATGCGAAGGGAATTTATCTCCCCACTGGGCAAACAATTACTGGAGAATCCTAAGCTAAGTTCCTGGACAAATTGCAACAAAAGATACGTGAAAGAAGGCCAGGTTTAGCAAGGAAGAAAGTCATCTTCCATCAAGACAATGCTCGCCCGCGTACATGAGCTGTCGCCATGGCAAAATTACACGGACTAAGGTGTGAATTGTTGCTATACCCGTCTTATTCACCCGATGTGGCTCCGTATGACTTCCGTCTCATCCCAAAACTGAAAATTTTTCTTGGTGGGCGAAGATTCACTTCAAACGAAGAATTGATAGCCGGAGTGGACAACTTTGTTGCAGGCCTGGAGGAAACTCATTTTCGTGATGGCATCAAGACACTGGAACATCGTTGGACAAAGCGCATTCATCTACAAGGAGACTACATTGGAAAATAAAAAAAATTCTGTGATGAAGTACTTTTTTTCTATTCCATTCCGAGGACTTTTGAAACCACCGTCGTATTTATGATCCCAATCGACTTACCAATTCATTTTAAGTGACTTTATTTCTCAATCGAGGTAGGGTTTGCAGTAACAATAAATAAAGATCAAGGTTAGAGGGGGAAGGCCACAGGAGATGCATGAAGACAGTGAGGGGGAGCAAATGGGCACAGAGAGGGGGAGGGAGGAGAAGGACAGAGAGAGGTGTGAGGAGGAGGAATGGGCAGAGAGAGAGGGGAGAAGAGGAGATTGACAGAGGCAGGTATGGCGAGAAGGACATGAACAGGGAGAGAGGAGAGAAAGAAATTAGGACGTATTCCATTTCGCCTACTTATTTAGCAACTGCGAAGCGTTGCGTGGTTCAGCAGCACGATATAGAATCCGACCGTGCACTCATCATTATTAGTGTCCCGGACTGAACACAGCTCTGCTTTGTGAGCGTGTAAATGCTGGGAACACTGTTGCCTTCAATCGTTTCTGCCGATGGCTGGCAAAACAGTTTGTTATTTTTCCCTTCGCGGAGGGTCTCTCCCTGTCTGTGTTATCTCTGTCAACTTCTTGTGGATTGCTGTTACTGCTCTGTTAGACTCACGAACCGCGTCGAATTTGTTGTTGGCAGGAGGTACGGTCAGCCAGTGAATGGGCGACTTTTCCTGATTGAAATTTTCTCTGCAGAGTATCAGGCCATGATCCTGTCCGTATGAGCAAGCCCTCACGCAAGGACAAGTTTTCTGTGTTAAACACGCTGCTAATTTTCTGAATTCCTTGCCATTTTCGAGACTTAGTTTTCAAGCTGCTTTATTCTCTGGAAGTTAGCTGGGAATTTTCAAAATTGATACGGCATGTAAAAAGCATACACACTTTTGTTAAAATGTTTCTTTATTTTGGGTGGGGAGGGGTCTTGACGCCTCCGACTCCAGTCCTCCATCCACTGACCAGCACGTGTGACGGTTTACGTTGTGTGCGGAGCGTTGTCGCCGGACAGTAAAAATTGGAAAGACGGTTAGTACCACTTGGTCTGTGATACCCACGCGAAAAGTAAGGGAATAGAGAGTGTCCGGTAGACGTCACATTCAAGTTTGTAACCACACACAGATCTGAACAGTGCAGAAATAGGCGATAGTTCTACTACAACTGCGGGCAACTGGTATGGCGAGGAAAGAAATATAGGATAAAACTTAAATTAAAAATTAAAACAACCGACACAAAAACCTTTAAAAAGTAGATAACTAATATGTACTGCTCTTTTAAGTTTAATGTAAGTAATAATATTCTGGTCCAAGCGTCGTCGCGTCGGGAGAATGCTAAATAAATAAAAAAATGTAATAAGTTAACAGCAGCTATCCTTCCTAGAACAGCATACTTTCGTTATTTCTGGGTATAAGTCTCTTCTGTTTGGCGTCATCTCTTCATGTTCTGCTTGCCCCGTATCCACAATCCAAAATAGCTGGAATACTTATAATTGCTTATTATACAGGGCGTTACAAAAAGGTAGTGCCAAACTTTCAGGAAACATTTCTCACACACAAAGAAAGAAAATATGTTATGTGGACATGTGTCCGGAAACGCTTACTTTCCATGTTAGAGTTCATTTTATTACTTCTCTTCAAATCACATTAATCATGGAATGGAAACACACAGCAACAGAACGTACCAGTGTGACTTCAAACACTTTGTAACAGGAAATGTTCAAAATGTCCTCCGTTAGCGAGGATACATGCATCCACCCTCCGTCGCATGGAATCCCTGATGCGCTGATGCAGCCCTGGAGAATGGCGTATTGTATCACAGCCGTCCACAATACGAGTACGAAGAGTCTCTACATTTGGTACCGGGGTTGCGTAGACAAGAGCTCTCAAATGCCCCCATAAATGAAAATCACGAGGGTTGAGGTCAGAAGAGATTGGAGGCCATGGAATTGGTCCGCCTCTACCAATCCATCGGTCACCGATTCTGTTGTTGAGAAGCGTACAAACACTTCGACTGAAATGTGCAGGAGCTCCATCGTTCATGAACCACATGTTGGGTCGTACTTGTAAAGGCACATGTTCTGACAGCACAGGTAGAGTATTCCGTATGAAATCATGATAACGTGCTCCATTGAGCGTAGGTGGAAGAACATGGGGCCCAATCAAGACATCACCAACAATGCCTGCCCAAACGTTCACAGAAAATCTGTGTTGATGACGTGATTGCACAATTGCGTGCGGATTCTCGTCAGCCCACACATGTTGATTGTGAAAATTTACAATTTGATCACGTCGGAATGAAGCCTCAACCGTAAAGAGAACATTTGCACTGAAATGAGGATTGACACATTGTTGGATGAACCATTCGCAGAAGTGTACCCGTGGAGGCCAATCAGCTGCTGATAGTGCCTGCACACGCTGTACATGGCACGGAAACAACTGGTTCTCCCGTAGCACTCTCCATACAGTGACGTGGTCAACGTTACCTTGTACAGCAGCAGCTTGTCTGACACTGACAATACGGTTATCGTCAACTCCACGAAGAATTGCATCGTCATTTGCAGGTGTCCTCGTCGTTCTAGGTCTTCCCCAGTCGCGAGTCATAGGCTGGAAATTTCCGTGCTCCCTAAGATGCCGATCAATTGCTTCGAACGTCCTCCTGTCGGGACACCTTCGTTCTGGAAATCTGTCTCGATACAAACGTACCGCGCCCCGTGCTAATCCATACATCAAATGGGCATCTGCCAACTCCGCATTTGTAGCCGGCCGGTGTGGCCGTGCGGTTCTAACCGCGTCAGTTTGGAACCGCGTGACCGCTACGGTCGCAGGTTCGAATCCTGCCTCGGGAATGGATGTGTGTGATGTCCTTAGGTTAGTTAGGTTTAAGTAGTTCTAAGTGCTCAGATACTGCCTACAGGAAAATTAAAGAGACCTTTGGAGAGAAGAGAACCACTTGTATGAATATCAAGAGCTCAGATGGCAACCCAGTTCTAAGCAAAGAAGGGAAGGCAGAAAGGTGGAAGGAGTATATAGAGGGTTTATACAAGGGCGATTTACTTGAGGAAAATATTATGGAAATGGAAGAGGATGTAGATGAAGATGAAATGGGAGATAAGATACTGCGTGAAGAGTTTGACAGAGCACTGAAAGACCTGAGTCGAAACAAGGCCCCGGGAGTAGACAACATTCCATTAGAACTACTGATGGCCTTGGGAGAGCCAGTCATGACAAAACTCTACCATCTGGTGAGCAAGATGTATGAGACAGGCGAAATACCCAGAGACTTCAAGTAGAATATAATAATTCCAATCACAAAGAAAGCAGGTGTTGACAGATGTGAAAATTACCGAACTATCAGTTTAATAAGTCACAGCTGCAAAATACTAACGCGAATTCTTTACAGACGAATGGAAAAACCGGTAGAAGCGGACCTCGGGGAAGATCAGTTTGGATTCCGTAGAAATGTTGGAACACGTGAGGCAATACTAACCTTACAACTTATCTTAGAAGAAAGATTAAGAAAAGGCAAACCTACGTTTCTAGCATTTGTAGACTTAGAGAAAGCTTTTGACAACGTTAACTAGAATACTCTCTTTCAAATTCTGAAGGTGGCAGAATTCCTTAACTTCTTTGACTTCATGACCATCAATCCTGATGTTAAGTTTCTCGCTGTTCTCATTACCTTCGTCTTTCTCCGATTTACTCTCAAACCATACTGTGTACTCATTAGATTGTTCATTCCGTTCAGCAGATCATTTAATTCTTCTTGACTTTCACTCAGGATAACAACGTCATCAGCGAATCGTATCATTGATATCCTTTCACCTTGTATTTTAATTCCACTCCTGAACCTTTCTTTTATTTCCATCATTGTTCCTCGATGTACAGATTGAAGAGTAGGGGCGAAAGGCTACAGCCTTGTCTTACACCCTTCTTAATACGAGCACTTCGTTCTTGATCGTCCACTCTTATTATTCCCTCTTGGTTGTTGTACATATTGTATATGACCCGTCTCTTCCTATAGCTTACCCCTACTTTTTTTCAGAATCTCGAACAGCTTGCACCATTTTATATTGTCGAACGCTTTTTCCAGGTCGACAAATCCTATGAAAGTGTCTTGATTTTTCTTTAGCCTTGCTTCCATTATTAGCCGTAACGTCAGAATTGCCTCTCTCGTCCCTTTACTTTTCCTAAAGCCAAACTGATCGTCACCTAGCGCATTCTCAATTTTCTTTTCCATTCTTCTGTATATTATTCTTGTAAGCAGCTTCGATGCATGAGCTGTTAAGCTGACTGTGCGATAATTCTCGCACTTGGCAGCTCTTGCCGTCTTCGGAATTGTGTGGATGATGCTTTTCCGAAAGTCAGATGGTACATCGCCAGACTCATATATTCTACACACCAACGTGAATAGTCGTTTTGTTGCCACTTCCCCCAATGATTTTAGAAATTCTGATGGAATGTTATCTATCCCTTCTGCCTTATTTGACCGTAAGTCCTCCAAGGCTCTTTTAAATTCCGATTCAAATACTGGATCCCCTATCTCTTCTAAATCGACTCCTGTTTCTTCTTCTATCACATCAGACAAATCTTCGCCCTCATAGAGGCTTTCAATGTATTCTTTCCATCTATCGGCTCTCTCCTCTGCATTTAACAGTGGAATTCCCGTTGCACTCTTAATGTTACCACCGTTGCTTTTAATGTCACCAAAGGTTGTTTTGACTTTCCTGTATGCTGAGTCTGTCCTTCCGACAATCATATATTTTTCGATGTCTTTACATTTTTCCTGCAGCCATTTCGTCTTAGCTTCCCTGCACTTCCTATTGATTTCTTTTCTCAGCGACTTGTATTTCTGTATTCCTGATTTTCCCGGAACATGTTTGTACTTCCTCCTTTCATCAATCAACTGAAGTATTTCTTCTGTTACCCATGGTTTCTTCGAAGCTACCTTCTTTGTACCTATGTTTTCCTTCCCAACTTCTGTGATGGCCCTTTTTAGAGATGTCCATTCCTCTTCAACTGTACTGCCTACTGTGCTATTCCTTATTGCTGTATCTATAGCGTTAGAGAACTTCAAACGTATCTCGTCATTCCTTAGTACTTCCGTATCCCACATCTTTGCGTATTGATTCTTCCTGACTAATGTCTTGAACTTCAGCCTACTCTTCATCACCACTATATTGTGATCTGAGTCTATATGTGCTCCTGTGTACGCCTTACAATCCAGTATCTGATTTCGGAATCTCTGTCTGACCATGATGTAATCTAATTGGAATCTTCCCGTATCTCCCGGCCTTTTCCAAGTATACCTCCTCCTCTTGTGATTCTTGAACAGGGTATTCGCTATTACTAGCTGAAATTTGTTACAGAACTCAATTAGTCTTTCTCCTCTTTCATTCCTTGTCCCAAGCCCATATTCTCCTGTAACCTTTTCTTCTACTCCTTCCCCTACAACTACATTCCAGTCGCCCATGACTATTAGATTTTCGTCCCCCTTTACATACTGCATTACCCTTTCAATATCCTCATACACTTTCTCTATCTGTTCATCTTCAGCTTGCGACGTCGGCATGTATACCTGAACTATCGTTGTCGGTGTTGGTCTGCTGTCGATTCTGATTAGAACAATCCGGCCACTGAACTGTTCACAGCCCGCATCTCGTGGTCGTGCGGTAGCGTTCTCGCTTCCCACGCCCGGGTTCCCGGTTTCGATTCCCGGCGGGGTCAGGGATTTTCTCTGCCTCGTGATGGCTGGGTGTTGTGTGATGTCCTTAGGATAGTTAGGTTTAAGTAGTTCTACGTTCTAGGGGACTGATGACCATAGCTGTTAAGTCCCATAGTGCTCAGAGCCATTTTTTGAACTGTTCACAGTAACACACCCTCTGCGCTACCTACCTATTCATAACGAATCCTACACCTATTATACCATTTTCTGCTGCTGTTGATATTACCCGATACTCATCTGACCAGAAATCCTTGTCTTCCTTCCACTTCACTTCACTGACCCCTACTATATCTAGATTGAGCCTTTGCATTTCCCTTTTCAGATTTTCTAGTTTCCCTACCATGTTCAAGCTTCTGACATTCCACGCCCCGACTCGTAGAACGTTATCCTTTCGTTGATTATTCAATCTCTTTCTCATGGTAACCTCCCCCTTGGCAGTCACCTCCCGGAGATCCGAATGGGGGACTATTCCGGAATCTTTTGCCAATGGAGAGATCATCATGACACTTCTTCAAATACAGGCCACATGTCCTGTGGATACACGTTAGGTGTCTTTAATGCAGTGGTTTCCATTGCCTTCTGCATCCTCATGTCGTTGATCATTGCTGATTCTTCCGCCTTTAGGGGCAATTTCCCACCCCTAGGACAAGAGAGTGCCCTGAACCTCTATCCGCTCCTCCGCCCTCTTTGACAAGGCCGTTGGCAGAATGAGGCTGACTTCTTATGCCGGAAGTCTTCGGCCGCCAATGCTGATTATTTATCAAAATTTAGGACCGAAGACGTTTTGATTATGAATCAAAGACGCTACCCCTAGACATACGTGTTAAATATTGAAAAAATGACCGCTATTCAAAACTGTTACCAGACAGTTTTGTTTCCAAAATTGCTCCATAAACCACTTTTCCAATTAAACCACCATATCAATTCAAACGATTAGCGATATATGAAAGTACAGAGGTAACGGAAACAAACACCAGTGATTGCGAATCTGGCTCAAAATGGTTCAAATGGCTCTGAGCACTATGGGACTCAACTGCTGAGGTCATTAGTCCCCTAGAACTTAGAACTAGTTAAACCTAACTAACCTAAGGACATCACAAACATCCATGCCCGAGGCAGGATTCGAACCTGCGACCGTAGCGGTCTTGCGGTTCCAGACTGCAGCGCCTTTAACCGCACGGCCACTTCGGCCGGCCTGCGAATCTGGTACGCACTTCATTTCACTTCTACACAGTGAGGGATATTGAGCCGTGTCGCGGCTCAGCTCATTTGATTTACCCGCGAGACTATTCACTTGTTTTCGCCGCAGCGATAGGAGGCATGATCGCTGAGCTCTGTTGGCGCTGGTGCGCGAAGCAACAGCTTTGGAGGACGGCTCGGTCGGGGAGACGGCCAGAGGACCAGTCTGTCAGTCAGTCTCGGCGAGTCTGGTCAGTCGGTTAGTCGCTCAGTCTGGGAGTCGGTGCAGTGAGGCGACAGAGTCAGTCAGGAGGCAGCTACTCGCATGTTAGTCGGTCGGCTGTAAGTATCAGTCGCTGTTGTGTTGTGGACTGAGTCGGGTTCGTCGTTACTTCGCGGTTGGATAAGTTGGCAGTCAGCAGCAGGCAGGTCCGCACGGTGCAAGTACGCGCCGGGACCGGGGTCGACGCAGCCTTGTTGATAATCTGGGTCCATGGTTTCGTGGGGTCTACGCCACATTCGAAGCCCACCATAAGCTCTTACCAACTGAAATCGGGACTCTCCTGACTAGACCACTGTTTCCCAGTCATCCAGGGTCCAACCGATTTGGTCACGAGTCCAGGAGACGCACTGCACGCGATGTCGTGCATAGGCACTCGCGTCGGTCGGCTGCTGCCATAGCCCATTAACGCCAAATTTCGCTGCAGTGTCCTAACGGATACGTTCGTTGTACGTGCCACATTGATTTCTACGGTTATTTCTCGTAGTGATCCTTGTCTGTTAGCGCTGACAAATATACGCAAACGCCGCTGCTCACGGTGGTTAAGTGAAGCTCGTCGGCCACTGGGTTGTCAAATAGTTCAAATGGCTCTGAGCACTATGGGACTCAACATCGGAGGTCATCAGTCCCCTAGAACTTTGAACTACTTAAACCTAACTAACCTAAGGACATCACACACATCCATGCCCGAGGCAGGATTCGAAGCTGCGACCGTAGCGGTCGCGCGGTTCCAGACTGAAGCGCCTAGAGCCGCTTGGCCACTGCGGCCGGCTTACTGGGTTGTCCGTGGTGAGGGTAATGCCTGAAATTTCATATTCTCGGCTCACTCTTGACACTGTGTATCTCAGAATACTGAATTCCACAATGATTTCCAAAATAGAATGCCTCGTGTGTCTAGCTCCAGTTGTTATTCCGCGTTCAAAGACTGATAATTCCTGTCGTCCGGCCGCAACCACGTCGGACACCTTTTCATATAAATCACCTGAGTGCAAACGACAGCTCCGCCCTTTTATATCTTGCGTACGTGATACTACCGCCATCTGTATATGTGCACATCGGTATCCCATGATTTTTGTCACCTGACTATAACACGGTGTCGGTTGTCATTTTTTGTGCACATCTAGGGCACTGCCGTTGAAAATCTCTGAGGATGAAGAGACAAGGGAGCATATTTTACTGTGTTGCCAACGGTGTTGATTGGGAATTGATTGAAAAGTTTTGTTCACAGCCGTGACACACATATCGTCTTACAAGCATTGGTACTGGTCTGTATATGCGAACTTAGTTCCATCTTCACCAGCCAACTTACTAATTGTTCCGTGGCACGTTTAGGTTGTTTATCTAAAGTAACTGGCTTGGTGTTAGCCCTCTGATCTGGTGTGTTACACTAATCACAATTTCTTCAGAACCGTAATCTACGTAAAAATTACACTTATGTCAGCAATACGTGCAGTAATTTCTCCTGTCCACCTATCTTCTGGTTTACTAGCTGGGTGACAAAACGAACTGTATGTTATCTGTCCCCCATGATCCCAAATGATGAAAAGGAATCGAAGTGTGGAAAATATGTGGTAGTATAAGAATTTATGTCCGAAATTAGAACTTAATTGAAATGTACAGAATAGGTGTATCGGTTTTGAAAAGCGTAAGTAACATCAATTACTTGCCAGACTGTTAATGACGCCTATGAGTTCCATAAGAAGTAAATTTCGTTCTTCTGGCAGCGGTGCTCTCCGTACAGTAAGGGTTCGATGCATAGTGAGGTGTACCCGTTTCTCGCCAAAGTAAAACACGTCTGCCGACCCTTCCCAACATAACCTCGTCAAGGTGAAAAAAATGGTTCAAATGGCTCTGAGCACTATGGGACTTCACTTCTGAGGTCATCAGTCTCCTAGAACTTAGAACTACTTAAACCTAGCTAACCGAAGGAGATCACACACATCCATGCCCGAGGCAGGATTCGAACCTGCGACCGTAGCGGTCGCGCGATTCCAGACTGTACGCCTAGAACCGCTTGGCCACTCCGGCCGGCGTCCAAGGTGACACGAAACCTTTATTGATATGTATTCTGTGGTATATGTTGACAAGCTGTTTGTGTTTCTACTGCGGCAGGCAGTAAGCGGTAGATACGTGGCTGATCACCTTACACACAGACCATCTTCATGAAGTTTTCTGCGTAAAATAATGAATAGTATAATCGTTCAACTGCCTGAAGCATGTAGTTAAGATAGAGTTCCATTCGTTCCTTGACATATGTAACCGCAAGAACCGATGCACTTGTGGCTAGGAAAACTCCACATACGTTCCATGACCACCTTCTAAACAATCATTAAACCAGTCATTCTATAGCTTAATCTACGTATAACTAACGTAGAAGGTAAATTGAGTGTATGCGCCAAACTAGACGAAGGAGCATTGTACGCTAAGTCTGTTTATTATGTATAATGAGCTAACTGGAATTAATATGACGCAGTTTATTGCAATGTGAGCGAAAAGCTTGGCTCTGTGGCGATGTGGAACCAGAAGGTTGCTATGTGTAAACTTGCAAAACATTTCTGTCCGTGTATACACACATATTGGAACAATGGACTCGATCAACAGACGCTGTCCAGAGACTGTCTGCGTGTTAGTACGAGCTTCAGTACTCTTTGTCAACAAGGTTTCGTAGATAAACGTTATTGTAAGTGGTGTATCACATCTGCATCAGTATAGATCGTATAACGATCTAGCAAAGACTGCCTAAAGAGGTAATAAGAGCGAATAGTCGCTCTATCCGAGGACAGACTATTAGGTTGATGCATAAGTTCGTAGTGTTTTTGTTTTGCATGTTGGGATTCCGGTTGCTCTTTATTTGTTTATTGATTAACATTCCTTTATTTGTAGTTCACTGTTACTATTTGAGTTTAGATATTGTCATTTTGTCATTTGGAAGTAGAGTGGAGCTGTGGGCGCTAAAAAATGGAATGCGAAGAGAAGAAATCGGAACATTTCCGACATATTCTTCTGTTTAAGGGGAGGTTTACTATCTTTGGCCCGAAGAAAGCAAGTTTCTTGAGAATTTTTTCTCGGGATGAGTTATAGATATCAATGTCAAATTTGGTCGAAATGTTTATTGATATTTCCTCTACAAACTGGAATTATTTCGACCGGAAATGTCGAAGAGCAAAGGTGGAAGTGCCGATGAAACGAAACAAAATTTCGATGTAGACCTCCACGCGCGGTATGTCACAGGTCAGCCGGCTCGTCTGAAATCAAAACTGACTTGACGTTAGCGAAGTATATAAGATTCTTTAGGAGTTGTACATCGCTTAAGTTATTTGGACGATAGGAAAGAAAATGGCGGCAATTTGAAGAAAAGGGTGTTTTTCACTGATTTTTCGACTTCGTCAGCCAAGTAAAAATATTTATAGTTTATAGTTGATGGGTCGGAATAAAAGTGGTACAACCACTAGACAATTTAGTTAGCTTCGTCGGAAACAAAAAATCATGCCAATCGTTTCGGTAGATTTCAAGTTACCATACCGCACGATAAAAAAAAACGTAATTTCGAGAAAAACGCGTTTGAAGTTTTGACTACATATAAATGCCCTCATAGAGGGCGTTCTGCTCGATCTGGGACATCTTGTGCTGCTCCAGAGCCGCTCGTACGGCCGGTGACAAGCGGTTTTCGGTCGCTTGAATCCGGTGGTCGTCCGAATGCTTGGCGAACTGCGTCGAATAGAGTCCCAGGGTGACGCCATTCGTTGTCATGGCCTTCAGAATTGCTTAATATCCTTCGCTGAAGCTGCTCACTGCCAGGAAAGTCGCGACCTCCACCGTCTTCGCACCAGAATGCAAATGCTTGGAAGCTAACTTCCAACCACATGCGTTCAAACTTTCATTTTTTCCTCCCAAGCACCGGTACAATAACTCGTCCTCCGAAAGAAAAAAACTGGTGCGTGAAAAAGGCCGATTTCAGGCAGGTGCATTTTTTTGTGCAACCGCGAACAATGAACATTTCCGTTCCGTCGGAAAAACCGTTTCAGAGGTGGATTCTAAACACTTTTGTGGATCCAAAAATGCAGTTTTAAAAAAATCGATTTTTTGAACCAAAAGATAGTAAACCTCCGCTTAGTGGAGGGGGTGACAACATCAGAGGCAGCCAGAAACATTTGCGCCGTGTATGGGGATAAGGCCTATGGACAGAGCACGACAAGAAAATGGTTGTCTCGTTTTAAGGAGGATCTTTTTGACATTAGTGACTCTCCACATTCAGGAAGAGCATCAGGGTTTGATGAAGCTCCTTGAAACGCATTAATCCACAATGATGCCCTGCCAAAATGCTGAGCCACGCTGCCTCTATAGCCGCCCATAATTTCGAAAGTATTGCAGGTGCAGGATTTTGTGCTCGAACTGACCTCTCGATTATGTCCCATAAATGTTCGATGGGATTCATGTCGGGCGGTCTGGGTGGCCAAACCATTCTGTAGAATTGTCCAGAATGTTCTTGAAACCAATTGCGATCAACTGTATCCCAGTGACATGGCGCTCTGTCATCCATGAAAATTCCATTGTTGTTTGGGAACGTGAGTGGCTGTAAATGGTCTCAAAATGGCTGTAAGCACTATGGGACTTAACATCTGAGGTCATCAGTCCTCTAGACTTAGAACTACTTAAACCTAACAAACCTAAGGACAACACACACATCCATGTCGAAGGCAGGATTCGAACATGCGACCGTAGCATCAGCGCGGTTCCGGACTGAAAGGCCTAGAACCGCTCGGCCACAACGGCCGGCTGCAAGTGGTCTCCAAGTAGCCGAATAGAACCATCTCCAGGCAATGATCGGTTCAGTTGGACCAGAGCACCCAGTCCATTCCATGTAAACAGAGCCCCCACACCATTATGGAGCCTGGTGGCTTGCACAGTGCCTTGTTGACAAATTGGGTCCATGGCTTCGTGGGGTCTGCGCCACACACGAACCCTGACATCAGCTCTTACCAACTAAATCGGGACTCATCTGATCAGTCCACAGTTTTTCAGTTGTTACAACCGATATTGTCACGAACCCAGCAAAGGAGCTGCAGGCGATGATGTGGTGTTAGCAAAGGAACTCTGCCGGTCATCTGCTGCCATAGCTCATTAACACCAAATTTCGCCTCACGGTCCTAATGGATACGTTCGTCGTACGACCCATATTGATTACTGCGGTTATTTCAAAAAAATGGTTCAAATGGCTCTGAGCACTATGGGACTTAACTTCTGAGGTCATCAGTCCCCTAGAACTACTTAAATCTAACTAACCTAAGGACATCACACACATCCATGGCCAAGGCAGGATTCGAACCTGCGACCGTAGCGGTCCCGCAGTTCCAGACTGTACGCCTAGAACCGCTCGGCCAATCCGGCCGGCGGTTATTTCAAGAAATGTCGCTTGTCTATTGGCACCGACAACACTATACAAACGCTGCTGCTGTCTTGTCGGCCCCTGCTTTGTCTGTGGTGAGAGTTAATGCCTGAACTTTGGTATTGTCGGCGCACTTTTGACACTGTGGATCTCGGAATGTTGAATTCTCTAACGATTTCCGAAATAGGAAAGCACACGCATCTATCTCCGACCACCTTTACGCGTCCTGTTGATTCCCGTCGTGCAGCTATTATCAGGTCGGAAACTGTTTCACAAGAATCACCTAAGTATAAATGACATCCCTGCCACTGCACTGCCCTTTTATGCCTTGTGTACGCGACACTACCGCCATCTGAATATGTACCTACCGCTATCCCATGACATTTGTCACCACGGTGCCGCGCGGGTTTAGCCGAGCGGTCTATGGCGCTACAGTCATGAACTGTGCGGCTGGTCCCGGCGGAGGTTCGAGGCCTCCCCCGGGCATGAGTGTGTGTGTTTGTCCTTAGGATAATTTAGGTTAAGTAGTGTGTAAGCTTAGCGACTGATGACCTTAGCAGTTAAGTCCCGTAAGATTTCACACACATTTGAACATTTTTTTTCACCTCGGTGTACACTGAAATCCCCGCGCAACAGCTGCGCAGTATGCCGGGATAGGAGCGAAAAGCGAATGGTGATACTCATTGATACAGCGGAGTAGAATGATGTAATTCTTTTTCTCCACTTGATTTGGAATAACGCTACAATAATCCTCGCTGTGTTGGTGGAAGCGTATGGGAGCAACGCACCGACATGTGACACGGTGGCCAGGTGGCGCAGACGCTTCCAGTGTGGTCAAACAAGTACGAGTATCGGAGGACGAAGTGGAGGACCATCTCTGTGT
Source organism: Schistocerca nitens (assembly GCF_023898315.1). Taxonomy (NCBI): domain Eukaryota; kingdom Metazoa; phylum Arthropoda; class Insecta; order Orthoptera; family Acrididae; genus Schistocerca; species Schistocerca nitens. The sequence goes on along the minus strand of NC_064618.1, from coordinate 297,776,544 downwards.
GAAAACCGGCGGGAGCTAGAGGAGTGAAGGCCCTGGTGCTCCGACAACAGCGTATGACAACGGAGGTGACAGTGGGAGATGCGAAAATCAGCCCTGGAGTTTTCAACATATACGAGGTTTTGAACGTGACAAACGTCGCCGCCCGCTTGGTTCCGCGACTTCTCACAGCCATTCGAGAAGCCCGCAGCACGGCGCCAGCGGCGGCAATGTTGCAGCTGTGTGAGGCCAATGCAGATGGCTTTCTCAGCCGACTAATAAACCATAGATTACTACTGGCTGTATCACTCTGATCACGAGACACAAGAACGAAGCAAAAAGTTGAAAAATTTCGATTAACCATCGCCGAAAAAGGCTCCGCCATCAGCAAGCAAGGTGATTCATAGTGGATTTGGAACTGTCACGGTGTAATGCTAGAAGATTACGCTCGTAAGAGGCAAACCATGTAACGAGTATGCCATCGGAATCTCATGATGAAATTATGGGAGGCTGTCAAGAGAAAGCGGTGCGGGAAGCTGTGCAAGGAGCTATTGTTGCTCCAGCTGAAATTAAACTTTCTTGGTAGGGTAAGCAAACTGAGACGCTATGTATCATTTGGAGAAAGGGTTGCACAACGGAAATGTCAAAAGAGTAAGGCTCGTGGCCCTGGTTAATCCATAATTAAAGAGTAACAGAGGTTAACTAGCTACTGAAATAATAGCAAAAGGAGTTCCATTTCTGTGCATTTATTTCACAAGGATCTACACTCATGAGGAGGAACTAAATGTAGCGGACATCTACATTCAAAGTAACACAATGCAGATGAAGTATTAGTTGTCTCAGTTAAACATAACACACACATGAGTTGTCCTCAAGGTACTGGGAAATTAGTATAAAAGATGTGTTGCCTCGACAGATTGTGTCTGAATCACCTATAAAGAACGTGGGAGAAATCATTGCTGTACCTATGGTACAAGGTGATGTGCTATTCTGACAAGCACAGGAGCTAATACGTGCAAGACATGGTAATCCAAAATTCACTGTAATAAGGACTCCCAAATCGCGAACGAAATAGAATAACTAAAATAAGAATCGTCATTACAGCTATAAGTAACATCCAACGTTATCGTGACGTTCTTAAAATTCGCGCGGTGGCAGTCTCGGCTAAATTCAAACAACAAAGCCAGAACACTTACAAGTCTTCATGGCGCCAGGGTCAGAACCCCATCTTTACTGCTCCAGAATCGGGCCCCGAAAGCCAGAAAAAGTTTTTCTCTCTCTAAATTCTGGGGGCGCACTGAAAAAGTCTGACTAAAACCGGCTTCAGCAAACCATTGTTCGTGCTGACCCATCAGAGAAGAGGATATTGTCCACTCCAATCCTCCGCTATTCTTGTATGTTCCCGAGAAAAATCCACGCCATACTATTACGGGCGAGACAGTGCCATATACATGGTGTTACAAAAAGGTACCGCCAAACTTTCAGGAAACATTCCACACACACAAATAAAGAAAAGATGTTATGTGGACATGTGTCCGGAAACGCTTAATTTCCATGTTAGAGCTCATTTTAGTTTCGTCAGTATGTACTGCACTTCCTTGATTCACCGCCAGTTAGCACAATTGAAGGAAGGTAATGTTGACTTCGGTGCTTGTGTTGACACGTGACTCATTGCTCTGCAGTACTAGCATCAAGCACATCAGTACGTAGCATCAACAGGTTAATGTTCATCACGAACGTGGTTTTGCAGTCAGTGCAATGTTTACAAATGCGGAGTTGGCAGATGCCTATTTGATGTATAGATTAGCACGGGGCAATAGCCGTGGCGCGGTACGTTTGTATCGAGACGGATTTCCAGAACGAAGGTGTCCCGACAGGAAGACGTTCGAAGCAATTGATCGGCATCTTAGGGAGCACGGAACATTCCAGCCTATGACTCGCGACTGGGGAAGACCTAGAACGACGAGGACACCTGCAATGGACGAGGCAATTCTTCGTGCAGTTGACGATAACCCTAAAGTCAGCGTCAGAGAAATTGCTGCTGTACAAGGTAACTTTGACCACGTCACTGTATGGAGACTGCTACGGGAGAACCAGTTGTTCCTGTACCATGTACAGCGTGTGCAGGCACTATCAGCAGCTGATTGGCCTCCACGGGTACACTTCTGCGAATGGTTCATCCAACAATGTGTCAATCCTCATTTCAGTGCAAATGTTCTCTTTACGGTTGAGGCTTCATTCCAACGTGATCAAATTGTAAATTTTCACAATCAACATGTGTGAGCTGACGAGAATCCGCACGCAAAGGTGCAATCACGTCATCAACACAGATTTTCTGTGAACGTTTGGGCAGCCATTGTTGGTGATGTCTTGATTGGGCCCCATGTTATTCCACCTACGCTCAATGGAGCATGTTATCATGATTTCATACGGGATACTCTACCTGTGCTGTTAGAACATGTGCCTTTACAAGTACGACACAACATGTGGTTCATGCACGATGGAGCTCCTGCACATTTCAGTCGAAGTGTTTGTACGCTTCTCAACAACAGATTCGGTGACCGATGGATTGGTAGAGGCGGACCAATTCCATGGCCTCCACGCTCTCCTGACCTCAACCCTCTTGACTGTCATTTACGGGGGCATTTGAAAGCTCTTGTCTACGCAACCCCGGTACCAAATGTAGAGACTCTTCGTGCTCGTATTGTGGAGGGCTGCATCAGCACATCAGGGATTCCATACGACGGAGGGTGGATGCATGTATCCTCGCTAACGGAGGACATTTTGAACATTTCCTGTAACAAAGTGTTTGAAGTCACTCTGGTACGTTCTGTTGCTGTGTGTTTCCATTCCATGATTAATGTGATTTGAAGAGAAGTTATAAAATGAGCTCTAACATGGAAAGTAAGCATTTCCAGACACATGTCCATATAACATATTTTCTTTCTTTGTGTGTGAGGAATGTTTCCTGAAAGTTTGGCCGTACCTTTTTGTAACACCCTGTATAGGTTCGTAGTGAGCCCTTGAGACGAGAGGAAACACTTGTGCCTTCCCTTTCAACTCTGAGTGTTTTGGGCTTATCTTGACTGACATACCACGAAAAAGACGTTCGTTTGCGCGGTACAAACAGCAGTGTACACATTCGGCTTTTAACTGCGGTTGCACAAAAAAATGCACCTGCCTGAAATCGGCCTTTTTCACGCACCAGTTTTTTTCTTTCGGAGGACGAGTTATTGTACCGGTGCTTGGGAGGAAAAAATGAAAGTTTGAACGCATGTGGTTGGAAGTTAGCTTCCAAGCATTTGCATTCTGGTGCGAAGACGGTGGAGGTCGCGACTTTCCTGGCAGTGAGCAGCTTCAGCGAAGGATATTAAGCAATTCTGAAGGCCATGACAACGAATGGCGTCACCCTGGGACTCTATTCGACGCAGTTCGCCAAGCATTCGGACGACCACCGGATTCAAGCGACCGAAAACCGCTTGTCACCGGCCGTACGAGCGGCTCTGGAGCAGCACAAGATGGCCCAGATCGAGCAGAACGCCCTCTATGAGGGCATTTATATGTAGTCAAAACTTCAAACGCGTTTTTCTCGAAATTACGTTTTTTTTTATCGCGCGGTATGGTAACTTGAAATCTACCGAAACGATTGGCATGATTTTTTGTTTCCGACGAAGCTAACTAAATTGTCTAGTGGTTGTACCACTTTTATTCCGACCCATCAACTATAAACTATAAATATTTTTACTTGGCTGACGAAGTCGAAAAATCAGTGAAAAACACCCTTTTCTTCAAATGGCCGCCATTTTCTTTCCTATCGTCCAAATAACTTAAGCGATGTACAACTACTAAAGAATCTTATATACTTCGCTAACGTCAAGTCAGTTTTGATTTCAGACGAGCCGGCTGACCTGTGACATACCGCGCGTGGAGGTCTACATCGAAATTTTGTTTCGTTTCATCGGCACTTCCACCTTTGCTCTTCGACATTTCCGGTCGAAATAATTCCAGTTTGTAGAGGAAATATCAATAAACATTTCGACCAAATTTGACATTGATATCTATAACTCATCCCGAGAAAAAATTCTCAAGAAACTTGCTTTCTTCGGGCCAAAGATAGTAAATCTCCCCTTAAACAGAAGAATATGTCGGAAATGTTCCGATTTCTTCTCTTCGCATTCCATTTTTTAGCGCCCACAGCTCCACTCTACTTCCAAATGACAAAATGACAATATCTAAACTCAAATAGTAACAGTGAACTACAAATAAAGGAATGTTAATCAATAAACAAATAAAGAGCAACCGGAATCCCAACATGCAAAACAAAAACACTACGAACTTATGCATCAACCTAATAGTCTGTCCTCGGATAGAGCGACTATTCGCTCTTATTACCTCTTTAGCCAGTCTTTGCTAGATCGTTATACGATCTATGCTGATGCAGAAGTGATACACCACTTACAATAACGTTTATCTACGAAACCTTGTTGACAAAGAGTACTGAAGCTCGTACTAACACGCAGACAGTCTCTGGACAGCGTCTGTTTTTCGAGTCCATTGTTCCAATATGTGTGTATACACGGACAGAAATGTTTTGCAAGTTTACACATAGCAACCTTCTGGTTCCACATCGCCACAGAGCCAAGTTTTTCGCTCACATTGCAATAAACTGCGTCATATTAATTCCAATTAGCTCATTATACATAATAAACAGACTTAGCGTACAATGCTCCTTCGTCTAGTTTGGCGCATACACTCAATTTACCTTCTACGTTAGTTATACGTAGATTAAGCTATAGAATGACTGGTTTAATGATTGTTTAGAAGGTGGTCATGGAACGTATGTGGAGTTTTCCTAGCCACAAGTGCATCGGTTCTTGCGGTTACATATGTCAAGGAACGAATGGAACTCTATCTTAACTACATGCTTCAGGCAGTTGAACGATTATACTATTCATTATTTTACGCAGAAAACTTCATGAAGATGGTCTGTGTGTAAGGTGATCAGCCACGTATCTACCGCTTACTGCCTGCCGCAGTAGAAACACAAACAGCTTGTCAACATATACCACAGAATACATATCAATAAAGGTTTCGTGTCACCTTGGACGCCGGCCGGAGTGGCCAAGCGGTTCTAGGCGTACAGTCTGGAATCGCGCGACCGCTACGGTCGCAGGTTCGAATCCTGCCTCGGGCATGGATGTGTGTGATCTCCTTAGGTTAGCTAGGTTTAAGTAGTTCTAAGTTCTAGGAGACTGATGACCTCAGAAGTGAAGTCCCATAGTGCTCAGAGCCATTTGAACCATTTTTTTCACCTTGACGAGGTTATGTTGGGAAGGGTCGGCAGACGTGTTTTACTTTGGCGAGAAACGGGTACACCTCACTATGCATCGAACCCTTACTGTACGGAGAGCACCGCTGCCAGAAGAACGAAATTTACTTCTTATGGAACTCATAGGCGTCATTAACAGTCTGGCAAGTAATTGATGTTACTTACGCTTTTCAAAACCGATACACCTATTCTGTACATTTCAATTAAGTTCTAATTTCGGACATAAATTCTTATACTACCACATGTTTTCCACACTTCGATTCCTTTTCATCATTTGGGATCATGGGGGACAGATAACATACAGTTCGTTTTGTCACCCAGCTAGTAAACCAGAAGATAGGTGGACATGAGAAATTACTGCACGTATTGCTGACATAAGTGTAATTTTTACGTAGATTACGGTTCTGAAGAAATTGTGATTAGTGTAACACACCAGATCAGAGGGCTAACACCAAGCCAGTTACTTTAGATAAACAACCTAAACGTGCCACGGAACAATTAGTAAGTTGGCTGGTGAAGATGGAACTAAGTTCGCATATACAGACCAGTACCAATGCTTGTAAGACGATATGTGTGTCACGGCTGTGAACAAAACTTTTCAATCAATTCCCAATCAACACCGTTGGCAACACAGTAAAATATGCTCCCTTGTCTCTTCATCCTCAGAGATTTTCAACGGCAGTGCCCTAGATGTGCACAAAAAATGACAACCGACACCGTGTTACAGTCAGGTGACAAAAATCATGGGATACCGATGTGCACATATACAGATGGCGGTAGTATCACGTACGCAAGATATAAAAGGGCAGTGCAGTGGCGGAGTTGTCGTTTGCACTCAGGCGATTCTTATGAAAAGGTGTCCGACGTGGTTGCGGCCGGACGACAGGAATTATCAGTCTTTGAACGCGGAATAACAACTGGAGCTAGACACACGGGGCATTCTATTTTGGAAATCATTGTGGAATTCAGTATTCTGAGATACACAGTGTCAAGAGTGTGCCGAGAATATGAAATTTCAGGCATTACCCTCAACACGGACAACCCAGTGAGCCGGCCGGAGTGGCCAAGCGGTTCTAGGCGCTTCAGTCTGGAACCGCGCGACCGCTACGGTCGCAGCTTCGAATCCTGCCTCGGGCATGGATGTGTGTGATGTCCTTAGGTTAGTTAGGTTTAAGTAGTTCAAAGTTCTAGGGGACTGATGACCTCCGATGTTGAGTCCCATAGTGCTCAGAGCCATTTGAACTATATGACAACCCAGTGGCCGACGAGCTTCACTTAACCACCGAGAGCAGCGGCATTTGCGTATATTTGTCAGCGCTAACAGACAAGCATCACTACGTGAAATAACCGTAGAAATCAATGTGGAACGTACAACGAACGTATCCGTTAGGACACTGCAGCGAAATTTGGCGTTAATGGGCTATGGCAGCAGCCGACCGACGCGAGTGCCTATGCTCGACATCGCGTGCAGTGCGTCTCCTGGACTCGTGACCAAATCAGTTGGACCCTGGATGACTGGGAAACAGTGGTCTAGTCAGGTGAGTCCCGATTTCAGTTGGTAAGAGCTTATGGTGGGGTTCGAATGTGGCGTAGACCCCACGAAACCATGGACCTAGATTATCAACAAGGCACTGTGCAAGCTGGTGTGACTTCATAATGGTGGGTGATGTGTTTACATGGAATGAACCGATCATTGACTGGAAATGGTTATGTTCGGCTACTTGGAGACCATTTACAGACTTCTTGTTCCCAAGCAACAATGGAATTTTTAAGGATGACAATGCGCCATGTCACCGGACCACAGTAGTTCGCGACTGATTTGAAAACCATTCTGGATAGCTCGAGCGAATGATTTGGCCACGCAGATCACCCGACATGAATCCCATCAAGCATTTGTGGGACGTAATTGAGAAGTCAGTTCGTGCAGAAAACCCTGCACCGTCAACACTTTCGCAATTATGGACTGTTATAGAGGCAGGATGGCCTGCACGGGGCTTCCAACTTGTTGAGTCCATGCCACGTCGAGTTTCTATACTATACCAGGCAACAGGAAGTCCAACACGTTTATCACCTCGGTGTAAGATAGGGACATGAGGAATAATTGTCAACAGAAATGAAATCAGCCTGCATTCAAAATAAAGATGATGAAACATATTTGGAGCGATAAAGGAATATGTAGGAGTATTTACGTTGTCATTAGGAAGTCCTGTTTTTCTTATTACTGGTCGTTGTTGTAAGTGTAATTTCGTGATGATGTAAGTTATCTTTTCTCTTTCATTGATATTAATTTTCACGTGTTTGTATTAACGTGTGCACAGTTTCATTTCAGAAAGAGCTGTTGTTTTTGTTGTGGTCTTCAGTACTGAGACTGGTTTGATGCAGCTCTCCATGCCACTCTATCCTGTGTAAGCTTCTTCATCTCCCAGTACCTATTGCAACCTACATCCTTCTGTATCTGCTTAGTGTATTCAGCTCTTGTCTCCCTCTAGGACTTTTACCCTCCACGCTGCCCTCAAAAAATGGTTCAAATGGCTCTGAGCACTATGGGACTCAACTGCTGTGGTCATCAGTCCCCTAGAACTTAGAACTACTTAAACCTAACTAACCTAAGAACATCACATACATCCATGCCCGAGGCAGGATTCGAACCCGCGACCGTAGCAGTCGTAGGGTTCCGGACTGCGCGCCTAGAACCGCGAGACCACCGCGGCCGGCCACGCTGCCCTCCAATACTAAATTGATGATCCCTTGATGCCTCAGAACATGTCCTACCAATCGATCCCTTCTTCTAGTCAAGTTGTGCCACAAACTTCTCTTCTCCCCAGTCCTATTCAATACCTCCTCATTAGTTGTATGATCTCCCCATCTAATCTTCAGCATTCTTCTGTAGTACCACATTTCGAAATCTTCTATTCTCTTCTTGTCCAAACTAGTTATCGTCCAGGTTTCACTTCCATACATGCCTACACTCCATACAAATACATTCAGCAACGACTTCCTCACACTTAAATCTATACTCGATGTTAACAAATTTTCCTTATTCAGACACGCTTTCCTTACCATTGCCAGTATACATTTTATATCCTCTCTACTTCGACAATCATCAGTTATTTTGCTCCCCAAATAGCAAAACTCCGCCGGCCAGAGTGACCGAGCGGTTCTAGACGCTTCAGTCTGGAACCGCACGACCGCTACGGTCGCGGGTTCGAATCCTGCCTCGGGCATGGATGTTCGTGATGTCCTTAGGTTAGTTGGGTTTTAGTAGTTCTAAGTTCTAGGGGACTGATGACCTCAGATGTTAAGTCCCATAGTCCTCAGAGCCATTTGAACCATTTTTCAGCCAGCAAAACTCCTTTACTACTTTAAGTGTCTCATTTCCCAATCTAATTCCCTCAGCATCACCCGACTTAATTCGACTACATTACATTATTCTCGTTTTGTTTTTGTTGATGTTCATCTTATATCCTTTCAAGACACTATCCATTCCATTCAACTGCTCTACTAAGTCCTTTGCTGTATCTGACAGAATTACAATGTCATCGGCGAACCTCAAAGTTTTTATTTCTTCTCCACGGATTTTAATACCTACTCCGAATTTTTCTTTTGTTTCCTTCACTGCTTGCTCAATATACAGATTGAATAACATCGGGGAGAGGCTACAACCCTGTCTCACTCCCTTCCCAACCACCGCGTCCCTTTCATGCCCCTCGACTCTTATAACAGCCATCTGGTTTCTGTACAAATTGTAAACAGCCTTTCGCTCCCAGTATTTTACCCCTGCCACCCTCACAATTTGAAAGAGAGTATGCCAGTCAATCTTGTCAAAAGCTTTCTCTAAGTCTACAAACGCTAGAAACGTAGGTTTGCCTTTCCTTAATCTAGCTTCTAAGATAAGTCGTAGGGTCAGTATTGCCTCACGTGTTCCAATATTTCTACGGAATCCAAACTGATCTCCCCCGAGGTCGGCTTCTACCAGTTTTTCCATTCGTCTGTAAAGAATTCACGTTGGTATTTTGCATCCGTGACTTATTAAACTGATTGTTCGGTAATTTTCACATCTGTCAGCACCTGCTTTCTTTGGGATTGGAATTATTATATTCTTCTTGAAGTCTGTGGGTATTTCGCCTATCTCATACATCTTTCTCACCAGATGGTTGTGTTTTGTTATGACTGGCTCTCCCAAGGCTGTCAGTAGTTCTAATTGGCCGGCCGCGGTGGCCGAGCGGTTCTAGGCGCTACAATATGGAACCGCGCGTCCGCTACGGTCGCAGGTTCGAATCCTGCCTCGGGCATGGATGTGTGTGATGTCCTTAGGTTAGTTAGGTTTAAGTAGTTCTAAGTTCTAGACCTCAGATGTTAAGTCCCATATTGCTCAGAGCCATTTGAACCAGGTTCTAATTGAATGCTGTCTACTCCCGGGGCCTTGTTTCGACTTAGATCTTTCAGTGCTCTATCAAACTCTTCACGCAGTATCGTACCTCCCATTTCATCGTCATCTACATCCTCTTCCATTTCCATAATATTGTCCTCAAGTACATCGCCCCTATATAGACCCTCTATATACTCCTTCCACCTTTCTGCTTTCCCTTCTTTGCTTAGAACTGGGTTTCCATCTGAGCTCTTGATATTCATACAAGTGGTTCTCTTTTCTCCAAAGGTCTCCTCCAAAGGTCTCCTTAATTTTCCTATAGGCAGTATCTATCTTACCCCTAGTGAGGTAAGCCTCTACATCCTTACATTTGTCCTCTAGCCATCCCTGCTTAGCCATTTTGCACTTCCTGTCGATCTCATTTTTGAGACGATTGTATTCCTTTTTGCCTGCTTCATTTACTGCATTTTTATATTTTCTCCTTTCATCAATTAAATTCAATATTTCTTCTGTTACCCAAGGATTTCTACTAGCCCTCGTCGTTTTACCTGCTTGATCCTCTGCTGCCTTCACTACTTCATCTCTCAAAGCTACCCATTCTTCTTCTACTGTATTTCTTTCCCCCATTGCTGTCAATTGTTCCCGTATGCTCTCCCTGAAACTCTGTACAACCTCTGGTTCTTTCAGTTTATCCAGGTCCCATCTCCTTAATTTCCCACCTTTTTGCAGTTTCTTCAGTTTTAATCTTCAGTTCATAACCAACAGATTGTGGTCAGAGTCCACATCTGCCCCTGGAAATGTCTTACAATTTAAAACGTGGTTCCTAAATCTCTGTCTTACCATTATATAATCTATCTGAAACCTGTCAGTATCTCCAGGCTTCTTCCATGTGTACAACCTTCTTTTATGAGTTTTGAACCAAATGTTAGCTATGATTAAGTTTTGCTCTGTGCAAAATTCTACAAGGCGGCTTCCTCTTTCATTTCTTAGCCCCAATCCATATTCACCTACTACGTTTCTTTCTCTCACTTGTCCTACTACCGAATTCCAGTCACCCATGACTATTAAATTTTCGTCTCCCTTCACTATCTGAATAATTTCTTTTATTTCATCATACATTTCTTCAATTTCTTCGTCATCTGCAGAGCTAGTTGGCATATAAACTTGTACTACTGTAGTAGGCGTGGGCTTTGTGTCTATCTTGGCCACAATAATACGTTCACTATGCTGTTTGTAGTAGCTTACCCGCACTCCTATTTTTTTTATTCATTATTAAACCTACTCCTGCATTACCCCTATTTGATTTTGTATTTATAACTCTGGCCAAAAGTCTTGTTCCTCCTGCCACCGAACCTCACTAATTCCTGCTATATCTAACTTTAACCTATCCATATGTTGTTGTTGTGGTCTTCAGTCCTGAGACTGGTTTGATGCAGCTCTCCACGCCACTCTATCCCGTGCAAGCCGCTTCATCTCCCAGTACCTACTGCAACCTACATCCTTCTGAATCTGCTTAGTGTATTGATCTCTTGGTCTCACTCTACGACTTTTACCCTCCATGCTGCCCTCCAATGCTAAATTTGTAATCCCTTGATGCCTCAAAACATGTCCTACCAACCGATCCCTTCTTCTAGTCAAGTTGTGCCACAAACTTCTCTTCTCCCCAATCCTATTCAATACTTCCTCATTAGTTACGTGCTCTACCCACCTTATCTTCAGCATTCTTCTGTAGCACCACATTTCAAAAGCTTCTATTCTCTTCTTGTCCAAACTCGTTATCGTCCATGTTTCACTTCCATACATGGCTACACTCCATACAAATACTTTCAGAAACCACTTCCTGACACTTAAATCTATACTCGATGTTAACAAATTTCTCTTTTTCAGAAACGATTTCCTTGCCATTGCCTGTCTACATTTTATATCCTCTCTACTTCGACCATCATCAGTTATTTTGCTCCCTAAATAGCAAAACTCCTTTACAACTTTAATTGTCTCATTTCCTAATCTAATCCCCTCAGCATCACCCGATTTAATTTGACTACATTCCATTATCCTCGTTTTGCTTTTGTTGATATTCATCTTAAATCCTCCTTTCAAGACACTGTCCATTCCGTTCAACTGCTCTTCCAAGTCCTTTGCTGTCTCTGACAGAATTACAATGTCATCGGCGATCCTCAAAGTTTTTACTTCTTCTCCATGAATTTTAATACCTACTCCGAATTTTTCTTTTGTTTCCTTTACTGCTTGCTCAATATACAGATTGAATAACATCGAGGAGAGGCTATAACCCTGTCTCACTCCTTTCCCAACCACTGCTTCCCTTTCATGCCCCTCGACTCTTATAACTGCCATCTGGTTTCTGTACAAATTGTAAATAGCCTTTCGCTCCCTGTATTTTACCCCTGCCACCTTCAGAATTTGAAAGAGAGTATTCCAGTTAACGTTGTCAAAGCTTTCTCTAAGTCTACAAATGCTAGAAACGTAGGTTTGCCTTTTCTTAATCTCTCTTCTAAGATAAGTCGTAGGGTTAGTATTGCCTCACGTGTTCCAACATTTCTACGGAATCCAAACTGATCTTCCCCGAGGTCCGCTTCTACCAGTTTTTCCATTCGTCTGTAAAGAATTCGTGTTAGTATTTTGCAGCTGTGACTTATTAAACTGATAGTTCGGTAATTTTCACATCTGTCAACACCTGCTTTCTTTGTGATTGGAATTATTATATTCTTCTTGAAGTCTGTGGGTATTTCGCCCGTCTCATACATCTTGCTCACCAGATGTTAGAGTTTTGTCATGACTGGCTGTCCCAAGGCCATCAGTAGTTCTAATGGAATGTTGTCTACTCCCGGGGCCTTGTTTCGACTCAGGTCTTTCAGTGCTCTGTCAAACTCTTCACGCAGTATCTTATCTCCCATTTCATCTTCATCTACATCCTCTTCCATTTCCATAATATTGTCCTCAAGTACATCGCCCTTGTATAAACCCTCTATATACTCCTTCCACCTTTCTGCCTTCCCTTCTTTGCTTAGAACTGGGTTGCCATCTGAGCTCTTGATATTCATACAAGTGGTTCTCTTCTCTCCAAAGGTCTCTTTAATTTTCCTGTAGGCAGTATCTATCTTACCCCTAGTGAGACAAGCCTCTACATCCTTACATTTGTCCTCTAGTCATCCCTGCTTAGCCATTTTGCACTTCCTGTCGATCTCATTTTTGAGACGATTGTATTCCTTTTTGCCTGCTTCATTTACTGCATTTTTATATTTTCTCCTTTCATCAATTAAATTCAATATTTCTTCTGTTACCCAAGGATTTCTACTAGCCCTCGTCGTTTTACCTACTTCATCCTCTGCTGCCTTCACTACTTCATCTCTCAAAGCTACCCATTCTTCTTCTACTGTATTTCTTTCCCCCATTGCTGTCAATTGTTCCCGTATGCTCTCCCTGAAACTCTGTACAACCCCTGGTTCTTTCAGTTTATCCAGGTCCCATCTCCTTAATGTCCCACCTTTTTGCAGTTTCTTCAGTTTTAATCTTCATTTCATAACCGACAGATTGTGGTCAGAGTCCACATCTGCCCCTGGAAATGTCTTACAATTTAAAACGTGGTTCCTAAATCTCTGTCTTACCATTATATAATCTATCTGATACCTTTTAGTATCTCCAGGATTCTTCCAGGTATACAACCTTCTTTTATGATTCTTGAACCAAGTGTTAGCTATGATTAAGTTATGATCTGTGCAAAATTCTACAAGGCGGCTTCCTCTTTCATTTCTTAGCCCCAATCCATATTCACCTACTATGTTTCCTTCTCTCCCTTTTCCTACTGACGAATTCCAGTCACCCATGACTCTTAAATTTTCGTCTCCCTTTCTCTACCTGAATAATTTCTTTTATCTCGTCATACATTTCATCAATTTCTTCATCATCTGCAGAGCTAGTTGGCATATAAACTTGTACTACTGTAGTAGGCATGGGCTTTGTGTCTATCTTGGCCACAATAATGCGTTCACTATGCTGTTTGTAGTAGCTAACCCGCACTCCTATTTTTTTAAATGGTTCAAATGGCTCTGAGCACTATGGGACTCAACTGCTGTGGTCATAAGTCCCGTAGAACTTAGAACTACTTAAACCTAACTAACCTAAGGACAGCACACAACACCCAGCCATCACGAGGCAGAGAAAATCCTGACCCCGCCGGGAATCGAACGCGGGAACCCGGGCGTGGGAAGCGAGAACGCTACCGCACGACCACGAGATGCGGGCCCTATTTTTTTTTTATCCATTATTAAACCTACTCCTGCATTACCCCTATTTGATTTTGTATTTATAACCCTGTAATCACCTGACCACAAGTCTTGTTCCTCCTGCCACCGAACTTCACTAATTCCCACTATATCTAACTTTAACCTAGCCATTTCCCTTTTTAAATTTTCTAACCTACCTGCCCGATTAAGGGATCTGACATTCCACGCTCCGATCCGTAGAATGCCAGTTTTCTTTCTCCTGATAACGACGTCCTCTTGAGTAGTCCCCTCCCGGAGATCCGAATGGGGGACTATTTTACCTCCGGAATATTTTACCCAAGAGAACGCCATCATCATTTAATCATACAGTAAAGCTGCATGTCCTAGGGAAAAAAAGCCCAGAAATGGAACTTTTTAAGACATATTTACGTGACTATGTTAGATGTAGTTGTATGTTTATGTACATGTGTGTTTTCTGGTTGGAATTCATAATGAATTGTGAGTCAGAAACAATTTATTACACCATTTTTACACAAACAGGAATTTATGCAACAAATTGATTATAAGAACGAGGTCTGGTGCTACTTCATATTACAATTAACTAAGTAAGTGCAATATGAAATGGGGGAGGGGGGTATGGCATTACGACTAGTCACCTCTCAGAGCCATAGCCATCTGAGCAGGGCTGACCTCAGGCAAGCAGAGTATCAGTGGGCACTAGGTTTTCCTCTGCAGGTCCGCACAACCATGGGCGTGGCGACTACAGTGAAGGAAACATAAGATGGATTTTGCATTTTCAGGGAAACTACATTAAAGGCCTTATAAATATGAAACAATAAAATCAAATACACCGCATAAATTGTGGTGCCGAAATGAGCTCATTGCAACTTCAAGCACAATTCTACAATACTTATTAAGAACATTACAACTGTTTTTAATTATGAATATTATGCTGGAAGATAGATATTACTAGAATTAAACTATTGTAATGAACACATCATATGAAGCATCAAATGGAAGCGGACGATGTCAGCAAACACCACAATTGGCTACATTTCAAATCTAACTTTTATATCAAAAGTTACAGACGATTTTATAAAAATTAAATATGAAAATGTGACACAGCCAAAATCCTCCACGAGCTACACATAGTATGAAGGCAGCCTGAGTTACATAATTCCTCATTCAATCATCGAGGTAATGACTACCTACAGTCAACTGTTAGATATACTTTAAATGATTAAGTATGTAAATGGCCACTGACAAATGTTGTATTAAGTCCTTATACAAATGCGAATAATAAAAAGTGAATCATTTGCATGAAAGAACATCTATCTAGAGGGCAGAAAGACGCACTTTTTTTAGAATACCTATTTCATATTGTACAATCAGATGTAATTATGTTTAGGAATTTTGCTAGTACGAGGGTTGCCCAGACAGTGATGCAGCGGATTTTTTTTCTCAGCCGAAACCAATGCTACGAATGCGAAACGTTACTTACGTATTATTTAAAGTATCCTGAGTGAGCGTGCCAAGTTTCCGTCGCTTTCGACAGATAGCGTAGCTGCAGGACAGTTTCGAAATGGCGTCTGTATGTAATGTACGTTACAAGCAACGTGCCGTCATTGAATTTCTCAATGCAAAGAAAGAAACTGTGGGGAATATTCACAAACGCTTGTGCAAAGTGTATGGAGCATGTGCTGTCGACAAAAGAACAGTTAGTCGCTGGACACGGAGGGTGAGGTCATCAGATGGCGGTTCGCCTGAGCTCCATGATTTGCAGCGGTCGGGAAGACCATCCACGGCTGTCACACCTGACATGCTGCAGCGAACTGATGTCGTCATTCGCGAGGACATACGCATTACGACTCGGCAGTTGGCGCTGCAACTGTCAGTCAGCAAAGGAAGTTCACACATTGAAGCACTGGCCCTACCTCCAGGACAAGGATTGGTACTGACAGGGCATACACGTCCTTGTTTCGCACTGGAGGAAGACCATAGAACGGGATGGAGATTACGTAGAAAAATAGGGTGTGCAGATAAAACACCAGTATTTCGTGTGTGTATTTCTCATTATGTTCAATAAGGAATTGTGGAAGAAAAAATATGAGGTACATTACTTTCTGGGCAACCCTCGTAACTTACGTAATACTACATTCTTTTTGTAACGAGAGATGGCAAAGTGATTATTATCATTCTGCGTGGTTTCAGTTTGTTCTAAGTCGTGTCTCCCTACCAC
The DNA here is from genome assembly GCF_023898315.1 of Schistocerca nitens. Classification (NCBI taxonomy): domain Eukaryota; kingdom Metazoa; phylum Arthropoda; class Insecta; order Orthoptera; family Acrididae; genus Schistocerca; species Schistocerca nitens. The sequence continues at coordinate 297,760,387 of NC_064618.1, read as the reverse complement.
TCGCGCAACGACGCTCTGAGCGTGTTTTTTAGGGAACTGAGTAGTTTGAACCTGGGGCCTGTTGCTGGTAAGGAGACGCCAGACCACACATGACATGTAGAGTTCAGAAGAGTTCAGTGAGACTAGCGATGATATAACCAAATACTTCATGATTTCAGCGTCAGCTCCACTGCACTCTTAGTGGAAGGGGTTCAAGGCTTTCCTATTTTTAGTTAACTGGTAAAATAACGTCGAAAAAGCAGTTAAGTTTACCATTGGAAATTTTATTCTACTCACAAAACATTGTTTATAAATTGCACTATTGATAAAAGGAAATGTTTTAATACAGGATGATAAAAACCAACTGCATTCAACAAAAATGTGAACGAATATTCCCTGAATGGCTTTCCAAGTTCTACAATGGATCGAAGGATGACCTATGCCATATCACATCTATAATCAAGGTTTAAATTAAGTTTCACAAAAGAGAAAACTACCAAAATGGTCTACAGTAACCCTCAACTATCTTTAATTACTTATCTAACTTGTCATAAATTACAGTGGCTGATGTGGCTTCTCAATAATTATATAACAGAAAAATCATCGCATTTCAGATTTTAACTTACGTAGCAAATGTGAATACCATGAGCTTCAATTGACGATCGACACTAGTATTACGTAAAAAGGGGATGAAACAGATGAGACTTCTGCAGTTCTGAGTGAAGACTTATGCGCTCAAAAATGCAGCATCGCGTGCGTTCATTACGTTGTCGGTGTTCGTCAGGGGGCGGCGGGCAGCACAGCTCCGCTCACCTCGCCGTCTCGGAAGCAACTTTTTTCTAACTTCTGCTTACTACAATTTACCGAAGTTGGTTTAAAAAAAAACTATCTGGGTGTGTTTTCATCTGACCAATCAGGGTCTCAATGTTAACCTTCAGCTCCGTCTACAAAAATTCTGTCTATCCAATGAGAAACGTTATACTTTTCGTGGTGGGGCAATGTTTTTAAAATTTGCAACGTAACAGAGACGCGAAAAAGTCTCATGCTAAAACTTGCAGCTGGTGTGGCCGTTTTAGTGTTATCGTAAGATCTATACTGTTTTTCTGGAGGGCTCTATCCTTTAACATGGGCTGGGGAGTAGTCCTGGCGGTTACTTTTCGTGGTGGGGCAATGTTTTTAACGTTTGCAACGTAACAGAGACGCGAAAAAGTCTCAAGCTAAAACTTGCGGCTGGTGTGGCCCTTTTAGTGTTATCGTAAGATCTATACTGTTCTTCTGGAGGGCTCTAGCTTTTAACATGGGCTGGGGGTGGTCCTGGTGGTTAGCTGGCGATGTGGGTATCCGTCCCTTATCGTAGGGCCTTGTAGCTTAACACGGTTCTGCTCTCGGCTTCTGTTCTCGTTTCTCCCCTCGGTACTGCGTTTGTCTCACGGTGGGAAGGTATGACATGCATTTAGGCATTCTTGTGTTAGTCGGTGGTATTCCATTTGCTCACTCGTTACTCGTATTATTTTGGTTAATTTAATGTCACGACTTATTCAGAGCTATGTGACATACTACTTGATTTGCTTATCATGTCAGGGTTTTCATGGAAGGTGTTGCATTTGCCTGACACCTTACATATCACCACCCTTCGAACTTAATTTTTACACTGAAGTTAGGCAATGATTGAATCGTTGTCTAAGTCAGTAAAAAATTATTTCTTTATCTAAATTCTGTTGCCTACTGTTCAACCACGTTATCCTGGTTCTATGCTAGTTTGTATTACTAATTTATATTATATTCTTCCACATTATTCCCAAAAATATGTTTATATTGACAAGAGAAGAATATTTTTATTCTATTATAATTATTATTTTTTAATTATTTTCTTTCTTTATTTAAATGTGAAGTTTGTTTTTTCAAGAAGTTTGTTATCGAAAGTGAGGAGTCTTTCACATCGATTTTCTTAGAAATATCTTTTTTTTTACAAATGTAGTAATTAAGTAAAATCTATTCCTAACACATTTTCTAAATATCATGTCCAAGTAAAATGACACTCATTTCAACATTATTACACTAACAAATAAGAATTATTTCCAAGAATTGCTTTGACAAAGAAATATACATACACAAGTATCGAGATATTATCCTAACAAATGGTACAAATGTTTAAAAAGGGAAAACATCCAACAAGATAATTTTTTATTCTTTGTTTTTATAAGGAGAAAATAAGTAAAATATAGTTATTCGTTTATTTTTATGAGGAGAAAATAAGTGGCACACAGTTTCAGTGTTTATTATGCCTTACTTTTGTTCTTTGTATACTGTCCATTTCAGAACTAATGACTTATTTTTATCGATAGTCTATTTTTTACTTAAGTCCATAGTCAATGACTGTTATTTTGTAGTTTATTAGCTGTCTGGTGTGCTTAACTTATTTAGTTTTTCACACGTTTCTTTTGCACAATTCCTACATCACATAATTTGATTTCACACATTCACACAATCCTATGAATGTTTAAGCATGAGGTTGGCGAATGTTTTTGCACGAAGGTGATGGACTTGAGCGAGATGGATGTGGGAAAGTATTTCATGTACAGCTTCGTTCATTGTTCCTTGTTGGCTTTGCAAGTGTGTGTTGCTGTTGTGGAGATCCCATAATGGAATCGAGCTATGAGTGCAGAATCTCGTGGTTTACTGGCTTTGTATGCATGAAAGTCATCGTTATGTGTCGCTGAAAGCGGTCGTTTTATGTAGTAATACTTCGCAGACGACTAGTTTACAATAGGATAGGGATTTGGGAATGTATGTCGTCTATTCTTCACCCATCTTCTTTCTTGGTATCAATCTTGCGAATCTTCAGCTTCTGTTCTTCCTGCTTTTTCTCTGCTTCTTACTTGATTCTTAGTTCTTCTCTGGGCAGGCTATGGAAATATTTATTGATAACTAGTCACTTTGAAGTTCTCCTCTTAGTAACAGTTTGATAAATTGTTTGGGCATGTCATTTTTACTTTGTGGAAGTTTTCTTCAGTTTCGTGCATCAGCGTGCTGTTTAATAGCAGTATTGTGACTTTTACACATTTTTTTTGCCAGTGGTGGCTTGCCCAAGCGGTCTTCTCGTCGGGCCGTTTTTTGCTCACTCTGCTGAGTCGGAGCGTCCCAAGACCCTCTTGACCTTCCGTGTTCTGTCACAGCAGATTTACTGCCCACATGAGATACAAGGGCCCTCTGTTGGTCTTGCTGTCCTTTCCCTTCTCTCGACACTTCTGCCTTGTAAGAATCGTGTCTTGCTAATTATGTCCTTTTCTTTCTAGATACTTCTTGCGTTGCAACTTGTGGGTTGTTGCATCTGGTCTTTGCTGAAGTTTTTACAATGGTTCTTAAAAAAAGTTTTACTTATAATCATCTAACATATGCCTAGTACCTACATTGTTTTACGCCTTCTTAAAAAGCTTTACAAATTTCGGCGCCCTTTCCATGTTACAATTCTAAGATATTTTGAGTCTTAACTTCTACAAGAATCCTCAATTTCGTTTTTTATTTTTGTGTAGTGTCATGGTGTATAGCTTTTTAGTATTTCATGCTGTTAGACTATCTACATTTTATCCCTTCACCTTAATCTATGGTACTATTGGTGTTATTTTTGTTTTTGTTTTTATTGAAACTACTTTCTTTTTCCCACCTTCCTCTCTCTTCATTCTTCTTTCTCCTGACGATCTTATCTGCAACATAATCTTGAAAAATTGTGCTAATTATTTACCAGTAATAAAATTAATCTTCAAACTTTTTGATATGGCTCACATGGTGAAGTCCTAAGGTTTTGCCTGTTTTACTTGAAACTTGTACTGAAAGTGGTTAATACTGCCAGTCTTAGGTAAAAATACCTCTGCTTTATCTGGTAAAATACTCTTTAATTCCCTTTTACTGTGTTCCGAAATACCTTGAACTTCTTGCAATTTTTCGTCGATTTCTTTATGGACTTCTAACATGAGTTGAGGCGATTCCCCCTTTTGTGCATACCATTCTAATTATTCATCCTCTTTACCTCGTGTCATTCTTAATTGTTCGTTTATAACTGGTATTTCTTCTAATTTTAGCTTTTGCTCAACGAGAAGTGTGACATTCCCGAATGTTACGCTACCTTTCCCCATATCTATTATCACTCGTCTCTCATTTAAAAAATCTGCACCTATAATCAAATCCACAAATAGTTTATGTATAATCACGAAGTTGGCTTCGATCTTTTGACCTTGACACGAAAGAGTTAACCTTGTTTGTCTCATAACTTCCGCAGCATTGTTTCTAATGGGACCTCTTACTTTAATCTTACGTGTTTTCAGAACTGGCAATTCCTCATTGGCATTACACTGCATGAATAAATTTTCTGAGATCGCAGTCAGTTCACTTCCGCTATCAATTACAATATTGACTGGGATATGCTTTACCATAGCCTTTACAATTGGTTGAATTTGAAAGGGTTGGTTCTGTTCTTCTTCTTCTTGCAGCAACGAATCTTCCACTGAATCATACATGAGTCTTTTCAGGAATTTCCCTTGTGAATTCGAACTTTCTGTAGGAATTGCTTCGACTGCTACTTCTCTCTCTTTTATTTCCTCTTCTCTATGTCTTCCTTCATTTATGCTTTCTTCAACATCCTCTACTTTTTCCTCATCCTCGTCTATCTTCTCCTTCTTCGTCGCTACTTCCACATAATCGCATCTAAATGCTCTAATTATCGCTTCATAACTTCCTTCATTATATACGTTGGGTTGTGTGCCCACTAGTAACTTATTTTCAACTTCTGTCGACTGCGCATTATCCTCATTGTATTCGCTTTCCCTGGTTTCCATCTCAAATAGCTCTGCAATACTCATTACTTCGTCCTTTCCTCCTACATTCGTTGTGCATGCCTCTGGTAATTCATCTTCCTCGTCAGTATTCTCCCAATTAATTCCGTCCCAACACGATATTGTTGTTTTTCTGTCTTCGTTTTCATCTGGTCCCTGCGGATTTGTTTCTTCCTTCTTCTCTTCTCGTGATAAGGTATTTACTTCTCTGTTCAAGGTGCTGCAATTGTCCTGGGTCGGTGCGTCATTCTCGTTGGCATGGGCGCTTAGCTGTCTATTCGAACGTTTATCGGGGTTTGGTGGTCTTACCTCCACCTCTTCTATCTGTATTCTCTTTTCTTGTTCAGCTTGTTGATAGTGGTTTCTTTGTTGATAATTTGTCGGTCTATTGGTTCTCCAGTACCCGTTCCGGTTGTCGTTATTCCTTCTGTAATAGTTGTTGCCGTTCCTGGGTGAATTATAGTTATTGCCATATTCTCTTCTAAATCCATAACCGGTTCTTTGTTGAAATCTATTGTCGTTTCTTGGTGCGAAGTTATCATGTGGTTCGTAATTATTGTTTCTTCGTGCTGTGTCTTGTGGATTCCACTGCTTTTTGCTTTCGTTTTCACGTGCACTTCGTCTTTTTCTTGCGTCATCTTCCGAAAATATGAACTCTAGTTCCCCTACAATACCTTTAAATGCTTCGACGTCATTGCCTCCGCGACCTACTAATGATTGCTGGTATTTAAACGGTAAATTCATCGCGCATAATTTAATCAACTCTCCGTCACTGTATGGTACATCTAAGCATTGATTTTTCTTTGCCATTAATTTGAAAAATTTCACGGGACTCTTCTCTCCTGAATTTTCAAAATATGAGTTCTGTAATAATTCGTACTTCATTCTGTTCTGTGCTTCGCTGGACCAATATCGTGAGAGAAACTTCTCTCTGAAATCTTCGTACGATCGGCATGTCGCTGCAACATTCTGCATGGTTTCTGCGACTGTTCCTGACATGTGTGCACATATAAAGTCTAATTTGTGTGCTAGCGTCCACTGTTCTGGTAATCCTACTCGGAATTGATCAATAAAAGTTCGTGGATGTAATGAGTTTCCTTCTCGAAACTGTTGAAATTTTCTGACTGAGGAAATCATCGTTGTCGTACTTCGTCATAGTTCCATATGAAATTCGCGATTCTTCGCCACTTTTGTTTCTGATCATTTCTCCTGTCGTTATTTCCTGTTGTGGTAGATCCATTGGATATTGTCCACTGTAACTTTCGCCTACCCTTGCGTAGTATCGTTGGAGTGGTACGCAATAATTTTCTTCCATCGGTTGTGAACGTGTAGCTGAATGCATTGCACTGTACTCTTCGCGACCTGGCTTTCCATTGTCAGGTATTGGTTCGGTATCTTGTCTGGCTAAGCTTACTGCTTCATTGCACGATCAAAACTGTCTTGAAACATACATTTGTGGTTTCGCATGTGTTTGTGATGCCGTTTGTTCATCAAGAATTTCGAAACGTGTTTGTTGCTGTGCAGGCTGTCTGATTTCACGTATGTTACTTTCCGCCTGTGATTGAAATCGCAAATGCGTAATATCTTCGTTAATTGCTTGTTTTTCCGGTGCTCTTACAGATACGGATGTGGTTGCAGACTCAGTGCTTGTTCGATCTTGTTCACTACGCTCTTCAATGGTTTGCAACAACTCTGTTCGCAATTTCTGAAATTGTCGCTTCGTTTGCGCTTCTATTTTGACTATGCGGTTATCATATCTTTTCAGCGCTGCTTTTGTGATACGTTTGCGTAACACACTGTTTTCAACAATCTCACGCGCTGTACCTGCTGCTTGTCTAGTAATTTCGTTTATCTGTTTCTCTAGTTTCTTGACTTTGTGGGGCGGCGTGTTTGGAGAAAATTATGATTGCTGTATAAATGTTTGAATGTTGAATCAGTTTCTGGCTTTTAGAATGTTGTTAATGCTGCCTCTCGCCGTTCTCAACACTGGCTCTCTATTTACTTTTTAGCACCCAGAAAGTGATTTAACAAAACGTGAAGCCTGTAATTAGAGTTCCTAGTGCCCACTTCATCTGAGAATGCAATTATAGCTGCAGCTTATAGCTCTGAGGAATTAGGAGATTGTCCGGGATTTCTAATCAAAAACGATTTTTCAAAATAGTTGAGTATATTCTCAAAGTCACAGATAAAAAAAAACACAAGTATCCCTACAACCTAACTATCAGGGCAGTTCAGAGTCCAATGCGCTGATGCAACTATAAATGTCCGAATTAAATGTTGAAATGAATGCTCGCCATAATTTGATGATTAGTTTCATCAAACGCCATGCTAAATAATTGGTAGAATGTCTGTCCCGCGACGGCACGTAAAAATACGACAATACGCAAACTGAGGCTAGATAATGAAAATCATCCCAGAATTAACACTTCACTTGAAATGATTTCATGGTTCCGCGTATCTCTAGTAACTTAATATGGCACCCGAGGCTGTTTGTCGCAGTGATACCGATGCGACGCGACTCCCGACACAGATGGCGTGTTATTCAGCGTCTAGAGAGAACTGGGGCCTTGCTTCCTCGCGCAGCGTTCTTATATATAAAGCCGCGGTGCGGACGGCTAAGGGAACGCCTGATCAAATCGGCTCTCCCGACTAGCCGCTGGGCTAGTAACGCACCACTTCAAGTTACATAATAAATTATAGCTTCTTTTGCTGATGGCCGATGAAGCTCTTAATTTACATGTGCATTCAGCACGCAGGTAAGTATTGATAATAATTTTTTTACGTGGCTAAGTTAAATATTTTGGGCGAGAGAATTAATTAAATTACACTGCACGCAGTAGATGAGCTCTGAACTGGCCCTTTTGAGATCCGCTATCGCTATAATTTTATAGGTATTCAAAAGAAACTTTTCACATCTTCATAGTCATAGCGGACCTCCAACCTATTTAAATCTAAACATCCTAGCCTTATTTATTGGCCTACTTAATCTATCTTGCTTCCTTCAGTTTTGAGACGAAAACCACAAAATCATGAATTTCCACTAAAATCTTAATTTGTGAAATCCAAAGTACTGTTTTTATTAAATCATTATGAAAGATGAATCTAAATATAAATTTTGAAGTCTCTAGCTCTTTTCTGTTGCGCCAATGATTTTTACAGAAAAATGTCCAAATTTCAAAAATGGCTAAAGTTATCGAACTGATACTCAACACACATTAATTTAGTATTAATCCTGACATGCTAGAAAAGTTTTAGGTTATTTGCTTGATTTTTAAAGTATTGCGCAACATTTATGACGTCAGAGCTAGTTACAGCAGACTGGCTGGCACACAATGGAAAGACTGATATGAATTTGCTACAGCGTGAGTAGGCTGCTTCCCTACAACTTCTCCCCGGGTGTTGTTACGTAATGTTTTGATCTCGTCTTGAGTGTCATTACGCAATGTGTGTACGTCCGCTTGTACCTTGTCAATGTCTGTTCTCAATTGATTGTGACCTTTTATTAAGTTTCCTATCACTTCTCGAGATTCTTTTGCCTCGTCTTCAATATGACTTAGGTGTAACTTAATTTTTTTGTTTTGTTCTTTAATCTCACGCATTTGTCTCGTGGTTTCTGCAATTTGTTTCGTCATTTCTGCATTCTGAATTTTAATTTGGTTCGCAATTTCTTTATTTTGTCTTGACATGGTTTCCGTCATTAATTGTAATAATTCTGCCAGATTGGTGGGTCCTATTGCGTTTTCTTCCGACGTCCCACGCTCTGTGTTTTCGCCCAAGTGTTGGTTTGCAACCGATTGCATTGAACTGTGCGGTGACACGTTTCTGCTCGAATTCCTTGTACTCTGTGGTGAGGGAGCTCTGATTACTTGTGCTATGGGTTCTACGTATTCAAGACACAAGTTAGAATCCTCATTGGCTGTCTCTCTACTTTCCTGCTCCTCTGTCGTATGCTGACCTAAGTTTTCTGTGCCTTGGCGTACATTATCCTCGTTATGGTGCGTTATCTGCCCTATTTCTCGCGATACTGCATCGTGTGTTGTACTGTCCTCTATTCTCTGTCCGTCTTCATGTTGGGTCTCTACCTCAATTCGGTCAAGGTCTCGATCTGCCATTGCTAATCTTTCCGAATCCCTTATTTTCTGTTTTAAAAGCAATTTACGCGCCCTACTTCGAGTCAACATGCGCTCATATGATCTCACGTGTTTCATAAACTTTTTGCTCACACGACTTGACACTTATTATACCCAAGACTGACAATCCATTCACTTACTTGTTGGGTCAGAACCAACTTGTCGACGATGTATCCGCCACCTGTACGCTTGCATTGGAGAGAAAACTTAATTCTAACAATATTAAAATTCATAACTTAATTATGCTATTGTCTCTGCTAGAATGTCTCGCTTTGTGTTGAATACTTTCTTACTATCTATCGCTGCGGCTACTGTTTTCGACTATATATAACTTTAAGAAAAAAATTTTTACTACGAAAATTCTTCAACAGGGTATTTTTCTGACCTAATTAGGCATGTGGTCGCCCTTCAATCATGGTATTTTACCATCCTGGCAGTGTCACCATTCTCTATCATTCTGCGTGGTTTCTGTTTGTTCTAAGTCGTGTCTCCCTACCACTTTCGCGCAACGACACTCTGAGCGTGTTTTTTAGGGAATTGACTCGTGTGAACCTGGGACCTGTTGCTGGTAAGGAGACGCCAGACCACACATGACATGTAGAGTTCAGAAGAGTTCAGTGAGACTAGCGATGTTATAACCAAATACTTAATGATTTCAGCGTCAGCTCCACTGCACTCCCTGTAAAAGAATCTTAATACTAACTAAATTTAGTGGAAGGGGTTCAAGGCTTCCCTATTTTTAGTTAGCTAGTAAAATAACGTCGAAAAAGCAGTTAAGTTTACCATTGGAAATTTTATTCTACTCACAAAACATTGTTTATAAATTGCACTATTGATAAAAGGAAATGTTTTAATACAGGATGATAAAAACCAACTGCGTTCAACAAAAATGTGAACGAATATTCCCTGAATGGTTTTCCAAGTTCTACAATGGATCGAAGGATGACCTATGCCATATCACATCCATAATCTAGGTTTAAATTAAGTTTCACAAAAGAGAAAACTATCAAAATGGTCTACAGTAACCCTCAATTATCTTTAATTACTTATCTAACTTGTCGTAAATTACAGTGGCTGATGTGGCTTCTCAATAATTATATAACAGAAAAGTCATTGCGTTTCAGATTTTAACTTACGTAGCAAATGTGAATACCATGAGCTTCAATTGACGATCGACACTAGTATTACGTAAAAAGAGGATGTAACAGATGAGACTTCTGCAGTTCTGAGTGAAGCCTCATGCACTCAAAAATGCAACATCACGTGCGTTCATTATGTTGTCGGTGTTCGTCAGGGGGCGGCGGCCGGCGCAGCTCCATGCATCTCGCCGTCTCGGAAGCAACTATTTTCTAACTTCTCCTTACTACAATTTACGGAAGTTGGTTTAAAAAAAAACTATCTGGGTGTGTTTTCATCTGACCAATCAGGGTCTCAATGTTAACCTTAAGCTCCGTCTACAAAAATTCTGTCTATCCAATGAGAAACGTTATACTTTTCGTGGTGGGGCAATGTTTTTAAAGTTTGCAACGTAACAGAGACGCGAAAAAGTCTCACGCTAAAACTTGCAGCTGGTGTGGCCGTTTTAGTGTTATCGTAAGATCTATACTGTTTTTCTGGAGGGCTCTATCTTTTAACATGGGCTGGGGGGTAGTCCTGGCGGTTACTTTTCGTGGTGGGGCAATGTTTTTAACGTTTGCAACGTAACAGAGACGCGAAAAAGTCTCACGCTAAAACTTGCGGCTGGTGTGGCCCTTTTAGTGTTATCGTAAAATCTATACTGTTCTTCTGGAGGGCTCTAGCTTTTAACAGAGCTGGGGAGGGGGGGGGGGAGGGATTGGTACTAGCGGTTGCTTTTCGTGGTGGGGCAATGCTTTTAACGTTTGCAACGTAACAGAGACGCGAAAAAGTCTCATGCTAAAACTTGCAGCTGGTGTGGCCGTTTTAGTGTTATCGTAAGATCTATACTGTTTTTCTGGAGGGCTCTATCCTTAAACGTGGGCTGGGGAGTAGTCCTGGCGGTTACTTTTCGTGGTGGGGCAATGTTTTTAACGTTTGCAACGTAACAGAGATGCGAAAAAGTCTCACGCTAAAACTTGCGGCTGGTGTGGTCCTTTTAGTGTTATCGTAAGATCTATACTGTTCTTCTGGAGGGCTCTAGCTTTTAACATGGGCTGGGGGGTGGTCCTGGTGGTTAGCTGGCGACGTGGGTATCTGTCCCTTATCGTAGGGCCTTCTAACTTATCACGGTTCTGCTCTCGGCTTCTGTTCTCGTTTCTCCCCTCGGAACTGCGTCTGTCTCACGGTGGGAAGGTATGACATGCATTTAGGCATTCTTGTGTTAGTCTGTGGTATTCCATTTGCTCACTCGTTACTCGTATTACTGTGGTTAATTTAATGTCACGATTTATTCGGAGCTATGTGAGATACTACTGGATTTGCTTATCATGTCAGGGTTTTCATAGAAGGTGTTAGATTTGCCTGACACCTTGCATTATAATAATCCTAGGTTTACTCTAATAATATGTTCATGTGTGAAAACAGCATTATGGGACACTATGGTTGAGCGTAACAAATATCTGTGATACTAAGAAGATCTGATCCCAGTGACCTATACAGTGAACAGATTACTCCCCATAAGGCCGGCCGAAGTGGCCGTGCAGTTAAAGGCGCTGCAGTCTGGAACCGCAAGACCGCTACGGTCGCAGGTTCGAATCCTGCCTCGGGCATGGATGTTTGTGATGTCCTTAGGTTAGTTAGGTTTAACTAGTTCTAAGTTCTAGGGGACTAATGACCTCAGTAGTTGAGTCCCATAGTGCTCAGAGCCATTTTTGAACTCCCCATATGGTCGTTTGAAATATTAAGAAGAGGTCGCATGACGGTAACTGATGAACATCTGGATTTAAACAAGGTTGACCCCATTAAATATGAAATATGGGTACTGTAGCTTACATAGATGTAATGGGAAAGGGTTTCATCAAACTGTGGGATGAAACTAAAGGTGTAACTGTTTATTGCTAAGGTGCATTAACCTGATTTCAGTCATGGAAAAGGCAATGCAGATAATTATAAAATGCACTGATGTTCATATAAGCTACGAAAGATACACGATAGTACGTTGGCACAGGTGAGTGGAACCGGAAATGAAATGATACAGTTAGCTATATCCGCGTAAACCTGCAATGATTGTTAAATTAGTTAGCAGATTAAAGAAAAGATCCAGAAAAATACATATAAACACATTTCCTTGCCGAAGTGCATGCTGAGTTCAACTAGTTGACTGCGTGAATTAATTCAGGAAAGCAGAACTTTAACGCCAAACAAATGTCTTCACGGTACCCTCGTCAAGACACAGGCAAATACGACTTGTGTTTACCATTGTTCTGCGACTCAGGCGTATAGGATGGCTGCGGTGAAAGTTGAGAGTTATAAGTCCAGTCCCGGCATCTATGATCAGTGCTAGGACAAAGTCCTTCCTCTCTGAACTTCTAAAGCGGGGGACATCTCTCTCTCTCTCTCTGACAGTCCAAGACGAAGTGTCTATCTGCTCTCCCACTCACAATCTTGCTGGTTCTGCCAGCACCAGGTTCTCGTCAGCCAATCACTGTAAACCTTTCGAGTTCTGACCAATGAAAAGATTACAAAGACAACTACAGTCTCCCTTCTCCTAAATAATGTCCCATGACTGACCAGTAACAAACATTTCTCTCTTAGAACGGGTCAGAAAGCAAAAATTTTCTGCCCCTGTGTGACTGGTTACACATCTCACCCAATGACAGTGGCTGCACATACGCACTTGCGAGTCGTCATCCCCTCTACAAAAATAATTTTGGTGAACCACTCTGGTGCTCCCTTACAAAATTTGAACGTCAATTACTGCTGGCCACCTTTGGCTCCAGCAGATTCTATGCACTCTGAGTGCCTCTTGTTTTCCCATCCTCTCGGATATCTCTACATTTTTATAAAGCATTCTTTACGTTGATTCTCACAATGGAAGTTGACAGCCTGTCAAGTTCCGCCTCGTGCCCTCTTCAGAGCTTTCATCAGAACGTGGGACACCATTTCTGACAGTGTGTACCTGGCTGGGACTCTGGCTTTCAGTGCGGAACAGCTTTACGACTCACTTGCAGTTTTACCCCTGTGGCCCTCACTCTCCCACAGTCAGCCATCAGACCCAGTTTACAGAAAAACGTTAAACATATCTGTAAAGTTCAGACGGTAGCAGAGCCAGGATGGGGAAGCTGTAGGCACATTTATTTGGACCAAGCCTTGTTGACACAAATTTATTATTTAACAATAATTGGTTATACATCCAAGTCAATACAATTAACAGTTTAAAGGAAATTTTAGCAACAGAATTTTTTTAAAACATTCTCCAGAAGAACATGCAGCCCCACTCTGAAACATTACATAAAGGTACTGTTAGTAAAAGGTATATTATATATCGTGCAGTCATCAAGACTTCACGAATACTGTTTTGGTTCAACATAAGGTGAAAACACCAGAAATGCAGATCTTTAAAACAACTTACAAATAAGTAATTTAATACATCACTCACAAAACTACACGAATTATTTCACAAATACAATCTATTACGAGCTCAACAGTCATTTCTGCCAGCTGTGTGATACCTAAATTTGATTGATACAGAATAAACACAGCTCAAAAGAATGATCTTCCAACATACTATAAAACAAATTTATAATAAAGGACGACCGCTTTTTTCCCATTCAAATTTCTGCATAACAGTTTTTGTACTAACAAGCTACAGTTGCTGCCTCTTACTTGCTACAGACAGACAAACACATCAGTGAATAAATGATCGATTAACGAGGTGGCAATTCAGAGCTAGCAACTTCTTGTAACAGCTGTTTCTCAAATGCTGCGACGAAAAACATTCTATAAAACAGAATCACACAAATTAAAGTTCCACGCATTACAAATTCAACAAATCACGCAATGTAAATAATGGTCACTTCGTAACAATGGAACTGAAAAACATTACACACTCAAGTGTGCTTCTCACTCACCACAGTCCTTTTAAGTGCATAGACAACAACACACCTCAAAATCTGCATCCCAAGCAATATTAGTAGAATTAGGAAATTTGCAATTTAAACGCACCAAGTTTAACAAGATCTAATGGAATAATAATTTGGACAGAACTTTCATAAAATGATCGATGATAGTGGATACCGTGCCATACACTACGAAACAAATTAAGAATTATTCACAGTAGACTCCTGGCACGTGATGATATTCTGAATTATTCCAAATCACAAAATGTTGGCTACAAGTAACAACCCCATAATAAATAGTGATCATGAAATATAATAAAAGTATATGAAAATTTCAGCCTTAGCCAGGTGACGAGAACTACACCAATGCAGTTTCCTGTTACACTCGAGTGCTAGGCCCAACAAACAACAGCTGGTCGTGGAGAACCACGCTAAGCAAGCGAGCATTCCGTCCTCCCCACATGCTCGGAAACAGCCATCTTATCGCAGTCCTTAAACGGCAGGCACCAGTTGACTCCCAGCCGCTTCCGTCCTGTCCCCATCTGACGACCAGCCGACCGATCGACCAACGGTCTTCCGTCTGCGTCGACCACGGCCCCGGCGCGTACTTGCACCGTGCGGACCTGCCTGCTGCTGACTGCCAACTCGTCCAACCGCGGAGTAACGACGAACCCGACTCAGTGCACAACCCAACAGCGACTGATACTTACAGCCGACCGACTAACATGCGAGTAGCTGCCTCCTGACTGACTCTGTCGCCTCACTGCACCGACTCCCAGACTGAGCGACTAACCGACTGACCAGACTCGCCGAGACTGACTGACAGACTGGTCCTCTGGCCGTCTCCCCGACCGAGCCGTCCTCCAAAGCTGTTGCTTCGCGCACCAGCGCCAACAGAGCTCAGCGATCATGCCTCCTATCGCTGCGGCGAAAACAAGTGAATAGTCTCGCGGGTAAACCAAATGAGCTGAGCCGTGACACGGCTCAATATCCCTCACTGTGTAGAAGTGAAATGAAGTGCGTACCAGATTCGCAATCACTGGTGTTTGTTTCCGTTACCTCTGTACTTTCATATATCGCTAATCGTTTGAATTGATATGGTGGTTTAATTGGAAAAGTGGTTTATGGAGCAATTTTGGGAAACAAAACTGTCTGGTAACAGTTTTGAATAGCGGTCATTTTTTCAATATTTAACACGTATGTCTAGGGGTAGCGTCTTTGATTCATAATCAAAACGTCTTCGGTCCTAAATTTTGATAAATAATCAGCATTGGCGGCCGAAGACTTCCGGCATAAGAAGTCAGCCTCATTCTGCCAACGGCCTTGTCAAAGAGGGTGGAGGCGCGGATAGAGGTTCAGGGCACTCTCTTGTCCTAGGGGTGGGAAATTGCCCCTAAAGGCGGAAGAATAAGCAATGATCAACGACATGAGGATGCAGAAGGCAATGGAAACCACTGCATTAAAGACACGTAACGTGTATCCACAGGACATGTGGCCTGTAATTGAAGAAGTGTCATGATGATCTCTTCATTGGCAAAAGATTCCGGAATAGTCCCCCATTCGGATCTCCGGGAGGTGACTGCCAAGGGGGAGGTTACCATGAGAACGAGATTGAATAATCAACGAAAGAATAACGTTCTACGAGTCGGGGCGTGGAATGTCAGAAGCTTGAACGTGGTAGGGAAACTAGAAAATCTGAAAAGGGAAATGCAAAGGCTCAATCTACACTCCTGGAAATGGAAAAAAGAACACATTGACACCGGTGTGTCAGACCCACCATACTTGCTCCGGACACTGCGAGAGGGCTGTACAAGCAATGATCACACGCACGGCACAGCGGACACACCAGGAACCGCGGTGTTGGCCGTCGAATGGTGCTAGCTGCGCAGCATTTGTGCACCGCCGCCGTCAGTGTCAGCCAGTTTGCCGTGGCATACGGAGCTCCATCGCAGTCTTTAACACTGGTAGCATGCCGCGACATCGTGGACGTTAACCGTATGTGCAGTTGACGGACTTTGAGCGAGGGCGTATAGTGGGCATGCGGGAGGCCGGGTGGACGTACCGCCGAATTGCTCAACACGTGGGGCGTGAGGTCTCCACAGTACATCGATGTTGTCGCCAGTGGTCGGCGGAAGGTGCACGTGCCCGTCGACCTGGGACCGGACCGCAGCGACGCACGGATGCACGCCAAGACCGTAGGATCCTACGCAGTGCCGTAGGGGACCGCACCGCCACTTCCCAGCAAATTAGGGACACTGTTGCTCCTGGGGTATCGGCGAGGACCATTCGCAACCGTCTCCATGAAGCTGGGCTACGGTCCCGCACACCGTTAGGCCGTCTTCCGCTCACGCCCCAACATCGTGCAGCACGCCTCCAGTGGTGTCGCGACAGGCGTGAATGGAGGGACGAATGGAGACGTGTCGTCTTCAGCGATGAGAGTCGCTTCTGCCTTGGTGCCAATAATGGTCGTATGCGTGTTTGGCGCCGTGCAGGTGAGCGCCACAATCAGGACTGCATACGACCGAGGCACACAGGGCCAACACCCGGCATCATGGTGTGGGGAGCGATCTCCTACACTGGCCGTACACCACTGGTGATCGTCGTGGGGACACTGAATAGTGCACGGTACATCCAAACCGTCATCGAACCCATCGTTCTACCATTCCTAGACCGGCAAGGGAACATGCTGTTCCAACAGGACAATGCACGTCCGCATGTATCCCGTGCCACCCAACGTGCTCTAGAAGGTGTAAGTCAACTACCCTGGCCAGCACGATCTCCGGATCTGTCCCCCATTGAGCATGTTTGGGACTGGATGAAGCGTCGTCTCACGCGGTCTGCACGTCCAGCACGAACGCTGGTCCAACTGAGGCGCCAGGTGGAAATGGCATGGCAAGCCGTTCCACAGGACTACATCCAGCATCTCTACGATCGTCTCCATGGGAGAATAGCAGCCTGCATTGCTACGAAAGGTGGATATACACTGTACTAGTGCCGACATTGTGCACGCTCTGTTGCCTGTGTCTATGTGCCTGTGGTTCTGTCAGTGTGATCATGTGATGTATCTGACCCCAGGAATGTGTCAATAAAGTTTCCCCTTCCTGGGACAATGAATTCACGGTGTTCTTATTTCAATTTCCAGGAGTGTAGATATAGTAGGGGTCAGTGAAGTGAAGTGGAAGGAAGACAAGGATTTCTGGTCAGATGAGTATCGGGTAATATCAACAGCAGCAGAAAATGGTATAACAGGTGTAGGATTCGTTATGAATAGGAAGGTAGCGCAGAGGGTGTGTTACTGTGAACAGTTCAGTGACTGGGTTGTTCTAATCAGAATCGACAGCAGACCAACACCGACAACGATAGTTCAGGTATACATGCCGACGTCGCAAGCTGAAGATGAACAGATAGAGAAAGTGTATGAGGATATTGAAAGGGTAATACAGTATGTAAAGGGAGACGAAAATCTAGTAGTCATGGGCGACTGGAATGTAGTTGTAGGGGAAGGAGTGGAAGAAAAGGTTACAGGAGAATATGGGCTTGGGACGAGGAATGAAAGAGGAGAAAGACTAATTGAGTTCTGTAACAAGTTTCAGCTAGTAATAGCGAATACCCTGTTCAAGAATCACAAGAGGAGGAGGTATACTTGGAAAAGGCCGGGAGATACGGGAAGATTTCAATTAGATTACATCATGGTCAGACAGAGATTCCGAAATCAGATACTGGATTGTAAGGCGTACCCAGGAGCAGATATAGACTCAGATCACAATATAGTAGTGATGAAGTTCAAGACATTAGTCAGGAAGAATCAATACGCAAAGAAGTGGGATACGGAAGTACTAAGGAATGACGAGATAGTTTGAAGTTCTCTAACGCTATAGATACAGCAATAAGGAATAGCGCAGTAGGCTGTACAGTTGAAGAGGAATGGACATCTCTAAAAAGGGCCATCACAGAAGTTGGGAAGGAAAACATAGGTACAAAGAAGGTAGCTTCGAAGAAACCATGGGTAACAGAAGAAATACTTCAGTTGATTGATGAAAGGAGGAAGTACAAACATGTTCCGGGAAAATCAGGAATACAGAAATACAAGTCGCTGAGAAATGAAATCAATAGGAAGTGCAGGGAAGCTAAGACGAAATGGCGCAGGAAAAATGTGAAGACATTGAAAAAGATATGATTGTCGGAAGGACAGACTCAGCATACAGGAAAGTCAAAACAACCTTTGGTGACATTAAAAGCAACGGTGGTAACATTAAGAGTGCAACGGGAATTCCACTGTTAAATGCAGAGGAGAGAGCAGATAGGTTCAAATGGCTCTGAGCACTATGGGACTCAACTGCTGAGGTCATTAGTCCCCTAGAACTTAGAACTAGTTAAACCTAACTAACCTAAGGATATCACAAACATCCATGCCCGAGGCAGGATTCGAACCTGCGACCGTAGCGGTCTTGCGGTTCCAGACTGCAGCGCCTTTAACCGCACGGCCACTTCGGCCGGCGCAGATAGGTGGAAAGAATACATTGAAAGCCTCTATGAGGGTGAAGATTTGTCTGATGTGATAGAAGAAGAAACAGGAGTCGATTTAGAAGAGATAGGGGATCCAGTATTAGAATCGGAATTTAAAAGAGCTTTGGAGGACTTACGGTCAAATAAGGCAGAAGGGATAGATAACATTCCATCAGAATTTCTAAAATCATTGGGGGAAGTGGCAACAAAACGACTATTCACGTTGGTGTGTAGAATATATGAGTCTGGCGATGTACCATCTGACTTTCGGAAAAGCATCATCCACACAATTCCGAAGACGGCAAGAGCTGACAATTGCGAGAATTATCGCACAATCAGCTTAACAGCTCATGCATCGAAGCTGCTTACAAGAATAATATACAGAAGAATGGAAAAGAAAATTGAGAATGCGCTAGGTGACGATCAGTTTGGCTTTAGGAAAAGAAAAGAGACGAGAGAGGCAATTCTGACGTTACGGCTAATAATGCAAGCAAGGCTAAATAAAAATCAAGACACTTTCATAGTATTTGTCGACCTGGAAAAAGCGTTCGACAAAATAAAATGATGCAAGCTGTTCTAGATTCTGAAAAAAAAGTAGGGGTAAGCTATTGGAAGAGACGGGTCATATACAATATGTACAACAACCAAGAGGGAATAATAAGAGTGGACGATCAAGAACGAAGTGCTCGTATTAATAAGGGTGTAAGAGAAGGCTGTAGCCTTTCGCCCCTACTCTTCAATCTGTACATCGAGGAAGCAATGATGGAAATAAAAGAAAGGTTCAGGAGTGGAATTAAAATACAAGGTGAAAGGATATCAATGATACGATTCGCTGATGACATTGCTATCCTGAGTGAAAGTGAAGAAGAATTAAATGATCTGCTGAACGGAATGAACAGTCTAATGAGTACACAGTATGGTTTGAGAGTAAATCGGAGAAAGACGGACGTAATGAGAAGTAGTAGAAATGAGAACAGCGAGAAACTTAACATCAGGATTGATGGTCACGAAGTCAAAGAAGTTAAGGAATTCTGCTACCTAGGCATTAAAATAACCAACGACGGACGGAGCAAGGAGGACATCAAAAGCAGACTCGCTATGGCAAAAAAGGCATTTCTGGCCAAGAGAAGTCTACTAATATCAAATACCGGCCTTAATTTGAGGAAGAAATTTCTGAGGATGTACGTCTGGAGTACAGCATTGTATGGTAGTGAAACATGGACTGTGGGAAAACCGGAACAGAAGAGAATCGAAGCATTTGAGATGTGGTGCTATTGACGAATGTTGAAAATTAGGTGGACTGATAAGGTAAGGAATGAGGAGGTTCTACGCAGAATCGGAGAGGAAAGGAATATGTGGAAAACACTGATAAGGAGAAGGGACAGGATGATAGGACATCTGCTAAGACATGAGGGAATGACTTCCATGGTACTAGAGGGAGCTGTAGAGGGCAAAAACTGTAGAGAAGGACAGAGATTGGAATACGTCAAGCATATAATTGAGGACGTAGGTTGCAAGTGCTACTCTGAGATGAAGAGGTTAGCACAGGAAAGGAATTCATGGCGGGCCGCATCAAACCAGTCAGTAGACTGATGACCAAAAAAAAAAGTCATGGAACGTATTTAAAGGCGAGCAGCAGCATGTGCGTGGTCTCTTATCTGCGTAAGGCCCGTGCTACGACAAGGAAGCAGAGAATGACAGCAGCGCTCGGAGCGGCCTGGCAGTGAACTACGAGTACAGAAAAACAAGGTGCGGAAAAGGGTCTTCTTGCTTCTGAAGTTCGTATATTGGACGACAATACAGTATTTTTAATTTTTATGAAGGGGTCTCGTAGTGTAGCGGTAAAGCCCGTGTCTGGATACCGAAAGGTTATTATAACTTGGCAGTGAACTTCGAATATGGGAAAACATGACGCGAAAAGGGGCTCTCTTATTTTTCGAAATACGGGATCAGCTAACAATAGTTTCATTTAAACTTCATGAATGGGCCTCGTAGTCTAGTGGTAAAGTGTGTGCCTGGAAAACGAAAGATTCTTACAAAGTGATACATTCAAGAATTATCTCACTCAAAAACTAAAAGAAACATTTTACACTCCGAAATAACAATATGCTCTAAAGTCTCCTAAAATCGAGTTCTGTTAATTATTACCCTTCTACACAGTCATTCTCAAGCAACTTAAATTTACAAAAGTTATAGCATATTTCTTTACATCCACTGGGGAATAAATTGGGAGCAGAGGATGTACACATTATATGAGTGCAGCCCACCTTCTGAGGTTGTAACTGAGGGAAACTCTTGTTTCTGCGCACGTTCGGATAGGCAGACTCTCCGACATCGTTTTTTGTTATGGAGGGTCTTTTCCTTTCTGCCTTCCCTTCCACAACATCCAGTGGTGTGTCGGTTCTTCCTGTGGTTTTACGAACCATGTCGGATTTGTTGTTGTTAGCAGGAACGGCCAGACTGTAAATGTGCGGGTTAGCTTGCTAGAATGTTACCTGTCAGGTCGTAAGGTCATTCATGTGGGCAAGCACTCATACAAGCAACTTAAAATTACACTGTGTTATGCGTACATCGTCCAGTCACATTAATGTGACCACCGCCTATGTTCGACGTCACGTGCAAAAACCACTCACAGACGGCAGGTGGCAGCACTAGCAGTGAAGGGATACAAAGCTTGGGGGGGGGGGGGGGGGGCGGTATGGAAAACAGTGCTATTGCTGTCGTAATATGGAAACGGAGCAATTCATCTGACATCCAGAAGATGATGATCATTGGCTTTTAGGCCAACGGTGGAAGCATTTCCAAAATGGCAAAGTTTGTAAACTGTTCACGTGCCGCTGTGGCTAATACACACATAAAAAAAAAAAATTGTATCACCCCGGTTCCCAGAACATCTGAAGACAGATGTTGACTGTGGATATTGTATCACAGACACAGTTCCTTTGACACTTCAGAGCAGAGATGTCACTAAACCCGGCCAAAGATGTAAACAACCATGCATGAGCACTGCCTACTACACGGAGGTGGTCCGACAGCCGATCAGTTTCAGTCATTCCACCAGAATGGAGGTGCACTGCTCGTGTTGTCTGTAGTTTAACCACATCAAGGCGGTCAATACGGCGGTTCGATCGCGTCCGCCTTGTTACTTTGTGCCAGGAAGGGCGCTCAACAAGGAAACTGTACAGGCGTCTCGAAGTGAACCAAAGCGGTGTTGTTCGGACATGGAGGAGATATAGAGAGACAGGAACTGTCAATGACATTCCTCGCTCAGGCAACCCAAGGACTACCACTGCAGTGGATGACCGCTACCTACGGATTAGGGCTCGGAGGACCCCTCACAGCAACGCCACCATGTTGAATAACGCGTTTCGTGCAGCCACAGGACGTCGTGTTACGACTCAAACTGTGCGCTATAGGGTGCATGATGCGCAACTTCACTCCCGACGTCCATGGGCAGGTCCGTTTTTGCAACCACGACACCATGCAGCGCGGTACAGATGGGCCCAACAACATGCCGGATGGACGGCTCAGGATTGGCATCTCGTTCTCTTCACCGATGAGTGTCGCATATGCCTTCAACCAGACATCGTCGGAGACGTGTTTGGAGGCAAACCGGTCATGCTGAACGCCTTAGACACACTGTCCAGCGGGTGCAGCAAGGTGTAGGTTGCCTGCTGTTTTGGGATGGCATAATGTGGGGCTGACGTATGCCGCTAGTGGTCATTGAAGGCGCCGTAATGGCGCCATCCTCCGACCAATAGTGCAACTATATCGGCAGCATATTGACGAGGCATTGATCTGCATGGACGAGAATTCGTGCCCCCATATTGCATATCGTGACTTCCTTCAGGATAACGACATCACTCAACTAGAGTGGCCAGCGTGTTCTCCAGCCATGAACCCTATCGCACATGCCTGGGACAGATTGAAAAGGGCTGTTTATGGATGACGTGAGCCACCAACCCCTCTGAGGGATCTACGCCAAATAGCCGTTCAGGAGTGGGACAATCTGGACAAACGGTGCCTTGATGAACTTGTGCATGGTATGCCATGACGATTACGGGCATGCATCAGTGCAAGAGGACGTGCTACTGGGTATTAGAGGTACCAACGTGTACAGCAATCTGGACCACCACCTCTGAAGGTCTCGCTGTATGGAGGTACAACATGTAATGGGTCGTTTTCATGAGGAATAAAAAGGGCGGTCTGGTACCGCGCGCAGCGGAATTTGAATCCCCGCCAGACATCATGGACGTCGAAGACCCCTAGAGGTCTCTGCACCATCGCGCCGTTTAAGCTGTGGCGGCGCGCGCGTCCTGGCCCACTGTGAGGGCGCCACAGTGGATCATGTGGTTCCAGCCGCTCTCTGTTTGGCCTCGACACAACAGGTTACAACAGGCGGAAATGTTGCTTATGTTCATCTCTATTCCAATTTTCTGTACAGGTTCCGGAACTCTCGGAGCCGAGGTGATGCAAAACTTTTTTTGATGTGTGTAGTATAGAATGCATAGCAAAATAGCGGTATCTGATACTGGCGCCGAGGCAATTGTGGTACACCAAAGGCCATAGATGACAACGGTGAACGACGGCTATGGAGATGTGTGCAGACGAACAGACGTGAAACTGTTGAGCAACTGACCACCCAAATGAACCAAGGTGCTACCAATAGTATCTCCTCAACGACCGTACACTGAACATTACTGCGTGTGAGCCTCCAAGGCAGTCGCGTGGTTCATGTACCCATGCTGACTGCTGTTTATCGGTGACGAAGGCTGGAATTTGCACGCCAGTACCTCAACTGGACTTCCACTTAGTGCCAAGAGGTTGATTTTTAGAAGAATTACGTTTCCTGCTCCATCGAATAGATGGCCGTTGGCGTCTACGGTGCGAAACGTTTGAAAAAAGACATGCTGCGACAACTGTCGGAAGGGTGCAGGCCGGAGGAGGCAGTCTTATGGTGTGGGGAAGGGTTTCGTGGTATTCCGTGGGTGATCTCGTCTACTGGAAGGTAGAATGGCTCAAAACAAGTATGCATCTGAACTTGTCGCCCCCTGGTGCAGTTGATTTCCTCGGCATGATGACATCTACTAGCAGGATAATGCAACATGTCACACAGCTCACAATGTAAGTGCGTGGTTCGAAGAGTACCAAAAGCAGGAAGCAGTGGAAATACGTAGCTCGACGAATCTTGTAAACAGAGACACGGGCTTTCAGCTCAGTACAGCTTGGGATCCAGCAGTGGCCATTTTGAAGTCGCATCGAGCAGAGAGGAGTACTATTGGTCATGCGACGGATGACGATTCGCCAGCAATATAAATATTCTGTTGACAACGGGAGGATAGTCACGCGCCTACGCGGACGCGCATTTTTGCTTGCGGCTTCCGATAGAGGTCGCTGGGGCGGCCGATGGCAGCGCAGAGCAGCAGCGGCAGCCTCCGCGCGTGCGCCAAAGTCTTTGGTTCTTCATCCTGTAAGTGGCGTTGCTGTCCTTCCAGCTATCGGTGATATCGTCGCAATTGGCCATCGAATTTGGCGCCTCCAGGCATGCGCACTTCCTGCCTAAGACTGGCATAAATAGGGGGCTCTGGTCCTGCCTTAGCAGTGTGTTCGTCGCACCTGAAGATGTCGGCCAGTTGCGCTGATGAAATATTGTGGAGTTTTGACTATGACATCCGACGTCTCGCCCGAGAACCATATATACAGTACCAAAATGAGTTTACCGTACTCCCCTGGACACCTAAACTCATCGGATTTAAACTCAATCGAGAATCTGTGGGACCACCTCTATCGGGCTGTTCGCGCCATGGATTCTCATGCGAGAAACGTAGCGCAGCTGCCACTTCACTGTAGTCAGCATGGTGCCACACCCCTGTCGGTACCTTTCAGAACCTCACTGACACACTTCCTGTGTGTCTCGCAGTGGTCCGAACTGCTAAAGGCTTTTGACAGGTGGCCAGATTAATGGGACTGGACAGTGTAGCTTGTAATTAATAGGGTTCTTTGCTACTTTCGAGACGCCTCATCCTCCGAAATTTAGAAGTAAAATTTGTAAATCAGTATACGTAAAAATATGAACACTCCTACTCGTATGTATATTGGGAGGGGAGGGGGGGAGAGGAGAGTCATGAACCTAATGACTGCCCCTCCCTCTTGATCCTGCGCCTGGAAGACCGATGGTCAGAATTAAAAAAGAGAGGTTCTTTGGGTGTAGCGATTACGACTCCAGCTGTCTTTCTTCCGTCACTGCAAAGCTTGAGGACAAATTCAGACGAAACCGGTACTGCATGCGACTGCGCCAAGCGTAATTGCTGAGGATATCGCGTTGCTCGTTTGTTTACGAGTGGGGAGAGTATCGCAGCAGCACGAAGGCGATGCAGCTCATGATTTGCGCAAGGCTTGGCCTTTCGCCACCGGCTGCAGGCCGCTGTCTGAACAGGAGGCCAAAGGCCGCCAAAACACTGTGAAGTATCGCTCTCTCTTCATGCGCTCGCAGGCAGCCGCTCAGTTACTGTTATTCTGTTACAGGATAAGCCACTAAGACTCCTCACTGTGTGACTGGCCACTTTTCATTGGAGCACGAACAGGTCTACAAGCCTAAAATTTAAGATAATGATACTGACGATGATGATGATGATGGCGAACAAGAAGAAGAAGATGATGATGACGACAACCATGTCATGCCAGAGGCTACACATGTCTCGGTTCGTGCAAGGAATTTTCTCTCAATCTTCGTTTTAACTGCCCACTAACTATTTTGAATCTAATGTAATATCAAATTTGTTCTTATCGCTGTTCATTGCAACGCTGATAAGTATTAATTGATAGTTATGCAATGGAGAAACCACTCGTAGATCGGTATTCTATGAAAAAAGTTAAAGTTGTTGCTTTGGCATATTTAAATCATCGTCAATTACACCTGACATGGCAGGCCCTTGTCGAACTGTCATTCGTCCTTCTCAGACAGACTGCTGGAGAGGTTGTCGGGCGTGGAGGAACAACAGAGCGATTGGATCTTCTAACAATACCACCACTTGCAAAGTAGGTTAGAAATCAGATTAATAATGTTGCTCACGCAGCATATGTTCGCTTTATCGGGCAACAACAAAGTTATTGACTGTGGATGGTATCGTCAGAATGGAAATAATGAAGTCACTGTAAAAAAGTCATTAATTTTGGCACTTATCTTGAATACATTCGCACGTAGATTTCGTCGAAGTTGTTATGGCTCATCTTGTTGATTCTAGGGTGATTACACTTTGACTGCTAGAAGGTCCAGATCTGTATTTTAGCAATATTTGAAGACGTAACACATGCGTTTTTCAGGAAATTCTTAATGATCAAACAATCCCACATCAGAAAAATGGTATGGTAGAAATAATTTTTGACTTGGTGTACACGATACACATTTTTATTAAACTGCTTGTAAATTCACATATACTTCTTCTTAATTGTCACATCATCAAGAAAACCGTTTTGTATCAATCTTCATATATTTAATTCCGACTTTAATCAAACACAAGACTTGTCTGTTCTTTTACAAAGCGAAATAACAACTTAACTTCTGCAAAGTGAAAAGAAGACTGCTCTGTGCGCATTCGCGCCAAAACGGTTACAAGTAAGTCAAAGATTGTGACAGTCTCACAGAAATGAACACACACAAGAACCATATCACTATAATATATCGATACATCGGAGTACCTATACAGTAATAAAGCCAAATGTGAATATTGTCACAAAAATATGTCTGTTACTTCGCAGAAAAGTAGTACGATATTCTGGTATCGAGAACTGGGGTTGGAGTGCCGTAATGGTCACGTAAATAAAGAACCATTACAATCTCTATGTATTTACTACTGGCAAGATAACGTCACGGTAAGTGTACAGCCCTATGTACAGTAAGATGAAATGAAATGTCGTGTGGCTAGGGCCACGCGACCTGCGCGTCGATGGGTATGAAATGATGATGATTAGGACAACACAACACCCAGTCCCTGAGCGGAGAAAATCTCCAACCCAACCGGGAATCGAAGCCGGGCCCTTAGGATTGACAGCCTGCCACGCTGACCACGCAGCTACCGGGGGCGGACACTAAGATTGAAACGTCCACTTAGAAAAATTATATATGACTGTGCTTAAACTGACACACAATATTTTTAGCGCAACGCAATCTGACTTTCAAAAACCCCTACAAAAGAATGGCCCTGACTAACATTAACCTATACCTTTCACAAATCACTTACCTCACCAAAAATCTTCGTTACTCGAACTACTGCAATACAGCGAGCGCCACTACTGCTAGCTAAATAAAAGATTCAAACTACGGAAAGCACTAACTACTGATAGGCATAGTTAGCAAATGAAAGATTTTAATAGAGAACAAACAATGTATTTACCTTAATGGTCATAATTGACATCCAATCTTACAAATTTCAAAACTCCGCCATCTCTCTCCCCACATCCAACACTACTGGCGGCTCACCTCCAACTGCGCAACACTACGCGCTGTTCACATCCAGCTGCCGCTGCCCAACACTAGAATGGCAGACAACAATGCAAACTAGCCACAGACTGCACACAGCACAGCCAGTGATTTTCATACAGAGCGCTACGTAACGTTGCCAATAAGAAAACATAAACAGCCTACTTACATAGCCCCCATGCTCCCCACAAAAAATTTTACAAAAAATGTTTTGGGCAGTGGCCAATAATGATTTGATAAAATTTTTCATAATTACAATAACAAAGAAATCAAAGGCACACACATATTGATACAATGTTGGTCAAAAGCTAAAATTTTCTCACAGTCCATAAAGACAGTCCTGATCATTCATTACAGTAACATTGCAGTGTTTTTCTCAAAGTCTGAGCAGTAAAAGAAAATGCACACGGAAGTAGTGGATTTCCATGCAATCTTGAAGAAGTGGTGTTGTCCTTTCAACGGAAAGACAGTGCTGACTCTTGACATGCAGACAGGTATTGGTCCACAACAAAGCAAACCCACAGCAGAGTCATTCGAAGTTTTGAAGAATACTGGTAGGTCATCACAGAGTAGACCCACTGTAGTCCTGGTAGAGATTACGGTGTTGGTGGGCCACCAGAGGTGCAGACCCACTGTAGTCCTGGTAGAGATTGTGGTATTAGTGGGCCACCAGAGGTGCAGACCCACTGTAGTCCTTGTAGAAATAATGGTATTGGTGGGTCACCAAAGATGCAGACCCACTGTAGTCCTTGTAGAGACGGCCAGCAACCATCTGTTGCGACTGTGCAGGTGCACAATCACCACCGAAGAGTCTTGCGGACAATATAGCAAGTCCATAAACCACCACTTGTGTACTCACAAAACTTTTTGGAATGTCCTTAGAACCAGCAATGCTGTTATCCAGTCCCTTGCTGAATTATCAACACACATGCAAACATTAACAGTCCCTACTTCTCACATATTGTCCATATACTATGACCAACAGAGACGTGTGCAGTGAATTGTAACTTACAAGTTACTTAATTTGATGAACTGGTGTCAATTACAATTTTATAACATAAGAATACAATAACAAATGTGCAAAATACATCATTAAAGAACATAACAATACAGATAACATTTGTGGTACTGCAGGCTTTACAAAAGAACAGAAATAAACATGTACACCAGTGTTACAAGAATTATGACATAAGTACATACATAAATATCAGAATAACTTTTGAAACATCAACTTCACACATGAGCATTAAAACAAAACAGAATAAATAATGTCTAAACATCTTTACAAAGAAAATAACATATTATTAGAAAAATTCCACAACATAACTCCTATCAGCTAAACACATAAAGACAGGAAAAACATAAATATACAAGAGTACACAAACACATAGCAGAATAACACAAGATGAAAGGGCAGGGTTTGTTTTCAGTGTAACATTTGGTACTGCAGTCCAACCTAAAACTTCATTCCATAGATCTTTCGTCTTATTTCAACATTTGTTTCCACCAAAAAAATCCTATCGAAGCATGCTTTCTGTATTTTTATGTTCACATATTTCTCACCTCATTATTTATTTTCCATTGTCTTACATCACTTATTTACAAGAAAATCCTACCTAAACGTGTTGTCTCTAAACCCTACTTTTTTGTTCATATCCTCTTTCAAAATACTTTTTTGGCCAAACCATATTCTTATAGCTTCTCAATGCATTTCTTCCAATTCATCACAACTCGTTCTCTCATATAGCCTACCCCATCTTAAGCTAACTTAAATCTACTGAGCTCAGATGCTAAACTAAGGAACGAGGCAATGCAGCAGCACAAAACAATGAACACAAACAGCAATAATAAAAAATACAAATGGCAAAGCAAGCAGCATAAATTAGCAAAGCAAATGCAATATTACAACTAATATGAGCTAATGTGCAGCAACAAGAAAAATAAATCAGTAGTAAAACTAGATTAACAGAGTAATACAAAGTGAAATTTAGTAGCACTATGCCTGGCAAACAGCAGCAGCAAATGCAATAACTTATATCTAAACATGACATAGCTCAAGCAGAAAAAATAGTACAATAAAGACAAAAACGCAGATAAGGGAAATGTATATTCACATCTTAATATCTATGTCATTAAAGTGGTGCACCACAACTTATTCTACAAAATAAATTACCAAGTACTTGAAAAGAAAATTATGAATGCAGTTCCTGTGAAGGTAAATGTCTTTTTGCGCTCCCTCATTTTTTTGAAAAAAATATTATTTACTCGATCTGTAGACAGAAAATGTTTATATTAGTACATCTATAAAATTTTATTTTAACACTTTCGCTGCGGCATCGGTGCAGGCGCGCAACTCTCCAGTGCGGCCCGGCAATGTGCGAGTGCGGGCCGGTAACACTCTGAAACTGTCATGAAACAGATTCGAAAGCTGTGCTTCCACGCTATCATCACTCTGCAGTTCTTCTGCAGCCTCTAAATGATAATCTCCGTGGTATGACTCGTCCTCACTATACAGAAAATCACTGTCGTCTAGTACAATAAGTAACTGTTCCTCTGTCAATTTAACACATTTCCTGCTCCTTGTCGCATTAGAGGTCCAGGTGTCTGTTCATTAGTCTCCATTACGAACAATATATGTTCGATAACTGACCAAACAAAGGTGTACACGCTTTTATGCTAGCTTAGAAGCTGCAACTAGACTGCGTAATCCGACAGTGAGCGCGGACGCTTATAAGCGTCAGCCGCACTGGCTCGTGGCTTGTTGTGACGCTTATAAGCGTCAGCCGCAGCGAAAGTGTTAACCAATGCTGCAGTGCAGCTAGAAACTAGATATTAAACAAAATGAGTAAATAAATACATAAAGCAAGCCATATGGCATTTCTCTCAATTAGCAAGACAATAGCCGTGAAATGTTTCTCATCATTTCATTAGGCATTTTAGTAAATATCATAAATTAAGAGCTCCACAGTATAATCATATGTTTTCAAGTTCGACCGTGTCGTTTTTTGCGATGCTTTCTACAAAGGAATGTCAATAGCGAGGATAATGGCCTCTTTTTTTTCACCTGTGCCTCTGAAAGGCACTCACTAATGACTTCTTTCCAGGCGACTGTCGCCCATCTGGGTGCCCACGACGCATTATGTGCAGGTGGTCACTTAACTTTCTTACGGAAATATTTACGACAGCAGTTTCCGCTACAGTGACAGTCTCATATAAAAATATTTCACAGGTCAAGAATTAGCGTTACAAGTGTGTAGAAACAAAAACCTATTGATATAACAGAGTCCAAAAAATTTTCGTCGGCATTGTAATACATTCACGCATTTACATACATTTCATAACTCTTAAAGTATGATTCTTGGTTTCCAACACCCTGTTTCACAAACCAGAGTCCCTAACCACTACTCATTATTCCTTACCTTATTCATCAACACTTCTTCAATATTTCATCATAACAGATACGTAGCATACTTAAATAACTCATATAGCATCAGCTTATTGATCATAAACATACCGCAACAGCATAATACACATAGTCATCGTAATAATAACATCATAACACCTCAGTCAACTCTCAAAATCGTCGTAGCTTCCTCCAATAATTTCAAAACCTAAAAAAAATTCTCTGCTCATGTCAAAAGTGTCATCTGCCTCAAACGTACTTTAAAAATCGTGATCCCATACCAAATATATCATTCAAAGCTCTCATAATATCACAATGGGTCCAAAAAAATATGAACAGTTCACAAAGTACAGACAAAATACAATTTCGTAAGTGTGAAGTTACCCAACTGTGTAATTGCGTAAACATGTGTCACTGATGTAGTAAAAAAAGTTTATCTCTCAGTAAAATGATCAGATAGCTGTGTAATTTGTGTGTTAGAGAAATATGGTACCGATGTGTAAAGTTGTATAAGCAAATACCATATTAGCTAGGGCTCCTTGTGCTTGCCAAACACATGGTACACAAAGTAAGCGTGTACCCCCCTGAGGATTAATGTAATCATACTCTCAGGTGTTACAGATTACAGCAATGGAATGAAATGTATCACGGAAAACCTTTGTATCTTTGTAATTCAAAAATCTTTAAAAATAAATGTTGTAAGTACAAAATAAATCACTCAAATGCGTGTCCTATAGCGCTAAATGTGCGTTTTGCTGTAAGATAAATCTGTGGAACTGTTGTAGTTATCGTCCTCTGTAAGCAAAGTTCTGCTGAAGTCAATGTACTTACCTCATCATAAACGAAAGTGAAATGCTTTGCGTATAGATATCGTAGTTATTACGTACCTTACTGTGATCAAGAAAGTACTATAATGTGACGTATTGTTGTGCTACGAAAAAGGCTGTCTCATTGTAGCTATACCACAAAAGGTACTACTAAAACATGTTTTACTTTCCAGAAGAATTCAGAAAAACTGTGCGGATATAAAACAGATACAGCATAACACCAACAATGTAAATTGTGTCACACATTAGTAGCGTCATGATATAGTCGTGTAGCTGTCAAAGAAACCAAATACTAACACATCTTTAATCTCACAGAAAGTAGTTCAAATTAAGAATGTCTTTTCAAGTAAACCTAAATGTTGCATTAAAATCTCATTAGCAGTACCAGTATATGTCCTAAGTGTGTAAGCCTGATAGTCGTTACGTAATCGTGCAACTAACAAGCAAGAATGTACAAATACAACACTGTGTCGTCTGTTCACTATAACAATGCATTGTAATTTCTGTTTAAAAATGTTCCCTAGGTTCTAGACTGGATATTCAACTTCAAACATTGTTGCATTAATTGTAATAACAATATACTGGTGTCTGAAACATGTTCCTCAGTGCTATTCGGCAATGCATTTGAACCAGCAATATTCGCAGTTTGAAAAGCAGAAAATGTGTCTTGACTTATTTGAGAAAACGGTGAGGACCCAAAACCTGAATCTGCAGTATTTGCAAGATTGTGTCCTGTCATTCCCGATTCCTGAGGCGGACTGTTGCCGACGGATCGATCGATAATGCTTCCCTGTTCACTAATTGTTTCACTGTCTACGCCATTATTTGCAGCCCGCTCCATTTCCCTATGCACAGTTACCAAATTACTAGTTTGAACATTAGTTAATTCATTACACGGTGGCGCTAACACACTGATTTCGTCTTCACTGCCATTTCTCAGTTTACTTTGGAGCCTAGTATTACGTTTTTCACACGCCATTATTGTCACAATATTTCACACGACAACACAGAAAAGCACAATTTGAAGAGTAAAATAAGAAAACGCATTAACATAGCACTGAAAATAATATCTAGTTAATTGCAAGCGCAGCTGCGAAATACTTGGTGCAAATCTACATGCATGCCACAAGTGTTTTACTGTACAACAATGAAAAACTACAACTACAAAGGAAATTCTGTCTATAACTACGCGCTAGCAATAAACAATAGCTACACTAATTACACAAACTATTAGAAAAAATCAGAAGATTCCAGTGAGGTATCCTCGGCTGAGGGTCGACATATGAAACGTCCCCTTTGAAAAATTATACAAGACTGTGCTTAAACTGACACACAATATTTTTAGCGCAAAGCAATCTGACTTTCAAAAACCCCTACAAAAGAATGGCCCTGACTAACATTAACCTATACCTTTCACAAATCACTTACCTCACCAAAAATCTTCGTTACTCGAACTACTGCAATACAGCGAGCGCCACTACTGCCAGCTAAATAAAAGATTCAAACTACGGAAGGCACTAACTACTGATAGGCATAGTTAGCAAATGAAAGATATTAATAGAGAACAAACAATGTATTTACCTTAATGGTCATAATTGACATCCAGTCTTACAAATTTCAAAACTCCGCCATTTCTCTCCCCACATCCACCACTACTGGCGGCTCACCTCCAACTGCGTAACGCTACGCGCTGTTCACATCCAGCTGCCGCTGCCCAACACTAGAATGGCAGACAACAATGCAAACTAGCCACAGACTGCACACAGCACAGCCAGTGATTTTCATACAGAGCGCTACGTAACGTTGCCAATAAGAAAACATAAACAGCCTACTTACAAGATGACCAAAGTCACAACATATCTAGAGATAGTGGTGGTATCGCGTACACAGGATATAAGAGGACGGCGCATTGGCGGAGCTGTCGTTTGTACTGAGGTGATTCACGTGAAAATATATTCAAAGTGATTATGGCCGGACGACGGGAATTATCAGACTTTGGATGCGGAATAATAACGCATGCGACATTCTATTTCGGAAATCGTCAGGGAATTCAATATTCTGAGATACACAGTGTCAAGAGTGTGCCGAGAACACACAATTTCAGGCATTATCTCTCAACACCGACAAACCAATGACCGACGGCCTTCACTTAACTATCGAGAGCAGTGAAATGTGTAGATTCGTCAGTGCTAACAGACAAGCATCACTACTTTAAATAACCATAGAAATCAATGTGGGACGTACGACGAACGTATCCGTTACGACAGTGCGGCGAAATTTGGCGTTAATGGACTGTGGCACCGTGGTCAGATGAGTCCCGATTTCAGTTGGTAAGAGCTGATAGTAGGGTTCGAATGTGACGGGGACCCCATGTTGTGAAACAGTTGCCTTCGGTGAGGGTGTCAGGGAGCGTCCTGTTACTGCGTGGGGTCAACTATATAAGTGTGGAGTTTCTCCTTAAAGCCTCTGTAATATATTGCAGTACCTCGTGAACTTCGTAACTGTTTCGTTGAATTTTAGCGCACATAACGTGTAACAGTGTCTCGAGCACATGTACAGAACATGTCTATGTAGGGACGATGAGCTCTGGGAGAACAGCAAGGTCACATGGTGGATGGAGGAAGGAACAAGACGATGGAATTTAACATTCCTCCGACGCCGAGGTCATCAGAGATGGTGAAGAACCTTGTGGATGGATGGAATATGAAATAGGACGCGTCCTTTTCAGCGGAAGCATCCCGTCATTTCTCGTAAGCCACTTCAGAAACCACAGAAAACCTAAATATTGGTGACCGGACAGGGAACAGAATTCCGGTCGTCCTGGATGCAAGTTCAGTGCCTTAACAACTAGAAAAATTCGCTCTGTACCTGCAGGGAATGTGGGACAGTCATAGTAGATGGATCAAAGACGTCTGTGATTGGTTATTGCGTTCGTGGTGGTGTGTCGAAGAGAATCAGCCTCATGTTGGATGTTCGGCGTTATGAAGATTGGGGACATATTTAGGGAATCTGAACCAACAATGTTGCCTTGGTAGTGGCAGGTTTACTCTATGTGGGGTATTCAAAAATTCAATGGCCAAATCTACAGATATGGTGACAGAGGCAACAACAAATATATTTCGATAAGCAACCAAGTGTCGGAAATGCACATTGCGTGCGTACAGAAAATCCAGGAAGTCACCGGGTATGATTGGAAATAAAACAATGCTAAATGTTTTCGGTGCCTTACTCTTCTGATCATTGTTACATTAAATGTTCAAAATGAGCACCGTTCTTAAGGATGGACCCGGTATCGACGTAGCAGGGCGGCTCGTGTTCGATGAAATATGCGTGGTGTGTTCCGTATGTGTGTGGCAGCTGGAAGAGTAGGGGTAGAATACACTTCAGTTTCCCCGTAGCCCAGAGAAAGAAGTGTAATGGGGTGAATTCAGGGGATTTTGTAGACCATGTGTACCGCTGTATGGTATGTACCGTGACCACAATGCTCCCTGTGTTATGCCTCACTAGACCTAGCGACAAAATGTCTTGAGTAATTCAGTGGAGCCCAAAGTTTCCATTCCCTTAAAAACATATTTGTTGTTGAATTTTACCAAATTTTTTTACTGAAGAACGATTGTTATTGTTTAACTTGGTCGTGGAACAAAATTCTAAACAGCACGGAAAATAAAAGAAAGGTCGTTAACCCACACATACTTAACAGCAGTGTAAGCCCATGCCTACTACAGTAGTACAGGTTTATATGCCAACTAGCTCTGCAGATGATGAAGAAATTGATGAAATGCAGCTTTATTGTATGATTAAATGATGATGGCGTCCTCTTGGGTAAAATATTCCGGAGGTAAAATAGTCCCCCATTCGGATCTCCAGGCGGGGACTACTCAAGAGGACGTCGTTATCAGGAGAAAGAAAACTGGCATTCTACGGATCGGAGCGTGGAATGTCAGATCCCTTAATCGGGCAGGTAGGTTAGAAAATTTAAAAAGGGAAATGGATAGGTTAAAGTTAGATATAGTGGGAATTAGTGAAGTTCGGTGGCAGGAGGAACAAGACTTTTGGTCAGGTGATTACAGGGTTATAAATACAAAATCAAATAGGGGTAATGCAGGAGTACGTTTAATAATGAATAAAAAAATAGAAGTGCGGGTTAGCTACTACAAACAGCATAGTGAACGCATTATTGTGGCCAAGATAGACACAAAGCCCATGCCTACTACAGTAGTACAGGTTTATATGCCAACTAGCTCTGCAGATGATGAAGAAATTGATGAAATGTATGACGAGATAAAAGAAATTATTCAGGTAGTGAAGGGAGACGTAAATTTAATAGTCATGGGTGACTGGAATTCGTCAGTAGGAAAAGGGAGAGAAGGAAACATAGTAGGTGAATATGGATTGGGGGGAAGAAATGAAAGAGGAAGCCGCCTTGTAGAATTTTGCACAGAGCATAACTTAATCATAGCTAACACTTGGTTCAAGAATCATAAAAGAAGGTTGTATACCTGGAAGAATCCTGGAGATACTAAAAGGTATAAGATAGATTATATAATGGTAAGACAGAGATTTAGGAACCAGTTTTTAAATTGTAAGACATTTCCAGGGGCAGATGTGGATTCTGACCACAATCTATTGGTTATGAACTGCAGATTGAAACTGAAGAAACTGCAAAAAGGTGGGAATTTAAGGAGATGGGACCTGGATAAACTGAAAGAACCAGAGGTTGTAGAGTGTTTCCGGGAGAGCATAAGGGAACAATTGACAGGAATGGGGGAAAGAAATACAGTAGAAGAAGAATGGTTAGCTCTGAGGGATGAAGTAGTGAAGGCAGCAGAGGATCAAGTAGGTAAAAAGACAAGGGCTAATAGAAATCCTTGGGTAACAGAAGAAATATTGAATTTAATTGATGAAAGGAGAAAATACAAAAATGCAGTAAATGAAGCAGGCAAAAGGGAATACAAACGTCTCAAAAATGAGATCGACAGAAAGTGCAAAATGGCTAAGCAGGGATGGCTAGAGGACAAATGTAAGGATGTAGAGGCTTGTCTCACTAGGGGTAAGATAGATACTGCCTACAGGAAAATTAAAGAGACCTTTGGAGAGAAGAGAACCACTTGTATGAATATCAAGAGCTCAGATGGCAACCCAGTTCTAAGCAAAGAAGGGAAGGCAGAAAGGTGGAAGGAGTATATAGAGGGTTTATACAAGGGAGATGTACTTGAGGACAATATTATAGAAATGGAAGAGGATGTAGATGAAGATTGAATGGGAGATAAGATACTGCGTGAAGAGTTTGACAGAGCACTGAAAGACCTGAATCGAAACAAGGCCCCAGGAGTAGACAACATTCCATTAGAACTACTGATGGCCTTGGGAGAGCCAGTCATGACAAAACTCTACCATCTGGTGAGCAAGATGTATGAGACAGGCGAAATACCCTCAGACTTCAAGAACAATATAATAATTCCAATCCCAAAGAAAGCAGGTGTTGACAGATGTGAAAATTACCGAACTATCAGTTTAATAAGTCACAGCTGCAAAATACTAACGCGAATTCTTTACAGACGAATGGAAAAACTGGTAGAAGCGGACCTCGGGGAAGATCAGTTTGGATTCCGTAGAAATGTTGGAACACGTGAGGCAATACTAACCTTACGACTTATCTTAGAAGAAAGATTAAGAAAAGGCAAACCTACGTTTCTAGCATTTGTAGACTTAGAGAAAGCTTTTGACAACGTTAACTGGAATACCCTCTTTCAAATTCTGAAGGTGGCAGGGGTAAAATACAAGGAGCGAAAGGCTATTTACAATTTGTACAGAAAGCAGATGGCAGTTATAAGAGTCGAGGGGCATGAAAGGGAAGCAGTGGTTGGGAAAGGAGTGAGACAGGGTTGTAGCCTCTCACCGATGTTATTCAATCGGTATATTGAGCAAGCAGTAAAGGAAACAAAAGAAGAATTCGGAGTAGGTATTAAAATTCATGGAGAAGAAGTAAAAACTTTGAGGTTCGCCGATGACATTGTAATTCTGTCAGAGACAGCAAAGGACTTGGAAGAGCAGTTGAACGGAATGGACAGTGTATTGAAAGGAGGATATAAGATGAACATCAACAAAAGCAAAACGAGGATAATGGAATGTAGTCAAATTAAATCGGGTGATGCTGAGGGGATTAGATTAGGAAATGAGACAATTAAAGTAGTAAAGGAGTTTTGCTATTTAGGGAGTAAAATAACTGATGATGGTCGAAGTAGAGAGGATATAAAATGTAGACTGGCAATGGCAAGGAAATCGTTTCTGAAGAAGAGAAATTTGTTAACATCGAGTATAGATTTAAGTGTCAGGAAGTCGTTTCTGAAAGTGTTTGTATGGAGTGTAGCCATGTATGGAAGTGAAACATGGACGATAAATAGTTTGGACAAGAAGAGAATAGAAGCTTTCGAAATGTGGTGCTACAGAAGAATGCTGAAGATAAGGTGGGTAGATCACGTAACTAATGAGGAAGTATTGAATAGGATTGGGGAGAAGAGAAGTTTGTGGCACAACTTGACTAGAAGAAGGGATCGGTTGGTAGGACATGTTTTGAGGCATCAAGGGATCACAAATTTAGCATTGGAGGGCAGCGTGGAGGGTAAAAATCGTAGAGGGAGACCAAGAGATCAATACACTAAGCAGATTCAGAAGGATGTAGGTTGCAGTAGGTACTGGGAGATGAAGAGGCTTGCACAGGATAGAGTGGCATGGAGAACTGCATCAAACCAGTCTCAGGACTGATGACCACAATAACAACAACAACAAGCTTTTTTTATGCATCAATACACCAAAAGTTTTGAAAGTCCTTTGGTCTCATTATGCGTTAACGAATAGTGCGTGAGGCCTATTATAACTAAAAAGCACTAGTAAATCACATGACTTTCAGAATCTGAAATAACTTGATCAGGTCACTTCACTGGAAACGAAGCTTAAATAAATATCAAATTTTGTTTTGTAAGCCAAACATTGTTGAAAAACATACTAAAGGTAATAAAACTGTAGTTATTGCAGCATGGACGTACCTTTTTTTGGTTGTTATCAAACACAAAACAATTACAACAATGCAAAAAACACTAAAGATGCGTCAGGGTACTCCCACAACAGTCATAGACAGCATTCCTTACATTCTAAACGGAATTAAGTGTTTCTAAATGTACGTCACAACAGCACCTATTGTATAAACGCAGTAAAATTAAATGTAATGAAGCTTACACTTAATAAAAAATTACAATTAGTTGTCATTAATCGTACTCTATTTCGAAATCTACTTGTCCATTGAGACTACGACCTCCACGTAGTAGCACTTTGAAAACACTGGTAAGTTTGTTTTGCATATTTCAGGATCAACGGCAGAAGGAACTTAAAGTCTTTTTTTTTTTTAAAAAATCGGTTTTCCTCCTGGCCACAGTGGAATTGGGAATTGTTTACCCAGTTTCAATGGATGGGAGGGAAGTTTTCCTTTTTTCTTTTTTGTGAATGCTTATTTCAACCGAAGTCTAGTGGTCAAAGCCTCTTTTCATAAAAATGTTTAGAGGTTTGTCCTTTCTCGTTCCAGTTTCTCTAGTTTCTAGCAAATTTATATTGTGTTTATGTGTCAGATTTGCAGTTGGTTATTTGTTTTAACAGCATTTGTTTTCCAACGAATTCTGTCTTTTCAACTCTGTGAACAACGAAAGCATTCAGTTTACAACCTACCTGCACGACCTTTAAAATACCATCATCACTGCACAACCGCTGCTGTAGCTTCAGTGCACACTCTGTCTCCAAAATCACTGTCATTGGGCAAAAATCTTTGCCCTGGGAGAACATAGCGCAACGTGGGGTGATTTTCCACACCGTTTTAAGTAACAGCACTGTTTTAATGTTACGAATTTGACCTCCACACGAGTCTGACCAAATTGCAAGTTCCTTCGCAGTTAACATATCCCTCTATTGTTTTTTGAGGCAGCTGCCAACCTTCTGAGCTCCATGGCCAACTTCATCCTCAACCCAGACATAGCAATGGCCATTGCCGTCCTTGCACTGTGAATACCTATACACACACAACTGCCTTTTAAACACAAGATTTCGACGTCAGGTTTATGTTTTCCTTCTTCATTTTCTGCTTTTTCCAAATGACAGCCTTTCTCTTTCTTTAAAGTTTTCAGTTTCAAATTATCATCACAAAGTTTTTATATGTACTTCTAATCTGTCACACATATTATAGTGTCTTTCTTGGTTTTTTCCTACGTAGGTTGAATTTGGACAAAACAACTTTTTACACCACGCCAGCCCTACAGGTTTAGTTACTTCTTCAACGTGTAATTGAAGCATCCTTCCACAGTTGTATCTTCTGTAAGAATTTCTGCCTCTGTACGTGCCCTTCTATGATGTGATTTGTACCTGGAAAATTTCTTAATGTGTTCAATTACGTTTTGTACGCGAGTTTCATCAATTTTATTTTTTATACACCTATTCCACGACAATCACTAACCCCTTCAGGGCATTTCTTATTTTGCAAAGCATTTTTGGCTTTACAATTGGATCTCATCAAAATTTGTAAAAAGAAAATGTAGTACAACAATGTAGTACAACCACCCCACACAGGTCGTATATCAAATGAAACTTTCTTTTGTTTGATGTTTTCAGTCCTTGATTTTCATTTGTTTTGTTTGACAGAGATAACGAAGAGATGGTGCGTTACCGAAACTAGTAGTAGCAATAAAGAAAAATTAATACAGGTCTATGTCATGCATTTTATAAAAAACATTAAATAAACCATAAAATACAAATGGTTCAAATGGCTCTGAGCACTATGGGACTTAACATCTGAGGTCATCAGTCTCCTAGAACTTAGAACTACTTAAACCTAACTAACCTAAGGACATCACACACATCCATGCCTGAGGTAGGATTCGAACCTGCGACGTAGCGGTCGCGCGGCTCCAGACTGTAGCGCCTAGAACCGCTCGGCCACTTCGGCCGGCCATAAAATACAAACTATACAAAAATGTCTGTAATAAAATTGGGTCCCGTGCTTACTGCTGGAAAATAATGGAAATAGAAGAAAAACAAATTTGGCAACGCTGTCATCACATGTAAGATAAATATCTTCATTCAACAATGTGTGACTTTGGTGTACTTTTTTTTTTAATTTATTGGCTTTCGAGCCGTGCCCATCCAGCTATCTTATTAGAGTGATGTCAGTTACGACAATACGACCGCAAGGTTAACGCACACCCTGCCAGGAACCGAACCCGAGCCCTTCGCTTAGTAATCCATCACTCTGAGTGCGCAGAAACCGAGGCGGACTGATATACAGTTACTGCATTGGGTAGAGTATTCCATTACAATACTCCAGACCGAGACTCCGAGCCTATGTTTCATTTTTTTTTATTTTCTAGAATGTATGATACCGTATCTGGCTTTCTAATCGTTACACAATTACAGTAGGTGTTATTAAAAACTC
This sequence comes from Schistocerca nitens, assembly GCF_023898315.1. Taxonomy (NCBI): domain Eukaryota; kingdom Metazoa; phylum Arthropoda; class Insecta; order Orthoptera; family Acrididae; genus Schistocerca; species Schistocerca nitens. Next base: position 297,719,747 of record NC_064618.1, on the reverse strand, counting down.
GTGCAGTTATTTAATACTAGTACAGAAGTGAGAGTACAATCTTTTTTAGGATTCCACTTTTAAAGACGTATTTTTATCTTACATGTTTACTCTGTTGTCCTGTACGTGTTACATCACTCCATGCAACACCCCCCCCACCTTCCTCCTAAACAAAGGATTGTCTCCACATCTCTTCTTCATGGTCTATCCCCACTTCTTTTATCGTAGGTGATGGCCTTGCAACCATGCAGATTACATTGCCTAACCATATTATTACGCACTATTTCATCAACTACATTCGAAAGCAGTTTCCACCACATATTCCTGCCTTTAGTTCAGTCGATTAGTTCCAACTATCTTGCTAACCACTTTCATGTCCATTACATTTTTGGGGCATTACGCCAACAGTATGATTAGCAACCCGATTCACTAATTACCTAACTCTTTTACTATTTTTTTTACCGTCACCATATAACAACTTATTATGTTATCAGCTTTCAGTCAACCGGTCGCTGCTATTGAATGTAGTGTGTATGTTTAACATTTGCTAATTTAAAAGTTTTGTACTTACATATTCTCTTTGATAACTAATTAATTTTAACTGTTTATTACTCTTTATGAATACTTGTGATATGTCTGACCGATAACTGTTATGTTCAAAGCTCAAAAGCTGTAGCTGCAAGATATGTATCCTTTAAGTAACGGGGTAAAAAATGGTTCAAATGGCTCTGAGCACTATGGGACTTAACATCTATGGTCATCAGTCCCCTAGAACTTACAACTACTTAAACCTAACTAACCTAAGGACATCACACAACACCCAGCCATCACGAGGCAGAGAAAACCCCTGACCCCGCCGGGAATCGAACCCGTGAAAAGTAACGGGGTATTCTATTATTTGGCAGATCTCAAGCTCGAATAGTCTAACACGAAATTATACCCACTCCTTTAACCGCGTACCGCCGGCACACAGACACCAATTTCACACGCGACACATCTTCCGAAAAACGAAAAACGAATTTCGGAAAGCGGTTCCCGCTGTAGCGTTCGCATGCTCAGGTCTGAAGCGGATTTGCTAGCTCACCCAGTCTAATATTTCTGCTTCTTCTTCACTGCGCAGTAAGTCACCCCGTCCTTCTTAACTGAATATTTTGAAAACAAGACGTAACCTCATATTCCAAGCACTTCTCAAAAACTGTTGTGCGTTTACGTGGGAGCGAAAATCGATTGTTGAAGTGGAAAGCTACAGATGGGTTTCCAGAGTTTATAGGAGTGTTTACATGACCAGCCAGAAACGGTACTGTGAAATAGGTTTACGAAGTCAGATTTTGGGAGCCCATGTAAAAAAAGTGCGTACTGAATGAAAATACTTTAAGAGGATATGATTCCAGTGTTGCCAATTTACCTTTCTTCTGGGTCCATTTTCCACCGAAAACATGTATGGGACGAACTTTGTTACATTTTTATACTGCTGATTTGCAAGGAATAGCGCTGTGGCGTGCGAGTGCGCGGATTTGGGTTCACTCTGTGTATAACTTTTTCATCTACGAGTAAGGGATTTTGCTAAATGAATGTGATTAGTAAGTGAAAATAAAAATGTTACTTTTTAATAAATCATGATTCAATATTTGCTAATTAACATTTTCATTTGATAATAAAAATAGAATTTAAACAACAGTAAAAACTAACTGCTACTAGCGAGAATCGAATCCCCGACCTCGCAATCACAACAAAAAATGGTTCAAATGGCTCTGAGCATTATGGGACTTAACTTCTGAGGTCATCAGTCCCCTAGAACTACTTAAACCTAACTAATCTAAGGTCATCACACACATCCATGCACGAGGCAGGATTCGAACCTGCGACCGTAGCGGTCGCGAGGTTCCAGACTGTAGCGCATAGAACCGCTCGGCCACTCCGGCCGGCGCAATCACAACACTTACACGTTCTATTCTCCGAAAATTATCTGAACAGTCTGGAAATTCGTATAAGAGGTAATTATAAAGTCCAGGAAACATTTTAAAAAGTTGGAATAGATAATGGCTACACAAAACGTAACAAACGATATAGTACGTGAAAGACAAACTATTAAAGTTTTTAGGAACATGGTGCCAGCAAATTAGTTCTGAAAACTGTCGACAGGAGCGCCAACGACAGGAGTTGTTAAAAACGGTGGCGAACCAGGCGGAGGAAGTGTTTTATGTGCTATAATTTGCCGTTTACCAATCGATTGTGAGTGTGGAAAGAGCTTTCTGTGGCAGGTTTCACAAGATAGCACCAATTTAAAGCAGTTTAGTAAAATGGCACAAGAAATTTGAGGAGGACCGTTGTAAAATGTTCGGGCCGACGGTACGTGTCAGAACAGACAGTGGACCGTGTGAGGGACACGATTTTGCGAACTCATACAAAGTCTACCTATCGTGCTAGTGCAAAAATCAGCACCCTTCAGCCAACAGTGTGCAAAATTCTTCGTAAGTGATTGAGTGTTTAGCCATAAAAAATACTGCCGTGGTGACAAGTTTCGTTGTCTGCTGCTCTGCTTTTATACGCAGCACAATGTTGAAAAAGACTATTGCTCAAGCAAATTACTCTTCATTGATAAAGCGAATTTTCAGCTTTCGCGAAAGGTCATCGGATGCAACTGTGCTGCGTAAAAACGCACGGGGTATGTTCGTCCTTACTGGTGCTGAACGTCCTGCGTGATAAATCAATGATAACACCTGGTGGTCACGATAATATACATGTATGATGTGGTAAAACCAATATCAAATTGTGTTCTACATGATATGAGAGCGTCTACGGAATAGCAGGTGGCGAGCATGCGCGGCTGCAGCGATATACCATATCGCCCTCGCTGCGTCCAGAGATGCCGCCTGAGCGACGCGCAGCAGCCGGCCGCTATTGCGAAGAATTGACAGCATCGATGATTATTACATTAATTCTTAAAAAGTTGGCGTGGCGTTGCGTGTTTGTTCGTTTTAAATGGTTCCTGTTGTACAACGAAAAGGGTTAGTTAGTTCCCGGATAGACCTCTCACCGACCAAGTGGTGGTAATGGTGCATATCAGGTCTGATCTTATAGCGTTTCACTGCGTGGTGTAGTGAGGCTACTCAGTTGACACCTAAGTCTTGGGAGAGTGCACGGAATTTTATCGATTATAGTTGTGGGAACAGTTTCGTTCGTAAAATTTGCTGGGGTGAGTCCCGCGTGAGCCTGATTTAATTGAGAGATTGATTTGTTAGGTGCTGAGTTTTGTGGAATCGGTGTGACCGATATCCCGTCTGCATTGGATGTTGAGTGGTCGGACGCGCCGAGAGGTAATTGGGTTGCTTGTCGTTTTTATTGAGGTGGTTTGGGTATTGTGCCTGTGTGTATCGAGAAGGGAAAGCCTCGAACACGTGTTGGTAGTTGTATTTTCAAGACCACTAGCTTGCAGCAGACAGCGAATTGGCTCATAGAACGACGAACTACTTCACTATACGGTGATGGTGTGCACGTATCACTGAGTAGACAAGTGATAGTAAATTGAAGGAACCATTTAACGAGCTACACGTAGCTAAACCAAAACTTGATTCATCAAGGTGACGAGTGGCTGATTTAAATGTTAGGGGACTTAGCAGGTCGCGTGTGATCAACGCCTGAAGAGGTCAAGATTTGCTTTTAAATTGTAACTTAAGGTTAGTTAAAAAGTGGCGGTGACATTTAGGATTATTGTTTGGTTTTTTTATTACTTGTTTCCGTATTGTGGGGAATGATAATATATTTGCTGGCACTCGTTCACTGGTGATAACCAACGTGTATTGAGATACCTAGAAGGAAAATAAATCCAATTTTATTGGGGTTATAGGAAACCTTCCAGTCTATTTAAATTGGTATCTAGTGTGAACATATCTATATCATTTTCGGAAATATAAACGAGTTTAATTCAGAGATATTGACACAGTGGAGTCGATATCACGTATAATGTGGTGTTTTTAAATGTGCTTGGTAAAAGGTTCTTTAACGAATGAAATTATAAATAATCTACTGAAAGTAGATCTTCTCAATATTAAAGAAAAGATTTCAATTAAGGGAAAAAGTTTTCTAAATGATGAATAAGTTTAATTGAAGTAATTGAATTATTTACGCAAAGGCCAAAGATTCTACTACTAACAAAGATTCGTTATTCTGTGACGCATGCGAAGTCTCGTTACTTACATATTATCGCTGCGTCGAGTTGGAAAAATATTGAAGGGAGAATTAAAAAATGTTTTAATTCCTAACAGTAGTGATGGAAGTGTCCATAAACAGAATAATCATTTCAAGACGGTAGACAGATTGGTATTTTAGTACAAGTAATAAAACAGTTCCGAGTTTATGTCAGAGAGTACGTCCTGCGTTGTGAAAAGCTCTTTGCGAAAGATAACAATTGCTAGTTGGATGTCGCATTTATCATCACGCAAGATAATCAGGTACTGAAATTAAAGTAGTTTGCTGCTCTGACGAGATCAGTATCGTAGACAACGAGAGTGGTTCATTAAAAAGGCCCATTTATTCACTACTGCTTAACTTTAGTAATCATTGGTGTGTGAATATTGTTAAGTGATTATTCGTAGTTCTATCGTGGTTTGGTACGATTTCGGGGTCGTGTCTAGGCAGGGTGTTGTTCCCATTATTTGGCATACAGGCTGTTTGCGTGGTCAGCGGTTGAGGTGGCTGCAATATTAATTGTACTAAGGCTGATTTCGTGTCCGATTAGTTCATTGCCAGTGTGATTGCGGCGCGGGCTAGATTCTTGTCATCAGAGGCTCCTCTCAAAATGGAATCTTCTGCAATTAGATAGCGTTCTGCGGTCTTAACATCTATTGAAAAATAAGAAACTGTACTTAATTAAAGGTGTGGTGGTCGACTGGTGGCCTAAGTACTTTGCGCAACAGGATACTCTGCAGTAACGGCATAGAGACATTGGTACACTACGATCCCTTGTTGTCAATCGATCTTGGGTACTGACAGTCACGGACCAGTACACAACACGCATACCGGGGGGCAGAAAACCAACGTGCAATGTCCAACATCTCTGGGATTACAAGGAAGTTAACGTGCTCTGCGCCGTACCCAACAAAACATTGCACAGACTTTTTTTCCGCACTGAGAGGGCTGTGTGAATGGTGTCACCTGTCTGTTGCAGTTGTGGCTCATGACACAACTTGAAACTAATACCGGCTATTTCATCTTTCAACAAGATGGCGTCGCTGCACATACCCACAATTGCGTACCAGATTGCCTGAATGAGACGTTAAGTTCCTGGATAGGCCGTGTCTGACTCGTTGCGATGGTTTGCTGGAATTGCCCAAATCGGTAGGAATGCACAATGGACATGAACACATGTACGTGTCAGAGTCGTATCCAGAGGTATCAGGGCTCCCACTGTACACTCCAACTGTACACGCCCCACACCAGTACAAAGCCTCCACCAGCTTGAACAGTTCCCTGCTGACATGCAGGGTCCGTGGATACTTGAGGTTGTCTCCATACCCGTACACGTCCATCTGAACGAGACTCGACCGAACAGGCAGCATGTTTCCAGTCATCAACAGTCCAATGTCGGTGTTGACGGGCCCAGGCGATGCGTAAAGCCTCGTGTCGAAAGTCATCAAGGGTACACGAGTGGGCCTTCGGCTCCGAAAGCCCACATCGAAGATGTTTCGTTGAATGGTTCGCACGCTGACACTGATGGCCCAGCATTGAAAATTCAAAATGTATCTGAGCACTATGGGACTTAACATCTGAGGTCATCAGTCCCCTAGAACTTAGAACTACTTACCTCGGCCGGCACCCAGCATTGATATCTGCTGCAATTTGCGCAGGGGCTGCATTTCTGTCATGTTGAACAATGCTCTTCAGTCATCGCTGATCCCGTTCTTAAAGGATCGTTTTCCGACCGCAGCGATGTTTGAGATTTGATATTTTACCAAATTCCTGATATTCATGATACACTCGTGAAATGCTCGTGCGGGAAAATGCCCACACCATCGCTGTTTCTACAACAACATGTTCAAACTCACTTAAATCTTGATAACCTACTATTGTAGCAGCAGTAACCGATCAACAACTGCGCCAGACACTCGTTGTCTTACATAGGCGCTGCCGACCGCAGCGCCGTATTCTTCCTGTTTGCATATGTCTGTATTTGAATAGGCGTGCCTATACCACTTTTTCTGGTGCTTCAGTGGAGTGATGCGTGGACATCACAGAGAAGCTAGGCTGGAGAGAGTGAGCAGTACGTAACAAGCTGTCTCGAATGCAAGTCCATGCCGGCGACGCGCAGTTTGACCTGCAGTTGGTACAAGTGCGGCCGGACGTGACAGAGACACACGGGGTCAGGCACGAGCAGCGCGCGGCATTTGGATAAGGGCGCAGGTGGCGCCGCCGTGGCCGCTTTCGGACTCACTTGGCCGCTCGCCAGGCCAGGCGTCCACAAACAAAACGGCGCGACGCACGGCGCGCGGGGTCGCGCGATGCACTTTATTTCTGGTCGCGCTCAACTGCACTCGCCAGGGACGTCCTCTTCGACGGATCCCAGCCGTCGCTTCTTTTCTCTGGCCACACCAAAGAGCCTCACTGATTCACAGCTACACTGTACAGTCACATCATTATCATCCAGTGTGCGATTTGGGCTTTTACCAGTGGGGGGGGGGGGGAATGTCTTAGGGGGTTAGTATAATTACATATGTTACTAGCTTGGACCGTGGCGTTACCCATGGTTAAACAGTTATTTATAAATAGATGTTAATGCCGAAACTCACTATTCACGCGTATGCACTATCAGAAAAGCCATCCCTTGTTGTATCTTTAAAAGTACATTATTGGTAAAGCTTATTTACAAAATCATCTACATACAGGTATACGACGGGAATTCAAAAAGTAAAGGCACATTTCTGAAAAGCGGTACTTATTCTGATGATAGAAAACCGTATCATGAGTTATTTTTCTACGTAACCTCCCTAGACTTCAATGCAGTTTTCCCGACGTTTTACGAGTTTTTTTTTATTTCATCAGAAAATATGTTTTTCGGTTGCATCTGTAACCAATTTTGCACCGCAGAAATGACGTCTTCATCACTTTCAAATCTTCTTTCTTGTAGCGCTTCCATTAAGGGTCCAAACATGTGAAAATAACTTGGAGCCAGGTCTGTACTGTATGGTGGATGTTCCAGCACCTCGAATCTCAACTCCTTTATTGCGTCGGCTGTCCATTTGGCAGAATGTGGGTGAGCGTTATCTTGCTGCAGGATGACACCTCTTCACAGTTTTCCACGACGTTTGGATCTGATTGCACGTTTTAGTTTCGTACGCAACACATCACATCCACCATACAATACAGACCTGGCTCTAAAGCCTCGTTTACGCTGGGGCGACGTCTTGCCACATTGTGGCATGCTACGGAAATGTGGCGTGCGTCATGTTGTAGCATGCTACAACAGGCAACATCTTGCGGCGTATGTTACATGCGGCAGGTTAATTTATACCAAAGCAACAGAATTTGTGCCGCAAGTGTGTCGGCCTTGCAGTATATAGGATGATAAGTATCGCAGCGGCGGCCTACTTGTACTTGCACATGCAGCTAACAACGTAAATGAAAACCAAAGGAAAAGAAAACGATGGTGGAAGAGAAGAGTATTTAAAGAAGGTGCACGAAGTAGTATCCTAGGAACAAGAAGCAGACGATTGTGCATTATTTAGTAATGTGTGCTTTCGTCCCAGGCGTATTAGTCCGCGACATACCGTTGCCAAAAGGTGGCCTAACGGTAAATGTTCGCACAGGTACCGGGAGGTCACCACCTTGTGTCAGGGCCCGGGGTGGGACATTCAGCCCCCAGCTCACCCATCTCTGCGGTACGACTTCTGCGGTATGACTGCCACACTACTTCCCTCGCAAGTAAACGGATGACACACCTTAGACGAAAGCAACAATGACAACATGAGAATGATGATTTAGTTCTAAATGTTTTGAAATGCTTAACTACTACATAACACTTTTTCAAAATTAATAAGCAAACATATTAATAGTATTAATAGTAAGACTCCAGAATGAGATGTTCACTCTGCAGCGGAGTGTGCGCTGATATGAAACTTCCTCGCAGATTAAAACTGTGTGCCCGACCGAGACTCGAACTCGGGACCTTTGCATTTCGCGGGCAAGTGCTCTACCATCTGAGCTACCGAAGCACGACTCACGCCCGGTACTCACAGCTTTACTTCTGCCAGTTTCTCGTCTCCTACCTTCCAAACTTTACAGAAGCTTTCCTGCGAACCTTGCAAGGTAGGAGACGAGAAACTGGCAGAAGTAAAGCTGTGAGTACCGGGCGTGAGTCGTGCTTCGGTAGCTCAGATGGTAGAGCACTTGCCCGCGAAAGGCAAAGGTCCCGAGTTCGAGTCTTGGTCGGGCACACAGTTTTAATCTGCCAGGAAGTTTCATATCAGCGCACACTCCGCTGCAGAGTGAAAATCTCATTCTGGAAACATCCCCCAGTCTGTGGCTAAGCCATGTCTCCGCTATATCCTTTCTTTCAGGAGTGCTAGTTCTGCAAGGTTCGCAGGAGAGCTTCTGTAAAGTTTGGAAGGTAGGAGACGAGAAACTGGCAGAAGTAAAGCTGTGAGTACCGGGCAAGAGTCGTGCTTCGGTAGCTCAGATGGTAGAGCACTTGCCCGCGAAATGCAAAGGTCCCGAGTTCGAGTCTCGGTCGGGCACACAGTTTTGCCCGCATCTCGTGGTCGTGCGGTAGCGTTCTCGCTTCCCACGCCCGGGTTCCCGGGTTCGATTCCCGGCGGGGTCAGGGATTTTCTCTGCCTCGTGATGGCTGGGTGTTGTGTGCTGTCCTTAGGTTAGTTAGGTTTAAGTAGTTCTAAGTTCTAGGGGACTGATGACCATAGATGTTAAGTCCCATAGTGCTCAGAGCCATTTTTTTAAACGCAAACTCTTTTCATTCTTACTCAAATTATTACTGTCAACAGTAATTTTTTCCCATACGTATGCAACTAATGACACAATATGCAGTATTAAATCCTACACAATGCTATTTCCGATCACCAATTCTAATTCTACTGTTAACAAAAACTATACCTACTTCCAAAACTAACTACATCTACCACTGTTTTGCCCTAACTTGTTTCCCTCCTACCTGTCAACAGTCTGCATTAAAATTACTTGAAACAGATTACAAGCTTACAGTTTCTGTCTGCCCCATTCCACAATCCATCCGCTCATATGTAGATAGACCCTGCCAATTCCATGAGCGCTGCGCAGACCGTTGTTGCATCTGCTTCTTCCGCTGTCGGCCGCCTCCCTGGTTGCAGGGGGTTACTCTCCTGTTCCGAGGCAGCATCGTTGCCACAGGTGAGCGGTACAGTCACATGCCGACCCACGTCACCTCGCTTTTAGTTTCTTAAAGATACAGGGTACTTTTCCGGTTCAGTATTACACTACTGACCATTAAAATTGCTACACCACGAAGATGACGTGCTACAGACGCGAAATTTAACCGACAGGAAGAAGATGCTGTGATATGCAAATGGTTAGCTTTTCAGAGCATTCACACAAGGTTGGCGCCGGTGGCGACACCTACAACGTGCTGACATGAGGAAAATTTCCAACCGATTTCTCATACACAAACACCAGTTGACCGGCGTTGTCTGCTGAAACGTTGTTGTGATGACTCGTGTAAAGAGGAGAAATGCGTACCATCACGTTTCCGACTTTGATAAAGGTCAGATTGTAGCCTATCGCGATTGCCGTTTATCGTATCGCGACATTGCTGCTCGCGTTGGTCGAGATCCAATGACTGTTAGCAGAATATGGAATCGGTGGGTTCAGGAGGGTAATACGGAACGCTGTGCTGGATCCCAACGGCCTCGTATCACTAGCAGTCGAGATGACAGGCATCTTACCCGCATGGCTGTAACGAATCGTGCAGCCACGTCTCGATCCCTGAGTCAACAGATGGGGACGTTTGCAAGACGACAACCATCTGCACGAACAGTTCGACGACGTTTGCAGCGGCATGGACTATCAGCTCGGAGACCATGGCTGCGGTTACCCTTGATGCTGCATCACAGACAGGAGCGCCTGCGATGGTGTACTCAACGACGAACCTGGGTGCACGAATGGCAAAACGTCATTTTTTAGGATGAATCCAGGTTCTGTTTACAGCATCATGATGGTCGCATACGTGTTTGGCGACATCGCGCTGAACGCACATTGGAAGCGTGTATTTGTCATCGCCATACTGGCTTATCACCCGACGTGACGGTATGGGGTGCCATTGGTTACACGTCTCGGTCACCTCATGTTCGCATTGACGGAACTTTGAACAGTGGACGTTACATTTCAGATGTGTCACGATCCGTGGCTGTACCCTTCATTCGATACCTGCGAAACCCTACATTTCAGCAGGATAATGCACGACCGCATGTTGCAGGTCCTGTACGGGCCTTTCTGGATACAAAAAATGTTCGACTGCTGCCCTGGCCAGCACATTCCCCAGATCTCTCACCAATTGAAAATGTATGGTCAATGGTGGCCGAGCAACTGGCTCGTCACAATACGCCAGTCACTACTCTTGATGAACTGTGGTATTGTGTTGAAGCTGCATGGGCAACTGTACCTGTACACGCCATCCAAGCTCTGTTTGACTCAATGTCCAGGCGTATCCAGGCCGTTATTACGGCCAGAGGTGGTTGTTCTTGGTACTGATTTCTCAGGATCTATGCACCCAAATTGCGTGAAAATGTAATGACATGTCAGTTCTAGTATAATATGTGTGTCCAATGAATACCCGTTTATCATCTGCATTTCTTCTTGGTGTAGCAATTTTAATGGCCAGTAGTGTATATATAAATCAGCACCTATTTCTTTCAGGCACTGTTTATAATGTATACGTTTTACAGATTTTTTTGTTGATATCAGGTAATGCAGCACACTTTCTAAACGAATTAGAAGTATTTTGAGTATTTTCGAACCTGCTTAGGGTTACTAAAGAAATTATAAAGACATTGATGCAATTTTTTTTCCAAAATGCTTCGTCAAATTGACGTACCACTTAATCCAATGTTATACATTTGAAGGAGACCAGATTTTTACTAGATATGCATGACATGATCGCTGAGGTACTAAACCTATTTAATTCCACCTATTGCATATATTAGAAGGATAAAAAAATCGCATCCTACATTTTAATTTTTATAATTTTTCTTCTAATAAAAATGTTTTTTTTTACCATAATTTAGTTGATTTTGCAATAAATCTAAGGTCTGCTACAGAAGTATGGACAATTGCAAGTTACAGAAAAAAAATTAGACCAATGCTTTATAAACTTTAGGAAATATTTGTACCTGCATTCTAAAAAATACAACTTGCGGGAAATTTCCAATGAAGATATGAGCCCAATTAAGCTGTGCCTATGAACATTCCTGAAGCAAAGTCTTCTTCCTGCAGCATTTCTTCATCTTAAAGCTTCTTCTTGGAATTCCTTTCAGCACTTCTTGTTTCTTTGGTAACTTGAAGAGCGAATCTTTCAGCTTCATGCACCCGTTGTTGTCCCATGCAATCAAATGATCTTCCATTTAGAGCCACATGTTATGCTTAAATTTCTCAGGACTTCCAACATTCCTACCACTCCACCACTGAAACATATGACTGCATCTAGTACACCAAGTTTTAATGTATTTAGTCCTACAAAAAACCTTCTTGGGTAATCTTTCCCATATGCAATGGTTGAAACTTTCGTTTGTATTATGAGTGTCCCCATGAAGACATTTACTAAACAAAACAGGGTCACTCAGGTCTCTAAAAATTGATTTTATTTCATTCATAACAGGCTCAGGAAGAGAATGCTTATGAGGGTACATTTGACCACTTTCTTTTGCTTTTTGGTAACCACACCAAGAATTTGCTCTTTTAGGGCAAAGTCCGTGAACAGGGTGGTCATCTGAGGACAACTCATGAAAGTAGGTGGTCCATACAGCTTTTCTCGTTGCTGTAACATCATTCAGAGGTGCAGTTCGTCTAATGGCCAGTCCATAATAACTCTGAAGAAGGTCTATTTCAGTTTCTGTCAATCTGCCTCGGCCAGACAGAGATTTTCCATCAGATAGCAAGTTTCCTTTCATTTCTCTTCGTAGCTCCCTCAATGTAGCACCCATCCTCTTTTGCACATGTCCAGAACACTCTAGTTTTGTCACCAAGGTATCACCATAAACATTGAAGTTATTAATTTTATTGAAAGTTTTAGAGACTCCAACGGCTAGGTACTTCGTATATCTAACGTTAAAACAGGCACCGACTTTTGAAATATTTGTAGAGCTCCATCACACTCCATACCTCCACTGTAACCATCATAATTCTTAGAACACTGATGTTCAATATATCCTTCAGTGTTACCATGGCAGGTGTGGCAGTACTTAGTTATTGACATGAAGGAAGGTAGAATACTGGTTTTACAGGCAGGAGGAAGAATAGAATGTGATTAAGCAGCAGATAAAGACACTGAAACGAGAGTTATGGAGGAAGTTACTGGATTACAGGACATGACGAGGATAAGGAGGGGCTAATGATGGTTTTCGAGAAATTTTGGGAGTATTTTCGCTATCACTGGGATCCCTTAAAGGTCCTATACACGAACCGACCGACCAACAAATTGGACGAGTAGAGGCGTTTTGATCTAGCGAAGGACAAACATTCCTTCTCGGGACGTCGGGCAGGTAGGACCATCCGAAAGCCGACCACTCCCCCCCCCCTCCCACTCCGTCCTCACAACAAATGTTCTTCTATTATATTGTCACAGCGCGCGGCATTAAATGCTGCTCTGATATGCATGACGGGGTGCGACGCGGACGAAACTTTAAGGATACAGTTTCTGCAGAAATTTAAAGACCGCAAGTATTTGCGGGACGCGTCATGTAATGAGTATAATAAGACAGATGCAAGAAGTGAAGCACTTTTTCATATTTTTAACGAATCCATAATGGTTTCATGTAGAACATAGAGAGAATATAAGTGCTTCAACTTTCTGTATTCATTTTTTTAGATTTTATCTCCGATGATTATCGGAAATGAACTAAAAACCGAACTATCGACATTCTGTGGACGTTAATTCATAAAATATACTTGCTTCATTGTTATAAGTATTAAAAGAAGTCCATCCTATATCCAAGCCCCCTGCTATGAAGAGCAAAGTGTGGGATTGTTTTACAGTTCCTTCATTTCTTATGTATTTGTTGTTGTATTTATTAGATGATGTGCGCCACCACCATTTCCTTCATGTATTTCCTCAGTCATCTATAAATAACGTTGCAGGTTTCAGGAATTGTTTTAGTTAATAATTGCGATGACACAACAGCACTGAAACTGAGATTCTCTTAACGTCTGCCAGTGGTTTGAAATCATAAATTAGCTAACAGCCTCTCCTCGCAGCTTACAGCGTCTCTCACAAATGTATTCTTTTTCGTTAAGAATGAGTTGATAATGCTCAGCTGCTCCCAATTGCATGATTCATCCACTCTTAAATCATTATGAAACTCATCGGATCCCACCTGCTTAAGTAGCAGGGACTGGGTGAATTTCTTTCCTAGCATGAGACACATGTTTGCCCACAGCTTTCTCTCGGCTCTTTTTGGCTTCGTTACCTCTTCTACACGAACCTGTGGTCCTTCCCTTTGTGTCTGTGTGTGTGTGTGGGGGGGGGGGGGGGGGGCTGCGCGCCTCAACGATAAGATAGCCGTACCGTAGGAAAGCCACAGCGGAGGGGTACCTATTGAGAGACCAGACAAACCTGTGATTCCTGAAGAGGGGCAGCAAGCTTTTCAGTAATTGCAGGCCAACAGTCTGGATGATTGACTGATCTAGCCTTGTAAGACCATCCAAAATGGCCTCGCTGTGCCGATACTGAGAACGGCTAAAAGCAAGGAAAACTACAGCCGTAATTTTTCCAGAGGGCATGCAGCTCTACTGTTAGCTTAAATGACGATGGCATCCTCTTGGGTAAAATATCACAGAGGTAAAATAGTCCCCCATTCGGATCTCCGGCGGGGACTACTTAGAAGCAAGTCATCATCTGGAGACACAAAACTGGCGTTCTACGGATTGGAGGGTGCAATGTTTGATCTCTTAGTCGAGCAGGTATGTTACAAAATTTAAAAAGGGAAATGGGTAGGCTGCAGTTAGATACTGGGAGAATTAGCGAAATTCGGTGGCAGGTGGAACAGGACTTTTGGTCAGGTGAATACAGGGCTGTAAATACAAAATCAAAAAGGGGTAATGCAGGAATAGGTTTAATAATGAATAAGAAAATAGGAACGCGTATAAGCTGTTATGAACAGCATAGTCAACGCATTATTGTAACCAAGATAGACATGAAGCCCACACTCACCACAGTAGTACAAATTTGTATGCCAACTTGTTCCGCAGATGATGAAGAGATTGAAGAAATGTATGATGTCCTAAAAGAAATCATTCAGACGAAAATTTAATAGTGATGAGTGACTGGACTTCGATATTAGGTAAAGGAAGAGAAGGAAAAATAGAAGGTGAACATGGACTGCGGGAAAGGAATGAAAGAGAAAGCCTCCTGGTAGAATTTTGCATAGAGCACAGTTTAGTTATATCTAACATCTGGTTTAAGAATCGTGAAAGAAGTACACGTGACCTGGAGACACGGAAAGATTTCACATTGATTATATAACAGTAAGACAGAGATTTAGGAAACAAACTTTAAATTTTAAGATATTTACAGAGCCAGATGAGGATTCTAACCACAGTTTATTGGATATGAAATGTAGATTAAAACTAAATAAATTGCAAATAGTTGGGAAATTTAGGAGATGGAACCTGGATAAGTTTAAAGAACCAGATGTTATTGAGAATTATAGAGGAAGCGTTAGGCAATACTTGACAATAACAAGGAGTACGGTAGAAGACAAATGGGTAGCGTTGAGAGATGAAATAGTGAAGGCAGCAGAGGATAAAATAGATAAAAAGACGAAGCCAAGTAGAAATCCTTGTATAACATAGGAAACACTGAACTTAAATGATGAAAAGAAAAAATATAAAATAATGTTTAAATGAAGCAGACTGAAGGACATACAAACGTCTTAAACAATCTGATTGACAGGATGTGCACAATGGCTAAGCGGCAATGGCTAAAGGACAAATGTAAGAAATTGAAGCATACATCACTGGAGAAAAGATAGAAACCGCCTACAGGAAAATTAAAGAGGCCTTTGGAGAAAAACCATCCTAAGATAAGAAGGATAAGCTGAAAGGTGGAGGGAGTATACAGAGGGTCTATACAAGCGAGATAAACTTGCAGGAAATATTATAGAAGCAGAAGTGGACTTAGACGAAGATAAGGTGGGAGACATGGTACTGTAAGAAGAATTTGACAGAGTTCTGAAAGACCTAAGTCGAACCAAGGACACGGCAGTAGACGACATTCCTTCAGAACTGCTGATAACCTTTGGAGAGCCATCCATGAATAAACTCTTCCATGTAGTGTGCAAGATGTATGAGACAGGCAAAATACCCTCAAACTTCAAGAAGAATATAATAATTCCAATTCCAAAGAAATCAAGTGCTGACAGGTGTGAATATGAGCGAACTGTTAGTTTAATAAGTCGTGTTGGCCAAATGCTAGCATGAATTCTTTGCAGAAGAGTGGAAAAACTGGTAGAAGCAGACTTTAGGGAAGATCAGTTTGGATTCCGGAGAAATGCAGGAACATGCGAGGCAAATCTGTACCTACGACTTCTCTTGAAAGATAGGTTAAGGAAAGACAAACCTACGTTTATAGCGTTTGTAGACTTAGAGAAAGCTTTTGACAATGTTGACTGGAATACTCTCTTTGAAATTCTGGAGATGGCAGAGGTAAAATACAGGGAACGAAAAATTATTTACAACTTGTACAGAAACCGGAGGGCAGTTATGTGATCGAGGGGCACGAAAAGGAAGCATTGGTTGAGAAGGGAGTGTGAAAGGGATGCAGCCTATCCCCGATGTTTTCAATCTGTACACTGAGCAAGCAATAAAGGAAACTAGAAAAAGTTTAGCGTAGGAATTAAAGGCCAGGAAGAAAAAATAAAAACTTTGAGGTTTCCCGATGATACTGTAATTTTCTCAGAGAGAGCAAAGGACAGAAGGACAGTTGAACGGAATGGACAGTGTCTTGAAAAGAGGATATAAGATGAACATAACAAAAGCAAAACAAGATAATGGAATGTAGTCAAATTAAATCAGGTGATGTTGAGAGAATTATATTAGGAAACGAGAGGCTTAAAGTGGCAGATGAGTTTTGCTATTTGGGAAGCAAAACAAGTGATGATGGTCGAAGCAGAGAGGGTGTAAAATATAGACTGGCAATGGCAAGAAAAGCGTTTTAGAAGAAGAGAAATTTGTTAGTATCGAGAATAGATTTAAGTGCCAAGAAATCCTTTCTGAAAGTGTTTGTATGGAATGTAGCCATGTGTGGAAGTGAAACATGGACGATAAACTATTTAGACAAAAAGAGAACAGAAACTTTTGAAATGTGGTGTTACAGAAGAATGCTGAAGATTAGATGGGTAGATCACGTAACTAATGAGAAGATACTGAATAGAACTTGGGAGAAAAGAAATTCGTGGCACAACTTGACTTGGAGAAGGGATAGGTTGATAGGATATATTCTGAGACATCAACGGATTACCAATTTATTACTGGAGGGAAGAGTGTGTATATGTGTGTGTGTGTGTGTGTGTGTGTGTGTGTGTGTGTGTGTGGAGGGGTGGTAAAAATCATAGAGGGAGACGAAGAGGTGAACACTATAAGCAGATTCGGAAGGATGTAGGTTGCAGTAGTTATTCAGAGATGAACAGGCTTGCACAGGATAGAGTAGAATGGAGAGCTGCATCAAACCAGTGTTAGGACTGAAGACCAATATAACAACCTCTAAAACTGTCATGGCGAATCCCTGTTTTTGTTTGTGTGTAAAACCAAACCGGATCTTGTCGAACATAAATTCAATGAAGTTGTTGTTGTTGTTGTGGTCTTCAGTCCTGAGACTGGTTTGATGCAGCTCTCCATGCTACTCTATCCTGTGCAAGCTTCTTCATCTCCCAGTACTTACTGTAACCTACATCCTTCTGAATCTGTTTAGTGTATTCATCTCTTGGTCTCCCTCTACGATTTTTACCCTCCACGCTGCCCTCCAATACTAAATTTGTGATCCTTCGATGTCTCAGAACATGTCCCACCAACCGATCCCTTCTTCTTGTGAAGTTGTGCCACAAACTCCTCTTCTCCGCAGTTCTATTCAATATCTCCTCATTAATTATGTGATCTACCCATCTAATCTTCAGCACTCTTCTGTAGCACCACATTTCGAAAGCTTCTATCCTCTTCTTGTCCAAACTATTTATCGTCCAAGTTTCACTTCCATACATGGCTACACTCCATACAAATACTTTCAGAAACGACTTCCTGACACTTAAATCTATACTTCATGTTAACAAATTTCTCCTCTTCAGAAACGCTTTCCTTGCCATTGCCAGTCTACATTTTATATCCTCTCTACTTCGACCATCATCAGTTATTTTGCTCCCCAAATAGCAAAACTACTTTACTACTTTAAGTGTCTCATTTCCAATACCCTCAGCATCACCCGACTCAATGAACTTAAGAAAAACAAACACCTTAAGAAAAACAAATCACAACATTATGACGGCGCTGTAGTCGCTGAGTTCAGTCGGTCGGTACGTGTCTGGGCCGCCACGAAACTGGTCGGTGAGTCGATCGGACTGCCGATAAATTGGTGCGTATGTAGGGGCCTTTGGGTGGCAAGACAACGACCCACGGCTGCCCTTCTGTGCCAATTCAACTGCTGCCGATTAGTATCAGCAACATCGCCGCAGAACATAAATTCCTAAAAAGTGTTCTGGCGTGCCTTCTTCATTGTTTTATAAATGGTGTCCCAGAAGGAATGATCTGTTTCCATAGATATCACAGGAAATATCACTCGAAGCAAAAAAATCCAGTGAACATGGGCTCTAAAATATATGACTTAAGAGCTATGAGCACATTTTCATCCTCTGCTACCGTAAAACACATTCCTTCTACTGGACAACTAGTCATAGCTCTTAAAGCATTCATTTTACATCCCATGTTTACGAGACCTCATTCCAAAATACGCAAAGAAAAAGCTTCGCAGTGGCGGTGATGGAGTGCTCATAGCTCCTAAGAGAAACATTGTGGAGCCGTTGTTTATTAGACTTTTTTGCTTTTCATGTTCCTGTCGTATCCCTGAATTCTGACCCTTACTCCTGGGACACCCAGTATTTGGGAGAAAATCACGGATGCGCCTCACTGTCAGAGCACCATCCTATCGTTTCTTCCAGAGCTGGAGGATCGAATTGTCAATTTGCTCCTTGAAATTTCGTGGCAGATCAAAACTGTGTGCGGGAGCGAGACTCGAACTCGGGACCTTTGCCTTTCGCAGGCAAGTTCTCTATCATCTGAGCTACCCATGCACGACTCAGGACCCGTCCTCACTGCTTCAATTCTGCCAGTACCTCGTCTCCTATCTTCCAAACTTTCTGCTTGCTTGTGACCTAATTTCGTGTTAAATTTAGCACTTCATTACGTTCTTTCTACAGCCAATACGTCGTCACTTGTTTTCTTAGCTGGAGATCGACAGGACATATTCCAATTTTACCTACAAAGCCTCAATTAATTATCACTTCTTATATCTGACATCTACACGAGGCGAAAATTTTTAGGATCGAAAGAATACACTGGAGTAGTTGTCGGGGTGACAGCGGGACACCCGTTCAGCCATCCAGAATTAGATGTCCCACGATTACTCCAAATACATCCAGCAAAATGAAAGGCTAGATTTCCTTTCCCATGCTCCCCCAATCCGAGCACATGCTCTATCTCTATAGACCTCATCATCGACGAGACGATAAACCATAATCTCCCTTCCTTCTTCTTCTTCTTCATCTGCCCCTGGTGGTCTGCCCCATATCGTGGATGTACCGCACCAACGGCTGTCCCATCTTTTGGGTTGTCGTCCGGGTAATTGCACCCTTGCAGGCGTCGTTGTTTACAAATATCAGCTAGTCTCTCCACATGATCCACCCAATTTCGTTTCCTTGTCTTCATCGATTTATTTATATTTTGTATTCCACACTGTTCTCTTATCGAGACATTTGTTATTTTGTGCCACATGGTTATTGCTTGGATCTGTCTTAGTATCTGCATTTCCACTGCCGTTAACTTTTGTTGTATCCTTTTCGTTTCTCCTCTAGTTTCAGTTGCATATGTCAAAACAGCAGCACCACTGTTTTAATTTTTATTTTCGCCTCTGTGGTCATAATTTATTTCTCCATACAGTATTTTGCAGGCGTCCGGCCACCCTTACTGCCTTTGTCACTTGATTTTTCACTTCCACGCTGAAGTCTTTATAATTCGTGATAACAGTCCCTGTTGTTGTTGATGTTGTGGTCTTCAGTCCTGAGACTGGTTTGATGCAGCTCTCCATGCTACTCTATCCTGTGCAAGCTTCTTCATCTCCCAGTACTTACTGCAACCTACATCCTTCTGAATCTGTTTAGTGTATTCATCTCTTGGTCTCCCTCTACGATTTTTACCCTCCACGCTGCCCTCCAATACTAAATTGGTGATCCCTCGATGTCTCAGAACATGTCCTACCAACCGATCCCTTCTTCTTGTGAAGTTGTGCCACAAACTCCTCTTCTCCGCAGTTCTATTCAATATCTCCTCATTAATTATGTGATCTACCCATCTAATCTTCAGAATTCTTCTGTAGCACCACATTTCGAAAGCTTCTATTCTCTTCTTGTCCAAACTATTTATCGTCCATGTTTCACTTCCATACATGGCTACACTCCATACAAATACTTTCAGAAACGACTTCCTGACACTTAAATCTATACTCGATGTTAACAAATTTCTCTTCTTCAGAAACACTTCCTTGCCATTGCCAGTCTACATTTTATATCCTCTCTACTTCGGCCATCATCAGTTATTTTGCTCCCCAAATAGCAAAACTCCTTTACTACTTTAAGTGTCTCATTTCCTAATCTAATACCCTCAGCATCTCCCGACTCAATTCGACTACATTCCATTATCCTCGTTTTGCTTTTGTTGATGTTCATCTTATATCCTCCTTTCAAGACGCTATCCATTCCGTTCAACTGCACTTCCAAGTCCTTTGCTGTCTCTGACAGAATTACAATGTCATCGGCGAACCTCAAGGTTTTTATTTCTTCTCCATGGATTTTAATACCTACTCCAAATTTTTCTTTCGTTTCCTTCACTGCTTGCTCAATATACAGATTGAATAACATCGGGGACAGGCTACAATCCTGTCTCACTCCATTCCCAACCACTGCTTCCCTTTCATGCCCCTCAACTCTTATAACTGCCATTTGGTTTCTGTACAAATTGTAAATAGCCCTTCGTTCCCTGTATTTTACCCCTGCCACCTTCAGAATCTGAAAGAGAGTATTCCAGTCAACATTTTCAAAAGCTTTCTCTAAGTCTACAAATGCTAGAAACGTAGGTTTGCCTTTCCTTAATCTAGCTTCCAAGATAAGTCGTAGGGTCAGTATTGCCTCACGTGTTCCAAAATTTCTACGGAATCCAAACTGATCTTCCCCGAGGTCGGCTTCTATTAGTTTTTCCATTCGTCTGTAAAGAATTCGCGTTAGTATTTTGCAGCCGTGACTTATTAAACTGATAGTTCGGTAATTTTCACGTCTGCCAACACCTGCTTTCTTTGGGATTGGAATTATTATATTCTTCTTGAAGTCTGAGGGTATTTCGCCTGTCTCATAGATCTTGCTCACCAAATAGTAGAGTTTTGTCAAGACTGGCTCTCCCAAGGCTGTCAGTAGTTCTAATGGAATGTTATCTACTCCCGGGGCCTTGTTTCGACTCTGGTCTTTCAGTGCTCTGTCAAACTCTTCACGCAGTATCATATCTCCCATTTCATCTTCCTCTGCATCCTCTTCCATTTCCATAATATTGTCCTCAAATACATCGCCCTTGTATAGACCCTCTATATACTCCTTCCACCTTTCTGCTTTCCCTTCTTTGCTTAGAACTGGGTTTCCATCTGAGCTCTTGATACTCATACAAGTGGTTCTCTCTTCTCCAAAGGTCTTTTTAATTTTCCTGTAGGCAGTATCTATCTTACCCCTAGTGAGATAAGCCTCTACATCCGTAAATTTGTCCTCTAGCCATGCCTGCTTAGCCATTTTGCACTTCCTGTCGATCTCATTTTTGAGACGTTTGTATTCCTTTTTGCCTGCTTCATTTACTGCATTTTTATATTTTCTCCTTTCATCAATTAAATTCAATATTTCTTCTGTTACCCAAGGATTTCTACTAGCCCTCGTCTTTTTACCTACCTGATGGTCTGCTGCCTTCACTACTTCATCCCTCCTGGATTCTTCCATGTATACAACCTTCTTTTATGATTCTTGAACCAAGTGTTAGCTATGATTAAGTTGTGCTCTGTGCAAAATTCTACCAGGCGGCTTCCTCTTTCATTTCTTACCCCCAATCCATATTTACCTACTATGTTTCCTTCTCTCCCTTTTCCTACTACCGAATTCCAGTCACCCATGACTATTAAAATTTCGTCTCCCTTCACTATCTGAATAATTTCTTTTATTTCATCATACATTTCTTCAATTTCTTCGTCATCTGCAGAGCTAGTTGGCATATAAACTTGTACTACTGTAGTAGGCGTGGGCTTCGTGTCTGTCTTGGCCACAATAATGCATTCACTATGCTGTTTGTAGTAGCTTACCCGCATTCCTATTTTTTTATTCATTATTAAACCTACTCCTGCATTACCCCTATTTTACTTTGTATTTATAACCCTGTATTCACCTGACCAAAAGTCTTGTTCCTCCTGCCACCGAACTCCACTAATTCCGACTATATCTAAGTTTAACCTATCCATTTCCCTTTTTAAATTTTCTAACCTACCTGCTCGATTAAGGTATCTGACATTCCACGCTCCGATCCGTAGAACGCCAGTTTTCTTTCTCCTGATAACGACGTCCTCTTGAGTAGTCCCCGCCCGGAGATCCGAATGGGGGACTATTTTACCCAAGAGGACGCCATCATCATTAACCATACAGTAGAGCTGCATGTCCTCGGGAAAAATTACGGCTGTAGTTTCGCCTTGCTTTCAGCCGTTCGCAGTACCAGCACAGCAAGGCCGTTTTGGTTAGTGTTACAAGGCCAGTTCAGTCAATCATCCAGACTGTTGCCCCTGCAACTACTGAAAAGGCTGCTGCCCCTCTTCAGGAACCACACGTTTGTCTGGCCTCTCAACAGATACCCCTCCGTTGTGGTTGCACCTACAGTACGGCTATCTGTATCGCTGAGGGACGCAAGCCTACCCACCAACGGCAAGGTCCATGGTTCATGGGGTCCCTAAATAATTAAAATCGTCACTTGTTCTATTGATGTACCATCTACTTTTAATTTAAATTGTGCTGATGCTTTTTATTTTACCATATTCTTAGTTTGTTTTTAGATGAGATTTGTATGTTATGGTTTAGCTGCTTTATTAAGCTGGTGAAGTAAGCTTTGTAAATTAGCTTCATTATTTGCTATCAGTACAGTATCATCAGAATAACATATAATATTTACCACTTTGTTTCCCATTTTATAACCCAGTTTCTCTCTTACATCATCAATGATGTGGTCCATTATTAAGCTGAACAGAAGTGGGTATGATAAGTCTCCTTGTGTAGTTCCTTTATCTAGCATAATTTCATCTGTGAATCCTTCGTGTGTTTTAATTCTCGTTTTACTACCTGCATATATATAAACGCATTAGTACTCTCTTGTCGATTAAGGTTTGAATTGAATCCTTATACCACCTTAGCGGTGGTGGGCAGGTTTGTATGTCTCAGGCGAAGCTGAGTCCCCCTAGGAGCTTCCTTCTTGGGAGCATTGCGCCCTTAGGTAAGTCTGACATTACTTGCATTTACTTGTGTCAGGCTTCTGTTTTCTTTCCCCTGGGCCTCCCTTGGATAACTCTTGTTTTTTCCACCACAACGGTATTAGGTTTCGAGGCTCGAGGCTGTCTTTCATTTTCCTCTTCATTATCTACCTTCAGGGGAGGCTGCTCACAGAAATAATAATAAGCCTCGGAATAGGACCGATGGTATTCCTTCCTATCAGTATTATGTAGGGAGTACCGGACGCAACTGTTTGTATTTCTCCGTACCAGTTTTGGAAAGTGCCCGTGAAATTCTACTTCTTCTTCATTCTGCCCGTATTAGGCATTTACCTGTTACGCCCTCCCGGCTGAAATTATCGATCTTTTTACGTTTTTCTCTGACTCCCTAAAGTTGTCCTGCGCACTGGGTAATAATTCATCGTTAATTTTGGTACTCTATCTTCCATTCTGCTCCTTGAGTTTTTCACTCCCAGTCCTTCTCTGATGTCAGCATTCCTCTTTGTGGGTAGTGCGTAACCAGCTACTCTTCTTAGGAATCGAATCTCAAATGCTCATATTCCTTGTATATTTCTTCTTCTTAGAGTCCACGGCTAACTTCCGTACGCCATGGACGATATTGACATTTACAGCTTACGACTGTAGCGTTATTTTCAGCTTCTAGAACCAACAGAGCTAAAGTAAGAAAGAAAACTTTACTCAAGTTCTACAAAACGATGTCGATGCTCTCCGCTCGATGGTGATACACTGCGTTCAGTACTCGTCAACCGCGGCGTTTGGGGTCAGAGCATGACGTTATAACACCCGATGATGGCCATATATGAGCCCGAAACCGGACGTGTTCTAAATAAAAGAACCTTACAAATGCAGCAGTATTTTCAGCTTTTGGTATAATGTTCAGCTGCGGATGTTCCTCCGACAGGTTGGTTCTATGGATTGTTCTATTAATGTAATTAAATCTTTCTACTTTCAGTTGCATGTCCACTTCTGTCAATAATGAGACATTATTTCCTAGGATGTAGAACGATATCATTTTTTCTGTTTCCTGATCATTTACAATTATTTTGCTCGGAACTAACTCCCGGCCCCTGAAAGCCAGAACTTTTGCAATCTTCAAGATACTAATCGATTATATATCTTAGCTGTTGTGGATAAAATATGAGCAGCTGTTTGGATTGTGTTCTCGTTAACAGCAAACGCAATCTGATAATCAGCAAAGTGTAATGTCATAGAATAATTACTTTCGTTGAAGTCATAAGTATAAAAACTTAATGTATTTACCTATTGCCTCAGTTTGTCATCAGAATAGACATTAAAAAGAATTGCGGACAAATTTTATCCTTGATTTACTCCAATATTTGTCCTCGTCTCAGATTTTCCATCTCCTGCAGTGCCGATTTCCGAACCTTCGTACGAGGATTATTCGGAAAGTAATGACCGAATCACCATAGCTAATTGAATGTCGTGCGAATATTGGAACGTATCTGCGAACCAGTTACCGGCATGCCTTTCTCGCCAAACGACGAAGCCATTTGTATTGCTATTGTCGCAGTGCGCTGTTTACAGTGTCAGTTCAAAATGTTGAAAAGAATTCATCAGTCCTCCGACTGTGAAATACGGAGAGTGATTCGGTTTCTGACAGCAAGAAACTCTGCAAACACGGAAATCTATCTACAGACAAGTGAGGTGGGTGGCACCAATGCGATGAGTGGCAGCAACGTGCGTGAGTGGGTGAGAGCTTTCAAGAACGGACAGCGAAATGTCCGTGATGAACAGTGATCAGGCCGATCATCAGTGATCTCATTGTACGAAAAGATTCTTGAAGACCGGTGATTCACAATTTCAACTTAAACACTGGAATCACCGAGTGTGGGTAGAACGACATTGCACAGAATTGTCTCTGAAAAGTAACAATTTCAAAAATTGTGCGCACCTTGGGTTCCCAGGTTGCTGACCGAGAAACACAAAATTTCCGAACGGCTTGTGCTCTTGATTTTTTTCGTACCGATATCGTAAGGAAGGTGAGCAATTTTTAGACAGCATTGTCGCAGAGGAAGAGACGTGGCAAGTGCCTAGCAACAGATGACGAGGTGAAAAAAGCAGTTAAAGACCGGTTATCCTCACAGGCGGCAGGCGTCTATGACTTAGGGATACAAAAGCTTGTAGAATGTTACAAGAAATATTTAAACAAATATGGAAACTATGTAGAAAAATGAAGAAACATGTAAGGAATTAAACAAAAACAGTCCTTTAAAAAAATCTGTGATGTTTTATAAGAAATCGGACCTTACTTTCCGAATAAAGCTCGGACGTGCTTTCTACTACCTTTTTTATGTGCAGAGATATTCCTCTTTTGATCATTATCTTAACTAAGTACTTCCAGAGAAGGAATTACTAGTTGGAAATGGAATATTATAAACGGTACGACGTCTATAATAAGCCATGAGATACTTGTTTGTAAACCCGTTTGTGTTTCGCAACAAGGAAATGCCTGCCACCTCGACATTAATGGCGTTACGTTGAGAAACAGTAGTCCTCGTTGATGTGTCCACTGTTCACAGTGCAGGACATTACTTTGTTCACACCTATCGAAATCACACAGAGGTAAGACAGTGGAGTAGCATTCGGGAGGACGGTGTGTCAAATCGCCACCTGGACATCTAGATTTAGTTATTTGCGGTTCCTCCTCATCGCTTAAGCCAAATGCCGCCGGCATGGTTGCTTTGAAAAGGGCACGACCGATTTCCTTCCTCAGTCTTTTCCAATTTAGCGTTGTGCCCCACCACAAATTATCTTGTTATAGATGGAAGATGGAACCCTATACTTCTCACCTTTCTTATAACGGGGGTGAGTCAAATGAAAACCTTAAATATTTTTTAAAATATTATTGTGTAGAAGTGGTACAAAGCTGTACCACTTTTCAACATAATCTCCCCCACGCTCAATGCTAGTCCTTCAGAGCTTACAAAGTGCATAAATTCCTTCAGAAAAAAATTCTTTTGGTAGTCTGCGCAACCACTCATGCACCGCGTGGCGTACCTCTTCATCAGAACGGAACTTCTTTCCTCCCATTGCGTCTTTGAGTGGTCCAAACATATGTAAATCACTTGGGGCAAGGTCTGGTGAATATGGTGGATGAGGAAGACACTCAAAATGCAGGTCTGTGATTGTTGCAACTGTTGTACGGGCAGTGTGGGGCCTTGCATTGTCATGTTGCAAAAGAACACCTGATGACAGCAATCCACGTCGCTTTGATTTGTTTGCGGGCCGCAGACGATTTTTTAGGAGATCTGTGTATGATGCACTGGTGACAGTGGCCCCTCTAGGCATGTAATGCTCCAAAATGACGCCTTTTTTGTCCCTGCTGGTGGTTCCGTTCGAAACTTCTTTGGTTTTGGTGATGAGGAATGGCGCCATTCCTTGCTCGCTCTCTTCGTTTCCGGATGGTAGAAGTGAACCCAGGTTTCGTCCCCAGCAACGATTCTTGCAAGGAAGCCATCACCTTCTCGTTCAAAGCGCCGAAGAAGTTCTTCACAAGCATCAACACGTCGTTCTCTCATTTCAGGAGTCAGCTGCCGTGGCACCCATCTTGCAGACACGTTGTGAAACTGGAGCACATCATGCACAACGTGGTGTGCTGACCCATGACTAATCTGTAAACATGCTGCAATGTCATTCAGTGTCACTCGGCGGTTTTCCTTCACTATGGCTTCAACTGCTGCAATGTTCTGTGGAGTCACAACTCGTTGTGCCTGACCTGGACGAGGAGCATCTTCCACTGAAGTCACACCATTTGCGAACTTCCTACTCCATTCGTAGACTTGCTGCTGTGACAAATATGCATCACCGTACTGAACCTTCATTCGTCGATGAATTTCAATAGGTTTCACACCTTCACTACGCTAAAACCGAATAACAGAACGCTGTTCTTCCCTGCTGCAAGTCGCAAGTGGGGCGGCCATCTTTACACTGATACTGCGACGGTATGTGTGCATCTGCACTATGCTGCCACCTACAGGCCATTCTGCACGCTGTTTGTAGCACGCTTACCAACTTACAGGATAACGGTGCGAAATTTCGATTCGTTATTACAAATTTAAGGTTTTCATTTGACTCATCCTCGTACTATCTACATTTACGAAAATGTTTCACGAATAGTGAACTGCCTTCAGTTGCAACTGAATATCAGGAA
Source organism: Schistocerca nitens (assembly GCF_023898315.1). Taxonomy (NCBI): domain Eukaryota; kingdom Metazoa; phylum Arthropoda; class Insecta; order Orthoptera; family Acrididae; genus Schistocerca; species Schistocerca nitens. The sequence continues at coordinate 297,692,568 of NC_064618.1, read as the reverse complement.
GATTTCCCGAACAAAAAACTGTTTAAGGAATGTTTTGTGCAACTTGTAATAGTGCTGCGAAATGCAATTAGTTTTGTGTATCACACGCTAACATGTAAACGTACTACTTTAGTCTGACATTAAACAAACGATTGTAATTTACAATACCGGTCCTGCATGTTCTCATTCGGGGTACGTTGCAGTGGCAATCTCTCTTTAGAGTAGCTCTTCTCTTGACCGATGTGTTTGCCGATAGTAGCAGGCGGTGAAACCCACAGCAGTCACATCATTCGCAACATCTGTACTTGTGCCCTGCTTTGCTTGGACGGTAAGCTTCTTCGTTATATCACGTTGGTTGTCCTTAATACACCGCCGTTTACATAGTTTCCACGACAATTATTCACAATGATTCCCTCGCTCCATTCACAGAACAGTTGCATCACTGAGATTCGTAATTCTAGGTGGTCCATACGTGCAGAAAACATCTAAATCAAAAACAAATGGACAGAAAGAAATTTAACGTCAATGATATGAGATGGGAGAGGGCTAAACTCTGTTAGGCTTTGTTACCAACATGGAGACCATTTTGGAAGTCTCCATCTTGGTTGCAACTCGTCAAGATAGACGTCAAACAGATAGAGAATTACAGCGCTAACAGGAAAGAGGAGCACCCGTGTTATTGCAGAAGATTTCAAGAAACGCATCCAGACAGTTCACCATTACTCAAAGTGCGGTGGTGTAACTTCTCGCGAAATTTCATGAGATTGGCTCTGTCGCAGACACAACAAAATCTGCACGATCGATAATAGCCTCAGATGAACCAACATCATCCGTTGTTCTGTCATCGCTTAATAAGAGTCTAGAGCGCAGTACCCGCCGCATGTACATTAGTAGCAGTCTGTGGTCGGCATTACAGCAACAATGAAAATTTTAGAACCACGTAAATGACACCCTTACGAAATGCAAATATTATAACATCTCACTGAGGACGACCCAGATGTCGGTTTCACATTCTGGAATGGGTGGCAGACAGGCTGGAAGAAAACTGTAGTTACCCATATGACATACTGTTCATGGGTGAAGCGTCCGCCTGCTTAGCTGGGTGGTAACGTGCTTGCCTCCCATGCACTGGGCCCGGGTTCGAGTCCCGGCCGGATTGGAGGTTTTCTCCACTCGGGGACTGGGCGAAGAAGCTATATGAAACTGTTAGGGGAACACCGCTGCGGAAGTATGAAGCACGGCATCCATATCTATCATGGAAGATTGCTTGGCAGAACATCTCTGCCCGTTACCTGTGCCCTCAAGTCAAAGCTACGTGGTATAAAGTTGTTAAAAGGGCAATTCCGACTAATGAAAAGTTGCACAGGTTACATCTAATTCAGTCCAACTTGTGTGCCACTTGTGGTGAGGTAGACAGTGTAGAACATCTCATCACGTGCCCCCGCTTCAAATCAGTGTGGGATGTCGCACAGAACATGCTACGGCTCCCGATCCGCACATCGATCTACTGTTTCGATGCTTCCACGATCGTCACCCCAGATTTCGCGCCTTTTCCTGCCAGTAAGCGGGCGGCGACTACCTGGATTGTCGCACATGCAACACACGCCATCTTTCACCTGGATATTACGGACGCAGTTCAATTCCTGGTGTACGTGTGGGACCAGCACCAGGATTTGCAAGGGCATATACGTTACCGAGAGACTTTACAGAACTTCGTGAAGCTAGCACTCACTCCATGCTGTTTTTCCGAAATTTATGTCTACTACTGTGAGATTCTGATGCAGAGACTGTGACGGATAATAGTGAACATTGTATTCCGGACAGTTTCTTTCTGAGTAGTTGCAGTACTGTTCATTCTTACTTCAGAGACAATAGGATTGGTACATTTCTCGATACCCACCTGTACATAATATGCTAGATAAAAAAGTATAACTTGCAAGTTGGTTACTATTTTATATTTTTGTTTAAGTTGAAAGGTACTGAAAAGATACAACAATAAAGTAATTTAAAAAAAGGTGTTGTGTTGTTCTCATCATCATTTCGTCCTCATCACCACCCGCAAGTTGCCCAATGTGGCGACGACTGTAATAAGACTTCCACGTGGCGGCAGAACCCGACTGGAACATCCCGGACAGCAACGTCATACGATCATTTCTTTTTTTTTTTATGGGTGAAGCCAGTTTATTTGTGAACGGAGAGACAAATAAACAGAATCACTGATACTGGTCAGATATCAGCTGTCACTGGATGGATCTATCGAAGGTAGTTGTTGCATCGAAAGTGGTGGTTTCGTGTGGAATGTTGGGTTCTCGCGCTGTTGGGCCCTACTGCTTTGACGATAAACTAACTGCAGCTCATTGTCTGCAGCTGTTAGACGAGGAAGTGCTGCCGTCACTGCTGTCTGAAGAAGGGATAGTTGCAGCTTTGTTTCAGCACCATGAGTTTCCCCTGAAGTGAAGAGGTGTTAGGATTCCGGTGGAGTGGGCACCACGATTTCTGGGTATCAGCCCTTTACATTTGTGTCAGTGTGCCATGTGAAAGTAAGCTACTTGTGTATGTCGTGAAGATCAGGAACCTGGAAAACCTCAGAGAGTGGACGGTTGACGTTTGTGCTCGCATTCCGATGCATATCGAAAGCTGCAAACAACTTGTTTGACCTCAACCCAAGCACATAACTGTCACGCCTCGGTAACGATGCCCTAGAAACATTCCTCTTGTTACGCAAAATTTTGACTCATGAAGGAACAACAACGCTATCTGACTGTCATTAATGTGATACTAAACAGTAGGCAAAACTTTCACAGAGCAACGAAACATAAAAAGAGGTATGTAACACGTTTTTAAGTACTGCAAAGTTACGACCAGTATGTTCAATCATTCTAACAGAATGTGAAAGTATATCTGCGTTTTCTCTTACAGAGGAAACACATTCGATTCAGACCGAACATTTTATGGCCTGACACCTATTCTTAAAAATCAAGAACCATAAAAGCCCCACTCAACATATTCAGGGCTGCAGCTCGGGTCTTTATGTGCTCATCTAGATAATCAAACTTTAACTGCCCAGTTACGCGATTGGTCAGCAAGGCTCCACGGTGAAAGAATACCATGCAGATATACTTAAAGTGTCAACCAAAGGTGTAACCTCAATGACAGACGAGAACATTCCGTAAGAGTCTTTGCATCATGCTACCACACAGACGGCTATCATATGTTGGTTAAAGTCCATAAAGAACGGGTGAAGCGTGTAACAACCTTACAACATGCTGGACAACACGTCGAGCACATCATGTAGCCTTTATGTGTTGTCACCAGCAATTGCCTTGTTCTGTACAAAACGCAACGTAACTCGAGAATGAATCTATGCTTAAATGAAAGACAACATTGTTTTTCCCTTGTCATTCTCTGTCTGTCTGATGTACCACGTGATCGCTGCACCTTTAGAAACATTACGAGTAGCATCCAAGATGGTGGCTTCCGTGATGGCCTCGTGTTGGTTACATAAGAGTCAAAGCTCCCCCCCCCCTCACCCCCCCTCTCCCACCGCACACTACATGACGTTAAATTTTTGTTTATACACATGTTCTCATTTTACAAGAGTGCCTCTCTAATGGGCCACCTGTATTTACGAGCCTCAGCGGTGACGCTGCTGTGTGATGGAGCAAAGGATTCACTGTCAGTAACTGTCATGAAAACTATGGAAACGATGATGTATAGTAGTCAACCGGCGTACTATAAAGAAAAAAATTGTCATCCAACTAAACCAGGGCAAAACTGTAAGTGTTATGTGGGATGTGATTGTTGTGGGTTTGATTGCCTACTGCTGACGGCAAACAAATCAGCGAATAGAAAAGTTACTCTAAAGAGTGATAGTCACTGGAATGTAGCCAGTATAACATGCACCTCCGTAATGTAAATTATAAACTGTCGCTAAGCCATATCTTCGCAATATTCTTTCTTCCAAGAGCGCTCGTCTTGCAGGTTTCGCAGGAGAGCTTCTGTTAAATTTGGAAGGTAGGATACGACGAACTGGAGGAAGTAAAGCTGTGAGGACGGGTCGGATTCGGGCTAGGGTAGCTCAGACGGTGGAGCTCCTGCCTGCGAAAGGCAGGGGCCAGAGATTTACGTATAACATCTCTGAGAAATCCAGCAATCATAACGCTGTGCTGACTACATAGTTTTGCATACATGAACACATAAAGAAAATCTGTTAACCAAATTATGTGGTTTACCAGGCCTGACAAGAAGAAAGCAGATTGGTCGCATTACTAAGAAACTGTTTTCCCTGGTATCTTAGTATGCCTCTGCTTCTCTAATCTGAATTGTTTCCTTAATTATGAAGTATCAGGACGGACCAACTTTGTGGCTACACTGGAAAAAGTAATATACGAAATCTGATAAAAAAGAAATGGGACTTACCATGCAAATCTGTGTTCTTAGCAAATTTCTTCCGTTAGTAGTTGTCAGCTTCAAATTAGGACTATTTAAGTCTGCACATGTCTGCATACGTTACTTTCTCTATTCAAAATATATCTGTATATCGTTTCTGTGAGGCCGCGTAGAGGTTCAGCGATTTTTAACTTCCGGAGCAACGCATAAACACACTGTCTGTCAATTGCCATTGCGTTGATTGACTTTTAAGAAACTTGTGTCAGTGTAACAATACAGTTATAGGTCTAAACAACTTTTACCATTATCGTTTATTTTGTTAGTATTCCTAGTTTATTATGATATGACTGTCTCAGCGATCTGCACTGAGTAAGGCGCTTCCTGGTTTCTTTGACAGTTACACCTCTGTTTGTCAGTAATAGATCGTTTCTTAATTAATATCATTTAATGATCGGTGGTTTGAGTTCAGTAAGTACAACAGAGTAAAAATCAATTTTTGCTTAATTAATTCCTTCGTCGAGAACAATTACGCAATCCTAATAATGAAATCATGTAGCGTGATTCCAATAACACCTTGCGCTCAGAAATGATTCAGTCGCTGCACTCGATCTAATTCCCTGTGCACGTGACGAAACACACAGTAGAGCACCACTTTGACGTCGACTCTTAACGACGTCCTCCTGATGATTCTGCCGAACAACTCGAATCTACCCTGAACGACTAATCTTGTAACGGGAGGCGGTAACATGTTCGTAGATACCTCACTTGAACTGCGCGTCCACAAATATCTCAGCGTTAGTCCAGCAACGGGGTACATTTTGCTTGCAAAAAACGTGGTAGAAGATTTTATTTTTTAATCTTGTGTATATAGTTGACATTATGTTGAATCGAAGTTTTCGACCTCCAAAATCCTCGGGACAACTTTTTGTGGCCAAAAAAAAAATAAGAAATTTTGGTACTTTTTCAGGATTTCGCGTATTAATCGGTAACTGTGCATCTTACTGAAAATGTTACCTCTACCAAAATGAAAGAGCATTAAAGTTTGCGTCGAATGACCTATTTAAATCTCAAAATCGGTGCAGCGGTTTGGCCGCAATCAGTTGTCAAAGTTCGTTCATCTTTACCAGCTTAGCTGAAAAGTCGGCTCTAACGTCTGTAACATAAAAACGGCTACTTCAAATGAAAAATAAGAAGTTATCATAGTTATAGAGCATGAAATTTCGTGTTACAAAAGCATCTGGTTTTTCGGCTTTAGGTACTACGGAGCCAAAGCCAAAGAAATTCCATTTTGTTTTTCTTTTAAGTCATAGTTGTTCAATGAAATGTAATTTCTAGTGATAAGACGGCTCCCTAATGAGCTCATATGTGGTGTCTATGTGTATCTTTTTAACTTTTTTCACTCATTTGTATTTTTATTTGTTTTTATCCATGCATCAATTGGTAAAATTGGGTTGCAAAAATGAAAATCAAGTACTTAGTAATGACCAATAAAAGGGCACCAAAATATTAAAAAAAGATTAACATTTTATCAAATTTCGTTTGGGAGACTGTGGCAGGTCCCGGTCCAGAAGCCGATCTTCAGGATCCATTGCGGCACCTTCACCAACTTCCTCGTCCTGAAACATAGCCTCTGTCTCTTGCTAATCCTTGTCGGGCCCAATTTCCGGGGTGTTCTCGCAAGATAAGCTGCAACAGTGTTTGCACGTGAGGAGCTGTTAGGTCCAGATTTGCGACATCCACATAATGCTGTTTTGTCTTGCACAAGAAACCATCTTCAGTCGCGTATACGATGCTGCATCTCTCGTCATCGTGACGGGAAACAGGCCTGATAAGCTTTTCTTCCAGACCCACTGGCATGGATCAGTTTTTATCCCCCAGCCAAGATTGCACCTGGTGGGAGCATCGCAATGAGTGCCGCCTCCCTGCGTCCGATGTTGGCGGTAGCCTTTCATGTTTGAAAGATATTCTCGGGGCAGACTTTAGAAGAAGCTCGTATCTGAGCTGCTCCAAAGTCACGCAGTTCGAACCCCATACAGTGCTAACGTCAGCTGTTTTCCTGCCTTTGCCATTTAATCTTGAGAGGCGGAGGGTTTGACGTATTCAGCAGCGTGCACTTTGAGGTGTGGCTGTTGCGCCATAAGGTTTACTAATTTCCGTTTTCAGTAGCCAAAAAAGAGGACGTGGCATCACATCCTGTGAATGCATGACTGAAAAGGGCAGATCTAGGACCGAAATTGAAAGAATTAGTGGAATATCACCCTACTGCTGATTTTCCTCTTCCTGCTTTATGGAAGTACAGGTTGTAGTTGTTTCCTCGACCCATTAGGAGAGCAAGCACGCCAATGTTCTCGCTTACGATTGCCACACTGTCAGACTCAGCAACTTGGGAAACAGCTGTTTCCACAATTAATGAATCGGCATCTTCTTACGCCTGTAGCACTTGAATACCTCCCTCCTCAAATTTCCTCATGAGCATAAAAGTCAAGTGGTTATTGTTGCTCTTATTTACTAAAAACTTCTCCACTGCGACTGCAGCGTTTGTATCTTCATAGAAAAAGATATTTGATGAAGAACCTGGTGTCTTTAAATGACGAAATCATTCAGAAGAGTTTGTCCCCCTTTGCGAAGCATCAATTGGCAGGCCAATAGTTCAGAAGCTGAACATCTTCTTTCGCGATCAATGTTCTTGCCAGACTCCATAGCTGTGCAGGGAGAGACTGCCATGATTCCTCCCATGGAATGGAAAATATTCAACCTGTCAGTCGTGCAGATGTTAAAATCGGCATTATCAGAGATAAGCTGGATGATTTTTTCGCTGGGTGTTAAGATGCCGAGGTCGTGCAGTCGAGGAGGTCTCAAATACGGAAGCTTCGATTATTGGAGCTGAGAATCCAATTGCGCTAAGAGCATCGATAGTGAGTCTTGATCCGAATCTTTTGTACATGAATGTACTAAGGCCACTCAGTACGGAAGACAGAAATGCCCACCGAGAGGGGTGGCGCATTGGTTGGCACACTGGACTCGTATTCGGGAGGACGACGATTGAAACCCGCGTCCGGCCCCCTGCTTTGAGTTTTCCGTCATTTACCTCAATCGCTTCAGGCAAATACCGGGACGGTTCCTTTTAAACGGCACGGCCGATTTCCTTCCCCATCCTTCCCTAATCCGATGGGACCGATGACCTCGATGTTTGGTCCCCTCCGCCAAATCAACCAACCAACCAACCAACCAACGGAAATTACCGTGGCCTTACTACAGAAATCACTGCGTGCGACACAGCAAAACACTTTTTTTTTCCATTTATCAAGAGTTCATTTTGACTTACAAAAAAAAATAAAAAAAAAAAACGCAACAGTAAATGGAATTACTTTGACTTTTAAGGGTGTGAACGCTTAGTACTACCTGAAACTGAAAAGCTAGATGCCTTTGTGTAATGAAATTTCGTGCTCTACAACTACGATAACTTGACACTTTTCACTTGAAGTAGCCGTTTTTATGCTACAGGCGTTGGAGCCGACTTTTCCGCTAAACTGCACCGATTTTGACATTTATAGGTCATTCAACGCAAAATTTAATGCTCTTTCTTTTCAGTAAAGGTAACACTTTCAGTAAGATGCATAGTTACCGAGTATTAGGCAAAAACCTGAAAAATGTGTTAAAATTTCTTGGATTTTTTGGCCACCAAAAGTTGTCCCGAGGGATTTGGTGATCGAAAATTTGGATTAAACAAAATGTCAAATATATACACAAGATAAAAATAAAATCTTCTACCTCGTTTTTTGCAAGCAAAGAGCCTTTCTTGCGGCGCCATTACTGGACTACGCCGGCCGGGGTGGCCGAGCAGTTCTACGCGCTACAGTCTGGAACTGCACGACCGATACGTTCGCAGGTTCGAATTCTGCCTCGAGCATGGATGTGTGTGATGTCCTTAGGTTAGTTAGGTTTAAGTAGTTCTAGGTTCTAGGGGACTGATGAGCTCAGAAGTTAAGTCCCATAGTGCTCAGAGCCATGTGAACCATTACTGGACTACGTTGTGACCAGAGAGGTTTAACGCGCATTGCTCCACCTCACAGAGGATATATTTATTCTCTTGTCGATAAAGAGCCAGCGACGGTGACCTCGCAACTGGTATCTAAATGAATCTTTCAGCGTGAGAGAAAAAGTTTAATAAAGTGCATATATGTGCGCTTACCGTTCTGGAAACTCCCAAGAAGCACTTGTCAACGAGTTGGAAAAAGTTAGCAGCTTTAATCTGTAATAGAATAAAATTTTATCCTGTCTCCACGACGGACAATGTCTTGCCTGGAAGGGGGAAAGCGCCCGCAGTTACAACAGAAATGAAATATGCCGTGGTGAGAGGCTTTGGATAGTGTGTTGATATAATTTGGCAGTTTCACTAGCTCTTCGGCTACTTCGTAAGTCTGTCATTGAAACTGTTTGATACGTTTCTTGTTGCTGTTCCTTATCGATTAGGATATTTAGTGGCCTTTGCTTTTCGCGGGCAAGTGCTCTACCATCTGACCCACCCAAGCACGACTCAGGCCCCGTCCTTCTGCCGGTACCTCGTCTCCTACTTTCCAAACTTTACAGAAGCTCTCCTGCGAACTTTTCAGAACTAGCACTCCTGAAAGAGAGGATATTGCGGAGAGATGGTTAGCCACAGCCTGGGGGATGTTTCCAGAATGAGATCTTCGCTCTGCAGCGGAGTGGGTGCTGACATGAAACTTCCTGGCAGATTAAAACTGTGTGCCGGACCGAGAGTCGAAGTCGGGACCTTTGCCTTTCGCGGGCAAGTGCTCTGCCATCTGAGCTACCCAAGCACGACTCACGCCCCGTCCTCACTCTCTTTCAGGAGTGCTAGTTCTACAAGGTTCGCAGGAGAGCTTCTGTAAAGTTGGGGAAGTAGGAGAGGAGGTACTGGCAGAAGTAAAGCTGTGAGGACGGGGCGTGAATCGTGCTTGGGTAGCTCAGATGGTAGAGCACTTGCTCGCGAAAGGCAAAGGTCCCGAGTTCGCTCGCGAAAGGCAAAGGTCCCGGGTTCGAGTCTCGGTCCGCCACACAGTTTTAATCTGCCAGTAAGTTTCATATCCCAGGACAGTATTCACCATGTATACGAGCGCCTGGATGCAGAGTTTGCATTTGCGTTGCCGCCCTGGAGGCAACACAACATACTAATGTGGGTGTTTCAAGATGGGACAGTACTTACAAGGGAACCACCTCATAGCATCCCCCTCAGATTTAGTTATAAGTTGGCACAGTGGATAGGCCTTGAAAAACTGAACACAGATCGATCGAGAAAACAGGAAGAAGTTGTGTGGAACTATGAAAAAAATAAGCAAAATATACAAACTGAGTAGTCCATGCGCAAGATATGCAACGTCAAGGATAATCTGAGCTCAGGAGCGCCCTGGTCCCGTGGTTAGTGTGAGCAGCTGCGGAACGAGAGGTCCTTGGTTCAAGTCTTCCCTCGAGTGAAATGTTTAATTTTTTATTTTCAGTTTATGTGACAAACTCTTATGTTTTCATCACTTTTTTGGGAGTGATTATCACATCCACAAGAAAACCTGAATAGGGCAAGGTAGAAGAATCTTTTTACCCATTCCCCAAGTGTACAAGTTAGGTGGGTCGACAACATATTCCTGTCATGTGACGCACATGCCGTCACCAGTGTCGTATAGAATATATCAGACGTGTTTTCCTGTGGATCAAATGTTTTCGGTTGCCATTGGAGAGGCACGTCCTTTCGTCTACTAATCCCACGGTTTTGCGGTGCGGTCGCAAAACACAGACAAAAATGGCTCTGAGCACTATGGGACTCAACTGCTGAGGTCATTAGTCGCCTAGAACTTAGAACTAGCTAAACCTAACTAACCTAAGGACATCACAAACATCCATGCCCGAGGCAGGATTCGAACCTGCGACCGTAGCGGTCTTGCGGTTCCAGACTGCAGCGCCTTTAACCGCACGGCCACTTCGGCCGGCTAAAACACAGACACTAAACTTATTACAGTGAACAGAGACGTCAATGAACGAACAGACAGATCATAACTTTCCGAAAATAAAGAAAGTAAACTTTTCACTCGAGGGAAGACCTGAACCAAAGACCTCTAGTTCCGCAGCTGCTCTCGGTAACCACGGGACCACGGCGCTCCTGAGCTCACATTATCCTTGACGTTGCCGTATTGCGCATGGACTACTCAGTTTGTATATTTTGCTTATTTTTTTATAGTTCCACACAACTTCTTCCTGTTTTCTCGATTGATCTGTGTTCAGTTTTTCAAGGCCTATCCACTGTGAAAACTTATAACTGAATCTGAGGGGGGAGCGATGGGGAGGTTCCCTTGTTAGTACCTCTGAACCGCTTGTGCTACTGTTCTGTAAATGACCGCTACGGTCGCAGGTTCGAATCCTGCCTCGGGCATGGATGTGTGTGATGTCCTTAGGTTAGTTAGGTTTAATTAGTTCTACGTTCTAGGCGACTGATGACCTCAGAAGTTAAGTCGCATAGTCCTCAGAGCCATTTTTTTTGTTCTGTAAATGTACTTCACACCCACTGTTGCAACAATAAATCTTGAGTGAACTGGAAAACTCTAGAAGTGTGTACTGTTTTTTCCCCCACATTTTATTCAGTTCCTCAATCGCCCTTTCCGTCTATACCCTCTCTTTCTTTTCGTTCTTCTTCCAGGCCTCCGTCCCTCCTTCTCCCCCCCCCCCCACTCCCCCCCCCCCTCTGCCACCACCCCTCTCTCTCTGTGCGAAAAGAGAACGGTTTAATAACCATACACTTTTCGTCCCTCTGCCACGTTACTAGCACCGCACTCTTCCAATAAGCGCACAAGAGCTGTAAAGAGGGAGATGCCCGGTGCCTATGTGTGGCCACAATAGCAGCATTAGGCTCCGTGACCTTATTTTCTCATTGCCAGTCCGTGTCGGCTGATGACCTCAGCACACAGTTTACTTCATTGTTCCGTAAGCAGACCAGTTACGTCCTATATACGAGGCAAGCAGCGGTCGGAGTTCAACGTTTTGCTTCTTGTTTGAACAGTATTACCAGTAGTATAAATGTCGGCTGTTACAAAACAATTTATGTCCCTGTTTTATTTGTCCTCCTTCTCCTCTTCCTCTTTCTCCTCTTCCTCTTTCTCCTCTTCCTCCTCCTCCTCCTACTCCTCCCTCTTCATCTATGTGCTACTACGACATCAGCGTTTTTCGTCTAGTGTGGGAATAAGAATCTTTCTTCCTTAATTGGTTCAAATGGCTCTAAGCACTACGGGACTTAACATCTGAGGTCACCAGTTCCGTAGACTTAGAACTACTTAAATCTAACCAAACTAAGGACATCACAAACATCCATGCCCGGGGCAGGATTCGAACCTGCGACCGTAGCAGCAGCGCGGCTCCGGACCGAAGTGCCTAGAACCGCTCAGCCACAGCAGCCGGCTCTTCCTTAATTCTAAAACACAGTACAATAAAGAAAATTGCTGCAAATCGTTGGTTGCGAATGTGCAACAGTTCAGAGATACACCTCGCAACAATAAAAGGACACTTCAATAAATAAACGGCGCAGCTGCAACAACATTTCTTGTCCAACGATTTCTACAGCCTGCGCAATAAAATAAGATGACAAAATACGGCGTGTAGTTACATCGATAGAGCATTTGGGAACTGCTGATCGTGCAAAGCTTCATAAATGTTGTGGGTTTACGAAAACTCCGCAGTAGCATTTTATGTCTCGAAACTACTTACGTACAAGGTAAAATCATCAAGTTCCCAGCACCGATTAACACAGAATATTTATTGCACGCACATAATCTTTTCCTTGAAGTACTCTCCCTCCCACACGCTCATATTTACTCTTACGCTCAAGGTGCTTATCTGTCCCTTTATCGGAAGGTGCCATCAGAGTGTTGAGTCACTTTCTTAAACTCTCTTAAATTTCCCTTTCTGCTTTATTTTCAGCAGCGTATCCAGATTGTAGTAGTACTAGTGGAAATACATAATTCATATATACACAATTCATGTATACAGGTATTTACTCACTTTAAATGTCCAGTTTGACAAGTGGGCCGCGGTCTTATAGTAAGAACCATCCTAACATTTGCCTGAAGTACACTACTGGTCATTAAAATTGCTACACCACGAAGATGACGTGCTACAGACGCGAAATTTAACCGACACGAAGAGGATGCTGTGATATGCAAATGATTAGCTTTTCAAAGCATTCACACAAGGTTGGCGCCGGTGGCGACACCTACAGCGTGCTGACATGAGGAAAGTTTTCAACCGATTTCTCATACACAAACAGCAGTTGACCGGCGTTGCCTGCTGAAACGTTGTGATGCCTCGAGTAAGGAGGAGAAATGCGTACCATCACGTTTCCGACTTTGATAAGGGTCAGATTGTAGCCTATCGCAATTGCGGTTTATCGTATCGCGACATTGCTGCTCGCGTTGGTCGACATCCAATGACAGCAGAATATGGAATCGGTGGGTTCAGCAGAGTAATACGGCTAGCAGTCGAGATGACAGGCATCTTATCCGCATGGCTCTAACGGATCTTGCAGCCACGTCTCGATCCCTGAGTCAACAGATGGGGACTTTTGCACGACAACAACCATCTGCACGAACAGTTCGACGACGTTTGCAGCAGCATGGACTATCAGCTCGGAGACCATGGCTGCGGTTACCCTTGACGCTGCATCACAGACAGGAGCGCCTGCGATGGTGTACTGACCGACGAACCTGGGTGCACGATTGGCAAAACGTCATTTTTTCGGATCAATCCAGGTTCTTTTTACAGCATCATGATGGTCGCATCCGTGTGTGGCGGCATCGCGGTGAACGCACATTGGAAGCGTGTATTCGTCATCGCCATACTGGCGTATCACCCGGCGTGATGGTATGGGGTGCCATTGGTTACACGTCTCGGTCAGCTCTTGTTCGCATTGACGGCACTTTGAACAGTGGACGTTACATTTCAGATGTGTTACGACCCGTGGCTCTACCCTTCATTCGATCCCTGCGAAACCCTACATTTCAGCAGGATAATGCACGACCGCATGTTGCAGGTCCTGTACGGACCTTTCTGGATACAGTAAATGTTCGACTGCTGCCGTGGCCAGCACATTCTCCAGATCTCTCACCAACTGAAAACGTCTAGTCAATGGTGGCCGAGCAACTGGCTCCTCACAATACGCCAGTCACTACTCTTGATGAACTGTGGTATCGTGTTGAAACTGCATGGGCAGTTGTACCTGTACATGCCATGCAAGCTCTGTTTGACTCAATGCCCAGGCGTATGAAGGCCGTTATTACGGCCAGAGGTGGTTGTTCTGGGTACTGATTTCTCGGGATCTATGCACCTGAATTTCGTGAAAATGTAATGACATGTCAGTTCTAGTATAATATATTTGTCCAGTGAATACCCTGTTATCATCTGCATTTCTTCTTGGTGTAGCAATTTTAATGGCCAGTAGTATAATTTTGGGAAACCACGGAAAACATACGTCAGCATGTCTGGATGGAGTCTCCATCCTCCAGAATACCTGGACAGATTGTTTAAAACAGTTAACCTCATTCTGTTTATTCCTAATATACAATTCTATTTTGCAAAGAGATTATTCAGTAATGTGTAAGGGGCAGGCAAATGAAAACGGGACAGGTGAAAAGGAGAGAAAGTAAACTGTTTATCATTTCAAAAGTAATCGCCATAACTGTTAACACATTTCTTCCCTGTGATACAAGGCGGTCAATTACTTCAAAGAAAAGTGTTTGCGGTTGCCTACTGAACCATGATTGTACCCAGGCGTGCACCTTTGCGTCCGAAACAAATTGCAGACCACGAATGTCTTTTTAAGGGCTTCGAAAATATGGCAGTCATAAACATTTTCCCACGAAGGCTTGATTGTCCCTTCTTACAGTAGGGCGAATGTATTAATACTTATGACGAATGCTTTTGAAATAACAAACAGTTCACTTAATTTTTTTTATCCATCTCGTTTTCATTTGATTGCTCCTTATAAAGAGCTAATGCTACCTGTCTGTTCACTTTGTGAGGCTACAGTCTCCAGGTACGTCAAACTATTATCGCCTCGTCAGAATTAGAGATTAACAAGATTTTTATGCTAGCTATGGCACTAATTGTGTCTATAATTTGAATAGTGATTTTGTGTGTGTTGCAAGAGCGAACGAGATATACCATATAGAGAGTAATGATGCTCCAGTATAGGAACAATTTCCATAATTTTGGTGGTTGTAAAATGGTTCTACATCTACATGGATACTCTGCAAATCACATTTAAGTGCCTGGCAGAGGGTTCATCGAACCACCTTCACAGTTCTCTATTATTCCAATCTCGTATAGCGCGCGGGAAGAATGAACACCTATATCTTTCCGTACGAGCTCTGATTTCCCTTATTTTATCTTTGTGATCGTTCCTCCCTATGTAAGTCGGTGTCAACAAAATATTTTCGCATTCGGAGGAGAAAGTTGGTGATTGGACTTTCGTGAGAAGATTCCGTCGCAATGAAAAACGTCTTTCTTTTAATGATGTCCATCCTAAATCCTGTATCATTTCTGTGATACTCTCTCCCACATTTCGCGATAATACAAAACGTGCTGCCTTTCTTTGAACTTTCCGATGTACTCCGTCAGTCCTATCTGGTAAGGATCCCACACCGCGCAACAATATTCTAAAAGAGGACGGACAAGCGTAGTGTAGGCAGTCTCCTTAGTAGGTCTGTTACATTTTCTAAGTGTCCTGCCAATGAAACGCAGTCTTTGGTTAGCCTTCCCCACAACATTTTCTGTGTGTTCCTTCCAATTTAAATTGTTCGTAATTGTTATACCTAGGTATTTAGTTGAATTTACGGCTTTTGGATTAGACTGATTTATCGTGTAACCGAAGTTTAACGCGTTCCTTTTAGCACTCATGTGGATGACCTCACACTTTTCGTTATTTAAGGTCAACTGCCACTTTTCGCACCATTCCGATATTTCTTCTAAATCGTTTTGCAGTTTGTTTTGATCTTGTGATGACTTTGTTAGTCGATAAACGACAGCGTCATCTGCAAACAACCGAAGACGGCTACTCAAATTGTCTCCCAAATCGTTTATATAGATAAGGAACAGCAAAGGGCCTATAGCACTACCTTGGGGAACGCCGGAAATCACTTCTGTTTTACTCGACGACTTTCAGTCAATTACAACGAACTGTGACCTCTCCGACAGGAAATCGCAAGTCCAGTCACATAGCTGAGACGATATTCCATAAGCACGTAATTTCAGTACGAGCCGCTTGTGTGGTACAGTGTCAAAAGCCTTCCGGAAATCCAGAAATACGGAATCGATCTGAAATCCCTTGTCAATAGCACTCAGCACTTCATGTGAATAAAGAGCTAGTTGTGTTTCACAAGAACGATGTTTTCTAAACCTATGTTGGCTGTGTGTCAATAGACCGTTTTCTTCGAGGTAATTCATTGCGTTCGAACACAATATATGTTCTAACATCCTGCAGCATATCGATGTTAACGATATACTCTGAGCACTATGGGACTTAACATCTGAGGTCATCAGTCCCCTAGAACTTAGAACTACTTAAACCTAACTAACCTAAGGACATCACACACATCCATGCCCGAGGCAGCATTCGAACCTGCGACCGTAGCGATCGCGCGGTTCCAGACTGAAGCGCCTAGAACCGCTCGGCCACAACGGCCGACCGTGGTGGTTGTAATTGCAGACAATTCAGACATTAGTAGTTTCCACCAAGATGGCACTTTCCATTGTAAGGGGCTCTCTGTGTTAAGTTTGAACGATGCTTCACTCTTGAATACTCCACAGAGGCGCCAGAGGAGCATTCTGGTCCTTGAAAAAAGTCAGTGTCCGGCAACCTAACGCAGTTAAGGAGGCTGCTCAAAAGTGTACAAATGAGCACAGTTACGTTGGCTATAAAGAGTAAAGCCCTCGACCGTTTTCTTCGAATCCCGAGGTTTTAAATAACCCCCACAGCAAGAGCTCTGCCTCACTGGCGCCTAGGTTCTTCTGCCGTCAAGACGCGATTCCGTGGTCCGTACAGTGAATCCCCAGACCTCATGGTTGTACCGTATAGGCGTCATGTTGAGACAGTTTGACAGTGCTGCAGGCGCCAGAAAATTCGATAAAGGAATGGCTATTAGACGGAGAAACACTGAATGAGCTTGTTGCTCGCTAGTTGCGACAATCAGATCATCTGAAATTATGATAGTAACTCGTCATTACAATCGCATTCGGACCACGGACGCCTGCATGCCGCCACTAACGTAAACTGTAGGCTCTACTGCCACGGGCCATCTTTAAGCAGTGTCTCTCTCACTTTCCCTTGATAACATGTTTCATTTCTTCATTCTGTGTCCTCTGAGTAGTTATGTGTGCGGTTTTTCTTGATTGACCGAACGTTGTCTCCCGGTGCAGTAATAACCATCTTTATCCAGGCACTTTTGCCACCTATATCAGTGCCTTTTTACCTTGTTCAGTCGCTTGAGCATTCTTGCCAATATATTTATGAAAGTACGAGGGGGGACCCAAAAGAAACCGGACTCGGAGGGCGCTGCCACTCGTAGACGTAGTGCAGGGTTCTCACGTTAGATGGTGTTAGTAGAGACAGAAACAGCTGTGCAGACGGTGTCAAGTGTAGAGCTGAAATTGGAAGTGTGGTATTGTGTTTCTCTGACTGTTGGCGGGTTACATCTGCGAAGTCGTTATGGCAACTTTAAAAGAACAAAGAGTGTGTGTGAAATTTTGTTTCCTGCTTTAAAAAACTGCAACGGAGACACACCAAATGCTTCAGGAAACTTTCCAGGAGGACGCTATGAGCCGCACACAGGTTTTCGAGTGGTTTTGGCGCTTTAAACGTGGTGAGATGTGTGCTGAAGACCAAGCTCGTTCTGGACGCGCTTCAACATTGCGAAATGAGGAGAACATTGAAAAGGTCCGCCAAAGATCAACGAGGATCGTCGCCAAACGATTGACCAAATTTCAGCAGAGACAGGAATCAGTTGGAGCTCGTGCAAGCGGATTTTGAGTGAGGATTTGCGCATGAGACGTGTTGCTGCTAAATTTGTTCCGCGCCTTCTCACACAGGAGCAAAAAACCATCAGCATGAATGTGTGTCTGGGTGTTGTGTGATGTCCTTAGGTTAGTTAGGTTTAAGTAGTTCTAAGTTCTAGGGGACTGATGACCATAGCTGTTAAGTCCCATAGTGCTCAGAGCCATTTGAACCATTTGAATGTGTGTCAGGACTTGAAAACAGAGATTGAACGTGATCCAAACTTCTTGAACAAAGTCATTACAGGGGATGAGAGTTGGTGTTACGGGTATGACCCAGAAACCAAGCAAGCGTCAAGCCAGTGGAGGACTCCCAACTCTCTCAGACCAAAAAAAGCAAGGCAAGTGAGGTCAAATGTGAAGACGATGATCATTGTCTTTTTTGATGCTCGTGGAACTGTGCATCGGGAATTCGTACCCCTGGCCAGACTGTTAACCACCACTTTTACTTGGATGTTTTAAGGCGACTGCGAGAGGATGTGAGGAGAAAACGCCCGGAACTTTGGCGATCAGGTGACTGGTTCCTGCATCACGACAACGCTCCAGCACACAAGGCCTTACGAGTGACCCACTATTTGGCGTCTCAGAGGTGGTCTGTCGTTGCCCACGCTCCGTATTCGGCGGACCTAGCCCCGTGCGACTTTTTCCATTTCCACGAATGAAAAAAAAAACGCTAAAAGGGGAGCGTTATGACGATGTGGAGGCGATAAAAACACCTTCGCAAAGGGCACTGGACAATATCAAACTTGAAGAGTTCCAAACATGCTTCCAACAGTGGGAAAAGAGACTTGACAATCTAATGGAGAGTATTTTGAAGGTGACTGAAGTAATTTGGTAAAAAGGTTCATCAATAAATTTTTTATGACAACAATCCGGTTTCTTTTGGGTCCCCCCTCATATACATATTTAACTGAGTCTCTGCATAACTCTTACGAAGGCGTGTTTAAAAGTTATGTCCCCGAATTTTTACGTAAAAACTCATAAAGCTTTCCATATAAAACAAACGTTATTAACATTCTACATTTTTATCCTTCTCGTCTGCATATTTGCAGGAATTCACCGCTAGAGGGATCCGAATTGTAGCGTGTGATACGGCAGCGTGTAACGTAACTATATCGCTGCGTGAGAAACAGCGTGCTGTTCAAATGGTTCAAATGGCTCTGAGCACTATGGGAGTTAACACCTGAGGTCATCAGTCCCCTAGACTTAGAACTACTTAAACCTAAGTGACCTAAGGACATCACACACATCCATGCCCGAGGCAGGATTCGAACCTGCGACAGTAGCAGCAGCGCGGTTCCGGAATGAAGTGCCTAGAACCGCTCGGCCACACAGCGTGCTGTAATCGAGTTTCAAATTCGAGAGTTCGTCCACATATGGAGAACCCTCTCCTTCAGCATGACAACGCCAGACTACAAACTAGCGCTGCAACTTCTGTAGCAATCCGCCGCCTTGGATTCACTGTCATCGATCATCCTCCGTATAGTCTCGACTTGGCCCTATTAGATTTTCATCTGTTTCCATAATTTAAAAGAAACCTTACGGGACTGGAAGTGACGTGGCAGTAACGGTATCAACAAACTAGTCTCTCCTTGGGAGAAATGTGTTCGTCGACAGGGTGACTATGTTGAGAGAGAAATACGTAGACATGATGGACAATATAGATGTTGAGTGTTTATAACGCTAGTTTTATTTAAAAAAACTTTAAGAGTTTTCACATAAATAATTCGGAGGCATTACTTTTCGGCGCACCCTCTTAATTAAGTGGAGTTACGCCACTCCATTCCGTCCTTAATCTAGCATCATACGTTATCTATGTCACTGCGATTGTGAATACAAAGTAGAATGACGCCTGTATTAGATGAATTTGATGTCTTAGGCGCCATTAGGACAGGGCAGCTGGAAATGCGGTTTCATTTTTTCACATTTTATCACTATCAGTCACTATACACTATATGCACATTGTTTCATGGTGCAATACTACACTTACTATCAGCTCTGTCAGGACCAGAGCGATGGTGTTTGGTTTCCATTTTGTATAACGCAGCTTCCCAATTTGCTTTCCGTAACAGTTGAGTCAGCATCTACTATAATGAGTGAGAAGTTGCAGTCCGAAAGACGACAATGTGTTAGCTTTATACACTACAGCATTTTGGTAGTAAGGTTTTCCAGAGAAAAAAAAGAAAACATTGTAGTGTGAAAGTGTTTTTTGAACTGACAGACATTTTACTACTACTACTATTATTATTATTATTTACTTATCTAAGAGTTGTTACCGAACTCTAACTCTGTGTTTGCCTAAGTAATCATTCACTGTATAGAATGTATTGCTTAACATGTAATTTTTAATTGTTTTTCTACATAAGTCTGTTTTAATAATCTCTCTAACCTTCTTGGGTACTTTATCATAAAATTTTAATTCCATGGTAGAAAATATTGTTTTCAGTTTTATATTTATTCTTTCTTAGTAAACGCAAGTTGAGTCTAGATCCTATTCCACTGCAATGGACAAAGCTATTTCCATAGTAATTATTAAGATAATTTTTGACATGCACAGCTGACTCGTAAATGTAACCAGCTGATGTAGTCAAAATCCCAAATGTATTGCTGTCGGATGAGAGCGAGATCATATGGTATGCAAAGCTCTAAAGTTTATTGTCATGTCTTCGGTGGTGAAGAACGAAAGAAGGAAGCGCATATGGTCCTTGTAAAAAGTCATTGCGGCTTGACTTAGGGACGCCATAGACGTCTTAAACCGCACAACCTAGCCTACTACGTGGCCTAGTGGCTAGCGTTGCTGCCCCTGAATCACAGGGTCCCGGGTTCGATTCCCGGCTGGGTTGGGGATCTTCTCTTCCCGGGGACTGGGTGTCTGTGTTGTCCTCATAATTTCATTATCACCGTCATTTGTGATAGTGGCTAGATTGGATTGTGTAAAAAAAATTGGACTGTGAAAAAATATTGGGAATTTGTACGGGCACTGACATCTGCGCAGTTGAGCGCCCCACAAACCAAACATCATCATCGTCATCATCTAACCTACTACTCCCGAATTCGAGGCTGGAAACTTAACCACCACAGCATATCTCTCGGTAACAACATCGAAAAAGTAGTACACATTTCCCAATGTCGCTGAATTATTTTTGACAACGTAGATTTTAACCAATTACGGCCGCTATGTACGGGGCTGTAAGCCAGTTAAATCCAGTTACTACTTATCCATTTTTCTTGACGTCTGCCTGCAGTACCGTCTCATATGTGGCAAAAAAATGGCCAAACAAAATTCCTTAGTCTCTGTATGGCACTTTGGGTTTATTTCGTAGCGAATGATTTTCGCATAGTGGGAAATCACATACCGCAATCTTTTCGGTTGGTTAGTGGTTGTAAAATACAGTATTTGCTTCCTTTCAGGCGTTCCTCTCTCATTGACTTGTTTCACATCAGCCGCTACCTGGATATCATACAGCACTGACACCAGAGTTTCTCCCTCCGAAAGTACAGCGTTACTTAGTCATTGTAAACGAACCATAGCCATTTTAAAATCGCTATGCGAAATATGTGAACAGTTCCGCGTAATAGATCAACCTGATACGTGGTGAGGCCGTTAGATGTTCTTTTCTTCTAGGATAATTTGGCAAGTGCGTCCAAATATTTATGTCATCCGTGAAGGTGCACGGATGGCTCCAAAGCGCTGAAGCTGTTAAGGGATTTTTGTCACCACCTCGAGCCCATAGACTTCCGTCATCTATAGAGTACGACGTCGTGGTTTCTACAAAAACACACGGAAACGGAGGGACGTTTGTGAAAAGATAGGGACTAGAACCCAGATAGCCACATTTCACGGACGGGACCGACTCAAGATTATAACTTACTGCTATTTACATATAACAGGTTCTTCAGTGACGCTGTAGGACTAGGATCTCTGGACGAAATGATAATACTGGAAGTTCGACTTAATCACAGTGATGAGGCAGATATCATGACGGCTACCCACAGCAAGACTGAACGGCGACTAGTGGCGTTGCGACCACGTGACTTGGCGAGGAAAGAGTGAAACAGTGACGAAAGCAGCAAAATTCTAGCGACGATTCGGGCCGCAAATGTGGAAATCAACAGACACAAGCGATTCTGACAAAGGGCAGATTGCTATGGCCCGGCGCATGGGAACTAACTTCTCGGAACGGCGAAGCTTGTCGGCTCTTCGTATGCTGCTGTCTTGGACATCTGTGGAAAGTGGTTAAAGGACGATGGAACTACGAGCGAGCGACTGTGTGTTGGACGTCCACATTATACCACAGAACGTGTAGGTAGGAGGTTTGCCAGCTCTGCAAAGCAGTACAGGCAGCAATCTGTGACGGATCTGTAGACAGAGTACAATACGGGTGCAGGCACAAGTGTTTCGGAGCGCACTGTTCACCACAAATCGTTGAAGAATCCGCAGCAAACGACTCCTACCCTTTCCTACTACGACACAATGACATCGTCAATTACGTCTGCAGTGGACACAGGAGCATCGAGAGGGCGTGGATCAATGGAAGCGCGTCGCCTGAACAAATGACTCACGTGACGATGGATGGCAGGACGAGCGTCGTGTCCGTATACGCCGCCATCCAGGTGTACGCCTGCTCGGCACGTGCTCCGCATCACGGACGCAGGGCGTTGTGGGCAGAATTATGTACCGTGGGGAAAAGTCACTTGAGGTACTGTTGTACCTGATGTAATAATCGGAAGGGCTCCCCGACCTGATACACGTGCTCAGTTTCTTCCGCAGTCTTCGAGTGCCAAGTACTTGTATTTAATTTGACTGTACAGTCTCATTGTGTCTAATACAATTTCAATAACGAATCACGGTAAGTACACTACTGGCCATTAAAATTGCTACACCAAGAAGAAATGCAGATGATAAACGGGTATTCATTGGACAAATATATTATACTAGAATTGACATGTCATTACATTTTCACGCAATTTGGGAGCATAGATCCTGAGAATCAGCACCCACAACAACCACCTCTGGCCGTAATAACGGCCTTGATACGCCTGTACATTGAGTCAAACAGAGCTTGGATGGCGTCTACAGGTATAGCTGCCCATGCAGTTACATCACGATACCACAGTTCATCAAGAGTAGTGACTGGCGTATTGTGACGAGCCAGTTGCTCGGCCACCATTGGCTAGACGTTTTCAATTGGTGAGAGATCTGGAGAATGTGCTGGCCAGGGTAGCAGTCGAACATTTTCTGTATCCAGAAAGGCCCGTACAGTACCTGCAACATACTCTCGTGCATTATCCTGCTGAAATATAGGGTTTCGCAGGGATCGAATGAAGGGTAGAGCCACGGGTCGTAACACATCTGAAATGTAACGTCCACTGTTCAAAGTGTCGTCAATGCGAACAAGAGCTGACCGAGACGTGTAACCAATGGCACCCCATACCATCACTCGGGTTGATACGCCAGTATGGCGATGACGAATATACGCTTCGAATGTGCGTTCACCGCGATGTCGCCAAACACGGATGCGACCATCATGGTGCTGTAAAAAGAACCTGGATTGATCCGAAAAAATGACGTTTTGCCAATCGTGCACCCAGGTTCGTCGTTGAGTACACCATCGCAGGCTCTCCTCTCTGTGATGCAGCGTCAAGGGTAACCGCAGCCATGGTCTCCGAGCGGATAGTCCATGCTGCTGCAAACGTCGTCGAACTGTTCGTGCAGATGGTTGTTGTCTTGCAAACGTCCCCGTCTGTTGACTCAGGGATCGAGACGTGGCTGCACGATTCATTACAGCTATGCGTATAAGATGCCTGTCATCTCGACTGCTAGTGATACGAGGCCGTTGCGATCCAGCACGGCGTTCCGTATTACCCAACTGAACCCACCAAAAAATGGCTCTGAGCACTATGGGACTCAACTGCTGAGGTCATTAGTCCCCTAGAACTTAGAACTAGTTAAACCTAACTAACCTAAGGACATCACACACATCCATGCCCGAGGCAGGATTCGAACCTGCGACCGTAGCGGTCTCGCGGTTCCAGACTGCAGCGCCAGAACCGCGCGGCCACTTCGGCCGGCTAACTGAACCCACCGATTCCATATTCTGCTAACAGTCATGGGATCTCGACCAACGCGAGCAGCAATGTCGTGATACGATAAATCGCAATCGCGATAGGCTAAATCCGATCTTTATCAAAGTCGGAAACATGATGGTACGTATTTCTCCTCCTTACACGAGGCATCACAACAACGTTTCTCCAGGCAACGCCGGTCAACTGCTGTTTGTGTGTGCGAAATCGGTTGGAAACTTTCCTCATGTCAACACGTTGTAGGTGTTGCCACCGGCGCCAACCTTTTGTGAATACTCTGAAAAGCTTATCATTTGCATATCACAGCATCTTCCTCCTGTTGGTTAAATTTCGCGTCTGTCGGACGTCATCTTCGTGGTGTAGAAATTTTAATGGCCAGTAGTGTAATAGTACAACCAATGCAAGAGATATAGTGGAGCATTCAGCAACTGTTTTGAAAGGATACACACGTACTTACAACTCGAAAAAGAGTACTTTTGGTATGCTGCGGGTTTAGTTTTTCGAAGAATCAGACTTCAGCTCTTTCTCATACCTTTCACTGGCTACTTGATAGATAAGTCGTTTTAGATATACAGGGTGTTTCAAAATGAGTGACCCGATTTTGGACGGTAATAATTACGAATTATGTGACGTGCCGGCAAATAAATAGGTTTTGTTTTAATGTGCGTGGCCTGCAGTATTATAAAATCGCCGTTAGGTACTCTATTGTAAACTCATGCTCATAAATTAAGGATAATGGTGATACATGGTGAAACAACGCTCTGGTGGGCCGTTTGCGGATTTAAATCACTGGGGGTATGACCATGCGGTGCATTTGACATGCGGTCGTCGCACGGTGGCGGTGGCAGCTTTCCACATACGTGGAGGTGTCTTGGTGCATGTCAGAGTACGGTGCAACGAGTAAGTGTGCAGACATTTTCAGACGTGCTAATGGTGACTGTGTGTTGAAAATGGCTCAAAGAACACGTATTGATGACGTTATGAGGGGTAGAATACTAGGAAGGCTGGCCAAACACAGCAAGACGTAGCACGAGCACTCCGTGTGCCACAAAGTGTGATCTCAAGATTATGACAACGATTCCAGTAGACAGGATACGTGTCCAGGCGCTACAGTACGGAACGTCCGCAGTGTACAACACCACAAGAAGACCGATATCTCACCATCAGTGCCCACAGACGGCCACGGAGTACTGCAGGTAGCCTTGCTCAAGACCTTACCGCAGCCACTGGAATAGTTCTCTCCAGACGCACAGTCTACAGACGACTGAACAGACATAGTTTATTCGCCCGGAGACCAGCAAGTTGCATTCCACTGACCCCTGGTCACAGGAGAGCCCGTGAAGCCTGGTGTCAAGAACACAGTACATGGTCATCGGAATAGTGGTCCCAGTTTATGTTCACGGACGAGTCGATGGATAGTCTGAACAGTGATTCTCACCGGGTTTTCATCTGGCGTGAACCAGGAACCAGATCCAACCCCTTAATGTCCTTGAAAGGGACCTGTATGGAGGTCGTGGTTTGATGGTGTGGGGTGGGATTTTGATTGCTGCACGTACGCCCCTGCATGTCTTTGACAGAGGAACTGTAACACGTCAGGTGTATCGGGACGTCATTTTGCACCAGTATGTCCGCCTTTTCAGGGGTGCAGTGGTCCCACCTTCGTCCTGATGGATGATAACGCACGGCCCCTCCGAGCTGCCATTGTAGAGGAGTACCTTGAAACAGAAGATATCAGGCGAATGGAGTGGCCTGCCTTTTCTCCGACCTAAACCCCATCGAGCACGTCTGGGATGCTCTCGGTCGACGTGTCGCTGCACGTCTTCAAACCCCTGCGATAGTTCAGGAGCTCCGAGAGGCACTGGTGCAAGGATGGGAGGCTGTACCCCAGCAGCTGCTCGACCACCTGATCCAGAGTATGCCAACCCGTTGTGCGGACTGTGTACGTGTGCATGATGATCATATCCCATATTGTTGTCGGGGTACATGCACAGGAAACAGTGACGTTTTGTAGCACATGTGTTTCGGGACGGTTTTCTCAACTTATCACTAATACCGTGGACTTACAGATGTCTGTCGTGTGTGTTCCCTATGTACCTATGCTATTACCGCCAGTTTTGTGTAGTGCAACGTTGTGTGGCACCACGTTCTGCAATTATCCTTAATTTATGAGCATGACTGTAGTTTCATTGCGACGTGCTAGCCTCGTTTTGTCACCCCGTTCTTCGGACGACACCACAGGGAGGTCACTGGGAAAACACAATGAGACTACAAAGGACGTTGTTCACAAAACTATACTGCAATCCATTGGAGAATATACACAAATATGGGCAACACTAATGATAACACTTTTATCTGAACCTTGGTAGAGCAACGACGGAGAAGCTGAAAAAATTGCTACGGGAAGATGTGAACAATGTCCTTTGTAGTCTCATTGTGTTTCCCGAGTGTTCTTCCTGTGGTGTCATCCGAATAACGGGGTGCCTAAGCAAGGCTAGCACGTCGCAATTAAATCACAGTATAGTTGCTGAATGCCACACTGACGAATGACAAACGTCAGCTAGCCATACGCCTACTCAGAAAGCTTAAAGAGTTAATATTATCTGCGAAAAATAGGCCAACAATACGGATTTGTACCCACCACTCCGTACGTATCGCGAAGACAAGTTCAGAGTAATTACAGCGCGCAAAGAGATATTTCAGCTGACATTCTTCCTGTACTACATGCATTAATGGAACGGGAAGAAACCAAAATACGTGGTACAACGGAGCTTAACCTCTGCCAAGAACTTCACAGCGATTTGCAGAGCGTAGATGTAGACGCAGAAGTAGAATTTCAAGCATCTGAATAGCTGCATCTTCGTGACGACAACGCACTTCGTCTAAACTCTATTAATAACATAGCAGGTTCAACTTCATGCACGTATTTTGCTCGTATCGTTGTGTTTCGTTGATATCATCCCATCCCAGACCGGCTATCTAGATTTATTTTTTCTGTTATTTCTGAAACGATAAACGAAAAAGACAGGTGATTTCTTTGCACAGGACATTACTAGTTTGTATCTCTATTTTTGTCCTTCCAGTACTTGAGCTACGTCGCATAAGTCGTCGCCATCGACGAGACATTTAACACTTACCTTTTTCCTTCCTGTTTTTGATAACAATTTGATGACACTCGTTAACAGCCTGCTAATGTTGGGTAATGTTACAATCACAGCACCTCTTACAGCGCTTGAGGTGTGGCTGTTAGATATATTTTCGTCAACACTGATTGATAAGATGACTGTAGAAGTTCGTCTGTGCAGGACTCGTGGAAACCGAGCAGATGACGCAGTGTTTAAGGCACTGGATTCGCAATGGGGAGGATTGGATTTCAAATCGACGTACAGTGCTAGATTTCTCCAAACTCGGCTGAGACGAATGCTAATTATTCCTTTGTTGAGAACAAGGTGATTTCCTTCGCCACCCTCTTGTTCAAACCGCGATGTCAAATTCTAATCTCTCTTCCTTTACTTTGTCTCGTCGACAAGTTCCCTAGTAAGAGCAGTGCATCATCGCCCAGTGCATACTCAGGCACGATTTGCAGCCGGTGCTCGCGCTGTGCGTCACAAGGCGGGCACAGATCGCGTCCTTTTTTCCTTCCGCTCTTTCGCTCGTAAATAAGAAGCGCCGCTGTTATCGCGACCCCGGCCTTCGGACCACGCTCTTGCGAGATACGCAGGATGAGGCGCGTCATGATACGGCCGCATTTCTGCTCAGGGCTGCAAAGTTCGCTCCCTGCAATTCTCGCAGCTCACCGTCGTCACTGCCTGCGAGAACGACGGCAGTGACGAAACCGGCTTGTCTTACCGCTATAGACACTGCTGTTCAGCAGCGAGACTTCTCTTGAACACGGTGTTACTTTTCATCCCACATATTCTCCTTCGTTTGTTTCGACGTGTTCCCAAGAACCGACGTTTTTTGAGAGTTTCAACGGTAGTACTAAGCAAGGATTGATTAAAACAGGGAAAACTAATGCAGTAGAAGGTGGATGGGTAGCTTTCAGAAAGGGAAATAGTGAATGCAGCAAAGGATGAAATTTACAAAAAGGCCTAGTAGAAATCTTTGAAAAACAGATGATATACTCAATCTAATTAACAAAAGGAGAAAATACAAAAATGAGGCAAATGAAGAATTCAAAATGGAATACAAATACCTGAATACTGTTATCAACACGAACTACAAAATGACAAAGCAGGAATGGCTAGATAAGAAATGCAAGGCTGTAGCTACATGCAAGACTGTGGGGGAGATAGATGATGCCTACAGAAAAGTTGAAGGGGGCTTTGAAGAAAAGAGGTGTAGCTGTATGAATATCAAGAATTTAGATGGCAAGCCAGTACTAACCAAAGAAGGAAAGGCTGAAGAGTGGGCTGAGTTTATAGGTGATCTGTATATTGGCAACAACTTAAAGACAATATTACAGAATGAGAAGAGGAATCAGCTGAAGATGACTTTGGAGATACGATGCTGTGGAAAAAAAAAAAAAAAAAAAAAAGCTTGACAGGACGCCGAAAGACCTGAGACGAAACAAGATCCCTGGTGTACACAAGACTCGTTAAGAATTCCTTACATCCTTGGAGAGCCAGCAGTGAAAAAACTATTCTACCTGGTAAATAACATATGTGAGACAGGAGAGAAACCCACAAAATTTTTAAAAAATGCAGTAATTCCAATTTCAAAGAAGGGAGGTGTGAATATTACAGAACCATCAGTTTAATAAGTCATGCTTGCAAACGACAGACATGGATTATTTATGAAAGAATGGAACAGCTGGCAGAAGCCTATTTCGGGGAAGATCACTTTGGTTTCCAGAAAAACTGAGAGGTGGCATGCTAGTCTCTCATTTTAACAACATTGTCAGTCAGATTTAGGTCATGAACTCGGTGTTCCCCAGTACTACATTTGGTATGTGTGGTTTATGACGTTTTACGTGAGGAAATTGTGGGCAGAATGTTCTCATAACTGCATGTCTAACCTGTAGAGAACTTGTACCCAAGGGGCCATAGTGGAGGCGACGGAGAACAGGGAGGGAGAGATGGATTGGGATCCATAAATTCTGAGTGCAGCGACCAGGCTCTGTGAGTGACTCTGGGAAGCAGCACTCAGTCGATTGTACCTCCAGAGGGACTTCTGCCCATAATACTCTCCTCCTCCCACTTAGGATCATACAGGAGGGAGCCAGTTCACAAAACATTTTATCTGGCGCAGGTGGCAGTCCATCACAAAGGTGGGCAGTTGGCAGAAAGTGGGTGGAGGAAGCCATTTAAGAGAGATTGCTGTAAACTGAACCTTTTTGCAAATGAATGGAAGGTCTTAAAACACTGTGTAATCTCATGTTAGAAACTAAGACGATACGGACAGAGTGCCTGGTGCACGTGTTTAGTGGAGGCAAGACTGTAACTCACGTGACACCAGGAAGTCGCCAGGTTCTTTCAGCGAGCAACGAAAAACGTATATGTTTCATGGGCTTGACTGTCTGGGAAGCTTAACAGCTTTCTTTCAGAAGTTGGAAAGATTAGATCTCTCTGTAAATGGGGGACTGTTGCATGGGGGCTTTATTAAATATAATGCAAATATTTTTAATTTTAGTAGCTGTCTGTCCGGTTACGCAGTCTCGTAACCGGTTGGCCCTGACTAGTATTAGTACGCAATCTGACTGCATAGAATAACAACAAGGAATGAAAGGAAATTTCCGTTAACACAATTAATTAATTAATTAAGTCCCCAGCAACTATAAAAGCTACGAAACAACAAAGCACAAGTGTAGCTGTTCTGTGTGTGGAAGTGTGATTCAACGTACACATCTGGCACGGTTCTTCCTCAATACGACAAGATGCTTTAAACGCCATTTACAATGAAGTAATTTTAAAAAAACCAGAAACACTATGATTGCACATAGAAACCAGAATTACACTCTAATACATGAACACAAGCCAGATGCTTTGTTGACTGAACCTGTGACCAAGAGACATTGTTAGTTAGGAAATTTAAAAAAAAAAAATAAAAAAAATGTTTTTTACCTTCATATATATTGACTAAAAATACACTCTGATCATTACAACATCTCCATTCGAACAACATCTGCTATCTAGCCCATCAAAATAACTGCACACGACATGGCCTCAAATAGTACAGCTATCAACATCCTCTCAGCAAAGCACTAACCACCACAACTTCTGAACAAGCACTGCCAGTGGAGGCGGCGGAATAAAACTCTTTGGCACGATCTCTGGCGCTGTGACTCAGTGTAGCCACCTTTCACTGTGAGGCCATATTCGTAAATTTTTTTTTTTTTTTGCTCAAACATGGTCACTGTTACCACAAGAATGACACCTCCCTAGCCTAAAATTACATTTTTTTCAGACAAGAGAGATTTGCAGTCGCTGATCGTCTCCACTCGGGATACGCAAAGTGGAGGCTTGCTGTCCCCAGTATGGGGACCTGGTGCTGTGTCTGGATTGGCTACCAGGCCAACAGAACAGTCAAGAGGGGAGAATAAGTGAGTAGAGGATAGTTCACTTGGTCTGGGAAATGTGGGAGTGGTTTCGTTTTTGCTAATTCGGCTCCTATACCGAGGCTTGGTGGAAAGTAGTGGTGATTCTTTACCTTCTTTGCCTTGTGGTCCTCCTCTGGTGGAGAACTTCAGGTCTTTCCCTAGTGGTTGACACTTGTGGTCTGTGTTTTGTGGTGGACTAAGAGCCAATGGCAGTTTCCAACTTTACCGACACAGGAGCGGCATATCACCTGTGTCATAGGGTGGGATTATTCATCTTGAGTACGCTGTCTGACGTGTGACTATACCAGCACACACCATTGTGCATGTACGTCAAACAGGTTTCACCAGACCAGTGAAAAGGTGCACCTCACACTGAAATCTACCAGGATTTCAAGGCTCTGATAGGGAAGTTTACCGCGTTCGGATAATCAGAACGCCATACTGCGTAGTTTGCAAATTTTCGTGGACGCGTCACAACATTACAGCTGCCGCAACGCGCCGCTCCTCGCCCACCGCGCGCCCTTTTCTGTTGCCACCTAAATCAAGATGAAAGGGTGAAATGATATTGCACCGGAGTAGGGTTGTTAAATGATACTCATAGCTCCCAGTTCTCAGGTGAACCATAGTTTGTGGTGTACTTGGTCGTAGTTGATTCCATTTGAATAGAGTTGGGCCACAGAGTCGATTCATGTTAACAAAGTCAGATTGCGTTGTGGGGTTAACTCAGGGGAGAATTTGTATAGCTTCCACCCCAATGTATGCTTTGCCAATCAAACACCATGTATCAGCTCATTGTACTTTTTGTGGTGTTGTCGGTTTGTGGTAAGTTCCTATGGTACCAAACTGCTGAGGTCATGGGTCCCTAGGCTTACACACTACTCAATCTAACTTAGGCTAACTTACGCTAAGGACAACACACACACCCATGCCTCAGGGAGGTCTCGAATCTCCGGCGTGGGGCGGGGGGGGGGGATTGGGGGAGGGGGGGAGGAGCCGCGTGAACCATGGCAAGGCGCCGTAGACCACGTGGCGTTGCAGTTATAAAATGATTAGTAAAACTCGTCATTATTTTGTAAAATTAAATACGCCTCTTTCACCGAAACCACTCCCACATTGCACAGACCAACTGAACTATCCTAGACTCATGGTTCTCCCCTCTTGACCGTTCTGATGGTCTGGTAGTCAATCCAGACACAGCACTCCAAATCTCTCTTGACTGAAAAAATGTGATTTCAGACTAGGGAAGCGTCATTCTCGTGGTATCAGTGACCATGTTTGAGCAAAAAAAAAAAAGAATCTACGTAGATGGCCTCACAGTCCCCCATTTACAGAGAGATCTAATCTTTCCAGGCTGTAGCTCACGCTTTTACGGATATTGAGAAGATAATACTTTTCTTTATGTACCGTAGGTGCAACCACAACGGAGGGGTATCTGTTGAGAGGCCAGACAAACACGTGGTTCCTGAAGAGGGGCAGCAGCCTTTTCAGTAGTTGCAGGGGCAACAGTCTGGATGATTGACTGATCTGGCCTTGTAACATTAACCAAAACGGCCTTGCTGTGCTGGTACTGCGAACGGCTGAAAGCAAGGGGAAACTACAGCCGTAATTTTTCCCGAGGACATGCAGCTTTACTGTATGATTAAATGATGATGGCGTCCTCTTGGGTAAAATATTCTGGAGGTAAAATAGTCCCCCATTCGGATCTCCGGGCGGGGACTACTCAAGAGGACGTCGTTATCAGGAGAAAGAAAACTGGCATTCTACGGATCGGAGCGTGGAATGTCAGATCCCTTAATCGGGCAGGTAGGTTAGAAAATTTAAAAAGGGAAATGGATAGGTTAAAGTTAGATATAGTGGGAATTAGTGAAGTTCGGTGGCAGGAGGAACAAGACTTTTGGTCAGGTGATTACAGGGTTATAAATACAAAATCAAATAGGGGTAATGCAGGAGTAGGTTTAATAATGAATAAAAAAATAGGAGTGCGGGTTAGCTACTACAAACAGCATAGTGAACGCATTATTGTGGCCAAGATAGACACAAAGCCCACGCCTACTACAGTAGTACAAGTTTATATGCCAACTAGCTCTGCAGATTATGAAGAAATTGATGAAATGTATGACGAGATAAAAGAAATTATTCAGGTAGTGAAGGGAGACGAAAATTTAATAGTCATGGGTGACTGGAATTCGTCAGTAGGAAAAGGGAGAGATGGAAACATAGTAGGTGAATATGGATTGGGGGGAAGAAATGAAAGAGGAAGCCGCCTTGTAGAATTTTGCACAGAGCATAACTTAATCATAGCTAACACTTGGTTCAAGAATCATAAAAGAAGGTTGTATACCTGGAAGAATCCTGGAGATACTAATAGGTATCAGATAGATTATATAATGGTAAGACAGAGATTTAGGAACCAGGTTTTAAATTGTAAGACATTTCCAGGGGCAGATGTGGATTCTGACCACAATCTATTGGTTATGAACTGCAGATTGAAACTGAAGAAACTGCAAAAAGGTGGGAATTTAAGGAGATGGGACCTGGATAAACTGAAAGAACCAGAGGTTGTACAGAGTTTCAGGGAGAGCATAAGGGAACAATTGACAGGAATGGGGGAAAGAAATACAGTAGAAGAAGAATGGGTAGCTCTGAGGGATGAAGTAGTGAAGGCAGCAGAGGATCAAGTAGGTAAAAAGACGAGGGCTAATAGAAATCCTTGGGTAACAGAAGAAATATTGAATTTAATTGATGAAAGGAGAAAACATAAAAATGCATTAAATGAAGCAGGCAAAAGGGAATACAAACGTCTCAAAAATGAGATCGACAGAAAGTGCAAAATGGCTAAGCAGGGATGGCTAGAGGACAAATGTAAGGATGTAGAGGCTTGTCTCACTAGGGGTAAGATAGATACTGCCTACAGGAAAATTAAAGAGACCTTTGGAGATAAGAGAACCACTTCTATGAATATCAAGAGCTCAGATGGCAACCCAGTTCTAAGCAAAGAAGGGAAGGCAGAAAGGTGGAAGGAGTATATAGAGGGTTTATACAAGGGCGATGTACTTGAGGACAGTATTATGGAAATGGAAGAGGATGTAGATGAAGATGAAATAGGAGATAAGATACTGCGTGAAGAGTTTGACAGAGCACTGAAAGACCTGAGTCGAAACAAGGCCCCTGGAGTAGACAACATTCCATTAGAACTACTGATGGCCTTGGGAGAGCCAGTCATGACAAAACTCTACCATCTGGTGAGCAAGATGTATGAGACAGGCGAAATACCCACAGACTTCAAGAAGAATATAATAATTCCAATACCAAAGAAAGCAGGTGTTGACAGATGTGAAAATTACCGAACTATCAGTTTAATAAGTCACAGCTGCAAAATACTAACGCGAATTCTTTACAGACGAATGGAAAAACTGGTAGAAGCGGACCTCGGGGAAGATCAGTTTGGATTCCGTAGAAATGTTGGAACACGTGAGGCAATACTAACCTTACGACTTATCTTAGAAGAAAGATTAAGAAAAGGCAAACCTACGTTTCTAGCATTTGTAGGCTTAGAGAAAGCTTTTGACAACGTTAACTGGAATACTCTCTTTCAAATTCTAAAGGTGGCAGGGGTAAAATACAGGGAGCGAAAGGCTATTTACAATTTGTACAGAAACCAAATGGCAGTTATAAGAGTCGAGGGGCATGAAAGGGAAGCAGTGGTTGGGAAAGGAGTGAGACAGGGTTGTAGCCTCTCCCCGATGTTATTCAATCTGTATATTGAGCAAGCAGTAAAGGAAACAAAAGAAAAATTCGGAGTAGGTATTAAAATTCATGGAGAAGGAGTAAAAACTTTGAGGTTCGCCGATGAAATTGTAATTCTGTCAGAGACAGCAAAGGACTTGGAAGAGCAGTTGAACGGAATGGACAGTGTCTTGAAAGGAGGATATAAGATGAACATCAACAAAAGCAAAACGAGGATAATGGAATGTAGTCAAATTAAATCGGGTGATGCTGAGGGGATTAGATTAGGAAATGAGACACTTAAAGTAGTAAAGGAGTTTTGCTATTTAGGGAGTAAAATAACTGATGATGGTCGAAGTAGAGAGGATATAAAATGTAGACTGGCAATGACAAGGAAATCGTTTCTGAAGAAGAGAAATTTGTTAACATCGAGTATAGATTTAAGTGTCAGGAAGTCGTTTCTGAAAGTATTTGTATGGAGTGTAGCCATGTATGGAAGTGAAACATGGACGATAACCAGTTTGGACAAGAAGAGAATAGAAGCTTTCGAAATGTGGTGCTACAGAAGAATGCTGAAGATAAGGTGGGTAGATCACGTAACTAATGAGGAGGTACTGAATAGGATTGGGGAGAAGAGAAGTTTGTGGCACAACTTGACTAGAAGAAGGGATCGGTTGGTAGGACATGTTTTGAGGCATCTAGGGATCACAAATTTAGCATTGGAGGGCAGCGTGGAGGGTAAAAATCGTAGAGGGAGACCAAGAGATGAATACACTAAGCAGATTCAGAAGGATGTAGGTTGCAGTAGGTACTGGGAGATGATGATGCTTGCACAGGATAGAGTAGCATGGAGAGCTGCATCAAACCAGTCTCAGGACTGAAGACCACAACAACAACATGTAAAAATGATAACATTTAGCATCACTTAGACATATATTTATGACTGAAGCAAGCAACAGCTTGCAAAATGTAGAAATACGGGAGGCCATACTAACTCTACCACTGAAGAAAGACAATATCTACACCTCCAGCTACATACATACTCCTAAGCCACCGTACGGTGCGTGGCGCAGTGCACCCCAGACCACAACTAGTCGTTTCATTTCCTGTTCCACTCGCAGATAGAGCGAGTGAAAAACTATTGTCTATATGCCTCCATATGAGCCTTAATTTCCCGTATCTTATCTTCGCGGTCCCTATGCGAAATGTATGTTGGCGGCAGTGGAATCGTTCTGCAGTCAGCTTCGAATGCTGGTTCTCTAAACTTTGTCAGTAGTGTTTTTCGAAATGAATGTCTTCTTCTTTCCAGGGATTCCCACTTGAGCTCCCGAAGCATATCCATAACACTTGCTTGCATGCTGATCGAAACTACTGGTCACAAATCTAGCAGTTCGCGTCTGAATTGTTTCAAAGTCTTGTTTCAATCCGACCAGGTGCGAGTCCCAAACACTCGAACAGTGCTCAAGAAGAGGTCGCACTAGCGTCCTGTATGCGGTCTCCTTTACAGATGAACTTCTCTTTCCTAAAATTGTCCCAATAAACCAAATCGACCATTCGTCTTCCCTACCACAATCCTCATCTGCTTGTTCCATTTCTTATCGCTTCGCAACATTGCGTCAAGATACTTAAACAACGTGATTGTATCAGCAGGACACTGCTAATGCTGTATCCGAACATTAAGGATTTGTTTTTCCCACTCATCCGCATTAACCTACATTATTCTACATCAAGGGTCAGCTGCCATTCATCACACCAACTAGAAATTTTGTCTAGGTCATCTTGTAGTAACCCACAGTCACTTGTCGTCGACAACTTTCTGTACACCACTACATCGTCAGCAAACAACCGCAGATTGTTGCCCACAATGCCTGCCAGATCATTTATGAATGTAGAAAACAGCAACCGTTCTTTCATTCTTCCCTGCGGAATTCCTGATGTTGCACCTGCCTCCGATTAACTCTCTCTGTCGAGGACAACATACTGGGTTCTATTACTTAAGAAGTCTTCAAGGCAGTCGCATATCTGGGAGCCTATTCCGTATGCACGTACCTTCGTTAACACTCTGCAGTGGGGTACCGTGTCAAACGCTTTTCGGAAATCTAGAAATATAGAATGTGCCTGTTGCCCTTCATCCATAGTTCGCAGTATAGCATGTGACAAAAGAGCAATCTGGGTTTCCCACGTGTGATGCTTTCTAAAGCCGTGCTGGTCCGTGGACATGAGCCTTTCGATCCCTAGAAAATTTGTTATATTCGAACTCAGCATATGCTCTAGAATTCTGCAGCAAACCAATATTAAGGATATTGGACTGTATTTTGCGGGTCCGTTCTTTCACTCTTCTTACACTATGTGATCAAAAGCATCCGGACACCGCCAAAAGCATACTTTTCTCATATTAGGTGCATTGTGCTGCCACCTACTGGCAGGTACTCCATATCAACAACCTCAGTAGTCATTAGACATCGTGAGAGAGCAGAATGGGGCGCTCTGCAGAACTCACGGACTTCGAACGTGGTTAGGTGATCGGGTCTCACCTATGTCATACGTCTGTACTCGAGATTTCCACACTCCTACATATCCCTAGGTCCACTGTTTCCGATGTGATAGTGAAGAGGAAACGTGAAGGGACACGTACAGCATAGAAGTGTACAGCATAAAAGCGTACTGTTGAACAGTTGAGGAGGGTCGTAATGTGTATTGGGCAGACATCTATACGGATGATAACACAGGTATTCCAAACTCCGTCAGGATCCACTGCAAGTACTTTGACAGGTAGGCGGGAGGTGAGAAAACTTGGATTTTATGATCGAGCGGCTGCTCACAAGCCACACATCACGCCGATAATACTAAACGATGCCTCGCTTGGTGTAAGGAGCGTAAGCATTGGACGATTTAATAGTGGAAAAACGTTGTGTGGAGTGACGAATCACGGTACACAATGTGGTGATCCGATGGAAGGGTGTGGGTATGGCGAATGCCCGGTAAACATCATCTGCCAACGTGTGTAGTGCCAAGAGTAAAATTCGGAGGCGATGGTGTTATGGTGTGGTCGTGTTTTTAATGGAGGGGGCTTGGACTCCTTGTTGTTTTGCGTGGCACTATCACAGCGGAGGCTTACATTGATGTTTTAAACACCTTCTCTCTTCCCACTGTTGAAGAGCAATTCGGGGATGGCGTTTGCATCTTTCAACACAATCGAGCATCTATTCATAATGCACAGCCTGTGTCGGAGTGGTTACATGACAATATCATGCCTGTAATGGAATGGCCTGCACAGAGTCCTGATCTGAATCCTACAGAACACCTTTTGGATAATTTGGAACGCCGACTTCGCGCCAGGCCTCTCCGACTGACATCGATACCTCTCCTCAGTGCAGCATTCCGTGAAGAATGGGCTGCCATTCCCCAAGAAACCTTCTAGCACCTGATAGAAGATGGCTAGGCGAGTGAAAGCTGTCATCAAGGCTAAGGATGGCCAACACCGTATTGAATTCCAGCATTACCGATGTAGGGCGCCACGAACTTGTATGTCATTTTCAACCAGGTGTCCGGATACTTTTGATTACATAGTGTATATACAGGTGTCACCTGCGCTTTTTTCCAATCGCTTGGTACTTTGCGCTGGTCGAGAGACTCGCGGTAAATGCAAACTAAGTGAGGGGCCAATGACGTAGAGTACTCTTTGTAAAACCGAAATGGGATATGAACCGAGAGTGCAGCAACCTTCGCTTCCTCAGCATTTTCAGAATTTCATTATTAAACCACGGTGGGTTTTTTCCGTCCTTAATCCACTCACTAGTCACATACTTGTCCATAACACGATTTACAGTATGTTTAAACTTCGCACGTAACTCCTCAACGTTGTTCATACTATGACTAAATGACTGCAATTCATTGTCCAAGTGAGTTGCTAGCAACTGCTTATCTGTTCTTTCTAGCAGAAACACTCTGCTAGCCCCCTTGATTGATTTATTACCTTCCGTATCCATAGTCGCTATGATGACGTCATGACCACTGATCCCCGTCTCTATACTGACGCTATCGATAAGATCCCGCCTGTTTGCAGCTACAACGTCCAAGATACTTCTATTGCGTGTGGGCTGCCGAACTAGCTGTTGAAGTCAGTTTTCCGAAAACGTGTTCAAAGTTACTTCACAAGACTGTCTTGTCTGTATCCCCTGCAATGAATTCATTCACGTCCCAATCTATACTCGGCAGGTTCAATTCACCACCGACTAATAATGCATGATCTGGGTATTTATGCACAACTGACCGTAGACATTCTTTGAATGACTCTAGAACTGTCATGACAGTCATGTGGTCGGTAAAAACACCTACAATTAACTTGGTTTCACCTAGCTCTGTTACGCGCTACCAGATAGCTTCACTGTCACACTGAGTGTCAACCACAGCAGAGGCAATATTTTTGCCGACTGCAATAAACACTGCCCCTCCTGCAGCGTGTAATCTGCCTTTCCGATAAACATTCCAAGATTCGCTAAATATCTCAGAGCTTTTTGCTTCCGGTTTTAGTTAGCCCTCAGTCCCAAGAGTAATGTGAGGTTGACAACTTTCCTGGAGGGCAGTGAATTGGCGAACTTTGTTACAAATACTTCGACAATTTACCAACAAAATTTTTGCAGTCTAACTGTCTTGACTCTCAACGATACCTTATTTCCCTATATGCACGTTAGTCGTAACGTGTGTTCATGAGAGTACCTCATGAATGTATATACACTCCTGGAAATTGAAATAAGAACACCGTGAATTCATTGTCCCAGGAAGGGAAAACTTTATTGACACATTCCTGGGGTCAGATACATCACATGATCACACTGACAGAACCACAGGCACATAGACACAGGCAACACAGCATGCACAATGTCGGCACTAGTACAGTGTATATCCACCTTTCGCAGCAATGCAGGCTACTATTCTCCCATGGAGACGATCGTAGAGATGCTGGATGTAGTCCTGTGGAACGGCTTGCCATGCCATTTCCACCTGGCGCCTCAGTTGGACCAGCGTTCGTGCTGGATGTGCAGACCGCGTGAGACGACGCTTCATCCAGTCCCAAACATGCTCAATGGGGGACAGATCCGGAGATCTTGCTGGCCAGGGTAGTTGACTTACACCTTCTAGAGCACGTTGGGTGGCACGGGATACATGCGGACGTGCATTGTCCTGTTGGAACAGCAAGTTCCCTTGCCGGTCTAGGAATGGTAGAACGATGGGTTCGATGACGGTTTGGATGTACCGTGCACTATTCAGTGTCCCCTCGACGATCACCAGTGGTGTACGGCCAGTGTAGGAGATCGCTCCCCACACCATGATGCCGGGTGTTGGCCTTGTGTGCCTCGGTCGTATGCAGTCCTGATTGTGGCGCTCACCTGCATGGCGCCAAACACGCATACGACCAACATTGGCACCAAGGCAGAACCGACTCTCATCGCTGAAGACGACACGTCTCCATTCGTCCCTCCATTCACGCCTGTCGCGACACCACTGGAGGCGGGCTGCACGATGTTGGGGCGTGAGCGGAAGACGACCTAACGGTGTGCGGGACCGTAGCCCAGCTTCATGGAGACGGTTGCGAATGGTCCTCGCCGATACCCCAGGAGCAACAGTGTCCCTAATTTGCTGGGAAGTGGCGGTGCGGTCCCCTACGGCACTGCGTAGGATCCTACGGTCTTGGCGTGCATCCGTGCGTCGCTGCGGTCCGGTCCCAGGTCGACGGGCACGTGCACCTTCCGCCGACCACTGACGACAACATCGATGTACTGTGGAGACCTCACGCCCCACGTGTTGAGCAATTCGGCGGTACGTCCACCCGGCCTCCCGCATGCCCACTATACGCCCTCGCTCAAAGTCCGTCAACTGCACATACGGTTCACGTCCACGCTGTCGCGGCATGCTACCAGTGTTAAAGACTGCGATGGAGCTCCGTATGCCACGGCAAACTGGCTGGCACTGACGGCGGCGGTGCACAAATGCTGCGCAGCTAGCGCCATTCGACGGCCAACACCGCGGTTCCTGGTGTGTCCGCTGTGCCGTGCGTGTGATCATTGCTTGTACAGCCCTCTCGCAGTGTCCGGAGCAAGTATGGTGGGTCTGACACACCGGTGTCAATGTGTTCTTTTTTCCATTTCCAGGAGTGTATTTATAGTATTTGTAGACTGTGGTGTGATCAAGCTTAATCCACATTATGACCGAACGAGGTGGCGCAGTGGTTTAGCACACTGCACTCGCATTCGGAAGGACGATGTTCAAACCCGCGTCCGGCCATCCAGCTTTAGATTTTCCGTGATTTTCCTAAATCGTTTCAGGCAAATGCCGCGATGTTTCGTTTGAAAGGGCACGGCCGACTTCCTTCCCTGTACTTTCCTAATCCGATGAGACCGATGACCTCGGTGTTTGATCCTTTCCCCAAATCAACCAACAAACCAACACATTATATACTCTCTGCGTGCATTATATACCATTTGCTAGATAAGAAGCTCATATGAAACCGTGAAACCCAAAATATCATATTTCAATATATTGTATGTATAGTGCTGTAGTGGTTCATGGTGTGGGTTCCTGGTATCATGTCCAAGTTCATGAACCACAGGCAGCGTATGAGTGACCAAGTAAGTGGTCCTGACAGTCGGGATACCAGTTACTTTGGAATAAGGCTGGGCATCTCGGACATATTCCGAGTCGTGGCCACCTTTGTGCTCAGACGGCCAAATCCACCGGTTAGTCCCTCAACCGTTAGGGGTAAAACTCAATGGGACCCGGGGCAAGTAAGGCTAGCAACCTGCTTCCCTGGTACTATAAATATGATGCTGCAACAATCAGAGCAAAATGCCGCGGACCTTTGGAGGTGACGGAGTCTCACCTCTAATTGACAACCCAGGGACTCCTAATATACGACTCGGCAAACGAATGGTAACGAGATGGGGAGCTATTAATATCAATGGGGGCTACTCTGGGAAGAAGGTAGAGCTGGCAGAGGCTGCAAGTAAGATGGACGTTTTAGCTGTTAGTGACATTCGGGTAAGGGGTGAGAAAGAAGAGGAAGTGGGAGAATACAAGGTCTACCTGTCAGGAGTCAAAGCAGGAATAGCACAATGGGGTGTAGGGCTTTTCATCAGGAAAGAAATGGAACCCAGCGTAGTTGCAATAAGGTATGTAAACGAACGACTGATGTGGATAGATTTGACAGTGTCTAGCAAGAAA
Organism: Schistocerca nitens; assembly: GCF_023898315.1. Classification (NCBI taxonomy): domain Eukaryota; kingdom Metazoa; phylum Arthropoda; class Insecta; order Orthoptera; family Acrididae; genus Schistocerca; species Schistocerca nitens. Next base: position 297,651,551 of record NC_064618.1, on the reverse strand, counting down.
ATTAGGATTGTGTCAGTATATTCGCATTGTGAAGGGACAGATCAAGATAAAATGGATAGTTTTTATGACGCACTCAGTGATGTAGTTGTTAGAGTAAAGGACAAGGACAGTGTTCTGCTCATGGGTGATTTTAACGCCAGGATTGGAAATCGAACAAAAGGGTATGAAAAGGTTATGGGTAAATTTGGAGAGGATATGGAGGCCAACAGGAACGGGAAACAACTCTTGGATTTCTGTGCCAGTATGGGCTTAGTAATCACAAACTCCTTTTTTAAACATAAGAACATTCACCGGTATACTTGGGAAGGCAGGGGAACCAGATCTGTTATTGACTATATAATAACAGATCAGGAATTCAGGAAGGCTGTGAGGGACACACGTGTATTCAGGGGATTCTTTGATGACACTGATCATTATTTAATCTGCAGTGAAATTGGGATTGTGAGGCCGAAAGTGCAGGAGGGCAGGTCCATATGTAGGAGGATAAGAGTGGAGAAACTTCAGGATAAGGAAATCAGGCACAAGTACATAACAGCGATCTCAGAAAGGTACCAGTTAGTTGAATGTAGTCAATTACAGTCATTGGAAAAGGAATGGACTAGGTACAGGGACACAGTACTAGAAGTGGCTATAGAATGTCTTGGAACAGTAGTGTGTAAAAGTAGGATGAAGCAAACAGCTTGGTGGAATGACACAGTCAAGGCAACCTGTAAAAGGAAAAAGAAGGCATATCAAAAATGGCTACATACTAGAACTCAGGTAGACAGAGAAAGTTATGTTGAAGAAAGAAACAAAGCCAAACAGATAATTGCAGCATTCAAGAAGAAATCTTGGGAAGACTTTGGAAACAGGTTGGAGACTTTGGGTCAAGCTGCTGGAAAACCATTCTGGAGTGTAATAAGCAGTCTTCGAAAGGGAGGTAAGAAGGAAATGACAAGTATTTTGGACAGGTCAGGAAAACTGCTGGTGAATCCTGTTGATGCCTTGGGCAGATGGAGGGAATATTTTGATGAGTTGCTCAATGTAGGTGAAAATACGATCAGTAATGTTTCAAATTTCGATGTACAATGGGACAGGAATGATGATGGAAATAGGATCACATTTTAGAAAGTGGAGAAAATGGTCAATAGATTGCAGTGCAACAAAGCTGCTGGGGTGAATGAAATTAAGTCGGAACTCATCAAATACAGTGGAATGTCAGGTCTTAAATGGCTACACAGGATAATTGAAATGGCGTGGGAGTCGGGACAGGTTCCATCAGACTGGACGAAAGCAGTAATCACACCAATCTTTAAACATGGAAACAGAAAAGATTGTAACAACTACAGAGGTATCTCTTTGATCAGCGTTGTGGGTAAAATCTTCTCAGATATTGTTGAAAGGAAAGTGCGAGTATTAGTTAAGGACAAATTGGATGAAAATCAGTGTGGGTTTAGGCCTCTTAGAGGTTGTCAGGACCAGATCTTTAGCTTACGGCAAATAATGGAGAAGTGGTACGAGTGGAACAGGGAATTATATCTATATTTTATAGATCTAGAAAAGGCATATGACCGGGTTCCTAGGAGGAAGTTATTGTCTGTTCTGCGTGATTATGGAATAGGAGGCAAACTTTTGCAAGCAATTAAAGGTCTTTACATAGATAGTCAGGCAGCAGTTAGAGTTTACGGTAAATTGAGTCCATGGTTCAGAGTAGTTTCAGGGGTAAGACAAGGCTGCAACCTGTCTCCTCTGTTGTTCATATTATTTATGGATCATATGTTGAAAACAATAGACTGGCTGGGTGAGATTAAGAGAGGTGAACACAAAATAAGCAGTCTCGCATATGCGGATGACTTAGTTGTGATGGCAGATTCTATTAAAAGTTTGCAAAGTAATATTTCAGAGCTAGATCAGAAATGTAAGGACTATGGTATGAAGATTAGCATCTCCAAAACAAAAGTAATGTCAGTGGGAAAGAGATATATACGGATTGAGTGCCAAATAGGAGGAACAAAGAACAGGTGGACAGTTTCAAGTACTTAGGGTGCATATTCTCACAGGATGGCAACATAGTGAAAGAACTGGAAGCGAGGTGTAGCAAAGCTAATGCAGTGAGCACTCAGCTACGATCTACTCTCTTCTGCAACAAGGAAGTCAGTACCAAGACTAAGTTATCTGTGCACCGTTCAATCTTTCGACCAACTTTGTTGTATGGGAGCGAAAGCTGGGTGGATTCAGGTTACCTTATCAATAAGGTTGAGGTTACGGGTATGAAAGTAGCTAGGATGATTGCAGGTACTAGTAGATGGGAATAATGGCAGGAGGGTGTGCACAATGAGGAAATCAAAGAAAAACTGGGAATGAACTCTATAGATGTAGCAGTCAGGGCAAACAGGCTTAGATGGTGGGGTCATGTTGGTTCAGCAGTAGAGGGTAGGAGGAGTCGTGATAGACCAAGGAGAAGGTACCTGGATTCGGTTAAGAATGATTTTGAAGTAATAGGCTTAACATCAGAAGAAGCACCAATGTTAGCACTGAATAGGGGATCATGGAGGAATTTTATAAGGGGGACTGTGCTCCAGACTGAACGCTGAAAGGCATAATCAGTCTTAAATGATGATGATGATGATGATGATGATATAGTACTGTATGTTATTCGGGGGACATAGAAACGACAGAGATACTCCGCCCCGCCGCAGCTGCAGTGGTCCACAACCCCACGACGACTACCGCAGTCCACTTCACCCCTCCGCCGCCCCACACTGAACCACTCTTTCAGGGTTATTGTGCAGTTCGGCCCCCGGTGGACCCCCCAGGGAACGTCTCACACTAGACGAGTGGTGTAGTCCAATGTTTGCGTGGTAGAGTAATAATGGTAACTGAGGCGGAATAAGGGGAACCAGCCCGCATTTGCCGAGGCAGATGGAAAACCGCCTAAGAACCATCCACAGACTGGCCGGTTCACCGGACCTCGACACAAATCCGCCAGGCGGATTCGTGACGGGGACCAGGCGCTCCTTCCCAATCCGGAAAGCCGTGCGTTAGTTGGTTCTAATGGCTCTGAGCGCTATGGGACTTAACATCTGAGGTCATCAGACCCCTAGAACATAGGACTACTTAAACATAACTAACCTAAGGACATCACACACATCCATGCCCGAGGCACGATTCGAACCTGTGACCGTAGCAGTCGCGCGGTTCCGGACTGAAGTTCCCAGAACCGCTCGGCCACAGAAGCCGGCCCGTGGGCTAGACCGAACGGCTAGCCGGACGGGCTTTCAATATATTACTGTCTACATTTTACATGACTAGGATAATTCTTAAGTTTCAACATAAAAATATGTAAATCCGTTTTCCACAAAGTTTTGATAAAAACGTATCATTTAATCTAAACAATGTCTTTGCCAGCGATATCAATAATTTACATCATTTGTCCTTCAGATTTAATCGGTGATCTGTCTCACGTACTCGGCAGGAAGAGGTGTAAGAAGCAGTTACGTTTTAGTTGTAGAAAGCAGTTGGGTTTTACATATCGTAAAGAACAGAAATGTTTTCCGTTTAGCTGGAGTTTGTAGCACATCTGTGCACGTGGATGTTAGTTTTTTCAACCAATCGCTTAAAGTGTTTCAGACGGCTAAAGTTACAAGTGTGAACATTTTTCATTTCGTAGTTAACGATCCGTCAAATATTAACAACACTGAAAAATTATAGACTTCTTCACATAAGAACAACTCGAGATCTCCATGCCCCTGAGAAGAAGACAGTGAGGCCGCAAAGGAATTAGCTAAGTAACAATTCTACACAAAAATGACGAATATCTGTGCTCTGGATACGTCATGTGACAGATATTATTTACTGGGACGGCGTGTTGTAAGACTTAGAAAAACTTTTGACATTGTTGATTGGAGTAAACTCTGTGAAATTTTGAAGGTAGCAGCGATAAAACACAGAGAGCAAAAAGATGTATCCTTTTAAATCTACATTCCCACGGTACTCCACAAGCAACCGTATGGTGCGTGGAGGAGGGTACTGTACCACTAAAAGGTCATTTCCTCTCTTGTTCCACGCAAAAATAGACCGAGAAAAAAACGACTATCTGTATGGTACCGTACGAGCCCCATTTGCTCTTTCCTTCGCAGACCTTAACGCGAGATGTACGTTGGCGGCAGTAAAATCGTTCTGCAGTCAGTTTCAGATGCCGGTTCTCTAAATTTTCTCAATAATGTTTGGCGAAAAGAACGTTGCCCTCCCACCAGTTATTCCCATTTGAATTCCCGAAGCATCTCTGTGATACTTGCATGCTGAAAGAACCGGTAGCAAATCTAGCAGCACGTCTCTGAAGTTCTTCGATGTCTTCATTTAATCCGATATGGTGGTGATCCAAACCACTCGAGTAGTACTCAAGAATGGGTCGCAATGGTGTCCTATACGCAGTCTCCTTTGTAGACGAGGTATGCTTTCCTCAAATTCTCCCTACCAGCGTCCTTATATGCTCATTCCATTTAATATCGCTATGCAACATTATGCCCAGATATTTAACCGACGTGCTGTGTCAAGCAGCATACTGCTAATGTTGTATTCGAACATTACGGGGTTGTTTCTCCGTCTCATCTGCATTAACATATACTGCATCTAGAGCAAGCTATCAATCATCACAGCAATTAGAAATTTTGTGTAAGTCATCTTGTATTTTCCATAGTCACCCAACAACGGCCGGCTGCTGTGGCCGAGCGGTTCTAGGCCCTACAGTCCGGAACCGCGCTGCTGCTACGGTCGCAGGTTCGAATCCTGCCTCGGACTTGGACGTGTGTGATGTCGTTAGGTTAGTTAGGTTTAATTAGTTCTAAGTCTAGGGGACTGATGACCTCAGATGTTAAGTCCCGTACTGCTCAGAGCCATTTGAACCACCTGAACTCATAACGACACCTTCCCATACACCACTGCTTCATCCATTTGCGTGTATAGAAAATAAGAGCGGTCCTGCTATCCTTCTCTGAGGCACTCCTGACGATACCCTTGTCTCTGCTGATCATTCGCCGTCGAGGATAACGTACTGCGTTCTGTCATTTAGGAAGTCTTCAAGCAACTCACATATCTGGGAACCTTGTCCGTATGCTCGAGCCTTTGTTAACAGACGTTACAGCGGCACCGTGTCAACCTGTTTCCGAAAATCTGGAAACATGGAATCTGCCTGTTGCGCTTCATCCAAAGTTCGTAAGATATCGTGAGAGTAAAGGGCAAGCTGATTTCGCACGAGTGATGCTCAATATACCTGCACTGAGCTGTGGACAGACTTGCCAAGGAATTTTATTATATTTCAATTCAGAATACGTCCAAGAACTCTAAAGCAAACATGGAATCTGCCTGTTGCGCTTCATCCAAAGTTCGTAAGATATCGTGAGAGTAAAGGGCAAGCTGATTTCGCACGAGTGATGCTCAATATACCTGCACTGAGCTGTGGACAGACTTGCCAAGGAATTTTGTTATATTTCAATTCAGAATACGTCCAAGAACTCTAAAGCAAACCCATGTTAAGGATATGGATCTGTAATTTCTTTTACCTTTCTTGTATGCAGGAGTCACATGCACTTTTTCCCCGTCGCTCTGGCGATATTCATGATAAATGCAAGCCAAGCAGGGGGCCAATGCCGAAGAGTATTCTGCGTAAAACCGAACTCTGATTCCGTCCGGACCTGGTGACTTATTTGTTTTCAACTCTTTCTTTTGCTTCTCTACGCCAGATATGCCTATTACTACGAGGGTAATCCCAAAAGTAGGGTCTATTACTTTTTTTATCAGTACAGAACTCTGTTTGTGTGGCACTTGGTCACACTGTTACGAAGAGTGCTTCACGCGCTGTGTGTAAACATGCGCACACCGCGCTGAGGTTCTCAGTCTTGGCTTGGCAGCCGTTGAGAATGGAGCTCCCGTTGGATGTTACCGCCAATTGCGAATTGCACGCTGTTATTGGGTTTTTGAACGCAAAGGGCACTGTGCCGATTGAAATCCATCGCCAATTGACGGAAGTGTATGGTGAGTCATGCATGGATGTCAAAAATGTTCGTAAGTTTGCAGCTGGTCGAACCAAAATTCACGACGAACAAAGGAGTGGGAGACCGTCAGTTTCCGAGGAGACAGTGTTGACGGTTGAGCAAAGCATGCGTGAAGATCAGCGGATCACACTGGATGACTCTGCACGTTGGTTCCTGAGGTTTCCCGAAGAACCGCCCACAGAATTTTAACGGAAACAGTGAACTACCGGAAGGTGTGCGCAAGATGGTTGCCACTCATGCTGACTGAGGACCACATCCGGCAACGAGTTGATGCTTCCCGCGTATTTCTTCACCGCCTTACAGCCTTACAGGACAACTTTCTGGACTCAGTTGTCACAGGTGATGAAACCTGGGCATACCACTTTAAACCTGAGACCAAGTAACAATCACGCTAGTGGCAGTATCCTTCTTCGTCAAAGCCGCGGAAATTCAAACGAACACAGTCTGCCGGTAAAGTGATGACAACCGTTTTTTGGGATCGCAAAGGGGTATTGTTGGTCGACTTTATGCCCACTGAGACCACAATTAACGCTGACAGGTACTGTGAGACTCTGAAAAAACACAAACAGGCAATTCAGAATCGGAGAAGAGGAATGTTGAGCAAGGGCGTACGCGTTTGTAAGACGTATGCATTGCCGGCGATGGGCGAGGCATGGCAGAATCTCTGACCAGAGAGTAGTATGTAGTTAGTTGTTGCTTGTCGTCAGTCGGCAGTAGTAGTCTGCGCGTGTCGGCAGTCTGCTCTGGTAGGGACTTTGGACGATGAGTATTATTGTAGAAGGTAAAGAAGCAGCCTTGCGCATATCTAGTAATGTATATTAACTGTCATTAATTTCTATTAAAAAAATGCCCCAATAATAATTTTTATAATATAAAGGCATTTTTTAAAGAAAAGCATTCATTTCAATTTAAAGAATGTTTCCAATGCATGATAATTCCTTCCAACAATCAGAAAAAATATTGGCCAGCATTGCACGAAGCTGTGCCGAAAAATTTCTACATAAGAGCAGATATATTTGCAGTTTTTATTGAGGTAAGAATTTTTCCTTTTTTTTCTTTTTTATTCAGAATACAGGGCCGAGGCGCAGCGCTGCTGTCGTCACAAAATTTACCAGGTTACTGAATTTTTTATTATTTTTGGGTTTAGGAATTTTTCTATTTTTGAAATTAACATTAAATGAGAAAAGAATTTTTGTGGTTACATTAAATGTGAATGCATTTTTGCACGGAGATTATAAATGGAAGCAATTTTGTTCAGAGGTTACATTAAAATTAATTTTGTACAGAGGTTACAATATTTAAAATTCATTTAATTATTATTTTTGTAGGGAGTTTACACTTGGTTCATCATTTAATTAATAATTTTGTGGGGGAGGTTACACTTGGCGACATCCGGCCAGGATCGTATTTCTTTGTGAATCTTCTGATAAGTAGTCATATATCTGCTCATATTTACTTAAATGTAGTTTGCATCTGGCGCAACGCATTTACTAATTTGTCACTCTTTCTTTCACAGATCATCGGCAATTTGTTGCTCTGTGTTGTGATTGTGTTTGTTGTATTTTGCATTGTCCTTGTTTCATTTTTGTGCTTAATTGTGATTTGTGAAAAATGCCGAGGAAAACTGTTAACAGTACATCGCGATGTGCAATGAATGAAATAGCCGATTCGAATAATTTGACCGATCATACTAGCGACAGTTCGTGTTATAATGATGACAACTCTCCATTTACAGACAATCAGTGCGTACCGACCACTAATATTGACTTTAATCCTAGTGATGAGCAAACAAATTCAATTGTGTCGTCTGCTAATTTAACGACAATTGATGACGCGGCACTTTCTGTTAGAATGAACGCTGCCCAGCTTGACACACCCGGTTTGCAAAATTTACGTAATGAACAAAATTTTTCTAACGAAAATGAACAATGTACTCAAAGTACGTCAAATTTATTTGATTCCGATTTAGCGACCAATAGTGCACATCCGATGGGCAAACCTTTTTGTGAATCACAGAATAACCAAATGGTTACAGAAAATGTGACAAATACAGATACACCATCAAACAGCACGGAGAATAGAGTGGGTAATATTGGCTTGGATCAAGTTATGGCATTAATACTACAACTCAATGAAAAATATGACAGGTCGATCAAACAACTTAATGAAATTCTCAAACAGCGGAATGAAATACTAGATAATCATTTCAAACAACCTACTGAATCGCTCAAACAACTTAATGAAAGATTCAAACGGACGAACGAAAAACACGACAACCTTAACGAACAGAAGAAACAAGTTAGTGAACAAATTACAGCCGTTACCGTGCAACGTCATGATACTAAAGAACAATTACGTGAAGAAATTAAGGCTTGTGCTAGCAAAAGTAGTGAAGAAATTAGACCTGTTGCACAAGAATTAAGTAATACAGATGTAGCGACAACAGAATCACTTAGAGATGAAAGTAATGCAGTCACTGAACAATGTTCAGAAAACGCAACACAGATACGCGACGAGTTTAATTTAAAGTCACCAGAACATTCACACACTCTGGATACGGAAGTCGATAAGAAATTTGAACAACAGAATAGCCAAATTGACGAATGTTTTAAAGTGGCAGAAATGAAAAATGTTTCAGTCACTAACACGTCACAGCATACAGCACATTCCGAACATTTGTTATACTCACACAGCCAGTGTAACTTAGGTAATTTACAGAGACTACGTGACTTAGAATACGAAGTGACACAGACAAACAGATTCTCATGCAATCCTGAACCTGTTCACAAAGACAGAGACGATAACGTCGATTATAAGCAATTTTTATCCGTAAGAAAATCTAAGGTATTTGAAAATGACTGAGCACAGGTACACGCTTTGAAATGGATACGTCGATTTATTTTTGTACTTTCACCAGCTTGGCCTGTAACGCAGAAACTAGCTTTGAACTGGATACGACAATTTGCTCTTGAATTTTTACCAACATTTCGTGTAATGCAGAAACTAGAATTAGCATGGATACAGCAATTTGCTTCTGAATTTTCAACGGCATTGCCTGTAACGCAAAAGCTAAAATTTATTTGCAGCGCATAATCAACCTCAGGGGATTCATTACGCTTTAATGAATATGTGCCGTAGCGTGCACAGGGTGCCGAGCCGTAGTAGTGCTGTTTCATCTTTAGTTTTTTGCACTGCTGCCTTCTCTTCTACTATCCTTTATATCTATCAAAACAGCTCTTCAACTATCGCTCTATCTATGATTAAGAATGAGTAAAGAAAACCTGATACGACAAGTTTTACCGAAAGTGACATTATTATTATACGTTCCCGAAATGGCAAGAGCTACCAGTATAATGTTAATATCAGACAAAAATTTAATCATCAGTATGTGTGAAATTTTCAGCAGTCCCAAACATATTTTTGTAACAATAGAGGTTTTTCACCGCAATAGCAACAAAACCAGCCGGTTAGCATACCTAACCAACAATGTAATGTACAAGGTCAACCACGCTTTAATGTTTCGCCGCCTGCACGTATAGCTTCAGCTCCAACAAATAGTAATGCACAGCAATAAGGGAATCAGTACGTACAGAAAACACACTATTTCTATTCCTATCGCAATGCACCGTATAGAAATGAGTATCATAACAGACGTAAAAATAATGAGCACAATTTTCAGCGTACATTTAATAACAGTTGGTCTTACCAACAGCAAAATCATCCGCAACAAACATATTGTCATGAATGAACCAGACAGTTGGTATCATCCCGAACGTAATACGTCAGGAAGAAATAACAGAATAGTACAAATAGTTGAAATGCCACAGCATCCTCCCGAAAATAATAGCACGTCAGATAGAATTTGACTAAATACAGTACAGGTTGCATCTTCCAGTAACGTAAGCAATACTTTTGACACGCAGAATCTTGTTCACGAAAATGTTATTACTTTTTGACGACATCTGAGACATACTTTTACATGAAAAACCAATAGTCTGAATTAGTCAATTTGAAACATGCTTTGTTGAATGCACCACTTTTATCGCACCCAGATCTTACTAGAAATTTTTCCATTGCCACCGACAGTTCTAACACCGCTTTAGGCATACATATTTTTCAGGAAATTGAAGAAGATGGCTCGACAGTAATTAAAAACATCGCCTTTGCGAGTCGCATTCTGTCACCTGCTGAACGCAATTATTCTGTTACAGAACTTGAAACATTATGTGTAGTATGGGCATTTGCGAGATTTCTACATTTTCTTTATGGAAGACGTACGACCGTTTGCACGGATCATGGAGCGGTGCAGTTTTTACTTTCGGCTAAATTTGCACACGATGGGTTGGGCAGATGGAAACTTTATTTACAGGAGTTTAGTTTTGCAATTGTTCACATTCCCGGCGCACAGAGTGTTGTAGCAGACGCACTATCCCGTTCTCTCAGCAACAATCAGCAAGACATCGCAACCAACTTCTGCAAAACAAATTTCAGCGTCATGTACATTCAACAAGTTGCATTTGAAAACTTCATTTCGTCGTCATTACAAGACATAGCACAAGAGCAAAGTAAAGACAACGTATGGAAAGAAATTAAACACCTTTGGCAAGATAGGATTAATGTTACCATTAGAAACCATTACACTGTATGCAATGACATTCTGTTTCGCCGCTCTCACCCTGACAGCAACAGTTAGTTTTTATGCATTCCTGACGAGCTTGTTAACAAATTAATCTGGTATACTCATTTAAGTTACGCACATTACGGAGCCAGAAAATGTTTTCTTATACTGAGACAGAACTGTTATTTTACTAACATGGAGAAACGTATTCGACGAGTTTTAGCGTCATGTAAAATCTGCCAGAAAGCTAAGTCAGAAACGACTTCACATATTCCTCCATTACATCCCATTGTACCTGTTAAATTGAGACACATGGCCGCTGTAGACATTTTTGGTCCGATTCCTAGAACTAATAGAGGTTTTTGCTACATCTTTGTCGCTGTTGAACTCACTTCCAAAATTTGTTACCTTCACTCCGTTCCGCAAAGCTACTGCTAAAACTGTTTCGAAAGCATTTGTAAAACATTTTTATGTCATGTACGGCATGTGTTGAAAGTAATTTCCGACAATGGACCACAGTTTCGATCTGCTATATGGACACGTATGTTACGAGCTAGAAACATTTCTCCGATCTATATATCCAGGTACCATGCTTCTTCGAACCCTTGTGAACGACTAATGAAAGAAATTGGTAAACTATGTGGAATATACTGCCACAAAAGACATATTGATTAGGACACACACATACTCTCATTCCAGGATGTAATTAATTCCATACCAAATGAATCTACTATGCTATCTCCGTCTGTTATACTGAAAAATGTTGAACCACCTAACAAAATTAAAGAATTAGTAACCTTTCCCACATCTCGTCGACTACGACACCATGAAATAATTGACATTGCGCTGAACAACATCAAACGTGCCGCAGAGCGCCGGAGAAGATAGCAAAAACAGGTTTGTACACGCCGTGACTTTCACATTGGACAGAAGATATTAGTACGTACACACTATTTATCCAACAGAGGAAAGAGTAGATGCAGTAAATTTGAGCCACGTAGGTCCATATCGAATTCGCAGCATTCCTTACCCCAATGTAGTACACGTCGAAACTTTGAGAACCAGAAAAACCAAAGGGAATCACCATATCTCCAACATCAAACCCTTTATTGAATGAACATATTTTATGATTTATCACACTGTAATGCCATTTCGTAATTTTTTTTATGACCGCTTATGCAATTATATTTATAAGAACACTTACTGATGATTATCGTATTTTTTCTTGGCAAGTGCCCGGCAAGGTAAGGTTAGCAGGTCGCATTTCTTGTCGTTACACATCAGACTGTGCACATTTTCCATTCCTCATGTATATATGATTGTTTTCCTATTTTGTTTGTATGCACTATGAAATATTTAAGATGTAACAAACACCAGTCGACTTTGACATTGTGCCTTGTGATATCTCAACATCGTGACTATTTTACTTATTTTTTTGCTGCTACATTGTGATACTCTGTGTACTTTTTTGCATCTGAACACTGTCTATGTTTTTGACATGTTACGTTTTCTGTCATGCTATGCTGTATGCTCAATTATGTTACTATTAACCAGTTTTTATTTAATGGGTATATGATTTAAATGCAAGACATTAATCTTTGTTCATCATTTTCAGAAAGAAATAACGTGTAAAAGAAATAAATTATGGGAATTTCACCTTCGCAATGAACGAAAGAAGATACAATACGTCGTCAAGAAGAGTAAATGGATCAGAATTAACAAGCATTAACAAGAATATACTATAGACATCGTATGATAGCAGTCTTAACTAATTTTTTCTTTCAGAATACGAGGCGATTGATGCAGACTGTCAGACAGAACTACACATCTTAGTTTTAGTGATGAAATATGCTAAAAATAAGGAACGCTATACTATGAATAGTTGTATAATGAATAATGAAGTGACTTTTTTGCAGATGATAATGAATGGTGACGAATAATGATGAAGAATATAGTGATATGGATAATGAAGTTTTTCTTTACAGGTGATGATAATAATGGAATTATGATGATATGGATAATGAAGTTTTTCTTTGCAGGTGATGATAGTAATGATAATGAAGTTTTTCTTTGCAGATGAAAATAATGATGAAGTTTATATATTTACTGTTAGTTAAGAAATGCTATGTAGTTATTTAGGTATTTGTTGCAGTTCGTTTTGACAGTATGTCTTATGTCGCATGGTATGATGACTGAAGGTTTTGGAAAGGACAGCTAGAGAACATATATATTTTTTACACATTTCATTACCTGTTAATTCGAAATTCACTACTTTTCAGCGTAATATGCGTTTCTTCTTTCAGCTTAATAGTCCATTTTGTATTTTTTTCCAGGAGAAGCTATTCATGAAATTAATGTGCTATAAGCAGTTGGTCATTAAACCAGTTCTAGTACTTGCATTTTTTCTTACCCATTTGTGTGTGTCATTCATGAATGTGATTACATATATACTGCCTTTGTTTCACAACCTTGCTACAGCTGACTCATGACGAATGACGTTACTTATCCTCATTTGCAGCAGTAAGTCAAGAGTAAATATTGTTATGCCCCAGCAATTAATCATCGATCCCAACGCAATGCATTGTTAGTATAAAAAAAATGTATTAACAGTCCTAAATAATGCTATCAGTTTAAGAGAGTTCTGAGTAATACTGAATGATGTTTTTCTAATCACAGACCTTGAATAATAGTTACAGTGTGTTACATGTTAAATATGTCCTATGTCACTTGAATGATGAGTTCTGAGTAATACTGAATGATGACTTATGCATTAATGCTATTCCAATAATTAACTCTTGTTTTGAATGATGACTTCTGAATAATACTGAATAATGTGAATACTTTGTAACTGGCCAATGAGTGCCAGTAATTATTTTTAAGTAACTGGCCAATGAGTGACAATAATTATTTTCAAGTAACTGGTCAAAGAGTGCCAATAATAATTTTTAAATATGTCATATGTCACTTGAAGGAAGAAAAATGTTTTGTAATAATTAATACTTGCTGACTAACGAATGCCACTGTTTCTCATACTTTAAATTTATATTATGTCACTTTCATGCTATATATGAATTAGCTCCTGTTTTGAATGATGACTTCTGATGTTTTGTAACTGGCCAATGAGTGCCAATGTTCTCTGTAAACAGATAACTTATGAACATTATTCTGTAATACCTCATACATGGTACAGAAATGTTCAGTAACTGGGCGATGAGTGCCTCGAATTACTTAAAAATCAGTTAATTGACTAGTGTAATTATCAATGATGACTGTCATAAGATTTAATGTCCTTCACCTTCTGACCTAATTACCAGAAATTACTGCAATATCCGTTTGTCATGTCTATCCTCATGCTCATGGAGCACTATATTTGGTTTCTGCACTAATTCTGCGTTGGCGTACCTTACAAGAACGTGGTGTTGACACGACATGCTGTCCACCACCTTGAGCGATGGAGATGTTATTATGGTCCCACTGTTTGGTGTACCTAATGTACTACCAAAATGATAACATGGAATATTACTACGACATTTCAGTATCTTGGCTACACTGATTAACACTTCAAGGAAAAGAACTTCAGATTGTCTCACTTGGTGTTGTGCTTCTGTAGAAAAATATGGACTTTCAGTGCAGCTGCGTACAACCTAATGTGCTACAACCATGACGCAATCCTTCCCATTCCTTTCCTAGTTCTTGTAAAATGATAAAGACATATACAGTGCGTGTGCACTTCATTTTCATTTGTTAACAAGATCAGTTGTCCTAAATATGCTAAAGACTTTTACAGTGCGTATGCACTTTATTTCACTCCATGATATGTTATGTAAAAATGCTAAAGAGTTCTACAGTGCGTGTGCACTTTATTTCACTCCATGATATGTTATGTAAAAATGCTAAAGACTTTTACAGTGCGTGTGCACTTTATTTCACTCTATTGTATGTTATGTAAAAATGCTAAAGACTTATACAGTGTGTGTGCACTTTATTTCAATCCATGATATGTCATGTAAATATGCTAAAGACTTTTACAGTCCGTGTGCACTTTTGCCATTTGTTAATATGTTTTGTACTCATTGTGTACACATTTTGTCTTTGCTTGATATGTTCTGTACTCAGTGCATGTGCACTATATTTTATTTCATGTTCTGCACTTTTATATATGTATATATTCTGTGATTGTAGACTTAGTTAATTAAGAAAAAATTTGTTGCTCATGGCAAGTCCAATTGACTCATCATCGCTGCCAAATTTTTGCCCCCCCCCCCCCCCCCCCCCCCAGTGGAGGTTTATGTAAGACGTATGCATTGCCGGCGATGGGCGAGGCATGGCAGAATCTCTGACCAGAGAGTAGTATGTAGTTAGTTGTTGCTTGTCGTCAGTCGGCAGTAGTAGTCTGCGCGTGTCGGCAGTCTGCTCTGGTCGGGACTTTGGACGATGAGTATTATTGTAGAAGGTAAAGAAGCAGCCTTGCGCATATCTAGTAATGTATATTAACTGTCATTAATTTCTATTAAAAAAATGCCCCAATAATAATTTTTATAATATAAAGTAATTTTTTAAAGAAAAGCATTCATTTCAATTTAAAGAATATTTCCAATGCATGATCATTCCTTCCAACAATCAGAAAAAATATTGGCCAGCATTGCACGAAGCTGTGCCGAAAAATTTCTACATAAGAGCAGATATATTTGCAGTTTTTATTGCGGTAAGAATTTTTCCTTTTTTTTCTTTTTTATTCAGAATACAGGGCCGAGGCGCAGCGCTGCTGTCGTCACAAAATTTACCAGGTTACTGAATTTTTTATTATTTTTGGGTTTAGGAATTTTTCTATTTTTGAAATTAACATTAAATGAGAAAAGAATTTTTGTGGTTACATTAAATGTGAATGCATTTTTGCACGGAGATTATAAATGGAAGCAATTTTGTTCAGAGGTTACATTAAAATTAATTTTGTACAGAGGTTACAATATTTAAAATTCATTTAATTATTATTTTTGTAGGGAGTTTACACTTGGTTCATCATTTAATTAATAATTTTGTGGGGGAGGTTACACGTTCTCCATGACAACGCTCGCCCACCCCATAGTCGTGACTTGGCGCCCAGTGACTATCACCTGTTCCCTAAGTTAAAAGAACTTTTGGCCGGAAAGCGATTCAGCTCCGACTACGAGGCGAAAGAAGAGGTTCATAACTTTCTGAACAGCATGGCGGCGAGCTGGTATGACATGAGCATACAAAAACTACCACAGCGTTTACAAAACTGCATCGACAGAAATGTCGATTATGTCGAAAAATAGCTAAATGTTCAAGCTGTAAACTGATGTAAACCATTGCAGAAATAAACAGGTCTATGTACTTAGAAAAAAATAGCAGACCTTACTTTTGGGATTACCCTAGTATATCGTCCACACAGGAAGCCTGTGTGAATGATTTCTTAAATGTGAAATTTAATACTTCAGCTTCCATTTTGCCATCTTCTGTTGCCACACAAGATGAGTCAACGAGTGACTGGATAGAAGCCTCAATCCGTACAACGATTTGACGTAGGGCCGGAATCTTCTATGGTTCTCTGCAGGTATGACGACGAAAATTGTTGTGTGCTTCTCGCATCGATTTCTTTACAGACGCAGGAATTTCTGATAACTCTTGGCTGTCGACATCTTGGGCGTCCTTTTGTGAACCGAAAGTGGAACAGCCGCTGATTCCTCAGCTATTTCCAAATTTTGTTAATAAACTACGGTTGGTCTCCCTCATCCTTAATCCACTTACTCAGCACTTACTTCTCTAGAGCGCGATTCACCATCAGTTTAAACTTGGCACCCAATCGCTTGTATTGGAACTAAATTATGTTTATTAATTAAGCGGGATGCTAACAACTGCTAACCTGCACTTCCTAGTAACGATAATCTAGCCTCCTTGACGAATTTGTTAACTTTAGTAGCCATCGTCGCTATTATGACATAGTGATCACTAATCCCTGTCTCTGTACTGACACTGTCGATAAGGGCAGGCCCTTTTGTAGTTACATGGTCGAAAATACCGTTTTTCCATTGCGTGTAGGTGTCGAACCAGCTGCTCAAGACAGTTTTCGTAAAACGTGTTCAAAAGTACCTCACAAGACTGTCTGTCCGTACCATCTGCAATGAATCCATAGACGTTCTAGTCTATACTGGGATGGTCAAAGTCACCTATAACTAATATTTCACGATCGGAGTATTTCTGCGCTACTTATCGCAGACTTTCTAGGAATGGTTCTTAAACTGTCTTACTAACAACGGGTGGCCAGTAAAAACATCAGACAATTAACATGAGTTCACTTGGTGAACAGCTAGGTAACTTCACTGTCGGACTCAATTTCTAACTCGATAGACAGAATAGTTTTGTCGACCCCCCTCCTATGGCGTCTAATCTGTCTTTTCAATAAACGTCCGTGTCTCTGTAAATATATCGGAGCTTTCTACTTCGAATTTCAGCCAGCCCCCAGTTCAGCGAATACAGCGACAAGTATCCTGATGGGCAGTAAATTCAGGAGCTTTGTTACGAATACTTTGGCATTTTAATGTTAAGATTTCAGCAGTCGAAGTGTCTTTACTTTCTATACGATCTAATTTCGTTCTTTGCGTATCATCTGGTGAGCATTCATCAGATGGCCTCAAACCACCGCCTAGCCTAAAAGAACCCTAACGTGCGCTCCACAAGTACTGTGCTACCCGAGTATCTGCTTCCTTTCTGTAGTGCACCCCTGACCTGTCAAGCCGAGTCATAAATTCTCCACCACATAACGCAGGTCACAGAATCGACGGGGTCTTTGGTTAAGAACCTACATTCATCTACATCTATACCCACATCTACAGCGATACTCTGCAAATCACACTTCGTGCTTGGCAGATGGCTCGTCGAACCACCTTCACAGTATCACTCTACTATTCCAATCCCGAAGAGTTCATGAAAAAAACGAACACCTATATTTTTCGGTGCTAGCTCTGATTACCCTTATTTTCTTATGATGATCGTTTCTTCCTATGTAGGTAGGCGTCAACAAACTACTTTCGAATTCGGAGGGTGATTGAAAATTCGTGACAAGATTCTGCCGCAACGAAGAACACCTTTGTTTTAATGATGTCCACCCCAAATGCTGTATCATGTCCATGACACTCTCTCCTACTTCGCGATAATACAAAACGTGTTGCCCTTCTCTGAACTTCCTTGATGTATACTTTTAATCCTATATGGTAAGAATCCCACTTCGCGCAACAGTACTCCAAAAGAGGACCAACAAGCGTAGTGGAGGCAGTCTCTTTAGTAGACCTGTTACATTTACTAAATGTCCTGCCAATAAAACGCAGCCTTTGGTTAGCCTTCCCCACAATGTATTCTGTGTGTTCTTTCCAATTTCAGTTGTTCGTAATTGTAATTCCTAAGTATTTAATTTACGGCCCATAGGTTTGATTGATTTATCTTGTAAGAGAAGTTCAACGGATTCCTTTCAGTACTCATGTGGATGAGCTCATACTTTTCATTATTTAGGGTCAATTGCAAATTTTAGCACCATACAAATATCTTTTCTAAATCGTTTTGCAATTTGTTTTGATCTGCTGATGACTTTACTAGACTATAAACGACAGCATCGTTTGCAAACAACGTAAGACGGTTGCTCGGATTGTTATGTAGATAAGGAACAGCAGACGGTCTATAACACTACCTTGTGGAACTTGGATCCAAATCAAAGGCTCCCAACCAACTTTATGTACAATACATGATCAAAGCCAGCAGTCTTCACCACCTCCACCAGACGTGCGAAGAATTAAGGATGATCTCAGAATCCAAGTGACAGACGTCATTGGTGCCGGCGTGAGCCACAGCTTGTGGACGAATGCAGTTAGAGCCTCTACAGCTGATTGCAGGGCCTCCGCATGTCGGATAAGGTGGAGGGTGTTTCCCTAAGGGCTCCATAATGGGCCTAACACTGACGCTCCCGTTGATTAGCAGACCACTGTTCCTGTGTGCCTGATTGGACTATGCTGAAGGAGCGGCTACCTGTCCACTCACACAGCGAATGCGCGAGGCCAGTCTTCCAGCCTTCACACTGACTCTACACACATCTCGCTACTGACACCACAGTGAGGGTGATCTACACTTGTACAGAAACCAGATTGCAGATGTAAGAGTGGCAGGACATGAAAGGGAAGCAGAAGTTAAGAAGAGAGCGAGACAAAGTTGTAGCCTATCCGCAAAGTTGTTCAGTCTGTGCATTAAGAAATCAGTAAAGGTAACAAAGCAGGAATTTGGAAAGGCAATTAAATATGAGATTTTAATTTTGTCAGAGATGGCATAGGGCTTGGAATACCAGTGTTTTGGAAAGAATTATAAGATGAACATTAACAAAAGTAAAACAAGTATAATGCAAAGTAGTTTAATTAAATCAGGAGATACTGAGGGATTTCGAGTAGGATGAGAGATTGCAGGGCACTCTCACTTCTGATTCGGAGTAGGGAATACGATCAACGGCGATTTGACTTCATACTTTGTGATGAAATGGTGGGCAGCAGTTTATGGTCTTGTTTGCGTGCTCTAGGGAAAGAAATACAGTAAGCTTTACCTGCATACAAAGGAACAGGGTATCGAATTAAACGACTGCAGTAAAAGCACGGCGTTGGTGGGCCGACAAAGCGCGTTTTTTCTGGGAAACAATAAAGAGACATTTCCAGACGGCCGCGTGCAGCGGTCGCATTGTGCAAAACACATTAGCTTTGGCGCCAGACAGGGGGCAGACGTCCAGGTATACAGCCTAGCGCTGAAAAGTCGCCGACAGCGCGTTGTAGGCCTTGTTAGCGAGTAAGCCACCAAAAGAGATGTAAACGTTCTGCAAATGTCTGCAGGAAAGGGAAACTGGCGCCCAGACGTCCAGACTCTGTTTCAAAACACGTTTTCTCAATGTGAGTTTATGGCTGTTCTTTGCAATGAAATGGACGCAACAGGGGAGATAACAAGCTGTTTATGGAGGGCTGTGCTTTCACCCTGTATTGTGTTAGCAAAAGACACGACAAACATGTGGGAAAGAGGCTGCGAAGCTGAATTTGTTTTCCGTTTTCTGCCAATTACCTTTAAAGTCTCAGTTTGCAGTGCAAAGACCATTCTCCGAGCTTAGAATGCCGGGCTCCAGCTCGTGATTTTCTTGCGTGTAAGTGGGGGAAGTCAAAAACGAGAAATGTGCTTTTGAACCGAGCTGATGAGGAAACAGGGAGATCGGCACACTTGTACAAGTCTCTTGCACTGGTGCTTCACTAGTAAAGAACTGCAGGTCTCTACCTAAATGGTGAGACTTGTGTCCTTTGCTAGGATGCGACTTGGAGCCTGGGTCAGTCACCTTCTGACCCATCAGAGGTATTGCTGATATCATCACAGTCACAACGAGTGACGCGTGCGTGTACTTATTTGTCTTGAGTCGGCCGTCTAAAATATTTTACGTATTCCAACATGCACAGTCATGGCACGGAGTCAAACTGGTTTGGCAGACCAGCAAACATGTCCACTTGCATACTGGACACCACTGCGGTTTCAAAGGATCATAGGGAAGTACCTGCATTCTGAATTAACTGAACACGAGACCGAGTACTTGAATTTTTCGAGAACGCGCACTTAAACAACAGATTGCCGTCGTCCATGACTTCAGTCGCCGAACGCATCATGGTGTGCCGCCTTGACCAGCAGGATGGTAAATTATTCACTGCTGCGATGTAGCATTATAAATATATTTCTTGGCACCCTGTTCTTTCGAACCATATTTTTCTTTCTTTTTTCTGTATGGTAGAATATAGATGCCTGGTGGTGGCGTAGTTTGATGCCATAACCTAGATTCTAGTGTATGAAGTCAGATAGAGCGAGTAGTGTTCTCATTAGTGTCGTGTGTCGATCCCTAGCAGATCACTATGTCCACCATAGATCCCATTTTAGGAAGGCTTTTGTTAAATAAATATTTTTGTACGATGTTTATTTAATAATTTTGTTGTCTTTCATGTTTAAGATCAATAAATCGATTGTGAATTAGACTACAACTTCTCCCTGAGTTCTGATTAACAGTTCCTTCACATTTTTATGGCAGTCTAGTTCTGAAACATAAGGAGTAGCTTTTTCACTTGGTACCCACTGCGTGGATATTTACTTCATTAACAATAATCTTCTTTCAAGGAAATGAGATACTAAAAGTAGCGGATGAGTTTTGCTATTTGGACAGCAAAAGAACTGATGGTGGCCAAAGTAAAGAGGATGTAAAAAGCAAACAGGTAATAGAAAATGAAGCATTTCAGAAAAAGAGGAGTTTATTAACATCCAGTATGAATGTAAGTATAGGAAACCGTTTCCAAATAGTGAATCTTTATACAGAAGTGAGAATGTGGCGCAACAGAAAAATTCTGAAACTAAATTGATAGATCGAATTCTGAAACTAAATTGATAGATCGAACAACTGATGATGAGATACTGGATCAGCTGGATGAGAAAGGGGTTTCTGATCCAACTTAATTAAAGGAAAGTATCCATTGACAGGACACGTCCTGAGGCAAAAATAATCCTAAATTTATTAATAGAAGGAAGTGTGTGATGTAAGAATTGTAGAGGGAGTCCAAGGCTTCAGTACAATAAGCAGGTTCAAATGCATGCAGGATGGCATAATTATGCAGTGATGCAGAGGCTTGCATAGGGTAGACTAACATGAAGAGATGCATCAAATAAGTCTTCAGACTCGAGACCACAACAAGAACTGCGCATTTTATTATTTATTTATTAATTTTCGGGTCCCAATCAACTAGAGTATACAGCCAAGCTCTTTAACAATCATTGAAGCAATAAACTTACAATATAACAATAGCTTAAGGTTGTTGTCGTTTTCAGTTCGAAGATTGGTTTATTGCATGAGTCGACGCTAGTCTGTCTGGTGCTCTTCACCTCTTACTGCAACCTACAGCCATTTGAACCAGCTTAGCGCATACAGGCCTTTGTTTCACCTCACAGCTTTTGCCCTTCACGCTTCTGTCCATTACCATACTAACTATACCTTGATGGCTCGAAATACGTCTTATCAGCCTACCGGTATCTCTTATTTTAGTCAACATTTACCATAAAGCTCTTTTCTCCCTAATTTGAGGCAGTACCTGTTCACTAGCTACTTAATGTACCGACTTATTTTTCATTTCTCTTCTGTAATACAGCATTTAAAAAGCTTCTTTAAATGCGAACATTTTAGGATAGGCTTTACCGTGACTGTTACTGACATTAAATGAAACAACAAGTTTACTGTTACCAGTCACTGTTTATTTATCTCCACGATGCCTTTCGAAGGTTTAAACCTTAATCATCAGGTGGATTTACATTTGTTACTGTGACATATGGGTGCGTGTTATGTTAGTATTTTTTGGAGGAACTTATGGCACTATCTAGTGGAGAAACAAAAAATTATTTCAGAGCGTGGTTTTGCATCTCTTTTGACAAAAACTAAACGTATATCTGACGGTAAAAGTAAAACAGAGTTCCTCCAGTGGGCACAGGTTCCTTTCACTGTCATAACACTTCTCATGTATACTGTCATATTTTGTAAACAAATATGGCATCTGGAAATTATTAAGTGCAAGGATCTTATAGCAGAAGAGAAACACTATTACAAAGTACAAAGAGTATACATCGTAACAACATTATTACATATAAGTTTTAAAGTATTTTGGAGATTTTTGTTTTGAGATGTTGGATACAAACGTTGAAATAAATATTTCAGGTGATACATAAATCTGATTTTGTCAAGTGTAGCTTAAACTTCATATTCGTTTATATAATCAGATGACATGTAGCAAACTTTAATTACGATAATTATATGGACTACAGTGGTATAATGATACATAAATAACAATTTTGGTTGGGACTCGCAGATAGGAATTAAATGCCGGAGGCAGAAGGAGAGAAAAAGAAAGTGAGAGGGAGAGGGAGGGTGGAAGGGGAGACGTTGAATGTGTAAGATGCTGATACTTCTGCTGTTTACATGGTGTTTTGTTTCGTACTGGTGAGTGGCTATTGCTGATGTGTGGTATTTTTTGTTTTTTAGTGCTGCCATATGTTCTTTGAATCTAATCTCAAATGATCTGCCTGTCTTGCCTATGTAGAAGTAGTCACAGTCCAAACATTCAAATTTGTACACACCTGTGTGATGAAGTGGGTTTCGCATGTTGATGTTGTCTGTGGTAAAGGATATATTTATGCCTTTTGGCAATCTGATATGAAATATTACCTAGAAAGGGGATTGTATGTAAGATGTTGTTTTCTTTTTGTTTTTTGTGATGTGACTGCTTTGCCACTATTGAGTGTTTTAGAGAGTCTACTATGCATCTGTTATAACCATCTGCAATAGCTGTTTGTTTTATTATTTCAATTCCTTGTTCACATTTGTATTCAGAGAGTGATAGCTAGATAGCTCTATTGGCCATCTGCTGGAATGCTGCCATTTTGTGGGTTGTGAGATGACAAAAGGAGCTGTGGATTGTAGAATGTGTTGTGGTAGGCTTCCGATAAATTTTTATTCTAATGGCAATGTCTAAAAAATTTATAGTGTCACCTGCTTGGAATTCAACCGTGAATTTTATGTTTTCATGGGAGTAGTTGAATAATTGGTTCAACTCACTGATGTCATATTTTGTCCCATTGGTTAAAATTATGGTATCATCTACAGATCTGTGGTAGTAGATGATATTTTTGAGGAGTGGTGATCGGAATTCAGGATTTTGTCTTCTAAACTACTTATAAATATTTCAGCTAACAATCCAGAAAGGTTTCAGCCCATTCCCAGGTCATCTGTTTGTTTGCAGATTTTGTTGTTAAATTTAAAATAGCTGAGTAAAAGTGTGAATTCGAGCAGGTCCATTACTGAACTAATGAGCTTGCTCGAATTCACACTTTCACACAACTATTTTAAATTTGACAACAGATGTAATTTTAAGAACCTCCTGCTTTAGAAAGTTTGCTCTCAACCATCATCCCTTCCACCCTCTCTGCCCCTCTCACTTTCTCTTTCTCTTCCTCTCCCTCTGCCTCGAGCCTTTCATTCCTATCTGTGAATCACAACCAAAATTGTTATATATGTATAATTTTACCACCGTGGCCAACATAATTATTGTAATTAAAGTTTGCTAAATGGCACCGGATTGTATAAACGAATCTAAAGTTCAACCTATACTTGGCAAAATCGGATTTATATACCACCTGAAATATTTATCCCAACGCTTGTATTCAACACCACAAAACAAAGACCTCCAAAATCCTTTAAAACTTATTCTGTAATAATGTTATTACGATGTATACTCTTTGTACTTTGTGATAATGTTTCTCTTCTGTTATGTGGTCCATGCACCTTATAGTTTCCAGACACCATATTTGTTTACAAAATATGTCAGTATACATGTGATGTGTTACGACAGTGACAGGAACCTGTGATCATTGGAGGTACTGTATTTTACTTATTTTATTTATATCGTTAGATATACGTTTAGTTTTTCGTCAAAACAAATCAAAAACCATGTTCTGAAATAGTGTTTTGTTTATCCACTAGACAATTTCGTAAGTTCCTCCAAAAGAATGTAACACAACAAACATCCACATGTCATAGTAACAAATGTAAATCCACCTAATGACGGCGGTTTAAACCTTAGAAAAGCGTCGTGGAGATAAATAAGTAGTGACTAAATAAACAGTAAACTTGTTGTTTCATTTTATTTGTAACAATCTTCTGTTCTCTTATTGTCTCTTATTCGCTGAACGTCAGACATCTTCTCTGTAGATAAAAGGCGAGGTCCTGACTGGCTGACTCACTACTGGCTCATCATCGCTCAGCCCAAGCCACTAAGTATGGAAACATGAAATTTGGAGAGGCTGTTGATCTTATATTGTAGGCGTCGTTCAAGAAGGGATTTTTCGATGCTCCATTCCTAGGGGGAAGGGGGAGGGGGTAAAATAGGGGTTGAAAGTTTTTATGAAATATCTTATTATGAAAGCATTTTTAAACCGAAATCAATTAAAATTTGAATTTGGCTTCTCTGTTAGAATTAAAAAAAGAAAACACTCATTTCTCTGCTTTTGGAAATTCTACTTCTAAGGGGGTGAAATAGGGGGTGAAATATTTTATGAAAATATTACATTGTGAAAGCATTTTTAAATCTAAATTTATGAAAATTATGAAAGAGCACGAGTTTCATTGTTTTTGGAAATTCAGTCCCTAAGGGGGTGAAATAGAACCAGACTGATTCATTGACACTACATCGTCCAGTCCAAAACATTAAGAATAGAAACTAGAAATTGGCAAAGAGTGTGGATTTTGCACTGTAGAAATGGTTTAAGAAGGAATTGTTGGAAATTCCACTCCTAAGGGGGTGAAACAGGGGATGAAAATTTTTAAGGAAATATTTCATTACATCAAAAAATGTTTGAAGCTAAATCTACGAAAACTGGTATTTTACTTCTCGGTTAGATATAAAGTAATATATGTGAGAGGTCAAAAGTTTCTATGGAAATGTTACCGCAAGAACGGAAAAGTTATGATTAACAAAATTTCTTTGACTCCGGCTTTTAGAATCGCTTTTTGGTCAGAAGCACATTCGGAAAAGACCATGCTTCTATGACTTTACTGTGAAAAGTTTAGAAGGCGTTGCACTTAATGAGCAACATAGAAATTTCGTTAAAAAAACACAAGAAAAGCTATACAGAGCACAGTGTCTACGCGAGTGAAGCAGTGGGCGCTAAGATAGTTAAAGTATAAGAATAAAAAGCGATCTTAAAAAATGGTGTTAAGTGCCGATGACGATCAATGAAGCTCCCTGAGGAAAATAGGAAGCATAAATTTTGTAAATGATGTGACTGTTTCCACGCAGTAACACAGTACTAGACGGAGAAATGCAAGTTCTTGTTTACCAAGTTCTTTGTATAACTATTCGTACTCTTTCCTGCACTTCTTACGTCCCAAAATGGTGTGACTGGTTGTCTATTTGAGATACTTCCTCTGTACTTTTAGCCTACCTAGATGGCTCGGATAAGACGTGTGTGCAAGGCGAATACTTATGTTGGATGTAGCACATCATTTGCTGAGATTCTACTCACAAAACCGATGGTTTTCGAGTGATGTAAAGTAGAATTAGGTCTTAAAATCTTCTTATATCCGTTTCTGTTGTGTTCCTGTACGTAGACCATTCCTCTTGAGCACGTTTCTCGGTTAAAGGAGAAAAACTGCCAGAAATCTATCGATTGACAATCCATATTTCATTCAATGTATATATTACACACTGTTTAATACACCTCTACAGTACTAGGGCAAAAATTTTTGTAAATCATTATATTCTTTATTTTACAGGTACCTTAATTGCCAAAATTTCAACACTATACATGTAGCATTCCTGAGAAAAGGCATATACTTTGTGTGTTTCAGTAAGGGCAGCAGAAAGCTTATCCGATTCCACTGGCATATAGTCGGGCTATCTATATTGTAAGAACCTTATGACTGCACTGCTAGAGTTTTTGCTGAATACAATGCTTTGATAATACATGTCACGTTTCTGTACATTCGCGCTCGTGGATATTTGCTCGTTCACTACCTAGCACTTCAGTTGCGTTGCGGTACCAGATCCTGTCCACACCACATTACCTTGATCCAAATCTCGCGAAAGTCGTTTTTGTCATATGTCTGCAAATTGTGCGCATATTATTACTTTAACTGTCTGAATATCGAGCATCTGACGCGGAAAATTCGGGGAGGCGACCACCTGCTCCATAGAAGAAGAAGACCTCCTAAACCAACGATACTGACAACGGTTCGTAAACCTAGAATCTCGTTTATACGGACTAGATGAGACAGTTGGCCATCCATGTTATAGACAATCCAGAAATTCACAAAAAAAAAATAGAGTGACATTGATTAAAAGCCGTAGACACACAAGCTGTTTTGTTTTCACGTAAACACAGAAACTGTTTACGTCACTTCGTATTGAGTAGGGATTTTGGGAAAAAAACACTGTGATTTTTTAAATGATTCAAATGGCTCTGAGCACTATGGCACTTAACAGCTGAGGTCATCAGTCCCCTAGAACTTAGAACTACTTAAACCTAACTAACCTAAGGACATCACACACATCCATGCCCGAGGCAGGATTCGAACCTGCGACAGTAGCGGTCGAGCGGTTCCAGACTGAAGCGCCTAGAACCTCTCGGCCACTCCGGCCGGCTGTGATTTTTTTACACTGCAATAAACAGTGTGGTGTATTTCTTCTGTGTCGGATTCTTATTTTGTTTTTATACAGTATGATCACACATGAGTTTCACGAGCAATAGTTCGTCCGAAGCTCTTTACGCCTGGCGTTCCAGATAAATAATAATTTTTATCTCTTTGTTGACTACAGTGAATCTAACTTTTTGTCCTTGGACACTGCCATCTTCTTTCTCTTTGATGTCACTCTCAACAAACGGGGCAAAACAGTACCGTGCTACTCAGTGTTTAATTGTTAATTGGCACCGTGCAACGATCCATGTACAGTGGTTGGCTGAATTTAAATTTAATAATTGTCACCGGCGAATGCTGCCACCATCACTTCCGGAGTTTGAAATTCTGTGCTGTAACTGCACCAATAAAAAATAATGAACCGCATGAACCTGATATCCGAGTTAATGAGGGCCGGATAAACACGGTTTCGCTGTACCTACATACCTTCTGTCTATTTCATTCCACACCTAAGAGGTTCCGGAAACTCAACCAGTGCTCAAGAATAAATTATTTTTATTTATGGTAATTGTATGTCTCAATAGCAACTAATTTCCCTAGCGCATATGCTGCTTCCTGCTGCTCAGAAATGCCTTAATTCCAAGTACAATTTATTCGTTTTACACTATGGATGGAGGATCAATAGTTGAAGTGAGTTATGTCACCTTCGGTTTAAAAACCGCACCAAGTTTTGGAGGTGTAGGGACGCCCGCGTACCGCCACCCAGCAACAAATTGGTCGTATCCTGCTTTCTGCACTGAATGCGTACGCATGCGCAGCGCAACGACCGAATTGTTGACTTGTCGCCGTATTGAACCACGCTGGTGAAACCTGTTCAGCGCCCGCTCGCAGCAGATTCGACACAACCGTTTCTCTCCTTAACAACTACTACTGAAGATATTCTGCATCTTGCAGAGTGTGAAATTGTTTCTCCTACTATTTTTTGTTACTGATGCACAGTTTTTAAGGCTGTTTTGAGGGGAATCGTCTACTTCGAAAACAGCGAGGACGAAAACCTGGACGACGAGGTCATCAGGAATGGATCACAAATTCAGACTGGACAAGGAAGTGGAAGGAAATCTGCTGTGGCCTTTTCATGGGAACCTTTCGAGTGTTTGACTTAAACGATTTTGGAAAAACTACGGGAAGCCTAAAGGTGACTGGCGGCTCCAGAATGCAATTCCAGTGTGTGTAACATTGCGCCATCTCCCTTGGTCATCCCAGAAAGATATTTTGAAACGATTTCAGCTCTGTTGGTTACACTGCGATAAGAAGTTATCGAAATATCACTTACCTCATCTCATAATATTACGAAACTTGCCACGATAAGCTTCACCTTTTACTCTGAGTTGCTCTCTGAAACTAACAGCTTACCTTCCTCAGATGTTCCCGCAGATAAATCTGTCGCTTAAACAGCCAGAGTCCCGCATCTCTCTGATAAGCAGCAGGAACGGTGTAGCGTCTAGTACGACGTACGTGATGAGAAATACTGGAGGCGCGAGAAATCTTCATCACAGTGACTTCAGGTCATGACCGAACGAACGGTTTCTGGTCGTCATACGACTCGCCAATGTCCTGTATTAACTCTTTGTACGTCGTGGGAAATGTTTATTGAAATGTTTGTGGAATTGGAACATTAAGGTAAAGGGCACAGCCGCAAGTGTATTGGGGGCTATTTTCGGGAACCGTGATTTTCATACTCCCTTCCTTTAAATTCTCAGCCACAATTATACAAATATAATCTTAAAGCAAAAATCACTCATCATAACTGCGGCCTACGTACTTCATTTACTACACAGGAAGAGTATACAGATACACAGGAAGAGTATACAGAAGCAAAAGAAGAGTTTCGGCCTAAGGCACATCGGAGTAAACACTAAGCACGGAAACTTCCCGTAGTTCGTGTGCTGGGTTTCATCCTACTGGACGGATCTGATTTACTTATTAGATTCAGAATAACCAAGAGGACTAAGCTGCTGAAAGCAATTTGTTAAATGAAAAATACTTAAAATTTTAGTTCAATCCAAAGCGGGATGAGTGCTTATAATGAAAATGGGCACACAGTTCAGTAAATGATTGTCTACCTTCATTTCGATGAGGTTGTAAACCGTCACACACAAAATATTGGGTTGGTGCATAACTTCGTAGAGTTTTTCCATAAGTTTAATAAATACAAGAGATACACATGAGACTTTAGTCGTCAATAATTTTTTCTTGTTCACTATTTACAACAGCCTGCCAACGCTGGGATAACTTTTCAATTCGGTGACTGTAGGAATCACTTTGTTTTGAAGCGAAGAACTCAAATTTGGAAATTTGTGGTGAGGTCTTATGGGACCAAACTGCTGAGGTCATCGGTCCCTAAGCTTACGCACTACTTAATCTAACTTAAACTAACTTACGCTAAGGCAACACACACAACCATGCCCGAGGGAGGACTCGAACCTCCGACGGGGGGAGCCGCGCTAACGAAGAACTGGTTCAAATGGCTCTGAGCACTATGGGACTTAACAGCTATGGTCATCAGTCCCCTAGAAGTTAGAACTACTTAAACCTAACTAACCTAAGGACATCACACAACACCCAGTCATCACGAGGCAGAGAAAATCCCTGACTCCGTCGGGAATCGAACCCGGGAACCCGGGCGTGGGAAGCGAGAACGCTACCGCACGACCACGAGCTGCGGACTAACGAAGAACTCATCGAGACCTGTTCGGAGCGCATTTTCATCCGGAAAGGAAGCTACCTGTGGAGTGTTCGATATAGAACGCAAAAGGTGAAAATCTTAGAGCGCAAGATTAGGTGAATAAGGTGGGTGCGGAATGACTTCCCCACCCAACTCCTGTATAGTGTTTTCTGTCAGTCTAACAGAATGCGGACGGGCGATCTCGTGGAGTAGCATCACTTCGCGCAGTCTTCCTTGTCGTTATTCTTGGATCGCGTCTGCTGGACCTCTCATCTGTTCACAGTAGATGTCAGCAGTGATGGTAACACCTCGGGGAAGCGCTCCGCAGCACACCACACCGTCGCTATTCCAACAGACGCGTAACACCTTTTGTGACTGCGCAACTCTTTGCACGAGGAGTTGCTGCTTTGTTTGCGCTCATCCATTCCTTTCTTTTCCTTAAGTTAACATAAAGACACCATTTATCTTCACCAGCAACGATACAGGATAGGGAAGATCAGTGTTGTTCACGAGCCAACTAATGACCAGCAAGCAGATATGCACATATGGCCACCCGTTGATTTTTGTGATTTTGGCAAAGAGCATGCGGTACCCATACATCTGAATTATGGGGATAAAATGACTTCACAAATCAGCGAATATATTATTCCAACGGATTCAATCATTTTTTAATAATTATGTAGCAATATAGGTTGCAATGTATTCCAAACACTTTTTAACAAAAGAATAAGAACAGCAAATAGCTTACTACCTAAACCAGTAAATATCATTTAACTTAAAATAGGCGTCTTATTATTTATTAATACACATTTTTTCCCCTGAACTCCAAAACAGTTACCAAAAACTACTTTAAGCAACACCAAATTATACCAATTTTTCGGTAGAGGACAGCAATTCTCCTTTTGTTAAGCCATATTCCATTCCCCCAACCCCCCCCCCCCCCCCCTCTTCAATTGCTCCTCCGCCCTTGACCGACTTCTAGAGTCGCCCCTGGCTCGCAGTAAAAAAACTGCATCAATATTGTGCAACCTAAGCCTTAATATTAAAATTGTATAACTACGCGATTAAACTTCTCAGCTTACCAGAAAAGAGAATGTGATTTTTTTCTCTGTAACTAACTCTAAAATGAGAGCAACATTTCAGCACCATATTTGTTCACAAAAGAACTTCCTAGCAAAGTAATGGGAGCTGCCCTCCAGCAGCGCATTTGTGAAATACTCCACTGGTCTGTCTCGCCCAGTGGTCCAACTTCCCAGGACTCACCCTATGCCCGTATTATTTTCATTCTTTCGGAATGGGCGTTTATCTGATCATCAGACCGAGTCGCTCCGATGTTCGTGAGATTTTCTTCCACGCCAACTGTCCAGTCGTGAATTACCTGCTCGAATTATTTCTGGCAGTTATATCAAGTTGCGTTATTCCTGCTTCCTTCAGCTCTTCTTTTACTGCCCTGGTCTTTCTTTTTTTTCAGTTTTAGCTTTATTGCGACTTCCATAGAATTCCACAACCTGTATAGTTAATCTGATTGTTTCCATAGAATTTTAGACTGCGTTTTTTTCATATCTGAATAATTACTGGTGTACTTTTCAATTTATTCATTTGCTCTTAGTCATTATGCTCCTGCTTCAGGCTAACTTGGACCTTAAATTTGCCTAATTATTTTCCATTCGCTTGTTCTGCTTTCCTGAATGTTTCTCGGTTTGTTTAAAAGGAGAGTTTCGGTTCCATAAAGACACTTAGATTTGATAACTGTGTTGAAGTGCCTGAATTTTATTGTTTTTGAGGCATTTTTTATAGGTATCATTTCCATTTATGGTAACGAATTTCATAATCAGCCTTTTCTCGTCCGATCTCCTGAATTTTTTCACCTAAATAGTTAAACTCTCTTGATTTTCCTGTATCTTGTTTTTAAATTTCTGGACGCCATGTTGTTGCTAGATACGTATTTTTGCGAATGATATTTAGATTTTTATTCTTTTTTCTGTTTCCTTAAGAATTTCGAGCAAAGAAAACACTATATTGTTGCTGGAATGTGCCTGCTAAGGGATGCAACTTTCTCTCGCTGGACAGATTTCACTCCGTGCGAAGCACCAGGCTTTGTCCCTTCGAAGACAGCCCGAGGAATCAGTTTTCTTACGAAATATTGCCACTTCGTTGAGCTTCTTTTCTAACTGCCAGGAATGCATGATGCACATTTTTTGATTCATTACCGTTCCATGTTTTGAATGTCTTGTGTCGAGATTTTACTGTCTGTTCACAATATTCATTACAAAAAGGGTACTTTTCCGCCATTGTACGGGAATTCGGTTTTGGGCAGTTCTGAGAAACTTATGTTCCAGTTGTTCTCAACTTGGTTCTTGTATTTCGTCGAGTTCATGTGCTGTTTTGTAATTATTGTATTGAAGTTCAAGTTTTTATAATGGAAGGAGCCAACACAACAACATAGCTAGTCGAATCAAATTTAGAAAGCACAAATTTGTAAGGCTTGAAATAAATATAAAAAATTATTTACTTAGAAAGTATTTGTTATAAAAAAAACAGGATTATGTTAAAAGCCTGTAAATTTCATGAATCAACATTGTCGTAAGTCACTGAGTTGTATCACACTTTTGATTGGGCGTTAATTGTACCGAGGCAAAAGACGCAAAAGTCGGTAGCTTATAGTCGGAGTATGCGTCTCACACTAGTTGCGGTCAATCTTAGATCACTCTTCCTCAAGCTTGTAGATTTTGTGTGAGGAACATGTAAAGTTCTTAACTATATAATTTCCTAATTTAGCTATCTATAGAATAATGGAATAAATGAGACGTACTAAAACTGACACATTAACCTGAATGTATAAAACTTATACCTCGAATGTTAATGTTGACTGAAAATGCACTGAACGTGGCAGCTGAAGATAGTATTTTTAGCAACAAATGCTTTAAGCTCCCCACTATATGTTTCTGTATGAAGCTTTGCCAAAATTTGTCTCCCACTCCGTAACAAAATCTTCCTATTAGCAAAAGAACCATCGAACTATCCTGATAGAAAAGGTTGACATATGTAAGCACCCCACTATATATTTCTGTATAAAATCAGCCCATATTTACCTCCCACTGTATAAAGAAGTGTGTGTATTCCCAAAACTATGTCCCCTCTAACTGTTACTGAACTGAAGCTCGTATGCTAACCTTTGATTAAACAGAACCTAATTTGAACTGAACTATAATTGGTTCGAATACAACTTGTCTTTATGTAAAATGCGGTACTGAAATAAAACAGCTACCTGCCCTAATCAAAATTTCCACTTACGTCGCGTCTTGACAACACTGTTGCAGATTTCTCGAAAATACAACAGCAAACAACAAGCAAGCAGCGGCTAAGCAGATTTCTATTTTTTAAGTAAAATTTCCAAACAATATTCAAACTGTTGCATACCATATTGTGCAATGTGGTAATGCGTAGTGATAAACCTACTTTAAACGGTGGGATGGGAAGAGTAACTACTCCTATGAAATGATACTCCAAGACAATGATTTTGGAATGAAATACGTATTCAAAAAGGCAGAGCAAAATTTCTCGCGATATACTCACATAACATTGGTCTGGACGATACTATGCTTAACTAAGTGAACAATGATTTGAAAAGGGTACAGTGTAAACAGAGAATTTCTGTAGATGAGAAACAGCTTAATCAGTTGATATCTTAATGCATGACTCCGGGGAGTGATGTGGTCTTTTGGTCTTTCAGATCTGAACAAGTTAATTTGCTGACAATAATAATACCAACAAACTAGCTGCGCAGTGCTGCAGCCTTACCTCAATCATCTCTTCAGAAATAATAACATTATTCATTTCTTTCCGCCCTCCAGTATATATATGTCACACTCATCCTTGCTGCCCATTATATTAAATCTTTCTTCATATAACAGATACAATCACAAGTCAACACAGTTCTACTGCATATGCCCACCGCCTACTACACTTCAAGTAAGAATGTATGAGACTGCGCAAAGGTAAAGACTGTGCCACAGCAAGACCAAAGATTGTTTAATAGTAACATAACTTATTCTCTCTCTGACGTGCACATTGGTAACTTGCAACAATCAAAATGATACGCCCACCTTACACTACAACAGTGTTGCACTGACATTGAGATAAATATATTGAATCTAATTACAAACAGCTGAAACCAGTCACTTATGATGTTATTTGTATTTAGGTTCAATCTATGCACTATCAAGTATTCTACAATCTCTATAATGGCTCAGCTAAAAGTAAGTATATTTCCTATATTGTTTGCATTAGCTTCTCTTTTCAAATAGATAATTAAAACTGGAGTTATTTGTGATAAACAGTTTTATAACTGTTTATGTTTTTTGTTGTATAATAGCCACCACCTATATGTGCTAACAATGTGTCTACAGTACTGGCTTCTTCTGTACTGAGACAGTCAATGAGGGGTATAGCGTCGCCAGTGAAATAATACGAAAAGACGTAAAAAACTGTATCTTTAAAGAAGTGACATTTAAAAATTGAATAATATACATTTTTCTCATGTATCTGTATTATAATAATTTCTCTGTGTAAGTTTCGAGGGCAAAGAAATATAACAAAATGATCTAAAGAGACGACAAGATACGCTCTTTTGTTAATTTTTTAGTCGTCTTCACTTCTTCTCTTGTCTTGGTTGCGTGTAGACGGACATCTTGCGAGTGCTGACAAATGTAAGCATATTTGTACTAATTAAGCAGATAATATATTGATTTTATATTGTTGTTCACTTTTAATTTGTAAGAGGTGATTCAGACTTCATGTCCGCCTTCCTTTGAATTAACCTGCATTCGAGTAATTTACAGTTCAACAATCGCAGCGACCGATGCAGCCAACGACGCCATTACGTGGCGATATTATTAGCGGAAGCGAGAAACTCGCCCGTTATTAACATAATATACATTTTTCTCCACAGCCGCCCGACGTTGCAGAAAATACGTAGCTTTAAGATTCTTATTTTCAGTAGAACAGGCTAGAGCCAGAGCCAGGACTCCGAGTACAATGCAATGGTTAACGGAGGTAAGAAAAATACTCTCGCGCGTGTGTGGGCCGCAATTGTAATTAATAACTAAGGATTTTTTGCTTTAAAGTGGACTGACTAGCCGAGGAACTTAATGTGAAAAGTTTATTCCATTGTTCAACTTGTATGTTCATGTTTTAAGATTCAGCGAGTCTAACGTTCATTAACGTAAGAAATAATTTTCACTGACATCTTCAACTTCCCCAGTTGCGTGTAATATTACGGTATATTAAAAATTTTTACTTATGGACCGTCTGACAGCAACTGAATAAAACACAATTTTAGTGCCATACGCGTTTCGCCTTTATTTTCTGCAAGGCATCATCAGTGGTAGGTTGCGTGGACAATTTTCTACATATTACGCTCCTGTTGCATTTTTGGTGTTGTTCTTCCTCTTATGAACGCCAATTTGCTGTTTTTTCCCCATTCCACAACACTATGCACTCATAGTG
This sequence comes from Schistocerca nitens, assembly GCF_023898315.1. Classification (NCBI taxonomy): domain Eukaryota; kingdom Metazoa; phylum Arthropoda; class Insecta; order Orthoptera; family Acrididae; genus Schistocerca; species Schistocerca nitens. Next base: position 297,616,428 of record NC_064618.1, on the reverse strand, counting down.
CATAGTGCATAGTGCATAGTGTTGTGGAATGGGGGAAAAAACAGCAAATTGGCGTTCATAAGAGGAAGAACAACACCAAAAATGCAACAGGAGCGTAATATGTAGAAAATTGTCCACGCAACCTGCCACTGATGATGCCTTGCAGAAAATAAAGGCGAAACGCGTATGGCACTAAAATTGTGTTTTATTCAGTTGCTGTCAGACGGTCCATAAGTAAAAATTATTAATATACCGTAATTTTCACTGAATATCAATATTGTTAAAAAAGGAGAACTTCACAAAAGCATTTAATTCTAAATCAAAATTGAATGGAATACCATTTTGATTAAGGCCCACCACGTAAGTCGGCAACAATCACCGCTACAAATAAATTTCTGAAGTAGACAATAAATTAAATTACGACGGCCGACGTACGCGAGAGGGGGTCGCAATTGGATCTTAACACGTCGGAGGAGATCACGTATTTCTTCAAACTGTACTGATCTGGCATCTTCACGCTACATAGTTCCACCAGCGAAGTGAAAAGCGAGATGTCAGATCTCAATCAGATAAACTTCGCTAAAATGTATTGCTACTGTGTGACTTCGATATCCATGCTTAGGCAGACTATTACTAACATAATCGATATTTCACTATGGACACCATTTATTTTATTCATGGCGTTCGCGTTGATCGAAATAGCAAATCACAGTTGTCAAAATGTCATGTGTTTGCATCAATCAGTTATCTACAGTCCACACACAAAATAATCCACCTGTGTTACAAACACACTTTTCATGCACAAATGAACAATAAATAAGTTTCTTGTAAGACTGATCTGCTTCCGGAGCGGGAAGGAGCGCCTGGTCCCAGGCACGAATCCGCCCGGCGGACTTGTGTCGAAGTCCAGTGAGCCGGCCAGCCTGTGGATGGTTTTTAGGCGGTTTTCCATCTGCCTCGGAAAATGCGGGCTGGTTCCCCTTATTCCGCCTCAGTTACACTATGTCGGCGATTGCTGTGCAAACAAGTTCTCCACTTACGCGTACACCACGATTGCTCTACCACGCAAACATCGGGGTTACACTCGTCTGGTGTGAGACTTTCAGTGGAGGGGGGGACGGGGGGAGGGGTCCACTGGGGGCCGAACCGCACAATAACCTTGGGTTCTGTGTGAGGCGCCGGAGGGGTGAAGTGGACTACGGTAGTCGTCGTGGGGTTTGCGGACCACTGCGGCTGCGGCGGGGTCGGAGCCTCTCCGTCGTTTCTAGGTCCCCGGTTCACATACAACATACAAGATTGATCTGCACTGCTCGCAGACGTGCGTCAACAAGCACCCTCACTGGCAATCGGCAAGGCTCCCACTCTACGAAAGCTACCGCCGGCGCGGATCGCTTACTTGGGGCACTGTTCGTGACAATTCGACAATGCACGAAGTATTTTGGGCTGGTAATACGAGGGGCATTCAATAAGTAATGCAACACATATTTTTTCTAGGCCAGCTTCGGTTGAAAAATGGGGAATTTATTATGGGACATCGTGGAATATTCCCGCTTCAGCCCCGGTAGTTTCATGAGCTTCCGATAGATGCCGACGGTACACGTAGCCTACAAAATGGTCTGTAACGGAGCTGAGTTCCAAGCCGAAACCGGCCACTGAGTTTCTTTTGACGGAATACAGAGCATCGCAGGTATTCCATAGTCGCTTGCAAAATGTTTACGCAGACCTGGCGGTGAACAAAAGCATGCTGAGTCGTTGGGCGAGGCGTCTCTCATCATCGCAACGATTTCCCGCGTGCCGGCCGATCGCAAACAGCTGTAACTCCTGGAATGTTCGAACGAGCGGACACAATCATTCGAGGTGAAGGACGGATCACAATCAGACATCTTGCTCCACAACGAGGTGTCTCTGTTGGCAGTTCTGACACATTCGTCCACCAGTTGGTGTACTGGAAGGTGTGTGCCGCCTAACAGAAGACCATACAGAGTAAATAATGACAGTCTGTGCGGAATTACTTGCGCGTTTCGAGGCTGTCGTGACAAGTTTTTGTCGAACATCACCATAGGATGTGAAACATCGATTCTTCACTTCGAACCGGAAACAAAACAGCAATCCATCGAGTAGCGCCACACCACCTCTCCTCTGAGGCACACTCTCAGCCTGTTAAGTCATGGCCGGCCGCTATAACCGAGCGGGTCCAGGCGCTTCAGTCGGGAGCCGGGCTGCTGCTACGGTCGCAGGTTCGAATCCTGTCTCGGGCATGGATGTGTGTGACGTCCTTAGGTTAGTTACGTTTAAGTAGTTCTAAATCTAGGGGACTGATGACGTCAGATGTTACGTCCCGTAGTGCTTAGAGCCATTTGAACAATTTTTTTTTATTTTATTTATTTATTTATTTTTTTTTTTTTTTTTGTAAGTCATGGCAACGGTCTTCTGGGACTCTCTTTGATGACCTCCCTCATGGTGCAAACGATCAGTTCTGAACTGCATCGCACTACCATCAAGAAATTGAAGAAACGGTTTCAGCATGTCTGTCGCTACTAAAATGCAAACGAACTTCTCCTTCTCCATGACGACGCAAGGCCTTACACAAGTTTGCGCACCCCAGAGGAGCTCACAAAACTTCGTTGGAGTGTTCTTCATCATCCAATCTGCAGCTCGGATGTTGCACCTTTCAACTTTCATCTGTTTGGTCCTATGGAGGACGCACACCGCGTGAAGCAGTGCGTGAATGGTGGGGAGGTTGGTGATGCTGCAAGACGTTGGCTCCGACGTCAATCAGTAGAGTGGCACGATGCAAGTGTACAGGCCCCTTCCACTAGGTAAGGCCTTCGCATTGAAAGGAGATTATTTTGAAAAATAGTGTCTTGTAGCCAAAAGAGTGGGAACCGATAGGGCGTATTGGAATTCTGAATAAAGTCAACCTGGTTTCATAAAAGAATGTGTTGCATTACCTATTGAGCGCCTATCGTAGCTTCTTTTGTTTTTCCAATGTTATTGTCAGATTATGTTTACAATTACGTCGTAATGAGTAAACTGATGAGAGACTTTTTAAACTTATCGATGTTCCTGTTTGACATCTAGTTTAGCTAAAAGACAGCATCGAAGTTGTACGTTTTGATGCGTACGCCGTACTGCAGTAGCCAATCAGGACGAAGCACTACTCTGCCAGTACCACGTCAGCTACACTACTGGCCATTAAAATTGCTACACCAAGAAGAAATGCAGATGATAAACGGGTATTCATTGGACAAATATATTATACTAGCACTGACATGTGATTACATTACAATTTGGGTGCATAGATCCTGAGAAATCAGTACCCAGAACAACCACCTCTGGGCATTGAGTCAAACAGAGCTTGGATGGCGTGTACACGATACCGCAGTTCATCAAGAGTAGTGACTGGCGTATTGTGATGAGCCAGTTTCTCGGCCACCATTGACCAGACGTTTTCAATTGGCGAGAGATCTGGAGAATGTGCTGGCCAGGGCAGCAGTCGAGCATTTTCTGTATCCAGAAAGGTCCGTACAGGACCTGCAACATGCGGTCGTGCATTATCCTGCTGAAACGTAGGGTTTCGCGGGGAACCAATGAAGGGTAGAGCCACGGGTCGTAACATATCTGAAATGTAACGTCCACTGTTCAAAGTGCCGTCAATGCGAACAAGAGCTGACCGAGACGTGTAACCAGTGGCACCCCTTAGCATCACGCCAGGTGATACGGCAGTATGGCGATGACGGATACACGCTTCCCATGTGCTTTCACCCCGATGCCGCCAAACACGGATGCGACCTTCTTGATGCTGTAAACGGATCCTGGATCACCCGAAAAATGAAGTTTTGCCATTCGTGCACGCAGGTTCGCCATTCGTGCACGCAGGTTCGTCGTTGAGTACACCATCGCAGGCGCTCCTTTCTGTGATGCAGCGTTAAGGGTAACCGCAGCCATGGTCTCCGAGCTGATAGTCCATGCTGCTGCAAGCGTCGTCGAACTGTTGGTGCAAATGGTTGTTGTCTCGCAAACGTCCCCATATTTTGACTCAGGGATCGAGACGTGGCTGCACGATCCGTTACAGCCATGCGGATAAGATGCCTGTCATCTCGACTGCTAGTGATACGAGGCCTTTGGGATCCAGCACAGCGTTCCGTGTTACCCTCCTGAACCCACCGATTCCATATTCTGCTAACAGTCATTGGATCTCGACCAACGCGAGCAGCAATGCGCGATACGATAAACCGTAATCGCGATAGGCTACAATCCGACCTTTATCAAAGTCGGAAACGTGATGGTACGCATTTCTCCTCCTTACACGAGGCATCACAACGTTTCTCCAGGCAACGCCGGTGAACTGCGGTTTGTGTATGAGAAATCGGTTGGAAACTTTCCTCATGTCAGCACGTCGTAGGTGTCGACACCGGCGCTAACCTTGTGTGAATGCTCTGAAAAGCTAATCATTTGCATATAACAGCATCTTCTTCCTGTCGGTTAAATTTCGCGTCTGTGGCAGTCATCTTCGCGCTGTAGTGTAGATAAAGAAGTTCTAGAGTTTGAAAATGGGCTTTGAATGCTGTATACTGCCCTATGCATCGAGGTTAAGGGACACAAAGGGGTCAGATCTACGATAATTAACAGACAATAAGTGGGTACGGTGCACGAGCTGTCCATCGAAGGAAAAGCTTGATCGAAAGCGCACTGGTAGGCAGGGAAGGGTAGGCAGCTAGGCGCCGGTGTAGCTGTTTATATAGGTGCGTTGCGAGAGAACAGATTCGAACACCCTGCTGTGCATCTGGGTGGTGCTGACAAATTGGTTGGAGGAAGTGTCGTTGGAAGGTTTGTTGGTGGTGAGGATGAATGCGCCACGAAATGTTTTCCACAGCAAAGAATAGTAACCTGTGTGAAGGGGCAGGTATTATACTTTTTGTGGAGTATTTGTTTGATGGCTTATTCCTTAGGTCTTCTGAGATCCTGCAACGTCTCAATTGCGGCTGTGGCAGGGACGCACATACCCCTGGTTTCGGTGGATCTGGATTAATACTCTGCGCTGCACTGCTGTACTATTCAGTCAGTCTAAATAATGGTCAGAAGCCTCTCTTTCATCTGAGAGAAAACGTCAAATTTTTAACTACTCAGAAGTCAATTGTGAGAACCAAGTAGCCATCTAACTACCTTCGGAGAGATTCCGAGATGTGAGCACTCTACTGGAGTATGCAGTTCACAGACCGCCTCCAACTGGTCCCTAACAACTTCCACCGATACCCTACACAATAACAAAACACGAGTACCGTTTAAAATCAGTAGCCAAAGTGTGAGACAAAAACGCCACATTCGCATGTACACAGATATAATTTGTTTGGGTCAATTAAACCTCACCAGGTCCGCCCCGCTCGGTGAACACGGCTTCCAGCTGGCTAATGGCTCCACGTGCCGATAAACGATGCCGCTTCCTGTCGAGCCTTGGCACGCTCGCTAAAACAAAGGCAACACAACACAGGGCCACGACATGGGGGCTGGAAGCCGACTTCGCGAGCACCGAACTGCTCCGCGAAACTGTTCAGAATATTTCGTCTTTCCAGCCCATTACCTACTCCTGCTGATAGTGCTTCTGTAAAGCGATTCTTCTTGTCAAGACATTCAGAAGTTGATGTCCATTGGATGCTGGAAAACGCCGATCACGACGGTAAAAATTCTCGTTCTTGAGATCAGCCTAGTACGGTTCAAATGGTTCAAATGGCTCTGAGCACTATGGGACTTAACATCTATGGTCATCAGTCCCCTAGAACTTAGAACTACTTAAACCTAACTAACCTAAGGACAGCACACAACACCCAGCCATCACGAGGCAGAGAAAATCCCTGACCCCGCCGGGAATCGAACCCGGGAACGCGGGCGTGGGAAGCGAGAACGCTACCGCACGACCACGAGATGCGGGCAGCCTAGTACGCCCAAACCGCTACCCATTTAGGAGGATTAGTGAAAGACCAGTGCAACGCAAGACTGATCAAAGCCTCCTGCCCATAGCTACCGGAAACTCGCCTGGCCTTGTAACCACACAGTCAATTCAACACATTAACACAACAAAGGTTCCCCTTCCAGAATCTCTACAACTTATTAAAAGAAGTTTTGACAAAGAGATTTCAGCTTTATTCAAACGTGTTCTGACCTCTACATGTTGTTGTTGTTGTGGTCTTCAGTCATGAGACTGGTTTGATGCAGCTCTCCATGCTACCCTATCCTGTGCAAGCTTCTTCATCTCCCAGTACTTACTGCAACCCACATCCTTCTGAATCTGCTTAGTGTATTCATCTCTTGGTCTCCCTCTACGATTTTTACCCTCCACGCTGCCCTCCAATGCTAAAATTGTGATCCCTTGATGCCTCAGAACATGTCCTACCAACCGGTTCCTTCTTCTAGTCATGTTGTGCCACAAACTCCTCTTCTCCCCTATTCTATTCAATACTTCATCATTAGTTATGTGATCTACCCATCTAATCTTCAGCATTCTTCTGTAGCACCACATTTCGATAGCTTCTATTCTCTTCTTGTCTAAACTATTTATCGTCCATGTTTCACTTCCATACATGGATGCACTCCATACAAATACTTTCAGAAACGACTTCCTGACACTTAAATCTATACTCGATGTTAACAAATTTCTCTTCTTCAGAAACGCTTTCCTAGCCATGGCCAGTCTACATTTTATATCTTCTCTACTTCGACCATCATCAGTTATTTTGCTCCCCAAATAGCAAAACTCCTTTACTATTTTAAGTGCCTCATTTCCTAATCTAATTCCCTCAGCATCACCCGACTTAATTCGACTACATTCCATTTTGCTTTTGTTGATGTTCATCTTATATCTTCCTTTCAAGACACTGTCCATTCCGTTCAACTGCTCTTCCAAGTCATTTGCTGTCTCTGATAGAATTACAATGTCATCGGCGAACCTCAAAGTTTTTATTTCGTCTCCATGGATTTTAATACCTACTCCGAATTTTTCTTTTGTTTCCTTTACTACTTGCTCAATATACAGATTGAATAACATCGGGGAGAGGCTACAACCCTGTCTCACTCCCTTCCCAACCACTGCTTCCCTTTCATCCCCCTCGACTCTTATAACTGCCATCTGGTTTCTGTACAAATTGTAAATAGCCTTTCGCTCCCTGTATTTTACCCCTGCCACCTTTAGAATTTGAAACAGAGTATTCCAGTCAACATTGTCAAAAGCTTTCTCTAAGTCTACTAATGCTAGAAACGTAGGTTTGCCTTTCCTTAATCTTTCTTCTAAGATAAGTCGTAAGGTCAGTATTGCCTCACGTGTTCCAATATTTCTACGGAATCCAAACTGATCTTCCCCGAGGTAGGCTTCTACTAGTTTTTCCATTCGTCTGTAAAGAATTCGCGTTAGTATTTTACAGCTGTGACTTATTAAACTGATAGTTCGGTAATTTTCACATCTGTCAACACCTGCTTTCTTCGGGATTGGAATTATTATATTCTTCTTGAAGTCTGACGGTATTTCGCCTGTCTCATAGATCTTGCACACCAGATGGTAGAGTTTTGTCAGGACTGACTCTCCCAAGGCCATCAGTAATTCAAAAAATGGTTCAAATGGCTCTGAGCACTATGGGACTCAACTGCTGTGGTCATCAGTCCCCTAGAACTTAGAACTACTTAAACCTAACTCACCTAAGGACATCACACACAGCCATGCCCGAGGCAGGATTCGAACCTGCGACCGTAGCAGTCGCACGGTTCCGGACTGCGCGCCTAGAACCGCGAGACCACCGCGGCCGGCCATCATCAGTAATTCTAATGGAATGTTGTCTACTCCCGGGGCCTTGTTTCGACTCAGGTCTTTCAGTGCTCTGTCAAACTCTTCACGCAGTATCGTATCTCCCATTTCATCTTCATCTACATCCTCTTCCATTTCCATATATATTGTCCTCAAGTACATCGCCCTTGTATAGACCTTCTATATACTCCTTCCACCTTTCTGCTTTTCCTTCTTTGCTTGGAACTGGGTTTCCATCTGAGCTCTTTATGTTCATGCAAGTGGTTCTCTTATCTCCAAAGGTCTCTTTAATTTTCCTGTAGGCAGTATCTATCTTACACCTAGTGAGATAAGCCTCTACATCCGTAAATTTGTCCTCTACCATCCCTGCTTAGCCATTTTGCACTTCCTGTCGATCTCATTTTTGAGACGTTTGTATTCCTTTTTGCCTGCTTCATTTACTGCATTTTTATATTTTCTCCTTTCATCAATTAAATTCAGTATTTCTTCTGTTACCCAAGGATTTCTACTAGCCCTCGTCTTTTTACCTACTTGATCCTCTGCTGCCTTCACTACTTCATCCCTCAAAGCTACCCATTCTTCTTCTACTGTATTTCTTTCCCCCATTCCTGTCAATTGTTCCCTTATGCTCTCCCTGAAACTCTGTACAACCTCTGGTTCTTTCAGTTTATCCAGGTCCCATCTCCTTAAATTCCCACCCTTTTACAGTTTCTTCAGTTTTAATCTACAGGTCATAACCAATAGATTGTGGTCCGAGTCCACATCTGCCCCTGGAAATGTCTTACAATTTAAATCCTGGTTCCTAAATCTCTGTCTTACCATTATATAATCTATCTGATACCTTCTAGTATCTCCAGGCTTCTTCCATGTATACAACTTTCTTTCATGATTCTTGAACCAAGTGTTACCTATGATCAAGTTATGCTCTGTGCAAAATTCTACCAGGCGGCTTCCTCTTTCATTTCTTAGCCCCAATCCATATTCACCTACTATGTTTCCTTCTCTCCCTTTTCCTACTCTCGAATTCCAGTCACCCATGACTATTAAATTTCCGTATCCCTTCACTACCTGAATAATTTCTTTTATTTCATCATACATTTCTTCAATTTCTTCGTCATCTGCAGAGCTAGTTGGCATATAAACTTGTACTACTGTAGTATGCGTGGGCTTCGTGTCTATCTTGGCCACAAAAATGCGTTCACTATGCTGTTTGTAGTAGCTTACTCGCACTCCTATTTTTTATTCATTATTAAACCTACTCCTGCATTACCCCTATTTGATTTTGTGTTTATAACCCTGTATTCACCTGACCAAAAGTCTTGTTCCTCCTGCCACCGAACTTCACTAATTCCCACTATATCTAACTTCAACCTATCCATTTCCCTTTTTAAATTTTCTAATCTACCTGCCCGGTTAAGGGATCTGACATTCCACGCTCCGATCCGTAGAACGCCAGTTTTCTTTTTCCTGATAACGACGTACCCTTGAGTAGTCCCCGCCCGGAGATCCGAATGGGGGACTATTTTACCGCCGGAATATTTTACCCAAGAGGACGCCATCATCATTTATCCATACAGTAAAGCTGCATGGCCTCGGGAAAAATTACGGCCGTAGTTTCCCCCTGCTTTCAACCGTTCGCAGTACCAGCACAGCAAGGCCGTTTTGGTTAATGTTGCAAGGCCAGGTCAGCCAATCATCCAGACTGTTGCCCCTGCAACTACTGAAAAGTCTGCTGCCCCTCTTCAGGAACCTCATGTTTGTCTGGCCTCTCAACAGATACCCCTCCGTTGTGGTTGCACCTACGGTACGGCCATCTATATCGCTGAGGCACGCAAGCCTCCCCACCAACGGCAGACCTCTACATACTTCTTATTTAACAACGAATTTTTTGAACAGACTGACGGAGTCGCCATGGGTAATCCCTTATCCCCTCTGGTGGCCAATTTATTTATGGAAGACTTCGAGGAGAAGGCGCTTGAATCTGCTGACTTGAAACCCATGGTATTCTGGAGGTATGTTGATGATACCTTTGTAGTTTGGCCCCATGGTGAAGATGACTTGCAAGACTTCTTAAGACATCTGCACTCCCTCCTCGATCAAATAAAGTTCACAATGGAAATTGAAAAGGAGGGATGCCTTCCATTCTTGAATGTTCTGGTTCGGCGCAGAGAGGATGGCACTGCGGGACATGAAGTGTATCGGAAGCCGACGCACACGGATTTGTATTTACATGCTAATAGCTGCCACCATCCTGTCCAGACGATGAGTGTTCTCCGAACTTTGACCCATAGAGCGCATATTATAACTGACGAAAGCAGTGTGCAAGATGAACTTTCCGACTTACAAAGAGTGTTTGAAGACAATGGGTACTCCCCACAGCAAATACAGAAGACACTGATAATGAAACCGAAAGAGGCCACAAAGAAAGCAGAAGAAGACGGAGAAATCTTTAAATCAATGGCCATCCTGCCATATGTGGGTAGCCTCTCATCAAAAATAGGACGGATTCTCAGCAGACACAAAGTAAAAGTGATTTTTCGTCCTCCACCCAAGACAGCTGCATTCGTGGGCTCCGTCAAAGATGATTTGCTGCTCCGAAAATCTGGAGTTTACAAAATTCCATGTGAATGTGACCTTTCTCACATTGGACAGACAACTCGTACTGTCCAAGAAAGATGTACAGAACATCAGAGGTACAAACGACTTTTACAATTTAACAAGTCGCCAGTGGCAGAGCACTGTATTGACACTGGTCAGAGTATGTTGTATGACAACGTCGAAATTTTGGCAACTACATCATCTTTTTGGGACTCGATAGAGAAGGAGGCAATTGAGATTCGCTTGACGACCAATTTAATTAATAGAGATAGTGGTTTCAACCTTGATAAATCATGGAATCCGGCACTTGGTGTAATAAACTCACAAAGACGTCGTCACAGTGCAACTCACAGTGATATATCGACATGCCAACACAGATCGACTGCGGAGTCATAGATGTAACTCGCGCATTGTGCACGTCTCTGCCGCCGACGAACGTCTCTGGCGCATTTGCATCTGTGGCCGCATGCGCAGTTGCGCGGTACACGAGTATAAAGGCACGAAGCGAACACTGGAGCGGCAGCCTTGCGGCTCACTCTGAAGATGGGTGAACGTTATACGGCCGAAATACTAGAAGAAGGAGAATTCTTGCGCCTGCACAACCGAAACTTAATGGAACACATTAACACATACTTTAATTTTCTTTTCTTTTCGTTCTAAGTTTATTAAATTTACTACTTTGAAGCATTTCAGTATAGGAGCTGTTGTTGTACTGAAAGTAACAACCAATAACAATAGAAGTAACACCTGCTAGTGGCGTGTCAAATGATTTCAATTTTTGTATTGCCTGTGCAAAGTAATAATTTCTTATTAATTTTAATTATACTTTTTCGATTATTTTACCAAGAATGTTAATGATACGAAAATGGTGGACTGTTTAGTGTAACAAACAATATTCACTTACATGCATTTTGATAACATTTCATTGTGAGGGCTGCACTAATACTTCAAAAATGTTGTTTTGTTACTCAGCAAGGAGAAGAAGAGTCAGTAGTTGTGAATGAGTGGCCAGAATTGCGTGTGAGCAGGCAGTTCCAGTGAACGACAACAGATAGTGGGAAACGCGTACTGAACTGTATTCTGAATTGTGATACGCTGTGCTGCCGCAGTCTGCCATTGTCTTAATTTTATGGAGGACGGCACTTCATTACAAGGAGTGCCAATACACAAAAGTCGTAGGAACCCCCTAATATCGTGTCGGACCACTTTTGCCCAGCGTAGTGCGGCAACTCGATGTGGAATGGACTAAACTCATCCTTGGAAGTCCCATGCTAAAATATTGAGCAATGCTGCCTCTACAGCCGCCTGTAATGGCGAAATTTTTGCCAGTGCAGGATTTTGTGCACGAACTGACCCCTCGTTTACATGCCATAAATGTTGGTTCGGATTCATGTCGAGCGATCTGGGAGGCCAAATCATTTGCTCCAACTGTCCAGTATGTTCTTCAGATCAATCGCGAACAACTGTGCCCCAGTTACATGGCATGTTGACGTTAACAAAAATTCCATCGTTGTTTGGGAACTTGAAGTCCATGAATGTCTCAAGTAGCCGAACATAACCATTTCCAGCCTATGATCCATATAAAAACAGCCCATTTGTGGAGCCACCACCAGTTTGCACAGTGCCTTGTTGACAACTTTTGTCCATGGTTTCGTTGGGTCCGCGCCGCACTCAAACCCTACCATCAGCTCTTAACAACTGAAATCGGGATTCATCTGACTAGGCCACTGTTTTCCCGTCTTCTCGGGTCCAAACGATATAGTCACGAGCCCAGGATGTCTTGATGTTAGCAAAAAGAACTCGCTTCGGTCGTCTGCTGCGACAGCCCATTACCGCCAAATTTCGCCACGCTGTCCTAAAGGATACGTTCGTCGTACGTCGCAAATTGATTTCTGCGGTTATTTCACGCAGAGTTGGTTGTGTTTTAGCACTGACAACTCTACGCAAACGCCACTGCTCTCGTTCGTTAAGAGAAAGCCCTCGGCCACTGTGTTATCAGGGGTGAGAGGTAATGCCTCTAATTTGATATCCTCGGCACACTCTTGACAGTGTGGACCTCGGAATATTGAATTCCCTAACGATTTCCTATCCGTGTCGTCAAATATTTGGGGTCTAGGAAGCCTGCCTTATCGGTTCGCTAGACAAACAGTTCGAACAAATCATATTAATGAGCTTTATTACAAAGAGACAATACTTAACTCTGACGATTAGTCAGAAGTGTCGCAAGCGAAGGGCGACATACGAAATAAACAAGCTTCGTCAGTATAACAATTCCCAAGTCCGTGTTACATAAATTGTACATGCGAAGTAACTAGTGTCGATACTGCTTCAGAACTCGCTAATCTTGAAGCTACTCTTCAACTGGGAGTCGGGCGCGGCGCTTATGTCCTCTTCACGTAGGGGCAGCTGCTGTCTCGTTGTCGGCCTGGAAAGGGGTCGGTCAGCGTGCGATTGGCTGACGTCTTCTCACAGCCATCTTTTCTCTATCGTTCCCGACTGGTGTACCAGTGCTTGACATACGCCGTAACACCATGCGTCTATCTCCAACTATCATTCCGCTCGGAAAGTCTGTAAATTCCCGTCGAGCGGCCGTAATCACGTCGGAAACCTCTCCACATGAATCACTTGGGTACAAATGACAGATTCGCCATTGCACCCGCTATTTTATACCTTGTGTACGCGATACTACCACCACCTGTATATGTGCATATCGCATTGCCATGACTTTTGTCACCTCACTGTGTTTACAGAGTCGATGATAAAACTGTGAGAGGGTTGTTTATCAGTATGCCACCACAAACTTCGTGGTGGACGTCGACAATTTGGTGAACCGCTACACAGACAGGAAACATTTTGTAAAGTCAGTTCGATCTGAGAATTTCGATTTGCCTATAACTGAATAAATTACTGTGTTACAGCTTTGGCATTAAATTCGTTTTAAAGAATTACTTTTTCCAATCAAGTAACAGGCATGCCAGTTTGAATCTGAAGGCCAGTACACTCGTTCTTCGGCACTACACTAACTACAATTCATTATTATATTGCTTACGAAGCTTCCATTTTTATATTATTCGTGTGTGGGTGTTTGAATGTGGTTCCACAATACTGCAAAGTTTCTGTAATGTAACGTAGCACGCAAACGAAGTGTTTTAGGTGTTATTGATGTCGCTGATCACAACTCCGTCAGCTTTGAATAAATCGTATTTTCCAATTTGAAACATTTTCCCTAAAACACGCTTTCAAATAGAATGTTTGTACTAACTGTGATTGTATTCATGTTAGTTGTAAAACGACCTTGCGAGTCCGATAGGCCTCCAATCGACATCCCTCGGTAGGAAAGATGACCCAAATTATAAAACACGGCGTCCACGTTACGGTCTTCATTACTGCGCAATAGGACGAGCAGAGCTGTGGACAGGAAAATGATGTCTTACTCTATGATTCGTGCATCAGGTTCTGTGGTCTAGGTCCTCCAAACTAGGAGCGAGAAATGGGATGTAACTTATGAACGTACTAGAACTTTGGTTTAAAATATTTACATAAAAACCAATCAAAGCTGCACCATATTTTTTACAGAAATAAACGAAAGGAAGCGTGGGAGTTAAAAACTGTAGGAAGAGACCAGTGCTTGAATACAGTAGGCAGGTTAAAAAGGATATAAACTACCTTATCAAATGTATCCGCATTGGGCAGTAATGTGGGGTCTGTTTAACCTTCTTCTTTATGACGGCTTGAGCTCTGCTGGGGACCCTTTCTATGAGTTGTCTGAACCACTGTGGAGGAATGGCAGCCCATTCTTCCTGAAGAGCCGCAACCAGTGACGGTACTGATGTACTTATAGACGCTGGAGTCTGGAGGCAAGTCGAAGTTCTAACTCATCCCAAATGTATTCCAGTCTGTTCAGATCGGGACTCTTGGGACACCGGCCCGTTTCAGGAATATTATTGTCTACAATGCTTTTGGCTCAGAGCTGCTGGTTTATGACCTGCTACGTTGTCATGTCGATAAAAACAATCATCGCCTTCGAATTGTTCCTCAACTGTACGCAGTACACAGTGCTGCAAAATGTATTCATATCCTTCCGCATTTAGCGTTTTCTTAGCACAATGAGAGGACCACACCCTAACCATGAAAAACAGCCCCATACTCTAACACCACCCCCTCTGTACTTCATTGTTGCCACTACGCATGATGGCACGTAACGTTCTCCGCGCATTCACCACACCCAAACACATCCATCGAGTTGCCATAGGGTATAGCGTGAGTCATCCCTTCAAATCACTCGTTTACACTCATCCACTTTCCAGTGGCGTCGCTATTTACAGTGCCTCAAGAGTTGCCTAGAATTTACTATGAAACCTTGTGGCTTATGAGATCTGTTCGACCACTGAATCCCTTTCTTTTTAACACCATAAGCACAGTCATCGTGCTGGCTACACTGCTGATAGCACTTTGGAATTCACGACCGATTCCGTCTTCTGATTTTTTGCAGTTCTTTATAGCACTCTTGCTCAATCCTCAATGGTCCTTGTCCGCAAGTACACATTAGTCCCTGCCTCCCTTAATACGGGCGGCTCCGCCTCTCGTGACATCTAGTGGGCAATTCCGCGTTACATAGCGGTGTCCGTACACTTCCGATCAAATAGTACAGATTGCCGTAGTTATGCAGAGATAAGAAGCTTGCACAGGGCAGACAACCATGGAGAACTGCATCAACAAACTAGTCTTTGGACAGAATACCACAACAACATCAGCAACAGGAGATGACACATAGGTGCTGCAAAATGTCTGCGTGAAAAAAGGAAATAGAAACTTTTTTTTGTAAAAGGAGTCTTTACAAACAACGGTAAAAAATTGGGACTGATTTATCTTTCGTTTTAACTTAGTCCTCTTCCTCATCGTTGGGATAAGGTTTATGAGACGAGAGAGAGAGAGAGAGAGAGAGAGAGAGAGAGAGAGAGAGAGAGAGAGAGTGAGTTCACTCAACAACAGCTTTCCTCTGATACACACTGAAGAGCCAAAGAAATTGTTACACCTGCCTAATATCGTTTACGACCGCCGCGAGGACGCAGAAGTTTCGCAACACGATGTGGCTTGGACTCGACTAATGTCTGAAGTAGTGCTGGAGGGAACTGACCTCATGAATCCCGCAGGGCTGTCTATAAATCCGTAAGAGTACGAGGGCATGGAGATCTCTTCTGAACAGCATGTTGCAAGGCATCCCAGATATGCTCAATAATTTTCATGTCTAGGTAGTTTAGTGGGCGGCGAAAGTGTTTAAACTCAGAAGAGTTTTCCTGGAGCCACTCTGTAGCAATTCTGGACGTGTGGGATGTCATACTGCCCTGATGGAATTGCCCAAGTCTGTCGGAATGCACAATGGAAATGGTTGGATGGAGGTGATCAGACAGAATGCTTACGTACATGTCACCTGTCAGAGTCGTATCTACATGTATCAGAAAACCCATATCGCTCCAACTGTACACGCCCCACACCATTGCAGAGCCTCCACCATCTTGAACAGTCCCCTGTTGACATGCAGGATCCATGGATTCATTAGGCTGTCTCCATACCCGTACACGTCTATCCCCTCGATACATTTTGAAACGAGACTCGTCCGAGCAGCCAACATGTTTCGAGTCATCAACAGGCCAATGTCGCTGTTGACGGGTCCAGATGAAGCGTAAAGCTTCGTGTCGTTCAGTCATCAAGGCTACACGAGTGGGCCTTCGGCTCCGAAAGCCCATATCGATGACGTTTCACTGAATGGTTCGCACGCTAACAGTTGTTGATGGCCCAGCACTGAAATCTGCAGCAATTTGCGGAAGAGTTGCACATCTGTCACGTTGAACGATTCTCTTCAGTCGTCTTTGGTCCCGTTCTTGCAGGATCTTTTTCCGGCCGCAGCGATGTCGGAGATTTGATGTTTTACCGGATTCCTGATATTCACGGTACACTAGTGAAATGGTCGTATGGGAAAATCCCGACTTCATCGCTACCTCTGAAATGCTATGTCCCATCGCTCGCGCGCCGACTATAACACCACGGTCAAATTCATTTAAATGTTGATAACCTGCAAATGTAGCAGCAGTAACCGATCTAACAGCTGCACCAGACACTTGTTGCCTTATAGAGAAGTTGCCGACCGTAGCGCCGTATTCTGCCTGTTTACATATTTCTGTATTTCAATTCGCATGTCTATACCAGTTCCTTTGGCGCTTCAGTGTAGATTTGTGTGTCTCAGCGATTTTAAGTTATTATTAATGCATATTTTCAATGCAAAACTCTTTATTTCGCAGTTTGTGGAGATTCCGAGCAGTATTCAATTTCAGCCGAGAGGCGTGAGTAGGTGAGCGCTAACGATCGCACTACCCTTAAACCTAATCCATCATGCGCAGGTGGAAGAGCTACTTAGCGTAAGTGCCCCGAGAGAGGACAGTGCAACAGCTTCTTCTACAGTGTGTTGAGCTCGGTGAACTGACGGCGTTTACTTTCCTATATCCTCCTCACCGAAGCATCACCAAGTGTACAGTGCCTGTTGTTTTGCGTCTGAATACACGTAGAGATGTCTTTCAAAAATATTTTTTTTAAAAGAAGAGCTACATTAAAAACCGATACCGTAAATTTCACGTTTTGACAAGAAAGTGATCCGGCCTCTAAAGCGACGGGTATTGTAAAAATAAAGTTCATGCTGTGTTGTTACTCCCCACGATAGTTCGAATCATTTATTTGTGCCTACAGAGGGTACGAAAAATACCGACTCAGTGAAGATCTGTTGTTCTCTAGCTGTGTGGCCCAGGAAGCCTCATCAGAGACTGCTGCCATTGATGTCATGTACTCGTATAGTTTGTGCGCTTTTGTCGATCATACATTAACCATCTTTTACCCCAGGAAAAGAAAGACTAAATATTTTTCACATTTTGTATTTCACTTTAGTTGTTTAATAAACACTGAGTCTACATAGAAAGGGGAACAGGAAGCATTGACAAAATGTAACACTGTTTACTGCGCAAAAGAGGCGATGCGTCTTTATGATTCATGCGAATCGTTAAGAGAAATTTTAATCATAAATTGAGAATAGAGTCTGTCTCCCTGACTTGAAGACTCGAACACACTGCATGTCTAACACTCAAGGTTAAAATATTGACAAGTGCTTGGAAAGAGCAAGGGTAGGCGCAGCAAGGAGGTGAAATCATATGGAGAACTGAATTCTTAAGGTAGGTGCAATACCTGACTTGTCTGCGAAGTCGGGAGAGTAGCCAACAGCATCTGGCGTTGCAGCAGCTACGGCAGCGATGAATTATACTAAGAACATCACATTGAGTTGGGTAAAATTAATGTTCCATATGAAGGTAGGCAATAAAATGGCAGAAATCTTCCAAGTTGTAACAGGATTAACTCAAAGAGGTGGACTATCACCTGTCCTTTTCAACCTGGCACCTGAAAAGTTAATGCGGGATTTCAACAAAGAAAACTTCCAGGGCATTCAAATTGGCAACGAACACATTACATATCTGGCCTATGCAGACGGCATTGCACTATTAGTACGCACACAAGAAGATCTGAAAAGAAGTATCCAGACCTTGGAGTTATTGGCAGCTAGGATCGGTTTACAAATTAGCTCTGAAAAGACTGAGTATATGAACATAGGAAGAAAGATCCAAAACTCTCAAGATTTAATTGTGAACCACACCATGTATAAACATGTGAAAAAGTTCAAATGTCTTGGATCAATTTTTACAGAAGTTACATCAACTGAAGCAGAGATAAAAGCACGACTGCAGGTGGGAAAACAGATGCAATCACTCTCTAGACCCTATATTAAAATGTAGAAGTGTCTCTCAACAACCAAAGCTACGGTTGTATAAGACATTAATAACGTCAGTAGTACTTTATGGTTCTCAAACCTGGAGCACTCGAAAACAAGACCTTAACCGACTGCTTACATTTGGAAGGAAGGTCCGCAGGAAAATATTTGGACCAGTCCGAGATCAGACTACCAGACAATGGAGAAGACGCCATAACACAGAATTATAAGAGCTGTACAAGGAGCAGAACATATTGGGAGTGATGAGAAGCGAAAGACTGCAATGGACTGGACATGTAGTTAGAATGGAGGCAACAAGGATGCCCAAAATTGCAGTGGACTGGATTCCGTCAGGCAGCAGACCAATGGGAAGACCTAGAGAGAGGTGGATCAATGGAGTGAGAGAGGACTTGTTGCAGCTGGGAGTCACGGGAAACTGGAGACAGGTAGCAGAAGACAGAGACAGATAGAGAGCTCCAACTGTGGTGGCGCCCGGTCCACTGAGCCTGAACGAATGAATGATTGATGGTGAATATAACCTGGCTTAATGTTCAAAGGAATGCCTGATTTCCTCTTTTCGCCACCACTGGCTAAAGATGCGCTTTGGTTGTATCGAAAAACGGACCGATGTGAACGCGTTAGGCTAACGGCTGTTTTACTAACGGTAAATACAGAATGACTGAAGTCCGTCAACTAATCTGAACGAAGTGAAGACACAGAGAGTACGGGGAGGTACAGTCGTAGCTATATGTGCTCGGTTTCCAAAAGACAAGAGACTGCCCAAATCTGCACGCTACCAAGTCTCTATCACCAATGACACCTGCACTTATAGCCACCCGCCGGATCCGGGAGGGACCCTTGGGACTACTTTCGGTTGACACCACTTGTACGCGGAGGAGGAACCTTCATTGAAGAAGCAGCACTGAAAATGAGCAACGGCTGGCTGCTTCTTACTAGCCACCATTTTGTAGATTTCAAGTGATGAGTTGACAACTAATGATATCAAATTGTACCTCTGGTACAGTGACTCGTGTATCGGGAGCCGACATTAATAGCTTTCCATGTTCAGTCCACCGTAATCAAACACGTAATATTCGACCATAAAATTATCGGGAATCTAAACTAATTATGTTACATGAGAACTCCCTTCAATTATTATTAATTAGATCAGGGTTTCCCAAACTGTACTCCCAGAGCACAGGTGTTCCGCGGGAAGTAAGTAAGTGCTCCCTGAAAAACTATTAATAACATGGCGGTTTTCCCCCATATTTTGAGGGTACTAATTAGTTTTTTAATGTTATTGTTATTTCTGTGGTATTAGTTACGATTTAAAATTGAAATAGTCACTGAATAAAACAAGTTATTCTCATTTTTAAAATTTTATTATTCTTCAGAATAAACAAAGAATTCCATCAAATTGCCAAGATTGTCGAAGTGTTCTCTCAGAAGAAAAGTTTGGCAACTCCTGAATTAGATGATACGCTTAATCAATGGGAAGCTCCCAAACATCCGAGGTGCTACAGTCAGTGTTGTTCAGTGATGAATAAACTCGTTCGCTTTAGAGTTTGCAAGTAAGCTCCTGCGCGAGGGTGTAGGAACTGGCTCAGTAACTGGTCGGTTTTCATAGGAACTGTTGCAGTTTGGTATGCTCACTCATACCCAGTAGAAAGAGGCCGCGCATCAAAGTATGGAGCCAGTAACTAGCTGGGGGTGTTGGTTAACAAACGAAGCTGACTTGGGGATGTCTAATACAATAAAATAAATTCCGTCTTGTTCCAGTAGAAAACTGACATGTGGTGTTTTTGTATGTTCTTCTCCTTTTTGACATTAGACTGTTATCCTATTTTGTTTATGGACGAGATCATCATAGGATAGAAATTAATTTGGGATGGTGTTGTGAATGCAATATTCGTTTCCCAATCTAGTAATTAGATCTCAGAATCTTTCTGATAGTAGTTAGATAGTTACGTGGCTTTAGTTATTGATCATACAGAGTTGATGTTCTTGGGGCGTATTCAGTCTCACCTTTATCTGTTATAATGATATGGGCTGAAACAATGAATTGAAATTTGTAGCAGTGCCAGGATTCGAACCATGTCTTCTGCTTACTAGGCAGATACACTAACTGTTGCGCCACACTCATACTGCACCTACTATAGCTCTACTGATTACCCTACCAAATTCCAATTCAAGCCTCAACCCACTGCTATTGCTCTTCTAAACTTGCAACAGTCTTGCAGAAACTGTCCAACATTAGAGTAAGACCTTAACAATGACCGAAATAGGGTTAATCCTGCCTGTACTTCAGGCATAGGTGATATATGAATCATATACAGTTGATGTTCCTGAGACTCTTCTTCTGTCTACATCATTATCACAGATAAAGGTGAGACTCAATATGCCTCAGGAGCTTCTACTGTATATGATAACTATGTTACCTATGCCTGGGGTACAGGCAGGATTGAGCCCATTTCTCTCATTGCTAAGGTGTTATTCCAACATTGGAGAGCCTCTGCTATACTGATGGGTATTTAAAAGGGAACAGAAATGGGTAGTGGCGTGAATGTGAATTTGTATCAGGAAGGGGACATATTAGAGGTAAACTGTAGAGCTCTGGTAGCTGTGGAGCCAATGTCATGCAGTGGTTAGAGCATTTGCCTAGTAAGCAGGAGACCTGGTTTCAAATTCATACATTGCTTCAGCCTACATCATTATATTAGTTATTGACTTTGAGAGTAGTGACAAATTTAACCGTGTCTCTCGATGCTGGAGACCCTTACTTAAACTGATTTTAGATGTACAGCAGCGCAGAGAATTAATGTTGGCCCGCCAATAAATGTTTCTGGCTAAGTCTGTGGAGCAGTACGTCGCTTGATTGGTCTCGCGTGTGGCAAATCGACAAGAATGTGTGATTCTTGCACACTGCCGCCACTGGAACTTCCCAGCAAACTACGAAAGCACGGAGAACCAGTGAGCCGAACATTTCATGTTGCCAGTGCAAAGGCTTTCTGCTGATACGCTCTTCCTCCTCTCTTAACACAGAAAAGGCAGGAAAACTTGTCTGTCTTTAGATTTATACATATGAGTGGCGTCTGTTCTATCAGACATGTCTGAAAGAACGGAGACCACTTACATTTATAATACGGGGTGTCCCACTCAAACCTCCATAAAACCACAGTAGATACGACAATGAAAAATGCACCGCATTGTAGAGCATCTCAAAGAATTTATATTCCCGCGTCAGAAGTGCCAAGTATCGTCGCCAGAGTGCAGCATGGTCGCATGAAGTGAAAATGGCGACTCCGCAGCAGCGCGCGCAAGTAGTAGTGTGGTTTGCAGAAAGAAAATCGCCGATTACTGTGCAAAGAAATGATCGTCGTATGTATGAATGTGATCCACCTGATGTGAAAACAATTAAGGAATGGTATAGGAAGTTTCTGGCAACATAAAGTGTTCTGAAACATTCTGGCAGGGCACATTACGGAGTTTCAGAAGAGACAGTGGAGGACATCAGACAAACGTTTCTCAGAAGTCCACGTAAGTCAATTCGTCAAGCATCTAGGCAACTCGATGTACCTTGATCAACATTGCATCATGTAGTTCACTAGCGTCTTCGTATGTGTGCTTACAAAGTACAAATTCTGCAATATCTGACGCCGAACGACAAACCACGCCGACAACAATTTGCTGCGGATATACTGGAGTGTATTCATATGGATGCCAGCTTCCTGGAAAGATGTTTAGTCTCAGATGAGCCAACCTTTCATCTATCAGGCAGGGTTAAGAGGCATAATGTTCGGATTCGGAGTTCGCAAAATCTGCACATTGTCACTGTACCATGTTCATGATAGCTGTAAACAAAACGTCTGGTGTGGGTTAATGCACGACAGGATTGTTGGATCGTTCTTCTTTGCGGAACAAACAGTGAATGGGTCAGTGTATCTGGACATGTTGCAGCAGTTTGTGTACCCTCAGATATCAGACTTGCAACCCAATATCATTTTTCAACATAATGGAGCTACATGACATTGGACAACGGCTGTTCGCAAGTTCCTGGATAGGAAATTTCCTAATCATTGGACTGGATGCGGAGGACCCATTGTCTGGCCACCATGTTCACCTGACATTATGCTGATTGATTTCTTCCCGTGGGGATTCGTGAAGGACCGCGTGAATGCGACCAAAGTGGATGATATGCCTACGTTGCGACATTGTATCACTAATGCAATGCATCTATAACAGAGGAAATGTTACAATGAACTTGGAACAAATTGAATATAGAATCGATATTTGTCGTGCTACAAATGGTTCACTTGTAGAGGAGTATTGATTTTAAATAAACAAATTCTTTGAGATGCTCTACAATGTGGTCCATTTTTCATTGTCCTATCTACTGTGGTTTTTTTCCCCTGGGTCTTTGAAATCACGGAGGATTGAGTGGGACACCCTGCACCATGGATGCGATGGCTGCCAGATGAAAAAGTGAATGTGTTTGCACAACCAACGTCGAACTCCTACGAGAAACATAAATCTTCGAGTAGGGTATTAATAGGTGGGGGTCATTACTATGCGGCTAGTGGGAAGTTAGAATTTGGGTCTAGCGGATGGTGTATCTGGGTGGCCGATGGGTTAAGGCAACCAGTCTACAGAAGCAGAGCATCAGGATTCGAGCCCCAGTTCGCCACTCATTTTCAGCTGTCGCTGTTTGCACAGCCATAATGCCCGTGTGGCTGGAAGTCATTACATCGTTCCTGTCTCTTTCCTATCCTGTTTCCTAACCATTCCTTTCACCCCAGTTATTCATATATTAGATTTCCCGGTAAGGTTTATTTCTGCTCGTGGCCTGTCACTGACAGCAGTTTTGTACTCTTGCCCGAGTTTGAATTTAATGGCTCGCTCTCTTTTCTTACCTCAAGACTTACATATTAGGGACGGTATAGCCACCATTGTTGTGCTCCTCTCATCTCTTTCTTTCTCCTCTCCATCATAGCTTCGAATTTTACCACTCTATTTCTCTTCCTCTAACCTATCTACCTCTTCTATATCTCTTTCACCCCATTCTATCGTCTTACGACTCTGCTTGATGAGAATAACTCACAAGCTGCAAGAATATAACGAGAAAATTCCCAACTAGCAATAGGACTGACATTCATAAAAGAAAAATATGTTTACTTTCATATACATAGTCACTACTACTATTATTATTATTATTCTTGATTGTTATAATTATTTTTTGATTGTTATAATTATCATTGTACTTCGTTTATAATCTCTATTTTTTTTCTTTAACATAAATACTGTATAACATGTTATATGTGCTTAATGTTCTGTAGAAACTGAAATTTGTTGAATCTGAGTATGCCTGGTTAGGTGTAAGAGAGGGCCTGAAGGCCCTAATCTTGCCAGGTAAAATAAATGCATAAATAAATAAATAAAAAGGTGGCCACTGTTCAAAACAGCAGTGGCACACAACCGAGGCCATGCATCGCCAGAGGTGCACCATGCTGTTCCCCTGCCATCTGCTACGCACACTGTTATAAGACTAAAAATAAATAATTTTACCTCCTTAACACACGTCCAGCTGTACCCAGCAGGGTAGCCGAGAGTGCTAACGCACTGCTTCCTGGACTCGGGTAGGCGCGTCAGCCCAGGATCGAATCCACCTGGCGGATTAACTAGGAGGCTGGTGTGCTGGCCAGCCTGGATGTGGTTTTTACGCAGTTTTCCACATCCCACTAAGTGAATACCAGGATGGTCCCCACGTTCCGCATCAGTTACACAGCTCGCTGATGTCTGAACACTTTCGGACTATTCCATGGATTACACTAGATGCAGACAATTGAGATGCACTACTTCCTTCCCGGGGGTTTGGGGTGGCGACAGGAAGGGCATACGGCCAACCCTTAAAAATTAACATGCCACATCCGATTATCCAGCAGAACCCACAAGTTGGGATTAATGCTTGGAAAGAGAGAGGGCACACATCCACCTGTGCGGTAACGAATCAATCGGAAATGAACTGTATTTCTCTCGGGACTATAGTTGTTGCAAATTGGCAGTACTTCAAAGCACGTACATGTGGATCCCTTAAGGATGGATAAAAGAACGGAAACCAAAGGGACACATTAAGAAAGAATGTAAAAATGGGGTTAGTTGAATGTAACATTTAAAACTCTTCAGAAACGTTTCATTTCCATTCCTACTGTGCCTATATGCGTGTAAAGAACGCTTTCGTCGTGTAGAAACAGCGATACGACTTGAAATGTTTAAATATTAAACTCGAGAGTCATTGTTTGCCATTAAAAGCTCCTTCTTAGTGTGGACTGGCGGTTTTGCTCTTTCATCTATCTTTTAAAGACTTACATGTTAACAGTCTTGTCTTTGAGGCGCTCTCAATTTTCAAGTTCTAACCAGAATCGTTCGTGAACCAAACGATGTTGCAAGTCAGTAGTGAATCTCATCCTAGGCAACTAAAAGAACTCGTATCTGCCAACGCTAAAGGCAGCTTTCAGTTACTAAATGCTTGACCCACTTCGTAAGTTATGTTCGGCTAACCAGCAGTATTGTTGCCAGATGTCTACCAATATACGAGGGTCGTTCAGTAGGTAATGCCCCACATTTTTTCCTTAGAACATAATTGTTATTAAGAGTCAAAATTTGCTGACGATATACATCGACATGTCTTGTCCGTGTCCTATTTTTCTACACAGTCTCCATCACGTTCTATGGCCGTACGCCAACGTTGTGGAAGAGCATGTATTCCCTGCTGGTAAAAGCTCTTGTCCTGTAGGCGTAGCCATGTTTTCACTGCATGACTAACTCTCTCATCATCTTCAAAGTGAGTTCCCGGTAGAGAATCTCTAAACGGCCCAAAGAGGTGGAAGTCCGAGGGCGCACGGTTCAGCATGTCTGGAGTAGTGGTTGTGACAGGACGTCCCGAGCGTGGCTGATCATGGAGCTCTGTTTCTGCATTTCTTGAGGCTGTAACTTTCTTTACCCATCGCCCAACAGTACTCCTATCAAAAGCAGAATCCCATACACTGCACACGGACCTTTGTGGATGTTCACCACGGTTTCCTTTTTCTGCACACAAGAATCCAATAATAGAACGCTGCTTGTAACGTGAGTCGTATGTAGACGCCATTTTGACGCTGTACTACGGCTCTGCCATCTGCCAGAACGGTTCGAAATTTCACCGGTACACAGAACAAAGATCAGATGTGAAGCACCAAAAAGGACGTTTGTCTATGTATATTAATTTTTCAAAAAAAGAAATATGATGCATTACTTATTGAACGACTCTCGTAGTTTAGAAACTGCTGCTATGTGACATTTTTAATGTCCGGAAAAATTCTTAGATCGAACGGGGCTTGAACGAAGAAACTGGGCTATCGATCACCATACACACACACACACACACATATATATATATATATATATATATATATATATATATATATATAGGGTGAGTCACCTAACATTACTGCTGGATATATTTCGTAAACCACATCAAATACTGACGAATCGATTCCACAGACCGAACGTGAGGAGAGGGGCTAGTGTAATTGGTTAATACAAACCATTAAAAAATGCACGGAACTATGTTTTTTAACACGAACCTACAGTTTTTTTAAATGGAACCCCGTTAGTTCTGTTAGCACATTTGAACATATAAACAAATACGTAATCAGTGCCGTTTGTTGCATTGTAAAATGTTAATTACATCCGGAGATATTGTATTCTAAAGTTGACGCTTGAGTACCACTCCTCCGCTGTTCGATCGTGTGTATCGGAGAGCACCGAATTACGTAGGGAGCCAAAGGGAACGGTGATGGACCTTAAGTACAGAAGAGACTGGAACAGAACATTACGTCCACATGCTAACACCTTTTTATTGGTCTTTTTCACTGACGCACATGTACATTACCATGAGGGGTCAGGTACACGTACACACGTGATTTCCGTTTTCAATTACGGAGTGGAATAGAGTGTGTCCCGACATGTCAGGCCAATAGATGTTCAATGTGGTGGCCATCATTTGCTGCACACAATTGCAATCTCTGGCGTAATGAATGTCGTACACGCCGCAGTACATCTGGTGTAATGTCGCCGCAGGCTGCCACAATACGTTGTTTCATATCCTCTGGGGTTGCAGGCCCATCACGGTACACATTCTCCTTTAACGTACCCCACAGAAAGAAGTCCAGAGGTGTAAGATCAGGAGAACGGGGTGGCCAATTTATGCGTGCTCCACGTCCTATGAAACGCCCGTCGAACATCCTGTCAAGGGTCAGCCTAGTGTTAATTGCGGAATGTGCAGGTGCACCATCATGCTGATACCACATATGTCGACGCGTTTCCAGTGGGACATTTTCGAGCAACGTTGGCAGATCATTCTGTAGAAACGCGATGTGTGTTGCAGCTGTTTGGGCCCCTGCAATGAAGTGAGGACCAATGAGGTGGTCGCCAATGATTCCGCACCATTCATTTACAGTCCACGGTCGCTGTCGCTCTACCTGTCTGAGCCAGCGAGGATTGTCCACGGACCAGTAATGCATGTTCCGTAGATTCACTGCCCCGTGGTTTGTGAAACCTGCTTCATCGGTAAACAGGTAGAACAGCAACGCATTCTCTGTTAATGCCCATTGACAGAATTGCACTCGATGATTAAAGTCATCACCATGTAACTGCTGATGTAGCGACACATGAAACGGGTGAAAGCGGTGATGAAGCAGTATGCGCATGACACTACTTTGACTCAGTCCACCGGCTCTCGCTGTCCCGTGTACTCATATGTGGGTTCATGGCAACAGCAGCTAACACACCAGCTGCACCCGCTTCTCCTGTGACGGGCCTGTTACGGACCCGTTTGCGTGCTACGACCATACCTGTTGCATACAGTTGGCGGTAGATGTTTTGCAATGTGCGGCACGTTGGATGCTCTCTGTCCGGGTACCGTTCTGCATACGCCCTGCAGGCTTCAGCTGCATTTCGCCGGCACTCGCCGTAGATGAGTATCATCTCCGCCTTTTCAGAATTCGAATACACCATGGTCACAGTTCCTACAACACTACACTATCACAAACGTCTGGTAATACGGTATACTACAGTTGGTCTGCGTGCGGAGACGAATGCAGAATAACAATAGCAGCAAGCGCTACATGCGGACGCTGCAACAGCTAGACCAAACCACAACAGAGCACTAAAGCCACACTCGTAAACACGGTCGTCATCGTAAACATGTCCCTGCAGATGCTGCTCGCCGACCATGGCCCGTGTTTGTTACAACACGCAACTGAACGTCGGAGGTTTCAAGCGTCAACTTTAGGTTACAATATCTCCGGATGTAATTAACATTTTACAATGCAACAAACGGCATTGATTACGTATTTGTTTATATGTTCAGATGTGCTAACAAAACTAACGTGGTTCCATTTAAAAAAACGTAGGTTTGTGTTAAAAAACATACTTCCGGGCATTTTTGTATGGTTTGTATTAAACAATTACACTAGCCCCTCTCCTCACGTTCGATCTGTGGAATCGGTTCGTCAGTATTTGATGTGGTTTACGAAATATATCTAGCGGAACGTTAGGTGACTCACCCTATATATATATATATATATATATATATATATATATATATATATATATATATTGCTACACCAAGAAGAAATGCAGATGATAAACGGGTATTCATTGGACACATATATTATACTAGAACTGACACGTGATTACATTTTCATGCAATTTCGGTGCATAGATCCTGAGAAATCAGTACCCAGAACAACCACCTCTGATCGTAATAACGGCCTTGATACGCCTGGGCATTGAGTCAGACAGAGCTTGGATGGCGTGTACAGGTACAGCTGCCCATGCAGCTTCAACACGATACCACAGTTCATGAACAGTAGTGACTGGCGTATTGTGACGAGCCAGTTGCTCGGCCCCATTGACCAGACGTTTTCAATTGCTGAGAGATCTAGAGAATGTGCTGGCCAGAGCAGCAGTAGAACATTTTCTGTATTCAGAAAGGCCCGTACAGGACCTGCAACATGCGGTCGTCCCTTATCCTGCTCAAATGTAGGGTTACGCAGGGATCGAATGGAGGGTAGAGCCACGGGTGACGTAACACATCTGAAATGTAACGTCCACTGTTCAAAGTACCGTCAGTGCGAACAAGAGGTGACCGAGACGTGCAACCAATGGCACCCCATACGATCACGCCAGGTGATACGCCAGTATGGCGATGACGAATACATGCTTCCAGTGTGCTTTCACCGCGATGTCGCCGAACACGGATGCGACCATCATGATGCTGTAAACAGAACCTGGATTCATCGGAAAAAATGACGTTTTGCCATTCGTGCACCCAGGTTCGTCGTTGAGTACACCATCGCAGGCGCTCCTGTCTGTTATGCAGCGTCAAGGGTAACCGCAGCCATGGTCTCCGAGCTGATAGTCCATGCTGCTGCAAACGTCGTCGAACTGTTCGTGCAGAGGGTTGTTGTCTTGCAAACGTCCCCATCTGTTGACTCAGGGATCGAGACGTGGCTGCACGATCCGTTACAGCCATGCGGATAAGATGCCTGTCATCTCTACTGCTAGTGATACGAGGCCGTTGGGATCCAGCACGGCGTTCCGTATTACCCTCCTGAACCCACCGATTCCATATTCTGCTAACAGTCATTGGATCTCGACCAACGCGAGCAGCACTGTCGCGATACGATTAACCGCAATCGCGATAGGCTACAACATGATGGTACGCATTTCTCCTCCTTACACGAGGCATCACAACAACGTTTCAACAGGTAACGCCGATCAATTGCTGTTTGTGTATGAGAAATCGGTTGGAAACTTTCGTCATATCAGCACGTTGTAGGTGTCGCCACCGGCGCCAACCTTGTGTGAATGCTCTGAAAAGCTAATCATTTGCATATCACAGCATATTCTTGCTGTCGGTTAAATTTCGCGTCTGTAGCACGTCATCTTCGTGGTGAAGCAATTTTAATGGCCAGTAGTGTGTGTGTGTGTGTGTGTGTGTGTGTGTGGTGCTCGATAGCTCAGTTTCTTCGTTCAAGCCCCGTTCGATCAACGATTGGTAAAGGGCCTTATTCCACATTGAACCACAAAAATGTGCGAGAATTCTACAATTTCAGCTCATGTTAATGTTAGATCATTAAGAACATTGCTTGTAACACATTGCCAGAGGCCCCACCAGGCTGTTCTTCATAAACTAATGAGCGCTAATAAACATCTCCTCTATTGTTGGAATCTCCTCTTTTTTTTTCTTTCCCCAGATACACCGTGTTCACATTTGAAACGACGGCACTGCAGATCTTCGTACGGCCATTCATATCTATGTTTTCGTGATTTTATGACTCATGTTGGACAAAAACCGGAATGGTTGCTGTCACAATCGAATTCTTTCCCCAAATATTGCTCAATACGAATTTGTGTCGGTCTCTGACGACCATGTTATTGAGAGGACGTTATACTCCAAATACTTCCCACAGACGAGACTAATAATGCAATTTCACAAAATTGCTAAATCATTAAATTCACAAATATTGCTGTCTGCATATCGAGCGAAAGCTATTTCTTTCTTTTTCTGTCTCTTTTATTTAATTTGTGGCTGTGATTGTCCCGTGACGATAAACAGGAGGTTCAGTGCCATGTAAGTTTTGTGATCTGTAGCTTTTCTTGTTGGTAGACGCAATGAGCGCTCCGAATTTCGGAGGAATAATGCAGCCGTCTACCTGTAAGTCGTTTAAAGCCTCACCTGTGTGAGTTATTGCTTTAAATGTTTGTACATTTTGCGGAAATTAAGAATCACACTTGCGTTCGCCAAAATGGCCATGAAGAATTGCGTCAAAAAACGCCCGCTGTAAACGCCTTACATACTGCCATCAGTTAGACCGGCGGGGAATTAATTTGCATTTGGCGCATCTCGTGTTCCTCAAGCTGATGTGTAACGCATTGTGCAGGTGGCCCGTCTCGTATGTAAATACTGGCCTAATCTCTGTTGAGCCTTTGTTCCATAGGTCACTAACCTGTCGACCGTTCGCTGCTTTATCGTCTACTCTGTGACATCAGCGGCCGACGTTTCTTTGGAGCGATACGCGGTCAACAAACGGCGCGTCGAAACAGTAATAGTGAGCGACGTGGCGCACTGCAAAACACGCGGGACTCTCATTCGCGAGGACAGAGGTTCTATACCCCGCCAAGCCTTCCCATTTTAGATTTAACAAGATGTCTCTAAATCGCTTACTGCCAATATCGGTTTGTTTCCTTGAAAAAGTAGTACTTATCCTTGAGCCTGTATACACAGCGACCATGACTTAATTGCAATACAGTACAGACTGCAACCGAAAAGAAATTGCCAATCAAAGTAAAACCTGAGAGGTGGGCAACAGACAAATTAAAAACATTGAGTAGCGGAGGAAACTGTAGGTTTCTGAAGATACCAAAATAAAAATTCTGGTTAAACTCATTCTGTTCATACAGCAGTAATTCCGGTTGTCGTTTTCTGTGTACATAAATTTCGATTTCTTGTTTCCTTGGTGCCTTATACAAAACTTCCATATTACCCTCTGTGTTTTCTGCCGCTACTATGTAGTTTGAGCAACGTCGAGCGCCGCAGCAGCTCGCCGTGCGCTCGTGTGCGCCGGCCACCAGCGGCGAGGAGACTGGGCGTTCTTCCGAAAGCTCCGCCACAGGAAAACAATAACTTCATACAGAGAAGTAACGAGGGGGCGCCATTGAGATGCCACTCAGGGTGTGTTATCGACTATCGATTTTTTTAACCTTACACTTACGATTATGATATAATTGTTTTGTCATGCAGGAAGGTTTCGATTTATAGAGATGATGTTATTCTTGAACTTTTATTATGGCTTTTACACAACGGTGTGTGATTTACTTTGCCAGGCTAGGAGCTTCCCATTTTTACTCTTGACACCTTTCATGCGGATTTTAAATATGGATCTAATTCCACAGTTTGTAAGCCAATTCACGTCTTACTGACCGACGCTCATCACATCACAACGTCTGAATTCAGAGGCCGAGACTAACCCACATTTTCTTTTCATCATCAACAATCTTTCGAGTAGTTAGCAGCCGTTCCATCCGGGCGTATTAGAAACTAAATTCTTCATAACTGGAAACTCCATCATTATGTGCAGCTTATTTTAAAAATGCCAGAGGCGGTCTTCCTCGGGCTATCTTTCCTTCTAACGATCCTTCTAGGACGTTTACAAGGAACTCGTTCTGTTCTATATAAGAATATTTTATGAAAAATGTCACGTGTTGATTCCAAAGGAGAACAAAGCAATTACAGTTGAAGATCACAGGACTTTGAACCTTCTAACTTACACTTCGAGAATATTAACAAGAATAATGCACAGACACATTAAGGACGAAACTGTGACCAATTTAGTCGAAGACCAATTTGGCTTTCTAGAAGGCAGAAGCACAAGGTACGCTGAAACGTCCCCTTTTAACAATTATACACGACTGTCCTTAAACTGACACACAATATTTTGTTAGCGCAACGCAATCTGACTTTCAATAATCCCTACAAAAGAATGGGCCCTGACTAACATTAAACTATACCTTTCACAAATCACTTACCTCACAAAAATCTTCGCTACTCAAGCTACTGCAATACAGCGAGCGCCACTACTGCCAGCTAAATAAAAGATTCAAACTACTGAAGGCACTAACTACTGATAGGCATAGTTAGCGAATGAAAGATTTTGATAGAGAACAAACAATGTATTTACCTCAATAGTCATAATATATAATATAATATAATAATATAATATAATAATTTCAAAACTCCGCCATCTCTCTCCCCACATCCACCACTGCTGGCGGCTCACCTCCAACTGCGCAACGCTACGCGCTGTTCACAGCCAGCTGCCTAACACTACAATGGCGAGTATTACAACAATGCAAAGCAGCCACAGACTGCACACAGCACAGCCAGTGATTTTCATACAGAGGTGGCGTTACCAATAAAAAAACCTAAACAGCCTACTTACAACGCTACCCTATGCCTTTACAGTATAACTGAAAAACGCTTTACGGTCAACAGAAAAATTGATATAACTTTCGTAGACAACACGAAAGTATTTATTTAGTCGAAGACCAATTTGGCTTTCTAGAAGGCAGAAGCACAAGGTACGCTACCCTATGCCTTAACAGTATAACTGAAAAACGCTTTACAGTCAACAGAAAAATTGATATAACTTCCGTCGACAACACGAAAGTATTTGACACTGTCATCTGTAACAAACTAACGGAAGTTCTAAAAATGATTATTGTATGATTCTTATTTCGTTCCATTTTTAAAATAAGCTGCACATAATGATGGAGTTTCCAGTTATGAAGAATTTAGCTTCTAATACGCCCGGATGGAACGGCTGCCAACTACTCGAAAGATTGTTGATGAAGAAGAAGAAAATGTGGGTTAGTCTCGGCCTCTGAATTCAGACGTTGTGATGTTGCCGTTGTAGACAAGCCTACAAAATTTGAATGTACTTACTCATTCCCAGAAATTACCAGATGAGTTTAGTAGAAGTACAGTCCCTCGTAATAAATGAACCTCAGGAGAGATTCTAACTGTAGAAGCCAAACGAGAGGCCTGTCTTACAGCTAAATCTACATCTATTTGACCACTCTGCAATTGACACTGAAGTGCCTGGCAGAAGGTTGTTCAGACGACCACCAGACTGATTCTCTACTGTTCCACTCTCTAACAGCGCTTGGGAAAAACGAGCACTTAAATCTTTCTGCACGAGATCTGATTTCTCTTATTATAATGATCATTTCTCTCTATCTAAGTTGGCGACAGTAAAATCTATCCGCTTTCAGAGGAGAAAGCTGGTGATTAAAATTTCGTGAAAAGATCTCGTAGCAGCGAAAAACGCCTTTGTTGTAATGATTGCCATCCCAACTCGCGCATCATATCCTCATATCCGTGACTCTCTCTCCCATATTTCGCAGTAACACTAAACGAGGCGCCCTTTTTCGACATCTTCCGTCAATCCTATCTGGTAAGATCTCATGCAGCACATCAATACTCTAGCAGAGGATGAACGAGCGTATAATAGACAGTCTCTTTAGTAGACCTGATACATCTTTTAAGTGTTCTATCAATAAAACGTAATCTTTAGTTTGTCCTCCCCACAACATTATCTATATGATCGTTCCAACTGAAACTACCCGGCCGGAGTGGCCGTGCGGTTCTAGGCGCTGCAGTCTCGAACCGAGCGACCGCGACGGTCGCAGGTTCGAATCCTGCCTCGGGCATGGATGTGTGTGATGTCCTTAGGTTAGTTAGGTTTAATTAGTTCTAAGTTCTAGATGACTGATGACCTCAGAAGTTAAGTCGCATAGTGCTCAGAGCCATTTGAACCAACTGAAACTGTTCGTAGCTCTAAATCGTAGATATTTAGTCGAACTGACAGCCTTTAAATCTGTGTCATTTACCGTGTAATCGAAATTTAATGGATTTCTTCTTGTACTCGTGTGCATACCTAGACGTAGCATATGCTGCTCTAGTACTGTGTGCTTCTCGAAGGGTCCAAGAAACGGAGCTTCCAAAGTTTACGTGCTTGCTGAGTGACATACGAGAGCGCCAGCCGCAGCGGCGCAAACGGCTAAGACGCGAAACTACAAGACGGCCCGCACTGTGTTGAGTTTCATCATTTCTGTGTCGTTTGTCCAGTCACACGTTGGTTTGCGGCGCTAAAAATTTATTGACGTGAAAAATACTACGGGATCGAAAGTGTGCGGACAGTAATGTGGGGGGTGTTCCTCGTTCCCTTTCGTGATGGCTTGAACTTTGCTGAGGAGGAATTGCAGTCGATTCTTCCTGAAGAGCCGAAAACCCAGAAGGTAGTGATCATCAACTCTGAGGTCTGCGGCGAAATCGACGTTTTAACTCGTCCCATACGTTTCCCATTGGCTTCAGATCAGGAGTCTGTTCGTCTTCAGGCCATTCCGTTTCTGCTGCTTTGTGACAGGGTGCATTTTCATGCTGATACAGAACATCGTCTCCGAACTGTTCCGTTACTGTATGCACTACACAATGCTGTAAAACGACACCAACTCCTTCCGCACTCAGCTTGTTCATAAGCCAACAAGATGACAACACCCTGGCCATGAAAACCACCCTCTTACCGTAACGCTACCTTCTCTGTACTTTACTTCTGGCACAGTACAGGATGGCAGGTTATGTTCCCCAGGGATTGGTCACCCCAACACTTACATCGGATTGTCACAGGGTATAGCGTGATTCACCGCTCCAAATCACTCGTTTCCAACCATCCACTGCCCAGTGCCGACGCTCTTTACACCACCTGAAGAGTCGCTTATCACTGACCACAGAAATGTGTGGCTTGTGAGGAGCTGCTCGACCGTTGACCCCATTCTTTTTAACTCATTTCGCACAGTGACTATGCTATCTGTACTGCTTCGAGCCCTTTGAAATTCACGAGTCATTCCTTCGACTGAACTCACACGGATTTTTTACAAACATTGTGTACATGGTGAGTTTATTTATCTTATGGACAGTGTCTTGAAAGGAGGATATAAGATTAACATTAACAAAAGCAAAACGAGGGTAATGGACTGTAGTCGAATTAAATCGGGTGATGCTCCGGAAATTTTTTAGGAAATGAGACGCTTAAAGTAGTAAATCAGTCTTGCTGTTTGGGGAGCAAAATAACTGATGATGGTCGAAGTAGAGAGGATATAAAATGTAAACTGCCAATGGCAAGGAAAGCGTTTCTGAAGAGCAGAAATTTGTTAACATCGAGTATAGATTTAAGTGTCAGGAAGTCGTTTCTGAAAGTATTTGTATGGAGTGTAGCCCGTATGGAAGTGAAACGTGGACGACAAATAGTTTAGACAAGAAGAGAATAGAAGCTTTCGAAATGTGGTGCTACAGAAGAATATTGAAGATTAGAAGGGGTGGATCACATAACTAATGAGGAGGTATTGAATATCATTGGAGAGAAGAGAAATTTGTCCCACAACTTGACTAGAAGAACGGATCGGTTGGTAGGACATGTTCTGAGGCATCAAGGGATCACCAATTTAGTATTGGAGGGCAGCGTGGAGGGTAAAAATCGTAGAGGGAGACCAAGAGATGAATACACTAAACAGATTCAGAAGGATGTAGGTTGCAGTACGTACTAGGAGATGAAGAAGCTTGCACAGGATAGAGTAGCATGGAGAGCTGCATCGAACCAGTCTCTGGACTGAAGACCACAACAACAACATGGAAAGACGCTACGAAGTCATACACCAACCTAACAGTTACGGACACAGACCTCCGCAATGCTCGCAGGTCCGTCAGTAACTATTAGGTTGGTGCGTAAGTTCGTAGCGTCTTTCCATAAGTTAAATATACATAACAGATACACAGAATAGAGACTTTAGCCTTCAAAGCCATATATTTTCGTCCATTATTTATAACACTCTGCCAAAGCTGAGGTTTCGAGTCCGTAACTGTAGAATTCACGCGGTGTTGAG
This sequence comes from Schistocerca nitens, assembly GCF_023898315.1. Classification (NCBI taxonomy): domain Eukaryota; kingdom Metazoa; phylum Arthropoda; class Insecta; order Orthoptera; family Acrididae; genus Schistocerca; species Schistocerca nitens. The sequence goes on along the minus strand of NC_064618.1, from coordinate 297,580,711 downwards.
GCGAAGAACTCGTCGAGCCATGTTTCGACCACATTTTCATCTGGAAAGGAAGTTCCTTGATGGTTGTTCGACAGAGAGCAGTAAAGGTGAAAATTTGAGATCAGGTGAATAAGCTGGTAGCAGAATGACTTCCCAACCCATCTCACGTATAATGTATTCTATCAGTCTAGTAGAGTATCGTGCAGTAGCATAACTTCACGCAGTCTTCCTGGTCGTTGTTCTTGGATGGCGTCTGCAAGACGACTCAGCTGTTGACAATAAAAGTCAGCACTCATGGTTACATCTCGAGGAAGCAATTCGTAGTACACCACACCGTCGCTGTTCGACCAGATACATAACATTACCCTTTGTAGATGCTCCCATGTCTTTGTATGGGGAGTTGCTGCTTTGCTCGGACTCAACCATTCCTTTCTCTTCCTTACGGTGGAATTAAGATACCATGTCTCGCCACCAGTAACGTAACAGCCAATTGATGACGAGTATCCGGCCGCCGTGGGCGAGCGGTTCTAGGCGCTTCAGTCTGGAACCCAGCGACCGCTGCGGTCGCAGGTTCGAATCCTGCCTCGGGCATGGATGTGTATGATGTTCTTAGGTTAGTTAGGGTTATGTAGTTCTAAGTTCTAGGGGACTGATGACCTCAGATGTTAAGTCCCATAGTGCTCAGCGCCATTTGAACCATTTTTGATGACGAGTAAGCATAGATGCGCTTATGGCCACCGGCTGATTGTTGTGATTTTGGCTTAGAGCATCCGGTACCCATACACCCGAATTTTCAACCTTCAGCACTGCAGCACGATAGCGGAATGATCACAGTTCATCACTTTTGCCAGTACTCTAGTTCAGTGACGTGGATCTTTGTGGACTGTTGCATTTAAACGATCTTCACCAAACCTCGAAAATGTCCCTGAACGTGGAGAGTTACTAATGTCGAAACGATGCTTCCTGAAACGAGAAAACATTTTCTTGCAGTGCTCCGTCCAGTGGCTTTATGCCTAAACACGGCGCAAATGTTCGTGGCCGCCTCCGCTGCTGACACCTCTCAAAACAGAAAAATATGTCGACAATGTTCCGATTTCTCCAGTTGGCGTTCCATGTTCCAGCGTCCTCAGCTCCACTCACTATCTCCAAACGAAAAAATGGCAACATGTAAACGCAGACAGCAACAATTAACTACAAATAAAAAAATACAATCGATAACTAAACCCAAAGCAATAGGAATAAGAACTTGCAAAACAAAAACGCTACGAACTTAGACGCCGACCTAATATATTTGTTACTCAAGTGACATCCAATAGCTAGTCCACTTTCGAAGACAATTAGCTGTCCTGGCATACCCACTCTGCTGTTACTGTTTGTCTACTGACGACACAACACTCCCCCACTTCCTTTTATAACAACGGGCGCCGCTCTCGTGACATCTGCCTGCCGGAGTGGCCGAGTGGTTGTAGGCGCTTCAGTCTGGAACCGCGCGACCGCTACAGTAGCAGGTGCGAATCCTGCCTCGGGCATGGATGTGGGTGATGTCCTTAGGTTAGTTAGGTTTAAGTAGTTCTAAGTTCTAGGGTACTGATGACCTCAGATGTTAAGTCCCATAGTGCTCAGAGCCATTTGAACCATTTTCGTGACATCTTGTGGTCAGTTCCGCATTATGTAGGAGTGTTCGGAACTGTGATTAGATAGTGTACGACACAATATGCACCAATACGGTCTGCATATATAGGTCAAAAATATTTCCACTCCTTTTTGCGAAAAGTCTCGACCCTTCGTTCTTTGTCCCAGATAACTATTCATTTTTGACGTTACTGAATTTACTAATAACGCAATTTCACAAAAAATGCAATGTTTTGCCGCGGCTCCCACATAAGTAAATTAAAGGTTTGTACCAATTTGCTTGATGGTCCGTAGTCCAGGTTCAGACTGTCACCAGTTACACTTTATTTCCTACTGCGGTGCAACATGCAGTACGCACTTTCTTTTAAGTCCACTCCTCGTTTAATACACTACTGGCCATTAAAATTGCTACACCAAGAAGAAATACAGATGATAAACGAGTACTCATTGGACAAATATATTATACTAGAACTGACACGTGATTACATTTTCACGCAGTTCGGGTGCATAAATCCTGAGAAATCAGTACCCATAACAACCACCTCTGGCCGTAATAACGGCTTTGATACGCCTGGGCATTGAGTCAAACAGAGCTTGGATGGCGTGTACAGGTACAGCTGCCCATGCAGCTTCAACACGATACCACAGTTCATCAAGAGTGGTGACTGGCGTATTGTGACGAGCCAGTTGCTAGGCCACCGTTCACAAGCCGCTTTCAATTGGTGAGAGATCTGGTAAATGTGCTGGCCAGGGCAGCAGTCGAACATTTTTTGTATCCAGAAAGGCCCGTACAGGACCTGCAACATGCGGTCGTGCATTATCCTGCTGAAATGTAGGGTTTCGCAGGTATCGAATGAAGGGTACAGCCACGGATCGTGACACATCTGAAATGTAACGTCCACTGTTCAAAGTGCCGTCAATGCGAACATGAGGTGACCGAGACGTGTAACCAATGGCACCCCATACCGTCACGCCGGGTGATACGCCAGTATGGCGATGACGAATACACGCTTCCAATGTGCGTTCAGCGCGATGTCGCCAAACACGTATGCGACCTTCATGATGCTGTAAACAGAACCTGGATTCATCCGAAATAATGACGTTTTGCCATTTGTGCACCCAGGTTCGTCGTTGAGTACACCATCGCAGGCGCTCCTGTCTGTGATTCAGCGTCAAGGGTAACCGCAGCCATGGTCTCCGAGCTGACAGTCCATGCTGCTGCAAACGTCGTCGAACTGTTCGTGCAGATGGTTGTTGTCTTGCAAACGTCCCCATCTGTTGACTCAGGGATCGAGACGTGGCTGCACGATCCGTTACAGCCATGCGGATAAGATGCCTGTCATCTCGACTGTTGGTGATACGAGGCCGTTGGGATCCAGCACAGCGTTCCGCGTTACCCTCCTGAACCCACCGATTCCATATTCTGCTTACAGTCATTGGATCTCGACCAAAGAGAGCAGCAATGTCGCGATACGATAAACCGCACTCGCGATAGGCTACAATCTGACCTTTATCAATGTCGGAAACGTGATGGTACGGATTCCTCCTCCTTACACGAGGCATCACAACAACGTTTCATCAGGCAACGTCGGTCAACTGCTGTTTGTGTATGAGAAATCGGTTGGAAAATTTTCATGTCAGCACGTTGTAGGTGTCGCCACCGGCGCCAAACTTGTGTGAATGCTCTGAAAAGCTAATCATTTGCATATCACGGCATCTTTTTGCTGTCGGTTAAATTTCGCGTCTGTAGCACGTCATCTTCGTGGTGTAGCAATTTTAACGGCCAGTAGTGTATTTTGTTGACAAATTGTACATTGGTGTGCAGACGTTAAGGACGAGAGTAACTATCGCATGTTGTGTCGTTGCCAAGTAACATAGCTCGATGAAACTTGGCCCACACTTGGATAGAACTGCTACATTACGGTACAGAAGGTAACTGAAAGAAATACGCAATGAGACGAACAGAAATGACACTTTTATTCATAGTCAGTAATTACACTGAAGTCATTGTGTTTCAAGGTGGTCCCCTGGGCATTACAAATGGCGGGACGTGGTTCTCAGTAGTGTGTGTGATCGCCACAGACTGCTATGCCTGCTCTCGCATGCTGGCGAGGAGGTTGGTATAGAATTCTTCTGGTAAAGCGTTCCATTTATCTACCAGCGTGGTTGACAACTGCTGAGTGATCGTTGGGGTATGTGGACGCGATACAGTTCGTCTCCCAAACACATTACACACATGCTCGGTGGGATTTAACTCAGTGGACGGGGCGGCCAATCTATTCGCCGAATGTCCTCTCGTTCGACGGGCTCTTCCACCTGCACTGTTCAACGTGGCTGCGCATTTTCATAGATAAAAATGAATCATGACCGAACGAACCGCTGAAAAGACGCACCTGGAGAAGGAGTATGGTATCACTATAACGTTTCCCACTGGGTGTACCGTGATCAAAGATGTTTCTGGAGCTCAGGACGCCACTCCAATATTGTGCTCCCCCACAACATAACACCTGGACCACCAAAAGGATGATGTTCGACAATGCTGGACGTACCCTCATATCGCGAGAGGTGGGAACACTTACTGCACTCAGGAACATTGTCAAACTTGATCAGTTTGGCGGTTCAGATGTTATGCTGCATGAGGGTAGTGACCTCCGTGTCTCTGTACGCGATACACACACCAGGCAACGATATTGCGACAGTGTACCCTTCTCACATTCATATCCACTGAGGGGTGCATTCGGCAGTGACTTCGCTTTTATGTACGACATTGCGCGACCGTGTCGAACTGTGCAGTTGGATAGAACTGCTACATTACGGTACAGAAGGTAACTGAAAGAAATACGCAATGAGACGAACAGAAATGACACTTTTATTCATAGTCAGTAATTACACTGAAGTCATTGTGTTTCAAGGTGGTCCCCTGGGCATTACAAATGGCGGGACGTGGTTCTCAGTAGTGTGTGTGATCGCCACAGACTGCTATGCCTGCTCTCGCATGCTGGCGAGGAGGTTGGTATAGAATTCTTCTGGTAAAGCGTTCCATTTATCTACCAGCGTGGTTGACAACTGCTGAGTGATCGTTGGGGTATGTGGACGCGATACAGTTCGTCTCCCAAACACATTACACACATGCTCGGTGGGATTTAACTCAGTGGACGGGGCGGCCAATCTATTCGCCGAATGTCCTCTCGTTCGACGGGCTCTTCCACCTGCACTGTTCAACGTGGCTGCGCATTTTCATAGATAAAAATGAATCATGACCGAACGAACCGCTGAAAAGACGCACCTGGAGAAGGAGTATGGTATCACTATAACGTTTCCCACTGGGTGTACCGTGATCAAAGATGTTTCTGGAGCTCAGGACGCCACTCCAATATTGTGCTCCCCCACAACATAACACCTGGACCACCAAAAGGATGATGTTCGACAATGCTGGACGTACCCTCATATCGCGAGAGGTGGGAACACTTACTGCACTCAGGAACATTGTCAAACTTGATCAGTTTGGCGGTTCAGATGTTATGCTGTGGAGAGGCATAATGCTGCATGAGGGTAGTGACCTCCGTGTCTCTGTACGCGATACACACACCAGGCAACGATATTGCGACAGTGTACCCTTCTCACATTCATATCCACTGAGGGGTGCATTCGGCAGTGACTTCGCTTTTATGTACGACATTGCGCGACCGTGTCGAACTGTGCAGTTGGATAGAACTGCTACATTACGGTACAGAAGGTAACTGAAAGAAATACGCAATGAGACGAACAGAAATGACACTTTTATTCATAGTCAGTAATTACACTGAAGTCATTGTGTTTCAAGGTGGTCCCCTGGGCATTACAAATGGCGGGACGTGGTTCTCAGTAGTGTGTGTGATCGCCACAGACTGCTATGCCTGCTCTCGCATGCTGGCGAGGAGGTTGGTATAGAATTCTTCTGGTAAAGCGTTCCATTTATCTACCAGCGTGGTTGACAACTGCTGAGTGATCGTTGGGGTATGTGGACGCGATACAGTTCGTCTCCCAAACACATTACACACATGCTCGGTGGGATTTAACTCAGTGGACGGGGCGGCCAATCTATTCGCCGAATGTCCTCTCGTTCGACGGGCTCTTCCACCTGCACTGTTCAACGTGGCTGCGCATTTTCATAGATAAAAATGAATCATGACCGAACGAACCGCTGAAAAGACGCACCAGGAGAAGGAGTATGGTATCACTATAACGTTTCCCACTGGGTGTACCGTGATCAAAGATGTTTCTGGAGCTCAGGACGCCACTCCAATATTGTGCTCCCCCACAACATAACACCTGGACCACCAAAAGGATGATGTTCGACAATGCTGGACGTACCCTCATATCGCGAGAGGTGGGAACACTTACTGCACTCAGGAACATTGTCAAACTTGATCAGTTTGGCGGTTCAGATGTTATGCTGTGGAGAGGCATAATGCTGCATGAGGGTAGTGACCTCCGTGTCTCTGTACGCGATACACACACCAGGCAACGATATTGCGACAGTGTACCCTTCTCACATTCATATCCACTGAGGGGTGCATTCGGCAGTGACTTCGCTTTTATGTACGACATTGCGCGACCGTGTCGAACTGTGCAGTTGGATAGAACTGCTACATTACGGTACAGAAGGTAACTGAAAGAAATACGCAATGAGACGAACAGAAATGACACTTTTATTCATAGTCAGTAATTACACTGAAGTCATTGTGTTTCAAGGTGGTCCCCTGGGCATTACAAATGGCGGGACGTGGTTCTCAGTAGTGTGTGTGATCGCCACAGACTGCTATGCCTGCTCTCGCATGCTGGCGAGGAGGTTGGTATAGACTTCTTCTGGTAAAGCGTTCCATTTATCTACCAGCGTGGTTGACAACTGCTGAGTGATCGTTGGGGTATGTGGACGCGATACAGTTCGTCTCCCAAACACATTACACACATGCTCGGTGGGATTTAACTCAGTGGACGGGGCGGCCAATCTATTCGCCGAATGTCCTCTCGTTCGACGGGCTCTTCCACCTGCACTGTTCAACGTGGCTGCGCATTTTCATAGATAAAAATGAATCATGACCGAACGAACCGCTGAAAAGACGCACCTGGAGAAGGAGTATGGTATCACTATAACGTTTCCCACTGGGTGTACCGTGATCAAAGATGTTTCTGGAGCTCAGGACGCCACTCCAATATTGTGCTCCCCCACAACATAACACCTGGACCACCAAAAGGATGATGTTCGACAATGCTGGACGTACCCTCATATCGCGAGAGGTGGGAACACTTACTGCACTCAGGAACATTGTCAAACTTGATCAGTTTGGCGGTTCAGATGTTATGCTGTGGAGAGGCATAATGCTGCATGAGGGTAGTGACCTCCGTGTCTCTGTACGCGATACACACACCAGGCAACGATATTGCGACAGTGTACCCTTCTCACATTCATATCCACTGAGGGGTGCATTCGGTAGTGACTTCGCTTTTATGGACGACATTGCGCGACCGTGTCGAACTGTGCAGTTGGACGAGCTCTAGGAACGAGAGGATTTTCGGCGAATAGGTTGACCCATCAGTTCCCACGACTTAGGTACTATCGATTACGTATGAGATGCATTGCGAAGAGGTATTGCAGAACGTCCACATGCACCCACGACCTTCCGGCACTTGTAACCACGCTGGTGGATAAATGGAGCGCCCTACCGATCTTGTGTCAGGAAGGGAGCACGTTGCACTGCATGCACTGCTGTCTGTTGTAATCACACGCTCTATTAAGAACCATGTACGCCGTTTGTAACGTCTAGGCGAGAATCATGAATCGCGACAGCTTCAGTGTAGTTGTTATCTTTAAATAAAAGTGTCTCTGTTCGTGTCATTGCGTACTTCTTACTTACCTTTCGTACTATAATGTAGTAGTTCTTTCTATAAATGAGTCAAGGTTCATCGAGCTATGTTACTTGCAGCGACACATCATGCGATGGTTACTTTAGACCCTCAGTTTCGCACACCAGCGTATTTTGCCCACCCTGTATAGAATTTGTCTACCGCTCTTCATAAAAAAATATATACTACTGGACATTAAAATTGCTACACCACGAAGACGACGTGCTAAAAACGCGAAATTTAACCGATAGGAAGAAGATCAGCATCTTTTGATTAGCTTTTAAGAGCATTCACACAAGGTTGGCGCCGGTGGCGACACCTACAACGTGCTGACATGAGGAAAGTTTCCAACCGATTTCTCATACACAAACAGCAGTTGACCGACGTTGCCTGATGAAACGTTGTTGTGATGCCTCGTGTAAGTAGGAGAAATACGTACCACCAAGTTTCCGACTTTGATAAAGGTCTATCGCGATTGCGGTTTATCGTATCGCGACATTGCTGCTCGCGTTGGTCGAGATCCAATGACTGTTAGCAGAATATGGAATCGGTGGGTTCAGGAGGGTAATATGGAACGCCGTGCTGGATCCCAACTGCCTCGTATCACTAGCAGTCGAGATGACAGGCATCTTATCCGCATGGCTGTAACGGATGGTGCAGCCACGCCTCTATCCCTGAGTCAACGGATGGGGATGTTTGCAAGACAACAACCCTCTGCACGAACAGTTCGACGACGTTTGCAGCAGCATGGACTATCAGCTCGGAGACCATGGCTGCGGTTACCCTTGACGCTGCATCACAGACAGGAGCGCCTGCGATGGTGTACTCGACGACGAACCTGGGTGCACGAATGGCAAAACGTCATTTTTTCGGGTTAATCCAGGTTCTGTTTACATCATGATGGTCGCATCCGTGTTTGGCGACATCACAGTGAACGCACATTGGAAGCGTGTATTCGTCATCGCCATACTGGCGTATCACCCGGCGTGATGGTATGGGGTGCCATTGCTTACATTTCTCGGTCAGCTCTTGTTCGCATTGACGGACTTTGAACAATGGACGTTACATTTCAGATGTGTTACGACCCGTGGCTCTAGCCTTCATTCGATCACTGTATCACAGCTGATAAACCTCACAGTGTTATGATTAACGCATTCGTCCGTACATGGCATCACTGTAACAGATGTGGGCCATGTGGCGTCAAAAATTGGAACAACTCGTTGTAGGCAGTAATTACGAGATGCTACTAAAATTCAAACTAAAATATGTTGGTGAAATAACAATATAAAAGAATATAAACTTTGCAAATTTGTATCAAAATGACGAAAATAAATACTTGTTGGGGATATAACTATCTTCCTCCACACGTGAAAGCCTCTTATGACATCAGATATAGAGTAGGTTAGCACCCTGTTTAACAAAACGGGAGGCACTTCACAAGTAGTGAATTGTCGTAATCCAAAAATACCCAAATACCCAATCGTTATGATTATATAACATAGTACACTGAAGCGCCAAACAAACTGGTATAGACATGAGAATTCAGATACAAAGGTATGAAAACAGCCATAATACGGCGCTGCGGTCGGCAAGGCCGTTATAAGACAATTCCCTGGCGCAGTTGTTAGATTGGTTACTGCTGCTACAATGCCAGGTTATCAAGATCTAAGTGAGTTTGAAGGTGGTGTTATAGTCGGCGCACGAGCGATGGGGCATAGCATCTCCGAGGTAGCGATGAAGTCGGGATTTTCCCATATGACCATTTCACTAGTGTGTCGTGAATATCAGGAATCCGGTAAAACATCAAATCTCCGACATCGCTGCGGCCGGAAAAAGATCTTTGCAAGAATGGGACCAGCGACGACTGAACCGATTCGTTCAACGTGACAGAAGTGCAACCCTTTCGCAAATTGATGCATATTTCAGTGCTGGGCAGTCAACAAGTGTCAGCGTGCGAACCATTCAACGAAACGTGATCGATATGGGCTTTGGGAGCTGAAGGCCTCCTCGTATGCCCTTGATGACTGTACGACACAAAGCTTTACGCCTCGCCTGGGTCCGTCAACACCGAAATTAACTGCTGATGACTGGAAACATGTTGCCTGGCCGGACGAGTCTCGTTTCAAGATGTATCGAGCGGATGGACGTGTGCGGGTATGGAGACAACCTCATGTATCCATGGACCCCGCATGTCAGCAGGGGACCTTCAAACTGGTGAAGGCTCTGTAATGGTGTGGGGCGTGTGTAGTTGGACCCCTGGTACGTCTAGATACGGTTCTGACAGGTGACATCTTCGTAAGCATCGTGTCTGAACATCTGTATCCATTTGTGTCCATTGTGCATTTTGACGGACGCGGACAATTCCAGCAGGACAATGCGACACCCCACACGTCAGAATTGCTACAGAGTGGCTCTGGAACACTCTTCTGAGTTTAAACACTCCCGGTGGCCGCCAAACTCCCCAGACGTGAACATTATTGAGTATATCTGAAATGCCTTGCAAAGGTGCTGTTCAGAAGAGATCTCTACGCCGTCGTACTCTTACGGATTTATGGACAGCCCTGTAGGATTAATGGTGCCAGTTCCCTTTAGCACTACTTCAGACATTAGTCGAGTCTATGCCACGTCGTGTTGCGGCACCTCTGCATGCTCGCGGGGGCCCTACACGATATTAGGCAGATGTAAAAGTTTCTTTGGCTCGTCAGTGTATAATAATGCAGCAGGTGGTTTATTGCTTGTAGCTTCCACTTTCAACTACCAACCTGCTTCGAATGTTAGTTATGAGGGCAGCATATTTAACATCAATTTAAATATCGAAGAATCTGCAAGTTGCTGGTTTCCAACCCCAGGCTGTTATATGCTGCAAAGGAGTGGTAATTTGTTTCACAAGGGGAGGCCGCCAATTGTGAAATTCAGATTCGATTCATACTGCGCATAATAAAAGCTCATGGCCAGAGGTGTAATGTGGCAAAGCACCAAGATGCACTTCTCAGCCGTTGTCGAGAAAATCGACAGTTAAAAGAAACCGCTGCGGTGAAATACTCTCTACGATTAACAATTTTCTACAGTATCGTGGCGTAGCGGTAAGCGCTCGGGTTTGTAATCCGAAGGTCGCTGGATCGAATCTCGCGCCATGCAACCTTTTTTTTTTAGTATTTGTTTTTTGTAATTCAAATGTGTGTATATATATTTCTTTAGTATTTGTTTTTTGTAATTCAAATATATATAATTCCCGGCAATCAGTTGCAACAATTATGCATATAATAAGTTGTTGAAAGTCGTTTGTCGTGGAAAAACTGGCGACTTCGAACATCATTATGTTTTCCGCAAACAAAGTTGTATTTCACAAATGTTATTAATTGTCTTCATAATGTTAACCACGTATAGTTAACGGAAGACGTAGAGACGATATTCCGAAACGAATACGTATAGCGTAAGTCAAACGTTCGAATTAGAATAGAGACCCCACGAACACAAATTTGCTGTGGCGGGTATGAAATATAAACTCCGTTACTCGCTCGTTACCCTTGAAGGACAGTTGAATGGGCCGAAACGAGCCGCCGCATAACAGCGTAGTTACCTGCTAACTTCGAAAGAAGGTAGATGCGGTCCCTAGCGCAACTTATAACATCGTCGAAAATCAGTGCGGACGGGAGAGCTTTGGTACACCCTGTTAAAAAAACGGAAAAATGGAGGCGGTACAATTGGAAAGCGATCCGCCTTCACCAACATGCATAAGCAATTCATTAATAGTATATATATATATATATATATATATATATATATATATATATATATATATATATATATTACAAAAAACCAATAATAAAAAAAATTACATGGCGCGAGACTCGATCCGGCGACCTTCGGATTACGAACCCAAGTGCTTACCGCTGCGCCACGACGCTGTAGAAAGTTATTAATCGTAGAGATTATTTCACCGCAACGGTTTCTATTAACTGTCGATTTTCTCGACAACGGCTGAGAAGTGCATCTTGGTGCTTTGCCACATTACACCTCTGGCCATGAGCTTTTATTATGCGCAGTGTGAATCGAATCTGAATTTCACAATTGGCGGCCTCCCCTTGTCAGTGGAATATTTTGTGTAATCCTCCCTAGTTCTTGTACATAGAGAGTTTAGAATGAAAATTGCACATGTAATCCCACACTAAAGCCATAGAGAAACTACAGTGGCGCATTTTCAGAGGAAAAATACATGGTCCGGGTTTCCCGCAGACGCCGTCCTGGTGTGGTCCGGATCACAAAGTGCATCACAGTTTGCGAGTGAAATGTCGCGGAAACTGGAAACGCATTTCAAAGTTGAAGCACGCGAGGCAGTACGCTTCTTGAGGGCAAAACTTCCAAACTACATACAGATTCACCGTGGAATTCTGGAGATATATGGACCAAACGTCATCTTTGCTGCTAGCTGAAATAAAATCTGGGGAAAGAGATTTTTCCAACGATGAGCCGTTCTCGGAGCTCCTTGACCAAGGAGTCGATTTCGAACGTCGAGGAATTGAGTGACTGGAAGAGTTTTCCGATCGTTGTTTACAGAGGCTGTGTGACTGTGTTTTAAAGCGGCACCTTGTACTTGTGTAACTTTGAAGTGCAGTGCAGTATTCAATAAAAGTTATTGACCCGCCATAACAACATGCAACTTATTTTTTGATGTCGCCTCGTAATGTAGGTTTCTAAACAAATATCTTTCCCCATGCAAAAGCTACATTCCGGTTTTTACAGCTGACCTTTTAAGTTTGTATATTTGAATATTGCAAATATTAGACGCGGTATTATAACCTGAAATGTGCAGGATCCGCGGCTCGCAATCAGTTCCATCCGAGAGAATTTCGTCCGCATACCTCTCGCCCGTGCGTTGCTATGTACATATTCACACGAGCGATAGAGGTGGTGGTGGGAGGGGGGGGGGGGGCAGGGGCGAGAGAGAAAAAAAAAGGCAGCCGTGGAACATTCCAGAGCTGTAACTGTGGTACAAATTCAGACTGACAACGTGAGCGCAGTTTCACACAGATAAAAAGCGTGATGAAATGTAAATGTTAAATATTCTCTGCTATTTGTCTGCTTCTGTGTGGCGTACAGTGGTAAACTTTAATCAAACAGAAGAATAGCTGGAACATCCTGTGTGACTGTCCCCTTCTAGTTGTCATATTCCTTGCAATTGCGGAGTGGCCGAGCGGTTCTAGGCGCTACAGTCTGGAACCGCGCGACCGCTACGGTCGCAGGTTCGAATCCTGTCTCGGGCATGGATGTGTGTGATGTCCTTAGGTTAGTTAGGTTTAAGTAGTTCTAAGTTCTAAGGGACTTGTGACCTCAGCAGTTGAGTCCCATAGTGCTCAGAGCCATGTTTTGAACCTTGCAATTGACACTTTATACGGTAGTATAATAACAGGGTTCATTCTGGCTCAGGTAAACATCAGGGATCGCATCATTCCAGTGATAACTGATAAGTAGTAGTTATTAAGGGTGGGTTCTAGACAACCTTCACCTTGAGACACTTCCGGTGTCAGGTTACAGCTGAGGCAATTGGGCGTATGAGAACTACTAGGAGAGGGAACTGTCATGTTACACCTGATGCAGTAGTGCAATGCATATTCAAGGTCATCCCCACCATCTCCCCTCCTGTCTCCCCCTTCCACTACACTTGTGTGTGGCACATTCAAGGTCACCTCCATCCCTCCCCCATTCCAAGGCCTGCTCACACAAAACAATCGCTGCCAATTCTAGATGGCCTTGGCTTTAAGTATCAGGTTACACATCCTGCCCATGCATCCTCCCCCATGCCCTCCCTCTGGACCAATAAGGTTCAAACATACCTCCTCAACCTCATCATTTATAACTAGAATAGATGTGTGGGATGTATCATTCGAGTTTCGTGCACCACAAGGAGAGAATCTAATTTGTTGGGGACCAGGGTGAATGTATTTGTTATATAATAATAATAATAATAATAATAACCAATTATTTTAATTATTATTCCAGTTACTCGAGTTTCGGCCCACTGCTCTCAATGTCATGTCAACATCGTATCATGTCAACATCGCATCAGAGCAAAGTCACATCCCTTCAGCGTCGCGTTATGTCAGTCACGTTACATCGACGCCATGATGCTATGAGCCAACCACAAAGTAGCCTGTGCTCAAAACTATCTGAACAATCTTAGCTATTTACGAATCAAGTGCTGTTGCTCGTCATTCGAAGTATGTGCTCTGTAGTTGGAGGATCAGGTTGTGGGTTTTTGTTATAACTAAGATATTAATTTTGTTATTATTCTAATCAATCAAATTCAGGGGCCAGCAGATACCAGCCACCACCCCGAGGCAGAATAAGAAGACATATAATTTACTGCTATTTTGAGTCAATTTGTTGCAATTCTTGCCGATTTTCTCCAAATGCCTACATCTATCGTAAATACGGTGTTGACTAATTACCGCTACATATTATTTAAAAACAAATACATTACTGCAGAGACTTAAATGTTAAAGACATACCACGGCATGATATAGAAACAAATTACCACAACGTCTCATTTAACAACAAATACACTCTTGCAAAGCCTATAAATATGAAAGAAACACTACAGCGGGATATGTAAACAAATAACCTATCGCTAAGTATATGTGTGTGTGTGTTTGTGTGTGTGTGTGTGTGTGTGTGTGTGTGTGTGTGTGACGTCATTGTGTATATGTTAAAATGAGCATGTTCTTCTATTGGTAGAAACAACGACGCATATTCCGCAAAATCTCAGTAATTACTAACGAAATGTATGGCATAAGACACTAGTGTGTTGTGTTATAGCAAAATTCTGTAAGCACAGCGGTTTTACCGTTTTTCAAGACTGTCAACCAAAGACGCACCTAAATAGGGTATAAGTATGAATTAGCGCAATGCTAAAAATACGTACCTAGTGAGGTGAGCAGTATTGGCTCCATCAGTGAGATCCCTCTAGGGTAGGCTATACTTCATGCCCAGGGTTTGTCGAATCTGGCCGCAGTGGCTGAATCAAATGGAGCAGCTAACACTACGCTAGCCCACCCCCATCAACGGTAGGGAAATCTGCATTATTTAAATGATGTATGTGTGACAAACGATCTGGTTGCTGGCAAAAAAGACACTGGTACTAAATCAAGCCTCCAACGTGCGGCATCCAGCCCATGTTAATAACAGCAAAGCTATTGCAACCCGCCGGCGCCTATCTATTCTCCAGCGTAAATTCGTGGGCACCTCTGCAGATAAGTGTGGTGTCACCGCTAGACACCACACTTGCTAGGTGGTAACTTAAATCGGCCGCGGTCCTGTAGTACATGTCGGACCCGCGTGTCGCCACTGTGGGATCGTAAACCTAGCGCCACCACAAGGCAGGTCTCGAGAGACTGAGGAGACCTCGCCCCCAGTTGTACGGACAACATAGTTAGCGATTGGACGTGCTAAGCCTTGCTCTCATTTGCCGAGAGATAGACAGTAGAATAGCCCTCTGCTAAGTTAACTGGCGACCACCTAGCAAGGCGCCATTTGTATCAGTGCCTATAGCTTACTAAATTCAAGAGAGATGTATTCCAAGGACTAATTAAAAGTTAAGTAACAAGCATCTACGTACTTTTCTTCTTATTCATTTATAAGTCTCATGTTCCAGACTTCACGCCCGTCTGCGTTAGCATTGCGTGCCCTATCGGCTACAGCATTGTGTCTAGGCTGTATGGTCTAGACACAACAATAAGCGCTGCTAAGAGTTTCGGCGCCAAGCACTCCACTCCCTTTCCCCTTTCCCTCTGGACTAATAAGGAACAAGATCTTCCTCCTTTCCTAGCCATCCCGCTTTTAATACTAGAGTTCATGCGTGGGCGAAGTCATGTTTGGTGAGCCTGCACTTATATGTGTAAGCAGTGGCTGTAATCTGCAATAGCTTCCCCTTTTTCCATTTGCAGTTTATATTCATCTGTTATGTTTAGCCACATACTCCAGTTTTCGTTTTTTTAATTCAGCGTCTTTCATTTCCATTTTTATGTTTCGTGCACATAACACATTAACTGCACTTACAAGAGAAATTTTGTTAATGGGGCATGGCTTAAGGCTGGTCGATACATTGGTTTTTGTATTCTTAAGACTTGTGGAATAACATTTTTTCTGATTTGGCAATATCTTTATTTGATGGTAGTGTCCAGAACAATGTTCTATATTAAGGAATATATGGTTTTCCTCCTTTAATATAACACTTCCGTGTCATGCTTATAACGTCTTTGTTGCAGTCTGTGTTAAGAATCTCCGTGCAGTTTACAGGCAAATAATTAGAGGTGTACGCAGGCAGAACATGATCTATAATCTTTTGTTGGTACTGATAGTCTTTAAGGCTAACTTGCAGATCACTCAATTGTTGGGCAATCTTACTGCCGGAGCAGACACACTGCCAAATGCTGCTAAAAACCACACAGCAGCTGTTCTGTAATTTATTCGTTAGTTGACAAAACATGGAAGTGATGGGCACAGAGTACTGTGGAGCACATTGTAAATACTGTTTGTCAGCATTTACAACACTTACGCAGTCCTGCACAGGGTCAAACACATAATCCATTCTGTAAGTGTGTCTTGTAGCCTCCAACCAGATCGTACCATAAAATTACCAAATAAGCAGCAACCAGTCGCAAAATCATGTATTACTTATTTACTTTTGCAAATCGATTTCAGCTGATTAACAGCCATCACCGGTGCTTTCAACGAATATGTCGACTTCATGTTTGACCTCTGCTTAAGACAGTATTACTACTCAGGGCACATATTCGTTGAAAGCACCGATGATGTCTGTTGATCAGTTGAAATCAATTTGCAAAAGTAAATAAGTAAAACATGATTTTGCGACTGGTTGCTGCTTATTTGGTAATTTTAAGGTTTACGGTCGCTGCACAACTTGGGAACCACATGGAGCCCACCATTCATAAGATCGTACCATGTTCTATAGCCAATTAAGATGCAAAAGTTTTCTCAGACGTATTTCTGGACACTTTATAAAAGCAATAAGCTGGTTACTGGTGTTTGTTCACTCCTGGGCTTGATCTATGACATATATATTTGTTACGTATCTTTATTTTGCAAGTGGAGCTTATCTACATCAAACAGTGTAGTCGGCTATCAAAACTCCCTTTATACAATAAAAATCCAAGACGACGGCATTCCCACTCACGTGCTCTTCTGGTCATGCCTTCTACCTTTGGTTACACTTGCAATCCAACTGTAAACTCCCAGCCCAGCACGCTATTTTACGTGCTAGGTGTATGTGACAGGGAGGGAGGGAGACTGCCCCTCATGAGCACCACCGTTATGTACAGGATAGTACGAAACATTAGATGGATGGTATAGTGTGCTGCTATGTTCGAATACAATACATGGAAGGGATAATACAGCGATTTAGCCAGGCGATATGGCATGGTAATGTGATTAATCGGTGCAGAACAGTGTGGTACTCGTCATGGTAGTCTCCCTCCCCCACAGACATCTTGCACACAAAATAGCGCAACTGGGCTAGGCGTTTACAGTTGGAGTGCAAGTACACGCATTTTCAGAAAAATTAGAACACCTTGAACGACAAGAGATAGGACGTTCATATCCATAGGACATGTACATTAGTATGTTCTGAAGAAATGATTAGCATTTTATCCATGTCCGTTTGTGAAGTTTAAAAGTGACGGAATAACTACTTTTAATGGAAACACTTTCGCAAAAGTGGTTTACTTAAAATTCTTTACAGAAGTTCGACAAGACTGTGAAGGTGAAGAGCTGTAAGCGAGTACACAAGAAGATGTGGAATGCTTTAACAGTAATGTGATGCAGGAAATAAGAGGCAAAACTAAAATCTTCGAATACTTTCGCCGTAGAATTATTGCAGGAAGGAACGGAGCTAACTGTTGAAGACATAAAACAGATAATTTATTCAAAAAATTAGGTGCATGTTGGGATTCGAAAACTTAACTTATTTGTATTCGTCATATTACTGCCTGGAGAAAAGAATATATGATTCTGATGAAGATTTAAATTATAAGTTAAAAATTAAACTAGATTTTACTAAAATTACACCAGCAAATATAAAGAAGAAATTATTTTCTGTGTGTAAATGTGTATGCTTAAATTAATAAAAGTTTATGGACGAGAATATTTGATTCCCTACTCGCTACCCTGTCAAAATCCTAAAACGTCTTCTATTTACGCTGAAGGCGTAGCGAGCCTTGTTTTTTACCTATATGAAATATTTTCCAGGCCAGTTTTATTTTGCCCAGGCTGTACAACATTATGGCTGTTATGTTCCAGCATAGTTCTGAAGTGTCTCGAGCAATTTCGGCGAAGCTTGATTCATATGCAAGTAACACTTGGCATTTGGAAAAGAATATTAAAGAAATGTAAGACATTTGTCATCCCTAGGTGTCAAAGAGTGAACGGTTTAACACGTCAAAATGAACAAAACAGAATGCGTGGTTAAGTCACGTTGAATATCTGGGCACATCGTTCGTAACTGAGTGTAAATGCTGTCAAAACAGTTTAACTAAATGTTCAACATATACCTTACACAAGCATTCATAGCTAGCTCAAGCTGTTGGTTCTGTTATAAACTTCATCGCAGCGATATAAACAAAATTCTTCTCGGTGCGCACAACTTCAATAACTTTAAAGAACGACTTGTCCATCAGGTTACTATCTCAAAATAAAAGCCTGGTACAAACGATATTGTTTTTATACAGTAGCATACATTCGGCAGAACTAATGAGAATAGAAATGTATGTCTTTTTCATTAAATTTTTACATTGCACATAGGCAAGAAAGAGATTTCCTGCGTGTTGTCTCCGTTCGTTCTTCCCAATCTAGGTTCTCATTCCGGAATGTGGTCTAATATTGTATTCATTTTTGGTAGTGTTATCGGGTATCACCGAGAAGTGTGGCAAACAAATGTTCTTGACCAACTTTCAGATACGATATAAGAAGGCCAACTTTCGGATACTATATAAGAATCATATGTCACTGCCTAGGTTTAAGTTATAGAACCGAATTTTGTGCACATTACGATACTGAAAAAAAGTTCATCATTGATATCTAATATGAGAAAAATGATATTCTTATGGGTGGCGTTTAAATAGTGCTGGATCAGACAAAATGGACAGAAACACGAATATTTGGCTAATAACAAGATCTTGAAGTACAGAGCATAGATAGCTATAAATGTTTACTTACTTACATACTCATACATTACTTAGCTATTTACTTACTTGTTATATGAGTACTTTTACTGCGCGCTCTTTAGATTCAGTGATAATTTCACATTTCTTGTGCCTACTGCAAAATTTGTTGAATTACAGTACTAATCCTGTCACTGCTTGTAAGATGATTATGGTCAATTACAAAATTGTTTGGTATATCGTAGATACTGCTTTGTGTTGATCCTCTCCATTTTCCCTTTATTTGGCTTCGTTGTAGAGATCTCTTTGGATGCCGTTAGTTGACATTAACTTTTGCTGTGAAAAACGTTTTCATTGTAAAATAAATTATTCTATATTGTTGGCCTCGGAGCACACGGATACAGACAGCTAAAATTTATAGCTCTGTCTTTGCGAAAATTCATAAGCAATTTAAAACAGAGATTTCGCTGATATTAGCAATAATCCTTAAATAAGTACAGTGGTAAAAAGTCTCTGTGTGTTAGGTTAAGAAAGGTATTTTTATGCACGTAAAATATATACGAGCTAATACACACACACACACACACACACACACACACACACACACACACACACACATACCCATACATATGTACATAAATGGATCGACTGTATCTCAGTGCCAACTTTTAATAAGAATTCCGCTTGCAATTTATTCTTAAACTGTGTTTTTCAGACTAGTATTACTCGTCAAGGAATGATAGCCGAACTGCGACACTGACTGAGAATTTGGAAGACGGGGTTTGAACTCTAAAAGGAAAAAATAAAAAGTAAAAACAGTGTGTAGGATTTGAACTCGAAAAGGAAGAAAAAAGAAGAGAGTGCTTGAGAATTGGTGGCCCCTTGGGTGCAATTTTGGAATAAGCGCCAGAATTATTCCAGTAATGCAAATGCACTGCGGGGAGGTAAAAATACGCGTGGTTTAACTTGCAAATGATTCCTCAAGTAAAGGCCTGAAAATTCCAGGCCGTGCCCTGTGCAGCCAGTGTTAGCTGGACAGCTGGAATCATACAGATGGGACATACGCGGAGCGGAAATTAACAGCACAGAGAAAGGAAACGGGAAAAGCAGTCGGCGTTCGCCGCTCTCCTTATCTGCAAAGCGTCCCCAAAACGCGCGGGCGCCTTCCATTTCCCATGCTACTCTCGTATTATATGGTGCCATGATGTCCGGGCGCACGTGTACAAGGAGATGAAAAGCGGGTTTAATGTTTGCTCGCGTTACTACGTGACCACAGGGAATGCGATATGCTCGGTTCACCATGAAAATATGGATTTATGTAACAGAGGCTCTTAGCATTAACTTGAGATGAAAATATGTTCGACATCTGGATATACGAGGTTATTGGATACACCGCATCCTTTGGTACGGAGATCTGCCGGACCATTGCGCACGATGTCTTCTCTAAATCACGTTCGTTTCACGGGAATTTTCAGCTTGGGGCTACTGTTTATATTGTCCAGCGTGTCTCGCTCGATTTGCAGTCGGCGTTGCTTCTGCTCCATTGTCAACAATTTTGGTACAAATTTTGCGCACACTGCCGTCATGTACAAATTTTCGTCCAAAATCGAATGTACCGATCCAATGCTAGCGCCTGTCTGATTCGCAAGGTCTCGTACTGTGATACGACGATCTTCTCTATCTTGCACAGAGAACAATCATTTCGGCTTGTTGAGCGCCTGCCTAAACGTAGTCCGCTGCCAACTTTGAAGCGGTTGCACCACTCCTTTATTGCTAATGGCACCAACCCCGAAAGCCTGTTTAATCTTGCGAATGGTCTTCCACTTGTGTGTTGCCAAGCTTTTGGGAAAATTTGGTACAATATCGCCGCCCAGTTAGTTCTACCATTTTCAACTTACAGCAGTTCGACGACTGCTCATTACACTGTCCTCATTGACCGGTTGCCAGGAACTGGCACTTCCTGCTGGTCGGAAACAGCTCATGACTGGACATACATGTCCTTCACCGTATCTCCACCCACGAAAATCTTCTACGCTCCACTGGTTTATGCAGGAAAGAGGCTTCGATTCTTTTTGAACATATCTCGTATTTTTGCCTCGCTCTCTCCGTACACACCGGCATATTTCTGCTTGTATATGGAAGCTTTCTTAGCTCTTTATTTGCATTGGTGGCCCTCTCCCCTATGATCACGACCCTTTTACTAATGAATCGTCGTCTACTGTGGTTTCTAAGTCACTTTGGACAGTATTAGGTGTTTTTCGCGTTATAGGAAGTGTATTGAACCAGTACAGAAGCAACTGTCCATTCAGTTTTCGTCTTACCCACATCGCCAGTCTCTTCATGTAAGTAACCTATCATTCACGCTTTTATTTCCTGGGATAAGTAACCAGTCACTTCACTCGCTTTTGTAATTTGTACTTTTTGCGGCTGGTGGAATACTTTATTTCCAGGACCTTCGCTTATCTTAAGGTTTGTATGTGTTTGTGTACGAGCAGCAGTATCTATATCACTAAACGGCTAACTCGTGGCACGGTACCAGTTGCAAGTCGCCTTCCGAACGGCTTTCAGCGGAAAAAATTAATTTTCAGTATCTTATATAATTATTGATAAAATTTAAAATGATGTCATAATCTATTCATTAAGAGGTATAATCTTATGTTAAAGGTTTAACGCAGTAAGACAAGTATTACAGTTAGAAACTGGATATACACTCCTGGAAATGGAAAAAAGAACACATTGACTCCGGTGTGTCAGACCCACCATACTTGCTCCGGACATATACACTCCTGGAAATGGAAAAAAGAACACATTGACTCCGGTGTGTCAGACCCACCATACTTGCTCCGGACACTGCGAGAGGGCTGTACAAGCAATGATCACACGCACGGCACAGCGGACACACCAGGAACCGCGGTGTTGGCCGTCGAATGGCGCTAGCTGCGCAGCATTTGTGCACCGCCGCCGTCAGTGTCAGCCAGTTTGCCGTGGCATACGGAGCTCCATCGCAGTCTTTAACACTGGTAGCATGCCGCGACAGCGTGGACGTGAACCGTATGTGCAGTTGACCGACTTTGAGCGAGGGCGTATAGTGGGCATGCGGGAGGCCGGGTGGACGTACCGCCGAATTGCTCAACACGTGGGGCGTGAGGTCTCCACAGTACATCGATGTTGTCGCCAGTGGTCGGCGGAAGGTGCACGTGCCCGTCGACCTGGGACCGGACCGCAGCGACGCACGGATGCACGCCAAGACCGTAGGATCCTACGCAGTGCCGTAGGGGACAGCACCGCCACTTCCCAGCAAATTAGGGACACTGTTGCTCCTGGGGTATCGGCGAGGACCATTCGCAACCGTCTCCATGAAGCTGGGCGACGGTCCCGCACACCGTTAGGCCGTCTTCCGCTCACGCCCCAACATCGTGCAGCCCGCCTCCAGTGGTGTCGCGACAGGCGTGAATGGAGGGACGAATGGAGACGTGTCGTCTTCAGCGATGAGAGTCGCTTCTGCCTTGGTGCCAATGATGGTCGTATGCGTGTTTGGCGCCGTGCAGGTGAGCGCCACAATCAGGACTGCATACGACCGAGGCACACAGGGCCAACACCCGGCATCATGGTGTGGGGAGCGATCTCCTACACTGGCCGTACACCACTGGTGATCGTCGAGGGGACACTGAATAGTGCACGGTACATCCAAACCGTCATCGAACCCATCGTTCACCATTCCTAGACCGGCAAGGGAACTTGCTGTTCCAAAAGGACAATGCACGTCCGCATGTATCCCGTGCCACCCAACGTGTTCTAGAAGGTGTAAGTCAACTACCCTGGCCAGCAAGATCTCCGGATCTGTCCCCCATTGAGCATGTTTGGGACGGGATGAAGCGTCGTCTCACGCGGTCTGCACGTCCAGCACGAACGCTGGTCCAACTGAGGCGCCAGGTGGAAATGGCATGGCAAGCCGTTCCACAGGACTACATCCAGCATCTCTACGATCGTCTCCATGGGAGAATAGCAGCCTGCATTGCTGCGAAAGGTGGATATACACTGTACTAGTGCCGACATTGTGCATGCTCTGTTGCCTGTGTCTATGTGCCTGTGGTTCTGTCAGTGTGATCATGTGATGTATCTGACCCCAGGAATGTGTCAATAAAGTTTCCCCTTCCTGGGACAATGAATTCACGGTGTTCTTATTTCAATTTCCAGGAGTGTATGTCTTGCGACGGCCTAACTCACGGCGCGCAAATTACCCACACTATATTCACCCACCATTTGAGAATGAGAACAGTTAGCGATTTACAACAAATATTAAATATAATTTCAACCTTTTGCAAACGATTTCTTGCTTATACGCTGAACGTCAAATATTTAAGAATTAACTAATTTGTAAAGTAATCAGCCGTTTGAAGCTGTTTTATAAAGGGGAATTCGATTCTTTAAAGAATCGTGGGGGAAGGTTTACTGGTGACGAGTACCTAACAGCATAAATCTGGACGTGCTCAAAAAAGAAAAACAGCTCCGGAAGTATTCGTTTGTTTCATTCTGAGAAACACGCTGGTAAACAATTGAATGCTTCTGTACAATACCACAGAAGACTCGTCCCTCACAGGCAGCATAAAACAGCTAATGTGTGACCAGTTGTAAAACTGGTGTAAGATAAACCGTCAAATCCTGTGTATTGTTTGATTTGTTTGACTCGCTTCAGTGATGGAACGCTAGCACCCACAGGTATTCAAAGACACTGTGGTACACGTTAGGGATTTAAAGCACTGTTTGGCGCCATCGTCAACAAAAAGTAATGTGCGTTGGATCTCTGGTGTGCATTCGAAGTGTGGCAGTTCATCTCTATATTAACTACTAGGGTCACTGCGTCCCCTGCCGTCGATGCTTGCCTTTACTTAAAATGCGATTTAAAGATTGTGTTATCACCAAGAACCTACTTGGCCAAATTAACGGAAGACGAAATAGAATTTGTTCAGGTGTTTGTTGTCCAAGTTTTCGAACCGCTTGGTGACAGAAAATATGTACTGTCACTTGCTTGGGTATTATTTCTCGTCCGAAAGTTGTGCCCCATCTCCGTGGGCTACAATGAAACTCAGATAGGCTTCCCTCTGATTTCCTCGCACATTGTGTCGCATATACAGATTTAGACCTTCCGTGATTTCCCGAAATCATTGCAGGCAAATGCTGGGATGGTTCCTTTGAAAGGCACAGCCGATTTCCTTCCCCGATTTTGACACAATCCGAGCTTGTGCACCGTCTCTAATGTCCTTGATATAAAAGGGACACTAAACCCAATCTTTCTTCATCTGAACGGGAGGTTGAATACACATAAAGCCGTCTATTGAGCAAACGAAAATTCCCATCTCACAATCGAGGCACACTGAGTAACCTTTGATTAAATGTGTGATGTGGCACTCATGGGGATGTTCTTATTGGTCCCATTTGTTTTAATGGCACTCTCAGTGCTGCACGCTACAGACAACGTCTTCAGGGAATATTACTTCCTTATCTGGATGATCTGCCTGTCGAGTGGAGATATAGGTTTTTCTTCCAGCAGGATGGTGCACCTCCACACTTCGGAAGAAGCATCCGCCGACTTCTGGATGAGGTTCTTCGTGGGCATTCGATTGGTAGGCGAGGTATATCGCCAGACCGATGCCACTAGACTTTCTCCTTTCGAGGGCACCTCAAATATACACTGTACACCAACGCACCAAGAACATTAATTGACCTGCTGGAGAATGTCACCAAAGCCTGTATAGAAATACAACAGCGACACTACGGTCAGTGCCCAGTAGTGTCCGTCGCCGTGTTCAGATGTGTCTCCACCAGGATGGAAGTCAGTTTGAACGCCTTTTCCATTTGCATTTGAGGTATGACCAAACAACTGACTGGGGGGTGGCGGTTGCATTGTACTGTTAAGTTTCAGGTCGTCATTGTCCGATGACATAACAAGTTGTACGACTGAAGCGAATCTGTAGCATGGTTTTGGCCCTGTGTATAATGGCTATCTCTGCTAAATACGGCTTTGTCCTACAAGCCAACACTGTTGAATTACGAATGTAGTCTTCGTCCTAAGGGACATGACCCTATATACTTGCGGTCTGTAGGCGACTGTGATACACGCTTGTGCAGTTGAATTTCTGCCTGCGTTCTCATTATGAGCAAGAAATTGAAAGAAGAGAGAGGGCGAAATGCGCCGACCTTACTCAACTCTGTTCTCTCGAATAGCCCCATGGGAGCCGCTCAGCCATATCTCCCCATCTTATGGAGAGATCACCATTAAGTCACTTACCCCGTCAATCCAAACATTTTACAGACTGAAACTTCCTGCCAGATTAAAACTGTGTGCCAGACCGAGACTCGAACTCGGGACCTTTGCCTTAAGCGGGAAAGTGCCTTACCAACTGAGCTACCCATGCACGACTCAACGCCCCTTCCTCACAGCTTTACTTCCGCCAGTACCTCGTCCAGAGTTCGAGTCTCGGTCCGGCACACAGTTTTAATCTGCCAAAAAGTTTCATATCAGCGCACACTCCGCTGCAGAGTGAAAATCTCATTCAATTTCGAGACTGTACTAATAAAGAATACAGAAAAGTTAAGATGGAAGTTTTAAATCTTCAAGTGCTCTACATAGTCTTCCCATGACTTTTTCTGGAAAGAAATTGTCCTCGTTCTGCATTTCAATCGAGTCGCTTCAAGCGCCGCTGTCACTGTTTTTGTTCGGAAGTCAAGGTGCGGGAGACAAAACGTGCACTCCGTTTTCTCTCCTTCAAAACAATGGAGAAAGCGCTGATTATTTGATTTAGAGATGTTACTCCATTGCGATTCGTGCTTCCTCGTAACTGGCTGGTAGAACGCAAGTCTATTGTTTACAGTTGTTAGTTCCAACTGCCACCGTATTTAATGTGCTGACGTCGCTTATACGTCATGAATAATATCAGTCTCGATTCTTTTTGAACAGATATTCTGTTCTCACTCCATAGCGGAGAGCTTAACAGAGAATCTTGCACACCATCAGGATCTGTACATTACCATCTCTTCTGATCCACAGGATTCGAACCGATTGCCTGCTGACAGATATCACACTTTTAGCGAAGTTAACTAGAACACAGAGGCTATTGGAAGCATAGACTGCTGACCATTGAATCACAGCGAAAAGGACATACTTAGTTTTTGTTTGTGGCTAATAAAATTGAATTCATTGGAATTTTATTTGCAATCTCTCATAATACAGATGTATGCCATAACTGGAAACCCAAAATAAATCATATGCCTAGGAGTAAGAAGCTGCTGGACACATAAAAACAGCAATTAAAACTGGTCATCTGGCGTAGTGACTGATGGATGCTCAGATTAATGTAATGGCAGACCTGATGTCAGTCAATAAATTGTTGACTAACACTTGTAAAATTCAACCGTGATGGCCAATAAAGGCAGGTGCGCTTCACTACAAGTGTGTAGCAGTACATTTATGATATGAGGGTATGTTTACGTAAATTAATCAGTAGGACGCACTGCGGTTGAATAGTCGTCAGTTTCTTCCGCTGACGTTTGGGGCCAGCCATGATACAAATTCTGACGGTGTAGCATTGTAGCTGCATACGTGGTTACAGAAAAAAAGAAATAAGGTCAAACAAGTGCACATCTATAACAATGCAGCAGCAGAAAATTACAGATTTTGTGCAGCAGTTTTGCACATAAAATTTTTGTAGAGACACTATAGCAGCCCTTTCGTTTCTTACACTTCTTACTGCAGTTGATATGGAATATATTCAGGGTGTGCAGTACCAGAGTGGCTAATGTTTCAAACTCTCGATATCGATTGGAAGCTAACTTAGACTCGATAATGTACATCGATCAAAGGGGCGCCGTGGTAAAACTGTCGATCTCTTATTCGAGAAAAGTGGCAGTAAGTTCGAAGGTTTTAACTTCAACACAAACACATCTCAGTCAGCGCCCTACTTCCTTTGGCCACGTGCAGTGAGCCGGTGCTGGACTGACGCATCGTTGATAGTAAACCCCAAATCCACATCTGGGCTCTAATCTAAATTTTCCAGGAAGTTCGTAAGTAACGTGTGGTGAATATCGGAATGATCCATTCGAAAAAGTTACGACAATGTCCTTTCCCTTCATGCATATTCAAGTAGGGTTTTAATCCCTAATGAAATCAACGTCTCCGGCCGAAGTGGCCGAGCGGTTATAGGCGCTACAGTCTGGAACCACGCGACCGCTACGGTCGCAGGTTCGAATCCTACCTCGGGCATGGATGTGTGTGATGTCCTTAGGTTAGTTAGGTTTAAGTATTTCTAAGTTCTAGGGGACTGATGACCTCAGAAGTTAAGTCCCATAGTGCTCAGAGTCATTTGAACCATTTTTGAACTCAACGTCGACGACAAATTACATTTTAACTATTCTTCAATTCGGAGGATCACGCTGCCTTCAGAACGTTTATCTCGAACAGAAAACGGGAAAAATTTTTGCCGGCACTCAAATCTGCTCTAACGAAGGTACCATGGAAATGAAACCAGTGAAGTTAAAGGTTCTAAAATCACCAGCTGATGTTACGTTACTTAGTCCTACTTCCAATTAATGTAAGGGGATCTGTCTTTCATTTTTTTTGGTTCTCCTTTATTCGTCGAACAAAACGTAGGACGTTTTATATATATATATATATATATATATATATATATATATTTTTTTTTTTTTTTTTTTTTTTTTTTTTTCTGTCCTACATCACACCTGGACACAAGCTCCCTGTTGGGAGACGCTTAACTAGCCAGTGCTGAGACGTTGAGCGACCCATGTGAATTACAGGATATGAATACTTAAACTAATTATGTATAATTTATTTGAGTTAGAAATGAACAACTAGTCACATATTTCACTTAACTGGCGTGGTAAACCACCAAATACCTCTATTCGGACTGGTCAGTGTACTACAAGCTGATGGTCACGCTGACACATCCTTTGAAAACTAAAAACTGCACTGTACTGTTCAGTTAGTAACTGCATTACATGCTGAAAATAAAAGTCTGTATTCATTTTTTGGGTCAGCTTAGGATTAAGATAAGTTAGAAAATTTTGTTATAGCGTACCCTCAGTAACAAAATGAAAACGTTATTGCATCTCTATGGTTTCTTACAAAAGTCTCAACTGACGAGTTCTTGGGTATTTTTTTATCGCTCTGGGGATCTGAACGTAAAAAAGGATATATTTAGAGAAATGATCTTTTACAGAGTTGTTTTTTCAGCTCTAGATGTCATAGAAATGCTCAACACATTCCAGTAAGAAAACGTACGTCCATCACAAAAGATTTGTCCTTAAAATTCCGAGAGCATAGAATTCCTTTGCAGAAGCATGTTCTCGTTCTCTGCGCTGGGCGAGTCCATCCCTCTGCCCTAAATGGGCGGTCGCCTTAGTTTGCTGTCGCCTTCTGATGTTCTTATTTGGTACTCTAGCTAGAGACTACGGACTAGTCGAATTATTGTTTGTACGAGCACATCCTATTAATACGATTGTTTGGCGACTCGCTGGCTGTAGCTTAGTTAGCTTGTGTGTGGGCCTGTGCTGTTGAACTGCACCTCCCCTACCGTGCAGTCGCCGCACACAGTGGAGCCCCCCACCACTGCCCTCGTCCCCTCCCCTACCACAATGCCTGCACAGCTTCGGTCCAGGTTATTTTGTGTGCATTCTTCATATCAAGGCGAGTAAAGGAGGACATTAACGTCTCTGACATACATTTCACGTAATGCTTGTGACTGTAAAACTAGTGCTCCCTGTGCTGGGCCAGAATTGACAAATGCTTTCGAAGGAGCAATAGAGAGAATCTCCCTGCTTCTAATTTGCACTGTGTAGACTGGAAGAGGCTGGTTGTGATGTCAGCATCAATTTACATGTTTTGTATTTCAATAAATGAAGAGGTGGATAGTTACAAACTGGATATTCTTGAAATAGTGAGTTTGGGACTTAATAGTCGAAGTGATGAATTCGGTGGTCCAATGACACATTGAGAGGTTGCCCATAACTTCCTTACTTGTTACAGAAATTTTTGAAGTGTTCTTCGATAATTTCAGCACTGCATCAGATCCCTAACTGTTGGTGACTTGTATACTTTGGGATGAACCAGGGTACGTGGGAAATGATGCATAGTGCTCTGTTTTGTAGTATCTGTACCTTGTTGATGTGGATGTAAGCTATCTTCATCCTTACTTCAGAAGCATAGAGAACAGCAGGGGGTACCACCACCAGGTTTGTGTTCATACTGAGCCCAACTCCATTAAGGAGAGGGTACAGCTGATATAATCCGGCCAAATATCAGTTACATACATCTGTGTACGAAAATTCCAAGTAGGTTTTTAATCAGTTTTGAGACCTAAAGACTCAACCGCTTTCGTCGAAGGGACGATCCAGGTTTAAATAGTGGTTGAGTCTTCTGGAAATGAAGATGGTGTTTCAACATTTAATGTGATTAATTTTGGTTTTCCAGAGGATGTACTATTGAGTAATTTTCTGAATACCTTTTTGGAGACTCAAGACTATTTAATGAAGGTTTGGTCTACTGTGATACACTGGTGTGCAGGCAGCGTATAAAGCTATCTGTCATGTCCTGATTTTCGGGAAAGCCATTTGTGTATATTGAGCACGGTGTTGCATCCAGCATTGAACCCTGTGGTACACCCGCCCCTATAGTCTTTGTGATGCAGCTCTCCTTGTTCACGACCGTTTAAAACAGCCTGACAGGAAAGAAAAATCTCATCATGCTATTAAAGTGGCATAGAATCGAAGGTTCCTGAAGTTTATCCGTCATGCCGATTGCAATCTAATGCTTACCCTGTGTCTAGCAATACCTGTGCAGTGTCCTATAGCTATGCCTTGGCAAATCTACTCCACCAGCCGATTTGTTTGATGTGTAGTACCATGTACGGCACGAAAACTAAGTTTCCCGGGAATTAGGTTATTGCTGTCAGCTATAAATATTTGCAAAGACTTCAGGATGAGGGATTCGTAGACCTTGCACAAAAAGCTAAGTAGGTTTATAGGTGGCTAACTTTGCAGGAATAACGGATTTTTGTTTGGTTTCGGAATTCTGATTGCTTTTGCTAGCTTCGAGGTAGGATGGAAGCACCATAGCTTAAAACTAGCGTTATAAATGTTGATGAGGAAGGAAAGTATTTGGTGCTACGAATATCAGTTGTAGATATTTGATTTTAGAAAGCCCATGGGCCAGACGTCTGATGATTGAATACATTGCTCAAGGAGACTGGGTTAGTTTGTTGTTGTCCTATCTGAGCTATACCCTCTATTTGCCTATCATCTACGACACGTGTTTCAAACTACAACTCGAGGCTGTTAGCAGTAGCCTCAGCTTAATTCGGTGCAGCGCGAATCAGCCAGTTCTCACTGTGGAGTGGCCTAAGGGCTTTTGGTGGCTCTCTTCGCTGCCTGGCCTTTCGCCAGAGAGCTTCTGGATTTGTGTTTGCTTTCAGAAGTGCGGTTTGCCAGGTTCTGCTGCGAGGTTTGCGCATTAGCTGTGTGACGTGCTCTGCCACGTAATCCTGGTCCGAAGCTCTACTGACAAGGGGAGGCTACGACGTTTGGAGCGCGGATTTACTGCAAACTTCGTACACTCGTAGTACTCCATGAGGACCAGCCGGCACGGTAGCTCAGCGTGTTCGGTCAGAGGGGTAGGTACCCTCCGTAATAAAAGAAGTGAGTGAAGGGATCGACGAAGAACCTGCACGGGTGTCATCGGACGTCCGCACCGAACAAATTCAACAAACAATATAGAACAACACGAGAAAAAAAAAAAAGTGGTTGGCGTTCAAGCCCCGTAATCGCTGGATCGAGTCCCGTTCGTCTTTTTTTATTTCTAGCACAGTCGTTTTCTTTTCTATTTATATTACAATTGATATAATGCAAAAAATACGTGTAATCGGATGAACTTTTATTAAATTTACAAAGTTATTTGGCAGTCTACAAATTTTTATTATCACAAATAATATAATATTCATAACTATCGACTAGTAAACGACCAAACGCATAAAGTGATACTGAAAACGTATGCTTGTCCGTATCTTCAAAACTGTTCGTATTTAATCGAAAGAGAACGAGAAATTGCTTCTCGTGAAGACGCTATTAAAATACAGTCGATACTGCATGACCAATTATCAGCGCCGATATTTAAGGAAATGCTGCGTTATGCATGGTTTGCTTACAAATTATCGGCTGAAAGAGAGGTTTTTGAAAGTGTTAACGAGCTTTGTTTTTCCACGGAAAACCTCAAAAGACCTTGCGTATGCGGAAACATAGCATTTATTCAATGCAGCTGGTGCCGTTTAATTTTATGTTTTACACGTTTTTACGAAAAATACCATCCTGCAACTTGAACTCGTAATGTCGAAAGCGACGATTAATTGTACATCTTTCAAAAGTCGTCTGTGCCCGTCAAAACTTGGAGGTAACAAGTAGTTTCGGGCTCCTTGCAGGTATAAGGGGTTTCTCAAATCACGGACAGGCATACCTTTTCAGTATCACTTTATGCGTTTGGTCGTTTACTAATCGATAGTTATGAATATTATATTATTTGTGATAATAAAAATTTGTCGACTGCTAAATAACATTGTAAATTAAATAAAAGTTCACGTATTTTTCCCATTAAATCAATTGTGATATTAATAGTAAAGAAAATGACTGTGTTAGAAATAAAAAACTGACGAACGGGAATCGATCCAGCACTTACGGGGCTCGAACGTTAACCACTCGGCTGCCGCCGTTTCATGGTAAAAATGGTCACGCACAGATATATATTTGACGACCGAAATTATCATGCGATTTTCTCAATAACGCTTGAGAAGTACGCGCTACTGCTTACACATTTTGTTGTCCTCATGGAGTACTACGAGTGTACGAAGTTTGCAGTAAATCCGTGTTCCAAACGTCGTGGCCTCCCCATGTGAGTGGCGAAAGTGTTGCCACCTCTTCGTAAAACGTCGTTTAGCAGTTATCTGCATCTGCACGTTCATATATATTCCGCAACCACCGGAGGGTAACCTGTACCACTACTAGTGATTTCCTTTCCTGTCCCATTCACAAACAGAGCAAGGAAAAAAACGACTTTCTATATGTCACGTGGCCGTCCTTAGACAGGTCTTCTTACGGCCGTACATTCTCGTTACTACTGTTGCCAGCAATCATTCCTGCCAAGTCTTTCTACAATATCGCAGAAGGAACATCCAGCTTCTAGTAGCTCAGTTACACGACCGCGTTCAAATTCACTGAGTTGTTGATAATGGTGTCTTTGTCGCCTTAAAGGCATTCCTGACTAACATCAGCTCACCACGTCCAGTCTGAAAGGTAATTAACTCTCACGACCGTTACAGCGTGTGTTTAAAGCAAACCTGATTTGTATCCACATAGTGGCTCTACTAGCGCCACTCTCATACAACTGCCACAAAATTTGAGTAGACAACATCTTTCAGATGTACAAACACGCCTACCAACTTTAGTTTATGTCGTACGACTCCTTCTTGGCGTTGTGATGGTTCAAATGGCTCTGAGCACTATGGGACTTAACATCTATGGTCATCAGTCCCCTAGAACTTAGAACTGATTAAACCTAACTAACCTAAGGACAGCACACAACACCCAGCCATCACGAGGCAGAGAAAATCCCTGACCCCGCCGGGAATCGAACCCGGGAACCCAGGCGTGGGAAGCGAGAACGCTACCGCACGACCACGAGATGCGGGCTGGCGTTGTGATTATTTTACGTCCTTGTATTTAAGTACACCAGACGTAACATTAATCACCCCCTTTAAAACAGCAACACCCATGGTGGTCTAGCGGGTAGATCGCTCGACTCCGGCCCTGCAGGTCTTATGTTCAGTCCCGGATAGGGGCGGAGATTTTTCCTCGTTCCAGTCCCTCCAGGGCATCCCCAGCCCCATTCAGTCTGCTATCAAATTAGTGCCAGGTATCTCCAGCGGATGAAAAGTGATCGGGCCTATAGGCCCCTCCCCCTCCTAGTGCCACAACAAAGAAAGGCTGTCCTTTACTGTTCTTGATATACATTAATGACTTACCATTCCACTTTGATGAAGATGCAAAGTTAGTTCTTTTTGCTGATGATACAAGTATAGTAATAACATCCAAAAACCAAGAACTAAGTGATGTAATTGTAAATGATGTTTTTCACAAAGTTATTCAGTGGTTCTCAGCAAACGGACTCTCTTTAAATTTTGATAAAACACAGTATATACACTTCTGTACAGTAAATGGCACAACTCCAGTAATAAATATAGACTTTGAGCAGAAGTCTGTAGCTAAGGTAGAATTTTCAAAATTTCTAGGTGTGTCCATTGATGAGAGGTTAAACTGGAAGCAACACATTGATGGTCTGCTGAAACGTCTGAGTTCAGCTACGTATGCTATTAGGGTTATTGCAAATTTTGGTGATAAGAATCTCAGTAAATTAACTTACTATGCCTACTTTCATTCACTGCTTTCGTATGGCATCATATTCTGGGGTAATTCATCGTTGAGTAGAAAAGTATTCATTGCTCAAAAACGTGTAATCAGAATAATTGCTGGAGCCCACCCACGGTCATCCTGCAGACATCTATTTAAGGATCTAGGGATCCTCACAGTAACCTCACAGTATATATATTCACTTATGAAATTTGTTGTTAATAATCCAGCCCAGTTCAAAAGTAATAGCGGTGTGCATAGCTATAACACCAGGAGAAAGGATGATCTTCACTATGTAGGGTTAAATATGACTTTGGCACAGAAAGGGGTAAATTATGCTGCCACAAAAGTCTTTGGTCACCTACCAAACAGCATCAAAAGCCTGACAGATAGCCAACTAACATTTAAAAATAAGTTAAAAGAATTTCTAGATGACAAACTCCTTCTACTCATTGGCTGAATTTTTAGATATAAATTAAGGGGAAAAAAAACTTAAACATTAGTGTCATGCAATATTTTGTATAATGTAATATCTTGTACAGACATCTTTTATTAACCGACACGTTCCACATCATTACGAAGTGTCGTATTCATGATCTATGGAACAAGTATTAATTTAATCTAATCTAATCTGTACTCCACCTACAGCCAGGACAACAGACTGCTCGCGGCCCGCGCCATAGATGGAAGAGGGAACGCTGGTCGCTTAAGGGACCTGTAGAAGGCGTAGAACAATGGTCGTCAAACTACGGCCCGCGGGCCGCATGTGGCCCGAATGCAGTAGTGTGATCCTACCTAACTTCGTGGTAATTATGATTGTAAATGAGAAATCAAAACAATTACTTTATCTAAAAATTGCATATTTTACTCGTAAGAGCCCAATACATTGTTCTACTAGCCCATGACGAGAAACAATCAATAAATGCAAAATTGCTGAATTTATAAAAATCAGCGAACGAAATGTGCGTGCCACCTAATTTCGTTATAGCATAACCAATTCGTGACACCTTGTCGTGTGACTAGGGCCGACCGTTCGCCGTGTGCAAGTCTTTGACGCTACTTAGGCGACTTGCGCGTCGATGGGGATGAAATGATGATTAGGACAACACAACACCCAGTACCTGAAAGGAGAAAATCTCCGACCCAGCCGGGAATCGAACCCGGGCCCTTAGGATTGCCATTCTGTCACGCTGACCACTTTTTTTTTCTTTTTTCTTTTCTTTTCATTTTTGTTCGCTTTAGTTCGTTGCATCTGCTCGGGGCGGACGTCGTAAGACATCCATTTAAGTTCGTTGTTGATCTATTAACTCAGTTTTTTTTTTATTACAGAGGGCACATTACCCTCTGACCGAACACGCTGAGCTACCGTGCGGGCGTCAGGGCGGACAGTTGACTTCGTGATAATGTGCTTAAAACCGTCAGAACTTTCCTTTGCATTGCTTACAGGTAAGCAGTATTCAAGCAGTGGGCGAACAAGTGTACTGGAACCTACTTCCTTCCCTTAACAAGCCGTTGTAACTAACATATACACAAAAATTCAAGTTAAATTCAGTAGCATCAGGCGAATCTAATCCAAAAAACTATCATGGAACTGTCGCAGACAGAAACAACACAGAATCCACGCACTTTTATTCTCTCCACAACTGTAGCAGTCGTTACATGTGGCGCAAATGCCATCATTTTTCTTATTCTTTTACTTCCGTTTTTCTCTTTTATGTTTACCACCAGGTATTCTCAGGTAAATTTAGGAATGGCATCCATCAAATACTATCACAGATGGTATGAGGTTTGTTGTTGAAACGGGCGGCTCATTCCGATCATATCCATAGACCTACACGCTTCTTGCACAGAGGAGTTGTGACTTTGTGCCTCTGTTGTGACAAATTCATTGGGAACTTCTTCAGTAACCAGAAAAAAATCCTGTTTTACTGAATGCACATATGAGTTCCTCCACGAAACTACCTTCAAAAAAGCAGTGTTGAGTAGTGCACGAAAATCACAAATACCAGGTCTGAGAGGGCTGCCTTCTTGAAAGTACTTCACATTTTCGTGCTATCCCTGTTTCAGGGTCTGAAATATCCAGTGATAGTAGAATATGGGTCGTATCTGATGCTACTGTGACAATGATATTTTCCGATGTGTCTGGTGTCACGTGGCTCACATGGGAATCCACTATCAGAATCAATAGTCTCTATGTAACAAGACATTGACAAAATTGATCGAAATGTGTGTGTGAAATATAATGGGACTTAACTGCTAAAGTCATCAGTCCCTAAGCTTACACACTACTTAACCTAAATCATCATAAGGACAAACACACACACCCATGCCCGAGGGAGGACTCGAACCTCCGCCGGGAAAAATTGACCGAATCAATTTCTAAAAAGTTCGGTGTCAATCGAGCCACTCTGTGACAGCGACATTGAAACATCAGAAAGGGTGCCACGATAGGAAACCCCTTTTCCTCTACAGCTTTCCTTCTTCACATGCTTGGAGCTGGAGCCGTTGTGTCTGAAATGGATACAAAATGTAATGGTAGTTGTCGTTTACCTAAGCGCTCATTTCAGTAATAGTGCATTTAAATCCTACTCTGACGACTAAGGTATGTTTGTTAATCTAGTTGATTGGAAGAGTCTGAATAATTACTTGACAATTTAAAAAACTTCTATTACAAGATCAGCCCAGCAGAGTGTTTTCCTCCACTAAACGCACAATGAACTACCTCTCCTGCACCCAGCCACCACTTCCATTCCGAATGTCCTTCCCGCGTGAAGACATTCCTGCTATTCGTGAGGACGGTTGGAACTTAGTGTGTAGCGCCTGCCCCAATTTAAGGCAGATCATGCCTGCCGCCACGATATACAGTACGGCACCGATGTAGGTAGATTTACCCTATCCGTGCTGCCAGTGGTTCTCAGCCGCGTTTTATAATAATATGCATCAAGCAACAAACAGGCGAGTCGAAAACCATCAACGAACGTTAAGAGCTTCTTAATACTAGTTTTCCTGCTCAGCAGCAAACAAAACTACTTGCAGAGACAGTAACATTTGAAGGTATGCTTAATAGTAATTGACGTAGAGTGAAATCGACTGTGAGCTGAATAAAGTTGGCTGCTTACCTCAAGGGCAGCCGTCCGCAGCTCGTGGTCTCGCGGTCGCGTTCTCCCGAGCTCGAAGTCCCGGGTTCGATTCCCGGCGGGGTCAGGGATTTTCACCTGCCTTAAGATGACTGGATGTTTGTGTTCTCCTCGTCATTTCATCATCATTCTTGAAAGTGGCAAGACTGGACTGTGCAAAGGCTGGGAATTTGTACGGGCGCTGATAAGCGCGCAGTTGAGCGCATCACGAACCATACATCATCATCATCATCATCATCATCATCATCATCATCATCAAGGGCAGCGCGGCCACTGGGGTGTCAGGGCAAGTGAGACGGAGATGTTTTGTTGTGTATCTTCCAGTACTGAGAATTTGCGAGCATGTGTGCCTCCTACCGACGAGCTGCTATGGCATAAAATGGAAGTAATGTGGATTTGTGAATATGCGTTATGGAGACGGTTATCTTCAAATGCAGCACATATTTGTGCAAGGAATATGATATTAATTTAAAACTGTTGTTAGTAACGTAGCTATTTACATGTTCCATAGATCATTTGAACGATTCCTTTATTGGAATGAGACGGAACGAGTCACTTAACAGGTTATGTATACAGGAAAAGTGCTAGCATTAATGAACACATTATGCTTTTATTCCCACACACGCAACTATACATAAAAAATGTTTTTTCTTTATAATCCAACGCAATGAGTAGAACAACGAAATGAATAGAAGAATAATGCCATTATTAACATTTATGAACTGTCTCATATTGTATAACGCATTTGAATGTGAGTACAACTGCTGTTATTAATCAATTAATCGCCGTGATTTTTTACCATTTTGCGGCATTCCATTTTCCCTTTGCACATGAGATACGTTCATACGACTTTTTGTTGTATGACAATCCAATCACTCCTCAACGCATATACCTTTCCCCCCTTACCATATACGATGTCACAAGTTTCGAATCGCGGGTGGTAGCACTATGAAACAAAGAACAGTCGACACGAAGTGTTTAAAATGGAGCCGACTTTTAACGATCAGTGCGCGAGAGCTGGCGGGCATCTGATCATTTCCTTAGCATTGGTAGTCTGTTGAAGGTCATAACAGTAAGATCGATACAGATGCGTCCCGAGGTGCTACCCCACGATGCCCGTATTGGCTCTTTAGCAAAAAAGTTTGACCGCTGGCGTAGAACGAGTATGAGGTGGACTCGTGACCTTCCACTGCTGATGTAAGACATGGCACTGAAGTGGCATATATGTGGCAGTCAGTCGTGCGGAGTCAGCGCAGGAACATGAATCAACGTGGAGACGCGAGAGAACGGCTGAAGGGAGCTGTCGTGTTTTCACGGCCCAGTTTACGGATGGGAAAAATTGATTGGTTAAAACCAGTACCGGTATTTTAGTTCTGAATGACGAGTATTTTTCGGTATTTGTTTTGCTTTTGTAACAGGTGTTTTCTTTATTTTTTACTAATAATCAGCTAAAAAGCGAATTATCAATTAGCCACAACAGCTAAAATTTTTGTTTGTTAAATTAACTTTTTTTAAAAAAAAGAATAATTTTTATTTGTAAATTTTTCATTGATTTTAAATATTGTGTTATAATAGAAAACGGGAAATGCCATCAGTGCGATTTTAATAACAATGCAGACAGAACCGATCAACAAACACATGTCATAGCATCTGGTACATCGTTGCTGAGACAATAGTGTAACTGTTGCCACGTGGTGAGCCTTATTAGATGGTAACCATGTACATGATGTGTGCAAGACTTGCTCTGTCTGGTATATATGGCAAATTTCTTATTGTCGTCATCGGATATCAGTTGTATTACATAATGGCACCATACTTAGCAAGTATTTTACGAAGCGCTGTATCAATGAAGTACAGTGCTCCATTTGTTTTAAAATATTAAAAATGGAAGGAGCCAAAGAAACTTGCGACATCATATGAGGTGAAAACTTCAGACTTACCAGTTCATTCATCCATTACGACAAAAATACAGTATCTGAAGTAGTTGCATGCGTCTACATAATATGCCTTTACCTACCTGTAGCCCTTGAAAACGGACAAATTAAGACGAAAAATAGAATTCTTCCACCTCAGTTTTCATCCTTTAGCGCTGACTATTCGTAATGTCCAAATAACGGTATGATTCTGGATTACAACGTGATTTTTCACTAGAGTTCCAAAAAATTAGAATCAATAGGAGAATACTGCTGATTTTTGTTGTATTCAACTACGTATCACTTTTCGAGAAAAGCAGCGAACGGTGCACGGACTGTTTTATTTTATTTGCCTATTTAATTAAACATTTTTATTCTACATATCTTGAAACTGGGGGAGCAAAAAGTTTTTCAATCTTTGTTCGATTTCTGCGTTTGATAGGGAAATAATAGGAATAAAAAACCGAAAATCGGTTAATTCAGAAACGGGTCGTTTTGAGCGGTCATGTTAAACTGGCGCTGAAAAAAATCGATATAACTGAAAACACGAGGTGTTCAAAAAGTCTCTCCGCAGTGCCGTATGATTGTTAGCCGCCCGTGCCGTGTGCCGCAGTGAATATACCGAAATGGAACTCAGTGAAATACAAGTTATTAATTTATTGAATATTCGTTTTTACTTACAAATTTTCATATTAAATGTCGAAAGTGTCCCCCATGTTGTTGAATACACAATTCAATTCGTTTGATCATGTTTCCAAACACAAGCTGTAACATTTCTTCTGTAACAGAAGCAGTGAAAGTGGGTATTGCAGTTTTCAATTCATCGATGGATTTTGGACGGTTTTTATAGAGAGTTGCTTTCGCTGCACCCCAGAAGAAAAAGTCAGATGGTGTTGGGTCAGGCGATCGTGGAGGCAAACTCCCTGTGAAATTTTGCGATCACCAAAAGTATCAGCAAGCAGCGACATTGAAACGCGAGCTGTAAGCGCGGTTGCACCATCTTCTTCAAAATAACCGTTCAGTATTTCGCAAGTTCTCCTATGAATGGGCACAGAACATCACTGCAATATCGTTGTGCGTTTATTGTTTCGTTGAAAACTATGGGACTCACAATCTGACGTCTAGAAATTGCAATCCAAACTCCTATTTTCACAGAATGAAGTGGTTCCTCATGAATACACAATGGATCTGCAGTACTGCACATACGAGAATTTTGCGAGTTCATGTACCCGGATAAATGAAACCACGCCTCATCAGTGAAAAACGTTTCATTAAGAATATCCCTTCCATTTTGTTGAACGAAATTTTTGAACCGTTGACAATAATGCAGTCTCTTGCCATGATCAGTATTTTTCACTTCTTGCACTACTATCACTTTGTATGGGAAAAGTTCCAATTTTTCCTTACAGCTTTGTGGGCCGTTCCGACACTAACATCGATTTCCTGGGCAGTTTTCTTACTGACTTGTTCGGACTCATGGGCATTTTATCGGAAATATCGAGTAGTTTATCCTCAGACAAAACGTCAGGACGACCACTTCTCGGTGCATCTGTCCTTAACCCGTACTTCGAAATTTGTTAATCAAATCTCGCACAGTATAGCGATGTGGGAGTGTTATCTCCGGGAAAACTGAATTAAATGTTTGACGAACTGAAACTGCATATTTACCGCCAGTTTTGAACACTTGTTCGACTAAAAACACACGTTCTTCAATGGTTAGCATTTTAACAGTGACAAAAACGAAACAAACGAACAAAGGAACTAAATTTAAACGTTCACGTGAACACATAACGACACACACCAACGATACTTCTGGCGCTGGCTGAGATAAACGAAACAGTGGAATTTTGGGAGAGTCCACGTGAAGGGAAGTAACCCAGGCATGTGGCACGTGCGGCTAACAATCATACGGCACTGCGGAGAGACTTTTCGAACACCCAGTAGATTGTTTCAGTGATAACCGCCACTCCTGTGGCCCATGATTACACAGAGAATGAAACTGCTCGTTTTGTTGGTGTATTTACGCGGACTGCAAGGAACGGTGTACCACGTCGTGTGCAGTCATTTGAGATAGCGTAATAACAGTGGGCGTAATGAGATAATAACCGATAAGGACCAAAGGTGAGCGTCACGTCTTGTCGATAACAATCGCTTGCTATAAGACCCAACAGGAATTGCTGCCGATAGTGAATGAAGGTAATTCCCAACCAGTTTACGAGCGTAAATTTCGAAAGGAATTGCATGCAATGGCTATTTGAATTTTGGTACGTCGCAAAAAGCCTTTACGCACAGTAGCACATAAAGTTGTACTTCTTTAGTGGGCCAAACAACATACAAACTCGACAGCAGCTGAGTAGAGGCGTTTAGCGTTGTCTGAAAAGCCTTCTTTTGCCTTTTTTCATATGATACGAGACGTCCAGCGCACCAATACCGGAGTTTAATCCACAGCACGTGGAGGGTGAAATTCAGGACGGAGATAGCTTTGTGATCTTCTGATGTTGTTTTTCGAACCATAACTTAAGACCGCTTTCCAGGTTTCTGTGAAAATGAATCAGTACCTCTTTTTAATATCAACTTACAAAATCGGCATTGCCCGGGCATTCAGTTTGCCAATTTTCTATTACAAACGTACAGTATCTGTGCGCTGAACGCATCTGCTTCGCGTATCTACATCGCGATTTTGTGAACGCCTCTTCATAGCTCTATAAATGGCAATTGTTTGCGCTCCACAGTTGAAAGCTGTCAAAGGCTCTGCCAGGTGACAGGGATTTCGTTAAAATGACTCGCCTGTAGGAGTGTCTTTATAGCAAAGAATAAAACTATTAAAACGTCATGCATGATGCGGCTTTTTTCATGTGTCTCACAAAGGAAACTCCCATCGCATCTCCCTCAGATTTAGTAGCAAGAGGGTCCAGTGGACAGCCCGGAAAAAACTGAATACAGATAAAGCATGAAAACAGGAAGAAGGGGTACTGAACTGTGAAAAATAGCAAAGGACAGAAAGTCCAATACATGAGAGCGTCAGAGACCAATGACGTGGTGGTTGTCACGGTGTTGGACTGCCACGCAGGCGTGTCATGTTCAAAACTCCCTTGTACCACAATTTTCTTTTTTTTTTTTTTTTCTTTGTTCGCTGTATTCAAATTTGTGTCTGCGTCATGGTGTAACGTCCGTTTGCAATAGTGAGGTGTAAGGAAGGCACCTACAATGACAGTTGATTCTGCACAACTACTCTATTAGCAGCGGAAAGAAAGTGGCTTTCGAACCGCAAACGTTTGATAACAAGACGACAAATCAACCGAATCCTCCATCGGAAATCACGTCTGGTGTACCACACACGGCGTTAGTAACAGTACGTGTGTCATATGATAGGAACCTCTTCTCATCGCACGTAATATGTGCGACTGGTAAATGAGAGAGGTATGCCTCCTTGCCCGATTTATGTTTTCGTATGAATGTGAATGTGATCACTCCTAAGGAAATGATGAAAACATAAGCTGCAACAAATTAAGCTTCACAATCACACAGTTCCTCTGTGCCCTATCAAAACATATGTTTTTGACTTTTTTGAAGTTACGTTCCATTTTGGCAGTGGTCCGCCCCCTGTAGCTGCGTGGTCAGCGCGACAGAATGTCAATACAAAGGGCCCGGGTTCGATTCGTGGCTGGGTCGGAGATTTTCTCCGCTCAGGGACTGGGCGTTATGTTGTCCTAATCATCATCATTTCATCCCAATCGACGCGAAAGTCGCCGAAGTGGCGTCAAATAGAAAGACTTGCACCCGTCGAACGGTCTACCCAACGGGAGGCTCTAGTCACACGACATTTATTTATTTTGGAAGTCTGGACTCCTAAATTCCTTTCTTGTTACGTAGCTCATACCGTTTATTTGTTGTTTTCATTTCTGTTAGACGTCTATGTGGTATCTCGCCTGCTCTCGTTATTCATCACGTTTACTTGAGACGGTAACGTATTATTTCCAAAAAAATGTCCAAATGTGTGTGAGTTCTTAAGGCACCAAACTGCAGACGTCATCGGTCCCTCGACTTACACACTACTTAAACTAACCTATGCTAAGAACAACAGACACACCCATGTCCGAGCGAGGACTCGAACCTCCGGCGGGATATTATTTCCACATGACTCATATTCTATAACCAGTGTATAGTATGACAACCGCCAAGACTACAGAAAGAGAACAAACACTTCAAGGGTCGAACGGACGGTTCATAATGTTGTGAAAAAAATTAATATCAACGACACTAGGGGGCTTCGAACCCGGTTCGTCAACTTTATAGTCCAACACCGTGACCACTTTTCTTTTCTTTTCAATCTCATTTTGTTCGTTGCATTTGTTGGGGGTGAACGTCCCCTGACACCCGTTGAAGTTTATTGTTGGTCCATTCACACAGCTTTTTTTTTTGAAAAAAAAAAAGAAAAGAAAAGAAAAGAAGAAGAGCAGAGGGCAGCTAACCCTCTGACCAAACACGCTGAGCTACTGTGCCAGCTTAACAACTTCACGGCTGTCCAGTTGTGCTCAATATTACTCTTGACCCTTCTCTGTTATTAATTTGATTTTTTCACAGTTCAGTACACATTCTTCCTGTTTTCTTTCTTGATCTGTGTTCAGTTTTTGACCGGCTGTCCACTGAGCCAACTCACCACTAAATCTGACGGGGGCGCGATGGAGAGTTTCCCTTATCGGTGTTTATGACATCGTATCTCCTGATCCATGTGTCTTACAATGATATAATTTTGTAGGTACTGTACATTCAGCGGCATATGTGGATACTGCCTGCAAAATGCGATCCGCATAGAGTTAGTAGCAAATAAGTAACAAATTTAAATATCATGCACAATGCGGCAGTTTTTCACGCGTCTCAGTCAATGTTTACGACGTCCGTTATGTGTGTTACCAAGACATAATTTTGAAGGTGCCTTTAGCGTCAGATGTGCATACTAAATGCCAAATTGATTGTGAATAAAATTAGTAGCACAGCAGTAATAAATGCAAACATCATGCATGGTGCGTCGGTTTTACATGTATCTCATTCTTTACGACGTCATATCTCCTGAACTAGTGGTAGATATGTGTTCCTTACCCCCACAGCGATTGTTGCCTGACAGCAAGGCATATGTGTACCAAGTACGAAGTTTGGTTGAAATCGGTAGAGTGGTTCAGCATGAGATGTGGAAAACACACACACACACACACACACACACCACACAGCTTAACGACAGATCTACCCATAAACACATACATCCAGTTTTATAATATACAGGGGGGTCCAAAAAATGTATCCACTGTTTAAAAGTTCATAACTTGTAAACTAATTGACGGAGTTGTCTCATTTTTGGTGAAAGTGTAGCTTAAAGTCCAACTTAAAGATATCACTGTAGGTGTTCGAAATGGTCACCATTAACATCCACACACAAACGATGCCGCCGAACTGCAGCACGAACTACTGACTGCAACGTGTTCAGTTGGATATTTGCACATGAATGTACGATGGATCCACGAAGTTCATTCAATGTGCTCGGCTTTTGTCGATAAGCGACGTCCTTTAGTGTTCCCCACAGGTAAAAGTCCAGAGGAGTTAGGTGTGGGGAACGTGGTGGATACTCCACAGCACCTCTACGGCCTATCCATCTTCCTGGTAGATTTTCGCCGAGATACGCCCTAACACGATTTTGGTAGTGGGCTGGGGCACCATCTTGTTGAAAGTAAACTCTTCCGTCTCCATACAAGTCTCGGATGGCAGGTAAAATGGATGTATGAAGCTTATGAAGGTACCCCTCACCGGCTACTGTGCCGTCAAAGAAGAATGGCCCAATCAAGCCCCGGTAAGACAACCCACACCACACATTTACTCCTGGCAAATTCACGGCTTTGTCTACACGGACGTTCGGATTTTCGGCGGCCCAGTAGATGCAATTGTGGCGATTTACTGTACCATTGAGTTTGAACTTTGCCTCATCAGACCACACAATCATCTCTGCAAACTCTTCATCTTTGCGCACCATGTTAGTAAGCCACTCGCAGTATTCCATTCTACGATCTGGGTCGTCCTCGTTCATTGCGTGTAGCAATCGTGGGATGTAGCACTTCGACTTTGCTGTCTTCAAAATTCGCCGAACACTTGAGCGACTCACTCCAGTTTCACGGGCACACTGTCTCACAGACTTCTGTGGTGGGCGAGTGAATTGTTGTAACACACGACGGGAGTTAGCTGGACTTGCTACTGTTACAGGTCGTCCAGATCGTTGTTTGTGTACATCTTTAACACAGCCTTCGTCTTCAAATTTGTCTCGAATGCGACGAATCGTTAAACGTGTCGGTGGCTCTGTCTGATATTCATTTCGCCATTGCCGTTGAACCTCATTAATGTTTTCGTACTTAAAATACCACTTCAAAACTTGCTGGAACTACAAACTATTACACTACCAAAGATGAGACAACTCCGTCAATTAGTTTGCCAGTTATGGACTTTTAAATAGTGGATGCAGTTTTTTGGACCCCTCTGTATATGGATTCTCAGTGGCCACGTGTTGACCTGACTTCGACATACGCATACGTTCCTGGTTTGTAAAACACTCAGTCACTCTAACC
This sequence comes from Schistocerca nitens, assembly GCF_023898315.1. Lineage (NCBI taxonomy): Eukaryota > Metazoa > Arthropoda > Insecta > Orthoptera > Acrididae > Schistocerca > Schistocerca nitens. The sequence continues at coordinate 297,535,919 of NC_064618.1, read as the reverse complement.
CATCTCGATTGGTCCAGCCAGCAAACCACCCGATCGTAATCTCGTAAAAAAATGTTTGGCACTGTTTGAAATAGCGAGTGAAACATCTCCGTAACTTGGTACCTTTACGGGATCTGACAATCAGTAAATGACTAGTTGAATGTACGTGAAAAAAAATGCGGACTCTCTTCTTCTCCGACTTTGGGCTGGAGGCGTGGGGTCTCTTCTGCGTTTGGTCTGTAGGACTCGACCTCCACTCATCTAAAGGAGGAAGTCCACTTTGTACACTGATTTGTAGATTCTCGAATTTGTAGGCGTATCAGCACTAACAGAATATTAATTTTGTTTCCGTCCGTAGTCTGTCTGTACTGTTCTAATAGAAAAAAAGATTTTTTTCTGTTGGAGCTTAAAATATCTCCTATTCTGAAAAGTCAGTATCCAAAACACGATGTCGATAGGTGTAGGTGTAGTTTCAGCCGCATCCCGAGTAAGTCTGACCTGACAGACAGTATTAACGGTAACCTCAGATTTGGCACATATGATGCAGTTATCTAGAATGGAATACTGCCTAAAAAGATACGCAAGTATCCAATCAGATTCTGATAAAATTTCAATGCAGAACAAAGTTGGCACTTCGTTTAAAATGTTCAGAAATATACAATTTTGTTTTCATACAAACGAGAAACGTAATATGACATCAATGAGCCAAATTGTAATCAGTCAAATCATAAAAATACTTGTATGAAACAATATGTAGGGATATGAAGTGGAAGCAGCACATTGGTTCAGTCGTAGGTGGGGCACACGGCAGTCTTCGGTTCACTGGGAGGATACTGGGCAAAACACGTTGAGTCTACTAAGGAGATGGCTTACAAAATACTTGTGCGACCCGTCCTACAACACCGCTCAAGGGTGGAACCCATACCAGATAACGAAGAATAGGGAATACCGAAATAATACAAAGTAGAGAAGCGTGAATGGTCACAGATTTGTTTCAACCACGGACGGTTATCAAGATGATTCTAAAAATATCTTAAGTAGCAGACGTTTGAAGTCAGACGTTAGTTATCCCGTGAAAGCCTCTTTACAAAGTTTCGAGAAATAGCATTAATCCTTTTAATACCAGTAGTTTCTGCCTGAAACCATAATTTTATCAATTTTTTGAAGTTCCAGTGCCTTTCGCATGAAACCACCAGTACTATTGCAAGACAGAGACATCTGCTGGTACACAGAGGTACTCCTACGAATGTTGTGCATTGTAGCAGCGTTCAAAGTAATAGTCGGCGCAGAGATAGTGCTACCAGACAGTATGATTCGCGACGTTATGTTTTTTTATAGTGATCTTGTTGAGGAGAACATTGACAGTAGAAGTAAGTACATCTAAAGACTTTCTATCGTAAATTTCAGTTTGTATTACTGCTTTTATGAGTGGTTTCGAAATGAAACCAGTGGAGCGGTATGTACATTTGATATAAATTTATAAATTTTAGGCCTATTTTTGCTTGTTATTAAGGAGCATCGTTTTAGTTATTATGAGTTCATGGAAGTTTCGAGATATGGGATTGGGTCTAGAAAAAATGCGAAACTGCTTTCTAATATATCTTACGAAATGATGGGTGGCTGAAAACTACTACCTCCCAGTGGTTCCAAAGTGAAACTACCTCCTTAAAAAAAATTAATGTTTACTTTTTGCCAATTTCTTCTTATATTCGTTGCTTAGTATGATGGTAAACGTCAATTTTGTGAAAACTTTTAAAATTAAAGTTCTTTTTATATTGTTCGGACTCAGATATCTAAGTCAGGAATAAAGGAATATACACTACTGGAAATGGAAAAAAGAACACATTGACACCGGTGTGTCACACCCACCATACTTGCTCCGGACACTGCGAGAGGGCTGTACAAGCAATGATCACACGCACGTCACAGCGGACACATCAGGAACCGCGGTGTTGGCCGTCGAATGGCGCTAGCTGCGCAGCATTTGTGCACCGCCGCCGTCAGTGTCAGCCAGTTTGCCGTGGCATACGGAGCTCCATCGCAGTCTTTAACACTGGTAGCATGCCGCGACAGCGTGGACGTGAACCGTATGTGCAGTTGACGGACTTTGAGCGAGGGCGTATAGTGGGCATGCGGGAGGCCGGGTGGACGAACCGCCGAATTGCTCAACACGTGGGGCGTGAGGTCTCCACAGTACATCGATGTTGTCGCCAGTGGTCGGCGGAAGGTGCACGTGCCCGTCGACCTGGGACCGGACCGCAGCGACGCACGGATGCACGCCAAGACCGTAGGATCCTACGCAGTGCCGTAGGGGACCGCACCGCCACTTCCCAGCAAATTAGGGACACTGTTGCTCCTGGGGTATCGGCGAGGACCATTCGCAACCGTCTCCATGAAGCTGGGCTACGGTCCCGCACACCGTTAGGCCGTCTTCCGCTCACGCCCCAACATCGTGCAGCCCGCCTCCAGTGGTGTCGCGACAGGCGTGAATGGAGGGACGAATGGAGACGTGTCGTCTTCAGCGATGAGAGTCGCTTCTGCCTTGGTGCCAATGATGGTCGTATGCGTGTTTGGCGCCGTGCAGGTGAGCGCCACAATCAGGACTGCATACGACCGAGGCACACAGGGCCAACACCCGGCATCATGGTGTGGGGACCGATCTCCTACACTGGCCGTACACCACTGGTGATCGTCGAGGGGACACTGAATAGTGCACGGTACATCCAAACCGTCATCGAACCCATCGTTCTACCATTCCTAGACCGGCAAGGGAACTTGCTATTCCAACAGGACAATGCACGTCCGCATGTATCCCGTGCCACCCAACGTGCTCTAGAAGGTGTAAGTCAACTACCCTGGCCAGCAAGATCTCCGGATCTGTCCCCCATTGAGCATGTTTGGGACTGGATGAAGCGTCGTCTCACGCGGTCTGCACGTCCAGCACGAACGCTGGTCCAACTGAGGCGCCAGGTGGAAATGGCATGGCAAGCCGTTCCACAGGACTACATCCAGCATCTCTACGATCGTCTCCATGGGAGAATAGCAGCCTGCATTGCTGCGAAAGGTGGATATACACTGTACTAGTGCCGACATTGTGCATGCTCTGTTGCCTGTGTCTATGTGCCTGTGGTTCTGTCAGTGTGATCATGTGATGTATCTGACCCCAGGAATGTGTCAATAAAGTTTCCCCTTCCTGGGACAATGAATTCACGGTGTTCTTATTTCAATTTCCAGGAGTGTATATTGGTTTGGTGCATAAGTTCGTAGCGTTTTCCCATAAGTGTAATAAATACAACACCTCCAGACTGTAGTCATCAGTTATACATTCACCTTCACTATTTGCAACAGTCGGCCACCGATGGGGTAAATTTTAGATTCTGGATCTGTAGAAATCACGTGGTTTTGAGGCGAAAAACTCGTCGAGCCATGTTCGGTGCGCGTTTTCATCTGGAGACGTAGGTTCTTGAGTGTTGCTCGAAAGGAGCGTAAAAAGTGAAAATCTGAGGGCGCAAGATCAGATGAACAAGGTGAGTGCGGAATGACTTCCCAACTCAACTCTTGTATTCGTCTTTGTCAGTCTAGCAGATTGTGGGCGGGCGTTATCGTGGAGTAACATCACTTAGCACAGTCTTCCTGGTCGTCGTTCTTGGACTGTGTCTGCAAGACGTCTCAGTTGTTGACACTAAATTTTAGCAGTAATGGTTACACCTCGGGGAAGCAATTCGTAGTACACTACACGGTTGCTGTTCCACCACATGCATAACATAATCTTTTGTGGATGCGCGAAGGTCTTTTTACGGGGCGCTACTGTTTTGTTTGAGCTCAACCAATCCTTTCTTTTACTCATGTTAGCATAAAGGCACCATTCCTCGTTACCAATAACCGTACAGGATAGGAATGGTCGGTGTTGTTCACGAGATAGTTGATGACGAGCAAGGAGAGATGTACATATGGCCACCCGCTGATTTTTGTGATTTTGACTTAGAGCCTGCGGTACCCATTCACGGAATTTTTGAGCCTTCCCCAATGCGATGCAAATGTTGCACGCGGATGGAATAATCACAATTCATCACATCTGCCTGTTCTCGAGTACACTGCCGTGGATAATGGATTGATGCGTTTAAACGTTCTTCATCAAAGCACGAAGGTCTTACTGAATGTGTAGTCACTAATGTCAAAATGATCCTCCATAAAACGTGAAAACATTTTTTTTCACCGTGTTCTGTCCAGTGGCATTATTCCCATATGCGGCGCACATGTTTCTGGCTGCCTCCGCTGCTGTCACCCCTCTATTGAGCTCAGACAAGAATATGTCGGCAATTCTCCAATTTCTCCACTTGGCATTCCATGTTCCAGCGTCCACAGCTCCACTCACTATCTCCAGATGACAAAGTGACAATATGTAAAGTGAAATAGCAACAGCGAACTATAAATAAAAAATGACAGTAGATAAATAAACACATAGCAACCAGATTACCAACAACCAAAACAAAAACATTACGAACTTGTGCACCAAGGTAACACAATGCTTTATGTATCGCACCCTTTTGGGCCGCAAAGACACTCTATAGTGCCCACTCCCCAAACAGGAATGCAACGGGAAGCTGTACTCTGTCATCAACTACACAGTGGTTTGCAGAGTATAGATGAATAAGTAAATCATGACCTTAAGGGGAGGTTTACCATCTTTTGGTTCAAAAAATCGTTTTTTAAATTGCATTTTTGGATCCACAAAAGTGTTTAGAATCCACCCCTGAAACGGTTTTTCCGAACACGGGAGGGAAATGTTTGACACTCGCGGTTGAACAAAAAAATGCACCTGCCTGAAATCGGCCTTTTTCACGCACCAGTTTTTTTCTTTCGGAGGACGAGTTATTGTACCAGTGCTTGGGAGGAAACACACAAAATTCCAATATAAGTGTGAACGTGTGTGTTTAGAAGTTAACCTCCAAGCATTTGCATTCTGGTGCGAAGACTGTGGAGATTGAGACTTTCCTGGCAGTGAGCAGCTTCAACGAAGGGTATTCAGCAATTATGAAGACCATGACAACGATGGACGTCACCCTGGGATTCTATTCGACGTAGTTCGCCAAGCATTCGGACGACCACCGGATTCAAGCGGCCGAAAATCGTGTAACGTCCCTTTAGTAAAAACTTTATAGGTGACAGTGCTGGTAAACCTCTACGTTATATGATTTTCAAACAGCTGAGCAAAACTGAACGTACTCAGACATTTCTCTCTTTACTTATTCTGATCATCACTAAACTGACACACAATATTTTTAGCGCAACGCAATCTGACTTTCAATAATCCCTACTAAAGAATGGCCCTGACTAACAATAACCTATACCTTTCATGAATCACTTACCTCACAAAAATCTTCGTTACTCGAACTACTGCAATACAGCGAGTGCCAATACTGCCAGCTAAATAAAAGCTGCTAACTACTGAAGGCACTAACTACTGATAGGCATAGTTAGCAAATGAAAGATTTTGATAGAGAACAAACAATGTATTTACCTTAATAATGTTCAAAAGTCATCATATCTCTCTCTCCACATCCACCACTGCTGGCGGCTCACCTCCAACTGCGCAACGCTACGCGCTGTACACATCCAACTGCCCAACACTACAAAAGCGAAAATTCCAACAATGCCATCCAACCACAGATTGCACACAGCACAGTCAGTGATTTTCATACAGAGCGCTACGTAGTGTTACCAACATAAAAACCTAAACAGCCTACTTACAACCGTTTGTCACCCGCCGTAGGAGCGACCCTGCAGCAGCGCAGGATGGCCCAGGTCGAGCAGAATGCCCTCTATGAGGAAGAGGAAGGACTAGTTTATGGACCCGGAATAGCAGATTGAACGTAAGTTGCGTAATATTGCATTTATATGTAGTCAAAACTTCCAACGCGTTTTTCTCGAAATGACTTTCCTTATCACGCGGTATGGTAACTTCAAATCTACTGAACCGATTGGCATGATTCTTTGTTTCCGACGAATCTAACTAAATTGTCTAGGAATTGTACCACTTTTATTCCGATCCATCTACTATAAATATTTTTACTTGGCCGACGAAGTCGAAAAATAGATGGAAAAAAACCCTATTTCTTTCAAATGTTTCCTATGGCCCAAATAACTTAAGCGAGGTACAACTCCTAAAGAACTTTATATACTTCGCTAACGTCAACTCAATTTTCATTTCAGGCGAGCCGACTGACCTGTGACATACCGCGCGTGGAAGTCTACATCGAAATTTTGTTTTGTTCCGACGGCACTTTCGCCTTTGCTCTTCGACATTTCCGGTCGAAAAAGTTCCATTTTGTAGAGGAAATATCAATAAACATTGTGATCAAATTTAACATTGATATCTATAACACATCCCGAGAAAAAAATGTCAAAGAAAATGCTTTTTTCGGGCCGAAGATAGTAAACCTCCCCTTAATGTGTAGCATGGGCTATGTGTTGTCTGCAGTGGACTAATCAGATAATAATAATAATGGCGTGTGACGAGGGCCTCCGGTCGGGGAGACCGCTCGCCTGGTGTAAGTCTTTCGATTTGACGCCACTTCGGCGACTTGCGCGTCGATGGGGATAAAATGATGATGATTAGGGCAACGCAACACCCAGTCCCTGAGCGGAGAAAATCTCAGACCCAGCCGGGAATCGAACCCGGGTCCTTAAGGATTGACAGTCCGTCGCGCTGACCACTTTTTTTTAAATCTCATTTTGTTCGTTTTCGTTCGTTGCACCTGCCCTGGGCGGATGTCGCAAGACACCCATTTCAGTTCGTCGTTGACTCATTAACTCAGTTTTTTTATTACAGAGGGCAGCTAACCCTCTGACCGAACACGCTGAGCTACCGTGACGGCTATCACTCGACTACCGGGGGCGGACACCAATCGGATGGTAAGTGATTCATTTAACCAAGTCTGTATCCTCTTTTATCTCGTGTACTGTGATTGGAAGCACTATTTTTTTTCTGTGGATGTGAAGGACCAGCAACAGTCTTTCCCGTGTGTGAAATATTTCGGCTTATGGCGTCCTATCGGTAGTTGCGCTTCCCGCACGAATGGAAAATGGGTGTGGAGGGGAACAGGTCATGCAGGTGAGAAATCCATTTTTCGCACACTTCGAAAATACAGAGACTGAAGCTTAAAAATAATTTTATGTTTATGTATTAGGAGCAAAACGTGAGGTATATTGGATGCCTCAAAGAACCAAAATTCTTGAATGGCCCGATTCGTCGTTACTACGCCCAGGAAACGAGACAGGTGGTGGGATGCCTTTGCTTGGCACGGCGCGAGATCCGTTGGGCAGCGTATCAAGTTCAACGACCTGGCACGCACGGAATAGTAAAAGATGGCAGCCAGGAAAAAAAGGAGCGTGCCTCTCGACACGCACGCCTCAACTTTGTCGCCTTTCCCTCTAATCCTCGGCTTAGCGACTGACTGGCAAAGGGCTGGTCCAGCGCAGCCGCTATTGCGTTCGAGGTAAACATGTTAACAGCGGACTGTCGGTCGGCGTGCGCATGGGGCGTCAGTGGTGGGGGGAGAGCGGCGGCGGAGACGGCCAGTCGTTCGTGAGCCGCGGCTCGGAGCGGAGGAGAACGCGCAGCGCTGCCTAGTGGGACTCTCCGTAAGTAAGCAGCGCGCCTTTTGTACGCCCGAGCTGTCTGGGCGAAGCCTCCGCCCCCCCCCCCCCCTCCCTCGCTTTTTTTGTGCTGGGTCCATATCACTGTTCCTACAGTTCGTCTGCGAAGTAGATGTGTCGTTTGGGTACCAGCATATTTCGTCCCTTGCGCTCAGTTTAGCCTTAATACTCCAACGGAAATATCTGCATCAGGTGATCCGTTGATGGGTAGCTTAGAACGACGTTGAATGGAATCCGCTGGCATCGTAGCTGTGATTAATACAGTCTTCACAGGTGTGTCACCGGACGCAGTCCAGTCACGGTTGTCTGCAATGGGTAATTTTCATGTAGGCATCTGCTCACCTGATTTCTGTAGAGACTCCAGTCTCACGTTTGAATAGTTGCCATTGCCGGGACAGCGTGCAAAAAGTGAACGTATGGCTTAGCGCATTTAGTTTCGCGCACTTGGACTTGTTTCCATGTTAAAGTGTCTAGTCGTAATAGTCTTGGACTCAATAACTTGTTACCTTCGCCGCGTCGCTTTTGTCGTACGAAAAGTTCCTTGGTGTGTGTATACCGCTGGTATAAAGAGTGCTGCAGTCAAGTAAGGTATCTCCTTTCAAGGTTTCCGTTGTATTAATCGCGCAATTGTCTTTCTAAAAAGGCCGGTGCTTTCAGACACGAAACTTTAACAGAAATTTTTCTGGGAATTATTCGTACAGAGCGGAAACCCCAGCAACACTTTGACTTATGTCGTGAGAAGTTTGAACTGGTAGTGCAGTCTGAGGTGCTGAGGAAACGTTTGGGAGAGCTATGAATGACGTACCGTATGTCAAATATTTGTGAACACTGTGCACAAGACTTGTGCACATATGGATTTGGCTATTTCACAACGTAATGTAGCTTACATGAAATTCTGCTCTCGTAAGAAAAAATCTTTACGTGAGATATGTTCCATCATATCGATTTACATATACGGCAAAATCATTAAGCTTTCTGTGAATTGTCTAAGCAGTCTGCTTGGCGACATTTTGCAGCCTGGAGACATTGTTCGCCTTTGGCCTCGGCGAGTTAAAAGTTCCGATGGTGTTGAGTGACAGTCACGCAATTTTTTAAATGAATAAGTCGCCGTTTGACTGTATATTAATGTATTTTCTTTACTAGCTACATTTCGGATTTTATACCATTGTCAAGTACTATGCTATAAGTTTTTAGAGCTTTAACATGTTATCTGTTAAGGCACTCCAAAGCAAGTAAATAAGACTTGTTTACCTGCTTTGGACTGCCTTAATAGGTATGACATGTTGATCTAAGAACGTTTAGCGGTATACTTCATGCAATAAAAGCAGATCTAGATAGTATAAGCGATACAGTAATACACACAAATGGCGGTTTATTCATTAATAAACTTTTTTTGAGATATTGTTAATCTGAGATGTTTTAGGTACAGAGAGCCCTTGCAGTGTCTGAATCTACATCCATCTGCAGACCACTAGTTTAGATTGTTTTCGTTCCATAGACCCAAAAATGAGACGATTCTCGTGGTTGTGGAACATGTCGGAAAGAGTAACGTAAAAAAAATATGAAACATATGTATACAATACTTACTATCCTGCTAACTTGTCAGGGAATTGTCAACACTGCTAAACACATTAAACTGGAACTGTTAATATTTACAGAATTAATGCATAATTGAGGCTACTTCACATCACACTGGGTATTAAGGTAGCTTCCCATTCCATCCGTATGTGGAGCACGAGAAGAATGATTCATTTCCTCTGCGTGTAATGCAATTAGTCACCGGGCGACGTAGCGCAGTGGTTGGACTTGCATTCGGAAGGACGACGGTTAAAACCTCCGTCCCGCCATCCAGATTTAGGTTTTCCGTGATTACCCTAAACAGCTTGAGGAAAATGCTGGAATGGTTCCCCAATCCGAGCTTGTGCCTCGTCTCTGATGACCTCTGTGTCGACGGGATGTTCAACACTAATCTACTCCGTAATTAGTCTAATCTTATCACTGTGTCATCTACGGCGGCGACACGGAAGGGGTGGGGATAAGAATGACCGTAATGTTTCTAGATTCTTCACTTATCTAGTCTTAGGGCCATTAAAAAATGACTGCCGCCTCGGCTAGTGAGGATATTAAACCAGATGTCTGCCTCATGCATTGCCACTGTCGTCGCATACAAAATAGTTGCAGAGAGCGTTGAACTTCCGGAGGCTGCGGACGCGCACACTCATAATGCACGCTTATGATGCTGATTTCCTAACAGTTGAAAAATCTGACGTCTACTGCTTGGAGGTTTCTCAAGCTCGTAAGTTAAATATAGACATCAAATGTTCAGGAGATGAGGTGCCTTTCCTATCTTTGTTGCTTATTAGGAACAGCCGAAGGTTGACGCGTGCGGAAAATACCGTCGCGCGATATATGCGTCAGAATTCTTCGGAAAAGCGGAAGGAAGCCACTCGTAGCGCGCATAACCGGTTTTCCGAGGGCTGCCTTTCGTTTGCGCAGATTCTTCACTCAACGCGGCCCAGAGCACAACCTGTTTACCGCACAGGACTTTCGCGGGCCAAACGAAGGTCATAAACGTGTATGAAGGCCAGTGGATTAAAACGACTTTACGTCCTTGTCTTTTACAAGTAATGTAGCAGCCGTAACTGAGTTACAAATTCAACAGTAAATGCTGCTAACAAAATACTCGTTTTTTTAAATTTTTGCTAACTTTCTAAAGTTCTGTGTGAAACACTGGTCTCGTAAACGTGCGTCTCTGTATATCTGAAAAGGTGTGAGCGCTTGCATCTAGTCCATTGAAACAAAACTTAAGACATTCGTGCACTAAACTAGGCGACAATGTCTCCAGATTTTAACAGATGCGGTAAACGGAGCCAAAAATCAATTTTAGCATACTTTGGGAAACCCTTGCTAAAAGTTGAGGAGCAATGATTTTACATTGATGAGTATACCATAGCTTAAGCTTCAACTCCTTGTACACACTAAGAAGTATACTAAAACTTTCCTTTCCCAATTTGGAACACTATTTCCCATAACGTCTAACATCGTGGCTAGGGCGACCTTCTGTACTGAAACCGAATATTTGTGTGAGTAGATTTTATTAAAGTGTTAATAATATAGGATTTTGGCATGATGTGGTCTTCGCAAAGACCGTCTTCCCTTGTAGAAGCGGTGTATAATAAGCTAAGTTTCACGAGTTTCCTCATTTGAGATTGCAATATTGGCTCTGCCAGGTTACTTGTAGTTTTGGTCTCTATTTGGAATCGAAAGGGGTAACATTTATCCCCTGCGTTGCAAATAATTTAGTCCGAATACACTACCCCAAAGTTTCCGCGTTCTTGTTTTCTAAATAAACATCAACGTTTAATGTTGAAAATTAGTGCTGGTAAGTAATTCGGTGTTTGTCTGAGGTAGCTTCCAGCCGATGCTAAGATTGTTCTGGCACAAAATCTTAATGTGCAAACAGCGTAGCTGCATAGTGCCTTTGTTTCCACATCAACCTCGTCTTTCAATAAAGTGAACTGTTTATGAAATCGGAAGTTGATAGGAAGAAAGTTCGTGTGATACTTTGTATGGCCGGGACTGCTTGGAATGAGCTGTGCTCGGTGCTTCCCCAGGCTTCCTGCCGTTTTGGTTTTTTACGTCTCCATAAATTTAAGTCGCATATAGGGAATATTTTCATGTAAATATGCAAGATCGCCTAATACCACGGTCCTTTTCAACAAGTACTACGCGTAACAAAATGTTGGTAGCAAATTAGACAAAACTTTCATTAATACAGTGCTTTACATATCACTGCATTGTCCAAATCAGTTTTTGGCTTGGTTTACTTTAAGGATCGCCTCATCTTGTTCTCCCACAATATAGCGCCTACACGTGTCAGTGAGAACGTAAGCACAGCTAAGCTACAAGTGAGCAATTTAAAAAGGAATTTTCATTTGGTTATCAAGAAAACATTTGACTACTTTATTAGATATATGAAGTACTGCAGCTCCAATATCAAGCCAATTCACAAAGATAATTTCCTGAAATACCAAGGCACATTGTACAGGCTTTCAGAGCTAGCCCCAGGATTTTGCCGCCCCTTGCGGAATTTTCAAGAGCCGCACCCCCCCCCCCTCTCCCCCTCTTCCCCGCAGAACATCGTCTGTGAAGTCTGAAAGGTGGGAGATGAGGTACTGACGGAAGTAAAGCTGTGAGGACGGATGGTGAGTCGTGCTTGGGTAGCTCAGTCGGTAGAGCACTTGCCCGTGAAAGGCAAAGGCCCCGAGTTCGAGTCTCGCTCCGGCACACAGTTTTAAGCTGCCAGGAAGTTTAAGAGTTTGACAGGTTTTTTTGTGTCACCTTTATTATCTTTTAATTATGGTTTGTATCGAGAAAAACGTGAATTAGTGAAAAAAGTTAAAGCACAAAAAATTCAGGACCGTGAGAAGAGCAATGTGAGTGGTGTTAATGGCAGAGCCAAAGGAGACCGAGTAGTGGTGGACGCCATACATCTTCCTATGTGTAAACGCCCCAACGACTTGGTTCAAGACTATGGCATGTTACGGGCAGTGCATAGTTTATATACTCGTTCTCTATTTTTTTTACTAAGTGTTTCTCAGCGATACTCCTATAGGCATTTATGGAATTGTTAGGCCATCATATGCTGCCATTTAACTTTATTATGTTCATTCTGTAGGTACATTTCACGTGTTTGGCAGGTACCTGGTAGAAATAAAGTTGTAAACACTGCCAGTAGCACAATTTACAGTAAGACACTAGATTTCATGAATGATTGGAGTTTACAACTTTTCACACTTTATCTATGTAAAACATTCATTATGTTGTTTAATTCGTCCGTTTAGAACCATATTCAAGTTTTAAGATTTTGTCGCCCCCTCCCCCCCCCAATCCCGAAACCCACTGCCCTGAGAGGTGTTTGTTTTCCTGCCCACCCCTCCCCCCACCCCTCCCAACTCCTTTACATAGGCCCGGTCCTGTGAGCTTATGTATACTCTTTCAGAACTCAATCGCCAGTGTTCTTAAGCGTCCACAGTATCGTTTGAGAAAGCCATTTTGAGGAAGAGGAGGTAATCACTGGAATCCATATAAGAGCTGTAGGGATGTTACAGTACCTCCTATTTTAAACTAGTCAATAGTAACCGAATTTCAGAATAGAATGCAGTGATTCTCACTGGACTAGCTTCCGGGGAGAGCGGGGTTCGACTGCACGTTCGCCCACTCAGATTCCATGGTTTCCCCAAAAATACTACTGATCCTTTAAATTGCAGTACGATGAAGGTTGCATGCAACAGACGGCACGAGGTGTACAACGTGCTTGGATATGCAATCGTTCGGAACACACAGGACTCAAGTCACCTACATTTTGCGCAAGAGGAAAATTTCCCAGTGGGTTTCTCATTTAGAAATCACAACTGAATGTTTGAGTGTCTGAAGTCTCGTGCCCGGGTGTCGGAATTTGACAGCGGCAGCATTGTGGCATATCTGGACAGCGGTTTATCGTTCTGCGGTACTGCTGCTCGCTAACGTCGGATCATATGGCTCACGCGCATATGCAAGGTCTGTGGAAGAAATACGGTTTGGCAGTAGCAGTTCTAAAGTGCTACTGGCCGACGATGTGACGTCACTGAGGGTCAGCAGGAGCCTCAGGAACAGCGGTGCAACATGTGAGCCGAGCATTTACGCAATGTATTTCTGGAATGCTTTGATTTCCAATGACATAAGACACGTAAATTGATATGCTGCTACTGCAAGAAAGTTACTGCTACGTTCTATAGCTTCCCCAGCTCTTACACACACTGGTGACTTGAATAAAATTCATTCAACCGTCACATCGAAACGTATAGAGCTCACAAAGTCAAAAATAGTCTTTTGTAGTTTTCTGTTGGAAATGAGTACGTAGTTTAAGTCGGCTGTGAAGAAAGTTTTACTGAGAAATCAAGGTCTAGATAAAGCACTATTTAAATTTTGTATGCATCACAAAAAAAAAACTGGTACGTGGACATTGTGGTTTTCGCTAAAGTACTTGTGCAAGTGCCGTAAGAAAACATTTTTTGTCACATATACTTTATTCTTTGTCACACTACTCCCTTTTCGATTTTCATCGAAGTGAGATAAGGACGTTAATTAAAGTTCTTAAAATTCACCTAAATAAGACTTCAGCTTGGGAATACAATAGCAACAGTGGACATTGCTCCGCGAGTAGTAATATCGCATGGATATTTCCACTCTGTGCACGTCCTCGGTCATGGAGTGGGGTTTATTATATTTAATAATTCAAAAATAATTGTGGAGAAAATAAATTGTTTTGTGTATTAAAAAACAATCCCTATTACGAAACGTGTGCGAAAGTTTGAGTGTTTCTACTCTTTCACACTGAAATGACTTGACGGGCTTGGAAGAAATTTGGAATGGAATTGTCTTGCACCCGGAATAACAAATGGACTACTTTTTATTCCGAAAACGTGATTACTGCTTGCGGGGGAAGGGTAATGTGATTAGTCATTCATGAAAGTTAACTATTAAATCAGTACTTTAAGCTTAGCGTCGAGATTAGCTGCATACTGTTTGTACAAATGAAATATGTACATAAATCTAAGGCGGCAGAAATGTTAACGTAGGATAAAATCAATAAACTCCGTAAAAGTGTAACATATACTGATGAAAATATTTCACAGTACTTGGATGCACTAAGACTGTCGCGCTCTCTTCGGTCCGTGTTTGTTCCTGGCCGTGTTTTCGGAATCTGTTCGCTCATCTGACTTGGCAGAAAATCCTAAGAAATTCTGGTCTTATGTCAAAGCGGTAGGTGGATCAAAACAAAATGTCCAGACACTCTGTGACCAAAATGGTACTGAAACAGAATGACAGACTAAACGCCGAAATACTAAACGTCTTTTTCCAAAGCTGTTTCACAGAGGAAGACTGCATTGTAGTTCCTTCTCTAGACTGTCGCACAGATGACAAAATGGTAGATATCGAAATAGATGACAGAGGGATAGAAAAACAATTAAAATCGCTCAAAAGAGGAAAGGCCGCTGGACCTGATAGGATACCAGTTCGATTTTACACAGAGTAAGCGAAGGCACTTGCCCCCCTTCTTGCAGCGGTGTACCGTAGGTCTCTAGAAGAACTTAGCGTTCCAAAGGATTGGAAAAGGGCACAGGTCATCCCCGTTTTCAAGAAGGGACGTCAAACAGATGTGCAGAACTATAGACGTGTATCTCTAACATCGATCAGTTGTAGAATTTTGGAACACGTATTATGTTCGAGTATAATGATTTTTCTGGAGACTAGAAATTTACTCTGTAGGAATCAGCATGGGTTTCGAAAAAGACGATCGTGTGAAACCCAGCTCGCGCTATTCGTCCACCAGATTCAGAGGGCCATAGACACGGGTTCACAGGTAGATGCCGTGTTTCTTGACTTCCGCAATGCGTTCAATAGTCTCCCACAGTCGTTTAATGAACAAAGTAAGAGCATATGGACTATCAGACAGGTCAGGCATCATACCATGCAGGCCGCCATCAACGGCAGAGCCAATGGAGAAACTGTATAGATACCACAAATTCCCATCATTCCAACAAACTTTCCTTTCCGGTTCAAATGCTTGCAGTTCCCTTTGAAAGTGGCCTTGTAAATGAGTCGAGGACAAACGTTAAGTGGCAGAGATTCATTTGGGGACAAGATGTTTTTTGCATGAGCAGCTCTTTATTGACTGCATGCTTCTAGCGAAAGCCTGAAATCTCTACATATATGCAGAGAACAAAAATTCTCGGAAAGATCTACAGACACCTATTATTGTGGATTTCTGGCTCTCCGTATGCACCAAGACAATGATGATCTTTTCCATAATAGGCATGTCGCAAACAGTTGCGAAATTAACTGCCTTCCCTGGCACATTTTGTAATTCGATAATCGGTCGTATAAATTTTTTTTCATTAAGTAAAGGAATGAATTGTAAGCGACGTGTATTGTCAGCTTCTCCCATAGTTTGTTTTTAATTTTTTTCGCACGGTATGCTGGGGCACAAATGTCTCGTGACTGTTTCTTCAAGAGAACTTTTGTGATAGTGCATATACGTGGATAGTGAGTTACTCCAGTAACATTTCTTTGTAAATAATTGGTTATCGGTTTGTAACACCGAAGGACGCAGTTAATAGGCTCCTACGACACGTTTGCAATAAAAATAGTTCAAAAAACTGTAATTGATAATCAGTTTTGAAAGTGCCTTGCTCCAAATTTTGACAAAGATCTAACAACGGTACCAGATTCTACGAACACACAAACATCTGTGTACATGAAAAGGGCTTTATTCTACACGTTGTAAATGTTTTTGCGACTTCGTTACAGCAGCATCATTTTTGGAGCCATTTACTACTGGAATAATGCACTTTCAATGGTGATCATCTTCGCATGACACTAATCGAATTCCTAATGCACTGTGCATTAAGTTTCGCTTTTCGTAGTTCAATTGTTATTTCTGTAAAAGTGTTGCGAGGTGTAAAATGGCGTTAAGTATTCAGCTGAAACCTACAGACACTACCAAGAAAAGTAGAACATAATGTTGGAAATTACGAACAGAATTTTGCACAAAAGAGTAAAGGTCTTGATTATACTACCCACAAAGGAAAACATGTTGCAGAGAGAAAAGTCGATGACAATGAACGTCAGTACAACGCTTTCATAGCTGTATCAAAATACATTACGTTTATTGGTGCATATTGCGTCTGAAAATGATGACGAAATGTTTTTTTTTTCGTTTTTCTTCCTTCTAGCTGCCGTGCCAAGAGTCTCGAAAAGCTTACAGGAAATGGCTATATAGGTATACTGCAGTGCTTTCAAGAGTTTAACACAAAAATGAACAAGAGGCATTTTTAATTGGTTTCCTTGTTGCAAAACCAATACGTAGGACGACGTCCAGGGAGGATGAGCCTTCTAGGAAATGGTAAAGTGTCTGTTTTTTCTCCCAGTAAACACTGAACGACGTAGTGTCCCGTACAGTTTCTTTCTCTCTTTGGTGTAACAAGGAAAAGAGTATGTAGACTTCATTGTTTCGGAAGTTGTCCGCAAGAAGTGCGGGGTATTGGTAATAAGAACCGTGTTATAGCACTTCCACAAGTGAAATTCATAAATGATCGCACAATTATTTCCTGAATAAGGATCACGGAACTCTCACGTGAATTTAGATATTTGGACTCCAGGCACACAATTCAGGGTACTTAGGGCTTGTCTCAAAAAATAAATCCCATTTCTGGAATAATACTATGCCAAATATTTTAGGAAGCATTTCAATCTTTCATTCGGTTCATCACTAGTTAGCACATGCATGAAATGAGAACTAGGAAATGAAATGTCCTCTGTAGAACGATATTGCTAAAAGAATAGTTGCTGCGAGGCTCATACATAAACATAGAACTTATAAGTTCCCCAAGAGCATGAAAATCACAGAGGAAGAATGTAAACATGCTGATCGACTTAACGGAAAACTCGTTACTATCAAAACTGCCTATACAGTATGCATTTAATCTCAGGCAGATAAGAATAAAGGTATTTTGTATCCATAACAAGGAGAATGAGTGTGTACTGCATGTACACCATGAAGACATTGCCAAAAAGGAGCAAATGAAGTGTTGTTCTTCCTGTTTGATTATAAAAAAGGTGTACCAGAAAATGTCAGAGCTGAGTTTGTTTTTCGACTATTGCATTAGGTAAAATAAGAATCAACGTATGATTCGAATGTGTGCATTTCCGGTGACCATTAAACATTTTTATAAAGTAGAGCGGTATTTTCCCACTAGTGAACATTACTATACTTTTCGTGTAGATTTGGTCCATAGCTTCTATAATTTGTTAGAGAATTTCAGCTTGCTTTCAGTTGTCAGAATTTAATTTTGCGATTCCAGTTTTGGCATAAAGCCATTTTTCAACCATAAGATCTTGACATATAGGCAGATAAATCAGTATAATGTATGTAACCGGAAATTTTTCATGCTGGAACGGGTAATCGTGAGAGTATGGCGAAAAAAAATATTGTGGAGTGATTGCTAATGATTCGCCATCAAGCTAACCAACTGAAGATTTCAACAATAAATGAACTTAAGACACTGCTAAAAACATAACGTTCTACGAGTTGGGGCGTGGAATGTCAGAAGCTTGAACGTGGTAGGGAAACTAGAAAATCTGAAAAGGGAAATGCAAAGGCTCAATCTAGATATAGTAGGGATCAGTGAAGTGGAAGGAAGACAAGGATTTCTGGTCAGATGAGTATCGGGTAATATCAACAGCAGCAGAAAATGGTATAATAGCTGTAGGATTCGTTATGAATAGGAAGGTAGGGCAGAGGGTGTGTTACTGTGAGCAGTTCAGTGACCGGGTTGTTCTAATCAGAATCGACAGCAGACCAACACCGACAACGATAGTTCAGGTATACATGCCGACGTCGCAAGCTGAAGATGAACAGATAGAGAAAGCGTATGAGGATATTGAAAGGGTAATGCAGTATGTAAAGGGGGACGAAAATCTAATAGTAATGGGCGACTGGAATGCAGCTGTAGGGGAAGGAGTAGAAGAAAAGGTTACAGGAGAATATGGGCTTGGGACAAGGAATGAAAGAGGAGAAAGACTAATTGAGTTCTGTAACAAGTTTCAGCTAGTAATAGCGAATACCCTGTTCAAGAATCACAAGAGGAGGAGGTATACTTGGAAAAGGCCGGGAGATACGGGAAGATTTCAATTAGATTACATCATGGTCAGACAGAGATTCCGAAATCAGATACTGGACTGTAAGGCGTACCCAGGAGCAGATATAGACTCGGATCACAATATAGTAGTGATAAAGAGTAGGCTGAAGTTCAAGACATTAGTCAGGAAGAATCAATACGCAAAGAAGTGGGATACGGAAGTACTAAGGAATGACGAGATACGTTTGAAGTTCCCTAACGCTATAGATACAGCAATAAGGAATAGCGCAGTAGGCAGTACAGTTGAAGAGGAATGGACATCTCTAAAAAGGGCCATCACAGAAGTTGGGAAGGAAAACATAGGTACAAAGAAGGTAGCTGCGAAGAATCCATGCCTAACAGAAGAAATACTTCAGTTGATTGATGAAAGGAGGAAGTACAAACATGTTCCGGGAAAATCAGGAATACAGAAATAAAAGTCGCTGAGGAATGAAATAAATAGGAAGTGCAGGGAAGCTAAGACGAAATGGCTGCAGGAAAAATGTGAAGACATCGAAAAAGATATGATTGTCGGAAGGACAGACTCAGCATACAGGAAAGTCAAAACAACCTTTGGTGACATTAAAAGCAACGGTGGTAACATTAAGAGTGCAACGGGAATTCCACTGTTAAATGCAGAGGAGAGAGCAGATAGGTGGAAAGAATACATTGAAAGCCTCTATGAGGGTGAAGATTTGTCCGATGTGATAGAAGAAACAGGAGTCGATTTAGAAGAGATAGGTGATCCAGTATTAGAATCGGAATTTAAAAGAGCTTTGGAGGACTTATGGTCAAATAAGGCAGAAGGGATAGATAACATTCCATCAGGATTTCTAAAATCATTGGGGGAAGTGGCAACAAAACGACTATTCACATTGGTGTGTAGAATAAGAGTCTGGCGACATACCATCTGACTTTCGGAAAAGCATCATCCACACAATTCTGAAGACGGCAAGAGCTGACAAGTGCGAGAATTGTCGCACAATCAGCTTAACAGCTCATGCATCGAAGCTGCTTACAAGAATAATATACAGAAGAATGGAAAAGAAAATTGAGAATGCGCTAGGTTACGATCAGTTTGGCTTTAGGAAAAGTAAAGGGACGAGAGAGGCAATTCTGACGTTACGGCTAATAATAATGGAAGCAAGGCTAAAGAAAAATCAGGACACTTTCATAGGATTTGTCGACCTGGAAAAAGCGTTCGAGAATATAAAATGGTGCAAGCTGTTCGAGATTCTGAAAAAAGTAGGGGTAAGCTATAGGGAGAGACGGGTCATATACAATATGTACAACAACCAAGAGGGAATAATAAGAGCGGACGATCAAGAACGAAGTGCTCGTATTAAGAAGGGTGTAAGACAAGGCTGTAGCCTTTCGCCCCTACTCTTCAATCTGTACATCGAGGAAGCAATGATGGAAATAAAAGAAAGCTTCAGGAGTGGAATTAAAATACAAGGTGAAAGGGTATCAATGATAAGATTCGCTGATGACATTGCTATCCTGAGTGAAAGTGAAGAAGAATTAAATGATCTGCTGAACGGAATGAACAGTCTGAGTACACAGTATGGTTTAAGAGTAAATCGGAGAAAGACGAAGGTAATGAGAAGTAGTAGAAATGAGAACAGCGAGAAACTTAACATCAGGATTGATGGTCACGAAGTCAATGAAGTTAAGGAATTCTGCTACCTAGGCAGTAAAATAACCAATGACGGACGGAGCAAGGAGGACATCAAAAGCAGACTCGCTATGGCAAAAAAGGCATTTCTGGCCAAGAGAAGTCTGCTAATATCAAATACCGGCCATAATTTGAGGAAGAAATTTCTGGGGATGTACGCCTGGAGTACAGCATTGTATGGTAGTGAAACATGGACTGTGGGAAAACCGGAACAGAAGAGAATCGAAGCATTTGAGATGTGGTGCTATAGACGAATGTTGAAAATTAGGTGGACTGATAAGGTAAGGAATGAGGAGGTTCTACGCAGAATCGGAGAGGGAAGGAATATGTGGGAAACACTGGTAAGGAGAAGGGACAGGATGATAGGACATCTGCTAAGACATGAGGGAATGACTTCCATGGCACTAGAGGGAGCTGTAGAGGGCAAAAACTGTAGAGGAAGTCAGAGATTGGAATACGTCAAGCAAATAATTGAGGACGTAGGTTGCAAGTGATACTCTAAGATGAAGAGGTTAGCACAGGAAAGGAATTCGTGGCGGGCCGCATCAAACCAGTCAGTAGACTGATGACAAAAAAACACATAACGTGACCATGCCTGTGAATTACATTAAGGGAAGGACCTTATTCGAAGATTTTGGACTTTTTCAGAGATTGCGAAGCTTAGCAACTGCAGTAATGGCAAAATATCCATTTCATTCTGTTCTTAAACACAGTAAATCCCGTCCTGTTATATTCCATTAACTCATCAGTTTTCCTCCGTTCCTGAGAATTTAAGATTTTGGAGTAATATCCTTTCAAAAATGACTATAGATTATAAAATTAGGAAAATGTGTTTTGCTTTGTCACTCGATCACTTTTCTGTAAGTGGTAACGACACGAATTTAAATAACTTTACCTACATCTACCGACCATGACCAGGATGGCAGGGCATTTATTACATACATACTATTTCCTTACACTGATCATGAATTTGCGGATTTCGCGCCCTCTGCCCGCTGACACTGACGTCACGCAAGAGATTCACTGTTACTGCAACGTTCTGTTTATGTAGGTCTTCTTCACCTCATTGTTTTCGCTGATACGCACAAGGAAAACAAACGAAAATGACACGCACTAGTGGTCACAGAACCAGACCTAGATGTAAATCAGGAACTCATCAAAGAACATAGATACGTTGCCATTGTAATGCAGGATGGCTTCGAAGTTCAAAGTGTTTTAAGTAAGGCCAAGAGGCTGTAGCTTTTTCTGTAAGTTAAATACGCAAAGAGCCTATTATACGTGTGCACGATTACACCTACTCAAGGGTGTAAGAGGAGTATCCAGCCAACTTGTGAAATAATTTTGGCCGCACAGCTTGAAATTTCGGTGCGTTACACCAGTTTCATACTTTGTTTGCAGCGTGGGATTTTTTATAGTCTCCGGATCGTACTAGTAATCATAGCTGCAGCCTCTGTATTCTAGTTTCGGTAGATGATGCCAATAATAGATATTCTTGCCTGGGGAATGCCTGATCCACATCCTGCTCTGGTTCTAAGACTAGTAGTGCCAAGCTGGCGAACCGGGTTCTAACACCACCACCTAGAGGTGGTGGTGGTACTAACCTCCCTCGTGTCATTTTTTTTTTCTTTTCGCTGTTCGCTTTATTTTTGTCCGTGTCGTGGTGTAACGTCCTTGTCAACAGTGATGTGTATGTTAGGGACCTGTAACACCATTTGATTCTGCACAACTGCTCTATTAGGAGCCGAAAGGAAGTGGCTTTCAAATGGGAACCGCAAACGTTTGATGACAAGTCGACAAATCAAACGAATCTTCCATCGTCTGGTGTATCATACACGGCATTGGTGACGGTGTGTCATATGATAGGAATAGCTTGTCGACTTACCTAATTTGTACAACTGGTAAATGAGATATGTCTTCTTGCCCGATATAGGTGTTCTTATGAGTGTGAATGTCATCACTCTTAAGAAAATGACGAAAACATAGTTTGTCATGTAAGTTGCAACAAATAAACGCACAGGTTTCACAATCACAGTTTCTCTATGCTCTGACAAAACATTTGTTTTTAACGTTTCTGAAGTTCTGTTCCGTTTTGGAAGTTTTGAATCTTGAATTCCTTTGTTGTAATATAGTTCACACTCGTTCGTTTTTCATTTCTGTGAGACGTCTATGTGGTATCTCGCATGCTCTCACTATTCATCACACTTGTGATGGTAACGTAGTCTTACCGTATGACTCATACACTGAAACACCAAAGAAACTGGTATAGGCATGCATCTTCAAATACAGAGATACGTAAACAGGCAGAAAGGGCGCTGCGGTCGGCAACGCTTATATAAGACAAGTGTCTGGCTCAGTTGTTACGTTGGTTACTGCTGGTACAACGGCAGGTTATCAAGACTTAAGTGAGTTTGAACTTGGTGTTATAGTCCGCGCACGAGCGATGGGACAGAGCATCTCCAGGCAGTGATGAAATTGGTATTTCCGGTACGACCATTTCACGAGTGTATCGTGAATGTCAGGAATCTGGTAAAACATAAAGTCTCCATCACTGCGGCCGGAAAAAATTCCTGCAAAAGCGGGACCAACGACTACTGAATAGAATCGTTCAACGTGACAGAAGTGCAACCCTTCCGCAGATTGCTGCAGATCTCACTGCTGGTACATCAACAAATGTCAGATGCGAACCATTCAACAAAACATCGATACGGGCTTTGGGAACCCAAGTCCCACTTCTGTGCCCTTGACAACTGCACAACACAAAGCTGTCTCGCCTGAGCCCGTCAACATTGAAGTTGGACTGTTGATGACTGGGAACATGTTGCCTGGTCGGATGAGTCGTTTCAAATTGTATCGAGCCGATTGGCGTGTACGAGTATGGAATCGATGGATCCTGCATGTCAGCAGGGGAGTGGTCAAGCTGGTGGAGACCCTGTAATTGTGTGGAGCGTGTGCAGTTGGAGTGACGTGGGGCCCCTGGTGCGTATAGATATGACTGACAGGTGACCCGTACGTAAGCATCCTGTCTGACCACCTGCATCCATTCATGTCCATTGTGCATTCCGACGGACTTGGGCAATTCCAGGAGGACAATGCGACGCCCCACATGTCCAGAATTGTTAGAGTAGTTCCAGGAACACACTTCTTGATTTAAACGCTACCGCTGGTCGCCGAACTCCCCAGACATGAACATTATTGAGCATATCTGGGATGCTTTGCAACGTGCTGTTCAGAAGAGATCTCCACCCCCCTCGAACTCTCACGGCTTTATGGATAGCCCTGCAGGATTCATGGTGTCAATTCCCTCCAGCACTACTTCAGACGCTAGTCGAGTCCATGCCACGTCTTGTTGCGGCACTACACGATATTAGGTAAGTAGAAAAGTTCCTTTGGCTCTTCAGTGTATAACCAATAAATAGTACACCTGCCAAGACTGCAGAAAGGGAACAAATATTGCAATCACCGGACTGACAGTTCACAATGTTATGAAAAAAATTTAAAAATAGCACGATGGCGTTTTGAACCTGGCTTGTCCGCTTGATTGTCCAACACCAAGACCGCTTACCTACAACGCCGTTGCTGTTTCAGGCTGCTCTTTGTTTTTGGTCCATTCACTGTTTCTATTTTGCTGTTTTTGCACAGTTCAGAAGGTGTACACCTTCCTCTTTAAATGCTTGATTTGTGTTCTTTGACGGACTATCCACTAGACAGCACAGGCTCGCACAGGTTAGAGAAGCATGGAGAACTGAATCAAAAAGATAGCGACATCATCATCCACTGTACCATCTTACAACTAAATCTGAGGGGGCTGCGATGGGTAGCTTCCCCTGTCAGGATGTCGCCCATTGAAAACATGGTCATTTGTTGCCGAAGGACTGGCATGCCACCAGTTAGCTACGATGACTGAACTCTGGCATAGAGCTGCAATAGCGTAGAATGACGTGCCCCCTACCCGTCATTCAAGCTTGGTATACTCGATGCCCAACCAGGGTTGGAGCAGTTGTTGCTGCCAAAGCTGAAAGCACGCACACTTTTGCAGCTTTCATATCCCAAATCACTTACAAACTTAATCATTTATTCTTCCTAGTACAGTGGATATGCACAAATAGTAGAATCTAGTTTCATGAAACTATGTAGTTCCAGATACCTTTTAAAGTCTTAAACTTGTGTGATGTATATACGCAGACTGAAGTGATTAATAGAAATTTGTACTAAGGCCAGGATTCGAACTTTGGTCTCCTGGATACAAGGCAGCTCTACTAAGCACTACACGACCCTGCACAGGGGCTTTGCATATATCATAGATGCTTGATACTTGGAAAGGTCCCTGGAACTATATAGTTCACAGCACATATGCTTGTGTTTCAGGCAGGATCACCTATTTCTTTCTATGTTGAGGTGGTATTCCTGTACAGTTGGGGAGCCTGTGCAATGCTTTGAGTTTAGGGGAGACACCAAGTGAGCTGATGCATGAGTGGAAATTCGGATTGAGGAAGGTGGTGTGCTAGGTTAGTCCGTGCAGCTCTTCAAAGCCACTGTGGTAGGGTGGCATAATGGGAGTGCATCTGCCTAGTGAGCAGCAGACCTTGGTTCGAATCCCAGACTTCTCCCAAATTTCCATTGATAAAAAGCTGGCATGGCTGCCCCTATTCACTTGTCAACTTTTGGGCCAAGGATTGCTTTATTCTCCTTCAGATTTACCAGGTCCTGGTCTCATCCTGATTGGGCTATGTTTAACAGGTTTACGTTTCAGTGGCACGTTTAGCTGTAAATTATTGGACCCAGTCGATTATAGTGAAGCGAGACTGGCCACTGGCACGTTCCAGTCTAGTTCAGTAAACACTGTGCTTGCCCAAGGGGATCTGCTCTTCAGTTCTGATGGTACCAACGCTTTCTTACTGATGCTATCACCGTCCAACAATTTCCTAATCCTTCTACTTATTGAATTCTCCATGTAAAGGGCATCGACTCCTCCCCTTCGTGACACCCATCTTCAAGTGGGGTTACCAGACGGAGTGCCCCTCGAGGCCCTCTGCCACATCTGCCTAATCTCTTAGATTGTGCTACCCATGTTCTTCAGGAGTATGAGTGCTACTGCCATTCACATAGGCACCTCTAAGACCATGGATAGAATGGGGTATGCTTCTACATCGTCCACCAGTCAGCAACATCAGTTGTTGCCAGGAACATGTTGTGGTTTTATGACAGAGCAGGTAGCTATGAACAAAGCCCTAAATGTTATTAAACAATGTCCCTCGACACATTTAATTTGTAATGGTTCAATGAGCATTCTCCAGGCTACTGATTGACGTTACTCATGTAACCTTGTTGTATTTGCTAGTCATGACCTTTCCTCTGACGTTAGTTGTATTGTATGCTTAGCTGTCATTCTCTCTGTCCCATCACGTGGGGTATCCCAGGGGATGAAACGGCAACCATTTGCCTAGAGAAGCGATTACTCGCCCGCCATTGGCTTTGACGATTCCAGGTGTTGATTCGCAGGTGCAAATAAGATCTCATTCGGAAGTGAAACATCTGGTGGGCTACTGCTTCCTCTAAAAAGCTCTGTACTGTCAACTACTGCTGCAAGGTGCTCCCGTTCCTCCCAGAAGAAATCCACAATCCTATGTCAACTCTGCACCAGTCATGCTATATTAACTCAGTTTTCTCCTTTGTAATTAGTCACCTCCATGTTGTGATTGTAGAGCATTACAGACAGTGTCTCATATCTTGGTGGAATACCCTCCTCGTTTGGCTCACTAGAAGTGTTAAGCATGGCCTTCCAGATTCCTTGCCTCTAATATTGGTAGATGACTCCTGGACTGTTGAACTGGATCTCCATTTTCTCAATGAATAAGTGATTTTCATCCTCACACACTAAGTTTTAAATTATTAGCGGAATGTGGGGGGGGGGGGATGGTCGGGATTGAGGTATCTCCCACTGCATGCTGGGTCTAGTATCCCTCGATCCTACCTCTCTTGCCAGCTGCGTTGGTCACCCCTCTTTTACTGTTTTAATTGCTTCTCGATGCAGATAGCCCCTTTCTCTGCCACCACCTGTTTTCCATTTTAGGGGTTGCACTCTGAATAATAGGTAGTGTTCTCCTCTTTAACAACAACAACAACAACAACAATTCGTTGGAGGTGGAATGGCTATGCAAGGGATGGCCCCTCATTGCACGCAGTCCTGGAAGATGCTTGCTTAGCCCCACATACCCACTGACCTCTCATTTTGTTGTTATCGCTCCATGTGATACCTGTTACATTTTTAGCCTTCCCACTTTCATTATGATGAATCATCTGGAATTATCCTGAGATGGTCTTTATCCATCATTGGATTTGGAGGGGTCAGATGTGAAGGGGTTTCTCTCATCACAGGTCAGCCTTGGGGAGAGACCTCGATTTTACCACTCCTACATACTTTCATAATTCGATCAAATTTCTAGGAGATGTTACTAACTCCAGATCAGCTACCTTTCGAGTGAGGAACTGATGTCCTCAGTGTTCCACTAAGTAGCCCTGGCCAACCACCCATCTTCATTTCATCCTCTACTCCAAGGGGTAGAGAGGGTATCCAGCACATTGCAGAGCTTTGGCTCTTCTCAACAGCCCAACACCAAGCTACACGACAGTGTAGTCTGGGTGAGTCAGTCGTCATTACTGTATGTGTAGTCTAGCTGAGAGACCTGGCATTGCCTGGCTATTCATTTAGTCCAGTCTTCTCTCAGAACATCTCCTCACCCACATTATTCTGCCACTCTCCCCCCTCTCCCCTCGTCACCACTCAGTCTATCTGGCCCTTCCCACTCTCCCTTCTGTAAACCATCTTCTCCTATTTGTGCCCCTCTCTTCCTTCCCCCTCCTTATCTGTCCATGTCCTCATCCTCCCTTTTATCTCCATGTGATCACACTCACCCAAATATACTACAAGGTTAAAAACCATCTTTATATCTCGTGAACTATCAGCTGTACATTAACATAATTTTGCAGGTACATCCAATGGCCTGTGTGCCTAGTATATGCAAAATGGGTTGTGAATAGAATTAGTAGTCAAGAGGTAATAAATTAAAACGTCAGGCATTGTGCAGTAGTTTTTTTTTGCATCTGAGTATTTGACGTATCTCCTGAACAATGTGCAGTACAAAGATATATTTTTGTCAGTACATTCAGTGGCAAATGTGGAGACTGTCTGTGAAAGTTTGAGTAATTAGTAGCAACAAAGTAATAAATTCAAACAGTTGGTGTGATGCAGTAGTTTTTCACACTTTGTGTTTGGCATCGTAAGACCTGCACTAAGTATCATACACTGATCTCGTAATTTTTCTGGTACATTCAGTGGTATGTGAGCGTCAGCGAATAGTAGTTTCTTAAAGGTTTGAAATAATGTGGACAGTTTGTTGCAGGTATCTAAGTGTTCTCAACTCAAATACTGGACTATTCACACGTCGTGGGCTATACTGCTTTCTGACCTCCCACCGCCACCCCATTGGCAGGTGGGTGGTTCTAACCCCCTCGGTGATTCTTTCTAGACAGTAAATGTGTACCAAGTTTGTTTGAAATGGGTCAGTGTTTTAGGAGATGTGATACATACATACATTTTTATATTTCTATGGATATATGGAGAGGAATTTCTTAATCCTCACTGTAAATGGCAGGGGCAGATTTCTGTGATACTGGAAACTGCAATTTATCTACAAAAGTTAAGTACTGAAATATTACGGACGGAGGAAATGGTGGCGCAAAAAACACAAGTTTGCCAAAATGGAGATTCTAACTACTACTGGAAAAGAAAGACAATCGGGCATTGCTTATCTCGCGAAAACTTACTGAAGACATTCCGAAAACCGACATCAGCCCCTTTTAGACTGAGAATATTGTTAGCATAAAATCACACACATTGATGAACATCTGAAATTGAAAAAATGTGCTGCTCTACTTACACGTTAAATTGTGCTATTAACTTAATTACTGGTTTCAAAAATTACTAAATTTACAAATTAACATTTGTTCCATTTTTCCACTCACTGTTTAGCGGCATGATTTTCTGTAGAAAGTAACAAATTGCAAAAATCTAACTGCACAGAACCGAGCTGTTGGAATACTTGATCTAGTAGGCGCCTTTGGTGATCAGATCAATAGAAATTTACTTATGTTACTACCTTTAAGTTACAGTAAATCCTTAACCTTCGTTTTTACGAAGGGCATTAAATAAACGAACACTTTTCTGCGTTTCGGTTGAAAAAATGCGGTATTTGTTGTTGGACACCATGAAATATTCCCGCTTCAGGCCCCGTAGTTTCATGAAGTCCCGATAGGTGGCAGCGCTATACGTAGCCTCCGAAATGGCGTCACAACGGAGGTGCTTTTCAAGCGGAGCTGTCATTGAGTTTGATGGCGGAAAACCAGAGCATCGCAGATATTCAGAGGTGCTTGCAGAGTGTTTGCGGAGACATGGTAGTGAACAAAATCACGGTGTGTCGTTCGGCGAGGAGTTTGTCACCGCAACAAGGTCGCACAAACTTGACCGATCTCCCTCGTGCTGGCCGGCCTCTCATAGCTGTGATTCCTGCAATGGTGGAATGTGCGGATACTCACTGGATATCATCTGCGTCTCTCTCTAAAACTTCGCTGCACAACTGGACGGCTCTGTTGGTAGTGCTGACAACTCGCCCACTAGCAAGATGTCGACTCCGACGTCTACCAGTCGAGTGATACCATGAGGGCATACAGCCCCTCCTCCTCCTCCTCCTCCTCCCCCTCCCCCCCCCTCCCCCCCTCCCCCTCCCCCACCCCCCTCCCCTCACCGCCACAGTGAGGAGGTGTAAGGTCGTCACATGGAACAGAGATTTTGTTCCCAAAAGAGTGAGGAATTACATGGTGTACTGGAATCCTACATTATAAATCTGTCTTCAGAAAAACGTTTCAGAATAAATCGCGCGAAATATCTATGGAACTAGGAAATAATAGCTCTTTTAGGGATGCACAGTTATTCATACTCTCCAGCTCCGTACGTGAATGGATCGGGAGTAAATCCTTATGGTACAATAGTACTTGTCCTCTACAACACGCTTTTCTAGCAAAGCGTTGTGTAGATTAAAATGTGCAGTTATTCTAGAGCTAGTACTGTTCAACCTGTGGAATGTTCTATCCTAACGCACTGTCTAAAAGATAAAATTGCTACTGCACGTTTGACAGTTGTACGGTTAACCTGTAGTTGAAAAAGAAGGAAAATAGGAGTGGATGTTAAAGCTCAAGACGTGCAACATCGAGCGAAACTGAATGACTCCTGGGAATTTTTACCTGTCTAAATGAAATACATTTTCTTCTGAATTGTTTTGTGACGACTGGGACACATTTTCAATCGGATGTATGCGAAAACAGCGTGATGTCAGTTTGAAAAAATGTGAGGATGTCCTGAGAAATGGTGCGAAGTAAAACCGGGGGACAAAGAGAGATAATGGCAGATTTATAATAACGGTGATCCCAGCTAGGGGAACAAGTTTTCGTCTGTGGGCTTTGGATGTGTTGCACTTCAGGCGAGACGCATTCAGTCACTGTTATCAGTGAACAAATCGGCTGGAAGGCCATGCGTTTTTATAGGTATTCCTGTTGTAGGCGTTTATGGCGCTCTTGGTGACGTCAGCGCTTGAAGTGTTCCTACTCTACATACGGAAGAGAACATTAGCTAGTGTTGTGCGCGCCGTGTCGAGTGCTGCACTGTCGCGCGGGACACCTTTGTTTAACTTTCCTGGCATCTTGTTCCTTATGGCCATAAATATTGCGTCTTTGTGTGCAGGTCACAGCAACGCAGAACCCGGCGTGTGCAAATTTCCGATACTGCAAACTGTCGCGGACGACGAAATGAGCACTGACTATTTGACACGGGCTCTAACCCCCTCATATTTTGTGAGAACATGGCCCATTCGACAGCCCGTCAAAGACTGAACACAGATCAAGCATGAAAACAGGAGGGTGGTGCTATGAACTGTGAAAAAAGAAGGAAAATAGAAGCAGTGGATGTTAAAGCTCAAGACGTGCACCATCGAGCGAAACTGAATGACCACGGTGTCGTGGTTTTGTGATCACGATGTTGGACTGCGAAGGGGAGTTCCGTTTTCCAACATCCCTCACGCCCCACTTTTTTCACAAAGTTATGAACATTCCGTCCGGTCATTTGACGTGGCTTTCTCCTTCTGCAGTCTTGGGAATTGTCATTAAACATTGGTTATAGAACGAGTCCTATGGTAAAGTGTTACCGTCGCAACTAAATGTTACAATTAGTGAGAAATGCTACATAGCCCTCCCACAAAAATGAAAAAAACAAACTGGTGTGAACTATGTTGCAACAAATGAATGCAAGAGACATAACTTCCAAAACGGAACATGAGTGTCATATGATGTGGTACCTGGGTAGAACAAATAGGAGGTATGTACGTCTGGAGGTCCCTTTCTTACATCCCACTGTTGCAGACGGACGTTACACGACGAACACACACATCACGCAGTTCATAATTTTATGTAAAAAATAAATGGACACGAAGGAAATTTGAACACAGATCTCCCCCTTCCAGCACTGAGACCACACAACCATGACACCATGGCTAGTCAACTTTGCCCGATTGCACTGGAGATAGGTCCAAAGGAACGGTTCATCAAGATGAACAGAACGCGTGAGAAACGAATTCTAAGGAACGGTCTTTCATAGTTCACTTCGGTTGCGGCTTTCTACTTATAGTTCCTGGGAACGGCACGTCGGCCGGTCTCGTTCCAGCCTCGGTCCCGCTCCCGTCTGTCTCGGTCCCGTCCTTCGCGTGGCCACTCGTCGCAGTTCCACTGCTGAAAACTTACGTGGTATGTAATACATAAATCTTTCCAGGTAACAAAACAGCATATCAGCTTACTTCACTATTTCGATAAACAGCAGAAGAAATACTTGTAAAAAGGCAAGATTTTTTATTGCACATGCAAATGAAGTCGGCGCGGCATACACGAGTGGCCATTTTCCGTCTTTTTTTTTATCCAAGGTAAAAGAGAATGTTCATTGTTATGTAAGGCAGACCGACTTACAATCGAATGAAGCCCGCGCTCCATAATAGTGTCTGGTGTCACATTTTGTAAAGAGAATATGGTAACTTCTACAATATTTCAGTATTACAGGGTGGCGCACGAAAAATCGGCCCCGAGTGTTAGACTGCCCATTATTGCCCACCAATCCCCATCTGTTGTTTCGAGGTTGTTGTTTGCATTAGCTTATTTCTTCACTGCCTAATTATTAGTTGTTTATCTATTCTGCTCGTAGCGGTCAACAAATGGTGCGCAATTGGAGAGCAGTCTGTACTCGGGGCCGGTTTTTTGTGCGCCACCTTATGTTATTTCACTGTGATCAGCCACATAACGCTACAATTGGCTAAATGAGAGGTTTTGCATAATCACGAAGTGTGAATTCTGTTATGAATAAGAACTCTGTACTCCAGGGGGGAGGTAAGTGCTCCCTCTTGGCGCCTTCCATCTTCAGTCACGTATGCTACTAATTTTCAATTCCAAAAAAAGAGCGATCACCAGTGAACTAGTTCCCAAGGATGAACGAGTTTGCCCATCTCTACGATGCACGTCTTGACCTTGGACCGTTCACTGTTTCTATTTTGCATTTTTTTTCACAGTTCGGTGCACCTTCTTTCTGTTCTAATGCTTGATCTGTGTTCAGCTTTTGACAGGCTGTCCACTGTGCCGTCTTACCACAAAATCTTACGGGAGAGCTGATGGAGAGCTTCCCTTGCGAACTATGTCCGCGACAGTCACTCTCTGATTGCTGCGAATCTGTTTCTCGATTGGCTGGCCATTGTCGCCTATGGTCGATGTCGATGGCCTATCTTCACGATCAGCATCATCACCCACGTGTGTCTGGCTCTGTTAACATTGTTGCCACCCTTTCACTATAGGTAGGACGCGACATTTCGTCCATACGTCACGAGAATTTCAAGGTGAATCTGTGTGCAATTTAGACATTTTGCCCAGAATCACCTTACTGTCCCGCGTAGTTCAGCTCTGCAGTACGTTTCCGGATAACGCGCCATTTCACTCCGCCCCACACCTCCCCCTGTGATGCACCTTCTATCCGTACTGCAGCAGAAAAGTGTAAAGGAAACTGTCTGACAATATCTCTCTTTCTTGCGCAGTCTTCTTACCGTGGACGACATGTGACTACTTCCTGAAGTTATTTCGTACCTTCCAGGGATTTCATTATTTGTACACAACGTAATTTTAATCGGCGTTCGTTCATGGTGTGAAGGATAAATAAAATGCATGTATATTTGTACCTGATTTTTGTGTAACTGAGTGATCAGGGAGGACTAATACTGAACTCGACGGCACGTGCTGCTGGTAATCTACGAGTAGTAGGTTAATTGAATAAGTTCAAAATTTTTGATTTACTGAAGAAAGCTACAAAGTGAGGAAATTCGACAGCATAAATCACGAGAGCAGGGCCGGATCTTTGTAGACAATGGGCGAATGGGTCCAACAGCACAAACAATTCAAAATATGAAACACTAATTTCTCCAAAGAGGTCACTCGGAATTCTTGTATGTTAGCATCAGCAGAGATTCAACTGCACTTAGCCCCGTGTTATGAAAGAAACGATACTTGTGTTATTTCTCTGTGATATAGACATTAATAGCTTAGTGGGGACACTGAGCAATATTCTGGTAATGGTTTGACAATTGTGGGATATTTGAATATTTTGAATCACACTTTAATTACGGTTAAAGTATTTTTTAGGATGTATTTTGAGTAACCGAAGAATTCTGGCTCCCTTAACTAGGATCCACATTTAAAAACTAAATGGCACAGTGGAATTTCGTTGCATGGAGTGGAAATCGACCCCAGACTAACGCCTGCAGCGTGCATTGCTCTACCACTCGAACCATTTTAGCGTACCCGGTTCCCAGACTGAAAGCCTTGTACTACGATAGATGGCCTCCTGTGTATCTCATTTATCAGCACCCGAAGAGAGGACGGGAAGGCAGAGAATATCTTGCCCGCTACCTATGCATTGGCTCCAGAATAAAATGTCTCGTCACTGCAATTAAATAATTGTTTTCACTTCAATCTTCTATCGTTAAGTACAACAAATTATTCTTCGGTGGTGATAACCTCTTCGTGTTTCTATGCTCAAATGTACTAACCTAGAAGCACGTTAAAACTGCTAAAGCAGCAACATCGCTCGGCATGAAGCTGTTAAGATATTCATCCGCTACGCAACTCGGCAGTAAGTTAAACTATTATGCTTCAAAAACACGTCTATACTGAACAGTGTCACAGTTTGCCGCACATCAGAGATGCAGTTTACTTACGTACGTCGACAACACCAAAACTTCGCCACTGGTATTATACTAAAACACCAATAAAACTTCATAGATGCGTTGGTGAAACATAACTAAACAGGTCATATGTTGGTAAAGAAAACGTCGTTGTTGAACTCATCGACGACACTAATCAAACTCAAACAGCAGACTTATTGATTCGGGCACTGTAATATGATCCTCGAAAGCATTTGGTGGGTTTCCAGTGCACGCTATGTTGCCGCAATGCTTCTCTAGCTAGTCACGTTTCATGGCAGCATATTCAGATAAAAATCTGAAAAGCATGGATCGTTATGGGATGGACACACTTTAATAAAAAGGATATATAGATTGTGATTCTTGATCCGTTGTGAAGTCGGATCCGGCTCGCCTCGACAGGGTACCTAACGAGTCTTCATTTAGGTTTGGGGACTAGAGAACAGAGTAATAAGGCGAGAGTCTCATCAGTCATGGATAACGATATAGTAACCTTTCACTAGCAGAACATACTGGGTGCACACTTCGCGCCCTTCAATTTTTCCAATAAAACACTGGGTGACCTTGTGCAAGGCAACAGATTCTTCATTAATAGGAAAACTGAATTAGTCATGTATGTCAGAATTAAAAGCAAGTCAGTTCCTTCCCAGAATGAATTTTCGTTCTGCAACGGAGTGCAGAGCCATATCAAGGAGGTTCTGCGCTGCCGCCCGGTCCACCGCCTGTCTGTCCCCCCCCCCCCCCCCCCCTCCCTTTACAACTTTTTTAATTAGTTTTATTTAAAAATCCATTAGTGAAAAAATTATTTAAATGAAGTATGTTGATGAAAATATTGTAAACAAGTACTTAAATGTATTATTGTAGTAAATAAATTACAAATTATGTAAACCTCCTAAAAAGGAATTGAGGCACTAAGAACTGTAAGGATGAAAAGCACACTGTGGTAGATTTTGAGATTTTGGAATGAATGTATGCATGCTCCTAACTTACGTTAACCTTCACGTAAACCAGTTTCATCTTTACTCTAGCCCACAGGATGCTTAGGAGGAATGATCAGTATTAACACATAAGACAGGAACGACCATTCGAAACAAAAAGTCTAGTACAGATAGGGTCTAAAATGTATACCTTAAGAGCTGTGTGTACTTCATTAGAAGAGATTTCACAACAGTTAAGATGAATAAGTACTCGTAACTCGTAAGGTATGCATTTAGAGCCTATGTTTACCAGATATCTTTGTGTCGAATGATCGTTCCTGTCATCCCTGAATATTGACCATTCGTCCCGGGCCACCCTGTATGGCAAATTTTACTAAAAGCTGCCTCAGCGATTTCTCTGATACTTGGATATGGGTCCAAAGCAAAGATCATAACTTTGTTGCTCTGCGCTGTTCAATTGTCACTAGCGTTGCCAACGTAACTCAGTGTCTACATCACGTTTGTAGCAGTACTTCGCAACTATAGGAAGATTGGCAATATCGTTTTGCGTGTCTAGAGTGGCGGCGCTTGAAATCTTCATACGAGGTGGTAAAATCCCTGGAGCCGATCCTGAGTCACGCTCACATCAGCTAAATACACTCTGGTTTTGTGATATGTTCCAGTTGAATTACGTTCAGTATATTTCCTGTAACTCGCAATACAGTTCCTGCACAATGGCGCAGTGCTAAAATATTTGTTCGAATGCAGCCTTCACATATGAGCGCAACGAGATCAGTTACGACACTGGGCGGAAACGTTAGTTCAGCATTTCACTGCATGAGCGGCTTACAACCGAGAATTAATTTTATGAAATCTGATTGCGGTCGCAAAAACCTGCGACCACACGAAGTCGAGTAGAGTGTAACCTACAAGAACTGGATCACAGAAATGGGCTTATCAGGCCATTGCATTAGGAGACTCGTCTTGGCGTCCTTGCCCTCTTGCTCTGATTCTTCGTGGCGCAAATAGAACTATAGCGCTTCTCTCTCTCTCTCTCTCTCTCTCTCTCTCTCTCTCTCTCTCTCTCTAATCAATAGTCATTGGGAAAAAAGGTGTTCAGTAACAAATGAAACTTAGTTTTACAAACAATCCTGTTGGATGAACATCCGCAGCTGAGCATTAACCAGAGGTTGAAAATACCGCTTCAGTTGCAAGGTTCTTTTATCATGACACGACCGATTTCGGGCTTTCATAAGCCCGTCTTCAGGTATAACTCGGTGCTGTGCCCCCCGTACGCCGCGGTGGACGTGTACAAGGCGCGGTGTGCTTCCTATGAGTGCAGTACAGGAAGTTTTGTAAGTACGTATGTTTATTACTATAAACGAAACAGTGCGATTAACAAGCCTCCCTGGGATTCATAGATTTCGAGAAAGTTTTTAACTAAGTTTCAATAAAATTTGTGCTGACAGCACGTGAGACAAAGCACTGATCTTAGTATATTGATGGATATAATTATGTGAATCGGATCAATCAATTTCATGACTACAGCGAGAAAATAGAAAGACGACTGAGGCAGAGAAATTCGGTATCACAAAAACTGTTATCAGTTCTGGTAGCAGTTTCCAGATCATTAAACTGTGTTAAGTTTCAGTGGAACATAAACGGGCTGCCTATGTTTCACTAAGGACAGTGATACTGTTTCTATAGTACAGATATTTTTACGCTGATTGAAAGATAATACAACAAATTTAAAATGGGACTCAATCTCAGTTATAATTAAGATAATGAA
This sequence comes from Schistocerca nitens, assembly GCF_023898315.1. Taxonomy (NCBI): domain Eukaryota; kingdom Metazoa; phylum Arthropoda; class Insecta; order Orthoptera; family Acrididae; genus Schistocerca; species Schistocerca nitens. Next base: position 297,499,845 of record NC_064618.1, on the reverse strand, counting down.
TGGCACTTTCTTTTCGACGTGCTCGTAAGTTTCCAGTCAATTAATAGAACCATATGAGTATTTTGAATTAGTGGCAATTATCTGGATGGGAGGAACAGAAATTCAGTAAAATCTACTAGAATGCTTCTGGTAAATTAAACTAAGCTTGCGATGTGTCTAAAGAGGAAAATTTGAAACAGATGTACGCTATGAATTTTTGCCGACGGTAGGTGGAGACTGATTTTCAGTGATGAATCAGAAATTAGGGATTACTCAGTAAGCAACATGGGAGTTGTAGGTTGTTAATTCCAGGCAAACAAATGGATCGCGCACCAGACAAGATTGGAAGACGTAATTATGATGGTAATGAAAATGAAATGTTTGTAGGCGGAACATTGTGGTATGCGAATAGCTGTTTGATGGAGCAAGGAAATTTTTTAATGAAACACAGTGGTGGATGCTTGAGTGGGGAGGAGGTAGAGAGATGGTTGATGGTTGTCGACGCCGACGCCGCTGCCCCTTTTAGAAACTGAGTGCTCATATCAGATTGTGAAAGTGGTTTCTCCCTTGAAATATAACACCAGCCACTAAACAGGACGAACCCGCAACGCAGTATGACTACCGGTACACACATACGAGTATAAAGTTAAAGAGATAGCAAAACTTTCGCAAACCGCAACCAAAACAAGGATTACTACTCGGCAGTTAACACAACTGAGAACTGAATTAGAAGGTTGGCTGCAAACACCGTAGTATACTGCCTCAGTGTTACAAATTGTATCTTATAGGTTTAATGCTGAGCGGGACTAAGGTTTGCCATTTGTGGCCTACGCTGCCTAATAACCTGAAAATTGAGGGCTTGTGTGGGTGGATACAGCTTTGATGACATCTGTCGCCACGTGTCGCGAAAGTCAGCATTAAGTCTAATTATATGTTGTAATAAGTTCTACTTCATCTCGTGTCAAGGTTCTTAGGAGTAGCAGTTGGAGTCTCTGGTGATGCACTCTAGGAAACGAGTGTATCAGTTAAAATTCAATGCTGATGAATAGCCTACGAGTAAACAGGAGTAATAAATATCGTTTTTGCTTACTGAATTGCTGATACATTTATGAGCCGTCGTTTCGATTAAGTAGCTTGGGTGCTATGAAGCGATTTGATGTGGAATACGCAAAAGCTGTTCCAGAGAGGACGAAGTCAAGATTTCCGTTTGGTGGAGAATTTTAGAAATTTGTGGGGCCTCTACAAATATCATCGCTTGCAGGAGTCTTAAATTTCCTCATTAATGTTGAAAATCCACGGGTTCCATTCAGCCTACACTGCACGCCAGTATGGGAATGACTGTTTTGTTGTACAGGACGAATAAAGCTTGATGTACTTTGTCCCTACGGCGCGATTCCTTGCAGACTAACAGTGCAAAAAGGTCTCTTAACAAAATTTCGCCCCGTGCATATTTTTGGTATAATACGGATGTCAAAGTTTGGCAACACTGTAATCACATGTGCGAAAAAGTCCTTTGGTTTAATACTGTATCACTGCGCTCCCTAGTTAGCACATGGTTAAAGTTTTGCTTTAGAATAGTTAGTGTTCTATTCCAGGCCTAGCAACATTTTTCGTTTATGATCAGCCCAAAATGCTTGAAGCATACTGTTTTCTTCTTTTAAAGCTGGTGGTAGCAATTATTAGCCACACACATGACTTAGGTTGAGCGACCATTACCTGTCATAGGACGGGAATACCTACAAACCCTATCAATGTGAAGATATACATACTACGTTCAGTAAGAGTGGCTACTTGTAACATTGCAAATACAGTGTCGGTGACCGCATGTCTTTCACAAAAGGTTTCAGATATCCCTGGAACATGCTTCGCCAAGAGCAGGATGGAATCGCGCTACCGCTTCTTCCACGTTTATCGGCGCAGTTAGTGTTGAATAGTTGCACATGTTTAGGATAAGATCTGCTGTATTTTCCGTATAACGATAAGAAGCCAGATACCATATCACGCAGGCTAAAACTAGAAAATGAAATTTTGAAAAATTACGCCTAAACTCGGAGCCGAAGTCTCGAACTCGGATATTCCAACAAAAAATCCTGTCCACAGCAATAACTAGGCAGCACAGCTACACAGCATTCAATCAAGGTATCCGTACATATTAGTGTTAGCAAATCGCATTTCTTTGACGTCTATTTTTTCCGAAAATATGCACGACATGAAATCTTGTTAGACATTTTTATACTGTTAGTATGCAAGGAATCGTGCTGTGACGTCAGTGTGTGCTAATTTGATTCATATTCTATAAAAACGACTCTGCAGATGTTATTACAGTATATATTAAATAAATTTGTCACTATCGCCGAGTTACGAATCAACGAAAAAAGAGAATCTGCTGTAAGGGCAGAGATAGCTGCTCAGCACTGAATTAGACGTTTCTGCTACTCAGTATGATCTAAGGTAAACACAGAAAAATGGACTAACTCTGGGAACCGTACTTGCACCACAGCTTTGCGACACACGAAGAACCACTTAATTTATTCAAGAATTCGGTGATTCGCTTTCACCGATAATAAGACAGTGGCAGCTCAGGGACGCATTTTTTGAAGAATTAAAAGCGAAGCTGACTAAGTGTCTTTGTAACATCCCTCGTTGCGTTATGACTAAAAAATCTCGGACCACACTCATGCTTGTGCCGTTCATCTCAGAAACAGACAAGGCGCAAAAAGACAGTGAGGTAGCGTCAACTACAGTACAGCGACACTGCAAAACACTTGACGTAAGTGTGAAATTGGACAGAGTTCTTACCTTTAAACAGCAGGGAATGAACAGAGATATGAAAATATGTGATCGGAAATCAGTCTGCAACTGTAAGTACAACGTGGGATGGCCATACGTTGGGGCTGCAAACATCAGCTCTAGCAGTGACTTTCTCTGAAGCGGAATACGTAACGTAAGTGTGGGAACCATACTCATGCCATACAGTTCGAGGTTACCATCACGACAGAGCGCATTGCCAGCGTGCCTCAGACCGACTCCCACAGATAAAATGTAGCTGATTTGCATAACAGCTCCACACGAGACAAGAAGCAGCAGATCGAACCAGATGACAGACGAGCGCCACCCTCTAGGGACACAAGAAGCAGCCTTCGATACTGGTAAAGAGCGAGCTTTCTAAACATATTCGTGAGGAACAAGGACTGAAACTGTGATGGTAAACTAGTATGACATCCCCTCAGAACTGTCAGAGGGAATGCTGACTAGCTGAGCGCTGCAATACACTATGAACTTTCAGCCGACTGACAGAGGTCTCAAGTTGAAAGGCTAACCTCGTTAGATGAGCATTCAGAAATAGGAATGACAAATGTACTTGGGTTCTGTACCAAAACGCTGAACACCACCTGAACCATACTATCATGACCATCAGTTGCGCACAAGACCATCTTTACGGATACAGACAGTGCCTTAAATGTGGCTCAACATTAGGCCGTTGCATTTGCGTTTCATCTTCTGCTTACTATTATGCGTGGATTGTTGTTCCACAGACCATATTTTTTTTCTATCATTGTTTTTAACGGTGTTGTAATAAGTAACCTGATCCGGATTTAGCTTGGAGTTTCTGAAATTGTTTGGTTCAAGGACTTGACATCGTATTCTTAGCAGCCATGTTACTATCTACTGTTATACAATCTTACAGTGAAGAACTGGCTGTAGTTTCTGTGCAAAGCTTTTACTGATTTTAGGTACGTCTACTAGAGCAGAGGCTGCTTTACATGTTACGACGTTCGCGAGATTCGTATTAAATGCTAGTGAATAAATTATTGGATAACGAAGTGTAGACTGGAGTTTCAAATGTCTGTATTCCTTCTTGGCATTATTGTGACTTCGGGTTGTTGGTTAAGAATATACCAAAAGGCACCTGCTTATGAGAGAAATAGTTTGTAACTCTGGAAAAAAATCAGTATGAATATTTGAGAATGCTGACGAAACGGAACTTGCACTGAGTACTAGTATAATATTCGTTACAGAAAGAGCTAAAGAATAAATTTTTCCTTTAGCGTAATACGTGAAGGGGACTGAAAGACAATAATTGAAACCCACTGTTAAAATTTAATATGGTGCTGTGACAGTAGACCGTGGTACCGTTAAGTGTTCCTGTGAAACACCACCTTTAATAATGAACACAGAGGTTCTTTATCTTGTCAGGAAACATGTGAACGCCGAAAAGGAAACTGCTCTCAGACGTGATATATTCGTTTCCATAAATTTCCTCAAATTAAATAACAATTTTCCAAATCACTTGGAGTGCTAGGGATGTAAGTAAATGGAATCTAAATATTTTCTCTTTTCGAATGTATCGGAAGCGAGCAGATTGCTTCACAGTTCACTACACACTGTTACGTATATTTGTGGTTCTAAAATATTCAAAAGACGTGTATCTATTTCTATTAACAGCAATTCATTACAATATAGCGTAAATAACGGCCGTCGTTGACATCAGTCGAAATTCTCAAATTTAATACTTCGGAGCCGGTGAGGAACAACGTCCGTTACTCAGACCACCCCCATAATTACTTGTATTGCTATACGAAACGAAAAACTGTTTTTAAGTTTTACGAAATTCCATAAATCATGTATACAGTAAATGACGCTGAAACATAAATGTGCCTGTGTGCGGACTGACGGTTGTTGCTGTCAACCCGAAAGGATGATAAACGAGCGTATTAGCTACCATCAGATTCTTTCAAAACAGCAGATTAAACCAAATCCGTTGCAAATTAAATTAATTTTGTATTTGAAAGACTGATAAATTTAACATGTTCAAGCATATCCCCAGAATGAAATGCCGGGTTCCCGGGTTCGATTCCCGGCGGGGTCAGGGATTTTCTCTGCCTCGTGATGACTGGGTGTTATGTGATGTCCTTAGGTTAGTTAGGTTTAAGTAGTTCTAAGTTCTAGGGGACTGATGACCATAGATGTTAAGTCCCATAGTGCTCAGAGCCATTTGAACCAGAATGAAATGAGATGTAAAACACATGAAATAATTATATAGCGAAACATAATTTGTTCGTAATGGTAAGCTTGCAAGACCGGTAGTTTGTTTAAAATACATCACGGTTGCCGTAATGCGAACAAGTGGTGGTCGCATTTGGTGGAATACAAACTTAAGTATTCTACAGCACCGTTCGTGAGTAAAGCTACTAGAGGGTAACCAGACACATTTGTCCGTACCTGCGTCACTTCCGAACATTCGTTAATTAAATTTGTGACAGCCCCATAATATATTTGAATGTGCTACAAGCGTAACACTACCTCTATTCAAGTCCCATTTGTAATACAATGATTTTCTACGCTACCATCTGACACGTGTTTTGTTAGGTGCCTAGACGACAGCGAAATGACGAGTTTCAGTATGGCATCAAGTGGGAGTTAATTCGTGCTGCCAACATGTGCCTAAGAGTCAGTTTATAGCCCTGTTTCCTTCTCCTTAAAGTACGTACTATTAGTATGCGTGTACCGAAGTACTCTTCGTAGATTTCTGTGTAATACAAGATCCTGAATATATATTATGATTTTATCAGGAAATATGTTATCTGGGAAAAAATGTTAGAAGCGATATTTTGTTCCCAGTTTGTCCTGTAAACCAGCAAAATGTTAGTAAAATTTTGTGTAGGGGGAATTCGCTGATCGCAGTTACATTTAAAGTGTGGTAGGGGACCTTTGTAAGCAGCTAGTCATCTAAGGCCTATAGAAGCTTCCAGATCTATACTACGTAAACACTTTATTTACTGAGGCTATTAACAGCTATAACGTGCCCAATTTCGATCTGAAAATGTGAAACTTTTGTTGTATGCATGCACTCAGAGGCAAATACAAGATTCATAATCCGTTACTAAATTGGTCATGACACTATTGTCACAGTTCAGAGACGCTTCTACACTGTTCGAAGGAATCAGGGGAACACGCGTCAAATCCGGCGTGTTAAATCTCTTTTGACTCAGGCGGTACCTGTGGTGTCATTGGTTTTGTTATGCAGTAGTGTAAGGCGACCCTTCAGAAGGTAGGGTGTACTGGTGTCTCAGTGTTTTCTGGTGAGGCACCCAGATCGCAGTTGTCGTTTGTGGACGTTGTATTCAACCAGGCACATGCAATGCGACATCTTGATACAGTGCAAGTTGCAAGGGCGGTCTGTTTGATCCAAAAAGGATGAACTTTCGGTCGTGTTACTGCAGATGCCAATGACTTTCAAAGTTCCATCCATAGGTTGTGGACACGCTACAGGAAGACAGGTCAGTACAGAAGGAGAGTTGGACAAAGTCGCCTAAGCCTTACAATCGCACACGAAGACCGATATCTGACCATCCGCGTTGCGGGGCGTCGTACAGATACCGCCAGGGGACTGGAAGACTGTCTCGGAAAGGTCAAAGGAGCCAATGTGTCGTATTAGATTGTAATGAACGGGTTACGAGATAAGACCTTACAACCCGTACGTCCTGTTAGAGTACCCTGCTTGACGCATCCTGTAGCTCGCCATGAGCTTTGCCATTCCCATGTGAACTGGCAACTTAGTCTCTGCCGAAACGTCTTACTGACAGATGAGTCGATATATACCCAGACGAAAGGTGATGCCCGTGCTCGTGTGCAGAGACCCGTGGTGAGAAGTACGTGCCAAATGTCGTCCAGGAAATACATTTCCCAAGGGTCTGTGACGTAATGGGGAGGCTTCAGTGTTGACAGCCACACAGATCTTGTCGTTGTCTATGGCCACCTTACCACCAGGCAGTGCATCGAACAGATCCTATTGGATCATGTGGTGGCTGCAGCATACGGTGGTAGCCCTGAATTCCTTCCAATGTCGTGGTCTGTGTGGCGGCAGTCAGCAGGGATGGCTTGTGAAGCCTGGACATTGTGAAGTACTAGAACGACCGGCGGTGAGTCTTGACCGAAACCCCATCATGCATATGTAGAACATGCTTGACAGGCGTGTTTGTGGTCGTCCTGTTCAACAACACTCTCCAAGAACTCCGATGGACCGAGCGCGGTGGCGCAGTGGTGAGCACACTGGACTTGCATTCGCGATGACAACAGTTCAAACCCGCGTTCGGCAATCCTGAGTTAGGTTTCCCGCGATTTCCGTAAATCTCTTAAGGCCAATGCAAGGATAGTTCCTTTGAAAGGGCGGCTGACTTAATTTCCCATTCTTCCATAATCAGGAGGGACCGATGACCTTACTGTTTGGCCACCTCCCCCAAATAAACTAACCAACCAAATCTCATAGGCTCTTATTGAAGAACGGCAACGGTTATACGGAGCATGTCAGGCAGTGATAAAAGCTCACGGAGGCAAAACACGTTATTACTGAAGCTCTCAAAGTCGAATGAAAACTATTCAGGATGACAGGATTAATGATTATTTCCACTATTTTTTCTACACCTGTGGGGCATTTCAATTCTTTTTATGTAAACTATCGAGGATGTAACTATGTTTTGTTGTGTCCTTAATGTGTGAAAGATAACGGTACCATTTGGTAACATATCCATTCCTTAATTATTACTCAGTGGATAATGGCAGAGGGCCAAAATAATGTTCCATTAATTCTTTTGAACAGTGATTAATATTTTATCGTGGAATAATCATTCTGGACATATTATGGTTTTATTACTATTAAAAAAGAAACAGAGGTTCGTACTAATAACAGAGACAATCATAATCATAGATCGTTCTGCGACAATGGAAAACTTGACAATTCAGACTCGCTTTTATATATAAATTGTTTCTAGTAGAATTTGTACTGCACTCATAAATTAAGCTAATAAAGGCAGAACTGGTAACTTAAAGACGCGTACCAAGGGACAAAATAACAGCTTCATTGGAGTCGCCATATAATAGCATCAATCTGTTGATTTTATCACGAACCCCAGCACAGCAAATACTGCATTTGCCAGCAATACTGCCTGCACCACCGGAAAGTGCACTGCACAGAACGTAATGGACATTAACTCGTCATGCTAGGTTACACATAGTTTCATTTTGTGTAACGAGCCACCCCCACATTGTGGTTATGGAGCTTTACATACAGTAGCACATTACTTGGTGGAATGCTCCCGTCTTTTGGCCCTCGGTGTTAAGTATGGACTTCAGGAGTCAGTGCCTCTAATACTGGTGGACGAATCACGGACGGTTGATTTGGTTCTTAGTTTTCTCCGTGATAGTGGTTTTTATTCTCAGTCATAAGGTTCTAATACAGCTCTGGAGCGGAGGCAGGGTGATTGAGGATGGGGTGCGTCCAGCTGTATGCTACGTCTGTAGGTTCCCCGACACTACCTCCTTGACCAGGCTACTCTTCTATCCCTCTTTAATTTGTTCTAATCACATTTAGATTCAGTTTGTCTCCTTCCTGGCACACCCAGTTTTCTATACTAGGTGTAGCACTGTTGAAATAGTGGGCGCTCCTGACTGTGATGGATCAGGCTGGGGTGGTAGAGCTGTGGGTGGGACGTTTCCTGTCGCATGGAGACTCACCAGCATACTTCTCGATTTCCTTCTCTTGCTTTTATTATTGACGCTACAAAAATGACAATTTTTAGCCTTCTCAGTTTCAATGTTATGAATCTATCAGATAAGAAAACGTTCTTGGTGGGCGTCTCTGCTGCTGGATGCACCACTCTGGGATCGAGGGACTGATAACCTTGTTGTATGGTCCCTTACACGCCACCCCTCCCTCCCTCCCCACCCCAAGAAAATCAATCCATCAACCAACCATCGGGCATTAACGAGCCTGTGTTCAACTCCATTTTCCCTCACTCCAATCAATAAATTAGGTTCTTCTAAGTAGATGGGACATTTTTTGCAGCTCTGCTTCTAGATTTGAATCATTTGCAACTGATCGTGTAGCCTGTTAATTTTTTTCGCATGTACCCATGGAACAGGACAAATTTCTCGAATTACAGCAACACTTAATAAGTTACATAAAATGTCAGTGAATTGCATGGTTCATACGCTCTAATATTTTTCAGATGACTAAATAGACTTCCCATGCCGAGATAAAAACTGAATTAGTTGCCTTAGAACATGCAAACGAGGTGATTTCGCAACCACAATAAAAGCTTTTGTTTCGTTTTGTGTATCTTACGATACAGCTGTATTGTTCGTTCTATTAAATACGAGGGTAATACATAAAGAATATAAGGACTCTGATCTAACACATTTTTTCCCGTAAACAGTTGAACTGGTTCACTTTTAGTGTAATACTACACCGGAACTCGGAAAGTTCAAACTGTCTCCATACTTGCCCAAATTATTGTTAATTTGTTCACCAAATGATCTCTCCCTTTAGTGTAGGCCTGCAGGGGCGCATTTTTAATTAATAATTTTAACCATTTGCCATAACTGCAACAAAATCTCGTAAAACTTCTCAAGGCGCCTTCTCCTGGCGGAGGCTGGCGTTCCACTTAGCCAAATCTGCATGTGACGTTGCAGCGTGGAAGGCAGTGGTGCCATCCATGTCCTTCAGCCTAGAGTTCCTTCGTCTTCCAGCAGACCTGTTCCTTGTATTTTCCCTTCAATGATGAGTCGTAATACCTGGTATCTTTTGCCTCTTATGTATCCTGGGTATTCAGTTCTCCTTTGTTTTACAGTGAGCTATAGTTCTTTTTGCTCTTTCATCCGATGACCTAAGTTTGAAATTATCAGCATCCAAGTATGCGTAATAGACGGAGATAAAGATATATTTCAAACGCATCATCAGTTCTTTTCTCTAGATATTGGTCAATGGTCCAGCTTTCGCACCCAGAAAAATGAACACGTAGCAACGAATCATTCGCATTCTCAGTTGCAGACTAATATCCTACCTTAAGAGTGTTTTATGCTAATAGTCTCCTCACCTGTTTTGTTCTAGATCTGATCTTTTTCTTGCATTCACACTGCTAGTCCAACACACAAGTACTTAAAGGGGATACTTGTTCAATCATATTTACTTTTGACAAGATTGCTTGGATTCTTCTTTCAAAGAAGACTAACATTGGTCTCGGTAGTGTCAGAAAACATGCTACATTCTTCCTTGCGCTGGACTAAAACGTGTGTCATAAGCTGGAGTGCAGGAAGATCATTCGCTTTGACAACAATGTCATCTGCGTACCTAATATTGTTATCAGTCCCTTTATAATGATCCCGTTGCCTTCTACCGCCAACACTACCTATGAAACTTTCTTCAGAATACTTCTTAACAAGCGAGGTAACAGTATACAACCCTGACAAACGCCTTCACTAATTGTAGTCACTTCTGCTGTTCCTGATGAGTAAATCGTTTTGGTCTACAGCATTTGACCTCAAAATCTCCATCTTTTTGTGTGTCTCGCAGTCAAAGGCTTTTTTATAGTCGCTGAAACAAGCGAACACATTGACATACTTATTTCTGCACCTCAGCAGTAGTATTTTTAAGAAGAGTGCTTCACGAGTTAAAACCCCATTTCGGAAGCCAAACCGGGTCACGTTCAAATGGGATTCACATTTGTGTGTGTGTGTGTGTGTGTGTGTGTGTGTGTGTGTGTGTGTGTGTGTGTGTATTTCGCTGAAATATTTTGAGTACATGAGACATCAAACTAATCATACGATAGTCATAAAGATGTAAGGAGTTTTTCTTTGGCAGCAGTATAGAAATTTATCTCGGCCAGTCATAAGATATCTTACTGATGCACAGATAACACTCAACAACGTTGTTGGCAGGCTAAGACCAATCGACTTCTGCTTAGCTTAAGTTAACTTTAACTAAACTCCATCCGGACCACTGACTTCACCATTATTCTTCAGTTTAAAGGCATATACTACCTCACTACCGATAAAATTAGTTACCTCATATGTGAAATATTGGGTCCTGCCCTACAATCACTGTGCAGCTTTTACGAAAAATACACTGCATCATCTTTTTGTAAACTATTATTCAGAAAACAAATTAATCAGCGATAGAAAAGATTCACACAACACTTTTAACATGCGCAGCACAGCAGCTTTAATAAGTCATCAAAAGTCTAGTTTAACAACCTAAATAGCTTCTTGATCATCTGCATTAGAATATTCCTGCTGCTACGTTCAATTCAATTTGTTGAATTTCCGAATCATTTGCAGTTGAAGTAGGCGCTCTGGATTCGTTTGTAACGTAAACTTTCTTTGGAAAAGCCGTTAGCTTGTTGATAGTTGGTTTGTTAACCTGGTCTGTCGCGTTAGAGAACACAGTTCAAACTGAACCTGGATATTTCCATTTCATTCAATGGAACTTTGACGGCTAGGGATATCGTTGTTGTTGTGGTCTTCAGTCCTGAGACTGGTTTGATGCAGCTCTCCATGTTACTCTATCCTGTGCAAGCTTCATCATCTCCCAGTACCTACTGCAACCTACATCATTCTGAATCTGCTTGGTGTATTCCTCTCTTGGTCACCCTCTAAGATTTCTACCCTCCACGCTGCCCTCCAATACTAAATTGGTGACCCCTTGATGTTCTACCAACCGATCCCTTCTTCTTGTCAAGTTGTGCCACAAACTCCTCTTCTCCCCAATTCTATTCAATACCTCCTTGTTAGTTATGTGATCTACCCATCTAATCTTCAGCATTCTACTGTAGCACCACATTTCGAAAGCTTCTGTTGTCTTCTTGTCCAAACTATTTATTGTCCATGTTTCACTTCCATACATGGCTACACTCCATACAAATACTTTCAGAAACGACTTCCTAACACTCAAATCAATACTCGATGTTAACAAATTTCTCTTCTTTAGAAACGCTTTCCTTCCCATTGCCAGTCTACATTTTATATCCTTTCTACTTCGACCATCATCAGTTATTTTGCTCCCCAAATAGCAAAACTCCTTTACTACTTTAAGTGTCTCATTTCCTAATCTAATCCCCTCAGCATCACCCGATTTAATTTGACTACATTCCATTATCCTCGTTTTGCTTTTGTTGATCATCTTATATCCTCCCTTCAAGACACCATCCATTCCGTTCCACTGCTCTTCCAAGTCCTTTGCTGTCTGACAGAATTACAATGTCATCGGCGAACCTCAAAGTTTTTGTTCTCCATGGATTTTAATACCTACTCCGAATTTTTTTGTTTCCTTTACTGCTTGCTCAATATACAGATTGAATAACATCGGGGAGAGGCTACAATCCTGTCTCACTCCCTTCCCAACCACTGCTTCCGTTTCATGCCCCTCAACTCTTATAACTGCCATTTGGTTTCTATTCAAATTGTAGCCTTTCGCTCCCTATATTTTACCCCTGCCACCTTCAGAATTTGAAAGACAGTATTCCAGTGAACATTGTCAAAAGCTTTCTCTAAGTCTACAAATGCTAGAAACGTAGGTTTGCCTTTCCTTAATCTAGCTTCTAAGATAAGTCGTAGGGTCAGTATTGCCTCACGTGTTCCAATATTTCTACGGAATCCCAACTGATCCTCCCCACGGTCGGCTTCTACTAATTTTTCCATTCGTCTGTAAAGAATTCGCGTTAGTATTTTGCAGCCGTGACTTATTAAACTGATAGTTCGGTAATATTCACATCTGTCAACACCCGCTTTTTTTTGGGATTGGGATTATGATATTCTTCTTGAAGTCTGAGGGTATTTCGCCTGTCTCGTACATCTTGCTCACCAGATGGTAGAGTTTTGTCAGGACTGGCTCTCCCAAGTCCATCAGTAATTCTAATGGAATGTTGTCTACTTCCGGGGCCTTGTTTCGACTCAGGTCTTTCAGTGCTCTGTCGAACTCTTCACGCAGTATCTTATCTCCCATTTCATCTTCATCTACATCCTCTTCCATTTCCATAATATTGTCCTCAAGAACATCGCCCTTGTATAGTCCCTCTATATACTCCTTCCACCTTTCTGCTTTCCCTTCTTTGCTTAGAACTGGGTTTCCATCTGAGCTCTTGATATTCATACAAGTGGTTCTCTTTCTCCAAAGGTCTCTGTAATTTTCCTGTAGGCAGTATCTATTTTACCCCTCGTGATATATGCCTCTACATCCCTACATTTATCCTCTAGCCATCCCTGCTTAGCCATTTTGCACTTCCTCATTTTTGAGGCGTTTGTATTCCTTTTTGCCGGCTTCATTTAGTGAATTTTTATATTTTCTCCATTCATCAATTAAAATCAATATTTCTTCTGTTACCCAAGGATTTCTACTTGCCCTCGTTTTTTACCTACTTGATCCTCTCCTGCCTTCACTACTTCATCCCTCAAAGCTACCCATTCTTCTTCTACTGTATTTCTTTCCCCCATTCCTGCTATTTGTTCCCTTACGCTATCCCTTAAACTCCGTACAACCTCTGGTTCTTTCAGTTTATCCAGGTCCCATCTCCTTAAATTCCCACCTTTTTGCAGTTTCTTCAGTTTAATCCACAGTTCATAACCAATAGATTGTGGTCAGATCCAACATCTGCCCCTGGAAATGTCTTGTAATTTAATACCTGGTTCCTAAATCTCTGTCTTACCATTATATAATCTATCTGAAACCTTTTAGTACCTCCAGGGTTTTTCCATGTATATAACCTTCTTTCATGATTCTTGAACCAAGTGTTAGCTATTATTAAGTTATGCTCTGCACAATGTTCTACCAGACGGCTTCCTCTTTCATTTCTTACCCCTAATCCATATTCACCTACGTTTCCTTCTCTCCCTTTTCCTACTACCGAATTCCAGTCACCCATGACTATTAAATTTTCGTCTCCCTTCACTATCTGAATAATTTCTTTTATCTCGTCATACATTTCTTCAATTTCTTCGTCATCTGCAGAGCTAGTTGGCATATAAACTTGTACTACTGTAGTAGGCATGGGCTTCGTGTCTATCTTGGCCACAATAATGCGTTCACTATGCTATTTGCATTAGCTTATCCGCATTCCTATTTTTTTTATTCATTATTAAACCTACTCCTGCATTACCCCTATTTGACTTTGTATTTATAACCCTGTATTCACCTGACCAAAAGTCTTGTTCCTCCTGCCACCGAACTTCACTAATTCCCACTATATCTAACTTTAACCTATCCATTTCCCTTTTTAAATTTTCTAACCTACCTGCCCGATTAAGGGATCTGACATTCCACGCTCCGACATCAGTGATGAACATTTGGATACGATTTTTTCTTTCAGAGTATACTTGAAACTAAGTTCTTGTGCAAAATAACGGAAATTTGAAAATGTCATTCAAGCTTTTGTAGTCCTCCGACAGTGAACTTTTATCAGAGCCCTTCATTGTCAGTTTTTAAGAGTTCAAGATTTAATGGGATAAAGTTACAATTTTCTAAAGCGTTTCCTACGAAAATATTTATCGATTCGTAGCAGCTTTAAAACTAGGACCAATTTCTTCATGGATACAAGTGATCGTTCGGGTAGTTGTTAATTTAGAAAATAAATCATTTGATACTGGTTAAAATGGGCTGTAACGTGTAAAAAATGTTTACGGTTTTGCTCTTTGCATATCCATCTACGTTGCCTCCCCCATGGTTCATTTCAACGAACGCCAAACCGATACGTGAAATGATTAAACCTACCTGAACTGGTAGACGAATGTGATGAATTATCCTCCGCTTTAGTGAAATCTGCAAAGAAGTTCGTAGTTCTATCACCTGAAACAATAATACGCTCACAGCCATTGAAAGCTGTTTCTTTGTTGAAAATGGCTTTGTTGCGACCTTGTTCGTTTAGAAATACCAACGTGCCTTTTCAGTTTCACTTGGAAATCAGAACATCTGGTCTGCGGTAGTGACAATATAATGAAAAATACTTGCCAACATTCGTTATTTGCGCTTATCAACTAATGGTGCAACGCTTGCACCCAGTACGCACAATAAAGACATGACAGATACCAGCGAAAACTTTCCACCACAAGTTGCCAAAATAACCTACAGTGAAGACTAGGGAAGATTGGACATATTGGCCCTACGCAGCTTTCTGATGTCAACGTTTGATGAAAGTGGAGAGGGTCTAATATCCTGAATATTATGCACGTCGGAGTAGTTAACTCTTCTCTTCCCTCCTTATCCACCACAAATTGATACAGATTTTACCAGAATATTATATCAGATACATGTAATTTTGATTGTCGCATTCGTGTGACGTGTAGCATTACCGTAATTTCACAGCTAAATCTCTGATAGAGGGAAGTGGTTTACTTAGACAGATGGGATGCACCCGGTAAAGTGTCAACAGTCAAATCACCACCGTCATCTCCACTTCGACCCAAAGAAACTATGATTAGTTACTGTCTTATTGACGTCGGAGTGTGTAGGTGGTTCGTTGTTTAGAGAACGCTGGAGACCGATAACGGATGTGGCCTGTATAAGCAGTTAGCCCAGCATTCACCTGAAGTTGTTTGGAAACCTCGCTAGCATCTTTCTTCAGTGGCCAGAAGCGCCAGTTTATGGCTGTAAGGATTTGGTCCAGTATTTCCCACATTCGGCACCTCAACAGTTATCAATTAGTCCTTATAACGTATGCAAGAACTGCTCTTTTCCATATTTTCACCTATAAGGGTAACTGTAGTCTGAAAATGTCGATTATTCACTTCAGTGCAATGGTTCTCAACCTTCCCGAGATAACTCTCCGCAGATATAGTAGATCCCTGTCTCCCCTACCATCAAAAAAATTTCTAACCAAACTTTACAATGAGGCAGCATTCTCTTAGATCACTTTCATTTTTAAAATGACTAAAGATGAATGTAGGTGTTTTATTAAACCACGAACTAATGACCCAGAGAAAATTAGTTCTACTTATTTAGAATAACCATTTTTATACAATGAGGAAGCAATTCTCAGTGCACTGCGTCTGCTACTCACTATTTCTTCCCAGAAAAGAAAGGAAACTCATGGAGGGTAGGCACTTACTACAAAACATGCATCCTCTGCCCCGTTCCTCTCCACAGCGACGCTTGCTTCACTCACACGCTCCACCCACATTTCAAATCAACCAAGTTAACATGTGTCCACTATACGCAATGTTTGCAAATCACTGGATTGCTGGACTCGTTACTTCTGAAGTGGCAAAAATTGCAAGACTCCAGGCTGCTATTGCTTTGTATCTGACCACTGTCAATAGTAATTTTATGTAGGATCTACAGCAGTGCAGTAGCCTTTACACAGTCACTGTTGTGGTGTTCGGTCATTTAGTTGATTTGCTATCAATGGAGCAAATAATGAAGTAATTTCTGACAGTGCTCGAACTGACTCGGAGAAGGAATTTTCATGAGGTATTTTAGAATTATATATGTATATGTATATGTATATGTATATATGTATATGTATATATATATATGTATATGTATATATATATATCTCAACGGACTATCTGTTGAAAATGTAGTTGATACATTAGTTTCACAGGATGTAACCTCCTCCACATTGTCATGTGTTAAGGTCGGTGCTTAAAAAACTATCAAAAATTTATATAAATTAGTATTACAGTCTTACGAAATAGTGATGGTAATGATTTTTTAGTAATAGTGTCCTTTGGGGATCGATATGAAACTGAACTGGTTCGTTTTTACTCATAAAAATACGTTTTACCCTTCAGGGGTAATTATCCCCAGGTCGGAAACCACTGCTTTAGTATGTCGGTAAAACTTCGTCTGCCACAGAGCTCCTGTGACAGAAATGTTGTTGAACTTTGCTTCCAGTAATCATGCAGTACCGATCGTTTGTGGAGGAAACGTGCCGTTTAATACTATAATCAGTTTTGAAGGGGAAAACATAAAGGTGAACCCGAACTCCACTGACAAAATTTTGGTGATGGTTCAAGGATATTTACTCGCTATTTAGATATCAGGGACACATTGTATCCGGTGACTCGTTAGAATATTCACATTTCGTTTGGTCTCTTATCCTCGTTCCCATTTAACTTCGTATATTTATTGCACTGGAGGCATCTGCAGGACAGTGCAAATGCCGAAGATATGCGCTATTTTTTGGAAATAAACTTGTTCCATTTAATAACGGTACTTGGTGTTCGCAAACTAATATCTATTTTCCTCTTCGCCCTCAAGTTTGCACTGACTACTGCTCAGTTCGGTCTTGGATTTGTTTTCCCGGCAGTGGTACTTGTACGAGGGTCACTCCAAAAGAAATGCACACTATTCTTTTTTTTAAATCCATCTTTTATTTTACATGTTTGAAAGTTTTACAGTCTGTAGATACATCCTTTAGGAACAATATTTTCATTTCTCCACATAATTTCCATCCCTCTCAACTGCCTTACGCCATCTTGGAACCAGCGCCTGTATACCCGCACGGTAAAATTCTGGACCAACCTGTTGGAGCCACTGTTTGGCAGCGTGCACAAGGGAGTCATCATCTTCAAACCTTCTTCCACGAAGAGTCTTTCAGTTTCCCAAAGAGATGAGTCACATGGAGCCAGGTCAGGACTGTATGGTAGGTGTTTCAGTGTTGTCCATCCGAGTTTTGTGATCGCTTCCATGGTTTTTTGACTGACATGTGGCCGTGCATTGTCGTGCAACAGCAAAACATCCTGCTTTTGCCGATGTGGTCAAACACGACTCAGTGGACCTTAAAGTTTCTTCAGTGTCATCACATATGCATCAGGATTTATGGTGGTTCCACTTGGCATGATGTCCACAAGCAGGAGTCCTTCGGAATCGAAATACACCGTAGCCATAACTTTTCCAGCAAAAGGAGTAGTTTTGAATTTTTTTTTCTTAGGTAAATTTGCATGATGCCACTCCACTGATTTTCTCTTCGTCCCTGGTGAAAAATGGAGCCATGTCATAATTCTTCCAAGAAATTCATCTCCGCCATTCTCGTACTGTTCCAAAAGTTCGCTGCATACCGTTTCTTTGTGAGCCCCTGTCAACATCCTGGGAACCCACCTGGCACAAACCTTTTTTAACGCCAACACTTTCAGTATTCTGCAAACACTTCCTTCCCCTATCCGAATGAAGCATGACAATTCGTTCACTGTGATGCGTCTGTCAGCAGTCACCAGTTCGTTAACTCTCTGCACATTGTCTGGAGTGTGTCCAGTACGAGGCCTGCTGCTGCGAGGACAATCCTCAATATTGCCGTGCCCACTTTCATCACGCAACCTGCTTGCCCACTGACTAACTGCACTGCGATCGACAGCAGCATCTCAAACCACCTGTTTCAACCTCTTGTGGATGTTTCCCACTGTCTCGCTTTCACAGCACAGGAATTCTATGACAGCACGTTGGTTCTGACGAACGTAAAGTGTAGCAGCCATCTTGAAGACATGCTGTGACGGCGCCACTCACGGGAACAGGCTGAACTAAGTTTGAAAGCCGGCCGGTGTGGCCGAGCTGTTCTAGGCGCTTCAGTCTGGAACCGCGCGAACGTTACGGTCGCAGGTTCGAATCTTGCCTCGGGCATGGATGTGTGTGATGTCCTTAGGTTAGTTAGGTTTAAGTAGTTCTAAGTTCTAGGGGACTGATGACCTCAGATGTTAAGTCCCATAGTGCTCAGAGCCATTTTAAGTTTGAAAACAAGCAGGAAGGATGTATCTACACACTTTAAAACTTTCACACATGGAGAATAAAAACTGTATTTTTACAAAAATAACATTATACTCATCAGTAAAGGTGGGTTTACTGATGAGGAGCTGGCCTAGAAGCACCTCGCGTGTGATTTCATTGAATGCGACGGCAGAGCGGCACGATGCCGTGCTGAATTGTTCGACAGCGACAGCATGTGCATACCATCTCTTAAGGTTGTTGCATTACTCTGTGTTTTATGTTGAAGCTTTTGGTGCTTGAAAATGATAACTTTTTCACTGTTGATAACGTATTTTCATAGAAACAGAGGTAATTGGGGTAACTGAACAAATTGTAATTACATTATTACTCTGAACCGGACCATCGGAGTTGGGATTTATCCTGTAACGTCACTTGTTTGTAACTGCCAGGAACGTCGCCGCTGTCGGCTAGATGTTAAACACTAGTGCCTTAGCTTCTCTGCTTTTCTTACCCATACTCAGTTCGGAGGAGGTCGTTTTTACGAATGGGCCGACAAATGCTCGGGATGATGTCTTGCCTTCAGGAAATCTTAGGAAGAAATAATAGATGGCGTGCTTGAAGACGAACGTAACTCTCGTGCGTGTTTTTCAGATATCAAAGTTGCTGACATGGAGTAAACGGTATGGGGACGTTAGGTTTAAAGGGACTCTCAGATGGAAGTGTTTTTTCTGTGTTAAGTTTTTGGTATATTGTTAAATACAATGAAGTGACCAGTCATGGGATAGCGAGATGCACATATACGTATGGTGGTAGTAGCGCGTACACAAGGCGTAAAAATGTAATACAATGGCGGAGGTGTCATTTGCAGTGAGGTGATCCATGTCAAAAGGTTTCAGACGTGATTATGGCTGCACGACGGGATTTAGCGGACTTCGAACGCTGAACGGTAGTCGGAGCTAGACGCGTGGGTCATTCTGTTTCAGAAATCGTTAGGGAATTAAAAATTCTGAGATACACGGAATCTAGCGTGTGTCGAGAACACCACATTTCAGGCATTTCCTCTCACCACGGACAACAAAGTGGCCGACGGCCTTCACGTAACAGCCGAGAGCACCAGCGTTTGCGTGGAGTTGGCAGTGCTAACAGAAAAGCAACACTGTGTGAAATAACCGCAGAAATGGATGTGGGACATATGACAAAAGTATCCGTTCGGACAGAGCGGCGTTAATAGGCTGGTGCCTTTGCTAACAGCACATCGCCTGCAGATCCTCTCCTGGGCTCGTGACCACATCGGTTGGACAGCCTAGACGATTGGAAAACTGTCATGCTCAGGTGAGTCCCGATTTCAGTTACTAAGAGCTGATGGTAGGCTTTGTGTGTGGCGCAGACTACACAAAGCCTTGGCCCCAAATTGCCTACAAGATACTGTGCAAGTGCGTGGTGGCTCCAGAACGGTGAGAGCAGTGTTTATGTGGAATGGATTTGGTCATCTGATCCAACTGAACTGATCATTGACTAGAAATGAGTATGTTCGGCTACTTGGAGACCATCTTCAGCCAATCATTGACTTCATGTTCCCAGACAATGATGGAATTTTTATGAATGGCAATGTGCCATGTCACTGGGCCACAGTTCACGACTGGTTTGAAGAACATTCTGCACAATTCGACCGAATGATTTGGCCACCCATATCGCTCGACATGAACCCCCTCGAACGTTTATGGGCATAATCGAGAAGTCAGTTTGCGCACAAAATCCTGCACCGATAGCACTGTCGTAGTTATGGACGGCTATAGAGGCAGCATGGCTCAATATTTCTGCAGGGACCTTCCACCGGACTTTTGTCACCTCAGTATGTTTGTGGTGATATGGTTATTTCTAGAACTGTCTTTGTGACAAACCTTCCGTCTTTGAAATGCTTAATGGTGAGTGGCGGAAAGTGTGTAAGACTCACCTCCCCTTTTCTCTTCCAGTCCCGAATAGTCTGTGGGAAGAAAAATTTTTGGTAAACATCCGTGCAAGCTCGAATCTTCCTAATTATACTCCCATGGTATTTCAAGGGATGTACGTAGGAGGAAGCAATATGTCGACTTTCTTTTATAGAAACGTAAGGTCTCAGAATTTTAACAGTAAACCACACTGATGCAGAATGCTACTCTTGTACCTTCTCCCATTGGCGTTGGATGAACATGGCACGGGCGCTTTCTTGCTTGCTAAATGGACCTTTAAGGAAACGCGCTAATCGTCTTTTGATTTTCTCTATTTGCTCTGTCAATCATATCCGGTCTGGATCCCATTCAGACGAGAAATATTAAAGTATTCGTCAAAGGAGGGTCTTGTAAGCTACACCTTTCTCTTGGAGATTCCTCCAATGAATCTACGTGGCATCTGCCTTACCTGCTATTAATTTATATGGTCGTTCGAATTCCGTACGCATACTTAGATATTTTAATGGATGTACGTTTCCTGTTATCGGCAATCGTGTAATCGAACAGTACCGGGTCATCACACCTATTTGTACACAATGCGCTACATTTCTTTGTGCTGAAGGTCAGTTGCCACTCCTTGCACCAAGTGTCGATCTTCTGCGGGTCTTTCTGCTTTTCACTACAATTTTCTAGCGTTCCGATATCTCCATGTACAACAGCATCGTCTACGAAATTCTCACGGAAGTTCGTTGTCTACTAGGTGATTTACGTGTATTGTGAAAATTACTCTATAACACTCCCTCGGTTACGCTTGAACCTACTTTTACGTCCGAAGAGACCTCTCCGTTACGAATAAAGCGCTGCGTTCTGTTTGCCAGGAACTCTTCAGTCGAATCGCACTGCTGATGTGATATTACACGTGCTCGTATTTTAATTAGGCGGCAGTGCGGGAACACTATTGAATGCATTCCGAATGTCTGGGAACAATCTACTCGAAACGGTTTCTACTTCTCTCTCTCTCTCTCTCTCTCTCTCTCTCTCTCTCTCACCTGGACGAACGGGGCGAGCTGGATTTCAAACGATTCTTGTTTGCGGGAAGCGTTTTCCTACAGACGAGAGTTTTTATCTCGAGAAATATAAGAATATAAAACGGGTATGAAAATTCAACAACAGACCGTATCACAGATATCATTATCGTCGTCGTCGTCGTTTTCCAACTCACATTTTCCAGGATGTGATGTGGAAGCGCTCGCCATCTCCTATGTCTTCAGACATCGTATGTTTGATAACTACTTCCCATTTGTGTACTTTTTCCTCTACATCTGATCTTGCAGTCTGTATCTAGCGTTTTCTTGGTCTTCCCCGTGGCCTTCTTCCTAAGAGATTCAGATTGAAATACCTTTTGGCACGTCTTTCGCTGTTCATTCTCATTATGTGCCCATTACCACTGAAGCTTGCATTTCTTTGACACTGGTAACAGGAATCTCAATACGAGCTACTTCTCTATTCACCTCATTCCTGATTTTGGCCTTTCTAGTTTTTTGGTTCATAGTTCTAATGAACCATTTTTGTTGCCTTGAATTCCGCTGAGGTAGAACACATGTTTATAAACAATATGGTACGAAATAGGTGTGGTACATGGTCGCTTTTGCTTTTCGTGGCATTTTTATCCTTCAAGAGAGGATCTCTGATTTGACTGTAAAAAAATGGATTATTTCTGTGTCCTGCTGAGTATTTCCTGCTTAACCTCGTGCTTCCTAGGTAGTTGAAATAGGAAACACATTCTAGTTTGACTTCTTCTAGAAATGTATTTGAGGTTGTTCCTTGCCTGTTGGTCATTTCTACTGTCTTTGTTTTACTTATTTGCTTATCTTCTCTTGGAATAGACGTCAGAGATAAAGTTCTATAATTTTGTGCATCTATTCCTCGGCCGTTCTTCAAAACGCTAAAGACGAGTGTTTATTTTTTTGTCACTGTGACACTTCATTCTCATTACACGAAATGTATTCGCAGTTGTGAATATGGACAACCATATTCGAATGACAACGAAAATTTGTGCCAGTCAGAGACTCGAACCCGGATTTCCCGCTTATCGCTAGCGGTCGCCCTACCATTAGGCTATCCGAGCATGCTCCACGGTCAGACCCAAATTCCCCATGTCGTGAACCGTGTGTCCGCAAGTCAAGAGTATCCATTCTGCTAATATACGAACAGGAGCATGTATAATCAGTCCAATATGTACGTTATTTTATGTAACAGTTCTTTTATGCTTGACTTGCTGATATACTATTGATCTCATGTTCATGATGTATGTACACTGTACAATACCCATTTGATTAAGATTCAGTGAACTGTACTACAGAAGTTCTGATGATGGCAGCGTTGTTTGCTGAAAATGATGGCAGCGTAGTTTGCTGAAACCAGTAATCACAATAAATGCTGTACAATATCGATGTTGGCTGTTTGAAGTTGTACTTCTGTTTCTAAAAAAAAAAAAAAAAAAAAAAAAAAAAAAAAAAAAAAAAAAAAAAAAGAAAAGAAAAGAAAAAAATCATCCTTCAAACCTTCAAAGCAACAGATCATCTACATCTTTGTAGTTTTTTCTGAATTCTGGTTACATTACGAGCTAAATAAAAGCTATGTTTTGGAGCATCCAGGCGAACTGAATCCATGCCAGAGCACACAATTTCGACAACTGATACTTGAATGTAAAATAGTAATGTTGATGTAGTACTCCACATGATGCTTATTATTTTCAATTATTAAGGATTTTCTTGATTTCTTGAGGAGCACCTGCGTGCCGGTTTGTGCGGTAAAGTTTGCATTTTTTACCCGACAAACGGCACAATCTCGACTCGCTTTCGTGTGTTCCTGAAGTACCAAGACTTTCCTCTCAACCGACATTATCTGTAAAGTCAGGTACCGATAAACGTATCCTCTTCAAATATGCTCTGCTCTCAATGTTATCGTCGTTCTCAGATATTGACAGGTGCCTCTTTCTTTACTTTTGGAGATGACGTCCTGGCTTACACACAATTTTGGGTACGTTCTTGGGTTAATATCTCCGTACGGTCATTACGTAGGTTTTACTGCTTTTACCTAAATAACTTAAGTGAATGCTAAGATACTTTCCTAAATCAGCTCATGGTGGAGCTAGAGAGAGAGATCTATTCCTCGCCCTTAACCTGCTGAGCTGATAATCTTCGACCATCTCAGCATTACTTCCTAAATTTCTCCTTCCTCCTCCTCACACCCCGACAGTTTCCTTTTTGTAGTCCACTGCAGATTTGTAAGTGCTCCAAAAGTGAGTTAAGTAATTCAAGAAATTCAGAAGGCGTAATTTGTCTGGTAACATAACGTTCTCATGCGTACATAACCCAGTCGACAAAACAATAAAATGCTCGTTCTGTTGACATCCAGAAACCACAAACCAGACACCCCCTGCGGGTTCGGGGGTTAGAATAGGCCCGCGGTATTCCTGCCTGTCGTAAGAGGCGACTAAAAGGAGTCCATCCCCCACACGGGGGTAGTTAGCGCCTGCGTCCGGAGACGGACGGTTTCACGACCTATAATCGTGGTCTTTTTGGTTTTTCACTTCTCGTTTTTTCCTTCCTTTTGTTGGTTCCTTTCTTTGCTCTTCTCCACTTCACTGTCTTCCTTACTCTTTCCCTTGACTCCTCCTTGCCTTCTCATTGCCTTTTTCTCCTTGCCTTCTCATTTTGCCTTCTTCTCCTTGCCTCCTTCTCCTTGCTTTCTCATTGCCTTCTTCTCCTTGCCTTCTCTGGTCTCCGCCTCGGCGTTTGAGACAGTCTGTCCTCTTTCTCCCTCTCTCTTCTTTTTCCTCTTCTTCCTTCCTCCCTGTGCGTGTCTGAAGGCCGACCCACGCGTTCGCACGCGTAGCCGGTGACGGGGTAACGCGTAATTCCCCGCCCTGGGTAGACATGTAAGGCACGCGCGTACCCCCTGGTAAAGGCCAGGCCCGGGGAGGGGTGATTGCCTGAGCTGATACCTTCTGACCATGCCGATTGGTCCCTCCGTCTGTTTCTCGGGAGGTGTGACCTGAGGTGTAAACATTCACCTAAGGCGGGAGTGCCCTCTGAGAGGGTCCCCACAAGGAAGGAGCGCGCCATCGGAGACGCTGGCAATCATGGGGGATTCCTCCGCAATGGATTCTACTCCATCGCTTTCGACTTCGACCCACAAACGGAAACGTGACCAGCCAACAGTGACAAAAATACTACCGCCTGCCCCACAGTTCCTCGTAGTTTCTCGATCTGAGGACGGAAAGGATTTTTCCTCTGTCAACCCTTTCGTTATCCAGAAGGGCGTAGATGCCATAGCCGGATCTGTCAAATCTTGTACCAGGTTGCGTAACGGTACCTTATTACTCGAAACTGAGAGCGCCTTTCAGGCACAAAAACTGCTTCGGGCCACACTCCTGTACACATTCCCTGTCCGGGTGGAGGCTCACCGAACTTTGAATTCGTCTCGTGGTGTGGTCTACACTAGATCCCTCGACGGTTTGACTGACGAGGAGATTCAATCTTTCCTCGCTGAGCAGGGCGTGACGGCTGTCCATCGGGTCATGAAAAAGGTCAACAATGACCTTGTACCGACCCGGACACTTTTCTTAACCTTCGATAGTGTTAAGCTGCCATCGCGCATCAAGGCGGGCTACGAGGTTATTTCTGTTCGCCCCTATGTCCCGACACCTACGCGCTGCTACCAGTGTCAGCGTTTCAATCACACTCGACAGTCTTGTTCCAATGCGGCTAAATGTGTCACTTGTGGCAGGGATGCCCATGAGGGTGACTGTCCACCTCCGTCTCCTCGTTGTGTGAACTGTCAGGGTGACCATGCCGCATCCTCCCGCGACTGTCCTGTCTATAAGGAAGAACGCTGTATCCAGGAAATTCGGGTCAAAGAGAAAGTGTCCACCTCGGCTGCTCGCAAGCTATTGGCTAGTAGGAAGCCCACGCTGCTCCCAGCGGGGAAATACAGCACTGTCCTCGCCTCTCCTCGGACTACCCGGGAGGTAGCAACCCAGACATGCGATCTGACCTTCAGCACCACGGTCGTCCGTTCGGCCAGTGCTAAGATCGCGCGGTCGACGTCTCCTCTTCGTCCCATCACCCCACAGACACCAGCCCCTTCACCAGCTTCTGCTAAGACGAAGACCCAGAAGTCAGATGCACGGGCCTTCAAGAAGGAACCGTCCCGTGCAGAGTTCCTACGTACCTCGACCTCCCAGCCTTCGTCCGGTACCTCCACCAAACGACCATCCAAGAAGGCTAATAGGAAGCACAGTTCTCCTTCTCCGCCACGGCGCATTTCTTCTCCTGCGCCACCCAGCGGTTGCCGCCCCAGGCCGTCATCCCTTTCGCCTGGCCGCACCGCTGGTAGCCGAACATCTGGCCGTTCACCGGCGGAGGAAGCTCCCCCTCCCGGCCATCTTCCCAAGATGGCCGATGAACCTATAGAACCAATGGACGATGACTGTCCGCCTACTGATAGCGGCGGCAGTGCTCGCTCGAAGCCAGGCCCTCAGCGGCCTTCGAGGTGACCCCTTCTCTCATCTTCCTTTTCTTCCGATGGCACTTATTAACTGGAATATTCGCAGCGTTCGCTCCAACCGAGAGGACTTGAAGTTGCTGCTCCGCTCGCATCGTCCGCTCGTCGTAGCCCTCCAGGAAACGAAGTTACGCCCATGCGATCAAATTGCCTTGGCACACTACACCTCTGTGCGTTTTGACCTACCCCCTGTGGTAGGTATCCCAGCTCATGGAGGGGTTATGTTGCTGGTCCGGGATGATATTTACTACGATCCCATCACGTTGCACACCGGCCTGCAGGCAGTTGCCATCCGCATTACTCTCCCCACTTTTACGTTTTCCTTTTGTACCGTTTACGCTCCATCGTCATCTACCGTTACCAGGGCAGACATGACGCAACTTGTTGCTCAGCTACCTGCACCATTTTTGTTAACTGGAGACTTCAATGCCCACCATCCTCTTTGGGGCTCTCCAGCATCCTGCCCGAGGGGCTCCTTGTTAGCAGACCTTTTCAACCAGCTCAATCTTGTCTGCCTCAATACTGGCGCCCCTACTTTTCTTTCGGACACATCTCATACCTATTCCCATTTAGACCTCTCTATATGTACTCCCCAACTTGCACGCCGGTTTGAGTGGTATGCCCTTGCTGATACATATTCGAGCGACCACTTCCCGTGTATTATCCATCTCCTGCAGCATACTCCCTCTCCGTGCTCCTCTCGTTGGACCATCTCCAAGGCAGACTGGGGGCTCTTCTCTTCCAGGGCGACCTTTCAGGATCAAACCTTCACAAGCTGCGATCGTCAGGTCGCACACCTCACGGAAGTCATTCTCGCTGCTGCTGAATATTCCATCCCTCACCCTACCTCTTCTCCACGTCGCGTACCGGTCCCCTGGTGGACCGCAGCATGTAGGGACGCTATACGTGCTCGTCGACGTGCTTTACGCACCTTTAAACGCCACCCTACAGTGGCGAATTGTATTAATTATAAACGATTACGTGCTCAGTGTCGTCGTATTATTAAAGAAAGCAAGAAAGCCAGCTGGGCTGCTTTCACCAGCACCTTCAACAGTTCTACTCCTTCTTCTGTTGTCTGGGGTAGCCTGCGCCGGCTATCTGGCACTAAGGTCCACTCCCCAATTTCTGGCTTGAAGGTCGCGAATGAAGTCCTTGTGGCCCCTGAGGCTGTCTCCAATGCCTTCGGCCGCTTTTTCGCCGAGGTTTCGAGCTCCGCTCATTACCACCCTGCCTTCCTCCCCCGCAAACAGGCCGAGGAGGCTAGGCCACGTGACTTCCGCTCCTCGAATTGTGAAAGTTATAATGCCCCATTCACCATGCGGGAACTCGAAAACGCACTTGGCCGATCACGGTCCTCCGCTCCAGGGCCTGATTCTATTCATATTCAGATGCTGAAGAACCTTTCTCCTGCGGGTAAAGGTTTTCTTCTTCGTACATACAATCGCATCTGGATTGAGGGACATGTTCCCGCATGCTGGCGCGAGTCTATTGTTGTCCCGATTCCTAAGCCGGGGAAGGACAGGCACTTGCCTTCCAGTTATCGACCCATCTCGCTTACCAGCTGTGTCTGTAAAGTGATGGAGCGAATGGTTAACTCTCGATTGGTTTGGCTGCTCGAGTCTCGCCGCCTACTTACCAATGTACAATGTGGATTTCGAAGGCGCCGCTCTGCTGTCGACCATCTGGTTACCTTGTCGACCTTCATCATGAATAACTTCTTGCGGAAGCGCCCGACCGCGGCTGTGTTCTTTGATTTGGAGAAGGCTTACGACACCTGTTGGAGGGCGGGCATTCTCCGCACCATGCATACGTGGGGCTTTCGCGGTCGCCTCCCTCTTTTTATTCGTTCCTTTTTAATGGATCGACAGTTTCGGGTACGTGTGGGTTCTGTCCTGTCCGACACCTTTCGCCAGGAGAATGGGGTGCCACAGGGCTCAGTTTTGAGCGTCGCTCTCTTCGCCATCGCGATCAATCCAATAATGGATTGCCTCCCAGCTGATGTATCAGGCTCCCTTTTCGTGGACGATTTTACCATCTATTGCAGCGCGCAGTGTCCACGTGTCTTGGAGCGCTGTCTTCAGCGTTCTCTTGACCGTCTTTACTCCTGGAGTGTCGCCAATGGCTTCCGTTTTTCTGCCGAGAAGACGGTCTGTATTAACTTCTGGCGCTACAAAGAGTTTCTCCCACCGTCCTTACGACTCGGTCCCGTTGCTCTTCCACTCGTGGAGACAATCAAATTTTTAGGCCTTACTTTTGACAGGAAACTTAGCTGGTCTCCACATGTGTCATATTTGGCCGCCCGTTGTACCCGTTCTTTAAATGTCCTCCGTGTTCTCAGTGGTATGTCGTGGGGAGCGGATCGAACCGTCCTACTTCGTCTATATCGGTCGATCGTCCGCTCCAAGCTGGATTATGGGAGCTTCGTATACTCCTCTGCACGGCCATCCATCTTACGCCGCCTCAACTCCATACAACATCGGGGTTTACGACTTGCTATCGGAGCATTTTATACCAGTCCCGTAGAGAGTCTTCATGCTGACGCTGGCGAATTGCCACTCACCTACCGGCGCGATATACTGCTTTGTCGGTATGCCTGTCGGCTACTGTCAATGCCCGACCATCCTTCTTATCGTTCCTTTTTTGACGACTCTCTTGACCTTCAATACGGGTTGTATGTCTCTGCCTTGCTACCCCCTGGAGTTCGCTTTCGTCGCCTCCTTCAACACCTTCATTTTTCACTCCCTGCAACCTTTCGAGTGGGCGAGAGCCGCACGCCACCTTGGCTCCAGGCTCAGGTCCGCGTTCACCTCGACCTCAGCTCGCTCCCAAAAGAGGTCACCCCCGGTTCGGTCTACCACTCCCGTTTTTTGGAACTTCGTTCGCAGTTCAACAACATGACTTTCATTTATACAGATGGCTCTAAGACCAATGACGGGGTCGGGTGTTCCTTTATTGTCGGGGCACAAAGTTTCCAATACCGGCTCCATGGCCATTGTTCGGTCTTCACAGCTGAGCTCTTTGCCCTCTACCAGGCTGTTCTGTACATCTGCCGCCACCGACATTCTGCTTATGTCATCTGCTCAGATTCCCTGAGCGCCATCCAGAGCCTCAGTGATCCGTACCCGGTTCACCCTTTCGTACACCGGATCCAACGCTCTCTTCAGCAGCTGGTGGACGTCGGTACGCCGGTTAGCTTTATGTGGGTTCCTGGCCATGTCGGTATCCCTGGGAACGAAGCTGCAGATGCCGCGGCCAAGGCTGCGGTCCTCCAGCCTCGGACAGCTTCTTGTTGTGTCCCTTCGTCCGATTTTAGCAGGGTCATTTGTCGGCGCGTTGTGTCGCTGTGGCATGCCGATTGGGCTGCACTTACCGACAACAAGCTTCGGGCCTTAAAACCTCTTCCCGTGGCTTGGACGTCCTCCTCACGCCTTTCTCGGCGGGAGGAGGTCGTTTTAGCAAGGTTAAGAATTGGACACTGCCGGTTCAGCCATCGCCATCTGCTGACGGCTGCGCCGGCGCCGTTCTGCCCATGTGGGCACTTGCTGACGGTTCGTCACATTTTAATGTCCTGTCCCGATCTTAAAACACTGCGCCTCGATCTTAACCTGCCTACTACTCTAGATGCCATTTTAGCGGATGACCCACGAGCAGCTGCTCGTGTTCTTTGTTTTATCAATTTGACAAACCTCGCTAAGGACATTTGATGATGTTTTTTAATCCTATGCCTGTCAGTCTGTCTTTTATTGTGTTTTCCCTTTTAGTTGTTGTTGTCAACTTGTGCCTCGCGGTGCATTCTTAGAGTAGTCAGGGCGCTAATGACCATTGAAGTTGTGCGCCCGAAAACCACAAAAAACAAAAAAAAAAAAAAAAAAACAAACCAGACACATCGCCCCCAACTACCTAAGCGCCACTTACCCCGTTCTTACATTACAAAGCTCCGTGTTCTTAGCATACATGAATTTATTCAGTGATTTTTATGATAAATATTTTATACGAGAAAAACCATTACTAAAAGAATCCTGCTGATTTATTTCATGATTGTTTCATGGGCAAGTAAGAAATATTAATTTGTGTAAGTACAACACACTAGCTGGAATATGTCACTACTGAGAGAAACAAAATTGTAGGAAGAAAATAGTGTTGTAAAAGACTATGATTTGGCATTTTGTTCGGTTTCCAGCTTTTCATAGTTTGCTAGTATTGACTTACGGTCTTTGAAGACGTTCCACCTCGGCCTGTTCTGCCCCCTTTTTTTCTCTCCCACCATGTCAAGCATATGCTGGCTCTAAATATGTGACAAAGCAGCTTTAACTTCCTACTTTATATTGTATAGAGTACCTGCCGTCCTTCGTTTATTTCTTTTAGGATCCCAGATTTGTATTTTGAAGCCGGCCGCGGTGGCCGTGCAGTTCTAGGCGATGCAGTCCGGAACCGCGGGACTGCTACGGTCGCAGGTTCGAATCCTGCCTCGGGCATGGATGTGTGTGATGGCCTTAGGTTAGTTAGATTGAAGTAGTTCTAAGTCCTAGGGGACTGATGACCTCAGAAGTTAAGTCCCATAGTGCTCAGAGCCATTTTTGTTTTTTTTGTTTTGACTGGAGTAG
Organism: Schistocerca nitens; assembly: GCF_023898315.1. Lineage (NCBI taxonomy): Eukaryota > Metazoa > Arthropoda > Insecta > Orthoptera > Acrididae > Schistocerca > Schistocerca nitens. Next base: position 297,469,297 of record NC_064618.1, on the reverse strand, counting down.
CTTACTCTGATGACATTACTCTTTATTCAGATTTCCGTAACTTTTAATGAATTGCCTTTTTCACAATTTATTTCGCTCACTTTCATGGAGCAGCAAACTTCAAACAATACAACCTGCTTTCTTTTTCACACATTTCTTTTCTGAGGTGTAGCTTGACAGTGTACGACATTTAGCAATCTTCCTAATTTTCTCAGTGGATGATGCATGACAGCTCGTTATCACCCTCACACTCTGAAATTTTATTACATCGTAGTAAGAGGACCAGGCGGAAAGTTCTCAGCCTGATGACGGTTTTTATTTACGCTGTCGCTTCTTAGGTCAATGTAGTTTGGATAATATTTCTCAGTGAATAGACTCCACCCTAGAAGTCCATTTTCTGAAACCTTTACAAAATACGAATAAAAGTAGCCATAAACAGATTAGAATAGTTAGACAAGGGTTCGTCAGGAGTCCCAGCGGGAATTATGACGACAACTTTCCCTCGCTGAGACTATTGATGAAGCTGTAGTGTATGGGAAGGAGACTTCCGAGGAGCAAGAGGTTTCAGCCTAACTCCGACAGAACTCCTGTTTGGTGTGAGAATTGGCAGCTTGTTCTGAACGTGGAACAGTGTAAATTAATAGGAAAAACAATCCTGTAATGTTCGAACACAGTATTAGTAAGGTGTTTGACAGTCACGTCGGGTAAATATCTGGGTAAAGTTGCAAAGCGACAAGAAATGAAACGAGCACGTAAGGTCGGTTGTAGGGAAGGCGATTTCGGTTTATTGGGAGAATTCTAGGAAAGTGTAGCTCGTCTTTAAAACACATCGCGTACCCAACCAACACTTGCTTGACGCATTTTTGAGTATAGCTGGAGTGTTTGGGATGCACAGCAGATCGAATTAAACGAAGTCATCGAAGCAGTTCAGAGGTGTGCTGCTATGTTTGATACCGGTAGCTTCGATTAACTCGCAAACATGAGGGGAGTGCTCTGTGAACTCGAGCGCAAACCCCAGTGCTTTTCACGAGAAGCTGACGAGAAGGTTTAGAGAACTGGCATTTGCGACAAATTGCAGAGCGGTTCTACTGCCATCAACGTACATTTCGATAACGACCGCGAAGACGAGAGAAATAAGGGCTCGTCCGGAAACACACAGACGTATTCCCTTGCTTCATTTGCGAGTGGAACGGGAACAAGAATGACTCAGTGGAGCAAGTTATCGTCTGCCTTGGACCGTAGGGTGGTTTGCGGGGGTGTATGTAGATGTAGCACAGGTCCGGTTTTCTCCAGCTAGAATTTTCTTTAGATGGGGAATAGCTGGAAGATAAGAGGAGGAAGCTGCGTGGATAAGCCATAGTAACGAATACGAATAACCACTTTTGCACCCCAAGAAACTCCAGCCCCAGCCCTTCTGGTGCAGAGCTTCCGGCTGCCACCCACTACCTTGATTACTGAGTAGTTTCTTAGGTGAACTGGTGGCCAGATCACGTCCACTGTGAAAACCAGCGGCCAGAATAAAGTAGTCCATTTTACAACAAAGTATTGCGGAAAAAGTTGCTTTGTCAGCTTTAAAAATTGCAGCAATCTCCTGGCACAAAGTTTTCTGGTAGTTTATTCTTTGTGTAAAATGTACCGTGCCCTTTTTCTTGATGTGCCAGTGACGTCATCTATTTCATACAGTTTTCCTGTACTGCCATTTTCCAGTCCAATGAGAAGAGCGGGCTGTTTTAGAACCAGCCATTCATAGTCGCCGTTCCGCGCGGAAGGGTTCTCAATTGTAAATAAATTTTTGTCTGTCATCCAGTAACGCACTGATTTTTTTTTTTTCAGTTTGAATTTTGGTACTCCTTACAAGCTTTCAGCTTCGGATGAATTCTCGTTGTCATAAACGTCCGGAACAAAGCATTTTATGACACGGTAATTCAGTTGATAGATGTTAATGGAACACCCAATGACTATAAAATGCCAGATCAACTGATGTACTCCATAGACAGGATTCAAATTATTACGCAACAATTACCAACATAACGGAGGAAAAATTTTGTTGCTGTAATCATCTCTCGTTCTCGTATGATCACTGGTCCGTGACATATTTCGCCCTATTAAAAGCATTTGGATCATCCATCTGATTTTCAGCTGCATCAACGTCGTAACTGGACTTCGTTTCTTATGCTCAATATTAATCTAAAATTTTTTAGTTTTTTGGAATGACCTGAATGATTATCTGGTGGTCCCAGGAACTAATTTATCCCAGACAATAAATCGTATGTCTACAAAGTTTGATTGTTATTGGTCCAAGTGCTCCAAAACTATGCTTCACTTTATTCTTCCTACCGCCAGTTCCCACCCCTAGGGTTAAATGTCCGTAAGGTCTTCCACAATCATTCTAACAAACCCTAAAAATATGGATCAACACACCTATCGTTAGTTTTTCCGCGATTCCACGTCATGCTCTTCAACTCCCGCACACCACTTCTGATGATGCTAGGGATGTCCCAAAATTTATTTTGCCAGGTAGTAAGTCGTGTACATACCAGATTCAGTTTGAGATGTCCGCGCGTTCCATAGCTACACTTGAATATACTCGCTTCCCTAACTCCAGTGTTGCAGTCTTCATCTGGGGATCTATTTTACGAAGCAAGGATTCCCCTCCATGAGACACTGGCATTTGCCAAACTGTCACAACTATGATAGTTCCTTTCAATCTGAATGGGCTGAAAATTAATGCTTCAGCATCCTCCATTCCTCATACAGTCAAAGCGGTTCTTGCAATTTTAACTGGGAAAACTGATTCAACAACAAAATTAAACTATTTGCGGTTTGTTTCCTTGTATCTTCCTTTTTGTTAATGTACCTACCCCACTATAATACGTTACATATTGTGTCCATTTTGTAGGAACAAGACTCTGATTGAGGGAAGACAGGCTGACTTAACATCCACCACCACCACCACCACCACCAAAATCAATTTTGAGTCAGGTGGTACAGTAATTATGGGGCTGGACTAGTGTTCGGAAGGATGCTGGTTCTCTAATTCCTGTCCGGCCATTCAAATTAGGGTTTCCCTTAATATGTCCAAATCGCTTAATGTGAGTGCTCGGATGGTTTCTTTGAAAGAGCGCGGCCATTTCCTTCTGCATCCTTCCCCAATCGCGCCATGTACTCACAAGTCTCTAATGACGATATTGTCGACGGGGTTCTTCACCTTAATCTTCATTATTTCCTACCTGCCTTCAAACTGAACACTGAGAAGTCACAGGTGATAGTTGCATCGCACCGAAAGAGGGTCAATATTCCTCCCATTGATCTCTATGGTACTACGTTGCCCTGTTAAACAATCGGTGCAAACGGTTGGATGACCATAAAAAAAATTAGGCAGAACGCGCTGTCACAGAACGCAGACACACTCTTCTCTAGATGCAAGCAAAAAATTCTAGGAAAATATTTCCATCTAAAATAAAACTAATCCCAGACGTGAAGTTTCCACTAAGTCTTGTTGGCTGAAGACAGTAGAAGGAAACTTGCAGAAGTCTCGAGGACTCACGAATTCTTGGGTAAGATGTGGGTAATATGTATTGTTAGTTCACGTGAGTTCTGCCTAAGTTCGGATGGGGTGAATAGGACTGGTTAAACGTCGTGTTTTTATAAGTTCTGTTCTGTCCATAGATTCTTTAGCCACTGAACTTCTTAACAAGTCTCCTCACACAAAACACTTACCACAGATTCATAACTGCAATACAAAATCCAACGTCTTGGGTGTACCCATACATATACAAAATGGTCAAGAACAGTCTGAAAAGGCTGTTGCAGGGAAGGTTGTGCTGAGAAATAATTCAGAAAAGAATTAGATATTTTGTGTCGTTTACGAGTTAATTAGCACCGAATTTAGCGTATCAGGCCGTTAAATGCGCATATTCAAGTGGTCCGCCAGATACAGTTAGTGTCAGTTGCTCTCATAGCGTAGATGTTACCTCACCAGAGTGCTGAGCCTTTGGCTCAGGTTCTATCCTCACTGCCGTCTTGTGTCCAATTTTTGTCTGTTTCGTGTTTGGTTTAGGAAACCAAACGAAGAACGTTTGGCGACACCGGGCTGCTTGAATTTGTGCGCTCAATGGCCAGACTGGCCAACTTCAATACTAGTTAACTAAGAAACGGTGCAACGTATCGAATTTTTTCCCTTAACAATTATTTTTCAGCACAGCCTACGCTGCAACACCATTACATGCTTTTGAGACTGTTTATGACCATGCTACACATCATTCAATACGTCTGTCGAACAGTCTGCGTCTGAACCAAAGCCACTCTGCTGTCGTCAGATGATGAAAGATTCTCCTGTTGTTGGCGTATCCCAGCTTCCTCCCTCTGTCCAACATCAAACAAATGCCTCCCAATGTCAACAGTGTCAGTGTTCTGCAACCATCCAGTTCTTTTATCCTTTGCTTACTTGCATCACCTTTTCTGCTAATGTCTCTCTACTATTTTTTTCGTTTTTCCGGACCAATTAACTTCTAGATTTATCGGTAATACTGCCTCGCTTTTTTCATAACTCACATTTGGCAGGAAAGTTGTCTGGCGAGAAATGTGCTTACCACGATATAAAAAGCGTCAGAATGGAATTGATTAGCAATCAACAATTGTACACACACGATACGGACGGTACCAACGCAACTTGTATAGTACATAGTAAAAACTTGTTCATATGCGCCCCATCCAGATTGTTTCACAATGCGACACAATTTAACAGGAAATTTTGATAAAATAAACAAAACGAGAACAAAATAACAATTATGTGTTCCTCCCATACGCGTTTCGAGGGTTTACACCCTAATCTTCAGTTGGGTCAGTGACTTACATTACATTTTTGTTCCCCCAGGGGCCTCATGGTTCTTCCGTGAATTCATGCGTGGCGCACATGGGACCCTGAGCTGTTGCCGCACATTCTTCCTTCCCTGGATACATTTCATTGGCCCTGCCCCCCCCCCCCCCCATATCCTCGCTCCTCCACAGCTCTCCCCTCCTTCCCCCTCTCGGTGTTTTGAGTTACGTCAACCTGGCTGTCCACTTGGTTCCCTGTATTGCTTGCAATTTTGTTCCTCCTGGCTGTTCTTTCATTCTTTTTGGCAGTTAGGTACCCGCTTGAAGTCTGACCTCTACGTGTAAATTTTCTGTTGTAAGTATGAACCATTAGGGGAAGAACTCCCTCCCTAGTGTCTACGGTGTGCATTCCTCTCCCCATTCCTTCCCCTTCATTCTTCCCTGTCGTGCCCCCCCCCCCCCTCCACCTTGCTAGGTCACCAGCACGTGTAGCCAGTCTATGTTCCTACGAAAAATCACTCCCTGGACTATATTTAGAGAGTGGTGAGGAGTAATAGACACAGGGACATTGCCAAGACAATCGCTGTTTTGCACTCGTCTGGCTGAGCCCTCTCTCAACACAGGGATCACAATACTGATACCTGAGCTGTTCCCTCCCCGTGTATGCTGAGGAGAGGTTTCTTGTCTTTATGGAGCATTGGAACTCCTGGCGACGGCAGCTGTGGCAGGCAGCTCTTGCTGCGGCTGGGTGGCGCCCATGGGGAGAGTCCCTGATCAGAGTGGTGGTATCAGGGAGGATGCTTTTCACATGAAGTGTATCAAGCTACAAAAATCTGGCTGTTCTCAAATGGTTCTCTGCGAATGGTGAAGAATCATTGAATGTTACTTCACATGACTTGGCAGCCTTCCCTTCCCTGCTTCACCGTGGAGGAGGTCCAGGCTCGCCATCCTGGGATGAATAACTTTCCCCACTATCTCGTTTGTACTAGGACGGACAGGGACACTTTCACTGTCCTTGTTTTTTGTGGAGAATATCGAGGACAAGTTTGGTTAAGTGGAGTCTCTCAGTAAGATGCAGTCAGGCTCCCTGTTGATCAAAGCTGCTTCTGCACCCAACTGCAGCTCTTCATGCTTGCGATTGTCTTGGCAATGTCCCTGTGTATATTACTCCTTGCCTATCTCTAAATATGGTCCAGGGAGTGATTTTTCATAGGAACCTCATCCTGCAAACTGATTATCTCTGGATTAATGTGGAGTGACGAGGCATTAATTTTGTTCATTGTGTGCAGAAGGGTCGCAAAGACAACTGCACTGATGCCAGTGGCCACATTCTGGCTTTCAAGGAGAAGGTCAAGGTTATGTGCTAAAGATGTGACATAAGGCTGTACACCCCACCACCCGTGAGGTGCTTTCCGTGCTTGCACTTTGGGAATATGTCTTCCTGCTGTATGGTGGACCACCTGTGTGGTGACTGGACAGCCACTCCATGAGGGAAGCCCTTGTTCCACCCCTTCTTACTCTCCAGATTGCCCAGCTTACAAGAGAGAAGATAAAATATTAAAAGTACCTGGGTCACCTGTCTTCTGCTGATGCTTGCCAAAAATATGAGGCTCCATCCAGTCTCACTTTCTTCAACTTTTCCCCTCTATTATCTCCTTTCCCCCTCCTACCTCTTCCTTACCCCAGCCTCATCCCCCTCTCCTCCTCCCCTGCAGTTCCCATGACCTCCCTCAGGGAATCTCTCCTCCTCCCCAGCTGAAGAAGTGACCCCCCTTCTTCGACACCTGCTGGTGGTAGGAGTCATCCTGGGACCTCTCTCCCCAGCATCTCTCAGGCCAGAAGCCTACAATCACAGCTCGGCCACGAGATGCACCATCTTTCCGTTCTGGATCTTGCAGAAGCCTGTGCTCCCTCTGTCCCCTGCCCTCCACCGCCTCCAGAGGAGCAGGAGCAGGAGGAGGAGGAGGAGGAGGAGGAGGAGGAGGAGGAGGAGGAGGAGAAACGCAAGTCACAGGACTAGACCCCCTGGTGCCCCTGGAGATGCCATCTCCCCTTCACAATCTGAGTCTGATATCTTATTGACAGATGTTACCCTATCGCATTCAGTGCTGACCACTGACCAAGTGACATGACCCCCTCTCAGCTTCTTTATGTCTAACTGGGGCTCTGGCCACACAATAATCCAGTGGAATTGCAATGGCTTCTATTGTCACCTACCAGAAATACGTCTTGTTTCCTCCTATTCTGCATTCTGTCTTGCTCTTCAAGAAACATAAAACTATGATGACCACTCTCCAATGTTTCGTGGTTATCGGGTGTTCTGCCATAACTGTGCAGGCCCTGGGATAGTATCTGGAGGGGCTGCACTTTGGTTCACTCTGATGTCATTAGTGACTGGATCCCCCTCGTGCCAACCTGGAAACAATAGTGATTAGACTGCAAACGACTCCAGCAATCACCATTTGCAATGTCTACCTCCTTCAAGGTAGGCCACTTCCTTCTGGTGACTTGTGTGCCTTAATACAGAAATTCCAGCCCTGTTTCTCCTCCTCAGGGACTTCAGTGTGCACATCATCCGGTGTTGTGGGGGGAGGAGTGCCACTTTGACTGGTAGAGATCTCCTAACTTCCCAGTTTATTATAGACTTTGTCTCCTCAATGATGGTTTCCCTATCAACTTCAGTGCTGCTCGTGGCATCTTTACTGCTATCGATATCATGGTCTCCTCCCCTGATATTGTGGCATCACTATATTGGTCGCCCCATGATCTTTGACAGTGACCACTTTCCAGTGATTGTATCGTTCCCCTCCTACTGCCAGACAGACAGGCCCCACATTCGGATTCCACTAGGCAAGTTGGCCTTTATCTGCTGTGCACTTAACACCTCTCTTGAATTGCATTGATGTGGTCGTGCAGGGCATCTCTGACACTATTCTTCATGCTGCTGGCACTGTTGTCCCCCCTATCCACAGGTCTCCCTCATTGTCGCCCAGTACCGTGGTGGACTAGAGATGCAGCAGTTGCTGTCCAAGACTGCTGACGGGCACTGCAGGGATTTAAATGACACCCTTCACAGACCACCCTCCTCACTTTCAAGTGTCTCCATGTTAAGATTCATTACCTAACTAAGCAGAGTAAAAAGAAATGCTGGGAGCACTATGTTTCCTCCCTGAGGATGTATGCTTGTTCCTCACTGATCTGGTCCAAGCTCCATAGCCTTCTGGGCTGCCATGTACAATCAACTGCCAGGGTTTATCAAAGATGCTCTGTGCACTGATCCACTGGTCCTTGCAGAACACCTCTTGACACACTTTGCGATGGCATCGGTGTCCTCTTCCTGTCCTGCTACCTTTCACTGGCAGAAATGCCGATTTGAACAGGCCCCTCTCTGTTTCAACCCACACGACGCTGATCCCTATAATGAACTGTTCACTGAATGGTAATTCTTGCAGGTTCTTAACTTTTCACATAACATGGCCCCAGGCCCAGATTCCATCTACTCAGGGTCTTCAATTGAATTTGCCTCATGTGTGCTTTCCTGTTGAAATGGCAAGACATTATAGTTATCCCTGACCTTAAGCCCAGGAAGAATGCAACGTCTCTTGATGCCCAATTAGCCTGACATACATCTCTTCATAAACTGCATGAGAGGATGCTTAGCCTCGATCTCTGGGCCTTTTGTCCCCATATTAGTGTGGCTTCTGGGAAGGTTGATCTCCAACTGACTATTTACGCAGACTGGAAACAGCAATCCGGCATGCTTTTATTAAATGCCAGCACCTTGTTATGGTCTTCTTACACCTACATAAGGTTTACGACACAGCTTGGCACCATCACATGACTGGGGCTTTCCCAGCACCCTTCTGATGTTTATTGACGAGTTTTTATCCCTTCAGCTCTTTCAGGTTTGACGTGGCATTTCACTCAGCACCCCTCAGATTTAGGAGATGGTATACCAAAGGGTCCTGTGTTGTCACACTCTTGTTCATAGCCATCAATGGGCTTGTAACCTCTGTTGGGTCTCTGGTTACTCCCACATTGTCTGTAGATTTTTACATCTGATGCAGCTACCACTCGGTAGCATCTGCTGAGTGCCGGCTCCAAGGTGCCATCCTATTGACACCTGTATGGGCTGTCTCCCATGGCTTTGTTTCTCCCTGCAAAACAAGGGTTATACATTTTTGTCGTTGACCTGTAGTACAACCTGACCAGAACTTTGACAAGCTCAATCTTGTATAGGTTTCTGGGGTCTTATTTTTGATAAAAAGCTGATGTGGCTGCCCCATATTCATCACCTGAAGACTATGTGCATGTGGAAGCTTAATTCTCTCTCTGCCTCCTTATCCACACGTCTTGGGTTGCAGACTGTGCTACTCTTTTCCATCTTTACTGTGCTCTGGTCTTTACCAGAATAGATTATGCTAGTCAGGTTTATGGCTCAGCTACTCCTTCCAGTGTGAAAATACTTGACCCTGTTTACCATTGTGGGGTGCGTCTGGCTATTTGTGTCTTTTGCACGAGTCCTGTTGAGTCTCCTCGCAGAAGTGGGGATTCCCCCCTACCAATAAGACGGAGCCAACTCCTGGTTCTTATGCTATCATAATTCACCAGTTCCCTGACCATCCCATGTACCCTGTCCTCTTTGCAAACAAGGGATGACTCCCTCCTGATCACTGCTCACAGGTTGGATTGCCAGTTAGGATGTCTTGTTTCCCTCTGTCAGGATCTCCATTGACTGGAAAGCATCCCGTGTATTTCCTCCTATATGCTCTCTCCTCCCTTCCCCCTTTTGGATGGTGCCTAGACAATGGATTAGCACTGACCTATTCCAGGGTCCTAAGGTCTCTGTTGGTCTATGGTTTTCCAGCGTCTTGTACATTATATCCTTGCAGAGTTCCAGGATGTCATCATCATCTACACTGATAGTTATAAGATTATAGATAAGGCGGGATACGCTTTCACATCTCCCACTGGCTTAGAACACCATTTATTGCTGGGATCATGTAGTGTGTTCACAGCAGAGTTACTAGCCATCAACAGGGCCCTCCATTTTGTTTCTCAGGCTTCCCTCCACAGTGTGTTGCTGTGTACAGTCGATGAGCAGCTTGCAGGCTATTGACCAATGTTACTCTCATCAGTCTTTGGTTTCTTCTATCCATGACTACCTCCCTGCCCTTGGCCATGCCACCTGCCTAATTGTCTTTCTCTGGGTCCCAAGTCATGTGGGCATCCCAGGAAATTAACTGGCTGACCATTTGGCTAGAGGAGCAGATACTTACCCTCCAATCCAGCTGTGGCTTGCGGACTTACATCAAATATCTTTCCACAAAATTGGAATGACACCTAGTGTGCTACTGCACACGGTAATGAACTCTGCACGATCAAGGAGACTACTGTGGTTTGGTGCTCTTCCTTCCTTTCTTCTCGGAACAAGTCCACTGTCTTGTGCCATCTGCACATTGGTCACACCAGGTTCGCTCATTGTTTCCTCTTTTGTAACAAACCAACCCCCTCCACAATGTGATTGTGGAGCCAGCCTGATGGTATCCCATATATTGGTGGAATGTCCCCTTCATATTGAGTATGGTCTTGCAAATTCCTTAAATTTAATATTAGCAGATGATTCATGGATGGTATAACTGGTCCTCAGTTTTCCTCCCAGAGCAGGACCAGGGTGGTTGTGGTTGGGGCCCCTATACATGTTTTCCTTGCCTGGGACCCATGACCACTCCCCTTGCAAATGCCACTCTTTTATCCCTCTGTTTACCCAGTTTTTAGATTGGGCTACCCTTCTGTATCTTCTTGTGTGTGTTTTAACTTCCTCATTCTTATAGTTTGACTCTTCTGACTGGATCCCCCACACTTTTATCAGACCCCCTCTCTTCTGTGCACAACTTTGGAATTGTGGGACTGATGACCCTGCTATTTAGTCCCATAACTTCCTTCAATTAATCAGTCAATCAATCATTACATTTTTGTACCCTGGATGTAGCCAGTTGCCAGTATACACTCTGGAATGTTTGTTGTTTGGTATGGATGTGCCATCTAAATATGAAAATGTGTATAATGAGCCTCAAAGTTCTTTCTGCTGGAACATCTTCAAAATGGAACAGTAAATTATACTGATGCAAAGAGGAGGAGAATATACCGAGCAAGTCAATTAATCACAGTACTGCTTTGAATACATACTATCAAGGCTCTAAACCTGTCATGAGCATTGCACCATTCAGTCTGCCATTCAGGTGGCCCATTCTTGACTGCATCAAAGTTATGACACTAAATATTTAACTTCGAATCTGTCTCAGGTTGTGATGTAGACTGTGTGTGTGTGTGTGTGTGTGTGTGTGTGTGTGTGTGTGTGTGTGTGTGTGTGTACATGTTGCTCCAGCCTGTTGAAAGCAGCTGTGGTAAACTACTCCTGTGGTGTTGAGGGCTAGGATAGACCTGCTGCAACTCTTGCCTGCTGCCTGTAGTAAGAAGTGACTAAAAGGACTCCTATACATAGTCATGCTTTCACATTGATGATTTCACTATTATCGCCGCAAGGGATTAGCCAAGCGGTCTAAGGCACTGCAGTCGTGGACTGTGCGGCTGGTCCCAGCGGAGGTTGGAGTCCTCCCTCAGGCATGGGTGTACGTGTTTGTCCTTACAATAATTTAGTTTAAGTAGTGTGTAAGCTTAGGGACTGATGACCTTAGCAGTTAAGTCCCATAAGATTTCACACACATTTGAACATTCACTATTATCAGGCCAATCATCAGTATTAGCTCACCTGACAACCTCTCCTTCAACATTATAGCTGAATTATTTATTCAGCACTTTCAGGGTTTCATTTCAACTTTTCTAAATTTTTTACAGAATTGTGGGCTCTTTGAGGAATTACTGTCATGGAGCATAGTCTGTCCGCTGGGCACTGTGATCAAATGCACCTACTATTAAAGTGGATTTATGTTCGCACTTGACATTCAGTGCAGTACCCAATCTCTCGTGTCTCGCAGCAGCTTGGACAACCACCTCTCATCCCTGTTGCTGCGAGGAGATCATTTTAGCTAGGTTGTGTATTGGACTTTTTTTTTCCCCCATCTGTGCTCATTGCTCTCAACCTTACTGTTCACCTTTTCCTTATGGAATGCCCCGTTTTTAGCCACTTACATTCTCATTTATGTTTGCCATCTGAGTTATTGGCTATTTTAGCAAATGATGCATGGGCTGTCAACTGAGTTTTGCTTTTTATCTGTCGTAGGAATGTGGCAAAAGACAATTAATCTTTAGTTCAGGACCTCCATTGTCTCTATAGTGTACTTTATGGACCTTTTCCAAAGTCATTGTTTTTAGCTGTCGGTCCTGTCAATTGGGCTTAACATGAAGTCATTCTTAACTCCTTTTTTGTCTTCATGTTCTACAGTTCTGTCATGAGTGCAAGTAACCCTTGCTGTTTTTGTGACCTAAAACAAAACAAAATGCAATTGCTCAAGGTTGTAGCCCCATGATGATGCAGAGAACACAGTGCCTGAGTTGTAAACGCCATTTATGCTGAGGATTAGGTGCCTGTAAGATCCTGGACACCAGGACTCCAAGTAACGGCTACTACAGTGTGCCAGGTAGCCTATTCCATGGCGAGGTGGCTCCCACAGGAGGCACTTCTGTTGGAGTGGCATAATGGGGGATGATACATAATGAAATGGATCAAACTTACTCATACCGGTGGCTTTGCCAACACAGCTTTCTCGAAAAATAGGAAACATGATACAATACAGAGACTTGCAATCCCCTGGTATTTGTGTGTTTGGCCAAACCATGGGTTGGGTGTCAGGTGTGAAGAAACGTAGGTAGAAAGTTCTTGGTATGCTCCAGATTGGATGAGGAATCTCTTGCACAATGAAGCCACTGTTTTTCTTTGAAAATTCTGAGGTTAGGTTTGGAGAAGTTGCTGCTATTGAGAAATAGATTGTTACTAAAACGCTGAAAACCAAGCAATCACAGGAACTTCAGGCCTGTGGTAGGATTAGGGATATACAAATTTCCTCATAATAAACTTGGAAGGCTTGAAGGACTCAACTTTCCTTCGGATCTAATATTATAGACAAAGAACTGTGCTCTAACCTAGAGTGGTGGAGAGTACATGTTGTCCCTCGTTGTCATACAGGATAATAGGGTGGAAACAGGAGTTTTCACCTGTGACAAGTTGATGTGGTTATTACAGGTCAACTACGGGCAAACTGCCTGAGGAAATTCAGTACTTTCAGATTTCTCAGCAACACCCCCTGGTGAGCAGATTGCACAGTTTTGTGATTCTATAAGTACAAAGCTGTGATCTTATCCCGTCTGGACTATGGATGCATAGCTCACAGATCAACAGCACCATCAGTATTGAGCCTGTTAGACCCTGTCTACCATAGTGGCACCTGAAACCTTCTGTAGAAGGACCATAGACAACTTCCTGGTGAAAGCTGGTATTCCACCTCTGGAGGGTGGAGGCCAGCAACTATTGATGGACAATGCAATCACAGTCTGTTAGATACCTACCCATACCATGTTACTTCACACTTTTTTGCAGTTGACAGTTTGAACATTAGCAAATTGCCCAAAAATAGGTAGATTTGTTGAGTGGGGGTGGAGGAGATTTGCAACTGTTGATTTAAAATGTATGGATAAAAAAATCATCAAGATTGCAAATTTCCTTTACTGATTATCGGTTTCAATTCATTACTGAGCCATCTTCAGATTGATCTAAATGTTTTTCAGTGTGTGACATTCATTACACCTCATGTTTTGTAGAGGTAAATTACTTAACTGCAACTTAACTATAAAAAATGTGTAATTCATGAGTGTTGCACACTGAACATTATTTTAGATTGATATTAAGATGGTCCAATAACAAGCCGAAACTGATAATCAGTAAAGAAAATTCACTATTTTGACATAGGATTCTTATCCGCACATAAGTAGATCAGTGGCTCTGTAACAAGTTCCTTCAGCTCCCACATCTTGTCCGTGTTCATAGTTTGTTGAATCCTGCCTAGTTGTCGAATATGGGGTGTCTAGTGGCTTACAGAGTGCATGCATAGATACTGATTAGTCTTAATTTTAACACACACTTGGTGCAGAGGCTCTGTTCTCCTTAAAGCAACAGCAGCTTTTCTGTTCAGTGGGTGGTGGTAAAATAGGGATAGATGCATAACTGAGAGAAAAACCTGGCAGTTTTGACATGTTTGAGTGCAGACTGAAGTGCTCCTTCTTTTTACTTGCCATTAGCCAATTGTGCAATATTAAAGCAACACTCGACCTTATTTTGATTGGTAATTGGTTTCACTGCAGTAGCAATAAATTAGTTAAATCACACTGGCTAAATTTGTGATGAAAAAATTGTATAACTATTCCAAAAATGGCATTACTTAATTTTTAAAACAAAATTGAAGTCAGTCTAAGTGTTATCCTATGACTTTAGTGATCATGCATTTGATTTATTTGTCAATAATCAGGCAACCATTACAAAGACATAACTGAGGATGAACTGAACGAATGAATGAAATAGTAGTGATACGAAAACTGAGAGAGAATTGAGACCTATACCAACAACCACAATCATGATAGCATTTATAAGCTTTTAAGAATTCCAACATTTTTCTTTGTTGTAAATTTAATTGCAATTAATTGTCTCAAATAGTTTAAGAGACTTCTTGTGATGGAATGTGATATTTTCATGTAAAATTGAGTTATGATCTTTAACAAATCTAATCTTTCTGATACAAACATGATATTTTTCCTCAAGAGCTATGTATTTATTACAGAATTACCTGGTTATATTGTGCTTTGTCAGTTACACACACACACATATATCCAATATCACTTGTTAAATACAATCATAGTTCAGTTTTTCAATATCAGTATTGTTTTCCATATGAAAACTCTTGGTTTTATACTGCTTACAACGACATATGCAGTACTTGTTTATATTTCTCATGTTATTATCTTTGGCAATGATGACAAATAATTTAAAAAGAAAGCAAAAACTCTTAACAGCATTCAGAATAAAACTATCTTCTCGGGACCACATGACAATGCCAAAATCACAAGAAGGCAAGCATTAGAAAGAAATATATGCATGTACCTAATGTTTCATTAAACCTCTCTCTCTCTCTGTATCTACATGTAATTCTGGTTGAGTCAGCCCCACTTCAAGGAGAATCAGTAGGCATGAGCCAGTGAAAGATCATTTTTGTGATTCCATATCATAAATGTCAACTTTTCATTGCTGCAGGATGGAGCTGCTGGGAATAAAGTTTGCACCATTGTTCGTGCCACTGGAGCGGCGCCTGCAGACATTGGCAGCTCTAATGTGGATTGTGATCCTGCCATTTGGCGGCTTAATGTCATGGCTGTTGCTAGTCTACTTAGTCCTGTATACACGCCTGCGCTACATCGCACTTGCCTACGCTGCCTGGTGTGCCTATGACTGGGAGGTCTGCCGTCGCGGTGGCCGCAGGTAATGATCACCAAGTATTTCTAGCTACTGTCACTTCAACAGCATGATGTTAACTGTCATTACTGGCAGGGTACCTTATAAAAAGTGTGCAAATGCAGGTCATCAAGTCAATGAAATAAGTGTGTCTTCAGCTGTATTGCCCATGTCTAACTTGAGCAAGAAATCTTCAGTCACAGACATGAAATCTATAATTCACCACAATCAAAATGACGGTAGGATGGATAAAATCTTTGTCAACAAATATGTAAGAAAGATTCCCAGTAGTAGCCCTCAAAATAACGTACTACTGTCATTCATACATTATCAACAGTACTTAGAGCAAAATTGTCTGAAATAGTGAATTGCTAAAGAAATTGTCAGTAATTATTTCTGAGATGTGAATCATTATGATGACATTTAAGCATCTTTTGTTCAACTGTAAAGTGTCTCCAGTGTTCCTGTTGTTGTTGTATTTTAAAACTGATATCTTGATATAATCTGTCCAATCATGAGTGATGAGTCATAACTGGTATGAAGTAGTAAATTATCCATCACACCGTGTAACTGCTGGATAAAAGCCATCTCTTGAGTTCCCTATTCATTACGATATTTTAGTGATAAGCATCCATGCTTCTCCTTTATAACGTTAACCTATGACAGGACTTAAAATGCAAGTTGCACACTACTGCAGCATGAAAAGTAACATGCTGCACAATACTTAAAAGAGAGACAGGTACGTGTCATTATATTTCAATATAGTCACAAGGTATCTGTAAAAAAACAGTATATATATTATAGCAACCATTCGGTTTCTTGGTGATAAAAATCAATTCCTTGGTTATGGAGCCATTAAAGATCCGCTATCCACTGTGTGAATGTCTTTGTCATTGGAAAATCTGTGATCACTGCAATCATTTCTTTGATTGCCTGTGTACAGTGTGGCAGCAAGTTAAGAAATATTTTAGGAAATTGGTTTAAAAATTTTACATCAAAAGCTACCATCACCCACAGCAAATTTGAGTATGTCTACGGACATGAGGTGCCTGGCTTTCAGGATCACGGTAGTTCTGCTGGTTAAAGCTGCTAACATGCACACACTTTCAGCCCTCTGTTGAAGTTGCTGGTTAATTCATGCCAGCAGTGTAGCCAATAGTGTTTGTGCCAGGCAGGTCACGTGTGTGGACTCTCAAAGATTCTGCAGAGCAGAACACAGTTGCTTATCTATTGTGATCCAGACCTCGACTGGAATAGATGTGTTTCTTGGGAGGAAAAGCATCTGTCTCTGCACACCGTGACTGACCACAAACAGGACTTAAACAAACTGCCTCCCCTTCTGTTAACCACTTCTTTAGTTTTTCATACTCCTAGACTGGTCTGCACCTGGTAATTTCCTAGCTAGGTGCACCTCTTGTCTCATACACTGAAGTATATTACCTTTATTTGGCCAAGTTTTCTGTTATACCATTTAACATCAGCCCTTGATACCCATTTTGAAGTCCTGATCACTCATCCACCTGTACATTCTCATCATAAGTGGAATGCAACAACCACCACCTCCTCCTCCCCTGCTCTTGTACACCTTGACATAGTGGTCTGTGGTCAACGTTGATGTCCTTCCTCCCTGATAAGCATCAACCATATTAGTGTGGCCTTGGTTAAACTGCTTGTACAATTTCTGTACTGCTGGATGTGATATTGCACTTCATCCACGTATGCCAGAATTTCATGGTGAATCATACTAGGATGCACCTATTACCTGTTCAACAGCAAAACTGTAGACAGGGAACCCAGAATATGTATTCTCCTCTGAAAATGACTACTCTTGATGGGTCACTGATCTTAGTGTGGGATGATGATGTAGTTATCTACTTTTTGAAGTCCCCTTGTATCATATAGCTGTAAAATATTACAGTTGCAAAAATCAAACGTTGGAAAATCCATGATGGAATGTAAGAATTACAAGAAGGGAATTTGCTGCTCACCATATAGAGGAGATGCCGAGTCGCAAATAGGCACAACAAAAAAGTCTCTCAATTAAATCTTTCAGCCATTAAGGTCTTCATCAATGCTACAACACATATGCGTACACTCACGCAAACGCAACTCACACACACGACTGCAGTCTCAGGCAATTGAAACCACACTGTGAGCAGCAGCACCAGTGCATGATGGGAGTGGTGACTTGGTGGGGGTAAGAAGGAGCCTGGGGTGGGGAGGGGGAGGGATAGTATGGTGGGGGTGAAAGGCTACAGGTCAGACAGAGGTCAGGGGAGAGCTGGGGAGGGGGAGTAGAGGAAAAGGGGTGAAACAAAATGACTGGGTGTGTTGGTGGAATGACGTCTGTGTAGTGCTGGAATGGGAACAGGGAGGGGGCTGGATGGGTGAGGACAGTGACTAATGAAGGTTGAGGCCAGGAGGGTTATGGGAATGTAGGATGTACTGCAGGGAAAGTTCCCACCTGCACAGTTCAGAAAAGATGGTGTTGGTGGGAAGGATCCATATGGCACAGGCTGTGAAGCAGTCATTGAGATGAGGGGTATCATGTTTGGCAGCATGTTCAGCAACAGGATGGGCTACTTGTTTTTTGGCCAGTTTGTCGGTGGCCGTTCATGCGGACAGCCAGCTTGTTGGTTGTCATGCCTACATAGAATGCAGCACAGTGGTTGCAGCTTAGCTTGTAAATCATGAGACTGGTTTCACAGGTAGCCCTGCCTTTAATGGGATAGGTGATGTTAGTGACCAGACTGGAGTAGGTGGTGGTAGGAGGATGTGTGAAACAGGTCTTGCATCTAGGTCATATTACAGGGGTATGAGCCATGAGGTAACGGATTGGGAGCGGAGGTTGTGTAAGGATGGAGGAGTATATCATGTAGGTTCGGTGGATGGCGGAATACCACTGTGGGAGGGGTGGGAATGATAGTGGGCAGGACATTCCTCATTTCAAGGCATGATGAGAAATAGTTGAAACCCTGGAGGAGAATGTAATTGTCGCTCCAATCCTGGGTGGTACTGAGTCACGAGGGAATGCTCCTCTGTGGCGTGGTGGTGGTGGTGGTGGTGGTGGTGGTGGTGGTGGTGGTGGTGGTGGTGGTGGTGGTGGTGGGAGACCGGAAAGATAAGGCACGGGGGATTGTTTTGTACCACCTTATCCCATGGCTCATACCCCTGTAATAGACCTAGATGCAAGACCTGTCCCATAATCCTCCAACCACTGCCTACTCCAGTCCTATCACTAACATCACCTATCCCGTCAAAGGCAGGACTACCTGTGAAACCAGTAATGTAGTGTACAAGCTAAACGGCAATCACTGTGCTGCATTCTATGTAGGCATGACAACCAACAAGCTGTCTGCATGATTGGCCACTAACAAACTGTGGCCAAGACACAGGTAGACCATCCTGTTGCTGAACACGCTGCCAAACATGACATCCTTAATTTCAGTGACTGCTTCACAGCGTGTGGCATATGGATCCTCCCCACCAACACCAGTTTTTCTGAATTTTACAGGTGGTAACTTTCCCTGCAATACATCCAATGTTTCCATAATCCTCCTAAATGCAATATAACACATACCATACAGTTAAAAGGAAGTGACGCTTGATCAAGGTCCGCGTCACTTTCCATTTTTAACCAGACTTAACGTCTGAGAAAGTATAGAAACAATAATATTAATATTATTATTATTATTATTATTATTATTATTATTATTATTATTATTTCCTCAGCCAGTTGGATGTATTTTTCAATTTTTTCTCCAGTTTTCTTCTGTATATTTGTTGTATTGGGTATGGATATTTCGATTAGTTGTGTTAATTTCTTCTTTTTATTGGTGAGTATGTTGTCAGGTTTGTTATGTGGTGTTGTTTTATCTGTTATAATTGTTCTGTTCCAGTATAATTTGTATTCATCATTCTCCAGTACATTTTGTGGTGCATACTTGTATGTGGGAACGTGTTGTTTTATAAGTTTATCTTGTAAGACAAGCTGTTGATGTATTATTTTTGCTACATTGTCATGTCTTCTGGGGTATTCTGTATTTGGTAGTATTGTACATCTGCTTGTGATGTGATCTACTGTTTCTATTTGTTGTTTGCAAAGTCTGCATTTATGTGTTGTGGTATTGGGATCTTTAATAATACGCTTGCTGTAATATCTGGTGTTTATTGTTCGATCCTGTATTGCAATCGTGAATCCTTCCGTCTCACTGTATATATTGCCTTTTCTTAGCCAGGTGTTGAATGCGTCTTGATCGATGTGTGGCTGTGTTAAATGATATGGGTGCTTGCCACGTAGTGTTTTCTTTATCCAATTTACTTTCGTCATATCTGTTGATGTTATGTGATCTCAAGGTTGTAGATTTGGTTATGAAATTGCAATGGTTTAGCCGATGTATTTATATGAGTGATTGCTTTGTGTATTTTGCTAGTTTCTGCTTGTTCTATAAAGAAATTTCTTAAATTGTCTACCTGTCCATAAAGTAGGTTTTTTTATGTCTATAAATCCCCTTCCTCCTTCCTTTCTGCTTAATGTGAATCTTTCTGTTGCTGAATGTATGTGATGTATTCCATATTTGTAGCATTGTGATCGTGTAAGTGTATTGAGTGCTTCTAGTTCTGTGTTACTCCATTTCACTACTCCAAATGAGTAGGCCAATATTGGTATAGTGTAAGTATTTATATACGAAGACAGTAACTTGTTCTCGAAAGAACAGTTACGGTTGATGACCATGCAGCTTTTCCCTGGAATAAATGATGACTGACAACCTCAGCTGCCGACAGGTGGTGTTGGTATACCTCGATGTGGACAGCTGAACATGTGTGCCCCGACCAGGACTCGAACCCGGGATCTCCTGCTTACATGGCAGACGCTCTATCCATCTGAGCCACTGAGGACTCAGATGAATAGCGCGACTGCCGGGACTTATCCCTTGCACGCTTCCTGTGAGTAATGAGTGTGTAGGCAAATGTCTATAAGGTACAATACCTACGTAGAATTGTGGACAGTTGGCAATGTGAGTCTCACGGGAAGCGTACAAGGGATAAGTTTCTGCAGTCGCGCTATTCATCTGTGTCCTCGGTGGCTCAGATGGATAGTGTGTCTGCCATGTAAGCAGGAGATCCTGGGTTCGAGTCGCGGTCAGGGCACACATTTTCAGCTGTCCAAATTGAGGTATATCAGCAACACCTGTCAGCAGCTGAGGTTGTCAGTTAGTCATCATTTATAAGTATTTATAGCTTTTGTCTTGTTTCTTGCTGTCAATTCTGTTTTCAGTATTGTTGTTAGTCTTTGTCCACATTTTTCTTTTAGTTCTTCTTTAATATTTGTATTATCTATTCCTATTTTTTGTCTGTATCCTAGATATTTATAAGCACCTGTTTTTTCCATTGCTCCTATGCAATCGCTTTTGTTATCCATTATGTAATCTTCTTGTTTAGTGTGTTCTCCCTTGACTATGCTATTTTCCTTAAATTTGTCTGTTCTAAAAGCCATATTTATATCATTTGCTGAATACTTCTGTTATCTTTAGTAATTGGTTGAGTTGATTTGTTGCTGCCAGTAGTTTTAGATCATCCATGTATAGCAAATATGTGATTTTGTGTGGGTATGTTCCAGTAATATTGTATCCATAATTTGTATTATTTAGCATGTTTGATGGTGGTTTCAGAGCAAGGCAGAACCAGAAAGGACTTAATGAGTCTCCATGGTATATTCCACGCTTAATCTGTATTGGCTGTGATGTGATATTATTTAAATTTGTTTGGATATTAAGTGTGGTTTTCCAATTTTTCATTACTATTTTTAGGAACTGTATCAATTTAGGATCTACTTTGTATATTTCCAATATCTGTAGTAACCATGAGTGGGGTACACTATCAAAAGCTTTTTGGTAATCAATGTATGAGTAGTGTAGTGACCTTTGTTTAGTTTCAGCATGATATGTCACCTCTGCATCTATTATCAGTTGCTCTTTACGTCCTCATGCTCCTTTGCAGCAGCCATTTTGTTCTTCATTTATAATTTTGTTCTGTGTTGTATGTGTCATTAATTTCTGTGTAATGACTGAAGTTAATATTTTGTATATTGTTGGTAGGCATGTTATGGGGCGATATTTAGCTGGGTTTGCTGTCTCTGCTTGATCTTTAGGTTTCAGATAAGTTATTCCATGTGTAAGTGTATCAGGGACTGTGTATGGGTCTGCAATGTAACTGTTAAATAATTTAGTTAGATGTGAATGTGTTGAACTTCTTTAGCCAGAAATTTGCTATTTTATCTTTTCCAGGGGCTTTCCAATTGTGAGTAGAATTAATAGCTTGGGTGACTTCATGTTGCAAAATTATCACTTCAGGCATTTGTGGTATCATCTTGTATGTGTCTGTTTCTGCTTGTATCCACCGTGCATGCCTGTTATGTTGTACCGGGTTTGACCATATGTTGCTCCAGAAGTGTTCCATGTCTGTTATGTTTGGTGGATTGTCTATTTTAATGTGTGTGTTATCTATTGTCTGGTAAAATTTCTTTTGGTATGTGTTGAATGTTTGGTTTTGTTTCCTTCTATTTTCTCGTTTTTTGTATCTTCTAAGTCATTTGGCCAATGCTTGTAATTTCTGCTTCTTCTCATCTAATTGCTCTATCGCTTCTTGTGAGATTTTACCTAACGTTTTTCGTTTTTTTTCTGACATTTCATTTCTTATAAATTGTGTTTGCTGTCCGATGTCCTTTCTCAGTTTTTCTATTCTGATCTGTAGCCTGTGTTGCCATGCTGGTTTTGTGGGTTTCTTCTGTGTGTTGGTTGGTTCTGATCTCTGCCTAGTGTGTATATTTAGTGTAGTGAGTGCTCCTATATAAACCAGTAGTTGTAACTCTTCCATAGTTGTATATTCATTTATTTTGTTGTGTATGATTGTGTTGATAGTTTTTATTGTTGTTTCGACTTCTGGGTTACTTGGCAGTCTATGCAAGAATTGTCTGTGTTGATAGTTTTTATTGTTGTTTCGACTTCTGGGTTACTTGGCAGTCTATGCAAGAATGGTCTAATGTCTGTATTTGTGTCTTTGTATTCTATATATGTCAGCTGAAATTTTTCTTCTATATCTAACATGTGTGTCACTTTGTGTTCTATTTGTGCTTGTTCTGGTGGCTGTCGCAAGATTTCGTTTTCCTCTGATTGTTTAATTGATGCATATTGTTCTTTGTTTGTTTGCTCTGGGATGTTTGAGTCAATTACTGTATTTTCTTCTTCTTCTGATTGCACATTATTTTGTTCCAGTATTTGTTGTACTTGTTGTTTGATGTTTTCTAATTCTGACTGGGGTATCCTGTTATTTTTGATTATTACACGGATCTGATCAGCTAGTCGTTGTTCTGTTAAAAATTTTAATTCTGGGTATCTGGTAATAAATGTTGTGTATACTTGTGATCTGTATCCAGTTGTGTTGGTTCCTAGGTTTGTTGCTTGGTAATAACAGAACATGAGGTGTCGATTAACTTCATCTGACCATCTCATCCTCTGCCTTTGTTTTCCTTCTAGGGTGGTTGTAGGAAGCATATCCTGCAAAACATCTCTATTTGGACTTAAATCATTTTCCAGTTGGCTAGCAGTGTCGTTACCATTGTGGGCGGTCATAGGGTTCAAGCGTCGTCCCCGACCATGACGGCGCTTGTCCGAGGCTTCTTTAGTTCTGTCCTGAACCAACTCATCGCACTAAAAGGGGGGTTAGCCCTATTAGTGGTTTGTTCTTTTCGTCGCCTTTTACGACTGGCAGAACATACCGGAGGCCTATTCTTTTCCCGGGCCTCCACAGGGATTATTATTATTATTATTATTATTATTTCTTTACTTTCTCAGACGTTAAGTCTGGTTAAGAATGGAGAGTGACGCGGACCTTGATCAAGCATCACTTCCTATTAACTGTACGGTATGTGTTATATTGCATTTAGGAACTTTCGGGTAATTGAACATGTATCAATAATTACGGATTTCTGTAGTTGTATATATATGGTTGGATGTAGCTGTATTGCATTGGTGTACTGGTGGATATTGTGTGGTATGACTTCTGTAGTTGATAGTATAATTGGTATGATGTCAACTTTATCCTGATGCCACATGTCTTTGACTTCCTCAGCCAGTTGGATGTATTTTTCAATTTTTTCTCCTGTTTTCTTTTGTATATTTGTTGTATTGGGTATGGATATTTCGATTAGTTGTGTTAATTTCTTCTTTTTATTGGTGAGTATGATGTCAGGTTTGTTATGTGGCGTTGTTTTATGTGTTATAATGGTTCTGTTCCAGTATAATTTGTATTCATCATTCTCCAGTACATTTTGTGGTGCATACTTGTATGTAGGAACTTGTTGTTTTAAAAGTTTATGTTGTAAGGCAAGCTGTTGATGTATTATTTTTGCGACATTGTCATGTCTTCTGGGGTATTCTGTATTTGCTAGTATTGTACATCCGCTTGTGATGTGATCTACTGTTTCTATTTGTTGTTTACAAAGTCTGCATTTATCTGTTGTGGTATTGGGATCTTTAATAATATGCTTGCTGTAATACCTGGTGTTTATTGTTTGATCCTGTATTGCAATCATGAATCCTTCTGTCTCACTGTATATATTGCCTTTTCTTAGCCATGTGTTGGATGCGTCTTGATCGATGTGTGGCTGTGTTAGATGATACGGGTGCTTGCCATGTAGTGTTTTCTTTTTCCAATTTACTTTCTTCGTATCTGTTGATGTTATGTGATCTAAAGGGTTGTAGAAGTGGTTATGAAATTGCAGTGGTGTAGCCAATGTATTTATATGAGTGATTGCCTTGTGTATATTGCTAGTTTCTGCTCGTTCTAGAAAGAATTTTCTTAAATTGTCTACCTGTCCATAATGTAGGTTTTTTATGTCGATAAATCCCCTTCCTCCTTCCTTTCTGCTTAATGTGAATCTTTCTGTTGCTAAATGTATGTGATGTATTCTATATTTGTGGCATTGTGATCGTGTAAGTGTATTGAGTGCTTCTAGGTCTGTGTTACTCCATTTCACTACTCCAAATGAGTAGGTCAATATTGGTATGGCATAAGTATTTATGGCTTTTGTCTTGTTTCTTGCTGTCAATTCTGTTTTCAGTATTTTTGTTAGTCTTTGTCTATATTTTTCTTTTAGTTCTTCTTTAATATTTGTATTATCTATTCCTATTTTTTGTCTGTATCCTAGATATTTATAGGCATCCGTTTTTTCCATCGCTTCTATGCAGTCGCTGTGGTTATCCAATATGTAATCTTCTTGTTTAGTGTGTTTTCCCTTGACTATGCTATTTTTCTTACATTTGTCTGTTCCAAAAGCCATACTTATATCATTGCTGAATACTTCTGTTATCTTTAGTAATTGGTTGAGTTGTTGATTTGTTGCTGCCAGTAGTTTTAGATCATCCATGTATAGCAAATGTGTGATTTTGTGTGGGTATGTTCCAGTAATATTGTTATTATTATTACTTCTTTACTTTCTCAGACGTTAAGTCTGGTTGAGAATGGAAAGTGACGCGGACCTTGATCAAGCGTCACTTCCTATTAACTGTACGGTATGTGTTATATTGCATTTAGGAACTTTCGGGTAATTGAACATGTATCAATAATTACGGATTTCTGTAGTTGTATATATATGTTTGGATGTAGCTGTATTGCATTGATGTACTGGTGGATATTGTGTGGTATGACTCCTGTAGTTGATAGTATAATTGGTATGATGTCAACTTTATCCTGATGCCACATGTCTTTGACTTCCTCAGCCAGTTGGATGTATTTTTCAATTTTTTCTCCTGTTTTCTTTTGTATATTTGTTGTATTGGGTATGGATATTTCGATTAGTTGTGTTAATTTCTTCTTTTTATTGGTGAGTATGATGTCAGGTTTGTTATGTGGCGTTGTTTTATGTGTTATAATGGTTCTGTTCCAGTATAATTTGTATTCATCATTCTCCAGTACATTTTGTGGAGCATACTTGTATGTAGGAACTTGTTGTTTTAAAAGTTTATGTTGTAAGGCAAGCTGTTGATGTATTATTTTTGCGACATTGTCATGTCTTCTGGGGTATTCTGTATTTGCTAGTATTGTACATCCGCTTGTGATGTGATCTACTGTTTCTATTTGTTGTTTACAAAGTCTGCATTTATCTGTTGTGGTATTGGGATCTTTAATAATATGCTTGCTGTAATACCTGGTGTTTATTGTTTGATCCTGTATTGCAATCATGAATCCTTCTGTCTCACTGTATATATTGCCTTTTCTTAGCCATGTGTTGGATGCGTCTTGATCGATGTGTGGCTGTGTTAGATGATACGGGTGCTTGCCATGAAGTGTTTTCTTTTTCCAATTTACTTTCTTCGTATCTGTTGATGTTATGTGGTCTAAAGGGTTGTAGAGGTGGTTATGAAATTGTAGTGGTGTAGCCGATGTATTTATATGAGTGATTGCTTTGTGTATTTTGCTAGTTTCTGCTCGTTCTATAAAGAATTTTCTTAAATTGTCTACCTGTCCATAATGTAGGTTTTTTATATCGATAAATCCCCTTCCTCCTTCCTTTCTGCTTATTATTATTATTATTATTATTATTATTATTATTTCTTCAGATAATTTCTCATAGTTAAAAGGTAGCCAGTCTTAATGGAACTATCAGTTTGTGTCATATACTGCAACAAGTACGTCCAGTTTAATATGCTCTTTTTTTCTGAACTGTGGCTGCCTTTATTTAGGTACTTGAACTTGAAGAACAAATTGACACTGGAGTTCAGAAAATCCTCATCAGTTACATTGAGAGTCTTTGCATGATGTGAAAATGGGACTGAGGTGTGCAGTAACGCAGCAAACACAATCATTACCATAGGGGTCTTGAAGTTCATATTAGACCAATTAAAGCGTGCAGAGAGGGGTTTAAGCAATCATTCATCCATCTCTCCATATGTGAATGGGAAGTAATAAAGCCTTAATAATGGGTACAATGGCAAGTGTGCTCTGACACACACACTTTATAGTGGTTTGTAGAGTGCTGGTGTCATTGGAGGAGGAGGAGGATAGTAGTGTTTAACGTCCCGTCGACAACGAGGTCATTAGAGACGGAGCGCAAGCTCGGGTGAGGGAATGATGGGGAAGGAAATCGGCCGTGCCCTTTCAGAGGAACCATCCCGGCATTTGCCTGAAGCGATTTAGGGAAATAACGGAAAACCTAAATCAGGATGGCCGGAGACGGGATTGAACCATCGTCCTCCCGAATGCGAGTCCAGTGTGCTAACCACGGTGTCATTGGAGATTGGACTGATTGTCCTCCATCAAACCATGTTGCCTCAAAGGTATGTGAACTATATATAGCAATTTTAAGAGAACTAACAACCAATGAAAAAAAACCACAGTTGTTTCACACAAGACAGTGTAAGAGCACTTATTGTCAACATGTCTATCACAGTATTAAGAGGTTTTCTTGATACAGAATATCCCATCAGAAGTTAAGGTTTCATAAAAAAAAATATTATTCAAATTTTTTTTTTAAATTGAACACAATGGTCATGTTCTCACACAACAGTGAGGTGATTCAGGATTTTCAAAATTCATATGTCAGTTGTTTGAGTCCAAATGCTTCAATAAATACAGCCATACTTCATCAGAAAAAGAGCATTTCAGGATCAGCCTCCCCATTGTGTACTGGCTGCAATAGCCAGTTGCAGTACGTAAGCTGAACAACAATCTCTGTATTAGTCAAGAGATGTACTAACATTACACTGTAAGGTTTTTGATTTAGTACATGCACAGCTCTGTGAGCAGATGCTGCTGATTCACCAGTCTGAAGTGCTGTGAAGTGTTATGGTACTCTAACTTCTTTCCAAGGCCACTACTAACTTGGCAACTGGCATATAAAATTTAGCTGAACCAGACCAGTCTGAAAAACAGGTCAGTGCTTATGCAGCAATAAGCTGGAGTTGATTAGCATACAATGCCAGACATTGTGTTGTTTCTTATTGCTAGTAAACTTCAGACACACTACTATAAGGGGCAGTCAAATGAAAACTAAACACCTGCCATAACAGTGTGTGTCTGCAACAGGTGGCACCACTATAAAGTTTAGATACTGTCACTGCTGTGGCAGGGGAATGGCATAATGTCACATCACAGGTGCAAGCTGCTGTTGGGTTCTGGCCTATGTAATTGGTGGACTGGCCTAATGTGTTCATCCAACTGTCATATTATCATACAACTAGTGCCTATGGTTCAACTGCTCTTCAGAAAGCTGTGTAGCAGACATTGTATGTGTTCACAGCACAGCTCTGGTGATCACATGGAAACAAGTTCCTCAGCAAAGAACCACTACTGGACAAAGGCTATGAGTGAGCAATTTGGTTGGGAAACACTGCATTATCCTCTGTACAGCCAAGACCTTTCACCATGTGATTTGCATGTCTTTGGCAACCTAAAGAAAGATACGCATGGACATCAGTTTGTCAGATGGAGCCAATAGCAGATATAGTTGTGTATCCATTAACAGCTGACACCTTTCAACAAAACAGGAATTGAGCATTTCTTCTTCCAGTTGAATAAATGTCTTGATGGCTGTGGTGATTACTTTTGAATGAGGGTCTCAGGTTTCCATTTAACTGCTCTTCATAAAATAAAAATTCCCTTGGGAGATCTGGCTTTTTTTCATGGTGCAAATGTCAATCTGTCCTTGCAAGCAAGAATTGTAATAAAGCTATATGTAATCAATGAAAAGAAAAGTGATTGAAGAGCATCTGTGACACACAATTACATTCTAGAAACTGTAAAATGCCAGATTTGTACATTATTTTGTTAAATGATAACACCTAAGTGAATACTGAAGTTACATGTTATGCTTCTCACATAATGAAGAAAGTGGTGGCAATAATTGAACTCAGACTTTTAACTGAGGAAACTATGGATATCCAATTGTGTAAATAGTCAAAGATAAAGGCACACAGCCTATGATGTTCCTTCTCCCTCTAATTTTCCTGTTCATCCCATTCCCCTTGCAGAGCAACTGATGGTAATCTGTGTATTCTTAACATAACTGCAGCTGGTCATGACCCATCCCCTAATTCTTCCATAGGTCACTTTTTATATTACTGTGTAAACTGCTGAATTTCTATGACTTTGTAGCAAATAAGTTGCTTAACAATCATATTTTATTTTACTTTTTATGGGGAAACACTGAAAGAGAAATATAAAGATTCACTTAAAAGTGTGGATAGGTCAGTTATGCTACATCTGTTTTAGCAATCTCACATCACATATGTCTTAATGTTTATTTTGAAATATTGTTTGCTCAGCAATCTCAAAATTCACTTTGTCAGTATATGACGATTCAGTTCTGCAGCAGTGAAGGGGAGACATCAGGTTGAAACACATCTGAACGTGTGCACAAGTATCTGACTGCCAGTGCTTTGTTCCATGAAATAAGACGTTAATAGGGGACTCTAACTATATAAATAGTGCTTGCAACATAAATATTTATTATGGAAAAATATCTGTGAACAAAGGAGGACATTTTAAATGCTTTGAGAGAGATTTTGACTCATGAATCTGAAGGTGAGCCACTGGGGTTTCCATCTGAGTAAGAATTGCCACAACCTGTAGTTTACAAGATGATGATCTTACACTGCATAGTGATTTACTGAATGCTGAAGAAGATATGCATGTTTATAGTTTTATTTTTTTGTTTATCTATGTGCTGCATAGAAACACTTGCCAACTGCAACAACTAAGTTTACATGTTGGCCTGACCTCCTTTGAATACAGGAAGAAATGTTATAAATAACCCTTTTTAACCTCCTTGGATGTCTCTGAAACCTTGAAAGCAAATGCTAAAAGTAATGTGGGTACCATAAAGTGATCTTGCAGGGAAATACAAGCCTCTGTCAAAAAGCTAAAAAAAGAGTTATATAGTACAGTGTTGTCAAAGAATGACATTACTGTTTATCAGGGAAAGAGCAGCAAGAATGTCCTGATTGTCAGCACTATGCATCCTTATGAGAAAATTGAGGCTGGTCCGAAAAAGAAGCCAGATGTTGCCTTGTAAAGTCAAAGTGCTGGAAACAAATCATTTGTAAAGTATCATGTGTGTGAAAAAAACTGCAAAAAATGCACATCAAAAGATTATTATATGTGCTCAGTGTGTGATGCTAGTTAATATGGACACTCAGAAAAGTTCTCATAATTTATAAGGTGATAAACTAATTTTTTTGGTGAGATTATAATAAAATGTCCAATACTTAAAAGAAAAGATTTAGTAGTAGCTACAATAGCCCTCTGACACAGGATTATAAAAGGGAAACAAACACCTGGGTCATTAGCGATTTTTTTATTTATTTTTATTTATTTATTTTTATTTATTTATTTTTATTCATTTATTTATATCCCACATATCCAATACTGCGAGGCATTTGCATGGATGTAGGATGCGTCAGAATTATTACAAATAATACAAAAGGAATACACACAAGTACCTCTTGCAAGAGG
Organism: Schistocerca nitens; assembly: GCF_023898315.1. Lineage (NCBI taxonomy): Eukaryota > Metazoa > Arthropoda > Insecta > Orthoptera > Acrididae > Schistocerca > Schistocerca nitens. The sequence goes on along the minus strand of NC_064618.1, from coordinate 297,439,530 downwards.
ATATCTGGTATAAGACAAAATACACATTAATAGATATAGAAAAAACTACATTAAAAATATGGTAGATCTTAATAGCGAAATGAAAGACACAGTAATGTTAAAAGTGATTGTGAGTATCATAATGCACAATAGCACATCAAATTAGTAAATGAAAAAAATCAATTACAGTTAACTCTACTGAAATATTCTTCTACCGAATAGAAGGAATTATCTAATAAATACTGTTTGAGCTGTTGTTTAAATTTAGGATGCTCGTGGATGAGTAATTTCAGTGATGATGGTGGGAGAGCATTGAACATATTGCAGCTCATGTAATGGAGTCCTTTTTGTGCAATAGTAAGGTTTTTTGATTCATAATGGAGGTCCATCTTCCTCGTGGTATTGTGAGTATGGTATGAGTCATTGGTTTTGTACGATCGTCCATTTTTACCAATGAAACATAACACAGAGTAGATATATTGGTATGCGTTTGTCAGTATCCCTAATTTTCTGAAAAGGTTCCTACAAGAATGTCTAGGCTGGACTCTGCTCATTATCCTAATAACACTCTTTTGGGCAATGAATATTATTTTTGGATAGTGGCTGATTACCCCAGAAAACTATTCCATACAGCAATAATGCATGGAAATAACTAAAAAGTAGTTTTTGTGGTGTCTCTGTCACATACAGTGGAAATAATATGAACAGCGAATGTTGCTGAGCTCAGTTTTTTGTGGAGATGCAAAATATATTCAGACCATTTTAGACTGTTGTCAATGTGTACACCAGAAACTTGGTTGACTCAACTTGTAGTAACTCACTACCATTCAATGTAATACTTAATTCATCCTCAACTTTGTCCTTACTTGGAAATGCACAAACTGAGTCTTATTAACATTTAGTGATAATCCAGTGGCAGTTCTAAAAATGACCAAATATCAGTGGTTCTGATGTCAAGCCTCACAGTTCCACTTTAGACTGTGGTTATCTCAGTAGCTAACAAAGGTTCAGCAACATAGAATTTAAAATTAATGACTTTCTTGTCATATTATGAATAATAATTGAATCATTATATGTGTGTGCACATTTTGGTGCCCCAACTTGATCCAATTTTTTTGAGCAGAGAAGAAACAGATTTCTAAAAGCTCAAATCATCAGCACTTTCCATAGTTTGAAGTAAAATATTACCCTTACATTCATTTTCTTCTGGTAAGTAAATATAGATCTACCTTTAGACTTAAATATGAAAGCTCATGGTATTTGTACACTTTAACCTGATAAATATTAGAGCAGTATGAATACTAACAATATTTGTGACGTGTGTGTGTGTGTGTGTGTGTGTGTGTGTGTGTGTGTGTGTGTGTGTGTGTGTGTATACACACAAAGATTAATCTATTGTTTCAGTTTTAAAGCTTTATTATACTCAATTTTATGCATTTGATGCATGTTTACATTAAATAACAATGGCTGATATTAATTTTCTTCACAATAACTAAACCCCATTATGAAGTCAATGACAACTGCAGAGACTGATATTGACCTTTTCTAATCATGTCCATTCACATTTGAGTATTTATTCTTTGCCATTTACAAATACTCTGAAACTGGACACCTGACATAACACATTCATTTGTTACAGGTTGCAATGGGCACGGCGATGGCTGTGGTGGCGCTACTTTAGGGACTTCTTTCCATTACGCCTTGAATGTATTGAACCATTGGATCCAAATCGCAATTACCTGTTCTGTGCATTTCCACATGGTGTGCTGAGTGCAGGGGTTTTTGGCTGCTTCTCCACTGATTATATGGGGTGGGACAAACTTTTCCCAGGAATTACTGTTTATCCTCTTACACTGGAACAACATTTCAAGGTTCCTTTCTTCAGAGAGCTCTGCTTATCCTTAGGTTGGTTTACTTTTCTACTTTTTCAATAATCAGATAGTTTATGTTTGCGACATAGAATTAATATATATAAAAAATAAAGGGTCTATAAATTAAATGAAAAATTTTATATGAATCTTTATGAGAATTGGAGACACTTTACTAATTATCATTTCATAAGATAGTTATGTTATAAATTCTAGAATTGTGCTTTATGCAGTGGCACATTTGACTGAAAGGATCAGAGTATATGGAAGCATATAATACATAAACCCTTCAGTCATACTTGCACTTATTAACATTTCTATTTGGTAATCAAAATATTATCAGCAAATAACTAAAAATACTTTTGTAGCCCAGAATGGATAGATAGTTGTTTAAATGTTCTGTTGCATGTGCTTAGTGTTTTAACTAATTCCATGACTGGAAGGGAAGAAGGGAAGAGAGAGAAATCATGATTGTCTGCAGATACACAAGAATGCATTAAAGAAAAGTTGCCATACAGGGCAACTCAATAACAAGTAAGTAAATGATCTGACATGTGAATTCAATGACACTCATTTAAAGGGTAATATTTCCTATAACATTGCACTCTAGTTGAATATGGAATGCAAATTTATATAAATGAAACTGCCAGTACCTATCATGGGAAACACTCATTCTTACATGTCTAATTAGATGATCAGAAATGCTTTTGTTGAGAAGTTGATGTTTTAAAGTGATATGCCTACTCCAGAACAGCTCTTGTCATTGTATGAAAGATAAAACAGTTGTGGTGGAGTAGTGAAATGAAAAAATGTGCTACACACAGACTGAAGAGAGAAAATTGGTGAATGATAGAATGACGAGAAATAATACTGAAAAGAAATATAGATATGCATACATTCACAATAGTTATCCAGTATTTTTACTCTCACTTTAATATTTTTGCTGCTGTCTCCCCATTCTTCTTCCATCATAGTGTAGTTCTACTAGACAATGCCCTCATGCTTTTTATGACTTCATTATGGTTATGGAGTTCACACAAACTACTTTAATACACAAGAATCTCAGTAATCTGGCCATTCCTTGATGTGTGGGTGCTGGCTTAGTGGAATTGCCAGATTACTGATACTGTCTGAAACATACAGAGACTATACTTTGTTAAAGCCAAAGAAAAACTCATTTTCATAGAAAAGTTGGTCCTTACGTCTGTACATGCACATCAGATGCAAAGGGCGAAGGAGAAGCAGAGTTCTTGTTTTTCGAAATAAATACATCAAATCAGAAACTGCTAATTGGAGTAATCTATAAACCTCCAAACATCGGTGCTATGTCCTTCTTTCAGTCTTCCCTGTCCTCGCTCGTGACACTGTATGAACACATAATCATTATGGGCGACACAAACATCGACTCACAGTTAAAATCTCCCTCTGCAGAGAAACTAAGGAGACTGTTCCACTCCAATGATATGAGTTTAACACCGCTGGACCCAACTCATCACATGCCACACAGCCATACACTCATAGATATAATAGCAACAAAGCAACCAGATAAAATAATTCACGCCAATCAGACATCCGCTCCGGGACTCTCTGCTCATGACGTGATATTCTTAAATCACTCAGTGCATACTACCAAAGAAAAACCTCACCTGGTAACCTACAGAAACCTAAAAAATATTAACCATGACGCTCTTCAAAAGGATTGCTCAGACATCCCTTGGCATGATATAAGCAATGAACCGACTCTAGACGGAAAAATTCGGGAATTATGTCGCAAAATTATTGCACTGTATGATAAACATGCTCCTCAACGCACTGTCAAGGTAAAGAGAGCTTCCGCTCCGTGGCTCACCACTGCATTACGCCAGTTAATGAATAAACGTGATGCTGCACATAGTGCCTTAAAGCGTAACCCAACTCCCGAGGCATACAAAGCTTATAGGAAACTCCGAAATAGAACCAAGCAAAGCATGAGGAATGCCAATATCAGACATGCCCGCTCTGTCGTATGCAGCATATCAAAACCTGCTGCACTGTGGAAAAAGCTGCGCAGTTTCGGTATAGGGAAGCGAAGATCTGACACTGTTTATCAAGTGTCTGCAGAAGAATTAAATGATTTCTTCTCAACAGCTGTAAACTGCCACGCAGCGACAAATTACCAGCCCCAAGATCTCAATCTCTCGAGAGACAAGTTTTTCCTAAAACATGTCACTACCGGCACAGTACACAAGGCAATTATGAGAATCTCTTCCGAGGCATTAGGAAATGATGGAGTGAGCATTGCATTATTAAGAACGTCGTAGACACTATTACTCAAGTTATCACAGACATCTTCAACCTGTTTCTTGTCAGTAGTACATATCCTACTGAGTGGAAGCAAAGTTTAATTCAACCTATACCCAAGACTGACAACCCTAAGTCGCCAGGTGACTACAGGCCGATCAGCATACTACCTGCAATATCTAAAGCCCTAGAATACATCGTCCATGAACAGCTGACGGATTACCTCAAAACTCATAACATCCACGACAAATATGTCAGGCTTTTGAAAGCACCAAAGTACAGCAACTTCATTAATCAAAGTAACTGATGACATTAAACATGCTATGGACAGACGTGAAGCTACCATCCTAACGCTGCTTGACTTTAGCAAGGCTTTTGATACAGTTGACTTTGAGATACTACTAATTAAAATGAAGGAGCTGAATTTCTCAAACAGCGCAATACACTGGTTCGACAGCTACCTCAAAAACAGAAGTCAACAAGTCATTTGTGGGTCAGAAAAGTCATCATGGAAAAACGTGCGCTCTGGAGTTCCCCAAGGCTCCGTCCTTGGTCCATTACTCTTCTCACTGTACATTAATGATATGTCTTCAGTGATTCACTCCTGCAACTACCATCTATATGCCGACGACATCCAACTGTACATAAGTGCAAGCCCCAAGAACATTGCTGACGCAGTAGCGAGTATGAACGCAGATCTTTGCTCTGTTTCTCGATGGGCACAGAACCTAGGTCTGAAACTAAACCCCAAGAAATCCCAGGTCATACTTATATCTCATCCCAAGTTAATCAGTCAGTACTTTCGCGAAACAGTCTATCAAATACTCTTCAATGGTACCCCAACTACCATACCAAAAAACAGTAAAAGACCTTGGAATAATCTTGGATGAACACCTAAACTGGGAAGAACACAGTCACAGCTTGCCGGAGATCGCTCTCCTCCCTACACGCAATTCAAAAATTTAGAAAATATTTCCAACCCATGTTAAACAAAAATTAGTCCAAACACTAGTCTTGCCTAATCTTTACTACTGTGATGTAGTTCAACATGGCACAAATAGTGAAAATTCGAGACGCCTCGAGCTAGTGATGAATGCTTGCGTTAGATACGTGTGCAATGTACGGTTGTATGATCATATCAGTCCTTCATACTCCCAGCTAGATTGGATACGCCCACATAAGGCACGCGATCTCCACACGATGTGCTTACTTCATAGATTTCTTAGCCACTGGTGCCCCCAATACTTATCTTCTCACATTAAACACCTATCATCATTCCACAACCGCAATACCAGATCGGATATGTCTAGCATCTTGGCTGTACCCTTACATAACACAAAATCTTTCTCCGTGTCATTCTCCATCTCAGCCATACGACTATGGAACGCGCTCCCCTGTGATCTGCATCTTATCCACAACCACTCAACATTCAAGAGGGAACTCAAGACTTACATATTAGGGACGGTATAGCCACCATTGTTGTGCCCCTCTCATCTCTTTCTTTCTCCTCTCCATCATAGCTTCGAATTTTACCATTCTATTTCTCTTCCTCTAACCTAATACCTCTTCTATATCTCTTTCACCCCATTCTATCGTCTTATGTCTCTGCTTGATGAGAATAACTCACAAGCTGCAAGAATATATAACGAGAAAATTCCCAACTAGCAATAGGATTGACATTCATAAAAGAAAAATATGTTTACTTTCATATACATAGTCATTACTATTATTTTTATTATTATTCTTGATTGTTATAATTATTTTTTGATTGTTATAATTATCATTGTACTACTTTTAGAATCTCTCTTTTTTTTTTTTTTTTTTTCTTCAACATTAATACTGTATAACATGTTATATGTCCTTAATGTTCTGTAGAAACTGAAATTTCTTGAATCTGAGTATGCCTGGTTAGGTGTAAGAGAGGGCCTGAAGGCCCTAATCTTGCCAGGTAAAATGAATGAATAAATAAATAAATAAATAAATAAATAAATAAATAAATAATGTCCAGTAGTATAACTCACTGATACATGCCCCAAATTTTCAGTTGTCACAGTGACATGTGACAGTAGAAAGATTTATCCCGCAGCTGCTTTACGAGCAATAACATCAGTACTGCACAAGGTTGCTGCATAACATACTCCAGGAACATGTTTGCAGCTACGGCACTGTCAGTGTGAGAAATCTTGTTCTCCCCTGCTATGGCCTGTTCATCACTTTCACTATTACTTTCCTACATGCTTATGATGATATCTTCATCTATCTTTCTCATACTATAAACAGCTATGACCACTTCATTCCCTCTCTTTCACATAACCTTGTGTTTTACTAACTCATTCTCGAACTGGGTTCTGTACTGTCAAATAACTCTTTTTCTTTTTTGATGTAATAAGCAGTTGCTCATCCAGCACTGTGTGCAGCAGCAATATCTTCCTGTGCGGAACCTCAGTTCAACTTAACAAAATTTAGAGTCTCTGCTTAATGCCAAACAGAATGAGTTTCCTTTTAGAAACCATGATACTAAAATGAAAAAAAAAAAAACCACAATTTCAGATATTTATACCATTGTTTAACATTGTTGCAAATAATCATTTTTGTGACTGACAGACTGCCATCAGTTGAAGAGGGTTGCAATAGGCAGATATCTATCCAGACCATCACACACAAATTCCAAGCTGCATCAGGATCCACTGCAAGTACTATGAAAGTGAGGTGAGATGTGAGAAAACTTGGATTTCATGGCATAGCAGATACTCGTAAGCCACACATCACACCAGTAAATGCCTGATGCTGCCTCACTAGGTGTCAGGAGTGTAAACATTGGATGATTGAACAGTGGGAAAATGTTGTGTGGAGTGACGAATCGTGGTACACATTGTGGTGATCCTATGTGGGTATGGCAAATGCCCAGTGACCGTCATGTGCCAACCTGTGTAGTGCCAACAGTAAAATTTGGAGGCACTGGTGTTATGGTGTGATAGTGTCATTCTTGCTTCCCACTGTCGAAGAGCAATTCAGGGATGGTGATTGCATCTTTCAACATGGTCGAGCACCTGTTCATAATGTACGGCCTGTGGCAGAGTGGCTGCATGGCAATAACATCCCTGTAATGGCCTGGCCTGCATGGAGTCCTGACCTGGATCCTATAGAAAACCTTTGGGATGATTTGGAACACAGACTTCGTGTCAGGCCTCACCAACCAACATCGATACCTCTCCTCAGTGCAGTACTCCCTGCCATTCCCTGGGAAACCTTCCAGCATCTGATTGAACATATATCTGTGAGAGTGGAAGCTGTCATCAAGGCTAAGGGTGGGCCTATACCGTATTACATTCCATCATTGCTGATGGAGGGTGCCATGAACTAGTAAGTCATTTTCAGCCAGTTGTCCAGATACTTTTGATCACGTAGTGTATGTTTACATGCCAAAATTTTTGGAAAAATTTTAAACATGCTGAGAGAGGTAGAATGAGGCAGCTGGAACCCCACATTTCAACCAGTCTTTCAAACAGAATCATAATCGCATTTTTCATGCTCAATTAGCATTTTTTCACTGTTACTTTCTTTTCCCTGCCACAAGACGTCACTCATATAAAAAGAATTTTATGGGTCAGTAAAATTTTGATAGTTTATTTATGTTAAACTGAAATAACACAAAATTAATTTTACACTTCAGACCGCAATTTACATACACAAAAGTTTTGCATGTGCTTCAGAACAACATGGGGTTCCCAGAATCCTTCAGATATGTCACATTATAGTATATTCTCCCAAGCCACATCACTTCATGAACTAAATTTTCGCCTCACACCAGATTTTACATGTGTATTTTACATGTAAAAATAGTGTAATTTCGAACTTCTGTCCTGGAAATGGATAAAGATACCAAGAAAATTTTAAGGGTTTTTTTGAGTTCAGGATCTTAGAAATATATCACAAATTTCAGCCATTTGCTGCACATATTATTATGTGTGGCCTGGATTTTGATACAAAAATTGTAAAAAACCACCTTTTTGAGTTTTTATGGAACTGCCCATGAACTAATGGTCCCTTCATAAGTCCCACCATAGACCACATGAAATGTAAAAAGAACCAAATAATTTGCGCCATTTGCCTACGCAGGCAAAAGTGTGTAATATTCCTACTTTGAGCCAGTACTGTAGGATACTGACAAAGACAATCCTTCTGTTGTGTATAGAAATAGTCCCTACCACAGCACTTGATCCTACTTTTCTATTACCGATAGAACCAAAGAAGCATCTGATTCGGTACCAGACCTACACTTATTGTCAAAAGCATGAACACATGGGGTTGAGGACATTATGGTAGGGAGGACGCAGCATGTTATCTTGGCTGGAGAGTCGGATGCGGAAGTAACTTAGTGTGTGCCCTAGGGAAGAGTTGAGACCCTTACTATTAATGCCATGTATTAATGGCTTTGTGGAAAATATTAATAGTAAAATAAGGCTTTTTGCAGATGATGCAGTTATCTATAATGAAGTTCCATATGAAAAGAGCTGCATTAATATCCAGTAAGGTCTTAAGATTTCAAAGTGGTACAGAGATTGGCGACTTACTTTAAATGATGTGACTGGTTCTGGATATTGCTATAGTGAGAGAGACCCATACCAGATAGGCCTAACAAGGGATATTGAACATATACAGAGAAGGGCAGCACAAGTGGTCAGAGCCTTGTTTAATCCATGGAAGTGTGTCACAGATATTAAAGGAACTGAACTGGAAGACTCTTGAAGACAGACAATCTTCCTGTCTGTCATTCATGAATGGAATAGGAAGAAACTCTAATAACTGGTGCAAGGGGACATACCCTCTGCTGTGCACCTCAGTGTTTCTTGCAGAGTGTAGGTTGTAATTAACCATCAGGAAATACTTTAAAATACTCTAAGAATATATTACCCAATCCTTTCATAAAACAGAAGTTTCATATAAAGTTCACCTTCTGCTAGATAATACTCCTCCAGAAATTGTACCTGTAATATGACAGTTCACATCAAATAGCTTACAGAAAAATTGTATAGTGAAAATATGAAAACAATCAGCATAATATTAAATAATATTCCTAAAACATAAGTTCTGAACTACACATACGATAGACGACTGTGTGGAAACAGGACCCCAACAATGGGCTGCAGAATTACATGAATGCTAGAAATGTAATTATCATAGCAATGGTAGAAGGTTAAATTATCAAATGAAGGAATGTCCATCTCATTAAACATTCAATTAGTCATAATAATTGCACTGTGCAAAGAAACAGTTTTTAATATCACATTAGATTCAAATGTTAAAATATGCTAGGCATTACTGAAGATATGTTGAAGCAAAGGACATGGCTCAGAATCAGACTCACAAGCTGTCACACTTGTTTATTTGCACTCTGTTTTGTGATGTTCGTATCACAGCTTTGCTTAAAATAATTACGAAGTTCATTAATGTCAACTGCAGAACTACTTTAGTATTTTGAAGCACCAAGCCACAGGTAATAGATACTTTGTAACTTTTAGCAGTTTCATGTAGACTAGAATTTGAGTGAACAAACTAAACTGTACTTCAATTAATTCAGTTTTCACAGTAGAAAATTGTCAACCCAGCTTTCGAACTGTCAAGGAAAAAAAATCATTTGTTTTAGGTGGATGTTCTGCTTCTGCAGAAAGCATTGGGTATCTTATGGACAAACCGGGAGGAGGAAATGCTGCTGTGTTAATTGTGGGTGGTGCATCAGAAGCACTTAAATGCAAACCTCGCACATATCGAGTAATTCTGAAGCGACGACGAGGTTTCATCAGGCTAGCACTGAAACATGGGTATGTACAAGATTTTTCTTTTTATCATTCCATGCTTCAGTGCTGCAGAAATTTTTGTAATATTAACAAATGCTAACATACATGGAGATCGTGCATTGGGAATGTGTAATCTCATATTAAATGCCTATCCATGATACATAACCACGTCTTACTGGTAGGAAAAATTCACTGCTTCAGAGTCATTCTGTCCACTTCTCCGAAGAGTTAAAGACCTTCTGTCAGATCCACATCACATGTTTGTTTGATCAACAGGTAAACTTTCATTGAGGTGTCCTTCACTTTTGATTTCTCTTACCTGTCCACACCGCATTTAAAAATAATCAGTGATAACGTTTTGACAAATGATACTTTACACATCAAAACATTCTTCCCATAATATTCACCTTCTTAGAGATTTGACATTTGCATGGACAAGTAATTCTTTCTATCCACATACACTGAAAAGTCTTGCCCAGGATAGCTGGCTCCAAAGTAGGTGTAACACACTAGAGCAAGTTGTTCTGGCAGTTTCTGCCATGCTGCTAACAAGCGACAAAACAGTACTCACAAAGATGATGTGACTTACCAAACAAAAGCACTGGCACGTCGATAGACACACAAACATACACACAAAATTCAAGCTTTCGCAACAAACTGTTGCCTCATCAGGAAAGAGGGAAGGAGAGGGAAAGACGAAAGGATGTGGGTTTTAAGGGAGAGGGTAAGGAGTCATTCCAATCCCAGGAGCGGAAAGACTTACCTTAGGGGGAAAAAAGGACAGGTACACACACACACACACACACACACACACACACACACACACACACACACACAAGCAGACATGTATAACCTGTTAGTTCATCCCTATGAAATCCACAAACCACCTTCCCTACCCTCTGGCTCCTACCCATGTAACCGCCCCCGGTGTAAAACCTGTCCCACCACCACCTACTCCAGTCCTGTAACCCGGAAGGTGTACACGATCAAAGGCAGAGCCACATGTGAAAACACCCACGTGATTTACCAACTGACCTGCCTACACTGTGATGCATTCTATGTGGGAATGAGCAGCAACAAACTGTCCATTCGCATGAATGGACACAGGCAGACAGTGTTTGTTGGTAATGAGGATCACCCTGTGGCTAAACATGCCTTGGTGCACGGCCAGCACATCTTGGCACAGTGTTACACCGTCCGGGTTATCTGGCTACTTCCCACCAACACCAACCTATCCGAACTCCGGAGATGGGAACTTGCTCTTCGATATATCCTCTCTTCCCGTTACCCACCAGGCCTCACTCTCCGCTAATTTCAAGTTGCCGCCACTCATACCTCACCTGTCATTCAACATCATCTTTGCCTCTTCACTTCCGCCTCGACTGACATCTCTGCCCAAACTCTTTGTCTTTAAATATGTCTGCTTGTGTGTGTGTGTGTGTGTGTGTGTGTGTGTGTGTGTGTGTGTGTATACCTGTCCTTTTTTCCCCCTAAGGTAAGTCTTTCTGCTCCCGGGATTGGAATGACTCCTTACCCTCTCCCTTAAAGCCCACATCCTTTCGTCTTTCCCTCTCCTTCCCTCTTTCCTGATGAGGCAACAATTTGTTGCGAAAGCTTGAATTATGTGTGTGTGTGTGTTTGTTTGTTTGTGTGTCTATCGACCTGCCAGCGCTTTCGTTCGGTAAGTCACATCATCTTTGTTTTTAGATACATTTTTCCCACGTGGAATGTTTCCCTCTGCTTATCATGCAGTCCCAAATAACACATCAGCTTAATTACATTGTCTGCTAGTGTTTCATACACCTTTGACTATGTCTTGAAATGACTTACAGCTGCTGAAAAATCCCTCACACACATGCCATTACTGAAATTGTAATATGCTGTCTATCTGCAAAACAAATATGATGCTCATCTGTAATTATTGGTGCTTCCAAGCCTAGTGCCTAGATAGTAAAGTGACTTTTTAGTTTATGCTTCTTGAATCTGTAAAGTGCGAAGTCATCGTTAAACCTCTTTTTATTTTTAGGTTGTTTAATTGCACTGGCTCACAAATAAAAAACTATTACTGAAAGCAAAAGGAAAAAAGATCAATTAAAACTAGATGAAAATAAGTGAAAATGAATTGTAAGTTTCACTTCTATTTTGTTTCAGTTGTCCACTGGTTCCTGTTATCTCATTTGGGGAGACTGATCTCTATGATCAACTAGAAGGTACAAGACTTCTGAAATTCCAGCACTTTTGCCGCAAGATTACTGGAATGGCACCAGTGTTTCCAATTGGTCGTGGTTTGTTTCAGTACTCCTTTGGTATTGTACCTCGTAGGAATCCTGTTACTACTGTTGGTAAGTTTGTGTGGGCTCAAAATTAAGTTGTTCAAAAACTGGATAAATTAACTAAGGATTTCACAGTAAACAATACATTAATAGTTATTGATTACTCAAATGATAATGAACGTTACGAATTCTCTAGGGTGCATATTGAAACTAAGACACAAAATGAATATAACAATTTTTAAAGTACCTCTTAAACAGGCCGGAGTGGCCGAGTAGTTCTAGGCGCTTCAGTCTGGAACAGCGCGACCGCTACGGTCACAGGTTCGAATCCTGCCTCGGGCATGGATGTGTGTGATGATGTCCTTAGGTTAGTTAGGTTTAAGTAGTTCTAAGTTCTAGGGGACTGATGACCTCATGTGTTAAGTCCCATAGTGCTCAGAGCCATTTGAAAGTACCTCTAAATGTGATTCCCAAGACTTGAATGGAAAAATAGCCTATCATTTCATAGTAAAAAAATTACTACTACTACTACTACTACTACTACTACTACTACTACTAATAATAATAATAATAATAATAATAATAATAATACTGTTTGTAGGAAGAGACTGTATGTGAGTTTTGAAATGGAATGTCTGGAAAAAAGCAAATATACAGTTCATGATTTACATCTAAACAGATAAATAAAGATTCACATTTGCAGTAGACTTGCCTCTTTCGTACATTTAGCAAATATAAAAAGCCTAGTATAGAACCAGCAATACAGCATACACAAATGAACAAACAAGTAAATAAAAAGACTGCCCTGAAGAACAACCACCAAACCAGAACAGAAAGAAAATTATGGACCAGTATGTGAGCAGAAATAAGCAGAAATACGCAGAAAAGAAGAAATGGCAGGACACCTGATGGGCTTGATTTCAGATGTACAAATAAAACAAATGACACATTAATGGATAGATGGGTTAAAAAACACTGTAACAAAGTGAAATTGCCAAAACAAAGCAAGAGTATAGACTTGTAAGGAACTATGGACTGGTGTGTGAACAAGAACAATGAAGGTGGTGACACTACTGGCAATATGAATATAAACTAAAGGTGTAAGATACTGTAAATATTACATGCAGCTACCAAGCTGTGAATGAACCTGATGTAAACATTTATAACGTTTATATGTAAAATCTCTGATAACACTGGTGAAACTAATGTATTACTAACAGATAAGATAAAGGCGAAAGGATATCTCAGAAATATGCATTTATGAACACTGGTGCAAGCCTGAATTAAGTAGACATACATAAATAACTAAATTCATTATATCTTCCTACTGTTGCAGGAATGACAGCAAGGTGTGGTAGTGATGTACATGAGGCAAATGTGGATTTTGATGGCCCTATTCCCTTAATTCAAACAAATGTTGAGGACAATGAGACTGCAGCTATGATAGTTAAGTTCAGCTTGGTTATTGCTAAAGTTTACCAAACACCATCTGGAAATTTTGAACTTCTCTTAAATAAATTAGAATCATTACTAAACAAAGAAAACAAAATGGAATGTGACTTCATAATTATTAACAAATTAAAAATTGATTTTCTTACAAAAAGTAGACAGAGGTTCTTCTGAAACTTACTACTTACTAGACTTTAAATGCTGTAGTATATGCTGCTATCTGAGTAATACACACTTGCGAAACAGCTTTAGATCAGTTTCTAGTGATGTAAAGTTTATACAACATTTCACTAAAACTGTTCTGTTCAGGCTTTAGTGCCTATCTACTTCACATACTAACCTTGAAGGTAAAAGGCAGTATCCAGTACCACATGTCTTTAAGTACCACATGTAGGTGCTACAGTCAGGATAACAAACTACTTAAACAGATTACTGTGCAAAGAAAATGATAAGTTTCTAAAATTACTGACCTAAGTGAGACATATAACACTTCATTCATGTATTAACGTATTACCTTAAAGTTGCATTTCCACAGAAAACTGTAACCATAAGGGACATCGTAGAGCAAACAGTTGGATCACTATGGAATGAGGGGTCTCATGCCTGAAGAAGACTGATACATAAAATGTGTAACTTGAATAATTCTTCACCTGAAATACACATTACAAAAATTTTCCAAAATACTAATAAAAGTAATGAGAGCACAAAAAAAATGCAAAATGATAAATAATTCAGCAAATAAAGCAATCACCAGGTGGAGTGTCATAGAAACAGAAACTGGTGAGAACAGAGCATCATGTAAAAATACAACACTACCACAATAAAATAAAGTAACAGACTCTTTAGAAGTAGCCAACTGATTTAACATTATTTTTACAGGTATTGCAGACAGTAAACAATATCAAACATAAGTAACAATACTAAATCCAATTAATAAGCATGTGTAGTAGATCAATGTAAATCACAACTGTCACCCAAGATTACGTAGCAAAAGCAATAAAACGACAAAACTCCAACTTGTAGGCACTTACAGTGTCTCTGCAACAATCTTAAAGATGAGTGCTCTGATCTGGTTCAGCTAACTACCTACACATTTGTTGAGATTGCTCACTTCAAGCAGGCACTTTCTCTGCTCTACTGGAACTGTCTAATGTAATTTCAATACATAAAAATATATAAGTAACTATGCACCTACCATAGTTTCCTCTTGCATTTCAAAAACAGAAAAGGTTATGCATGACAAACTTAGGGTAACTGTAATTAAGAACAAAATACTATGTAATAATCAGCACAAATTTAGAAATAAGAAGTCAACAATTACTGCCATTTATGAAGTGTGTTAAGTGCGTACTAAAGGTGCGTCTACACGTGAGAGCCTTTCGCTTAATCACTGTGCGACTGTTCTTGCCATGCATGGAAGTACTGGGATGTGTGTAGGTGCATAGTGGTTCCATTCAAACGGGGTGTGTTCCTCCATGTGGGGAAAGCTATAGCTACGTGTTGATTAGTCCCAAAGTGCACAGATGTAAACGTACCTTAAGCTTGACAGACACTAAACAGGAATGAAGAGCAGTGTCTGTAGACCTAGTGAAAGCTTCTGACATTGTAGATCATAAGAGTCTGCTCCCAAAGGCTGGTAAATACGAAATTTGAGGTCTGTTCAACAGATGGATCCATTTCTTTTTGAGCAATCATAAGCAAGCAGTGAGCATCAAGCCCACTGTCAACCTTAAAACTATTTCTAAACACTTATCAGATTATAATCTAATTAAATATGCAATGGATTAGTGATGAGACAATTTCTGTTGCTTTTGTTCATTAATGAACTAAGTTTAAATGTGGATACTGATAGAAACAGTCATATTTCCAGATGACACCTCTTTATCATATTAAAGGTGGAAAGTTAGGAAGAATTACAGTAATCAGTAAATAGTTACTTGTAAACTTGGCAACTGGCACACAATAATCAGCATTTAATAAAAAGAAAAAACTATTGCATTAAAATATCGGTGCTGTGAACAGGGCTATGTACAACTCATTTGTATCAATAGTGAACTCATTTGTCACGGGACAGATGCAAAATTCTAAAAATTATGACTACAAAACAATGCAAAGTAGAATAAGCATATAGGATAACTTAAAGCAAAATTGAAAAAGTGCTGCTACCTTGTTTGTTCACTAAAATCTTCCTGCAGCGATAAGACAGTAAAGAGTGTTAATTAAAAAAAGATTTCCTGTACTAGAACTAGTATTTTGACTTGGTAAACTATAACAAAACTACTGTATGTTACAAACTTAGAGAGCTGTGGGTGACAAGTTCAGTGAAGACTATTTCATCCAAATATTGTATAAAAACAAAACAAACCATGCATGGTACAATGCTAAAACTGAGCAGTGTTGTCCCCAATGATATGAGGACATCATAACCTTACCCATGTAATCCCTCTCTCTTCCTGTCTAAGAGATCCAGACCAATGACATACACATGAGCAGCCATGTCCACCAAAAACTAGTTTCCTATTATTTACTATGCATAACAAGCAGCATTCTATTTCTGTTCACATTTGTACAGTACTTTGTTTCACTGAGAATGCCGTCGGACAGTTGAGGCACCCTCTTGTGCATTTAATGAACACTTACCCAGACAGTGTTTATTTTGCCTTTTGCATTGGCTACACTGCACCTCATGCCCTGCTGCTCCATATTCATAACGTTTTGTCTGATGGCACTGCTTCTTGATGCGTCCTATACACCCACATCTGTAACATTTTACCCCAGAGGAGAAAACACTACGGTCACTTTGTCCCAGAATAACAATGTCAATTTCCTCCAGCTGTGTAGTGATCTTAATGACAGTGACCAAATCACTTTTTCTACCCTCAGCCTTCTTGACACATTGGTGGAAATACCCCTCAAAAACACAACTGAAGTTCCATTTTCCAACTCGTGCAAAATATTAGTCTCCACATTCAGTGTTAGCTCTAGTCTGTGCTTAACTTTATCAGAGGACGACTTCATTCACTTGCTGTGTTCTTGAGACAATCCACTGAGTTTCTACCTAAAAAACAAAACAAAAAACTCATGATTTTCTGTTAGTGATAATGCTGGATGAGTCCAGTAGCCAGCTCATCAAATGTTTGTGCCTTGCTAAGGTTCTTCTTGTACATGATGCCTTTGCATCACCCACTAACTGTAACTTATCATATTTAAACAAGTTTTGTCCAACCGATTGCCTAAATTTAGCAGCGGTCCTCACATCACTGATAGATACACACCTCATGTGTTTTTGCTGAAAAATGAGTTGCTAGATTACCTGCTATGGGATCAACTTAAGGAACTGGTATATTGAATGAGGCTTTTGCCTCACCGAGATCAGATTGTATTTGCTCACTAATAGTTTCCAATGCTGCTACTTTCTTTAATAATGCTTCATTCAGCTCCTTCTGTTTGGTTGTGGTTTCCAACCATGTGACTATCTGCCCTTTCAAGGCTCTAAATGTCTCATGTAACACTGTCACATATGCTTCATCAGTTAACAGTTGTCATGTCAGATAACATTGTGCAATCTTTGGCACCTGAAGATGATGAGCAGCTGTCTTGTCGAAATATTGTGCAACTTCCAATACATTACCCAACATGATGCTTGTGAACCGATGAAGCATTTAATACATTGGAAAAGTCTTAAACAGCATATTGCCACATGTTACAAATGTGTGCAGACATAGAATGCTGCTTGTCATGCACAGTAAACAATTTGTGTAACCTCCATCTGCTGTCATACAAGGAAAAACATTGGTAAACTGTACCCACAATGCATATATGAGAAACAGACTGTATTAATCCTTGCAACATATCGTGGCCCAAAAAGAATCTGCAAACTATTGTGCCTCGTTCCAAACATTTTACATATGTTACATATATCTGACACAGCCTGCATATGTGGCAATTCATATAGACACAAATTACAATATGGGTTCTGACCAGGTGAAAGAAAGCTTCCTTAAAATTGTCGTGGAACTGAGACAGATCTCCAGACTTCTGTAGTTTAACAAATGACACTTCAAAGTTCATATGACAAACCAGATGAATGCACGCATGCACACGCGCATGAGTCTCTCATCACACTGCATATTGGGAAAGTGTAAAATGTAGCAGGAGAGCTAGAGGAGCAGCTTGGCAGATAATGTAGGTTGTTGATACTGCAGATGTGCAGGTGTGGTACCACGTGTAAATGTCTACCAATGGTATCCAATTACTGACACCAAATATAGAAGGCTGCATCTGTGGTCTTTATGTTGCCAAGCTGGCATAGAATGACACTAGGTGGTGAGGGCCTGTTGAACACCAGAAGGGCTAATATGACATCTCTAAATACACATTTATTATTCATAGTTTACGCAGTTGTCTTTCTTCAAGGTTGCCAGTAGTCAGGGGAGCATAAGGGTGCTGGCCACACTGGGATGCACTGAGGCCGGCGTGTTGCGCACACCTGAATGCCACTGAGAGAGGTGTGTGTTCTTGGCACCCTGCAAAATCGGTTAGCTAGCCATAAGTTGGTCAGGGTTGCCTGCCTGCATTGGTGCTGACAGCATAAGACATGGCCAGTGGGTTACCAGGGCACTTTCGTTGATGCTGTTGATTGTGCCAAAGAAAGGCAGCCAACAGCTCGGCATCAGTTGGCTGTAGTCATGAAGTGTTCAGTCGTGGCCCCTCAGAGACCGGCCAGTGATGCCAGTGTTCACTCTCTAACAACCCTACCACAACAAAGGTCAAAATTTAATGATGATTGTGGTGTTGCTCACGCTGCATTTTCAGGCAACAACATAGTTATTATGTGGCAGGTGTCATTAGAGCACAGTTAATAAAGTCATTTCATGTAATAATGAATAAACTAGGCACTCATCTTTTCGTGTTTCCCACACTGGTCTCGTTGTAAAATCATGGCTCAATCGTCGAAAATCTAGTTGGTGGTGATTCCAAGCTCAGATGCAAAACGGCCTAGGTTTTATTCTGCTGTATTCAAAAGTTTTGTAGATGCACTTCACAAACCATTCTTGAAGATTAAACCTTTCAAAGTTAGCACAATAGTGATGTACAAAAAAAGTCAGCACTCCGAATTTAAGTTACACTTCCTTTTAATTGCTTTTATTGCAATATCACGTAACACACAAAACATCACTTCACAATACAAAACATACTTGGAAACATCTTCATCACAGTCACTGTTAAAGTTCACATTTTATAAACTGGCTACGTTATGCGTATTTCCAACATGACGTCCAAGACTTGACTTTTTCAAGATCCGACTCTAACTAACTAACTATCACTTACGTGCCCAAAAATCAGAGTTACAAGTATGACAAAGATCATAGTGGCAAAAGAAAGAATACACATAAGAATAATATCATTGCAACATAAACATATTGATGTATCACAAATGAAATCAAATGTGAATGTTGTCTCAGAAATGTGTAAACTACTTTACAGAAACACAGTAGAATATTACTGGTATCGAGAGGTTCAGATGAGGTGCCTTAATGGTTACGTAATTAAAGTACCATTACAACTCGCAGACATATGTTGGGCGGTGGCAACAGCTGCTGTGCTGCTTTGAGTTGATGGTAGTTAAACAACTCTCTAGGTGCCATCAACGAGGCCTCCAGGGGGCCTGGTGGTAGGAGGCTGAAGGCATAAATGATGGGGAAGCAGCAGTCTGTGGCAGTTAAGTCCTTCACAATGGGCTGGCTCTTGCAGCATAAATTGTAGTCATCTAGGTGGGCCACAGATGGAGTGTCACAGGGCCCACCTTGGGACTGGTAAACTGCAAACTGGGAAGTAAGCTGCAGAAGTAGAGGTATTTTTACTGATCAGTCTACAGTGGTGATGCTACTGTGTGGCAAAAATGACCAAATGTGCCCTAGTTTCCTGAACCTGTCAGCAGCCTACACCCTGTTGTGGTATACTAACTCCATTCTTCACTCTTCCTGTTCACATGCTTTTGCACCGTGTGCACTGAAAGATGTTCTTGTGTATGTCTTAGGTATTGTTACTTCCCTGCACATGGTCAACAGAATGACATTATCCTGCTTTCCTCATGGGGTCACTTCACTGTGTTGACACCTTAGTCCACTAGCTCGGGTGGTTTGTGGCAATTTAACTTGGTGGTGTGCTCAAGCTGCATGCAATACTGGCTGTTGTTCTGGGTTGTCATTCCAATCTAGATATTGTACGTCAGTGTGCCTTGACTTCTACTGTGGCTCTGGTACTGGCCAGAAAAACTTCGAATATTTTCACACCTATCCAGAATACCATTCTAGAGGTGTAACACTGTGAAGAAAAGATTTCAGATGTAATCAGCAGAGAAGTTAAAGTATGAATGGGAGCCCACAGAATAGGCAGGAGCCCATAGAATAGACATGTCCAAGCAGAGAACTGCAGATACTGCAATAAACTGTCTGACCTATTAAACATACATCTGTGTGTAAAACCTTACCATCTGCAGTTGTTACATGCACTGACTACTCTGAAAAACAGAGTTTCATTCTGACTTTCACAATGACTTGTACTGACTACTGGAGGAAAATCATTTTGCAAAGAAGCTGGCTTTCAGTCAGTCATGTTTCATATGTCTGGAATGCTGAATCGTCATAATGCATATGTTTGGGGCACAGAACATCCACACAAGATTGTGGAATGCATTCATGACTCGCATGAAGTTAGCATCTTTCATGCAATGTCCTCTTCAAAAGTTTATGGGTCATTTTTCTTTGTAGAAAAAATTGAGGGGGTTCCATGTCCCTGAACACAATGCAACAATGGGTTGTGCCACACTTCCAGCAGTACAGTGAAGACTTCATTTTACAAGAAGATGGGGCTCCACCACACTTGCCTTCATATGTTAATGATTATGAAAATCCCCCTGCGGGTCCGGGGTAAGAATAGGCCCGAGGTATTCCTGCCTGTCATAAGAGGCGACTAAAAGGAGTTTCAACAGTTTCGGCCTTCCATGTGATGGTCCCCCTTGGGGTTTGACCTCCATTTTTCAAAGTTCTACAAAAGTACGAGCCTTTTGGGGAAGGACGCCTTATGTGGTGTATCACTGGTCCTCAGTGCACTAAGACCTTGGCACGCAGCATTATAACGGCATTGTAACCACACCCACTATTCCTCAAATTGGGCCTAAACACCTGATAGGTTGCACAAGTTACGCCCATAGTGCGTCCCCATCTGCGCCTACGATCATGATGGACTTTCCATGGCACCCGAAATCCAGCACGGTAGCCAGCCCGTTGTGGTGGGGTCGTCATGTACCCTCTAGGTTGTAGCCCCGACAACACAGGGATCGTACTGCTGATACCTGAGCTGTACCCTCCCCAAGTCGGCCAAGGAGTAGATGCCCGTCTCCTTGGGGCATCAGGACTCCCGGCAACAGTCATCCTGCCAGGTGGCCCTCGCTGAGGCTGGGTGGCGCCCGTGGGGAGAGCCCCTGGTCGGAGTGGGTGGTATCGGGGCGGACGTTTCGCAGATGAAACGTCAACATGTATCAGGCCGCTCTGCGGCCGAGTTTTTAAAAAGAAAGGTACTGTCTCTGGTTCTGGTTCTCCTGCCCTTTCCCCCTTGGCCACTCCCTGGGAGGAAGGACAGGCCTGCTGGCTTGGGGCGAAGTACTTCCCCCACTATTTAGTCTGTTCTCAGACCGATGGGGAACGTTCGCCACCTCCAAGCCCATGTTCTTTGTCCAGCACATCGAGGACATCTTCGGGGAAATCGAAGCTCTCAGTAAAATGCGTTTGGGGTCCGTTCTTCTAAAAACCACCTCCGCCAGAGTCGGCGGCGCTCCAGGCGTGCGACAGACTAGGGGACATCCCAGTGTCCATTGTACCGCATCTGGCACTGAATAGGACGCAGGGGGTTATTTTTCATTGGGACCTCCTGCTGCAATCTGATGAGGAGCTCAGGGCCAACCTGGAGTGCCGAGGCATGCATTTCATCCGGCGAGTCCAGCGCGGTCCCAAAGACCGTCGCATTGACACCAGGACCTTTATCCTCGCCTTCGAGGGGGACGTTCTGCCGGAGAAGGTAAAGGTGATGTGCTACCGGTGCGACGTGCGACCTTACGTCCCGCCTCCTATGCGCTGTTTTTGGTGTTTGCGCTTTGGGCACATGTCTTCACGGTGTGAGGCTGAGCCCCTTTGTGGCGATTGTGGACGTCCTCTTCGTGAGGAACATACATGCACCCCACCACCTCGGTGCGTCAATTGTCCTGGCATCCAATCGCCTAGATCTTTAGACTGCCCCGCGTATCAGATGGAGAAGAAGATTCAAGAATTAAGAACTTCGGATCGTCTCTCTTATTCTGAGGCCAGGAAGAAATATGACCGCCTCCATCCCGTGACGTTGACAACTTCGTTTGCCTCAGTCGTGTCCACTCCTTCCACAGTATCCTCACCCCTATCCTGTCCCCCCCCCACCTCCTCACCCCATCCGAGGTCTATGCCTCCGCCTCCCAAATCCCTCCCTTCCAAATCCTCCTCCCTCGCGGCCCCTGCCCCGTCTGCCCCAGGGGCCACCCTTCCTCCTCCTCCTCCTCCTCCTCCTCCTCCTCCTCCTCCTCCCCCCCCCCCCTCCGCCGCCTGAGAAGCGATCCTCTTCTCAGGTGTCCATCGGGGAAACGATCCGAACCCCGGCTTCAGAGGTCCAGCGTTCCAAAACGGACCCCGCGCGTGAGGACCTTCTTCGGGTCCAGCCCACCATCCCCGTGCCTCATCGGACTTCCAAGAAGGCCTCTAAGCAGAGGTCTTTATCCCCCTCTCCACCCCGACGCATTCCGTCTGACGCTCCATCCGCGAGTCGCTGCTCCCGGCCGTCCCCAGTTTCGCCGGGACGCTCTGCTGCCAGGCGCTCAGCTGGCCTCTGGTCGGCGAATGATGCTGCCCCTTCTACGCAACCCGGGAAAGCGGTCGCAGCTGGTGATGACTCGATGGAACAGGATCCGCCTCCCGCCGGTTGTAGCGTTGTTCCCCCAAAACCTGGCCCTCCCTGGCTGTCGAGGTGACCCGCTCTTCACCCGTTTCGTTCCCCCTTTTTTTTTTTTTTCTGACTAGCGATGGCTTTGTTACATTGGAACATAAGAGGTATTCGATCTAATCAGGAGGAATTACAACTGCTCCTCCGCCTGCACTGTCCGCTCGTCCTTGGTCTCCAGGAAACCAAGTTGCGCCCAACTGACCGTATTGCTTTTACCCACTATACCTCGGAGCGGTCTGACCTCACCCCTGCGGAAGGTATTCCAGCTCATGGTGGGGTCATGTTGCTCGTTCAGGACGATGTCTATTACCATCCCATCCCATTGACCACCCCACTCCAAGCAATAGCTGTTAGTATTACTCTTTCTGCCTTTACTTTTTCCGTTTGTACCGTCTACACTCCATCATCATCTACAGTTAGTCGGGCTGACATGATGCACCTGATTGTTCAGCTTCCTCCGCCGTTTTTAGTGTTTGGCGACTTCAATGGCCATCATCCCCTCTGGGGCTCTCCTGCATCCTGTCAAAGAGGCTCCCTCTTGGCGGATGTCTTCAACCATCTCAGTCTTGTCTGCCTCAATATTGGCGCCCCGACTTTCCTCTCGGACTCTACTCATACCTACTCCCACTTGGACCTCTCGATCTGTTCTACCACTCTTGCCCGTCGGTTCGAGTGATATGTCCTTTCTGACACCTATTCGAGCGACCACTTCCCCTGTGTCGTTCGTCTCCTGCACCACACCCCATCCCCACGTCCTTAGAGCTGGAACATACCGAAAGCTGACTGGGGACTTGACTCCTCCCTGGCGACCTTTCCGGACCACGATTTTCTCAGTTGTGACAGTCAGGTCGAATACCTCACGGCTGTTATCATCATCAATGCTTTACGCACCTTTCGCCGCCATCCTACGTTGGCGAATTGTATTGGATACAAACGACTCAGAGCGCAAAGACAGCAAAAAAGCTTGTTTGGCCTCTTTCACCAGCTCCTTTAATAATTTTACTCCCTCTTCTGTCGTCTGGGGTGGCCTGCGCTGGCTGTCGGGCATTAAGGCCCACTCCTCGGTACCTGGCCTGACTTCAGGTAATGAGGTCCTTGTTGATCCTGTGGATGTCTCCAACGCCTTCGGCCGCTTTTTCGCGGAGGTTTCAAGCTCCGCCCATTACCACCCTGCCTTCCTTCCCAGGAAAGAGGCAGAAGAGGCTCGGCGACCTTCCTTCCACTCGCTGAATCTGGAAAATTATAATGCCCCCTTTACTATGCGGGAACTCGAACGTGCACTTGCACTGTCCCGGTCCTCTGCTCCGGGGCCAGATGCCATTCACGTTCAGATGCTGGCACACCTTTCTCCGGCAGGCAAAAGCTTCCTTCTTCGTACCTACAATCGCGTCTGGACCGAAGGTCAAGTCCCCATGCGTTGGCGTGACGCCGTCGTTGTTCCTATACCCAAACCCGGGAAGGATCGACACCTTCCTTCTAGTTACCGCCCCATTTCTCTTACAAGCCGTGTCTGTAATGTGATGGAGCGCATGGTTAACGCTCGGTTAGTTTGGATTCTTGAATCTCAATGGGTACTTACCACTGTTTAATGTGGCTTTCGTCGCCGCCGCTCCGCTGTTGACCACCTTGTGACCTTGTCGACGTTCATCATGAACAAATTTTTGCGAAAGCGCCAAATGGTAGCCGTGTTCTTCGATTTGGAGAAGGCTTATGATACCTGTTGGAGAGGAGGTATCCTCTGCACTATGCACAGGTGGGGTCTACGCAGTAGCCTGCCCCTTTTTATTGATTACTTTTTAACAGATCGAAAGTTTAGGGTACGTGTGGGTTCCGTATTGTCCGACGTCTTCCTCGAGGAGAACGGAGTGCCTCAGGGCTCTGTCTTGAGCGTAGCCGTTTTTGCCATAGCGATCAATCCAATTATGGATTGCATTCCACCTAATGTCTCAGGCTCTCTCTTTGTCAATGACTTCGCGATCTACTGCGGTGCCCAGAGAACATGCCTCCTGGAGCGCTGCCTTCAGCGTTGTCTAGACAGCCTATACTCGTGGAGTGTGGCAAATGGCTTCCGGTTCTCTGAAGAGAAGACAGTTTGCATCAACTTTTGGCGATATAAAGCGTTCCTTCGGCCATCCTTACATCTCGGTCCCGTTGTTTTCCCCTTCGTGGAAACAACTAAGTTTCTAGGGCTCACACTGGACAGGAAACTTTGTTGGTCTCTGCATGTCTCTTATTTTGCTGCCCGTTGTACAAGTTCCCTTAATGTCCTCAGAGTTCTTAGTGGTTTATCTTGGGGAGCGGATTGCACTGTCCTGCTTCGCTTGTATCGGTCCATAGTCCGATAAAAGCTGGATTATGGGAGCTTCGTCTATTCGTCTGCTCGGCCATCCCTCTTACGTCGTCTCAACTCCATCCAGCATAGGGGGTTAAGACTTGCGACCGGAGCATTCTACACTAGTCCCGTCGAGAGCCTTTATGCTGAAGCTGCCGAATTACCATTGACCTACTGGCACGACGTACTGCTTTGTCGGTATGCCTGACGGCTGTTGTCAATGCCCGACCACCCCTCTTATATCAGTCCTCCTTCGCCGATTCTCTTGACCGTCAGTATGGGTTGTATGTGTCTGCCCTGAAGTCCCCTGGAGTCCGCTTTCGTTGCCTGCTTCGACAATTGGATTTTGCACTCCCTACCACCTTCAGAGAGGGTGAGAGCCCCACACCACCTTGGCTTCAGGCTCCGGTTCATATTTATCTCGACCTCAGCTCGCTCCCGAAGGAGGGTACTCCGGCTGCAGTGTATTGCTCACGGTTTGTCGAACTTCGTGCGCGACTTGCCAGTCACACCTTTATTTACACTGGTGGCTCCAAAACTGACGATGGTGTCGGCTGTGCCTTTGTCGTCGGGGCTGTCGCCTTTAAATACCGGCTCCTCGACCAATGTTCCAGCTTTACGGCAGAGATTTTTGCTCTACATCAGGCCGTTCAGTATGCCCGCCGCCACCGCCATTCATCGTATGTACTCTGCTCTGATTCACTCAGTGCTCTTCAGAGCCTTGGAGCTCCATATTCGGTCCATCCCTTGGTGCAATGGATCCAGCAGTCCCTCCATTCTTTTGCTGCAGATGGCTCTCCTGTCAGCTTTCTGTGGGTTCCCGGCCATGTAGGAGTGCCTGGGAATGAGGCTGCAGATGCTGCAGCAAAGGCTGCAGTCCTCCTGCCTCAGCCAGCCTCCCATTGTGTCCCGTCATCTGACATTAGTGGGGTTGTTTGTAAGCGGCTTGTGTCGTTGTGGTGGGATACTTGGTCATCACTTTAAGGAAACAAGCTCCGGGCAGTAAAACCGTTCCCAACTGCTTGGACAACCTCCTCCCGACCATCTTGGCGAGAAGAGGTCCTACTGACCAGGTTGCGGATCGGGCATTGCCGGTTTAGCCACCGCTACCTGCTCTCCGGTGACCCAGCCCTGCAGTGCCCTTGTGGTCATGCATTAACAGTGCACCATGTTTTATTGTCGTGTCCCCGTTTTAGTCAGTCTCGTGTTGTCCTGTCTGTGCCATCTACTTTACAGGATATTTTAGCTGATGACGCTAGAGCAGCTGCTCATGTTCTTCGTTTCATTACTTTGACTGGCTTGTCCAAAGACATCTAACTCTTTCACTTATTTTATGTGCATCTTTGTAAGAACTTTCTGGTGTCTCCCCCCCCCCCCCCCCCTTGAGTTTTACTAGATTCTATGTGCTCTAACAATTGTGACTGGGCACTAATGACCTCAGTAGCTGAGTGCCCTTAACCCCCCCCCCCCCAAAAAAAAAAAAAAAAAAAAAGATTATGTCAAGGCTGAACTGCCTCAGTATTACAAATGGTCATATTGAGCACCTATGAGTTAAAAACTTCGGTAGATGCTTTATCCACTGACAAGTGTTCATTGGTTGTATGTCTTGTTTACATGCAAACATCTTCATATACCCCAGGGATGCTTATGAATAACCTTAAACAAAATAATTTGCCGATTGAATGTAGTGCCCTAAAAGCCCAGCTGAACTTGATACAAATAATTACTCTAAGAGCATAAGTAATCTGTATACAAGAACATACAGCTATCATACACTCCTGGAAATTGAAATAAGAACACCGTGAATTCATTGTCCCAGGAAGGGGAAACTTTATTGACACATTCCTGGGGTCAGATACATCACATGATCACACTGACAGAACCACAGGCACATAGACACAGGCAACAGAGCATGCACAATGTCGGCACTAGTACAGTGTATATCCACCTTTCGCAGCAATGCAGGCTGCTGTTCTCCCATGGGGACGATTGTAGAGATGCTGCATGTAGTCCTGTGGAACGGCTTGCCATGCCATTTCCACCTGGCGCCTCAGTTGGACCAGCGTTTGTGCTGGACGTGCAGACCGCGTGAGACGACGCTTCATCCAGACCCAAACATGCTCAATGGGGGACAGATCCGGAGATCTTGCTGGCCAGGGTAGTTGACTTACACCTTCTAGAGCACGTTGGGTGGCACGGGATACATGCGGATGTGCATTGTCCTGTTGGAACAGCTAGTTCCCTTGCCGGTCTAGGAATGGTAGAATGATGGGTTCGATGACGGTTTGGATGTACCGTGCACTATTCAGTGTCCCCTCGACGATCACCAGTGGTGTACGGCCAGTGTAGGAGATTGCTCCCCACACCATGATGCCGGGTGTTGGCCCTGTGTGCCTCGGTCATATGCAGTCCTGATTGTGGCGCTCACCTGCACGGCGCCAAACACGCATACGACCATCATTGGCACCAAAGCAGAAGCGACTCTCATCGCTGAAGACGACACGTCTCCATTAGTCCCTCCATTCACGCCTGTCGCGACACCACTGGAGGCGGGCTGCACGATGTTGGGGCGTGAGCGGAAGACGGCCTAACGGTGTGCGGGACCATAGCCCAGCTTCATGGAGACGGTTGCGAATGGTCCTCGCCGATACCCCAGGAGCAACAGTGTCCCTAATTTGCTGGGAAGTGGCGGTGCGGTCCCCTACGGCACTGCGTAGGATCCTACGGTCTTGGTGTGCATCCGTGCATCACTGCGGTCTGGTCCCAGGTCGACGGGCACGTGCACCTTCCGCCGACCACTGGTGACAACATCGATGTACTGTGGAGACCTCACGCCCCACGTGTTGAGCAATTCGGCGGTATGTCCACCCGGCCTCCCGCATGCCCACTATACGCCCTCGCTCAAAGTCCGTCAACTGCACATACGGTTCACGTCCACGCTGTCGCGGCATGCTACCAGTGTTAAAGACTGCGATGGAGCTCCATATGCCACGGCAAACTGGCTGACACCGACGGCGGCGGTGCACAAATGCTGCGCAGCTAGCGCCATTCGATGGCCAACACCGCGGTTCCTGGTGTGTCCGCTGTGCCGTGCGTGTGATCATTGCTTGTACAGCCCTCTCGCAGTGTCTGGAGCAAGTATGGTGGGTCTGACACACCGGTGTCAATGTGTTATTTTTTCCATTTCCAGGAGTGTATTTTGAACCATTCAACAGCTGCTGCTTTTTTAACCATTCTGAAATTTGTATTTGTCAAGTACTTTGCCTTGAAATGCCGGCACACACTAATACGTGGAGGCTGAAATCGGAGTAATGCTCTTGCAGAACGTTAAGACTACTTTTATTATAAAATTTATCTGGGACTTTATTATTTTGGATTAGTATTGTTACTCTACAATTTAACAACATTCTGTCCAGTCAGGGCAGAATAAGTACTGGCATCTTTGAAAATGTTTAAATTCTTCTAGAGAACAGAGTAGTTGTCAACCAGATAAGATTTCTGATTTCTGTTTGTTTTGAAGTTAATGTTATTGTCCATCAGATTGTTTACGTCAGTGGACAAGTAGTCAAAGATTCTTATGATTGAAGACTATGGTTTATCCAGGTATTGAATATCATCTACTGACTTTGACCAATGATGCATTATAGGCTACAAAAAAAGCAACACAAAGGTGATTTCAAAATGATGACCAATGACATTGTCCGTTCCCATGGTGCAAAAAATGAATGTCAAATAGACTCATACAAATTCTTAATAATAAACATTGAATATGCAGGGAAAATCAGGAGCAATTGGGGGTTTTGTGCAGGGATGGATAAAAACCTAAAATAGCTGCCTCAAAATCTTGATAATAGTAAAACATACAAAGTGAAACAAAGAAAAAAACTATACGATAGTTGCTTTCGAAGATGAAAAAACGCATATTGTGCAAACCAACTAAAACTGTTAACAAAAACGTTACTTGACCCATGCAGCTTTACTTAAAATTCTGATACCAATACAAAAAGCTAAAGGCTGCCAGTAATGCTAATAGCCAAAACTAACAAGAAAGAATGAAACATGATATTGAAAAAAACTCTGAAGCTACATAGCGCAACACAATTCAACAATGGAAAATGCAAGATGGAATGTAACTCAACATAAAATGCAGATACCAGTACAAATAGCCAACATGTGACACCGATACAAATAGCCAAAAATAACAGAAATCAACAAAATGTGATATCAAAATAAAACAAGGGGCCAGGTCATTTCTTCTTCTTCTTAGAACTGCCTGCCTTTAAGAAACAGCTCATGCATATAGTTATAAGTGAACTTAAAGATTAATGTGGAATGCCAACCACAGTGTGACTTACATAGAGAGCATCAGACTATAAATGAACTATGAACATCAACTGTAGCAACTGTTGGACAGAAATTTAGGAGATTGATGTCTTTCTGTTTTGAGAAGGAAATAGTAAGCTACTTTGTGGCAAAGAAAACTGAAGTCAAAGTCCAGGAACTCCCTTTACTAAACATAAAGTTGAATTAAAGTTAAACAGCAAGAGGTAACATGTTATATGGGAAATGTAGGTACCTTTCATTGAATGGTAAAGTCAATTAGGTAACAAAATATTTTTAACTCAATGTGCCAAAAATATCGAAAACTGGCTACACATGTGTTGGTACATTAAATAATTCACTGACATAAATGAGGTGGGTTATAATTAAATGTCACTTTTGTTGCAAGGGAAAAGACTGATGACATCAGTCAGACAAAAACTTCGGTTGGGTATCCTGATCAAGGATGTGGAGAGTCAAGACAGCAGTTGTTCCATTTTTACACTGACAGTCTGAACAAAAAATGCTGTACATAATGGCCTGAACTCTTGCTCCTGTATAGTTTGTTGCTGGAACTGACTGAAATGAAAAAAAGTATTTCTAGGATAGCACTGAAGTGCATAAATAAGATTTTGTGAAGTCAGTATTGTCATTTGTTATTACGGCATAAGGAATTTATCAATACATAGTAGAAATATTCACTTTTGTGACCTTAAGTAAGTGAATGTAAATGGAAATAAATTTAATCATTTATAACAGACCAACTAACACATTAACATGTTCTTTTTACAGTTGGCTCACCAATTGAAGTGAAGAAAGTTGAAGACCCGACACAGGAACAAATCACTGAGCTCCACAATAAATTCTCTGAAGAACTTGTAAACTTTTTTGAGAAGTACAAGCACAAATACATTTCAGATGCGGACAATGTACATTTAGAAATTGAAGAATAACTATCTTAGTTGTCAGCAGAGCATATGACTCTGTTTTATACATCACTTCCAATTGTCTGTCGTTTACAGTATTGGATGATATGCATTTGATTTTTTCTTGTAATATGAATGCATTCACATTCCTGCATTCAGTTAATAGGAAAAGGACCACTGTTACTCCTGTTTAAATATGCCAGAAATTGTACAAATTATTGTAAGTCATTTTGCTCAATGAAATTATTTTTTTTTTTTGTGTGTGTGTGTGTGTGTGTGTGTGTGTGTGTGTGTGTGTGAGATTTATATAGTTAACTTCTGAAGCAAAACAGTCTGTATGATAAATATACAAATTTTACTTAACTTTTGCTTAGATACAAATCTGCTGCAATGCTGAAGTACAACAATATGTTAAATCTAATTTTTTTAGATTAAAATTTATTGAAGATTAAGTATCACATATGAAACAGAAAACACATTCAATGAACTATAAATTGATACCAATATTTTATTTCAAACTTCTGTATTGTGGCAGATTTGTAAGGAGTAAACTTTTCCAAGACAGTAATGGCTGTGATTAGTTGTAAGAATAGAGACATAACTGTAATAGATTCAAGGGATTAATATAAGTATAAAGTAAGAATAAAGTACAGATTTTGTGCTGAAGAGACTTGAGATTTATCTTGTCAATTTATTACTGGTTACTCAATTATTTGTGTAAATATGGACAAAATTATTTTGTAGCAGCTATTCTGAAGAGACACTAGCATATACTGTATCACTTAAACCTGGTCAGTACAGAATTCTTTTTCTTTTTGGCAATGTGCACAGTAAATTTTTGGTTATGGATAAAATTTGTTCTAAATAAATTGAAAATATTCAATCCTTTTGGAGAATTTACCCAATGTTGTTTGGAAATAAAATATTTCAGTTCAGAGAGGAAAATTGTTGTGCATATTTCTCTCTCTCTCTCTCTCTCTCTCTCTCTCTCTCTCTCTCTCTCTTAGTATAAACAATGTGCTTTTTAAGGCTACTCTGGCAGAGTTAAGTAGAATATTGTACTAATATTATTAAAAGGATAGTTGCTACTCACCATTAGTGGAGATGCTGAGTTACAGACGGGCGCAACAAAAAGACTGTTTGAAACTGCACTCCATCCTAATATTGTTACATTTCATACAGAATACTGTACTGTGTGATTGAGAGTTGGTTTCCTGTTGCTTCTGAGGACACCTGAAACTTCAATGTAATGTGTGTTTGTGTACTGGCAGTCATGCTGATGTTAGATGAAATTTACCCTTGATGTTTTGGACATTAATGGGTAATGTGCAGATAAGATTAATACATTCACTGCCAACATCCTCATTCAAATAGTTTGGCAGTTTCACATTTCTTATCAACTGTAACAAAGAATTACCAGGGAAGTGAAATAAGGAAAATATCCATTACCACATAGTTCCCATTATGAGGAACTGTTCCATTACACAATACAGGAAGGACATAAAGGATGGGTTTCAGCATGAGATTGACTAAGAGATCATTAGAGAATGAACAAAAGCTTAAATAGGACAATTATGGGGATGGAAATCTGTTTCTCATTTCATTTGAAAATAACAAAAATTCAAATCCAATTCAGTGCTGTATAACATTTGAACTGTCTCTTCAAACCTCTTTAGGACTGGATACTAACATTTTTAGAAATTGGCTAAAGTTCCCCATTAAATTGCTGTATTCATTGGTAGTCAAGTTTCTGAACGAATAATGCTACCACCACTTTTTAAGTTATGTTTTGTCTATGATAGCTGTTGGCACATTTCTCTGTGACCAGCTGCCTCTCAGTACTGCCCATGTTGCTGTACAGCTGGAAACACCCACAGCTCAGTGTCTTTCTACTCCCCTTCCATCTATGGCAATTTTTTCACAGTAATTCACATAAAGACATCACATATGTCCATACACCATGTTTTAACTTATATTGATTGTACAGTTGATGTGTATGAAGTTAAGGTGACTGATTTTACCATGACATCACACAGCACATTTTGGACTGTCACATACTATGTGTATAAATGGCCAAATGTTCTGTCATAAAGACTCAATAGCTTTTAGAAAAAAAACTTAATGGTTATTAATGGTGGTCAATTGAATTTTGGCTAGCATCTATGATGATAGTTAATGGCACAGTGAACAAGCACTGCACTAGAGAGATTAGCCCGGAGATTGTGGAAAGCTTTCTCCATTACTAAAGTTTGCTTCTGTGTTTGCCTGTGGTCTCATGACCTGAGAATGAATCTGTGAGTGGTGATTATTGAACTGTTGCTGGGAGAGGTTGGTGACAAATTTTCCACCTTAAGGAAACGTCTTAATTGTAGATAGTCTGCTGGCCTTGAGGTATATAGTAACACATAGATACCATCTGCTGAGAACCAGGAGTTTGGTGAGAAAACCATAATGTCAAGCAGGTAAGCAAAGCAAAATTTTGCCAAGTTGGGTGCTATTTTAGTGCCAAATGGCATAACCAAAAATTCAAACAGACCAGAAGGTGTAATCACTGCTGTTTTTCGGATGTGTTGGGTGTCACAGGAATTTGATTGTAAGCTTTACATCAGACTATAAAACACTGAAAACTCTTTAGCTTGTTAATGCACACGTGAAGTCCTGAATGTTTAGTATTGGGTACCTGTCTTGAAAAGTTCTGGGATTCACCACAAGGACACAATGAATCATCATTCTTAGGTGATAGATGCTAGGATGACAACAGCAGACTTTGGAAACAATGTATAATTCCAGCCTGGAGGATGTCCTCTAAAATTGCTTTTGATTCTGTTAGGAGCTCAGGTGCAATTCTACAGACATGTTGTGAAACTGGTGGGCACAGAGCAGTACATATACACTGAAACGCCAAAGAAACTGGTATAGGCATTGGTATTCAAATACAAAGATACATAAACAGGCAGAATGCGGTGCTGCATTCATTAAGGCCTATGTAAGACAAGTGTCTTGTGCAGTTGTTAGATGGGTTACTTCTGCTACAGTGGCATGTTATCAAGATTTAAGTGAGTTCAAACATGGTGCATGAGCAATGGGACACAGCATCTCTGAGGTAATGATGAAGTGGGTATTTTCCTGTACGACCATTTCACCAGTGTACCATGAATATCAGGAATCCGCTAAGACATCAAATCTCACATATCACTGCGGCTGGAAAAAGAGCCTGCAAGAACAGGACCAATGATGACTGAAGAGTGTCATTCAACGTGACAGAAGTGCAAGTCTTCCACAAATTGCTACAGATTTCAATGCTGGGCCATTAACAAGTATTAGCAAGTGAACCAGTCAACGAAACATCATATGTGCTTTTGGAAATTATGGTCCACTCGTGTACTCCTGATGACCACCAGAGACAAAGCTTTATGCCTTGCCTGGGCCCTTCAACACCGACATTGGACTACTGATGACCGGAGACATGTTGCCTGGAAGGACGAGTTTCATTTCAGACTGTATAAAGCAGATGGGCGTGTATGGGTATGGAGGCAAACTCATGAATCCATGGATCCTGTATGTCAGCAGGGTACTGTTGACGCTGGTGGAGGCTCTGCAATGGTGTGGGGCGTGTGCAGTCGGATGATATGGGAACCCGAAATACGTCTAGATATGACCAACAAGTGACACGTACGTAAGCATCCTGTCTGATTGCCTGCATCCATTCATGTCCACTGTGTATTCCGACAGACTTGGGCAATTACTGCAGGGCCATGTGACACCCCACACATCCAGAATTGCTACAGAGTGGCTCCAGATACACTTTTCTGAGTTTAAACACTTCTGCTGGTCACCAATCACTCCAGACATGAACATTATTGAGTATACCTGGGATGCCTTGAAATGTGCTGTTCAGAATATTTTCCAACAGATCTCCGCCCTCTCAGACTTTTATGGATTCATAGTGTCAGTTCCATCCAGCACTACTTCAGACATTAGTAGAGTCGATACCATGTCATGCTGTGGGGGGCCCTACAAGCTATTAGGCAGGCAAGTTTCTTTGGATCTTCAGTGTATAATAAATGGTATTGTGTTCAATGCTATGCTGTTGTGTCCATAATTCAAGCAGAAGTTCCACAATGTGATCATTGCAGAAGCTTTTGGAGAAAGCATCTTCCATCTTCAAAGTCACTGATTCTGTCCCAACAGCTTGTAACTTTCTTTGTGGAAGACAGCTTGAATCTTAAGTAGTGATTCTTGACGTGGAACCATTGTTCACCACTTATACTACTTCTTGACATTATCCAAGTTAGATAACAAAGCATAGAGAATATTTTCCAACAGATGAACAGTTATATACATCACCATGTGGCTCTGAACAGGTTTTGTCTTGAGTGGATCTGGATTTACAGTACCTTTGCATACCTTTTATGCTGACACATGACTGTTGTTTTCAGTGTTCTTGTTCATAACTGTTGCCAGTTGCTGACTGTCATATATGCCAATGTGGTCTATTCTCTTAAATATGCAATGGCAGAGTAACCCAGTGTTCCAGTTATGGTATTACTATCAGCTGTGTTTACAAGTTGTGAGCATATTGAGCAAGAAAATCTGCACCTAAAATAGGCTCAGCCATGTTGGCAACCTGAGACGTCCATTCAAAGGAAGCGGTGAGGCCTCCATTGACTATTAAAATCCTGTGTCCAGTGGTACCAAATGCCAAGTTGCTTACAGCTTTCAATTGCAATTGATTATCTGGCTTACAATCAGGTACACATGAAGCACGGAGTCTTCTGACATGCATGCCAGTGTCAACCAGGAAAAAAAGCTTGAAGGCATGTATAAAGTAATTGCTGTGATGCCACAGTGTATTGCATTTTCTTCCTCTTCTCCCAGAACCTCTTCATTCTTTCTCTTCTCTCCCACTCTTCTTCTGAGATCTTCAGCTTCAGTTTCTCCTGGCGGCTTCACTGGTGACATTCTAATCTTTTCCTGTATTCTTCTGTCATTGATCTCTGGTATATTTGTCAGTGTATATTTGTTCCTCCAATTTTTCTTTCCTTAGACCTTGACCCCCAATTTCAACCAGTCCGTCCGAATTTCAACAACCCACTTGGTTCCTGTCTTTCCCCTTGTCCTCCCTATTGTTTCCCACACTCTCTTCGTCATTCTGTCCATACTCATCCTTACTACATGCCCAGCAAACCTTGCCCTTTTGAGTCTGATTTCCCCTGATATTGTTCTCATGTTTCGGTACAATTCTTCCCTAGGTCTTCGCATCCACCTCTGTCCACCTCTTTTGGGACCTAGTATTTTTCTCAGTATTTTTTCTCTGTTATTTCTCTAGTTGTTCTGCCCCATTTCTTCCTAGTGTCATCATCTCAGCAGCATATAATACTACAATCCTCACTGTTGCCTTGTAGTGGCTTATCTTTGCCTCTGTGGATATATTCTTTTTATTGCATATATGTCTCGTCATGCAGAAGGCTGACCCCATCTTCTTTATCCTCTGTTATTCCCTCCTCCTCCTGTTCCTTTCTGTTATAAATTCTCCCAGGTATTTAAATTTGTCCACCATTTTCACAGTGCCTTCCAGTGTTTCCCAGTCTGCAGTGGTGTTTAATGTCTTTGTCTTGTTATAGGCAATCTTCAGTCCCACCTTTCTGGCTACCTTACTTAAGTTGCTGAGTTCTCTCTGCATCTTCCTCCATCTCACTTACTATTGCTTTGTCATCTGCAAAGGCTAGGCAGTCCACTTGAGCCCTGTTGTCCTTTTTGTCCACCACATGGGTCTTTGGTATTCCCATTTCCTCGTTTATTGCTCTCCAGTGCCTGATCACTTCGTCCAGTGCTATATTGAACAACAATGCTGACAATCCATGTCCCTGTTTAACACCAGTCTTGACCTCAAATTCTTCTGATGGTGCTCCTCTGAATCTCGCCCTTGCTTTTGTGTCTGTCAGAATTTCTTTTGTGTGTTCTTGTGTAGTTCCATCAAGTCCTCTGTTCTTCAGGATCCTAACAAGAGTCTGTCTGTTGATGGAGTCATATGCCTTTGTGAAGTCCACGAAGGTTATTTCTGTCGTTTTGTTTTTTAAGGCCCTATGTTCTATCAGTTGCTTCAGGATAAATATCTGTTCTACTCAACCTCTTCCCTTCCTGAATCCCACTTGGTAGTCGCCAACTGTACTTTCTACCTGTTCTTCTACTCTCTTGAGCAATAGTTTTGACAGTACCTTGTATTCAACCTCTAGTAGCGATATTCCTCTGTAGTTTTTTGCATCTCTCTTGTCCCCCTTCTTGTGTATTGGTACTACAATTGCATTCATTCATCCATCCTTCTGGCAACTTCTTTGTTCTCCAGATCTGGTGAATTATGTTGGTCATGTTGTGTATTGCTTTGTTGCCCCCCCCACTTTATCATCTCGGCTGCTATACCATCTTCTCCAGTTGCCTTAATATTCTTCAGATCACTTATGGCATGTGCAACTTCATCCCTGGTTGGAGGGCATGGCTCTCTCTCTTCTGTCAGTCCCCAGTTCCAGCTCTTCAGGTGGTTCACAGTTCAACAGGTTGTGAAAGTGCTCTGCAAAAATACGACGTTCTCCTTCACACTGACAGCCAGCTCCCCTTTCTTCTCTCTTATAAACAGTTCTCTACCCTTGTATCCAATCACTCTCTCTTTGAATTTCCCGATAAAGTGTCTGCTGCTGTTTTTCCTGAAGTTGGTCTCAATCTTGTCCAGTTCCTACTTCATCTTCTGTCTTCTGGTCCATCTTATTGTTTGGGCTGCTTCCTTTCTTGCTCCTAAGAAAACTTCCCATTTTTCCGGGTCCTTCTTGCTGCTCAAGTCTCTCCAGGCTTTCCTGCAAGTCTCTACCACTTCCTCACATTCCTTGTTCCACCACCAGTGCTTCCATTTCTTTTCTTCCTTTCCCCATAGTTCAGCCTGTTTCACCATATTTCACTTCATGTCGTCCCATTCTTCATATCTGAATTGATTGTGTCTTAATTTGTCTCTGTCATCCTTTGTTTTCTGTTCTTCTATTTGTCTTTGGCAGTCTGTCCCTGTTTTGAATCCAAAGGCACTTAACTTCCGTAACATAGTGATCCGATTCTATTCTTGTGTTCTTTCTGACCTTTGTGTTCATGATCTCTTTAGCATTTGTCCAGCTGATTGCTATGTGGTCAATTTGGAATTCCCCAAGGGGGATGCATGGATTTGCCCACGTCTTTTTCTTACAAGGTTTGGCCCTGAAGTGTGTTGTCATCAATCTCATTTTGTATTCTCAACACAGTTCAATTAGTCTTCCTCAATTTTTGTTTGTCTGCCGGTGTGCAGGGTACTCACCCACTACTCCTTTATGTTGCTACTCTTTTCCAATCTGTGCATTATAATCTCATATGAGTATCTTTACATGTCTATATGGTATGTTTTTCAGTGTATCACCTAGCTCTTCCCGGAAACTATCTGCAACTTTCTTGTCTTTACTTGTCTTGTCATTTGTAGGTGCATGTCCATTTATTATTGTACACTTTTTGTTTTCTGCTTGAAAAGTCAGTGTTGATATCCTTTCTGACCTGCTCTTCATTTCAGTCATGGCATCCTCATATCTCTTGTCTACTATGAACCCTGTTCCAAAGCATCTAGGTGCATGTCTTTCCTTTCCCACTTTAACTTCTGGTTTCCCCTACAGTGTTATGAAGTCTTCTGACTCCACTGTGTCTTCGTCAGTGCACCTTGTTTCTTGCATTGCTAGTACTCCAATGCTTCTCTCTTTCATCTCATCTATTACCTGTTTAAGTTTACCAGTCTTAATCATTGTCTGTACATTTATGGTTCCAATTGTGAAGGTCGTTTTAATTTTAATCTTCTTTGAGGTTCTTGGGAGCTCAGACTCTTCCCTTATGCACTTTTTGGCAGGTCCCCCATAATCTGAATGCCTGCTTGCATCGACCTTGGTCAATGGGGGATTGTCCCCCTGGGGTAATCTTGATTCCATAGTGCGATCCATTCCATGAGTTAAAAAAAAAAATTTGATGGGACGGCTCATGTCTGTCCAGTTATACGACTGAAGTTTTTAGCCCCAGAAGATGTGTTCAGGCCGCCCCCGACACGGGGACACAGATGACTTTGGTAGCCGCCCCTAACATGGATTACAGCTGCTACCTGATAAGCCTCAGTGGCTCTTCCACTCTGTCATTGGGAAGCGACGCTCCTCTTCCGCCTTCGAGACCGTTGGCCGGGCTTCACCTGTAACCCTAGGTAGGGGCCCTAACTGTGTGCTACCGTCCGGAGCCAGATGGACCCAGGTTTTTTTACGAGGTTGTTACTCCTCCCCCTCCTCCTTCCCCATGACTTGTGAGATGGGGCCCCAGGCTTGGGACCGGCAATGGCGGAGTTACAGATGCAGATTATCTCCCCACTGGGCAAAAAATTATTGGAGAATACTATGCTAACCTCCTGGACAAATTGCAACAAAAGATTCATGAAAAAAGGGCAAGTTTAGTGAGGAAGAAAGTCGCCTTTCATCAAGACAATGTGCGCCCGCACATGTGCTGTCGCCATTGAAAAATTACACGAACCAAGATATAAATTGTTGCCACATCCACATTATTCACCTAATATGGCTCCATCAGACTTCCATGTCTTTCCAAAGCTGAATATTTTTCTTGGTGGATGAAGGTTCACTTCAAACAAAGAATTAATAGCTGGAGTTGAAAACTATTTTGCAGACCTGGAAGAAACTCTTTTTCGAGATGGGATTAGGGCACTGGAACATTGTTGGACAAAGTGCGTTAATCTACAAGGAGACTACATTGAAAAGCAAAAAAAAAAGTTTCAGTGATGTAAGTAATTTTTTTCTATTTCATTCAGAGAACTTTTCAAACCGCCCTTGTAGTATTGCCGAGCATGTGTCAGTCGTGGTGAGAGGAGGACCACACTACCCAGCGTCAGCGCCCTTGCTGGTGGAACAGCAAGGATCAGCTCTCTTTGGCATTGCCGCTCACCACAGTTATCAGAGTATTCTGGCATCTTCATCTGGAGCAAATCAAGGAGATAATGGGATTCCACACATTATCCGGCTGGTAGCCGCTGTCAGGGTTCACCAGACATTCCGCGACACGTGTTTCAATGGATTATTTTATAACTGAGTCCCAAAAAGATGTTACTGTGGCCAAAATAATGTTTTGTCGTACTCCGTTGCATGCCTTGGAGATACAGCCCCTCCCCCAAATGGGAACATATCCTTAAAGCATGGAAACACGTGTGTTCATTGAACCATTTTATTTATTTGTAGAAGATAAGTTAGCTCAGTAAGTTTGGCATGGCAGAAAGTTCGTATACATAAAGGAAGTTCACACTACAAATTATAAAAATTTAAAGTGTGCTGTAAAGAATCTCTCTTAATCATTTTTTCATCTTATCATGTTAGTCATTGTTGTACAGCTAATTTATGAGCATAGTTAATACAGTACCCAGGATATGATAAAGGTCAATACAGTAATAAATATAGGTATTAGTTTCTTGTATTGTTGTGTAGGCATAGTACAGGGCTATTACAAATGATTGAAGCGATTTCATAAATTCACTGTAGCTCCATTCATTGACATATGGTCACGACACACTACAGATACGTAGAAAAACTCATAAATTTTTGTTCGGCTGAAGCCGCACTTCAGGTTTCTGCCGCCAGAGCGCTACAGAGCACAGTGAGACAAAATGGCGACAGGAGCCAAGAAAGCGTATGTCTTGCTTGAAATGCACTCACATCAGTCAGTCATAACAGTGCAACGACACTTCAGGACGAAGTTCAACAAAGATCCACCAACTGCTAACTCCATTCGGAGATGGTATGCGCAGTTTAAAGCTTCTGGATGCCTCTGTAAGGGGAAATCAACGGGTCGGCCTGCAGTGAGCTAAGAAACGGTTGAACGCGTGCAGGCAAGTTTCACGCGTAGCCCGCGAAAGTTGACAAATAAAGGAAGCAAGGAGCTAAACGTACCACAGCCGACGGTTTGGAAAATCTTACGGAAAAGGCTAAAGCAGAAGCCTTACCGTTTACAATTGCTAGAAGCCCTGACACCCGATGACAAAGTCAAACGCTTTGAATTCTCGGCGCGGTTGCAACAGCTCATGGAAGAGGATGCGTTCAGCGCGAAACTTGTTTTCAGTGATGAAGCAAAATTTTTTCTTAATGGTGAAGTGAACAGACACAATGTGTGAATCTGGGCAGTAGAGAATCCTCACGCATTCGTGCAGCAAATTCGCAATTCACCAAAAATTAACGTGTTTTGTGCAATCTCACGGTTTAAAGTTTACGGCCCCTTTTTCTTCTGCGAAAAAAACGTTACAGGACACGTGTATCTGGACATGCTGGAAAATTGGCTCATGCCACAACTGGAGACCGACAGCGCCGACTTCATCTTTCAACAGGATGGTGCTCCACCGCACTTCCATCATGATGTTCGGCATTTCTTAAACAGGAGATTGGAAAACCGATGGATCAGTCGTGGTGGAGATCATGATCAGCAATTCATGTCATGGCCTCCATGCTCTCCCGACTTAACCCCATGCGATTTCTTTCTGTGGGGTTATGTGAAAGATTCAGTGTTTAAACCTCCTCTACCAAGAAACATGCCAGAACTGCGAGCTCGCATCAACGATGCTGTCGAACTCATTGATGGGGACATGCTGCGCCGAGTGTGGGAGGAACTTGATTATCGGCTTGTTGTCTGCCGAATCACTAAAGGGGCACATATCGAACATTTGTGAATGCCTAAAAAAACTTTTTGAGTTTTTGTATGTGTGTGCAAAGCATTGTGAAAATATCTCGAATAATAAAGTTATTGTAGAGCTGTGAAATCGCTTCAGTAACCCTGTATAATTTTCACAACCCATTCCCACCCAAAATTATGTATCTCGGAACCAGAGAAGCTCATAAACCCAGCATTAACAATTCTGTCTCCCCATTTGGGGACACCTTAAGGAAAAACAGCTAAAAATGAGCGTGAGGCCTTCAGTTCTGAGGGAAGTTATTGCGGTAGATGTCAATGCATGTTATAGTGTCATACTGATGCTATTGCACTTAGTTAAGAATGAGTGTGAGTCAAGGGTAGGTTGGTTAAAAAAAACACTAAAAGATACAGTTATCATAATTCTTGAAGTCGGCTTTGGATCAGCTGTAAGTCTGCAACTGGAGGTGTCTACTTGAGATGGTGATAGGTAGGAGTTGGGAAGTCCATGAAAGGATGGATGCAGCTGGGAAATGGTTGAATGTGGAATGATGCAGCAAGGTGGCGGCACTCTTTCAGGTAGGAGTGGACACCACCACCACCACCACCACCACCACCAGATGTGAAATGAATGAACAGTCAAATGAGAGATAGAAAAAACTGTTTTGTTAACCAGTGTTCGAAGAAACAATTCAATATGGG
The DNA here is from genome assembly GCF_023898315.1 of Schistocerca nitens. Lineage (NCBI taxonomy): Eukaryota > Metazoa > Arthropoda > Insecta > Orthoptera > Acrididae > Schistocerca > Schistocerca nitens. Next base: position 297,397,857 of record NC_064618.1, on the reverse strand, counting down.
TTATCATTCACTTGCTTTCACTTCAACTAAAGTCAAGAGACATTTGGATTCAAGTTATTGGTATCACTTCATCAACTACTAGTACAATTAATTTGTAAGGTCTTCCTTTCATCATGATGGCATTTAGCAGTTTGAAGGTTGGGTGTTTACTAGTCGCATGACAGTACAACAGTGTAGGTTTTGAAGCCTAATTATGAAAAATTCATAAGCATACAACCAGAAATACCTATTAACACAATTCACCCTTGTGTGACTGATGTTGCAGCCAGTAAGATTCTAGTAACTAAAAATAAATAAATAAATAACTAAATAAATAAGACAAACAACTTAGATTTATTAATAAAACTTCATTGTAACTAGTATGCTGTAACAACCTAGCTAGGTAACACACAATATTTTTCCTAGTTAAATTGTTCATTTCCTTTCTATATTTTATTCTAAAAAACTCATTTAATTGGAAACTTGCAACTATACATAATTACACATATACTGAGGGAATAGTCTATCTATATTTGGAGAGAAAAAAACTTAAGACGTAGGTTAACCCTAATTACTAAAAACATTACTCTTGAAGAGGATCATGAACTAATGCTCAAGAGCAGTACCTCTTTAAGTTCTTATGGGGATAAAGTCTTTTAACTTGGTTACTCGTTGGGTATGCCAGATGATAAATCTCAGGATGTGGTGTGTGTGTTATTTTGCATGGTCCTGTATAAAGTACTTGTCATTTCTCATCCTGCTTTTTAGGACCAAAGACTGAGGATGATTCCAGAGAAGTACTTTAATGCCAACTTCAAATCATTGTAGTTTTTTGGGTACCTTTGTTATATAGTTGCTTTCACTCACATGCTCTGATGGTCAAACCGATTATTGACACTCTTATTTTTTGTTCCCATGACTCATTATTAGTTGGAGCTCTTGGTAGTCTGTCAAGCCATTTTCTTTTTTCCAACCTTCTCAACATCAACTCAAACAGAGCTGCATTGGTAGAAGTGTGTATCTCACTCTTCTATATCTCTCCAAATGGTTGAAGGTAGTCGATCGAGGTTATTTGACGATAGTGACAGTAGGTTCTCATAAAGCATTGCAATTCATGAAAAGAGTGTTTAATTGGATTAGGATTAGAATCAGAATTGTATTGTGATGTCAGGGTTTGCTTGATACCAATCCCCCATACAAAATGTTGTGAACAATATTCTGTGAACTTGGCTGCACCATCAAACAATGTCTCGGGTTTGCCTGTGTGTGGAGTGTGTCTCTGGTGAACCTTTTAATTATTGGCTGACACATTGCTATTTTTAAGGCATAGAGCTTGAGGTACTATGAAAATAAGTCATGAAAATCTACAACGCACTTCTCCCTCCCTTCGCTCGAGGTAGGGACCCCATCAAATCCGCACAGTCTACAATGGCCTTTCAGTTGACATCAAGTGTGTAAACTCAGACGTATGCTCATCTACTTCTTTGTTCTTGTTTAATCCTTCAGGCAAATGAAAATGTGCATCAGAAATTAGATTATCGTGACCTTTCACATAAAAAATCTCAAATCCACATTCTTGAAGAATCATCCATGTAGCTAGGCAAGGCTGGAGTAATTTACATTTCTGTAAAAAGCTTAATGCCTGCCGATCATAATACACAACTGTGTGTGTCCCACTGAGGTAGTAATGAAAATTTCTAAATAACCAGACAACAGCTAGAGCCTCTAATTCAGTAGTGTAACAAGTCCATTCACAATCACTATAATGTGTATAGCAAAGGCAATTGCACAGAACGTTGGCACTCCATTTGTTTACATGGGAACCTACCCCACAGGATGAAGCATCTGTAATAATTCCAGACTAGATATTCATGTTGGGATAGTCCAATAAAGATGAGTTGACCAAAGCTGTCTGATCCTTTCAAAAGTCAACTGACACTCGGTAGTCCACTGCCACGGGATATTCCTTCTGAGCAAACTAAACAGAGGTTCCACATTCGTGACATGATCTGAGAGAAAATGATACTAAAATGACATCAGTTCTAAGAATTCTTTAAGTTGCTAAACGTCCTTCAGTACAGGTGCATTCTGAATTGCACTAATCCTTTTGTTATCCAGTAGTATACTAGTAGGAGAGGGTAAGTGACCTAAAAATATTATTTGCAGGAAGCTAAATTTTGACTACTTAGGACTGGCAGCAACATGCATGGGTGTGTTCCTCATACAACAGATCAAGAGAGTCTAACACAAACAAGAACTCTTCTAGACTAGTTGTTCACATGTACCTTTTTTCCTTTATTTCAAGTGACAGCTTGGCCTTGAGAATCCATGGTAAATCTTTATTTGCCCTTGGTTCCATCTAATATTTGTTTTTATAAATATATTTTTCAGAGTACTTGCATAAATTATCTTGATGAACATTAAAAGGTTCAGGATCATATACTTCTTTACCCACATGCTCCTATATAGCATTTGACCAATATTTTGCAATAAATGCTTTCTCACATTATTCGTAGGTATGGCGTGACTCGGCTGCATCCATTGCCCAAAGGGTACTATCAGATCCACTTGCATAACCAGTCTTCTGTGTTTCAGTCCACACTCATGGCAATGCAGCTTCAAATGCATGAAGGAAAACAGTGGGTTGAATTGTCCTCCATTCCAGGTTGAAATCTTGAAATTGCCAGTTCTTAATGAATATAATAGAGGGAAACATTCCACGTGGGAAAAATATATCTAAAAACAAAGATGATGTAACTTACCAGACGAAAGCATTGGTATGATGATAGAGACACTAACAAACACAAACACACAGAATTCAAGCCTTTGCTACCCATGGTTGCTTCATCAGGAAAGAGGGAAGGAGAGGGAAAGACGAAAGGATGTGGGTTTTAAGGGAGAGGGTAAGGAGTCATTCCAATCCAGGGAGCGGAAAGACTTAACCCCCCCCCCCTCTCTCTCTCTCTCTCTCTCTCTCTCTCTCTCTCTCTCTCTCTCGTAGTTCGTACTCCTTCAATCTCAGTACATAAGGATGTTTGAATTCTTCCTTTTGTGTGGATATTTCCTGTTTTAAACTCTGACACAAATCTTGTTTTAAAGTTTGCTGGTGCATGGACCTGATCTTCTTTCTGGTGTTTGAACAATGACTGAATCTTATTTAACATCTGAGAAAAAGGATCCAACACCTGTTCACTACACACAGCATGCTCCCCACTGTTCACTACCTGCTTAATATTCAGTGTGTTGTGCCTTTTTAAACTTGTGATGGGTTGTAACCATAACACATCATAAAATTTACTCAAACTCTTGAAAAATTCTCTCTTCCACACTGACAGTAATTTAACAATGAACCAATTTTGTGGTAACCAGAAATCTCTTAATTGTAACACTGTCTCACAGGAAAACAGAAGCAAAGTGACATGATAAACATGCACTACAGGCTTCTAATTTTTTTTTAAACTAACTGTGTAAATCAAAATGGCTGATCTACACAGTATTACTTGCCCTTAAAGGATCCTAATACTAGTGAAACATGAAAGGAACTGAATGTGTACACTCGTGCACAGTCATAATGCTCTGCAGTCCTTATCAGCCCACAGCTCCTTCAGATACTGATCCTCTCAAATCCAAATTTCATTCACATAAGGTTAAAATCAATTGTCTCATTTCAGCCCAACTGTACACAAAGAAATAAAATTAACTCTTAATGTACAAAGAATTGCCTTATTGCTCACAGTATAACATGCATGATATGATCACAAAGCAACTCCAGACACAAAAACAGTGTTTTCAAAGACAACACGTTACATCACCAATAACATATCACACATTGTCAGTGGATCGATTGTTCCAACAATGGAAAATTCTGTAATGGAGTCCACACAGCCTCATGAGTCTGAATGAAAAGCTGCTTGACATAATGCACAGTAAATTTGAAACACAGGCTGCTGATATGGCTTTGGAAGATTTCACAACTGGTGCAGAAAATAATAATGTAGCTGTTGTGACCAAGCACTGTTTGGTGTTTGAAGAAATGTAAGTCAAATTGTAAGATGAAATTATGTCCATTTTTTAAGGCTGAGTGATAGGACTAAATTAGCCAAAGATAAACTGAAAGTGCAAGTTACTGTAATCAGGCACATTTATTATTGCTTCCACTATGCATTTCAGAGGATTGTGCCTCCATGATGATGGGGGTTTATTTCAGTTAATAAATCAAAGATGTTCACATAGGACTTTTTGTGAGTAGACTGTCACTGTCTTTCAAACATAACAGATGGCTCTTCCAATGATATTTTCATGACACAGTGAAGTTTAAAGAAAGTGTGCGCGCGCAATGTAAATATGACTAGGAAAACACTTTGTGACCACTTAAACTATGGTTTCAGTAAGCTGAGTTTTTAATTGCCATCATAAGTTGTGACTAAGCACTAACTAAAATGTTTCCATTTAATTCTGGTAACAGTTATGGCTGATGAACAGAAAATGCAACTGTTTATGGCAGACAGGCTGTCGTGCTTTGAAGGAGCATTTCTAACACTTGAGGATGTGTGCACTTCACAACACACTGTTAGGGTACAGCACTATTCTATTCTTTTGAGAAGCTTTTTCTTTTTATTTATCAAGAGTTTGGCTATGTATCTCTAAGCTCAGTTGTGAGGTGAAATTCCCTCTCATATCAGATACTAGGAGTTATGAGAGTTGATGGGCATGAAAAGGAAGCAGTGGTTGGGAAGGGAGTGAGACAGGGTTGTGGCCTATCTCTGATGTTATTCAGTCTATATATTGAGCAAGCAGTAAAGGAAACAAAAGAAAAATTCGGAGCAGGAATTAAAATCCATGGAGAAGAAATAAAAACATAGAGGTTTGCCGATGACATTGTAATTCTGTCAGAGACAGCAAAGGACCTGGAAGAGCAATTGAATGGATGGACAGTGTCTTGAAAGGAGACATAAGATGTACATCAACAAAAGCAAAATGAGGATAATGGAATGTAGTCAAATTAAATCAGGTGATGCTGAGGGTACTACATTAGGAAGTGAGATAATTGAGGTAGTAAATGAGTTTTGCTATTTGGGAAGCAAAATAACTGATGATGGTCAAAGTAGAGAGGATATAAAATGTAGACTGGCAATGGCAAGGAAAGTGTTTCTGAAGAATAGAAATTTGTTAACATCGAATATAGATTTGTCAGGAAATCTTTTCTGAAAATATTTGTATGGAGTGTAGCCATGTATGGAAGTGAAACATGGCGGATAAATAGACAAGAAGAGAATAGAAGCTTTTGAAATGTTGTGCTACAGAAGAATGCTGAAGATGAGATGTGTAGATTACATAACTAACAGCGTGATACTGAACAGAATTAGGGAGAAGAGGAATTTGTGGCACAACTTGACCAGAAGGGATTGGTTGGTAGGACATGTTTTGGGGCATTAAGGGATCACCAATTTAGTATTGGAGGGCAGCATGGAGAGTAAAACATGTCGAGGGAGACCAAGAGATGAATACATTAAGCAGATTCAGAAGGATGTCGGTTGTAGTAGTTACTATGAGATAAAGAAGCTTGCACAGGATAGAATAGCATGGAGAGCTGCGTCATACCAGTCTCTGGACTGAAGACCACAACAACAACAACACATTTCTGAACTTATGTCATGTGTGTTCAACCCTCTACTTTGTAAACAAATTACTGGATCTATTAAGGCTAATTCCTTTTAAACTAAAAAGGCAAATAGCACTGGGAGATAATTTTAGGTTTAAGTCTTTTTGACCTGCATTGTTGTTTTCTATTTAACTGTTCAGTTTTTTTTTTAATTTTATTAAGAAACAAGCTCACTTTTCTAGTAGTGACAACTGATGTGCGGAGCCATTACTAATTTGTAATTTTTGTCAAGTTTTAGTTAATAGTTGCCTGAGTAATCCTTCAGACATACTGAAGTGCTTGTTTCTCTTCAATGTCGTTAACTTAAAATTTTCTAGCCAAGCATTTATTCATGATGAGGAAACTGATGGATGGCGTGCTGCACCCTGAAAAGATACTCTGCATTGTTTGGCATGCTTGATTAACTTTAGTATGAATTTTTTTCAGAATAATGTTGGTTTTGATGCTGTCAAATTTCTTGGCCCACTTCTGCTCTGGCTTTGAGTACAGTGTCTTTTGAGATGGGCCAATGAACTGTTGTTTTATCCTTGCTTTATTTAGGAGAGGTTTTATGTATGTTGTAGTTGAGCCTGTGTTAACTTCATGCCTTGTAGTTTTGGTGCCCGAGGTCTACCTTGAAGTGTAATGTGGTGCCTGTGGTCTTGCACCTTGATCTCATACCTGATTTGTTCCCCGTCATTTATTGTTTGTGGTCTAAGGAATCTCTTTGTATAAATTGTTTTGCCTTAAATTTTTGAAGCATAAAGAATTATATGGCACTGTTTTAATAAGAAAGATTCAGTGGCTGAAGCCAGTAAACTGCTTTTGTAATGCTTTTGGAACATAATGAAAAATTTGGATTCTCAATGTAGATGAACTTTTCCTAATGTTACACTGTCTTAATAGATGAAAAATATTTAATTTTTGCAGCTGGTAAAAAAGGTTTATTCTCAAAAGAAATGAGCTGATGATGTTTGTAATATATTGGTGAACTTTAATGTGGTAATAAATATAGTCAAGATATTAATTAAAAGGAACAAACAATATTCAACTTTTACCCAGTCCTTCCACTATGACCTGTTCATTGTGTCCCCTCATTAATTAATGTCCTTGTTTGGCAGCATAACTATGGTCTGAGAACTTTCTGTCTTATTCTTATAAGGTATGCCTCATCCAATTCTCAAGGTATTTCTTTTTGTCATGGTTGTGCACACTAAAGAATGGCAAAAGATTTGACTTCTTGCTCAGTGGGCAAACAGAGATTTGATCCGCTATTGTCAATTAAAGTATATGAGCAAACTGGTATGCTTGCAACTTCATATAATAGCAAAGTTGTTTAATTTCTGTTAGATCTTGATCACTTCCACTGACTTGAGTCTGACAGACCTGAATTCACTAAATTGAGTGCTTATTATGCCAGAGGGTAGTAGCCCTTCTGGTTACTGAGGTGAATGCCTAAAGATCAACCCACAGTGATTGGCTTAATTTTTCTAGTATGGGTTAAGTCTGCAATTGGATTTATTCAGCCTGATGGCACTACAGAAAATAAACAGTGAAACTGATATGTAAGTTTCTGAAACTGTGTCCAATGGACAGATTTGCACAGCAAACATTTATTTTATTTTGTTGAATGCATTACTTCCAGTTGTTAATAATGGCCAAAAAGAGGAAACCATGTGTCTTTCAGTATTTAAGGGATGTAAATTGCATTTCTGGAACAAACTCAATCTTATTCTTCATGTTACAAGGAACGATGGAGTAAACACATTACTTTTATTAAAAAATTATAATTGTAATTTGTAATGTAACATACTGAGACTCACAGAACAATACAATACACACAACTAATATACCTCATGTACACTTGTATATTTCATTTCTTGTAGTTAATTTTTCAATTCTTATATTGCTTCATGGTATCAGTTCAGTGCTATTCAATATGCTATTTCTTATTTTTCTTTTATTTACATTACTACTCTAGAAAATGAAATAGTTCACAAACAAAATAACCACGGATATATGCAATATGTTAGGTACATTGTTAATACCACACAATTTTCATACAGAGATGAAAGATCTTAAGAAAAAATATTAAAATTAGAAAAGTCTGGTACTGAAAATAATGATAAAAATAGTCATAACAGTTGTGTTAATCTAAACTGTCAAGCAAATTTTAGTGTGAACCTTGTAGGTTTATAAGACTGTAATTACATTGTAAATCTTAACAAAGAAGTAGACACTATTCTAATTGTTAAAGGATTACGTAAGTGACTGCACGGCTCAGTTTGGACAGTCTCCTCCAGCCACGGTTACAGCCCTGGTCAACACTTAAGCCTCAGCTTAAATGATACAATATCAGAGACTTTACTGGTCTCATACAAATATGATTTTTAAAGCCTATCACACAGAGTTGTTTGGTCAAAAGCTTTGTTTGACAGTTTTTTGGTTGTGCCTGTCTGTGACTCAGTATCTCTGCTATATGATGAGTAGCAACTTTCCTTTTTGTAATGTTGTCATTATTCCATCCTGGATTTTCCATTGTTAGATATGATTTACCCAGATCTGATTCTTGGACTTGTTACAAATTTTCACTCACTGCTTCAGTCTGTATATGTAAAAAAACTTATGCCTCAGTTTGGGTACAACAGATGCTCAGTCTGATTGATAATGAAAAGGTTTTGTAATGGAGAAGTTAAAAGGGAAGAAACGGCAAATAAATTATCAATGTCTAAACATTTTTGTCATGAGAATATTACTTCCGATGATGTAAGGATGCATTATATTCAAGAGAATCATCCAAATACTACCTGCAATGAACAAAAAGAATGTGGACTTTTTTAACAATCACAGAAACCTCCATTTCATGAAGATAAGCAGTTTACATCTCAGATGTGAGCAGAAACATTTCTTGTGATGTTGTGGTGGGTTGTGTGTTTGTAAGTTGTGTTCTAACACAATTCTTTTGATTTTTCAGATGTGGCAAACAGAATATCTGTTGAGAAAGATAAAACATTTTGGCAGTAAAATGAAGTGAACAAACTAACAAGTGAAATAAGTTGTTAGGTAGCAGAAACAAATAACACAACTGATGAGTCAAAAACTGAACAAAATTACACAAGCAAATGTCAAACTAAAAATGAACTGTGTTGTCAGCTAGTGGAAACAAACGGTGAAATTTCAAAGAGAGACAATGAATAAAAAAGTTCAAGGCAGAGATCACTGAATTAAAACTTAATACTGAATCAGGATCAAAACAATTCAATGACTGGATGGAAGTAGCTGGTAAAAGGATTGAAAATGTCAGACTAAACTTGTCTGAAGAATGAGAAAAAACTCCAAAAATTTTGGATTCATCAGAACATAAAAAAAAGGAGAGGACAAAAGTTATATGATCAGAAATTGCTGATGTAAAAGAATGCTTAGAAAAGAAGGATGGGTTATTCAAATATGATATTTATGAAAAAAATTCTCTAATTAAGTCTAAAGTTATTGTCGTGTTCACAAAATAAGCTTGTCATTTAACATAAAGTTGGCAGAAAGGGAGCCCCCCTACCACAGAAAGTAGTTGCTGTTATTGAGGTAACATGCTAAACATAGAGCAACCACTCAGCTCTGTCACAGGAGACAAATATGTTGAGTGGAACTACAACAAAATAATGTTGACAACACTAAGTAAGTTACAATTAACAATACTTTATTAAAAGAACTTTACAAAATACTTAACTTTAGTGTGAAGATGACGATGATGTGTGGTGAGGTTGTTAAATTTCATTAACTATGAGAGGATGGGAGGGGAAAGAGGAGAGTTCAGATTATGATTTTCAGGGATTTTAAAGGTCAGTTCAGTTTTATGAACTAAGAATATATTTTTTTAATTCCTAAAAAAATGATGTGTGTCCTATAGTCCATAGCATCTTATAGTCTGTAAAATATGGTAAGGTGTATCTCAAAATTTTATCTTTTTAAAATATCAGATACAAGTGAAATAGTAACACAGTAACATTTGTTGACAATATGCTTGCACAGCAGAAAACTAGTTGATGATGAGATTGAACAATATTGAGAGCCCAAAATAATACAGAGGCCTTGGGCTACGTATCATGTGGTATACCTAGCAGGTGGTGTTGTGCAGATGACCTCCTGTGATGTATTTACCACTGCAGATATGTACTAGAGACAGTGAAGTTAAAATTGCTTAAGGAAGCATTGTCTTTTCATCACCTACACAATACACCTCGTATCCGTCTCTCCACTGCAGAATCCTGTCATCAACTAGTTTTCCACTGTGCAAGCATATTGCCAATAAATGTCACTGTGTGATCATTTTTCTCATATCTGATGTTACGCACAGAAATAAGTTTAAGGGGACTTGTATGTGAATAACTGTCAAAAAATCGATTTTTTATTTTTTGTCTTAAAAATTCTCTCTAGTTTTCTGAATGAGAAAATGTTTACTTTCAGGAAAATGGACCACAGGAAGTACCATATTAGAGGAATTTAAAAGTGGCTGCATGCACCACAACGTCCCCATGGCACACAGTCAACTCCGTTAAAAATAAAATATTGCTCTCATTTGTTTTATTTTTATGGCTTTTTAGTCCCTTAAGCTGACTAACCTGCAAAAGCTTTACAGTTGCTTATCTTTTGTTTATACAGAGAGTTTAGTCCATGTTTGCTGTTGTTTTGGTGCGAATATTGTGTTTACAGCGAAGTAATTGTGTGTGTGAGTTTTTTATCCCACTTGAAAGTGTTGGGAAGAATTAAGAAGTTTAGTGTTAAACAACATAAATTTTATGGAAATCAGTTCACCAAGCGGATTAACCCTGCTAATACTGAAATACAGCATGATACAACACTTGAATCAGCTTCAACTGCTCCAAGTGCTTCGAAGCTATAGCTGATATATTTGGACAATGGGCTTGACAGTATTAATGCTGATAATACAGAGATGCCAACTATTGATTCAGGTTGTGTTATTGTTGAACTCTCTGCTCTATCTGAACTAATAAATAAAGCTTTGCAGTCTAAAGAATGTGGTAAGAGTGTTGTGAAGGTGGTTGAGGAGATATGTGCTAGAAGAGGTTGTGCATCAAAATTAAGAACTGTTTGTAATTTGTGTGATTTAAGTGAATGTGGTTATACTTGTGGCATAACTAAACAGATAGTGTATAACCCAAATATTAAACTTGCTTATGCTGTGAGGTGTATAAGCAAAGGGTACAGAAGTGCTCAGATTTTCTGTTTTCTTATGGACTTACCTCTCCCAACAAGGTTTGACAGGTACGATAAAATTATTCTACAGACTTCAGAAGAAGTAGCAAATGATAGTATGAAAAATGCTGTTCAGGAAAGGGTAGACATGAATGACAGCAATACTTGCATGTCTGCTCCCCTGGATGTATCCCGGCAACAAGGAGGCCATAATTCCCTAAATTGTGTAGTGACAGCTTGGATAATGGTAAAGTCATTGATGTGGAATGTATTACCAAATACTGTCATGGCTGTATTAGTGGAAATGAACATCATAAATGTTTTGATTAATTTTAGTGGTTGTAGTGTAGGATGGAATCGGAAGGTGTGGCTAAGATATTTCACAGGTCATAAATATGGTGTGATATAACCTAGGAGATGGAGACTTAAAAGGGTACCAAAAAGTTTGTGAATCCAAACCTTATGATGACACAAAAATGTGTTGGACATGTCCAGAAAAGGTTAGGTACAAGACTGAGGAACGTTAAGAGGAATTTGTAGGGAAAGATATTAGCTAATTGTAAGAGCATTAGTGGAGTGATCAGCTTACAGACGAAGAAATAGACAGGTTGCAGTATTATTATGGACAAGTCATAAGACAAAATAAAAATGACATTGAGGGAGTAAAAAAGGCAGTATGGGCTACCTTCTTTCATAAATCCTCCACAGATGACAATCCATGTCATGCACTCAGCCCCCCTGGCAGTGATTCATTGTGTGACTACTACCGGGCTGTTACTCTGAGTGAGACCTACAAACATAAACATTCTTTCCCATTGGCTATAATGGAAGTTATAAAACCTACATATAGGGATCTTAGTGACACAAGATTATTAGAGAAATGTTTACATAGTAGGACTCAAAGAAAGTTTCAACAATTGTATCTGGGAAAGGATACCAAAAGCTGTTCTAGTAGGACTAAATACTTTGAAAATAGGTGTGTTATACTGTTTATGTATCAATGATGGTGCAGTGTCAAGGCTTAATGTTATGGAACTGATGGGAGTGCCTGGCGGACTAAATATGCATAGAGCTCTAATAGCCACTGGCCGCAGGAGACTCTTTGAAGCAGAAAAATCAGTGTTGAAAGCCACCAAGAAGCATGAATAAGAAGTGTGAAAAAGAGAAGAGAGGAAGGACAACACAGGAAACAAGATGAATATGGACCTGGGATGCATTAGTGACATGCAAGTTTAATAGAAAAAGCAGGTTTTAACTTCACCTTGAATGTCCCGAAAGTTAAATTATTTCTTGTTCTGGTACACTTTGGCTGAAAACTATTAAAGATAGAGATCTGAAATTTTGTATACTGTCTTAAAACATGCTTAAATAAAAACCTCGCATTCGGGACAACGACGGTTCAATCCCGCATCCGGCCATCCTGATTTAGGTTTTCCGTGATTTCCCTAAATCGCTCCAGGCAAATGCCGGGATGGTTCCTTTCGAAGGGCACGGCCGACTTCCTTCCCCGTCCTTCCCTAATCCGATGAGACCGATGACCTCGCTGTCTGGTCTCCTTCCCGAAAACCAACCAACCAACCAAATAAAAACCAGAGTAGTCTTGTGACTTAACTTTGAAAATAAAATGCTTTTTTGAAGAAAAACCCTGAATTCATTTCCAAAATGTTTGATAATCATACTTAAAACTTTTTTGTACCACAATTTATGACAGCACCATCTATTCAATAGTCTGCTTTAAAGATAACAGTGTAAAGAACTTACAGGAAAAAATAAACCTTCTACTTTGTTTGTATTTTGACTAATGTGTACCTATGATGTATGTAAATAATTAGCATGGTTTATTTCACTTGCAAGAAAAAAATACAATTAAAAAAAGTGAGAGAACCAAAGCTGCAGTTCATTCATAAAAATGTTGCCAAAAGATGTCCTAAAAGATGGTAAGCATTATATGGGCATACGAATGTTATTCTTTGAGTTACACTCTTTAGAAAACTTACAATTTCTTCAAGATTTCCCCTGGTATTCATGGACCAGCCCCCTTAATGATATGTTGTCTTTTTTGACTTACTGTTTCAACTCCATGTGGTTGCATATGTTCTTACTGTTTTCAGAAAATATTTTAGGTTCTACCTGCTACAAAAATATTTTTATAATTTATATCAATTTATGAGGCAAATTTTGAGAAAAAAGAGCTGGCAATGTTGGGAATGAATGTTGCGAAAGGGGGCAATAGAAATAAAAGGGTCTTTAATTGGAATGAAAGTAACAGGAATGTAAACAGAAGAATTTGAGTACTGAATCAGACGTTTGGAAAGGAAAACTAGATTACAAGATAACAGGAGATTAGAAGGCAGAGGAAATGTGTGGGAAAACTGATGTCATACTATTAGGAACACTTCATTTTGTGACAAGGGATGTAAATCAAACTTAGACTAACAAATTTAGAAAAGAGTTTAAAGAGGGAGGAATCAGAGATTTTGTGGGTAGTGTAACAAGGAGGCATACCAGGTGAATGGATTAATAATTCTAATTATGTGTGTAATGAAGAATTTGAGTTGGATGCTGATGCTGATGCATGGGTAATGTTGAGACAAAAGTTAGATGTGACAGTGATTCTGATTTGGTAACAGGTGGTTCTGGAAATCATGTGTTGAGGGAGAGGGGTGGTGAAGACATTTTACTATGTATTGATGATAGTGTTGATGTGACTGATGGTATGATTCATGCAGAGTTAAGGAAGAAGCAGTAAAGGCTAATGACTTGAAGTGTGGTTGTAACAGAGCAGGGTGAGATTGTCCTACTTGTTTTTGCACCAGTTCTGATATCAACATCATATTTTTCCTTGTCTGATTTCATTTTGTTAATAACTGCAATGTATAATGTCTAGTTCAAGCAGGGACTTGTAAATCTTTATTGTTCACTGTGTAATTTTCCAGTTGCTGGCGACTCGAGTATAATTAGTTCAACAGGAAATATTTTATTATTACTGCCAATTATGAGTTATCTTGTGTCTGATGACCTGGCTGCATGTACCCACTACAAATTAACTCAAAGGAAAGGAGTTTATGCATAAAGTCAGATACAGAAACATTTGTAGCAAGTACACGTGATTCACAGATCTCGGATGTCAGGGACAGGTACAGTATTGTCTGGGTGTGGTGGAGCAGGATTTTTATTTTCAACTTGGAATAAACAAACAGAAAAGTGCATACAAAAGTTCATACAAATATTTTAGCTTTAGAAATAAGATATATATTTTGTGTCACTAATGGTAATTAAAATAGAGTTTTTTTATTGATGATATGTATTGAAGCATTAATCTACACAAAGACCCAGCTTTTCTTCTCAAGTGGGACAAAAGCACCATGATTCACAGTGATACTTTTGTTGAATGCACACACTGTACGGTTTTCTTGGCCGCACTTTTTGCTCGGTACTGGGTTTTACCTCTAAATAATGAAAGCTGCAATCTGTCGTGATTTTCTTTTGAGTGTCTGGCATCTTGTCTCCCATCAATGACTGAATAATTTTTTCTCTAAAAGCTAGATTCTTGGTACTCTTCCTTGCATTGTGCAGATAAATTTCCATTACATGTGCCGGCCGGAGTGGCCGTGCGGTTCTAGGCGCTACAGTCTGGAGCCGAGTGACCGCTACGGTTGCAGGTTTGAATCCTGCCTCGGGCATGGATGTGTGTGATGTCCTTAGGTTAGTTAGGTTTAATTAGTTCTAAGTTCTAGGTGACTGATGACCTCAGAAATTAAGTCACATAGTGCTTAGAGCCATTTGAACCATTACATGTGGAGCAAACTTTTTCAGTCATCCAATAGTTTTTCATACTGCTGAATAATATGACAGCATTTGATCAGATTGATCAACACCTGCCTTGCCATTGTTATAGTCTCTGACTATGTTTGGTCCCAAAGCAACTTTGCCATTTTGATTGTAAACTTCCACCACTTCAGTGCAATGCGTATTAGAAATGGTCAGGAACTCCCTTTCATCCTTCCATTTCCAAACAGCAACACTGTCATTTCTTTTCCAAGTCTCTCCAACCTTTCTTCAGTTTCATAGTAAATAATGATTTTGGGTTTTCCTTTCTGTTGTTATGTAATGTTCCACATACAAAGGTTTTGTAAGTCTATAACAATTCTGTAAGTGACAAAGAATTATAAAACTGTCGGTATGAAGCATGTGTCGTTTTTCAAGAAAGATTCCATCAGGTGTAAAACAACTTCAGATGCATGACCCATCTCAGCCTTCCCCTGTGACTTGCCATAGCAGATTTTTATTTTGAGAACCACACCATTAGATTCACATAGTTCATAAATTTTTATGCTGTACTTGTGTCTCTCATTCTTGATATACTGCCTGGAAAACAGATAGCCATGCCACAAAACGATTGATTAATAAATGCAGAGATTCTTGTCTGGTCATAATTATTGCTGATGATGCTATTGAAATGGTCCAAAATGGGCCTAATTTTGTAGAGCCAGTCATTAGACTGCAACAAGTTGTCTGAGAAGTGTAGAAATCTCAATAACATCTGAAATCTGTCACTACTCGTAACAGATCTCCAGACCATGACACCGTATAAAGGACTTGTACTCCAGTAATGTTCTATCAATGGAACAACAGGGTCCTATTTGCAGCAAAAGCCCCAGAAATACTATCATTTCCACAACATCTGTATCTCTCCATCTCAAGAACCTGGTTGGTCTTCAACTCTCATGTTTTTCTGCTCCTGGCTTGCATTTAGATAATGACACTAGTAACTTTCCAGGAAAGAAAAGTGCGTTGATGTCAAATTTTTGTAGGTCTAATTTCAATCCCTCATTCTCCTTGAACACAAATACTGGTGGACCTTATGGAATGTCACTCCACTCATCACTGTTATTCATAGTGCCTGCTATTGTACAAACTTTCTCATCTTCTTCATTGCACTGACTGTTGTCTGCACTCGAATCTCACTTGGACACAGTTCATAGAGACTTCCACCCAAGGGTGTCAATACTTATGGGTAAGATTAGTCAGGTGTTTTTCCTTCAAGAAAATGATTTAAAAGTCAGTAGTATTACACTGGTTTTTAACATGGTTAGATCTGAAAATTTTTATGGATATTTATGTCACCGTTCATCTTCCAAACTGTTAAAAATATAGCATACCCCTGGTTCTAGACGTCCCTACAAACTATCGCATGGGCCCTCTTGCTTCCACCATCTGAGAATTCATCCACAACCTCATTGCATTCTGATTCATTAATGTTAGCTGGCTGTTCAGTCTCTACATCACTCTGCCCCCTCTTATTACTACCCATTTTAAAAGAAAAACTGAGCAAAGACAACAATAAACATCAGTGGACCATCAACAACAAAGACTGACAACTACTGATACAGCCTCAACAAGGAAATTGATCATATTGTTGAACATGCTTCGAAATACTCAACATGGTGACTGATTGTTGTCAAGAATGAAGGCTTTCACAACCAGATGACATAGCTGCTGCTAAACCTTTCGGGATGTGAGGTTGTGGTCCAAGAAACTCTTCTGTTCCTGATGTTTCACTATGATTACAGTTAACGAAGTTATGATTTTTATAAAGGATATTTTTCCAGGAGATTTGACTGCTTTTTTTAGACATTACCTCTAGTGGGACGATGAATTTTATGAACTACCTGATGATGTAGCAATGGGTAACCCATTAGATCCTGCGATTGCTAATTTCTATATGGAGAAATTTGAACAACCAGCTCTGGACAAAGCACATAAGGAACCATCTTGCTGGTACCGGTTTGTAGACGACACATTTGTGGTTTGGTCCCATGGTAGAAAGGCTTTGGATGATTTCTTTGATCTTCTAAATAACATTAATCCAAAAATATAGTTCACCATGGAAATGGAAAATGATAACAGAATATCTTTCTTGGGTGTTTTAGTTATGAGATAGTCAGATGGAAGTTCGGAAATAAAGTTTTTCAGAAAGTAACACATATGGACAGACATCTGCATAAAAACTCCAATCACCATCCACGGCAAAAGAGAGGTGTTATTAAAAGTCTTGTCAATAGAGCCAAATGGATATGCACATCAGAACACCTGGATGCTGATATAAAACATCTGAAGCAGGCTTTCAAGAAAAATAGGTACTCAGGGTAAGAGGTAAAGAGATTTTTGCAATCAAGGAACAGAAGACCGAAGGATAAGGAAAAAAAGTAACCGATCAGATTGATACGATTTTACAGAAACATGACATCAGACCGGTCTTTAGACCAATGAAGAAAATAAGTCAAGTACTCCGATCAGTTAAGGAAAAACATCCTCCTCTGCCAACATGTGGTGTATACAAAATTCCATGTATGTGTGGTAAAGTTGATATTGGAACTACCAAGAAGAGTATAAATAGATGGCTAAAAGAGCACAAAAAGTCTTTACTGACTAGGAAAAATAGAGACATCAGCTGTAGCAGAGCATGCTCTTCAGTCAGGAAACCACAAAGTGAAGTTTACTGAAACAGAAATTTTATCTACGATGTCAAATTATTATCCATGACTGCGTAGAGAAGTCATTGAAATTTAGAAGCATCAGGGCAGTTTTAATAGGAAAGAGCGACTTAGTGACATATGGGCAGTAGATCTCCAGAATCGCTAGGCAGTTTTATCTTTGACAAGACGATAATGGATAGTTAAGTTTTATCTCTGACAAGGATTAGCTCTGCTCATCACGTGTTCCTTTGACCATGCCCCCTTTCCCCCTTTCCTACAGTATTTACGTTTCTCTTGGATGTCTGACCAGTCAGTCAGCAAGACTCAGTGGAGGAGCGTCTCTGAGGACGTCCAGCAGAGTTCTGAATGAAACATCAGGAACAGAAGAGTTTCTTGGACCGTGACCTCACATCTCGAAAGGTTTACCAGCAGCTATGTTGATGAGGAGTTGTCTTGTAGTTGGCATCTGAACTGAACTTTCTGCTTTGTAAACCAACTATGAGATGATTCACAGGCTCCATTTCCCTGTCAGTATTACAGATGGACTACAAATGAGAAGACAAACAAAACTGTATGACCACTTAACACGACTTCCGCGAGCTGTTTACTCATTTTGGCTGTGGCGGCCAACGCGTTAAAGAAATACTTGTGATTTGCTGTTCATGCAAACCATGGTAAGGTGAAACTTTCAATGAGCTAAAATTTGTTTTATTTCTACATTACTACAGCTCATTAACAGCCCTCATTCTACTCTTTTCAACAAATGTTTTCCATGTACCAAGAACTTCATAATTCAAAAATTATTCATATCAAAATATTCCAGTCTCAAAATGTAATTATTTCCCAAATTCAGTAGCACAGTTTTATAATACTGATTTTAATGTTCCAAAAAATGTGAATTTGCATTAAAAGAATTTGTTAGTTAATGAAATTTTCTAATTGGAATATTTTACATTCTCAAAAATTTCTAGCAAAGTTTTGGAATCCCCTTCCATGATACTCCAGTTCTATAAAATAATACCAATAATTTCGCCATTTTCTTATTATTTTGCTTTTAGTTAACCAAACTAACATCATTGACTATTGTGTCTTTGTTTCTTAGAATTTTGTTGATTTCTCTGTTAATATCTAAAATGTAATAGCTCTGAATTTCATCAAATTGTAAATTTCCATATTTGGTATATCTATAAATAGACCCTATAACTGTGCACACAAAAATGTTTTCAGGGAATGGAATGCAAGAACGAGAGCAGGAATAAGGCTTGGAACAAAAACAAACGAATCTGATTAAGTTTTTGGCATTTGCTGATGACATGGTGCTCCTTGCAGAAACAAGGGAGGAAACTAAAGAACAAATCGCCAAGTTACAAGAGCAGGCAGGGAAGCTAGGACTTAAGATTTCTTATGAAAAAATGAAGATTATGACGAATATACTAGATACTCCTGCGAGAATTAAAGTAGGAGCTCAAAAAATTGAGATGGTTAGGAATTTCAAGAACCTAGGGGAATGGATTGACTGGAACAATCTTGAAGGGAAAGCAATGGAAGCAAGAAGGACCAAAATCGAACTAGCTTTCCAGAAAACCAAAAACACATACAATAAGAAAGCCCTACCAAAATAAGGCATTATAACACAGTAATTAAGCCGGAAGCACTCTATGCAGCATAGACACTAGTCATGGGGAGGAAAGGGCAAATGGAGAAATTGGAAATCAAGGGGAGGAAAATTTTGAGGAAGATTATGCATCCCAAATTCCAAAATAGTAAACAAGTTTTCTATAGAAATGAAGCCCTCTATGCAAATTCAGAGAGACTCTTGGAAACCATAAGGAAAAAGAGGATTGATTTCTATGAACACATACATCAAATGAATGCCGGCAGACTAACTAAACAAATCTTTGATTTCTTTAAAAAAAAAAAAAAAAAAAAAAAAAAAGAGAGAGAGGGAGAGAGAGAGAGAGAGAGAGAGAGAGAGAGAGAGAGAGAGAAGAAAAAAAGAACAAAAAGAGGACTAAACCCGATTGGTTTAAGGAAGTTGAAAGGGATTTGAGAGAACTCCAGATTACTGAAGTCATGTTAAAGAATGGTACAGCCAAGACTGTGACCAAAGACAAAACTAAGAGGTTCCAAGTTAAGATCAACAACAGGAAACCGATTCAGATATCAGACAGAGGAGGAAAGAAAGAAGAGATCAGACAGAATGAAGAACTACTGGGAGAAAAAGAGAACACAAGCATCTAAGAAGTGATTGATCTGATGTGCCCCAAAGATTGGTGATTCAAAGTATGGGGGGGAAAAAGGCATGACACACTAAGACAGTGAACTGGAAGGTAGCAGCCATTACATAAACAGCCTATGTATCATTACATAATTTTTAGGCCAGCCATGCTTTTTAGTGCAGGTCTAGTGCCAAAATGATAAACATTATGTAGTTTCTGGTCTATGATTCACCATGTAATTTCCAGTCAGTTTGTAATGAGCATCTAAAATGTAAAGTTACAAGTTCATGTTGAGCAATCATAATTTAATAATGTGACAATACATAATCAGCCTGTCAAAGGATAGCATTCATTTTGTAAACA
Organism: Schistocerca nitens; assembly: GCF_023898315.1. Lineage (NCBI taxonomy): Eukaryota > Metazoa > Arthropoda > Insecta > Orthoptera > Acrididae > Schistocerca > Schistocerca nitens. The sequence continues at coordinate 297,377,965 of NC_064618.1, read as the reverse complement.
CTGTTTTGTTCTCACTGAACTAGCACCAAACTGTTTAAAGGTGAAGTCACTATGTATATCAAAGTCATGTAAAGTAAGATATTAATCTACCACAAGTGAACATTGTGAATGTTTATCAGTTTATCTTACTGATGTGGGTGAATGTTAAGGCTCCTGCACATTACAAGGCTGACCATCAAAAATGGGACATGGTGTGTTAATAAATATGAAAAGATGAGAAATGAATTACTGCAGTGCTGTGTGCTTTATTTAGCAAATGTTTCTCAAGATTAGTAACAGAAGGAGGTTGATTGAAGAAGATGGGTTGTGAGATTATCGATGTGCAGTTTCAGGTCAGTAAAAGTACATGATAATGAACAGGATGGATGAAGTCAGGACACTGTTAGGGATGTACATGAAGATCAATTCTTGCCAGTAGATGGCAGTCAAAAATTAATTATCTGGGTGGTGGGAGGAGGGGAGTGATTGAAGATAGGGGTATGAATTGTTTTAATGAGGAACATGGGGCAAATAATGATTATAATTTATTTTAGAACAATTTAGAGTAATTGTAGTAATCCTAATGGAAATGACAAATTCTAGTGCTTTGAAGCCAGCAACTATAGGACAGTCATGATGATTGGTTCTGTGGATCTTAGGAAGAAGGTAAAAGGTGGGGTAAGAAGTTCTATGGATTGAGGTGTAAGTCCTTGTGAGAAGCCTGAGGTTTTCAGGAGGGACTGCAGATCAATTTGAATCACAGGGATGGGATCTTGATGGCAGATGCTGTATGTAGAGGTGTCAGACAGCTGACGTAGACCTTCACTAACATACTCCTGTCGGTCAAATACCACAGTGGTAGGTCCTTTGTCTTCTGGGAGGATAATAATGCAGTCTTCAGCTTTTAGGCAATATAGAGCCTGGAGTTCCACAGAGGATATGAGGAAACGTTGTAAACCAGCACTGGATGTGAGGACTTCTTGGAAGGCTTTTAAAGGATGTTTCTGAGATAATGGTGGTGGATCAAGTTGGGATTGTGGTCAGAACTGTTCAAGGCAGGGTCCAATGTCAGGTTTGCTGTTGGAAAGGTTTTTGGATTGGGTTGCAAAGTGATTTTTCTGGTTGATATTATGTGTAAAGGAAAGTAGGTCCTTCACCAAAACAGCATGGTTAAATACAGCTTTAGGGCTGAAAGTGAGACCCTTGGATAATACAGATAATTCGGGGGGACAGTGCTTTGACCAAGAGGTCGAGAACATTGTACTGTTGTGACTGGTTCTTGTCATTATGAGTTATTATTGGTCTGGAAGGCAATGGTGAAGGCTGTGGGATGTTAAGGAGGTTGACCAAGCTCGGTTTGTTGGAGAGGAGTGGTGGTTGATGATGTTACTGTTTGGGGAGCTGCACAGGGACAGGAAGAGAAACACCATTGTTGAGGTAGTTTAGGAGATGGTGGGACAGCTTTTTGAGGTGAAGTCTGGCATGCTGTTGCACTCTGAAGTTGGCTTGGTGGATGATATCACCCAAGGAAACATGAGAGGCAGATGACTGAAGGATTTTGTAGAAGGAGAGAAGTCTGGTGGAGTGGAAACTGGCAGATGAGGCATATAGGTCAAAGATTAGTTAGGTAAGTGCAACAGATTACTGTATTTGAAACTGTAAAAGAGGCTGGTATAGAACAGAGACTTTCAATGTTAGGCCTTTGGGACAAGCAGGGTTTCAAGAAACAGAATGTGGGACTTTAATTTTGATAGTGCAAAAGCATGTTTCTGAAAAGAGCAGATGTAACATGTGATGGGATTCATCAAGGCAAGTGAGGACGTGTTGGAGTGTTAGAAATGATGGGAGTGGCGAAAACGAGTAGCAGTGGGTGGAAAAAGATCGAAAAATGGAAGAAAAGCAGAGAAAAAATTCAGACGAAAATTGTGAGAGGCAATGAGTGGACGAGAACTTCTCGCCACAAGAGTTGTCTATATTATCCGAAAAAAATGATGGAAAAAAAAAGATATGGAAATTTGTGAAAGGAAACAACTGGCCAGATAGAGAGAGTAAGTCACAGGAGATATGTAAACTACTCTGCTTGCAAATAAAGTAATGTAGCAGATGGCAGTAAAACTCGATCAGAGCGGTGTGACGAACAACAAATGCACCTTGCATATAAACAGGGTCAGTGGAGGGTAGGAAAGAATATAGTTTTCAAATTTGAAAATAGATTGGTGACAGACAATCAGGAGAACGCTCTGCAATGTAGTGAACCTTAGGCAAATTCATAAATAACAGTGGAATTCTTATATGCAAATAAAAATGGGTATGTGCATGAAAACTGGTACTAGAAAAGATGTAAGGGCAAAGTGTTAATTAATCTGGGTGGTACAGATAAATAAATGATCAGACTACTAGCACAAAAGGGACGATAATTTGTATAAGGCAGACGACGACAAAGAGTGACAAGAGGGTTACATAAGAAGGAATGTTGGCCAGAGGGGCTGATATAACAACTAAAATAATCAATTCGCTGTTTGGTCCCCCCCCCCCCCCCCCCAAACAACCCCAACCTAACCCAACCCCCAACAATAGAATGTAAATGCATAGATAAAAAACCTACTCACCAAGCGGCGGCAGGGAAACATACACACGATAGAGTTTAACTTTTACAAGCTTTTGGAGCCAGTACCACCTCCTCCTGGCAGAACAGCTGAAGGAGAAGGAAGGGGGTGAAGGAAAAGGAACAGAGAGGTTTAAGGAAAAGTCACCCACAACACCAGGTCATGGGAGACGGAAAGGAAAGACTGATTGTTGGGGATTGCACGGGTCGGGATTTGAAAACCTGAGAGCTTAAAGGCAGAAGACAGGGAAACAAGCAAGACAGAGATTACTATTAAAACATTGTGCACAAGTTAATAACAGTGAAAAGCTATGTGCATTGTCTGTGACAGGGGTGGGAGATGGGATGGTGAAAAATAGACGTCAGAAAATGAAAGATATAGAAAACTAAAGTGGAGTGAGAAAAGGACTAATCACTGTGACGAATGCTGAGGGGGAAGAAATTAACATTCATTAATGCCAGATGGATGAAGAGTGCTAGTTCCCAACTGCAGAATTCTGAGAAACTGGTGTCTGGGGGAAGAATCCAGGTGGCGTGTGTTGTCAAACAGGCAGGGAGGTCATGACTGTCATGTTGTACAGCATGCTCTCAACGGGATATTGTGTGTTGCTTCTATACACCCTCTGCCTATGCCCATTCATCCTGACTAGTAACTGGGTGTTAGTAATACCAACATAAAAGGCTGAAGAGTGTTTACATAACTGCTGGTAAATGACATGTATCATTTCATAGGTGGCTCTCCCGTTGATAGTGTATGTTTTGGCAGTTACAGTGCTGGAATAGGTGGTGGTAGGTGGGTGTATAGAGCAAGTCTTGCAGCAGGGGATGATCACAGTTGTAGGAGCCATAGGGTAGGATGATGGATCCAGTAGGAGCATGGGTTCTGACAAGGAAGTTGGAGAGATAGGGAAGGTGACAAAAACTATTGTATTTCTGGTGTGCAAAATCTCAGACAGAATGGATCTCATTTCAGGGCATGATTTTAGTCATAGCCTTGTCAAAAGTAGCTGATTCATACATTCAAGACCAGGATAACACTGGGTGACAAGTGGTGTGTTCCGAAGCTATTTTTGAAGGAATCAGCAGTACCAGGAATAGATCTGATAGCCCGGGAAATATGCTTTTGAACTAGGCTGTTGGGATAACTATGTCCAGTGAAGGCTGAAGTGAGAGTGGTGGTGTATTGCTGTAAAGGGTCTGCATCCAAACAAATACATTTGCCTTGAATGCCAAGGCTTTAAGGGAAGGAACATTTGACATGGAAGGGATGGCAACTTCATAAAGCCAGAACAGAATATTCACAACATTCCTTATGTTTCATAAATTGTTTGAGGTAGCAAAATGACATTTTGGCAAAAGATAGCACACAAAGAGGAGAGTATTTTGCTATATGGTTATCATGCAAAATTTCATTATCTGTCACTTTATTCCACTAACTTCAACCTTTTTCAATGAAAGAATGTCATTTTTGAGGCCCATCAATAGGTGGAGAAACAAGAAATTCTGTGAGTTTTATAACAACATAAGTGAAGGCATTACATATTTATTTTTGTAATGAGAATGTGGTTTTTCATAAGCTATTGTCCTTACTTTTCCTCAGTTCCTCACTTAACACACTTAATAAACCAATGTTTCAGAATTCTCTTGCAAATGCATCTGCACAACATGTTAGTGAGGTGGCATTGTGTAAACTGCACTGTGTTGTAGCAAAAGAAGCAAATTTTAACACAGCAGCAAGAGAAATGTGGGTTCTACTCAAAATTTGCTACTCATGATGCTTCTTTGAAAGTTACAAAAGGTTAACAAGCCAGGCAAAAATAAACTGCTGCTTTTGTTGCAGTTCCAGTGGAATTCTTTTTAGATACAAACCAAAGCGGAGATGATAGTAGATCTTTCTGAACTGTTACTGTACAACTGTTGGTGTACATGTGCTTCACTTAATATTTACAAAAATGTGAGCATAGGCTTCAATTTAGAATGGCATTTCCCCTTCAGTGCTCAGCATTTTCCTTACAGAACCTGCATGCAACACCCATCCTTACCACACTTTCCACATGTGCTCTGATGGCTGCACATCTACAAGCCATGTTACTGTATGCACACTCTACCTTCAGAGTTTCAAAAAACGAGTATTCCAGTCAACATTGTGTAAAACTCTTTAAAAAACTATAAATGTAGAATTGGGTTTATTTAACCTGTCTTAGGGTTGGCAATGTGCTCCAACATTTTTGCAGAACCCAAACTGATCTTCCTTGAGATCAGCTTCTAACAGTTTTTCCAATATTCTGTGAAGAAAAAGTGTTAGTATTTGGCAACCATGACTTATTAAACTGACAGTTCTGTTAATATTCACACCTGTAAGCATCTCCTTCCTTTTCAAGCAGAATTATTACATTCTTCTTGAAGTACGGGGGTGTTCACCCTGTCTTGTGTATCTTGGACTTCAGGTGGAATAATTTAGACATGAATGGCTCTTTCAAGGATATCAGCAGTTCTGAAGGAATTTTGTCTACTCCAGAGGTCTTGTTTTGGCCTAGATATTTTAGTGTTCTTTCAGTTCTTCTTGCATTAACATTTCTCTTATCTTCTTCTGCTTCCTTTTTCTTTCTATAATATTGCCTTCAAGTTCATTTCCATTGCATATCCCCTCTATATGTTCCTTCCACCTTTCTGCTTTCCCTTATTCACTTAGTACTGGTTTCCCATCTGACCTTTTGAAATTCATAGATCTGCTTCTATTTTCTCCAAAGGCCTATTTAATTTTCTTGTAGGTGGTATCTATCTTTCCACTAGTTAAATTTTTCTACTTCCTTGCATTTCCTGTTGAGCCATTTCTGCTTTGCCATTTTTCAGTTCCCATCAATCCCATTTTTTAGATGTTAGTATTTCCTTTCACCTGATTCATTTGTTACCTTTTTTATATTTACTTCTTTCATCAGCTAAATTCAGTATCTCCTATGATAGCTATAGATTTCCTAAGGCTTGTATTTTTACCTATTTGATCCTCTGCTGCCTTCACTTCTCCAAAGCTACCCATTTGTCTTCACTGTACTCCTTTCTCTTGTTTCAGTCAATAGTTGTCTAATGCCCTCTTTGAAACTCTCAACAACCTGTGATTCTTTCAGCTTACCCAGGTGCCAACTCCTTAATTTCCTACCTTTTTGCCAATTCTTCAGTTTTAATCTAGAGTTAATAACCAATAAGTTATTGTCAGAGTCTACATCTGCCACTGGAAATGTCTCACAGTTTAAAATCTGGTTCTGGAATCTCTGTCTTACCGTAATATACTGTATATCTGAAACATTCCAATGTCTCCAGGTCTCTTCCACGTGTACAGCCTACTTTCACAATTTTTAAACCCTGTGTTAGTGATGACTAAATTATACTCTGTGCAAAATTCCTCCAGGTGGCTTCTTTATTCATTCCTTTTCTCCAGTCTACATTCTCCAATTATTTTTCCTTCTCATTATTTTCCTACTATCGAGTTCTAGTCACACATCATGACTAAATTTCCCCCTCCCATAAGTATCTGGAAATTTCTTTTATTTCATCATATGTTCTTTCAATCTCTTCATTGTCTCTGGAGCTAGGTGGCATATTAACTCACACTACTGTGTTGGGTATTGGCTTTGTGCCAGTCTTAGCTGCAAAAATGCTCTCACTATGTTGCTTGTATTAACTTAATCACATTCCATTTTTCCCATTTATTGTTAGACCTAATCTGGCATTAGTGGCATCTTTATTTGATGTTGTATTTATAACCCTGTACTCATCTGATTAGAAGTCCTGTTCATCGGTCCACTGAACTTCAATAATTCCCACTTTATCTAATGTCCACCTATCCATTTCCTTTTTTTAAATTTTCTAAACCTTCTGATCTGGTTAAGGGATCTAACATTCCACATTCTGGTCTGTAGACTGCCAGTTTTGTTTTTCCTGGCGATGACACTCCCCTGATTAGTCACTACCAGGTGATTTGAATGGAGGACTATTTTACCTTAGAATGGTATATAAATTTATTATAATACATAGCAGTGAATGCCTGTGTGTTGTTGCAGTTACTGATTGATTTTACCTTGGAACAATGGAAAAGTCTATAATAAACCTGAGAATTAGCATTGTTAGGGCCCTAACATTATACACTGCGGGTTAGGACTATATTTGTCCCATTCTCTTTCTCTAAAACATTTGTGTTTCTGGTTTTTAAGGAGCAGCACAATCTATGTGCACTGAAATATAAGTAGTAAACAGGTGAACACACCCTACACCAGACTCACCACAAAATTCTGAAAAATGAAAAGAAGTATCATTAAGAAGGCAGAAAAAAGCAAAGAACAAATGTGGGCAGGCCTTATAAAAACTATTGTGGGGAAATAAGGAAGTGTGTAGTACATTGTGGCTTGAAGAAAAACTGTCATATCTAAGGAATAATATTTTTAATAGCTATCAACATGTAATAAATTATAATATACATCAGAATATAACAGTATTTTATTGTGATTAATTTCTAAAGTGCTGCAAACGTTCAACCGGCCACGGGAGACAAATAAAGGTGGACATTTGGCCAGCAGTAAAATATTGGACTTTGACTACCAGCGTCAGATACATGCAAGATCTCTTTTACTTACCAATCCAATCAGTACTGAAATGAGAAGAGAAAGGCCCGCAAAGTAAAAGTGCTGTAAGCGAGAAGAGCTGAAGTGTTATAACAAAATTTCAAGAACTGATTGCTGAAGCTGAAGAAAAACCCAAAAAACAAAATTTCAAGAACTGATTGCTGAAGCTGAAGAAAAACCCAAAAACATTTACTACACGCAATTTCTATCAACCTGCATCAAACACTAGCCACATCAACACTTTCCTTTAGGTGTGCTATTTATCTGCACTCGATGTGCACATTGTTACTTAGTGAATATTACTGTACTAGTTATCATCTCTGATGAAAGGCAGTAAAACTCACGTATTTGCAATCAAAACTTTTCCAGGTACTTTTTGATGAAGAGAGTGCCAATTCACAGTAATAGAGACAATATTTAAATACAGAATTTTCTAGAATTTACTAACAATTTTTTCCTACATAGCAGTTTACATAGCTAAAAAAATAGTGTAGCAATTCATAGAAAAAGTTAAAAATAAATCTGCTATAGCAAGAACAAACATGATTTATGGAACACACTACTTTATAGAGCAACATGTAAGATACAAGTTGTATGTAGCACTGAACATATTGACTAGTCAACAGTAATATAGGGTAAAGAATAAGCTGAGCATTCATTTGCAATCCCTTAACTAATGCTGTTTCTTTGACGGCTCACCAGATCCCGCCAGGGGGCCGACCCAGATGGCCTCTATAAGTGGGCCTATGAAATCTATGGATGTGTGATCTTTGAAATTGCACGGGTCATGAGTGAAGATATTCATTCGTCCCTTCCTGGAGTGGGAAACCACATACATACAAACTCTAGGTACAGAAAAATACATGGTACAGAAAAAATGCATGGCACAGAAAAAATGCATGATACAGAAAAAAATGCATGATAGAGGAAAACTGCATGGTGCAGAAAAAAGCATGGTACTGAAAAAGTACTTGTACCAAAAAAGCACTGGTACCATGAAAAAAAAATAAATAAATGCACTAAGATTAAGAGTCACAGGAAACACCAACGATTGCACTGACATCCAGTTTATCATCAATGGCGGCTGTTGCGGCATGTGGCAGGCAGGCACCAGTATGGACAGAAGTGATGGGGAGGCAGTTTGGCGCCATCCCCCCTCTCGGAAGAGGCTGTAGGGCAGGACGGGGGATGGTGCCTCTGTAGCAATGTCTTTGTTGAGGCCAGCAGTCAGTGCCAGAGATGTCAGTGGGGACGTTGGGACGACACTCTAACCCGACCCAGCAATGGAGGCGACAGTGCCTGTGGCATCAGGTGCAGTGGGAGCTACACCAGCAATGGCAGTCGAGGTATGTGGACAGAGGCAGTAACCCCAGACAGTGATCTGCCAAGCAGCGACCCTCTCTGTGGCACCAACCACTCCTTCTGTGAGACAGGAACAGGCATTGTCTGCAATGGGGGAGTGGGAGGCAGTGGGCCTATTGGAACAGACCCCACTACGCGCAGAAGCAGCTGGTTGAAGAGACGGGATGTCCACCACTCAGGAGTGTGGATGACACACAGGTGCTGGCTCTGGTGATGCTTGATAACAGCAGGAACCCAGACAGAAACACCCAGCCAGAACCATCATGGAGCTGGTGATGCTGGCACACCTGGCATCAGAGGCAGCACGTGAAGGAGGGTCTGTGGTTGGCTTCCATGTAGTAGTTCTGCTGGGCTCTTGTTCCCACCGAAGAGAGATGGTATGAGCTCAAAAAATGGTCTAAAGTAGCTTCAGAGGACCTGATGGATACATACTTCCACATCTGAATTTTAAATGTCTGAACCATGCATTTGGCCTAACTGTTAGACTGACGATAGGGGAGTGAGATGATGAACACCACTAGCCTGACAATAAGATGCAAATTCTCAAGAAAGAAACTGGGGGCCATTATCAATAACCATGGAATACGGAAGTCCCTCAATTGCAAAAATCTTAGTGCCAAAAGAGTGGCCCCCATGGATGTGGACAGACAATGTGCCATATATGGGTACATGGAATAGGTGTACACTACAATGAGTCAATACTAATTTAGGGAGGGCGCAGCAAAGTCAACATGTAGATGCTCCCACAGACGCTGTGGCATTGGCCAAGGGGAAAAAGATGCCCATGGGGCTGTCTGCTGCTGAACACAGAGAGTGCAAGTGGTCCTAAGCTGCGTAATGTCCCCTTCTATGCCTGGCCAATACACATGCCGGTGGGCTAAAGCTTTGATGCAAGAAGTCCCACAATGACTGATAGGCAGAATCCACAATACATTATGGCATAAGGAAACGGGAATCATGACCCGGGAGCAATGTAGTCTGTAGCCAATGAATGAACCCTGACACACAGAAAGGCAGCGCTGGAGGGATTTCAAGCACAGTCGGGGGAGCTTTTCCAGCTAAACTTGTTGCATAAAAGAGAGAACCTGACTAAGTACAGGATTTGTGGCAATGGCCACTGCTGTTCTTGGCACTAGTGACCATGTTCTGTTTCTCAATATCATAATAGAAATGAAGCAACTCATCCTGATCAGTTGACAGGTCCAGTCGATCGGAAGCCAAGATAAGATATCAGCATTGGTAAGTTGCACCATTGGAGCTGATAATGATAATGGGAGAGGAAGAGAGCCACCACTGCAAAAGATGCACTGCCTTATCCAACGCCGAAGCCAAAGGGCTAAAAAGAGCAAACAATGGCTTGTGATCTGTGATTAATTGGAACTTAGAACCATATAAGAAGATGTGAAATTTCTTGAGGGCAAACACAATGGCTAAAGCCTTCTTTTCAGTCTGAGAATACTGCTGATGAGTAATCAATAGGTCATTGAGACCTGTCTGCATATTTGTTTGCCAACACTGTGCCAAGTCCATGCTGAGAGCCATCCTGTAGCCAACATGAGACGCTGATCCAGCTGAAAAGTGGCCAGACACTGGGCAGATTGAAGCTTACATTTAAGCAAAGTGAACGCTTAGTCACTCGTTGGGCACCAGAAAAAAATGCACGTTTTTACGCAAAAGTACATGCAAGTGGTGGCACCACAGTGGATGCACCCAGTAAAAACTTATGATAGTACTCAACTTTACCCAGAAATGCCTTTAGTTCCTTAACGGAGGTCAGCCACAGAAAAGCCGTAATTGCGTCACCATGGTGATGCAACAGCTTGACCACTGTGTGAGAAACCTCAAAATGTAGGTACTCGACCGATGGCTGGAAATCCGAGATTTGACAAGATTGCACTTGAGACTTGCAGACTGCAAAACAGAAAACAATGACTGGAGATTGCTAAGGTGGTCTTCATTGGAAGAAGTGGGAAAACAGAGACAAAAACTTGGAGCAGAGGGACTCTAGTTGCTGATACGGAAATTGATACAACACTAAATTTACCTCGTCAGCAATGGAGGAACCGAAATTGTTAAACGCGTGTAACCTGAAAAGGTCTGCAGTATCCACAACATGAAGGTGAGAGGGTGAACAACAGATCTGTAAGAGATGAGAGTGGAGAATTGACCTTGAATCGTAATCTGCTTTTTATTGTAGCTAACCAACTTCTGTGAAAACTGTGTGAGGGGAGGGGAGCCCAAGTCCATTGTACATTTGTGTGTTTACTAAAGCTGCTGCAGCTCCTAAGTACACCTGCATTTTTACCAGTTCATTAAACACATGCAAGTCAGTAACAATTTGCTTGGGGAAACCGTCACTGTAGAGATACAGTTTATGTCACCGGCCGCGGTGGTCTCGCGGTTCTAGGCGCGCAGTCCGGAACCGCGCAACTGCTACGGTTGCAGGTTCGAATCCTGCCTCAGGCATGGATGTGTGTGATGTCCTTAGGTTAGTTAGGTTTAAGTAGTTATAAGTTCTAGGGGACTGATGACCACAGATGTTGAGTCCCATAGTGCTCAGAGCCATTTATGTCCATCAGTACTACTGTGTTTGCCACATGAAGAGGAGTTACACACCAATGCAATGTGGTCTTTCTTTTGACACTCGTTGCAAACCACCCAGTGCCTAGGGCACATGGCACGCTCGTGTTGGATGAATCAGCATGGCAAGGAAGAAAGGGGGCAAATGGTCACTGCCATGACCAACGGTCATAACCACCACTGCCCCATGCAGCACTGATTTGAAGATTGTACTGCTGCAATGGCTTCCCCATCATCCTGAACAACCACAGACTGCCTAACAGGGGCTGACTGAGCAACTTCCGATACCTACCCCTGCACAGCAATCTAACCGCCTGTGGTCCATGACAGTTCAACAGACTGTGCTATATTGAGCAAATCTGTAAGTGTCGGATTCTCACATTGAAGTTCTTTTTTGCAGACTTCCCTATCTGGGGCCACATGAATAACATCACATACCATGTGATCAGTGTAGGATTCATGATGGGTGCTAGTGACAAATTTACAACTTCAACTCTATCTGTGTAGCTCCACAAACCAAGCTTTGTAAGATTAGTTTGGACTTTTTTTTTTTTTTTTACAAAGGTATAATTCTATATGCACCACAATGACATTGCATCAAATGAGATAAGGTGGCCTGGTCTTGCAAAGGCGTAAGTTGGCGCAACAACTGATAAATGCACGGTAAAAGCCAGGAAAGAAAGAAAGTCCTACGCAGGTTTGCATTGTTGGTTGGTTGGCTGGCTTAAAAGGGGGGGGGGGGGGGGGGAGGGGAAAGCGACCAAACTGCGAGGTCACCGGTCCCTTGTTCCCACTGGAACAATTACCCAAGGAAAGAAGAAAACAAAGAAGAGATACAGCACAACAATAGAAGAAAGGAAGAACCAGAAGAACAACAGAAGGACAAAAAATACCACAATGGACAAAACTGAACAAGAAATCATAGAGAGACGCAAGAAACAGGGAGAAGAGATTAAAAACAAGAACGCAGATTACCATGGGTGGCCGACTATGAGAATAAAAAAGGAGAAGCCAGCCACTCTGCAACACATTAAAACCTCCACGCTAAAAGCCTTAGGGTGGAAGACACGGAGGGGCAAAGGATATGCGCTGAAACTCAGATCAAATGACAAAACCCACCTTCACGAATAAAGCATAAAACTAAAGCTGTTGTTGAGGCATTGTCGCCCAACACCGTAAGTTAAAAGTCTGCTGCAGAGCGGCTAATAGTGGGCAGTCCAGAAAGAGGTGGACGACTCTCATTTGGGAGCCACAGCGACACTGAGGTGGGTCCTCACGATGGAGGAGGTAGCCATGTGCGAGCCACGTATCGCCAATGTGGAGCCGACAAAGGACAACTGATTCCCTGTGAGAAGCCCACAGGGAAGACTTCCACACATTCACAGTCTCCTTAATGACACGCAGTTAGTTGTGCATACTGTTATGCCATTGCATCTCCCAAAGCCAAAAAACCTTGTGGCGTAAGACAGAATGCAGGTCAGTTTCAGAGATGCCCATTTCCAGGAGCGGTTTCCGCATAGCCTGTTTGGCCAGCCTTTCAGCAAGTTAGTTGCCTGGGATTCCGCTGTGTCCTGGGGTCCACACAAACACAACTGAACAACTGGACCATTCCAGGGCAGAGATGGACTCCTGGATGTTCGCTACCAAAGAATGGCGAGGGTAGCACTGGTCGAAAGCCCGTAAGCTGATCAGGGAGTCAGAACAGAGAAGAAACGACTCGCCAGAATAGGAACAGATATACTGAAGTGCACAAGACATGACCACAAGCTCTGCAGTGAATACACTGCAGCCAGCGGGCAAGGAATGCTGTTCAATATGGCCTCTGTGGATATAGGTGAAGCCGAAATTACCATCAGCCATCGAGCCGTCGGTATAAACAACTTCAGAGCCCCAGAACTCGTCAAGAATCGAGAGGAAGTGACAGCGGACAATGGCGGGATTAATGGAATCGTTAGGGCCATGCAGAGGGTCCAGACAAAGCTTCGGTCCAGGTGTACACCATGGAGGTGTACTTGAATTGACCTCAAGTAGAGGAGGTAAAGGGAAGGACTCCAGCTGAGATAGAAGGGATGAGATGAGTACCGTTATCATAAACCCTGACCTGGACCACCGATGCAGGAGATAAATCACTGTGGTTGGGAAAAGGAGACAGTAATTTGGATGCACAGGAGAACTACGAACGTGTGCAACGTAACTGGCGAGCAGTTGTGCACACCTAACCTTCAATGGATAGACTCTGGCCTCCACCAGGTCACTGGTCACTGGACTCGTTCTAAAAGCTCCCGTCGCTAGGCAAACGCCACAGCGGTGCACTGGGTCAAGTAAACGCAACGCTGAGGGCGCCGCCGAACTGTAAACCAGACTTCCATAGTCAAAGCGGGATTGAACAAGGGCTCTGTAGAGCTGCAGCAACATAGAGCGATCTGCACCCCAGTTGGTGTTGCTCATTGAAGTGCTGCCAGCACTCCCAGTTAAGCTGACGAAGGTGAGGTAGCCAAGTCAATCGGGCGTCGAAAACCAGTCCTAAGAATCGATACGTCTCCACTACAGTGAATGGATCGTCATTAAGATAAAGTTCAGGTGCCGGATGAACGGTACGATGCTGAAAGAAGCGCATGACACACGATTTCGCGACTGGAAACTGGAAGCCGTGGGCTAGATACCATGACTGCGCCTTTTGAATGGCTCTCTGTATGCGCCGCTCCACAACACCAGTACTGGAGAAGCAATACAAAATGCAGAAGTCATCCAGAGAAGAGGAGACCGACGGCCCTACAGCTGCTGACAGGCCGTTAATGGCCACTAAAAATAGATATACACTCAATATGAAGCCCTGAGGAACGCCATTCTCCTGAATATGGGGAGAACTATGGGAGGAACCAACCTGGACTTGGAAACTACGGAGTGACAGGAAGTTCTGGATAAAAATCGGGAGCAGGCCCCCAAGACCCCACTCATACAATGTGGCAAGGATATGATGTCGCCAGGTCATGTCGTATGCTTTACGTAAGTCAAAAAAGACGGCAACCAGGTGTTGGCAGACTCGAAGGACACAAGATTATCAGTGGTAGAGCGACCCTGGCAGGAGCCGCCCTGACATGGAGGCAGTAGGCCACGCGACTCCAGGACCAAACCCAACCGCCGACACACCATATATTCCAGCAGCTTACAGAGAACGTTGGTGAGGCTGATAGGCCGATAGCTATCCGCATCAAGCGGATTTTTGCCGGGTTTTAGCTCCGATATGATGGTGATCTCCCTCCATTGCGATGGAAAGACGCCACTGCACCAGATCCGGTTGAAGATGACAAGGAGATATAGCTTGTAGTCGGACAAGAGATGTATAATGATCTAACTGTGGATACGATCCAGCCCAGGAACTGTGTCAGGGCAATATGCAAGGGCACTGAGGAGGTCCCACTCTGTAAATGGGGCATTATAGGGTTCCCTGTGGCGTGTAGTCAATGAGAGGACTTTCCTTCCCATCTTCCGTTTGAGTGTGCAAAAGGCTGGAGGGTAGTTCTCTGATGCAGAGGCTCGAGCATAGTGCTCAGCAAAGTGCTCGGCAATCGGGTTTGCGTCGGTAGAAAGCACGCCATTGATGATAACGCCTGGGACACCTGTTGGGGTGTGGTACCAAAAAAGGCATCTGATCTTCGTCCAGACTTGGGAAGGTGACGTATGGCACCAAATGGTCGACACGCACCTCTCCCAACACTCCTGTTTCCGTCGTTTTATAAGTAGGCGAACGTTGGCATGGAGCCGCTTAAAGGCTGTTAGGTACTCTAGAGCATTGGCGGCCGAAGACTTCCGGCATAAGAAGTCAGCCTCATTCTGCCAACGGCCTTGTGAAAGAGGGCGGAGGAGCGGATAGAGGTTCAGGGCACTCTCTTGTCCTAGGGGTGGGAAATTGCCCCTAAAGGCGGAAGAATCAGCAATCATCAACGGCATGAGGATGCAGAAGGCAATGGAAAACACTGCATTAAAGACACGAAACGTGTATCCACAGGACATGTGGCCGTAATTGAAGAAGTGTTATGATGATCTCGCCATTGGCAAAAGATTCCGGAATAGTCCCCCATTCGGATCTCCGGGAGGGGACTGCCAAGGGGGAGGTTACCATGAGAAAAAGATTGAATAATCAACGAAAGGATAACGTTCTACGAGTCGGGGCGTGGAATGTCAGAAGCTTGAAGGTGGTAGGGAAACTAGAAAATCTGAAAAGGGAAATGCAAAGGCTCAATCTAGATATAGTAGGGGTCAGTGAAGTGAAGTGGAAGGAAGACAAGGATTTCTGGTCAGGTGAGTATCGGGTAATATCAACAGCAGCAGAAAATGGTATAACAGGTGTAGGATTCGTTATGAATAGGAAGGTAGGGCAGAGGGTGTGTTACTGTGAACAGTTCAGTGACCGGGTTGTTCTAATCAGAATCGACAGCAGACCAACACCGACAACGATAGTTCAGGTATACATGACGACGTCGCAAGCTGAAGATGAACAGATAGAGAATGTGTATGAGGATATTGAAAGGGTAATGCAGTATGTAAAGGGGGACGAAAATCTAATAGTCATGGGCGACTGGAATGCAGTTGTAGGGGAAGGAGTAGAAGAAAAGGTTACAGGAGAATATGGGCTTGGGACAAGGAATGAAAGAGGAGAAAGACTAATTGAGTTCTGTAACAAGTTTCAGCTAGTAATAACGAATACCCTGTTCAAGAATCACAAGAGGAGGAGGTATACTTGGAAAAGGCCGGGAGATACGGGAAGATTCCAATTAGATTACATCATGGTCAGACAGAGATTCCGAAATCAGATACTGGACTGTAAGGCGTACCCAGGAGCAGATATAGACTCAGATCACAATATAGTAGTGATGAAGAGTAGGCTGAAGTTCAAGACATTAGTCAGGCAGAATCAATACGCAAAGAAGTGGGATACGGAAGTACTAAGGAATGACGAGATACGTTTGAAGTTCTCTAACGCTATAGATACAGCAATAAGGAATAGCGCAGTAGGCAGTACAGTTGAAGAGGAATGGACATCTCTAAAAAGGGCCATCACAGAAGTTGGGAAGGAAAACATAGGTACAAAGAAGGTAGCTGCGAAGAAACCATGGGTAACAGAAGAAATACTTCAGTTGATTGATGAAAGGAGGAAGTACAAACATGTTCCGGGAAAATCAGGAATACAGAAATACAAGTCGCTGAGGAATGAAATAAATAGGAAGTGCAGGGAAGCTAAGACGAAACGGCTGCAGGAAAAATGTGAAGACATCGAAAAAGATACGATTGTCGGAAGGACAGACTCAGCATACAGGAAAGGCAAAACAACCTTTGGTGACATTAAAAGCAACGGCGGTAACATTAAAAGTTCAACGGGAATTCCACTGTTAAATGCAGAGGAGAGAGCAGATAGGTGGAAAGAATACATTGAAAGCCTCTATGAGGGTGAAGATTTGTCTGATGTGATAGAAGAAGAAACAGGAGTCGATTTAGAAGAGATAGGGGATCCAGTATTAGAATCGGAATTTAAAAGAGCTTTGGAGGACTTACGGTCAAATAAGGCAGAAGGGATAGATAACATTCCATCAGAATTTATAAAATCATTGGGGGAAGTGGCAACAAAACGACTATTCACGTTGGTGTGTAGAATATATGAGTCTGGCGATATACCATCTGACTTTCGGAAAAGCATCATCCACACAATTCCGAAGACGGCAAGAGCTGACAAGTGCGAGAATTATCGCACAATCAGCTTAACAGCTCATGCATCGAAGCTGCTTACAAGAATAATATACAGAAGAATGGAAAAGAAAATTGAGAATGCGCTAGGTGACGTTCAGTTTGGCTTTAGGAAAAGTAAAGGGACGAGAGAGGCAATTCTGACGTTACGGCTAATACTGGAAGCAAGGCTAAAGAAAAATCAAGACACTTTCATAGAATTTGTCGACCTGGAAAAAGCGTTCGACAATATAAAATGGTGCAAGCTGTTCGAGATTCTGAAAAAAGTAGGGGTAAGCTATAGGGAGAGACGGGTCATATACAATATGTACAACAACCAAGAGGGAATAATAAGAGTGGACGATCAAGAACGAAGTGCTCGTATTAAGAAGGGTGTAAGACAAGGCTGTAGCCTTTCGCCCCTACTCTTCAATCTGTACATCGCGGAAGCAATGATGGAAATAAAAGAAAGGTTTAGGAGTGGAATTAAAATACAAGGTGAAAGGATATCAGTGATACGGTTCGCTGATGACATTGCGCTCCTGAGTGAAAGTGAAGAAGAATTAAATGATCTGCTGAACGGAATGAACAGTCTAATGAGTACACAGTATGGTTTGAGAGTAAATCGGAGAAAGACGAAGGTAATGAGAAGTAGTAGAAATGAGAACAGCGAGAAACTTAACATCAGGATTGATGGTCACAAAGTCAATGAAGTTAAGGAATTCTGCTACCTAGGCAGTAAAATAACCAATGACAGACGGAGCAAGGAGGACATCAAAAGCAGACTCGCTACGGCAAAAAAGGCATTTCTGGCCAAGAGAAGTCTACTAATATCAAATACCGGCCTTAATTTGAGGAAGAAATTTCTGAGGATGTACGTCTGGAGTACAGCATTGTACGGTAGTGAAACATGGACTGTGGGAAAACTGGAACAGAAGAGAATCGAAGCATTTGAGATGTGGTGCTATAGACGAATGTTGAAAATTAGGTGGACTGATAAGGTAAGGAATGAGGAGGTTCTATGCAGAATCGGAGAGGAAAGGAATATGTGTAAAACACTGATAAGGAGAAGGGACAGGATGATAGGACATCTGTTAAGACATGAGGGAATGACTTCCATGGTACTAGAGGGAGCTGTAGAGGGCAAAAACTGTTGAGGAAGACGGAGATTGGAATACGTCAAGCAAATAATTGAGGACGTAGGTTGCAAGTGCTACTCTGAGATGAAGAGGTTAGCACAGGAAAGGAATTCGTGGCGGGCTAAACCAGTCAGTAGACTGCTGAAAAAAAAAAAAAAGATACTCTAGGGAAGGGTGCCCCTTACGTCGCTGCAGAGCTCGCCGACGCTCTTTAATTGCCTCAGCGACTTCCGGCGACCACCAAGGGACTGCCTTTCGCCAGGGGCACCCTGGAGAATGAGGGATCGCGTTTTCCGCAACAGAAATTGTCGTTGTAGTCACTTGCTCGATCATAACATCGATGGCACCATGTAGGGGAGATTCAGCGGTGACAGGAGCACCATGTAGGGGAGATTCAGCGGTGACAGGAGAGGTAAAAGCTACCCAGTCTGCCTTGTTTAAAGCCCATCTGGGTAGGCATCCCTGGTCATGATACCGGGGCAGTGACAGGAAGATGGGGAAGTGGTTACTACCACACAGGTCGTCATGTGCTCTCCAGTGGATAGATGGGAGAAGTCCTGGGCTGCCAATTGATAAATCAATGGCCGAGTAACTACCATGAGCCACACTGAAATGTGTGGTGGCCCCAGTATTTAATAGGCTGAGGTTGAGTTGAGACAGTAAATTTTCGACATCTCTGCCACAGCCAGTAAGCATGGTGCTACCCCACAAAGCGTTATGGGCGTTAAAATCTCCCAAAAGTAGGGAAGGTTTAGGGAGTTGGTCAATCAGTGCAGCCAATATGTTCAGGGCAACCGCACCATATGGAGGGAGATATACTTTGCAGACAGTTATTTCCTGTGTCGTCCATATCCTGACAGCCACAACTTCAAGAGGAGTTTGAAGGGGCACAGGTTCACTAGATACCGAGTTCAGGATATAAATGCAAATTCCACCTGACACACTATTATATTCACTAAAGTTCTTATAATATCCCCTGTAGCCGCGAAGGGCAGGGGTCTGCATTGCCGGGAACCAAGTTTCCTGGAGCACAATGCAGAAAGCAGGTGTAAAGCTTAACTGTTGCCATAGCTCAGCCAGGTGGTGGAAAAAATAGCTGCAATTCTACTGGAGGATGACGTGATCATGAAACTGAGAATGCATGAAACACTCAATGCGGCAGTCTATGCCTCAGAGTCACCTCCTGCCATTGACTTATTTCCTGACCAGGCTGTATGCATTGTGTCTGAGAGTCTGGCGAGATCTACGTACTCAGCTGATGCCAAAATCTTCACCTCATCCTTATATGCAGAGCTTGTAGGCAGTGGTGGTGTGGGTGCCACCACAATTCCTTTGGTCTTGGGGGTCTTCTTTCTGGATTTCTCTCGCTGATCTTTGGGTTTCTCTGGCTGGGAAGGCTTCACTGATTCAGTCTCTGGGACTGAGGATGATCGTGAAGCCCTATGACCAACTGCTTTTGGGCACTTCAGCCACTGGCGGGTGTCATGTTTCCCACTAGCAGAAACATGGGAAGGGAGTGACCCAAGGGACCCCTTCTTAGCGAGAGGAGCTGAAGAAGACTTACACTTCTCTGGTTAAGAAGTGGGGACTGGTGTCCCTGATGGTTGGGGGGACAGTGTTCCCAAGGTATGTTAAATTAACTTACTGTTCAGATGGTACTGTGATTTCTCTAAGATGTTTAAAAGAAGAACATATGAAAGTTTCCCATATTTCGTTTGTAGTGGGGTTGTTTTGATGTAACTTTTTCATCAAATGAGTCTCCGTATGTGATATTTGGAGACCTGTCTTTGATGTTATCTCGTGTAACTTCTCTATTATATACTTAATTTTTTTGACAGTCGTAGTGAATGTAGCTAAACCATCAGCAAAAGCTAGACATTGCACTTTGATTTTGTGTCCTGTGGTCCCATTATTTACACTCCCGATTTCTTTCCCCCATTCGCTGATATCTTGGTCTAATACTATGTTAAACAGAAGTGTAACAAACCATCTCCTTGTCGAACTCCTCAGATATTTCATCAAGAAACTCTGCTTGAGATCCTCTGTCTGTGAGAGTCTAACGGTTTAGTTCTGTAATTTTTCTGTGTACTATGAGCTGTTCTAAAGAGCAGAAAATGGTTTGCCTGTCAGTAAAGTCATATGCTTTCTTAAGTCCACAAAGGTAAGAAGTAAGTTGATGCTTCAATGTGTTCTTAATACTGTCTTCAGACACCAAATTAGTTCAATGCATGATCTACCAGTCCTGAAGCCTGCTCTTTGTTTAATGTTAAAAAAATAAACAATTCTAAAGATCTGTATTTTTGTGCATGCGTACACATATTACTTATAATTTTAAATGCAACAGTACAAGAATTAGATATATATAATATAGACAACCAGTTGCAACATTAACCTGGTTTTGACACTGACTGTGGGTGTCTTAATCAGAAAAGCCAAACAATTATCTAAAAAGATCACAAAACCATATACACAGAGTAAAACAAAGATTGCTGGTAGATGACATCAGACTGAGAGGCTCATAGGACAAACATGCCACAAGGTGGGTATGAAAAAATCTTAGAGATTTTCAAACTATTGGAGCATTCCATGGGACATAATGAAGCTGAAGGATCACTTGCCCATTTTGTGTCACCACATTGTGCTGTATGTCATGTGATCATTTTGGAGAAATGTGTAAAAAAGGTTCAAAGACAGTGCTATTGTAAGCCAGATTAAGTTGCATTGTACAAAGTGTAACACTATTATCAGGAATGTTCTTGGCCCTATTTTGCGAAAGAACTGAGAACCGATTTTGATGACGGTATGTTCGGTATTTTAGCTGCTAATCAACTTATATTAGTGCCAGTAAACTTCTAGCAATAGCTACATTTTATCATAGGTTGTGTCGACATTTCTTACACCAGCTGCACTTGAAAAATGCAATTCTGATCTAATGTATCAGCTATTAAAGAGGAGTTGAAAGAAGTTATTTTACAATTAAAGCAATAGCATGTAACAGGAGCAGATAATGCTAGTGTGACAGTCAGTATTAATAACGAAGTACATGAAATATTTAAAAGGGAGGTTCCACATTTGACACTTACTTAAAAGGTGTGTCTGTCATTCCATTAAGCTGGCAATCTCTGCAACAATTGAATGTCTTCCAAGAAATTAGGACTTTTGATTAGGGAAAGTTAAAACTGATTTTTTCAAACTTTTTCACAACAGCTCTTTTACTGTCAGATTTTCTCAGTCCTAAGTGATGGGGAGAAACCACTGAAAATCCCCCAAGCTTGTGACACAAGATGGTTACCTACTGAACATGCGGTATGTAGAATAACTGATCAATTGCTTGAGTTACAAACTCATTTTGAAATTGCAAGGCTAAGCGAAAAATGCTACACAGCTAAAATGCTCTATTCGATGTCCACTGACGAACTTAGTATATTTGCAATTTTTAAAACCTATCTTTCTATGTCTTCACACAGAGTAAATAAGGAATTCGAGTCAAATGGTGTGGAGCCATGCAAGTTACTAGATGACCTGGTATCTGTTACTCAATCTCTTCTTAAGCGAGGTGTCATTTCTACCTATACAGTTCAGAGAAAATATCTTGACAATGTTTTCGAAAATCGCCTAGGTCCGAACCCATATTTTGGGCATTGGTACACATTTTAAAAAAATCAGAAATTTGAAACAAGAAAAAGAAGAAGACGAAAAAATATTAGATAAAGATGTGTGAAATTTGTTTGTTCACTTTTCAAACAATTACAGCAAAGATTGCTCCATAAGACTGAGGTACTGAGGAAATTCTCTCTTCTTGCAGTTTCATGGGCACTTGTAATGATAAAAGAATCCGTAATTCCCATGTTAGAAAGCTCGCAATTGGATAACGATACAAATACAAGAGTTTAATTACATTGGAAAAATTGACCATCCTTCAATGGGGTAACGTTAACAAAATTATCGATTTCTGGTGTGATGTTTTCATGTACTATGACGCCAGCGGTGAAAATCCTTTAAGAGAACTTGCAGAATTTGCGTTATCTACGCACGTACTTCCTTGTTCGAACGGCGAGGTAGAAAGAATATTCACTCAGTTGAATCTTGTGGAAACGAAGATACGGAAACAAATGTGAATCGAAACGGCAAACGCCATATTTGGGATTCGTGCAAGTTTTAGAAAAAGAGTCGGTGCTGCCATAAATACGTAGCCTACTTTCTGCGTCAGTCTTCAAAATAATTGGGGCAATTGAAGCATATAAATCAAGTCCATCAACTTCTACTGCAGCTTCTCTTTCTTATGAGGACGATGACGACAATGATAAAGACGTCATTCTTATCCCGTTTTAGATAAGTTTAGTCAAAAAAATTATTTATATAATATTTCTCGAGCGAATGCCGTTCCATTATCATTTCTATGTTGCTGAATAAAATTTGAAATTTTTTAAGAAATTTTTTTAAAGACAGTTTTTAATATTTTTTGCCTTCAGTCTGGTTGGAGAAAGTTATATTCTGTTGACAATACTGTGAATCAAGCTTTAGGTTGTTTGCTACAAAATGACACATCTACAGATTCTGTAACTTATCTCAGTAAATTTCTACACCAGTCCTTTTTGACTCATATTTACTTCAGAAAATCCACGCGGACAGGTACATTCTTCAATAAATTGACACAAAAATAGAGCAATTTAGGTACCGTAAGCGGGGGTGACATTGTGACATGTGGACTTTTTCGTGGAGTTTAAATATTTTCGCCCTTGCCACAGGGCTACGAGCGAATCTGCCAGATGCCTAGCAAGTGCTGTTATCAGTTGGTCATCACTTGCACTTCTACGCGAAGTCGCGTACTGTCATAGCTGTTACAGTGGATTACTTAAAACGTGTGTTTTTCTTGCCAGTAGAAAACCTGCTAAATTTATATTGCACAAAGTTCAATTCACTTGCTTGTGTTTCTACAGATAATTATATTAATAACCATGTTTGCTGGCAATCATTTACTGTTTAAAGACCGGCCGTTGTGGCCGAGCGGTTCTAGGCGCTACAGTCTGGAACCGAGCGACCGCTACGGTCGCAGGTTCGAATCATGCCTCGGGCATGGATGTGTGTGGTGTCCTTAGGTTTGTTAGGCTTAAGTATTTCTAAGTTCTAGGGGACTGATGACGTCAGCAGTTAAGTCCCATAGTGCTCAGAGCGATATGAACCATTATTGAACTGTTTAAAGAAACTTAAATATACTCTCTCGGTGTAATGTTATACAGACGTAACCAAAATTTCGAAGGTTGATGGGGTGCCTACGTGACAGATACACATAGTCACAAAGTCACCCCAAAATGTTTTTTTTCTAACATTTTATGTTTTTTGCTGTTTCTTGTCACTTGAACCAACTATATTAACAGTCCATCATGCCGAGGACATATGTGAGAGGGATTGGGAGTCGTTCTTACCGCAATTATACTGAGGAAACTCTGGCAGAAGTTGTCAAACAAGTTTTGGAGAAACTTGTATCACTAGGGAAGCTTCCTGCAGGTCAGTAACATACTCATAAATGGAATTACTGTGAAAAGATGTTATTACAATGCATAATATTAATTTATCTGTGTTTTTTTTTCAGGTACAACATTCATAAGAACACACTGTGGCTGAAAACGAAAGAGGCCCGAAATGTTCAAGTTGCAACAGCAGTACCAGTGCGAATATCAGGTGGTCAGCGAGTTTTTACAGACAATGAGGAAATGGGATTTGCAGTACATCCGGTTTCCATGTCTACATATGGATTTTCAACTACCTGTTTTGATCTTCGCTGCATTGCTAAGAGCTATCTTAGGCTAGGACGGGGTGAAAAGTACCTGCTTTCGAAAATAATTTTCCTGGCAGAGATTGGGCCGAATCTTTTTTGAAACGTCACAAAGGATTCATTTCACAAAGAATTGCCAAAAATATTACCTATTCAAGGATTTCAACTGATGAAACTATAATTAATGATTTCTTTTCAAATCTTGAGAAGAAGATGGCTGGTGTACCTCCAGAACTGTGATGAAACCAATCTTGTTGATGACCCAGGAAACAAAAAAGGTTATCACATAGTGAGGATGCAATTACCCAGAGCAGATTCGAAACTCTTCAAAGGCTTGCACATCGTTGATGTTTTGTTGGAATGCTGCAGGGAACCTAGCGCCTTTATGTACTAATTATAAAGCAGAAAAGATTTGGTCCACCTGGACTGACAATGGACCAAATGAGTCCAGATACAATAGAACTAAATCTGGGTGGTTTGATCACCAGGTTTTTGAAGACAGGTTCATTTCTCTCATGCTGCCTATTTTGAAGAAATAAACAGGTGCCAAGCATTGATAGGAGATAATTTGAGCTCCCACATGAATTTGGAAGTGCTACATCAGTGTGAGGACAACGAAATCAAATTTATAGCCCTCCCACCATACACAACCCACATTCTGAACCTCTCGATGTAGCATTTTTCTGCCCTTTGAAAAGCCATTGTAGGGAAATACTTTCTTCGTGGAAGATAACAGCTTCTGGAAGCAGATGCTCATCTATTCCCAAGGATCAGTTTCCTGGTCTGTTAAAGCAGCTTATGGAAGCCATGGAATCAAATGTAGAAAAAAAAATGAGGTTTGGTTTCCGCAAAACAGGAATTTTTCTACTAAACAAACAAGTAGTTTTGTCAAGACTTCCTAAAGCTAACCTAGAAAACAATGTGAATGATATGGCAGACCACATAGGAGAATGTTTTATTTCCTTTACTGCTTGCTCAATATACAGATTAAATAACATCGGGGAGAGGCTACAACCCTGTCTCACTTCCTTCCCAACCACTGCTTCCCTACATGTCCCTCATGTTTGTTGTTATACAACCAAAGGGTGTAGTTACACATGGTAGTAAATATATCTGAGATTGAAGCATTTTTATCTGGTTTACATGAAAAAAATCAAAAGTGTCCCAAAGTCACCCCCCTTATGGTACACATATATCTCTAAATTCAAAAGTATAACTAGGTTTGTAGCAGGAATAGTACAATGGTATCCATGTAAATCAGACTGTTAAGAGAACAAGACACAGATTTAAAGTAAAACATAACGAAAAATTTGCTCATGACAAAACTAATGGCCAAAAGACCTGTATCCAAAAATAAAACCAAGTTTGCTCTTAGAATATTAATGATCAGTGGAGCTAGTACATTTAATGATCTGTGTTTCATGATAAATTTCTTTTTTGTTTTGTAATACTGACGTGTAGCTTTGAAGAGCAAAAATATGCAATCTGCAGATTGCATGAAAAATTTATCCAGTTTTAAAAATGTTGTTGTATTTCCCTAATCACATGCTGGGAGTCAAGAATTACCACACATATATGGAAGAGGATGCAGATTTGTAACAGAAACCATTCCGCTAGCACACACTCTCCGTCCTGTAACTTCTTAAGAATAATGTAGTATCAGTGTCACAATATTATTTACATACTGAGTTAAATCTTGTTAATATTAACAGAATCTTCCATCGGTTCTTGGTAGAACAACATTATAATAATAAATGAAAAGCACCAGTTTTCTTTTGTTCTACAATATTATTTTTATTGCTAACCGGTTTTTGGCTTACAAGGCCATCTTCAGACATTTACTGAGTATTATCACCAAAGAAGTTAAATGTTAGCAGACAACATTGGAAGAGAAGTAACACATCTAGAGTGAAGTAGAAACATACAGTGAGTAACATCTTTGCAATGAAATAGTAAAAACTGAACAGTACATAAATAACAATGGAGTTGACAGGAAAACCTTTAGCACAAAATAGGAATAGCATGCCTACATAACAGTTTCTATTAATAAACAAAACTAATGAAATAAGATAAAATTAGTACTAGACAAGGCTGCACCAAGAGGTATGAAACATTGAGAGTGATACACAACTAATTAAAAAAGAAGAGACAGTTGTCAATGTAAATACAGAATACACAACGAACTTAAACAATATCAATAAGATCAACAGAAATTAGTAAATGCAGGAAAATTGAGGTGTTTGAGGAAACCTACAGTTTGAGAGTGTGGTGGTACTGCATTTTAACATTAACACTATAATCAAAGCAGTGGCTGTATACCAGTTTACATTAAATAAATGAGCAAAGTAAAACATGGACAGTATTTGATGAGACAACTACAAGGGGAGTTAAACATGGACAGTAATACAAGTACAAGTTAAAAGCAAACCCTTGAAACTACAGCATATGTGGAATACAAAGCCAACTGCAACAAATAAAACAACTTAATGACTACAGGAAAATGGGAATATGTAGGAAGAGAGAGTGTGGGAAGTAATGAACAACAAAAATGATTACATGAAGTTTAGGAGAGGGGAAGTGTTGAGTTGTGTCTGGTCATTTAGAATGAGATCTGGACTGTGAGCAACATCTTGCTTTTAACTTGTACTTGTATTACTGTAAAACCGGTTAGCAATAAAAATAATATTGTAGAACAAAAGCAAACTGGTGCTTTTCATTTATTATTAAAATCTTGTTAAGTTTATAACATCTTTACTTACTGGGACATGAAGAAATAATGGTACTGGTATGCTATTTTGCTCTCGGTAAAGTCGTTTGTAATTGGCCCCACGTATGTGCAGTGTGGTGCCCTGATTCAAAAGTAGTTACTTACCATCACAACAAATCCAAGGCCCATAAAAGCTGTGACCGAATTTTCCGAAAATTAGCAGATTGCAGTCTTATAAAAACATTGATGTCATTCTTCAATGATGTATTCTATATTGCAGTATCCAACAAAATAAAGTATGTCTCTCTTTACAATCTCAAACCATCTTTCCTCAATCCCATCTCCTTTTACAATCCTCCAGAATGACAGAAGTTCTAACAATAACTTTGTTATACACCTAACAGAAAAAAGCCTTGCATTATTTAAAATCTTCATAGATTCCACATACTTATATTTCGCTGTTTTTCTTTTTTTTCAAGTTTTTATCATTCACACCAAGATGACTCCGACACGGATTCAATTCCAAGTTTTTAATCCTTTACACCGAGATGTCACTGTTATCATCCATCGCCAGTTTTCCTTCAAACCTCCACCCTTCACGATCAGATGGCTCTTGCATCGTCCTTCCCCAAGCGTCCATTTCTCAAAAGCGTACCATAAACCTACTTGTCGTATGGAAACACAAAAAATTAACTTCTGTTCCCTTCTTTATTTTCTACCTATCTTATAAAACAGTTAAATTACGATTTCGTGTGGGTACTGGGAAGCTAAACGCATTTTTAGTGAAAAAAGGGTTGACTGTGAATGATACTTGCTAATCCTGAGCAGAGGCATAACAGCCTCATAGAAATGTTACTCTATAACATTTTCCGGGAAATCGAACATTTCTTTTACATGTAGTTGCACAAGACTAGTTATGTAAGAAGGAAACGAAAGAAAAAGATCCCCTTACAGTCAAACCGAAAGAAATCACAAATATTCCACAAAGATGTGAAATAAACGTAGTTACAATCTCAAAATGGTACAAAAAGTGTCAAAATGTTGAAAACGGTTTTTGAAAACACCAGTAAGTCTGTACAAAAGTACGTGTAATACAGCAATGGTCATAATAAAGTATCAGGAACTAGGCCAAATTAATAAAATAAAAAGATCGATACCACATTTATTCGGTACTATTTGACACATTTCCAGATTTGTAATTCACAATACATTTTGACTGACAAATCACTTGATACATCTAGACTACTGCTGTTATAACATTACCATTCATTCACGAGTAACCTTTTCAATAGTGGTTTTCGTCGTCATGAATAAACAATATCTTGTAATAAAAGTCCTTTCATTTTTGAAAAAAATAGGCCCTAATTACGTTAACTACACTGAGGTAACAAAAGTCATTTGATAGTGACATGCACATATACAGTTGACGATAGTACCACATACACAAGCTATAAAAGGGCAGTGCATTGGCGGAGCTGTCGTTTGTGCTCACTCAAGTGATTCATGTGAAAAGATTTCCGACGTCATTGTTTCTGCACAACGGGAATAAATAGACTTTAAACGCGGAATGGTGCTGCAGCTAGATGCATGGGACATTCCATTTCGGAAATCGATAGAGAATTCAATATTCCGAGATTCACAGTGTCAAGAGTGTGCCGAGAATACCGAATTTTAGGCATTACCTCTCACCACGGACAACTTAGTGGCCGACGGCCTTCACTTAACGACCGAGAACAGCGGTGTTGTCAGGCAACACTGAGTGAAATAACCGCAGAAATCAATGTGGGATGTATGACGACCGTATCCGTGAGAGCAATGCGGTGAAATCTAGCGTTAATGGGCCATGGCAGCAGAGGATTGACGCGAGTGTCTTTTGTTAACAGCACGTTATCGCCTGCAGCACCTCTCCTGGGCTCGTCAGTTGAACCCTAGACGACTGGGAAACCGTAGCCTGGTTAGAGGAGTCCCTATTTCAGTTGGTAAGAGCTAATGGTACGCTTCGAGTGTGGCGCAGAATGCACAAAGACATCGACCCAAGTCACTGGTCGCATAGCATCACACTTGTACTGTACCATACATACTGCAACCATACAAGAGAGTAGATACACCCAATGAAACAGTCACCAAAATAACACAAAAAGCAAAAGAACAATTGAGGAGAGTTTGAGGAACATAACCGTTTCAATGTCTTCAACTTGCAGTCTCTAGCTTAACCAACTTAATCATTTTGCTCTATGCACCAGTTGAAAGACTTGCCTTAGGGGGAAAAAAGGACGGGTATACACTCGCGCTCACACACACATATCCATCCACACATATACAGACACAAGCAGACATATTTTTAAATATTCCCGGGATTGGAATGACTCCTTACCCTCTCCCTTAAAACCCACATCCTTTTGTCTTTCCCTCTCCTTCCCTCTTTCCTGATGAGCCAACAGTTTGTTGCGAAAGGCTTGAGTTATGTGTGGTTGTTTGTATTTGTTTGTGTGTCTATCGACGTGCCAGCGCTTTGTTTGTAACTCACATCATCTTTGTTTTTAGAAGTATTTATCTTAAGTTTCTTGCCACAGTCTGCACTATTATAACTTAAATTGCACTTCACTGTGTGGAATATTATAGCTACTTCAGCAGCCAAAAATTTGTCACTGGTCGCCACTGGTCGCCACTGGTTCGATCCGGTTCGAACTAGTTCAAACTGGTTCGTACTGGTTCGATCCGGTTCGATCCCATTCGATCCCGTTCGAACCAGTTCGAACCAGTTCGAACTGGTTTGAACCAGTTTGAACCAGTTCGAACCAGTTCGAACCAGTGGCGACCAGTGGCGACCAGTGACTAATTTTTGGCTGCTGAAGTAGCTATAATATTCCATACAGTGAAGTGCAATTTAAGTTATAATAGTGCAGACTGTGGCAAGAAGCTTAAGATAAATACTTCTAAAAACAAAGATGATGTGAGTTACCAAACGAAAGTGCTGGCACGTCGATAGACACACAAATAAACACAAACATACACACAAAATTCAAGCTTTCACAACAAACTGTTGGCTCATCAGGAAAGAGGGAAGGAGAGGGAAAGACGAAAGGATGTGGGTTTTAAGGGAGAGGGTAAGGAGTCATTCCAATCCCGGGAATATTTAAAAATATGTCTGCTTGTGTCTGTATATGTGTGGATGGATATGTGTGTGTGTGTATGTGTGTGCGCGAGTGTATACCCGTCCTTTTTTCCCCCTAAGGCAAGTCTTTCAACTGGTGCATAGAACAAAATGATTAAGTTGGTTAAGCTAGAGACTGCAAGTTGAAGACATTGAAACGGTTATGTTCCTCAAACTCTCCTCAATTGTTCTTTTGCTTTTTGTGTTATTTTGGTGACTGTTTCATTGGGTGTATCTACTCTCTTGTATGGTTGCAGTATGTATGGTACAGTATAAGTGTGATGCTATGCATGGAAAAAATGATGAGGTGCACCATAAAGCACCACCAAAACAGAACCCTCATTATATATGTGCTTATCTTTCAAACTAGGTAGTTATATGAAGTTATGTTTCATTGGGTGATACCAGACTTTGAAATGATGGTGTAATTATACATGTTTAAAATCACAGGTAATAAAAGAATGAACACGAGATGAAACAACACTCCAAAACCACCACTCCAGTTCGAACCGGTTCGAACCGGTTTGAACCAGATCGAACCAGTTCGAACCGGTTCGAACCGGACCGAACCAGTTCAAACCAGTTCGACCGAGTACGAACCAGAGTGAACCGGTTCGAACCGGATCGAACCGGATTGAACCCGATTGAACCGGATCGAACCGGAACGAACCGGTACGAACCGGATCGAACCAGTTCGACCAGTTCGAACCAGTTCGAACCAGTTCGAACCGGTTCAAAACGGATCGAACCAGTTTGAACCGTATCGAACCGGATCGAATGTGATCGAACCGGATAGAACCGGATCGAACCGTGGCATACGGAGCTCCATCGCAGTCTTTAACACTGGTAGCATGCCGCGACAGCGTGGACGTGAACCGTATGTGCAGTTGACGGACTTTGAGCGAGGGCGTATAGTGGGCATGCGGGAGGCCGGGTGGACGTACCGCCGAATTGCTCAACACGTGGGGCGTGAGGTCTCCACAGTACATCGATATTGTCGCCAGTGGTCGGCGGAAGGTGCACGTGCCCGTCGACCTGGGACCGGACCGCAGCGACGCACGGATGCACGCCAAGACCGTAGGATCCTACGCAGTGCCGTAGGGGACCGCACCGCCACTTCCCAGCAAATTAGGGACACTGTTGCTCCTGGGGTATCGGCGAGGACCATTCGCAACCGTCTCCATGAAGCTGGGCTACGGTCCCGCACACCGTTAGGCCGTCTTCCGCTCACGCCCCAACATCGTGCAGCCCGCCTCCAGTGGTGTCGAGACAGGCGTGAATGGAGGGACGAATGGAGACGTGTCGTCTTCAGCGATGAGAGTCGCTTCTGCCTTGGTGCCAATGATGGTCGTATGCGTGTTTGGCGCCGTGCAGGTGAGCGCCACAATCAGGACTGCATACAACCGAGGCACATAGGGCCAATACCCGGCATCATGGTGTGGGGAGCGATCTCCTACCCTGGCAGTACACCACTGGTGATCGTCGAGGGGACACTGAATAGAGCACGGTACATCCAAACCGTCATCGAACCCATCGTTCTACCATTCCTAGACCGGCAAGGGAACTTGCTGTTCCAACAGGACAATGCACGTCCGCATGTATCCCGTGCCACCCAACGTGCTCTAGAAGGTGTAAGTCAACTACCCTGGCCAGCAAGATCTCCGGATCTGTCCCCCATTGAGCATGTTTGGGACTGGATGAAGCGTCGTCTCACGCGGTCTGCACGCCCAGATCGAACGCTGGTCCAACTGAGGCGCCAGGTGGAAATGGCATGGCAAGCCGTTCCACAGGACTACTTCCAGCATCTCTACGATCGTCTCCATGGGAGAATAGCAGCCTGCATTGCTGCGAAAGGTGGATATACACTGTACTAGTGCCGACATTGTGCATGCTCTGTTGCCTGTGTCTATGTGCCTGTGGTTCTGTCAGTGTGATCATGTGATGTATCTGACCCCAGGAATGTGTCAATAAAGTTTCCCCTTCTTGGGACAATGAATTCACGGTGTTCTTATTTCAATTTCCAGGAGTGTAGCTCTCGAGCGAGAGCAAGGGCTTACGCAAACAAAACAAGACACGGCCCACCGAGAGATGCGAGAAGAAATAGCCAGGATCTCAGACGCAGTGGCGCGTAAGTCTTTTAATAATAGGGAAACGATTACCTCGTCATCAGCGGATGCAGACGAAATACGGTCGATAACGAAATGTCGGCGTGGACAGTGTGAAATAAACATACAACAAGGAGGGGTTACCGAGGGAATATGTGAGCGCATTGCCCGTTTAGAACTTCACCTAAAAGGGTTAAAGGCCCACGAAGTTGAAAGAAATGAACGAAAGGGCCATTATTCCGACGATGATTCCGGGAACGATGGCGAATTTGATCATCGTCATGATCATGGATCTCGTACCAGGTGGGAACGGCGCGGATCCCCTCAGGAACGTTCGCCAAGGGAAACTCACGAATTTGACTTTAAACATTTTCTGACGGTGAGGAAGTTTGAAGTCTTCCGTAACTCGGCTACGGGGATTCACCCGCGGGCCTGGTTACAGCAGTTCGAGTTCTCCCTTCCTCCTACGTGGCCCAGTGCGCACAAGATGGAGTATATGTGTGGCTACCTCGAAGGTGAGCCAGCGGCGCGGATGAGGTCAATTGCACGCAATTGCTACACTGTTGGGGAGTTTCGACAACGCTTCCTGTCGATCTATTGGTCAGTGGCAGCGCAAAGTCGTGTAAAACACGGACTCATTATGCTACCAGAGTTAAACAGGTCAAAATTCTCCAGCCCTGTGCAGATGTTCGAGCACATGCTGCAGGCGAATGAACATCTTGACGATCCTTATGGACCTGCGGAAATTACTCGTATTTGCCTGGGAAAGTTTCCAATGCAGTTGCGGCACGTTATCCTTGCAGGACGATGTAAGGATGACGTAGAGAGCTTTCGCAATCTTCTTTTAGAGCTTCAGAGTGATGCGAATGGCACCACGCAGAATTACGGTCAGAGCGCCTACGAGCAGCGGCCACGCAAGCGAAGCCGCAGCCGTAGAGACAGGTGGCAATACAGACGTAATGGGTCGTCTGAGAGTTACAGAATGCGCGAGCGTTGGCAGCGTCGCGACTCCTCACGGAACGCGCGCAGAACAAACGATGCCAATGGTCATCATTGGCCGAGAGGAAATCAAAGACACCCCAGAGAGTTTAGAAGATATGGTAATGAGCAGAGATTTAGGCGCAATTATAGCGGACCTAGGAACGGTAGTTGCAACCGACCACAAAATAATTATCGAACAAGCGACAACAGGGGTGCTCTAAACAGTACGGGTGGTCCGCCAGTGGGTGTTGAAATTCGTTCCGCAAACCCGCTGCACAATCAGCCAAATACCTCTAATCAAAGGAATCAATGACTATTGGCTGACTCGGTTGGCGTCAACTTAATGAGGACCGGTGCTATTGATGATACTGATGTGCATTTGATAAAGGAAGACGTTATTATGGAAGATTTGTTGAGGGAGCGCCACAGTATTGGTGTGCCTGCGGTAAACCCAGTCGTGTCTGTTTAGTACATTTACAGTGTATATTT
Source organism: Schistocerca nitens (assembly GCF_023898315.1). Lineage (NCBI taxonomy): Eukaryota > Metazoa > Arthropoda > Insecta > Orthoptera > Acrididae > Schistocerca > Schistocerca nitens. Next base: position 297,344,751 of record NC_064618.1, on the reverse strand, counting down.
TCCAATGTTTTGATTCACTCTGGTGTGTTTAAAATTAAAGTGTATATTTTCTGTGAATTGTAAAGGGTCCCCCAATATATGCGTAGTTATTTCTTCTTGTCAGCAGAAAGGAGTAGTGTTGTGCAGCTTCAAAACATCTGAATGTGAATGATTATGAGGCTCATATGAAGCGTTTCCTATTACAGTAAGATGGCTTTCGTTCTTTGATGACTAAAAAGGTATCGGGTGTGTTGGCGTGGCGAGTCAATGGTCGTAAGGTATTTCTTGATGATAAATTACAGTTTCAGTGTTCTTATTCCCCTTAGGTGAGCATGATTCAGTGAGATTTTTCAAATGTACTGCGATGTTAATGAAGCAACTTGGTGACTTGTAGGTGAAGGACTTGTGTATGAAGGGAGATTAATAGTGTTTGATTTTCAGAGTTGCCATCTTATAAGATATTTGGAAAGTGTAACTTACCGTCACATACTACTAGGTACGGTTGAGGACACCAGGTTGTGAAACCCCAGAAGATGTATATGGAAACAGCTTATAACCTCAAGCAGCTTGATATTTAATAGAGAATCAATGCGACTACCTCCAAGCTAAAATAACATGACGGTAGGTGAGGACCCCTGGGGACATGTGGTGAGTAAGAGTGTAATCATTATGAGTATCTTATGATAGCAGTAAGTTGGGTACTCATGGCCCTGGACAATGGATTTCTTTTGACAGTATTTTTTTATGTACTTATAGGACGAAGTGTTTATGTGTTTGCTAATAGGATAGGATGATTTTTATTTTCATTTTTATGCCCACTGACCTTTTGCATTAGTCTGATGAATAGATGTTGAAACATTTACCATTCCAGATGTGACTTGAATGAACCTTCTGTGTCTCATTAATCATAACTTTTATTATGCAATGTCCATAGAAAAGAAGTCTCGGAAATTTTTCACAGGTCAGCAAACATGCTCTGCAAACCTTGGAGGAGCAGTCAATGAACAACGATATGGATATTGGTGTTGAAAGGAATATTTTGTTTATATGTGGGAATTGTAGTCGGGCTATATGGTGATGGTGACTAGTACGAGCTGTGTAGATTGTGTGTGAGAGCGTAGTTAGGAGCAGGTAGAGTTTTGTGTCTGTAGCTAGAAGCGGCGCCAAATCCTATCCAAATCCTGACCAAACCTTGTACAAGATCTACCCTGAATGATTGACAGCAGATGTAATGCTGGAACTATATTTTATAAAAAGGATTTTTTGTTTGTTTGAATATTGGTTATTTAATTTTCTTCATTGTTTTTTTATTAGTAATGTTAAGAAGGCCCTTTTTATCAAGTTAATTTTGGGCACTATTCCATGTATTGATCAGGAGTGAGAAACTCCGAAGATTTTGTGGTAATCTGTACACATGATATTTTGTAACGATCCCTGTGAGCGCAGTTCTTAAGTGGGTGCAAGGCCGCCTAGGGAGCCTCCGCATCAGAAAGCACAGGGCTTGGTCCACCGGCAGGCGTTGCCGAAACCTGGTATCAACGGCGAAGCAGTGATGCGGCGAGCGGTCACAGCTGTTTCCCCGTCAGAGGGGAGGGGATACTGATCTTCCCCCAGGCGCAGGCTCACACCGGAGCCCGCAGGCGTGTCACCACGGCAGCGCCAGCTGATGGCCGGCGTTCCACCCCATGCGCTAGTCATCTGACAAGCGAAAGGGAAAGTATGACGTACACCAGGCGAGGCCGCCGATCCCTGAGCGCCGCTAGTCCAGACGGCTGCTGCGGTGAGGTAACGCCCACTGCCCGGAGGGACGCGGGTCCCACCACTGACGCATCAGCTGAGACGGTGCAAAGAGGTGATAAGCGGGTCTCAAGCCCGACACCCGCACGAGTTTACGTCGACCTCGATGCGACGCAGAAGAGCGCGTGTCTCCCCATTGCCACGACAGGAGACGGGGGCGTGTGTCGGTAAAACACATTCCTCCACAACACACGGACGACGACCGCCAAGCCGCCTTCTCGATGATGAGGCAGGGCCCACAAGTGGCGATGTCCTGCAAATCTGCAACGCCGAACCATCCCACAGTATGGACGCAGAGGGTGGAAACGGGCACGAGGCAACGTCGCGGGGTGCTGTCTAGGATGAACAACCTGGGTTACAACGGACGTTACAATCAACGCCGCTGCGAACTCCCCAGTTCAGTGTTGTGGTCCCCTAGTAGCTTATCCTCCAAGTCGCCTTTAGAAGAGACGCCCACCCCAGCACCTAAAGAGAATACCCAGTGAAACAACCATGTGGCGAAACTGAAAAATGACAGCGTGTCAACGAGTTGATTTCTGGATGTGTTTTTGTATTCATGTCTTATTTTCCATAGGTGATTATTTACCAGCTGTCATACCATTGGGTTCATTAATGATTTTGTATCACTGTATTTGTTGTGAATATTGTATTTTGCACTTTCACTTGCATGTTTTTATATATGTCAGCACCAGATGATACTACTTTGGTTCGTGATAATGATTTTGCATCATTGTATTTGTTTATATATTTATATATATTATGTACCTGTTCACCTATGTCTCTATGTTAACTTTTGATAGTTGGTTAAAGTAATTTTAAAATAATATCTCATGGTTGTGGTCGTAGTAGGTCAGATGACATGATGTTAGCGTAGTATATCACGCTTAATTTAATTTGTTCTGTTTGCTTTGCGGACCGCATGAGGTCACAATTATTGACTAAGGTCAGATAAAGCTCACTTGGATATAACAGATTAATCAACTCCTTTGTGCTGCTGTTTACTGTTGCAATTGTTACTCGTTAGGGTATGTTTGTTTCGAAGACTGTTGGCGAATCTCCTAGCATGGCGAGAAAATTCGCGGCACAGTCTATTCCGGGACGTTTGGGGTGATGAAAGGGTCCTGTAGCCACCTTTCATTGCCAACTCTCGTAGTGGTCAAGTCGGCAAAGAGGTTTCCGCTACTTGTGAGAAATCCACCTGCGTTAGGTTGGTGGCGGAAATGGCATCCTGGGGTTTTCCGGCAGTCTGCCGCCGGTACGGGAAGCGTACACAGCTGTGCTCCAGTCGAAGAAGGGTGAGTTGGACTGACCGCGTGGCGCGTTGTCACATAGAGAGGGGAGCTTTTAGCTTTTGGTCTCGAATTTCGTCTTAATAAGATTTACTTGCTGGGTTGCAGCAGGGAATGCAAGGCTTTTGTAGACTTTCAGTTTGATTCCCAATGCAGTCTTGACTTTGATCCGTGAGAGGAACGCAGCACAAAGGAGTTGCATATGTTGAAGTGCCCTCGGTTCAGTGTGAATGTTTATGTGCCTACAACTTTGTGTGTATGCTTCTAATCTTTTCCGGATCTTGGTAATTTTTGTGTATTTGTGGATTTTCTTTGTCTCATGTGATTAAAATTTGGCCACGGTCCATAGAAGTTGTCTCCGCGGACCGAGTGGGCACGCGAGTCTGTTATGAAACGTATAGTATTTCACAAGCAATTGTACATAGTTAGCATGCAACAGCAGTCTATAGATGCACTACATCAATGTTTTAAGGAATAAATAATTTTGCCTTCAATCTTATCTTGTGTACCGATGTTATGTCGCCGTTACCTTCGCCATTTACCTTGTAGTTTTCCTTGTTGGCCCACCTATAGCGTTTCCATGTGCACAGGTGTAGTGATTAGTGTCCCTTTTTTTATCTGAAACAAATGCTCTGGAATAGATCGCTTTCACGAATCTTGCTGCAGGCTGCACTTACGCATGGTGTTCACGACCTATTTACTTTACTCAATATTTGATTCACGGGAAGAATGCCTGGATCATATTAATAAATACATCCCATTCTTTATCAATGACTTTACAATGAATGTTCTTTTGTGAGTTTTTCTTATTAATAAATTAAGTAATTTTCCGACTCAGTGCTACCTCTTCTTTGTCGTGTGGCTAGAGTTGGTGGCGACCCTATCCTTTATATTGATTTCAGTGTCAAATAGCATTTTCTTATTCAAAGTGCGCGTGGGTCTTTTAGCTATCAGGATACATTCAAAGGGCGCTTCATGCTTCTTGCACATAGCGTCCTTTTATTCACGCCACTTACAATATTATAGCAACTTCAGCAGCCAAAAATTTGTCACTGGTCGCCACTGGTCGCCACTGGTTCGAACTGGTTGGAACTGGTTGGAACTGGTTCGAACAGGTTCGATCTGGTTCGATCTGGTTCGAACTGGTTCGATCCGGTTCGATCCGGATCGATCCGGTTCGATCCAGTTCGATCCAGTTCGATCCAGTTCGAACTGGTTCGATCCGGTTCGATCCGGTTCGATCCGGTTCCGGATCAATGATTATATACAGTACAATCACCCACAATGCGACAATCTTCCAATGAAGAAGGACCACTAGCCTTCACCCATAAGTGAATGCTACAATCAGAATTTATCTTACAACGTCTACGACAAGACAAAGACAAACTCCCGTGCGGAAATAGGTAGGAACCCTCACTAGCAATAATAATCTCAGAAACCGGTATAGTACGGTAGCCTAAGATTTCTCGAGTTTCAAAGGATTCTAAACCGGCTCTTCCTGCATTATTACAAGCAACGAAAGCTACAGTTAGCCATCCGTTACCCAAACTGGAGGAAGAAGAAACTTTCATTATAGAAAAGTTTAACCTCGCACCACAAAATAAAGTAGGTCCATGAATAAGAACCAATTGAGAAGTTTTACCAACTCCTCTTACTTCGTTCTTTTTACCCTTTGCAGAAGATGTTGAAGCACCAAGAGTGCTGTCCACATTGACAAGTGATTGCAGACCCTTTGCAGAAGATGTCGAAGCACCAAGAGTGCCGTCCACATTGACAAGTGATTTGTAAATCAGCATTCGCCGGCGACGACGAAAACAACGTTTACGCATCATTGTAAGAAGCAGTGCCTCAGTGGCTATTCACTCAAACCGAGTGAATGCGCTAGACAGAACAGTGTGCTATTTATAGCATCAGTCCTGGCGCACGCAGCGAATGTGGACTCTTATCAGCTGACGCAAACGCACCGGAAGTGAATTATTCTGCAACACGGTCCTTGTAATACTAGAGTCCGTGTTGCACAACGCAATTTGAATCGCGCGCCAAAAACAAGTCAACCAATCCGAGACTGTGCTCGACATCTATTGAGCAGACCAGAGAGCATCCCAGAGTGCCCCAGAAAGCATCCCAGAGCGCCCCAGAGAGCTAAAATTCCAAGAAGAATCGTTTCTCGTCTTACAATCTTACAATGATGCGGTTCCGGATAGAGCCGGATCGAACCGGATCGAACCTGATCGAACCGGATCGAAACAGTTCCAACCAGTTCGAACCAGATCGAACCAGATCGAACCAGTTCGAACTGGTTCGAACCGGATCGAACCGGTTCGAACTGGTTCCAACTGTTTCGACTTGTTCGAACTGGTTCGATCCGGTTGGATCTGGATAGAACCGGTTCGATCCGGTTCGATCGGGTTCGATCCAGTTCGATCCGGATCGATCCGGTTCGAAATGGTTCGAACCGGTTCGAACTGGAGTGGTGGTTTTGGAGTGTTGTTTCATCTTGTGTTCATTCTTTGATTACCTGTGATTTTAAACATGTATAATTACACCATCATTTCAAATTCTGGTATCAACCAATGAAACATAACTTCATATAACTACCTAGTTAGAAAGATAAGCACATATATAATGAGGGTTCTGTTTTGGTGGTGTTTTATGGTGCCCCTCATCATTTTTTCCATGCATAGCATCACACTTGTACTGTACCATACATACTGCAACCATACCAGAGAGTAAATACACCCAATGAAACAGTCACCAAAATAACACAAAAAGCAAAAGAACAATTGAGGTGAGTTTGAGGAACATAACCGTTTCAATGTCTTCAACTTGCAGACTCTAGCTTAACCAATTTAATCATTTTGTTCTATGCACCTGTTGAAAGACTTGCCTTAGGGGGAAAAGAGGAGGAGTATACACTCGCGCACTCACACACATATCCATCCACACATATACAGACACAAGCAGACATATTTTTAAATATTCCCGGGATTGGAATGACTCCTTACCCTCTCCCTCAAAACCCACATCCTTTCATCTTTCCCTCTCCTTCCCTCTTTCCTGATGAGCCAACAGTTTGTTGCGAAAGTTTGATCTTTGTGTGTATGTTTGTGTATGTTTGTGTGTCTATCGACGAGCCAGCGCTTTCATTTGGTAACTCACATCATCTTTGTTTTTAGAAGTATTTATCGTAAGTTTCTTGCCACAGTCTGCACTATTATAACTTAAATTGCACTTCACTGTATGGAATATTATAGCTACTTCGGCAGCCAAACATTTGTCACTGGTGGCCACTGGTTCGATCCGGTTCGATCCGGTTCGAATTGGTTCGATCTGGTTCGCTCTAGTTCGATCCTGTTCGAACTGAATCGATCCGGTTCGAACCAGCTCGAACCAGTTCAAACCAGTGGCGACCAGTGGCGACCAGTGACAACCAGTGACAAATTTTTGGCTGCTGAAGTAGCTATAATATTCCATACTGTTAAGTGCAATTTAAGTTATACTAGTGCAGACTGTGGCAAGAAACTTAAGATAAATACTTCTAAAAACAAAGATGATGTGAGTTACCAAACGAAAGCACTGGCACGTCGATAGACACACAAACAAACACAAACATACACACAAAATTCAAGCTGTCGCAACAAACTGTTGCCTCATCAGGAAAGAGGGAAGGAGAGGGAAAGACGAAAGGATGTGGGTTTTAAGGGAGAGGGTATGGAGTCATTCCAATCCTGGGAATATTTAAAAATATGTCTGCTTGTGTCTGTATATGTGTGGATGGATATGTGTGTGTGTGCGCGAGTGTATACCCGTCCTTTTTTCCCCCATATGGCAAGTCTTTCAACTGGTGCATAGAACAAAATGATTAAGTTGGTTAAGCTAGAGACTGCAAGTTGAAGACATTGAAACGGTTATGTTCCTAACTCACCTCAATTGTTCTTTGGCTTTTTGTGTTATTTTGGTGACTGTTTCATTGGGTGTATCTACTCTCTTGTATGGTTGCAGTATGTACGGTACAGTACAAGTGTGATGCTATGCATGGAAAAAATGATGAGGGGCACCATAAAGCACCACCAAAACAGAACCCTCATTATATATGTTCTTATCTTTCAAACTAGGTAGTTATATGAAGTTATGTTTCATTGGGTGGAACCAGACTTTGAAATGATGGTGTAATTATACATGTTTAAAATCACAGGTAATAAAAGAATGAACACGAGATGAAACAACACTCCAAAACCACCACTCCAGTTCGAACCGGTTCTAACTGGATCGAACCGGATCGAACCGGATCGAACTGAATCGAACCTGATCGAACCGGTTCGAACCGGATCGAATCGTTTCGAACCGGATCGAACCAGTTCGAAATGGTTTGGGTCGATCCGGTTCGATCCGGTTCGATTCGGTTCGAACTGGTTCGAATTGGTTCGAACTGGTTCGATTGGGTTGGAACCTGTTCGAACAGGTTGGACTGGAGTGGTGGTTTTGGAGCGTTGTTTCTTCTCGTGTTCATTCTTTTATTACCTGTGATTTTAAACATGTATAATTACACCATCATTTCAAAGTCTGGTATCACCCAATGAAACGTAACTTCATATAACTACCTAGTTTGAAAGATAAGCACATATATAATGAGTGTTCTGTTTTGGTGGTGCTTTATGGTGCCCCTCATCATTTTTTCCATGCATAGCATCACACTTGTACTGTACCATACATACTGCAACCATACAAGAGAGTGGATACACCCAATTACACAGTCACCAAAATAACACAAAAAGCAAAAGAACAATTGAGGTGAGTTTGAGGAACATAACCGTGTCAATGTCTTCAACTTGCAGTCTCTAGCTTAACCAACTTAATCATTTAGTTCTATGCACCGGTTGCAAGACTTGCCTTAGGGGGAAAAAAGGATGGGTATACACTCGCGCACACACACATATCCATCCACACATATACAGACACAAGCAGACATATTTTTAAGTATTCCCGGGATTGGAATGACTCTTTACCCTCTCCCTTAAAACCCACATCCTTTCGTCTTTCCCTCTCCTTCCCTCATCCCAGATGAGGCAACAGTTTGTTGCAAAGGCTTGAATTTTTGGTTTATGTTTGTGTTTGTTTGTGTGTCTATCGACGTGCCAGCACTTTCGTTTGGTAACTCACATCATCTTTGTTTTTAGAAGTATTTCTCTTAAGTTTCTTGCCACAGTCTGCACTATTATAACTTAAATTGCACTACACTGTATGGAATATTATAGCTACTTCAGCAGCCAAACGTTTGTCATTGGTGGCCACTGGTCGCCACTGGTTCGATCCGGTTTGAATTGGTTCGATCCGGTTCGCTCTATTTCGATCCTGTTCGAACTGAATCGATCCGGTTTGAACCAGCTCGAACCAGTTCGAACCAGTGGCGACCAGTGGCAACCAGTGACAACCAGTGACAAATTTTTGGCTGCTGAAGTAGCTATAATATTCCATACTGTGAAATGCAATTTAAGTTATAATAGTGCAGACTGTGGCAAGAAACATAAGATAAATACTTCTAAAAACAAAGATGATGTGAGTTACCAAACGAAAGCGCTGGCACGTCGATAGACACACAAACAAACACAAACAAACACACAAAATTCAAGCTTTCGCAACAAATTGTTGCCTCATCAGGAAAGAGGGAAGGAGAGGGAAAGACGAAAGGATGTGGGTTTTAAGGGAGAGGGTAAGGAGTCATTCCAATCCTCGGAATATTTAAAAATATGTCTGCTTGTGTCTGTATATGTGTGGATGGATATGTGTGTGTGTGCGCGAGTGTATACCCGTCCGTTTTTCCCCCTAAGGCAAGTCAATCAACTGGTGCATAGAACAAGATGATTAAGTTGGTTACGCTAGAGACTGCAAGTTGAAGACATTGAAACGGTAATGTTCCTAACTCACCTCAATTGTTCTTTTGCTTTTTTGTTATTTTGGTGACTGTTTCATTGGGTGTATCTACTCTCTTGTATGGTTGCAGTATGTATGGTACAGTACAAGTGTGATGCTATGCATGGAAAAAAGGATGAGGGGCACCATAAAGCACCACCAAAACAGAACCCTCACTATATATGTGCTTATCTTTCAAACTAGGTAGTTATATGAAGTTATGTTTCATTGGGTGATACCAGACTTTGAAATGATGGTGTAATTATACATGTTTAAAATCACAGGTAATAAAAGAATGAACACGAGATGAAACAACACTCCAAAACCACCACTCCAGCTCGAACCGGTTCGAACCGGTGTGAACCGGATCGAACCGGATCGAACCGGATCGAACTCGATCGAACCGGTCCGAATCGGATCGAGCCGGATCGTACTGGATCGAACCAGTTCGAACCAGTACGAACCATTTCGAACCGGTTCGAACTGGTTCGGTTCGATACGGTTCGATCCGGTTCGATCGGGTTCGATCAGGTTCGAACTGGTTCGAACTGGTTCGAATTGGTTCGAACTGGTTCGATTGGGTTCGAATCTGTTCGAACAGGTTGGACTGGAGTGGTGGTTTTGGAGCGTTGTTTCATCTCGTGTTCATTCTTTTATTACCTGTGATTTTAAACATGTATAATCACACCATCATTTCAAAGTCTGGTATCACCCAATGAAACATAACTTCATATAACTACCCAGTTTGAAAGATAGGCACATATATAATGAGGGTTCTGGTTTGGTGGTGCTTCATGGTGCCCCTCATCATTTTTTCTATGCATAGCATCACACTTGTACTGTACCATACATACTGCAACCATACAAGAGAGTAGATACACCAGATGAAACAGTCACCAAAATAACACAAAAAGCAAAAGAACAATTGAGGTGAGTTTGAGGAACATAACCGTTTCAATGTCTTCAACTTGCAGTCTCTAGCTTAACCAACTTAATCAATTTGTTCTATGCACCAGTTGCAAGACTTGCCTTAGGGGGAAAAAAGGACGGGTATACGCTCGTGCACACACACACATATCCATCCACACATATACAGACACAAGCAGACATACTTTTAAATATTCACGGTATTGGAATGACTCCTTACCCACTCCCTTGAAACCCACATCCTTTCGTCTTTCCCTCTCCTTCCCTCATCCCAGTTGAGGCAACAGTTTGTTGCAAAAGCTTGAATTTTTTGTGTATGTTTGTGTTTGTTTGTGTGTCTATCGATGTGCCATCGCTTTCGTTTGGTAACTCACATCATCTTTGTTTTTAGAAGTATTTATCTTAAGTTTATTGCCACAGTCTGCACTAATACAACTTACATTGCATATGGAATATTATAGCTACTTCAGCAGCCAAAAATTTGTCACTAGTTGTCACTGGTCGCCACTGGTCGCCACTAATCGCCACTGGTTCGAACTGGTTCGATCCGGTTCGAACTGGTTCGATCCGGTTCGAACTGGTTCGATCCAGATCGAACCAGTGGCGACCAGTGACAACCAGTGACAAATTTTTGGCTGCTGAAGTAGCTGTAATATTCCATACAGTGAACTGCAATATAAGTTATAATAGTGCAGACTGTGGCAACTTACATTGCACTTCACTGTATGGAATATTATAGCTACTTCAGCAGCCAAAAATTTGTCACTAGTTGTCACTGGTCGCCACTGGTCGCCACTAATCGCCACTGGTTCGATCCGGTTCGAACTGGTTCGATCCGGTTCGAACTGGTTCGATCCGGTTCGAACTGGTTCGATCCGTTTCGAACTGGTTCGATCCGGTTCGAACTGGTTCGATCCAGATCGAACCAGTGGCGACCAGTGACAACCAGTGAATATTCCATACAGTGAACTGCAATATAAGTTATAATAGTGCAGACTGTGGCAAGAAACTTAAGATAAATACTTCTAAAAAGAAAGATGATGAGAGTTACCAAACCAAAGCGTTGGCACGTCGATAGAAACACAAACAAACACAATCATACACAAAAAATTCAAGCTTTTGCAACAAACTGTTGCCTCATCTGGGATGAGGGAAGGAGAGCGAAAGACGAAAGGATGCGAGTTTTAAGGGAGAGGGTAAGGAGTCATTCCAATCCCGGGAATATTTAAAAATATGTCTGCTTGTGTCTGTATATGTGTGGATGGATATGTGTGTGTGTGCGTGAGTGTATACCCGTCCTTTTTTCCCCGTAATGCAAGTCTTTCAACTGGTGCATAGAACAAAATGATTAAGTTGGTTAAGCTAGAGACAGCAAGTTGAAGACATTGAAACGGTTATGTTCCTCAAACTCACCTCAATTGTTCTTCTGCTTTTTGTGTTATTTTGGTGACTGTCTCATTGGGTGTATCTACACTCTTGTATGGTTGCAGTATGTATGGTACAGTACATTTTGATGCTATGCATGGAAAAAATGATGAGGGGCACCATAAAGCACCACCAACACAGAACCCTCATTATATATGTGCTTATCTTTCAAACTAGGTAGTTATATGAAGTTATGTTTCATTGGGTGATACCAGACTTTGAAATAGTGGTGTATTTATACATGTTTAAAATCGCAGGTAATAAAAGAATGAACACGAGATGAAACAACACTCCAAAACCACCACTCCAGTTCGAACCGGTTAGAACCAGATCAAACAAGTTTGAACCAGTGCGAACCATTTCGAATCAGTTCGAAACAGTTCGAACCAGCTCGAACCGGTTCGAACCGGATCGAACCGGATCGATCCGGTTCGAACCAAATCGAACCAAATCGAACCGGATCGATCCGGTTCGAACCGGATCGAACCCGATCGTACCAGTTCGAAACAGTTCGAACCGGTTCGAACTGTTTTGAACTGTTTCAAACTTGTTCGATCCGGTTCGGACTTGTTCTATCCGGTTCGAACCGGTTCGATACGGTTCGATCCGGCTCGATCAGGTTCGATCTGGTTCGAACTGGTACGAACTGGTTGAAACTGGTTCATTCCAGTTCGAACCAGTTCGAAAAACTGGTTCGATCCAGTTCGAACCAGTACGAACAGGTTCGCACTGGAGTGGTGGTTTTTTAGTGTTGTTTCATCTCGTGTTCATTCTTTTATTTCCTGTGTTTTTAAACATGTATAATTACACCATCATTTCAAAGTCGAGTATCACCCAATGAAACATAACTTCATATAACTGCCTAGTTTGAAAGATAAGCACATATATAATGAGGGTTCTGTTTTGGTGGTGCTTTATGGTGCCCCTCATCATTTTTTCCATGCATAGCATCACACTTGTACTGTACCATACATACTGCAACCATACAAGTGAGTAGATACACCCAATGAAACAGTCACCACAATAACACAAAAAGCAAAAGAACAATTGAGGTGAGTTTGAGGAACATCACTCTATCAATGTCTTCAACTTGCTGTCTCTAGCGTAACCAACTTAACCATTTTGTTCTATGCACCAGTTGAAAGACTTCCTTAGGGGGAAAAGAGGATGGGTATACACTCGCGCACACACACACATATCCATCTACACATATACAGACACAAAAAGACATATTTTTAAATATTCCCGGTATTGGAATGACTCCTTACCCACTCCCTTAAAACCCACATCCTTTCGTCTTTCCCTCTCCTTCCCTCTTTTCTGATGAGGCAACAGTTCGTTGCGAAAGCTTGATCTTTGTGTGTATGTTTGTGTTTGTTTTTGTGTCTATCGACGTGCCAGTGCTTTCGTTTGGTAACTCACATCATCTTCGTTTTCAGAAGTATTTATCGTAAGTTTCTTGCCACAGTCTGCACTATTAGAGCATAAGTTGCACTTCACCGTATGGAATATTATAGCTACTTCAGCAGCCAAAAATTTTTCACTGGTTGTCACTGGTCGCCACTGGTCGCCACTGGTTCGAACTGTTTCGAACTCTTTCGAAGTGGTTCGAACTGGTTCGAACTGGTGCGATCCAGTTCGAACTGGTTGGATCTGGTTCACAACCAGTGACACATTTTTGGCTGCTGAAGTAGCTATAATAATCCATACTGTGAAGTGCAATTTAAGTTATAATAGTGCAGGCTGTGGCAAGAAACCTAAGATAAATACTTCTGAAAACGAAGATGATGGGAGTTACCAAACGAAAGTGCTGACACGTCGATAGACACACAAACAAACACTAACATATATACAAAATTCAAGCTTTCACAACAAACTGTTGCCTCATCAGGAAAGAGGGAAGGAGAGGGAAAGACGAAAGGATGTGGGTTGTAACCGGATCGAACCGGATCGAACCGGTTCGAACCGGATCGAACTGTTTTGAACTGTTTCAAACTGGTTCGAACTGGTTCGATCCGGTTCAAACCAGTTCGATCCGGTTCGAATCGGTTCGATCCGGTTCGAACCGGTTCGATCGGATTCGATCGGGTTCGATCCGGTTCGAACTGGTTCGAGCTGGTACGAACTGGTTCGATCCGGTTCAAACTGGTATGAACTGGATTGGTGGTTTTGGAGTGTTGTTTCATCTAGTGTTCATTCTTTTATTACCTGTGATTTTAAACATGTATAATTACACCATCATTTCAAAGTCTGGTATCACCCAATGAAACATAACTTCAAATAACTACCTAGTTTGAAAGATAAGCACATATATAATGAGGGTTCTGTTTTGGTGGTGCTTTATGGTGCCCCTCATCATTTTTTCCATGCATAGCATCTCACTTGTACTGTACCATACATACTGCAACCATACAAAGGAGTAGTTACACCAGATGAAACAGTCACCAAAATAACACAAAAAGCAAAAGAACAATTGAGGTGAGTTTGAGGAACATAACCGTTTCAGTGTCTTCAACTTGCAGTCTCTAGCTTAAGCAACTTAATCATTTTGTTCTATGCACCAGTTGCAAGACTTGCCTTAGGGGGAAAAAAGGACGGGTATACACTCGCGCACACACACACATATCCATCCACACATATACAGACACAAGCAGACATACTTTTAAATATTCCCGGTATTGGAAAGACTCCTTACCCTCTCCCTTAAAACCCACATCCTTTCGTCTTTCCCTCTCCTTCCCTCATCCCAGATGAGGCAACAGTATGTTGCAAAAGCTTGAATTTTTTGTGTATGTTTGTGTTTGTTTGTGTGTCTATCGATGTGCCAGCGCTTTCGTTTGGTAACTCACATCATCTTTGTTTTTAGAAGTATTTATCTTAAGTTTATTGCCACAGTCTGCACTAATACAACTTACATTGCACTTCACTGTATGGAATATTATAGCTACTTCAGCAGCCAAAAATTTGTCACTAGTTGTCACTGGTCGCCACTGGTCGCCACTAATCGCCACTGGTTCGATCCGGTTCGAACTGGTTCGATCCGGATCGAACCGGATCGAACCAGTGGCGACCAGTGACAAATTTTTGGCTGCTGAAGTAGCTGTAATATTCCATACAGTGAACTGCAATATAAGTTATAATAGTGCAGACTGATGATACCAGACTTTGAAATAATGGTGTATTTATACATGTTTAAAATCACAGGTAATAAAAGAATGAACACGAGATGAAACAACACTCCAAAACCACCACTCCAGTTCGAACCGGTTCGAACCAGATCAAACCAGTTTGAACCAGTGCGAACCAGTCCGAACCAGTTCGAACCGGTTCGAACCGGATCGAACCTGATCGAACCGGAACACGGTTCGAACCGGATCGAACCGGATCGAACCGGAACAAACCGGATCGAACCCGATCGCACCGGTTCGAACCAAATCGAACCGGTTCGAACCGGATCGAACCCGATCGCACTAGTTCGAACCGGTTCGAACTGTTTTGAACTGTTTCAAACTGGTTCGATCCGGTTCGGACTGGTTCGATCCGGTTCGATCCGGTTCGAACCGGCTCGTTCGGGTTCGATCCGGTTCGAACTGGTTCGAACTGGTACGAACTGGTTCAAACTGGTTCAAACTGGTTCATTCCAGTTCGAACCAGTTCGAAAAACTGGTTCGATCCAGTTCGAACCAGTACGAACAGGTTCCCACTGGAGTGGTGGTTTTTTAGTGTTGTTTCATCTCGTGTTCATTCTTTTATTTCCTGTGTTTTTAAACATGTATAATTACACCATCATTTCAAAGTCTGGTATCACCCAATGAAACATAACTTCATATAACTACCTAGTTTGAAAGATAAGCACATATATAATGAGGGATCTGTTTTGGTGGTGCTTTATGGTGCCCCTCATCATTTTTTCCATGCATAGCATCTCACTTGTACTGTACCATACATACTGCAACCATACAAGAGAGTAGATACACCCAATGAAACAGTCACCACAATAACACAAAAAGCAAAAGAACAATTGAGGTGAGTTTGAGGAACATCACTGTTTCAATGTCTTCAACTTGCTGTCTCTAGCGTAACCAACTTAATCATTTTGTTCTATGCACCAGTTGAAAGACTTCCTTAGGGGGAAAAGAGGATGGGTATACACTCGCGCACACACACAAATATCCATCTACACATATACAGACACAAAATGACATATTTTTAAATATTCCCGGTATTGGAATGACTCCTTACCCACTCCCTTAAAACCCACATCCTTTCGTCTTTCCTCTCCTTCCCTCTTTCCTGATGAGGCAACAGTTTGTTGCGAAAGCTTGATCTTTGTATGTATGTTTGTGTTTGTTTTTGTGTCTATCGACGTGCCAGTGCTTTCGTTTGGTAACTCACATCATCTTCGTTTTCAGAAGTATTTATCGTAAGTTTCTTGCCACAGTCTGCACTATTAGAACTTAAATTGCACTTCACTGTATGGAATATTATAGCTACTTCAGCAGCCAAAAATTTTTCACTGGTTGTCACTGGTCGCCACTGGTCGCCACTGGTCGCCACTGGTTCGAACTGTTTCGAACTCTTTCAAACTGGTTCGAACTGGTGCGATCCAGTTCGAACTGGTTGGATCTGGTTCACAACCAGTGACACATTTTTGGCTGCTGAAGTAGCTATAATAATCCATACTGTGAAGTGCAATTTAAGTTATAATAGTGCAGGCTGTGGCAAGAAACTTAAGATAAATACTTCTGAAAACGAAGATGATGGGAGTTACCAAACGAAAGCGCTGGCACGTCGATAGACACACAAACAAACACTAACATATATACAAAATTCAAGCTTTCGCAACAAACTGTTGCCTCATCAGGAAAGAGGGAAGGAGAGGGAAAGACGAAAGGATGTGGGTTGTAACCGGATCGAACCGGATCGAACTGGTTCGAACCGGATCGAACTTATTTGAACTGTTTCAAACTGGTTCGAACCAGTTCGATCCGGTTCGAACCGGATCGAACCGGTTCGAACCGGTTCGATCCGGTTCGAACCGGTTCGATCGGATTCGATCGGATTCGAACTGTTTCGAACTGGTTCGAGCTGGTACGAACTGGTTCGATCTGGTTCTAACCGGTACGAACTGGATTGGTGGTTTTGGAGTGTTGTTTCATCTCGTGTTCATTCTTTTATTACCTGTGATTTTAAACATGTATAATTACACCATCATTTCAAAGTCTGGTATCACCCAATGAAACATAACTTCATATAACTACCTAGTTTGAAAGATAAGCACATATATAATGAGGGTTCTGTTTTGGTGGTGCTTTATGGTGCCCCTCATCATTTTTTCCATGCATAGCATCTCACTTGTACTGTACCATACATACTGCAACCATACAAGAGAGTAGATACACCAGATGAAACAGTCACCACAATAACACAAAAAGCAAAAGAACAATTGAGGTGAGTTTGAGGAACATAACCGTTTCAATGTCTTCAACTTGCAGTGTCTAGCTTAACCAACTTAATCATTTTGTTCTATGCACCAGTTGAAAGACTTGCCTTAGGGGGAAAAAAGGACGGGTATACACTCGCGCACACATACACATATACATCCATACATATACAAACACAAGCAGACATATTTTTAAATATTCCCGGGATTGGAATGACTCCTTACTCTCTCCCTTAAAACCCACATCCTTTCGTCTTTCCCTCTCCTTCCCTATTTCCTGATGAGGCAACAGTTTGTTGTGAAAGCTTGATATTTCTGTGCATATTTGTGTGTCTATCTACGTGCCGGCGCTTTCGTTTGGTAACTCACATCAAGTTTGTTTTTAGAAGTATTTATCTTAAGTTTCTTGCCACAGTCTGCACTATTATAACTTAAATTGCACTTCACAGTATGGAATATTATAGCTACTTCAGCAGCCAAAAATTTGTCACTAGTTGTCACTGGTCGCCACTGGTCGCCACTAATCGCCACTGGTTCGAACTGGTTCGATCCGGTTGGAACTGGTTCGATCCGGTTCGAAATGGTTCGATCCTGTTCGATCCGGTTCGATCCGGATCGAACCAGTGGCGACCAGTGACAACCAGTGACAAATTTTTGGCTGCTGAAGTAGCTGTAATATTCCATACAGTGAACTGCAATATAAGTTATAATAGTGCAGACTGTGGCAAGAAACTTAAGATAAATACTTCTAAAAACAATGATGATGTGAGTTACCAAACCAAAGCGTTGGCACGTCGATAGAAACACAAACAAACACAATCATACCCAAAAAATATAAGCTTTTGCAACAAACTGTTGCCTCATCTGGGATGAGGGAAGGAGAGCGAAAGACGAAAGGATGCGAGTTTTAAGAGAGAGGGTAAGGAGTCATTCCAATCCAGGGAATATTTAAAAATATGTGTGCTTGTGTCTGTATATGTGTGGATGGATATGTGTGTGTGTGCGCCAGTGTATACCCGACCTTTTTTCCCCGTAATGCAAGTTTTTCAACTGGTGCATAGAACATAATGATTAAGTTGGTTAAGCTAGAGACAGCAAGTTGAAGACATTGAAACGGTTATGTTCCTCAAACTCACCTCAATTGTTCTTCTGCTTTTTGTGTTATTTTGTTGACTGTCTCATTGGGTGTATCTACACTCTTGTATGGTTGCAGTATGTATGGTACAGTACATTTTGATGCTATGCATGGAAAAAATGATGAGGGGCACCATAAAGCACCACCAACACAGAACCCTTATTATATATGTGCTTATCTTTCAAACAAGGTAGTTTATGAAGTTATGTTTCATTGGGTGATACCAGACTTTGAAGTAATGCTGTATTTATACATGTTTAAAATCACAGGTAATAAAAGAATGAACACGAGATGAAACAACACTCCAAAACCACCACTCCAGTTCGAACCGGTTCGAACCAGATCAAACCACTTTGAACCAGTGCGAACCAGTTCGAAACAGTTCGAACCAGTTCGTACCGGTTCGAACCGGATCGAACAGGATCGAACCGGAACAAAACGGATCGAACCCGATCGAACCGGTTCGAACCAAATCGAACCAAATCGAACCGGATCGATCCGGTTCGAACCGGATCGAACCCGATCGCACCAGTTCGAATCAGTTCGAAACAGTTCGAACCGGTTCGAACTGTTTTGAACTGTTTCAAACTGGTTCGATCCGGTTCGGACTGGTTCGATCCGGTTCGAACCGGTTCGATCCGGTTCGAACCGGCTCGTTCGGGTTCGATCCGGTTCCAACTGGTTCGAACTGGTACGAACTGGTTCAAACTGGTTCAAACTGGTTCATTCCAGTTCGAACCAGTTCGAAAAACTGGTTCGATCCAGTTCGAACCAGTACGAACAGGTTCGCACTGGAGTGGTGGTTTTTTAGTGTTGTTTCATCTCGTGTTCATTCTTTTATTTCCTGTGTTTTTAAACATGTATAATTACACCATCATTTCAAAGTCTGGTATCACCCAATGAAACATAACTTCATATAACTACCTAGTTTGAAAGATAAGCACATATATAATGAGGGTTCTGTTTTGGTGGTGCTTTATGGTGCCCCTCATCATTTTTTCCATGCATAGCATCACACTTGTACTGTACCATACATACTGCAACCATACAAGAGAGTAGATACACCCAATGAAACAGTCACCACAATAACACAAAAAGCAAAAGAACAATTGAGGTGAGTTTGAGGAACATCACTGTTTCAATGTCTTCAACTTGCTGTCTCTAGCGTAACCAACTTAATCATTTTGTTCTATGCACCAGTTGAAAGACTTCCTTAGGGGGAAAAGAGGATGGGTATACACTCGCGCACACACACACATATCCATCTACACATATACAGACACAAAAAGACATATTTTTAAATATTCCCAGTATTGGAATGACTCCTTACCCACTCCCTTAAAACCCACATCCTTTCGTCTTTCCCTCTCCTTCCCTCTTTTCTGATGAGGCAACAGTTTGTTGCGAAAGCTTGATCTTTGTGTGTATGTTTGTGTTTGTTTTTGTGTCTATCGACGTGCCAGTGCTTTCGTTTGGTAACTCACATCATCTTCGTTTTCAGAAGTATTTATCGTAAGTTTCTTGCCACAGTCTGCACTATTAGAACTTAAATTGCACTTCACTGTATGGAATATTATAGCTACTTCAGCAGCCAAAAATTTTTCACTGGTTGTCACTGGTCGCCACTGGTCGCCACTGGTCGCCACTGGTTCGAACTGTTTCGAACTCTTTCAAACTGGTTCGAACTGGTGCGATCCAGTTCGAACTGGTTGGATCTGGTTCACAACCAGTGACACATTTTTGGCTGCTGAAGTAGCTATAATAATCCATACTGTGAAGTGCAATTTAAGTTATAATAGTGCAGGCTGTGGCAAGAAGCTTAAGATAAATACTTCTGAAAACGAAGATGATGGGAGTTACCAAACGAAAGCGCTGGCACGTCGATAGACACACAAACAAACACTAACATATATACAAAATTCAAGCTTTCGCAACAAACTGTTGCCTCATCAGGAAAGAGGGAAGGAGAGGGAAAGACGAAAGGATGTGGGTTGTAACCGGATCGAACCGGATCGAACCGGTTCGAACCGGATCGAACTTATTTGAACTGTTTCAAACTGGTTCGAACCAGTTCGATCCGGTTCGATCCGGTTCGAACCGGATCGATCGGATTCGATCGGATTCGAACTGTTTCGAACTGGTTCGAGCTGGTACGAACTGGTTCGATCCGGTTCGAACCGGTACGAACTGGATTGGTGGTTTTGGAGTGTTGTTTCATCTCGTGTTCATTCTTTTATTACCTGTGATTTTAAACATGTATAATTACACCATCATTCCAAAGTCTGGTATCACCCAATGAAACATAACTTCATATAACTACCTAGTTTGAAAGATAAGCACATATATAATGAGGGTTCTGTTTTGGTGGTGCTTTATGGTGCCCCTCATCATTTTTTCCATGCATAGCATCTCACTTGTACTGTACCATACATACTGCAACCATACAAGAGAGTAGATACACCAGATGAAACAGTCACCAAAATAACACAAAAAGCAAAAGAACAATTGAGGTGAGTTTGAGGAACATAACTGTTTCAAAGTCTTCAACTTGCAGTGTCTAGCTTAACCAACTTAATCATTTTGTTCTATGCACCAGTTGAAAGACTTGCCTTAGGGGGAAAAAAGGACGGGTATACACTCGCGCACACATACACATATACATCCATACATATACAAACACAAGCAGACAAATTTTAAATATTCCCGGAGGTTGGAATGACTCCTTACTCTCTCCCTTAAAACCCACATCCTTTCGTCTTTCCCTCTCCTTCCCTATTTCCTGATGAGGCAACAGTTTGTTGTGAAAGCTTGATCTTTCTGTGCATATTTTGTGTCTATCTACGTGCCGGCGCTTTCGTTTGGTAACTCACATCAAGTTTGTTTTTAGAAGTATTTATCTTAAGTTTCTTGCCACAGTCTGCACTATTATAACTTAAATTGCACTTCACAGTATGGAATATTATAGCTACTTCAGCAGCCAAAAATTTGTCACTAGTTGTCACTGGTCGCCACTGGTCGCCACTAATCGCCAGTGGTTCGAACTGGTTCGATCCGGTTCGAACTGGTTCGATCCGGTTCGAACTGGTTCGATCCGGTTCGGTCCGGTTCGATCCGGATCGAACCAGTGGCGACCAGTGACAACCAGTGACAAATTTTTGGCTGCTGAAGTAGCTGTAATATTCCATACAGTGAACTGCAATATAAGTTATAATAGTGCAGACTGTGGCAAGAAACTTAAGATAAATACTTCTAAAAACAATGATGATGTGAGTTACCAAACCAAAGCGTTGGCACGTCGATAGAAACACAAACAAACACAATCATACACAAAAAATATAAGCTTTTGCAACAAACTGTTGCCTCATCTGGGATGAGGGAAGGAGAGCGAAAGACGAAAGGATGCGAGTTTTAAGAGAGAGGGTAAGGAGTCATTCCAATCCCGGGAATATTTAAAAATATGTCTGCTTGTGTCTGTATATGTGTGGATGGATATGTGTGTGTGTGCGCGAGTGTATACCCGACCTTTTTTCCCCGTAATGCAAGTCTTTCAACTGGTGCATAGAACAAAATGATTAAGTTGGTTAAGCTAGAGACAGCAAGTTGAAGACATTGAAACGGTTATGTTCCTCAAACTCACCTCAATTGTTCTTCTGCTTTTTGTGTTATTTTGTTGACTGTCTCATTGGGTGTATCTACACTCTTGTATGGTTGCAGTATGTATGGTACAGTACATTTTGATGCTATGCATGGAAAAAATGATGAGGGGCACCATAAAGCACCACCAACACAGAACCCTCATTATATATGTGCTTATCTTTCAAACAAGGTAGTTTATGAAGTTATGTTTCATTGGGTGATACCAGACTTTGAAGTAATGGTGTTATTATACATGTTTAAAATCACAGGTAATAAAAGAATGAACACGAGATGAAACAACACTCCAAAACCACCACTCCAGTTCGAACCGGTTCGAACCAGATCAAACCATTTTGAACCAGTGCGAACCAGTTCGAACCAGTTCGTACCGGTTCGAACCGGATCGAACAGGATCGAACCGGAACAAAACGGATCGAACCCGATCGAACCGGTTCGAACCAAATCGAACCAAATCGAACCGGATCGATCCGGTTCGAACCGGATCGAACCCGATCGCACCAGATCGAATCAGTTCGAAACAGTTCGAACCGGTTCGAACTGTTTTGAACTGTTTCAAACTGGTTCGATCCGGTTCGGACTGGTTCGATCCGGTTCGAACCGGTCCGATCCGGTTCGAACCGGCTCGATCGGGTTCGATCCGGTTCAAACTGGTTCGAACTGGTACAAACTGGTACAAACTGGTTCAAACTGGTTCATTCCAGTTCGAACCAGTTCGAAAAACTGGTTCGATCCAGTTCGAACCAGTACGAACAGGTTCGCACTGGAGTGGTGGTTTTTTAGTGTTGTTTCATCTCGTGTTCATTCTTTTATTTCCTGTGTTTTTAAACATGTATAATTACACCATCATTTCAAAGTCTGGTATCACCCAATGAAACATAACTTCATATAACTACCTAGTTTGAAAGATAAGCACATATATAATGAGGGTTCTGTTTTGGTGGTGCTTTATGGTGCCCCTCATCATTTTTTCCATGCATAGCATCACACTTGTACTGTACCATACATACTGCAACCATACAAGAGAGTAGATACACCCAATGAAACAGTCACCACAATAACACAAAAAGCAAAAGATCAATTGAGGTGAGTTTGAGGAACATCACTGTTTCAATGTCTTCAACTTGCTGTCGCTAGCGTAACCAACTTAATCATTTTGTTCTATGCACCAGTTGAAAGACTTCCTTAGGGGGAAAAGAGGATGGGTATACACTCGCGCACAGACACACATATCCATCTACACATATACAGACACAAAAAGACATATTTTTAAATATTGCCGGTATTGGAATGACTCCTTACCCACTCCCTTAAAACCCACATCCTTTCGTCTTTCCCTCTCCTTCCCTCTTTTCTGATGAGGCAACAGTTTGTTGCGAAAGCTTGATCTTTGTGTGTATGTTTGTGTTTGTTTTTGTGTCTATCGATGTGCCAGTGCTTTCGTTTGGTAACTCACATCATCTTCGTTTTCAGAAGTTTTTATCGTAAGTTTCTTGCCACAGTCTGCACTATTAGAACATAAATTGCACTTCACTGTATGGAATATCATAGCTACTTCAGCAGCCAAAAATTTTTCACTGGTTGTCACTGGTCGCCACTGGTCGCCACTGGTCGCCACTGGTTCGAACTGTTTCGAACTCTTTCGAACTGGTTCAAACTGGTTCGAACTGGTGCGATCCGGTTCGAACTGGTTGGATCTGGTTCACAACCAGTGACACATTTATGGCTGCTGAAGTAGCTATAATATTCCATACTGTGAAGTGCACTTTAAGTTATAGTAGTGCAGGCTGTGGCAAGAAACTTAAGATAAATACTTCTGAAAACGAAGATGATGTGAATTACCAAACGAAAGCGCTGGCACGTCGATAGACACACAAACAAACACTAACATATATACAAAATTCAAGCTTTCGCAACAAACTGTTGCCTCATCAGGAAAGAGGGAAGGAGAGGGAAAGACGAAAGTATGTGGGTTGTAACCGGATCGAACCGGATCGAACCGGTTCGAACCGGATCGAACTGTTTTGAACTGTTTCAAACTGGTTCGAATTGGTTCGATCCGGTTCGAACAAGTTCGATCCGGTTCGAATCGGTTCGATCCGGTTCGAACCGGTTCGATCGGATTCGATCCGGTTCGAACTGGTTCGAACTGGTTCGAGCTGGTAGGAACTGGTCCGATCCGGTTCGAACCGGTACGAACTGAGTTGGTGGTTTTGGAGTGTTGTTTCATCTCGTGTTCATTCTTTTATTACCTGTGATTTTAAACATGTATAATTACACCATCATTTCAAAGTCTGGTATCACCCAATGAAACATAACTTCATATAACTACCTAGTTTGAAAGATAAGCACATATATAATGAGGGTTCTGCTTTGGTGGTGCTTTATGGTGCCCCTCATCATTTTTTCCATGCATAGCATCTCACTTGTACTGTACCATACATACTGCAACCATACAAAAGAGTAGATACCAGATGAAACAGTCACCAAAATAACACAAAAAACAAAAGAACAATTGAGGTGAGTTTGAGGAACATAACCGTTTCAAAGTCTTCAACTTGCAGTGTCTAGCTTAACCAACTTAATCATTTTGTTCTATGCACCAGTTGAAAGACTTGCCTTAGGGGGAAAAAAGGACGGGTATACACTCGCGCACACACACACATATACATCCACACATATACAAACACAAGCAGACATATTTTTAAATATTCCCGGGATTGGAATGACTCCTTACTCTCTCCCTTAAAACCCACATCCTTTCGTCTTTCCCTCTCCTTCCCTCTTTCCTGATGAGGCAACAGTTTGTTGTGAAAGCTTGATCTTTGTGTGTATATTTGTGTGTCTATCTACGTGCCGGCGCTTTCGTTTGGTAACTCACATCAAGTTTGTTTTTAGAAGTATTTATCTTAAGTTTCTTGCCACAGTCTGCACTATTATAACTTAAAATGCACTTCATAGTATGGAATATTATAGCTACTTCAGCAGCCAAAAATTTGTCACTGGTTGTCACTGGTCGCCACTGGTTTCTAACTGGTTCGAACTGGTTCGATCCAGTTCGAACTGGTTCGATCCGGTTCGTACTGGTTCGATTCGGTGCAATCAGGTTCGATCCGTTTCGATCCGGTTCGAACCTGTTCAATCCGGTTCGACCCCGTTCGATCTGGTTCGATCAGGTTCGATCCAGTTTGAACTGGTTCGAAATGGTTCGAACTGGTTCGATCCGATTCCATTAGGTTCGAACCGGATCGAACCAGTTCGAAATGGATCGACCCGTATTTGAAACGGATCGAATCGGATCGAACGATTTCGAACCGGATCGAACCAGTTCGAACTAGTTCGAACCAGTTCGAACCGGTTCGAACCAGTTTGAACTTTGGTGGTGCTTTATGGTGCCCCTCATCATTTTTTCCATGCATAGCATCACACTTGTACTGTACCGTACATACTGCAACCATACAAGAGAGTAGATACACCCAGTTCGAACCAGTTCGAACCGGTTCGAACCAGATCGAACCAGATCGAACCGGTTCGAACTGTTTCAAACTGGTTCGAACTGGTTCGATCCAGTTCGCTCCGGTTCGAACCAGTTCGAACTTGAGTGGTGGTTTTGGAGTCTTGTTTCATCTCGTGTTCATTCTTTTATTACCTGTGATTTTAAACATGTATAATTACACCATCATTTCAAAGTCTGGTATCACCCAATGAAACATAACTTCATATAACTACCTAGTTTGAAAGATATTCTGTTTTGGTGGTGCTTTATGGTGCCCCTCATCATTTTTTCCATGCATAGCATCACGCTTGTACTGTACCGTACATACTGCAACCATACAAGAGAGTAGATACACCCAATGAAACAGTCACCAAAATAACACAAAAAGCAAAAGAACAATTGAAGAGAGTTTGAGGAACATAACCGTTTCAATGTCTTCAACTTGCAGTCTCTAGCTTAACCAACTTAATCATTTTGTTCTATGCACCAGTTGTAGAAATTTGGTTGCTTGCACATTTCAATATGCTAGTAAAACTAATTTAATGTTGGCTGTTGAAGCCTGACCATATTTACCTGTACATGTCTGACATCAGTAGCTGTGCCTCCATCTAATCTGATGGAAAAGTGGTGGTCAAAAGTAGGGTATGGTCAGTGATATAGGTTACATGATGTTTGCATATCACACACTTCATTTGCAGTTGTATGTTGTATAGTTTATGATTTATGGCCAGACTGAGTTTCGTTTATTATTATTTGTACATGGATGATTGATTAGCCTCATACTGCACTTGGTTGGTGTCCTAGAACGTGATTGTAAGTGGGAATCTAACACACAGGAGACAGAAGTATATGAGTCAAGTAAATCATTAACACATTCTCCAATTACACTGTCCTCCCAAGAAGACATTCATATCGAAATGGATGTCTGTGCACAGTGAGTATAATTTGGAAATAACAGTGCAAGGTCATCCACATGGGTACTAAAAGGAATCCGATAAATTTTGGGTATAGGATGAATTCCACAAATCTAAGGGCTGTCAGTTCAGCTAAATACCTAGGAATTACAATTATGAACAACTTAAATTGAAAAGACCACACAGATAATATTGTGGGGAAGGTGAATCAAAGACTGCCCTTTGTTGGCAGAACACTTACAAGATGCGACAAACCCACTAGAGACAGCCTACACTACACTTGTTTATCCTCTGCTGGAATATTGCTGTGTGGTATGTGATCCTTACCAGGTAGGATTGACGGAGGACATCAAAAAAGTGCAAAGAAGGGCAGCTCGTTTCATGTTATCGCGTAATAGGGGTGAGAGCGTCACCAATATGATAAGAGTGTTGGGGTGGCAGTCACTGAAAGGGACCAAATTCTGACCTTCCAAGTGGAGTGATGGTACTTTAGATGAATTGCTACAAAAATGTGAAGTTCTATTGTGCAACAATGCTGCTATCACTGATCATGTGGACATTCTCACACCTGTTGTCGAGGTTCTGGATGTTCAAGCAACTCTGATCTCTGCCAGGGGTCACTGTATTGTAAGTCAGCAGGGGCAGATGGTACAACAGTAAGTAGGCTGTTTAGGTTTTTTTATTGGTAACGCCACCTCTGTATGAAAATCACTGGCTGTGCTGTGTGCAGTCTGTGGGTGCTTTGCATTGTTGTAATACTCGCCATTGTAGTGTTAGGCAGCTGGCTGTGAACAGCGCGTAGCGTTGCGCAGTTGGAGGTGATCCGCCAGCAGTGGTGGATGTGGGGAGAGAGATGGCGGAGTTTTGAAATTTGTCTTGAACTGCTATATATATTATGACTATTGAGGTAAATACATTGGTTGTTCTCTATCAAAATCTTTCATTTGCTAACTATGCCTATCAGTAGTTAGTGCCTTCAGTAGTTTGAATCTTTTATTTAGCTGGCAGTAGTGGCGCTCGCTGTATTGCAGTAGTGGGAGTAACCAAGATTTTTGTGAGGTAAGTGATTTGTGAAACGTATAGGTTAATGTTAGTCAGGGCCATTCTTTTATAGAGATTTTTGAAAGTCAGATTGCGTTGCGCTAAAAATATTGTGTGTCAGTTTAAGGACAGTCTCGTGTATGAATTGTTCAAAGGGGACTGTGTCAGTTAAAGCACAGTAGTGTAAAATTGCTGAAAGGGGACGTTTTATATGTCGACCCTTAGCCGAGGATACCTCACTGGAATCTTCTGATTTTTTTCTTGTAGTTTGTGTAATTAGTGTAGCTTTTGTTTATTGCTAGCGCGTAATTATAGAGAGAATTTCCTTTGTAGTTGCAGTCTTTCATTGTTGTACAGTAAAACAGTTGTGGCATGCATGTAGATTTGCACCAAGTATTTCGCAGCTGCAATTAACTAGATATTATTTTCAGAGCTATGTTAATGTGTTCTCTTGTTTTTGCTCTTCAAATTGTGCTTTTCTGTGTTATCGTGTGAAATATTGTGACAATAATGGCGTGTGAAAAACGTAATACTAGGCTCCAAAGTAAACTGAGAAATAATAGTGAAAACGAATGCAGTGTGTTAGCGTCACCGAGTAATGAATTAACTGATGTTCAAAGTAGTAATTTGGTAATTGTGCATAGGGAAATGGAGCGGGCGGCAAACAATGGCGTGGACAGTGAAACAATTAGTGAAGAGGGAAGCATTATCGATCGATCGGTCGGCAACAGCTCGCCTCAGGAATCCGAAATGACAGGACACAATTTCGCAAATACTGTAGATTCAGGTTTTGGGTCCTCACCGTTCTCTCAAATAAGTCAAGACACATTTTCTGCTTGTCAAAATGTGAATGTTTCCAGTGCAAATTCACTGCCGAAAAGCACTGAGGAACATGTTTCAGACACCAATGCATTGTTATTACAATTAATACAACAAATGGGACAAACACAGGAAAAGCTTCAAAAGTTAGACACAATGGAACAAAATCAGAGACAAACACAGCAAAAGCTTCAAAAGTTAGACACAATGGAACAAAATCTTAAAAAGTTAGACGCAATGGAACAAAATCTTCAAAAGTTAGACTCATTGGAGCAAACTCTTGAACAAACACGTGAGGATTTAACTACTGAGTTACATCACATTGAATCGAAATGTCAAAAAGTCTGTAATGACGTAAAAACACAAATTTGTGAGCATTTCCAACCTATTTTTTCGCGTCATGAAAATGCACTACAGAATCACGAAGCAGCCATAAAAGAACTGCAAACTACTGTTCATGAAAATCATGAGACCTTGCAAGCTAAATTTGACTCAGTTGCATCTACCGATTCGGTTACGCAACTTGCAAAAACTCAGGAAAACTTAAAGGACACAGTAGATACTCTGAAACTTGGTTCAGAAAAACACACTGAGGAAATAAGTACACTATCGGATAAAGTAGCCGAACTTTCAGATCAGTTCACTACCTTATCTACAAGGGTAGATGATGATCTGAATGACACAACACCTGTAGCCTTCACTGACACTGAAGAGTATGAAGAAATTAGAAAATTCAAACAAAATCAAAATCAAATCAATACACAGTACAAAAGAGAAATCCGCGAAGTACAAGATCAGCTGACACAGGTAATACAAGAATTACGTATTTCAGAGTACACTCGCGCCCCAATACGGGAAGAGGGACATAGAAATACGGAACAACCACAAGATAATAACACAGGACACTTAGGAAATTATGAAAGAAATTGGCAAGGTGCACCGAATTTTGAGATGGAACCGCCGACACGACGTAACAATGACAGATATGCTACTCGCCGACACGATGATTTTGACTATAAGCTGTTTATTACTACACGTAAATTCAAAACATTTAAGAATTCTGCCAACGACATTCATCCACAAGCGTGGCTCCATCAATTCTCTCATTGTTTTCCTCCCAACTGGTCATTGGAGCACAGGTTAGAATTTATGTGTGACTATTTAGAGAATGAACCAGCTGAAAGAATGCGATCGGTCATTCACGATTGTCACAGTGAAGGAGAATTTTACCATGCCTTCCTCTCAGCATATTGGTCTCAAGCTACACAAGACCGAGTAAAACATAGCATCATAATGATGAAACATTTCGAACAATCTGAATTTTCCAGTCTTGTGAAATATTTTGAAGACATGTTGCACAAGAATCAGTACCTGTCAAACCCATACAGCCCCTCAGAACTCATCCGCATTTGCTTAATCAAATTACCTGAACATTTACGCCATATTATTTTGGCAGGACGTTGCAAAGACGACATTGAAGCTTTTCAGGGGCTCTTACAAGAACTGGAAATTGACACTGACAGTCGCGGAACGCGAAAACAGGAGCACAACAATTACAGGTCACATCCGTCACATTTCCGCGATGAAAGAAATAATAACTGGACGCGACAAGGCTATTCTCACAACATAAATCGTGACCAAAACAGACACCACCCGTATGACAACCGTTGGCAGAGTAGTAATAACTACAGGGAAAGATCACCTCTCCGTGGTAGTGACTGTCACAGAGACAATCAGAGAAACAGACAATATGGGAACCAAAACAATTATTATTACGAGAGACAGAATAACTTTAGACGCAACGGTCCAGCGCGCGGTTACGATTCAGGGAGAAATTCTCCACCACTTAACCGACAAGAAAGAAACCACAGGAATTGCCGACATGACGACAGACGATATGATCGTAACGACAGACCTGAATTTCATCAGAACTGGCGGGATTCAAACAGGGCAGGGCCCTCTCGTCACGGTGAATTTGTAGAAGTTAGGTCTCCAAATCCCAATAACGACGCGCGCCAACAAAGAGACAATAGACAATGACTCGCGCCGCAGGCACCCACGTGCGCCGGCTGGCTCAGAGAAAAATAACATAGAAGATAACCCTGAGAAAAATTCCAGTGTTCTTTACCGACGTATACTGCATGATAATTGCGTTCAAGCTGAAACTCTGAGTACTTTGAAGAGTAAAGGTTTACACCACATTTCACATGTAAAACCGTTTATTGAAAAATAATTTGCTTTTTAACTTTGTCTTTGCCATATAACTTTTCACTTTACATTACTAGTATGCTTTGTCAGACTTAAGAAACTGTTAACATGCAACAATGTTTTGAAGTTAACTATCCACCCTTGAACCTAGGGAACATTTTCAAACAGAAATTACGAATGCATTGTTATAGTGAACAGACAACACAATGTTGTTATTTGTACATTCTTGCTTGTTAGTTGCACGATTATGTAACGACTATAAGGCTCACATACTTAGAACATTTACCAGTACTGCTAATGAGATTTTGATGCAACATTTTGGTTTACTTAAAAATACATTCTGGATTTAAAGTACTTTCTGTGAGATACCAGATGACACAGTGGTTAGTTTATGTGACAACTACACGGTTTTATCACGACGCTACTAATGAGTGACAATTTACAATGTTGCTTTTGCGGTGTATCTGTTTTATATCTGCACAGTTTTTCGGCATTACTCTGGAAAGAAAAACATATTTTAGTAGTAACTTTTGTGGTATAGCTACTGTGAGACAGCCTTTTCCGTAGCACAACAATACGTTACAGTACAGTACTTTCTTCATCACAACAATAAGCGTAATAACTACGATATCTATACATAAAGCATTTCACTTTTGTGTATCATGAGGTAAGTACATTGACTTCTGCAGAACTTAGCTTTCGGAGGACGATAACTACGACACTTCCACAGAGATTATGTTGCAACAAGATGCACATTTAGCGCTACAGGACACGTATTTGAGTGATAAATTCCCACTTAAAACATTTTTTTTTTTTTAAGATATTTGAAGTACAATGATACAAGGGTTTTCCGTAATATATTTCATTCCATTGCTGTAATCTGTAACACCTGAGGGTATAATTACATTAATCCTCAGGGGGGTACACGCTTACTTTATGTATCATGTGTTTGGCAAGCACAAGGAGCCCTAGCTAATATGGTATTTGCTTACACAACTTTACACATCGGTACCATATTTCTCTAACACATAATTACACAGCTATCTGATCATTTAACTGAGAGATAAACATTTTTTTTACTACATCAGTGACACATGTTTACGCAATTTCACAGTTGGGTAATTTCACACTTATGAAATTGTATTTTGTCTGTACTTTGTGAACTGTTCATATTTTTTCGGAACAATTGTGATACTATGAGAGCTTTGAATGATGTATTTGGTATGAGATCATGATCTTTAAAGTACGTTTGAGGTAGATGACACTATTGAAATGAGCAGAGAATTTTTTTTAGGGTTTGACATTATTGCAGAAAGCTACGACGTTTTTGAGATTTGACTGAGGTGTTATGATGTTATTTTTACGACAACGATGTGTATTATGCTGGTGAGGTATGTTTCTGATCAATAAGATGATGCTACTGTATATGAGGAATAAGAAGTATGTTGAAAACCAAGAATCGTACTTCAAGAGTTATGAAATGTGTGTAAATGCGTGACTGTATCACAATACTGACGAATATTTGTTTTTGGACACTTATATTTATAGGATTTTGTTTCTACAGATTTGCAACGCAAATTCTCGAACTGTGGAATTTTTATATGAGACTGTCACTGTAGCGGAAACTGGTGTCGTAAATATTTCGGTAAGACCTGCACGTAATGCACGTAATGCATCGTGGGCACCCAGCTGGGCGACAGCCACCCGATAAAAAGCCATTAGCGTGTGCCTTCCAGCGGCACAGGTAGAAAAAAAAAGGGAGGCCATTATCCTCGCTATTGACGTTCCTTTGTAGAAAGCATCGCAAAAACGACACGGTCGAACTTGAAAACATATGATTACACTGTGGAGCTCTTAATTTATTATATTTACCGAAAAGTCTAATGAAATGACGAGAAATATTTTATGTCTATACACCTGATTATGACTACTGTCTTTCTAGTTGAGAGACATGCCATATGGCTTGCTTTATGTATTTATTTATTCATTTTGTTTAGTATCTAGTTTCTAGCTGCACTACACCATTGGTTAAAATAAAATTTTATAGATGTACTAATGTAGATATTTTCTGTCTACAGATCCAGTGAATAATAATTTTGTGATAGTTCCAAAAAAAATAAGGGAGCACAAAAAGACATTTCCCTTCACAGGAACTGCATACATAATTTTCTTTTCAAGTATTTGGTAATTTATTTCATAGAATAAGTTTTTGTGGTGCACCACTTTAATTACATAGACATTAAGATGGGAACAGACATTTTCCTTATCTGCATTGTTATCTTTAGTGTACTATTTTTTCTGCTTTAGCTATGTCATGTTTAGGTAGAAGTTATTTAATTTTCTGCTGCTGTTTCCCAGGCATAATGTTACTGAATTTGACTTTGTATTACTCTGCTAAGCCAGTTTACTACTGATTTATTTTTCTTGTTTGCTGCTCATTGCCTTATATTAGTTGCAATATTGCTGCTTGCTTTGCGAATTTGAATATTTTGTCATTGCTGTTTGTGTTAATTGTTTTGTGCTGCTGCATTGCCTCGTCCCTTAGTTTAGCATCTGAGCTCAGTAGATTTAAGTTAGCTTAAGAGGGGCAGACTATATAAGAAACTAACTATGATGGATTGGAAGAAATGCATTGAGAAGATATAAGAAACAGACTGGGCGAAAATGAGTATTGTGCACTGAGAAATAATTATTTTGAAAGAAATATGAATAGAATACAGAAAGCAGATATAGATAGGACTTTTTGGAAATAATGAAGAACGAAGGGGGATCTCCGAGAAGTAAAGAAAGTTTTGTTTGCGAAATACTGCAGTAAAACAAACCCTGTCCTTTCCTTTTGTGTTATCCCACTATGTGTTTGTGTACCCTTGTGTATTTGTTTTCTTCCTGTCTCTGTGTAGTTTCATAGAATTTTTTCTTCTTCTAATACTAAGCTACATTCACTATGATGAGGAATACTGTTATCCTCAAATGTAATTTGCATTAATAATATGTTATTTACTTTGTAAAGATGTTTAGACATTTATCTGTTCTGTTTTGTTGCTCATGTGTGAAGTTGATGTTTCGAAAGTTATTCTGATCTTTTATGTAGGTACTTATAATTCCTGTAACACTGACGTATATGTCTATTTCTATTATTTTGTAACGCCTGTTTTACTACAAATGTTATCTGTATTGTTATGTTCTTTAATGATGTATTTTGCACCTTTGTAATTGTATTCTTATGTTATAAAATTGTAATTGACACCAATTCATCAAATTAAGTAACTTGTAAGTTACATTTCACTGCACACGTTTCTGTTGGTCATAGTATATGGACAATATGTGAGAAGTAGGGACTGATAGTGTTTGCACGTGTGTTAATAATTCAGCAAGTGACTGGATAACAGCATTGCTGGTTCTAAGGACAATTCCAAAAACTTTGTGAGTGCACAAGTGGTGGTTATGGACTTGCTATATTATCCGCAAGACTCTTCAATTGTGATTGTGCACCTGCACAGTCACAACAGATGGCTGCTGGCCATCTCTACAAGGACTACAGTGGGTCTGCATCTTTGATGACCCACCAGTACCATTATCTCTACAAGGACTACAGTGGATCTGCACCTCTGGTGGCCCACCAATACCATAATCTCTACCAGGACTACAGTGGGTCTGCTCTGTGATGACCTACCCACCAATACTCTTCAAAACTTCGACTGACTCCGCTGTGGGTTTGCTCTGTTGTGGCCCATGACCTGTCTGCAAGTCAAGAGTCAGCACTGTCTTTTCGTTGGAAGGACAACACTACTTCTTCAAGACTGCATGGAAATCCACTACTTTCGTGTGCATTTTCTTCTACTGCTCAGGCTTTGAGAAAAACACTACTATTTTACCGTGATGAACGATCAGGACTGTCTTTATGGACTGTGAGAAAATTTTAGCTTTTGACCAACATTGTATCAATAAGTGTGTGCATTTGATTTCTTTGTTATTGTAATTATGAAAATTTTTTTCAAATCTGTATTGGCCACTGCCCAAACCAATTTGTAAAATTTTTTGTGGGGAGCATGGGGGCTATGTAAGTAGGCTGTTTAGGTTTTTTTATTGGTAACGCCACCTCTGTATGAAAATCACTGGCTGTGCTGTGTGCAGTCTGTGGGTGCTTTGCATTGTTGTAATACTCGCCATTGTAGTGTTAGGCAGCTGTCTGTGAACAGCGCGTAGCGTTGCGCAGTTGGAGGTGATCCGCCAGCAGTGGTGGATGTGGGGAGAGAGATGGCAGAGTTTTGAAATTTGTCATGAACTGCGATATATATTATGACTATTGAGGTAAATACATTGGTTGTTCTCTATCAAAATCTTTCATTTGCTAACTATGCCTATCAGTAGTTAGTGCCTTCAGTAGTTTGAATCTTTTATTTAGCTGGCAGTAGTGGCGCTCGCTGTATTGCAGTAGTGGGAGTAACCAAGATTTTTGTGAGGTAAGTGATTTGTGAAACGTATAGGTTAATGTTAGTCAGGGCCATTCTTTTGTAGAGATTTTTGAAAGTCAGATTGCGTTGCGCCAAAAATATTGTGTGTCAGTTTAAGGACAGTCTCGTGTATGAATTGTTCAAAGGGGACTGTGTCAGTTAAAGCACAGTCTTGTATAATTTTTCAAAAAGGGGACGTTTCACAACTACCACAGCCCAGACATGTCAACACAAACTGTTGTAAGCCAGTTATTAATAGTGGAGCTATGGGCATGCACTCCTCTAGCCAATCTTCCATTCATGCTACAGCATCAACATGCATGGCTTCACTGGTACTATCAGAGGATCACTTGGAAGATGGAATGGTGCACGCTGGTCTTCAGCAATTTAAGCAGATTCTGCCTGTGGGCAAGTGACTGTCACCTACACATACAACGTAGAACTGGTAGTGCTGTCTCCTTGAGTGCATTTGTCCAGGACACACTGGCACCACCCCAAGGCCTTATGGTCTGGAGGAAATGCTTATTAGGACTTGATACATGCAGATTGTTCTCGGACCTGTTCTTTTGCCATTCTTGCAACAGGAAGGTGATGTGTTGTTCAAACGGTATAATGCTCACCCACACACTGCCTAAGAAACTCAATATGCTCAGTGAAGTGTGCAGCAAATTCCCTGGCCAGGACAATCTCTGGACTTGTCTCCACTTAAGCACATGTGGGACTGGATGTGATGAGTAGTATTCACCATCTGTGTATGATCAGCTAGATGCCAGTCAGCACTGGCATTGCCACCCATGGAGGCTACACAATATACTAATAGAGATGTTTCAACATGGATCCATATCAGGTGCCTTAGAAGTGCTTGTGCTATTAATCTGTAAATGTAATCATTTCATGTATGCCACATACACTGTTGCAACAATATATCTTGAGTGAACTGGAAACCTCTAAAAGGATGTACTAACTTTTCCTGGCAGTGTATATTTTTGCTGAGGAAAAGCTACAATCAAGATCTACTGGATGTTTCTTGCAAGTTGCAAGCATTGTATTCAGTGTTGCATCAAGGAATGCCGTATCTGCTGTGTATGCACTAGTCTACTCCTCACACCATGTCTGGTGGTATCAGTTACAGTCGAAACAGAAGAGTTAAAACAGGTCTCATAAATAAATCAGAGTAGTTTATTGCATCATCTAGCACTTAAGACTGGTTGCTCACAGTTGTGCACCAAGTCAAACTGACCCCCCAGGGGGCTCGCCACTCTTTGGTGGGTTCGTGCTTGGCTACCATGGGGCCCCAGCCTTTGCAGCATTTTGCTTCTTCCGTCCTGCATGTCTATCCTCTTGCTATTCTTTTTCCCTTCCTTTGGGGAATTTGTCTGGGGTATTACTGGGAATGTTCTGCATTCTGTCACTGATGAGTGAACAGTCTCACCTTTGTTTATAGCTCCCTTTTCGTTTCTTTGTTTCCCTTCTCCTCTCATTCCTCTGCTTCGGTGTTCGAGGATACTCTTTTTCTTCTTCTTCCCTGTGCGCTCTTGAAGGCTGGCAAACATGTCTAACGCATGACAGGTGACTGAGTAACGCGTAATTCCCAGTCCTGGGCCGACAGATAGGGTTCGCACGTACCCCCAATACAGTCCAGGCCCAGGGAGGGGTGATTGCCTGAGCTTTAACCTTCCCAAATTGCTGATTGGTCCCTCTGTAAGATGTTCAGGAGGTGTGATGTGAGACGTGATCAGTCACTTAAGGCGGGTGCGCCCCCTTGTGACGGGGGCCCCCAGTTGGAAGGAGCATGCCATCACAGACACTGGCAATCGTGGGGGATTTCCTCACGATGAGTTGATCATCTTCCCACTCAACATCTACAAAACATAAATGTAATGAGGCTAATGATTCAAAGACCCTTCCCGCTGCACCACAGTTCCTCGTGGTCTCACATACTGAAGACGGTCAGTCCTCCGCCATGGTAAATCCGTTTATTATTCAGAGAGGTGTAGATACAATTGCTGGTCCTGTGAAATCCTGCTCTCATTTACAGAATGGCACTTTGCTTTTGGAGACCAATTCTGATCCTTAAGCACAACAACTGCTTGCTGCCTTGCTTCTCCATGGTTAACTTGTTCATGTCGAGGTCCATAGAACTTTGAATTACTCCTATGGTGTAATTTACACCAGGCTGCTCGACGGTCTGAGGCCGAAATCCAATCTTACCTTTCTGATCAGGGTGTCACTGCTGTGCATCATGTAACGAAAAAGGTAGAAACTTCCTTAGTGCCCACCTGCACACTCTGTCTCACCTTTGATAGAATGGTGCTTCTGTCCAAGCTCAAACAGGCTATGAAATTATCACCATCCGGCCATACATTCTGAACCCAATGGGCTGCTTCCAGTGTCATCATTTTAACCACACTAGAACGTCTTGTCAATACCCAGCCACATGTCACCTGTGGCAGGGATGTACACGAGGGTGATTGTCCACCTTCTCCCCGCTGTATCAACTGCAATGGCGACCATGCTGCCTCCTCTCAGGATTGTCCCATGTATCTTAATGAGCGAGATGTTCAAAGAGATCCGGATAAAGGAAAAGGTGTCATATCCCGTCACTTGCAAGTTACTGCCTAGTCGAAAAACCTGCGTTCTCCCATCTGGTACCTATAGTTCTGTTCTTGTTACCCTTGCTCCATGAAGGACATGGCAATGCAGACATATGACCTCCAATTCAGCTCTGAGGTTATGAAATCGCCCAGTGTTGAGGTAGCATCACCATTGCCCCTTCCAGCTGTGCTGCAACAAGCCGTCAAACTCTCGCCTCAAGAGGCAAAGCCACCAGCTTCACAACCAGTAGGCTGCAAAGTACAGAAGGAGTACTCCCGTGAAGACTTCCTCTATCCCTCCTGCCAAACACCACCCGAGTCTTCATCTAACAGGAAAGCCTCGAAGAAGTTCACCAAAGGCAAACGGTCTTCTCCTACACAAACTCGTCGATCTTCTTTGATGGTGTCGCCACATGTTACCTTAGCCTGGCCAGCCTCCGTGTCGCCGCTCCACACCAACAACTGTTTTTCAGTGTTGGACTCTGCAGACCAGCCGCACAAGCAAGCTGATGCTTCTGTGGACCCCGTGGAGCAGGATCTTCTTGCTTTTGTGTCCTGTAGTAGCACATCTTCCCCAGCTGTCACTTCGCAGTCGCCGAGGTGACACTCTACATCTCTTCATCATCATTACTCTCCCCCAATGGAACATTCATAGCCTTTGGTCCCACAAAGAGGATTTACGGCTGCTTTTAGTGTTGCAGCGTCCCCTTGCACTCTGCCTTCAGGAAACGAAATTGCGCCCTCACGACTGCTTTGAGCGTTTACGTTTCTTACCGATTCCTTTTGATCTTCCTCCTGAGGTTGACATTCCATCTCATGGGGGCGTCATGCCGCTCATACAGGATGACATTCATAGTCAACCCATCTCCCTGAACTTCCTGACTACCAATCTTCAAGCTGTTGCTGTTTGCCTTTTCCTGCCCCACCTGACTTTTTCCCTTGGTACCATATACATCCCTGCATTATTAGCTGTCCCCAGGGCAGACTTACTTCAACTTATTGGTCAGCTACCTCCCCTCTTTTTGCTACTCGATGACTTTAATGCACATCATCCCCTTCGGGATTTTCCCAGGACCTGCCAGAGAGGTGCCCTCTTGGCTGACCTTCTTAACCAACTTAAACTATTCTGCTTGAACATTGGAGCACTCCCTTTCCTTGCCGACTCCTCGCACACCTATTTCCATTTGGACGTCTCCTTGTGCACTGCCCAGCTTGCCCCTAATCTTGAGTGGTCCGTTCTGACACCTACTCAAGCAACCATGTCCCGTGTGCTATCTATTTGCTGACTCCTACCCCATCTGCATGCACGCCTAAATGGCAGCTTCCTAAGGCTCACTGGCAGCTTTACTCTTCCCTGGCGACCTGTGAAAAACAAGATTTCCTCAGTTCTGATGACCAGATGGAAAATCTCACAAACATTATCCTTACTGCTGCAGAGCATTCAATCCCCTGCACTTCCTCTTTACCACATTGTGTTCCAGTCCCTTGGTGGACTGAGGCATGCTGCAGTGTGATTCACACACTGAGATGTGCTCTCCGCTTTTTTAACTGCCACGCTATGCGGGCAAACTGCATTCATTATAAACAGATCCGTATAAAGTGTGGTCGTGTTCCTCGGGATAGCAAAAGAGCTAGCTGGATTTTGTTCACTAGTTCTTTTAAGAGTTCCACACATTCCTCTGTTATGTTCGTTGCGGAAGTTCCAAGCTCTTCCCACTATCGCCCTGCCTTCCTCAATCGGAAACGAGTGGAGGCGACTCGGGCAATACCCTTCTCTTCTCTGAATTGTGAGAGCTACAATGCCGCCTTTACTATGAGGGAGCTAGATCATGCTCTCAGTTCATCCTGATCCTCTGCCCCTGGGCCAGACGCCATACACATTCAGATGTTGTAGCACCTTCTTCTTGTGAGCAAGCACTTTCTGCTTAACATGTACAGCCGCATCTGGGCAGAGGGCACATTTCCAGGACGCTGGTGTGAAGCCACCATCATACCCATACCAAAGCCCAGTCAAGACAAAAACCTTCCTTCTAGCTACCACCCCATCTCTCTTACCAGCTGCATTTGTGAGGTGATGGAACATATGAGTCATGCCCGGTTGGTGTGGTGGCTACAGTCTCGCCATTCACTAACAAATGCACAGTGTGGACTTAAGAGCACAGCATTTTGCAGTTGACCATCTTGTTACTTTGTCCACCTATGTCATGAATGGTTTTCTGCAGAAATCCCAGACTGTGGCTGTGTTTTTCAAATTGAAGAAGGCCTACGACACCTGCTGGAGAACTGGTCTTTATACTCTTTATACGTGGGGCTTCCTTGGGCATCTGCCCTGTTTTCTTTGGGCATTTTTACAAGACCGAGTTTTCAAGGTGCATGTGGGTTCTGCCTTGTCGGACACCTTTATCCAGGAAAATAGTGTGCTCAGGGTTACGTCCCGAGTGTCGCCCTCTTTGCTATCGCCATTAACACTATAATGGTCTTTCTCCCACTGGGCATCTCGGGCTCCCTTTTTGTTGACTATTTTGCCATCTATTGCAGTTCTCCACAGACATGTCTCACTGAGTGGCATCTTCAGCACTGTCTTGGTTGTCTTTACTCCTGGAGCATCGACAATGACTTTCGCTTTTGCACTGGCAAAACCGCCTGTATGAATTTCTGGCAGCGCATATGGTTTCTCTCACCATCTCTCCATCTTGGGCCTGTTGCCTTTCCATTCATTGAAACTACAACATTCCTGGGGCTCATGCTCGATAGGAAACACTCTTGGTCCTCCCACATATCTTACCTGGCAGCCCTCTGTATGTGGTCCCTCAATGGCTTTTCATGGGTGCCGATCAAGCCACCCTCCTCCATTTGTACTGGTCTTTAGTCCGTTCGAAACTTGACTATGGTTGGTTTGTTTATGCATCTGCATGCCCATCCTTCTTACACTGGCTCAACTCTACCCACCATCGTGGCATCTGTTTGGCCATGGGTGCCTTTTACACTAGCCCAGTGGAGTCTGTAAGAAGTTGCTGAACTACCACTGTCTTACCGCCATGACTTTCTTCTAAGCAGTTATGCATGCAGTTTGTCTGCCATGTGTGTCCACCCACCCACCCAATGCCTCCTCCTTTGATGATTCCTTTGATTGTGAGTATGGGGCTCGTGGACTCGTGTCTCCTCTCTGTTACTTCATGGAGTCCACTTTGGGCACTTCTTACGGCAGCTTAACTTCACACTACCTGCAACATTTCTGGTGGGTGTGAACCCTTCACCTCTTTGGCTTTGTGAAGCAGCCCATGTTAACCTTGGCCTTCATTTGCTTCCTAAGGACACTACTGCAGCCATGGTCTATTGCCTTCACTGTCAAGACATTTGCATGGAACTTTGCGATTGTACCTTTGTATACACTGATGGCTCTTAGGCTGACCATGGGGTTGGGTGTACCTTAGTCATTGGCACCCGTCTCTTGATATCGGCTTCCAGCACACTCCTCAGTATTTACAGCTGAGCTCTTTGCCCTGCATCAGGCCACGGAATACATCTGGCGACACAGGCGTTTCAATTGCGTCCTCTGCTCACTCACTCGGTGCCTTTCAATGTCAATGCACGCTGTACACTGATCATCCCTTAGTGCAGTGGGTCCAGGAAAACTGTCACTTGCTCACTCTTCGTGGAACCAGTGTCATGTTTCAGTGGGTTCCTGGTCATGTTGGTCTGGCAGGAAATGAGACTGCTGATGCTGCTGCCAAGGCTGCAGGCCTCGTACCTCAGCCTGCAAGTACCTATATTCCTTCTGATGATCTCTGCATTGGCATCTGTCAGGAGGTGGTGTCCGTTGGGCATCATCAATGGTCCTACCATTATGGGAATAAGCTTTGGCTTATTAAGCCTTGCTCAGCACCTTGGATGACCACCTATCAGCCCTCCTGCTGGGAGGAGGTTAATTTAACTTGGCTGCATATTGAGCACTGCCTTTTTAGCCATCGTCCTTTGCTAAGTGGCACTACTCCACCACTTTGTGTATATTATGCCCAAATTTTAACTGTCTGTCACTTCCTGATGGACTGCCCGTTTTTTTAACCATTTAGTTTCAGCTTGGGTTTGCCATCTGATTTATCAGCCATTTTAGCGAATGACGCGCGGGCTGTCGAACAAGTTTTACTTTTTGTCTGCTGAATCAATATGGTGAAGGACATTTAATTTTTAGTTTTGGACCTCCATTTCTGTATGGTGTCTTTTTTAGCCCTTTTTCCACATACCTGTTTTTAGCTATCTTCTTTTCTATCGATTGGGACTGACATACAGTCACTTAACTCCTCTCTGTATTCATGTTCTATAGATTTGACTTGGACGCATATGACCTCAGTTGTTTTTTGTGCCCTAAAGCAAAACAAAACAGAACTGGACTGAAACAGTCACAAAGTAAGTAGTTCAGGTACTGTTGCTTGCTGCCAGTAATGCAACTGGCTACTACATCTCTGTATGATGGAGGGGTTCATCTTGTAATGCACTGTTTTTACAAAATAGGTTTATGTCTCTAAACTGTTGTTTTATTATTACATGTATAATAATAATAATAATAATAATAATAAACCCAGTGGAGGCCTGGGAAAAGAATAGGCCTCCGGTATGTTCTGCCAGTCGTAAAAGGCGACGAAAAGAACAAACCACTAATGTGGCTAACCCCCCTTTTAGTGTGATTAGTTGGTTCAGGACAGAACTAAAGAAGCCTCGGACAAGTGCCGTCATGGTCGGGGACGACGCTTGAACCCTATGCCCGCCCACAATGGTAACGACACTGCTAGCCAACGAGAAAATGATTTAAATCCAAATAGAGGTGTTTTGCAGGATATGCTTCCTGCAACCACCCTAGAAGGAAAACAAAGACAGAGGATGAGATGGTCAGATGAAGTTAATCGACACCTCATGTTCTGTTATTACCGAGCAACAAACCTAGGAACCAACACAACTGGATACAGATCACAAGTATACACAACATTTATTACCAGATACCCAGAATTAAAATTTTTAACAGAACGACTAGCTGATCATATCCGTGTAATAATGAAAAATAACAGGATACCCCAGTCAGAATTAGAAAACATAAAACAACAAGTACAACAAATACTGGAACAAAATAATGTGCAATCAGAAGAAGAAGAAAATACAGTAATGGACTCAAACATCCCAGAGCAAACAAACAAGGAACAACACGCATTAATTAAACAATCAGAGGAAAACTAAATCTTAAGACAGCCACCAGAACAAGCACAAATAGAACACGAAGTGACACACATGTTAGATATAGAAGAAAAATTTCAGCTGACATATATAGAATACAAAGACAGAAATACAGACATTAGACCATTCTCGCATAGACCGCCAAATAACCCACAAGTCGAAACAACAATAAAAACTAACAACACAATCATACACAACAAAATAAATGAAAACACAACTATGGAAGAGTTAAAACTACTGGTTTATATAGGAGCACTCACTACACTAAATATACACACTAGGCAGAGATCAGAACCAACCAACACACAGAAGAAACCCACAAAACCAGCATGGCAACACAGGCTACAGATCAGAATGGAAGAACTGAGAAATGACATCGGACAGCTAACACAATTTATAAGAAATGAAATGTCAGAAAAAAAACGAAAAAGGTTAGGTAAAATCTCACAACAAGACGCGATAGAGCAATTAGATGAAAAGAAACAGAAATTACAAGCATTGGCCAAACGACTTAGAAGATACAAAAAAAGTGAAAATAGAAGGAAACAAAACCAAACATTCAACACAAACCAAAAGAAATTTTACCAGACAATAGATAACACACACATTAAAATAGACAATCCACCAAACATAACAGACATGGAACACTTCTGGAGCAACATATGGTCAAACCCGGTAAAACATAACAGGCATGCACGGTGGATACAAGCAGAAACAGACACATACAAGATGATACCACAAATGCCTGAAGTGATAATTTTGCAACATGAAGTCACCCAAGCAATTAATTCTACTCACAACTGGAAAGCCCCTGGGAAAGATAAAATAGCAAATTTCTGGCTAAAGAAGTTCACCTCAACACATTCACATCTAACTAAATTATTTAACAGTTACATTGCAGACCCATACACATTCCCTGATACACTTACACATGGAATAATTTATCTGAAACCTAAAGATCAAGCAGACACAGCAAACCCAGCTAAATATCACCCCATAACATGCCTACCAACAATATACAAAATATTAACTTCAGTCATTACACAGAAATTAATGACACATACAACACAGAACAAAATTATAAATGAAGAACAAAAAGGCTGCTGCAAAGGAGCACGAGGATGTAAAGAGCAACTGATAACAGATGCAGAGGTGACATATCAAGCTAAAACTAAACAAAGGTCACTACACTATGCATACATTGATTACCAGAAAGCTTTTGATAGTGTACCCCACTCATGGTTACTACAAAATTGGAAATATACAAAGTAGATCCTAAATTGATACAGTTACTAAACATAGTAATGAAAAATTGGAAAACCACACTTAATATCCAGACAAATTCAAATAATATCACATCACAGCCAATACAGATTAAGCGTGGAATATACCAAGGAGACTCATTAAGTCCTTTCTGGTTCTGCCTTGCTCTGAACCCACTATCCAACATGCTAAATAATACAAATTATGGATACAATATTACTGGAACATACCCACACAAAATCACACATCTGCTATACATGGATGATCTAAAACTACTGGCAGCAACAAATCAACAAATCAACCAATTACTAAAGAGAACAGAAGTATTCAGCAATGATATAAATATGGCTTTTGGAACAGACAAATGTAAGAAAAATAGCATAGTCAAGGGAAAACACACTAAACAAGAAGATTACGTATTGGATAACCACAGCGAGTGCATAGAAGCGATGGAAAAAACAGATGCCTATAAATATCTAGGATACAGAAAAAAATAGGAATAGATAATACA
Organism: Schistocerca nitens; assembly: GCF_023898315.1. Taxonomy (NCBI): domain Eukaryota; kingdom Metazoa; phylum Arthropoda; class Insecta; order Orthoptera; family Acrididae; genus Schistocerca; species Schistocerca nitens. Next base: position 297,300,666 of record NC_064618.1, on the reverse strand, counting down.
AATATTAAAGAAGAACTAAAAGAGAAATACAAAGACTAAGCAAAATTCTGAAAACAGAATCGACAGCAAGAAACAAGACAAAAGCTATAAATATCTATGCTATACCAATATTGACCTACTCATTTGGAGTAGTGAAATGGAGTAACACAGACCTAGAAGCACTCAATACACTTACACGATCACAATGCCACAAATATAGAATACATCACATACATTCAGCAACAGAAAGATTCACATTAAGCAGAAAGGAAGGAGAAAGGAGATTTATCGACATAAAAAACCTACATTATGGACTGGTAGAAAATTTAAGAAAATTTTTTATAGAACGAGCAGAAATCAGCAAAATACACAAAGCAATTACTCATATAAATACATCGGCTACACCATTGCAATTTCATAACCACTTCTACAACCCTTTACATCACATAACATCAACAGATACGAAGAAAGTAAATTGGAAAAAGAAAATACTACATGGCAAGCACCCCTATCGTCTAACACAGCCACACATCGATCAAAACGCACCCAACACATGGGTAGGAAAAGGCGATATATACAGTGAGACGGAAGGATTCATGATTGCAATACAGGATCAAACAATAAACACCAGATATTACAGCAAGCATATTATTAAAGATCCCAATACCATAACACATAAATGCAGACTTTGCAAACAACAAATAGAAACAGTAGATCACATCACAAGCGGATGTACAATACTAGCAAATACAGAATATATATATATATATATATATATATATATATATATATATATGGTGAGTCACCTAATGTTACCGCTGGATATATTTCGTAAACATCAAATACTGACGAACCGATTCCACAGACCGAACGTGAGGAGAGGGGCTAGTGTAACTGTTTAATACAAACCATACAAAAATGCACGGAAGTATGTTTTTTAACACAAACCTAAGTTTTTTTAAATGGAACCATGTTAGTTTTGTTAGCACATCTGAACATATAAACAAATACGTAATCAGTGCCGTTTGTTGCGTTGTAAAATGTTAATTACATCGGGAGATATTGTAACCTAAAGTTGACGCTTGAAACCTCCGACGTTCAGTTGCGTGTTGTAACAAACACGGGCCACGGTCGGCGAGCAGCATCTGCAGGGACATGTTTACGATGACGACCGTGTTTACGAGTGTGGCTGTAGTGCACTGTTGTGGTTTGGTCTAGCTGTCGCAGACTGAGTCAAAGTAGTGTCATGCGCATACTGCATCGTCACCGCTTTCACCCGTTTCATGTGTCATTACATCAGCAATTACATGGTGATGACTTTAATCATCGAGTGCAATTCTGTCAATGGCCATTAACAGAGAATGCGTTGCAGTTCTACCTGTTTACCGATGAAGCGGGTTTCACAAACCACGGGGCAGTGAATTTACGGAACATGCATTACTGGTCCGTGGACAATCCTCGCTGGCTCGGACAGGTAGAACGACAGCGACCGTGGACTGTAAAAGTATGGTGCGGAATCATTGGCGGCCACCTTATTAGTCCTCACTTCATTGCAGGGGCCCAAACAGCTGCAACATACATCGAGTTTCTACAGAATGATCTGCCAACGTTGCTCGAAAATGTCCCACTGGAAACGCGTCGACGTATGTGGTATCAGCATGATGGTGCACCTGCACATTCCGCAATTAACACTAGGCTGATCCTTGACAGGATGTTCGACGGGCGTTTCGTAGAACGTGGAGGACGCATAAATTGGCCAGCCCGTTCTCCTGATCTTACATCTCTGGACTTCTTTCTGTGGGGTACGTTAAACGAGAATGTGTACCGTGATGTGCCTACAACCCCAGAGGATATGAAACAACGTATTGTGGCAGCCTGCGGCGACATTACACCAGATGTACTGCGGCGTGTACGACATTCATTACGCCAGAGATTGCAATTGTGTGCAGAAAATGATGGCCACCACATTGAACATCTATTGGCCTGACATGTCGGGACACACTCTATTCCACTCCGTAATTGAAAACGGAAACCACGCGTGTACGTGTACCTCACCCCTCATGGTAATGCACATGTGCGTCAGTGAAAAAGACCAATAAAAAGGTATTAGCATGTGGACGTAATGTGCTGTTCCAGTCTCTTCTGTAACTAAGGTCCATCACCGTTCCGTTTGGATCCCTACGTAATTCGGTGCTCTCCGATACACACGATCGAACAGCGGAGGAGTGGTACTCAAACGTCAGCTTTAGGTTACTATATCTCCGGATGTAATTAACATTTTACAATGCAAAAAACGGCACTGATTACGTATTTGTTTATATGTTCAGATGTGCTAACAAAACTAACGGGGTTCCATTTAAAAAAACGTAGGTTTGTGTTAAAAAACATACTTCCGTGCAGTTTTTTATGGTTTGTATTAACCAATTACACTAGCCCCTCTCCTCACGTTCGGTCTGGGGAATCGATTCGTCAGTATTTGATGTGGTTTACGAAATATATCCAGCGGTAATGTTAGGTGACTCACCCTGTATATACAGGGTTAGTACAAAGGATTGAAGCGATTTCACAGCTCTACAATAACTTTATTATTTGAGATACACTCCTGGAAATTGAAATAAGAACACCGTGAATTCATTGTCCCAGGAAGGGGAAACTTTATTGACACATTCCTGGGGTCAGATACATCACATGATCACACTGACAGAACCACAGGCACATAGACACAGGCAACAGAGCATGCACAATGTCGGCACTAGTACAGTGTATATCCACCTTTCGCAGCAATGCAGGCTGCTATTCTCCCATGGAGACGATCGTAGAGATGCTGGATGTAGTCCTGTGGAACGGCTTGCCATGCCATTTCCACCTGGCGCCTCAGTTGGACCAGTGTTCGTGCCGGACGTGCAGACCGCGTGAGACGACGCTCCATCCAGTCCCAAACATGCTCAATGGGGGACAGATCCGGAGATCTTGCTGGCCAGGGTAGTTGACTTACACATTCTAGAGCACGTTGGGTGGCACGGGATACATGCGGACGTGCATTGTCCTGTTGGAACAGCAAGTTCCCTTGCCGGTCGAGGAATGGTAGAACGATGGGTTCGATGACGGTTTGGATGTACCGTGCACTATTCAGTGTCTCCTCGACGATCACCAGTGGTGTACGGCCAGTGTAGGAGATCGCTCCCCACACCATGATGCCGGGTGTTGGCCCTGTGTGCCTCGGTCGTATGCAGTCCTGATTGTGGCGCTCACCTGCACGGCGCCAAACACGCATACGACCATCATTGGCACCAAGGCAGAAGCGACTCTCATCGCTGAAGACGACACGTCTCCATTCGTCCCTCCATTCACGCCTGTCGCGACACCACTGGAGGCGGGCTGCACGATGTTGGGGCGTGAGCGGAAGACGGCCTAACGGTGTGCGGGACCGTAGCCCAGCTTCATGGAGACGGTTGCGAATGGTCCTCGCCGATACCCCAGGAGCAACAGTGTCCCTAATTTGCTGGGAAGTGGTGGTGCGGTCCCCTACGGCACTGCGTAGGATCCCACGGTCTTGGCGTGCATCCGTGCGTCGCTGCGGTCCGGTCCCAGGTCGACGGGCACGTGCACCTTCCGCCGACCACTGGCGACAACATCGATGTACTGTGGAGACTTCACGCCCCACGTGTTGAGCAATTCGGCGGTACGTCCACCCGGCCTCCCGCATGCCCACTATACGCCCTCGCTCAAAGTCCGTCAACTGCACATACGGTTCACGTCCACGCTGTCGCGGCATGCTACCAGTGTTAAAGACTGCGATGGAGCTCCGTATGCCACGGCAAACTGGCTGACACTGACGGCGGCGGTGCACAAATGCTGCGCAGCTAGCGCCATTCGACGGCCAACACCGCGGTTCCTGGTGTGTCCGCTGTGCCGTGCGTGTGATCATTGCTTGTACAGCCCTCTCGCAGTGTCCGGAGCAAGTATGGTGGGTCTGACACACCGGTGTCAATGTGTTCTTTTTTCCATTTCCAGGAGTGTATTTTCAAAATGCTTTGCACACACATACAAAAACTCAAAAAGTTTTTTTAGGCATTCACAAATGTTCGATATGTGCCCCTTTAGTGATTCGGCAGACATCAAGCCGATAATCAGGTTCCTCCCACACTCGGCGCAGCATGTCCCCATCAATGAGCTCGAAAGCATCGTTGATGCGTGCTCGCAGTTCTGGCACGTTTCTTGGTTTAAACACTGAATCTTTCACATAACCCCACAGAAAGAAATCGCATGGGGTTAAGTCAGGAGAGCGTGGAGGCCATGACATTAATTGCTGATCATGATCTCCACCACGACCGATCCATCGGTTTTCCAATCTCCTGTTTAAGAAATGCCGAACGTCATGATGGAAGTGCGGTGGAGCACCATCCTGTTGAAAGATGAAGTCGGCGCTGTCGGCCTCCAATTGTGGCATGAGCCAATTTTCCAGCATGTCCAGATACACGTGTCCTGTAACGTTTTTTTCACAGAAGAAAAAGGGGCCGTAAACTTTAAACCGTGAGATTGCACAAAACACGTTAACTTTTTGTGAATTGCGAATTTGCTGCACGAATGCGTGAGGATTCTCTACCGCCCAGATTCGCACATTGTGTCTGTTCACTTCACCATTAAGAAAAAATGTTGCTTCATCACTGGAAACAAGTTTCGCATAGAACGCATCCTCTTCCATGAGCTGTTGCAACCGCGCCGAAAATTCAAAGCGTTTGACTTTGTCATCGGGTGTCAGGGCTTGTAGCAATTGTAAACGGTAAGGCTTCTGCTTTAGCCTTTTCCGCAAGATTTTCCGAACCGTCGGCTGTGGTACGTTTAGCTCCCTGCTTGCTTTATTCGTCGACTTCCGCGGGCTACGCGTGAAACTTGCCCGCACGCGTTCAACCGTTTCTTCGCTCACTGCAGGCCGACTCGTTGATTTCCCCTTACAGAGGCATCCAGAAGCTTTAAACCGTGCATACCATCGCCGAATGGAGTTAGCAGTTGGTGGATCTTTGTTGAACTTCGTGCTGAAGTATCGTTGTACTGTTATGACTGACTGATGTGAGTGCATTTCAAGCACGACATATGCTTTCTCGGCTCCTGTCGCCATTTTGTCTCACTGCGTTCTCGAGCGCTCTGGCGGCAGAAAGCTGAAGTGCGGCTTCAGCCGAACAAAACTTTATGAGTTTTTCTACGTATCTGTAGTGTGTCGTGACCATATGTCAATGAATGGAGCTACAGTGAATTTATGAAATCGCTTCAATCATTTGTAATAGCCCTGTATATATGGTGTTTATTAATGAATATCGAGGATTTAACGCTTTATAACATTTATTACACAAAACTTACAGTTTTAAATGATATGTCAAATGAAAGAGCAACTCATACAGTTTTACCAAGAACCTTATAAATATTCAATGTGAGCACCATTTGTCACACGGCACACATCAAGCCTATAGCCGAGTTCTTCCCAAACGTTGATATGTGTGTCTTCAGTGATTGTAGCAACAGCTTCTTCAATCCGGTTTCTTAATTCAGGGAGGTCTGCTGGTAGCGGAGGCACGTACACACGATCCTTGATGAAGACTCAAAGGAAAAAATCGCATGGTGTTAGGTAGGGTGAACGTGGAGGCCATGCAAAGCAAGCCCTGTCATTGGGCGCCTTGCCGCCTATCCAGCGCTTGGGCTATAGACTTGATGTGTGCCGTGTGACAAACGGTGCTCACATTGAACATTTGTAAGGTTCTTGGTAAAACTGTATGAGTTGCTCTTCCATTTGACATATCATTTATAACTGTAAGTTTATATATATATATATATATATATATATATATATATATATATATATATATATATATATATTGTGGTGTCACCGCTAGACACCACACTTGCTAGGTGGTAACTTAAATCGGCCGCGGTCCTGTAGTACATGTCGGACCCGCGTGTCGCCACTGTGTAATCGCAATCCTAGCGCCACCACATGGCAGGTCACAAGATACGGAATAGACCTCGCCCCAGTTGTACGGACGACATAGCTTGCGACCAGACCTACCAAGTCTTCCTCTCATTTGCCGAGAGACTGATAGAATAGCCTTCAGCTTATTCCATAGCTACTACCTAGCAAGGCGCCATGTGTATCAGTGCTTATAGCTTACTACTATTCAAGAGATGTATTCCAACAAGAGAATAAAGTTAAGTATATTATTCCAGCTACGTACTGTTCTTCTTATTCATTAATAAGTCTCATGTTCCAGTACTTCACGCCCGTCTGCGTTAGTTTAGCGTGCACTTTCAGCCACTTCGATCTACAAGGTGTTGGCCCAGCTGCCGACACATCATATATATACTCCTGGAAATGGAAAAAAGAACACATTGACACCGGTGTGTCAGACCCACCATACTTGCTCCGGACACTGCGAGAGGGCTGTACAAGCAATGATCACACGCACGGCACAGCGGACACACCAGGAACCGCGGTGTTGGCCGTCGAATGGCGGTAGCTGCGCAGCATTTGTGCACCGCCGCCGTCAGTGTCAGCCAGTTTGCCGTGGCATAAGGAGCTCCATCGCAGTCTTTAACACTGGTAGCATGCCGCGACAGCGTGGACGTGAACCGTATGTGCAGTTGACGGACTTTGAGCGAGGGCGTATAGTGGGCATGCGGGAGGCCGGGTGGACGTACCGCCGAATTGCTCAACACGTGGGGCGTGAGGTCTCCACAGTACATCGATGTTGTCGCCAGTGGTCGGCGGAAGGTGCACGTGCCCGTCGACCTGGGACCGGACCGCAGCGACGCACGGATGCACGCCAAGACCGTAGGATCCTACGCAGTGCCGTAGGGGACCGCACCGCCACTTCCCAGCAAATTAGGGACACTGTTGCTCCTGGGGTATCGGCGAGGACCATTCGCAACCGTCTCCATGAAGCTGGGCTACGGTCCCGCACACCGTTAGGCCGTCTTCCGCTCACGCCCCAACATCGTGCAGCCCGCCTCCAGTGGTGTCGCGACAGGCGTGAATGGAGGGACGAATGGAGACGTGTCGTCTTCAGCGATGAGAGTCGCTTCTGCCTTGGTGCCAATGATGGTCGTATGCGTGTTTGGCGCCGTGCAGGTGAGCGCCACAATCAGGACTGCATACGACCGAGGCACACAGGGCCAACACCCGGCATCATGGTGTGGGGAGCGATCTCCTACACTGGCCGTACACCACTGGTGATCGTCGAGGGGACACTGAATAGTGCACGGTACATCCAAACCGTCATCGAACCCATCGTTCTACCATTCCTAGACCGGCAAGGGAACTTGCTGTTCCAACAGGACAATGCACGTCCGCATGTATCCCGTGCCACCCAACGTGCTCTAGAAGGTGTAAGTCAACTACCCTGGCCAGCAAGATCTCCGGATCTGTCCCCCATTGAGCATGTTTGGGACTTGATGAAGCGTCGTCTCACGCGGTCTGCACGTCCAGCACGAACGCTGGTCCAACTGAGGCGCCAGGTGGAAATGGCATGGCAAGCCGTTCCACAGGACTACATCCAGCATCTCTACGATCGTCTCCATGGGAGAATAGCAGCCTGCATTGCTGCGAAAGGTGGATATACACTGTACTAGTGCCGACATTGTGCATGCTCTGTTGCCTGTGTCTATGTGCCTGTGGTTCTGTCAGTGTGATCATGTGATGTATCTGACCCCAGGAATGTGTCAATAAAGTTTCCCCTTCCTGGGACAATGAATTCACGGTGTTCTTATTTCAATTTCCAGGAGTGTATCTCAAATAATAAAGTTATTGTAGAGCTGTGAAATCGCTTCAATCCTATATATATATATATATTTTTGTCTCACCTGCGGGTCATTAGGAGCATTTTCTCTGGCGTTTCGGCAGATATTTACAGTTTCGTGTTTGCAAGGTGTTGCTGGAGTCAGCCCAGGCTAATTCTGCTCATCACGTCTCACATACGACGCCCAGCGTCGACTGAAAACATCGGATTGTTTCACATTACAAAGAAAATGAGTTTTAAATCGTAATTTTATGTGATCAGTCGATAGAGTAGTCTCAAATTAGTCCAGTGCGTTATTCGTTTTACTGGTAAGTGTTGACAGGCATAGTAAAATATGTGAAATTTGTACTCCAGTAGCGACTCAGCACCGCTTCTGCATCTCGATAGCAATTGGTGTTCTACTGTTCATGTTAAGATGATGATGTTTGGTTTTGTGGGGCGCTCAACTGCATGGTTATCAGCAGCCGTACAAATTCCCAACCTTTGCTCAGCCCAGTCTTGCCACTTTCATGAGTGATGATGAAATGACAGGGGCAACACAAACACCCAGACATCTCGTGGCAGGTGAAAATCCCTCACCCCGCCGGGAATCGAACCCGGTACCCCGTGCTCAGGAAGTGAGACCACGAGCTACGGACTTCCTGTTAAGACACATTGATAAAATCAATATCGCAGTAGACTAATTTGGGACCACTCGATCGAATGGACACGTAAAATTCCACTTTAAAAATAATTTTGTCTGTAACGCGAAACAAACCGATGCTCTCCATCCACACTGGACGTCGCATTAAAGACCTGATGAGCAGCAGTTGTCTGCACTGACCGCTGCTACACGTTGCGAAAACAAATACACAGGCTGATGAGAAACGGTCTGAATAACAAGGTAGGCTCTGCTGAGAAATAATTGTTAAGAAAAATAAAAATTCAATGCGTTGCGCCGTTTCCGAGTTAATTAATACTGAAGTCAGCCAATCAAGGCGTTGCACGCACAAATTCAAGCAGACCGCCAGATACAATTAGTATCAACTGTTCTCCTAGCGTGGAAGATTGTGCACGAGACTACTCAGCCATTGGCTCCAGTTCTATCCTTACTATCGTCTCGTGTCCACTTTTTGTATCGCTCCCTTGTTTGGTTATAGGAAACCAAAATAAGAACGTTTGGCGACACCGTCTCTGACGGGCCGCTTAAATTTGCGTGTGCAGTGGTCAAGTTTCGTGTAAACCGCAGTTTATCATTTCGAGTGAAACTTAAGTCGCGTGTGCAGTCGATGAATGCTACAACACATTCTTATGCAACAATAAGTGTAACGGCGTAAAGTCAGCGCCGACACGTCAGTCGGAAACGACAGAGAAGAGAAGGCTGTGAGAAGAGGTCAGCCAATCGCACGCTGACCGACCTTCCTCCAGGACGACAACGCGACAGCAGCGGCCTCTAAAGGAAGACGACATAACCGCCGCCCCTAACTGGTGGCAGCCACTACTACGTTAGCGGACGCATTGTAGCCTCTTCATGAGCAATCTCTACGTAGCACAGTAGAGATCAGCAGTCACTGCAGTTCAGCTGAGAGATTTTTGTTAGTAGCGGTCGCTATGACCAGAAGTGTTGCCTGTGTTTGTCTATTCTGAAGAAGATTGATTATTCTGTTTGTTGCCGTTTGCTTGCAAAACATCTGTGTGATTGCATTTGTGGATGATCATGTGTAAAGGACGACAAGAATTGTCAGATCAAAGTTAAGTATTTGTACTTGTCTTGTCGTAATAAAACTCATTAATACAAGTTATTTGATTGTTTGCCTAGCGAAATGAGTGTGCAGGATTCCTAGACACAACAACATGGCGACGAGATGTACGAATAACATGGTGCCAACGATATAGGAACAATAACATAGTGACAGCCTGTTCACACTTCGAACCCAGAGGTACCAGCTGCCACAGATTGTCTCTGATTTGTTTTGTTGTGGGCTTTTGTGTTTTTCCGGCACCTTAATTCTGCCTTGAAATCAGAATTATATTAATATCTTCAACTGCTGACATGCGTTGATATATATCAAAGGGGACAAGTGAAAATGTGCGCCCCGACCGGGACTCGAACCCGGGATCTCCTGCTTACATGGCAGACGCTCTATCCATCTAAGTCACCGAAGGAGCAGAGGATAGCGCGACTGCAGGGACAATCTCGCGCACGCCTCCCGCGAGACCCACATTCTCACCTTGTATGTCCACTCACTACATTCGTAGTGTCCCACCCCAACACACTCATTACTCATGGAAGACATTCTTACCAAGTCCCGTAAGAGTTAGAGGAATATGTGTGCATCCGCAAAGAAGAAGAAGGTCATGGCCGGTATTGCCAGAACTACACTGCTGCCCACCGTAAATGCAACACCCTGAAGGAAGCATCCGAATCAAGTGAAATTTACACCATGGGTTTGCAGCGATGAGATATGCAACTGATTAGAATTTCAGCGCAGACGCACATCACGCGCGCCTGTGGCGCCACCTCATAGCGCCATTTAAGGCTTGGCGATTTCGACGAGTGTACGTTCGGCACGTGTGTTTACCTTGTGGTTGTTTCACAAGACGATCAGTTATGCCTCGTAGACAACAGCGAACATCGTTTGATCAAGTATCCGAGTTCGACAGAGGAAGGATAGTCGCTTACCGAGATTGTGGATTATCATACAGAGAAATCGCTAGTCGTGCTGGACGAAACCAAACAACTGTAATGCGGATATGTGACCGTTGGATGCAGGAGGGTACGACGGACCGACGTGGTCGATCGCATTCACCTCGGTGCACCACTGCACGTGCTGATAGGCAAATTGTGCGCATGGCAGTGACGGATCGCTCAGTGACATCCCGAACCATAGCACAGCACATTGCGTCTGTAACGCATCATCCAGTGTCTGCGCGTACCATTGGACGCCGTTTACAGCAGAGTGGTCTGTCTGCAAGACGTCCATTGCTTCGTCTACCATTGACGCAGAACCACAGACGTCTCCGTCGCCAATGGTGTGATGACAGACGGATGTGGACGGCAGAATGGAATGACGTTGTCTTTACTGACGAGGCACGCTTCTGTCTGCAGCACCACGATGGTCGGATTCGAGTGTGGAGACACCGTGGAGAGAGGATGCTGGACAGCTGCATTATGCACCGCCACACTGGTCTTGCACCGGGTATTATGGTATGGGGCGGTTTGGATATTACTCTCGCACGCCTCTAGTACGCATTGCCGGTACTTTAAATAGCCGGTGCTACATATCAGAGGTGCTGGAGCCAGTTGTCCTTCCTTACCTTCAGGGCTCGGCCACAGCCATATCTCAACAGGATAATGCGCGACCACACGTGGCACGCATTTTCCAAAGGTTCTTCGTCAATAACCAGATTGAATTGCTTCCCTGGCCGGCTCGCTCTCCGAATCTTTCGCCGATAGAAAACATGTGGTCCATGGTTGCTCAACGAGTGACCCAGATTACATCCCCAGCTGCCACACCAGATGATCTTTGGCAATGTGTGGAAGCTGCTTGGGCTGCTGTACCCCAGGAACACATTCAACGTCTCTTTGACTCAATGCCGAGACGTGTGGCAGCGGTGATCTCCAACAATGGCGGCTACTCTGGCTACTGATTCTGGCAGGAACCACATGTCACAGACGTCTGTAAACGTAATCATTTGATACTTGGTCAACATGTTATCTACAAAATAAATTTTGTTGTGCTACCTCTGGTCTTTCTTGGTGTTGCATTTACGGTGGCCAGCAGTGTATATTGATATGGATACGGTGTCTGTCCTTTCGGACATGTTTACATGTTTTACCAGTGTCTCTTATAGTGTTTTTTTCTATTCAGCGTTTTCAGGTGGGTCTCACAGAAATTTTCTTTGGTTGTGTGCTTATTTTTATTGCTTGCATTGTCTGTTTATTGCACTTGCCTATTCCAAAATGAGCAACCAACATCTTGCACTTCCTGTCTAGGTGCTCAGCTACAACTGATAGATACAACACAGCTAAAACAGATGTTTCAATTTCAGATGCAGCAGACTGCATCCCTTCTAAACATGGTACAATAGTTACTGGCCAACCAAGCAACAAATGCAGTGCGACCACCTGACCAACATATAACAACTATAGCTCCAAGTACCATACCACCTTTTCGCCAGTTTAACGAAAAAGAATAGGAATGGCTCGAGTGGTTGCAACAGTATGAAGCATCATCATTGCTCACAATGTATTATCATGTACTGTGAAACTACATTACTTTTTGTCAATGGTAGGAAGTGCTGTCTTTTGCCTCATTCAGAAATTGTTTCCTAATGCCACACTGATCAGGTTGCAGATTCTCTAACTAACTATTATGATAACAAGTGAATGTGGTGGCAGCTAGGTACCAATTCTTTCGTTGCAAGAAACGGTCAGAAAAACGTATCACGAGTGGGTAACAGATTTGCAGGGTATGACAAGGCAACACAAATTCAAATGTGCTTGTGATGCTTTATATTCAGATGTTATGTTGCATGATGCGATCGTGTACAATGTAACTGATGTCAAACTTAGAGAAAAGATTCTGAATCAGTCAGATCCATCATTTCATCACGTAGTGCAAATTCTAGATCAGTATGATGCAGGCGCGGTGGTGGACACCAATTTGTCAGGTTGAGTCGTCCCTTGCTCACGAGTGGCCCAGTAGGCAGCAACAGCATGCAGCCGGCCGGGGTGGCCGAGCAGTTGTATGCGCTACAGTCTGGAACCGTACGACCGCTACAGTCGCAGGTTCGAATCCTGCCTGGGGCATGGGTGTGTGTGATGTCCTTAGGTTAGTTAGGTTTAAGTAGCTCTAAGTTCTAGGGAACTGATGACTTCAGAAGTTAAGTCCCATAGTGCTCAGAGACATTTGAACCATTTTCAACAACATACACGCGCCAAGCCGTGTAAACAGTTTTCTAAACAGATGGCTAAATAAGTGAATAGAATTAAGCCATGCCCTTGGTGCTATTCATGGCACAAACGCCTAGATTGCCCAGCCAGACAAAAACAGTGTTATGCTCATGGCAAGAAAGGTCACGTACAATCCGTATATTTGCAACAGAACAAACATAAGACTTCTGCTTCCTTATTTGCATCCTTTATCTGTGTGGGATATGATGTAATCAATGCAGTGTATTCAAAACTAGCAAGCAAACAGTTTCTTCAGTGCTATTCCAGTCCAACAAACGTTTTATTCATTTGCATCTTAGTCGAAAACATGTGAAATTTCAGCTGGACACAGGTGCCTCTGTTACATTGCTGAATCGGAACACATATGAACTGTTAGGCACCCCATGCCTGTCTAAAACTAGCATGCACCCGACGGCTTATAATGAACAAGACATTCCCGTTCTCGGAAAATGTACTTTGCCTGTCATGTGTCACTTGCATACGCGAACTGTGACTTTCACTGTGCTACAGTCACGTGATTGTGAGAAAATATCTGGCCATGATTCGTTTGATTTGTTTGGCTTTCAAATGCAAGACAATGTGTTGTCAGTGACTGCTTTCATTGCCAAAGACAATGTAGCTAGCTTACTGAAAGTATTCCATGAACTCTTTTCTGAATGTTTAGGCATGGCTAACAACTTTCTTGCACATATTACTATGAAAGACAACGCTCAGCCGAAATTTTGCCGGGCCAGAATTGTTCCCATTGGATTACGGGACAAATTCGTTGCTGAACTTAAAGAATTGCAAGGTAGCCGAGCTATTGGCGCTCATACGAGGTGCATTCAAGTTCTAAGGCCTCAGATTTTTTTTCTAATTAACTACTCACCCGAAATAGGTGAAACTGGCGTTACATCTCGACGTAATCGCCCTGCAGACGTACACATTTTTCACAACGCTGACGCCATGATTCCATGGCAGCGGCGAATGCTTCTCTAGGAGTCTGTTTTGACCACTGAAAAATCGTTGAGGCAATAGCAGCACAGCTGGTGAATGTGCGGCCACGGAGAGTGTCTTTCATTGTTGTAGAAAGCCAAAAGTCACTAGGAGCCAGGTCAGGTGAGTAGGGAGCATGAGGAATCACTTCAAAGTTGTTATCACGAAGAAACTGTTGTGTAACGTTAGCTCGATGTGCGGGTGCGTTGTCTTGGTGAAACACCACACGCGCAGCCCTTTCCGGACGTTTTTGTTGCAGTGCAGGAAGGAATTTGTTCTTCAAAACATTTTCGTAGGATGCACCTGTTACTGTAGTGCCCTTTGGAACGCACTGGATAAGGATTACGCCCTCGCTGTCCCAGAACATGGACACCATCATTTTTTCAGCACTGGCGGTTACCCGAAAGTTTTTTGGTGGTGGTGAATCTGTGTGCTTCCACTGAGCTGTCTGGCGCTTTGTTTCTGGATTGAAAAATGGCATCCACGTCTCATCCATTGTCACAACCGACGTAAAGAAAGTCCCATTCATGCTGTCGTTGTGCGTCAACATTGCTTGGCAACATGCCACACAGGCAGCCATTTGGTCGTCCGTCAGCATTCGTGGCACCCACCTGGATGACACTTTTCGCTTTTTCAGGTCGTCATGCAGGATTGTGTGCACAGAACCCACAGAAATGCCAACTCTGGAGGCGATCCCCCAAAACAATTCTCTCCACTTTCTCGATCATGTCGTTAGACCAGCTTGTGCGAGCCCGAGGTTGTTTTGGTTTGTTGTCACACGATGTTCTGCCTTCATTATACTGTCGCACCCACGAACGCACTTTCAACACATCCATAACTCCATCACCACATGTCTCCTTCAACTGTCGATGAATTTCAATTGGTTTCACACCACGCAAATTCAGAAAACGAATGATTGTACTCTGTTCAAGTAAGGAAAACGTCGCCATTTTAAGTATTTAAAACAGTTCTCATTCTCGCCGCTGGCGGTAAAGTTCCATCTGCCGTACGGTGCTCCCATCTCTGGGACGTATTGACAATGAACGCGGCCTAATTTTAAAACAATGCGCATGTTTCTATCTCTTTCCAGTCCAGAGAAAAAAAAACGGAGGCCTTAGAACTTTAATGCACATCGTACAAGCTAGTCCACTGGTTTTGCTCCTCTCAAACCTTCAGGTCGCATTCACCTCTGTGTTGACTTTAAGTCTACAGTCAACCCACAAACTGTGATTGATACTTATCCATTGCCAAGCCCAGAGGACCTCATGAATAGGTTAGGCGCTGGTGGCTACTTTTCAAAAATTGATTTGCGCGGCGCATGTCTTCAGATACCACTAGATGAGGAATCTCAAAACGTGTGTGTTGTGAACACTCATTGGGATTTGCGTAAATATTTGCGGTTCTGTACCCGTGGTCCAGGGGTAGCGTCTTTGATTCATAATCAAAACGTCTTTGGTCCTGGGTTCGATCCCCGCCACTGCCTAAATTTTGATAAATAATCAGCATTGGTGGCCGAAGACTTCCGGCATAAGAAGTCAGCTTCATTCTGCCAACGGCCTTGTCAAAGACGGCGGAGGAGCGGATAGAGGTTCAGGGCACTCTCTTGTCCTAGGGGTGGGAAACTGCCCCTAAAGGCGGAAGAATCAGCAATGATCAACGACATGAGGATGCAGAAGGCAATGGAAACCACTGCATTAAAGACATGTAACATGTATCCACAGGACATGTGGCCTGTAACTGAAGAAGTGTCATGATGATCTCTCCATTGGCAAAAGATTCCGGTATAGTCCCCCATTCGGATCTTTGGGAGGGGACTGTCAAGGGGGAGGTTACCATGAGAAAAAGATTGAATAATCAACGAAAGGATAACGTTCTACGAGTCGGGGCATGGAATGTCAGAAGCTTGAACGTGGTAGGGAAACTAGAAAATCTGAAAAGGGAAATGCAAAGGCTCAATCTAGATATAGTAGGGGTCAGTGAAGTGAAGTGGAAGGAAGACAAGGATTTCTGGTCAGATGAGTATCGGGTAATATCAACAGCTATAGGATTCGTTATGAATAGGAAGGTAGGGCAGAGGGTGTGTTACTGTGAACAGTTCAGTGACTGGGTAGTCCTAATCAGAATCGACAGCAGACCAACACCGACAACGATAGTGCAGGTATATATGCCGACATCGCAAGCTGAAGATGAACAGATAGAGAAAGTGTATGAGGATATTGAAAGGGTAATGCAGTATGTAAAGGGGGTCGAAAATCTAATAGTCATGGGCGACTGGAATGCAGTTGTAGGGGAAGGAGTAGAAGAAAAGGTTACAGGAGAATATGGGCTTGGGACAAGGAATGAAAGAGGAGAAAGACTAATTGAGTTCGGTAACAAGTTTCAGCTAGTAATAGCGAATACCCTGCTCAAGAATCACAAGAGGAGGAGGTATACTTGGAAAAGGCCGGGAGATACGGGAAGATTCCCATTAGATTACATCATGGTCAGACAGAGATTCCGAAATCAGATACTGGACTGTAAGGCGTACCCAGGAGCAGATATAGACTCAGATCACAATATAGTAGTGATGAAGAGTAGGCTGTAGTTCAAGACATTAGTCAGGAAGAATCAATACGCAAAGAAGTGGGATACGGAAGTACTAAGGAATGACGAGATACGTTTGAAGTTCTCTAACGCTATAGATACAGCAATAAGGAATAGCGCAGTAGGCAGTGCAGTTGAAGAGGAATGGACATCGGCCGGCCGATGTGGCCGAGCGGTTCTAGGCGCTACAGTCTGGGACCGCGCGACCGCTACGGTCGCAGGTTCGAATCCTGCCTCGGGCATGGATGTGTGTGATGTCCTTAGGTTAGTTAGGTTTAAGTAGTTCTAAGTTGTAGGGGACTGATGACCTCAGAAGTTAAGTCCAATAGTGCTCAGAGCCATTTGAACCATTTTGAATGGACATCTCTAAAAAGGGCCATCACAGAAGTTGGGAAGGAAAACATAGGTACAAAGAAGGTAGCTGCGTAGAAACCATGGGTAACAGAAGAAATACTTCAGTTGATTGATGAAAGGAGGAAGTACAAACATGTTCCGGGAAAATCAGGAATACAGAAATACAAGTCGCTGAGGAATGAAATAATTAGGAAGTGTAGGGAAGCTAAGACGAAATGGCTGCAGGAAAAATGTGAAGACATCGAAAAAGATATGATTGTCGGAAGGACAGACTCAGCATACAGGAAAGTCAAAACAACCTTCGGTGGCATTAAAAGCAACGGTGGTATCATTAAGAGTGCAACGGGAATTCCACTGTTAAATGCAGAGGAGAGAGCAAATAGGTGGAAAGAATACATTGAAAGCCTCTATGAGGGTGAAGATTTGTCTGATGTGATAGAAGAAGAAACAGGAGTCGATTTAGAAGAGATAGGTGATCCAGTATTAGAATCGGAATTTAAAAGAGCTTTGGAGGACTTACGGTCAAATAAGGCAGAAGGGACAGATAACATTCCATCAGAATTTCTAAAATCATTGGGGGAAGTGGCAACAAAACGACTATTCACGTTGGTGTGTAGAATATATGAGTCTGGCGACATACCATCTGACTTTCGGAGAAGCATCATCCACAGAATTCCGAAGACGCAAGAGCTGACAAGTGCGAGAATTATCGCACAATCAGCTTAACAGCTCATGCATCGAAGCTGCTTACAAGAATAATATACAGAAGAATGGAAAAGAAAATTGAGAATGCGCTAGGTGACGATCAGTTTGGCTTTAGGAAAAGTAAAGGGACGAGAGAGGCAATTCTGACGTTACGGCTAATAATGGAAGCAAGGCTAAAGAAAAATCAAGACACTTTCATAGGATTTGTCGACCTGGAAAAAGCGTTCGACAATATAAAATGGTGCAAGCTGTTCGAGATTCTGAAAAAAAGTAGGGGTAAGCTATAGGGAGAGACGGGTCATATACAATATGTACAACAACCAAGAGGGAATAATAAGAGTGGACGATCAAGAACGAAGTGCTCGTATTAAGAAGGGTGTAAGACAAGGCTGTAGCCTTTCGCCCCTACTCTTCAATCTGTACATCGAGGAAGCAATGATGGAAATAAAAGAAAGGTTCAGGAGTGTAATTAAAATACAAGGTGATAGGGTATCAGTGATACGGTTCGCTGATGACATTGCTCTCCTGAGTGAAAGTGAAGACTAATTAAATGATCTGCTGAACGGAATGAACAGTCTAATGAGTACACAGTATGGTTTGAGAGTAAATCGGAGAAAGACGAAGGTAATGAGAAGTAGTAGAAATGAGAACAGCGAGAAACTTAACATCAGGATTGATGGTCACATTGTCAATGAAGTTAAAGAATTCTGCTACTTAGGCAGTAAAATAACCAATGACAGACGGAGGAAGGAGGACATCAAAAGCAGAATCGCTATGGCAAAAAAGGCATTTCTGGCCAAGAGAAGTCTACTAATATCAAATACCGGCCTTAATTTGAGGAAGAAATTTCTGAGGATGTACGTCTGGAGTACAGCATTGTATGGTAGTGAAACATGGACTGTGGGAAAACCGGAACAGAAGAGAATCGAAGCATTTGAGATGTGGTGCTATAGACGAATGTTGAAAATTAAGTGGACTGATAAGGTAAGGAATGAGGAGGTTCTACGCAGAATCGGAGAGGAAAGGAATATGTGTAAAACACTGATAAGGGGAATGGAAAGGATGATAGGGCATCTGCTAAGACATGAGGGAATGACTTCCATGGTACTAGAGGGAGCTGTAGAGGGCAAAAACTGTAGAGGAAGACAGAGATTGGAATACGTCAAGCAAATAATTGAGGACATAGGTTGCAAGTGCTACTCTGAGATGAAGAGGTTAGCACAGGAAAGGAATTCGTGGCGGGCCGCATCAAACCAGTCAGTAGACTGATGAAAAAAAAAAGGTACTCTAGGTCTAGGGAAGGGTGCCCCTTACGTCGCTGCAGAGCTCGCCGACGCTCTTTAATTGCCTCAGCGACTTCCGGCGACCACCAAGGAACTGCCTTTCGCCAGGGGCACCCTAGAGAATGAGGGATCGCGTTTTCCGCAACAGAAATTGTCGTTGTAGTCACTTGCTCGATCACAACATCGATGGCACCATGTAGGGAGGAAAGGAATTCGTGGCGGGCCGCATCAAACCAGTCAGTAGACTGATGACAAAATATATATATATATATATATATATATATTTGCGTTTGCCTTTTGGCAGTGCTTCCACACCCGCCATTTTCTTGGTATTTGGAACAGCTGACTGCTCAAATACCAAACTGTTAAAACTATTTGGACGATATTGTCGTAGCAGTTCGTACATCTGAAGAACACATTGTAAATTTGCATGCTTTGTTTCGCGTGTTATCTGATGCAGAACTAAAGTGTAGACTGAACAAGTGTGACATTTTAAAACCTGAGTTGCAGTATCTTGGTCACGTCATAAACAGTAAAGGTGTATATCCTCTTCAGTCACATTTGTTAGACATACGTGACCTGCCAGTTCCTCACAATGTCACAGAATTGCAGTCAGTCTTAAGGAAAATGAACTATTATCTTCGGTTCATACCGAATGCTGCAAAAATCGCAGCTCCCTTACATCGCTTGCGTCGTAAGGACGTCCCCTTTGGTTGGACAGATGAAGCTTTTCAAAAACTTCAAGATGCATAGCTCAGTGATCGAT
Organism: Schistocerca nitens; assembly: GCF_023898315.1. Lineage (NCBI taxonomy): Eukaryota > Metazoa > Arthropoda > Insecta > Orthoptera > Acrididae > Schistocerca > Schistocerca nitens. The sequence goes on along the minus strand of NC_064618.1, from coordinate 297,281,298 downwards.
GCTTGGTTCACTTTAATCCTGACAGATCAGTTGTGTTGCAAGTTGACGCTCCCTTTTACGGGACCGGTGCAGTGCTCTCTCACAGATTTGGTAATAGAGACAGGTCTATTGCTTTCGCATCTAAAGTGTTGTCCAAAGCTCAGTGTAACTATTCACAAATAGAGAAAGAGGTATTGGCTATAGTGTATGATGTCACCAAAGTCCACCACTATTTATATGGCAGAAAATTCTACTTAGTAACAGATCACAAGCCACTGCAGTCCTTGTTTCATTCGATGAAGCCGGTTCCCGTACGAACTACGCAACAATTGCAAAGCTGGGTTTTCTTGTTGTCTCAATGCCAGTACGGGATTGTGTATCGTCCGACAGCTGAGCATGGTAATGCGGAAGCACTTTTATGTCTTTCAGTTGGCCTTGATAGAGACTTTGACGCTTCTGCTACATCTTGTCACGTCTATGCTCACGATTCTGAATTGCTTCATTCCTTTCGTCTGAACTATAGGAAAATTGCACAGGCCACGGAATCTGATTCAGATTTGAGCATTTTGCTAAAATACATATAGCACAATCCATTAAATTTCGGGCATGCAGCCGCGCAAATAAAATTTCTTCTACTGATATTTCGGCCGCGTATCGTCCGGCCATCTTCAGAGCGAGTCACAAGAATGGATTATTCATTACGCCGCGAGAAGTTGAAAATGCACATACATATAGCACATCTTGGCCTCGCTCATTGCATAGCATAAAGAACTCTGTAGTTCGCCGATACTTTGCACGTCGGCACAGCCTCGCTATACAGGAAAGTGTGGTTCTTGTTCAAAATGACAGTGGACAGTCACGTGCGTTGATCCCCAGAGCTATTCAAGAAGTGTTGCAGTTACTTCACCAAGGACACTGGGGGATTGTTTGTACGAAACAGTTAGCGCGTCGACACTGTACTTGGCAGGGTACGGACATCCAAATAGAACAGTGACGTCACAGTCTCACGCATGTGCGGAAAATCTGTCCGCTCCGCCACAAAAATTCTTTGCTTGGCCTAAGTCGCACTTGCCATGGCAACGTGTGCACATAAACTTTGCGGGTTCTTTTTGGAACATTCTTGGTTGATTGTGGTTGACTCTTGTAGTAAGTTTCCTTTTGCTGTGCCAATGAACTCGACAACGTCACGTAGCACAGTTCAGGTGCAGTCCTCTACTTTTTGCCTTGGAGGTTGCCAGAAGTCATAGTGTCGGACAACGGCTCTCAGTTCACGTCAAAAGAATTTGAAACATTCTTTGAACACAAAGCCATACAGCATCTGACTAGTGCACCGTCCCATCCACAGTCAAACGGCGAAGCGGAACGTTTTCTCTGAACTTCAAGCAGCAGATGGCCAAACTTCGCACCGCACACACCATGGATCAAGCAAGCATTGCATCTGTTTCTCACCTCCTGGACCATCGCCGGCGGAACTGCTGCATGGCCGCCGCGATCGGACACTGCTCCACCATCTCCACCCTTCTTAGTATCCGGGGCTGAAGGAAGGCCGTGAGTATCTCTTCGCGCCGCATGATACTGTGTTTTTCAGGGTTTTTAGCGGCAGCATGCGGTGGACGCGAGGCGAGATCCTTCGTCGACTTGGCGCATGCATGTATCTCATTTCAGGCCCAGACAGATTGCAGCGCCGACATCACAATCAAATTCCCCACTGTCATGAAGAAGGTGATCCTTCTGTATCTCTTCCCGCAGATTCACGGATCCCGAGGATAGCGCGGCCACAGCAGCCGCCAGAGGGTGTCACCACGACACCGCGGGACGACCCCATGGAGCTGGAGCCTTCGCCTCCTCCGCCTCCTCTCGTCCTACCGATGGAGCTGGACCCGCCCACGCCGCAGCGGCCGACGCCTTCTGCATCGTGATATGGGTCTCAGGAGGTGACGCGTACCCTTCTGGCAAGGCCGTTGGCATACATACATTACACCACTGAAATTACGTACGAATATATATGCAGCCTTGCGCTGTTTATGTTCTTGACTGATATTTAGGTCTGGTCTGGGTGCAGCAGGTTCCTTCAGTTCCGTCCCACGCTCCTGTACCAAATTTTTGCCTAATAAATCGCCCAATGTACTCGAAGTATGCACCCTTATTTGCAAGAAAATAAAACTCACAAGAACTCAGGCACCATACATTCACAAAAAGAAACTTGCTAATTCTTTCTTTCGTTTTTTTCTTTCGCTCACGCCATAGTCCCGCAGCGATCGCAGGGTCGGCGTGGTTACAACGGATTTGCCAGTGTTAGTGTTAGGGATGGCCGGATGCCCTTCCTGCCGCCATCCCGTACCCCCCAGGACGGAGTCAGTGTACCCCAACTGTCTGCGTCTAGTGTAAATCGTGAAATAGTGCGGACGTGTGTCAAATGTCTGCGACGCGTGTAACTGAAGCGGAACGTGGGGTCCATCCCGGTATTCACCTAGCGGGATGTGGAAAACCGCCTAAAAACCACATCCAGGCTGGCCGGCACACCGGCCCTCGTCGTTAATCCGCTGGTCGGATTCGATCCGGGGCCGGCGCGCCTACCCGAGTCCAGGAAGCAGCGCGTTAGCGCGCTTGGCTACCTTGGCGGGTAAAAAGAAACTTTGATAACGCACTTTAAACTTTGCCGTCAGCAAGCAAGGGAAACTGAAGGTAACGGAACATGTTTCATACGTGTATTTCTCTAATCATTTGTCAAGTCCCATTTGGTGGTGCTATTTATATTACCGTTTTATAGTGCACTCCGGTGAGACATTTACAGACTTAGTATCTGCGATTGCTGGCTTTCTCGGCGTATTTCAGCTGTGAAATATTCACGGCTTTTCAGCCGAGTAGCATCGTCTTCTAGTCGCAACGTTTCAGTGGATTCCATCACCTTCAGGCGATGATGATGATGGATACGCAACCCATTGAAACGTTGCGGCTAGAAGACGACGCCACTCGGCTGATAACCCGTGAAGATTTCAAAACTTAGTATCTGTTTCCTACAGGAGATACAATTGCCATTGCCAGAAACAAATGGTTACAAACATATCAAGTCATAGTAGACACATACAGCGACATGGATTCGATAGTGAAGGTTCAGACACTCTGTTGATTCCATTTCGATGTAAGCAGTGGGATGTAAATGTCATTTGGTGTTGGTAGAATACGCTTAGGAAGAACGAACAGAATCTCTAAGAGGCCCATAGGGGCTATATACTCTGCAGAAGACTTGCCCCCCAAACAATTTCAAGACGCAGCCTCAAGAATAGCAACTATCTGCAATTACTCGATATAACACTGACTGACGTTATTATTTAAAACTCTGTGCGAATAATTCAAAATGCAGCCTGTTAAATTAAATTTTGTGACTTTCAATAATCGTTTTGGAGCAGCTCCTTAAACCTTTAACAACTTTATACCTTCACCGCTTTGCCTGCTGAAATGATTTACAAGCAAGCAAGATATATTCCTACATGTTCACTGGAGTTGCTGGAATAACGCAACAGACACCATCTTTTATTCATGCCCAAAGACTAAAGCCCACAGGAGTTATATCAGGACACTAAGCAGGCCAGTACACTGTTCCTCCACGACCAATCTACATGGCAGGATACCTTCAGTTCAGAACACGACTTGCACGCAGTACACTATGTACTGGACATCCATCATGTTGGTACCCCTGGGTACCTGCATTGTTTGCTGTTTCAGGAGATTGAAAGTAAATTTTGTGCTACGTTTTTAGTAACGTCATGTCCACTTGAGTGGTACACTATGACAGCGTTTTGAGCTCGTCGTGAGGCGAGGAAGTGGATTACCAAATGAACAATGTAGGTTGTTAAATTTAAAAAAGATTTACTGCTGTTCGTATTTTCGTAATGTGTGTGTATACATAATGACCTATGAGTAATTGAATGAGTGTTGAAAAATAAGAAGGAAAATCTGATCTGTGGAGGCCTGTAAGCGTGCGTTGTGGGGAAAATCAACTTGACGCACGATACAATCACAAACAGAGCTCAACTTAGGTGAAGCTGCGCCATTGAAAGATTCCAGAAATTTTTTTCTTTACAGATTTTGGGAATTTTGTAATTTGTAAGGTCTGTTTAATTAAAATGAACCGTTATTGAAAAATATTGCTTAAATGAGCAATATAAACGAAAAATATTACAATAAACGAGATGTATCACTGTAGTACGTACATTACAAATAATTGTTGTGAACTCTCTAAAAAATCTGAAACCAAAACAAAATCTGTGTCTTATTGTTTATGGTAGAGACTTTATTTTAGTACGATGTATAACAAAGAACAGATTTTACAAGTGCTGAGACTACATTTCTTCGCAAGAAACGATTTTTTAATATAACTTTTCTTTCCACTGTTTTTGAACGAAGGAAACTCACTACTTACGTCACTGAAGGCAAATTTAGCAGCTGTGTCTTATCATCATTTTTAATTCGTTGAAACTGAGTTGACAAGATGCAGCAGTTACTGGAACTGTCATAAACATCTATAAAGATATTTCGATGTTTGGATAAGCATCTTGTAATCCATAAAAAAACCTTCAAAATATCCAGATGGGAACCTCTTCCTATCGGAATTTAAAAGCTGTGTTTCGTTAACTATTTCAACTAAATCGATAGTTCTGCTATATTTCGCATGAAAATCTGCTGTAATTTTTTTCAAAATACCTAATATACAGTGCTCTGGTTATGGCGTTCCCAACAGTAAATTAATGTGAGATTTGTTATGTGTAAGGTCTACTGCCCAGTTTACTTGCACTGTATGAAATGCTTTGAAGCATCTGTGATTAAACAGCTTCATTCCAGTTCTCAGTTGGCAGAAATCAGCGAGACCCGGAGGTCTTCGTTCATATAGTATACTTGCTTCGGCACTCGCTCGCTAACCTTTAGTATACTACAATATCACAGCCAGCGTTACCAACCTTCAGAAACGAAATAAGCTAAATGATCCTACAATAAAGGGCCAGAAAAAGGCTGACATAAAACAAAGTTTATTATTGTGGAATTTATTTTTTGCAATGCTTTTTCTGCAATATCCGTGTCAAATATCAGCCCATTTTTAAACAAGGGTATTTTGACGTAAGACATATGTTGAAATAAAAATGTTCATATTAGTTTACTTCGTTCGGCTTTCTTTTTCTCACAGAAAAAAAATATAAATGACGTGTCTGCTAGGTATTTATACGACCAACTTCACAATATCTGCACTGTTATATTACATCATTTCTTACATAGTAGTATTACATTATTTCTTACACTTAAGTAACTATTGCAGTTAATAGAAGTTCACTGTTCTTCTCTTCAGTTGGGTCGCTGGAATATTGTTTATTTCAAGTGTATGATTTCTGTCTGATTCATACTGCATAAAGCAAAGTCTGCTTTGCTTAGAACTGCTTCTTTTATTATTGCGAAGTTGCTGTACTTCGCTGTTGTCAGCTAGTTACGTTTTTGGTCTTGAGCGTGCTGGTGAGCCAGGACACACACCCACATGGCTTTAGTTGTCTTTTTGTGCTTTTTACTTCTTTCTAGTAATACATTGTCACAAGGTATTAAAGAATGTCTTGAAATGTTAATTCAGTGTTACAATTTTACTTTATGTTAGTAAGTTACGTTTCATATTCCATGGATAGATCGTAATGATGTGCACGAGTGGCCGAGCGGTTCTAGGCGCTGCAGTCTGGAACCGCGAGACCGCTACGGTCGCAGGTTCGAATCCTGCCTCGGGCATGGATGTGTGTGGTGTCCTTAGGTTAGTTAGGTTTAACTAGTTCCAAGTTCTAGGGGACTAATGACCTCAGAAGTTGAGTCCCGTAGTGCTCAGAGCCATTTTTTGATGTGCACGATAGATCGTAATGATGTGGAACGAGTCATTTTACAGTGACATCGCAAATTAGATACGTATGGTTACAATCTGAACATATCTAACTTTTTTAAAAAAATAAAAAAGATGTACAGATGCTGTGAGTTAGTCTTACCCATCATCTTTTACACAGTACATTAATAGAAATTCTTCTACGAAATAGAAACAGTTGTCAAAGAGAAACTTTCTCAGTTTCTTTTCAAATTTTAGTTCGCTGCCTGTCAGGTATTTTACATCAATGGATAAGGGATCGAAATTTTTTGTTGCAGCCTTGAGCACCCCTTTTTGTGCTAATGTTTCCTTAATGTGGAGTAATAAATGTCATTTTTCCTTCTGGTACATCATAATCCCTTTTGAACTGTAGTGGATCATTTACGATACACTCCATGACGGAATAAATATTGGGCCAAACAGATGGAAGTCGGAAGGTGCGATATCCGGGCTGTAGGGTGGATGAGGAAGAACGTCCAATGAAGTTTTTGATCTCCCCTCGGAGACCCTTTAAGCAGATGTCTACAAGATGATTGTGGGTATGCGCCACATATTATTCTTACAGCGCGTTTTTGCACACTGAAGACATTCTTTCTTAAAGATGAGTTATCCCAGAAAATTATTCCGTGTGACATTATCGAATGAAAATATAGAAAATACGCCAGCTTACTGATTTGACTCTCCCCAAGATTTGCGATGATTCTAAGTGCAAACGTTGCTGAACTAATTTGTTCAAGGAGTTCCAAAATGAGCTTTTTCCAGTTTAAATTCTCATCCCTTAAACTTTTGAAGTTTTCACCCTATTTATTATTTCCTCGCCATGTGTTTCACTTATTATTGTTGTAGTATCCCTAGTGTGCAGATCTGAATATGTTGTCTATTTTCAAAACTGAGGGTGAGATCATTCGCAGAAAACCACTCAATGATACGTTTAAGAACTTTTAATATTTCTTCTGTTTCTGTATGCATGCCTGGATTGATAACTATACTAGTGTCATCTACAAAAATAACCAATTCTGATTGTTGTATATTAGACGGAAGATCATTTACAAACATCAGGAACAATAGTGGGACTAAGACTGAGCATTGCTGAACACCATACGTGATTTCTCGGTAGTCAGATTTACGTCCCCTGATTATATTGGTGGAATTAATAAGTACTATTTTCTGCTTTCTTTTGGTTGCGTATGACATTATAAATTGTTGGCTGTGCCATCAATCCCATAAAACTTCAATTTATCTAGGAGCTGTGATTCACACAGTCAAATTCCTTAGATAGATCGCAGAAAATATCAACCAGCGCTATTTTATTATTTAATGGTTGTAAAATCAGATTAGTGAATATGTAAATGGCATTCTCAGTAGAGCAAACCTTTGATACCCGATCTGGGATTTTCTGAGGATATTACTGTTGCTAAGGTGAGATCTTGGTATTCTAGACTACATCACCTTCTCAAAAATGTTGGGAAATGATATGAGCAGTGAAACAGGTCGTTAGTTATTGACATCTCTCTTACCACCTTTCTAAAGAAGGGGTTTAACAACAACATATTTCAATCTCCCTGGAAAAGTGACTTGAGTTAGTGATGCATTACATATTTTAGATAAGACCAGGCTTATTATATGGGAACGAATCTTTAGTACTCTATTGCAAACAACATCAAAACCAAATGAGTTTTTATTTTTGAGACAATGTATAATTTTCTTAATTTCAGAAAGAGAAGCTGGTGATACATTCATATGATTGAATTTTATGAGAGTTACTTTTCCAACATACTGCTGTGATTTTTCTCTAGAAATGTTTGTCCCTATACTTTCTACTATAGTTAAGACATGATTATTAAATATGTTTGCTACCCATGACTCATCATGTATAGCCCTCACATTCAATTCAACAGTGATGTTATCTCGTTCTGTGACTGGTTGTTCGGTCTCTTGTTTCACTACATTCCATATAGCCTCAAGTCTGTAGTCGGAATAACTGATTTCTGACATTATATGCATGTTCCTTAGTAATTTCGAGTAGTTTTGTAGTATGTAACTACTGCAGGATCTCTACTTGTTCTTGCCAAAAGAGACATATCTCTTTTACTTTCACAAGATACTTTAATCCCTCTAGTGATCCATGTGTTTTTTTTTTTTTTACATGGCTGTTTAGTGTCCTATCTGATTAGCTTACGTGGAAATCAGTTTTCAAATACTGATATGAGTTTATCAAGGAACAGATTAAATTTTATGTTAGCGTTTGTTTCATTATAAATTTCAACCCAGGCCGTTTCCTGTAAACTGTTCTTGAAAACATTTCGTCCTGGGTCATTAATTATTCTAAATCATTTCCAGTCAGGAGTATCCATACTCTAAGCCACTATGTTATTTTGTCCTAATTAATTGTGCATTATAGTCAGAGAGAGTATTTGTTGCTGGGTAAACAGCTATTCTCTTACTCTGAGCTTCACCAAAGAAAAATATGGATTTTAATTCTTTCCTGCAGTCAAGAAAAAAGTCAGAAAAAAGCCAAATGATTGTGAAAAAAGCCATACTTCAGGACCCGAACTAACTCGATCATTAGCTTGCAGAATAGTATTAAAAAGTAACCAAAATTAGCTCTAAGAAAGCTGATTTGGCAACAGTGATCATAACGAAGAACAACAAAATCTCCATTGTTAAACATGAGCTAGCTGTGTAGGTGACAGCTGTGCGAATCATGTGCACTGTTGGACACGTACCAATATGATGCTAATTCTACGAAATGACACAGTGACAACAGCATGTGTGTACAGTCGCAAACCGAAAGAAATGCTTCTTCTCGCAGGCAGAGGATAGAAACGTTAAGTGGTAGGAAAACAAGTGTGAAACTCCAGGTTAATTCTTAACCGACTTTCTTTCATGTCATTTTTTCGGTCCGTTTTTGCACGCCATCTGTGACTGCGCCCTTGGCGGGTACCTATGTTGCCATGGTCTCGGTACGGCCCTGATCATATGTCTTTGTGGGAAAGGCTTATGGATTTAAACCGATTGTTCTTTTGGTTGTCTACTTATTTCGGTCTTACGTAAGGTGTGAAAGGTAACACCGGTAATACGGATCAAGCAGTTGTATTCAAGGAGAAGCTAGGGACACGCTTCGCTTACTGGGAACTGACGTCAAAGTTTTTTTTTTTAATTCTGAGACGTTACTTAGCGAGTAATTTATAATTTCGCCAGTGCTTTGCTTAAAAACGTACCAAGTGAGGTATCTGACGGCAAGAGCGTCAACGACGTAATATGGAAGGAAGTCTTACGCCAAGTGTACAAAATAATTACTTATTACGAAAACTCAAAGATACACTCCTGGAAATTGAAATAAGAACACCGTGAATTCATTGTCCCAGGAAGGGGAAACTTTATTGACACATTCCTGGGGTCAGATACATCACATGATCACACTGACAGAACCACAGGCACATAGACACAGGCAACAGAGCATGCACAATGTCGGCACTAGTACAGTGTATATCCACCTTTCGCAGCAATGCAGGCTGCTATTCTCCCATGGAGACGATCGTAGAGATGCTGGATGTAGTCCTGTGGAACGGCTTGCCATGCCATTTCCACCTGGCGCCTCAGTTGGACCAGCGTTCGTGCTGGACGTGCAGACCGCGTGAGACGACGCTTCATCCAGTCCCAAACATGCTCAATGGGGGACAGATCCGGAGATCTTGCTGGCCAGGGTAGTTGACTTACACCTTCTAGAGCACGTTGGGTGGCACGGGATACATGCGGACGTGCATTGTCCTGTTGGAACAGCACGTTCCCTTGCCGGTCTAGGAATGGTAGAACGATGGGTTCGATGACGGTTTGGATGTACCGTGCACTATTCAGTGTCCCCTCGACGATCACCAGTGGTGTACGGCCAGTGTAGGAGATCGCTCCCCACACCATGATGCCGGGTGTTGGCCCTGTGTGCCTCGGTCGTATGCAGTCCTGATTGTGGCGCTCACCTGCGCGGCGCCAAACACGCATACGACCATCATTGGCACCAAGGCAGAAGCGACTCTCATCGCTGAAGACGACACGTCTCCATTCGTCCCTCCATTCACGCCTGTCGCGACACCACTGGAGGCGGGCTGCACGATGTTGGGGCGTGAGCGGAAGACGGCCTAACGGTGTGCGGGACCGTAGCCCAGCTTCATGGAGACGGTTGCGAATGGTCCTCGCCGATACCCCAGGAGCAACAGTGTCCCTAATTTGCTGGGAAGTGGCGGTGCGGTCCCCTACGGCACTGCGTAGGATCCTACGGTCTTGGCGTGCATCCGTGCGTCGCTGCGGTCCGGTCCCAGGTCGACGGGCACGTGCACCTTCCGCCGACCACTGGCGACAGCATCGATGTACTGTGGAGACCTCACGCCCCACGTGTCGAGCAATTCGGCGGTACGTCCACCCGGCCTCCCGCATGCCCACTATACGCCCTCGCTCAAAGTCCGTCAACTGCACATACGGTTCACGTCCACGCTGTCGCGGCATGCTACCAGTGTTAAAGACTGCGATGGAGCTCCGTATGCCACGGCAAACTGGCTGACACTGACGGCGGCGGTGCACAAATGCTGCGCAGCTAGCGCCATTCGACGGCCAACATCGCGGTTCCTGGTGTGTCCGCTGTGCCGTGCGTGTGATCATTGCTTGTACAGCTCTCTCGCAGTGTCCGGAGCAAGTATGGTGGGTCTGACACACCGGTGTCAATGTGTTCTTTTTTCCATTTCCAGGAGTGTATATGATCTAAATACCGTACTACATGTTGCTGAGTGCTTGAAAATGGCCTTTGTGCCGAAACAGGCATAGAGCCAATGAAAATAAAGTCACAATAACAACTGCTACACAAAGGGGCGTTTTGGCTTAATGTACACATGACGTCAAAATGATGTATCACTCGATGCGAAGACGCCAAGGCAATGATACATTGAAGATATATCACAAACACGTGACCCTTTTTTTTCCTTGTTGTCATTTGTTCACCTTATACAAAGGCGGGCTGGCAGCGGATACATCTACTCCGCTCTTCAGCCACAAGCATTACAATAATAGAGAAAAAGGAGACAGAAAAGCAACAAATCTCTGGTTAAAAAACAGGAGATACAATAAATAAAAAACATGAAGCCGTTCACACTCGACGAAAACACACGAAAAACTGTCGGCACGGCACACAAACACTGACGAATGAGACGGTACAAGTGAACGAGGAGCGTGGTGGCGAAAAACACTAAATCAGAATCACGACGGCACAGACACTAAACTGATGGCGATGATCTCCGGGCACGTCACCCTTGGTACCGTTTCTTATAATTAAATGTCAGTTAATGACACATCGACGGTAAAAAGCTTCAAGAGATATTAAGTGTCGTGTATCTTAACGTAGTGGTTAAGGATGTGCATTATGGAGTTCAAGAAAGTACGAGGGGCGTTCTATAAGTAATGCAATATCTTTTCCTGGGCCAATTTCGATTGAAGAAATGCGGAATTCGTTGTGAGACATCGTGGAATATTCCCGCTTCAGCCCCAATAGTTTAAATGAAGTTCCAGTAGGTGGCGGCGCTATATACAACATTCAAAACGGCGCCTGTAACGGAGGGGCGTTGCAAGCAGAGAGCTGTCATCCAGTTTCTTTTGACGGAGCGCAGATATTCATAGGTAGTTGCAGAACGTGTAAGGAGACCTGGCAGTGAACAAAAGCACGATGAGTAGCTGGGAAAGGCGTCTATCATCAACACAGCAAGGTCGCGCAAACCTCTCCGATCTTTCGTGTGCCGGCTGGCCACACACAGCTGTGACTCCTGCAGTGTTGGAACGTGCGGACACTCTCATTCGAGTGAACGACGAATCAGTCAAACACCTCGCTGCACAACTGGAGGTCCCACTCGTTCACAGTTTGGAGTACTCAAACCCTCTTGGGTTCCTCGCCGCCTAACAGAAGAGCATAAAGGGCAGTAGAGGACCATCAGTGCGGAGTTGCTTGCACGTTACGAGGATGATCATCATAATTTCTTGTCGAACATCGTCATAGGCGATAAAACAAGGTTCATCACTTCGAACCGGAACAAAACAGAAATCATATAGTGGCGCAATAACACCTCTGCTCCGAAGCAAATGTTCATAACCGCACCCTCAGCTGTTAAAGTCATGATGACGGTCTTCTGGGACTTTGAAGGGGTTATTCTGTTTGATATCCTTCCTCATGGTACAACGATTAGCTCTGAAGTGTATTGTTCTACTCTCAGGAAACTGAAGAAACGATGTCAGCATGTTCGTCGGCACAAACATGCAAACGAACTTCTCCTTCTCTCTGACAATTCAAGACCACACACAAGTCTGCCCATCCTAGAGTAGCTCACAAAACTTCATTGGGAGTTCTTCCTCATTCACCATACAGCCCGGATCACTTCCAACTGTTTGGCTCAATGAAGCCGTGAAGGCTCTGCGGGAAGCAGTACATGGAAGATGGGGACGTTATTAATGCAACAGAAACAAGGTGTTGACTGTGTCGTCGACCAGTAGTGTGTTACCATTCGTGCATACAGGCGCTCGCTGTAAGTTGACGTGAGGCTGTCGCACGGAACGGCGATTATGTTGAAAAACAGGGTTTTGTAGCCAAAACGGAGGGGCGGGGGGGGGGGGGGGGGGGGAAGCATTTGGTGTATTGGAATCCTGAATAAAACCAACCTGCTTTCAGAAAAAGAAAGTATGGCATTACTTAGTGAACGCTCCTCGTAGATTGGCATCCTGCTTCACACTAATATTTTTGTTTTCATCTTAGTATTTTTGACACATTCTGGGACTTTCTGGTAAACGTAATATAAATGTGTTCTGAAATGTCTGATTTTATTTACATACAAGAGTGCCCTCTCTAGTACAACTTTCTTCAATTTTGTGACTTCTGTCGGATTAAAAAGTCGAAGGATGGAAGTGCTGCGACTGAAACACCAGTAGTGACATTTGTGTTCTTGCTTGCCACAAACATTTGCCGTTTTTTCCGAATAGGTCGCAATGCCGGAAAGTGCGGTTAGATAGGAACATAAGACATCTTAAATCGCGGCGAATGACATTTTTAGCTGTTGTGTCTGCAGTTTCCAACTGTCCTCTCACCCACGGGAGAAGCTAGTGTCAGTGGCTTACTCGAAATGTGCTGTCACGTACACGTCACTTTGGCGTTACTTCCGGGGAAGCCATACGTGTGAATAGCTTGTCCTCTTATTTTAATTCGTGTGACAAACGAAAGTGTAACTACCAAAATTCTTCAGTCCAAACTATCCACTATCTACCTCCTAAACTACTATGCGACTCTACAATTTAATGAAGGTAATATCCACGCATAGGCTTATACAGGCTTGGTTTTACAAATATTAACGCCATGGATAATTTTATTCAGTTGGCGAGGATTTGACCTCAATGCCGGTTCCTCAAATGACATTTGCAACTTGGCACGAGATCATCTCTAGAAAAACGTCTAAGACTAATTTATACCGCCGTTTGGATGACATATCAGTTACAATATTTTCTAACACAACTAGTCTTGTGGTGAGCGGGTTTCCTTTTAACTGTTATTATCGAGCGGAAGTTTATAGAAACAATGGGGCACAAATCTGAAGATGCTATTTTGTGCCATAAGATGGAGTTATTGGTGCTATTTGTAGAACGACGAAAATGTGAAAATGCTGACCACCTAAGCTGTTTAGTGCCGCAATATGCACTGATACTGTAACATTTCGTATAATACGAAGCAGGTAGCGACGCTCTGCCACAACTGAAATTTCACAGGCGAAACTATCTTAGCAAGCCGTTGACTCGCAACATGGTTGACAATCGTGTGTCCGTTTCTGCCATCGCAGGTGCTGCTGCGATCTTTAGTCGCATACCAGAGTTTCATAATTAATTACCTACCTCCAAATTCTGCTTCAACACAGGTGTCTTCCTGTCCACGTGTGCTTCGCTGATAAGTAGCAGCGGTAGCCATACACGGACCGCATACATCATAAAGCAGCCATTATACTTCCGTTCCGCCCACGAGCAGTGTAATAGAATCGTAATTAACACGTGAAGGTCACATACCCCTGTCGTTGGCAACCAGCATTCTGCATTAGTGCATCTGCGCAATATTTTTTCTTATCACTATTGTATGGTCGCTCTCCTTTAACATTCTTGAAACAGGCAGTGAAGAGTTTATTTTGCCTGTGTTCAAAAATGTTCAAATGTGTGTGAAATCTTATGCGACTTAACTGCTAAGGTCATCAGTCCCTAAGCTTACACACTACTTAACCTAAATTATCCTAAGTACAAACACACACACCCATGCCCGAGGGAGGACTCGAACCTCCGCCGGGACCAGCCGCACAGTCCATGACTGCAGCGCCTAAGACCGCGCGGCTAATCCCGCGCGGCGCCTGTCTTAGTGACCAGCGATTAAAGTGTTTCAGTTGGATAGCAAGTATCATGAATATTTATTGTGCTGACGCCGGAGCATGAAAGGATAGATTTCTCGTCGTACTGAGCGAATCCCCATAAAAGCGACAGGAGTTATAAATAGGACCGTTTGATGTCTCATGAGCATGCGCAGCGTTACTTCTTTTCGAGATCAATCCCACACAAAACAACGGCAATAACTAATAATTAGGTACAGATTCGACCGACAATCACAGTTCACTGAACGCGATGTGAATATTTATATTTTTTTGCGTGATGAAAACCAGTAATATTTATGACTGAGTTTAAGCATGAAATATTCCACTTTAACTTGATTGTGGTGTACCGAATTCCTGTCACTCAACATGTAGGTACGTCTAAATAAAGTATCTTAAAACTTTTGCTTCATTGTTATTTTCAATCATTATGTAGTTTTTTATCTGGGAAAAGTCATTGACTGAATGCAGACTGATTTTATAATCAAATATTATGCGTTTCGGCGTTTGAGATCATCAAATGTCTCTTAAAAGAAATCACATAACAACATATGAAATAAAACTGGGTTACATAACCAACATGACATGTAACTAAAGACATTACAGTCATGAGAGAAGTAATCAATAGACATAGAAGTTACATGTTGCAATGGTAACAAACATGAGCAGACCTGATACAAGATTACTGACCATTGTACAAGGATACAAATCTTGTACACCAAATGGCGTTGCAAAAGTGGGGAGGGTGTGGCGCTTGACGGCGTCATCGTATGAATTGCATTTGACTTAGAAAAAGCATCACGACAAGAAAATACAAAGCAGTTTATAACAAAAATGAGAAATGTGTACAGAAGATAAACGTCGTGTAAAATAATTTCCACAGTTTAATTCATAGTGGTCTCAGCGTGTCAATTAACGAGAGTATACACAAATATAATACGTAGAAAAGTAACAAAAATTACAATACAAAATAAGTATGGTTTACAGAAGGCAAGCGCAAAGCAAATAACTGTAAAGTGCAATTCTCTACCTCCCTTAAAAAATAAACGCTAATATACTACAGCTCTGCACGGCGTAGGTAACCAAAAAGAAGTTGCACGAAATATTAATATTCCTATCTATGCTGTCACTGCCATGGTTCAATTTTGCAAGACGGGGAAACTCATTATATTGTGCAAATTAAGTATGGACAATCGGTCTTCAGAAGAGTTTATTCGCAACGTAGGCAAAGTTGTTTATGATAAACTGGCTTCTAGGCCTGTTTCAATCGGTGGCAATATTAAGTATGCTTCATTTCATATTCAGATAATTTTTGGGGACGAATCGCTGTCGTTTTCAGAAAAGTTAAAGTGGAGATTGGCTTCTGTGCACGGCTGAAAGTCATTACAGTCTTACGGAGTTCAATAGACCAAAAGGTAGATAAATTTGCGAAGGCAGGCGTATACAAAATTACATACGGATCAGATTTAGAGAGCATAGTTGTAGAAACCCTACTGCTCCTGGATGTCATTTAACTAGCAAGAATCATTCCCTTTGACCGATTGAAAGTGGGATGCCCATATTGCACTTTAAGTCGATAGGTATAGATTTAGATGTATTTGAAGAACTTTAAATTTGCAAACATCGTGTGAGTAATCCACACAACGTCCTGAACAAGCGAATCAACACGAATCGTAAATGGTTGTGGTGACTTATTGGATATATAGACTTGATTTCGCTCTTCCTTGTATCAGTAGCGCCCCCCGCCATAAATCATGATCATGATCATCATCATCCTTGTATCAGCAGCTCGCTTCTCTCTTGTGCCTGCTTGTCACATGTTATTTTCACTACCCCTTCCCCCAACCCACCCACCTCCTCCCCACCTAATTTTTATTGTATTATTCACACTTTACAATTGTCCTCATAACAGCTTACAGTTGTATTTACGGCTTTAATTTTTTGTCTTGGCCAGAGATCTCTGTTTGTCTTAACATTGTTTTTTCTGTTATGAATAAAATGTCACACATTGTCTGTTGTAATTATAATGCTAGATAGAACAAAGGCGCTTAATCATTTCAGTTGTACAGGTTTCTATGATATTTTTAATTTTGTTCTGTTGTGCTAATATGTTGTGCCGTACGTTCGGTCAAATTTTTCTATTAAATTTGTATACGATGATGTTAAGCTTTTCTTGGTATTGTCAGTCGGCATTTTGTTGTTGCTGCTGAGGCCTCTTCATCTGTGCATAGCTACCACAACCAACATCAATTTGAACCTACTTCTATAGTCAAGCTTTGTTCTCTCTTTACAATTTAATCCCACCCCCAGACACACACCTCCTTTAATCCTTTAGTTACCAAACTGGCAATCAATTACTTGATGCCTTAGGCTGTGTCGTATCAACCGATCCATTCTCCTAGTCAAGTTGCGCCATAAATCCCCCCTCCGTTCGATTCAGTACCTCCTCATTTGTTATTCGATCTACTCACCTATACTTCAGCATTCTTCTGTAGCACTGCATTTCAAAAGGTTTTATTCTCTTCTTCACTGAACTGCTTATCATCACATTCATAAAAGTCCACACTCCAGAGAAAAGACTTCTTTTCAGATGGAAGTTTCCTAAACGGTGCGTTCAAATGGAAACGAGACATATGGAAAAAAGTAAGTAAACTGTTTATTGTTTCAAAAGTAATCGCCATTACTATTAATACATTTATTCCATCACGAGACAAGATGGTCAACTGTAGGAGTGCAGTGGGTGTATCGCTCATGTCAGCACTTTTTGGCGCCAGTGTTCTAGGAACTGATGACATCACCATCCGGTGCGCAGGCTATTGTGCTTTTTATATTTCGCTGACATTAGCATTAAAACTCCCGACATTCCCTCCTCGTCCTCGATTTCCCAGGATTCTCTTCTCCCCTCCAGCTCACACCCTCCCTCTCCCGTGCCCAATGGCAGTATTACATATATACTCTCATCCAGTAGCGTAGGTGTCCAGAGCATTGACGTTTTAACCAATGCAATTTTAAGCAATTTTAATTTTTATAATTCAGTTGCCTGACTGCCATCGTTTCCTGTCTGCCTTCGAGGATAAAGGAGCTCCCACTGATTTCAAACAATGTGTTCCCTATTTTGGTACCGTGCTCCGGCATTTGTTACAACAAGTTAATTTTTTATTACTACCCCAATAACACGACACTGTAGTGAGGAGCACACAGTATAAAATAATGACGTCATAGCATAGTCTACAAAATGTTAGTTGAATGGCACCAAATCCAATCTGAAAGCCTGTGCCCAAAACTATCTGAACAATCTGACAGCCATACACATCACATACATGGTGCATGCGACATAAGAACTTTTTTTTGTAGAATTCACAGAGACATTAATGTTGAAGTATCT
This sequence comes from Schistocerca nitens, assembly GCF_023898315.1. Classification (NCBI taxonomy): domain Eukaryota; kingdom Metazoa; phylum Arthropoda; class Insecta; order Orthoptera; family Acrididae; genus Schistocerca; species Schistocerca nitens. The sequence continues at coordinate 297,263,624 of NC_064618.1, read as the reverse complement.
TATATTATTATTTTACCGCCTTTTGCAGAATATTCTATGATGTCACAAACACACTGCTGTAACAAAGTATCTTATCTCACTTTTTTTAAACTCTGCTTCTCACTGCAGCGCTTATGAACGTAAGCGGTTCAGTAATCATTGATGCACAGCACTCGAATATTTTAGGTAAACGCGCATTTGCAATAATGGAAGTATTTACACATCTTTCAATTGATTTGTGGTTCAAATGGCTCTGAGCACTATGGGACTTAACTTCTGAGGTCATCAGTCCCCTAGAACTTAGAACTACTTAAACCTAACTAACCTAAGGACATCACACACATCCATGCTCGAGGCAGGATTCGAATCTGCGAACGTAGCGGTCGCGCGGTTCCAGACTGTAGTGCCTAGAACCGCTCGGCCACCCCGGCCGGCAGTTGATTTGTGGCTAGTACATCTGCATTTATGTCTATTCTACAGATCACCATTTTATGGATTTGGCATCCTACCAAATTGCCATTCTTAAGCCACTTTTACCAATTTCCAGATCTGGCATCCTACCAGATGGCCAATTTTACAACCAATTTTACCAATTTCACGATCTCGTGCCACTCAGCTAATATGCTGTGGAATATGCTATGACATCAAACACACTGTAGTGTATCTTACCTCACCACTTTTTTAGTGTCACAATTCGCTACAGTTGGTAATCCCTCACACAGAGCATGAGCAACATTGGATGACTGATAAATAATGCAAGTACTTTAAGCACTAATTTAAGTATGGGTCTCGACAGCACATGATGACGCTGATGGAAGACAATACAGACATGACATGGGCATGAAACAGGCCGTCAGCATAGCAACTGTGTTATGCCATTGTGACACTATACATATATCACATGTATGTCACAAGTATATCACATGCACTGTGTTTATGCTGGCGCGACGCCATCAGACCTTTTGGATAGTTCTGGTCACAGGCCTTCTCTCTGGAGGTGGTGCCATTCTACTAACATTTTGCAGACTATGTTATTCCTACTGAGCGCTTCTCACTACAGTGTCACGTAATTGGACTAATAAAAGAAGTTAATTTGTTATAACAAATACCCAAGGCCGAACTACAACGGAGGGCATCTTGCTCAAAAGCAGTGAGAGGCCCTTCATCCTCGAAGTGCAGACAGCAAGTGATGCGCTCACGCACTTGAATTATAAAAATTATAATTACTGGAGGGATGCAGGGGTGGATGTGAATGCCATTGACTGAAACGTCCATGCTATGGGGTCCCAGCGTGACTGGCTGAGGGCATACATGTAATGGCGCCATTGGCCATTGGGGAGATGGGCACGGGAGAGGGGGAGGCGGGAGGGGGAAGGAAATTCTGGTAAATGAGGGATGGGGAGGGAATTCTGGGAATGCTGATGCTGACATCATCGAAAGGTGCATCAACTCGAAAGACGCACGTCTACTTTCGTAATTTTTGATTCCTTGTTTTGCTCTTTTGAATCACTTCCTAGAATGCCTGTGTTATTTTTAGATCACATGTCATTATTTGAGGAAAGGATTCTAAGAGACGTTTTGCATTACTTTTTCATTCCTTTACTGAGATCAGCAGTATCATCGATTCAGGTACCACGTCCTGATTTAGTTGTCCGCATGAGAAAGGAATATGGCTGTGTAGTTTCAAATGAGAGCAGTTTCCTCTCCTTCTTTCTATGTGTGGAGAGCTGAGAACTCTCGTTGGTGGTTATTTCGAGCCTGGCTTGTAGGCTTGAGTTAGCCTGTAAAGATGAGCTTTCCCGCCTTTCTAAAAAGTTTACCTTGCTATTGGCCGAGTAAATGCACCGCGGGATAGTATGAAAAGTTTCAGTCCCCTTGTTTGTTCAACGACATTGTCAGGCGAGGCTGGTGCAATGACCTCCAGTGTTTTCTACAACCTGCTGGTTGGCCTAGCCAGACACTACGTCTGGGGAGACTCTCTAAAATCTGTTGGAACGACGCTGCGCTGAGTTGTGTTAAGTTAGGCCGTTGTCGAACTTGAAGGTGTCAGCACCTTCATAAATAACAGCGATCGGTCGTGTTTTCCTCATTGATAATTTGCGTGTTAAGATTAGTAATGTTAATGTACAAATTTGAATCTTACATTCAGGCATTGCGCTTAGTGATTAGTTGTACATTTACTTCCTTTCTACCCTATCAAAAATGTGGTTAAGTAAGCGGAGTGTTAATCGGGAGGAAGGAAGCCTTAGCAATAACGAAATCCCAATGATAGAGCGGACTTGTCGACCTTCTTGAATGAACCGCCCCTCACGTCTGCATTTAGTAACTATTGATCCTTGTTGTAAATGATTCTTCCGATCACCATTTGATTCAAATACCGAATGTAATTCTTTCGTTTTGAAAACAATATTTTCAGTAAATTCGAGTCCCGCCTTAGGGAAGTACTGGACACCACGTGGTAACAGGACGGTGACTTTCAATCAGCAATACCTTTTATCAAGAACTCGAGTCCCTGTGTATAACCGATACATGCACGCATTACTTTTAGGGCACAAAATGAATTTATTTAATTTTGTCGGAGTTTGTTACCAAGGGGTTGGCCCTTTCATTCCTGTGTCTGTTTATGCTTCTCCTGTCTGCCATAAGGAGCGAAAGAATGTTTTCCTTTGAGGGCGCTGCTGCAGCGCATACGCAACGTAGAACTACTCCGATGCAGGTACATAAGCACTGACATGTAGGTAAGGGATTAGTGTAGCATTCATGTCTTTCTGACATGCGTTCGGTAAATGCGGAAACGTGAACTATGGTGATGTTTTTATCAAATGCATTCAAATAGGACCGACGTGCTTTTATTCTTTTCTTTGCTCCCAAAGTATGAACACTGGTAGACATCCGTCGGAGAATGAGGATTGTGTACGGAGCAGCAAGTCCGTCGAAAATCACCATTGTAGAATGGTACAAAGAGTTCCACGCTGGGATGCACATCCCCGTATCGCAAATGTCATAACGCAGAAGTTACACCAGTTCAAATGAGAGTCATTCGAGCACCCGCCCTATATCCCTGATCTCTCTCCAAGCGATTATCACGCCTTCGGCCACTTAAAAAAGGCCCTGAAGGATCGACAATCCCTGCCGGATGAGGATGTGCATTAGGCAGTTACGTACGGCCTTCTTCACAAAGTAGGTAGGACAAAGTGTTTCACCAAACAGGTATCTTCAACTTGCCGCTTCAGTGGGATCATTGCCTCAAAGTTCATGGTGAGTTTGCCCGATTAGCATACTAGACTGTACGGCCTTCGAACAGAAACTTTTTGATTGCTCCTTGTAGCTTATGGTGATTAAACTCTCATGTCCATTAAGACGTTTTCCTGTTCACACTCACGTGTAATTTAGTACCCCAATTTTTTGTATGTTCTTCTGTGTATTTTAAACGTCATTGTTGTGTATATGTAGGAACCGCAGTAGCCTAAAATTGGTGTTCAAGGAACTTCCCTCATGTCAAATGGAAGTGCTTTCATGTGATAAACTAACGATTTTGCTATGGAATTTAGTGTCTACGTAAATCACTCCCACTCTTATAGACAGACACCTGTATTGCTCAGACATTGCTAAAAGTGTTCAGTAAGTATAAATAAATTTACTCATCACGACTTGTTGGCATCGAAACACACGTGTTTTACCGTTGCATTTCGCATTACCTTATCAGTCAAAGAGATCAGGGTTTCACTTTTCTCATATAGTTACGATTCAGAGCAACGCTTGCACGTGTGGTGAACGAGATTTCCTTTTTATCTATGGAATAAAGTAACGGAGTAAGGCCAATTATTGGGTGATCTCCCAAAGAATAACTTTAAATAACGCTGGTAGAGAGTTTCTCTGAGTACTGACACTGAAAATAAATACTTACTAAAGAAATACCAAAGTAGTTTTAAGGCTACATCTATGACAATTGGTAATTGACTTCTCGGTTACTGCAATTATGGACGGTGCAGCTGGTCCCGGCGGAGGTTCGAGTCCTCGCTCGGGCATGGGTGTGTGTGTTTTTCCTTAGGATAATTTAGGTTAAGTAGTTTGTAAGCTTAGGGACTAATGACATTAGCAGTTAAGTCCCATAGGATTTCACACACATTTGAACATTTGAATTTCTCGGTTAGAAATAAAAAAAAATAGTGTTTCAGTGTTTCTGATAATTCAACCTATAAGGGAGTGCAATAAGGGACGAAAATTTATAAGAAAATCTTTGGTTATATTAAAAACATTTTTAAAGCTAAATTTATAAAACTTGGTATTTCATTTCTCGGATTTCATATCCCGGTTTTATATAAAAGATGTTTGTTAGGGGATGAAAGTTGCTGTGGAAATATCTCCACAAGAACGCAAAATGCATGAGTAACAAAAACTTTGGGTCCCAACCAACAAAGAACGTTTTGGTCACAACTACTGTAAGTAGGCTGTTTAGGTTTTTTTATTGGTAACGCCACCTCTGAATGAAAATCACTGGCTGTGCTGTGTGCAGTCTGTGGCTGCTTTGCATTGTTGTAATACTCGCCATTGTAGTGTTAGGCAGCTGGCTGTGAACAGCGCGTAGCGTTGCGCAGTTGGAGGTGAGCCGCCAGCAGTGGTGGATGTGGGGAGAGAGATGGCGGAGTTTTTAAATTTGTCATGAACTGCTATATATATTACGACTATTGAGGTAAATACATTGGTTGTTCTCTATAAAAGTCTTTCATTTGCTAACTATGCCTATCAGTAGTTAGTGCCTTCAGTACTTTGAATCTTTTATTTAGCTGGCAGTAGTGGCGCTCGCTGTATTGCAGTAGCTTGAGTAGCGAAGATTTTTGAGAGGTAAGTGATTTGTGAAAGGTATAGTTTAATGTTAGTCAGGGCCCATTCTTTTGTAGGGATTTTTGAAAGTCAGATTGCGTTGCGCTAACAAAATATTGTGTGTCAGTTTAAGCACAGTCTCGTGTATAATTGTAAAAAGGGGACGTTTCATATGGCGACCCTTAGCCGAGGATACCTCACTGGAATCTTCTGATTTTTTCTTGTAGTTTGTGTAATTAGTGTAGATTTTGTTTATTGCTAGCGTGTAATTGTAGAGAGAATCTCCTTTGTAGTTGCAGTCTTTCATTGTTGTACAGTAAAACAGGTGTGGCACGCATGTAGATTTGCACCAAGTATTTCGCTGCTGCAATTAACTACATATTATTTTCAGTGCTATGTTAATGTGTTCTCTTATTTTTGCTCTTCAAATTGTGCTTTTCTATGTTATCGTGTGAAATATTGTGACAATAATGGCGTGTGAAAAACGTAACACTAGGCTCCAAAGTAAACTGAGAAATAATAGTGACGACGAGCGTAGCTTATCAGCACCACTGTGTAATGAAGTAACAGACATTCAAAGTAGTAATTTGGTAATAGTGCATAGGGAAATGGAGCGGGCGGCAAACAATGGCGTAGACAGTGAAACAATTAGTGAAGAGGGAAGCATTATCGATCGATCGGTCGGCAACAGCTCGCCTCAGGAATCGGGAATGACAGAACACAATATTGCAAATACTGTAGACTCAGGTTTTGGGTTCTCACCGTTTTCTCAAATGAGTCAAGACACATTTTCCGCTGTCAAAATGTGAATGTTGCCGGTGCAAATTCACTGCCGAAAAGCACTGAGGAACATGTTTCAGACACCAATGCATTGTTATTACAATTAATACAACAAATGGGACAAACACAGCAAAAGCTTCAAAAGTTAGACACGATGGAACAAAACCAGAGACAAACACAGCAACAGCTTCAAAAGTTAGACACCACGCTTTAACAAACACGTGAAGATTTAACTACTGAGTTACATAACATCGAATCGAAATGTCAGAAAGTCTGTAATGACGTAAAAACACAAATTTGTGAGCATTTCCAACCTATCTTTTCACGTCATGAAAATGCATTACAGAATCACGAAGCAGCCATAAAAGAACTGCAAACCATTGTTCATGAAAATCACGACACCTTGCAAGCTAAAATTGACTCAGTTGCATCTACCGATTCGGTTACGCAACTTGCAAAAACTCAAGAAAACTTAAAGGACACAGTAGATACGATTTCAACACAAATGGACACTCTGAAACTTGGTTCAGAAAAACACACAGAGGAAATAATTTCACTATCGGATAAAGTAGCCGAACTTTCAGATCAGTTCACTAACTTATCTACAAAGGTAGATGATGATCTGAGTGACACAAAACCGGTAGTCTTTAATGACACAGAAGAGTGCGAACAAATTAGGAAATTCAAACAAAATCAGAATCAAATTAATACGCAACACCAAAGAGAAATCCGGGAAGTACAAGGTCAGCTGACTCAGGTAATACAAGAATTACGTATTTCAGAGGCCACTCGCGTTCCAATACGGGAAGAGGGACTTAGAAATACGGAACAACCACAAAATAATAACACAGGACACTTCGGAAATTATGAAAGAAATTGGCAAGGCACACCGAATTTTGAGATGGAAACGACGTAATAATGACCGACATGCGACTCGCCGACATGATGATTTTGACTATAAGCTGTTCATAACTACACGTAAATTCAAAACATTTAAGAATTCCGGCAACGACATTCATCCACAAGCGTGGCTTCATCAATTCTCTCATTGTTTTCCTCCCAACTGGTCATTAGAGCACAGATTAGAATTTATGTGTGGCTACTTAGAGAATGAACCAGCTGTAAGAATGCGGTCGGTCATTCACGATTGCCACAGTGAAGGAGAGTTTTACCATGCCTTCCTCTCAGCATATTGGTCTCAAGCCACACAAGACTGAGTAAAACATAGCATCATAATGATGAAACGTTTCGAACAATCTGAATTTTCCAGTCTTGTCAAATATTTTGAAGACATGTTGCATAAGAATCAATATCTTTCAAACCCATACAGCCCTTCAGAACTCATCCGCATTTGCTTACTCAAATTACCTGAACATTTACGACACATTATTTTGGCAGGACGTTGCAAAGACGACATTGAAGCTTTTCAAGGACTCCTACAAGAATTAGAAATTGACACAGACAGTCGCCGGATGCGAAAACAGGAAAACAAACACTACAGGTCACATACGTCACAATTCCGTGACGACAGAAACAATAACTGGACACGACAAGGCTATTCTTACAACGTAAATCGTGACCAAAACAGACACCACCCGTATGACAACCACTGGCAGAGTAACAATAGTTACAGAGAAAGATCGCATTTCCGTAGTAATGAATATGACAGAGATTACCTTAGAAACAGACAATATGGGAACCAAAACAATTATTATCAAGGGAGACAGAATAACTTCAGACGCAACAGTTCAGCGCGCAGTTACGATTCAGGAAGAAATTCTCCACCACATGACCGACAAGAAAGAAATTATGAAATCTACCGACATGACGACAGACGAGATAATCATAACGACAGACCTGAATTTCATCACAACTGGCGGGATTCAAACAGGGCAGGGCCCTCTCGAGGAGGTGTATTTGTAGAAGTTAGGTCTCCTAATCCCAATAACGACGGGCGCCAACAAAGAAACAGACAATGACTCGCACCGCAGGCAGACACCTGCGCCGGCTGGCTCAGAGAAAAATAACACAGACGCTAACCTTGAGAAAAGATTTAGCATTCCTTACCGACGTATAAAACATGACAATTGCTTTTCAGTTGAAAGTCTGCGTACTAGGAGGAGTAAAGGTTTACACCACATTTCACATGTAAAACCGTTTATTGAATGATAATCTGCAGTTTAACTTAGTCTTTGCCATAAAACTTTTCACTTCACATTTCTAGTATGCTTTGTTACACTGAGAAACTGTTAACATGCAACAATGTTTAAAGTTAAATATCCAGTCTAGAACCTAGGGAACATTTTTAAACAGAAATTACGAATGCATTGTTATAGTGAACAGACGTCACAGTGTTGTATTTGTACATTCTTGCTTGTTAGTTGCACGATTACATAACGACTATCAGGCTTACATACTTAGGACACATACTGGTACTGCTAATGAGATTTTAATGCAACATTTTGGTTTACTTGAAAATACATTCTGGATTTAAAGTACTTTCCGTGAGATACCAGATGATACAGTGGTTAGTTTATGTGACAGCTACACGATTTTATCACGACGCTACTAATGAGTGACAGTTTACAATGTTGCTTTTGCAGTGTTTGTGTTTTATATCTGCACAGTTTTCTGTTTTATTCTGGAAAGTAAAACATGTTTTAGTAGTAACTTTTGTGGTATAGCTACAATGAGACAGCCTTTTCTGTAGCACAACAATACGTTACAGCACAGTACTTTCCTCATCACGGCAATAAGCGTAATAACTAAGATATCTATACGCAAAGCATTTCACTTTCGTTTATGATGAGGTAAGTACATTGACTTCTGCAGAACTTAGCTTTCGGAGCACGATAACTACGACACTTCCACAGATATTATGTTGCAACAAGACGCACATTTAGCGCTACAGGACACGTATTTGAGTGATTAATTTCCCACTTAAAACATTAATTTTTTTAAGATATTAGAATTACAATGATACAAGGGTTTTCCGTGATATATTTCATTCCATTGCTGTAATCTGTAACACCTGAGGGTATAATTACATTAATCCTCAGGGGGTACATGCCTACTTTGTGTACCATGTGTATGGCAAGCACAAGGAGCCCTAGCTAATATGGTATTTGCTTATACAACTTTACACATCAGTACCATATTTCTCTAACACACAAATTACACAGCTACCTGATTATTTAACAGAGAGACAAACATTCTTTTTACTACATCAGTGACAGATGTTTACGCAATTACACAGTTGGATAACTTCACACTTATGAAACTGTATTTTGTCTGTACTTTGTAAACTGTTCATATTTTTTCGGAACCATTGTGATACTATGAGAGCTTTGAATGATGTATTTAGTAAGGGAGCATGATTTTAAAGTACGTTTAAGGTAGATGACACCACTGAAATGAGCAGAGAATTTTTTTTTAGGTTTTGACATTATTGCAGAAAGCTACGACGTTTTTGAGATTTGACTGAAGTGTTATGATGTTGTTTTTACGACGACGATGTGTATTATGCTGTTGAGGTATGTTTATGATCAATAAGCTGAAGCTATATGAGTTATTTGAGTATGCTGCGTATCTGTTATCATAAAATATTGAAGAAGTGTCGACGAATAAGGTAAGAAATAATGAGTAGTGGTTAGGGACGCTGATTTGTGAAAAAGGTTGTTGGTAACCAAGAATCGTACTTTAAGAGTTATGAAATGTGTGTAAATGCATGAATGTATCACAATGCCGACGAAAACGTTTTGAACACTGTTATATTCATAGGATTTTGTATCTACACATTTGCAACGAAAATTCTCGACCTCTGAAATTTTTTATATGAGACTGCCACTGTAGCGGAAACTGCTGTCGTAAATATTTCCGTAAGAAAGTTAAGTGACCACCTGCACGTAATGCGTCGTGGGCACCAAGATGGGCGACAGTCGCTTGGAAAGAAGTCATTAGTGTGTGCCAGAGGCGCAGGTGGAGAAAAAAAAAGGGGAGGCCATTATCCTCGCTATTGACGTTCCCTTGTAGAGAGCATCGCAAAAACGACATGGTCGAACTTGAAAACATATGATTACGCTGTGGAGCTCTTAATTTATGATATTTACTGAAATGCCTAATGAAATGATGAGAAATATTTTTATGTCTATACACCTGATTATGACTACTGTCTCTCTAGTTGAGGGATTTTTCTACTAACTTATGAAATGCCTCATGACTACTGAATGATGTTCTTATGCTTTACTTTGTACATAGTTGCTTATTTCATTTGATATCTGTTTTCCAGCTATGTTGCAGCATTGGTTTTATAAAATAAAATTAAATGCATTTGCTAATGTGAAAACTTTCTGTCAACAGATCTATAAAATAATAATTTTATGATCCACGTTCTTCGAAAAAGGAGCACTTGGAAAGGAAAGAACAATAAGAAGGGATTAATAACAGTAACTGCATACATAATTTTCGTTTCAACTACTTGGTAATTTTTGTTTTTGGTAGAGTAAGTTATCGTGATGCATCACTGTAGTGTTAAGATGTAACATAGGTATTAGACATAGCCATTTTTAGTGTAATATTTTTTTCTGCTTGAGCTATGTTATGTTTAGGTATTTCATTTTCTGCTGCTGTTTGCCAGGCATAATGTTACCGAATTTGACTTTGTATTACGCTGTTAAGCCAGTTTTACTACTGATTTATTTTTCTTGTTTGCTGCTCATTGCCTTATATTAGTTGTAATTTATGCTGCTTGCTTCGCCATTTGTATTTTTGATCATTAGTGTTTGTGTTAATTGTTTTGTGCTGCTGCATTGCCTCGTCCCTTAGTTTAGCATATGAGCTCAGTAGATTTAAGTTAGCTTAAGAGGGGGTAGACTATATAAGAGAATGAGTTGCGATGAATTGGAAGAAATGCATTGAGAAGTTAAACGAAAAAAGTACAGAAAGCAGGTATAGATAGGACTTTTTGGGAATAATGATGAACGAAGGGAGATCTCCATGCAAAATACTGCAGTAAAACAAACCCTGTCCTTTCCTTTTGTGTCATCCCTCTACGTGTTTGTGTACCCTTGTGTATTTGTGTTTTTCCTGTCTTTATGTGTTTAGCTGATGAGAGCTATGTTGTAGAATTTTTCTAATACTATGTTATTCACTTTGTAAAGATGTTTAGACATTATTTATTCTGTTTTGTTGCTCATATGTGAAGGTGATGTTTCAAAAGTTATTCTGATCTTTATGTATGTACTCATGTCATAATTCCTGTAACACTGATGTAGATGTTTATTTCGATTTTTTGTAAAGCCTGTATTATTACAAATGTTATCTGTATTATTATGTTTTTAATGATGTGTTTTGTACCTTTGTTATTGTGTTCTTGTGTTATAAAATTGTACTTGACACCAGTTCATCAAATTAAGTAACTTGTAAGTTCCATTTCACTGCACACATTTCTGTTGGTCATAGCATATGAACAATATGTGAGAAGTAGGGACTGTTAGTGTTTGCACGTGTGTTAATAATTCAGCAAGGGACTGGATAACAGCATTGCTGGTTCTAAGGTCAATTCCAAACACTTTGTGAGTGCACAAGTGGTGGTTATGGACTTGCTATATTGTCCGCAAGACTCTTCGATGGTGATTGTGCACCTGCACAATCGCAGCAGATGGCTGCTGGCCATTTCTACAAGGACTACAGTGGGTCTACACCTTTGCTGACTCACCAGTACCATTATTTCTACAAGGACTGCAGTGGGTTTGCACCTCCGGTGGCCCACCAGTACCGTAATCTCTACCAGGACTACAGTGGGTCTGCTCTGTGATGACCTACCTACCAATACTCTTCAAAACTTCGACTGACTCTGCTGTGGGTTTGCTCTGTTGTGGCCCATTACCTGTCAGCATGTCAAGAGTCAGCACTGTCTTTCCGTTGGAAGGACAACACTACTTCTTCAAGACTGCATGGAAATCCACTACTTGTGTGTGCAATTTCTTTTACTGCTCAGACTTTGAGAAAAACATTGAAATTTTACTGTGATGAATGATCAGGACTGTCTTTATGGACTGTGAGAAAATTTTAGCTTTTGACCAACATTGTATCAATAATAAATCAATTTGATTTCTTTGTTATTGTAATTACGATTATGAAAAATTTTAACAAATATGTATTGCCCAGTGCCCAAAACAATTTGTAAAATTTTTTGTGGGGAGCATGGGGGCTATGTAAGTAGGCTGTTTAGGTTTTTTTATTGGTAACGCCACCTCTGAATGAAAATCACTGGCTGTGCTGTGTGCAGTCTGTGGCTGCTTTGCATTGTTGTAATACTCGCCATTGTAGTGTTAGGCAGCTGGCTGTGAACAGCGCGTAGCGTTGCGCAGTTGGAGGTGAGCCGCCAGCAGTGGTGGATGTGGGGAGAGAGATGGCGGAGTTTTGAAATTTGTCATGAACTGCTATATATATTACGACTATTGAGGTAAATACATTGGTTGTTCTCTATAAAAATCTTTCATTTGCTAACTATGCCTATCAGTAGTTAGTGCCTTCAGTACTTTGAATCTTTTATTTAGCTGGCAGTAGTGGCGCTCGCTGTATTGCAGTAGCTTGAGTAGCGAAGATTTTTGTGAGGTAAGTGATTTGTGAAAGGTATAGTTTAATGTTAGTCAGGGCCCATTCTTTTGTAGGGATTTTTGAAAGTCAGATTGCGTTGCGCTAACAAAATATTGTGTGTCAGTTTAAGCACAGTCTCGTGTATAATTGTAAAAAAGGGACGTTTCACTACATTCGTAAAAGACGTTACTTATATGGCCTTAACTAGCGTGAAAAGCTTAGATGACGTTGCAATATGTGAACAACGCAAAAATTCGATTAAACAAAAAAGTGTGTGCACGCCGTACAGTCTCAGCGAGTGAAGCAACGGGTGCTAAGCGAGCTTAACATATACTCCATCAGCTACACAAATATTATTACTGTTGTCATTCATTATTCTGTGTTTATATTTTTGTTTATGGTATGAGTGTGAATGTCGGGCCTGGTGGTTTAGCCGCAAAACACCTACCCAGAAACCGAGAGGTGGCGGGATCGAATCCCAGTAAACCCATGGACGTTTTGAGTCTGCCTTTAACTTAGCCTTCGCCTTTCAACGATATGAGCAATCGCCAGAAATGATACCTGCTTCGTATTTCACATTAAACTCTAGACTTCCTTTCTTCGGTCGGATAATCAGGACAGGTTAGGGACACGCAAGTCGCCACAGTGGCGTCCTATTGAAATACTTGCACCAGGCCATTGATCCACACGAAGTAAATAGTGTGTGTCACGTTGTCAGGGTGAAGACCTTGAGGCAGTGCCACGACAGAATAGATTTGTTCATCAGTGTATCAAAGTAGTGCAGCAACGAACAGAGCGCTATATTTATTTGGTAAGACAGTAGTGAGAGACGCTCATCCTAATATTTTCACAATTTTAAGTCGATATCTATCGCCTTGTTTTCATTGTAGTTTTTTGATAGTTCTTCGTCCTCAGCACCTTATCTTCTGCGCCTACTATTAAAGCTTCTGACCCTGCTTTCTTTCGTTCTCTTTCAAGCCACAGATGTGTCATATCTATCAGTACTTAAATCCTTCAAGCAGTTTGGGTACTGACAATACAGAGATTTGTGTGTCCAAATTTCTTATTCTGAACTCACAATTTGATTTTACTTCGGAGAGTGAATTAACATTAGTACCTTTTACACTCTGTGAGGCCTTTTTTTGCAACCTTTTAAGCCTGGTCAATAATTTCTCTATTTCTATTTACCACTTCAGATTGCATTATTTGACGCCTTAATTGATAACCAATAACCCCGCTCACACCCCGACTCTGTAAAAAAATCGAACTCCCACACATAAAAATTTTTCACCCATGTCAGTGTTTATGATTTCATATCTCTTAAACTATGTGTAGTACAATGATATAATCTTGAAGGAACATACGTGGACCAATGGAAAAATGCTCGCTTATTGCGACTTACCTTATAAAACGACGTAGTTTCCATTTCATTTTCGGAGAAATATATCGGTTATACGTTCAATGCTCATTTTTATTAATGTATTTGGATATTACTAACAATAATGTAACGCTTATTTTCAGACTCCTGTTTTCGGTAAATTGTTGGCTTCAAAATCGGTAAGTGTATTAAACAGTCAATGCAAGCATCGCTGTAAAGATCTCGCATAAAAAGAGGGACGTATTTAATACTGACGAAAATCGCGCGCAGTTCGGCGATTAGGAAATGGGGAAACAAACGTCAGCATTGAGAAGGAATTGGGTGTCTTACTCTTTACGATTTCTACAGTTTGGAAAGACAGGGAAAATGCGGTCTCTTTTCGAACACAGTTTTTTAAAAGTCAAGTAGAAGAGATCACCTGAGTACAAGGATATTGAAGAAGCTTTACGTAGATAGTTTAAGCGGAAAAGATCATATAATGTGCCCATCTACATCTCCATGGATACTCTGCAAATCCCACTTACGTGTCTGGCAATGGACCTATTCTTCAAGCGAAAGCCAATGAATTTGTTCGTCTGTTGGGAAATCCGAACTTGAATTTTCTTCATCTTGGATACAGCATTTCCGAGTTCGCCATGACATTATGGCCGGGAAAATTTGTGGCGAAGTTGGCGGTTTACCTGATGGCTTTAACAGACGTGTGGCTATCAAGAAGTGGTCTGTTTTGTGTGAAAGCTACAAGCCGAATGATATAATCAACGCAGATGAAACTGGCTCGTTTTGCAAAATGGCCCCAGGTAAGTCACTGAAATTTATAGGTGAACAGTGTTCAGGTGGGGAAATGTCTATGGCAAGAATCTCAGTCATGGTTGCCGAAAATATGAGACATAATGTAAAAATAAGTTTTTGGTGATCGGAAAATCGAGAAAAGATTTATGTTTTAAGAACATTCAGTCCCTATCTGTAATTTATGAAAACAATGCAAAATCTTGGATAACATCTGACATTTTTTGAAAATAGTTGCGTAACTGATACTCTCACTTGAAATCTGAGAAACGGATAATTACTCTCCTGGGCGATAAGTACCGTGCTCATCCAGTGGCCAGCAACTTGCAGCGCGCAAAACTTGTATATCTATCTGTAAACGTCGTTTCAGTTCCACAAGCTATGGACCAGGGAGTTACAAAATCTCTAAAAATGCAGCACAGTGAACTTCAAGTGATGAACATGTTACAAAAAATCGAAGAAGGTAAAGAAACAGTTCTTGATATAATTTTAATGATAACGGAAAAGTGGGAAATGTCCCTCAAAAGACAATTGCCAACTGTTTTAAACATGCGATATTCACAGATCTTTCTTCACCATCCCACGGTGAGGGCGACACATTTTAAGCAGCTAATGAAGATGAGGATGACATTTCTCTGGCGGAATTAGTGCAGTAACTTTGTCTGTCTTTGTTAACTCGGATTTCGCCCAGGTAGACAACAATCTTATCGTGTGCTCCTCAGCGAGTGAAGAAGAAGCTGTAGCTGACATTCAAAGCCGACACATGATTGATGAACATGGAAATGAACAAGAACAGTTTGCTGTGTCTTCACTTAACGGAGCTCTCATTGCAGTGAAAACGTTAGAAACATTTCTTATTTTCAGAGAAGATTTTAATACAGTTGACAATAAAGAGGTATTAAAATGAATACATCATCAAATGCAAAATGCGTATTCACATCTTAAAAGCAAAAAGTAAACAAAGATAGCTTATTATTTTATGTAGGACAGTATAACGCAGTAAGTGTTACTGTATTGCAGCAACTGGTTAAAAAACTAAACTGTGTTTGTTGTGTTTGTAGAAGACTGGAAAAAATTAATTTCCAATACGTGTTATATTTGCAAAGTACAGAAATGGAATAACTGATCTTTTGTGGTTATGTGTGCTGTGTGTTAGGTACAGTATATCATATTTGTTCAACATGTTAAAGAGAAACAGAAGAAAGTGTAAGCCGTGATGCAATTTTAGTATAGAATACCGTCGTATCACTTTGGTACTGTTGATTAATTTTTGTAGTACAATAACTGGAACGAAGTTGTGTCATTCATGAATGTTATACTGTGCAGCAATAGAGTAAGTTTTAATCATGCGTGTTCAACATTTTATTGAACACTTTACATTTATGCTACTTCCTTCTTCACTTATTAAAGATTTTCACATTTTGCTGGCGTGTTGCCGGCCGTTGTTGCCGAGCGGTTCTAGGCGCTTCAGTCCGTAACCGCGATGCTGCTACGGTCGCAGGTTGAATCCTGCCTCGGGCATGGATGTGTGTGGTGGCCTTCGGTTATTTTAAGTAGTTCTAAGTCTAGGGACTGATGACCTCAGATGTTAAGTCCCATAGTGCTTAGAGCCATTTGAGCTGGTGTGTTATTGCGGCACATACTGCATAAACACGAGAAAAATTTCTCTTCAGTATCTCTCCACAAATACTCGTACTGTACTGCTACTTTTCCAGGTTTTAAGTCTAAGAAAAAAAAACTTTCAGTTTGTGCGACTATAGGTTATAACGACATAAATCGTCGGTCCCTTCGACGTCGTGTTTCGACTGTAATACCACGTGGATGAAGAGCGTACACTTGTGAGCCAAAACGCTATGACCACCTGCTTAGGAACGAAATATACCACAGATTCTGCGTCTGAGGGATCCGACAGTTAGTTAGTAGGTATGTGGCATTAGATGTCTGCACACTGGTCGTGCAATTCCCGTGAATAACGGGCCGCTGATTTGTGCACGCGGTGATAGCGCGCGATAGAGACCCAGATGGATTCCAAACGATTTACATCAGGCGAATATGGTCCCCGAGACATCAACGGGTTCAGTATAATGCTCCCCAAACCACTGTAGTACATTTTGGCTCCGGGACACGGACAGTTATACTTCCGTCAGGGAAGACATCAGGCATGAAGGAATGCGGGTGGTTCGCAGCTGTCGGCGTGTCTTCGATTACTACCACAGGTCCCATTCAAGCACAGGAGAATCGCTCCCATAGCATAATACTGCTCCCACCAGCCTGCGTCCGATGCGGCCTGTACGTCTCGAGCCTTCTCGACGTCGGCGTTTGTGGAGATGACCAGAGACCTAGTGTAGAAAAAATGTGATTACCCCAAGAGCCGACACGTTTCCATCGTTCCACGGTCGAATCCCGATGGTCCCCAATCGTAGTTGACGATATCGTTGGGTCATGGGTCAACATGTGAACACGTAGGGGTGGTCTTCTGTGGACCCCAATGTTCAACAATCTACGAGGAATGGTGTGGTCCGAAACACCTATGCGTGCACAGGAATTGTGCTCCTTCGGCAGAGATGCCACAGTTCACCACCTGCCCTACTTTACAGAGCAGACAAGCATCCAAACCCCACGTTCTTTGAAGAGTAGCACGTGATCGTTCGACCAGCTTCGTCGTTTTCGAGATACTCGTTCACAGGTTCTACGTAATAATATTCTTCCCTTTGTCAAAGTCGTTTATCGAAATGGATTTTCCAATATACAACTAATATCTTCGCTAGGGTGATACCCCGCCCGTGTCTTCTCCGTTTACAAACTTTTGTTACCGTGTCACGTTCCCGCAACGCTATTGGGCGGCATCCAACGTCGCGGTGGGCAGTGGTCATAATGTTTTGGCTGCTCAGCGTACATGTAACAGCTAAAAGCTATTTACGTGTATAGAGAGGGTTGTAAGAACAAACAGGATTTCCAACAATGCTATGTAAGTAGGCTGTTTAGGTTTTTATGTTGGTAACGTGACTTAGCGCTCTGTATGAAAATCGCTGGCTGTGCTGTGTGCAGTCTGTGGCTGATTGGCATTGTTGGAATATTCGCTATTGTAGCGTTGGGCAGTTGCATGTGAACAGCACGTGGCGTTGTGCAGTTGGAGGTGAGCCGCCAGCAGTGGTGGATGTGGGGAGAGATATGCCAGAGTTTTGAGAGCGGACGATCTGGACGTGTGTCTGCCAGAAAAAGGAAATTTGTAAGACAGGATGTCATGAACTGATTATATATATATATATATATATATATATATATATATATATATATATATATATATATATATATATATTGTGGTGTCACCGCCAGACACCACACTTGCTAGGTGGTAGCTTAAATCGGCCGCGGTCCATTAGTACATGTCGGACCCGCGTGTCGCCACTGTCAGGATCGCAGACCGAGCGCCACCACAAGGCAGGTCTCGAGAGACGTACGAGCACTCGCCCCAGTTGTACGACGACGTTGCTAGCGACTACACTGACGAAGCCTTTCTCTCATTTGCCGAGAGACAGTTAGAATAGCCTTCAGCTAAGTTAATGGCTACGACCTAGCAAGGCGCCATTTGTACCATTGCATGTGTCTCAAGATAGTCTCACCTGTCTCATCAAGATTGCTGTATACCAAAGGACGATATAAAAGTTAAGTGTTCTAGTAGCTACGTTCTTTTCTTTATCACATTCATTACGAATCCTGTTCCAGACTTCGCGCCAGTCGGCGTGTGTGTACGTGTGCCTATCGGCTACCCGTCACTGTGGACTGGCTGCCTTGTCAGTCCACTATATATATATATATATATATATATATATATATATATATATATATAATGACTTTTGAACACTATTAAGGTAAATACATTGTTTGTTCTCTATGAAAATCTTTCATTTGCTAACTTTGCCTATCAGTAGTTAGTGCCTTCAGTAGTTAGAATCTTTTATTTAGCTGGCAGTATTGGGGCTCGCTGTGTTGCAGTAGTCCGAGAAGCGAAGATTTTTGTGAGGTAAGTGATTCGTGAAAGGTATAGGTTATTGTTAGTCAGGGCCATTCTTTTGTAGGGATTATTGAAAGTCAGATTGCGTTGCGCTAAAAAAATTGTGTGTCCGTTTATTGATGATCAGAATAAGTAAAGAGAGAAATGTCTGAGTACGTTCAGTTTTACTCACCTGTCTCTGTATCAAATAACGTAGAAGTTTACCAGCACAGTCATTCATAAATTTTTTCTAAGGGGACGTTTCATTGCAGTTACAATGACTGATGACTGTGTATTGTAATGCCTAGATGATACAACTACTTCAGGTTGTACAACTCTCTTCTTCCTACTGTTTTTTTATGTCTTCTGTTTCGTGGCCACAGCCAAGCCACTCAGAGGGGTGTGTTAGCCAGGGCGTCGGACGATTTGTTGGAAGTGCAGGAGGAACGAGAAATAGCGGGCCTGCCGGGTGTTGAGGGAACAGTGGGGTGGGATGGGGGTGGTCGATGGCCGGTGGACTGGAGACTGCAGCCGTGGCCACAGAGCACCAAAGTTACGTAAAGGGGCCTTTCCCGTGGCGAAGGACCTGAGGGCGTGTGTCCGGACCTCCCACCGCTTGGGTACCTACCGCGCCTAGCGCAGCACTAGTCGCGCTTCTGTTTTCTCTGTTTCTTCTTGTTTGCTCACTGCCTCTTGTCACCTTCTATCGGATTTGTTTCAGATTGGTTAGTTTTCAAGTTAACTATAAATTATTCATTTTGTAGCTGCCGATGGCGCAACGTGTACGTAAGCAGACAGGTCCAAAGCGTCCGACAATACTCGACAGTACAAAATTGACCCACGTGGGTCGGCATTGTACAGTCAAGTTATAGTCACAGAGCATTACTATTATTGCGATTCCTTATCGTTTACAGAAACTGATAGTCATCGCGCAAATATACGTTATTGAATAGTACCCTCAGATGGAAAAAGTGTTGATAGATAACATAGTTCAGTTCTGTCGAGAGGAAAATCGGAAAGGTTTGCTTCGTTTTAAAGAACCTAAAAATAGGACATTTCTGGTTGAGACGGAGGCATGGCGTGCATCCTTTCTTAGAAAAATGAGAGGAAACGAGAAAGGTCGAAGAAACCAGCAACTGTGATCTCAGCACCAACTCCAGTTATTAGATCGTAATACAACGATTTTATTTTAATTTCGTAGACTTCTCTCTAGAAGAAAGTACTGAAAGCAAATGCATTGTGCGTTAGCTTCAGTTATTAGAGAGTAACACAAGTTTTCTTTTAATTTCTTACGCTTTCCTGTAGAAGAATATTTTAAAAACGAAAGTACCGTTGTCTCCTACACGCACAGCTGCATTGTTAGACCGTAAACAAGTTTTATTTTTGTATTGTTCACTTCATTGTTCTTCTGTAGACATGTGTTACCAGACTGTCTGTTTCTTTTATTTGCTGCACCTATACCAAGCACAGTTCAGGAACCGTATTACATTTTGATTGAGCGTAGTTATATCGCTTATGCGTCATTGGGGGTCGGCCACGGTGATGGTTCAAATGGCGCTGAGCACTATGGGACTCAACTGCTGAGGTCATTAGTCCCCTAGAACTTAGAACTAGTTAAACCTAACTAACCTAAGGACATCACAAACATCCATGCCCGAGGCAGGATTCGAACCTGCGACCGTAGCGGTCTTGCGGTTCCAGACTGCAGCGCCTTTAACCGCACGGCCACTTCGGCCGGCCGGCCACGGTGACCGAGCGGTTCTAGGCAGCAGACTGAAAAAAAAAAAACATATAGTCAGGATCATGGGCTGATGACTCCCGATGTCTATTCATTTCATTAAATTTTTCATTCTTTTCTAGTTTTGGTTTGTATCTCCAGCGTACGAGATAGAGAAACACGAGGCAGCTCCGCACTCCACATGGCAGTCAGCAATAGCCGCACGTGTGGTGCATGGCTGCCAACCTCGTCGCGGCCAATCCTGAATGAATCTCACGTATTTTCTCGAGATTGGAAAGTGGTATCGCGTTCCTTCTTTTGTGTTAGCAGAAGAGCCAACACCGTGTTACGAGTGGAGGCCGAAATACACGCGTTTTAGCTCACGCAGGCTGGAACATGAAAAGGAATGAGAATTCAGAAAGCGGACATAATTAGTTTGATACTTAACTTTAATCCATTAATGATGAACGTAGCTCTTGACGGTACATGAGTCACAATATTATCTGTTCAAAATACATTCTTGAAGATAGTACTGAAGATAGTAGTAACTGGATATGGCGCCTTGCTAGGTCGTAGGAAATGACGTAGTTGAAGGCTATACTAAACTGTCGTCTCTGCAAATGAGAGCGTATGTAGACAGTGAACACTCGCTAGCAAAGTCGGCTGTCCAACTGGGGCGAGTGCTAGGGAGTCTCTCTAGACTAGACCTGCCGTGTGGCGGCGCTCGGTCTGCAATCACTGATAGTGGCGACACGCGGGTCCGACGTATACTAACGGACCGCGGCCGATTTAAAGGCTACCACCTAGCAAGTGTGGTGTCTGGCGGTGACACCACACCTTCCACCATTAGAAACAATTTCGATATGTTACCTGCATTTTGCACACAGTTATGGCTGCCATAAAACGCGCCAAATGTAAAATGGCCAGCGACTACATTTTTCACGGCAAACTTTTCAAAACGTACGCGGTGTTGTACTTTAATTCGAAGTATCATAGTGACTGTGGGCCAGAAAGAAAAGAAAACGTGTTCATTATCAAGCTGCAACGAGTGGCTATAAGATGCCAGAAAACTGTATTTTCTTACCGAATAATTTCCTCACAATCGAATGAGAAACACTGCGTAGCGGAGAACTACACAGACAGATGTACCTTTGCTTCATCTACATGAAGATTCTTTTTTAAGCAGATCAGATGACCTGAAATATCACTCCCCGTGTGCGTGTTGCGTGGAGCGACCAGCACGTCAGTAGTTGTGAGCACCCGGAGGGAGGGGGAAACTCTACACACCCCACGCGGCCCTGAGACCACTCTGTTTACTTATGCGCCCTGTGGCCGCGATCACGCGGCCTCTGCTGTACGCTGGGTGGGAGATCGCGGTTGGCTTTCAGGTTCTGCCGGCCACGCCATTCTTGCGCCTTCGCTAATACTTTTACTGCGGGGATGGCGCGTTCTGGTTGTCACACGATGCTTGTGTGCGAAATTACGAGGTTCCGCCTGCAGAGCGAGACTCTGTTTGCCGGTCTTTCTGTAACTGTGTGTTTGGCCCTAGGGGCTATGCGACCTCTGATGCCACACGTAGGCTTCATCTTCGCATAATGCGTGCTCCCACATCTATGGCGTGCCATGTACGAGGCGTGTTTTTTAAGTAAGTACCGTTTTGAAATTAAAAAAAAGACGTGCTAAAATATCTCAATAATTTTATGTTTACATGAAAGCCTGTACTTTATTCTACGCACTGACGCTAATACAGTCTGATTCTTCCTTGTTTACGTTGTATACTCAGTGTTTAAGATGCCTCCGATAATCGTGAGTCCCGCCGACTATGAAGTACGTGCTGTTATAAGATTTCTTAGTGCTAAAGGCCTAAAAACGATCGATATTCATCGTGAGATCTGTGCAGTTTACAGAGAAAACATTATGAGTGGTGGAATGGTAAGAAAGTGGGTGAGAACATTTAAAGATGGCCGCAAAAATGTGCATGATGAACAACGGAGTGGGCGTCCTTCGGTCGTTAATGAAAGTTTACTGCAGGAAGTGGACAATAAGGTGAGAGAAAACAGACGCTTTCCGATTTCCTCCTTGCGGGATGACTTTCCTAATGTTTCTCGTACTGTTTTCTATGGAATTGTGACCAAGCATTTGAATTACCGAAAATTGTGCGCACGTTGGGTACCGAAAATGTTGAAGGATGTGCACGAAAACCAATGTGTACATTGACTTTTCTTGAGCGGTACCACAACGACGGTGATGATTTCTTAAGCCAAATTGTTACGGTCGATGAAACATGGGTGGCCTACGTCACACCAGAATCAAAGCAACAGTCCATGGTAGTTGAACAAGGGTATCGTTTTGCTGCAAGACAATGCCCGTCCGCATGTGGCGAATCAGACCAAAGATCTCATCACATCTTTTCGATGGAAAACTCTAGGTCATCTCCGTACAGCCCTGATCTTGCGCCCAGTGACTACCATCTGTTCCTGCACTTGAAGAAACACCTTGGCGGTCAGCGTCTTAAAGGCGATGACGAAGTCAAAACAGTGGTGATGCAGTGGTTAACAAGTCAGGCGGCAGACTTCTATGAGGAGGGAATTCAAAAACTGGTACAACGTTATGACAAGTGCCTCAATATTGTCGGAAATTATGTAGAAAAGTAGGTTAAGGTACAGGCTTTCACGTAAAAATAAAATTATTGACATATCTTAGCACGTCTTTTTTTAATTTCAAAACGGTACTTACTTAAAAAACACGCCTCGTACACAATCTTAGAGCTCGATGGTTTGTGGTCTGACCGTGACGTCAGCTCACATTTGTAGGCGCCGTTTACTTTGGCAGGAAGCTAGTCCATCGGAGGATATTGTTTACCTACATGTGTAGTGGGTGTCCAGCACACTAGTTGCGGAGGTGTAATTGACGTGGAGTATACTGCTGTGACTGGCAGTGCCGGGCTTTTGGCGGACTCAGCGCCGTGGTGTTTGGTGGTTGCAGGGCGGAATAAGGAGCAGTTCTCTCCTCGACCGACAGAGAGACTAGTTCGGGCATCATCCGGAGTGATAGACGCAAAACTTAGAATTATCGCGGACGCGCGTTTTTCGTGAACTTTGCTCTGGATTTCTTTGTTCGATCTGGTGCGCTGCCGCCCTGATTGCAGCTTCGACCGCGCTTTTACCAACTGACATCGGGGCTCATCTGATCAGATCACGATGTTCCAGTCGTCTGGGGTCCAACCGATATGGTCACGAGCCCATGAGAGCTGCTACAGGTGATGCTGTACTGTTAGCAAAGGCACTCGCGAGGGCCGTCCGCTGCCACAGCCCATTACCTAACGGATACGTTCTTTGCACGTCCTTCATTGATATCTCGGTCGTAAAGTGAAGACCGTCCGCCACTGCGTTGTCCACGGAAAGATAATGCCTGAAATTTGGTATTCTCGGCGTACTCTTAACACTGTGCATATCGGAATATTGAATTCCCTAACGATTCCCGGAATGGAATGTCCCATGCGTCTAGTATCAACGCATGTCCTAGTGCGTCGGTTCCCTGTTGTTCGGGCGTCTGTCACAGTTCGTTCAAGACTACAGCCGTACAGCCGCTGAGTGTACCCACATCCCTAATGGAAGGTAACTTAATCATTATTGGCTCTTACGTAAAATGTCTGTCGACCACTTGTTTAGGTTATCATACCGGCTGTCCTGTAATTTCTGGTTAAAAACCCAGTGAATTCAGTTCTTTATCTGCTTCAGTACTTTACTTTGTCATTTAAGTTACGCAACGAACTTGCTGAACTCTCTTTGTTAGAATCAGTTGCTGAAAAGATGACAATACGTTACGTTACAGCGAGTGATAAGAACATTCAATTTGGCAGCTCAAATATTCTCACGGAGCTCGATCCACCAAAGTCGTGTTGATTTTATCTTGTCTTTTCTCCTTGGCTGAGTGCTTAATACATGCTTTTTGTCATATCATGCTCTGTCAGTTTGCAATGGATCATAGATATATAATTTATCTCAAGTTCACCTTCCATTCTTTAGAATTAACCGACGATTCCTAGCAGATTACGTCTGGCCATCATAACTGGCGAATCTCGAGCTCTGACTTTCACGAGACGTTTCCCACCACTTAAGCCGTCCAAGGACGCCTCAGGGACAGATTGCTCTCACAAGCTCTGCAGATGGCTTACAAGACTAACTTATCCACGGCTAGGATTGCTACGGACACTTTCCAAATGGCTCTAAAATTAAGAGCCAATGAGCTCTCTGTCCAAAGACGAAATGGTGGTCTCGACCCAGTAATTAAATCAATTATGTAATTAAAAAGTTTTTCCGTACAGATAATTTTACATACAACAACAAAAAATAATTAAAAAATTTGAAGAATTATCAAGCATGCTGGCGGGCTTATATTTAATCACATATCCCGTTAATTCAAAAAATGAATACTACAGTATTAACTCACAACGTACGCTATACATACATCTTATCCGCTGACACAGAACCTTTACGATACAACCGTAACCTTTTAAGTTTTCACAGATAACCACTATATACAGCTATTGACATGTTACATTACAATTGTTTAAAATCTGCCGTTTATTATTGTTAACTGAAAATCCCATAGGGTGCGAAATAGGCGGAGTAATTCGTTTTCTGCCTGCAAAATACGTAAAAAGGGACAAAATTCATCAGTAGGTTAGTAAGTTTTTTAAGAGTAAACTCTGTTAACGATGAAATGCAAGAAAATGGAGGAGTCTTTCACGATGGCCGTAGTACTAATGTACTTGATGAAGTGCCAAGTGGGCGGCCACCTGTCATCATTGGACCAGAAAGTTGATGCAGAAGTTCAAGAAAACAAAAGGTTTACGACTTCTGCCTTATTTAATGCATTTTCTATAGTTTAAAAAAGCGTTTTTCCTGAAATTATTACAGAACGTGTTCTCAGTTTGGGTGGTGAAAGTGCTGAATGAGACTCACAAAAACAAATCGAATTGCCAGTGATTTGAATTTCCTTGAGCACTACACTAATGAAGGTTTTTAAGATGAATTGTCACTGGAGGCGAAAAATTGGTGAATAATGTTATACCAGAATCGAAACAACAATCAACGAAATGGAGGTACCGAATATCACCAAAGCAAAGGAAGTTCAAGCAAACCATTTCAATCTGGGATTTTTTTGGGATAGGCAGGCGTGTTGCCAAGCATGCTTTCTCTCAGGGTAAGACAACTCTGAGATGTACCAGAGTGGTCTGAAAAGTTCTCATCTTTGTAACGTAAACGAGAAAATAGGTTTTCAAAAGCCTTTTAGTTATCAACATACTCCGTACTCTCTATCGAGCGAGGTGGCGCGGTGGTTAGCACACTGGGCTCGCGTCTGGCCATTCTGATTTAGGTTTTCCCTAAATCGCTTCAGACAGATGTCGGGATGGTTCCTGTGAAAGGGCACGGCCGACTTCCTTCCCCATCCTTCGCTAATCCGATGGGACCGATGACCTCACTGTTTGGTCCCCTCCCCCAAAAGCAACCAACCAGTCTATCATTTGAAACACAGTGTTGATATTGTAGGACGACGAGTCAGGTCGCATAGTAAGGGGTTGGGAAGGGGTGTGAGGAATTGGGGGGGGGGGGTAAAGTGACCACTCGAAATGAAATGAAATTTTCAACAATCCATGATCATTAATACAAGCTTACCACTTACACATTTTGAATCTACGACAGATAACCTCGCTGTTTGGTCCTCTCCCCCCCACTCAACCAACTGTTAACACTTCGTCCAACGGCGTTCTGGTGACGTTATTCCATCTCAGTGCCATTCCTCTGGACGTAATACAAAATATTCATCTAGAAATGCAATTGCTTCTTGGTTAGGCGAAAAATGCTAAACAGCAAGGAAGACTTTGGCTTTTGGGAAGAACGGAAGTCTGGGGATGCCACGGCGGGGGAATAGCACGGATACTCGTACACGTCATGGAGCAGATCCTTCCATTTTCCCACCGCTAAGACACCTTTGTGGTCAGGTACAATATCTTGACTAAAGATGACTTTTTTCTTTTGCAATTCGGGTATCCTTTCTCAAATTTATCCATTGAGATCTATTAGAAGGTTAGAATCATATTCTCCTGTTACGGTAATTTTTTTAAGATAATAACTGAGCTGAAATACTTTAATATCCTGAAACAATGATGCTGTGAGCTGATGACATCGTCTTCGCCTTCTTTGGAGCCGAGGAACTGGCTTCGGTTCACTGTTGTGGCTGTAGTTCTGAATGGGATGTTTCGTCCTGCATTCATATTTCATCAACTTACCGACGCACAAAATCTGTATGTTTATGTAAACATCCGACAAGCACTGATGGAAAACTGAGTAGGCACGGCACCAATCTTGCACAAAGTTTCTTCGTGTGCAGTTCTTCATGAGAAATGTAGCCGAGACGCTCTTTTGAAACCCATACAACTTCGCAGTTTCACGCACTTCGTGTCCCGATCTTCTGATATCATATCTTGCTCTTGGCGATTTCTGAATCCCTTCACGTGGATCATCTTGGGCAATTCACGATCTCGTTTATGTTCGGTAGCCCATTTATTCTATATAGAAAGTGATGAGCAGTCACCGTGTACATCTACGAACATCGAGTGAATTTCATACGGCGTAAAAAGATTCCTTGAAGTAAAACTTTATCAGTACTAGATTTTTATCCATTTCAGAGAATTCACACACTGTGCCTTGGACGAACAGCTCCCTACAGCCAGCTATTGGATGGAATAACTTGCAATTACATACGGTTACTGTTGAGAGTTATACCAACATCTGGAGAAAAAATTAAGCACGTAGCGCTGCGATCTATGATCTAGACCAGTGGTCGTCAAACATTCTTCCTCAAGAGCCATTGTAGGAAAACACCTTGGGCCGCATATGTACCGATCGTACTATTAGTTGATAATCTACATAGAGCGATGAATTTGCCGCCAGCCCCCAAGTACGGACCGTTAAAAGTCGGCACCATTCGTAACACTTCTTGTCAGCTGCTCTGTTTCAGATTGCTGCCACCTTCAGTTGTCATACTGTAATTGCTTACCAAAGTGTTTTTGTGTTGTCCGTGTGAGCGAATGATTAATCGATAATAGCAACTGTACTTATATTTAAATGATTTATGTAATTTAAGACACGATCACATGGAGACTGAAGGGACGAATGAAAATTTGTACCAGGGCCAGGACTCGAAACGGAGTCTCCTGCTCACTAGGCAGATGCGCTACTCACTACACCACCCTGGCACAGTGGCTTTGCACAAGTGCAAGCACTGCTCTAGCACGCCTCCCTCCTCAGTCCAAATTACCATTCACGCCTCAACCCACTTGGCATTCGTCCTAAACTCGGACAGCACTGTTGGGGCTCTCCAGCTGTCCAGGAATAGCTCCTCAGCATCGAATGAAACGAGTAATCCTGCCTGAAACACAGGCATGGATAGTATAACCGAATGTAAAAACACTCATGCTCATAAATGAAGGATAACTGCAGAACGTGGTGCCACACAACGTGACACTACACAAAACTGGCGCTAACAGCATAGGCACATAGGGAATACACACAACACAGATCTGTAAGTCCACGGTATTGGTGATAAGTTGAGAAAAACGTCCCGAAACGCATGTGCTACAAAACGCCACTGTTTCCTGCGCATGTACCCCGACATCAATATGGGATATGATCACCATGCACACGTACACAGGCCGCACAACGGGTTGGCATACTCTGGATCAGGTGGTCGAGCAGCTGCTGGGGTATAGCCTCCCATTCTTGCACCAGTGCCTGTCGGAGCTCCTGAAGTGTCCTAGGGGTTTGACGACGTGCAGCGATACGTCGACCGAGAGCATCCCAGACGTTCTCGATTGGGTTTAGGTCTGGACAACAGGCAGGCCACTCCATTCGCTTGATATCTTCTGTTTCAAGGTACTCCTCCACGATGGCAGCTCGGTGGGGCCGTGCGTTATCATCTATCAGGTGGAAGGTGGGACCCACTGCACCCCTGAAAAGGCGGACATACTGGTGCAAAATGACGTCCGGATACACCTGACCTGTTACTATTTCTCTGTCCAAGACATGCAGGGGTGTAAGTGTACCAATCATAATCCCATCCCACACCATCAAACCACGACCTCCATACAGGTCCCTTTCAAGGACATTAAGGGGTTGGTATCTGGTTCCTGGTTCACGCCAGATGAAAACCCGGCGAGAATCACTGTTCAGACTATACCTGGACTCGTCCGTGAACATAACCTGGGACCACTGTCCTAATGACCATGTACTGTGTTATTGACACCAGGCTTTACGGGCTCTCCTGTGACCAGGGGTGAGTGGAGTGCACGTTGCAGGTCTCCGGGAGAATAAACCATGTCTGTTCAGTCGTCTGTAGACTGTGTCAGGAGACAACTGTTCCAGTAGCTGTGGTAAGGTCCCGAGCAAGGATACCTGCAGTACTCCGTGGCCGTCTGCGGTCACTGATGGTGAGGTACCGGTCTTCTGGTGGTGTTGTACACTGTGGACGTCCCATACTGTAGCGCCTGGACACGTTTCCTGTCTGCTGGAATCCTTGCCATAATCTTGAGATCACACTTTGTGGCACACGGAAGGCCCGTGCTACGACCTGCTGTGTTTGACCAGCCTCCAGTCGCCCTAGTATTCTACCCCTCATAACGTCATCAATATGTGTTCTTTGGGCCATTTTCAACATACAGTCACCCTTAGCACGTCTGGAAACGCCTGCACACTTACTTGCTGCAGCGTACTCTGTCATGCACCAACACACCTCTGCGTATGTGGACTGCTGCCAGCGCCACCGTGCGACGATCGCAGCTCAAATGCACCGCATGGTCATACCCCGAGGTGATTTAAACCCGCAAACCACCCACAAGAGCGTTGTTTCACCATGTATCAGCATTATCCTTAATTTATGAGCATGAGTGTATATGGTTCCAGAGACATTTTCAAGTCTCAGACACCTATGGCGCCTATATGCAGTTTGAAGCGACGAATGAAAATCTTCATGCACATGCATATTACACGTTGTGACCACCGCCTATGTTCGACGTCAATGTTGGATAACCACTCGCAGAAGAGAGGTGGCAGCACTAGCAATGAAGGGTATGTACAGTGTGACGAGAGGACGCCAACCTCAGTGTAGTCGTCGTAATGCGGGACCGGAGCGATTTACTTGACGTCCAAAAGGGCGTGTTCATTGGCTTTCGGGCCAAGGTTGTGTAACGTTCCCTGGCAGCACACACACTATTAATAAAATGAAATGACACACAGAATTGCTGAACTCGAGCGTGCACATCTGCAAATGCTTAACAACAACTGTGGCACGCCTGTTAGGAACGTGTACGGTAATGAGAACACTACGTACAGTTCATACCAACAAAAAGCAATTCGTATGTACTGTAATTGTTTAACAAAAAATATTATTTAATTTTGTATAAAGGACGTTGGTTATTATTGTAATATTTTCTGTAATAATATTCTCGATGTATTTATGATTGTAATACTTCTATACTCATAATGTTAATATATGCGATGAAAAAATTTAAAATATAGCCACAGAGGAAAATAATGTTGTAAGATTACAAAGAGATATTCATTATCAGCAATACTATAAAAATCACTACATAATGTGCATTCTTTGTCGTCTTCCTCGAGAGCTGAGAGAGATAGGAACCTGTGACGTAGCATTATATGAATGAGTAGACTTCTTTTGTCTGTATCTATCCTTAGCCGCCATTAGAGGAGAAATTATAAAGGTGTGTAATTTTAATTATTGTTATGGTCTAAATACATTATAATTTATCAAAATTGTGTATTACTAATGTAAATTAGCTTGCCCATGTCATCTATAAAATTTCTTTAAAGAATTTTCAGCATTTTTAGCGATTATCGTTGGTGTTGCTGGGCTGTGCTGCGACCGAACGATTTGCAGCAGCGGCACATTTAAAAAAAAATTGTTCCGCTATAAAATTAACGGAACCCATAAATCGGGAGCAGGTAAAATTAGCAGTGAATTACGAAATAATTTTCTTTTACAGCGATCCTGAGGCTGACTGAATTTATTACTGGTTTTACATTTGTGCATTCATAGGCGGATAATTAACGTTGAAGTTGTTAATCTGTTGGTTCTTTCAGTTTCTAAAGCAAATAACCTAAACGTATAGTGAAGTGAGTTTTGTCAATGATAATTAAACGTTCTGGTCGGCTTGGCAATATTTAACCATTTTATGCTAACAGAGACAGTCTTGTGTTCCATAGCTAACGCCGGGAAAGAATTCAGTAATATTTAAAAAACCACTGCATTTAGAAAATGTGTGCCAAGGCCGAAATACGTAAAAAATTTAATTTAAATAATTTTCAAGGTCATAAATGTTATTAATCAGTTAGTTTGAATTTATCAGCAGGAGAAGGTTGCTAAGGTTCACGTAATTTTAAATGTGCTTAATTCTGTCTAAATGAATTTTTATTACCACAAGTAAATAAGGGGTTCTACAACAAGGTTCATAGTGAAAGAGTAAATAACAAAAATATTTAAAGCCATTTCTTCCCCATTTTCATCCATTCATTTTACATAATTTTTTTTTCCTCATTAAAGTTGGAAGCATTTTCTGAACGACTGTCTTATAAACTGTTTGCGAGCCGCCTTGGTTAAAGCATACCGTGCACGGCAAAATGGCGTTATCCAAAACTGGTGTTGAGGCAGCTGAGGTGCACCATGGGCTGTATATGGCAGTGGTGAACGACGTCTTCGGGGATGTGTACGGACGAGTAGACGTGCAACTGTTGAGCAACTGACCGCCCAGACGACTCTTCAATGCAGTTCAGCAAACGTTGCTGCGTGTGGGCCTCGCAGCAGGCGCCTGGTTAAAGCACCCTTGCTAACTGGTGTTCATCGGCTGCGAAAGCTTCAGTTACAGGCCAGTATCACAACTGGATGTCCACTAGGTTGCAACAGGTGACCTTTCAGGTAAATGATGGCCGTTGGCGTGTGGGGCGTGAAACGACTGAAAGAAAAGGGCGAAGATGGGAGCGTTATGGAGTGGGGAATGCTTCCGTGGCATTCACTGGGTGATTTAGTCATTCTAGAAGGCACAGTGGATAAACATAAGTATGGTTCTATTTTTTGGGGGCATGTCCACCATTACATACAGTTTATTTTTCCTCAGCACGACGGCATCTACTAGCAGGACAAGGCGATGTGTCACATAGATTGCTGTGTACTTGTGTGGAGCATCAGGATGAATTTACCACACTTCCATGGCCACCAGACTTCCCGAATTTAAACCCAGTCGAGAATCTGTGGGACCACCTCGATCGGGCTGTTCGCGCCGTTGATCCAGCACCTGGAAACTTGGCGCAGCTGGCCACGGTACTGGAATCAGCATGCCTCCACATCCTTGTCGGTACCTTCCAGGACCTCATCGACTCTATTCCTGCACGCCTAGCAGAGGTCCTTGTAGAAAAAGGTGGCTGCTCAGAGTTTTGACAGGTGGTCACATCAATGTTACAGGAGAGTCTATTATAAAATACGGCTGAGACCCGCGGACCGCACTAATACTTGATTCTGGCGGCATGTGGCATGCTGGCCGTAGTTTGATGACCACTGGTCTAAGCCTTATTGTGTGGCCTCAACTAAACTGCGTAAAACAATCCAAGCGAAAAGCTGTGAGAAGCTCGGTAAACAGATTTTTCTGCGTCTACCGTCCACTTACGGCTTAAAAAACATAAGATCTCATTCCATCATAAGGCTAGAAAAGAAACTGATTATCATACTTGTAGTCCTGTTCTAGTGTCCAGTAATCGCCAGTTGTTGCTCCAATTGAGAAAAAAGAAGTTAGTTCTATGATAACGAATATAACATGAAAACGGCCGTTCAGCGACGGTTGGCAAATCAAGCAGCAGATTTTTATGATGGTGGAATTCAGTTGTTGCTTATGCAATATGAGACCAATATTTATAGCGGTGGAACAGTTAAGATACATCCTTTTATGAAGTAACAAAATTGTTTTAAAAATGCGCTTGTCTTTGTTTAACATGAGACACGAATTATTGCAAAAAATGGTTCAAATTACTCTAAGCACTATGGGACTTAACATCTGAGGTCATCAGTCCCCTAGACTTAGAACTGCTTAGGACATCATACACATCCATGCCCGAGGCAGGATTCGAACCTGCGACCATAGCGGTCGCGCGGTTCCAGACTGTAGTATTAATATGGTCAGACAGGAAGTTTTATAAGGAAAGAAGGTGTTATAGGTGGCATGAATGTACAATAAGCGTTTTTAGTGTCATTTACTCTCTTTACTTTCGTCAGTTTCGTTGCTATCCAGCAGGAAGTTCTCAGTAGTTTTGATTCATTTTTCTATTTAAAATATTTAATTTTTTATTCAACGTCCTGAGATTAATTTTTCTCGTGGATAAATGCAGTATTGTTTATCGAAAGTATTACGTTGGCGCTGATAATTAAATATTTTAAATAGAAAAATGAATCAAAACTAGTGAGAACTTCCTGCTGGATAGCAACGAAACTGACGAATGTAAAGAGAGTAAATGACATTAAAAACGCTTATTGTACATTCATGCCACCTATAACACCTTATTTGCTTATAAAACTTCCCGTCTGACCATATTAATACTACAGACTGGAACCGCGCGACCGCCACGGTCGCAGGTTCGAATCCTGCCTCGGGCATGGATGTGTGTGATGTGCTTAGGTTAGTTACGTTTAAGTAGTTCTAAGTTCTAGGGGGCTGATGACCTCAGAAGTTAAGTCCCATAGTTCTCAGAGCCATTTTTGAACCGTATTAATGGATTTATTGTATTATTTTCATCCCACCCTTTATTTAATGTTGAATGGCATAACTCCTCGACGTTAACGCTCTTGTCTGAACAACACGGCAGGAACACCCGTTCCCATCAGAGCAAAATCTTTTCTGTCCCACTCCATTGTTGAGCCTCGTTCTCGGAGCCCTTCTCAGTAGCAGGAACCCGACTCTTGACCAACCTCCCGCATTACATTATAGAACTAAATAACATCTCCAGCTTCAGAATACAGGTGATGACATATCTACTAAAGCACCAATAAGATTACCGGTATTGCAGTGCCTGTGTTATTCCGAATTACCATGCAATACTCCTTCGGACATGCATGCATGTTAAGGGACAGGCATTGCGGCGGCTGCAACCATTATGAAATACTTGAATTGTATTCGCGGTTCCGAATTGACGACCACCAACTGTGTAATGGACTGACGATAATGAAAATTTGTTCCGGACCAGGACTCGAACCCAGAATTACCGCTCTTATCGCGAGCGGTCGCCTCACCATTTGGCTATCCGGGCACGATTCAAGGCCACACCGAAACTTCCATATGTCTTGAACCATGTGTCTACAACCTGTACTCGTACATCCATTATGTGCTTTCCCATACAGGAGACACATTTTACTTGAAAGTCGTTTATCCTCGGACACCGGGCATGTGACTTTAAAGTAAAATGCGTCCCCAAGCGAGAATATACACAATGGATGTAGGAGTACAGGTTGTAGACACATGGTTCACGTCATATGGAAGTTTCGGTGTGGCCGTGAGTCGCGATTGGATAGCCAAATGATAAGGCAATATGCGGGAAATCTAGGTTATACAGCTGACGGTTGTCCATATTCGCAGCTGTGTATACAATTTATGTAATAAGATTACCATTGACCCTGGACCACTCGTTACTCTTGTACTCTGATCTTACTAACTTCCTGGTATACTTAACCAATGTACTCTCCCTAAATTTTGTTTCCCCAGAATTCGCTGTATCAAAAAACATCTATTTTGTAGACCTATAAATTCTTCTTTTACCTGCCACTATCGTTATTGTTATTAATGTCACAAAAATGGCTCAAATGGCTCTGAGCACTATGCGATTCAACTTCTGAGGTCATCAGTCGCCTAGAACTTAGAACTAATTAAACCTAACTAACCGAAGGACATCACACACATCCATGCCCGAGGCAGGATTCGAACCTGCGACCGGAGCGGTCGCTCGGCTCCAGACTGTAGCGCCTAGAACCGCACGGCCACTCCGGCCGGCAATGCAAGTGATGCCAGTATTATCTTTCTTAGTTCATAGTCAGTACAATTTACTCACATCGTCACTGCAGACACTCAGATCATTTTAATAGTAGTTGTGATACTGGAATCGTTATTTTCTCATGTCACTGTGGTATAATATTCTCCGTATGTGTGAAAATTTGGTCCCATAAGGGAGGGCCTACTAGCACTAATCAGATCAGTTTAAATAAATATATATAGTTGAACAGCTTGTGTTTAGAAAGCTACATTTTTTGGGTTGATTGGGTACAGTGTAAACTAGGATCAGCTTTAGACTAGATCCATACGGTAAACATCCTGAAAGCGCTCTCAAATTGGCCAGTAGAATCGACATTAGACAGATTAACAATGAGGCAAGGCCGTTCCTACCTCCCCAGTCTGACATCATTGTCGAGCAGTCATGCCAATTGGACTGCAGGATTTCTACCTCTGAAACTACATATTGGACTCCATTGCACCTCATAGAGTGAGAAGTTCCCATTTGCTCCCATGGGCATCTTTTGGACATCGAAGTATCACACTTTTTTCGTCTCTATCTAGACTGATGTTCTTGGATACATAGACGATCACAACTGCAGCATGTCCGTGTTTTTCAGAGTCGACTTTACCTGCTCTGTCGTGTTGAGAGTGAGTGCCGCCACGCGTCTTCTATGTCCACAGACAAAGGATAAATTACTGTTGTGATTCGAAAATAGAAGTGACATTCTTCAGAACGCCACGATCACTTTCATAGAGCATATATTCAGATAACCGGTTCCGGCAAGGTATGTTGCCATTCTCGGGTCTTCAAATACAAGATTGGGTCAGAAATATCCCCATGAAATTTTAACATAATATGGATACATAGCGTACCTTACGCACAAATGGTTCAAATGGCTTTGAGCACTATGGGACTTAACATCTGAGGTCATCAGTCCCCTAGAATTTAGAACTACGTAAACCTAACTAACCTACAGACTTCACACACATTCATGCCCGAGGCAGGATTTCGAACCTGCGACCGTAGCAGTCGCGCGGTTACAGACTGAAGCGCCTAGAACCGCTCGGCCACACTGGCCGGCTCCTTACGCACAACACTTCAAGTAATCTCGTCCATGTGTACAATGATTTGTGTCATTTAATAAATAGACGCCGGCCAGAGTGGCCGAGCGGTTCTAGGCGCTTCAGTCTGGAACCGCGCGACCACTACCGTCGCAGGTTCGAATCCTGCCTCGGGCATGGATGTGTGTGATGTCCTTAGGTTAGTTAGGTTTAAGTAGTTCTAAGTTCTAGGGGACTGATGACCTCAGAAGTTAAGTCCCATAGTGCTCAGAGCCATTTGAACCATTTGTATAAATAGACATTCCAAGAACATGCAAGGCATAGCATATCGGCAAGTCAAAAGTACAACTATCATTATAATGAATATTATACATGATCATGTTGGCTTATAAGCCGCATACGGGCTCAGAGTGAATGGCAAACATGGCAGATATTTCAATGCCCACCTGGCGGCGCTAAAGTAGAAGCAAACTGAATTACAGCATAAATATAAATTCATATGCCTGTACATGTTTACCGTGTAATTATACAAAGAATAATCTGAGCAGAGCATATTTTTATTGTTAAAAAAGCAACTTCTTAAATTAATTTTAATGTTTAACTATATAACTCTTTTTAACTATAAAAGAGGGTGCTTCATATCGATAATTGTCATTCAATGTGTCTTGAGGATGCCGAACATAATGGAACGTTGAAAATAAATATACTGACAAGCAAGTCGTTAAAGCACCACCTCAGGTGCAGAGAACAAGATACAGTTAGGTAGTTCGTATTAAAACTTGCTCTTTTTAAAAAAGGTATGTATGTGGTATTTATATAACGGAAACATAAAAAGACTTTACAGTAGTAATCTTAATCTCATACACATAATACCAGCAGTACAGTATGAATTCTAATTACAACGAAAAGCTATTGGTCGATGTCTAGGTGAATTCGATCAAACTGTAGATACCGAAAAGGAGATAATTTGGTCCAGTTTGTTACATATGATAATAATGTAGTCATTAGTTTACAAAATGGGATCCTACAACCATTACAGACACCGTATCGTAGAATACTGATCTCGTAACTTATATTTCGAAGTTAAGGTATTAGTATGGTGCAAGAGGTGTCGGTTTAATGAAAGGACGCAATGTAGTAACAATAAATCAGGTAACAGTATTGAAAGCATAGCACGCACTAAAGTCTAAGTGCAACATTGTACGTGGTTGACTTTTAAACTACTTGTTACTTCCAGGCTCACTCATAGATTAAAAACAGGGATATAGATTCAAATGGCTCTGAGCACTATGGGACTCAACTGCTGTGGTCATAAGTCCCCTAGAACTTAGAACTACTTAAACCTAACTAACTTAAGGACAGCACACAACACCCAGCCATCAGGAGGCAGAGAAAATCCCTGACCCCGCCGGGAATCGAACCCGGGAACCCGGGCGTGGGAAGCGAGAACGCTACCGCACGACCACGAGATGCGGGCGGATATAGATTCATTAAAGGCAATATATGTTAAGTATGGGAACCGACATTCTGCGAATTAACTGCTATATTCGCCACTGCTGTATACAAAACATTTATATTGAATACCGCATACGATATAGTATGAACTACA
Source organism: Schistocerca nitens (assembly GCF_023898315.1). Taxonomy (NCBI): domain Eukaryota; kingdom Metazoa; phylum Arthropoda; class Insecta; order Orthoptera; family Acrididae; genus Schistocerca; species Schistocerca nitens. The sequence continues at coordinate 297,226,788 of NC_064618.1, read as the reverse complement.
GGTAGTAACTGAGACTGTCGCTCGATGTCTTGGTATAGTCCAGAGGACATATAGAAACCAACAACGAAAACCCAGTTCCAGATAAAACCATAAAACACTTCTCAGTGTATAATCGTGTTGGCACTATAATACAGGGTGCACATAGAGTCGGGGAACACTTTCAATTATTTATTGCTTAAGAACTAAACATTGTACAGATGTCATACATATTGCATTTTGAAGAGAAACTCCGAAAGGTTTTTTACAAACATTCGATATGCGAACCAAGAGTGACCCAGCAGACGTCAATACGGTAATAGAATTCTTGCCATACCCATCCCAGAATGGCATCGTCGACTGCGGCAGTCGCTTCCCGTATTATCTCTCGGAGCTCTGCTACATCATGTGGTAGAGGCGGTACATACACCATATCTTTAATCTGTCCCCACAGAAAAAAGTCATACGGAGTGAGATCTGGTGATCGGGGAGGCCATTTCATGAAACAGCTGTCCCCTTCTGTAGCACGGCCGATCCATCGATGCGGCAGCTCCGTGTTCAGGCACCCAAGAACTTCACGATGTAGGACATGTTGACAGCGCTTTCGGCGAAGAAGAATGGCCCGTACAGTTTTCGACGTGACAAGGGACGAAAAATATTTACCTTTGGGGAATCACACTAAAATTCAATGCATTCTTGTGGATGCTTTGCACTCCAGACTCAGCAATTATGCCTGTACACTTTCCCACTATTGTGAAAAGTGGCTTCGTCGCTAAAAATTAAGCGATCAACAATGCCGTCCCCATCCTCATTCAATTGTTGCAACTGCGAACAAAAGTCAAAACGCTTGTGTCTGTCGTCGTCATAAGAGCTTCTGCACTAGCTCCAATTTGAAGACAGCTTCTGTTGTGGTAAATGGCCTTCCTTGTTGGTGGCTTCTTACCGTACTTGGTTCTAAGCATCCGTTGAACAGTTGTAGCACAGTTTTTTTTTTTTCGAACTCCAACACACAGAAAGCTCGCACCGCATCTGAACTCGCCATGTTTGCGACCAGAGCTGACTATCGGCAAATAACCAAACTACGCTGTGGCGGTATACATGAAAAAAAAAATCCTTTCAGGGTTTCTCTTCAAAAGTCATATGTATGATATCTGTACAATGTTTGGTTCTCGTGCAATAAATAATTGAAAGTATTCCCGGACTTTATGTACACCCTATACTACCTTACGTAACACGATATTAAAGTTATAAAAAACTCGCTGTCTAAAAACCATAGTGTACAACACTTCTACACTGCAGTCATGTTTATGCTGTGCTGACAACTGCCGGCGGAGTCAGCGCGCCACTGTGTTGGGGCGGTTCTTTTCTGCAGTTCGATAAGGCCTACACGAGGAACCGACAGAGGAAAGACTGGGGATTCTGTTTCGGCTCTCCTCCGTGAAGTTTCACGTCCACCGTAAGTGCAGGACAGCGCCGAAACCGCCGCCGTGCCAAGAAAACCGCACAGAGTGGAGTGCTTGACAAATCAAAAAACTTGAAGTTATGTAATCACTTCTAAATCCATAGTATCTACCATCGCTCTCGAGAGTGTTAAACCCGCTGTTTAGCAGAAACGGAGATAATCCTTGCCAGAAACGCCTGAGAACTTTGTATCGAATATAAAAGTCTTTTAGAGTTTTAGGGGAATTCATAAATGACAGAAGAACGAGGGCAATCGTAAGAGAAATCCTGACAGACACCATTTGGGAAGTTAAACTTTTTGGGAAAATCTCCACACCCTTTTAAATAAAGACAAGGGCCAAACGAGCGGAACGATTTTCTCTCATTGTCTTCAATACCGTCCTGGACGAAATAATGAAAATCTGGAAGGAAACTCAGAAGTCGGAAGGAATAAGAGAAACACACCTTGGGAAGAAGGGAAACAACCTGGAAATCACGTGTCTTCTTCAGAAGGAAAATATGGACAACTGGATTACATGTTAGGGCAGAGATACGTTAAAATATAGCCGAAAGCCGTCGTCAGATGTAAAATTTCACCTCCACATTAAATCAAAACATTTACACATGGTTATTGACGTATCGTACTTCATCGACGTACAGTTATTGCAGTAGTTGTACATTGGTGAGGAAGTACCACATGACAATAGCCATGTCGTGCATCTTTTAATTTAATTTGGACGTGAAATTTGTATTAGACGACGCCTTTCGGCTATATGTTAACGTACCTCTGTCACAACATGTAATCCAGTTGTCCACATTTTTGTTCTGAAAAAGATTTTTTTATAAACATTGAAACCGTAGTAAAGGGGTTTTAATAAAACTTTCAATTAGCAACAGATTGGGTGTTTTACTACTTACACAGGAAGAAAAATTTTTTCAGGCTGCTATCAACACCATCGATATACTTGGAGAAATGCATGATACACACGCTGGTATGTCACAGTACATTTATTCACTATCGCTTTCGATCATGGACCATCTTCACAGTGGAAAAATATTTATTCTAACGACTTCGCATGGCATAGTGCTACTTAACCAGGAAAGTACGCTACTGGCCATTAAAATTGCTACACCACGAAGATGACGTGCTACAGTCGCGAAATTAAAGCGACTGGAAGAAGATGCTGTGATATGCAAATAATTAGCTTTTCAGAGCATTCACACAACGTTGGCGCCGGCGGCGACACCTACAACGTGCTGACATGAAGAAAGTTTCCAACCTATTTCTCATACACAAACAGCAGTTGACCGGCGTTGCCTGGTGAAACGATGTTGTGATGCCTCATGGAAGGAGGAGGAATGCGTACCATCACGTTTCCGACTTTGATAAAGGTCGGATTGTAGCCCATCGCGATTGCGGTTTATCGTATCGCGACATTGCTGCTGGCGTTGGTCGAAATCCAATGAGTGTTAGCAGGATATGGAATCGGTAGGTTCAGGAGGGTAATACGGAACGCCGTGCTGGATCCCAACGGCCTCGTATCACTAGCAATCGAGATGACAGGCATCTTATGCGCATGGCTGTAACGGATCGTGCAGCCACGTCTCGATCCCTTAGTCAACAAATGAGGACGTTTGCGAAACAACAACCATGTGCACGAACAGTTCGACGACGTTTGCAGCGCCCGCATCTCGTGGTCGTGCGGTAGCGTTCTCGCTTCCCACGCCCGGGTTCCCGGGTTCGATTCCCGGCGGGGTCAGGGATTTTCTCTGCCTCGTGATGGCTGTGTGTTGTGTGCTGTCCTTAGGTTAGTTAGGTTTAAGTAGTTCTAAGTTCTAGGGGACTGATGACCATAGCTGTTAAGTCTCATAGTGCTCAGAGCCATTTGAACCATTTGACGTTTGCAGCAGCATGGACTATCAACTCGGAGACCATGGCTGCGGCTACCCTTGATGCTGCATAACAGAGAGGAGCGCCTGCGATGGTGTACTCAACGACGAACTTGGGTGTACGAATGGCAAAACGTTTTTTTTTTTTTTTCGGATGAATCCAGGTTCTGTTTGCAGCATCATGATAGTCGCATACGTGTTTGGCGACATCGCGGTGAACGCACATTGGAAGCGTGTATTCGTCATCGCCATACTGGCATATCTCCCAGAGTGATGGTATGGGGTGCCATTGGTTACACGTCTCGGTCACCTCTTGTTCGCATTGACGGCACTTTGAACAGTGGACATTACGTTTCAGATGTGTTACGACCCGTGGCCCTACCCTTCATTCGATCCCTGCGAAAACCTACATTTCAGCAGGATAATGCACGACCGCATGTTGCAGGTCCTGTACGGGCCTTCGTGGATACAGAAAATGTTCGACTGCTGCCCTGGCTAGCACATTCTCGAGATCTCTCACCAATTGAAAACGTCTGGTCAATGGTGGCCGAGCCACTGGCTCGTTACAATACGCCAGTCACTACTCTTGATGAACTGTGGTATCGTGTTGAAGCTGCATGAGCACCTGTACCTGTACACGCCATCCAAGCTCTGTTTGACTCAATGCCCAGGCGTATCAAGGCCGTTATTACGTCCAGAGGTGGTTGTTCTGGGTACTGACTTCTCAGGATCTATGCACCTAAATTGCGTGAAAATGTAATCCCATGTCAGTTCTAGTATAATATATTTGTCCAATGAATACGCGTTTATCATCTGCATTTCTTCTTGGCGTAGCAATTTTAATGGCCAGTAGTGTATACGCCCTTGATGACTAGAAAACGTAAGAGAATTACAGCGTTAAGTATCTATTTTATTACTTTCTCGAATCAGCAACGGCTTATACTGTCCTGGTTAAGTAGCATGCATGCCATGTGAAGCTGTTGCAGTAGATACTTTTCCACTGTGAAGATGGTCCGATATCGAAACCGATAGTGAATGAATGTATTATAAGACAGCAGAGTATGTACCATGCATTTGTCCAAGTTAATTAAAAGGGAAATCCCGTGCCGTGCCAAAGCGAGTCTCCAGACCTGAGTGCGTCACTGGAGCAGCGGGTGAAGGCAGCGGTGGCGGTGGAGGGGCAAGCCGCGGCCCGTTGGCTGGGTCTGGGTCTCGCTGGCGCGGCCATCCAGTCTGCCACAGACGCCCTCCCACCGCGGACCGCACAGCGGACTCTGCTGCTGCTGCTGCTACCAGCTCACAGCCCACACGGATGCTCGGCCGACGATTCGCCGGCTTCGCTTACTGCAGCCTTTCCGCACTGGCTACCCGTACATCACCGCACCATCAGACACCGCAATAAGGTAAGCGCAGCAGATTGCGTTCTGAACACAGCTAGTGGCTCAGCGAGGCTGATCACTGACTTCACATGTTTGTTTCTGTGTACATAAACAAGCTGACTAATAGGGTGAGCAGCAATTTGCCACCATTCCTGATGACGCTGTAGTATACGGGAAAGTATCTTCGTTGACCGTACAAGGATAGAGAATGGCTTGGAGAGAATTTCTCTGTGGCATGATGAATGGCAGCTTGCTCTAGATGCAGAAGAAAATGTATGTTAGCGCAGATGAGTAGGAGAAACAATCCTGTAATGCAAGCGTAGGCTTCCGAGACCATTGTCACACTCAATAAAATTGTTCTGGGCACGTGACCGCATTGTCAATGTGTAAAATCCTCCGACGTTTCGGTCACTGTTGCAAATGGCCATCCTCAGGGTGTTTTTTCTAACTGCTGAATGATAAAATTTTTGGATCTTATATACTGGCGGAAGAGGTTATCGAAGAGGAAGAGGAGCTTTAGACGTCATTTATCAATGTTTTTATTGTTTCTTTTCATTGAAATGGAAACAAACAATAAACGACGTCTAACAACCCTCCACCACATCCTCAGTGCCCTGTCATAGTCCAGCCTCTTCCGCCAGTATATAGGAACTAAATCTTTTCTCAGTCAGTAGATACCATTACACCATGAGAAGACCATTTGCAACAGTGTCAGAAACGTCGGAGGATTTTATTCATTGACGTTGCGGTCACATATCCAGAAGAATTTTATTCAATCCCGTAGTGTTGGAATACGGTATTAGTGGTGAGTTTCTTGACACAGTCAAGTCGATTGAATATCAACGTTGAAAAATGAAATGAAATGGAACGAGCATGTAAGGGCGGTAGTAGGAAAGGCAGATGGTTGACTTCGGAGTGTTCGGAGAGTTTTAGAAAAGTATAGCTCATGTATAAAGGAGAACGTGTATAGAACACTAGTGCGACCCGTTCTTGAGTACTGCTCGAGTGTTCGGGATCCCCAGCAGATCGCGTTAAAGGAAGACTTCGAAGCAATTGAGAGGCGCGCTGGTGCATTTGTTGCCGGTAACTTCGATCAGCACGCGAGCGTTACGAAGACGCTTCGTGAAAAATGGGAATCCCTAGAGGGAAGACGATGTTGTTTTCGCGAAACACTATTGAGGAAATTTAGAGAACAGGCATTTGCGGCTTAATGCAGAACGATTCCACAACCGCCGACACGTATTTCACTTAAGGGCCATGAAGATAAGAAAAATTAGAGCTCTCACAGAAGAACGTCAACACTTTTTTCTCTCGCTCCATTCGCGATTGGAACAGAAAAGGAAATGACTAATAGTGATATAATGTACCTTTCAATACGCACCATACGGTGGTTTGCGGAGTATGTAAGCAGAAAGTAAATATCTGTCATGAGACTGTTATTCACGCTCCAGGATGGAATCAGTCTACCCCCTGCGTTTGCATCTAAAGTACTAGTAAATCCTATGCAGAGACGGATACTAAATGTTTGCGCAGGCTGTAGCTGAGGCGGGAGATGTGAACGAGTACGGTAGTGATTCAATGGAATGTGGAAAACCACCTGAAAATGACATCTAGGCTGGCCGACACAAAGATCCCCTACGTTAACCCACAGGGCGGTTCGAGACAGTCCGGCGCATCTCCCGAATCCCGGAAATGTCACGTTAATGGGCGCGGCTATTCGGGCTGATCGATAACACTTAAGTGATGTTTTTGTGTTGTAAATGGTTGGGGGAATGCTAGGAAGTTTTGCTAAGGTCAAATGGGGCTCCAGAAATCAACATTAACAAAAAAAAATGGGTCGCTAATGACAATTTAATTTGAAGTTCCACTGTGAGAGAGCGCAGAGAGGGCTGATGATTAAACCGAACCATTGGCGATCAGGAACTTTACTCTGCGTCCTCTGCTCCCTTTGCTGGCCAATCGCGAGAATGAAAATTTTTTCCACTACCGGAATTCAAATTAGCAACCTTCAGGTTAAGCGCGATGTGGATCTACAATAGCGTATGGAATCGTATTCACAGAGATTACATTTTAGAAAGAAAATTATAATTTACTACCGGTATATTGTGCGTTAAGAACGGTGCGCCGTGTTCGTTCAAAATTAAGTTAAAAGACTCCGTTTCATGCAAAATTTTTGAAGGACAATATTTTCCCCTTTGACTGTCAGCTTTATTTCCAATCACTATGACTGCAACTTGCATCTCAAAGATCATTTCATGACAAATTTCTCTGCTTTAGTACATGTTGAAGAAAGGTTAAGAATCCTCTGGCGTATAGAAACATTTCATCCCGTTATCTATATAATTCGTCTCACAACAATTCCGTAACACCTACACTTATGACACTGGTCCAGCTTACGGCTGTAAGCATTTCATATTTTAGCAGCACCTGAAAGAGTTGACAGTAAGTACAGACGCAAGAAACACTTAAATTTTCTTAAATTTGCCTAACCACGAAGCATGATGAGCGAGGTGGCGCCATGGTTAGCACTCTGGAAACGCATGCAGGTCGACGACGGTTCAACAATCCAGATTTAGGTTTTCTGTGTATCCCTAAACCGCACCAGAAAAATTCCGGGATGGTTCATTTGAAAGGACACGACCGATTTCCTTCCCCATCCTTGAAACAATCCAAGCCTGTGCTCAGTCTCTAATGACCTCGACGCTGATAGGACGTTAAACCCTAATCTTCATTCCTTCCTTCATGAATATACACTGAGGTGACAAAAACCATGGGATACCTCCTCATCTCGTGCCAGACCTCCATTTGCAGCAACATGACGTGGCATGGACTCAACAAGTCGTTGGAAGCACCATGCAGAAATATTGAGCCATGCTGCCTCTTTATAGCTATCCATAATGGCGAAAATGTTGCCGGTGCAGTACTTTGTCCACGAACTGACATCTCGATTACGTCCCATAAATGTTCGATGGGATTCATGTCGGGTGATTTGGTTGGCCAAATCATTCTCTCGAATTGCCCAGAATATTCTTCAAACCAATAACGATGGCATATTGTCATCCATAAAAATTCCTTAGTTGAGTGGCTGCAAATGGTCACCAAGTAGCCGAACGTAGCTATTTCCACTCAATGATCGATCAGTTTCACCAGAAGACCCAATCCATTCCATGTAAACACAGTCCACACCGCTATTGAGCCACCATCAGCTTGCACAGTGCCTTGTTGACAACTTGGGTCTGTGGCTTCGTGGGGTCTGCGCCACACTCCAACCTACCATCAGCTCCTACCATCGGGGCTAATCTGACCAGGCCATCGTTTTCCAGTCACTAAGGTCCACCTGATATGGTCACGAGCCCAGAAAAGTCGCCAGCCGCAGTGGCCGTGCGGTTCTGGGCGCTACAATCTGGAACCGAGCGACCGCTACGGTCATAGGTTCGAATCCTGCCTCAGGCATGAATGTGTGTGATGTCCTTAGGTTAGTTAGGTTTAATTAGTTCTAAGTTCTAGGGGACTGATGACCTCAGAACCTAAGTCGCATAGTGCTCAGAGCCATTTGAACCATTTGAATCCAGGAGAGTCGCTGCAGGCGATGTCGTGCTGTTAGCAAAGGCACTCGCATCGGTTGTCTGCTGCCACAGCCCATTATCGCCAAATTTCGCCGCACTGTCCGAACGGATACGTTCGTCGTTCGTCCACATTGATTTCTGCGGCTATTTCACGCAGTGTTGCTTGTCTGTTAGCACCGACAACTCTACACAGGCTCCTCTACTGTCGATCGTTAAGTGAAGACTGTCGGCACTGCGTTGCCCGTAGTGAGAAGTAATGCCTGAAATGTGGTATTCTCGGCAACCTTTTGACACCGTGGATCTCGTAATACTCAATTCCCTAACGATTTCCGAAATGGAATGTCCCATGCGTATAGCTCCAAATCAAATGGTTCAAATGGCTCTGAGCACTATGGGACTTAACTTCTGAGGTCATCAGTCCCCTAGAACTTAGAACTACTTAAATCAAACTAACCTAAGGACAACACACACATCGTTGCCCGAGGCAGGATTCCAACCAGTGACGTAGCGGTCGAGCGGTTCCAGACTGTAGCGCCTAGAGCCGCTCGGGCACCTCGGCCGGCCGTATAGCTCCAACTACCATTTCGACTTCAGCGTCTGTTAATCCCCACTGTGCGTCCTTATTCACATCGGAAACGTTTCACATCAATCATCTGAGTGCAAATGACAGCTCGGCCAATACAATGCCCTTTTATATCTCGTGTACACAATACTAACGTCATCTGTATACGGGCGTATCGCTATCCCATGACTTTTGTCACCTCAGTGTTTATACGATGTGTTATTATAAGACGCTTGAAGGTACAGTCGTGTGAATTATGCCTCAGTTGAAAATAATGAAGAAGTCGAAATTAACTTATCATGACGACGAAACTTTTGTTGAATAAAAACAAGCCACACGGAAATGGTTCCACTTAATCTTTTTAAGGATAGGCACTTCAGCCACTGCTTCACATACATTCTGTAATGACATTTATTGTGAATAAGCCATCCTATTTCAAATTCCAAGTAATGTATCTCAGATGTTCTTGGTGTGACTGTTTAAAGACGTGCTTCCGAGAGTTCAAAATGGTTCAAATGGCTCTGAGCACTATGGGACTTAACTGCTGTGGTCATCAGTCCCCTAGAACTTAGAACTACTTAAACCTAACTAACCTAAGGACATCACACACATCCATGCCCGAGGCAAGATTCGAACCTGCGACCGTAGCTCCGAGTGTTCAGACGAGTTATTTCTGTTACATGCCAATACTTCGACGACCGACCAGTTTTCTTCTCCAGGTGCTGGGAGTTGCTCTTTTGTGTGGTCTCCACATAGAACAAACAACTCGGCTGGAAATACGGAAGCATTTCTTTGAAAATAGTATCCATAATTACAAGCCTACACAACAAACGATCTTAGTCTGACATATTTTTGTATACTAAATCTTCACAGACATTTTTCTCGCGATCGAACTATGTTACAGGTTATCAGCAAATTCTAGAGTACTACAGACATCCCTTAATCGCAGCAAGGGACTAAAGTAAAAGTACTGTAGAACATAGTCTACAGAAAGCGTCACGTTTCTTCGTAAATAACTCTGTTAACGTCAAAATAAATAAAAAAATATCTGAACTAAAACTGGAACTGTCCTACAGGAAAACATGAAATTTCTCTGTGCTACGCATTCGAGAATTTATTTTTTATGTTGTGCTGCCATGGTTAACATTTTCGCAGGACAGTGCAACATTTCGTTGCTGTAGAGTGTTATTATACTGATGCAAAATTTCACTGAGTAAGCGATTATTTTAATGCACTGAATTAATAATAATAATGATTACAATAGTAAAAGTGAAACATTGAAAACTCACATCTGGTTGGTTAACGCGCCTGACATTTCACAAGCAATCAGTATAGCTACGGCCAGTAGACCAATGCGGTCTTCAAAACATTTTCTGGTCGATGACAGCTTTACTCGGCTTTGATTTACTCAACACATAACGCGCCTCTGCAGTGAAGACCGCTAACGCTCGACTTTCCGGTGGTGCTCGACTCGGAAATCCGCCAGTTCCAATCCTAATGCTGCACGAAATTTTCACTGCCAGTATTTGGCCGGTAAGGTGAGGTGATGGTATAACGTGCCTTATCACCAGTCCATGCGCTAGTGTCCCGTATTAAATTCCAAAACTATCCGAAGTGTCTCATGTAGTAAGGGGATGTGGCATTGCTGATGGTGATCGTTCGTCTGATGGGGATTTTAAGAGCTCGGCGAACCCCTTGGTGGTATGGGAGAAGAGTGCGCTCTTTGCCGGCGTCGTGTTTCACCCTCTCTCATCTCTCATCATCATCATCAAACATCCATTACACTCACCTCCGCTCCACAAATACGAGTACTACACAGCTTTCAGATATCCTTAAGGAAAGGACCAATGTGTGTGGGGTAAGAATACTCTTTCCTCCCGGTGGCTGAAACTACCCTATGGGGAATCCTAGGCAACAATGACATACGATATTTACATTTTTTAGTCACCATATAATGTAAACGATGGACACCGTAAAACCTCCCCTTAGAAAAATTTATGAATTACTGTGCTGGTAAACCCCTTACATTATTTGATTTTCAAACAGCTGAGCAAAACTGAACGAACTCAGACGTTTCTCTCTTTACTTATTCTGATCAACACTAAACTGACACACAATATTTATAGCGCAACGCAACCTGACTTTCAATAATCCCTACAAAAGAATGGCCCTGACTAACAATAACCTATAACTTTCATGACTCACTTACCTCACAAAAATCTTCGTTACTCGAACTACTGCAATACAGCTAGCGCCAATACTGCCAGCTAAATAAAAGATTCTAACTACTGAAGGCACTAACTACTGATAGGCATACTTAGCAAATGAAAGATTTTGACAGAGAACAAACAATGTATTTAGGCCTACCTTAATAGTGTTCAAAAGTCATAATATATATCAGTTCATGACATCCAGTCTTACAAATTTACTCCTTCTGATGGACACACGTCCAGATCATCCGCTCTCAAAACTCCGCCATCTCTCTCCCCACATCCACCACTGCTGGCGGCTCACCTCCAACTGCGCAACGCTACGCGCTGTTCACATCCAACTGCCCAACACTACAATAGCAAATATTCCAACAATGCCAACCAGCCACAGACTGCACACAGCACAGTCATTGATTTTAATACGCAGCGCTACGTGGCGTTACCAACATAAAAACCTAAACAACCTACTTACAACCGTCCGGGTCTGCCAAGTGTTGTTGGCAAGTGGGATGCACTTAGCCCTTGTGAGGCCAATTGGGGGGCTACTTGACTGAGAAGTAGCGACACCGATCGCGAAAACGGATAACGGCTGACCGCATGCCCCTCAGTATCCCCATCCGGTGACGCCTCAGTGCTGAGGATGACACGGCGGCCGGTCGGTGCCGTTGGGCCTTCCAGGCCTGTCGGACGGTGTTTGTTTGTATAACATAATCGAATAAATTGAGGGCTACTTTTACTAAAGCATTTTTCGCCGTTGTATACACTAATCTAAAGTTTATCAACATACACTCACACAAAAGTGAAATGTGTAAAATAGCTTGTACATTGAGTTATCCCACATCTGTGAAACCTAACTGAACAACTAGTAAGGCTTTAGAGGTGTGTTGGGTGCGTTCTGGCGCAATTTTTCTGTGTACTTTTACTTTACTAAAACCAGAAATGTTATGACAAACACAGAAATCAGACCATGTTGTTTTCCCGCGAGTTGCACAAGCCGCCTTGGCACAACACAGTCGGTAACTTCTGCAGACACTGCTAAGGTGCCGCGTTTAACTTTTTAATAACCTATTCAGTTGCTCGCAGGTAACTAAGCTTTGCTATAAACCACGCAGGAATTTCTGCCTTACACGCCACAGTAGAACGAGTCAGTAGCGTTTTCTGGAAAATGTCAGATTTTAAAATGCCATCGTAAGCGTGTAACGGAAATGGAGTTCAGCAGTTTGCGTTAATGACGGAACAGACTCATGGGAAACTTTTTGTCTCACGGGAGGAACAAATAATGGAAGGAAGTCGTGTTTCATATAAAGGCTGCCAGTTCTAAGCCATGGAAAACCCAAATGACTGAGCGCCGTCTATACATTCAGACCACGCTTTCATGGTTTGCTTGAAAGTCTTAAGATGAATTTTGCGATTGTTTCTTTGGAACGCTGCAACGAATTCACTTCCAACGTAGTTCATTCGGAGCTTCTGCATTTTGTGTAGTACTCTCGCCTACTGAAGTGCACTTACGGTGTCGGCGGTTCTTGCTTTGCGTGCTGATGTTTGTAGTTCATTGACGTTAATCGCAGCCAGCCAGAGATAGTATACGGTAGCCAGTGACAATGATTTCTTTCCGCAGCAGATTTGGTGAGTGCCAGCTTAACTTCCAGTGAACTGGTTATTGTGGATTTTAAGGTTGGTTACTCATTTCCGTGTTTCTCTGGTGACTGAAAAAGCTAGATTTGTAGACAGAGTAACCTGTAGTGTAGCCCGAGTCCAGGGGTTGGTTGGAATGTGGTAATGTGTTTCTGTGCTGGTGAGGCCAACGAAAGTCAACACGAAAATACAATTGCCTTAGTAGATACATGTGTAGCGCAGCCTGAGACATACGACGGACGGTCAATAAGAATGCAACACATATTTTTCTCAGCCAATTTCGGTTGAAAAGATGCGGAATTTGTTGTAGGACATAATGGAACATTCCCGCTTCAGCTTCTACACTTTAAGTTGCGATAGGTGTCGACGCTGTACGTAGCTTTCAAAATGGCGTCTATAATGGAGATGCTTTTCAAGCAGAGAGCTGTCATTGAACTTCAGTTGGTGGAAAACCAGCGCATTGCAGATATTCATGGGCCCTTGCAGAATGTCTACGGAGACCTGGTATGAACAAAAGCGCGGTGAGTCGGGCGAGGCGTCTGTCATCATCGCAACAAGGTCGCGCAAACCTGTCGTATCTCCTGCGTGCCGGCTGGCTCCCAGGAAATTGAAGAAACGACTTCAGCGTCTTCGTTGCCACGAAAACGCAAACGAAATTCTCCTCCTCCATGACAACGCAAGGCCTCACACAAATCTGCGTATGCGAGAGGAACTCACAAAACTTCACTGGGTTGTCCTTCTTCAACCACCCAACAGCCCGGATCTCGCACCTTCCGACTTCCACCTGTTTGGCACAACGAAGGATGCACTCTGCGGAAAGCAGTACGTGGTTGGTGGGGAGTTTATCAATACAGCAATACGTAAGTTCCGACGTCGGCTAGTAGAGTGGTACCTTGCAGGCATACAGGCCCTGCCAGTAAGCTGGCTAAGACCGTCGTGTTGAACCGAGATTACGTTGACAAAAAGGGTTTTTTTAGCCAGAAGAGTGGGAAATAATATGCTGTGTTGAAATCCTGAATAAATCCAACCTGCTTTCAGAAAGGAAATGTGTTGCGTTACTTATTGAACGCTCCTCACCCGCCAGGTTAGCCGAGACAGTTCGGCGCTAGCAGCCGTGCGAAGCGGAGGTCCGATACTTCCGCCTGTGCGGCGTGTGCGAGTGTTTGTTTACTTGTGGACTTAGTCTGCACGCGGGCTAGTAACAACGATCATGGCGAACAAGTACAGGAAAACTACATTACGATTCAATTTCTGCAAAGACTACGAACGACCAAAGGCTTTAGCAGTGGAACGATTCATTCGAGAGGACGTCAAGATACCGCCAAACGATATTATCGGAATTCACCTATCCATCGTTAGTCCCACGGTGTATGTTAAGATGGTAAATGACGCGGCGTGTGAGAGAATTCTACAGGCGACAAAAGCAGGTCTCCGATTTTGCCATAGTGACGGGAATGTCGGCACGGTAACTGTAGAACATGCTGGTCTGGGTATACGGACAATACGTGTTTTTGAGCTGCCATTTGAGCTCCCGGCTGACGAAGTTATCGAGGCTTTTAAGCCATATGGCACAGTACATGGTCACACAGCAGAACGCTGGACACAATTCGCCACATACCCCGTTCTTAACGGAGTGCGGCAGATCACTATTGATCTTCAGAAGCATGTACCGTCCTATCTGACAATTGGTGGTTGTCGGGCGGTGGTGATTTACGATGGTCAACCACGTACATGTTCTGGATGTGGCCAGGAGGGACACCTCAAGTCGAACTGTATGCAACGGCGGATTACGCAACTGCCTTCAGATGTGCGGGAGCCGTCGCCGGCGATGACAGTACTACCTATGCCAAAGCCCCCACTGCGTCCGCTGATGACCGAAAGGACACAGCCCCGGTGGAAGATCAAGATGGCACTCTCCGAAGCCTTGTCGCAGACGTCGGGATGACAGAGCATGCTGCTCCGTCGAGCATACAATCTACGGCGACAACATCAGATGAGACCGAACTCCCACCAAGCACACCGATAGTACAAGAAGCAGTTCCAGCCACTACGGATGCTGTTCCGTCTGAAACGCACTCTGAGACGACGTCATTAGTTTCGACCGAACTCCCGCCAAGTTCAACGATGGGACTCTAAACACTTCCAGTTCCTACGGATGCTTTTCTTTCGGGCAGCCGTGATTCCCTGCAATCTGAGGACACGGACGGAAGATCACGCAAACAGCGTTCCCCGAAAAGGAGGAAACGGCGGCGTCGCACGACATCTCCTCGGGATGACTCCCCTTGCCCCGACGACGATGTGCCTGTGGACCAAGACGACACAACAGCCTCTACGAAACAGGATGAGGCACTGGGAACTGTTCGAACCGACCCACAGCGGTCTGTCACATTGACGGTACCGGTACGTGGTGATGCTGAAGCGAAATCACAGCCAGTTCACGAAGACGGACTAATAATTGCTGAAGGTGAAGGGAGAGGGGCGAGAGAACGTCTTCTAACTCAACCCCCGGCGCCGGTGCAGGGAGATGTTTTTGCGCCTCGACAGAGTGGGATTCAACGCCATGCGAACCTGAATATCAATGACGTGCGTTCACCGGCCAAAATACACCTATTGAAGGAAACGGTTTGGGCATCTGATGTGGATATTGCTTTGCTGCAGGAAGTCCACATAGCTGCACTCCCATACATCGCAGGCTACCAATCCTATTCGTCACATGGAGATCACAATGGGAGTGGGGTGGCAGTTTACGTGCGAGATGGCTTCCCAGTGGAAAACGTGTGTTATCTTCCGTCGGCCAGGGGAATGGCTTTCACGACGTTTGGGACACGCATCATCAATCTTTATGCACCGTCGGGAAACAATCGGCGGCGGGAAAGGGCGCGATTTTATGCAGAAGACATTGCTCCACTATTCCATGGACGTTCTGAATGTGTAATAATTGGTGGAGATTTCAACTGTGTTCTCAGCCAGAAAGACCAATGGCCGCAAGCAAACATCAGCCAGGAATTGCGAATCGTTGTCAACGACCTTGTACTTAGTGACACGTGGGAATTACGACATGGAGCTGCACCGGGATACACCTATGTGACAAGTCATTCGGCGAGCAGATTAGATCGCATTTATATCTCACGGGCTCATGCAAATGATGTCCAGGACGCGGAACGCTGGCCATTGGCATTTTCCGATCACAGCGCTTACATCTGTACGGTGCTTCTTCCCCGTAGAGAGGTGTGGAACAGTAAGGCCCCGTGGAAACTAAACATTCAACATCTACATGATCCTGAATGCCGTCAACGGATCCTTGAGACATGGACGATGTGCGAGCGAAGGGTTGGAAGGTATGCGACGAAGCTTGATTGGTGGCTGGCTTGTGCTAAACCGGCACTTCGCCGTACGTTCATCTCATATAGCAGGGAAATGGCAGAATGGCGCCGCCGTACCACCGACTTTTATTTTGCAGCACTGCGCGACCTGGATGATGGCCCGCCGGGACAGGACATCTGGATCGAACGCAAAAGGATAAAAGCTAAACTAGTGGCTTTAGCTCGGAAACATCTTCAGGGAACCATGGTGCGCGCCAGATGTCACGATGCGGTAAGGCACGAGATTCCTTCCATGCACCACGTCGTGAATAAACGAAAGCACCGACGACGCGTTTTGGTACGGGAGTTAATCACCCGCGAAGACCGAAGAGTGACGCGTCAAGCGGACATTGTCTCTGCATTCGTCGACCATTACCAGCACATCTATCGGGAAGAAGCAGCCTCTTTCGATGACCTCGACCGTATAGCCACGTCCGTCTCCCGTACACTGACGGTGGAAGCCGCGGGAACCTTACTGGAAGCCATTAGCTGTGAGGAAGTACATGATGCGATCGCACAAGGTGCGTTGCATCGGTCCCCAGGCATTGATGGGCTTCCTGCTGAATTCTATCGCGAATTTCGCAACGAAATGGCACCGCGATGGACGGAAATGTACAACGAGATGTTAAATTCCGATGCGCCTATTCCACCGGCTTTTATGGAAGGCCTCCTGGTGCCAGTACATAAACCGAAGCCAGGAATTACGGTCACACATTATCGCCCCATCACCCTGCTTAATGCCGATTATAAGATCTTTGCACGGTTGCTAGCGTCCCGATGTCGTATGTTAATTCGTAGCGTTTTCTCTCCGGAACAGACGACACCGGGTGGATCGGTGAATGTGCAAACAGCTACTGGCGAATGCCGTGACGTGATAGCGCTGGCGGAGGAGTGCCGGCTTAAAGCGGCGATGGTGGCGGTTGATTTTGACAGTGCTTTTGATAAGGTGCGCCACAACTATCTGTATGCTGTACTGGAACAAATGGGTTTTCCAGACCGTTTTACTGGTCTCATTAGAAGGATTTACGGGGGCGCACAATCCTTGGTACAGGTTAATGGGCGTATAGCAGGGCCCATTCAAATTCGACGATCCATTCGCCAGGGCTGCCCTCTTTCGATGCTGCTGTTCGCGATAGCGTTGGAACCATTAATTGGGAGGCTCACCAATTCTCTTTCTGGGGTGGAACTACGGGGCTACACCTTCAAATGTCGTGCCTATGCGGACGACCTCCTGCTGCTCGTTCGTTCTGAGGAAGAGGTGAAGACGGTCCTTGAACTGTTGTTGGACCACAGTGTGACGGCGGGTAGTGCAGTGAACATGAACAAATCGGCGGCAATGCCGGTGGGAAGGGGCCTTACGCCGGAAGAAATCAGTCCGTTTCCTTATGTGCAACGATTCCGCTATCTCGGCATAGACTTTACCTCATCTGTAAAACATACTGCAGCAGTTAACTACCGACGTATGTTACAGACAACACGTACCATGGTCCGACAACATCTCCTACGGCGCCTTGATCCTTTGCAGCGAGTCGAGTACCTGAACACTTATGTGGTTTCTCGAATGGTGCATATTTCGCAGATCCTGCCCCTACCACTCACGCTCGGACGTCGACTTCAATCAGCACTAGGCTATTTCGTGATGATTGGATCGCCCCTCAAGGTGCGATACGAAACGCTCACTCTCCCTACGGGCAAGGGGGGACTCGGACTTACGAATGTTCACTGCCGTGCGACGGCGCTCCTTCTAGCCACAATGTATAAGCAATGGCGTAGCGGGCGTGATTCCCTTACATCCCGCCTACTGGATCTCCTGGTTCCAGCGTCCCTCACACCTCCGGTGGTGGTGGGCAACATTACGCCACATTTTGCGCATGTCTCAACATTTATCGTGGAACTTAGTTATATCAGAGACGAGCTTCCGCGCACTAGACCGCCATGCGCGAAGGATTTTTATGTTTGGCTGTTACGACGGATAAGTTGTAATGTAATTGAACTGAAACACCCCAGGTTGCATTGGCCGAAGATTTGGAGACATGTGCACCAAAAATTCTTTCCTACCTTCGTTCGAGCACTGTGGTTCTCTGTCGCCTGTGGCAAGTTCAACACCCACCAACGGCTCCATGCAATTGGACTAGTGGACACTCCACTATGCCCGAAATGTCACCAAGTGGATGACGACCATCACCGCTTAACTTGTATCGCGGTGGAGGACGTCTGGCTCCTAGGAAGACAGATGGTGGCTTGCTACCTCCGTGTGACCCCGCAACATATTACACCTGCTTCCTTCTTACATCCGGAGAGTGACTACTTTCCGGCGACTAAATCACAGTCGATCATCTGGATCAAAGGTTGGACGATCGCGTACCTCTATGGGGATACTGCCACGTCGCGACTTGACTTTTGGTATTTCTTGCAGCAAGCCCACAGTGAGGTTCATAGATGGTCCCACTATCGGAAAACCTTTGCCAATTATCTTCAGGCAGTCTTCCTTGACCCCCCACGCAGTTGGAATGTGCCGGGTGCAGTCGGTGTGCACATTTGACAGCTGATGATGAACCTCACGCTTCTCTCACCACTCACTATGTAATGCACATACTATACGATGAAATGGTCTATATGTTCCTTTTAACAGAGTGATCCTTCTTGAAAATAAATAAATAAATAAATAAAAACAACATCCCTGTTCCTTTCAATTTGTGATTTGTTTTAAAATCTTTTGTTTTCTTTCTTTTTGGCAGAGGATGCATTTCATTTAGTGTTTCCTGGACTCGGGTAGGCGCGCCGGCCCCGGATCGAATCCACCCGGCGGCTTAGCGCCGGAGGCCGGTGTGCCGACCAGCCTGGATGTGGTTTTTAGGCGGTTTTCCATATCCCACTAGGTGAATACCGGGCTGGTCCCCACGTCCCGCCTCAGCTACACGGCCCACAGACATCTGAACACATTCGCACTATTCCATGGATTACACTGGACACAGGCAGTTGGGGTGCACTAATTCCATCCCAGGGGGTACGGGGTGGCGGCAGGAAGGGCATCCCGCCATCCCTTAACTTAACCTTGCCAAATCCGATTAACCATACCGACCCTGCGTCATTGCGGGAAAAAGGCACAAGTAAAAGAAAGAAAGAAAGACTTATTGAACGCTCCTCGTACATTCGTCATTACAATAACTTACTTCTCTGTCTTATTTCCGATTTTTACGAAATCTTCGAGATTTGGTTAAATTATTAATCTAACAGAACAAAATACCAGCTAACATTATTTACCAACCATAAGAAATTATGAACGATCATTGTGACTGGCTGTCGACAACAGACTCACGAGTCAACGTATTCAGTTCCCATCGTTTATTATGCAAGTTATTACCAATATCAGCAACACAACAAACAGCCATGGACATCGATGGTGTTCTTTTATAAAAATTTGTGCCACATCAGGACACGAACCTGTATTTCCCTCTTACCACGAGCAGTTGGCTTAACCACTATGCCATCTGAGCACGCCTGACTTAAATTTTCATTATCACTAGTGTTTCTGCCTATGATTTCAGAACACTACTGCCAGCTGTTTCCTCACGAGGTATGTGGGAACAGCGCTACTGGGGGAACAGAATCGATAGAAGACATTGCGTTACCCTGCCAGAAGGGACATACACCGTTGGCCATTAAAACTGCTGAACCAGGAAGGTAAGAAAAATCACAAAATTTTACTTAATGTGCGTATACAGTATAGTAGGAAGAATGCGTTATTAAACTTGTATGTGATGTGAGTGCAGGGATCGAAGTTTAGGATGCCGAGCTGCCACATCTGGCGGCAGCAATGACTTTAATCCATGTGGGGCATCGACTCGAACTTTTCTTCCATGACAGATACGGGTACGTCATTCCATACTGCTTCAACTCTGGGATACAGCTTATCAATCGAAGTGATGTCGGGCAGTCTCTAGCCACCACATGGCCACGTGTTTTCAGTGAGTAAGAAATCTCGAGGACTTACTGGCCGCATCAACAGTGTATCGAGTTAAGATAGTGTAGGAAACATGCAGTCTTGCGTTTTCTTGTTGGAAGGTGTCACACATATGAAGTAACATATATGTAGATAGCAAAGTCCCGACTAACTGACTTATTCACTGACTCATCGCCCTGTCCGAGCTATTGAAAGGATGTTGATCTTATACTGTAGGCGTTGTTTAAGAAGGTTTCTTTTTTCTTGTCTTCTACTGACAATGGGGCAAAATAGGGGATGACAGGTTTTTTTGAACATATGTCGATGTTAAGACAATTTTGAAGCTAGATCTACGAAAATTGATATTTGGTTTCTCGTGTCAGAAATAAAGAATGCATGTTTCAGTATGTTTGGAAACTTAACGCCTAAGGGGGTAATATACTGGGTGAAATTTTTTTCTGAAAATAAATAATTATTAAAGAACTACTAAAGTATTTTTAAAGCCACATGTATGAAAATTGGTATTTGACTTCTCGACTGGAAATAAAAAGAACGTGTTTCAGCGTCTTTGGAAATTCAACCCCTAAGGGAATGGAATAAGGGATGAAATGTCTTTCTGAAAATATTTCTTTGTTGAAGCATTTTTAAAGATACCTCTGTTAAAATTTGAATTTGGCTTCTCGATTAGAAATAAAAAAATACCTGTTACACTGTTTTTGGAAAGAGGGGATGGAAATTTTTATGGAAATATTTCATTAGGAAAACATTTCTGAAGCTAAATCTATGAAAATTTGTATTTAGCTTCTCTCGTGAAAATAAAAGAAAGCACACATTTCACTATTTTGGAAATTCATCAGCTAAGAGGTTTAAAGAGGGGATGAAATGTTTCATTTTGAGAGCAGTTATTAAAATTAAATCTTTGAAAATTGGTATTTGACTTATCGGCTGGAAATGAAAAAATACGTATTTCAGTCTTTTTGAAATTTAACCCCCTAAGGGAGCGTAATAGGGTATGAAAAGTTTTTGAAATTATTCATTATGAAAACCTTTTGAAAGCTAAATCTAGGAAAATTTGTATTTCGCATCTCTGATAGAAGCAAAGAAAAACATGTGTTGCACTGTTTTTGAAAATTCAGCCCCTAAGGGGGTTAAATAGTGGATGAAAATAGTTGAGAAAATATTTACTTTTATTAAAACTTTTTAAAGCTGAATCCATCGAAACTGGTATTTCATTTCTCGGTTAGACATAAGAAATATGTAATAGAGCATGAAAGATTCTAAGGAAAATCATCACAAGACTGCAAAAGGTATTATTAACAAAAACCTTGGACTGCAGGTAATAAAAAATGGTTCAAATGGCTCTGAGCACTATGGGACTCAACTGCTGTGGTCATAAGTCCCCTAGAACTTAGAACTACTTAAACCTAACTAACCTAAGGACATCACACACATCCATGCCCGAGGCAGGGTTCGAACCTGCGACCGTAGCAGTCGCACGGTTCCGGACTGCGCGCCTAGAACCGCGAGACCACCGCGGCCGGCTGCAGGTAATAGGATCGCTTCTGGGTCAGAAGTACATTCGAAGAAGACCATGCCTTAGAAGCATTAATTAAGGTGAAAAGTTTAGAGGATATTGCAGTCTGTGAACCATATTAAAGAAAGCTATTTGACAGTCACCATGACAAATTGATTTTGTCAGAACTACATAGAAAAGGAAACGACTCATTAATACTCCTACATTTATTTTTCAGAAGACGTAATACATGTCTATAAAAATATTTTTGATGGTATTACTACGCAAATGCGTGCGAAGCAGCGGGCGATAAGCTGGTATTACTTAAACATCACAAAGTTTATAAGGAACCATTAGTATTGTCGTCTAGTGTCGACTGAAATCATGCAGGAAAACATTATGAAAGTGTACCAGGGTAGCTGAGATTGCTACTAATACACAGCTACACCACTACACGTAATCAGGACTATTGATGAGAATATGACTTAACAGCGCCGGCCGGAGTGGCCGAGAGGTTCTAGGCGCTTCAGTCTGGAACCGCGCGACCACCACGGTCGCAGGTTCGAATCCTCCCTCGGGCATGGATGTGTGTGATGTCCTTAGGTTAGTTAGGTTAAAGTAGTTCTATGTTGTATGGGACTGATGACCTCAGCTGTTAAGTCCCATAGTGGTCAGAGCCGTTTTGACTTAACAGCTCGATTTTATTCGTAAGTGGTCAGCTATTTGGTTCTTCCCGTGGAATCCTTTGCTGCATCAGTGAGTAGTAGGTTGTGTGATGCTCCTGTGCCTTACTCAGTCGTTAATTTCGTTCCTTCTGCTCTTCAAGGAAAAAACAAGTTAAGCGAAGAGAATCTCTCCTCTCCCCGCATGTTGAGAAATGTTATTGAGTAATCATAATATTCAGAAACAAGTTTCATTTTCTCTTACTCTATTATAGCAATACGCGGAAGTACAATGAAGAATGTAAACGTTTCTCTATTTGCAGATATCTCTGACGTATCTGTTCACTTGTGCTACAATCGAAAAATCTGGGTCCCTAGTGGACGGCACATTGCTTTTTGAAGCACTTATCGAACAGGGACTAAGAAACCAAACCTGCATTAAAAAAGAGCATTGCTTAGATTTCCATCTGGCTACTCTGATTTAGCTGTCCAGTTGAGCTCTTCCTCCCTTCCCCGCCCCCCTCTCTTTCCTCTCTCTCACTCTCTTCGCTCTAGATTGCGTTGAGTACGAATTTTTAAACCCCCACATTACTCTTTTCTAGCAGATACTTGTCGCCAGATACTGTCATAAGACACTAGCGCCTGCACATACAATGATGAAGTAACATCACGTGTTCCTTCTCCTCTGCGTAATGGCTCAGAAAAAAGTTCCGCCAACGACACAACTCGGCAGAGGTGATAGGTCACGCAGAGCAGCAGACGCGAGACAAAAATTACTGTCATGTAACACCTAAGATCCGGGATTAATTTCCAGCACGCCTATCCTAATGTTCATTTCGCGATGTTATTATCGTGGTCTTTAGTCCAAAGGCTGGTTTGATGCAGCTCTGCCCGCTTAGTCTACCGTGTACAAACATCTTCATACCCTAATAACTACAGCAATTCAGCTTACTTATTCCGTTTCGTCCCTTGTTCTCCCTCCACAATTTTTATTCTCCTCCCCCTCCCTCCCCCCTCGCCCCCTCCATACACACACTTCCCCCCAATACTATGCCGATAATTCTTTGACGCCTCAGAATGTGTCTTGTTAATCGATTACTTCTTTTAAACATTTTGTGTCATTACTCTACAGTTTGATTCAATATCTGCTGGTTAGTTACTAGATCCACCCATCTAACCTTCAGCACTTTTCTATAGCGCCACATCTCAAAAGCTTCTATTCTTATCGTCTGTACTGCTTATCGTACACGCGCCATTTTCGTACTAGCCTACGATCCAGACAAACAGCTTCAGAAACGACTTCCTAACACTTAAATTTATTTTTGAAGTTAACAAATTCCTTTTTCTCGGACATGCTTTTCTTGCTATAACCAGTGTGCATTTTATATCCTCTCTACTTCCGTCGTTATCAGTTATTGTGCTACTCAAATAGCAAAACTCATTAAGTACATTTAGTGTATCATTTCTTAATCTTATTCCCTCACCATCGCCTGTTTCAATTCGACTTCATTCCATTACCCTTGCTTCACTTTCGTTAATGGCCATCTTATAACGTCTTTCCAAGATATAATCAATTTTGTTCAGCTGCACTTCTAAGTCCTTTTCTGTTTCCGACAGAATTACAATTCCATCGCAAACCGCAAAAGTTTTCTTTCTTCTCCCTGAACTTTAACTATTTCTCCGAAGTTTTCCTTGGTTTCCTTTACTGCTTGCTCAGTGTACAAATTGAATAACGTGGGGGATAGGTTACAACTTTGTCTCATTCCCTTCTCAACTATTGCTTTCTCTTCCATGTCCTTCGACTCTTGTAAATGTAGTCTGTATAGAGCTTTTTGCTTCCTTCATTTTATCCCTACTATCTTCAAATTTTCAAAGAGTTTTTCCATTCAAAATTGTCGAAAGCTTTCTTTAAGTCTGCAAATGCTGTAAACGATGGTTTACCTTTCTTTAGCGTATCTTCTAAGATAAAAAATGAAATGAGCTTGTGGCATTGTAAGCCGGGAGGCCCCATCCGGAGAAGTTGGGCCGCCGCGTGCAAATCTTATTTCAGTCGACCCCACATTGGGCGACTTGCGCACTGGTGATGAAGATGAAATGATGATGAGGACATCACAACACCCAGTCCATGAGCGGGGAAAAACCTCCAACCCGGCCGAGAATCGAACCTGGGCCCGCTGCATGGGAAGCAAGCACGTAACCACGCTGGTAAGCAGGCGGAGTCTTCTAAGGTTGTCCCGTGTACCTAAATTTCTCGGGAACCAAAACTGATCTTCCCCGAGATTCGACTTCTACTAATTTTTTCCATTCTTTTATAAATAATTGGTGTCAGTATCTTGAAAGTATGACTTACTAAACTGATGTACCAGATGTATCCACACCTGTCAGCACCTGCTTTCTTCCGAATTGGAATTATTAGATTCTTCTTGGAGTCTGAAGGTATTTCAACTGTCGCATATATCCCACACAACAGGACCAATAATTTTATTATGGCTTGCTCTCCCAAGGGTCTCAATGGTATGAGGGAATGTTGTCTACTACAGGCGCCTTGTATCGACTTGGATCTTTCAGTGGTCTGTTAAATTCTTCTTCACGATATCTGAGAGTTATTACAGGTAGACTGATATTAAGATTTCTAACTGTAATTTATTTCAAAAAGATTGTGTATGCATTGTCTTTCACCAGAAGTTTGTATGCCGCGTTTAACAACATTGCTAGATAAGGAGTGTCATTATGATTTCTTTTCACGGACGGGTGTAACGCTGAAATATATGCCACCTCTTTGTTGTAGGACATGTTTGAGTAAAACGAATATAATTTTTGTGCTTACAAGAAAGTGGACGACGTTAATCATTATTTCCTTCACATGTGGTGCAATAGTTTGTAATCTACATACATTAACGAACTATTACATTATTTATATGAAGATGGTACCCGTTCTTTCGAACATGTCCGAAAGAAGCAGGCAGCTGCAGCACGCAGACTGTTTCCACGTTCCGTAATGTGTAAATTTCCGTCACATGTGAGTGTCATATCGTGTTTTACGTGCGTGAAACTACGATTGACCTTTTCCTGTGTTATCCTATGTCTTCTGTGAGTTTTTTCATAAAGGCAGACACACCTATAAGGCGCAAAGTGTTTTACAAACAGGCAAGAGATCTTATTTTTAAAGTGCACTCGTTTTTAAAATGTGAGGCAGATTCGGGAGAGCCGGTCTGCGACGTTTTCAAGGTGGAGCAACGTAACGAAGTCGTTGTCTATGCATTTCCAGGCGAGTTGACAACTCAGCATTCCTTGTGAGCTGCGCGGCCAGAGGTCATTAAAGTTGTCGTCGACGACAGTGGATTTGGCAGTGGTATTCTCCGTTTCTGTTGTAGTTCTTCTAGAAAGATTATTCCACATGAAAAAAGTAGCCTAGTAACGGGAAACCATAATTTAAGCAGGAGATCCCAGGTTCGAGTCCCGGTCGGGGCACACGTTTTCAGCTGTTCCCGTTGACTTATATCAACGCCTGTATGCAGCTAGGGGTATTCATTTCATTGTAATTTCATTTCGTTAGTAACGGCTGTAAACATTAAACAGTTTTGCAGAGTTATACTCTTTACTGATGAATGGAAACATTATGACCATCTATTTAACACAATGCTGCAGCAGTTCTGCTTAGCACGGATTCGAGAAGCCCTTTGTGGGTTTCCGGACGTATATGGCACTACATAATTATGCCATTCACGTAATTCACGCAGTTTAAGTCAATTATGAGTCGACGGTTTATGGATGCTACGCTGGAGCCCGATAGAGTCCTAGATATTGTCCAACGTGTTCAGCTCAGGCAAACTTCGAGCTCAAGTCATCAACGTGAGTTCATTATCATGCTCCTCTGACAGCTGGGTCATGATTCTGGCCATGATACTGTCAGAAGATGCCACCGTCACCGGAGAAGAAATCAAATGTGAAGGTTCAAATGGTTCAAATGGCTCTGAGCACTATGGGACTTAACATCATTCCCCTAGACTTAGAACTACTTAAACCTAAGGACATCATACACATCAATGCCCGAGGAAGGATTCGAACCTACGCCCGTACCCCTAGTACCCAGAACGCGGTTCCGGAATGAAGCGCCTAGAACCGCTCGGCCACAACAACCGGCAAATGTGAAGGGATGCGTGTGGTCCGCAATAACGTTTACATTGTCCACAGTTGTCACGGTGCCTTCAGTTACTACCACAGGTCCCAAGGAAGGGAAATGCCCCCCCCCCCCCCGCCACCCACTCCACTCCCCTCCCCTCCTCCGTAGCCGGCCGGTGTGGCCAAGCGGTTCTAGGCGCTACAATCTGGAACCGCGCGACCGCTACGGTTGCAGGTTCGAATCCTGCCTCGGGCGTTGATGTGTGTGATGTCCTGAGGTTAGTTAGGTTTAAGTAGTTCTAAGTTCCAGGGGACTGATGACCTCAGAAGTTAAGTCCCATAGTGCTCAGAGCCATTTGAGCCTCCTCCGTAAGAGCCTCTCTCTCCCACCTAGCATAATATTGCTCTGGGTTCGTAGCGTGGTGTGTATTTCGAACAGCCGCTGTTCTGTATCATGGCGTACCTAGACAGAGCCATCGACCTGGTGTAACAACAAACGTGATTCATTCGACCAAGCGATTCGGTCCCATTTATTTACCATCCAGTGTCGGTGATTTTGTGCCCAATGTACCCGTGATCGGCAGCATCGGTGGGTCTTCGGAAAACATAGGGAGCTGAAGAGCCCCATGTTCAACTATGTACACTGAACGATGTGCTCCGAAAGCATCAGCACTGTAATGTGGTGTCAGGTCTGCGGTAGCTCTCCACATATCCTGCTTTACAGAGAGGGAAGCCTCCGAGCTCCACGTTCGGCGATGAGGCATGGACGTCCAACACCTTGGCTCCTAGTCGTTGTTCCACCGTCATCCAACCACTTTCTACAGATGCTGGCGAAAGCACCACGCGAACAGTCGACCAGCTTCGCTGTTTCCGAGATGCTCGTTACCACGCGCCGGACATTAACAATCTGCCCTTTATCAAAGTCGCGTACGTCAGTGAATTTTCCCGTTTACATTCCGTATCATCGCTAGAATGACTCGCTATTGGTCCGTGCTCCTTACCGTGTGACGTGTGCGCAGCGCCAGCAGGTGGCATTGAATTCCAGGCCGGCCAGCTTATCTTTGTCTCTTAAATTCATGTGCCGAGCGGAGGAACTGCGCGCTCTCCGGCCGGCAGTGACACGTCGTCACCGGAAGAATTCGGAGCCTCTCCCCGATGTTATTCGATCTGTATATTGAGCAAGCAGTAAAGGAAACAAAAGAAGAATTCGGAGTAGGTGTTAAAATCCATGGAGAAGAAATAAAAACTTTAAGGTTCGCCGATGACATTGTAATTCTGTCAGAGACAGCAAAGGACTTGGAAAAGCAGTTGAACGGAATGGACAGTGTCTTGAAAGGAGGATATAAGATGAACATCAACAAAAGCAAAGCGAGGATAATGGAATGTAGTCGAATTAACTTGGGTGATGCTGAGGGAGTTAGATAAGGAAATGAGACACTTAAAGCAGTAAAGGAGTTTTGCTATTTGGGGAGCAAAATAACTGATGATGGTCGAAGTAGAGAGGATATAAAATGTAGACTGTCAATGGCAAGGAAAGCGTTTCTGAAGAAGAGGAATTTGTTAACATCGAGTATAGATTTAAGTGTCAGGAAGTCGTTTCCGAAAGTATTTGTATGGAGTGTAGCCATGTATGGAAGTGAAACGTGGACGATAAATAGTTTGGACAAGAAGAGAATAGAAGCTTTCGAAATGTGGTGCTACAGAAGAATGCTGAAGATTAGATGGGTAGATAATATAACTAATGAGGAGGTACTGAACGGAATTAGGGAGAGGAGGAGTTTGTGGCTCAACTTGACTAGAAGAAGGGATCTGTTGGTAGGACATGTTCTGAGGCATCAAGGGATCACCAATTTAGTATTGGAAGGTAGCGTGGAGGGTAAAAATCGTAGAGGCAGACCAAGAGATGAATACACTAAACAGATTCAGAAGCATGTATGCTGCAGTACGTACTGGGAGATTAAGCAGCTTGCACAGCATAGAGTAGCATAGAGAGCTGCATCAAACCAGTCTCAGGACTGAAAACCACAACAGTCTAGTCAAACAATCACCCTTATTCGTCTGTCCCATGGACGTGGTTCCGTAGCTAGCGACAAGAACTTTTGACTAATTTAATGGGACGTATTTACAAGTTCAAGCTCTGACTAGGACTACGAGACGTTTTCCAGTTTCTGAACTGGAGGAGCACAGCCGCTAAGTGCTTAGACTCCCCGCCAGGTTGAAACCTATCACAACAGATAGGAGAGTGAATGTTCGAAATATCCAATATTGTCTGCCACAATATGTACACGGGGACTCACAGTGATGTTACATGTGATTAACATATGAAAGTCCTGTGCATCCGTCCGTCCCCCCCACCTTCCCCCCCTCAACGCCACCACTTCTCGTAACTGAACTGTAGTCAACCTGCTTACCTCGAGTCTCGTAGACGTTGCCTCAATTGATTTCTTCTCCGTTGGTAGCGAGCTCCATTGCTTGTGCAAAAACACTGCATAATAATGTGGCAAGTGGATAGCTTCAAAAGCTAAGCATAATGAAAATCGTAAAATGTTAGAGTGTTAACTAATTTTGTTTTGTTTGTCCAATCGCATTATTAGTGAAACGATTTCGAGAGACAGTCTGTCGTTAATATTCAATAACAAGATTCGCGGTCATTAATCAGTAGTTCTCGAGCACCGCAAAAGTGACAAAAATGTTTCCTACCATCTCAGATAACCTCATGAGATCGCACACATATGTTTTCCGAGGCAACTTTGGCAATTAGTTCCGTCTTTACAGAGGTCGCATTTCACACTATAGTTCACGTGTTGCCACCTCGAAAATCGATCGAAGACTGCCTGGGATTAAAACAACATCGCACAAACAAGTTATCCGAGGCAATGTTTCCACAAATTGTTCCGTCTTTACATGAGATCAGATTTTTATATACAGATTCATGTATTACCTCCTTGGAAACCGATCGTAGACTAGTAGCCAGCTACATTAGCATTTGGAGGGTGCCCTGTCAGGGCGCACTTGGTCCATCCTTTCCATCAAAAAGCACTGACAGTAACTGAAATTTTTAATTATAATTTCCTGATGAATTGAATGATACTGAAATTGTTGTTAACAAATTCTCCGTGCAAGTAACGACATGAGCACGGCTGGAGCCGAATATTAATATTCAAGCAGTAAATATAAATAATAAAAGACTCGCTTCTTGGCTCCCGACGTTGTACGTGAATCACCACTCTTTCCGTTCCAGTATGATAGGTACGGCTCTTCTCGCCCGGCCGTTCTCACGCTGTGTCATCATCTGCCGCGTCACAGTCTGCGTTGCGATCCTGCCTACTTGCTAGCCTCCGGTAACAAAGTGTTCATATGCCGTGCATTAAAACATAGCAACAAAATGTAATAAACCTGGGCAGGGATGTGGTATAAACGCCACAGTGTACAAACCCGTAAAGCGTTAAGGAACTACTTGATGAAATACCTTAAACGTCGATATTTCTTCAATATTAAACGCATGGGATGCAGTACACAATTCAGCACCGCTGCATATTAGCCAGATATATATTGTCATATTTACAAATAAGCCTCAAGAAGCACTAGGAAATACTACATCACATAAGGAAGTTAGATCGTCTACATATAGTCTTAAAGGCTTCTTCTGAAAATCACACCAGTACACATGATAAAAAGATATATATATATATATATATATATATATATATATATATATATATTATTTACACCTTTATTCTCTTTAGCTTATGCTCTACTGAATTACCTTCTTTAAGTTGCACACACTGTTTACGAAGCTCTCTGTACCCTTCCTTTTCATACTGTTTCTACGACTACCTTTCTTCATTTCGTGCTGTTCATATTCTCATATCATTTTAACACTTTGCACGTCTCGTACAAATTTATTCGCTTGGCGCCGGCAGCGCTAGTTCAGATTACTTGGCTTGTCGCCGGCCGCTTGTCACCTTTCCGTTGATGACAAGCTTCAAACACATTGACTTTTGCGCTCTGTAATTTTCCTGAAATACTCCATTTTGCCGTATCGTTCCACAAACTCGAATTTTCTTTTCAAGTATCTCCTCTGCAAGTTCTACACTGTTACAATAATCATCCACGCAGAGGTGATGCCACTTTCCATCACAAGGTGTCAA
Organism: Schistocerca nitens; assembly: GCF_023898315.1. Taxonomy (NCBI): domain Eukaryota; kingdom Metazoa; phylum Arthropoda; class Insecta; order Orthoptera; family Acrididae; genus Schistocerca; species Schistocerca nitens. The sequence goes on along the minus strand of NC_064618.1, from coordinate 297,196,377 downwards.
TAGTTCCACCACTGTTTTTGCTAAAGGCTGTCCAGGGCCGGAATATATCTTGAATGAGGAAATGTATCCCGTGCTCGAATCACACAGTATCCGAATGAGTATGACGTATTTCGTAATTTTCGACGGACTGTAAACTTTAAAATTTAACCGTCCACGCCATGGTATCATTCCTTCAATTTAAGATGTTTTGACTTAGATTAAACGTTTCTTTAAACTTTTTGGAAAAATAATCAATTACGAATTGCACTTTGACAAGCCGGTCGGCATTATCAGGTTTATTGTTGCTGTCGGAAAAACGTAAAAATGATAATATTTGTCTGAATCGGTTGCGGGACATCGTTTTCCGAAATAGCGTGTCTGTCAACAGATTCGTTGACCAAAATCATCGATCTTTGCTTGTTTTATAATTCCTATAAGGATAGGAAGCCTAAACCATTTTCTAAGTTCGGGTCCCGTAACGTCGACAAATTTGGATTTTTTAAAAAAATCCAGTTTCCTTCAATTGCAATTTTAACTGTAGTACTTGTTGGTTTCGTTGATAATATATTCAATTATATCGTTCCCAATATATACTTCTACGATATCCTCGGCGCTCTGCGTATCTTTGGGAATTATGTTTGGACCTGGGGATCCTTCACGTTTATTATTGTTCCTCGGTAAATCGAAGTCTGACCACTGTGCACCGTCTTCTTCGTCTGATTCAGCCGAATCAGTTGGCAACCGTAGGGTCCGCCGAATTCTCCTTGGACGTATTCCACTATCTTCCTTCGATTCTCCTTCACTTTCATTTTTTTAAAATATCGAATGTCTTCTTCCCAATCGGTCAAATCGTCCGGAACGTCAGACAAGACGTCCGTGCATTCAGCGTAAATAATCATATTGTGTCTTTCGTCCGCCATAATGAAAGGGCACAAGATTTCTAAAAACAAAAAAAACAAAAAACTTGTTGATGTGTGTAACTTATTGTTACCTAAACAAAACACCAACAGAATGCAAAAGATACTAAAGTGCCGTCGCCCTCCACGGTGCGATACTATGCCCACGACACCACTGTGGTGTCGCCGGCCACTGAGCGACACTATGCAACGTTGAATGCTAACCAATCATAGGCCTGTGACAAGCCCGGGGATATACCAATTACTACCTCGCCTCATAATAAACTCAATAGGATTCGAGGTGTCATTTACCGTCTGGACCTGACGTTACATACAGATTAATCCTGTGCTAACTTCGAATGGCGTGAAGTCCACATTGTTCATAACATCGAAATGGGGCCCAATAGTTACAGGGTGGGCACTGGAACTTTCATCCTAGCCTTCAGTGGAAATGTTTTACCTGAGAAAGTAAAGGTCGGGGTATGTAGTTATAACGTCAGTCTACGGTTTCCTCCTCCTATTAGATGCCTTTTTTCCAGAGGTTTGGACACATGTCCTCCCACTTCACTAATAACCCGACTTGTGGGGCATGTGAAACGACAACAAATGGGGTCATCCCTTGCGAACAGCCCCTACATCTGTAAACTGCCCAGAATTACAGCCCCCTCTTTTGCCAATATTTTAAGTTTTCACCAGGGAGAAGAAAATTCAGGAATATAAAACATTTGACGAACTGTCTTATCTAAGAGAGAGTTTGAACGACTTAACTAGCTGACGTCGCAGAGGTCGCTATTTTAGTTGTACTGACTATGGTGATCCTTCATGGTGAATCCTTCAATAAGCAGCTACAGTTTTCATCTGCCTGGGTTTTATCTCACTTTTAACTGTCCTGGTAAGGCTGCTGTCACACATGTGTTCAACCATGATGATGTGGTCACAGCACCTGGATCTGACAGCCCTCCTTTTTCTCGTTTCAATCTTTTTCTGACATTTTTTTGTGAATCGAGGGACTGACGACTAAGTAATCTGGTCGGTTTAAACCTTTCATCATCATCATCGATTTCGTAAAACATAAGTTTATATTAAATGTTAAAAAATTACACCTCTGAGCATGCTGTTGGCAGTTTGCATTTTATATCCTCTCTACTTCGGTCATGGCCAGTTACTTTCCTCCCAAAACAGGAAAACTGACCTCCTACTTCTAGTGTCTAATTTCCTAATGTAATTCGCCCTTCGTCGCCTGGTTTAATTCGGCTTTACTCCATTACTCTTGTTTTACTTTCATTGTTATTTACTTTACAACCGCTTAACATGACGCTATCCATTCTGCTTAGCTGACTGTAACATGTATTTGTTGTCTGTGTGTCTTGGCTACTGTGAACACTAGACGTGGTTATCAGCACGTGGGAGAAGGGGGCGTTTTCTGGCCTGGAGATGATGTTTTGGTCTTTCTGCATTCCTCCTAAATGGACTGTGGTTGTAGGCTACTAGGCTACATTAAGGTATAGTGACTTTCCCATGATGGCACCTGTTTTCCTCCACCTGTTGGAAAGAAACTTATCAAAAGTACTTCCTGAGGAGTTCTTTAGCGAGAACAGCAATTTATCAAAGATCTGAAGTGAACTGCCTGTATTTCTGGTTCTCAAGTTGACCGACTGGAAGGGCTAATGTTAACAGAAATTTCGTGGAGCGGTTTCGATGCCGCAAAATCGACAGAAAAAATGGTTCAAATGGCTCTGAGCACTATGGGACTCAACTGCTGAGGTCATTAGTCCCCTAGAACTTAGAACTAGTTAAACCTAACTAACCTAAGGACATCACACACATCCATGCCCGAGGCAGGATTCGAACCTGCGACCGTAGCGGTCTCGCGGTTCCAGACTGCAGCGCCAGAACCGCGCGGCCACTTCGGCCGGCAAAATCGACAGAAAGACTAGCTGTTTTCGCGTGTGTAGGAGGCACGCCGTTGGCCCTGTGCAGTGGCGGTGATGTTTTAAGTGTTATGTATATCCAGTCAGGAATGTGTGATCCTACGTGAACCATAAAACTATTATTATTTTTTCCAATACAGAAATCTAAAAATTCTAAAGAGTTGGCAAACGCGTCCTTGTGTGTCGGTGGATAATTCTCGTTAGTCACCTTCTTGTTATCTAGGTGCTGGTTGCGGCTTAGTAATCGCACACGTTCTCGGCACGCAGACTCCTCATATCAGGTGGCGGAGCCAGTAGCCGGCTGGGCCTGACGTTGTGATAAAAGTGACGGGATTGGAGAGGTCTAGTTCAAGTCAATACATTATATCTGTGGCGATTATTTTCTGTTTAAGCTCGATCTCGACAAGTTGTAATTACATTTTGACGACTACTGGTTTTCGGGTGACTAGCAACTACAGTTGCACTCTACCAAAACAGCGGTTCGGTGGTTTTGATACGCTAGATAAATGACGTACTAACTGGTAGTATTGCCGGTAGTATTGGTAGCCCTGGAAGCGAAAGAAAGAAAAAGAGAAACTGGGAGCCGACAACTTCCCTCTCTCTGTCTTTTTTTTTTGGGGGGGGGGTTGGGGGGAGGGGAGGCTCAGCACAACGTTAGGGCCGCCGCACATCATTCAGTGTTAGTCCATTGCGCACTACACGATGTAAATTACATTTTATTAGTAATAAAAGTTATGTGATTGAGTAACTTCCGCGCTTTTGTGTAACCAAAGCAGTTACTTTTGATGCAAGTACGGTTTAAAGGCAAAAACGTACAAAAATGTATGTTTTACGTTACAAACCAACGGTTTTCGAATAAAACCTGAACTAAACATTCACAATTTCTATTTTTAAGTGACAGATCGGAGGGTAACTAAGTGGAACAACAACGTTGCATAGGTTACCCAGCCATTTACTTATCCTCAGTTTCTTCTGGTTTTCTGCTTTTTAGGGGCGTCTAGTAAGACACTGATCACATGTGTAAAGAAAGCGGTCTTTAGGAGGTAACGCCTGAAAGGGAAAACACATCTAACATACAGGTAATGTCGGTACGGCCTTAACTGACCAAAGCTACTAGGAAACCTACAACTGTCTGCACTTACTTACAATAGTCTACGGCAGCCTATGGTAGTCATACAACTCTACTAGCTCAGATCATAAACTAGAACTGATACCTAAGCACAGTGTTGATTACAATAATAACGTTACTGAGTTTAACTTGTCAATATTAAAAGACTGATCAAAATGCTATCTTTTACTCGCTGTATTTTATCTCTGTCAGCTTCACAATTGCAAACAGTAGCTTCCATTACTGAAAACTTTCTCTAAATATAAAAATGCTATAATTGTGGTTTGCCTTTCTTTAATCTGTCAATCTTCTACGATAAGTCGTAGTATCTACCAGCTGATGTTTTCATCGTACCTTTCTCTCCCATGAGACGTACAAATGTAACAGAAGTATTCAAGGGCGGCGCACTTTCTGGGTGCGCAATCTCATTCGAGTACAAAACGCGGTCCCCTAATATCCTATGCATAAAACGAAACCTGGTGATTGCTGTGCCTGCAACAGAGTTCGCGTGGCGTACACTCGCAGGCTCTCTCCAGACGCTGTCGAACCACCGCTTGTGAAGTGAGAATGGCATGCTGTGCAGAGGAGAACACGTTGCCAACGCCCGCCAGCAGCAACTTTCTCCTGCTGTTCCGTTTTCAGCACGAGCCTTAACTCACTGTTCGCACTAATCTACGCTCCATTGCAGTAACCTTAGTTTTACCTTGAGATATACGTCCTACACATGGCTCTTAGTTCAAACCGATTGCGTATCACGTAAATATAAAAAGCATTCCTCTTAGATTGAAAAGAAGTTCGTACAAAAATATGTATATTCTAAATGCATTAACGTGAGCTATGTAACAAGAGGAATCCGCTTTACCAGCATATTGCATGTACCCTTCACATGATGCTTATTCATGTAAGCTTATTTTGCGGATTACGACACGCATATGTAATATTGACCACATCAACGAAAAAGCTTTGTCATCAAATTACAATGTCTCAGAGACGCTACATGGCCGTTCTGAACATTATCGTAAAAATACTGTCGATTTTTTTACTTTTTATTAAAGACGCGGTGTTCTTAGAGCGTAACGAGTTCCTACAGGAAGTGGTCTCACTATATTTATCAAGAAGATAGATATTACTACGCTGCTTTGAAAAACGGAAAATGACCATTGAGAAAAAATAATTCCTACCACAATAATTAGAGAGATGCCAGAGTGAATAAGATGCATAACACAGAACCATTTATGGCAGTAGGCAGGATCACACGGGCAACCAAACAAAATTTTACTGTCGATATGATGACCATTTAATAAAGTTGGTCTCCAGTTGCTGTATTTTGAAACCCAGGTCTGGGTTTTATTTACTTCTAAAACATTGCTAATAATGCGATGACAGTTCAGAATAAAGGCAATTAGGTGGATTTCACTGATTTGGGAAGTAACCATCTAGCAGAGGATGTAGCAGCACTGTAGAAACACACGACAAGCAGAAAAGACTACCTGTCCATGTATTCTACACTGCTGGCCATTAAAATTGCTACACCAAGAAGAAATGCGGTTGATAAACGTGTATTCATTGGACAAATATAGTATACTAGAACTGACATGTGATTACATTTTCACGCAATTTGGGTGCATAGATCCTGAGAAATCAGTACCCAGAACAACTACCTCTGGCCGTAATAACGGCCTTGATACGCCTGGGCATTGAGTCAAACAGAGCTTGGATGGCGTGTACAGGTACAGCTGCCCATGCAGCTTCAACACGATACCACAGATCATCAAGAGTAGTGGCTGGCGTATTGTGACGAGCCAGTTGCTCCGCCACCATTGACCAGACGTTTTCAATTGGTGAGGGATCTGGAGAATGTGCTGGCCAGGGCAGCAGTCGAACATTTTCTGTATCCTGAAAGGCCCGTACAGGACCTGCAACATGCGGTCGTGCATTATCCTGCTGAAAGGTAGGGTTTCGCAGGGATCGAATGAAGGGTAAAGCCACGGGTCGTAACACATCTGAAATGTAACGTCCACTGTCCAAAGTGCCGTCAATACGAACAAGAGGTGACCGAGACGTGTAACCAATGGCACCCCATACCATCACGCCGGGTGATACGCCAGAAGCCGGCCGAAGTGGCCGTGCGGTTCTAGGCACTACAGTCTGGAGCCGAGCGACCGCTACGGTCGCAGGTTCGAATCCTGCCTCGGGCATGGATGTGTGTGATGTCCTTAGGTTAGTTAGGTTTAATTAGTTCTAAGTTCTAGGCGACTGATGACCTCAGAAGTTAAGTCGCATAGTGCTCAGAGCCATTTGATACGCCAGTATCGCGATGACGAATACACGCTTCCAATGTGCGTTCACCGCGATGTCTCCAAACACGGATGCGACCATCATGATGCTGTAAACAGAACCTGGATTTATCCGAAAAAATGACGTTTTGCCATTCGAGCACCCACGTTCGTCGTTGAGTATACCATCGCAGGCGCTCCTCTCTGTGATGCAGCGTCAAGGGTAACCGCAGCCATGGTCTCCGAGCTGATAGTCCATGCTGCTGCAAACGTCGTCGAACTGTTCGTGCAGATGGTTGTTGTCTTGCAAACGTCCCCATTTGTTGACTCAGGGATCGAGACGTGGCTGCACGATCCGTTACAGCCATGCGGATAAGATGCCTGTCATCTCGACTGCTAGTGATACGAGGCCGTTGCGATCCAGCACGGCGTTTCGTATTGCCCTCCTGAACCCACCGATTGCATATTCTGCTAACAGTCATTGGATCGCGACCAACGCGAGCAGCAATGTCTCGACACGATTAACCACAATCGCGATAGGTTACAATCCGACCTTTATCAAAGTCGGAAACGTGATGGTACGCATTTCTCCTCCTTACACGAGGCATCACAACAACGTTTCACCAGGCAACGCCGTTCAACTGCTGTTTGTGTATGAGAAATCGCTTGGAAACTTTCCTCATGTCAGCACGTTGTAGGTGTCGCCACCGGCGCCAACCTTGTGTGAATGCTCAGAAAAGTTAATCATTTGCATATCACAGTATCTTCTTCCTGTCAGTTAAATTTCGCGTCATCTTCGTGGTGTAGCAATTTTAATGGCCAGTAGTGTATATTCCTCTATCAGCGACACGTTTAAAAGGAAGATTTGTCTTTCAGTAATGAACTGAAAACTATTCTCTGAAAGACAATTGATTCCTCAGCTGCAAAATAACTAGTACGGAAGATGATCGTATACAGATTGAAGCTGTTCGAAAACAGTTCGGAAGAAGAGCTCTTATGGTCACCGGAGGTCGTGATTCAGTAGACAGTGTTGATACAGGTTAGGCAGGTTGGCCGTGTCGTCTCTCTTTCTGGAAACGAGGGGTACAGCGACGGACTGCAATGGAAGAGAGCCAGCTTTCAGTGGCTGAGGTCGCGTAATGGTGCACTGTCCAGGATTTTAATATTTTGTGTAAACAATGGTCCAGTTTATGGAGGAAGGCCATAATTAGTGCTTCTGCAATAATAAGTCATCTCATATTAACTATAGCCGCGGATGCACGAGATTTCCGAGCAAAAATACGGTGTTACAACAATTACATCTTACTCCAACAACGGTTCTAAAAGGTAGAGATTATAGTGTGTTTCGCCTATCTAAATAATATGAGACTTGAAGAATCTGCGGAAGCATTTTTGCACCACATTATCAACTGCACGACTCTTGACATGGCAAGGTACTAACAGTTAACTTCGTCACTGCAAAAGAAAGGTAGACGTGCGTTAACATCAACCGTGATGAAAGTGCTTTTTGGATTGATATATTGATAGTTCATTCTAAAAAGTGTTACCGCATTATTTCAAGTACCTATAATTTACATTGCTTAAATCCTACCCTACCATAAATTATTATTAATTAAGTGAAAAACTAATTGCATTTAATGCAATGTTTGTGTGGTTCAAACGGAAAAAGTAGAATATCGCAATTTTAGTAAAAATTCTCAAGACTGAAATAAAATGAGTCTGATAACAAAAACTAATTCTTTTTTCTCTGTAAAGTTCATAAAGTAATTTTTGACTAGGAAATCTGTTAAGATCTTATTAGTTTCTTTTTGGTGCATATTCTGGTAGAAATATATATTCATTAGCTGTTCCAGATTTTATGAGCAGACTCACTTTCAAAATTCGTCGCTTCAGCCCTGGTGACCGGTATTAGAGGGTGGAATTATTAATTTTCGGGAGGAAAAATCTGAAGATGATTTAGTATTGGTTCCTGGTACGTGGTAAATACTGACAACGTGCTTTAATGGAAAACATTAATTATCAAAACGGTAATTTAAGGTAAGAAGTGATGTGAAGTCAAACGTGTACCTTTATTTCTGGACAAAACGGTGTTAGGTTAGTGTTGTTTAACGTCCCGTCGACAACGAGGTCATTAGAGACGGAGCGCAAGCTCGGGTTAGGGAAGGATGGGGAAGGAAATCGGCCGTGCCCTTTCAAAGGAACCATCCCGGCCGCACAAAACGACTCCCTAGTATTTCACTTAGCGCTGTGGAAGAAGTACGATAGCCTAATTAATATTCAGACAGGTACAAAGGTTAACATTAGTAAGATAGTCCAGTTTACTTTGAAACAGCGCTCAAAGCGTTAATTTTGTTTCTACATCCGAGTCCGAAGCAATGTGCTACGAGAAACAGCCAAGTCTGTAGCTAGGTCACGCCGCTTAGCAGGCACGACCATCAAATGGCTCTGAGCACTATGGGACATAACTGCTGTGGGCATCAGTCCCCTAGAACTTAGAATCACTTAAACCTAACTAACCTAAGGACATCACACACATCCATGCCCGAGGCAGGATTCGAACCTGCGACCGCAGCAGTCACGCGGTTCCAGACTGTAGCGCCTTTAACCGCACGGCCACTCCGGCCGGCTGCACGACCATCCACTGGTAATAAAAGTCGATAAGCCTACACTATATTTACAACAAGAGCAGAGATAGAATCGCTATACGTTTGTATATAAGGAAATGTGTTCGTAGTTCCGAATGTGAACCACCATCGGTTGTATACTGGAATGATTACAGTGAAAATTTGTGCCGGACCAGGGCTCGAAATCGGGAATTCCCGCTTTATGCGAGCGGTCGCCTTAACAGCTTCGGCAATGGTGCACGAATCACAGCCAGATCCAATCTTCCATATGTCATCACCCATATGTCACAACATGTACTCACCCGTTACGTATATTCCCATCCAGGAAAGACATACTTATTGAGAGTCAAGAGACTGGTATTGGCTGTACATTATCAAAACAGTAATTTAAGGCAAGAAGTGATGTGAAATGTATACTTTTGTTTCTGGACAAAACGACCCCCTAGTATTTGACTTAGCGCGCTGGCGAATAAATACGAATAATAGGAGTCCATGCAACGTATCAGTGATGTTCCATGACGTAACAGGTCATTTGTTTGGCTGACAGAACCAAATCGAGCAGTCTCCATATTGATTTAGGTATTTGCAAACCTAACGTGCTGTATTACTTGGTTTTCGTATTGCGAATATACTTGCGTATTACAAAAATATACATTTTAAGTGATATGCTATATTTTAAGTGATATGCTGTATTAAAAAACTCTCCAAAATGCGTCATTTTTAGTATCTTTCGTTGTGCTGAAGTATCAGGAAATGTAACGTTGGTGGCTAAAAATTTTACTATATATTTCTTCGTTGAAATGACATATACAGGCCTACTGTTACCCCACTTTGCATTGTTTTTCTTCTTGATATGATGAGATCTGTCTCGGCGCTCTAATTTCCTTCAGTTTCATACGAAGCTCTTGTTCCAAATTTTTTTTCAAACAAACTGCACAATCAATTCATATTGCGCTGTTTTCAGACTAGCGATATACTACAGTTATTTGCACGAAAATATAACTCACAAGAACTCAGGCACAATACACACGGAAAAAGGAACTCGCTAATAACGTGTTTTATCCTGCAAACGCCGTTAGCAAGAAGTGAACTCTTAGCAACTGAACGGATTTGCACATGTTTCGCGCATTTATTTCTTCCGATCATTCGTGCAGGTCTCACTGATGGTGCCACGTTGTTATCGTATTCTAGTGCACTCTGGCGAGACGTTTATTACTTTAGAATACCTTTCCTACAGCGGATAGAACTCCGAACTCCGAAAACAAAATCTATATTTAGCTCTATCAAAACATTATTATTAAACGTCGATTAATGACGCATCAAATAATAATGAAGATATACAGAGACAAAGATTCGATAGTAAAGATTGATCGACTGTGTTGATTCCATTTCGTTGCAGCACTGTTGCCAGATCCTCCGAATTATCCGAAGGCTTCCCGATTTTTTTAATTACTCCAGAAATTGCGAAATTTTCCCATCTTCCTGAAATTCTGAGTGAATCTTCCGAAATTTTCCGATATTCCTTCGTCGATAGTGTATGCTGCTACATAACACATTCCTATTACTTCGATCATATCGAGACATAGCGTTAACAATTACTTCCGCTGTACTGCTACTGTATTGTTTGGACTCAAGGGCTGGCAAAGCCATGAAAAACAAACGCTGCCCAGTTCATGTGTTCAGTTTTGCCGATTCAACAAAGGAGCATACGGGCAACAAAGCTTGTGCAGAGAATCGAACAATTAGCACAGCGCTATGCGGTGAATGACTGTTACCAGGTGACGCCATAAGTTTCTGCAAAGTAGTGGTTGATGTGCTTGTTTAGATATGAGTTCGAAGTTGGAATTTGAATCTGTGGTGTCAGCGCCCAAAAAGGTAAAATATGCTACGAAATACACTGAAGCGCCAAAGAAACTGGTATAGGCATGCGTATTCAAATACAGAGATACGTAAACAGACAGAATACGGCGCTGCGGTCGGAAACGCCTACATATATAAGACAACAAGTGTCTGGCGCAGTTGTTAGATCGTTTACCGCTGCTACAATGACAGGTTGTCAAGATTTAAGTGAGTTTGAAAGTGGTGTTATAGTCGGCGCACGAGCGATGAGAGACAGCATCTCCGAGGTAGCGATGAAGTGGGGATTTTCCCGTACGACCATTATTGACGAGTCTACCGTGAATATCGGGGGAAAATATAAAATCCCCGACATCGCTGCGGCCGGAAAAAGATCCTACAAGAGCGGGGCCAACGACGACTTAAGAGAATTGTTCAACGTGACAGATGTGCAACCCTTCCGCAAACTGCTGCGGATTTCTATGATGGGCCATCAGCAAGTGTCAGCGTGCGAACCATTCAGAGAAACATCATCGAATTGGGCTTTCGGAGCCGAAGACCCAATCGTGTACCCTTGATGACTGCACGACACAAAGCTTTACGCCTCGCCCGGGTCCGTCAACACCGACATTGGGCTGTGGATGACTGGAAAGATGTTGCCTGGTCTGACGAGTCGTTTCAAATTGTATTGAGCGGATGGACGTGTACGGGTATGGAGACAACCTCATGAATCCATGGACCCTGTGTGTCAGCAGGGGACTGTTCAAGCTGGTGGATGCTCTGCAATGGTGTGGGCGTGTACAGTTGGAGTGATATGGAATCTCTGCTACGACTCTGACAGGTGATACGTACGTAAGCATTCTGTCTAATCACCTGCGTCCATTCATGTTCATTGTGCTTTCCGACGGACTTGGGAAATTCCAGCAAGACAATGCGACTCCACACAGTCCATAATTGCTACAAAATGGCTCCAGGGACACTCTTCTGAGTTTAAACACTTCTGCTGGCCACAAAACTCCCCAGACATGAACATTATTGTTTACATTAATGCGTAGTACATCGCTTTAGACCGAGCGGGATGGCGCAGTGGTTAGACACTGGACTCGCATTCGGGAGGACGACGGTTCAATCCCGCGTCCGGCCATCCTGATTTAGGTTTTCCGTGATTTCCCTAAATCACTCCGGGCAAATGCCGGGATGGTTCCTCTGAAAGGGAACGGCCGACTTCCTTCCCAATCCTTCCCTAATCCGATGAGACCGATGACCACGCTGTCTGGTCTCCTTCCCCAAACCAACCAACCAACCATTATCGAGCATATCTGGGATGCCTTGCAACGTGCTGTTCAGAAGAAATCTCCACCCCCTCGTAGTCTTCCGGATTAATGGACAGCCCTGCGGAATTCATGCTGTCAGTTCCCTCCAGCATTATTTCAGACATTAATCGAATGTACCAGTTTCTTTGGCTCTTCAGTGTGTAATCACCAATGGGAAAAAGAAACAGTTGTTAATGGTTGGCTCACAAGCAGCAAGAAAGGTCCTTATAGTGCATGCTGCTGTGCATGTAATTGTGATCTAAAAATTACCTCTTGGAAAAGTGATATAGTAAGGCACGCGAGTCCTAAGAAGTATGTAAATGTGACGTCCGGAAAAGGCAAACTAACTTACCGATACGTCATTAGCTAGTAGCAGCTCAAGATTACGTGACACAGTTAAGGCCAGTGAAATTCGTCCTGCTAGTTGTGTTGCAGAATGTAATTTATCACTTCCGGTTACTGAACATTTACCGAATCTCATCCAAGCAAAGTATCCTGATTCATAAGTCGCAAAATATATTCATTGTGGCAGAATAAAAGCAACTGGAATCATAAATAATGTTATAAATAGGGCAAGTTTCGTGAAACTAATGGACACGCTTAAGACAAATAAATTTAGTCGAATTGTTGATGAATCGACTGATAAGGTGTCATAACAGATCTGTGTTTGGCAATACGTGTTCTGAGTGAAGGAAATGAAATAACTGATGCCTTTCTAGGACTGATTCAATTGACTTATGCTACTAGTAATACATTATATCTGGAACCGTCAAGTTCTTCTCTGACATTTATATTCCCTGCAAAGAGAATATGGTTGGTTTCGTAGCGTACGGAGAGAATGATATGTTAGGAGCCCGTCATTCCTTATCCACTTTATTTAAGCAAGATATTCCAGAGCAGTTCGTGATGAAATGCATTTGCCATTCATTTGCGTTATGCGCTTCCAACGTTTGCTTAACCGTTCCTAGAGGCATAGAAGACCTAGCGAGTGATGTATATAATTATTTCCATTGTAGTCCTGGAGTATTGGTAAACTAAAAGAGTTTCAGAACAGAATGTAAAAGAGAAACGGCACAGACAACTTCATCCCAGGCAGAAACGCAAGCTCTCTTTACATACGGTTGTATCCGTGCTTTTTGAGCAGTATGACTCCGAAGCTGGTTTTTATCAATGCTGTGGCTAACGACAAACTTCTGGCAAACAACACAGATTCGCATAAATTAAATGATAATACTATAAGACTCTTTCTTAATTTTTTGGATTTTGTGTTGCCTATCTTCAACATCATTAATCTTAAGATGCAGCCAGAGTCTCGTCAAATCCACACCATGTATCTTGAAAGAACGTCAGTATCCCACTTATTTTAAATCTCTTGACGAACTATATTTAGGAACAAAGGTTTCGTTGAACGCCGTGACCAATTGAAGAATTTTAAACTTCGACGTTTAGACTTTTTTTTGAGAGTGCTCAACAGATATTCAAACGGTTTCTTTTCAGTGATAGTGTACTAAAAGGTTTGAAGGCAGTTAGCCAAATTTCCGTTAGAGACAAGAAAATTCTGACTGTTGCGTGTCCTGCAAGTAAGTTCCTAAGTTTAATTAAAAATGACATTCAAGAAATTGACACTGAATGAGGGCTATTGAGAAATACAGAGGTAGGATCGAAGAGTACAGATCCGGCCGAATGTTGGAATGCTGTCCGTAAGCTGAGATGGGGAGATGGTACACCTATGTTCCCCAAGTTATCAGCCGTGATGATCTCGCTGTTGTGCTTACCCCATTTGTCAGCTAGTGCGGAAAGAATATTTTCAGCAATAAAGAGAAAGAAGATCAAAGTATGAAACAAACTGAGCACTAGAGCGATAAAAGGACTTTTACGTTCCAAAAGGAATACGGGACTTGTGCCGTCGTCAGAGGATTTCTACGTCTGATGACTAATGACGTGGATCTTTGTAGATGGTGGGGTGGAAGAAATAGAAACGTTGGCTGATGTTTGTTATATTGACCCGTAACTGGTATGATGGGGTCATGTGAACTGGAATTTGTTTTTTGTTTAATTTTATGTTTTTATCACTGTACCGCTGCAGGTCTCATAAGGAAATTGTCCAATCCTACGTATCGAAACACATCCTAAAATTTTTTTATGGAGGAAGAATATAACGAAAGAAATGCACAGTAAAAATTTTAGCCGCTAAGTTGCACTAAAAGTATTTTTTAAAAATTGTTTAAGTTAGTCATTTTGCCACACGGGGAACAGCTTGTAACAGAGTTTAGTACACACAGACCTTACTGCCTAGCGTGAGAGTCGGCCGTGACAAGAGAGCGTAGCATCTGGTAGCTCCGGGATGACATATGCGAATTTTTAGCACCTAAACTTACAAAAATGGCACGTATCATTAATGTTTCGAATAACAGGCAGTTCATACCGATAGCTAAACGGTTTCAGATGTAATTCTTACGAAGGTGACTAGCAGAGCAAAATAAAAGTAGTGTTTGATGTTATATTACAGTTGACTTTCATCAGTAAAGACTTTAATTTGTTGAAATGAAATATTTCTTACTCATAAATTATTTTATAGCAATTCCTGTAGTAAAGTTATTATTCTAATTCTTGTACATTTTTTGACAGTACACCAATCTTTCTTTCAGTTGGGACTAGACTGAGCCTACCATACCGAGTATGAGATTTTTCTCACGAAGTATTTTCTTCCGTCCGAGACTGAATGGCGTTACCTTCTTCTAATGAAATAGAAGTATCCGATCCTAAGCTCGCTGAATGTGTATAGTCAATGCTTGATGAAGTAGAGAGTGAGTTCAGCTTTAACAATGACTCAGATCTTGATCAACATTATAGAAGCAAATATGATAGTGATTCAGAGTTAGGTTACGAAGAGGAAAATAAAAATGAGGTGGAAAATGAAGAGGTGTTACGAGCGACTAGGTCAAAAGACCGGAAAACAGAAGTTTAAGCAAATATGATAGTGATTCAGAGTTAGGTTACGAAGAGGAAAATAAAAATGAGGTGGAAAATGAAGAGGTGTTTCGAGCGACTAGGTCAAAAGACCGGAAAACAGAAGTTTGCTGTGCTGCAGCAGTGGGTCGTGAAAGTCATGTAGAGGTTGGTAGAATATCCTTCGGCTAATGAATAGAGCCTTCAGGATGCTCATAAGAGCTGTACTCAGAAGCAGCCACGCCCACAGACCTCGGCTACATGGAGCCAATCGCCATTTCAAGGCGCAGCCTTAAGTCTAACTACTACCCATTCGATAAACATCACTCAGTACCAACAGTTCCAAAAACGTTGATGTCTATATTTAAATCTGTGTGGGAAATATTCTAAATGCGTCCTGATATTTCAAATTCTGTAATCGATTACTGAAAAATATACAGGATGTCCCAGGTAGAGTGTATGCGTCTGAAACTTACAGAATAATATGTGGCAGGAATATTTAAGGAACACAGAGAGTTAGAGCAACGATTTGCAATTTTTTAAATAGAACATTAGTTTTCTTCTATCGTATAGTTGATGTATTTAAACCAGTAGAGTACAGATCAATTTCAACCACATTTCTATCAAATCAAAAATGGATCTGAGCACTATGGGACTTAACTTCTAAGGTCATCAGTCCCCTAGAACTTAGAACTACTTAAACCTAACTAACCTAAGGACATCACACACATACATGCTGGAGGCAGGATTCGAACCTGCGACCGTAGCGGTCGTGCGGTTCCAGACTGTAGCGCCTAGAACTGCTCGGCCACCACGGCCGGCTCCACATTTCTATCAAATTTAGTTTGGGGGCTAGAAATCTTCAAAGTGTTAGGGATGGATGCAATATGCTGTACAGAATGCTTGGCTGTGTGCAGATGGATGATCTGATAGCAAGATATTGACGTAAGCGAGATGTTAAAATGTGTGCACGTATTCCTGAATGCATAACGCATTGCGCCTTCTAAACGGCCTGTGGACGAGATATAACATCGCCGGTGCCACAGAGCGACAAGCTTCCTCGATGCGGTATTAGATGTCATGTTTGGTTAGAATACCGACTGTCACATTACACCATCGTGTTAGGGCTGCTGAAAATATATCGATGTATTGATATTTTTCCATAAAATATCGACATATATTGGCGGCATTTCTTTCACCGGTATATCGATTCCGAAATGTCAATATCGAGTCCTGACATTTTTATTTTGTATTATATTTTTTTTCCACAATTTCCGGTAAATATTTGGAATTGTTCTTTTGAAATTGTAGTTGAACGTAATTTTACTTTCACTATGGAAAGGAATATTACTACTTTTTGAGCCTTCATCATGTTCAGTCTTTCTCTTTGACTGTGTGTAGCAAATATAGGTGGCACAAAGAAGAAGTCAGATTACACTGCGGCGGGGCTTGCAGGGGGGGGGGGGGGGGCTATCTGTATAAATAGAATAAAAAGTTTACAGATGTGAAGAAATAGCATACCAGTTACGTTTTTTTACCGCAACTAGTGTGCTATATCTTCACATCGGCATTCTTCAGAAATAGTTGCTGAAAATGATGAAAAAAAACCTGAATGATGAGTTTGGTCTTTGCGGAGGGCGGAGACGTGTGAGGGGAAATGCTGACGTAACTGGCGATCGGCGCTACCAACAGAAACTGCAACGTTTAACTTCAGCACGCAATTTTGACATTACAAGTGCTAGGTTGCTGGCGTCGGCAGAAATGGTGAAACAGGGAAGTCGACATCGAGTATTCTGGACAAATCCTATATGTTACGAAACCGAACGACTTACCCATCGGAAACCTTTCATTTTGCCGCTTACATGCAGTTAACACTGTTAGCGAACTAGTTATCGCTAATCGTGAACAAGCATCGTTTTCCTTCCAATTCTTGCTCCAAGGGGGATAAGGAGGCTGCTTGTTTGTTGATGTACAGGATATCTAATAATAAAAATCAATACTTAAATATACAGCTCTAAAACCGGGAGAGTATTTACAATGTGTAGCGGATATTTTTATAGGCTGGTAAGTCGATATATTTTCCGTAGGTATAAAAATTGCTCTCTTCGATATATCGAGCACCGATAATGACTATTTTAAATATCCGTGTATCAGATGCTCGATATTTTTAAAAATATCAGTAAGACCTACAGCGTATACGCTGCAGGTCGGACCTCACAAACAAATGGGGCTCAGTATGCAGCGAATACTGACATCGAATAAACATGGTATACAGAATCAGCGATTAAAATTACATGTTGCTGATGCTCAGCGAATGCTGATACGATGCCAGTGAAGCAGCCAGGTGTATGTCGAAGAGCTCTAGCGGCCATTACGTTCTTACGTGCTGAACAACGACTTCAGGTAAAGAAGTAGTATGAGAAGGCGTGGCAGTAACAGAAAATGACCTGCAAGAAGTTAAGAGATGGAAGTGTTTGTTTTAGCTGCAATACTCCAAGATTCTCATGTTAGCTTACGAGACGTTGCTGCAGTCACTGGTATCAGCCTTACATCCGCGTGGCGTATACGAGGTGTGGCTAGAAAAAAACCGGACTAGTACTGGTGAAACAATAAAACGAATGCAATAAGGCTGAAAGTCGCGTGGCCTGTCACGTGACTCTCGCTCCGCCTACTGCTCGAGTTTCATCTGCCTCCTGCACTCAGTCTGCCCGTGGCGTCTGTTTTAAGTAGTTGACGTTTTGTCTGTGCGTCGGAAAATGTTGAGTGTACAGAAAGAACAGCGTGTTAACATCAAATTTTGTTTCAAACTAGGAAAATCTGCAAGTGAAACGTTTGTAATGTTACAACAAGTGTACGGCGATGATTGTTTATCGCGAACACAAGTGTTTGAGTGGTTTAAACGATTTAAAGATGGCCGCGAAGACACCAGTGATGACACTCGCACTGGCAGACCATTGTCAGCAAAAACTGATGCAAACATTGAAAAAATCGGTAAACTTGTTCGACAAGATCGCCGTTTAACAATCAGAGCAGTGTCTGAGTTAACAGGAGTTGACAAGGAAAGTGTCGAACAAGTTTACCGATTTTTTCAATGTTTGCATCAGTTTTTGCTGACAATGGTCTGCCAGTGCGAGTGTCATCACTGGTGTCTTCGCGGCCATCTTTAAATCGTTTAAACCACTCAAACACTTGTGTTCGCGATAAACAATCATCGCCGTACACTTGTTGTAACATTACAAACGTTTCACTTGCAGATTTTCCTAGTTTGAGACAAAATTTGATGTTAACACGCTGTTCTTTCTGTACACTCAACATTTTCCGACGCACAGACAAAACGTCAACTACTTAAAACAGACGCCACGGGCAGACTGAGTGCAGGAGGCAGATGAAACTCGAGCAGTAGGCGGAGCAAGAGTCACGTGACAGGCCACGCGACTTTCAGCCTTATTGCGTTCGTTTTATTGTTTCACCAGTACTAGTCCGGTTTTTTTCTAGCCACACCTCGTAGTACAGGGTCGCAGGTTTCACCCGTCGCTGACACAGGAGCTGCTTGGGAATGATTTAAATCGGAGAGTTGCTTTTGTGAATGGGACACGGTTAATTTCAGTCTGGATGCCTTACTAAGTGTTGCGTTCTCCAATGTATCCAAGTTTTCAAATTTTGGTGCAGTGAACGAACATAATTTGCATTATTGGGCCACAGGAAATCCTGAGTGGGTAGATCCTGTCGATCGTCAACGGAGGTGGTTTCTTAACGTATGGTGTGGAATCTTTATGAATGAAATCATCGGTACACATCACTTCGCTGGTACACTGACAGGTAAAATGGAAATGAGCGGTTGGCGTCATTGGCCGGGAGGCCCCTTACGGGGCAGGTCCGGCCGCCTTGGTGCAGGTCTTATTATATTCGACGCCACATTGGGCGACCTGCGCGCCGGATGGGGATGAAATGACGATGAAGACAACACAACACCCAGTCCCTGAACGGAGAAAAATCCCCAAACAGCCGGGAATCGAACCCGGCCCTCTTAGGACGGCAGTCGTCACGCTGACCATTCAGCTGTCGGGGCGGACAGTGTGAGATGTATCGAGCTTTTATCATTGACGTTAGAGGCTGTATGTGGATGCAGCGCAATGGTCACCCAGCCGTTCTGTGCGTGAAGTTGCGGAAGAACTGAGCAATAGATGTCTGGAAGATGGTTGGGGCGCCGTGGTCCTCAGGAACGGACCGCGTAATCGCCCGATTTAACACTAGCAGATTTCTTTTTGTGGGGGTATCCGAACGATCGTATTAATGTAACTGAACCCAAAGCTTCAGATGACTTAAAATGGTCCATCGAGGAAGCTTGTCACTCTGTGATAGTGGCGACT
This sequence comes from Schistocerca nitens, assembly GCF_023898315.1. NCBI lineage: Eukaryota > Metazoa > Arthropoda > Insecta > Orthoptera > Acrididae > Schistocerca > Schistocerca nitens. Next base: position 297,177,095 of record NC_064618.1, on the reverse strand, counting down.
CTAAATCTTGTCCGCAGGTCATTTTGGAAGGCATGTAGTATTGTGCATTCAGAAACATGGGCACACATTTGAACACCTCACTTTCAATCAACATTCCACCATCAGAACACCCATCTACACACAGCCCAGTATCACGTACAGCAAGCTGCATCCACCACTGACACTTTGAAAGTTAGTAGCCCCCAAACTAAATGTGATACAAATTTGATTTAAGCTTATTTGTACACTGCTGGTTTCAATACATCAGCTATATAAAAGAAAAAAACTAATTTTCTGTTTATTGTATCTCTTTGCTGCAACTATCCGAAAAATAAATTATTAAATTATGTTCATAACCCCGTAGAAAGTGCAACATTTCTTATGTTCACCTGTTTCAATAAATATTTCTTTCACCTATTATTTTGTAAGTTACAGAGGCATGTACGTTATTTGAAACACCCTGTATTTGGTCATATCTTTCGGGCCGGCTCCGTCTCAGAGCCTTTAACTACGAGTCGCGCCTGCTCCTGGTGTTTAGACTAACGCGACATGCTGTTCATGTATCATTATTCATTAGTGCTGTGTTGTAACACTGCGTACCGTCTGCAGCCTCCAGTATGGTAAATTACAATGCGGTGTTCTCACTTGCACGACACGTTCCTTGATTCCCATCGACATATGATCGAGAAACTCATGTGAAATGTACCTCCGTCGCAACGTTGTTTCGCTTCGTCCTTGGAGATGCCATGGGGTCGCGCGAAGTCCAATTCGTAGTTGCGGCCGGAATCGTTGCGCTCCTGGGGCACGAGACGAACTGCTGCGGAGATTTACGAGGAAGCGTTTATTGGCAGAACTGGTCCAGTTTTCTGCACTGCTACACTTACAAAATAGTCATAAGTTTCGCCTTCTGCGTTTTGATCCGCGAGACTGGGCCATATTCCGTCAGTCCTCCAAAACCATCAGTTTAACAGAATTCAAAAATATTTTGCAATCAGACCACTGGACGGGAAAGCGCACACCGCTAACAGTCAATACGGCGCCTCTGGTTAGCCTCCTAGCAACATCCACCGTTAATCTCGATATATACAAAACAGAGCAACAGTTCAAAGACACTAGGTCTACAGTCAAACAGGGACAGGCAGGTACATGACGTTCATTTTCACTAAATCACAATGTTCGCCTAGAAAGCCAGAAAACGTCTTAACGGAATACCATGGCTATACATGTGATGTATGCTCGAATTCTTTCCGCAGTATAAAAATAATTTTCTTGATCATTTAGAATCGTAACTGCTGAGTTCATAGATGCTGAACACTTTTAAGGACTGCATCCATCCAGAGGACCCGTGACTTACCTCCTACGCCTGGGACGGTGCTGGCAAACTCCTGCACGTGTAAAAAGAAGTGGAATCTTCCTACCACGACACTTCACAGCATCGGCACTCCATAAGTTGGTCCCTGTGTGAAACTGCAGACGGAGGGGTACGTCGGATAAGCTGCGAGAATAAATCCTAACAGGGGATCCCTCGAGTGCAAGGTCGCAAAAGACCAATGACGTTTACGGCATTCGACGCCCCACGCATTGTTTACCATGAAACCACAATATTGGCAACAAGGTGTGGGACTGGAGGTAGGGTATCCAGTGGTGAGCACAGCATGAGGCTACGGAGCGTAGTCGAACTGCTTAGTCGACGAGTAACTTACAACTGTGGTACAGTGCTGATGGTGTTGATATAAAGCAGAGCAATTGCAAAGATAAGCAAAGCGTACTTCGCACTATACCTACAACAACAGTTTCCGCAGTTGACACTTCGTCAGAAAGAAACCCAAGCGATTTCGCAGAGTGAGCATAAAGTGGCAGATGAAATATTAACGTTTCTGCAAGATGAGGTGGTGGAATGTGTGAGTCTACACTCGACTGTCCAGACAATGTACGTGGGAAGTATAGTGTTGACGATACGTGCTTAACAAGTGAATGTCATACTGAAACATGGATCGAGCCATGTAGTTTAACATCCTTGTCGGATAGGGACTCACGAATCCCGTCTGCAGTGAAACGTAGTAAAGGACAATAGTTTCCAAGGAGCGGGTACTAAACATCATTACGCACAAGGAAGCTCATCCACAGCATAGTAAAAAAACAAGTATGAACATATTTCGGGTAACTCCGCAGCAATATGGTTATGTAGTACATAAGAAAAACTACAGGTATTCAAGGGAGGACAATGCGCACTTGTTACAAAAACTGGTGTTTGCGCGTTTCAAGGACGCTCGATTCAATTTACAGGATGTGCATAATAGTGACCTACTACGTTGTGCACATCAAACTGCGCGCGACACAGATTACAGTGATTTGAAGGGAAGCAGTGGATGGCTGCATAACTTCAAGCAGTGCTATAGCATTGAAAGACATAAGATAACTAAATTTCAAACAAAGCGTCAACTTGACGCTGTATAGCAACTACGGAATCGGCCCGAAAATTTGTGGGTGAGATAAACAAACTTATGCTATCGTCCAGTAAGTTCAGTAAAGAATTCGTTTTCAGCTACGACTAATCTGGATTTGAAGAGGAAATGCATATGCTAGGAACCCTGGAAATTGGAGGTACCACTGCTTGTGGCCAATAGTTGGTCAAAATAACTGATTTTTGCTCGATTCGTGGTCTGCGTACAAAAATTATACTCCTTTAGAGCAAACTATCCCTTCTGAAAAGTGTGTGACATTGTAGTTCACACCACCTGGAGCCAGTGGCGGATACAGAAAAACCTCAAGGAGGGGGTGCTAAAGATATCTTGAGCTACCTTTACTTTTACCGTAATAAAAAATAATCAAATCACATGCAAAGTTTAAGAAAGTTTTATTTAAACTGATTATATACATATACAAGACAATGCCATCTTATGATATAAAACAGTTAAATTGTGGTTCTCTTCCTTAAATGATGAATTCTATGCGCCTATTCTTTCTGGCAAATTGGTTAATTACATCGTCAATAGGACAATCAATGTCAGGGACCTCAGCCATATCTTTGTACGCCGCAGTGTTGAAAAACTTCTTTCTACGGTAGCGATAGATGCAAGTAGACAAGCAAATATTTTGTACAGCGTGTGCGAAGTAGGATAGTCAGGTCTGGGACAAACAGACAACGCTTGCATAACAGATCATGATCATTAAGGGCGTTTATGCTCGTTTGCTTATATTGAAGAATCTCTGCAATTAGTCTCTTTTAATCACAAAGAGTGATTCTTCTTCAAAGAAGGGGAGGCAATGCGGGCGGTCCCGCAAGGGGGCTGGGGGCGCCCCGCGCACCCCCCCCCCCCCCCCGCCCCCATATGTATCCGCCACCATCTGGAACAACTGGACAAATTCAGCCTCTGGATTTTTTTGTGTGTCTATACAACACATTACTGCACTACCTGTGGCTACGCCTTAGTGGATAGCCAATTTCACGATAAGCTGTGCGACAGACTGTTTCGCATTCTGTTGCATGCCTTCGCGTTCCATCACTTCTTATCACCCCGTTACACCAATGTGCATTCTTTAAGAGTCAATATATAGCTGAGAGTCCTGCACGGTTTGCACTGCCAAGGAGTTCGCCTTCGACCTGATGGTGAGAAACTTTGTGATCGTTCTTGAGCGCCATTTTCGATTCGGTGTTCGTGGTGCAAGTTAATGGTTTGTTTTGTACATTTCTTGACTGTCTACCGTGTCCATTTTGTGGAGTGTAATACATACTTCCCATAAAATGTTGATCCCTGCACATCTCGAACACTCATTTTCTGTCTCCCTCCTAATGCACATGGTGAGCCACTAGCAGCTAATATTTTCGTGTCATAACTGTTAATACAACACTTTCAAATGAACGTTACTTAAGACTGAACTTGCAACGTCCCACTCAAGGAACTCCCTGTAACAGGCTGCTCTCGGCGGTTTTCCAGTTCCTGCAAGAGAGGCCTGCCTGCCTCATGTATTCTATCGGTGTCCCTATTAGAATTCCTCACCGTAATCGCAGCTTCTAACAAGGCGATTTTCAATAGTGAAAGTACATTGTCATGAGGATCGCTACTACTGACATACAAGACTCACATCTGGAAACTAGCTGTAACAAAATCTCCCGCTGGTAATCTGAAAACACGTGCTTTAAATTCCGATTACAGAGTTGCCCATGTACTATGATACAGAATAGACTATACTACCGTACATTTGAATACGAAGACGTCAATGTATTATGATCTAGAATAGACTGTTACCCTACTAGTGAATACGAACGTTAACTGTATAAATTAATTTTAATGTATGTTGTGCCAGTTACTCTAAACTGAATATAATTATCTGTGTATGAAACTGAATGTAAAGGATGGTTGTCGATAATACGCAGAATGGTTTCCCCACCAAACAATCACAACACACTGGCTAACTGTTGCGTATTAAAACTTTGTCCTGTTAGAAAACGTATCTAGTGAATTGTATTAAATTTTTCAAATGAATACAGTTCCTAATTTCATATGACAAAGTTCATTTAGGCACTAGCTTTGCAACGGATAACTCAGCTCTGCTCTGTGCGCTTAAATGCATAACATCATAAGTACTGTAGAAAACTGCAAGTACCTGAAATGCACTGAGTTGACAAAGATCATGGGCTAGTGATATGCACATATACAGATGACGGTAGCATCGCGTACGCAACGTAGCGTGTTGCTAGAGCTGTCATTTGCAGTTAGGTGATTCATGTGACGAGATTTCCGACTGATTATCGCAACGCAATGGAATGTAGTCGAATTAAGTCGGGTGATGCCGAGGGAATTCGATTAGGAAATGACACACTTGAAGTGGTAAAGGAGTTTTGCTATTTGGGGAGCAAAATAACTGATGATGGTCGAAGTAGAGAGGATATAAAATGTAGAAAGGCAATGGCAAGGAAAGCGTTTCAGAAGAAGAAAAATTTGTTAACATCGAGTATAGATTTAAATGTCAGGAAGTCGTTTCTGAAGGTATTTGTATGGAGTGTAGCCATGTATGGAAGTGAAACGTGGACGATAAATAATTTAGACAAGAAGAGAATAGAAGCTTTTGAAATGTGGTGCTACACAAGAATGCTTAAGATTAGATGGGTAGATCACATAACTAATGAGGAGGTATTGAATAGGATTGGGAAGAAGAGGAGCTTGTGGCACAACTTGACTACAAGAAGGGATCGGTTGGTAGGACATGTTCTGAGACATCGAGGGATCACCAATTTAGTACTGGAGGGCAGCGTGGAGGGTAAAAGTCGTAGAGGGAGACAAAGAGATGAATACACTAAGCAGATTCAGAAGGATGTAGGCTGCAGTAGGTACTGGGAGATGAAGAAGCTTGCGCAGGATAGAGTAGCATGGAGAGCTGCATCAAACCAGTCTCGGGACTGAAGACCACAACAACAACAACAACAACAACATCGCAACACGACGGGAACCAACGGACTTTGAACGCAGAAAGGCAGTTGGAGCTAGACACATGGAACATTTCGTTTCGGAAATCGTTAAGGAGTTCAGTATTCAGAGATCCACGGTGTCAAGAGTGTGCCGAGAATACCAAATTTCAGGCATTACCTCTCACCATGGACCAGTGGTCGACGGCCTTCACTTCACAAGCGAGAGCAGCGGCGTTTGTGTTTAATTGTCAGTGCTAACAGACAAGCAACAATGCGTGAAATGGCAGAAATCACTGTGGGACGTACAACGAATGTATCCGTTAGGACAGTGCGGCGAAATGTGGCGTTAATGGGCTACGGTAGCAGATGACCGACATGAGTGCCTTTGACAAGAGCCTGCAGCGGCTGTCCTAGGCTGTGACCATATCGGTTGGATCCTAGGCGACTGGAAAACCGTGGCCTGTACAAGTGAACCTCCCTCTCAGTTGGTAAGAGCTGATGGCTGGCTCTGAGCACTATGGGACTCAACTGCTGAGGTCATTAGTCCCCTAGAACTTAGAACTAGTTAAACCTAACTAACCTAAGGACATCACAAACACCCATGCCCGAGGCAGGATTCGAACCTGCGACCGTAGCGGTCTTGCGGTTCCAGACTGCAGCGCCTTTAACCGCACGGCCACTTCGGCCGGCGGTAAGAGCTGATGATTGGGGGTTCGGGTGTGGCGCAGCTCCCCTCAAAGACATGGATTCAAGTTGTCAACAAGGCATTCTGCAAGCTGGTGGTGGCTCCACAATGCTGTGGGCTACGTTTATATGGAATGAACTGGATCCTCTGAATGTTCGGCTACTTGGAGATCATTTGCAACCACTGATGGACGTCATGATCCGAAAAAATGGTGGAATTTTGATGACTGACAATGCGCCATGTCAACGGACTACAACTCTTCGTGACGGTTTGAAGAACATTTTGGACAATTCGAGCGAATGATTTTTCCACTCAGATCGCCCGACATGAATCCCATAGGTCATCTGTGCGACATACTCGAGAGGCCAGTTCGTGCGCAGAATCCTGCACCGGCAGCCTTTCACAATTATAGACGGTTACAGAGGCTGCATGGCCCAATACTTTTGCAGGGGACTTCCAACGACTTGTTGAGTCCATGCCACGTGGAGCTGCTGCACTATTCCAGACAAAAGGAGGTCCGAGACGATATTAGGAGGCATCCCATGACTTTTGTCATCTTTCCAAAAATGCAACTAGCTATCCACGCAGTAGAGCAAGGCGTGATTGTACAGCAGGGCTTCACAACATACGTGCTCGCGGAGCAAGCTGTGAGCAGCAAGGCGCGAGCACGGAGCAGCGCGAGCACGCTACCCCCACTACCGGACCAAAGCGGAGAGGGGAGAGTCACGTGGGGTTCACAACAGCTGCCGCCACTCGATGTAAATCCGCGGCCACCTGCAGGGATATCACTCACGAATTATTACTGCGACAAATGAAACAAACAAAGGAGAATGTACACGTGCCACATAATTTTACTAGCTTAGTGTATGCCTGTACCATCTGTAGACACTGAAACTAAAGAATTCCACGACAATCCTATATTTTCAACACTTTCTTCAACACTACTTAAAATATCACCTCCGGTTGTAGTGTTCTTTATGGCTACTACATCGAGGAGCTCCTCCCTCACCTGAAGATCTCTATTAACACCCCTAATAAATATGGCAAGCTGCGCTGTTCCAGTGATATCAACACTTTCGTCCAAAGCTAGAGAATACGCCATAAAATCTTTACAGATATTTGCAAGCTGGCTCTGGACGTCGTCTGCCATGTCCTGTATGCGACGCATAATGGTCATGTTAGATAATGGCACAATCCGAAACTGTTCAACTTGAGATGGACACAAATGCGCCGCTGCAACTACCAAACATTCTTTTATTAAATCGCCATCAGTTAAGGGGCGCAGGGATTTTGCTAAAAGCAAAGCAATTTTGTAATCCACTCTGAGAGCTGCCTCAGTTGATTTTTCTTCGTCGTCCAGATCTTCTTCGGATAGCTTCCTTTTAAGTTTAATAACTTGCTGTGCACGGTCTGGTCAATCACATTTTCCACGTCCGTAGTCTTTCGCGTGGTACGACATATAATGTCGCTGCAAATTAAATTTCGTAAAAGAATTCAGCGTTTTGTGACATACTAAACATTTTGCAACACCATCTTTTTCAGTAAACAGATACAATTCCTCCCAATGGGGGTTGAACTGCGAAAGTATGGTTGGGGTTACACAACGGCGACTTCACATGATTCTTAACCAGCGAAGTGACTGTTAAGAGCTGATTGTAGTACTTTAAACGTTACACAGTCGGCGCGAATTCAATAGGCACGCTGCGGCCCTATTCAAACGTGCGCGCCCATTTCCCCTCCCTCCCCTCCCTCCCTGCTCTGCAGCTGCTCGCGAGCACGTGCCTGAGCAGACGCGAGTACTCGCGCTCAGAACTGGCCAGTTGTTAAGCCCTGTTGTACAGTAATGTTGCGATTTGAATGGAAACTGTGAGGAAAAATTTCTGTGATACGTTTGCATGTAAATGAAAAGGGTTAAATGGACATTATACGAGGTGTTCAAAAAGTCTCTCCGCAGTGCCGTATGATTGTTAGCCGCGCGTGCCGTATGATTGTTCGCCTTCCTGGGTTACTTTCCCTTCACGTGGACTCTCCCAACATTCCACTGTTTCGTGTCGCAGTGCCGTATGATTGTTAGCCGCGCGTGCCGTATGATTGTTCGCCTTCCTGGGTTACTTTCCCTTCACGTGGACTCTCCCAACATTCCACTGTTTCGTGTCGCAGTGCCGTATGATTGTTAGCCGCGCGTGCCGTATGATTGTTCGCCTTCCTGGGTTACTTTCCCTTCACGTGGACTCACCCAACATTGCACTGTTTCGTGTATCTCAGCCAGCGGCAGTAGTATCGTCGGTGTGTTGCGTTACGTGTTGACGTGAACATTTTAGTTCCTTTGTCCGTTAGTTTCGTTTTTGTCTCTGTTAAAATGCTAACCATTGAAGAACGTGTGCTTTTAGTCGAACAAGTGTTCAAAGCTGGCGGTAAACACACAGTTTCAGTTCGTCAAGCATTTAATTCAGTTTTCCCGGAGACAACACTCCCACATCGCGATACTGTCCGCGATTTGATTAACAAATTTCGAAGTTGGGTTCAGTGACAGATGCACCGAGGAGTGGTCGTCTTAGCGTTTTGTCTGAGGATAAACTACTCGATATTTGCGATAAAATGTCCATGAGTCCGAACACGTCAGTAAGAAAAGTCGCCCAGGAGATCGATGTTAGAGTCGGAACGGCCCACACAGCTGTAAGGAAAAAATCAGAACTTTTCCCATACAAAGTGACAGTCGTGCAAGAACGGAAAAATACTGATCATGGCAAAAGACTGCATTATTGTCAGTGGTTTAAAAATTTCGTTCAACAAAATGGATGGGATATTCTTAATGAAACGTTTTTCACTGATGAGGCGTGGTTTCATTTATCCGGGTACATGAACTCGCAAACTTATCGTATGTGGAGTATTGTAAATCCATTGTGCATTCATCAGGAACCATTTCATTCCGTGAAAATAGGAGTTTGGATTGCAATTTCTAGACGTCGAATTGTGGGTCCCATATTCATCAACGAAACAATAAACGCACGACGATACTGCAGTGATATTCTGTACCCATTCATAGAAGAACTAGTATTATGTGAAATACCGGAAGGTTATTTTCAACATGATGGTGCAACCGCGCATACAGCTCGCGTTTCAATGTCACTGCTTGCTGATATTTTTGGTGATCGCATAATTTCACAGGGACTTTGGCCTCCACGATCGCCTGACCTAACATCACCTGACGTTTTCTTCTGGGGTGCAGCGAAAGCAACTGTCTACAAAAAAACCTTTCATAATCAATAGATGAATTGAAAACTGCAATATCCACTTTCACTGCTTCTGTTACAGCTTGTGTTTGGAAACATGTTATAGCTTGTGTTTGGAAACATGATTAGACGAATTGAATTGTGTATTCAACAACAGGAGGGACACTTTCAACATTTAATGTGAAAATTTGTAAGTAAAAACGAATATTCAATAAATTAATAACTTGTATTTCACTGAGTTCCATTTCGGTACATTCACTGCGGCATACGGCACGCGCGGCTAACAATCATACGGCACTGCGGAGAGACTTTTTGAACACACCGTATTAAGCTCTTTTAATTACACCTAAGTGACTCGTACGGATATGAAACGATGATCTTCCCTCGCTTTGTCATACACAGTGAAAACTGGTAGAGATAACAACATTTAAGTTACAAATTTACTCTTTACTTTTGTTTCAAAATACACTCCTGGAAATGGAAAAAAGAACACATTGACACCGGTGTGTCAGACCCACCATACTTGCTCCGGACACTGCGAGAGGGCTGTACAAGCAATGATCACACGCACGGCACAGCGGACACACCAGGACCCGCGGTGTTGGCCGTCGAATGGCGCTAGCTGCGCAGCATTTGTGCACCGCCGCCGTCAGTGTCAGCCAGTTTGCCGTGGCATACGGAGCTCCATCGCAGTCTTTAACACTGGTAGCATGCCGCGACAGCGTGGACGTGAACCGTATGTGCAGTTCACGGACTTTGAGCGAGGGCGTATAGTGGGCATGCGGGAGGCCGGGTGGACGTACCGCCGAATTGCTCAACACGTGGGGCGTGAGGTCTCCACAGTACATTGATGTTGTCGCCAGTGGTCGGCGGAAGGTGCACGTGCCCGTCGACCTGGGACCGGACCGCAGCGACGCACGGATGCACGCCAAGACCGTAGGATCCTACGCAGTGCCGTAGGGGACCGCACCGCCACTTCCCAGCAAATGAGGGACACTGTTGCTCCTGGGGTATCGGCGAGGACCATTCGCAACCGTCTCCATGAAGCTGGGCTACGGTCCCGCACACCGTTAGGCCGTCTTCCGCTCACGTCCCAACATCGTGCAGCCCGCCTCCAGTGGTGTCGCGACAGGCGTGAATGGAGGGACGAATGGAGACGTGTCGTCTTCAGCGATGAGAGTCGCTTCTGCCTTGGTGCCAATGATGGTCGTATGCGTGTTTGGCGCCGTGCAGGTGAGCGCCACAATCAGGACTGCATACGACCGAGGCACACAGGGCCAACACCCGGCATCATGGTGTGGGGAGCGATCTCCTACACTGGCCGTACACCACTGGTGATCGTCGAGGGGACACTGAATAGTGCACGGTACATCCAAACCGTCATCGAACCCATCGTTCTACCATTCCTAGACCGGCAAGGTAACTTGCTGTTCCAACAGGACAATGCACGTCCGCATGTATCCCGTGCCACCCAACGTGCTCTAGAAGGTGTAAGTCAACTACCCTGGCCAGCAAGATCTCCGGATCTGTCCCCCATTGAGCATGTTTGGGACTGGATGAAGCGTCGTCTCACGCGGTCTGCACGTCCAGCACGAACGCTGGTCCAACTGAGGCGCCAGGTGGAAATGGCATGGCAAGCCGTTCCACAGGACTACATCCAGCATCTCTACGATCGTCTCCATGGGAGAATAGCAGCCTGCATTGCTGCGAAAGGTGGATATACACTGTACTAGTGCCGACATTGTGCATGCTCTGTTGCCTGTGTCTATGTGCCTGTGGTTCTGTCAGTGTGATCATGTGATGTATCTGACCCCAGGAATGTGTCAATAGAGTTTCCCCTTCCTGGGACAATGAATTCACGGTGTTCTTATTTCAATTTCCAGGAGTGTACTTTTGACTAAAAGTAGTGGGTGATGAATAATACTTAAGATTATGAACACATGACCGATAATTTCCCTTGGATACCGAAACGTAGATACTGTTTAACACCAAGGAATACGTGTCACTCTTGTGTTCAAGTCAAGGGGGTTAGAATCTGACCTTCTTTTTTGCAGGCATCCAAGAGGCTCATGGTGGCAAACATTCCAAACAAACTGCCATTCCTCGTGATATATACTACTTTCAAGCTTTCGATTAACAAAATCGGGTTCCACATTAGTAATGTGCGCAGTTGTGTTAAATAAGATGGTTAGAGAGGAAGTCGGCTTCCGACGTGAGCCATCTTTTACAGGGCAGGTTCTGGATCTTAACCAGCATATCAGAAAGATCTCGTCACTGGTGTTGCCTTTGTCGACCTGTGTGCGGCGTACGACACAATATACATCAGGAAATATCTCTCAAAGGTTTACAACACTACAATATTACGGCTTTATGAACATCACTGCAGAACCGTTCTGCAGAAGACGAGTCTTTAATGGCTGTCAAAATGCCACAAGTTGGTGGCGAGAAACAAAAAAAGGTCTTCCTCAAAAAAGCGTTGTTGCTTCCACATCATTTAACCTGTACCCCAAAGAGCAGCCACGTAACTTCTTGCTCCCACACTAACTAACTTGTACCCCAACGACCAAACACATATCAAGGCTTGCGCCTCCTTGTTTATGCGAACTATCAGACGCTCTCGACCCATCAAAACACATTTGAGGGCGTTGAAAGACAACTTACATGTGCGCTTCGCAACGTAGCAGAATATTAAGAAGACAACAGCCTGAAGCCAGATCAAAAAAATGTTCAAATGTGTGTGAAAGCTTATGGGACTTAACTGCTAAGGTCATCAGTCCCTAAGCTTACACACTACTTAACCTAAATTATCCTAAGGACAAACACACACACCCATGCCCGAGGGAGGACTCGAACCTCCGCCGGTCCCAGCCGCACAGTCCATGACTGCAGCGCCCTAGACCGCTCGGCTAGTCACGCGCTACGAAGCCAGATCCTAGCAAAATTGTACTCAGTTTTACACCACCACAATGAACAAGCCAACTACAAATTAAAAGTCCCATGGCTAGGAACCCCTCTCAGTCACAACTCTGCCTGACAATATCTCGCAGTTACTCTAGGTAGGAGTCTGACATGCGAGCAGCCATGCGATAGTGTCAGGATTAAGGTCGCAGCACAAAACAATATCCTAACTGTGGTGTCACCGCCAGACACCACACTTGCTAGGTGGTAGCTTAAATCGGCCGCGGTCCATTAGTACATGTCGGACCCGCGTGTCGCCACTGTCAGGATCGCAGACCGAGCGCCACCACAAGGCAGGTCTCGAGAGACGTACTAGCACTCGCCCAGTTGTACGACGACGTTGCTAGCGACTACACTGACGAAGCCTTTCTCTCATTTGCCGAGAGACAGAATAGCCTTCAGCTAAGTTAATGGCTACGACCTAGCAAGGCGCCATTTGTACCATTGCATGTATCTCAAGATAGTCTCACTTGTATCATCAAGAATGCTGTATACCAAAGGACGATATAAAAGTTAAGTGTTCTAGTAGCTACGTTCTTTTCTTTATCACATTCATCACGTATCCTGTTCCAGACTTCGCGCCAGTCGGCGTGTGTGTACGTGTGCCCTTTCGGCTACCCGTCTCTGTGGACTGGCTGCCTTGTCAGTCCACTACACTAACAAAAGTCAAAGACACAAGTTGCGGAGCAAGCCCACGTGTGTGTCGAACGTCGGCTTTGGACCCAAACTTTCCACTCGAAACAGGTTGACTCTGCTCTTCACCAAACATGACGTCAGGTGACAGGATGTTTGATACCAGTTCCAAACGAGAAGATTCAGGTTCTGACCGGAATAGCGTCGCCCGACATCAGACGGATCGTAACAGCCAAATCCGAAATGAGCAAAGTCAATAGGATATCCACTTCATGAGCATGAACTTGTTGCTCAGCGTGTTCTTAGCAGGAAAAGCTTTATCTCAAGAAACGCTCCACTAATGAAGTCAAAGACAGATGAGAGCCTTCAAGGCTGGCAGGAGAGAGATAAATGTACTGGATCACCCATGAAACAGCCTGTCTCGACCGGCATGAGGATACTTAACCGTCTTCGTGTGGGGATTGGCCGAAGTAAAAGTGCGGTGTTAAAATGGGGATTCTGAGACAACCAATATGTGTCCCGTGTGTGTGTGTGATGAGCCATTTACTTCACTGTCCCGTTAACACCACGTCCTTTGGCTTTGTGACACAACAGAATCTGACGTCAGCAAACCCAACAGCAGTGCACCTAGCTGAGGCGGTACACTACGAAACGATAACTTGTTCGTTCGATTGTTAACATCACCCAGCACCGAACTAGACTCGCTTGCTCGAGCAGGAAACATTTCCAGCAGACATCGGCCATCTCTGCCGACTTTCTTAACGTTAATAGCACTCATCTGCTTACTCTCCGAAAGCTGTTTTCTAGTAAATAGAGTTACAAATGTGAAACTTCAGTATGAGTAACGATTCCAGTATGGTCAGTTTGGTTTTTAGTTGTTTATTAGCTATCATCACTTGAAGTAACGAGTATTGCCTCCAGTTCTTACAAGAGTTCTACAGCCTGCTATCGGTCAGGGATAAAGCCTCATAGCAACTGAAACTTTCCTAAAGTTCACGCACAAGAGTCATGACTATCTGTTATAGAGGTGTGGGAACTTGTCTTTCTTTGTTGCTGCACACTGATATAGCAGTCAGTGTAACTCTTGAGAGCCTCCTACTACTTTCTGAACTAAATTGATACGACCTGGGGGGAAAATGCCATGAAAATATTCCCCTTTTTACACAGATTTGACCGAAGAACAAATATTAAAGTGATCTGGCTTGGACTGGATTGATATGTTCAGAAGTAGAGTGCTTTCGCAACGCAATGAAAAGTATAAAGATAGCCTGAACATATATTTATCCGAATGCAACATTGTAATCACACTTTGTAATTTCTTCACGAAATTTAAAGTGCCTTTGTATCCTCCCTTATAGAAAGGACACGTGCTATGAGAATGTTAGGCCCACCTTGTAAATCCTAGAGGTCATTCGCAAAAGAAACTACAATACTGTTAAAGTAAGTGTCTGTTTACTTTACGAAAGGAATGTGTAAGTGCTATATCGGACTTGTCTCATCCGGAGATGGCAGAAAATATCAATGAGAATCTCCACGTTCAGCAATACTACGACTAAGCTATCGGGCTAAAATTAGAAGAATTAAGTGCAGTTTCTAACTATGTCGCTAATTATTACGAACGCTAGAGTTCATTATTGGAATTCACACCAGAGAAGATAGTAAACAGCAATTACTTCAATATTTATCTTCCACAGAGAGAGATAATTAAGCCTTTCACACATACAATAAATAAAATTGCTGTTTGCCATAAATAATTCATTTATAATCATCAGGTCTAAGGAAGGCTGACCGCCTACTCGAATGAAAGCAGAAACTACTTAGTACTCAATTTACTGCAGTGATAAGATTACATCACACCTTTCATAACGAGCATCGGAACAATAGTAAGTGTTTGTTTTATCGTACAGATTATTACGTTATGTCTTCCGAGAGTCTATCAAAACTTTTTAGACAAAGAGTTAATACAAGGTCACAGCTATACTTTCTATGACTGTTCGTCGTATGCGACAAAGATCACACAATCGCTGCGCACAGAGGGGCAATGTAGGAAACTGATTGACTTTCTTACAGTATGGCAGCAGTCACTACACAGTTATCATTCCAAACATATTCAGGATATGCATGAAGTCCCGAGGTACACAGAAGCACTAATTTACCTTATGCTACCTAAATGCACGCAAAAAATTGGAAAATTTGTTTTCTGCTGGCAAGTTTTTTGAATAATGATTCCGCTGAAGGGAAAATGCAATTAATGGCTTGTGCTCACATCAACTACCAATTTAAGTAAGAATAGAAAAGCACATGGAAAAAATCCAGAAATACGTTATAAATTTCATAAATTATTGTGGAGTGAAAATAAATCAAGCGAAATTTAGATTAACTTCATGTCATTATACTATAATGCAGTAAGAAACTGCAATGTGACTACTATATTCGCCCTCCAACGGACTATGTGAGGTACAAATTCACAAACATAAAAATAAGAACAAAAGGAAAACCTATTGAATCTAAAATTCTCGTAGTAAGGTAAAATATGCCATGCTCTGCATTCACGGATGAATAAATGAAATACTAATATTGATCCTTCAACGCGCGAGAAAGCTTCTCTCTTTGAACAGCGGATCTTAATCTTGGGTACATAGGTACGCACATATATGAAACTGAAAAGTCTGCAACGAACTATTAGATCAAGCTGCAGCTGTTAACACCGGTCTCATCTTAAGTTCTGTATGTTGCAGCATGGAACAGAAACATCGTACCAATCACTGTATCAGTACAGGCATTGTCCTCGCGATGCTCTTAGTCCCAGCGACTCCGGAAACAAATACAGCCCAAAACAGCCCGCAGAAGCGGGAAGCCGACTACAGAATGCTTTGTCTCACCATGTACTTGGGCACGCTTCCTGCAAACTCTCGCGCAGTGACTCTTGATTGATCAGTCAGCTATTCCTCCAACGTAAAGTGTATAGATGTGAGGTGTATTGTATTGTATTGTATGTTAACCGGGGACCTAGCAACGACGGAGAGGCTCCGTCCCCGCCGCAGCCGCAGTGGTCCACAACCTAACGACGACTACCGCAGTCCACTTCACCCCTCCGCCGCCCCACACTGAACCCAGGGTTATTGTGCGGTTCGGCCCCCGGTGGACCCCCCCCCCCCCCCCGCCAACAACTTCTCACACCAGACGAGTGTAACCCCTATGTGGTAGAGTAATGGTGGTGTACGTGTACTTGTAGAACTTGTTTGCGCAGCAAGCGCGGACATAGTATAACTAGGGCGGAATAAGGGGAACCAGCCCGCATTCGCCGAGGCAGATGGAAAACCGCCTAAAAACCATCCACAGACTGGCCGGTTCACAGGACCTCGACACAGATCCGCCGGGCGGATTCGTGCCGGGGACAAGGAGCTCCTTCCCGCCCGGAAAGCCGTGGATGTGAGGTGTGATCAAAAACTACGCTGAAAGAATTTTTTTCCGATAGCCTGATTCGTTGAGACAGACTGAGTCATGTTGGAGCTCGTTCTGACTCGTCAGACAGCGTCCAGAGACGCCAGAGTGAGGTTATGTTCACCGTGTCCACCGCACATCATGGATTTCGAACAACTTCTGAACATTACGTTTCAAGATGCAAAAAAAAAAAAAAAAAAAAAAAAAAA
The DNA here is from genome assembly GCF_023898315.1 of Schistocerca nitens. Taxonomy (NCBI): domain Eukaryota; kingdom Metazoa; phylum Arthropoda; class Insecta; order Orthoptera; family Acrididae; genus Schistocerca; species Schistocerca nitens. The sequence goes on along the minus strand of NC_064618.1, from coordinate 297,160,544 downwards.
TGCCAAAGAAACCCGCGAAATATTGAAATTGGTATTAGCACCATATACAAGTTGTATGTGCGATTTAAAAGCGTAAAAGAGTCGGCAGAACACGAGCAACGTTCGGGACGTCCATTAACCTCAAAAACAGAAGAAGACGCGCAAATAAGTGGCAAACACTCTTGATTCAAACAAGCGAAAAAATATTCTAGAGCTTACCGAAAAACTTAGCATGTAGTATGGATCCGTGCAAGTCATTTTAACTGTTAATTGGCAAATGAGGTGAGTGAATGGAAAATTTGTCCCCAGACAAATGCGCAGAAGGAAAATCACGTTTCAGTTTATATGAAGTTAAAGGATCGTCTTCATTCAGATAGATTTCGTTTCCAAAATTCTGGAGATGAAACTTGAGTCTATGGGTATGACCCTGAGACAAAAATTCAGAGTTTCCAATGGGAAACCAGTGAATCTCCTAGTCATATCAATGCTCGTCAGCCAAAATCGAATATCAATGCCATGGTCTCTGTTTTTCTCGATATCGAGGGCATAGTGCGATCAGAGCCTGTTCTAAAGGAGACGACTGTAAACGCCTAATTTTACAAGGGCGCACTACAACGTTTGCAAAGCGATGTGAAAATAAAGAGATCAGAAAAATGGGCCAATGGATTCCTTGTTCACCACGGCAACTCGCCGTGCTACACCTCGCTTTTGTTTCGCGAGGTTTTGGCCGGAAAAACTGTTTCTGTCCGTCCACATCCTCCTTACTCATCAGATTTAGTACAATGCGACTTCTGGCTCCTCTCGAAAATTAAAACTTTGCTTAAAGGAAATTGTTTTGACACCACTCCTGGCAATGACAAGAGCAGCTGAAGGCACTTCCTAAAGAAGTCTTACAGCAATGCTTCCAATCGTGGATCCTACGTTGGGATAAGAGCAGTGCTAGCCAAGGACAGTACTTTTAGGAAGATTAAATCAGACTCCATGTGAGCTTATTACTTTTAGAGTTTCGTGCCTCAATCTGTAAAAACGGACCCTTACGAGATCGCTTTGTTGTCCGTCTGTCTAGGTATCAAGTTCAAATTTATGTCACATATTAAGGTCCATGGCCCCTTGAAGTGTCAAAATTTTAAGCTTCTAAGTCAATGCAGCCAAAAGATACGGCTATTTATGTTGAAACGTCCCCTTTGAACAATTATACATGACTGTGCTTAAACTGACACACAATATTTTTAGGGCAACGCAATCTGACTTTCAATAATCCCTACAAAAGAATGGCCCTGACTAACATTAACCTATACCTTTCACAAATCACTTACCTCACAAAGATCTTCGTTACTCAAGCTACTGCAATACAGCGAGCGCCACTACTGCCAGCTAAATAAAAGATTCAAACTACTGAAGGCACTAACTACTGATAGGCATAGTTAGCAAATGAAAGATTTTGATAGAGAACAATGTATTTACCTTAATAGTGTTGAAAAGTCATAATATACACAGCAGTTCATGACATCCAGTCTTACAAATTTCAAAACTCCGCCATCTCTCTCCCCACATCCACCACTGCTGGCGGCTCACCTCCAACTGCGCAACGCTACGCGCTGTTCACATCCAGCTGCCCAACACTACAATGGCAGACAACAATGCAAACTAGCCACAGACTGCACACAGCACAGCCAGTGATTTTCATACAGAGCGCTACGTAACGTTGCCAATAAGAAAACATAAACAGCCTACTTACAATGTCACATATTTTGATACTCGAAAGCTCACTCATCAACACCTGTAGGGTGGTTCCCGATGACCTAAAATCGTGGGAGTCGACAAGCAGCAAGATTTCACAGTACAAGTGAATGAAAAAATCTGGGACTTGTTAATCGTGGAGATTCTCGATTCCCGGGATGGGTGAACAGATATTTACACATATAACATTAAGTTTGTACGGAAACCTGAGTGCTCGAGTCCTACTCGCAGCCGACCAATATTTTGGAAATAAAACTATTCGCCGTGTTCTTTGAGCACACCTCGTATATTACCTTCACTAGATAGCCAAAGACTGTAGCTTGTTTTAGCAGACGAGAACGTGAGAGCAGTATCTTTGCACCTCACCGGAGGCATCAAACTTGCGAAAAAATAAATGAGTTGAAAAACATTGTTCAACCCTCGGCTTTCACTTTGTACTGAAATTAAATTATAACCCACAACGTAGCTGTGGTGTGCGTACTGTAAGACCTTCGGTACACACCATCAGATTATTTCACTTGTCGCTCTAACGAAGCAGGCGAGTGTCAGCAATATGTCTCGTGGTCTTATCGTGCCGTGTTTATCTTCTGCCGTTCGGTCAGACGATAGAAATGCCACTTGCACGCTTAGAGTAGCAGATTGATGGTGACCAACTTTAAACAGAACTTGATTAATTTTCACGCACATTTATTAAAATAATAAAAAGGATAGACATTACGTAACTTGATTCTGGATGCTGTTTACAATTGACAATCTGAAGTTCCTTTGGTCTTGGTACGTTAATCTTATTCTCACATATCTCTGATACTTGACAAAAGTGTCAATACATTTATCTTCATGGCTGTGTATAGGAATATGGTAATCTTATTAGGCACAGACTGAAACTTGACTATAGACTGGTACAGACTAATGTAGACTGGTACAGACAGGTGCACATTAATGCAGACTGATGGAGACTGACTGATCGGAAGTCTGTACACTCGTTATAATACCTCGAGCGTTCAGGTATCACTGCGCGAGTGTGATTCGCGAGGAGAAAAGGTTCTACGTTAGGAGCAATCTTATTGGCTGCGTTACATATTAATACGCGAATCGGCGGAAGCAGAACTTGGTCCGTCTCTAAGACAGCGCCATCTCGTAGTGCGGAGACGGACGAGCGCTGCGGCTGCGCTGTTGTGCTTAGCGGGGCGCGCTCTATTGGGAAAGTTGTGTACGCGCTGACTACGCGGAACTATGTACACAACAGTAGCATAAACGTTGCAGGCTGCCGGCGAACACTTCGAACAAATTAGCTTCCAAGAGCTGTTGAATGTTTTTAAAACACCCACGATTTTCAGTTAATCAGCTACAGAAGCACAGTGCAAGTATTTGCATTGCTCATGTCTCGCTCCCGCTTGTAGTATACCCACTGGAAAATACTGCTTCCCGCCAGGACTTCTTATAATTTTATTTCCCAACAGGTGCAGGAAAGCCCCTGCTGCCATGGGAAAGACAGTCTAATAGGTTAAGACAACAATTCAGCTTAGGCGGAATAGGGAAAAGCTAGTCTCTCCGCTCCAGGCTAGACAAAACCAAAGAGATAGGCACGTAGGATGACTGGGAATTACGTATAACAAAGTTTCTTAGCCGATCAATCCGCCTCGGTAAAGAAGTGGAAATGTGAGGATGTAGTCGCGCGGAGATCGTGCGGCACGTGACCGCTCAGCTGCGGACGCTGTCACGTGCAACAGGTGGCAGGTGCGCAACGGCTGAAGGTCGCGCTGGGTGCCTTACACGTAGCGTTGCGCAAGGCGCGAGCACACGGCGCGAGACCTTTGCAGGCAAATTGCTGCTGAAGCGCACAGCCTTGCCAACAGCTTCCCTCAGCGCTATTACCGCGTTTACGGAATCGCCTCTCTCGGTTGTGGCGCTGTGCCAGACAAGACAGTTCTGCCAGCGGCGCTCTGCAGGGGAACGCCTGACTTGGGATCGCCGTTTACACTTGCTTTCACATCGCCACACTAGAACCAGCACCCGAAGTCGAGGTCGCTAAAGCCGACGGCACACGGACCGTGCTGTCGAACGTTAACGTTGAGCGTGCCAAGTTCAACGTGCTGCTGAACGTTCAGGAACGATGCGACTTGTGCATACGGTACGTGGGCCCCAACGTGGTATACGCGATCGCAATGCACTCCAGCGGCAGTTGAGGGATGTTTCTAGTTCGTAAATCACACTTTTTACTCAACGGGCGCGCGTAAAATTCCCACGTTAGCTCTATTAAAACGCACATTTCCTCCATCGTCCACGAAAAGGAAAGTACCATGTCCAATCAATAAGGACACAGGCTTATAATAGTTCCATTACAAACAGTGCGGTTCAAATTTGAAATACTTTTCCGCATAAGATAAACATTATTTCATTATTCCCACATTTTAGTAAAACCCCAGGGTCAGTCTTACTTGATCACTGTTCCTACCCAGTAGCAGAATCTTTGCAACATGTGAATTACGAAGCGTAAAAGGAGCAAAATATCTTTATACAGGTAGCGCAAGCTGTCCTGTAGATTAAGCCAATCGGACAAAGTCACCTCTCAAAAAATGGTAAACTTACATTTACATAACATCAAATATTATAGTATGAACTTATATTAAACTAATTAAAGTATCAGAACCTTATAAAAACGCGAATGTTAGGGGAAAAAAAATTTAAAGTCTTACGACGCGAACTACCGCCCCAACAAATATCCATTATTGGAGAGGAACGCCACTCACTACGCTAAACCAACAGCACCTCTGCACTGTGTCATATTTACTTAGCCGTTGGTAAAAACGTTAATCGTAGGTAATTATGTTACTAATTGAAATTTAATTATAACAAATTGTACCAAGAACAATGCGTTTTGGGTGGATCTTCAGTGTGTCGCTGCCTTCAAATAGCCTACTCTCATAATACGCAAGTTACAATAATTCTTTGGCTTCGAATATGATGTTTCTCATTAATTTATTGGATCGAATCACACAACTAAAAGCGGGTTTTCCAGTGATTCTCAATTTGCTGGTGCTCAGAAAAGGCATATATACATATAGGCTTGACATGAATTCCAATATGGCGCCTCACAACTCAGTACTGAAGGGAGACGGCTTGCGTGTGACGTAGGTGGCGTTGTTCCATCTCAATGGCCAACGCTCAGACGCACGCTCATAATATCCGACATGCAGATATTGCTCTGCACGTTCGGAAAGACTCCCGAACGTGCTATTCCACGCTATGACGTCAGAAACTCGGCACGCTCAACGCTCAACGTTCGGATGCACGGTCCGTGTGCCGACGGCTTAACGTACGCCTTAGCGGTGCCACTCGACTTGGAGGCAGGCCGTTTCGAATCCTGGTAGTGGATGAAATCTTCACATGTCAGTATTTGGTCGGCAAGGGGAAGAACGGTGGTGGCGTACGTCCTGGACTAAATATCTAACCCCTCTCCAGTGTGTCATGAAGTGAAGGCATGTGACACTTTTGATGGTGATCCGTCTGTCGGAAAGAGGCGTTAAGCTCGGCAACCCCCTTGGTGCCATTGGAGAAGACTAGGCTATGCGTCGGCACCAGGTTGCACTCTCTCACTTCTCATCACCACCGACTTACAATACAAACAGAACACTACACCCCACAGCGTCCATTACACTCACCTGCATTCCACAAATACACATACAACATAAACATCATACAAACACAGATCCATTACGCTCACCTACACTCTATAAATGCATACACTGGGGTGACGGCCGGCCGCGGTGGCGAGCGGTTCTAGGCGCTTCAGTCCGGAACCGCGCGACTGCTACGGTCACGGGTTCGAATCCTGCCTCGGGCATGGATGTGTGTGATGTCCTTAGGTTAGTTAGGTTTAAGTATTTCTAAGTCTAGGGGACTGATGACCTCAGATGTTAAGTCCCATAGCGCTTAGAGCCATTGAACCATTTGAGGTGACTAAAGTTGTGGGATAGCAATATGCAAAGATACAGATGGCGGTGGTATCTCGTACACAAGGTATAAAAGGGCAGTGCATTGGCGGAGCTGTCATTTGTAACCAGGTGATTCACGTAAAAAGGCTTCCGACCTCATTATGGCCGCACGACGAGAATGAACAGACTTTGAATGCGGAATGGTAGTTGGAGCTGGACGCACAGGACATTCCATTTCGGAAATCGCTACGGAATTCAGTATTCCGAGATTCACAGAGTCAAGAGTACGCCGAAAATACCACATGTCAAGCGTTACCCCTCACCATGGACAACGCAGTGGCCGACAGCCTTCAATTTAAGACCGAGGACAACGGCGTTAGCGTAGAGTTGTCAGGGCTAGCTGACAACTAGCATTGCGTGAAATAATTGCAGAAAATAATGTGAGACGTGCCGCGAACGTATCCGTTAGGACAGTGCGGCGAAATTTGGCGTTTATCGGATAAGGCAGCAGACGACTGACGCGATTGCCTGTGCTAAAAGCACGACATTGCCTGCAGCGCCTTTTCTGGGATCGTAGCGTTATCGGTTGGACCATAGACGACTGCAAAACCGATGCCTGGTCAAATTACAGTTAGTAGGAGCCGGTGGTAGAGTTAGAGTGTGGCGCAGACCCCAGAAACCATCGACCCAGGTCGTCAACAAGACACCGTGCAAGCTGGTAGTGGGTCCACGACGATGTGCGCTGTGTTTACATGGAATGGGCTGGGTCCTCTGGTCCAAATGAAATGAAATGTCGTGTGGCGAGGGCCTCCCGGCGGGTACACCTGGCCCCCTGGTGCAAGTTTTCGGACGTGACGCCACTCCGGCGACTTGTGCGTTTATGAGAATGAAATGATGATGAAGACGACACAAACACCCAGTCCCTGAGCGGAGAAAATCTCCGACCCAGCCGGGAATCGAACCCGGGCCCCCCGGCATGACAAGCCGGCGCGCTGTCCACTCAGCTACGGTGGCGGACTCTGGTCCAATTGAACCGATGCTTGACTGGAAACGATTGTTGGGCTACTTGGAGACCATTTGCAGCCATTGATGTTCCCAAGCAACCATGGAATTTTTATGGATGACGATGCCCTATGTCACAGTGCTACAGTTATTCACGATTAGTTTGAAGAATATTCTGGACTATTCGAGCTAATGATTTGACCACCCAGATCGTCCGACATGAATCCTATCGAACATTTATGGGACATAATTGAGAGTTCAGTTCGTGCAATAAATTGTGCCGCAGCAACGCTTTCGCAGTTGTGGACAAAAGGCAGCAGGGCTCTATATTTCTGTAGGGGGCTTTGTTGATTCCACGCCACGTCGAGTTGCTGCTATACTCCGGGCGAAAGGCAGGCCGACACAGTATGGGGAGGTATCGCATGTCCTTTGTCACCTCAGTGCATACGAAACAGCCCTCACATATCCGCCAGGAAAGGGGTCAGTGTGCACGGCGAAAGAACGTACTTTCTGACAGAGGGCTGAAACCACTCATTGGGATATCCCAACCAACAATGCCATACATTTAATATCTACCGCGCTAAAAGATGTGCTGCAGTGGAACCTCCTTTATCCAGGCCGCATTAATCCAGGTTCGTCGTTCATGCGTATCGTTATCTTTTTGTACAGAAATTGTACGGAACTGGAGTGTCCGGAAATCACAGCAGCAACAATCGGCCGTGACAACCATTAAATTTAAATTCAGTCAACCGTCATACACAGATGCTGACACGATGTCAGTTAAAAAATTAGCTTTGGACAATACAGTGTTGCCACCGTTTGTTGCTACTGATAAGATCACATCAGAGAAGAAGAAGGTATCAGTATTCCAAGATGAAAAGTTCGATGTACTATGGGCAGTCATTTGTGATTCCACAGACGCAGTTTGCACACTTAATAAACAAACTGGTGACAATGTCGACCAGTCGGAATCCGTTGGACCATTTGCAAACATGCGAAGACGTTCAGCCATAGGTGTTCATGACATTGTGACAAGGCGGCTTTTGCCTCTAATAACGTTAGTACAACAATTCGCGCTCTGCCACGCGGACGTTAAAAAACAGAAATATAACAAAACTCTTACGGCCAATGTATGGAATTGCAATGGTTGACAGAGTGCTGCGCCGTTGATAGGTCCACAGTTCAATCGATCAGTTACTTTTCCAGCTTTGACTGCGCTTTACTACAAGAAAACGATTCCACACTGTAGACAAATCTCTCTTTCAAGCCAAACTAATATTGCATTTACATAATATATATTTTCACTCTTCCTCATTTAAGATAAAACGGGAGTACTTGGATTTCAGTTAAGCTGCTTCTATCGAAATTTAACTCCCAGGACCACAAAAAAAGAACTTCACAACGACAGTATTTACAATATACAAATTACATACGTTACTTCACAAAGAGAAATAGCTAACATGTATAATAGATGATTTGAGCAAGATTACTAAACTTTACGGCTCATTGTTAATAAAATAAAGAAACAACTGCGAATACACTGTAGGAAGTGACGCAATGACTCTAAGGTGGCCAGCATTGGTGAGTTTCAACGCATATGACGGTGTGATTTCTGAAGAGAAATTTAGCGCCGTTTGCTCCTCTGCAGGCAACGACAGTAGTGATGATAGATTAGCTAACGAAGTTGGCGCTCAACCTGAAGTCAAAACGTGCACAGGGCTGAGACAATAATGATTCATTTCAAACTTCGGATGGAAACTACTTTGGCCGAAATAAGGCTTGTGAAACGCCTGCGAGATCGTGCTGCACTTAAACGTAAGACGAGCCTGGCCCAAAAGAAACTTACTGGTTGAGTGTTGTTTTTTTCCTAATATCGGCTCACAATAAATGAATATAATTTACAGTTTTTGTATTTACTTGAAACTAAATGTATTGTGTGTTTTTATAGTATTTAATAAACGTCATTCATTTTTGTACTTCGCGAATTATCCTGATTTTCAGTAATCTGCATGAATTACAGTCCCACACAGCCAAAATGAATTTTCTACTGTGCTAGTGCTGTCCGTAACGTGTCGATGCACTGCAAGAAACTGCGCCAGGAGCAGCAACCTACAGTTTCTCTTTTACGTGGTTGTATAACGTGGCGCAAAGACGTGTCAGATTAACAAAATGGGTTCAGAGAAAGTGCAAATACTAGCGACAAAATCTTTGCGATTGCGCAAATAATCATGCTCATCAGGGTACACCATACTCTACGATAACCCAAGTGTCTTCAGAGTAAGGAGGTGAAGACTGTCACGATGAAGAAAGACTGCCTTGTGGCGCGAAACGGCTTTCCCTACTAGGCAGTCACTGAGCAGCGTGTTAACGCCGGTCATTTCCAACAGGATGCGAAATTAGCACTTCGATGAGAACTACAGGTAGTGGTTTTCTTTCCGCAAACTCTGGATTATAAAATTGCTTGGCTACAATAGGTTCAGCACCTTCACAACGTATCATGCAGGGCTTATGATTGGTGATTGTGTCCAGTGCTCTTGCCTGTTTATTACGTTTTTCAGATAATAGTGTATGAAAGGTTTTTCGAGCCTATAAGGTGTTTGTGATGGTAGCAGCCATTAGAGACAGAAAACAAGCTCAGACTTGCAGTGCCTATGATCTTTATTAATGAACCACTCTTAAAGTGATATAATACAGTGAAACTGATAGCTGTGTGTATTTTTTTACAATTATGGGCTGCGGATAACTCACTGCAGGCAAGTACGTATAGTTCTGAGAAACTCTTAAATTTGCTTCAAGTGATTTAAGGAAACAAAATGAAACTTTTATACCTGACAGCTTGATGTGAACTGGCGCCCACAATCATACTATACGAGAGTCGAGTGTCGAAACTACGTACATTCCAATTCGATTGGTGCATGCGGGCATGAGCGACGCACACGGTGGTCACAGTCGATGAGAAACAACGTGCTGCGGCAAACAGTTACATCTAAGCGGCTATTTCGCTGTTTGCCTCTGTGCTGTGCACTTGAGTCCAGCGTTAGTGCTCATATAGCAGCATACGCTGATCACTGGTGTCGCCTGCAGCATCACTGATGGCTTGTGTTCATTGGTGGACAAAACTCGATAATGTCTTGTGAAGTGCTTTACCTCTACGGCTCCTGAGGAAGGTAGTCTACAAAAGAATCCGATTGCCTTATTTGACTCAGAGTGGCCGAGCGGTTCTAGGCGCTACAGTCTGGAACAGCGCGACCGCTACGGTCGCAGGTTCGAATCCTGCCTCGGGCATGGATGTTTGTGATGTCCTTAGGTTAGTTAGGTTTACGTAGTTGTAAGTTCTAGGGGACTGATGACCTCAGAAGTTAAGTCCCATATTTCTTAGAGCCATTTGAACCAATTGAACCTTATTTAACTCACCTTTGATGCTTACTTTTATTCATTTCACATGCATGTTTGAATCTGTGAACAGATCTAACAGACTTTCATCAAAAGATGCAGTGAACAAAACATAAATTGCAGCTGGGTGAACTTCAGTAAATAAGCAATTCAGTAATTTATAGAAGAAGACAGAAACAAATTTAGTATGTGGTATATCCTGGCGTGAAAGTGCAATCTCTTATTGGAAGACTTTCTCGCAGGAAGAAGAATATTACAGAAAAGGACCGCAATTTAAAATCAATCATGGGTGACCATTCGGTCTGCCGAGCGCTGTTGGCAAGGGGGGATCATTCAGCCCTTGTGAGGCAAACTGAGAAGCTACTTGTTTGCGAAGTAGCGGCTCCGGTCTCGTAAGCTGACATACGGTCGGAAGAGCGGTGTGCTGACCACATGCCCCTCCATATCCGCATCCAGTGACGCCTGTGGGTGAGGATGACACGGCGGCCGGTGGGTACCGTTGGGCCTTCATGGCCGGTTCGGGCGGAATTTAGTTTTTATAAAAGTATTTAGGTTTATGATGAATGAATAATTGGGAATATCAGGTACTAACAACGAAGTGCCAGTTGCTTACACACAAAAAAATAGCAGCTACTGTCATTGATGAAATCGGTAGCTCTCTCAAAACATCCTTAAGATATTCTGGCAGAGCTTTCAAACCCAGTAAATTAATCGTGCGGTTACACATACACGTATAGGAAATACTGTGGTATACTTGTAAAAAATCTTGAACTATCTGTCCATTCCTGCCAAATAACAGCTAGTTTTGAAAAATTCATCAATCTACAGGCCTACAAACTGACCCGCTTCAGACCACAAATTTCACGATTTTTCGAGTGCCTTGCTAAACCACAGCTGAGAGGAAGTACCTGCAGAAAATAGCATAGATGCAAAATCCTCCCCGTTTTCTACGTTATTTAGGTGGAATATTTTTTTTTCTTTTACAGGCGCTCGCGAAAGTATCCACACCAATAGCGATGTCTGACGTAGAGATAAGTAGATAATAGCAGATAATTAGAAATCAACCAGACACCCGAAACGTCTCATCTGCATAATATAATCCATAGTGAGCTGGAGTACCAAACCTATATCAGCGTTACAAAAATGGATGCATGGAACTGCTGCTCATTGCAAAAAGTTGTCTTATCCGAGCCAATGGCCTCGCTGTTGACAGGATGTTGCAGCCCAAGCTTTCATTCTCTTTTCAGATCATAGAAAGAATGAAAGACTCAGTAAAATATATTTGAAATCCATTATATCTTTATTAGTGTGCACAAGTAGGTGAACCACAATTGCAACGCTTGTTGTGATGTCGATGCCCGTCAAATCGACCTACTTTTCTCTCTCAATTTATACTGAGTGTGAGTTGGTGTAACAAATATTAGCAGCACAAAAAGGCGGAAATAATACTCAGTCATCATGTTAACTCAGGTTTTATCATTATCTACAATCTTTATCATTAGAATGGATTATCGTGATAGACGAGACACTGTTACTAAGAAGAGTACTTCCATCATTCAGAGAGGGAAAGTATAGATTCCTAACAGATAGTTCTCTTTCGCTAAAAAAAAAATAAAAAAAAAATCAAAAGCCTTTCGCTTCAAAGCGATATTATTTTACTCAGAATGTCGTTTTCATGTGTCTCTGAAATACATACGCTCACATACATGCCGAAATTGTGATATGCAATAACAATTTTTTCTCAACACTAGACCAATATTTTGTATGTATTAAGACCAAAGATAGGCTATAAACATGGATTTTCATAGAAAACGAATACATTATACTTTTATTCCTTTCAGTAACGATACTGGTTGAGACAAGTAGTACTCTCTCTAAATTCCGTCCATCGGCTCTGGCGGCAGCACAGGTAGCGACCGCCCGTTGTGTCAGTCTCTTCCAACGGCGTCTTTCGATGTGGTATGGAGGGGTGTGTGGTGAGCACACCGCTCTCCCGTTCCCTATTTTCTCGACCTGGAGCCGTTACTACTCTGTCAAGCAACTCCTCAGTTGGCAACACGAGGCTAAGAGTACTCCGTTCCAATCTCCCAACGAAGGAAAATTACCTGAGTATCTGTGGAGAAGCCATACTAACCCGTAGGTCCTGAAGAGGGGTAGCAGCCTTTTCAATAGTTGCTGGGCAACAGTCTGGATGACTGAGCCTTGTAACATAGCCAACATGATGTTGCTGTGCTGCTACTGCGAACGGCTGAGAACAAGGAGGAACTACAGTCCTTTTCTGAGGGTATATAGCTCTATGTTTGGTTTAAGGATGGGATAGTCTTAAGTAAAGTATTCTGGAGATAAAGTGGTCCCCATTTAGGATCTGCAGGCGGGAACTACTCAGGAAGATGTCATCATAGGGAAATACAAAAGCGGCATTTTATGGGTCAGAGTGCTTGGAATGTTTCATATTTTATTGTCTAAGTAGATCAGAGGATTTAAAAGCGGAAATGGATAGGTTGAAGTTCGTTAAAGTGGAAATCTGTAAAACGCGATGAGAAGAAGAGTTCTGGTCAGGTGAGTACAGAGTTATACACGCTAAAACAGATAGGAGTAGGCCTAATTATGATTAAGAAAATAGGAATGCAGGTAATTTGCAATAAGGAGCATAGTGACACGTTATCACAACAAAGTTACATGCAAAGCGAACATCCACAACAGCAGTACAAGTTTATATGCCATCTAGTTCCGCAGATGATGAAGAGATTGAAAGAATGTATATTGATATAAAAAAATTATTCAGATAGTTAATGGAGCCGAAAATTTAATTTAGGTGGGGTACTGGAATACGGTAACAGGAAAAGGAAGAGAACGAAAAATAGTACGAGAAAATGAACTGGGGCGAGGGGGAGGGAGAGGAAGGGAAATAAATGAAACAGGTTGAATTCTGCACGCAGCGGATGGAAATGAATGAAACAGGATGTCAGCTGGTTGAATTTTGCGCGCAATGTAAATTAATCACCACAAACACAGTTTGTACCCAGAGAAAAGATCTGGAGACACTGGAAGGTTTCGCATTGATTACAAAAGGTGTAAGGGATGTAAGTGCCGACATTTCTATGACGGTGTACTGAACAACATTGCGTCAGTATTTATGTCATTTGCACACTAATGGTTATAGCTACTATGAGTGGTATGTTTTCAGTTTGGGTAGTACCTTCAAGAGTACATGTGGCAAGAGCAAGCCGTTAATGCTTATTTTCCCCTGTGCAACATGTCAAGTGTTGAAGTGTGGACTCCTGAACCCAAAATGGTTTGTCTATACTGACAGGGGTAGTCTGTTTAGTGGTGCAGTTACGATCATGCAGAAAACATCAGGTAGTAAATTATGTGATTTGCTTGCTGGAACACAGTTTGACGCAGAGAAAAAACAACCAACACACTGATGTGTACAAATATTAAGATACCACATATAAAAATATTTGCGCGTATACTCGTTACACCCTGTATAATGGTAAGATAAAGATTTCGAAACCACATTTTAAACAGTAAGAAACAGGTGTAAAATCTGACCGTAATTACTTGGTTTCCAACTGCACATTAAAACCGAATTAACTGTAGAAGTGTGTGAACCTAAGAACATGGGACCTAGATAAGTTGAAAAAATCACAGGTTGTTGAGACTAGAAGGGAGCATTAGACGACTGACTGAAAAAGGGGCAAGAACACAACAGATGACGAATGGGCGGCATTGGGAAATGAAATAGTGAAGGAGACAGAAGATCAAATAAGCAAAAAGACAGAGCCCATTGCAAACTCTTGGATAACGCATAAGGTGGCTCTGAGCACTATGGGACTCAACATCTTAGGTCATAAGTCCCCTAGAACTTAGAACTACTTAAACCTAACTAACCTAAGGACACCACACACACCCATGCCCGAGGCAGGATTCGAACCTGCGACCGTAGCAGTCCCGCGGGTCCGGACTGCAGCGCCAGAACCGCTAGACCACCGCGGCCGGCTAACGCATAAGGTACTGAATGTAATTGACGAAAGGTAAACTATAAAATCGAAGCTGTAGGACTATCACCTTTCCATCGCACCCTGTAACCAGACGAGCCAGCTTGCTGTCTCCAAATTCTGCAGGCAGGGCCAGAGTATGGCTGAAGTAGCGCGATGCAAGCCACCAGCCTGGCACATTGGACAGCTAGGTTACCTCGAGAAACCGACTGCCTGGACTCCTACATGACAGAAAGCGGCACCTTTTCATAGAAACACCGGGTCGATATAGTTTAAATGATACTGGTGCCCGCACCGAGAATGCCCAAGCCAGCCGCCAACTCATTGTCGGTCACGTAGCCTCATCTACAGTACATCTAGCCGTTGGTCTATGGGTAGCGCCTAATTTTGATGCTGGCGGGTCCTGAACTGGCGCCTTGGCGCTGCTGCCTGCTGCAGGCTGACTCAGCCAACTCCTGGACTCCGTCAATAGGTCCTCGGTTCGCAGTCCGCGCCTGGGGGGCGCCTCGCTCCTGACTTACTGCTGCGGGCTGTTAGCGTCCGTCGCTTCCTCGCCTTTGCTGCTGGTGAGCCGCTCTGTTGCAGCTCCGGCCACAAGGCCTCTGACGCAAGCCAGTCTGACCTCTGGCGTCCGTGCCCCACGAGCGCACCGCTGCGCTGGTGTGCTCTGCCGCGTGGAGGCATCGCACGTCATCGACATGTCTTCTGCTGCGTGAATTCTGCTAAATAAACCTATTGCTGCTACCACTGCATTGATGAATTTGCGACGGCCGGGGAACTGGTTCTCGCGCCTAGGGTCCAGTCAATCTTACTGCAACGTCATCCAGGCAAGTTATGGGCTCAATGACGCTCGGACTAGTCTGACGAGTAATAAAGCAAATGAATCAGGCAAAAGCGAGTACAGACGTCCAAAAAAATGTGTTGATCTCGGGTGGTCACAACAGTAATACGTCGACTAGGAAGCGGGAGACAGACCAGGGTAGCTGGGCACAATACAAGATATCAGCAGGCAGTAATCAAACGCGTTTACTTTTCTTTTGATAAGCTGTCATGCAGAAGTTAACAAGTGTTTCCAATCCCTGAATAACGTCTTTTGTCAACTCAACAGTAAACTGACTTTCTAGCTGCTGTGGTTCTCGCACACCTAACAGCCGCTGTCCCGTGGAGCTGAGCTGTCGACGAGGAGACGATCTGCGCTGACGAACTGGCACCGAGCGCTATCTTCGGTGCCCTTTATGCCAGCGCCGGGGACGCTAGTGATGTGTATTCTGCCCTGAGTGAGGAGGTGCGGCGCCTGGTTTGCGTGTACTGAATCGCTGGCGCCACCCCTCGGGGTCCGCCGATACTGACGTTCGCGCTGCCGGGCTTTTGACGGCAAGCGTACGAATGGCGTCTTACGATGACATCACAAAATTAAATTCACAGGAAGTGCGAAATGGCACAGCAGGAATGGCTAGACGAGAATTGCAATGCGTGGGTCTAACTAAGTTTTAAAAAACCCAAAGACTAAAGGACAAGTGCAAGACTTTAATGGGGTAGGACGTCAAACTGGCCGATTTGGAGCAGGAGAGGCACAACAGGACATTTTAATTTCCACTGTCTATACTTTTACAAATAAATTCATAAAACTTTGTGAGCATGACCAGGAGGGATTCAGGATTCACACATCATTTTACCCATTATGTGCAGATCTACCGTGGTGTTTTTTAGGTTATTACTCCTTCTCATTCCGAGAAAAAATGTAGCACTATTTTTTTCCTTTCAGGAAAGATGAGGCTGCCCTTCACTGGAACACTGCAGTACATCGCAGCGTTTACTGGTAAGCATCTGAAAATTACTTTCCTGAATGCTATAAAATAATGGAGTCGATGAGGTAACAACATGTAATAGATTCGACAGGAGAAGTTCTCTTCTTTGTAATGAAAATGTTAGAATCCAGATTTAGAGTCTTTCTGTCAGTCTTTTCTTATTTCTGAAATCGTTTAGAATCCACTTTAGAGAAGAGAAAGAAGACTAGCCACATGATTCTAAGTAATATGCCTGATCGAAGGTACAACTGTTTGCTGCACACTGAATTGAACGAAGTAACTGTTGTAACTGCTCAGTATTTATTACGGAAGCAATGCCGACCTTCAAAACAGTATCCGAATTTGGAAGAACATGCAGATGAGGAACGGAGTATCATCTAAACAAGATTAAACTTATGACAAATTGGAAATTGTTTATGACCAAGTGTAGTGTTTTACCATGAGAAATTTCAAATAGGTTTTCATTTAGAGTGCTTAAATAATCATGGTAGAGCTGCTGTTTCCAACCGTCACGTACATCCAGTAGAGGCTTGAGTCATGCAAGGAGCGTAAAATGTGGACTGTCGATCAGTGGAAACAAGTTATGAGGTCCAACTAAATTCAGTTTACATAGTTCCCTGTCACAGGATGTGCTTATGTATGCGCAGCCCCGTATTTACGCACGAGCCACATGGGCCCGGGACCAGGGTGGCAAATTCTTATGGGTGGCAAATTCTTATGGGTGGCAAAATTTTGAGCATACAAATTTACGTTGTGCAGAAAAAAAAACGTAGCAGTGGTTGAGGGGATTATTAGGTTCGTTCGAGTTAGATCGAAACCGTTTCGTTTCCAGTTAGGTCGAAACCGTTTGGTGCTTTTAATATTACTTTTCCCCCAGTTTCATTAATCTGGTGAAGTTTTGACATAACGTAATCGTGAATATGGACGGCAGGAAACGTCTCAGTGGCACAGGCTACAGAAAATTAGTTGAAGAAAGGAGGAAGAGGGAAAAGGAAATATTAGATCAAACCCCAAAGCTACAAACGCTAGATTCTCTACCTGCAAGTTCTCCCTCTCATGCGAACTGGACAACTACAAATGGTTCACAGCGCAGCAGCAGCGGTGGTGAAAGGCACGACGATAGTGACTCTGAAATTGATAACACACATACGAACAATTCCACAGAAAGTGAACCAGGATTGTGGCGAGGGGAAGTGTCATCAGATTTTACTGTTGATAAAGATCCTTTATTTTGGGAAATCAGTGATAAAACACGAGGTCACGTAGTACAATACGGATTTAATCAGAATAGAAACTGTGATTCTGTGAAGTCAAAGCGTGCATATTCTGATAAACGAAGATTTATGTTTAAGGATTTGTGAAAGGAAATTGTTGAATGGAGACATTGTGCAACGCGATTACTTGATTTACTCACCCAGTCAGGGATCACTTTACTGTGCACCATTTAAACTGTTTGGGGGTTCATCCCAGTACGCTACAAGTGGCTTAGTCATTGGGAACACGCTAATCAAAGGGTGACTGAACATGAAAATTCCAGTGCACATCGCGATGTGTTGTAACTTTCAGACAAAGGGGAAATACTATGTACAGCTACAAGTATTGGAGAAGGTAGTGGCTGTAGTGAAAAAACTTTGCTCAAGGGGATTGCCATTTCGTGGAAATGAAGAACAGTTTGGTTCCTTAAGGAATGGCAATGTGTTTAGAGCTGATAGCTGAATCTGATCATTTCTTAGCAACTCATATAACTAAAAATGGAAAACAGGGTAAAGGAAACACTTCATATTTATGAAGAAATTATCAATATTATGGGGAAGACTGTCACAGAAACGACTGTTATTGAATCAGAAGCTACAGGGATATTGCAAAGAGCTTAACTCTAAAAATATCGCATTCGTGCCTGCAATATGGGGGATTATTTTGGAACGTTTCAGTGCAGTGAGTACAGCCCTACAGCCAGAAGAAGATGACATATCTGCAGTACTGGAACTTTATACTTCACTTCTGACTTTCATTGATGAGTCTTTTGAAGTGTACAAAAAGTTGGCAGAGAGAAAATTGGAGATCATGCAACATCTTCTGCGAGTCAATGAAACTCAAGAAAAACCCGTGAAGAAACGAAAGAAATTCTTTGATGACTCAGACTCTGGGTCAGAAAATGAAACAGTGGTTTGCAAATCCGAAGGTGACGTACTGAAGACCACTTATTTAATTATATTGAATAGACTATCTGCAGAGCTCAAAAACTGCCTTGGTGTCTACAAAGAGTTTCCTGAAAAGTTCTTCTTCTTAATCAGTTTGATGGAAATGGACTCTGATGAAATGTATAATACTGAAAAACAGCTGTAGCATATTTACTCAGGGGACATAGAGGATTCTTTTGGAAGACAATGTGCCCATTTCGAAAGCTTCCTTTTGAGTTGTAGATATGAGAATGATCCTTCTTTACCAGTCTTGAATAAAATGCTAACAGAAAAATATTTCTTTGATATTTATCCAAAAATCAGTATCGCTGTGCAAATTTATTTGACCGCAGCAGCGACGAACTGCTCTGCTGAACGATCCTCCTCAGTTCTTGGAAAGGTTAAGAACTACTTGCGTGCTTCTCAGACTCAAGATGGTTTGAATCACTTGGCTGTATTAGCAATAGAAAATGATCTGACTGTGAAACTGGACATTGAAAATGTGATAAATGTGTTTGCCGATAATAAGGCAAGAGGAAACCATTGAACTGATGATATTCTTTGTTGATATAATAATCAATTACCATAATTCCATATATATATATACTTATTTTAAATACTGTGTTTATAATTTTGTTGCTAAATGTTTTTCAAAATTGACTAAGTTTGTTGTTGGGGGGGGGGGGGGACGAAAAAAGTTATTGGGCCCATGGACATAACGTTATCTAAATACGGGGTTGTGTATGCGTAATATCAGTAAGGTTTTAGTCGGTCAAATCATGGTTTTCAGTTTGTCTACTTACACGCGTTTTCTGTCACTGACAGCTTGACCATTATTAATTCGCGAACATTGATACATTCCGTAAAAAGAAAAACGTGCAAGTCCCTGATGTGAGTGGGTTACGTTGCTGCTTGTAAGGTATTTAAATTATCTAGTGGATGACGTCAGAAGCTCCGTGACACGGTTCGCGGGAGATGTACACTGAAACGCCAAGGAAACTGGTATAGGCATGTGTATTCAGATATGTAAGCAGGCAGAATACGGGGCTGCGGTCGGAAACGCCTATATAAGATACCAAGTTACTGGCGCAGTCGTTGGATCGGTTACTGCTTCTACAATGGCAGATTATGGAGATTTAAGTGAGTTTGAGCATTGCGTTATAGACGGGCGCACGAGCGATGGGACACGGCATCTCCGAGGTAGCGATGAAGTGGGGATTTTCCCGTACGACCATTTCACGAGTATACCGTGAATATCAGGATTCCGGTAAAACATCAAATCTCCGACATCGCTGCGGCCGGAAAAAAGATCCTGCAAGAACGGGACCAACGACGACTGAAGAGAATCGTTCAACGTGACAGAAGTGCAACTTTTCCGCTAATTGCTGCAAATTTCTGTTCTGTGCCATCAACAAGTGTCAGTGTGCGAACCATTCAACGAAACATCATCGATATGGGCTTTCGGAGCCAAAGGCCACTCGTGTACCGTCGATGACTGCAGGAGACAATGCTTTACGCCTCATCTGGTCCCGTCAACGCCGACGTTGGACTGTTGATGATTGGAAACATGTTGTCTGGTCGGATGAGTATCGTTTCAGATTGTATCGAGTCTACGGGTATAGAGACAAGCTCATGAATCCATGGACCCTACTTGCCAGAAAGGGACTGTTCAAGCTGGTGGAGGCTCTGTAATGGTGTGGGGCGTGTGCAGCTGGAGTGACATAGGACCCCTGATACGTCTAGATACGACTCTGACAGGTGACACGTACGTAAGCACCGTGTCTGATCACCTGCACCCATTAATGTCAATTGTACATTCCGACGGACTTAGGCAATTCCAGCAGGACAATGCGACACCCCACACGTCCAGAATTGTTACCGAGTGGCTCTAGGAACACTCTTCTGAGTTTAAACACTTGAGCTGACCACCAGACTCACCAGACGGGAACATTATTGAGCATATCTGGGATGACTTGCAACGTGCTATTCAGAAGAGATCTCCAACCCCTCGTACTTAAAATGGTTCAAATGCCTCTGAGGACTATGGGACTTAACATCTATGGTCATTAGTCCCCTAGAACTTAGAACTACTTAAACCTAACTAACCTAAGGACAGCACACAACACCGAGTCATCACGAGGCACAGAACCCCTCGTACTCTTAAGGATTTATGGACAACCCTGCAGGATACGTACGTGATGTGAATTTCCTCCAGCACTACTTCAGACATTAGTCGAGTCCATGCCACTTCATGTTGGGGCACTTCTGCGTGCTCGTGGAGACCCTATACGACATTAGGCAGGTGTACCAGTTTCTTTGGCTCTTCAGTCTAGTTACCGAAAAGAAGAGTCTAATGCATGAAGATTGCAGCAAGCTTTTGAAAGACCTGCAGAGCATGGACGATCGGTGTATTGCCGGCCGGGGTGGTCGAGCGGTTGTAGGCGCTACAGTCTAGAACCGCGCGACCGCTACGGTCGCAGGTTCGAATCCTGCCTCGGGCATGGATGTGTGTGATGTCCTTAGGTTAGTTAGGTTTAAGTAGTTCTAAGTTCTAGGGGACTGATGACCTCAGAAGTTAAGTCCCATAGTGCTCAGGGCCATTTGAACCATTTTTTTGACCGGTGATTTGATTCGCATTTAACTACGAACGTAAATAAATGTAAAGTACTGCTTATAAATAGCCGAAGAGACGGTTTATCATATTAGGGATAAACGTAAAATAGGGGCCAGGCTGAGATTCATTGGGTGAATCCTAAGGAACTGTAATTCACGTTCGATCGATTCTTCTGCATTGGTTTTCAGTCTGGCACCCCTGCCTGGAAAGCTTAATAGAGGAAATAGAGAAGATCCAATAAAGAGCGACGCGTTTCTTCGCGATTTGGTTGTGTAGACGCTGAGCAACCTCCAATGGGAGCCGCTATACGAGATACGTTGTGCCTCGCAGAGACACTGTTAACAGCTACTGGAGGATATATTCAAAGAAGAGCCTGGAAAGATACTACAGTACTTTCTCCCACATACATGTAGCGAAATAAGCAAGAGGAGAAAAAATAAGTAAGAGGTGATATGGAGGCTACCTAAAGTCGTTCTTCCCCCAAACTATTCGCGAATGTAACAGGAAAGTGGGAAAATGGCATTGGTACAAAAAGTGGCTTTAAGCCTGTAGAGGTAGATATAGATAAAATGAAACGTGTGTGTGGCTAGAGACTCCTGTCAGGTAAACCGATCCCCTCGTGCAGATCTGTTTAGCTGATGCCACTTCGGTGACCTGCGTGTCGATTAGGATAAAATGATGATGAGGACAACTATACACCCAGTTCCCGAGCGGAAAAATATTCCAACCTGGCTGGGAATCGAACCCAACCCCTCGCAAGACTTTCTGCCGCACTGACAACTCATTTATGGAGGTAGAACGTGGATGAAGAGGAGCTTCAAATGTCCACTCTCCTCTTCTTGCTGGACTTGTAGTGGTTATCAAAATTCTGGCATCGCTCTTTTTCTCTATATACACAAATGATCTGATGGATAAGGTGAGCAGCAGTCTGCAACTGTTTGCTGATGGAATTGTTTTGTACGGGAAAGTGTCGCCATTCTGAGACTAAAGGAGCATACAGGATGACTTCTACAGACTTTCTTGTTGATATGATGGATGACAGCTAGCTGGAAATGTAGACACATGTAAGTTAGTGCAGACGAGCAGGAAAACAAAGAAGTAATGTTCGAATACAGTACCGATGGTGTATTGATTGATATAGCCGGCCGCGGTGGTCTAGCGGTTCAGGTGCTCAGTCCGGAACCGCGCGACTGCTACGGTCGCAGGTTCGAATCCTGCCTCGGGCATGGATGTATGTGATGTCCTTAGGTTAGTTAGGTTTAAGTAGTTCTAAGTTCTAGGGGACTGATGACCACAGATGTTAAGTCCCATAGTGCTCAGAACCATTTGAACCATTTTTATTGATTGATAAGTCATATCAGCATAGATAGGCGTAACGATGCAAAGCAACATGAAGTGGAATGACCACATAAGGAGGGTAGTAGGAAAGGCGAATGGTAGACTTATGGTGGTTGGGAGAATTTTAGAAAAAAAATGGGTAAAATGGCTCTGAGCACTATGGTACTTAACTGTTGATGTCATCAGTCCCCTAGAACTTAGAACTACTTAAACCTAACTAACCTAAGGACATCATACACATCCATGCCCGAGGCAGGATTCGAACCTGCGACCGTAGCGGTCGCGTGTTTCCAGACTGTAGCGCCTAGAACCGCTTGGCCACACTAGTCGGCGGAGAATTTTAGAAAAATGTAGCTTATTTATAAAGGAAAATGCGGATAGAACACTAGTGTGATCCATTCCTGAACACTCTTATACTGTTTAGGTTTCCCTCCACGTCGATTTGGACGAAGACACTGAAGCACTTCACAGGCGTGCTGCTAGATTTGTTACCGGTGGGTTCGATCAACACACTGTTATTACGGAGACAGTGAATTCAAAAGGGAATAGCCGGAGAGGACTCAACGGTCTTTTTTGCGAAACGCTATTGAGAAAATTTATGGAAACGGCACTTGCGGATGACTGCAGAATGTTTCTACTGCCCTCAACAAACAACATTTCGCGTAAAAGTTGAAAAGTCAAGATAAGAGAAATTAAGGTTCATACAGTCGTTTGTACCTTGTTACATTTGCAAATGGAACAGTAGTGGAATAGTAGTGATACGATGTACCTCCCGCCATGCACCGTACAGTGGCTTGCGGGGTGTCTTCGCTGAGGTGACAGACAGCGATATGCACATATACACACGACAATAGTATCGCGTACACAAGGTATAAAGGGACAGTGAATTGGTGGAGCTGTCATTTGTACTCAGGTGAATCACGTGAAAAGGTTTCCAACATGATTATGGCCGCATGACGGGAATTAGCAGATTTTAAATGCAGAATGGTAGTTGGAGCTAGACGCATGGGACATTCCATTTCGGAAATTGTTAGTAAATTCAATATTCCGAGATTCGCAGTGTCAAGAGTGTGCCGAGAATGCCACATTTCAGGCACTACATTTGACCAAGGACGACATAGTGGATGACGTACTTGACTTAACGAGCGAAAGTAGCGGCAATGTTGGACTTACGATGACCATATCCGTCAGGACAGTGCGGCGAAATGTTGCGTTAATGGGCTATGGCAACAAAGACCGACGGGAGTGCCTTTGCTAACAGCACATCGCCTGCAGCGTCTCTCCTGGGCTCGTGACCATACCGGTTGGACCCTTGACGGCTGGAAAACCGTGGCCTGGTCAGATGAGTTCCGATTTCAGTTGGTAAGAGCTGATGGTAGGGCTGGAGTGTGGCGTAGACCCCACGAAGACATGGACCCAATTTGACAACAAGTCATTGTGCACGCTGGTGGTGGCTCGATAACGGTGTGGGCTGCTTTTACATGGAATCGACTGGGTCCTTTGCTCCAACTGAACCGATCATTGACTGAAAATAGTTATGTTTGGCTACTTCGAGACCATTTTCAGCCGTTCTTAGACCTCATGTTGCCGGCCGGAGTGGCCAAGCGGTCCTAGGCGCTTCGGTCCGGAACCGCGCGACCGCTACGGTCGCAGGTTCGAATCCTGCCTCGGGCATGGATGTGTCTGATGTCCTTACGTTAGACAGGTTTAACTAGTTCTAAGTTCTAGGGGACTGATGACTTCAGAAGTTAAGTCCCTTAGTGTTCAGAGCCATTTGACCCATTTTTGGACTTCATGTTCCCAAACAACGATGGAATTTTTACGGAAGACAATGCGCCTTGTCACCAGGTCACAATTGTTCGCGATTGGTTTTAAGAACATTCTGGACAATTCAAACGAATGATTTGGCCACGCACATCGTCCGACACGAATCCCATCGAACATTTAAGGGGCGTAACCTAGAGGCCAGATCGTGCACAGGATCCTGCACCAGCAATACATTCGCAATTATGGACGGCTATACAGCGTGGTCAGAAAATGAGTGAAACGTTGTAGGGATGTTACAGGGCAGGTTGTACTGAGACGTAAATGTTAAGAAAGAAATTCGATACGTTGCTCCGTTTCCGAGTTATTTAGCATAGAATTTAGCCAATTGGAGCGTCGCGCGCTCGCATTCAAGCGGCCTGCCAGGGGCGGTGTTGCCCAACGAGTGCTTTGCCTCGTTAGCTCAAACTTGAATTTACGCGCGCGACGATCTGATTGGCTAATTTCAATGCTAAATAACTCGGAAACGGAGCAACGTATCGAATTTCTTTCTTAACATTTATGTCTCAGTGCAACCTGCCCTGTAACATCCCTACAAGCATTTTACACATTTTCTGACCACCCTGTAGAGGCAGCATGGCTCGATGTTTCTGCAGGGGACTTCCAACGAATCTTTAAATCCATGCCACGTTGATATGCTGCACTATGCCGGGCAAAAGGAGGTCCGACACGATGTTAGGAGGTGTCTCATGACTTTTGTCACGTCAGCGTAGATGTAGATGTAGAACATGGTTGGCTGCCTCCGTACTGAGCACTAGCCGTCTAGCATCATGGTATAGCATGGCAGTTAGCTGTAAAACAGTTTACGTAGAGGGGAGATGGGTTGTACAGGCGGACTACACGTATACCACTGCATCTTCACCTGTCCCCGCAGCGACGCTGTCGTACCTGTCTTGCGGCATGCTGGCTGGCTGGACGTCGCCGATGCTGCCGCGGCTGCGCGAGCCTGGCTCGCACCTGCCGCTGACGGCAGACGAGGCCTCCTGGGTGGTTTCTGCCACCAGCATGGTGATGCCGCTCCCCGTCCTGCTCGTGCCCTTCGTCGTCGACGTCGTCGGCCGCAAGACGCTGCTCGTCGCCTCCGCTGTGCCCGTCTTTGCCTCCTGGCTCATGGTCAGTACTGACGCCACATCCTTTACTATTTGGTTCAGTGTACAGCGCATCTGGTTTTGGGATTGTGTAGCACTATACTCATACACTTCTCCGAGTCTAGAATGATAGGTTGTTGCAACGCTGCCCCATAGGTCACGGACACTTCCAGGCGCCCATCATCTCACTCATGCAATGTTGCCAATCCAAAAAACTGAAAAGCTGGATTCGGTGTTATGTTTAGACGGACATTTTGCCATAAGAATTGGCTCCCTATTTCTACTGGAAATGGTTACTTGGGTATTTTCATTCATTTACGACGGTTACGCCAAAAGAAATGCACACTATTTTTTTTAAATCCATCTTTTATTCTACATGTTTGAAAGTTTTACCGTGTGTAGATACATCCTTTAGGAACAATATTTTCATTTCTCCACATAATTTCCATCCCTTTCAACTGTCTTACGCCATCTTGGAACCAGCGCCTCTATACCCGCACGGTAAAATTCTGGACCAACCTGTTGGAGCCACTGTTTGGCAGCGTTTACAAGGCAGTCATCATCTTCAAACTTTTTTCCACGAAGAGAGTCTTTCAGTTTCCCAAAGAGATGATAATGTGTACATAGTTCTGCGTAGTCAGCGCGTACAGAACTTTCCCACTAAAGCGCGCCCCACTAAGCACAACAGCGCAGGCGCAGCGCTCGTCCGTCTCCGCACTACGAGATGGCGCTGTCTTAGAGACGGACCAAATTCTGCTTCCGCCGATCAGCGTATTAATATGTAACGCAGCCAATGAGATTGCTGCTAACGTAGAACCTTTTCTCCTCGCGGATCACACTCGCCCAGTGATACCTGAACGCGCGAGGTATTATAACGAGTGTACAGACCTTCGATTAGTCAGTCTGCATTAGTCTGCATATGTCTGCACCAGTCTGTACTAGTCTATAGAAAGTTTCACTCTGCGCCTAATAAGATTATCATATTCCTGTACATAGTCATGAAGATAAATGTATAGACACTTTGTCAAGTATCAGAGATATGTGAGAATAAGATTAACATACCAAGACCAAAGGAACTTCAGATTGTCAATCATAAACAGCATCCAGAATCAAGTTACGTAATTTCTATGTTTTTATTATTTTAATAAATGTGTGTGAAAATTAATCAAATTCTGTTTAAAGTTGGTCACCGTCAATCTGCTACTCTAAGCTTGCAAGTGGCATTTCTATCGTCTGACCTAACGGCAGAAGATAAACACGCCACGATAAGACCACGAGACATATTGCTGACACTCGCCTACTTCGTTAGAGTGACAAGTCAAATAATCTGATGGTGTGTGTACCGAAGGTCTTACAGTACGCACACCACAGATAGTCACATGGAGCCACGTCAGGACTGTAAGGCGGGTGTTTCAGTGTTGTCCATCCGAGTTTTGTGATCGCTTCCATGGTTTTTTGACTGACATGTGGCCGTGCATTGTCGTGCAACAGCAAAACATCCTGCTATTGCCGATGTGGTCGAACGCGACTCGGTCGAGCTTGAAGTTTCTTCAGTGTCGTCACATATGCATCAGAAGTTATGGTGGTTCCACTTGGCATGATGTCCACAAGCAAGAGTCCTTCGGAATCGAAAAACACCGTAACCATAACTTTTCCAGCAGAAGGTGTGGTTTTGAATTTTTTTTTTTTCTTGGGTGAATTTGCATGATGCCACTCGGTTGATTACCTCATTGCCTCTTCGTCTCTGGTGAAAAATGATGGAGCCATGTTTCATCACCTGTCACAATTCTTCCAAGAAATTCATCTCCACCATTTTAATACTGTTCCAAAAGTTCGCTGCATACAGTTTTTCTTGTTTCTTTGTGAGCGACTCTCAACATCCTGGGAACCCACCTGGCACAAACCTTTTTTAACGCCAACACTTTCAGTATTCTGCAAACACTTCCTTCCCCTATCCCAACGTAGCGTGACAATTCGTTGACTGTGATGCGTCTGTCAGCAGTCACCAATTCGTTAACTCTCTGCACATTGTCTGGAGTGTGTGCAGTACGAGGCCTGCCGCTGCGAGGACAATCCTCAATATTGCCGTGCCCGCTTTCATCACGTAACCTGCTTGCCCACCGACTAACTGTACTGCGATCGACAGCAGCATCTCCATACACCTTTTTCAACGTCTTGTGGATGTTTCCCACTGTCTCGTTTTCACAGCACAGGAATTCTATGGCAGCACGTTGCTTCTGACGAACGTCAAGTGTAGCAGCCATCTTGAAGACATGCTGTGACGGCGCCACTCACTGGAACAGGTTGAACTAAGTTTGAAAACAAGCGAGAAGGATGTATCTACTCACTGTAAAACTTTCACACATGCAGAATGAAAACTGTATTTTTACAAAAATAGTGTGCATTTGTTTTGGAGTGACCCTCGTATTAATAACCATGTACAATCCGCTGTTTGAGTTCAGCCTTACATGTGCTTAACCTAAAAAACAATCAGTAAACATGATTATGATCTAGGCAGAAGCAATTAATTAAAATTTGTGCAAGTGCTGGGATTCGAACCTCGGGCTGTTGCTTACTAGGTAGTTGCGCTATCCATTGGGGGATTCTGTGTAGAACATAATTTGAAATAGGGGCAAAGTGTTATCCCATTCACTGACTGCCACTTCTAACAACCCTACCACAACAAAGGTCAAAAATTAACTATGATTGTAGTGTTGCTCACGCTGCTAAATACTGCATTTTCGGGCAACAACAAAGTTATATTATGTGGCAGGTGTCATTAGAGCACAGTTAATAAAGTCATTACTTGAAATAATGGATAAACTAGGCACTCATCTTTTCGTGTTTCCCACGCTGGTCTCGTTGTGAACTCAGGACTCAATCGTCGAGAATCTAGGTAGTGATGATTCCAAGCTCGGATGCAAAGAGGCCTAGGTGTTATTCTGCGATATTCAAAAGTTTTATAGATGTGTTTCATAAACCATTTTTGAGCTTTAACTTTTGCAAGTTAGGACAATGGTGTTGTAAAAAAGTAATCAGCACTCCGAATTTACAGTTCTTTTTTATTACTTTTGTTGCAATATCACGTAACTCGTTCCAAAACATCACTTCATAATATAAAAAAATACTTGACAGTATCTTCCTCACTGTTAAAGTTCACATTTCATAAACTGACTACAATTTGCGTCTTTTTAACATGACGACCAAAGCTTGACTCTCTAATAACCGCATACGCGCCCAAAAATCAGAGTTACAAGTACGTCAAAGATCATAGTGGCAAAAGAAAGAATACACAAAAGAATAATATCATTGCAATATACAGGGTGTTACAAAAAGGTACGGCCAAACTTTCAGGAAACGTTCCTAACACACAAATAAAGAAAAGATGCTATGTGGACATGTGTCCGGAAACGCTTAATTTCTATGTTAGAGCTCATTTTAGTTTCGTCAGTATGTACTGTACTTCCTCGATTCATCGCCAGTTGGCCCAATTGAAGGAAGTTAATGTTGACTTCGGTGCTTGTGTTGACATGCGACTCATCGCTCTACAGTACTAGAACGTTTGGGCAGGCATTGTTGGTGATGTCTTGATTGGGCCCCATGTTCATCCACCTACGCTCAATGGAGCACGTTATCATGATTTCATACGGGATACTCTACCTGTGCTGCTAGAACATGTGCCTTTACAAGTACGACACAACATGTGGTTCATGCACGATGGAGCTCCTGCACATTTCAGGCGAAGTGTTCGTACGCTTCTCAACAACAGATTCGGTGACCGATGGATTGGTAGAGGCGGACCAATTCCATGGCCTCCACGCTCTCCTGACCTCAACCCTCTTGACTTTCATTTATGGGGGCATTTTAAAGCTCTTGTCTACGCAACCCCGGTACCAAATGTAGAGACTCTTCGTGCTCGTATTGTGGACGGCTGTGATACAATACGCCATTCTCCAGGGCTGCATCAGCGCATCAGGGATTCCATGCGACGGAGGTTGGATGCATGTATCCTCGCTAACGGAGGACATTTTGAACATTTCCTGTAACAAAGTGTGGGGACTGATGACCAAAGCTGTTAAGTCCCATAGTGCTCAGAGCCATTTTGTAACAAAGTGTTTGAAGTCACGCTGGTACGTTCTGTTGCTGTGTGTTTCCATTCCATGATTAATGTGATTTGAAGAGAAGTAATAAAATGAGCTCTAACATGGAAAGTAAGCGTTTCCGGACACATGTCCACATAATATATTTTCGTTCTTTGTGTGTGAGGAATGTTTTCTGAAAGCTTGGCCGTACCTTTTTCTAACACCCTGTATACATATCGATGTATCGAAGTACCTCTACATTAATAAAATCAAATATGAGTGTTGTCACAGAAATATGTTAACTATTTTACAGCAACATAGTAGAATATTGCTGGTATCGAGAGGTTGAGGTGAGGTGCCGTAATGGTTACGTAATTCTAGTACCATTACACACTCCAGCAGAAATTAGTTTCCTCGTCGGCCGACAGGTGCTGTTCGCCGAGTCGGCGGCGATGCTGATCGCGTCTCGGCTGGTGGCGAGCCTGGGGGTGGGCGCGGTGATGTGCGTGGGCCCGATGTACGTGTGCGAGGTGGCGGAGGCGCGCGTGCGCGGCGCGCTGGGCACGCTCTTCCAGTTCATGCTGAGCGCGGGCTCGCTGCTGGCCTTCAGCCTGGGCCCCTACCTCTCCTACGAGGCGGTGGCCATCGCGTGCGCCGCCGTGCCCGTCGTCTTCCTAGCCTGTTTCGTCTGGATGCCCGAGTCGCCCTACTTCTTCGCGATGCGCGGCCGCGACGAAGAGGCAGAGCGCGTACTGCGGCGACTCCGAGGCTCCGTTCCTGACGAGGACATCGCACAGGAGCTCGCCGTCGTCCGCAAGTGCGTCGAGCAGCAAAAAGGTCAGCGGCTGAACACAGTACAGTACTTATAGATGTCAGCTCTAAAAATATTCTGCATCTACCGGGTGATCAAAAACTCAGTATAAATTTGAAAACTGAATAAATCATGGAATAATGTAGGTAGAGAGGTACAAATTGACACACTTGCTTGGAATGACATGGGGTTTTATTGTTGTTGTTGTTGTGGTCTTCAGTCCTGAGACTGGTTTGATGCAGCTCTCCATGTTACTCTATCCTGTGCAAGCTTCTTCATCTCCCAGTACTTACTGCAACCTACATCCTTCTGAATCTGCTTAGTGTATTCATCTCTTGGTCTCCCCCTACGATTTTTACCCTCTGCGCTGCCCTCCAATACTAAATTGGTGATCCCTTGATGCCTCAGAACATGTCCTACCAACCGATCCCTTCTTCTGGTCAAGTTGTGCCACAAACTCCTCTTCTCCCCAATCCTATTCAGTACCTCCTCATTAGTTATGTGATTTACCCATCTAATCTTCAGCATTCTTCTGTAGCACCACATTTCGAAAGCTTCTATTCTCTTCTTGTGTAAACTATTTACCGTCCATGTTTCACTTCCATACATGGCTACACTCCATACAAATACTTTCAGAAATGACTTCCTGACACTTAAATCTATACTCGATGTTAACAAATTTCTCTTCTTCAGAAACGCTTTCCTTGCCATTGCCAGTCTACATTTTATATCCTCTCTACTTCGACCATCATCAGTTATTTTGCTCCCCAAATAGCAAAACTCCTTTACTACTTTAAGTGTCTCATTTCCTAAACTAATTCCCTCAACATCACCCGACTTAATTCGACTACATTCCATTATCCTCGTTTTGCTTTTGTTGATGTTCATCTTATATCCTCCCTTCAAGACACCATCCATTCCGTTCAACTGCTCTTCCAAGTCCTCTGCTGTCTCTGACAGAATTACAATGTCATCGGCAAACCTCAAAGTTTTTTATTTTTTCTCCATGGATTTTAATACCTACTCCGCATTTTTCTTTTGTTCCCTTTATTGCTTGCTCAATATACAGATTGAATAACATCGGGGAGAGGCTACAACCCTGTCTTACTCCCTTCCCAACCACTGCTTCCCTTTCATGTCCCAAAAAAATACAAACGTTCAAAAAATGTCCAACAGATGGCGCTTCATCTGATCAGAATAGCAATAATTAGCATAACAAAGTAAGACAGAGCAAAGATGATGTTCTTTACAGGAAATGCTCAATATGTCCACCATCATTCCTCAACAAGAGCTGTAGTCGAGGAATAATGTTGTGAACAGCACTGTAGAGCATGTCCGGAGTTATGGTGAGGCATTCGCGTCGGATGTTGTCTATCAGCATCACTAGAGATGTCGGTCGATCACGATACACTTGCGACTTCAGGTAACCCCAAAGCCAATAGCCGCACGGACTGAGATCTGGGGATCTGGGAGGCCAAGCATGACGGAAGTGGCGGCTGAGCACACGATCATCACCAAATGACGCGTGCAAGAGATCTTTCACGCGTCTAGCAATATGGTTTTTTTTTGGTTCTAATAAAACCCCATGTCATTCGAAGCATGTGTGTCAATTTTTACCGCTCTATCTACATTATTCCGTGGTTTATTAAGTTTTCAAATTTATACTGACTTTTAGATCACCCGGTACATCTACATGGATACTCTGCAAATCGCATTCAACTGCCTGGCACAGGGTTCATCGAACCACCTTCACAATTCTCTATTATTCCATCTCCTATATTGCGTGGAAAGAATGAACACCTATATGAACCGTGGATTTATTTTCAAAGAATATTCTTAAATTTTTTTTTATTCACTAGCGATTCATCAAGAACATTAACACATTTAATCACACTACGTGAGCGTGGAAGTAGTTGCCAGGGAGTAACTGATGAAATAAAAATCAAATTGCTTTTAACAAATGGGAATTTTATTCCTAAAAGCTTTTTTTTAAAAAAAGAAACAGAATTAAAATTGTAACCAGAAAGCACCCTCTAAATATCAAGTTACAATTTATTCAGATGCAGAAAGAAACAAATTTTGGAGTGCTGAGAACCTTACCGCTCCCTTTTGACACGGCCGTAGTCAGGACCGCTCACAACAGCCCCTGAAACATTACACTGGTGCAAATCTGCAACACACCAGATTACCTTAAAGTAAAAGTTTTAACAGTTCACACAAGCACACAAACTATGCACCCCGTAGGAGGGATGGAAATCGTACAAATACTAAAATTAAAAGATTAGCTTGCCACCGAAGGTGCAACTTAATTTTGACTTCTAAGAAAAGTCTTACGGCGGAAGGGTGGCAACTTTATATACTAAAATGATCATTTAAATAAAAGCCCATAAAAGCAATCTCATACAAAATTCTACAAGGTTGGCCAAACCAATTAAGATGCTCTACAGTACACAGATACCGCCTCTCAAGTTGATAGGCAAGATCAAAACATATTTCAGGAATTAGGCCGTTACACTCCGAGCAAAAAATTCGTTAACACACGAAATCCGACAAACATGACAGAGGCAGCTCCGAACGACAGACCGACATTAACTGCCTAACAAATGCGGACGAGAGACAAACGAGCAAGCTGGAGACGAAAGACTGACCAAGAAAACAAGTTGAATTGAACAAGTGTAAATCACGCAATATATCACCAATCACTTAACTTCCAATAAACTGCGATTTCTCGAGAAGACCTGGCGCAGCACCCCCAAATCGCTCTCACGAACCGTCCGCTGCAAGCCGCATCATCGGACGCAGGAAGGCGCGCCGACCTCCTGTCTTTCCTGGTCCGCACCAACCGACCGACTACCCGCTGCTCCGTCCGCGACTGCTGCTCCGTCGCGACTGCACTGCTGGTGCGTCTCCCAATCACTTCCAGACACACGACGATGGAAATACTGGCTCGGACCCAACCATGCAGAGGAAACACACCCACTGGCAAAACGACATCCCTGCACCAGGAAAGGACGGAGCCCTTCTCCACAAGATGGTAACTGAAGGGGCCCAGAAGCGCTCGGACAACCAGTTACACCACGGCGTCGCAGCTCGCACCGGCCAGACTGATGTCGTGGGTTGACTCCTGTTGCTCTCGTGTCGACCGCGAAGCGACCCCTCGCTTATACGGCGCGGCCCACTGGACTCACGTGGCGACCTCACATGCGCCGACGCTCAAGACGGACAAGTCATCCTGTGGCTCAGTGCGCGACCGACCAACCGATCGATCCAAACGGCCTTAAAGGTTGATCCGAACGACAGACATACTGGCACTCCAGACGACAGACAGACACTAACTGCCCCACAAATTCGGACGAGAGACAGCCCCCCGACTGACTCCAGACTCACCCAGACTGACCGACTGACCCCAGACTGCTTAACTGCCGAGCTCATAGCGCCCCTTAAATGCACGTGAACAGGCTACCTTTCCCCTTTCCCACCAGAGGGAGACACCAAAGCTGTTTCTGCCACGGCTCACTATATCTTTCCGTATGAGCTCTGATTTCCCTTATTTTATCGTGGTGATCGTTCCTTCCTATGTAGGTCGGTGTCAACAAAACATTTTCGCATTCGGAGGAGAAAGTTGGTGATCGGAATTTCGTGAGAAGATTCCGTCGCAACGAAAAACGCCTTTCTTTTCATGATTTCCAGCCCAAATCCTGTTTCATTTCCGTGACACTCTCTCCCATATTTCACGATAATACAAAACGTACCGCCTTTCTTTGAACTTTTTCGATGTACTCCGTCAGTCCTATCTGGTAAGGATCCCACACCGCGCAGCAGTATTCTAAAAGAGGGCGGACAAGCGTAGTGTAGGCAGTCTCCTTAGTAGGTCTGTTACATTTTCTAAGTGTCCTGCCAATAAAACGCATCTTTGGTTAGCCTTCCCCACAACGTTTTCCATGTGTTCCTTCCAATTTAAGTTGTTCGTAATTGTAATACCTAGGTATTTAGTTGAATTTACGGCTTTTAGATTAGACTTGTTGTATCCGTGGACCCAACCGAATAGCGCGCGTGTCCTGCCGTCGTCGCATCGCTTGCCACAGTTTCCCGTCGCCACCGCCGGCGGCGCATGGCGTTGCCGCCGACCGAAGACGCCGCGCCATTGCTGAGCTGGGGCCACAACGCCCTCTGGCTGCTCGATATAACAGCAGCGCTGGCCCCGAGTCAGGGAGTCTTGCAGACAGGTCGCTGCAGTCATCAGTGCCGTCGTTCGTTGTCTGGTTAGCTAGCGCGCTGTATGATTCAGTATTGTATAACGACTTAGGCCACGAATCAGGAATATTCTTTGGACACTAATTGGAACTGTATCTACGGTACACTCTTCGCTGTCAACAAAGCTAAGTAACTGTTTTATACTAGCTGCCGCTTATTTGTCACTAATCGTTTTCCTGCCACCAGATTTTAGTCACAACCTGGTCACGTCCTACTCCATATCCAAATTATGGTTGCCAGGCAGCCATAAAAAGACTGATTTATCGTGTAACCGAAGTTTAACGTATTCCTTTTAGCACTCATGTGGATGACCTCACACTTTTCGTTATTTACAGTCAATTGCCACTTTTCGCGCCATTCAGTTATCTTTTCTAAATCGTTTTGCAGTTCGCTTTGGTTTTCTGATGACTTTATTAGTCGATAAACGACAGCGTCATCTCCAAACAACCGACGACAGCTGCTCAGATTGTCTCCAAAATCGTTTATATAGATAAGGAACAGCAAAGGGCTTGTAACACTACCTTGGGGAACGCCAGAAATCACTTCTGTTTTACACTATGACTTTCCGTCAGTTACTACGAACTGTGACCTCTCTGACAGGAAATCACAAATCCAGTCACATAACTAAGACGATATTCCATAAGCACGCAATTTCGCTACGAACCGCTTGTGTCGTACAGTGTCAAAAGCCTTCCGGAAATCCAGAAATACGGAATCGATATGAAATCCCTTGTCAGTAGCACTCAACACTTCATGTGAATAAAGAGCTAGTTGTGTTTCACAAGAATGATGTTTTCTTTCACAAGAATGATGTTTTCTAAACCCATGTTGACTGTGTGTAAATAGACCGTTTTCTTCGAGATAATTCATAATGTTCGAACACACCTAATCGAAAGTATCTGGACACGTATTAGTGAATGTTTACGAATGTTAACACAGAGTGTGTCCACTCTTCGCGTTTAGGGCGACTTGAACTCCGCTGGGGATACTTTGACAGGTGTCTGAATGTCTGTGGAGGAATGGCGGCTCATTCTTCCACTTGAGTCGAAAGAAAGAAGGTAGTCATGTTGGGAGTTGGGGTCAGAGAGAGTCCAAGCTCTAACTCATTCCAGATGTATTCCATAGGGGTCTAGGTCGAGACTCTGGGAAGACCAGTCCACTTTAGGAACGTTGTTGTCCACACACCATTGCCTCACAGATGTTGCTTTATGACAGGGTGCATTGTCATGCTGAAACAATCAGTCATCATCTGCGAACTATTCCTTTACTATACGCAGCACACGATACTGTTAAATCTATTCATATCCTTCCGAATTTAACATTTTTTCAAGCGCAGCAAGGAGACCACGCGCTAACCATAAAAACTAGTCTCAAACAGAATGGCTGAACTGGCCGAGATGGCTGACATGCAATGACTAGCCCACGTTTGAAATCCCATACCACTGTGACCACTTCCGACAGCAGAATATTCCCTATCTGTTTTAATACTGGCCAGTCAGTCTGAAGACCCATACCACTGTGACCATTTCCGACACCAGAATATTCCCTGTCTGTTTTAATACTGGCCAGTCAGTCTCTCTTGATATCTAGTGGTCAGTTCTGCATTACATAGGGGTGTCCGGATATATTTAATCAGATGGTGTATCCACACCAAAAACGAAATACTTGATTTACACGTTATGGACAGATGTGACGTAACCATTCCAACACTGACCGATTTCACCACGTGTTTTGACACTGTTGATTTCGATGTATTACTTATGAAAATAAAACCGCTTAATTTCTCAAACAGTTCAGTAATGTGCATCGTCAGTAACCTCAGAAACGGATATCAAGGAGTCATCTGTGCGATAGGCGAGTCATCACGAAAGATTATGCTCTCTGTGTTCACCCTTTGGACCAATGATACTTCTTCCATGCTTCACTCTTGTGACACTTACATGCTGACGACTTCCAGGTGTATCTAAGCGTCAGTCCCATGTGCACAGGTCGTGTTGTATTGGATATGAATGACGACGACTACTGTTCAGGGTTGCAATGGTCAAGAAACTGGATCTTAAAGTAAACCCCATAGCACAACAGGTTATCTTAATATCTCACGGAAAGTTGATCAGCGGCAATTCTCGTAAAACAGTTTACCCAGTAACAGTTTATCCAATACGTCATGGCATCAAAATACCCTGTAATAAAACGCTGAAGATCTCGGCGTAATCTTGAATAAGCATGCAAACTGGGAAGAGGAAACTCTTGCAGCATGGAGGAAATCTGTCTCCAGTTTACATGCAATCGAAAAATTTAGAAAAATGTTCCCTTTCCAATTTGTCCAGTATTTAGTCCTGCCAAATCTTTACAACTGCAGTATTGTTCACCACGGCACAAATACTGAAAACTCCACACGACTCTCGACGTAGCTGTTAATGATTTCGTAAGATGCATGTGTAGCATTCGATTGTTTAATCGCCGGCCGGTGTGGCCGTGCGGTTAAAGGCGCTTCAGTCTGGAACCGCGTGACCGCTACGGTCGCAGGTTCGAATCCTGCCTCGGGCATGGATGTGTGTGATGTCCTTAGGTTAGTTGGGTTTGATTAGTTCTAAGTTCTAGGCGACTGATGACCTCAGAAGTTAGGTCGCATAGTGCTCAGAGCCATTTGAACCATTTGATTGTTTAATCACGCCGGTCTTTCGTATGCTCGGCGAGCCTGGATGTAGCCAGACAATAGGTGTGATTATCACAGGCTCTTTCTTATTCACTAATGTCTTCAAGGCCTCTCCTCACATATAAGGTACTTATCTTTACAATCCTGCAGTACCAGACAGGGTACTTTCAGTACCTTGGCTGTACACTAATTCTTTGTCCATCAACCTCTCCATTTCAGCCGTACGACGGTGGACAAAATTACACTGTAACCTACTTATTATACAAAACCATTCTGCATTCAAGACGATTGTTTCATTATTTATTTCACCTGGAAAACTCAGGGGTTTCTAGCCCTTTATTATGTCTAACCAGACATCCTTATTGAGCCAATATTACAATTTATGCAGTACATTAGCAATATACAACGATATTTATAATACACTTTGATCTGCATCTTATCCTAAATCTTTCCGCATTCAAGAGCTGACTGAAGCTATATTTGTCATCACTGGAGTAGCTTCGCTGCGGGCACATACCAGTTGTTCATACCAGGGAACCGATATCTGTCACATTGTAAACTATCCATACATTTCTCATTGCTTTCTGTTTTCTTTCTTTAATCTCATCTGCTGACCAGTAAACTTTTTCCCTACATTTGATTCCTTGTATAGCGCTGCCAGACGTATTTGCTAGATGTCAAATTATCATTATACACTGCTCATGCACCATACGAACTGTAATGCTGATTCACTAACGATGTCTAGTTACAATAACAAGGGGCCAGAAGGGCTTAATCTTTGAAAGTGAATGAATGCCAAAATAAATAAATAAACATTCGAATTGCGAATCAGTGTGGAGACAACACCGTTCGAAGAACACTTGGCCCTGTACACTCTTGAGTAGTGGATGGACAAGACTTCTCCATTGACCATCATGGGATGGCAGATACGTGTGTGTCTCAGATACCATTGGCCTTGATTTTCCTTAGCCGGAAACAATTCATGATATAGCTGTTTTCGTGCAAGTAATCAGCATAATATGTACACTACGTTCCGTAAAAGCAAATCAGTAATATGTGGTAGTTGGGGCATGACAATTATAATCCTCGTTTAGCTTTATTTATTCCGGGCTGGGAACACGGTGGCGACTTTGATGTTTTCATTGTTTCCTGCATATGTTATTGCACTTGCTGTATGCAGTGTGTCGACTGTATTAGTTGTTTCACACAGTGCAGAGGTGAAGGCATAGCTTGGGATCAGAACAAAGCAGACCTCAATCAGCTAGAAGCTGCAGGTCATGGAATCCTCACGTACTAGCACTATACAGCAACAGGGTTTCAAACCTCTATTGTTGCAGGTAACTTGCACCATCGCACCTTTAAGAAAAAAGTTAATGTCTTTGTACTGTTCGTTATATTTTTCTCTTAGTAACGTTCTGAATAAATGAAATGTAAATGTTTGTTTGTTCAAAATCGTGTATCGCAGAAAGTTCTTGACCGATTGCTTTAAAATTTTGACACAGCGTTGCATTTTAATAGAGGTGTGGTTTTAGGTGTATATATACATATATAATTTTTGAATTTTTTGTAGCAACGTTTCGGTATTATTACATTTATAAAAAATTACATATTACGTGTATTAAACAGGTGTATTTAAACACATGCGTATTCCAATGCGAAGTTGTGTCAAAAAAAAAAAAAACATCTCAGGGATTTGCGTTTTGGAATATTTACAGTTTCTATATAAGAACAACCGTAGACGTTCGTTTCCTCAAAATCTCAAAGTTCCGAAAGTTATTCATGGATTTCTATGAAATTTTGACACAACGTTGCATTCAAATATGCAAGTGTTTTTGTATAACCATTGGACACCAGCTGGTATATATGTAATATATGTGTAACATAAGTGGAAATGTTATAAAAATGTAAATGTTGGTTTGTCCAAAATCGTTAATTTCCGGAAGTGCTTGACTGATCGCTTTTAAACCTTGACGCAACGTTCCACTGGTATAAACGCATGTTTGTATTTACCTTTTTTTTTAAATATATGTAATACATAAATTTATATAAATTTGATAATAGGGAAGCATTATAAAATATACACTAGTGAAACGTTAGCAAACAGGAAAGTTGTATTTATGGCTAATCGTGAATTTCTAATAACAACAAACAACGTTTAAGGTCAGAGAGAGAGGAAGAGGAGATGGACGAAGAGGTGGGAGAAAATGGACATGATAAACGGGAAGGAGGAGACGGACAGAGAGAGAGAGGGGCCAGGAGGAGATGGAGAGGGTGGGGGGGGGGGGAGGAGAAGGTCGACAGAGAAAATGGGGAGAAGCTGATGGACTGAGAGAGGAGAGAGATGGATGGAGTAGGAGGAGATGGAGAGAGAGGGGAGAGAAGAGAATACGGACAGAGAGGGGTGGAGGACACGACGGAGAGAGGGAAGGAAAAAGAGGAGGAGATGGACAAAGAAAAGAGGAGGGGAAGATAGACAGAGACAGGGTAGAGAAAGAGATTAGGATGTATATCTAATTCCCATACATATTAGAAACGTGAACTTCGTCTTTTCTTTCTTTTCCACTTAAGCTGACAGAGCCACAGCAAAGTGTGGCCAGGTACAGCTAGTCTAAAAGAATAATTTTTGTTGAGATGTTCATCTACAATGTTCGCTATATGGACTTATTCAAATTTGTTATACAGAGTGAAAAGTATTTAAACCGACAAACTCTGAGAGGTTGTAGGGGACATCAAAACAAATATTTTTCCCTAATGTAATTTTTTCCTATGAGGAGTATTTAAACCGGTAGAGGAAGATTTCTGTAGCGGCAAATTACTTAAACCAACAAACACTTTTCCATTTTTTATGACCAAGAGACAACGCATTAACACAACCCAATTTCAATTACAGTAGATTTTCAAAAATGGCTCCATTGACACATAAACAAAGGTTACACCGTCGGATCATGTTCTGTCTGACACGGGCAAAAACCCCAGGAGTAACATGAATTGTTCCTGCTGCTGCTACTATCCGGGCAACCAGATCCTCTTCTGATGCAACAGGAGTTGCGTAAACAAGGTTGTGCATCTCTCTCCACACAAAAATGTCCAGGGGGCACATATCTGGGGATCGAGCAGCCCCGTCATGTTGGAACCACATGCGTTGTCTTGAAGGGAGCGGGACGTCTTCTAGCAATTCTGGCAATGCTCTGGCGAGAAAACTGTAATAGTGCCTGCCCATTTAATGACCTAGGTAGCAGATACGGTCCAATTAAACAGTCCCCAACAACACCGACCCACACATAAACGAAGAACCGCACTTGATGATCGCTAGTAAGTGTGGCATGATGGTTATCTTCACTCCAAACATGCGAATTGTGAATGTTGAAGACTCCATCACGCCCGAACGTTGCTTCATCGGTAAACAACACAGAGGATGGAAATGTAGGATGCATTTCACACTGTTCTAGGTACCACTGCGGAAACTGTGCTCTGGGTGGATAATCAACTGGTTCCAGGTTGTGGACCCGCTGTAAGTGAAATGAACGTAACATTTGCCCTCGAAGGACTGTTCTTACATTCGTCTGATTCGTCCCCATGTTACGTGCAATTGCACGAGTGCTGATTGAAGGATCCTGCTCCACATGCTGCAAGACAGCTTCCTCAAATTGCAGCGTTCTTATCGTGCGACGGCGTCCCTGTCCAGGTAATCTGCTAAATGACCCGGTCTCACGCAGACGTTGGTAGACAGCAGCAAAGGTCTTATGATGCGGGATACGGCGATTAGGATATTGTTGTTGATGAACCCGCTGTGCAGCTCGTCCGTTGTGGTGCGCTACGTAGTACGCACCAACCATATCAGTGTATTTACTCCAGGCGTATCGTTCCATTAGTAAACAGAAACAATGCACTAATACACTGGTGGACAGCAGTTGCCTACAACTGAAGAGCGTAATACGCCCTCTAACAACTGAAGAGCGTAATACGGCCTCCACCGGTTTAAATAATCCTCATAGGAAAAAATGACATTAGGGAAAAATATTTGTTTTGAGGTCCCCTAGAACCTCCCAGAGTTTGGCTGTTGATATACTTTCCGGGATGTGAGGTCGTGGTCCAAGAACTTTTCTCCTCCTTACGTTTCGTCCAGAACTGCGCTGGACTTCCTCAGAGGCGCTGCTCCGCTGAGTCTTGCCGACTGACTGGTCGGGTGTCTGATAGTAATTACTATCCACGGCTATATAGAGAGGCTATCGAAATTTATAAAC
Organism: Schistocerca nitens; assembly: GCF_023898315.1. Taxonomy (NCBI): domain Eukaryota; kingdom Metazoa; phylum Arthropoda; class Insecta; order Orthoptera; family Acrididae; genus Schistocerca; species Schistocerca nitens. Next base: position 297,119,595 of record NC_064618.1, on the reverse strand, counting down.
ATCACGATAATTTAAACAGGAAAGAGGAGGCTATGAAACTTAGCGATATATGGACAGTGGCTCTACAAAGTTGCTAACAATTTTTATCTTGGACAAGGTGGTAATCGATAGTCAACCTTATCTTTGCTATGGATTGTCAGTGGCTCTACAAAATTGCTAACAATTTTTATCTTTGACAAAGTGGTAATCGATAGTCAACCTTATCTTTGCTATGGATTATCACTGCTCATCACGTGTCACCTGAACCACGCCCCCCTTTCTCACAATATATAAGTCGCTCTCAGACACCCGACCAGTCAGTCGGCAAGACTCAGCGGAGCAGCGCCTCTGAGGAAGTCCAGCGCAGTTCTGGACGAAACGTAAGGATCAGAAAAGTTCTTGGACCACGACCTCACATCCCGGAAAGTATATCAACAGCCATGTCACCCGGTCGTGAAAGCCTTCATTCTACTCCCAGAGTTTGTCGGTTTAAATACTTTTGACCCTGTATATACCACTTGTGTGGATTGGTGCTGGCTGGACTGTACGCAAATCAAACGCCAGTGAAATGAACTCGTCGTGAGTGCCGTGTTGACGATGTGCGCGGCAGGTTGCAGGCAGTCGTGGCTGCAGCTGCTGGGCCAGCTGGTGCGGCGGCGCGGCAGCCGGCGCGCGCTGGTGGTGTGCGTGGGGCTGATGCTGGCGCAGGTGTGCACGGGGCTGGCCACGCTGCTGGGCTACACCACGGAGGTGTTCCAGCGGTCGGGCGCGGCGCTGGACGCCGACGTGTGCTCCATCGTGGTGGCGGCCGTGCAGGTGGCCACCAGCGTGGCGGCCGCGCTGCTCGCCGACCGCGCGGGCCGCCGGCCGCTGCTGCTGCTCTCCTGCGCCGGCTGCGCCCTCACCATCGCCGCCGAGGGCGTCTTCTTCTACCTCAAGGACGTGGTGCACGCGGACCTGTCCGACGTGCAGTGGCTGCCGCTCACCGCCTTCCTAGGCTTTCTCGTGAGTATACCAATCTAGTGTTGACAGCGCGGGCCAGTCTTGAAAGTAACACTGGGTCAAATGAGACCGTATGTTTCTAGAGACCCTTTTTTGTTTTTACCGAGCTGGGTAGCTCAGTGGTTATCATACTGGACTCGCTTTAGGGACGACGACGGTTTAAACCCAAGTCCAGCCATCCTGAATTAGGTTTTCCGTGATTTCCCTAAATCGCTTAAGGCGAATGCCGGGATAGTTCCTTAGAAAGTTGGTTGGGGTTGTTTGGGGAAGGAGACCAGACAGCGAGGTCATCGGTCTCATTGGATTAGGCAAGGAAGGGGAAGGAAGTCGGCCGTGCCCTTTCAAAGGAACCATGCCGGCATTTGCCTGGAGTGATTTAAGGAAATCACAGAAAACCTGAATCAGGATGGCCGGATACGGGATTCACCTTAGAGAGAACATGGCCGCTTTCCTTCTCCACCCTTCCCTAATCCGAGATGTGCTCTAATGACCTCGCTGTAGACAGGACATAAATCACTGATCTCCTCCTCCTCATACACAGACCTTTTTAACTCTCAAACATCTATCATATATCCATTCATAGTGACCGGGCCAAATATCTCACGAAGTAAGCATCAAACGAAAAAACTACAAAGAACGAAACTCGTTTAACTTGAAGGGGGAAGCCAGATGGCGCAATGGTTGGCCCGCTAGATGGCCCTCCCATAGGCCAAACCGATATCAACTGCGTTTTTTTTAAAAATAGGAACCGCCATTTTTATTACATATTCGTGTAGTACGTAAAGAAATATGAATGTTTTAGTTGGACCACTTTTTTCGTTTGGTGATAGATGACGCTGTAATTGTCACAAACGTGTAAGTAATTGGTATCACGTAACATTCCGCCAGTGCGGACGGTATTTGCTTCGTGATACATTACCCGTGTTAAAATGGACCGTTTACCAATTGCGGAAAAAGTCGATATCGTGTTGATGTATGGCTATTGTGATCAAAATGCCCAACGGGCATGTGCTATGTATGCTGCTCGGTATCCTGGACGACATCTTCCAAGTGTACGGACCGTTCGCCGGATAGTTACGCTATTTAAGGAAACAGGAACTGTTCAGCCACATGTGAAACGTCAACCATGACCTGCAACAAATGATGATGCCCAAGTAGGTGTTTTAGCTGCTGTCCCGGCTAATCCGCACATCAGGACCAGACCAATTGCGTGAGAATCGGGAATCTCAAAAACGTCGGTGTTGAGAATGCTACATCAACATCGATTGCACCCGTACCACATTTCTATGCACCAGGAATTGCATGGCGACGACTTTTAACGTCGTGTACAGTTGTGCCACTGGGCACAAGAGATATTACGGGACGATGACAGATTTTTTGCACGTGTTCTATTTAGCGACGAAGCGTCATTCAACGTCAGTGGTAACGTAAACCGGCATAATATGCACTATTGGGCAACAGAAAATCCATGATGTCTGCGACAAGTGGAACATCAGTGACCTCGGCGGGTTAATGTATGGTGCGGCATTATGGGAGGATGGATAATTGGCCCCCATTTCATCGATGGTAATCTAAATGGGGCAATGTATGCTGATTTTCTACGTAATGTTCTACCGATCTTAGTACGAGATGTTCCATTGCATGACAGAATGGCGATGTACTTGCTACATGATGGATGTCCGGCACATAGCTCGCGTGCGGCTGAAGCGGTATTGAATAGCATATTTCATGACAGGTGGATTGGTCGTCGAAGCACCATACCATGGGCCGCACCTTCACCGGATCTGACGTCCCCGGATTTCTTTCTATGGGGAAAGTTGAAGGATATTTGCCATCATGATCCACCGACAACGCCTGACAACATGCGTCAGCGCGTTGTCAATGCATGTGCGAACGTTACGGAAGGCGAACTACTCGCTGTTGAGAGGAATGTCGTTACACGCATTCCCAAATGCATTGAGGTTGACGGACATCATTTTGAGCATTTATTGCTTTAATGTGGCCTTTACATGTAATCACGCACTAACAGCATGCTTTCTCAGAAATGATAAGTTCACAAAGGTAGGCCTACATGTATCACATTGGGACAACCGAAATAATTTGTATTTAAATTTAAAAAACCTACCTGTTACCAGCTGTTCGTCTAAAATTCTGAGACATATATTTGTGACTATTATAGCGCCATCTATCACAATGCGAAAAAAGTGGTTCAACTTAAACATTCATATTTCTTTACGTACTACACGAATATGTAATAAAAATGGGGGTTCCTATTTTTAAAAAGACGCAGTTGATATCCGTTCGACTTATGGCAGTGCCATCTAGCGGGCCAACCATAGCGCCATCTGGTTCCCCCCTTCAAGCTAAACAAGTTTCGTTCTTTGTAGTTTTTTTGTTTGACGCTTATTTCGTGAGATATTTGGCCCGGTCACGATCAGTGGACCACCCTGTATGTGCAGACTGAAGCAATGAATGAAACTTTGTACCAAGGTGAGGATACGAACCCAGGTCTCCTGCTCACAAGGCAGATGCACTGACCACTACGCCATGCTGGCAGAGTGGCTTTGTACAACTGCACCGACTACACTAGCATGCCTCTCTCCCTAATCGACATTCCCATTCATGCCTCAGCCCACTAGGAGGGAGGTACGCTAGAGTAGTTCATGCAGTTGTGCAAAGCCACTGTGCCACCAGAGTGGTGTAGTGGTTAGCGCATCTGCCTAGTAAGCAGAAGAAACAGGCTCGAATCGCAACCTCGGTACAAATTTTCATTCGTCGCTTCAGTCTGCTATATAAATCATAGATTTTTGAGACTTGAATTGGTCTCTAGATCCATATAGTCTCACCTGATTAAAGCACCTATGCCTGGGTTTCATTTAGAATCTCCAGTTTTGTTCGATGCTGAGGTGCTACTGCAATACAGATGGAAAGCTTCTGCAACGCTGTTCAAGTTTAGGGGGAATACTAAGTGGGCTCAGGGATAAAATGGAATTATTGGGGAGGAAGGTGTGCTAGGGAAGTCCAACCAGTTGTGCAAAGCCCCTGTGCCCGGGTGGCATAGTGGTTAGCGAATCTGCCTAGTGAGCACGAGACCCAGGTTCAAAACCCGGCGTTGGTGCAAATTTTCATTCATCGCTTAAGTCTGCTCATATAAATCATAAATACAGGTTGTCCAGGTTAAACATATAATAATATAAAGTGTAATAACTTGAGACGTAATTCAGATGTTGACGGTGTGTTCCGACAAGTATGGTAACTCAAAATGTTTTTCTACGCACCTAACGCACTTCGATATGCACCCCATTAGTGGCATGGCAAACATCTAATATGTATTCCACTTCTCTCCAAGTGTTTTGCGACGTAGCAGGCGTAACATTTGCGATAGATGCACAAATACGATGGTACAGATCTGGTAGATCACAAACTGGTATCTGGTACACTCGATTCTTGGTAAACCCACGCCGAAAAAAATCAAATGGCCTAATATGTGGGCCTCTAGAGGGCCAAGCAATCGATGGACTACCTCTCACAGTTCAGCGATCTGGGAACTCATGGTTCATGAAACTCCTCAAAATGTTTGCAGAATGGCACAGTAAGTCGTTTTGTTCAAATATCACACCACGAGGAACTTGTGGTACAGCATGTCTACGTACGTTGTTGCATTAACTGCAGGCTCTGCGAATGACAATCGGCCTATAACCCCATCCTTCAACATCCACACCACGCATTCACTTTCGGAGAAGCATTTCGCACTCTCCACTGTGTGGGGGTGTTCAGTTCGTCATATGCATGTTTACTGTGCCGGAAGTGTGGAATGTAGCACCTTCTGAGAAGGAGACGAAATTGAGGACTGCCTCATTTTAATCCATTTTTTCCAGAACTGTCTCCACAAATGCCTTCCTTCGCGTCCCGTGGGTGCAACGTTTTATGGATGTCGCATACTGTCGGACAAGGTAGCTGTAACCGCTTACTTGCTTTTCGGATAGACTTACGATAGGTCTGCTGGAAGGATTAATTCCACAGTAGCCTCTGGAACTGCGAGCTCGGCGTGGAAGCAAACTTCCAGTTTGCCGTAGTCTTTTGTCCCATTTCTTGATTATTATATTAAGCGGGAACATCGTCATTTGGTCGCAGTCATACCCACACCAAAAACGACGTTATACCATTGCAACAGACTTAAGTTCCGCTAGAGAAATCACGCAGAACACCTTCTTCTAGGAAGTCCATATGTCTACTGACATGAACAAAGCAGTTAGGTGCATGCGCATATGGTACCAACTGCCGCAAGCAAACACAGAAAACATTTTGGTTTACCATACTTGTAGAAGCAAACCGCCAATAAATGTCTCAAATGCGTCTCAAGTTATTACATTTTATATTATATGTTTAAACTGTATTATAAGCCAACTAGTCTTTTTGTGTACTGTTACAGGTACATGCAAGTGTGTCTTCAGAAGAACGCCCGGGATACGTGACATTATTTACGTGAAGTGTCGACCCAATAAGTGATTTATAACGCAATCTGACTACATTTTAAAAACATATTCAAGACTAGTTAGTGCTTAGTTTGCGTAACGGAAAGAATTGTGAGCATAAATGAATATCTAAGTGAATTTTATAATCAATTATTTATATCACTTTGCGGGCTTTCAAATAACAAAAATGAAGTGAATGATGGTGTGGTGGCCCTCAACTACGTACCCTCAGACCAGAGTTGAAATATTCTCTAGTGGCTGGGATACGTAGTTGCCGCATTACAAGCCAAATACTGCTGAGCCTGCTGCATACGATAAGAACACACACATGAATCGAATGGTCGAAGGTTCCTACTTGAGAATTTTGAACTTAACATAGACGCTTATAAATGAAAGACTGCAATTAAATAAAATCTGCAGGTGCTATCTTAACGACTTTAAATGATGAGTACGATAGTAGAAGTACTTTTGAGAATGCGGTATATTTCTGCAAAACACTTATTGGTGTCGATGGTCCAGCAATTAAATAAAATATAAGTTGAATAACAGGGAAACAATAGATTCCTACTTCACGTAATTGGTTATTAACAACAACATAGGTCGTGAGATATTCACTTCCAAACGCTTACTATGTATTCACTGCAGAAGCCACAGAAATCTCACAAGTACACAAGTCGTCACTACGAAATGTTTCTATCTCTTGCAATCACGCGCAAACTGCTCCACTCCAAGTCTTTACCGGAACCGTACGTCGAGCCTTCACGTCCAGCACCCTCCGTGTCCTGTGCCGTCTCTCGCGCCGCATTCTCCGGAAACGATGCTCCTCCACAACCTCTATACGTCTCTCTTATAACGAACGCTGTGATTGGCTAGAGCGCTCCCTCCATGTCTCCAAGCCAACGTGCACTCACAAACATATTGAAACACATACCAAATACTGGATTTTCATTTAAATAACTTGAAATTAAATAAATATTCCTACAGCTGGACCATAAACACGCTCTAACACACATTATTAGATACATAAACAAATTAAATAAACGTATATCAAAGGAATAGAACAAAAGGTAGGCCAGTAGCCTAATGTCTCTGTGCTCTCTAATACACAGTAAATATTTAACCAATTTCTTCATGAATAGTATATATCGGATATAAACAAAGACATAGATGAATAAATATATTTATAAGCATGCTGCTACCGTTTTTTCGTGTAACTGTGGAGTACTTATAGCTTGACGCGATCGATAGTAATCGGCCACTTTGACCTCCAATAACTCATGTATTATTCAAGTTACATGCCTGTTATTTACACCAATTTAGGTTTACACTGATAGCTTTCTAAAGACACGTCTATCGACGAAACCGGATGAAGCGTTTAGATTTTGGAAATTCGTTGTTGGGTGTTACTTGTATAATTTACCATCGGATACTAAACTTTAAACTAATAAAGATATTGAAAATCTGATTACACCATCAGAATCGTCGTGCAAATTATAGTAATGTACATGTTTCTTTTTGAGGTATCATGATTCATCTGGCTAGTATTAATTTCTACACGAACTGTGAAATGTCTGCCTTAATGGTTTCACAAAGTCCGCCATCTTTAGCCATCCGAGCGCACAGCGTCACCTAGGAATCCCCAGCCACGTGCACCACGCGGGATGCTAACGAGCTCGGCCCTGCCCCGCGGCCCGAGCGGTGGCCGCCAACTCTGAACTTAGAATATTTCCAGGGCGCCGCAACTCGCCTGCTACATCACAACTTTCATAATCTGGTTCAGGGAATGTATATATGATATATCTTGGAGGTGAAACATGTGAAACAAGAATGCTTGTGGGTCCGTCTGATAACCTTATACCTTGCTAGTGACGATGTCACCGCCTAATGTGGCACAAAACAATTTCTAACAAGGGAACCTCCCCATCGCACCCCCCTCAGATTTAGTTATAAGATGGCACAGGGATAGGCCATGAAAAACTGAACACAGATCAATCGAGAAAACAGCAAAAAAATAAGCAAAATATACAAACTGAGTAGTCCGTGTGCAAGATAAGCCACATCAAGGTACGTGTACACTGAGGAGTACCGTGGTCATGTGGTTACCGTGAGCAGCTGCGGAACGGAAGGTCCCTGGTTCAATCCTCCCTCGAGTGAAAAGTTTTAATTTTTTATTTTCAGACAATTATCAAAGTTCCTGCACTCAGACATGATCAACTTCGCTCTCCAAAATTCCAGGACATGTTCAGATTTGCTTGGAGACATGCAGGATTTGACGGTCTACACACGGAAAAACTTGAAAACGTTAAAAACGTATGTTTTGACAGAGCACAGGGAAAAATGTGCGACTGTGAAACTGTTGCATTCATTTGTTGCCATTTATGTGACAAACTCTTATGTTTTCATCACTTTTTTGTGAGTGATTATCACATCCACAAGAAAACCTAAATCGGGCAAGGTAGAAGAATCTTTTTACCCATTCGCCAAGTTCGCAAGTTAGGTGGGTCGACAACATATTCCTGTAATGTGACGCACATGCCGTCACCAGTGTCGTATAGAATATTTCAGACGTGTTTTCCTGTGGAGGAATCGGTTGACCTATGAATTTGCGATCAGATGTTTTCGGTTCCTATTGGAGAGGCACGTCCTTTCGTCTACTAACCGCACGGTTTTGCGGTGCGGTCGCAAAACACAGACACTAAACTTATTACAGTGAACAGAGACGTCAATGAATGAACGGTCAGATCGTAACTTTGCGAAAATAAAGTAAGTAAAATTTTTGTTTGAAGGAAGACTCGAACCAAGCACCTCTTGTTTCGCAGTTGATCACTCTAACCACGGGACCACGGCGCTCTTCAGCTTACATAGTCCTTGATGTTGCATATCTTACACTTGGACTACTCAGTTTGTATATTTTGCTTATTTTTTCATAGTTCCACACAACTTCTTCCTGTTTTCTCGATTGATCTGTGTTCAGTTTTTCAAGGCCTATCCACTGTGTCAATTTATAACTAAATCTGAGGGGGGTGCGATGGGGAGGTTCCCTTGTAAGTAAAGGGTAACACATTTCACCCCTGCAAGTCAGCAGAGAAATTGCCTGTGAACCTGCATAGACCAGTGTCTTGGCTGACGCATTTGCAGGCAACGTCAAGCTAATGGAGGACGTAATTGACCAGCAGCACACTCGTATTGTGCGGCAAAGATTACCTGTATTTCTTATGAACGAGACCGCAGGTGATGCCATAGACGCTATTACTGAGAAGGAAGTGGAAACCCAGCTTCTTTATCTAAACATTAGGAAGGCTGGAGGCTGTGACAGGTGGCGTACGCTATGCTTAAGCAATTGCCACTTGATGCCCTCCGACCCAACTACTCGGTCATATCTTAAGAACTTGGTAACTACCCCTCTGCGTGGAAACATGCGCGGAAGTAGTTGCCATTTCTAAACATGGAAAATATGCAAGAGCCCCGCAAAACTATCGACCTGTAAGTCTTCTCGACGCCATTTCAAAAGTCTTTCAGCATCTATATGATCAAAGGCTTATAGTGCACGTTAATAGCCAGGAGTTAATACCACTTTCACAGTTCGATTTTCTGCGTGGTAACAGCACTCAAGAACAACTTCTGCGTCTTGTGGAGGACGCGAAGGGGGCCTTGGAGCGTCGGGAATACTCAGGGACAGTACTTCTGGACAGCTCCAAGATCTTTGACTGTGTATGACACGAGGAGCTTCTCTACAAATTTTTTATATTGGGGGTACCGACGCCGCACGTCAGTCGCATCGCTTACCTGCATAATCGCATATTCAATGTCCACGCCGGAGACAGGGGATCGACAGCAAAGCCTACACTATCGGTAGTGTGGCAGGGCTCTGTCCTTGGCCCCTGCTGCATACCCTCATACCTCAGACGAGAGTGTCATTAGCACTTTATATGGATGATGCCGCACTCTACGCTCGTTGCCTAAAAGCTGTCTTACGTCGTCGCCTGCAGACAGCATGCGACGTCCTAGGTGCCTGGGCCACTAAGTGGCGCCTGAAATTCAGCGCTGCGAAAAGCCAGGCCAAATTAATTACGTTTCTCAGAGTGACTATCGACCTCAGTGGATTATGGGAGGCCCCACTCTATAGTCCCGCACTGGGGACGGCATGTTAGAGAGAATAGGGGAAAAGCGCTTGGCCGACTACAAGCACTTTACGCCTTGTTAAACCCTGAGTCAACGCAGCCATCACACTGCAGCATCACGCTATATCTAGCACTGATCCGGATGGATTAATCAAAAACCGTTCCTGTACCACGTGCATCGAGAGCCGACTATCTCACTGAACAACGAGCGTTGAGTTTGAACTCAAGTAAACACACATTAAAGACCATTTTGAACATGGCATTCTTTCAGCAACCGTTTATAAAACAAAGAAATAACTCAGCCAGCCGGTTGCAAATAATTGTTTAATACACTGACCTAGGTTTCTCCACCTCTAAAGATGTCTTCATCAGAATGAAAATTTAAAAGCTATAAAGTTACATTCCGAGAAGGCAATGTATTAAACAATTAAAGCGTTTGGATGTGTTATTTCTCCGTTGGCACATTTAAGACATGAACAGTTGCAAGCAAAATTTGCGCCAAGCTACCAGATTGGTAGCTGCAATCTTACTAAACTTTTGTAGCTCGTTGCACAAGAATGACCATGAGACACAAACTTCAAAGAGAGCTACTACATCAGTCGTCCATAGTGGAAACGTGGACGGAACAGCCAGGGCCGCTCACGGAAGACCACCCAGAAACGCAGAAAGGATCAGAATTGAATGCCTTGTGTCATTCAAGCGGGACTCATATAGACGCCTGCGTAACTCGCACTGGCTTACTACTGGCTCTCTCATTTACTTGGCAAAGTGCCAGTTTGTAAATGTGCTTTATTAAACTAGTCAAAGACTGTGATACATTCACTAACTGATAACTTGATACGGAACATCTTCGCAATATGCTTGCGATTCAAAATATGCAGAAGAAAAGAGAGCTTTGAAAGCTGATATTGTGACAAGAAAGTTTCAGTATAATGAGTTGCAAGCACACTGGGAAAAAAATTAGCCACCCCGAGGAGACGTCACGATAATATCGCGCCACCACCTTTAACCTCTATAACGGAATCAGTTCGGCGTTGAAGAGTCCACAAATTACCCCAGTTATGTCATATCCACCTGAACCAGCTCGCCGACGATTGCATCGCCGTACAGCTATCAAACTGAGGGAATGTTGATTGCTAAGTTTCACCCCCTGTTCCAAAATGGTTCAAATGGCTCTAACCACTTTGGGATTTAACAGCTGATGTCATCAGTCCCCTAGACTTAGAACTACTTAAACCGAACTAACCTAAGGACATCACACAAATCCATGCCCGAGGCAGGATTCGAACCTCGACCGTAGCAGCAGCGGGGTTCCAGACTGAAGCGCCTAGAACCGCTCGACCACAGCGCCCCGCCCCCCTGTTCCAAATAAGACATTATCTACAGGATTAGGACCAAGATAGTCGATGTGTCATATGACGTCCGAGTGTTCCTTGGACAAGGATCCTATGTATACAGATGTCAACAGGGCTGTTGTCATCCTGGAAAACGAGAGCGTCCACTGCGTATTCATCATGAAGGCATAGAGGAAAGGACATACCAATACACTGACAATGTTGAAATAAACATCTTGTTTCATGTAACCTGAAGGAGTAAGCCCAAGTAATGGTACGAAAAACAGTCTCCCATAACAACATGGAACCACCTCCAGCCTGAACTGGACCCTCCACACACTGCAAGCTAACTCCCTGATCGGGCCGTCGATGCACTCGAGGTGTCGCATCATTTGCAAAGTGGCAAAGTCGTGGCCCATCGGACCACATTACACAGCCCCATTCAGCTTCTCTCCTGTATTCGTTTGGCTCATTCAAGACGTGTAGCTCTCAGTGCCACTTTGAGAAATGACCTTTTGCGAAATTTCTGTTATGTGCTGTTCCGTTCATGATGTTCGCTAAGAACCAGGTTGAGATACAGAGACAGTTGCAATATCTGTCGGGTTTGAAACTGATTGTTATTGACTTGGTGTGTCATTCGTATCCGGTCCCTGTCATTAGGTTAATTTTACGAACATTCTTCGTAACTCATGTTGCATAGTCGCAAGTGATATACTGTACCCTGTGAGCATATTGCACAATCTGTGTTGATACGCCAACAAACCGGGCACCATCGTTCGAGGTGTCGTCAGAAGCAGATCCAAATACAATAGGTCCTTTCTGTCATTTCTCCACATGGAACCATCTTACTGCGGTGTATCCATACAACCCACTAGCACGCACATACCACGTCACTGCCGTTAGTTACGTCAGCGCTGGACGGTTGCATGACTGCCTGATTTACAGCGCTCCAAAAGCGCCCCGTGCATTTTTTTCAAGGTGTGACTAATATTTTTCTCGGTGAGGTTATGTCAAGGAATACTTACCTGAATCAGACACAACGTTAACGTAACACATGTGTCAGTCCACGACATCCTCCCCACCCTGATCTTCCTCCAAAGATGTGACCCACAGCACAGGCCTGTTAACGGAGCATACATCAACAGCGATGAGGATAATCGTCTATCAAACTCCGTCTCAACCTTCTCGCAATCCCTTTAGCCTTGCCTTCTTTACGTAACTGGCAAGAGTATCGTACTGCAGGCATCACGGCCACAGGTTTCTTCAGCTGCGATTGGCAGAGACAAAAGTACAGTCCACATGCTGAGGAAGTGGTCGCCTTAACATTAACGTACTCAAATGTGCGTACACATACACTTGTCTCTCATATATTTTCTCTGTTAGATATTGTCCCAAAACAAAAGTGAAAATCGTTCTCGTCATCAAATTCTGATCAAGATTTTTAGGAGATTTTCCTCGGTTGTAATGTTAATGCCGATCTGCAAATCGACTCCCAAAATGTTCCCAATTTCGACTCCCTCAGCCCCACTATCAGTTCGCTCTCTCTAAAATGGCCATAAGTCGAACAGCCGGTCTGCTTTTAGGAATGAGAATTATATACACAAAACGTCGTCCTCTTACAGCAAGAAGATGTCTCAGACTCGAACCTTCACAGGTCGATTCGTTTGCTTCCGTAAGTTCTCTATGATTTACTACATAAATCGTAATTCATTTTTCGGGTCTGCTTCCATGCTAGTGCGACTGTTATGATGGGTCTGTAATTGAGGGTGGCTTCCACGAGTACCGTAATGCTTCTAGATTCCCTTTGTATTGCAACGCCGGCCGAAGTGGCCGTGCGGTTAAAGGCGCTGCAGTCTGGAACCGCAAGACCGCTGCGGTCGCAGGTTCGAATCCTGCCTCGGGCATGGATGTTTGTGATGTCCTTAGGTTAGTTAGGTTTAACTAGTTCTAAGTTCTAGGGGACTAATGACCTCAGAAGTTGAGTCCCATAGTGCTCAGAGCCATTTGAACCATTTTTTTGTATTGCAACGTCCGACAACCATGTGGAGGCATAATCTGGTCAAGGCAACCCTTATTTATCACCAACCTCTGCACCAAGTTGCACATGTAGTCGGTTCTCGGTGAGTAAACAGTGGTCCACAGAAATGGCTGCCAAAAGAAAGATAATCTTCCTTTGCTGCGCGAAACGTTTGTGAATCATTATTCTACGAAGAATCTGGAATATTCCTTCTACCAATGAACCTGTGAATGTGTGTGTTGTTGTATTGCTGACCAGTCAAGGGTTACATTCATTGCTAGCAGCTAATACCAAAGTTTATTGATACAACTGTCAGAGTATTTTACTCACTGCATATTGTAGCGTACTATAAAAGGAAGATGATCGACTGTGTGTTTAAATTTTTTATATTTAATTTTATATTTCAAATTATTTTTAATATTCAGTTTAATGAAACACACCCATTCCACTCCCGACCTTTGGCTTAATCCCGTTGGCTTGCGAGGACAATTCCTATCGCTATAATCCCTTTCTCACAACAGCGTAGGGTTTCAGTAATATGCGACGCAACAAGATTTTTTCTATTTTACAGATGCTTTAATAGAGAGTTTCATTCCCAAAATTGATGATCTGTGGTACATGATGAATATGTAGCGATGATTTAGAAGATGAGTTAGGAATTACCTTTTAAAAATATCCCTCCTTCCCCTTCCCCATAAACCAAGGACCTTGTTGTTGGTGGGGAGACACTGCAAGGTTTCAAACTGATTATATAATGGTAAGACAGATCTCGGAAGCAGATTTTAGATGCCATGACATTTACAGGGGCAGATGTGGACCATGACTACAATTTATTTGTTATGAACTATAGATTAAAAGGAAAGATATAGCCAAAAGATATGAATTTAAGAAAGTAGGGTCTAGATAAGCTGAAACAACCAGAGGTTGTTGAGAGTTTCATAGAGAGCATTAGGGTACCATTAAGTAGACCAATTGAAAGGAATACAGTGGAAGACTAGTGGGTAGCTTTGAGAGATGAATTAGTGAAGACAGCTGAGGACCAAATAGATAGAAAGACAAAGCCTAGCAGAAATCTTTGGGTAACATGGGAGATACAGAATTTATTTGGTGAAGGGAGGAATTATAAAAATACAACAAATGAAGCAGGCGAAAGGGAATACAAATGCCTAAAAAATGAGATTGACAAGAAGTGCAAAATTGTGTAACAGGGATGGCTAGCGGGCAAATGTAAGGTTTTAGAAGCATGTTGCACTAGGGGAAAGATGAATTACGCCTACAGGAAAATGAAAGAGGCCTTTGGAGAAAAGAGAAGTAGCTGTATAAATATCAATAACCCAGATGGTAAACCAGTCCTAAGCAATTAAGGGAAAGCTGAAAGGTAGAAGGAGTTTATTGAGGGTCTATACAAGGGAGATGAACTTAAACGCAATTAAAGAAAGGGAAGTGAACGTGGACGAAGATGAAAGGGGAGATGTGATGCTGCTAGAAAAATTTGACAAAACTGTGAAAGAGCTAAGTTGAAAAAGGCCCCGAAACTAGACGATATTCCGTCAGAACTACTGATAGCCTTGGGTGAGCCAGCCATGACATAACTCTTCCATGTGTGTACAACATCCAGGAGGCAGGCGAAATACCCTAAGGCTTCAAGAAGAATGTAATAATTCCAATTCCATAGAAAGCAGGTGCTGACAGGTGTGAACATTACCGAAATATCAATTTAATAAGTCATGGTTTTAGAATACTAGAACAAATTCTTAACAGAAGAATGGAAAAACTGGCAGAAGTCAACCTCGGGGAAGATCAGTTTGGATTCCGAAGAAATGTAAGAACACGCAAGGTGGGACTGATTCTATGACTTATCTTAGAAGATAGGTTAAGAAAAGGCAAACCTACGTTTATAGCATTTGTAGACCCAAAGAAAGCTTTTGACTATGTTCACTGGAACACGCTCTTTGAAATTCTGAAGGTAGCAAGGGTAAAATACAGGGAGCGAAAGGCTATTTGCAACTTGCACAGAGACCAGACGGCAGTCTCCCTGCGTGGAGAAAACCCCCAACCCAGCCGGGAATCGAACTCGGGTACCCTAGCATGACAAGCCGGCGCGCTGTCCACTCAGCTACGGTGGCGGACAAGTAGTAGATGAGTTTTGCTATATCGGCAGCAAAATAACTGATGATGACCGAAGTAGACTGGCAACGGTAAGAAAAGCTTTTCTGAAGAAGAGAAATTTGTTAACATCGAATGTAGACTTAAGTGTCAGGAAATATTTTCTGAAAGTATTTGTATGGAAACATGGACGATAAACTGTGTAGACAAGAAGAGAGTAGAAGCTTGTGAAATGTGGTGCTAGAGAAAAATCCTGAAGATTAGATGGGTAGATCACATAACTAACGAGGAGGTATTGAATAGAACTTGGGAGAAAAGAAAGAAGGTATTGTTTGTACTGGTTGGTAGGACACGTTCTGAGACATCAAGTTTAGTACTGGAGGGAAATGTGGGGAGCAAAAATCATAGAGGGTGTAGTGTTAGCAGTTAGCCAACACTACGCACATTACTTGGTTGAGGAGGCCGAATGCACGCGTTAACTCACGCAGGCTGGCGTGAGGTCTGAAACATGATACGTAATGAATGCTATAAAGAAAAGTACGTAGCTGCTGGAATACTTAACTTCAATCCATCATTGTTGTGCATCGCTCTTGACGATACAAGTGAGACTCTGTAGATACATGCAATGTAATGCTAATGGCGCCTTGCTAGGTCGTAGCCATTGACTTAGCTGAAGGCTATTCTAACTATCTGCTCTGCAAATGAGCGAGGCTTCGTCAGTGTGCATCGCTAGCTAAGTCGTCCGTACAACTGGGGCGAGTGCTAGTCCGTCTCTCGAGACCTGCCGTGTGGTGGCGCTCGGTCTGCGATCACTGACAGTGGCGACACGCGGGTCCGACATGTACTAATGGACCGCGGCCGATTTAAAGCTACCACCTAGCAAGTGTGGTGTCTGGCGGTGACACCACAGAGGGAGACGAAGAGATGAATACAGTAAGTGGCTTCAGAAGAATGAAGGTTACAGTAGTTATTCGCAGATGAAGAGGCTTTCACAGTATAGAGTAGAGTGGAGAGCTGCATCAGACCAGTATTCGGACTGAAGACCATAACAAGAACAACAACGTAAACGTCAACACCAGTCGATCTATGAATCAGCAATTCAACCAATAATGAATACATGGTATTTCAAAGTCTTTGCAACAAACGTCGAGGTGTGTCATATCACGTCAGGGGAAACAAATTATGGTATAGACAAAATGTTCGCTGATGCTTCCCGAATCCGTTAGGCATCGTTTGAGACGTCAGCTTTCGTAAGCAATATGTGTTGCCTATCACCCAGTCATCTGTTCCACTCGCAAGGCAGTAGGCCAAGTAAAACTGTAATTCCTGATTCGCCTCTAAAATTTCTCTCTCCTCTTACAGACACTAATTTTTAAGGTTTACTTGTTGAAAATTAACAAGGTCCTGCTAGTTCAGTGAAATCTCGTTGTTACAAGGCCGGTTAAAACTAAAGGGGAAGCGTCATAAAACGTTTGGTGTCCAACAAAATCAGTACTCCTGACGTTATCTGTCAACCCTAGACGTTTGTCGCAAAGACTATGAAACACCCTGTATGTGTTGGGCCTGGTGTTCTACATCTACATCGAAGTAATTGCTCTGCAATTCGCAGTCTAATGCCTGGGAGAGAGTTCATTGTAACGCTTTCACACTATTTCTCTACCGTTCTACTCTTGAACTGCGCGAGTGAAATACGAACACTCACATTTCATTGCGAACTCTGATTTTTCTTATTTTATTGCCATGATCCTTTCTCCGTCTGTAGGTGGAGGTCAACAATATTTTCGCATTCGGGGGAGAAAGTTGGAGATCGAAATTTCATTAAACGATGCCAGCACAACGAAGAACGCCTTTGTTTTAATTATTGGCAGCCCAACTCTAGTATCACCTCCGTGACTCTCTCTCCTCTGTTTCGCCGTAAGACGAAACGAGCTGCTCTTCTTCGAACTTTTCTCACGTCATCAGTTAATCCTATATGGTACGGATCCCATACCGAGCAGCAATACTCCAGAAGAGGACGGACAATCGTAGTGTAGACTGTTTCTTGAGTAGACTATTGCATCTTCTGAGTTCTGCCAGTAAAAAGCTGGCTATAGTTCACCTTCCGTACAACATTATCTGTGTAATCATTCCAATTTAAGTTGTTCATGATTGTTAGTCCAGTGGTAAAGCGCATGATTAGAAGTCGAAAGCTCGCGTATCGAATTTAGGTCGAACCGCGTAAATTTTTCAATCTGCCTGTAATATAGCTTTCACCTTTCAATCATGAGAAAATTTACCACGAAGGGCACGTGGTTCGAATTCCACGTTAAACTGTAGGTCCCCTTTCCCGGTAAGACTGCTGTGTTAGATTAGGGGGGCGCAAGTAGCTGAAGTGACGTCAAATTGAAAGACTTGCACGAGGCACTGTATCACACAAAATTATTATTATTAGCCTGTATATAATGATGTGTGCGATTACTGGAGTAACCAGGGTTATGTACCGCTCGCTAACACATCCAGGTAAAATTGACTGCGGGGACAGTTATGAAATCGAATAGTATAAAACAAGGGCTGGTAAACAGATTAGCAACAGTGTTTCAGCCTCACGTTTAACAAGGATTATAGTTATTGTAACATAGACAAATTAATCACGAAAAAATTACACAAATTTAAGTCGAAATAGAGATGGATACTACAATATTCACATGGTGACGGAGTTAAACCCATAGATAGTCAACTATGCAATACGTCTCTGAAACTGCAACAAATGATGTTAGCGCTGCACATATGTTTACAAACTTTCAAAGCCTCACGCGTAGCCAGTAAGAAAATGCGGCAAGTGTCATCGTCGTACGTGTGTAATGGCGCATCTGTGTTGTCGTACGTGTCACAATCGGCGTGTTTATCCCGCTATTCCTCCCTCCATCACTGCTGGAGAATTTCCGTGAACAAGAATGTCTTACAAATCCTAGTCTGGGCACAATATACTGGAAATCACAGAGTTAGCATACGTAACTGTCTTTCAAGCAATACAAAAATAAATCAAAGATAATGTTAACATTAATGGAAAGAATGGTATGATATTGCTCCACAGAGTAGTAATACTATGGAATGAGCCTTCAAGTGCGTAGAACAGAATTATTGTAAACAACACATATTGCCCCCGAAGTCACGTGACTAAGGTGTGCCCCTAAGCACTCTGCAGATATTCTGTGTCCTTGCATCGCTAGTACAGACGGATCTCGTACAAAATTACCGTGGATTTTGTACATGAGGTTCATAGGCATTAAATACCTGAAATGATGCAACCTTAAAGCTTTGTAGAGATAAATGCAAGGGCATTTCGTTTGTTTTGCCTTGTCACTGCTAAGATGTCTCGAATTATTTTCCTATACGAAACGGAGCGATAGCCACCGATATTTTTTAATTCTTGTATCGCACCTGTACAGCGCTTGGTCGTAACGCCGAGTCTCTTTTAACCAATCATGCTGCTACGGCATTTTGAAATTTCCTCTTAGTACCGTAAGTTAGAGTAAAATGCCCCGTAAAACCACGAAATTGTGGGCTCTGACAAGCAGCAAACCAGCGATCTATCACACAATGGAACAAATTTAGAGGTGAAAATTCTTTCGCTTGTACTTCCTGGTACCATATGTTTAGTTTTCGTTCATCCTCAAGGAAACGAAAACATTCAAAAATGGTTCAAATGGCTCTGAGCACTATGGGACTTAACTTCTGAGGTCATCAGTCCCCTAGAACTTAGAACTACTTAAACCTAACTAACCTAAGGGCATCACACACATCCATGCCCGAGGCAGGATTCGAACCTGCGACCGTAGCAGTCACGCGGTTCCGGACTGAAGTGTCTAGAACCGCACGGCCACCGCGGCCGGCTCCACGTTCTGACTGATGCCAAAGGTCTTACGTTGGGTTCAGATTTAGACTCTGGTCTGTCCAGTCCATTTGTTTTCTCCGTAAGCCATTACTCACAGATGCTGTTCTATGTCAGGCTGCAGTGCCATGTTGATACAAACCAGCATCGTCTGCGATCTGTTCCTCCATTGTACGCGGTACACAATGGTGTTAAATGTTTTCATATCCTTCCGCATTTACCCCTTTCTTAAGCGCAAAAAGGGAGCACACTCTAAGTACCAAATACCACCCCATACAGTAACACTTCACCCTCTGTACTTCACTGTTGGCACTACACATCATGGCATGTTGTCCAGGTATTGCTCAAATCCAAACCTTGCTGTCGAATTGTCACAGGGTATAGCGTGACTGATCACTCCAAGTCACTCGTTTCCAGTCATGGCCTCGTTTCTTACTACATCGCAAGCGGCGAGCTGTTCGAGTACTGTACTCCTCTCTTTTTAACTCCACACGCACAGTTATTTCAGTAGCCGGACTGCTGGTACTACTTGGAACTCACGAGTGATTTCTTCCGCTAATTTCATGCGATATTTTGCAATCCACGCTCCGTAATGCTCGACGATACCTGTCCGCCAGTACATGTTGCTGGCTGGTCTCGGTTAGCTGTTGTTGTTCCTTCGCGTTTCTATTTCGCAGTCACATCACCAACAGTCGACTTGGCCAGCTGTAGAAGAATTGAAATGTCCCTGGTAGATTTGTTACTCTGGTGACATTCAGTGACTAGTCCACGTTTGAAGTCACCGAGGTCTCCAGCGCGACCGATTCTAATGTTCCTCACCTCCTTTTATACTGGGTACTCCACCTCTCTTCATGTCTAGAGGTCAATTACATAGACATGTTGGTGTACCTTTAATCAGAGAGTGTACAAAGCCTCCCTGCAGGTAAATGTTGCTCGTAATGTTTATGCGCTGATCGGATTTACTGGCGGCACACTTCCATGTACTAATTGTAAATATACAGCCATGCACTCACATAATGCAGCCCTGCGATTTCAACTCTTTATTGCACTGTATGTCGGTGTTCCTGAACACATATGGCACCATTCACTAGTATGACAACCGTCATTAGACCTTTTTGCTATTTACCTATAAAAGTACATTTACCTTGTTTCTGTCGCATTTGTAGTACAAGAACTGCTACTAGTAAAAATTAAAGTATAAAAGCAGAACAAATACGTGTAATTTTATATTTTCGGTCTTAGTATAAAATGTGAACAACAGCGTTACACCAGAAGTCACATAACATTTTCTCTTTGATGTTGTCGACATGTGCATTACGCTATACTCACTCCATAGTTATTCTTACCGTCTCGGATGACGCCTACGGGTTATTAAACTGCAGTATGAAAAAAGGTTATATATTACAATCATGTTTGTGTTCTATCATGATGGTCATACAAAGCGGATTGTGAAACCCAGTGCTAGCACATACCTACATACCTACTCCTTTCGAACAACAGGTAGATTACCATTTTTAAGACGCCTACATCTACAATAATTACATCTATATTTCACTCTGCGTGGTCGTGCGGTAGCGTTCTCGCTTCCCGCACCCGGGTTCCCGGGTTCGATTCCCGGCGGGGTCAGGGATTTTCTCTGCCTCGTGATGACTGGGTGTTGTGTGCTGTCCTTATGTTAGTTAGGTTTAAGTAGTTCTAAGTTCTAGGGGACTGATGACCATAGATGTTAAGTCCCATAGTGCTCAGAGCCAGCCATTAGTCTTGTTAACGTGTTGTTGGAAGCGGCTAATACACTTCCTACATCATTTAAGTGCAGTTGCTTCCATCAACAGAGTAATTATCATTTTCTGTTATATATAAATCAGTGTATCTACTGAAAAGTATGTGGCGGAGGAAACAAGATTCATTCTCGCCCACGCCACCTTCCCGTTACTATTCTAATGAATTTGTTGCTCTTACTTATGTAACTTCTTCTTTTGTCTCGCTATTTCGTTAGCATTCTGCAGTTTAATTTCAAATGCCTCTGGAGGATCGCGCAGGCACTAAGACGTTAAAGGGAGAATTGAAAGTAACGCGAAAATGATACCAACTTTACTAACATCACAAACGGATCAAGTTCAAGGCATACTTGGAGGCTTTACTGTAAAAACAATGCGAAAGAGTCAAAACTATGTAACATTTATTATCAAGAAGAGAAAACAAAAGTATTCAGTAGGCCTGAAAAGCACTAATAAACTTGTCACCAATGTCGAACTGAACAACTAAGCTTCATTCCATTCTTCCGGGCCATAGCCCCTGAAAATAAAATGCATAATAGTTACCGTATTTGAGTTACTGTGTTCATCAGCATCTCTAAGTACATGACATTCTATGCTTTTTGTGGTTGGGTTTATATTATATTTCTTCGACTAAACAGAGATATAGTTCAGTCGATGAATCGCACTTTGCAGCATATTTCAATGATATAATAGATAGTTTCTAATTATTATATCTAGCGGCATGAAAGTATCAAGTACGTAGCGGCTTGCCTGATATAATGTCAGTTGTACTCCTGATTTTAGAAAGCTAATTATTATATATGAAGTATCTTATTCTAGTGGATGTTGTTGCGTGTGTTAGTATGTTAAATCATTATGTTATAGTCATTCATTCGACTGCTGTTTTATGCACCTCCCGACTAAACGACTATGTGTATGGTCTAGATCGCCACATAGTGTTGTAATACAGGGCGTGTAACCAATGGCACCCCTTACCATCACGCCGGGTGATACGCCAGTATGGCGATGACGAATACACGCTTCCAATGTGCGTTCACCGCGATGCCGCGAAACACGGATGCGACCATCGTGATGCTGTAAACAGAACCTGGATTCATCCGAAAAAATGACATTTTGCCATTCGTGCACCCAGGTTCATCGTTGAGTACACCATCACATGCGCTTCTGCCTGTGATGCAGCGTCAAGGGTAACCGCAGCCATGGTCTCCCAGCTGATAGTCCATGCTGTTGCAAACGTCGTCGAACTGTTCTTGCAGATGGTTGTTGTCTTGTAAACGTCCTCATCTGTTGACTCAGGGATCGAGACGTGGTTGCACGATCCGTTACAGCCATGCGGATAAGATGCCTGTCATCTCGACTGCTAGTGATACGAGGCCGTTGGGATCGAGTACGGCGTTCGGTATTACTCTCCTGAACCCACCGATTCCATATTCTGCTAACAGTCATTGGATCTCGATCAACGCGAGCAGCAATGTCGCGATACGATAAACCGCAATCGCGATAGGCTACAATCCGACCTTTATCAAAGTCGGAAACGTGATGGTACTCCTTTCTCCTCCTTACACGAGGCATCACAACAACGTTTCACCAGGCAACGCCGGTCAACTGCTGTTTGTGTATGATAAATCGGTTGGAAACTTTACTCGTGTCTGCACGTTGTAGGTGTCGCCACCGGCACCAACCTTGTGTGAATGCTCTGAAAAGCTAATCTTTTGCGTATCACAGCATCTTCTTCCTGTCGGTTAAATTTCGCGTCTGTAGCACGTCATCTTCGTGGTGTAGCAATTTTAATGGCCAGTAGTGTAATTTTGTCATTAATGTTAACACTGTTCCTATAAACTGACTAGTTCCAAATCATCTCGATACAAGAATCGTACAGACGAATTATGAAACTTGCAACTAACTAACTAATTATCTAAATAACATCTAGTGACAACATTTAGGCGGCATACACAACACATCTCCGAATTGGACTACCCTTTCTGTAGCTCAGGCAGCTCTGTACAACTTCCATTACGACTGCCGCCTGTAGGAGTGTTGGGGCCTTGTTTGTGCAGGTGTTCAACATCCTGGGACTGGGACCGGTGCCGTGGGCGATGGTGGGCGAGGTGTTCCCCTCGGAGGTGAAGGGGCTGGCCACCGCCATCGTGACGGTGGTGCTCAGCGTGAGCTCGACGGCCGTGGCGAAGCTCTTCCAGGTGGTCAGCGACCAGGTGGGCATGCACGTCGTCTTCTTCTCCTTCTCGGCGTGCGCCGCCGCCGGCCTCGCCTTCACCTACTTCTGCGTGCCCGAGACCAAGGGCCGCTCCTTCCTGGAGATCATGCGCCACTTCGAGGGAGACGCCGCCGAGTTGCCAGAATCCAGCAAGAAGCAACCTGCAGCTGTGCCGCAGCACCCGGCCCTTCATCTCTGACGTGGTAACAGGACACTAGCTCGTTGCCGCATGTTACTAGACAAACGTGCACGTCAGTAAGAATGTGACGACTTGTGTCCAGACAGTATATACTTCGTTAAACGTTGTGTTTTGTTCTGGTAACACTGAGTAGTTTTTGTGACTCTTTCTCCGTTTCAACTGTGTTGAAGATACATGTTTGACAGAGACAACTGATGCAGTTTTTCTCTTGCATTTGTGCCAGCTACAAGACGAGAATAATCCAAAACGCATGACTTTTTTAACGGCGATGATGGGCACTAAGTGCCTGAGTGAAAATGATTCTGGGACTTGACAGATGTATATTCAAACATCAGACACCGCCAGCCAGTCACATGTGTTGACGTGCACATGCTCGCTCTCTGGCTGCACAAATTTTATGTACAAATATTAAGTTAGCGATAATTGTTATTTATAAAACTACAAAATAATATATATTCAACAATGATGGTAAATATAAAATTATTTAAAATAACTGCAACATTTGTATTTTATATTATAAATGTAAATAAGATGTAATGAAGAAATATACCAAACTGCAAAACATTTAATATGATTTGTAACATCTATGTCTACATGTACATACAAACTCCACAAGCCATCCTTCGGTGCACAGTGAAGGACACTTTGCGCCACTACCAGTTTAGATTAGATTAGATTAGATTAATTATTCATTCCATAGACCCATAGAAGAGGGAATCCTCCTGG
Organism: Schistocerca nitens; assembly: GCF_023898315.1. Taxonomy (NCBI): domain Eukaryota; kingdom Metazoa; phylum Arthropoda; class Insecta; order Orthoptera; family Acrididae; genus Schistocerca; species Schistocerca nitens. Next base: position 297,095,772 of record NC_064618.1, on the reverse strand, counting down.
GTGTGGAACATGTCAGATAAACACATTACAAAAATGTAATTAGAAAAATTTGAGTTTCATTAATTTTATTGATCCTCAGTCAATAAACAGTAAAATTATGTACATGAATTAAATTTAAACTTCTAATATTTACAGGTTTAATACTTACATCTGCTTTCATTAAATCCATCATTCGGAGATTTGCGAGTTTCTTGGCTATTACAACCAAGTATTGTCAAAAATTAAAGTAAATTATTCATTTCAGTGATCCTCAGTTAAGAACAGTTAGATTATGTACAAGATTTAAAATTAAACTTCCACTATTTACAGATTTAAGACTTGCATCTGCTTTCCATACATCCTTCATTCACACAGCAGGTAGTTACTTGGTTGTTACAACCAAGTATTGTCAAAACTTAGAGTATAATAAATTTTCATTAAAATACTATATGCTTCCTTACAACTCCAATTCATCTTATCTTGTTTTCACAGTTCATAGCTGAAATGTGTGCTGGTGGCAGTATCATCATTCTGCAAACGGCATCCAATGCCGATTCCCTAAATTTTCTCAGTAGTTTGTCACGAACGAACATCTTTCCTCTACGGATACCCATATCAGTTCACAGAGCATTGCCATGATATTCATATGTTAATCGAACCTACCGGTAACAAATTTAGCAGAACGCTTTTGAACTGCTTCAGTCTCATTCTTCAATCTGTTGGGCATCCAGACACTTGAGCAGTACTTAGAAAGGATCGCACAAGTGCTCTGTATGTGGTCTCCGTTATAGAGAGCTAGCGTTTCGCAGAATTCTCCCAAAACAACGATATCGACCATTTGCCTTCCTTACTACTGAGATTACTTGCCCATTCAATTTCATATTTCTTTGCAACATTATGCCTAGACACTTAATCGTCACGGCCATTTAAAACAGCACACCGCCAATACTGTTTTCGAACAATACAGGGTTGCTTTTTCTACTCATCTGCATTAACCTACACATTTCTATATTTAGTGCAAGCTGCCACCCAACGCACCAAACAGAAATTCTGCCCAAATTATCTTGTATCCTCTTACAGTCACATGATGACGACAATTACCCACACACTAGAGCGTTATCAGCAAACAGTCACAGGTTACTGCTCACCCACACAGCAGATCGTTCATGTATATAGTGAGAAAGAGCGGCCTTGTCGCACTTCCCTGAGGCACTCCTGACGGTACACTTGTTTCTAATGAACATTCATCGTTCTGTACAATGTATTGGATTACATCACTTAAGAAGCCTTCGAACATTTCACATATCCGAAAACCTGTCTCATATGTTGGATCTTCGTTCACAGTCTGCAGTGAAGCGTTGTTTCAAATGCTTTCCAGAAACCTAGGAATTTGGAATCTGCCTGTTGTCCTTCATTCATGGTCCACAAGAGAAGAGAGCGAAGTGAGTTTCATACGAGCAGTGTTTTCTAAGTCCATCATCATTTGCGGACAGAAGCTTTTCTGTCTCAGTGTAATATGTTATATTCGAACTGAGAATTTGCACATAGGCTCTGAAGAAAACTGACGTTAAGGATATTGATCTGTAATTTTGTGAATCTGTTCTTTTACACATCAACAGAGAAATTCTGGGCAACAGTAGAGAGAGTGGTGGCCAAGGTTCCCAAAGACATGGCAGGAATTCCACAGAAAGATGACGCAAAAAGCAAAATAACTAATACACAATACCATGCCGGCCGCGGTGGCCGAGGGGTTCTAGGCGCTTCAGTCCGGAACCGCGCGACTGCTACGATCGCAGGTTCGAATCCTGCCTCGGGCATGGATGTGTGTGATGTCCTTAGGTTGGTTAGGTTTAATTAGTTATAAGTTCTAGGGGACTGATGACTTCAGATGTTAAGTCCCATAGTGCTCAGACCCATTTGAACCATTTGAACTTGTGCCATGAAAAAGAACACTAAACACCCCTGGAGGAACGCAGAGTGCGAAAAGGCACTAGAAATACGCAAACAAGCTTTTCAGGACTACAACAGTAAAAAATCCCCAGAAAACCCATGTTTTTTTCCAAGAATCAAGAAAACAGGTTGCAAAACTTATTAGGCAAACGAAGCGAAAGTACATGAAGGAGCAACTGGATGCTATAGAGACAAACTTCCTCAACCAGAATACGAGAGAATTTTACAGGACCTTCTCAAGAAAGATCTACGGGTACACACCTCAAAATTTGTGTTTCAGGAAACCAGATGGAAAACTAGCACTAACTAACCAAGAGAATTGTCAAGAACTGGCACGTTATTTCTCCGATCTCCTTAACTGCCCTAAACCTGTAACAAGATTTCCTGTACACAACTTACCTCCACCCAACCAGAATCGCTCCCACCAACCTGTGAAGAGATCAACAAACACATACTTAATCTAAAAAACAGCAGGACATCCGGTGAAGACAATATCATTACAGAACTACTAAAGAACCTTGGACCAAAGTCACTACAGGAGCTTACGAAAATAATCTCTACCATCTGGCAAACAGAAAAACTTCCTGACGACTGGAAACGTGCACTTATCCATCCCCTGCACGAGAAAGGAGATTGGACGAATGTAAACAACTACAGAGGAATCTCTCTGCTGCAAGTCACCTACAAAACTTTCTTAGCATGCTTACTCAAGAACTACTACAGTTAGCACACAAAACTGGTGAATACCGGGCAGGCTTTCGCCCGTTCGTTCATACACACAGCAAATCGTCAATCTGAAAACAATTCTAAAATACAAGGCCATCAGGAAAGCACCACTCATTTCCACCTTCATAGATTTCAAGAAAGCGTATAATTCTATTGACCGACAATCCTTGTTCAACGTCTTTGAAGAACGGGGACTCGACCCAAAAACACTACGATTAATCAGACAGACATTAGCTGACACACCATTGAAAGTGAAATTCATTGGTGAAATCTCTGAGCCCTTCATGATCAAAACTGGAGTGCGCCAAGGTGACGGATTATCCCCACTGTTATTCAACCTAGTCCTGGGTAAAGTAATGGGGGAATGGGGAAAAAGAACTGAAAACTCAAGGACACTGGAAACAACACAATTAGGAAGATGCTGGGACAAAACAGAATTATCAAACCAAGCCTTCGCAGATGACCCGGCCATACTATCATACAACGAACCAACAGCATCCAAACAAACAGAGGAACTGAAAAAAAAAAAAACGCGGAAAAAGTTGGGCTGCAAATCGCTTTCGAGAAGTCGAATTTTTCTGCTCAAAATTAAACATAACAAAATTAGACACAAAATATGGCAAAGTAAACAGAGTTGTACACTTCAAGTATCTAGATGAAATCCTGGAACCTATAGGAGGAGAAAAGATTAGATTAGCTTAATTATTCATTCAATAGACCCACAAAAGAGGGGACAGAAGACTCGATTATAAAAAATGAAGAGAGCGTTCGGCAAAACACAGAACGCATACAATAAAAATGCATGTCCATTCACTACAACACAGTAATCAAGCCTCGGATACTGTATGCAAGTGAGACGCTAACACTTCATAAGAAAAGTGACATGGAAAGCATACTGAAGGAAGAAAGGAAAATCATGACGAAAATTCTCGGCTCAAAGCTGACAGAAGAGGGATACAGATTACACTCTAGGAAAACTACAGGGAAGATGTCCAACATAACAGCAGATGCCAGAAAAAGAAGGTTGAAGTTCTATGAGCACATCATCATTAGGCTATCAGCAAAAGGACTCACGAAGAGAATTTTAACATACATACAAGGGGTCAAATCAACAATACCATGGATCACGCAAGTTAGACTGGACCTAGAAGCAGAAAAAAAGATCCCACAGAAACTGAAGACAGAAAAGTATACAGGGACAAGATACACAAGTGAAATGAGAGGTGAGAGAATGAAGTTCCAAAGAAACCAGGGACAAGGTAGACTGAATATAGAAAGAGACACCATGGAGAAAAAATGAGAGAACAGTGGAAGGTCAAAAAGAACGCTCAAATGAGGCAGAATGCTTTGCGTGATCCTACAGGGTCTCTCGATGCAAATTAATTCCCCTACTCGTTTATCCTGTTACTTGGAACTTCACACTGGATGAGAGATTCGCGATAAATGCAAGCTAAATAAGAGGCCAGTGCTCAACATTACTCTTTTTAAAATTGGGATTTCATCTGGACGTCGCGATTTATTTGTTTTCTACTCTTGCAACAACTTGAGAGTGATCGACAAAGGTGATCACTTTTTTCAAATGAAAATTGAGCAGTCTGTGCGAGTTGTAAATGCAGTTGCGACCTACAACATACTACGTGAGCATGTGATGGCGTTGGTGTACTGAGCAACGACAGTGTTAGTCAGAAGTTTTAAAAAAATACTAGACTACTAGTCAATACAACGCTTACAAAAGTAAAAGAAGAAAACCTGACCAATATCACGTTTGACTAGTCATTTTTCTGCGCTTTGAGGAAGGGTTACACTTGGTCTGTGCTATGTAAAGTTGTTCCTTTAGCAGTAACGCTTTAGGATATGGGATCTCGTTGACTTTTAGCAGAACCTCATACAAATGAAAAAATTTCTTTGATTCTTTACTATAATTTGAATTTTGGGATGTGTTTTATCCATTACTAAATCTCCCACCTGAAATATTGGTTTCTTTGCCTGCTGGTTGATTATGGACAGTCTCTGCTCGGTATTTTTGATCAAGGAATCGTGCACTAGATCACTTTGTATGAAATTTGATCACCTTCACTAGGTGGCGAAGGAGTTAATAAAAATAGTGGTTCAGCTATTACCTTTTCGCTTACTATCTCTAGAGGAGCAAGTTCCGTACTCAGCTGAAGCAGTAAATTCTAAAGCTTCTGGAACTCAGGCTTTAAGCTGACCAACTTAGAATGTTTAGAGGAACAATGTTTTACAGAGACAGCCTGATTCTTTCACCACACATCAGGCCTGATTCCCATGGGGCTGATACTTGGATATGAGTATGTGGTGAGTATGTGTAGACGTAACGTCTCTTAAAAATGGTTACTTAAATGTGTACTGCTATAATCAGATAACAAACTTTTAGGTACTTGACAATGAAGGAAGAAATCACGGGTTAAACACTGAACTACTCCCTACGCAGTGGCCCTCGTGAATGTGTACAATTTCACATGTTTAGAATGGCATCCTAGAATAACAAGCACATAAGTAACATCTCCTAGGCTGCGAGGAAGTGCACCAAAATAATCCACTGCAATGAAATCGCACAATCCTTTTGGAATAATGATGTAATATTTATATCCAATAAGAGGGGTCAAATCCTTCACTCTCTGACACATTTGATAGATTCTCAGTATTTACCTTAATATTTTTGTCATGTTGTTGTTGTTGTAGCCATCAGTCCTGAGATTTGTTTGATGCAGCACTCCATGCTACTCTATTCTGTGAAAGCTTCTTCATCTCCCAGTACCTACTGCAGCCTACATCCTTCTGAATCTGCTTAGTGTATTCATCTCTTGGTCACCCTCTATGATTTTTACCCTCCACGCTGCCCTCCAATACTAAATTGGTGATCCCTCGATGTCTCAGAACATGTCCTACCAACCGATCCCTTCTTCTAACCAAGTTGTGCCACAAGCTCCTCTTCTCCCCAATTCTATTCAATACCTCCTCATTAGTTATGTGATCAACCCATCTAATCTTCAGTATTCTTCTGTAGCACCACATTTCGAAAGCTTCTATTCTCTTCTTGTCTAAGCTATTTATCGTCCACGTTTCACTTCCATACATGGCTACACTCCATACAAATACTTTCAGAAACGACTTCTTGACATTTAAATCTATACTCGATGTTAAGAAATTTTTCTTCTTCAGAAACGCTTTCCTTGCCATTGCCAGTCTACATTTTATATCCTCTCTACTTCGACCATCATCAGTTATTTTGCTCCCCAAATAGCAAAACTTCTTTACTACTTTAAGTGTCTCATTTCCTAATCTTATTGCCTCAGCATCACCCGATTTAATTCGACTACATTCCATTATCCTCGTTTTGCTTTTGTTGATGTTCATCTTATACCCTCCTTTCAAGACACTGTCCATTCCGTTCAACTGCTCATCCAAGTCCTTTGCTGTCTCTGACAGAATTACAATGTCATCGACGAACCTCAAAGTTTTTATTTCTTCTCCATGGATTTCTAAAATAATATTTCCTTACATAACAGATACATTTTCTAATCCAAAAATGGCCACAGTCTTCATGTATATATGTATTTGTGTATGTACGTGTGTAACGAATCCTTTGACTATTGTGTAACGCGTACAGATTTTCCATGATCTTTCTAGATTGGAAATTTTGGAAGGAAGCCCATCTTTATACATTACCCATTATTGTGATAGATTGTTAATTTCTCTATCTACCCTTAGTGTCTGATTATTTTTTCTAACAGTGGATCATTGATCTGTTCAGATTTTATAGCTTCAGCAATGTGCCTAACTCCCTGACAATGACCTCCAGTATTTAAAAAGTAGATATGATATTCAGCTCCTAGTCCTTTGTTGGTATGTCTATGTGAAACCTACAGAAGGCATCAGAAAGAACACTCTGTAAACATTTTATATAGTGCACTTCAAATTCAAACTCTCGAAGACATAGTACACATCACATTAATCTATGACGCAGAAAAAATAATGTTTGATGATCCATGTAAACTATTGTTTTCCTTCCTGTTCGCAGAAAGCAAAATCTTTGAAATCAGCATACCACAACAAGGGATTCCTTTTCCGTGACGTAATAGTTCCTCTCATGTTTGTTTAGAACACGGCTTTTGAAAGCAACTGACTGGTGTCAGCATTCCTCATTATTTAATTGCTCCTGAAAAAAAAATCTGAAGCGTCTGTTGCCATCATGACCGCTTACTTAGGATGGAACAAGATTGTTGCATTTATTAAATCTCTCTTCATACTATTAAAATGTTTTCTTTCCCCCAGTGCAGCACTGATTTCTGTTTGAGTAAGTCTAAACCCCAAACGCAAAACTCCGTCCAAAAAGGCTTCGGAAGACCGATCGGTACCGACCGGCCGCTGTTTCATCCTTAGCCGATAGGCGTCACTGGATTAGGATATGGAGGGTCGTGCGGTCAGCATACCGCTCTCCTGGCCGTTGTCAGTATGAGTAAGTCTAGTCATACAATATTGGTCAAGTTGGTTCCCAGTAAAAATCGCCTACAAATTCCTACTGTTCCCAAAAATTACTGTTCCTTCTTCCTTAGACTAAGACACTGGGAAACTGCTTCTACATTAGATGTGTTTGGTTTAGCCCCTCTACTATCTGCAATATGACCTAGAAATTTCACTTACATCCTTCCGAAAAGGAATTGGACAGCTTAATTGTGATTCCCTTCTCTTTCATCTGCATAAATACTTTCTTTAATACCGATATATCTCATTCCAGGTCAGATTTATTATTAAAACATTGACACAAAGAACCTGTTTCTGTAATAGCTGTTCCTCAAGAGCCAAGTCTAATTCTCGAAAGAAAACAGCAAACATAATATTTAAACCAATAGCCAATATGTTGAATTTAGTAGCACCTTCCTTTAAAAAGGAGCACCATATACTTTCTGGAATCTGGATGCAAAGGCACCTGCAAGTAGCCATCTGTGACGTTCATATTACTAATATTTTTTGCCCCATCCAGTTAAATTAATTTTTTTCCACAGGAACAGGTTGATCTCTCTCCATTTCGATTATTTGGTTTTTTGCCCTATCATCCAGAACCAAACGTAAACCCACTCATGGTTTCTTTACAGCTAACAGTGGATTATTAAGAGTACTTTGTGATCTTTCAGTAATCCCGTGATACATCATCTTCGTTATTTCTCTCTCAGCTACTTCGTTTAACGCTAATGGTATAGCATAGGGATTTTTACAGAAAGCTTCTGTGTTCTTGATTTTGAACTCCAGGTCCTTCAGAGATAATAGTGCTGAATTATAACAACAATTCATCACTTAACACTTCCGGGCTGAGATGCCATGGTCCACTTAGATGATGAGATTGAACACCTTAGAGCGACCTTCAAGAAGAATGGGTATTCCAACAGAGAGACAGATCGTGCACTACGCCCTAGACTGACAACCAGGACAGAAGAGGATCGATACCAACCCAAGGGGAGAGTGTTCTTACCATTCATCAGTAAGGTCACTGATCGCATTGGAAAATTTTTAAGCAGGTACGATGTGGAAACTGTTTTCAGACCCACCACGAAAATAAAAGAACGTTTAAGATCCGCAAAAGATAAACGACATCCCCTAGCTACACCAGGTGTCTATAAAATTCCGTGCAATTGTGGAAAAGTCTATATAGGCACAACAAAAAGAAGCGTCAACACCTGTCTGGGTGAACATAAAAGGAACTGTCGCCTCGGACATATTGATAAATCGGCTGTAGCGGAACATGTGTTTCAGGAAGGTGATCATGAAATAAAGTTTAGTGAGACGACTGTCATAGCAAAGACGTCGCATTATTATGCGCGAATGTACAGAGAGGCCATTGAGATTGCCAAACACTGCAATAATTTTAATAGAAAAGATAAAAACATTAAGCTGGATAAGATATGGATGTCGACATTGCAGCAACAGCGTGACAATCGATTAACTTCAATTTAGAAAGTTGGCAATATCAGAGATGACAGCACAGGCGACGTCACGTGATTGACAGCGGCGCCCTCTGGATGGCTTATATATACGGCGCTCACTCGTGCTCTCCTTGCAGTTCGCCGATTGTCTTCCACAGTCGAAGGCGAAACGTCAGGGGAGAGTCTTATGTATGGACCACGAAATCTCAGCCCGGAAGTGTTAAGTGATTGCAACACTTGCCGTGAAAGCCTTCATTCTATGATATAATAACAATTAATTCATTCCTTCCCTCCTTGTTTAATCAACTATTCTCACTGCACTTGTTTACTGTATCTTGCTCGATATTATTGACAGGATAGTTTATGTAACTCAAATTACTGTTTCCGAAAGTAAATTCGCTGAAATAGCTAAATAGCTACCTGTACTTGTGTACATGGAGTAACCTGTTCCCCTTCTTCTGAATACATAAACGAAACAATCATGTCTTTATCATTGTTTTGTAAGCTCACAGAAAGATTCTTAAAATCTAACAAAGCTTTGTGTCTTCAAAGACAATTGATACCTAATAAAAGCGAATTATTTAAATTATAACATCACATATTGAGTCTAGAATAATGTTCACCCACATGTCATAAACCATTCCTTTACTTAAGGGCTTCCTTGATTGTTTTTAGTTAACAATTTTTTCTGTAAGCTCCTTCTACCATAATATCCTATAAAGTTTATATCTATAGGCTGACCGTTATTCTTAGTTTGCTGTTCCAGAGATTGTCCCTTATCTCGTGACGCTATTGATTGCCTGACGTCTCAATAAACACTTCTCCTAATGATTGTGGATTTCCTATTACGATGTGATTCCCTGTATCTTACCGCATTTTCTAACCGTTCCTGATGTCTCCTTTTACCCGAGTTTCAGGATTCTGTCTTTTAAACTGACAATATCGGCTGGTCTCATTGTTTTCCTGCTCTGTTCTGAATTACTTTTTTTGCCACATTCTTCTCTATTGTTCCTAAACCTATGATCTTTCCGTAGTTTACTCAAGATATTGCCCTAGGCAGCTACGTGTAGCAATAGCCTTTGACCATTCTCTCCCAATCATTCTTTCTCTAACATACACGGGCATTCTACTACTATGTACCCCAGTAAGCCGAATTCCACTAATAAGCTCGTCTAGAAACTTTCTTCGATTAGAGCGCCACAAAAAATATTTTGCAAATTCTCCCCATCTTTTAGTATAAGCGAAGTGATCTGCCCTAATTCTGCAGTTAGCTTCTGTTGTTCGCCTTCTGATCAGCGTTTATCTTCAAATTGCTGTGAGAAATCTGCCCAGTTTTGGAAGTCCAGTTTGTGAAGGACAGTTCATCCTGCGGTTTCAGCCTCTGATTGCCCTATCACAAACTGGATCATCCTTCTGTCTTCTCGTGTAGTAGGTACAGCTTCCTTAAAGATTCTCAAAAATATAATCGGATGTAGCTCCACTTCTGGCTTGAAACTTGGGAAGTGACGTGCCGTATGACTATTGTTTCCTCTTTCTGCCATTCAACTCAGTGAATGTGGTTTATTTTCACTAGTATCGAGGAAACACCGTGAAGTGTCTGTATTCGTTCTGTGTTACAGTGGTTACCCCATACTATCTGGAAAATCTAATACAGTTTTATTCCCTCTATGCTCATTTTCACTACTTCTGTCCGTAATACGTGGCCTCTTTTGCGTAGAAGACTTGGAGACTGCTTCCATACTTCTTGCAAACGGCCCTCTTCACTTTCTAAATGTCCTAAATGCAGATTTTACCACTCCATGATCTTCCCCACAATATGAATATCCTTACAATGGGCTGAAGGCACTTAACGCATTGAAGTTTTCTTGCATGTCAGATTTTAAATTTTCTAACTCTTTATATCCCTCTTCGGCAAGATTAAATATCACTACACATTAAATATTCTGTTTTTCCGATCTCCCTCCGACACCTGACGATACTTCGTTGATGAATTCTAAAAACTCTTTACGAACCAGATCAGTCTGATCATTAATCTCTTTTGTTGCTATAACGTTGCTTTTCGTCAATTTCATCTTTTTTTGTTTTTTAAATTCCTTATCCGTTCGCTTAATGTTAATATACGTTGCTTCATTTGAGCCTTTTCCTCTCTTGATTTACAAATACTCATTTCTAATTGTGAATGCGCATTTGCAACCTGAATACTTAGACTATCTACCTGTTGATTCAATTCCGTTTTTATATTCTTAAACCGAGAAGGTGGACTCACATTTTGGAGAATGACAGTTCAGATCTCCTCCTGACATTCAGATTTAGGTTTTCCATGTTTTTCCAAAATCGTTCCAGGCAAATGTTGGGATATTTGCTTTGAAAAGGGCGCGGCCGATTTCCTTCCCCCACCTTTTCGTAATCCGAGCTTGTGCTCCGTCACTGATGTCTGCGCTGTCGATGGGACTTCCCTCTTCCAGGAGTCTCAACCTGTGTACTTAGACTATTAACGTGTGTGTTTACATTAATTAACCGTGTATTCGAATTGTTTGTCTAGCGTTGCTTTTCGGACCCACAAGGATGTGCACTCTTCATCAAATCTCTGCTCAAAGTTGGTAGATAATTGTAGTTCAGATTTTTTATGATACAAAATTCCCACAATAGCTTGCTAAACACACGCGACTAAATCTAAACTAGACTCCGTCCTAACAGGCCCTGGAAGGCCCAACGGTACTGACCGGCTGCCGTATCATCCTCAACACACAGGCGTCACTGGATGTGGATATGTAGGGGCATGTGGTCCGCACACCGCTCTCCCCGCCGTATGTCGGTTTACGAGACCGGAGCCGCTACTTCTCAGTCAAGTAGCTCCTCAGTTTGCATCACAAGGGCTGAGTGCACCTCACTTGCCAACAGCGCTCGGCAGACTGGGTGGTCACCTGTCCAAGTGCTAGCCCAGCGTGTTAGCGCTTAACTTAAACGCACACGACACTCCGCCTTATAGCTTTCACACAGCACTGTACAGCCGTTTCACTGCCAAAAAGAATTGAACTCACCGGAAAAATTAATTGTAGATGTTGGCTGGAGCGTGGTGTAGATCTCCACCCTCAGACAGCAGCGCTCGGCTGCCGCCACCAGGTCGCGATGTGTCGTCCTCGTCTGCGTCGTGATTGTCAGCAACACGCGTCATCAGCTGTCTGGCCCAGAAAACAGCAGCATGCTGCTCAGCTCGCCCTCCTATCTTTCTAAAGTCGTGGGAGGTTCAGGAGATTCTTCCGCACACGCTCCCAATGAACTCGGAGCCCTCTTCAATGCATTTACAATCTCTTTTAGTCTATCTGATGTCCCACGTACGCTTCGCCAGGCGTGGTGTTACATTTCTGGTCCTAAGAAGTGAATTTAGGCTGGTTGACACTTAGGTAATCTCTTTGACCATGCTTGGATTTCATATAACCAGAGAGTAAGCTACATCAAATCATCGAAGTGTAACACTGAATTATTTCTTTGATAGACTGCAGAGCCTTGTATCAGAAAGAGATTTGATGGGTTAAAAAATCATTTAATTGTTTTATCGAAAACTGCAGTTTTCACGCTAATCAGTCAAAGTTTCTGTATATTGGTGAAATTCGTACCCACATTCAGTTATTTCAGACTGTGTTCGCAACCTCGAATTTTGAGGGGGAGTCAAATTAAAACCGATACTCGCCACAACGGGATCGTTCAAAAGAAGTCACCACACGAGTTAAGACATTTATCCCACTGTTGGAAAAGATGATCAATTCCTCTTTCGTAGAACACGATCAGCCGCTGACGGATCCACAAACGCACTCACTCTTGCACTTCCTTGTCCGACTGGAACCGAGGTACGCGCATATCTTTCTTCAGATTGCCAAAGTTGTGGAAAACACACGGAGAAAGGTCCGGGCTGTAAGGAGGATGTTGCGGTGTTTCCCAAAGAAATCGCTGAAGCATAGCCTTCGTCCATTGGGCGGTGTGGGGGCTGGTGTTGTCGCGAAGCAGGGTGATTTTTCCCGACTGCACCCTGAACATTTAGAATTTATGATGTATCGCAATTTCCACTACTTTTTTTTTTTATAACACCGCGCTTTGATTGTGGTTAAAGATTTGAGGAACTAGACGAGCAGAAGGCAGTCAAAGAACAAGGTATCATGACCTTACCGGAACTTGGTTGAACAACTTTGGATTTCTTTGGCGGCGGAGATGTGGGATGTTTCCACTATTGGTTTTGCCGTCGGACGGAATCGTCCGTTGCACGGTAACGCCCGCCCGTCCCCACACTGTCCGTTGGACAAAGGCTACACTTCAGCGATTTGGTTGGCAAACACTGCAACATCATCCGTACAGTCTCGATCTTTCAACATGTGATTCTCGCATCTTTGACAGCCTGAAGAAGGACATGCGTGGTTGGGTGCAGTAGTGGATCCGTCAGCGGCTGACCATGTTCTACCGAATAGCACTTGATCAGCTCGTTTCCCAGTGGGATAAATGTCTTAACGCATGTGGTGAGTAATTTGGAATGGAGCCATTGCATGGTCCCGTTGTGGTGGCTGTTCGGTTTTCATTTGACTGCCCCTCATATTTGAAAAACTTCGGAATTATTCTGCCACTTAAATAGAAATACATATGTACACAGCACTGATCCGTTATTAAATCTTCTTCTGAAACTAAATTGACTTCTTCATTCCATAAACAAATACAATGTGAAATTAACTTTCAACTCGAAATACTACATATGACTTTACTTGCATACAGCAGCAGACTGATTCTTGGAACATTAGAATTCACTGCAGACACATTTGGTTATCTTCTTTTATTTTTAATTTACTATAGCACCGATCAATGAGAATTGAAAACAGAGTTTCAAGACAGTCGCCAGCAGGTTTTTCTCGCTATCTCTACCTGTCACCTCAGTTGTGGCAGTGGACAGTACAGCATCTCTGGCCACAGCGGAGCCGACTGACTGTCGGTGCATTATGTAGCCCTTGATCTGAACATGAAACAAAAGAAAACAAACATTCATGCAATAAAAACTGTAAAGGATACGGATAAAGCATATATATTTAACTTAATTGGCTTGATATGTATTAAACTTATTTACGTCGCCTCCATGCCTGTATTCAAAAAGGCGGTAACAACTGCAGTGTGACAACTTTCGATACTTTGTACACCATACATTCTCACTTTTGAGCAGAACTATATGTATATTCTTATTAGAGCACTGCTTATTTTCAGTTCCAAGACATTAAACAAGAAAGTACAAGATCTCCTACTGAAAGAAGTGGGATGCACACAATCACGTGATATTTATTAGGGGATTATACATTCCACAATCTAGAAAGTAGTTTGGATGAATCAATAAATAAATACTGAACTGTGATCGAGTAAGACAGTCACTTAGAAATAAATCTAGCAATTTGTTGGTCTGTGTTCCCTGGAATGTTCACAAAATTAAAAAACACAAAAAGTGAATTTGGAGACAACAGGACACGAACCAACTACATTGGATGTCATAACTTTGCGCTTGTATGCAGCTACAATTCACTTCTGTGCATGTTTATCTGTGCCTTTGATGTTACAAAATCTTGAAGGCTTTAACTGTCATATGTGATCAACTGACATCTAATTGTGACAAATCGTACTAAAAATGATGCATTTTTGATAAAACTTCACCGCACAGTTGCCTTGAAACGGCATATTTTCAAAATGCGCAATTTATAATATGAAAACTACCAAATACAAAAATTATTTAAATTGAATACGTTTTCCGTTATTTCATTTCAAAAAAATCACATAAGAAAAGACGTTTTTTTGAGACATCCTCAATGTGCTTTGAAACGGCATATATTCGTAGATCGTAAGTGTAATATGAAATCCGCCAAATACGGGCTTCAACTGGAAACGACGTGACCCAATATGGGGTCTCACAAGTTCTGCTCGTGACGTAGAATGCGCTGTTGGACCTAATTGGTCACATTCCTCTCACCAAAGCAAAAATCTGACTTGTCTTATTTAGTCTTTCGAGGTTCAGAATGCTGTGGAACGTGAATTTTTACGTTGTGACGTCACAGAACTCGACCAGCTCCTCGTTTAAGAACGCTTTCATTTCTCGTGTGTGGACGGGTAACTAGCGTTAGCACAAAATGACAGAGTTGCCGGGAATCACCAGCAGGGACCACTGACAATCAGCGGTCACGTGGCTGTTGACGTCAGCTGCCTGGCGCATCGCCCGGGTACTTCCCCAACTTCCTCAGTAAAGACATACACGAAACCTGTCGGTGAACTTTTGTAGCTGAGGTGCGACCGGGAAGGGAAAACTCGCTTTCGGGTCCAAGTGCGCCATTGCGCTCTGCCCTGCGTCAAGCATACACGCCACACACATCTGATCCAGAGTAATTATACTGCAAATGGCCGGCAGGCGCCCCTCATAGAAAGAATTGCATGTGTGTGCTGTGTGGCATCCCCAACATCTTTTATAGAAAGACTTCAGTGCAGGCACTTGCTGGCGATACTGGTGCCTATGATAACTTGTCTCTTTGTTGCATTTCGCTGTTGTTATTCGCTCTAATCTTATATTTATGTAAAGAATATTGACAGCTTTGGTCAGCTATGTGTGTGAAGGTGACTGATACGCACATCGAAGATATGTTGCTTCAAGCACAGACGAAGAATAAGGGCTGGCTTCCACATAGGGTACCGCATTCAGATTTCGTTTCGATTGTGGCCCGACGGTGTCGTGAAGCACGGGATCGCGACAGAACTCGTCCTACTCACTTTGCAGAGGCGTCAAGTACCTCGTTTCCACATAGCCTGCTGTGTCGCTGCTGTGTCCATGCCGTGCGCCTGTCACGCTGTAGGCTATTTGTCTGGAGAGCTATTCCACACAGATGACAGGTGAAATGAAATGTCGTGTGGCTAAGGCCTCCTGTCGGGTAGACCGTTCGCCTGGTGCAGGTCTTTCGATTTGACGCCACTTCGGCGACCTGCGCGTCGATGGTGATGAAATGAAGATGATTAGGACAACACAACACCCAGTCCCTGAGCGGAGAAAATCTCCGACCCAGCCGGGAATCGAACCCGGGACCTTAGGATTGACATTCCGTCACGCTGACCACTCAGCTACCGGGGCCGGACAGATGACAGGTGAGCAGTGGGAACACAGTACGTCAAATGGAAACTACAACAAGGCGCAGGTACCTCGCCTGTTTTGGTGCTCGTTCAGTATTCGACTTTGCCGTAACTGGTACCATCTGTCTCGAACGCACGGTCCTGATTGACCTCACACTAGCCTCAGTATGTTTTTCACAAACGTGGACGAGGAGCTTGTAATAGTTACTCATCAGCCTCACTAACGTTCTTTGTAAGCTGCTAGAACGTATGGTGTGTCGGCGGTTGTGTTGAGTCTTGGAGTCACGTGGCCTCCTGGCTCCATGCCAGAGCGGTTTCTGTCAGGGTCGCTCTACCACTGATAATCTTGTGTCCCTCGATTCTGCCATCCGAACAACCTTTCCCAGACGCCAACACCTTGATGCCGTCGTTTTTGACTTATGAAAAGCTTGCGACACGACCTGGCGACATCAAATCCTTACCCCATTGTATGAGTGGGTCTCAGAGGCCCGCTCCCGATTATTATCCAAAATTTCCTGTCGCTCCGTACTTTTCGTGTCCAGGTTGGTGCCTCCCATAGTTCCCCCCCCCCCCCCCCCCATATCCAGGAGAATGGAGTCCCGCAGGGCTCTGAATTGAGTGTATCTCTATTTTTAGTGGCCATTAATGGTCTAGCAGCAGCTGTAGGGCCGTCCATCTCACCTTCTCTGTATGCAGACGACTTCTGCATTTCGTACTGGTGTTGCTGAGTGGTGACTACAGTGAGCCATCCACAAGGCGCAGTCATGGGTTCTAGCCCACGGCTTCCAGTTTTCAGCCGCTAATTAGTGTGTTATGCACTTCTGTCAGCTTAGTACCATTCATCCAGAACCAGAACTTTAACTTAATGACGATCTACTCACTGTAGTCGAGACACATCGATTCTAGGACTGGTTTTCGACGCCCGATTGACTTGGCTTCCTCACCTTCATCAGTACCTCAATGCCCTCTGTTGCCTTAGCAACACCAACTGTGGGCTGATCGCTCTACGCTGCTGCAGCTCTACAGAGCCCTTGTGCAATACCGCCTTGACTATAGGAGTCTGGTTTATGGTTCGGCGGCGCCCTCAGCGTTGCCTTTTCTCGACCCAGTACAACCAAAGTGGCGTTCGGCTAGTGACGGGTGCTTTTAGGAGAGTCCGGTGACCAGCGTCCTGGTGGAGGCTGGAGTCCCTCCATTGGACGTTAGGCTTGCGCAACTGCTCGCCAGTTATGTTGCACACGTTCGAAGTTCTCCTGCGCATCCGAATTATCGTCTCCTTTCCCCACCCACGGTGGCTCATCTCCCACATCGGCGGCCCAGGTCAGGGCTCATGTTTGCGGTTCGCGTCTGATCCCTTCTAGCTGAACTGGATTCCTTCCGTTTACCACCTCCCAACCAGGTCCATCCGCATACCCCTTCATGGTGTACACCCAGGCTGGAGATTCGTCTGGACCTTTCGCATGCCCCTAAGGACTCAGTTACTCCCGTGGCTCTCCGCTGTCACTTCCTCTCGATTCTTGACGTGCTCCGGGGCTCTGAAGTGGTTTACACCGACGGCTCGATGGCTGATGGCCATGCTCTCTTCGCCTACGTCCACAGAGGCCATATTGAACAGCATTCCTTGCCCGATGGCTGCAGTGTATTCACTGCAGAGCTGGAGGCCATATCACGTGCACTTCAGTATGTCCGTTCATGCCCTGGGGAGTCGTTTCTTCTGCGTAATGACTCCTTGAGTAGCCTACAAGCTATCGACCTGTGCTACCCTCACAATCCTTTGGTAGCGACCATCCAGGAGTCCATCTACGCCCTGGAACGATCCACTCGTTCCATAGTGTTTGTGTGGACCCTAGGCCACGTCGGAATCCCAGGAAATGAACTTGCCGACAGGCTGGCGAAACAGTCTAGACGGAAACTGCTTCTGGAGATCGGCATCCCTGTAACTGACCTGCGATCATTATTACGCCGCCAGGTTTTTCAGCTTTGGGAGACGGAATGGTATAATCTCAGTAAGCACAACAAACTGCGTGCCATTAAGGAGACTGCGAATGTGTGGACGTCCTCTATGCGGGCCTCTCGCAGGGACTGTGGTTCTCTGCCGGCTCCGCTCTAGCCATGCTTGGGCGACCCACGGCGACCTCCTTCGCCATGAAGACCCGCCTCAGTGTCGGTGCGGTGTCCGGTTGACAGTGGCCCATATTCTGGTGCACTGTCCTACTTTGACAGTCCTGCGACGAAATCTTAGGTTACCGGGTCCTTAGCCGCTAATTTTAACTGACAACGCCTCGTTGGCCGATCTAGTTTTACGTTATATTCGTGAGGGTGGGTTTTATCATTTGATCTAAGTTTTAGCGCATGTCCCTTGTCCCTGTGTGTCCTCCACCCTAGTGCTTTCAGGGTGGACGTTTTAATGTGTTGCAGAGTGACTGGCTTCTCCTTTTCATTCTCATGGTCAGCCAGCCGTGGTAACCTGCTTTCTTGTTTTAATCTCTTCTCCCTGTTTCTTGCGTTTCTGTGGTTTTCTTGTTCCCTTTTGTCAATTTAAGTGTTAGTTGCTCTTCCATCGTTGTTGTGGTTTTTCCTTTCATTCCGTTTTGTGTTGTAAGTAAGCCTCCTTTGTTTTATACTCACCCTTGTGGCATTGCTTTATGCGGAACGAGGGACCGATGACCTCGTTGTTTTGTCCTTGCCCCCCACACCACTCTTTTAAACCAACCAATCAACCAATACTTGCTGAGAACTCTTGCCAAAGACAATGTACAAGGGACATAGGTGAGAAATGGTTCAAATGGCTCTGAGCACAATGGGACTTAACTTCTGAAGTCATCAGTACCTTAGAACTTAGAACTACTTGCACCTAACTAACCTAAGGATATCACACACATCCATGCCCGAGGCAGGATTCGAACCTGCGACCGTAGCGGTCGCGCGGTTCCAGACTGTAGCGTCTAGAACCGCTCGGCCACATCGGCTGGCTCGGTGAGAAGCTTAACAACTCCAGTAACTATAGTTTTTGTTTTCCTGTTCGTGTAACCTTCTGTTGTACTTGTTGAAGGTAACAGTGACGATATTTTTCACATTTAGCTACAATTTTGCTTACTTATAAGTGATGAATGCAGAAGCAAATGGGCACTCTGTGGCCGTATTTTATTCCAGCTCATGCTCGACACAAAACCACATCACCACATCCGACCAGGCTGCAAAGAAGATGAAGAAATGGAAGCTGGAAGACGAAAAGCAGTTTTTAATTCCGTTTCTTGAAAACTGTGAAATTTTACCAACGTGCACACTTCCCTAGATGATGACATAAATGAATAAGAGGTTGAGGAAGGTCCATCCTCGGTGGATCGCAATACTTCCTCTCCTGCAAGTTCTACAACATTAAGGTATGCTGGCCAGATAAACAGAAGCCAAGGACTTTAGATTTCGCTTGGAAGCGTGATAACGATCTGAAAACTGCACTGACTGATTTTGTAATAGCTCTCCAGCGGCTGCCTCAGTTGGCTGCGGTATTTCAACAGGCGACAGAAGCTTCCAGATGAGCTTGCAGATGAAAATGATGATGCGATAAACTGATGCAGAGGATATTCCATAACTGAAGCTCATAGAAACTTGAGAATCCATAGCAACAAGGTATCCACAAAACAATAAATCGAAACGAATGAATATAGTGAACAGAATAATGATCAATCAATGATAAACGCGTAAATAAATAATTATTATGTACAAAATTAATTGTAAGTGCAACTTGACCTTCTTACCTTGGTGTTACAGCCTGCCTTTCCTCAGCTGAAAGACCCTTTCCCCAATTCGTGTGATGTTTTTCTAAAGCTCAAGTAGAGGGCCTTCAATAAATTCTTCATTCTAAAATACTTTACGATTTTTATAGGATCATCAACGAGCCTGTTCAGTATCGTGTAGAATTCTCCCTCATCTTCTCTAGTTCTCAATAGAGGGCGAACGCAGTAAAGACGCTTCTTTCTTTACTACCTTGTTCTCTTCTCAACAAAACTAAATAAATCCCGGGAGCCACAACAACATCCACATCTATTTGCTCCATTGGTGACTGAACACAGCTTTCACATAGTATGTGACGTGGGATGTACGTGAGGCGACACGGCAGGCGCACAGTCGAAGCACAGTCGGAACACGGTGCCCTATGTACGTAGAAACCGCTCCTACCCCGGCAACCGAATCGAACACCCGACGTTGCAGGAACTAACTCGATCACGTGACGGGGCACAGCCACGACCCAGTCCAAACTAGCATTCCTTGTCACTCTACACTGCGAGTACGGGTGGCGATCGCGCAAAATGTCTTTATGAGAAGTCGCGATTATATACTGTCAGCGTCATCAAATTTACTGACATTGAGGAGGAGAACGCGGTGACAGTGCTGACAGAAGTGGCGGAACATACAAGCAATTGTTGACAGGCACAAGTCGAGTCGGTGGTGCTGAAATTACGGAGACGGGGGTGGGAGGGGGACACGACGTCGAGCGGGGTTCAGTTATCTGTCGCAAAGCAGAAGCGAAATGCACACAATAAACGTTTCATTGACGACATTGATAATACGGCCTTTGTTACTATCAGGAATTTCTGCGATGTTAAAAACAGTACATGGGATGTTCCCAGAATGAGATTTTCACTCTGCAGCGGAGTGTGCGCTGATATGAAACTTCCTGGCAGATTAAAACTGTGTGCCGGACCGAGACTCGAACTCGGGACCTTTGCCTTTCTCGGGCAAATGCTCTACCATCTAAATTTATTTATTTATTTTTTGATCGTTGGATTTGGTATTTGCGGACGTCATATGACATCTATTAAAGATTGTTTGTTGATCCTTCCACTCAGTGTTTTTATTACAGAGGCCAACCAGCTCTCTGACCGAACACGCTGAGCTACCGTGCCAGCCCAAGTGAGCTACCCAAGCACGACTCACGCCCCGTCCTCACAGCTTTACTTCCGCCAGTACCTTGTCTCCTACCTTCCAAACTTTACAGAAGCTCTCCTGCGAACCATGTTTCAGTAAAGTTTGGAAGGTAGGAGACCTGGCGGAAGTAAAGCTGTGAGGACGGGGCGTGAGTCGTGCTTGGGTAGCTCACTTGGTAGAGCATTTGCCGGCGAAAGGCAAAGGTCCCGAGTTCGAGTCACGGTTCGGCACACAGCTTTAATCTGCCAGGAAGTTTCAGTACATGGGATGTCTTATCAAAATGTTAACAGCTTTTCTTTCACAGGATAGCAAAGAACGAGAGGACACACTTGCAAAATGGATGTTCTACTGTAAACTTTCACGGAACATGAAGTATTAGAATTAAAACGGCCATTGATTAATTTAGACATAATGTCCATTCATATTCATTTCTCTAAAATACACTGAAGCGCCTAAAAAAGAAAAAAACTGGTATAGGCATGCGTATTCAAATACAGAGATGTGAACAGGCAGAATACAGCGCTGCTGTCCGTAACGCCTATATAAGACAACAAGTAACTGACGACGTTGTTAGATCTGTTAATGCTGCTACAATGGCAGGTGATCTAAAGGTGAGTATGAACGTGGTGTTATGGTCGGTGCACGAGCGATGGGACACAGCATGTCCGAGGCAGCGATGAAGTGGGGATTTTCCGGGGACTGATGACCTCAGAAGTAAAGTCCCATAGTGCTCAGAGCCACTTTTGAGGATTTTCCCGTACAATCATTTCACGAGTGTACGTTGAATATCAGAAGTCCGGTAAAACATCATATCTCCGACATCGCAGCGGGCGGAAAAAGATCCTGCAAGAACGGGATCAACGACGACTGTAGATAATCGTTCAACGTGGCAGAAGTGCAACCCTTCTGCAAATTGCTGCGGATTTCAATGCTGGGCCATCAACAAGTATCAGCGTGCGAACCATTCAACGGAACATCATCGATACGCACAAGACAAAACTCGCCTGGGCCTGTCAATACCGACATTGGACTGTTCGTGACTGGTAATATGTCGCATGGCCGGACGAGTCTCATTTCAAATTGTAACGAGCAGATGGACGTGTACGGGTATGGAGACAACCTCAGGAATCCATGGACCCTGTACATCAGCAGGAGACTATTCAAGCTGGTGGAGGTTCTGTAATGGTGTGGGGCACGTGCAGATGGTGTGATATGGGACGCCTAATACGTCTAGATACGACTGTGACAGGTGACACGTACGTAAGCATCCTGATCACCTGCTTCCATTCATGTCCATCGCGCTTTTCGACGGACTTGGGCAATTCCAGCAGGACAATGCGACACCCCACACTTCCAGAATTGCTACAGAGTGGCCCCGGGAGCAACGTTCTGAGTTTAAACACTTCCGCTGGCCATCTAACTCTCCAGACATGAACATTATTTAACATATTTTGATTGCCTTGCGAAGCGCTGTTCATAAGAGATCTCCACCACTTGCAATCTTACGGATTTACGGACAGCTCTGGAGGATTCATGGTGTCAGTTCCCTCCAGCACTACTTCAGACATTAGTCGATTCCATGCCATGTCGTGTTGCGGCACTTCTGCGTGCTCGCGGGGACCGTACACGATATTAGGCAGGTGTACCTGTTTCTTTGGCTCTTCAGTGTAAGTGGCAAAATAATCTGCAAGAAGTATTGTCGAACAAAAATATCAGTCAACATTTCTTTGCTGTGCTTGCTTGCTTCTATCCATGCTAATATTATAATGCGAATCTGCTCTGCCCTTTACGTTTTCACGGCTAAACCGCTCGACCGATTTTGATGAAGTTTGGCATGGAGATAGCTTGAACCACGAGGAAAAACTTAGACTGCTAAAAGAAAAATCAGAAGGTGGAGTATGGAATGAAACAACATTTTTACATCATGTCGGCGACTCGGTGTGTTGACACATTATTCCGTCACAGTTCCAATCCAATGTTTATTCGTGCGCGCGGTGTCTGGATTTTAAAAAGAACTGATACACCGCCTGGCGAAGCTGGACACATTCTACGACGATATATTTTGGAGATACGATAATAAAATCTGGGGGTAGTTATTACGTCAGGAAGGCCTTAAGACATATTATTAATATTATTCATTTTACGATATGCCTCCCAGACATAAGTGTGATTCAGCGCGTAGTTGTAAGAGAACTCGAGCTGCGAAAATTAATAGAAATTCTCGGATCACTCTCAGCTTCGCCGCAATTTAGATACAGAACGTCGAGCGGCCGTGTGAGCTAGAGAGACATTAGAGCAGTCACAAGCCCGTCGCATTTATAGACGCTGTGCGTCACAAGCACTTACAGCTCCTGAAAAGCTTGAAGACTCACAACGAAGGCGTCATTTAAACGCTGTTAAGACAGAGAGAGCGACGTCGCGCCTTTCCCACAAAAACTGTTTTAAAGTTGCCGGTGTGCAGTTAGAAAAACCGCTGTTGTATCAT
The DNA here is from genome assembly GCF_023898315.1 of Schistocerca nitens. Lineage (NCBI taxonomy): Eukaryota > Metazoa > Arthropoda > Insecta > Orthoptera > Acrididae > Schistocerca > Schistocerca nitens. The sequence continues at coordinate 297,072,630 of NC_064618.1, read as the reverse complement.
CGGCAACTCTATGGATGTGGTCCCGTTTATCCATCCCAAAAAATCTCCACGCCCTTGCAAAAGAACGCAAGACCATAGAAAAGCAACTGGAATCACTCAACAGAGGAAAGTCCACTGGACCTGACGGGATACCAATTCGATTCTACACAGAGTACGCGAAAGAACTTGCCCCCCTTCTAACAGCCGTGTACCGCAAGTCTCTAGAGGAACGGAGGGTTCCAAATGATTGGAAAAGAGCACAGGTAGTCCCAGTCTTCAAGAAGGGTCGTCGAGCAGATGCGCAAAACTATAGACCTTTATCTCTGACGTCGATCTGTTGTTTTTTGCTCGAGTATCATGTCGTTTTTGGAAACCCAGAATCTGCTATGTAGGAATCAACATGGATTCCGGAAACAGCGATCGTGTGAGACCAAACTCGCGTTATTTGTTCATGAGACCCAGAAAATATTAGATACAGGCTCCCAGGTAGATGCCATTTTCCTCGACTTCGGAAGGCGTTCGATACAGTTCCGCACTGTCGCCTGATAAACAAAGTAAGAGCCTACGGAATATCAGACCAGCTGTGTGGCTGGATTGAAGAGTTTTTAGCAAACAGAACACAGCATGTTGTTCTCAATGGAGAGACGTCTACAGACGTTAAAGTAACCTCTGGCGTGCCACAGGGGAGTGTTATGGGACCATTGCTTTTCACAATATATATAAATGACCTAGTAGATAGTGTCGGAAGTTCCACGCGGCTTTTCGCGGATGATGCTGTAGTATACAGAGAAGTTGCAGCATTAGAAAATTGTAGCGAAATGCAGGAAGATCTGCAGCGGATAGGCACTTGGTGCAGGGAGTGGCAACTGTCCCTTAACATAGACAAATGTAATGTATTGCGAATACATAGAAAGAAGGATCCTTTATTGTATGGTTATATGATAGCGGAACAAACACTGGTAGCAGTTACTTCTGTAAAATATCTGGGAGTATGCGTGCGGAACGATTTGAAGTGGAATGATCATATAAAATTAATTGTTGGTAAGGCGGGTACCAGGTTGAGATTCATTGGGAGAGTGCTTAGAAAATGTAGTCCATCAACAAAGGAGGTGGCTTACAAAACACTCGTTCGACCTATACTTGAGTATTGCTCATCAGTGTGGGATCCGTACCAGATCGGGTTGACGGAGGAGATAGAGAAGATCCAAAGAAGAGCGGCGCGTTTCATCACAGGGTTATTTGGTAACCGTGATAGCGTTACGGAGATGTTTAATAAACTCAAGTGGCAGACTCTGCAAGAGAGGCGCTCTGCATCGCGGTGTAGCTTGCTCGCCAGGTTTCGAGAGGGTGCGTTTCTGGATGAGGTATCGAATATATTGCTTCCCCCTACTTATACCTCCCGAGGGGATCACGAATGTAAAATTAGAGAGATTAGAGCGCGCACGGAGGCTTTCAGACAGTCGTTCTTCCCGCGAACCATACGCGACTGGAACAGGAAAGGGAGGTAATGACAGTGGCACGTAAAGTGCCCTCCGCCACACACCGTTGGGTGGCTTGCGGAGTATAAATGTAGATGTAGATGTAGACCAAAAACGTTGTTAACAGAAATGTGTTTAGTCAAGATCGTGCAATAAATGATTAATAAAGAAAAAACTTTTAGTTTTTAATATTTTTTAACATATGTTAGACGTATGGCAAAATAGCAGACACACATTTCACTGTGTACCTATGAACTGCCATTACACACGAGGCGTATTTTTGAAGTAAGTATCGTTTTGAAATAAAAATAAAACAAGTAGACTCTTTATGGCAATTTAGTATTAACGAGAAAGCCAGTATTTTAATCTACTTTTCTACGTAACTCCCACCAATATTAAGGCACCTATTGTATTGTAGAACTAGCTTTGAATACGATCATCTTAGAAGTCCGCCACCTGAACACAGCTTCTTGACCATTACGTGCGATGGGATGGTACGGAAATGGGTGAGAGCTTTTAAGGATAACCGCACGAATGTTTATGATGACGATGCAGAAAGTTGATGAGGAAGTGAGAACGAGTCTAACGATTTCGACGTTATGTAATTATGTTCCTCAAGTGTCAGGAAGTATGCCATATTCGGTTGTTACAGAACGTTTAAATTACCGAAAGTTTTGCTCGGGCGACAGATTTCTATGAGGATGGTATTCACAGCAGCTTGTACGATACGATAACTGGCTTAATAGTGGTGAGAATTATGAAGCATAGTAGATTAAAGTACAGGCTGTGATGTAAAAATAAACTTACTAAGAAAGGTCTGCTTATTTAATTTTTATTTCAGAGCGGTACTTGTTTAAAAAAATACGCCTCTTACATTTATACATCGCACATACGTACGACTACATACACAGATATTCATAAATTACTAGCTTTCTTGCTTACCATCACTCTTAACAAATCTACTGTTATGCGAGCGCAGCCGATGGTAACAAATAGTTGAATATAATAGCAAAACTTTACAGCGAAATAAGAAGAGAATAGAACAACCAAAATAGAGGCAATATATTGGAAAGTATGTGTCTTTGGACTTACGTGAAATCACAACGCGCTGCTTCGTAACTTTCAGTGATGTATTGGCCCGCACCATGTATTACGACTCATTTGGTCTCTCCTTGGCTCACTGGTTACAAGGTGCGCTAGACGTTACTAGTCAAGACGGTCCAAGTCATCGACGGCGGAGTTCTTGAAGTTGTCTCTGCGACGTCGCACTGTGTTTCAACTGGTCCCATACGTACTCAGTCAGTTTAATGTCAGCAGGCACCGCAGGGCATCGCATTCGGTTGATTCCTAGCTCGCGGAGGGAGGCATTCAGAGGTTGGGTGGGTACATGTGTCCGTGTCTTACGTTCTTGATATCCGAACACACGGCCAATACTTCACTGATTTCCAAATGCAGCTAAAAAACTGTGAAACATACTTGTGGTTTGCGGCTTCATATAAAGTAACTCAAAAAGAAAATTAATATGCTCCTACATGGGCTTCTTTCGCAACCCTAAAATGTCTACATGGTATCGTATCTCAGCCCAGATGCGCACAAGCATGTGCGGCGTTATGGAAGCCATTACATCCACGACTATTCTGCAAAGATCGCACAGGTCACCTACAGCCTAGGTGTAAGCAGTATATAACACATAACCCCATAGGAAGAAGTCTAAACGGTACTTCATTGGTCCATCACGACCTCTTCATCGCTGTGGAAATGTTCCGTCCAGGATATCACGAACTCCAGTGCGGTTGTGCCTCAACCTGCTGAAAGATCGTATTTGGCTGAAGGGGAAAATGCTGAGCGAGAGTAAAATGCTGAAAAACGGCCAGATGAATGGCAGCTATTATTGTTTGCTCGAAGAAGAAAAATGGTCCAGGTATGCTGTCTTTTATCGGCCTACACCACTCGTCACCTTTTCGCTATCTCCGACATGTTCCTGCAAACTGAGGGAAACAGGGGGAGGGGGGGGGGCTGTTTTCCATATCCCAGATGCGAATGATGTGCCTGTTAACCTTCCTACATGTGTGGCAGGTTGCTTCGTCAGGACATTTTCTAGATACTTGTTGTTTTACCCGATCTCTCAGTCTCAGTAGCAAATTCGTGGCGAAGCTACAAGTTGCTTGCTTCAATGCTTGCACAATTTACACTTCGTAAGACAGCAACCGAAGTCGTTTACGCAGCACCTTGTGAACTGCTGAGCAAGCGATGTTTTCCTCTCGCGATGTTCGGCGAAATGATTTTGATCGGCTCTGGTCTAATCTGCTCTACCATTTCGTTAGATGCGCATTTTCTGCATGATCGTGAGTGTTGCTTATACTCCCAGTGGCTAGCAACATGTCATACTATACCTTAATCGTCTTAATTTCCGGTGTCTTCCTTTCAGAATTCTGGAGAAGAATGGGTGACACCGTTTTTGCGTACCTCACCGTGCATTGGATCCTCTGTTGAGATGTAACCGCTAATATCTATGTCCCGTAGATTTTTATTTGCGTTAGGAAATCAGGGAGATTTCACGTCACGTGGGCATCCGGTATTTTGACTGTAGAGCTGGACATGAGGCCGGAAGATACAGTTCCGATACCATCCATAGCGATGAGAGGCGTCGCATACCCGTAGATGACGTCGGCCCGAAATATAATCGGCCCATCCCCTTGCTGAATCTGTAGGATTGTACGCCTGAATAATGCGTTGGCTCTTGGCCGTCTTCATACTCTTCTACGACGATAATTTGCCATCAAACAATTCCTTTACCTGTCAGTGAAGAGAACACGGCGTCATTTTTCGCGACCTCGATGCTGGGTGGGAGAATGTGGGTGGGGGTGGGGGGTGGGGGGCGGGTTGTTGTGACTATTGTTCGTAATGACCGCTTTGACGCATAACTGATAGCCTGCAGACGATTGCGTAGTGGCTGGGTCGACACAGCTCTACCGGTTGCATAAAAAAAAGGCAGTCAACAGTTCTCTTGAATTCTCGTCGAGAACTATATGGCACAATTTCTAAGTAGCGCCCGTCAGGTGGTGATGTTGAATGTGGGTGGATACTACCGGGCAGATCTCATGTTGTTTGTCTCGGACGATACTGATCGAATCGTCGATTAACTTCGCTGTGGTGTACTCCAACTCGGCGGACAACTTCTGTTGCTGGCAACAATTATTGCCGTAGAGTTACTAAGCTGGCACGGTCTAAAATTGAAATGTCCCTTCAGGGAGTGCTGACAGATCGAACTTAGGCCCAGTTGTGAATCCTCAGTTTCTCCGGGCATATTTCTTGATCGAACAGTCCACAGGTGTTGTGCCCGTCCGTGATGTCCAACGGGCACAATATCTCGGCTGTCAGACACGTCGCGATCGTCACGTGCGCTGAGAAACAGTTCATGAGCGGAAAGCAAAGCGCTCTCCTAGACTCCACTACCTCTTTTACATATGTGGCTGTACGTAGCGATTTCCTGTGGAGAAATGCCTACCATCAGGTTTCCGACTTTGATAAGGTCGGATTGTAGCCTATCGTGATTGCGGTCTATCGTATCGCGACATTGCTGATCGCGTTGGTCGAGATCCAATGACTGTTAGCAGACTGTGGAATCGGTGGGTTCGGGAGGGTAATACGGAACGCCGTGCTGGATCCCAACGGCCTCGTATCACTAGCAGTCGAGATGATAGGCATCTTATCGGCATGGCTGTAATCGATCGTGCAGCCACGTCTCGATTCATGAGTCACCAGATGGGGACGATTGCAAGACAACAACCATCTGCACGAACAGTTCTACGACCTTTGCAGCAGCATGGACTATCAGCTCGGAGACCATGGCTACGGTTACCCTTGACGCTTCATCACAGACAGGAGCGCTTGCGATGGTGTAGCCAACGACGAACCTGGGTGCACGAATGGCAAAAGTCATTTTTTCGGATGAATTCAGGTTCTGTTTCCAGCATCATGATGGTCGCATCCGTGTTTGGCGACATCGCGGTAAACGCACATTGGAAGCGTGTATTCGTCATCGCCATACTGCCGTATCACCCGGCGTGATGGTATGGGGTGCCATTGGTTACACGTCTCTGTCACCTCTTGTTCGCATTGACGGCAATTTGAACAGTGGACGTTACATTTCAGATGTGTTACGACCCGTGGCTCTACCCTTCATTCGATCCCTGCGAGCCGGCCGATGTGGCCGAGCGGTTCTAGGCGCTTCAGTCTGGAACCGCGCGATCGCTACGGTCGCAGGTTCGAATCCTGCCTTGGGCATGGTTCTGTGTGATGCCTTTAGGTTAGTTAGGTTTAAGTAGTTCTACGTTCTAGGGGACTGATGACCTCAGATTTTAAGTCCCATAGTGCTCAGAGCAATTTTTTTAATCCCTGCGAAACCCTACATTTCAGCAGGATAATGCACGACCGCATGTTGCAGGTCCTTTAAGGGCCTTTCTGGATACAGAAAATGTTCGACTGCTGCCCTGGCCAGCACATTCTCCAGATCTCTCACCAACTGAAAACGTCTGATCAATGGTGGCCGAGCAACGGCTCGTCACAATATGCCAGTCCCTACTCTTGATGAACTGTGGTATCGTGTTGAAGCTGCATGGGCAGCTGTACCTGTAAACGTCATCGAAGTTCTGTTTGATTCAATGCCCAGGCGTATCAAGGCCGTTATTACGGCCAGAGGTGGTTGCTCTGGGTACCGATTTCTCAGGATTTATTCACCCAAATTGCGTGAAAATGTAATCACATGTCAGTTCTAGTATAATATATTTGTCCAATCAATACCCGTTTATCATCTGCATTTCTACTTGGTGTAGTAATTTTAATGGCCAGTAGTGTACTATTGTGTGATAGAGATGTGCGGACTTTGTTCTGTTATTCTGACTTGAGAAGTTGAACTGAAGTATTGTTGGACTCAACCTTCATCAGAGTGAATCAATTACAACGTTGAATGGACATAGTATCGAAGACTGCAATACCTGATTAGCCTTGAGTAGGAAACATTAATAGGACCACACGAAGATAATACAAATACGCCGATTGTAAAAGTTGTCGTAATTGTCACGATCACCGAACTGAAAAGAATCGTAATTGATCTGATCCATCGGTGTGCGTGTGGTGTGATGATTATAAATTAACTGCTAAGAAGGAATAATAAAACTTGTTCGTCAGTAATGGAAATCTCACGTGTTAGCTCCACATTAGTTGAACTGTGAGATAACTGATGATCAAAATTAATTAACTGAGAACATTTTAATTGAAAGAGTGACTTGATGAATATTAAGCAATGAAAGCAGTGTTTTGCCGAAATAATATTACGACGCACGAAAGCAAGATAGCATCATAGATTATCTCTGAATTTGCGTCGTGCCGTAGTGAACAATTCTGCTTTGCAAGGTAATAACTACTGCTACTGAACCGTAAATGAATTTTTCCTCGTTGCAGTGGTGTAAAACAACGCCGGTGATGAATGATTCACTCAATACTGCAAAAACTAACGAACCGGGCATAGCAAATCATCATAAAACCACAACAGACAATTAAAATCAGCAGTTCGCATCACCGAGAAGACTGCGGACTCGCAAACGGACTTTCATACATTACGCGAGGAACAATTTTCTTTAGAGATTTTCAGATGCTGATCTACGTTATCCGACGGGGACAACCATCACTGCACGTCGCGTCTCCATTCCACTGACCGAGCTGTAGCAGTAGCGGCTCAACATCAACAGCCACAACAAAAGGGGAGACGGGACGTCACATCCCTATATTAATGTCCACTAATAGTTGTTCGGATACTTTCGATCGTACAGTGTAAGTCTTGAGGGTGGAGCAAAACGTTTTTTGCAGTTTACTAACGTACAGCGGATCCAGATGAGCGTCACTGATGCAGTAAATTGGATATTACACTGACCAGCTGGAGCTGCCTCGTCCTTGTGTCGTGCTTTCTCTTTCTCCTCGGCATGACGCCAGCGGCCTCGCAGTTGCCGACCTTGCCGTGACCGGAAGCGGTCACAGCTGTTCGCATTACAGTAAACGCCGGCGCTGCTTTCTGCTGCAACAGCGCGCCAGAGGCGTATATCGGATCTTGAATTATACTCCGTTCATCGTAAGTGTGACACGGTAGTAAACAATGCGCCATGTATTCTGCAGCGTTTCTTGTTACCTCATCGCATTCTGCCTTCCACGAAACATACAGGGTGCGTCAAAAAAATGTATACACACTTTGAACTGTCATAGACAATTTATTTCCCGTTCTACTACGTTAAATATCTGTGAGAAAGTAATGTTATGTTTCTTCAACAGGTGGCAGCAGTGGCAAGGAAGTAACTGCAACATGGCGGACGTGCGTTTGAGCTTTGAAGCGCGGAAGCAGATAATTAAGTGGTACTGGAAGTTTGAGAATGTGGCTCCGGTTCGAAGACAGTGGAGAAGTGAGTATGGTACAGAACCACCTTCAAGGTTAACAATTACACGTCTATGAGACAAATTCGAAAGTAGTGGAACAGTGTGTGGTGTGCATCGATCAGGGCGACCTCGTACAGCTACAAGTGATGATTCCACAACTGCGGTCTTGGAACTGTTTCAGCATTCGCCTCATAAATCTTCGAGGCAAGCGGCACGTGAGAGTAATGTAAGTGCTAGTAGTGTGCTACGCATTCTGAAGAAAGGCAAGTTTCGTGTGTACATTCCAAGGCTGGTGCAACAGCTAAGTGACGGCGATCCAGATCGAAGGTTAGAATTTTGTGAATGGGTTCAGGAGATGGTGTGACGTGAACTGGAATTTATAGGTAGCATAATTTGGTCGGATGAAGCCCAATTCAAACTCAATGGAACTGTCAATAGGCACAATTGTGTGTACTGGGCTGAAGATAATCCTCACATTACAGTTGAAAAGGCTGTGAATTTGCCTGGTGTAAATGTATGGTGTGGTTTGTCTGCAATGGGACTCATTGGGCCTTTCCGCTTTGAAGGTACTGTTACTGGAGAAACATACCTAACAATGCTTGCTGAATCCATATTCCCTGCCATTCGTGCATTATACGGTAATGATGAGTTTTATTTCCAACAAGATGGCGCCCCGCCGCACTATCATAGGGACGTACGAGCATACCTGGATCACAATGTGCCAGGCCAGTGGATAGCACGCAGGGGACCAATCGAGTCTCCTGCACGCTCTTAAGACCACACGCCGCTGGATTTCTTCTTATGGGGCACAGTAAAAGATGAGGTGTACAAACGTAAACCACGTAACCTGGACACATTTTGGAATGAGATTCAGGCAGTCTGCGCAGAAATCTCATTGGACACTTTAGTACAATGTACGGAATAAGTCGTGACTTGTACTCAGAAATGTATTCATGCTGAAGGCCACTAGTTTGAACATTAATCACATTTGCAAAGTACATTTATTTTTCCAATTGGACTTTAAGCTTTCCATTTCCAGAAATTTAACATTGTCGAACGGGAAATAAAATTTCTATGACGCTTCAAAGTGTGTATAAATTTTTTTGACACACCCTGTATTAATCAACCGCAATATTACTGCAGCAGGGAGTGTGTGTGTTTCTGTCACCTCATCGTGAGACCGCGCCTAATCGGTGTTGATAGCGTATGCGTAATTGACCTGAAAGCATTGACAGTACAGTGTGTTCTTGTTTGCTGAAATGTCACAGCGTGCTTCTGATAATGGCCAAGTGCTTGGTTAGTTGATTTGGGGGAGGGGACCAAATAGCGAGGTCATCGGCACCTTCGGATTAGGGAAGGATGGGGAGGAAACTCGGCCATGTCCTTTCAAAGGAACCATCCCAGCATTTTCCTGAATCCATCTAGGGAAATCACGGAAGACCTAAATCGGGATGTACTTGTATGAATATAGTGTCTGTTCTTTCGGACATGTCCGAAAGAACAGACATGTCCGAACTCTTACGGGACTTGGAAAGAATGTCTTCCACGAATGAGTGTGTTGGGGTGGGACACTAAGAACGTAGTGTGTGGACATACAAAGTGAGAATGTGGGTCTCGCTGGAGGCGTGCGCGAGATACTCCCTGCAGTCGCACTATCATCTGCACCCTCAGTGGCTCAGATGGATAGAGCGTCTGCCATGTAAGCAGGAGATCTACATCTACATACATACTCCGAAATCCACCATACGGTGCGTGGCGGAGGGTACCTTGTACCGCAACTAACATCTTCTCTCCCTGTTCCACTAGAAAACAGAATGAGGGAAAAATGACTGCCTATGTGCCTCTGTACGAGCCCTAATCTCTCTTATCTTATCTTTGTGCTCTTTCCGCGAAATATAAGTTGGCGGCAGTAAAGTTGTACTGAAGTCAGTCTCAAATGCTGGTTCTCTAAATTTCCTCAGTAGCGATTCACGAAAAGAACGCCTCCTTTCCTCCACAGACTTCCACCTGAGTTCCTGAAGGATATCCGTAACACTCGCGTGATGATCAAATCTACCAGTAACAAATCTAGCACCCCGACATCGATGAAAGATGGCACCAAATGAAAAGTGTAACGACACGTCTGTCACTACCAAAAAGGAAAAAAATCTGCGGTTCTACATGCAAGCAATGCAGAGAACGTGTGATAAAAGGAATCTTATGCGTAAAGTGCAATTTTGGGCTTCATGAGAAGTGCGCAAAAGTGAACCTGAAATTCATTAGTGACGAAGTTCCGTGGACATTCACCGTCTGTTTGCAGTGGGAAACATCAGAACTTGTAAGTACCGTAAAGTCAAAAGAAGAAATAATTAAAGTGCTACAAAGTGAAATCGGAACTCTCAAAAAAGAGATTCAGTCTCTAAAAGAAGAAAACGCAAAGCTAAAAAGTGAATCGCCAACCTGCGTATGTGGAAACCCATTACAGAACAAAACAAACAAATGTGACGACTCTTGAGTGCAAACTACGTTCCCGAGCAAAAAACAAAATCGTGAAAACTTACATATTCCGGCAAAAACAGAAAGCGAAACATGTGGAAATTCCGTAAACTCCCGCGTGCCAACTCCGTTACTGAGAAGTAAACAAACCTGTGTAAACTCACATATGCAAATCCCAGTGAAAACAGCGGCGGAAAACGATTCGTGCGGTAAATCTGTAAGTAAATATAAGTGGAAAACTGTGACGCATAAGAAAAAAGATAAATGTGAAAGCAATCCAGCAAAAGAGATCGACAAAAGTGATTTCTTTGTTATTGGCGATTCTATGTTAAAGAATGTAGTGGTTCCGAACTGTAAAGTCGATGTTCGCCCTGGAATCCGACCACAGCAGATTGTGAAACATTTCAACAACATTAGGAACACGGAAAAATCCAACCAAAACAAAAATGATTCGAACACAAATTTTAAAGGCGTGATAATTCACGTAGGGACAAACTCTGTTAGAAGCAGCAGATAATAAGAAATCATAAATGATATTCGTAATGTAATTCGGTCAGCCAAAGGTTTGTTTACAAGCTCCAGAATTGTTATCAACGGAATTCTACAAAGAAGATCGGTGAGTAACGCGTATACAAACATAATAAACACTGGCATCAGGGAACAGTGCGACGAACTTGGTGTTGTATTTGTTGACCCAAATAAATTTCTCGACGACAAATGTCTGGGTACGGATGGCCTGCACCTAAACAGACTAGGTGCAATGACTTTCAGCAGCATGCTCCTGGACTTATGTAAAATTATAAAAAATAAGGGAAACTAATACGGTCTGCAGGGGGTGACTATCCAAGAATACCATATGCAAAGAAAAAACGCGAGTGTAATAGTAATAAGGAAGCAGTTGAACCAACACAGAACGACATTAAAACGAAAAAATGTGGAAATGCAAATAGTGTTGGCAAAAATTACTGAACAGTTGTTCACCATAATATATGTTCCCTAGCAAATAAGACCCAACAGCTAGAAGTGGAGCTGGAGTCTACAGAGTGCTCAGTTGTTTGTCTCACTGAGCATTGGTGCAATGAGGCTGAAATTAACCAGTTAGTCTTGAAGTCTTATAATTTATCGTGTGCATACTGTAGGACTTCTATGAAGTGTGGAGGGTTTTGTATTTATGTAAAACAAAATTATCAGTATAAGACCAGAAGCGATTTAGGTGTAATCAGTGAAGAGCAACATTTTGAACTGACGGCAGTTGAAATCAGGGACCAATACAGGTGTAGGAATTTGATTATCTTATGTATATACAGATCTCCTAGTGGAGACTTCAACATCTTTTTCTCCAAACTTAATCATGTTCTTGACAAGATATCCACTCCAAAGAACCACATTCTCATATGTGGAGACCTAAATGTAGATAAACTGAATCCTGATTCTACCTGGGACTCATTACAAAATCTTGCTCAAAGTTTCACTCTAGTTCCAATGGTTAACAGTGCAACCAGAGTAACAAAATACTCAAAGACAGCTGTTGATCAGGTATTAACAGATTTAGGCAAAGAAAACTGTGAGGTGGTGGTAGCAGAGCTAGGATTATCTGATCACTCAGGTCAAATCATTAATATAAAAGTGGCTCCAGAAGAAGCAAAGAAAATGCATATTTACAGACGAATGTTTTCTAAACAAAATAGATATAAGTTTGCCAAACAGATAGCAGGTCAAAAAATGGGACTCAGTATACTCAGAGGTAGATGCAAATGAAAAATTCAAAAAGTTCATGACATTGTTTAAATTAAATTTTGAAGAAACCTTTCCTAAAGTATTATGTCCATTATCAACAGCAGGAAAAAACAAGTGGGTCACAAAAGGCATCAAAAAATCGTCTGAAACACTAAAGTACCTGAGCTCCATTAAACACAGCCAAACTAATCCTGCTTTCTCACTCTTTTATAAAAGATATAGGAAAACATATAGGAAAATATTGCTTCCAGCAAAGAGAGCTCATAACTCCAAACTGGTGCTCTCTGCTGAAAACAAAAATAAGGCAGTATTGGAGATTATGAAGCAGGAAACTGGTACCAGGAAAATGAATCTGTCAAACTTGAAAATCAAAGAGGAAGGGACTCTAATAAAAGACCCAATATATTTGGCAAACTATATAAGTGATTATTTTAGTAGCATAGGAATAAAATTACAGGAAAATTTTCTAACAGCCCCTCAGGTCAAAAAGCCAAATAATGGTGTATCACACTCAATGGTGTTATTCCCTACAACACAGGAAGAAGTCTATAAAGCAGTCAGCAAACTGAAAAACAAAAACTCAGCTGGTCTGGATGAAGTCCCCATTTTTATAATTAAGGACTGTATCAAGAGCCTACTTCCACCTTTAGTTGATATTATAAGTCAATCTTTTAAGCAGGGCTACTTTTCAGACTATTTAAAATATGTTAAATTACTACCTCTCCTCAAAAAAGGTGATGCAGGAAAAATTGAAAATTATAGGCCAATTTCTCTACTCTCATGCTTTGCAAAAATATTAGAAGCTATTATGAAAGATAGGCTAATGAATTATTTAAATAAATACAACTTACTGTCTCTTGACCAGTTTGGATTTCGATCAGGGAAAAGCACAGAATCAGCAACAGCACACCGCACAAAACACATTCTAGAAGCATTAGATAAAGGGAACTACACAACAGGTATACCTCTTGATCTAACTAAAGCGTTTGATATAGTAGACCACAACATATTGTTAAATAACTTAGATGAACTGGGAATAAGGGGACTTGTGAAAAAGTGGTTCTAGTCATATCTAAAAACAGAAGACAGATAACTGAAATCTCACATATTTCAAGTTGCTCAAACTATATTGTAAAGTATACTTCAGACCCAAATTATGCAAATATAGGTGTCCCACTGGGTAGTGTCCTTTGCCCAATACTGTTCCTCATTTACATAAATGACCTCCCACAGAGCATCAACCATGGACAAACAATATTGTTTGCAGATGACTCAAATGTTCTAATCAGTGACAAATCACCAGATTCACAGTGTACGTGAGTGGGCATCCAATAATAAACTAACACTAAATTAAAAAAAAACAAATGCTGTCAACTTCTATGTCTGCAAAAAACCACACTATAACAACTTTAAGTTAAATGATGAAACTATAGAATGTGTAGACTACACAAAATTTCTTGATATGTATGTTGATATGACAGTTAAAGTGGGAAGAACATATTGAAATACTTAGTAACAGAATCGCTACAGCATGCTATGCTCTTAGAATTCTGACTGCAGTGTGTGATACTACAAGTGTCAGATCTGTATATTTTTCTTATAACAACTCTGTTATTACCTATGGAATAATATTTTGGGGAGTCAACAGTAAAAATATTCAAATAGTTTTCAAATTACAGAAAAGAGCAATTCGTATAATAACCAAGAGTGGCAGTAGGGCTCACTGCCTTGAACATTTCCAAAAGCTGGAAATCCTAACTGTCCCCTGTGAATACAGTTTTCAAAGTATTATGCATGTAAAAAGAATTTGACTGCTATATGAAAAATTCCTTAGTACACAGCTATGAAACTAGAAACCAATACAATCGGCATCTAGAGAGGAAAAATAAAGTTAAAACACAGCAGAGCTTGTTGTACGATGCCGTTAAATTGCATAATAATTACCCCAAAATTATTGACGCAACTGGACAGTTCAAAACAAAACTAATTTTTTTTTATTAAATAAAAGTTATTATGCAGTAACGGACTATCTGAATTAAAACATGTAGTGTAATTAAAGTAGCCTGTATTGCAATACGTGAGGAAATAATTATAATATGAAATCCGGAATTGTACAATACTATAAGAAAATTACATAAGGATATAAAACTAATGTAAGATACCTCAAAAATGTGTGTAAATACTATTTTTATGTGTGTAAATTGTAGGTATATTGTATTGTATATGATTTTGATGACGAAATATTGACATATTGAATGTTTGATGGTCGTAACTGTCTTTTTTTGGATTGGGGCATTATGCTACAGCAACTTCTACATTGCCGTGGGCTTTGAGTCCAGGTTTGTTATATGTAACGAGACATCAGGTTTTAATGAAACCACTGTCCCGTTACACTACACTGAGTTCATACAGTGAATGTAAAAAATATTGGAAATTTCTGTTTCGAAGATTGTTCACCAAACAAATCACTGCAGTAATAGGACTACAGACTACAGTTTACGTATTGTAAGATATGTTTTCCATGTAGAGGACAAAAACTTAGTGAAACACAGATAAGATGGAATCTTAAGCAGTCCTCTGTTTCTGATGGTCAGCATACGTTTGAAGGCGGAGTAGGCTGAATGCCTTTCATGGACAAATAACAAGCGCTTTAGAGACCCCATAACGTTAACTTGTTGTACAGTAACGAAACGAAAGAACAATTATAACAAGAAACGTGTCTCTACCTCACGATAAATGCTGTCTTAGTTTAGATAATATATCTGCAGGTACGGTACGGCATGATGTTATAAAATACTCCAAAAGCCATTGCCATCTGCTCAGCAAAAAATCTTCAAGTGCACACATTTTTACAATGAACAGTGCTACAGCAAACAACTAAAAACGCGAAAAAAATATGCTAAAAATTTATCCATGCGAACAGTGAGCTGCAATACCGGAACTGAAACAAATCCTGGTCTTCTGGATCAAAGACTGGAAGACACAGACTCCATAAAGCCTGAAAGTCGTATGCACGAAATTTTAAAGAATTGCAGTGCCTGAAAAAATTCAGTACGTTGCAATAGTTGGTGCGAATGATATTTGTAGGAACAAACTGAAACGGTCGCCTGCAGCGTTGAGAGTCACTGTGAGTTAAGTAAGTAAGCAAAAAATTATCGTGACAAGCAGCTCCACAGGGGTCATCTAATAACTCCTTCTTGTGTACAGGAGATTAAAAACGCAAGACAGTATTTACAGAATCACATGCTAATCAACTGCAAATACATTTTTTCAGTGTGTTTTATAGCTCCTCTGTTTACTGCAAATGCCCGCTGATTTCTCCTTTCCTCATTCCGTCCAAATACGATCATAAAATACTTTTTTTATTTCTAGCGTTTAAACACCGTTATTGATGTATATAATCTTTTTCGTTTGAACAACGAGGTATTTCGCAAGTCGGTATAAAATTTTAATTTCTTTGTATGCGACCAGTAATTAAATATAAAATATGTTATTCTTTTCAGAAAATTGTGATGAGTATTTCTTTATTATCATTTCCATTTGATAATAAATATAGGATTCAAATAAAAGTAAAAAAAAAGTTGTCGCTAATAAGACTGGAAAAATCAGACTATGACAGTACACGCTGAGCTACCGGCAATTGCAGGTAAATGTGGGACATGTTTTGTACGAGGCGTGTTTTTTTACGTAAGTACCGTTTTGAAATTAAAAAAGACGCTCTAAGATCTATCAATAATTTTATTTTTACATGAAAGCCTGTACCTTAATCTACGCACTGACGCCATTAGTCTTATTCTTCCTTGTTTACTTTGTGTACTGAGTGTTTAAGGCCTCCGTTAATCGTGAATCCCGCCGACTGTGAAGTACGGGCTCTTATAAGATTTCGTAGTGCTAAAGGCCTAAAAGCGATCGATATTCATTGTGAGATCTGTGCAGTTGACGGAGAAAACTTTATGAATGACGGAACGGTAAGAAAGTGGGTGAGAGCATTTAAAGATGGTCGCACAAATGTGCATGATGAGTAACGGAGTGGGCGTCCTTCGGTCGTTAATGACAGTTTGGTGCATGAAGTGGACAATAAGGTGAGAGAAAACAGACGCTTGACGATTTCCTCCTTGCGGTATGACTTTCTTAATGTTTCTCGTAGTATTTTGTATGGCATTGTGACAGAGCACTTGAATTACCGAAAATTGTGCGCACGATGGGTACCGAAAATGTTGACGGATGTGCACAAAACCAAACTTTTCTTGAGCGATACCACAACGACGGTGATGATTTCTTAAACCAAATTGTTACGGGCGATGAAACATGGGTAGCCTACGTCACACCATAATCAAAGCAACAGTCCATGGAAGTTGAGCAACGGCATCGTTTTGCTGCAAGACAATGCCCTTCCGCATGTGGCGAATCAGACCAAAGATCTCATCACATCTTTTCGATGGGAAACTCTAGATCATCCTCCGTACAGCCCCGATCTTGGGCCCAGTGACTACCATCTATTCCTGCACTTGAAGAAACACCTGGGCGGTCAGCGTCTTCAAGACGATGACGAAGTCAAAACAGTGGTGATGCAGTGGTTAAGAAGTCAGGCGGCAGACTTCTATGAGAAGAGTATTCAAAAACTGGTACAACGTTATGACAAGTGCCTCAATATTCACGGAAATTATGTAGAAAAGTAGAATAAGGTACAGGTTTTCATGTAAAAATAAAATTATTGAGATATCTTAGCACGTCTTTTTTTAATTTCAAAACGGTACTTACTTAAAAACACTCCTCGTAGTTAATAAGCACTCGAAAATTCCGTTAACACCAAAACGACTTTTTCGAGTGTTTTAGAGAATTTCATTGTATTTCTTTAGGAAATTGATGGCTAAGTGTCGACTGAAAATCCTACAAGTACTAAGAGAATGGAAGAGGGTCCCTCTGTATCCCCTTAGATAAAGACTCATATTTACCCTCACAACCGTAAATCTATACAATCTCCTCTGTCTCACCCAAGTGCAAAGCGTACAGTACAGCGTGCATAAGAAATTCGAAAGTAACTCAGATGCTTTCCAGGCGTTTTCACAAGCCTTGAAAACGATATTCGAACACTGAAAAGCACTGCGAATACACGAATGGAAAGAGATCCGCGTTCGAATCCTAGCGTCGCAGCCGGCCATGATGTGCGGCGGAGCCGGCCGGAGTGGCCGAGCGGTTCTAGGCGCTACAGTCTGTAACCGCGCGACCGCTGCGGTCGCCGGTTCGAATCCTGCCTCGGGCATGGATGTGTGTGATGTCCTTAGGTTAGTTAGGTTTAAGTAGTTCTAAGTTCTAGGGGACTGATGACCTCAGAAGTTAAGTCCCATAGTGCTCAGAGTCATTTTGAACCTAGTGTCGCAGATGATCAGCCAATCACCTACGATTTCGGGCTATGACCAGTTCTCGGCTGTTTGGAGAGTCTGGGGAACAGACTGCTCTGTCGTCAGTTTGCAGACAGACTCTACGTAGCACGTATCGCGTATGTCGGACCCTGAAGTTCGGTGCCATATCAGCTTTCCCGTGATCTGCGTGAGACGATCGACTGCTCCGATCTGCGTTGATCGACCTCCTACTGACCATTCTTACATGTTGATTAGTCAAGACATCTGTTCTCACGACCACTATAGAAAGGTGACAATGCTCCCACGTAGCACCTCGATCTCGGCTGACAACGCTACGGTTCTTAACCACACTGTTGGAACACACACAGAGCACTAAGGCCCTCACACGACGCTATAGTAGCGGCTAAAATTTGGATGGCGCCACACCGAATGTATGTTTGAAGTCAGACGTTCCAGCAGCGTCCTCTGCGGGTGATTGGTGTCTTCTTCTCTCGCAGTAGTTTGACTTGATCTAACCAAACACAACGAGAATCAATGAACTGTGTAATAAGCGTTGCGTAACATCTTTGTCACTCGGCTGTTGGTAACAACCACAATAATACCTCAGCACCCAATGCATAGGCTGTGCGAATAGTAGCGCAAAAGACGGCTTTCAGAGTGACACTGTAGCTTTGATGCAGAGATGGAGAGACGGGCGGGAGGAAGTGTGCAGCCGCTATGGATCTCGTTTGCAAAGAGGCTGGACACGTCTTGAAGCGTTGCTGATGGACTCTAGCCTCAATTCCAGTGAAATGGTCTTTGGAGAACATTTGAGTGACTTTAGATCTATTCTAGTCCTGATTCACAGAATAATACCTTTCTTTTGCTTGTGCCTTTTTCCCGCAATGACACGGGGTCGGCATGGTTAATCGGATTTGGCAAGGTTAATTTAAGGGATGGCCGGATGCCCTTCCTGCCGCCACCCCGTACCCCCTGGGACGGAATTAGTGTACCTCAACTGTCTGTGTCGAGTATAATCCTTGGAATAGTGCGAATGTGTTCACATGTCTGCGAGCTGTGTAACTGAGGCGGGACGTGGGGACCAGCCCGTATTCAGCTTGTGGGATGTGGAAAACCGCCTAATAACCACATCCAGGCTGGCCGCCACACCGGCCTCCGTCGTTAAGCCGCCGGCCAGATTCGATCCGGGGCCGGCGCGCCTGCCCGACTTCAGGAAGCAACCCATTAGCGCTCTCGGCTAACCTGGCGGGTTCTTCACAGAATAATACCGTCACAGTGATTTGTCAATATACGAAACAACCTTATGTTCTGCTTTCCAAGTGGCAGCACAGTAGACATCCGTCTACCATAGTCACAGCCATACAGATTCTCCAAGTGTAGCTCATACCTGAAACTTCTAGTGAGGGTTTGGGTGAGCGGAAGGTATAAGGCCTAGAAAATATTAATTAAAAAAAATGAAAAAACTTTATTTCAATTTTTAATTTAGCGAAGTTCACAAGTAATAGCAAAGATCGTTAAACCTGAAAGATTTACAGAAGTCAGACCAAATCGATCAAAGTGCCTTGAAAACTTGAAATCAATAAGCATAGTAGGATAGATGTTAATATGAATTCTTGGACCATTATGAAACACTTTCGTATTAGCAGTTCGGAAGACAGTTCAATCTTCGCATCGGCTCATGGGCACAATTGTTGAAATAATTAGATACATTTCGATAATACAAATAGAACAGAGGAAAGATTACACTGTAAAAGGTACAATTTATTAATGTAAACGAACAAGGAGTAAATGCAATCCTGGCTCACTTGAAAACAGAGTGATTACCCAAGCAGAAAAGCTATTTCAGTTTAATATATCTGAAACATCCCTTTAGAAAAAATTATGAATTACTGTGCTGGTAAACCTCTTACGTGATTTGATTTTCAAACAGCTGAGCAACACTGAACGTACTCAGACATTTCTCTCTTTACTTATTCTGATCATCACTAAACTGACACACAATATTTTTAGCGCAACGCAATCTGACTTTCAATAATCTCCACAAAAGAATGGCCGTGACTAACAATAACCTATACATATGAAGACAGTAACAGTTCTCGAAAGAACAGAATACTGTTGATGACTGTGCAGCTTTTCCCTGGAATAAATGATGACTAACTGAAACCCTCAGCTGCCGACAGGTGTTGTTGATATACATCGATGTGGACAGCTGAAAATGTGTTACTTGAACTACTGCAATACAGCGAGCGCCAATACTGCCAGCTAAAAAAAAGATTCTAACTACTGAAGACACTAACTACTGATAGGCATAGTTAGCAAATGAAAGATTATGATAGAGAACAAACAATGTATTTACCTCAATAGTTACAAAAGTCATCATATATATATCAGTTCATGATATCCAGTCTTACAAATTTCGTTTTTCTGACGGACAAACATCCAGATCGTCCGCTCTCAAAACTTTGCACTTCTCTCTTCCCACATTCACGACTGCTGGCCACTCACCTCCAACAGAGCAACGCTACGCGGTGTTCACATCCAACTGCCCAACACTACAATAGCAAATATTCCAACAATGCAAATCAGCCACAGACTGCGCACAGCACAGTCAGTGATTTTCACACTGAGCGCTACGTGGCATTACCAACTAAAAAACTTAAACAGCCTGATTACATATCTTCTGTAATCAGCATGTGACTGGCATAAGGCTTTAAACAAAAGGCTTAGAACATTAAGCTATTAAACCCGTTCTAGCTCTCTAGGAGAAATTTAAAATACTTCTGTACTAAGACTATTGAAATTATAACTGATCAGCTAATGCATATAGTTTAGCGTACAGAACTAATTTATAATTCTTTTGTTCTTTCATTAGCACAGCAGGGAGCACAAAAGGTAGCGTAAAAGCTAGTGACTGTGCAGTACACTGTTTACATAAAATTGTATTCACTTATAATCACTTGCAAGAGAAATCATGATTTAAAAACTTCAAACAGTTGCATCTAGTAGAATCCGGTTCGCCCAAATAATTAACCTTTAGTTATACTCTTAATACGCCAATGCACTGTCCTGATCATCAACGTCCAACATGCTGCAGACTGTAAATGGTATCAAATCGCTGCACACACAGCCATGTACAACCCGCGCTGACCGAAATCTGCTTCTCTTCGCTAGACCTCAGTCGTATCACACAAATCATCAAAATTAATGTTGCCAGGAATGCGAATCTAATTAGAACAGATTAACCTCTGGAGGTAGTAGTCTAGACAGGCTTGTGGGAACTCAAATCAAAAACCTTCACTGTACAACTCGCATACATGCGATTTAACTGCACCACTGCTAAGCACACGCTGACACTCAGGATATCAGTCTTAAGTCACTATGGCTTTGACTGACTGCCGGCCGAGGCCGCAAGAAAGAGACCCTAGCCGCCGGCGACAGGTAATGTCTATGTAGCAGCACCACCACGACATCTAGGCAGGCGCTGCAACCCTTGTTTGATCACGATAATGTCCAGAGATGACCACAATCGACCTATCGCACTCGAGACTGTAGCAAACTGGCTCCGTACCTACACATGACAAAACCGTCTGCGGATGCAAAATGCTGAGGTTGATCCTATGGGGCAGCATTATTGGTAAAATATGAAACTAACCTCCTTAAATTTTCTTTTAATACTGACATACAGAATTATCCCTGACAAAGACAACTTAAACTTAACCTATTCATTTATTACCCACAATATACAAGCCGAACGCAATCTGACTGCTATACATTGGCAACATAACTTCCAATAATTAACACAAAAGAATGACCCTGAATTGCAGGAAATCCTAACAATAATACAAATCCAAAAAAAGTGAAATTAAAGCAATATGAAACTACGTCCAACTCTTGTTAATTGCCTAAACTCATTTCAGTCACGAATCCCAACAGTGCAAACCCCCTTTTTTGCCGTAAGTCACTTACCCCACATAAAATCTTCATGACTCGAACTACAGCAACTGCAGCAAGTAGCAACTTCAGGCAGCTAAATAAAAAGATTCTAACTACTATAGACTCTAACTACTAGGAGGCATATGGTTAGCGAAAGAAAGATTTTAATGAAGAGCAAACAATGTATTTAGAAATTTTTGTCTTATTCATCTGACAACCAGTTCCAAAAATTATACAGTCGTCAATAATTCCAACCACAGAATCTCTTGACCAGGGCACAGAGAGTTGCCAATATACAAACAGCTAACAGGTTACTTACAAATGTTCCGAGTAAAATGAAAATGACGTTATTAAGATCTGCCTGCTCAAAATTTGATCAAACTACCTATTGCGATTATTTAGCTGTTGTTCAACCATTATCTATTTAGTACTTTTTATATCGATTTAATTTTTAGTCTGTAGCTTAAGAGAACTGATTTACAGTTGCAAATTTTATTTACACATTTTATAGTTTGCAAAGTTAGAACGGTTCTGTTTCAAGGCGTGAAAGTAAATAGATAACGTTTTCCTTCAAATATTCATGGGCCACGACTCGAACATCTGCGTAACTGGGCGACTCTATAACAACGATTTTTTTTTTTTGAAATGAGTATTTCCTGAAACGCATTACTTACTTTTTCATTATTTTCAATACTGACAGCTAAGATTTAGAACCAGTGCTACGCCATCTGCTGATATTTCAACTTCAAGGACAATTCATTGAAGTAAAAAAAGATTAAATTTCTCATTTAACGACGTTTGCAAATATACTCTACGAAAAAAACGACGCACGCGAAGGAGCTATGCAAATTGATTACAGATTGATATTCATAAAGGTATCGGCGGAAGATGCAAAATTGTAAATTTTGGCAACCTATGGATGATTATCTGACGCTATAACGCAATATCACCGCGCGGCTGGCAAGCATAGTAAATAGGGGACATGTCGATACCAGGGCATAAAGTCCTTGCGAATTTGATTCAGTGCGCTCAGCTGGATAGCAACTGTGCCTCGCAGATAGGCGCCTGAACAATATATCAAGATGTCAGCATTTGATAGAGGACGTGTCGTTGGGCTCAAAGAAGCCGGTTGGGGTAACCGTCGAATCACTCGGTATTTGAATAGGCGCGATGTCGCTATTCGACGAGGTTGGCAGGAATGCGTGAACAATGGACGAACACAGACACGAGAAGGAAGCAGTCGACCTAGAGAGAAGACGGAACGAGAGAACCGAGCAATCGTCAGAGAGGCACTCATAGCCCCGGATTCATCACTATCATCGATCCAAACTGCAACTGGTGCTTCAGTGACTGCAAGGATCATTAACAAGCGACTCACAGAAAGGGAGCCGAGTTCACGGTGCCTCTTGCACAGACTGCCATTGACCTCTGTACAACAACAATCCCGTCTGCAGTGACATCGGACTCATTCGGCCTGGAATCTCATTGACTGAAGCAGGAATGTCGTTAGCGATGAGTCCTGCTTCTAAGTGAGCCCCTGTGGCCAGCGAAGAGATGTCCAGAAACGCCCCAGACAACAGTGGGATACCAAGTTGACTGTTACACACCATACGACCCAATAACCAGGAAAGATAATGCTGCCACTTCATTTCATAGCGGGACCCCTTTGGTTGTCATCGGCGGCACCCTTACAGCACAGTGCCACGTCGCCGATAGTCTACGCCCCATTGTTTGCCCTTCGTGGCAAGTCATCCTGGGCTTCCATTTCAGGAAGATAATGTCCGCTCGCACACGAAGAGGGTTTCTAATGCTTGTCTTGGTACCTGCCAAACCATACCTCAGCCAACAAATCCGCTGTACGTCTCCCCAACTGAGAACGTTACGGGCAGGACCCTCCAACGAGCTCGTGATTTTGACGTTCTGAGGCATCAGTTGGATAGAATTTGGCATGAAATCCCTCCGGAGAACATCCAACAACTCTATTAATGAATGTCAAGCCGAACAACTGCTTGCATACGGGCCGACATGAATCAACGCACTATTGACTTGCTCAATTTGTGACACCCTTTTTCTTGAATAAATAATGCAATTTTTCTAAAACTATAATAATTTGTTTGTCCGCACATGTACATCACATCAACCGATTTCTGTACCATTCAGATAATTCCTTCATGGTGCATCGTATTCGTTTTTTTGTCTTAGTGTGTATTATTTGGCAAAGAGACACACTGACTACAACTATATCTACATCTACATGGATACTCTGCAAATCACATTTAAGTGCCTGGCAGAGGGTTCCTCGAACCACCTTCACAATAATTCTTTATTATTCCAGTCTCGTACAGCGCGCAGAAAAAAACAAACGCCTATATCTTCCCGAGCGACCGCTGATTTCTCTTATTTTATTATGCTGACCGCTTCTCCCTACGTAGGTCGGAGTCAACAAAATATTTTCGCTTTAAGAGGAGAAAATTGATGACTGAAATTGCATTAGAACATTCTGCCGCAAAGAGAAACGCCTTTATTTTAATGATGTCCATCCCAAACCCTGTATCATTTCTGTGGCACTCTCTCTCCTATTTCACGATAATTTAAACCGTGCTGCCCATCTGTGAACTTTCACGATGTACTCTGTCAATCCTGTCTGGTAAGGATCCCACACCGCGCAGCAGTATTCTAAAAGAGAACGACCAAGGGAAGCATAGGAAGTCTGTTTAGTAGACCTGTAACATTTTCTAAGCGTCCTGCCAATAAAGCGCAGTCTTTGGTTAGCCTTCACCACATTTTCTATGTGTCCCTTCCAAATTAAGTTGTTAGTGACTGTAATTGTAATATGAAAAGTGCGAGAAGCAAAAGATAAAAACCCGTAAGAGTTCAGGCATGCTGTTGAACAATGCAAACACATCCCGCTGTTCTCATAAAAAGAGCCTTCAGTATCAATAATTGTAGGTGAACCGTTAAAATTCTAGAAATTAATTTATTTCTAGGAAGACTTCGTGTGGCTGGTGAGGACCAGTTTTGAACTGTCTGACCCCCAGCTATGAGAATCAAAGTTGCAGCTCTGCGAAACACTTAGGAAATCCCACGTTCCCTCGTCAGCAAGCTGCCTCGGTGTTACCTGTTCTGGGAAAAACCTCTGGGGTTTCCTTGTTCCCTCCTTGTCTGTCCTGTGCGCACTACATCAGGTAAAACAGTGTTCACCAGTACAACCCCCACCCTAGATTCCTTAAAGAATCAAACTCCCATTTATAAAACAACTTCTAACGTCTGATTGCTTTAACAATGAATTAATGTGTGAGATATTTGACGCTAAGCATCTAAGCGAGAAAAAGTCTAGAAAATCTTTGAAATTATGTTTAAAAAAAAAATGGTTCAAATGGCTCTGAGCACTATCGGACTCAACTGCTGAGGTCATAAGTCCCCTAGAACTTAGAACTACTTAAAACTAACTAACCTAAGGACAACACACACATCCATGCCCGAGGCAGGATTCGAACCTGCGACCGTAGCGGTCGCGCGGTTCCAGACTGTAGCGCCAGAACCGCTCGGCCACCAGCGGCCGGCGAAATTATGTTTAAATATTATCGAAATCACAAAGTGCTCTCATTACCAGATACTGGATGAGTATAGTCTGAGTAGCTTGCACCCGGTTTTCTGCAAAAGTAAACTTTTCACGCATCTCGAGGTTTATGACGTCATATCTCCCGATTTGTGTGCCGTGCAATGATATAATTCTGCAGATACGTTTAGTTACATATGTAGATACTGTCTGTATGGCATATTGCAAAATAAGTCGGAAGAAAAGAAGTAATAAATTAAAAGGTCATGCTTAATATCGTAGTTTTATTGCATGAACAGTGAAAAATGTACTAAGCGATGAATGTTTTCCCTTTTATGATTTTGTAAGATGTCAACGACAAAAAGTTTTGTGAAGGTTTGAAATTAGGTGTAAAGATTGTTGGTGCTCTCATACTGAAATACTGATTGGGTACTGTCTGAATACTTTGGGCACCATGAATTACGCTCACTTAAAACATACGAGGTGTGGCTGGAAAAAAACCGGACTAGTACTGGTGAAACAATAAAACGAATGCAATAAGGCTGAAAGTCGCGTGGCCTGTCACGTGACTCTCGCTCCGCCTACTGCTCGAGTTTCATGTGCCTCCTGCACTCAGTCTGCCCGTGGCGTCTGTTTTAAGTAGTTGACGTTTTGTCTGTGCGTCGGAAAATGTTGAGTGTACAGAAAGAACAGCGTGTTAACATCAAATTTTGTTTCAAACTAGGAAAATCTGCAAGTGAAACGTTTGTAATGTTACAACAAGTGTACGGCGATGATTGTTTATCGCGAACACAAGTGTTTGAGTGGTTTAAACGATTTAAAGATGGCCGCGAAGACACCAGTGATGACACTCGCACTGGCAGACCATTGTCAGCAAAAACTGACATCAAAGGGATTGTGCACATTGATTGGGTACCAGAGGGACAAACAGTGAATCAGCATTACTACATTAGCGTCCTGGCTACCCTACGTGAGCGAGTACGGAGAAAACGGAACGGTTTGTGGAGAAAAAAGTCATGGATCCTTCACCAAGACAATGCCCCAGCTCAC
This sequence comes from Schistocerca nitens, assembly GCF_023898315.1. Lineage (NCBI taxonomy): Eukaryota > Metazoa > Arthropoda > Insecta > Orthoptera > Acrididae > Schistocerca > Schistocerca nitens. The sequence goes on along the minus strand of NC_064618.1, from coordinate 297,046,630 downwards.
AGTGCGCTGTCAGTGAAGACGTTTTTGGCAAAACACAACATTCCCATCTTAGATCATCCACCCTATTCACCTGATTTGGCCCCCTGTGACTTTTTTCTTTTCCCTAAAGTCAAGTCAGCTTTGAAAAGAACTAGATTTGAGACTGTTGAAGCAGTAAAAGAAAAAGCGACGGAAGTAATGTATGGACTTACCGAAAATGATCTGCAGCATTGCTATGAACAGTGGAAAATTCGTATGGAGCGGTGTAGAGACCGAGGAGGAGAGTACATTGAAGGAGATAACATGAAATTGTAAATAATTGTAAATAAATGTTTTTTCCAGCATCAGTCCGGTTTTTTTCTAGCCGCACCTCGTATATACACCGTTCCTAACTGTAACACTTGGCATATTGTGTTAACGCGTTGACTACCGTGTGTCCTCCGGCTGCCACAGCACAGTCTCAAGCCGAATTTTAACAAGGAGAGGTCCCCAGTGGTGGGATCGACTTTTTGAAACAATTTGTATGGTGCTGTAGGCTAAGGTCCAATGAATCACACGCTGCAACCATTCATCCTTTAAGCCAAGTTAAGCGTAACTTGGGCAGTGACGGCGCACATTCGATTTCTCAGGTCGGCGAAATTGTTTGGTCGGGGAGAAACATACACATGGTCTTTAAAGAAATGCCAAAGAAAGAAATCCAGTGATGTCAAGTATGAGGAGCGAAGTGGGCATGCGATTAGTCCTTCACGGCCGATCCATCGACCTGGAAGCGATTATAGAGGAAACCTCGAGGTAGTGGACTGTCTTGCTGGTAGTAAACCATTCCACCTCGGTCATCTTCATCGATCTGTGGAATTAAAAAGTTTTCGTGTATATCCAGATACACGACACCATTGACAGTTTTCTCCATGAAGAAGAAAGGCACATACACTTTGAGCTTGCTAAGGGCACAAAACACATTAACTTTGGGGCTGTAACGAACTTGTTCCAGGATTGTGTGTAGAATTCCGCTGCCCCATATTCTGCAGTTGTGGGTGTACACTAGGCCATTGATATAAATGTTGTCTTATTGCTGAAGATTATTGTGTTTTGTGCAGTGTAGGCAAAGGTCTCCCTAACCTGTTCAACATCATCGTCAAACAGTGGTCGACCTAGTGATTTAACATGTCACAGTGAACGACCCTTCGCAATAAAGTTCTTGTGCCAAGAGTAAATTGTAGGCTTACTTGGAGGTTCTTTAGCGTTTGCGGTGCGAAATTTACGCCGAACGATTGTTACGGAATACGTTTCATGAAACGAAAACACACAGCGAGCACACTCCGTATCAGTGAAATCAGCCATTTTAACAGTGCACTTCGCTGGCGCTCCTGGTAGCGGAATGGGGTACTGATGTACTATGAGAATCAAACTTGAGGTTGTTTGCTACAAAGTGACACATCTACCGATTCTGTAAGTTAGCGCAATTAATTTCTATATCATTCAAAAGCTGTAAAGTTCGTTTTGACTCGCCCTGTATTTTTGGTGCAATTATGACATGACAATTTCTATCTGGTACAACTGTTGGCATACGGACAGACTCATACAATTTCACAGATTTTTGAACTCAGGTTATCATGTAATGGTGATTTTTTACTTTCATAATTGAGACAAGACTTCACACGCATACTGTATGTTGATCCACGTATGTTGTCACACTTGCAACCTCATTATGAAGACGTGAGAACTCTTCCCGAGGAAGTGGGACACACTTGCAGATAGACGATGCGCTAAATGGAAGGGGCTGTTCACTAAATTCCGAAATCCGATTTTCGCCTAGGATGTAGAGCATATATTATTACCACCAACTTTCAAATCGCGCAATTATCATCATTCAAAGTAAGGGAAATTAGAAGCTCATACTGAGGCGTTCAGACAATCGTTTTTCCCTCCCGCGATTCGCGAGTGGAACAGAGGGGGGAAATACACTCCTGGAAATGGAAAAAAGAACACATTGACACCGGTGTGTCAGACCCACCATACTTGCTCCGGACACTGCGAGAGGGCTGTACAAGCAATGATCACACGCACGGCACAGCGGACACACCAGGAACCTCGGTGTTGGCCGTCGAATGGCGCTAGCTGCGCAGCATTTGTGCACCGCCGCCGTCAGTGTCAGCCAGTTTGCCGTGGCATACGGAGCTCCATCGCAGTCTTTAACACTGGTAGCATGCCACGACAGCGTGGACGTGAACCGTATGTGCAGTTGACGGACTTTGAGCGAGGGCGTATAGTGGGCATGCGGGAGGCCGGGTGGACGTACCGCCGAATTGCTCAACACGTGGGGCGTGAGGTCTCCACAGTACATCGATGTTGTCGCCAGTGGTCGGCGGAAGGTGCACGTGCCCGTCGACCTGGGACCGGACCGCAGCGACGCACGGATGCACGCCAAGACCGTAGGATCCTACGCAGTGCCGTAGGGGACCGCACCGCCACTTCCCAGCAAATTAGGGACACTGTTGCTCCTGGGGTATCGGCGAGGACCATTCGCAACCGTCTCCATGAAGCTGGGCTACGGTCCCGCACACCGTTAGGCCGTCTTCCGCTCACGCCCCAACATCGTGCAGCCCACCCCCAGTGGTGTCGCGACAGGCGTGAATGGAGGGACGAATGGAGACGTGTCGTCTTCAGCGATGAGAGTCGCTTCTGCCTTGGTGCCAATGATGGTCGTATGCGTGTTTGGCGCCGTGCAGGTGAACGCCACAATCAGGACTGCATACGACCGAGGCACACAGGGCCAACACCCGGCATCATGGTGTGGGGAGCGATCTCCTACACTGGCCGTACACCACTGGTGATCGTCGAGGGGACACTGAATAGTGCACGGTACATCCAAACCGTCATCGAACCCATCGTTCTACCATTCCTAGACCGGCAAGGGAACTTGCTGTTCCAACAGGACAATGCACGTCCGCATGTATCCCGTGCCACCTAACGTGCTCTAGAAGGTGTAAGTCAACTACCCTGGCCAGCAAGATCTCCGGATCTGTCCCCCATTGAGCATGTTTGGGACTGGATGAAGCGTCGTCTCACGCGGTCTGCACGTTCGGCACGAACGCTGGTCCAACTGAGGCGCCAGGTGGAAATGGCATGGCAAGCCGCTCCACAGGACTACATCCAGCATCTCTACGATCGTCTCCATGGGAGAATAGCAGCCTGCATTGCTGCGAAAGGTGGATGTACACTGTACTAGTGCCGACATTGTGCATGCTCTGTTGCCTGTGTCTATGTGCCTGTGGTTCTGTCAGTGTGATCATGTGATGTATCTGACCCCAGGAATGTGTCAATAAAGTTTCCCCTTCCTGGGACAATGAATTCACGGTGTTCTTATTTCAATTTCCAGGAGTGTATGACTTTGGCGCAAATTGTGCCCTCCGCCACACACCGCTTGGTGGCTAGCGGAGTATATATGTATATCTCCTGAACAGAAAAGAAATTGTGTTTTAAATGTGATTTACACTGCAGAAAAACTAATTCCATCTACACATGCACGCAGGCACTTTCAGCTGAAACGGCAAATTATCTCGAAAACAGAAGTAAGGCTGGCAATGTCCTCAAACAGCTTGGAGAACTATCCTTGTAATTCTGTCAATGCCACAACGAGTTCTTTAAACATGCGTTTTCTTTAACACCTGTGAACTTACGGAAATGGATGGTATTTTTTGTCAGAATTTGACCTTTCCACAATGCTATTTTCTTTTTGAATGCATACCCACAAATTAGAAATAAGTTGTTTTCTTACTTGCAGTGTCGTACTGTGGGCAGCGTGCAGTCACTTCCACTTAAAATGAAGTGTTTATATTTTTTATTAAAAATGAAACTCTTCCACCTGTAACTTTAAGATTTCATATTTATTTGGCTACTAGGTTCGATGTTGCGTCAACGCCATCTTCAGGCAGTAACTGCCCGCCATCCACGTGGAGCACGTATTGGTCTCACCGCTGACTTCTAGTACTCAGCCACACACAGTTGATTTCATCAAAGTGTACAGGCCTGAAAATGTCGTTGACGCAACGTCGAAACTAGTACCCAAATAAAAATGAAATCTTAAGTACAGCTGGAGGAGTTTGTAACCTCCCCACAAAAATAATAATTAAATGAATAATAAATGTGATTCTAATTTAATGTAATCTCTGGACAAAATTGGTTCCCATTTACAATCTCTGTGCAGAAATGCATTCACATTTAATGTACCCACAAAATTCTTTTCTCATTGAACGTAAGCTCGAAACAGAAAAATTCCTAAACCCCAAAATAATAAAAAAAATTCAGTAACCTGGTAAATTTTAGGACGACAGCAGCGCTGCGCCACGGCCCTGTATTCTGAATAAAAAAACAAAAATTCTTACCTCAATAAAAACGGCGAATATATCCGCTCTTACCTAAAAAATTTTCGGCACAGCTCCGTGCAATGCTGGCCTATACATTTGTGATTCGTGAAAGGAATGATCATGCATTGGATAAATTCTTTAAATTGAAATGAATGCTTTTTTTTAAAAAAAATTACTTTATATTATAAAAATGATTATTATGGTATTTTTAAAAAAATTGGATGACAGTTCACATACATTACTAGATATGTGCAAGGCTGCTTCTTTACCTTATACAATAATACTCATCCTCCAGAGTCCCGACCAGAGCAGACTGCACACAAGCGCAGACATGTGCAGACACGCGCAGACTACTGCAGACTACTGCAGACTAGTGACAAGCAACAACTAACAACATACTGCTCTCTGGTCAGAGACTCTCCTATGCCTTGCCTATTGCAGGCAGCGCATACCTCTTACAGGTTTCATTTTTCATAAAAATGGTACCAGCTGATGTCCTACCATCATCCAATTTAAATATGGATGTACGAAGATAAATTTGTACACCTCCTGCCACCTTGATCACCCTCACCCCCTGGTCGCTCCTCTCCTCTCCAACCCCAGCCCTCTGCCATGTCTTCACTGTTGTGTCCCCCCTACCCTCCATCTCTACACCCTTCATCTCCTTTCCCACGGTGGCTCCTGTCAACTCCCCCTCCCGGATGATGCCCTCTCTCCCTCCATTTATCCCTCCTATCAAATCTCATCTCCCCCTCCTTTCCTCTGTCCTTTCCCCAGGTCCCTCTTCCCCCTATTCCATCCCGTTTTTTCCCCACCTACCCTCTCTCTGCCTCCCTTCTCCTCCCCCCCCTGAGTCCTTTTGCATTCCCCTCCTCTGCCTTTCCCCCCTCCCTCTCGCATCTGCCCAGCCCCCCTCTTATGGGTCCTCGTCCTCCGTCAGCTCCTTCCCCCCTCCCACTTTGTTTTTTCTCTCCTTCCCCCCTTTTCTTTCCCCTCATCTGTCCAGGTTCCTCCCATGTGCCCTTGGTTGTGCCAACTTTTTAGTGCAGTGTTCAAGTGAGTGTTCAGTGTTGTGCATCTTTCCAAAGTGTTGCGAACAGAAATCACGCAGTTGCTGGGTGTGATTTTTATAACTCTTGCGAACAGAAACCAGACTGTTTTTTTAATTGTCTGTTTATTATTTTACCTGTCTGCTGCCTGTGTATTTTATTAGCATCATCAACCCTTTGTTTTATGTTTTAAGTTCCACAATTTTCCGCCATTTTACCATTTTAGTCACCGATTTCGTCTCCTGCTTTTATTATTTATTATCTTCATTTTTTTAAAAACTAATTCTGTAGGCTGAAGAGCGGCATACTAAGCTGCTACCAGCCCGAACCTTCAGGGGGGGGGGGGGGGGGGAATCTAAACTCAATAAAGGAGAAAAAAGCAAAAAAAGATAAAATGTAATGTTTGCAATCCATTCCAGATGTTCTAATTTTCGTTCCTGCTCTCCCGTTTCCCTCATAAATTCAACAACAGCGGGTTTTAAATCAAAAAATCGTTCCAAGCATGATCCTTAACTTAACCAAAGTTTAATGTAAACTGAAGAGGGGGGGGGGGAGGGGGGAAGGAACTATTGATGACAGCTCCATCAGGAGTTTTTGCGGAATAAGTACCGACGAGTGAAAATGTGTGCCAGTGGGGGATTCGAACCTGGGATTTCCTGTTTACTAGGCAGTTGCTTCATCCAAACACAGTGTTTATCGCCACTGCGCGGACTGTCTTGGCAACCCTGTCTGCTAACCCACATTCTTACCTAGCGCAACCAATCCGCAGTCCCCGTCCATGTCCTCCAAGCAAGCTACTTTCAATCCATGTAGCAGGTCGAACGTATCTGTGCATCTGCACTAAAGGTGGTAGATTCATTCTACGTCGAGGCGAATCAGTTATATGAATGCCTGTCGTTCGAAGGAACAGACATCACACATCTACATCTACATACATACTCCGCAATACACCATACGGTGCGTGGCGGAGGGTACCTCGTACCACAATTAGCATCTTCTCTCCCTGTTCCACTCCCAAACAGAACGAGGGAAAAATGACTGGCTATATGCCTCTGTACGAGCCATAATCTCTCTTATCTTAACTTTGTGGTCTTTCCGCGAAATGTAAGTTGGCGGCAGTAAAATTGTACTGCAGTCAGCCTCAAATGCTGGTTCTCTAAATTTCCTTAGTAGAGATTCACGAAAAGAACGCCTCCTTTCCTCTAGAGACTCCCACCCGAGTTCCTGAAGCATTTCCGTAACACTCGCGTGATGATCAAACCTACCAGTAACAAATCTAGCAGCCCGGCCCTGAATTGCTTCTATGTCCTCCCTCAATCCGACCTGATAGGGATCCCAAACGCTCGAGCAGTATTCAAGAATAGGTCGTATTAGTGTTTTATAAGTGGTCTCCTTTACAGTTGAACCACATCTTCCCTAAATTCTACCAATGAACCGAAGACGACTATCCGCTTTCCCCACAACTGCCATTACATGCTTGTCCCATTTCATATCGCTCTGCAATGTTACGCCCAAATATTTAATCGACGTGACTGTGTCAAGCGCTACACTACTACTGGAGTATTCAAACATTACAGGATTCTTTTTCCTACTGATCTGCATTAATTTACATTTATCTATATTTAGAGTTAGCTGCCATTCTTTACACCAATCACAAATCCTGTCCAAGTCATCTTGTATCCTCCTACAGTCACTCAACGACGACATCTTCCCGTACACCACAGCATCATCAGCAAACAACCGCACATTGCTATCCACCCTGTCCAAAAGATCATTTATGTAGATAGAAAACAACAGCGGACCTACCACATTTCCCTGGGGCACTCCAGATGATACCCTCACCTCCGATGAACACTCACCATCGAGGACATTCATATACAGTAATTGATTCTTCTCGACTGGCGCCGGCCGAAGTGGCCGTGCGGTTAAAGACGCTGCAGTCTGGAACCGCAAGGCCGCTACGGTCGCAGGTTCGAATCCTGCCTCGGGCATGGATATTTGTGATGTCCTTAGGTTAGTTAGGTTTAACTAGTTCTAAGTTCTAGGGGACTAATGACCTCAGCAGTTGAGTCCCACAGTGCTCAGAGCCATTTGAACCATTTTTTTCTCGACTGGCAATGAATCCACAACCTTCAATGCGGATATACAGTTACGTTCGAACTCCTACGGGAAACTCAAAGTAGCGAGCTTGGAGGACATGGACGGGAACTGCAATTTGGTGGTGCTAGTAGGGAACGTGCATCGGCCCTTGAGCGTGCCGAGAACAGTCAGTGCATGCACGATGAACGCTGCGCCCGTATGACGCAGTGTTTAAAGCAACTGTCTAGTATGCAGGACATCCCAGGTTCGAATCCCGGTCGGCCACACATTTTCACTCGTCGCCGTTGATTCTGCATAATGTCCCGATGCATCTGACACCAACAGTTCCTTCCCTTTCCTTTCCTTCGTGCCTCTTCCGCTTTCAATTTACATGATGTGTTTATCATAGCTGCGGATTCCGCGTGATGTCTGTCCTTTCGAACACGTCCTCGATACATGTGTTGCGCACTGTGAAGTGGGCAATTTGAAAGTGATTTGATGTTCGAACTTATTTGTATCTATTTGGTACATTTCCATACATGGGTTCCTTATCAAACCTTTACTTACTAAGTTCTCTATACAAAACCTTGAAGCCTATAATAGGAATTGTGAAATACCCTGTATTCATCCAACATACTGCGGCAAAACTGTCAGTGATAACATAATATATTCTTCGACTTTCTATGGACACAGAAAAAGTAATTAAGACTACCACTGGATTGTTACAGAATACATATTGCACTTTCTTTTGTGAAGAACTACAGTGTTGATCTTTGTTTCTTTTAATGACCGTCCATACTTGGCAAATATGTTATGACCAGCGTTTTTCGATCAGTTCTCTGCTGGGTTCTTGGGGAACTGAATGTTGCATTGACATACATGAGACGCATTTATTTAAAATTCTTAAGTTACACACACATATCATTTTGCTGTCGCAGATGAAAACGTTGTAGCCTAAATTAAGGCTAGTGAATCATCTTGCGTTTCACAAGCATGTGAAGCAGAAATAGTTCGAAGGCGCTGTAGAAAAATATTAGAGACATATTCACATGTAAAGTTCTAACTGGTCCATTGTTGACGTATCTTCTTGCCACAGTACTTTGACAACATAGCTTGTTGTCATCATCTGGTTCTGCCTGACACACTGAAGCTTTAGGAGAACTGTTCTTATGTTTTATACGTGGCACATGTATGAAAGAAGAATTAAACACCATGTATAAAAAAAATACGCAGCAAGAAGAAACAACAATCTGGCAGCGAACCTGTGAGAAAATTATACATCATCAGCGTCTTTCAAATGTAGGATCTTGGACTCAGTCATCGCTAACACACCGTAAACTGGGTATACTTTGACCACTATAGTTACTTTGACCACCCACACATCAAACGCTTTACAGCTCTCTGCTGGCTCTCAGTTGGCTGTTTAGTGTAAGCTGTTTGGTGGTAAAGTTCCATCAACTTACGCCAGATGGCGCCATGCCTTGTGCAACAGTTGACGAACATGTTACGACTTATAACTGAATACGAAAAAGTGTGTTAAAATCTGGTTGTGCAAAATCCACCAATATTATTTAACTGCAAAGCCGTTGCTGTTTTCAATTTATCATGTGCGTTTCTCGATGAATTCTCTAAACGGACAATTGATTAGTTTTTTGTTCATATGCATATATTTGCCAGTATGAATGTATCTGCCAGTATATTATTACTTCTGAGGTAATGAGCATGATTTTTCTGTTTTGGGGTTACTTTGACCAGTGGTCATTGTTCACACAGAATTACTAATACACAATTTAGTAAACAGTGTTGATGCCAGTGACAATGTGGAACTAAGGAACACAAACGTTGATCATCAGTTTATACACGAAGGCTAATTTGTAAGTATTAATGTGCATACAACTACGAAAATTAAATATTTTTCACATATTGCTCATTGCAAGCTCTTGTGCGCCAGGCAGTGATTGAGGTACAACATATAATGTCAGATATCTTTCGAAACAAGGAATGAAGTTTGTTTGGCCACAAATGCCACATACTGACTCAATAAATGAATAACACATAACCTTAGTTCTGGCTGCAATGGACGTTTTGAAAAAGGCTTTAGGTTTAAGATGAATGAAACTGACAGTATTATGCTGAACTAAATTTCGAGATATGTCCATAGTACTCCATTCTATAACCTTTCATTATATTTGTAATATTAATTGTGGATCACATTATTCGATTTATCTACCACACTAGTTTTTATTTTATGCAGGTTAATAAAGTACTTAACAAAATTATAGATCAATGTATTTAATTTGTGGATGGTTGAATTTTCATTGTGGTTTTGAAAGACTGACAACAAATGGAATGATAGTTAACAGTTGTGTGGTGGGAGTATAGGCTGGCCAGTGTATCCCCAAATCCATGCTTTACCACCCACAATTTTTTTCATTACTTACTATGCATTTTAGAAAATGTATTGTATTAATCAGTATTTAACCCTCTCATACGAACCCATATGTTGACTGACTATCACAGAAATTGACGAAGAGTCATGATAATCACGGTTGAATCTGAAAATCGGTCAAAGTGTGCCCAGTTTACGATGTCAGTAGATTATTAAGTGGTCTCATATTTCGAGCTTTATAACCAAATAAGTGCTAATGACTGTAGATTATCTTGTGCCACCGCCAGAACGGTCACAGGGTGGGAAATGGATTTTTTTATTTATTTATTGTTGTGGCTGTTAATCGCTTGACTACCATATGGGGACGAAAGGATCGAGAAGCGTTTTAAAGGAAGTGTTTTTCATGTCATACAGGGGAGGGAACTTTGCCCTACTGTGAGCTCTGCCCTTGCGCTGTGACAACTTTTATCAAGATCAGTCTGCCAAGTGGCAGTAGAAAAGTAGTTTACTAAAGGCATGATTTCGCGCTCCAGAGAAAGCAAAAAAAAAAAATAAAATTAGTGGGGCTCCTGCCTCGCCTGACAGAAATAGACATACAGAAATGCTTCGACCAGTGAAAGCAAAAAAGTAGACTGGAGATGGGTCGTTCATGGAGGAATGGGTCCAAAGACATGGTTCACTAAACAGGACAGATGGATTGAGGAATGGCTGTCAAGGAGCGATTGTCTGTGGTTCCCTACAGGTTAGTCTCATTCCTACCTCGATCTTGTTCAGTCCATATACACCACTGGCCATTAAAAATGCTACACCACGAAGATGACGTGCTACACACGCGAAATTTAACCGACAGGAAGAAGATGCTGTGATAAGCAAATGATTAGCTTTCCAGTGGCGACACCTACAACGTGCTGACATGAGACAAGTTTCCAACCGATTCCTCATACACAAACAGCAGTTGACGGGCGTTGCCTGGTGAAACGTTGTTGTGATGCCTCGTGTAAGGAGGAGAAATGAGTACCGTCACGTTTCCGACTTTGATAAAGGTCGGATTGTAGCCGACCACGATTGCGGTTTATCGTATCACGACATTGCTGCTCGCGTTGATCGAGATCCAATGACTGTTAACAGAATATGGAATCGGTGGGTTCAGGAGGGTAATACGGAATGCCGTGCTGGATCCCAACGGCCTCGTTATCACTAGAAGTCGAGATCACAGGCATCTTATCCGCATGGCTGTAACGGATGGTGCAGCCACGTCTCGATCCCTGAGTCAACAGATGGGGACGTTTGCAAGACAACAACCTTCTGCACGAACAGTTCGACGACGTTTGCAGCAGCATGGACTATCAGCTCGGAGACCATGGTTGCGGTTACCCTTTGAAACGTCCCCTCTTACATTATTTGATTTTCAAACAGCTGAGCAGAACTGAACGTACTCAGACATTTCTCTCTTTACTTATTCTGATCATCACTAAACTGACACACAATATTTATAGCGCAACGCAATCTGACTTTTAATAATCGCTACAAAAGAATGGCCCTGACTAACATTAACCTATACCTTTCATGAGTCACTTACCTTACAAAAATTTTCGTCACTCGAACTACTGCCACACAGCGAGGGCCACTACTGCCAGCTAAATAAAAGATTCAAACTACTGAAGGCACTAACTACCGATAGGCATAGTTAGCAAATGAAAGATTTTGATAGAGAACAAACAATGTATTTACCTTAATAGTGTTCAAAAATCATAATATATATATATATATATATATATATATATATATATATATATATATCAGTTCATGACATCCAGTCTTACAAAAATTTACTGTCTCTGATGGACACACGTCCAGATCATCCGCTCTCAAAATTCCGCCATCTCTCTCCCCACATCCACCACTGCTGGTGGCTCACCTCCAACTGCGCAACGCTACTCGCTGTTAACAGCCAACTCCCCAACACTACAACAGCGAACAAGAAAGCAAACCAGCCACAGACTGCACACAGCACAGCCAGTGATTTTCATACAGAGCGCTACATGGCGTTACCAATATAAAAACCTAAACAGCCTACTCACATAGCCCCCATGCTCTCCACAAAAAGTTTTACAAATTGTTTTGGGCAGTGGCCAATACAGATTTGAATTTTTTTTCATTATTACAGTAATAAAGCAATGAAATGCACACACTTATTGATACAATGTTGGTCAAAAGCTAAAATTTTCTCACAGTCCATAAAGACAGTCCTGACCATTCATCACAGTAAATTTTCAGTGTTTTTCTCAAAGTCTGAGCAGTAAAAGAAAATGCACACGGAAGTAGTGGATTTCCATGCAGTATTGAAGAAGTAGTGTTGTCCTTCCAACGGAAAGACAGCGCTGACTCTTGATGTGCAGAGAGGTAATGGGCCACAACAGAGCAAACCCACAGCAGAGTCAGTCGAAGTTTTGAAGAATATTGGTAGGTAGGTCATCACAGAGCAGACCCACTGTAGTCCTGGTAGAGAGTGTGGTATTGGTGGGCCATCAAAGATGCAGACCCACTGTAGTCCTTGTAGAGATGGCCAGCAGCCATCTGTTGCGACTGTGCAGGTGCACAATCACCATCAAAGAGTCTTGCGGACAATATAGCAAGTCCATAACCACCACTTGTGCACTCACAAAGTTTTTGGAGCTGTCCTTAGAACCAGAAATGCTGTTAACCAGTCTCTTGCTGAATTATTAACACACGTGCAAACACTATCAGTCCCAACTTGTCACATATTGTGCATATACTATGACAACAGAAATGTGTGCACTGAAATGAATGCTTACAAGTTACTTAATTTGATGAACTGGGGTCCATCACAATTTTATTTTTACGACATGAGAATGAAATTACCAAGGTACAAAATATAACATTTGTGGTAATACAGGCTTTACAAAAGAATCGAAATAACATATACATCAGTGTTACAGGAATTATGACATAAGTAAATACATAACAGGTCAGAATAACTTTCGAAACATCACCTTCACACGTGAGCATTACAACAAAACAGAATTAATAATGTCTAAACATCTTTACAAAGTAAATAACATATTATAAATGCAAATTATATTTGAGGATAACAGTATTCCTCATCATAGTGAATGTAGCTGAGTATTAGAAAAATTCTACAACATAAGTCTTATCAGATAAACACATAAAGACAGGGAGAACACAAATACACAAGGTACACAGACACATAGTGGAATAACACAAAAGGACAGGACAGGATTTGTTTTCAGTGTGACGTTTGGTACTGCAGTCCAACCCAAAACTTCATTTCATAGATGTTTCCTCTTATTTCACTTTTTTTAATACCTTGTCAATGCATTACTTCCAATTCATCACAACTCATTCTCTTATATAGCCTACCCCCTCTTAAGCTAACTTAAATCTACAGAGCTCAGATGCTAAACTAAGGGATGAGGCAATGCAGCAGCACAAAACAATTAACACAAACAGCAATGACAAAGAATGCAAATTGGCAAAGCAAGTAGCATTATATATATAAATTAGCAAATCAAATGCAACATTATCGCTAATATGAGCCAATGTGCAGCAAAAAGAAAAATAAATCAGTAGTAAAACTGGCTTAACAGAGTAATACAAAGTGAAATTTAATAGCACTATGCCTGGCAAGCAGCAGCAGCAAATGCAATAACTTATACCTAAACATGACAAAGCTCAAGCAGAAAAAATATTACAGTAAAGATAGGAAATGTCTAATAGCTATGTCACATCTTAACACTAGAGTGATGCATCACCTTGACTTACTCTAGCAGACAAGTTACCAAATCGTAAAAATTATATATGCAATTCCTGTGAAGGGAAATGTCTTTTTGTGCTCCCTCGTTTTTTTGGAAGTAGATCATAAAATTATTGTTTACTGGATCTGTAGGCATAAAATATCTATATTAGTACATCTATTAAATTTTATTTTAACCAATGCTGCAGTGCAGCTAGAAACTAGATATTAAACAAAATGAGTAAATAAATACAAAGCATGAAACATCATTCACTAGGCAAATGGCGTCTCCAAAGGCAGTAAAAAAATCTCTCAACTAGAAAGACAATAGATGTAAAATGTTTCTCATCATTTCATTAGGCATTTTGGTAAATATCATAAATTAAGAGCTCCACAGTGTAATCACATTTTTTCAAGTTTGAGCGTGTCGTATTTGCGATGCTTTCTACAAAGGAATGTCAATAGTGACGTTAATTGCCTCTTTTCTCTCCACCTAATGGCTTTTTCTCGAGGCAGGTGGCACAGCTGATGGCCCACAATGCATTACATCAAGGTCACTTAGCTTTCTTACCGAAATATTTACGACATCAGTTTGCACTACAGTGACAGTCTCATACAAAAAAATTTCACAGGTCGAGACTTTGCGTTACAAATGTGTAGAAACAAAATCCTATAAATATAAGTGTTCAAAAATGTTCGCTCGCATTGTGATACATTCACGCATATACATAAATGTCATAACTCTTAAAGTAAGATTCTTGGTTACCAACATCCTTTTTCACAAATCAGAGTCCCTAACCACTAATCATTATTCCTTACCTTATTACACATATACATATTCGTCGACACTTCTTCAATATTTGATCATAATAAATACGTAGCATAATCAAATTCCTCATATAGCATCAGCTTATAGATCATAAACATACCTCAACAGCATAATACATATAGTAATCATAATAATAACATCATAAAAACTCAGCCAAATCTCAAAAACATCGTAGCTTTCTGCAATAATTTCAAAACCTAAAAAAAATTCGCTGCTCATTTCAATAGTGTCATCTACCTCAAATGTACTTTAAAAATCATGATCCCAAACCAAATACGTCATTCAAAGCTCTCATAGTATGACAATGGTTCCAAAAAATATGAACAGTTCACACGGTGCAGACAAAAATACAATTTCATAAGTGTGAAATTATCCAACTGTGTAATTGCGTAAACATGTGACACTGACATAGTAAAAAAAATGTTTGTTTCTCTGCTAAATAATCAGATAGCTGTGTGGTTATGTGTTAGAGAAATATGGTACCGATGTGTAAAGTTGTATAAGCAAATACCATATTAGCTAGGGCTCCTTGTGCTTGCCAAACACATTGTACACAAAGTAGGCATGTACCCCCTGAGGATTAATGTAATTATACCCTGAGGTGCTACAGATTACAGCAATGGAATGAAATGTATCACAGAAAACCTTTGTACCATTGTAATTCAAAAATCTTTAAAAATAAATGTTTTAAGTACAAAATTAATCACTCAAACACATGTACTGCAGTGCTAAACCGTGCGTCTTGTTATAAGATAATCTCTGCCATTACTTAACGGTAAAAATGTGCCAAGTATCGTAATTATCGTCGTCTGTAAGCGAAGTTCTGTAGAAGTCAATGTACGTACCTCGTAATAAACAAAAGTGAAATGCTATGCGTATAGATATCGTAGTTATTACGTACAGTACCATGATCAAGAAAGTACTATACTGTAATGTATTGTTGTGCTACGAAAAAGGCTGTCTCATTGTAGCTATACGACAAAAGTTACTACTAAAACATGTTTTCCTTTCCAGAAGAATTCAGAAAAACTGTGCAGAGATAAAACAGATACACCGCAAAAGCAACAATGTAAATTGTGTCACACATCAGTAGTGTTGTGATATAGTCGTGTAGCTGTCAAATAAACTAACCACTGTGTCATCTGGTATCTCTCAGAAAGCACTTTAAATCCGTAATGTATTTTCAAGTAAACCAAAATGTTGCAGTAAAATCTCATTAGCAGTACTGGTATATGTTATAAGTATGTAAGCCTTGTAGTTGTTACGTAATCATGCAACGAACAAGGAAGAATGTACACACAACAACACTGTGTCGTCTGTTCACTATAAAAATGCATTTGTAATTACTGTCTAAATAATTTGCCTAGGTTCTTGACGGGATAGTTAACTTTAAATCATTGTTGAATGTTAAAAGTTTCTAAGTGTGACAAAGCGTACTCGTAATGTGAAGTGAAAAATTTTATAGCAAAGACTGAGTTAAAAAGCAGATTATCTCTCAATAAAAGCTTTTACATGTGAAATGTTGTGCAATCCTTTCAACCTTTCTAGTGCGCAGAGTTTCAGCTTCAAAGCAATTATCATGTTGTGTACTTCGGTAAGGAATGCTAAAATTTTTCTCAAGGTTAGCGTCTATGTTATTTTTCTCGGAGCCAGCCGGTGCACTTGGCTGCCTGCGGTGCGAGTCATTGTCTGTCTCTTTGTTGGCGCGCGTCGTTATTAGGATTAGGAGACCTAACTTCTACAAATTCACCTTGCCAAGAGGGCCCTGCCCTGTTTGAATCCCGCCAGTTCTGATGAAATTCAGGTCTATCGTTACGATTATATCGTCTGTCGTCATGTCGGTAGATTCCATAGTGTCTTTCTTGTCGGTCACGTGATGGAGAGATTTCTCCCGGAATCGTAACTGCGCGCTGAACTGTTGCGTCTGAAGTTATTCTGTCTCCCTTGATAATAATTGTTTTGGTCCTCATATTTTATGTTTTCTATGGTTATCTCTGTCATATCCATTACCACGGAAATGCGATCTTTCTCTGCAACTATTATTCTGCCAACGGTTCTCATATGGGTGGTGTCTGTTTTGGTCACGATTTGCGTTGTAAGAATAGCCTTTTCGTGTCCAGTTATTGTTTCCGTCGTCACGGAATTGTGACGGATGTGAACTGTAATGATTGTTTTCCTGTTTTCGCATCCCGCGACTGCCTGTGTCAATTTCTAATTCTTGTAAGAGTCCCTGAGAAGCTTCAATGTCGTCTTTGCAACGTCCTGCCAAAATAATATGTCTTAAGTGTTCAGGCAATTTCATTAAGCAAATGTGGATGAGTTCTGCGGGGCTGTATGGGTTTGACAGATACTGATTCGTATGCAACATGTATTCAAAATATTTCACAAGACTGGAAAATTCAAATTGTTCGAAATGTTTCATCATTATGATGCTATGTTTTACTCGGTTTTGTGTAGCTTCAGACCAATATGCTGAGAGGAAGGCATGAGAAAATTCACCTTCACTGTGACAATCGTGAATGACCGATCGCATTCTTACAGCTGGTTCATTCTCTAAATAGCCACACATAAATTCTAATCTGTGCTCTAATGACCAGTTGGGAGGAAAACAATGAGAGAATTGATGAAGCCACACTTGTGGATGAATGTCGTTGCCAGCATTCTTAAATGTTTTGAATTTACGTGTAGTAATGAACAGCTTACAGTCAAAATCATCATGTCGGCGAGTCGCATATCGGTCATTGTTACTTCGTTTGAGCGGTTCCATCTCAAAATTCGGTGTACCTTGCCAATTTATTTCATAATTTCTTAAGTGCCCTGTGTTATTATTTTGTGGCTGTTCCGTATTTCTATGTCCCTCTTCCAGTATTGGAGCGCGAGTGTCTTCTGAAATGTGTAATTCTTGTATTACCTGTGTCGACTGATCTTGTACTTCCTGGATTTTTCTTTTGTACTGTGTATTGATTTGATTCTGATTCTGTTTGAATTTTCTAATTTTAAAAAATGGCTCTGAGCACTATGGGACTCAACTGCTGTGGTCATAAGTCCCCTAGAACTTAGAACTACTTAAACCTAACTAACCTAAGGACAGCACACAACACCCAGCCATCACGAGGCAGAGAAAAATTTTCTAATTTGTTCATACTCTTCTGTGTCATTAAAGACTACCGGTCTGGTGTCATTCAGAGTATCATCTACGCCCGCATCTCGTGGTCGTGCGGTAGCGTTCTCGCTTCCCACGCCCGGGTTCCCGGGTTCGATTCCCGGTGGGGTCAGGGATTTTCTCTGCCTCGTGATGGCTGGGTGTTGTGTGCTGTCCTTAGGTTAGTTAGGTTTAAGTAGTTCTAAGTTCTAGGGGACTTATGACCACAGCAGTTGAGTCCCATAGTGCTCAGAGCCATTTGAACCATTTGAACCATTTTTTTCATCTACCTTCGTAGACAAGTTAGTGAACTAATCCGGAGGTTCGGCTACTATTTCCGATAGTGAACTGATTTCCTCAATGTGTTTTTCTAGACCAAGTTTCAGAGTGTCCATTTGTGTTGAAATCGTATCTACTGTGTCCTTTAAGTATTCCTGAGTTTTTGCAAGTTGCGTAACCGAATCGGCAGATGCAACTGAGTCAATTTTAGCTTCCAACGTGTCGTGATTTTCATGAACAATAGTCTGAAGTTCTTTTATGGCTGCTTCGTGATTCTGTAATGCATTTTCATGACGCGAAAAAATAGGTTGGAAATGCTCACAAATTTGTGTTTTTACGTCATTACAGACTTTTTGACATTTCGATTCGATTTTAAGTAACTCAGCACTTAAACCTTCATGTGTTTGTTCCAATGAGTCTAACTTTTGAAGCTGTTGCTATGTTTGTCTCTGGTGTTGTTCCATTGTGTCTAACTTTTGAAGATTTTGTTCCATTGTGTCTAACTGTTGCTGTGTTTGTCTCTTATTTTGTTTCATTTGTTGCATTAATTGCAATAATAATGTATTAGTGTCTGGAATCTGTTCCTCTACGCTTTTCGGCAGTGCATTTGCACCGGCAACATTCAAATTTTGACAAGTAGAAAATGTGTGTTGACTTATTTGAGAAAACGGTGAGGGCACAAAACCTGAATCTACAGTATTTGCAACTTGGGGTCCTGACATTTCGTATTGCTGAGGAAAGCTGTTGCCGACCCAACGATCGATAATACTTCCCTGTTCACTAATTGTTTCACTGTCTACACCATTATTAAGCGCCCGCTCCATTTCCCTACGCACAGTTAGCAAAATACTACGTCGAATGTATGTTAATTCATTACATGGTAGTGCTGATTAGCTACAATCGTCGTCACTATCATTTCTCAATTTACTTTGGAGCCTAGTGTTACGTTTTTCACACGCCATAATTATCATGTATTACACACGGTAACAAGAAAAGCACAATTTGAAGTGCAAAAAAAAAAAAAAAAAGAAAACATATTAGCATAGCACTGAAAATAATATCTCATTAATTGCAAGTGCAGCTGCGAATTACCTGGTGCAAATCTAAGTGCATGCCACATCTGTTTTACTGTACAACAATGAAAAACTGCAACTACAAACAAGATTCTCTTTACAATTACGCGCTAGCAATAAACAATAGCTTCACTAATTACACAAACTAAAAGAAAAAATCAGAAGATTCCAGTGAGGTATCCTCAGCTAAGGGTCGACATATGAGACGTCCCCTTAGAAAAATTTATGAATGATTGGGCTGATAAACCTCTTACATTGTTTGATTTTCAAACAGCTGAGGAGAACTGAACGTACTCAGACATTTCTCTGTTTACTTATTCTGATCATCACTAACCTGACTCCCAAAATTTTTAGCGCAACGCAATCTGACTTTTAATAATCCCTACAAAAGAATGGCCCTGACTAACAATAACATATACCTTTCATGAATCACTTACCTCACAAAAATCTTCGTTACTCGAACTACTGCAATACAGCGAGAGCCACTACTGCCAGCTAAATAAAAGATTCTAACTACTGAAGGGACTAACTACTGATAGGCATAGTTAGCAAATGAAAGATTTTGATAGAGAACAAACAATGTATTTACCTTAACAGTTCAAAAATGGCTCTGAGCACTATGGGACTCAACATCTTAGGTCATAAGTCCCCTAGAACTTAGAACTACTTAAACCTAACTAACCTAAGGACATCACACACATCCATGCCCGAGGCAGGATTCGAACCTGCGACCGTAGCAGTCTCGCGGTTCCGGACTGCAGCGCCAGAACCGCTAGACCACAGCGGCCGGCTTACCTTAACAGTGTTCAAAAGTCATCATCATATATATATATATATATATATATATATATATATATATATATATATATATATAAATTCATGACATCCATCTTTGCAAATTTCCTTTTTATGGCTGACACACTTGCAGATCGTCCGCTTATAGCAACTTCTCAAAACTCTGGCATCTCTCTCTGCACATCCACCACCGCTTCAAAAGTCATAATATACATATATCAGTTCATGACATCCAGTCTTACAAATTTATTGTCTCTGATGGACACACATCCAGATCATCCGCTCTCAAAATTCCGCCATCTCTCTCCCCACATCCACCACTACTGGTGGCTCACCTCCAACTGCGCAACGCTACTCGCTGTTAACAGCCAACTGCCCAACACTACAATAGCGAACAACAATGCAAACCAGCCATAAACTGCACACAGCAGAGCCAGTGATTTTCATACAGAGCGTTTCATGGCGTTACCAATATAGAAACCTAAACAGCCTACTTACACCTTAACGCTGCATCACAGACAGGAGCGCCTGCGATGGTGTTCTCGACGACGAACCTGGGTGCACGAATGGCAAAACGTCATTTTTTCGGACGAATCCGGGTTCTGTTTACAGCATCGTGATGGTCGCATCCGAGTTTGGCGACATCGCGGTGAACACACATTGGAAGCGTGTATTCGTCATCGCCATACTGGCGTATCACCCGGCGTGATGGTATGGGGTGCCATTGGTTACACGTCTCGGTCACATCTTGTTCGCATTGGCGGCACTTTGAACAGTGGACGTTACATTTCAGATGTATTACGACCCGTGGCTCTACTGTTCATTCGATCCCTGTGAAACCTTACATTCCAGCAGGATAATGCACGACCGCATGTTGCAGGTCCTGTACGGGCCTTTCTGGATACAGAAAATGTTCCACTGCTGCCCTGGCCAGCACATTCTCCAGATCTCTCACCAACTGAAAACGTCTGGTCAATGGTGGCCGAGCAACTGGCTCGTCACAATACTCCAGTCACTACTCTTCATGAACTGTGGTATCATGTTGAAGCTGCATGGGCAGCTGTACCTGTACACGCCATCCAAGCTCTGTTTGACTCAATGCCCAGGCGTATCAAGGCCGTTATTACGGCCAGAAGTGGCTGTTCTGGGTACTGATTTCTCAGGATCTATGCACCCAAATTGCGTGAAAATATAATCACATGTCAGTTGTAGTATAATATATTTATTCAATGAATACCCGTTTATCATCTGCATTTCTTCTTGGTGTAGCAATTTTAATGGCCAGTAGTGTAGTTCTTTCCTGGGAGGTCACTTGCTCCAGTTACACTGTCCCTCGTTCTCCTTCAGTCAGTACTGTGTAACCTCCCAACAGAAAAATTCCGAAACTCCCAACAGTAAAATATAGTTACTTACATAATTCACATTCAGCGTAACCTCCCAATAAAAAAATTCCGTAACCTATCAATAATATGTGACTAATCTCTCAATCAAATTGTGGCTCACTTATAACCTTTCAGTAATTGACAGTGAATTTAAAAATGTTAAATTTTGGACATCAACAGTGCTGCGTCATGGCCCTGAAAGATCATTCTGAATAAACAGAAAATTCTCACCTAGTAAGGTTGGCGGATAACACATATATATCTGCTCCTATAACAAATTTTTCTGGCACAGCCGAGTGCAATGCTGGCCGACAGAGTTGTCATGTATGAAAGGAAACAACTGATTTTTCTTTTGAATAATGGGGATGACCAAGGATTGAAGAAATTAGTAAATTCTTTAAATTGAAATGAATGATTGTCAAAAGTTACTTTTTATGAGGAACATTATTATTAAGAATTTTTTTTTAAACATTCACATGGGACTTGATATAACAATACTACATATGCGCAAGGCTGCTTTTACCTTATACTACAACACTCAGGCACCGCCATCGCTCCACACGACCGGCTGAGCCAACTCTATACACCAGACTGCTAGCTACTACTTACTCCTACTGCCACTGCTCCTACTGCATACAACACTGCTCTTTGCTCTGAGATTCTCTTATAGCTTACATATCGCAGGCAGTGTGTGAGCAATCCATTGAAATTGCATCTGGTCGAGTGCGCTAGCAACAACTTCCTTAATCATGGACCTTTCACATAACCCTCCACTGGGGGGGGGGGGGGGGGGGCAAAAATTTGGCAGCGATGGTGAGTCAATTGGACTTGCCATGAGCAAAAAATTTTTCTATAGTCTATTTAGTTTACTAAGTATAACATAACTGGTAAATAATATAAGTACAGATCATATTAAGAAATGATGTACAGCGCACACACACTGAGTGCAAAATATATTAACAAATGACAAAGTGCACATGCACTGTAAAAGCCTTTAGCATTTTACAAGATCTGAATACAATAAGAAATGAAATAAAGTGCACTCGCACTGTAAAAGTCTTTAGCATATTTAGGACAACTGATCATATTAACAAATGAAATGAAGTGCTCACGCACTGTATAAGTCTTCATCATTTTTTTTACAAGAACTAAATACATTAAGAAATGAACTAAAGTGCACACGCGCTGTTTAAGTCTTTACCATTTTACAAGAATTGAAACATGTTGAGAAATGAAATAAAGTGCACATGCACTGTATAAGTCTTTACCATTTTACAAGAATTTAAACATATTGAGAAATGAAATAAAGTGCACACACTGCATAAGTCTCTACCATTTTACAACAATTTTAACATATTGAGAAATGAAAGAAAGTGCGCACACACACTGTAAAAGTATTTGTCATTTTTACAAGAACTAGGAAAGGAATGGGAAGGATAGCATCATGGTTGTAGGACAGTAGGTTGCATGTAGCTGCACTGAAAGTCCATATCTTTCTACAGTAGCACAACACCAAGTGAGACAATCTGAAGTTCTCTTCCCTGAAGTATTTATCAGTGCAGCAAAGACACTTAAATGTTGCATTAATATTGCATGTTATCGTTTTGGTAGTACATTAGGTACACCAAACAGTAGCACCATAATAACATCTCCATCGTAGAAGGTGGTGGACAGCTCGATATGTCTACACCACATTCTTGTAGAATCCATACTCTTACATCAACGTAGAATTAGTGCAAAAGCCAAACATAGTGCTCCATGATCATGAGGATAGACAGGACATACGGATATCACAGTAATTGGTGGTAATTAGGTCAGAAGGTGAAGGATATATTACATCTTCTGCTAGTCATCATTCAGAATTACGCTAGTGTATCAACCGATGTGGATAATTATTGGAATTCATTAGCTATTTACACAGCATTTAAGTAGTATGGAGTATTACAGAACATTATTCGTAAGTCGTCTCATTACAGTAATTATTGGCATAGCATTTATGCATAAGTCATCTCATTACAGTAATTATTGGCATTCATTTATGCAGTGTTACAAAACATCATTCATAAGTCATCTCATTACAGTAATTATTGGCATAGCATTTATGCATAAGTCATCTCATTACAGTAATTATTGGCATTCATTTATGCAGTGTTACAAAACATCATTCATAAGTCATCTCATTACAGTAATCATTGGCATAGCATTTATGCATAGGTCATCTCATTACATTAATTATTGGCATTCATTTATGCAGTGTTACAAAACATCATTCATAAGTCATCTTATTACAGTAATCATTGGCATAGCATTTATGCATAAGTCATCTCATTACAGTAATCATTGGCATAGCATTTATGCATTATTACAAAACATCATTCAGTATTACTCAGAAGTCATCATTCAAAACAAGAGTTATTGCGTGTAGCATCAAATTGTTAGCGTTTATATATGATATCATGCAAGTGACATAAGACATGTTTAAAATGTAACACATTGTAACTATTACTCAAGGTCTGTAGTCCAATTATACATAGACATAATGGAATCAATACACTGAAAAATTTGCTTTATATTTAGGACTAGAAATATATCTGAAACTGGTAGCATTATTTAGTTGTATACTGGTAATAGTTGGGACTGGTAATAAATTTTTTTTGTGCTAGCAATGCATTGCATTGGGATCGATAATTGCGGAGCATGAAAATATTTGCTTTTGACTTATTGCTGGAAATAAGGATTAATAACGTCATTCGTCATGAGTCAGCTGTAGCAAGGTTATGAAACAAGTACAGTATATGTGATCACATTCATAAATGATAGACAGAACTGGGTAAAAATGCAAGTACTAGAACAGATTTAATAATTAAGTGCTGATAGCATATTAGTATCATGAAAAGCTTCTCCTGGAAAAAAAACAAAGTGGATTATTGAGCTGAAAGAAGAAATGTATTCATATTATGTTGAAAAGAAGTAAACTTCGAATTAACAGGTAATGAAACGTGTACTAAATATATATGTACTCTAGCTGTCTTTCCTAAAACATTCAGTCATTATACTATGCGACATAAAACATACTGTCAAAAGGAACTGCAACAAATACTTAAATAACTACATAGCATTTCTTAACTAACAGAAAATATATAAACTTCATCATTATCGTCATCTGCAAAGAAAAACTTCATTATTCATATTACCATATTCTTCAAATGACTATTCATCATTTATTATAATCTGCAAAAAATAGACAATTCATTATTCATATTCATATTACCTTTTACTTCACACAACCATTCATTATCATTCAGTAGTTCATATAGTATAGAGTTTCTAACTTCTAGCAAATTTTATCACTAAAATTAACATGTGTAGTTGTGTCTGACAGCCTGCATTAATCGCCTCGTATTCTGAAAGAATAAATATTAGTTAAGACTGCTATTATGCAGTGTGTATAGTATATTCTTGTTAATGCTTGTTAATTCTGATCCATTTACTCTTTATGACAAGGTGTTGCATTTTCTTTCATTCATACCGATGGTGAAACTTCCATTTCATAGTAAACCACTGTGGTTGTATAATTTATTTCCTTAACATGGTTTTGCTTTCTGAAAATGACGAATACGGATTAATATCTTGCATTTAAATCATATACCCATTAAATAAAAACTTGTTTCTAGTGATATGACTAAGCATACAGCATAGCATGACAGAAAACGTATTAGGCCAAAAACATAGACAGTTTTCAAGTGCGAAAATGTACACACAGTATCATAATGTAGTAGCAAAAAATGTAGAATAGTCAAGATATTGAGATATCATAAGGCAAAATGTCAAAGTCAACTGGTGTTTGTTATATCTTAAAGATTTCATAGTGCATACAGACAAAAATTCTACTTTCGATAGGAAAACAATCATACATACATAAAAATGGAAAATGTGCACGGTCTGATATATAACGACAAGAAAAGCGACCTGCTAGTCTTACCTTGCCCAGCACTTGCCAGGAAAAAATATGATCATTATGAGTAAGTAGTCACATAAATATAATTGCATAAGTGGTCATATAAATAACAGGAAATAGCATTACACTGTGATAAATCATAAAGTATGTTCATTCAATAAGGGGTTTAATATTGGAGACATGGTGATTGCCGTTGCTTTTTCTGGTTCTCAAAGTTTCGACGTGTACTACATTCGGGTGAGGAATGCTGCGAATTCTATATGGACCTGCGTATAGAACTCAAATTTACTGCATCTACTCTTTCCTCTGTTGGATAGATAATGTGTGAGTACTAATATCTTCTGTCCTATGTGAAAGTCACGGCGTGTACAAACCTGTTTTTGCTGTCTTCTCCGGCGCTCTGCGGCACGTTTGATGTTGTTGAGCGCAATGTCAATTCTTTCATGGTGGCGTAGTCGACGAGATGTAGGAAAAGATACTAATTCTTTAATTTTGTTAGGTGGTTCAACATTTTTCAATATAACAGTCGGAGATAGCATAGTAGATTCATTTGGTATGGAGTTAATTAGATCCTGGAATGAGAGTATGTGTGCATCCCAATCAATATGTCTTTTATGGCAGTATATTCTACATAGTTTACCAATTTCTTTCATCAGTCGTTCACAAGGGTTCGAAGAAGCGTGATACCTGGATATATAGATCGGAGAAATGTTTTAGCTCGTAACATACGTGTCCATATCGCAGATCGAAATTGTGGTCCATTGTCGGAAGTTACTTTCAATACATGCCCTACATGAAATAGAAAATGTTTTACAAATGCATTCGAAATAGATTTAGCAGTAGCTTTGCGTAACGGAGTGAAGGTAACAAATTTCGAAGTGAGTTCGACAGCGACAAAGATGTAACAAAAACCTCTATTAGATCTGGGAATCGGACCAAAAATGTCTATAGCGGCCGTATGTCTCAATTTAATCGGTACAATAGGATGTAAAGGCGGAATATGTGAAGCCGTGTCTGATTTAGCTTCCTGGCAGATTTTACATGACACTAAAACTCGTCGAATACGTTTCTCCATGTTCGCAAAATAACAGTTCTGTCTCAGTATAAGAAAACATTTTCTGGCTCCATAATGTGCGTAACTTAAATGAGTATACCAAATTAATTTGTTAACAAGCTCGTCAGGAATACATAATAACCAGTTGTTGCTGTCAGGGTGAGAGCGGCGAAACAGAATATTCTTGCTTACAGTATAATGGTTTCTAATGATAACATTAGTCCTGTCTTACCAAAGGTGTTTATTTGTTTCCACACGTTGTCTTTACTCTGCTCTTGTGCTATGTCTCGTAATGACGATGAAATGAAATTTTCAAATGCAACTTGTTGAATATACATGACGCTAGAATTTGCTTGGCAGCAGTTGGTTGCGATGTCTTGCTGATTGTTGCTGAGAGAACGGGATAGTGCGTCTGCTACAATATTTTGTGTACCGGGAATGCGAACAATTGTAAAATTAAATTCCTGTAAATAAAGTTTCCATCTGCTTAATCTGTCATGTGTAAATTTAGCGGAAAGTAAAAACTGTATAGCTCTATGATCTGTGTAAACGGTAGTATGTCTTCCATAATGAAAATGCCTAAATCTGGTAAATGCCCATACAACACATAATGTTTCAAGTTCTGTAACAGAAGAATTACGTTCAGCAGGTGACAGAATTCGACTTGCAAAAGCGATGTTTTTGATTAATTCAATTTCCTGAAAAATGTGTACGCCTAAACCGGTGTTAAAACTGTCGGTGGCAATGGAAAAATTTCTGGTAAGATCTCGGTGTGATAAAAGTGGTGCATTCAACAAGGCATGTTTCAGATTAACAAACTCAGACGGTGTTTGGCTATCCCAGGGCCAAATAGCGTTTTTACCCGTCAGTTGGCATAATCTAGGGGTGTCTAAAGCAGAGTAATGAATAAATTTACGGAAAAAGTTATTTAAACCCAGAAGGCTGCGTAGTTGTTTCTTCGCCGTTGGAACAGTAATGTCACGTAAAGCTTGAAGTTTTTCCGGGTCAGGCGCAATGCCTTCTGCTGAAATTACATGTCCAAGAAATTTTATAGAAGTTTTGCCAACGTGTGATTTGCTAAGATTAACTGTCAGTCCTTGTACACGAAAAGTTTGCAACAGTTGTTCCAGAATCAAATTGTGTTCAGACCAGTTAGCTTTTGCAATAAGGATGCCGTCTACATATGTTGTGAGTCTATCTTTAAGTTCAAATGGCTCTGAGCACTATGGGACTCAACTGCTGTGGTCATAAGTCCCCTAGAACTTAGAACTAATTAAACCTAACTAACCTAAGGACATCACACACATCCATGCCCGAGGCAGGATTCGAACCTGCGACCGTAGCGGTCGTGCGGTTCCAGACTGTAGCGCCTTTAACCGCTCGGCCACTCCGGCCGGCCTTTAAGTTCTGTCGGAAGTATACTATTCAAACCGCGAATAAATGCTGCTGAAGAAATTATTAAACCGAACGGTAATTTGCAAAACTGGTAACAGTCACCAAAACAGAGACATGCTGTGTACTTCCTGCAGTTCGGATGGAGCTGAATTTGCCAAAATCCCGATTGAAATCTAATGTGGAATAAATAGCAGTACCATGAAATTTCTGTAGAAGTTCTTGTAGTGTCTGTGGGCGATCTGTTTCATTAATAATAATGTCATTGATGTGACGCGAATCAAGTACGAGGCGAAGTGATCCATCCCTTTTCTTGGCAATATGGATTGGGTTTATGTACGGACTAACTGCCGGTTCAATAATACCTTGGTCAAGCATAGCTTGCAATTCTTCCTTAACTTGTTCTCTGTGAATATACGGAATGGGATAATGTTTGGCTTTAAACGTGTCGTGCTGTTTAACTTGAAATTCATATATGAGACCGGACATAGTACCAGGGATGTTGTCAAAAACTGGAGCTTGCTGTAAAAGAATTTCGCGTAGCTCTGTACGTTCGTCGTCTGTATTTGCACTGCTTTGCTTTACTTTCTCAGAAATCATTTGCATAACGTCATAGTCGGCTTCGTCTGGTATATTGTAGTTGTGTACGTACATATCTGTGAACAATGTGGAATGACAGTCTATGTTACGCGATGTCGAAATGACCTCTGTTCGATTAATTGGTTGTTCTTCTGCACATAAAGCAGGTAAAGCGTTCTGAAATTCTAATGCCAGTTGTATATTTTCATCCTTTAACATTACATAGGAATTTTGAAAGTCAACAATTGCGTCATGTTGTACCAAAAAATTCGTACCTAAAATAACGTCTGTTGTCAATAGGGAAACAATCCGAAAATTTGTATGGAACGTATGACCTGCAATACTAAATGATAAGTGTGTAATTTTACACCTATTCCTTTACCAGATACTGCTCCTTTTACTTTAGTTTTGCCTAATGGTAACGCAGGATAGGTATTCTCTTTGTTACATCCGTTGAAAGTTTCCTCATGTATAACTGACATAGGTGATCCAGAATCGATTACTGCTGAAAATATGTATGATCCAATCTTTACTTCTATGACAGGGTGGGAAACGGTTTTTTGCATAACTGTTTTTTCATGTAAAAGTGTGTCTCGGATGTCGTCAAAAGTAATAACATTTTCGTGAACACGATTCTCTGTGTCAGAGGTATTGCTTACGTTGCTGGAAGATGCAACATGTACTGTATCTAATCAAATTCTTTCTGACGTACTGTTATTTGCAGGAGGATGCTGTGGCATTTCAACTATTGGTACTGTTCTGTTATTTCTTCCTGACGTATTAGGTTCGGGATGATACCGACTGTCTGGTTCATTCATGATAATCTGTTGTTGCGGATGATTCTGCTGCTGGTAAGACCGACTGTTACGCTGAAAACTATGCTCATTACTTTTACGTCTGTCATAATAATCATTGCTATACGGCGCGTTGCGATACGAGTTGAAATGACGTGTCTTCTGTACGTAGTAATTTCCTTGTTGCTGTGCGTTACTATTTGGTGTGGCCGACGCTATACGTGTAGGCGGTGAAACATTAAAGCTTGGTTGGCCTTGCAAACCACATTGTTGGTTAGGTATGCTAACCAGCTGGTTTTGTTGCTGTTGTGGGGAAAAGCCTCTATTGTTACCAAAATGTGTTTGCTGTTGCTGATAATTTTGACGGTACTGATAATTAAAATTTCGTCTGTTATTAAAATTCTGGTGGTTGTCATTCCTCGATCGTCTATCACCTTTGCTATTAAAATAGCGTTGTTGTTGTTGTTGTGGTCTTCAGTCCTGAGACTGGTTTGATGCAGTTCTCCATGCTACTCTATCCTGTGCAAGCTTTTTCATCTCCCAGTACCTACTGCAACCTACATCCTTCTGAATCTGCTTAGTGTATTCATCTCTTGGTCTCCCTCTACGATTTTTACCCTCCACGCTGCCCTCCAATACTAAATTGGTGATCCCTTGATGCCTCAAAACATGTCCTACCAACCGATCCCTTCTTCTGGTCAAGTTGTGCCACAAACTTCTCTTCTCCCCAATCCTATTCAATACTTCCTCATTAGTTATGTGATCTACCCATCTAATCTTCAGCATTCTTCTGTAGCACCACATTTCGAAAGCTTCTATTCTCTTCTTGTCCAAACTATTTATCGTCCATGTTTCACTTCCATATATTGCTACACTCCATACAAATACTTTCAGAAACGACTTCCTGACACTTAAATCTATACTCGATGTTAACAAATTTCTCTTCTTCAGAAACGCTTTCCTTGCCATTGCCAGTCTACATTTTATATCCTCTCTACTTCGACTATCATCAGTTATTTTGCTCCCCAAATAGCAAAACTCCTTTACTACTTTAAGTGTCTCATTTCCTAATCTAATTCCCTCAGCATCACCCGACTTCATTAGACTACATTCCATTATCCTTGTTTTGCTTTTATTGATGTTCATCTTATATCCTCCTTTCAAGACACTGTCCATTCCATTCAACTTCCAAGTCCTTTGCTGTCTCTGACAGAATTACAATGTCATCGGTGAACCTCAAAGTTTTTATTTCTTCTCCATGAATTGTAATACCTACTCCGAATTTTTCTTTTGTTTCCTTTACTGCTTGCTCAATATACAGATTGAACAACATCGGGGAGAGGCTACAACCCTGTCTTACTCCCTTCCCAACCACTGCTTCCCTTTCATGTCCCTCGACTCTTATAACTGCCATCTGGTTTCTGTACAAATTGTAAATAGCCTTTCGCTCCCTGTTCAAATGGCTCTGAGCACTATGGGACTCAACATCTTAGGTCATAAGTCCCCTAGAACTTAGAACTACTTAAACCTAACTAACCTAAGGACATCACACACACCCATGCCCGAGGCAGGATTCGAACCTGCGACCGTAGCAGTCCCGCGGATCCGGACTGCAGCGCCAGAACCGCTAGACCACCGCGGCCGGCTTTCGCTCCCTGTATTTTACTCTTGCCACCTTTAGAATTTGAAAGAGAGTATTCCAGTCAACATTGTCAAAAGCTTTCTCTAAGTCTACAAATGCTAGAAACGTAGGTTTGCCTTTCCTTAATCTTTCTTCTAGGATAAGTCGTAAGGTCAGTATTGCCTCACGTGTTCCAGTGTTTCTACGGAATCCAAACTGATCTTACCCGAGGTTGGCTTCTACTAGTTTTTCCATTCGTCTGTAAAGAATTCGTGTTAGTATTTTGCAGCTGTGACTTATTAAACTGATAGTTCGGTAACTTTCACATCTGTCAACACCTGCTTTCTTTGGGATTGGAATTATTATATTCTTCTTGAAGTCTGAGGGTATTTCGCCTGTTTCATACATCTTGCTCACCAGATGGTAGAGTTTTGTCAGGACTGGCTCTCCCAAGGCCGTCAGTAGTTCCAATGGAATGTTGTCTACTCCGGGGGCCTTGTTTCGACTCAGGTCATTCAGTGCTCTGTCAAACTCTTCACGCAGTATCATATCTCCCATTTCATCTTCATCTACATCCTCTTCCATTTCGATAATATTGTCCTCAAGTACATCGCCCTTGTATAGACCCTCTATATACTCCTTCCACCTTTCTGCTTTCCCTTCTTTGCTTAGAACTGGGTTTCCATCTGAGCTCTTGATATTCATACAAGTCATTCTCTTATCTCCAAAGGTCTCATTAATTTTCATCTTATATCCTCTTTTCAAGACACTGTCCATTCCATTCAACTGCTCTTCCAAGTCCTTTGCTGTCTCTGACAGAATTACAATGTCATCGGCGAACCTCAAAGTTTTTATTTCTTCTCCATGAATTTTAATACCTACTCCGAATTTTTCTTTTGTTTCCTTTACTGCTTGCTCAATATAAATAGCGTGGCTGGTCGTAATTACTGTATGCTTGTTGGCCTTGGTTATGATGTGAAAAATTTTTGTTTTTGAAGAATAGTCTGATTGCTGAACTTCCAAAAGCTGTAGCAGATCTCTAAATGCCGAAATATTTTCTTTCGGCTGTCCTGTTAAAAGTGATACTCTTAACGATCGTGGTAATTTGGAAATACATAATTGGATAAGTGCTGATTCACTGAATGGCTCACTTAAGCACTGGTTTTGTTGGACCATGTGTTCAAAAAATTGCGTGACAATGGGAAAATTTGAGTTTTCATAATTCGGTAAGCTAATTAATTGATCCTTGATTCCGCACTGTGTCGTCTTCGACCAATACGCTGACCGAAAAGCATTCTGAAATTCTTCTACCGAATAACATTGTCTCGCGATCGGTCTCATACGAGTTGCCGCTTCGCCTTCCAAAAAACTGCAAATAAATTCAAGTTTGTGTGTTACGGGCCAAGTTGGTGGAAAAGCAAAGCTAAATTGTTGATTCCAATCCAAGGGGTGAATCTGTGTTCTGTCATTCTAAAATACCTTAAATTTTCTCACGGATAGAAAGTGCTTATAATCAAAATTATCGTCTCTGTATGTCTGAATAGGTTCAGGATTGTATGATAATCTGTTTGTCTGTGACTGTTCGGAATCTAAGTCAGGTTCACTCTGTAAATTACCTAAATTACACTGGCTGTGTGAATGTGACAAATGTTCACAATGTGGCGTATGTTGTGACGTGTTAGAGACTGAAACATTTTTCATTTCTCTCACTTCTTGCTGTAAAGACAACACTTTTCTACGCAATGTATTATTGGACGAACTTATCTCACTGGTTGTCTGCTGTAAATGTTGGAATTCGGGTGTTTGATTGAAAGAAATTGGTGGCGTATCGTCTGATTTGGTGTCATTTTTAGTTTCGATAACGTCAATACGACTGGCCAATTCATCAAATTTTTCAGTCACTGCTTTTACTTGATCGTCATTTTTAGTGTCACAAACATTAATTTGTTTTTGGATTTTACGGGTGGTTTTGTTCAATTTCTTAACGTCTGCTTTGATGGCATCGAGATCCTGTATTAATTGCAATTGTTCAAGTCTGCTGGTCACTGTCTGAAAGTCTACTGTGTGTGATTCTGTTTTTGTTTTAAGATCAGAGATTTCATCATGCAATTCGGTGTTCAACTGTTTGATAGTATTGATTTCGCCTGATACTGCAGCAATGTTGTTGTCTACGTATGATTTTGCTTTCGTAAACAATTTACGCTTATCTTCCTGTCTCTGTGCAGTAATTGCTTCCATGACTTGTTTCTTTACTTTGTTCTGTTCCTGTATAAATTTACGGCAACGCGTTTCACTGTTTTGTAGGTTGTGATTAAAACGTTCGTCAATTTGGCTATTTTGTTGTTCAAATTTCGTGTCTACTTTCGCATCCAGTGTGTGTGAAAGTTCTGATGACATTAATTTAAACTCGTCGCGTAACTGTGTTGTGTTTTCAGAACATTGTTCAGCGACTGTACTAATTTCATCTCTAAGTAATTTCGTTGTGGCTGCATGTGTATTACTAAATTCTTGTGCAACAGATCTAATTTCTTCACTACTGTTCCTAGCACAAGCCTTAATTTCCTCACGTAATTGTTCTTTAGTATCGTGACATTGCACGGCAACGGCTGTAACCTGTTCACTAAGTTGTTTGTTCTGTTCATTAATCTGTTTAAAGTTCTCATTAATTTGTTTGATCGACCTGTAGTGTTTTTCATTCGACTGTTTGAGATTGTTGTCTAGTTTTTCATTACGTTGTTTGCAATTGTCGTCTTGTTTTTCATTCGACTGTTGGAGATTTTGACTAAGTTGTTGTTTGAGATTTTCTTTAAGTCGTAGCAATAATGCCATAACTTGATCCATGCCAAAATTAGCTGCTGTATTCTCTGTGCTGTGTGATGGTGTATCTGCATTTGTCACGTTTTGTGTAACCATTTGGTCATTCTCTGATTCTTGGAAAGGTTTGCCAATTGGATGTGCACTGTGGGTCACAACATCGGAATCAAATAAATCTGACGTATTTTGACTACATTGTTCATCTTAGTGAGAAACGTTTATCTGTTCACTGTGCAAATTTTGCAAATCAGGTGTGTCAAACTGGACAGCGTTCATTGTAGCGGAACGTGTCGCGTCATCAATTGTCGTTAAATTTAGTGTGGAAATAATTGAATTTGTTTGTTCATCATTAGAAATAAAATCATTACTTGTGGTCGGTACGCACTGATTATCTGTAATTAGAGATTTATCATTATAAAACTGAGTGTCGCTAGTATTACCGGTCAAATTATTCAAGTCGGCTTTTTCACTCATTACTGAGTTTTTCGCGGCATTTTCACAAGTCAAAGATAAGCACAAAATCAAACAAAGACAAAGCAAAAAATGGAACGAATGCAATAATAACAAAGAGTAATAAATTGTCGATGATATGTGAAAGAGGGAGTGACAAATTAGTAAATGCGTTGCGCCAGATGCAAGCTACATTTAGCATTAGGTAAATAAGAGCAGATATATAACTGACTACTACTTAGAAATTCACAAAGAAATACGATCCTGGCCGGTTGTCGACAAGAGTAACCTCCCAACAGAAAAATTCCGAAACCTCTTAACAGTAAAAATATAATTAATTATATAATTCACATTCAGCGTAACCTCCCAATAAAAAAATTCCGTACCCTACCAATAATACAATGTGACTAATCTCTCAATAAAATTGTGGCTCACTTATAACCTTTCAATAATTGACTGTGAATTTAAAAATGGTAAATTTTGGACTTCAGCAGTGCTGCGTCATGGCCCTGAAAGATCATTCTGAATAAACAGAAAATTCTCACCTAGTAAGGTTGGCGGATAACACATATATATCTGCTCCTATAACAAATTTTTCTGGTACAGCCGAGTGCAATGCTGGACGATAGATTCGTCATGTATGAAAGGAAACAACTGATTTTTCTTTTGAATAATGGGGATGAGGAAGGATTGGAGAAATTAGTAAATTCTTTAAATTGAAGTGAATGATTGTCAAAAGTTACTTTTTATCAGAAAGATTTTTATTAAGAGATTTTTTTTAAAAACATTTACATGGGACTTGATATACACTCCTGGAAATGGAAAAAAGAACACATTGACACCGGTGTGTCAGACCCACCATACTTGCTCCGGACACTGCGAGAGGGCTGTACAAGCAATGATCACTCGCACGGCACAGCGGACACACCAGGAACCGCGGTGTTGGCCGTCGAATGGCGCTAGCTGCGCAGCATTTGTGCACCGCCGCCGTCAGTGTCAGCCAGTTTGCCGTGGCATACGGAGCTCCATCGCAGTCTTTAACACTGGTAGCATGCCGCGACAGCGTGGACGTGAACCGTATGTGCAGTTGACGGACTTTGAGCGAGGGCGTATAGTGGGCATGCGGGAGGCCGGGTGGACGTACCGCCGAATTGCTCAACACGTGGGGCGTGAGGTCTCCACAGTACATCGATGTTGTCGCCAGTGGTCGGCGGAAGGTGCACGTGCCCGTCGACCTGGGACCGGACCGCAGCGACGCACGGATGCACGCCAAGACCGTAGGATCCTACGCAGTGCCGTAGGGGACCGCACCGCCACTTCCCAGCAAATTAGGGACACTGTTGCTCCTGGGGTATCGGCGAGGACCATTCGCAACCGTCTCCATGAAGCTGGGCTACGGTCCCGCACACCGTTAGGCCGTCTTCCGCTCACGCCCCAACATCGTGCAGCCCGCCTCCAGTGGTGTCGCGACAGGCGTGAATGGAGGGACGAATGGAGACGTGTCGTCTTCAGCGATGAGAGTCGCTTCTGCCTTGGTGCCAATGATGGTCGTATGCGTGTTTGGCGCCGTGCAGGTGAGCGCCACAATCAGGACTGCATACGACCGAGGCACACAGGGCCAACACCCGGCATCATGGTGTGGGGAGCGATCTCCTACACTGGCCGTACACCACTGGTGATCGTCGAGGGGACACTGAATAGTGCACGGTACATTCAAACCGTCATCGAACCCATCGTTCTACCATTCCTAGACCGGCAAGGGAACTTGCTGTTCCAATAGGACAATGCACGTCCGCATGTATCCCGTGCCACCCAACGTGCTCTAGAAGGTGTAAGTCAACTACCCCGGCCAGCAATATCTCCGGATCTGTCCCCCATTGAGCATGTTTGGGACTGGATGAAGCGTCGTCTCACGCGGTCTGCACGTCCGGCACGAACGCTGGTCCAACTGAGGCGCCAGGTGGAAATGGCATGGCAAGCCGTTCCACAGGACTACATCCAGCATCTCTACGATCGTCTCCATGGGAGAATAGCAGCCTGCATTGCTGCGAAAGGTGGATATACACTGTACTAGTGCCGACATTGTGCATGCTCTGTTGCCTGTGTCTATGTGCCTGTGGTTCTGTCAGTGTGATCATGTGATGTATCTGACCCCAGGAATGTGTTAATAAAGTTTCCCCTTCCTGGGACAATGAATTCACGGTGTTCTTATTTCAATTTCCAGGAGTGTAACAATACTACATATGCGCGAGGCTGCTTTTACCTTATACTACAACACTCAGGCAGCGCCATCGCTTCACACGACCGGCCGAGCCAACTCGATACACCAGACTGCTAGCTACTACTTACTCCTACTGACACACAGTTCCTACTGCAGTCAACACCGCTCTTTGGTCTGAGATTCTCTTATAGCTTACATATCGCAGACAGCGCGCGAGCAATCCATCGGAATTACATCTGCTGGAGTGCGCTAGTAACAAATTCCTTAATCATGGACCTCTTACAACTGTTCTTTTTCGATCACTAATTCCAGTTCCTTCCTCCCTCGTTCATGTCTTGGTCTTCTTCAGTCAGTGTCATTCTTCCTCAAGTGGTCACTCGTTCCATCTCGCCCATACCTAGTTCTCGCTTCCGTCTTGTTCAGTTAGTATTGTTCTTTGTCGGGTGGTGACTCGTTCCTCTTCCATTGTCCCTCGTTCCCACCTCTGACTCATTCAGCCAGTATCTTCTTTTTGTTTGGTGGTCACTTGTTCCAGTATCTACGGTTCCTCGTTCCCGCCTCGATTTCGTTTATTTGGTTTCGTTCTTTGCTAGGCAGTCACTTGCTCCAATTCCACCAACACTCGTTCAGTCGGTATCGTTCTTAACGTCAGTCGGTCACTCGTTCCAGTTCCATTGTCCCTCGTTCCCGACCCAACCTCATTCAGATGGTCTCATTCTCATTTCAGGTTCATGGTCTCTCGTCCCTGCATCAGCCTCGTTCTGTTGGCCTCATTCTTTTTAGAATGCTTTCTCATCCCATTTCTGCATTAGTGTACCTTGGGAGGGGGAGAGGTAGAGGGACGGGGACGGGGGGGGGGGGGGGGGACACTATCAGCTCCCCTCTAAGAAAACTGATCTTTACAAATCAGCCTCGTATGAAGCCTCACCACACATACAGACATATTGTATTAAGTAAGTAACTAATGTAAGGCAGAATATGTAATAAATACTAAGTAGTAGGAAGTGTACCCAGAAGCACTTGTCATGAAATCTCAAAACTATTTCGACGTTCATTGTAAACCTTATGTGTTGCCACCCTCTTAGCTCTGATCCCAGGCACTCTCTTGTTATTGTGTATAGTAGTTCTAGTTTCCATTTTGACTGTTTTAAATCCTGTACAGCATTCCACAGGTAAATAAAAAAGGGATCACTGAACGACTAAAAATCAATGGGATCCGAAAAGGACTAACCATCAATGAAGTAGTCCAAAAAAGGTCAACGAGTTTGCCCATCTCTAACGTAGATGTGTGTGGACTTTAATGGTTCCTACTATCAAATATTCAAATTTTCAGTATCTACTTCGTTCTATTTTTGTACAAGCATTTGGTGGTGGACAGCTATAACTGGTCCACTTCCTCTGTTTTGGTTGGTTTTGATGCAGATTGTCGCAGTGTAAGAGCACTATTCAAAACCAAAAATCAATCTGCAAGTGCACACTACGACAAGTAATTCCTTAGGGACATTGTCAGTCCCACGTCTTTTTTGTAGAGTATTTAGTAACATGCATATCTACATTGAACAGATAACCGACTTTTTAATACAACACGACATCACATACAGTAAACATCACATGAAACTTGAAATACTGACGTTACAAATATTCACAGATCTCCTACAATTACAAATTTTAAATTAAGAAATTTTAAAAAAAATATATAAGTAATGTTAAAACTTATTTCAGAATAATAGTAAGACAGTAATCGATATGTAAGATCAACATGCTGTTATTGGTTACACGGAAACATTTCATAAAATAAAATATTGTAATTATTAACATGTGTTACTTCCAGACAGAATGTAGAAGGAGCACCGTACATATTATGTCCTTGATGCCTTTCATGATGGCATTCTAGGGAAAAAATCTTATTGGTTTACAAGTCGCATCACTTTGAATAAAACACTCGAGCTTTCGATAGCTGCTCCATCCATCGTCGTCACGAGTAAAAAACGAAAGGTCAGTGGTGTTGCTTTTTTTACTCCTGATGATAATGGTGGAGACAGTTACCGAAAGCAGGTGTGTTTTATTCAAAGTGACGTGGCTTGTGAGCTGAGAAGATTTTTTTTCACTGTGCACCTTCATTTTCAGTTTGCTAAACTACTAGATTAAAATGGGCCCAG
Organism: Schistocerca nitens; assembly: GCF_023898315.1. Lineage (NCBI taxonomy): Eukaryota > Metazoa > Arthropoda > Insecta > Orthoptera > Acrididae > Schistocerca > Schistocerca nitens. Next base: position 297,008,450 of record NC_064618.1, on the reverse strand, counting down.
GAAGCAATGACGGAAATGTGAGAAGGGTTCGCTGATGACATTGCTATTTTCTTTGAAGCGAGAGGGAATTGCAAGGTTTGATAAATTGAATGAAGAGAACATAGAATATGGAGTTAAAGTAAATCAAAGCAAGTCCAAGATAAGGAGCAGAACAAATGGGATTAGTCACATAGCCTACTGTCTGATTACCTCGTCGTTGACAGAATATTGAGCCCTAGTTCTCTAATCTTGCAAGTGATATGTTCACCTCAACATTGGAGCCACGTAGCAGATGAGTGAAAGAGTTCTGGTAGTTTGGAAACAAATTAGTCCATGGCGGATGTAGCGAGGTGGATGCAAGAAGACTACCCACGGCAAAGATAATATTAGTCGCCGAAAGAAAGCTGCTTGTAACAAACACAGGTCTCAATCTGAGAATGATTTCTCAGCATTTATTTCTGGAACAGCAGTACTGAACCACTGATTGTGGGAAAACCAGGAAAGGAGAGACTCGAAACGTTTGAGATGCTGAAAATTTAGGATCTGATTAGATAAGAAATGAAGACAATTGGCAAGAAAATAAATGCTGTTAATTAATCTGATGCAAATACATTTTGCTGGAGACTTTATCTTCGATGAGAATAGAAACTGAAGTAAGTCTTCTGATGACTAGGTAGGTGTGTTTTCCACTACTCCATCCTGGCATTGTGGCTGACACACTTTCACGATTTACCCTATTCCAATGCTGGGCTGCTGTTCCAATATTGGAGAGCCGTGGCAATTCTGACTATTCAAGAAGGAGGAAGTAGAGATAGACTGAGATATGAATTGAAGTTTGTGTTAGGGAGGGCACTGGATTAAGGTATTCCATGCAAGCATATTAGCCACAATGCCAGGGTGGTGTTGTGGGTAACACATCTTCCTAATAAGCAGGAGACCTGCGTTCAAGTTCCGGTCTTGCCACAAATTTTAGTTCATTGCTTCAGCTTTTGTCCTTCTCGAAAATACCAAAAACCTTAACTAGAGAGACACAGGAAACCACAGAGGAAAATAAAGAAGATTTTGGTTTAACGTTCCGCTGACGATGAGGTCTTAAGAGACAGAGTACAAGTTTTCAGTGAAAAAGGACAGGGAAGAAAATGGGTTGTTCCGTTTCAATGGAAACTTATCGGCGTTTACCTTAAGTGATTTCAGGAAGTCACAGGAAACCTAAATCTGGGTGATCAACTGCAGTTTTTAGCCGCCGTCCTCCCGAATACGACTCTCGTGTCTTACTGCTGTGCCACCTCGCTTGATGGGAACCGTAGGGGTCAAGAGTTGCGGGAGAAGATAGACATTACACGTAACAAATAATTAAGGACGCTGCTTGTAACTGCTACTCTGAGATGGAAGGGACGATACAGGAGACAAAGTCGTGAAGAGACGCATCAAATCAACAAAAGACGCCTACAATCTGCATCGATGTGGAGATTAAGAAACACTTTTTGTATGTTTATTTATTCTCAATGCAGAGAATTCCTCGCTGTTTAAATATTAATTTACAGTCATACTGTGACAAATTGAAGTCATTTATTTGTTTCTTTTATGCAGAGCCAGAAAAATGGCTACTTTATCACTTCGTCTTCTTCACCGTCGAAGTGCCGTGTGATCTCGACGAAGGTGCGGCCCCTGGTCTCCGGTACAAAGAAGAAGGTGAAGACGAGACCGACGACGGCGCTGGCCATGAAGAGGAAGAAGACGGAGTAGATGCCCGCGGCGTCGCTGATCACCTGGAAGAGCTTGCTGAGTGTCGTGGTGGTGACAGCCAGCGCCACAGACACGATCCCGGTGGCGACGCCCTTCACCTCCGACGGGAACACCTCGCCCACGATGGCCCACGGCAGCGGGCCGATCCCCAAGATGTTGAACACCTGCGCGGAGGATGGCAACCGTCAACCACAGCCATGCACGACTGCAGAAAATCGTGCAGGAGGGGGCAAGACTATAAAGTTGTAATTTTTTAATGGGTTGTTCACTTGAGACCTCCCTGAACTTCAAATGTGGTAAAAAAAAACTGCGGTTAGCAGCATCATGTAAAGGAACTTAAAAAGCTTTGTGTAGATTCATTTTCAAACAATTTCTTTTATTTTGTTTCATTTGCTAAATAATTACCAGAAATGGCTACACCTCAAAAAAGTGCCCAGTGCGTAGTGTGGTATGTGGAACCAAAATATCCCATTGCTATTCAGACAAACGTTCACCGTAACTTTCAAAGGGAGCCACCTCATATTAATACGATCATGGCCTGGTATGACCAGCTACTAACCACTATAACTGTAAACTGTCAGGTTTTGGCAGAAAACGCACATCTGATGAACTGGCACAGGAAGTCAGAGAGACCTACCAAAGAAGCCGATCACAGTCCTTTATCTGAGCATCACGAGAGCTAAACATTCTTCATTCAACAGTTTACAAACTGCTGCATAAACGACTTCACTTGCACGCTCACAAAGTTCAAACGGTGCAAGCACTGAAGCAAAACGAGTTGCAGTTTCGTCACGAATTTGCTATTAAGCTAGCGGACTGGAACGGACGGAAAACCCAATTATTTAGGAACTGTTTTCCCTGAGTAATCTTTCACACAGGTGGGAAGTTTAGTCGGAGCAATATGTCAGAGACAACGAGAGGATGGATGTGTGGTGTGTGCTCATGAAAAGAGGATAATTCAATCATGTTTGTCCGTCAAAACTTTTATCTGGACATGCTTGAGCAACTTGGTGTCCCTGAGCTTTTTGCCCTTCCGCCAGTAGGAAGGTGCACCACTGCACTGGAGTTTACACGTTCGTGACTTCCTGGACTGAACATTTCCACAGCAGTCCATAGCACTTGATCAACCAATCACGGGGCCGCCACGCCGGACGCATCCCCTCTGGATTTCTTCCCAAAGAGTTAAGTTAAAGATATTGTGTATGCTCGGCTGCACATGATCATGGCGATCTCCACAGAAGAATTGTAGATGCAATAGCTTCCATCACGCCAGACATGCTCGTGCTCACACGGATTCAGATATAGTATTGTATTGTATTTTATGAGCTACAAAAGGAGATCGTGTGGGAGAATATTAATTTTTTGTTCAAAACTTTTCGAGTTGTTTTATATGACGCCTCCAACCGCTAGGTCCTATGGTGCTTCTCCTTAAATTACATTTGGAAATCAGTGTTGCTTCACGTGGACACCCTCTATAGCGTAATTTTTTCCACCGTGTACAAACACTAGGAACTGATCGATGAGAGGATACGGAAAAAACGGTCTAATGAACTTACGTTCGAAAATGCGTGGTTTCGATGCTAGAGACCATTTATTCAATCATACTTTGTTACAGAGACTGCGGTCTAATACTCGCTGTACCATGCAGTAACAGATACATATGCGTGGTTTCCTTCCAGGGGGTGGTACTGTTCCTCATAGGCCATGCCCTAGCGCCCTGTCCTGCCTTAGTAACTGTTAATGTTGTGTTCGGTTCAGTTCTGTTGCTGACTCACCTTGTAGTGGACGTGACACAGCGTTGTACACATACACCGACATGGTGTATATTTACGAAAAGGCAAAAATGGCAACGGGCGGCAGGCAGCAAGTTTGAATCAGGAGACCAATCCCCGCCGACAACAACCACATCATTCAATGTTTGCAACAGTGTTTCCCCGTTTGTCTGAGACAGGGTCGTTTCAGGAAGTAGGAAATCATGAAGGACGTACTAGAAATGTTCGCATACCAGACTTGGAGAAGAATCTGATTAACACTGTGGAAGGCAACCTCCGTGTCAGTACCAGGCATTTGGCTGGCCAATACAGGGTAGTCCACGACAACTGCTACTACCCTTATCAGTTACAGCGAGTGCGGGGCTTACTAGCGACAGACTTTCCAAATTGGGAGCAGTTTTGTCACTGGTTTCTCCACCAAGCAACCACGATTCCGGGATTTGTGCCATCTATACTATTCACAGATGAGGCCACCTTTATGCGGAGTGGTATCTTCAACTTTCATAACAGTAATCTGTGGGATAATATACAGGAATTTCATGGTATGGTGACAGAGAATCATCAGCACAGCCGGAATGTGTGGGCCGGGGTAATTGGCGACGGTATTTTGAGACCAGTCTTCCTCCCCCGTCGCCGGAACTATCGGCGTTTCTTGCGGGTTACTTTGCCTGCCCTGCTGGAAGAAGTGTCATTGATGATTCTAAGGGTTTTGTGGCTCCTACATGATGGTGCTCCAGCCCACTTCGCCGTTAACATCTGGACGCATCTCAGTCGCGTCTTCCCTGGTCGGCGGGTGGGACGAGAGGTCCAGTTGCATGGGCTGCTCGTTCACCTGATCTCAACCTGGGCGATTTCTGGTTATGTGGCCATCTCAAAACTATCGTGTATGCAGAGACCATTCCAGATGTGGAGACACTGGAGCAGCGTATTCATTCTGTCTTTGACAGTGTTTGTATGCAACCTGGACGATGTGAACGTGTGAGGCAGAACATGTTAACTCATACTGTAACTGTGGCTGCATGGTATAGTGCGTGTTAGGCCGCATCTCTGTAACAATGTGTGACAGAATAAACGGTATCTAGCATGGAAACCAAACATTTCTGGACATAAATTCATTAGACCTTTTCTGTTCTGTATCCTCTCATCGATCAATCCCTAGAGTTCGTACACGGTCGAAAAAATCACCCTGTATAACTGACTGAATCAGTTTCAGAATGTGTCGTACCCCAGAATTTAACAGGCAGTATACAAAACGTGCTGTATGACAAACAATTTATAACTGAAACTCAATATTCCTTTGTTGTATCTGCAGTAGCCAAATATCAGTGGGCACGTTGGTGAATTGAAAAACGGAGGGAGCCGCCACGTGAATGAGCCGTCTGCAGAAGAGTAATACAACCCAACAGTACAGAGAACGAAACGTGAGAGACAGACTACGGGCAAGACAACAGACCAAGACAAGAAAAAACAAACTTACGACAGCGAAACTCTATACGAAGCAGTCGCCACAACGACGACAATAAGATCAAGAACAGCGGAGAGACAAATCCAAGACGCAACCGCAGAGAATAATCGCGTGATACACAAGGTTGTCCACCCGTTCTAATATAGCGAAGATAGATCTGTAAGTATCAAGCACGAGCATTGATCTGACTGGCTGTGTTTTGTGCAGCTGCCTAAACACCAGTCGCGTGGAACGGTACTGGCTAGCGCACTCACGTATCGAGACAATGGCACGCTCACGTTGCAAGAACAATGCGGACGCAACCATCAGAGTTCATCTCCTCTGACGGGCACTCAACATCTGTGGCGCCGGATACCAGATTTTTAATATGCAAATTGAAGGTTGAGGAGGGAGAAAGGAAAGGAAAGAGAAGGGCCTGATGATACCAGCTGCATTGGGACTTGACGCGGAATCAGCGGCGACGAGTAAGAGCATGTGCCAGACCGGAACTCAAACTTGCGATCTCCTGTTTACTAGGAAGTTGCATTAACCACTGTGCCACCCACACACAGCGTTTAACGCAAATGTTCGGACTTTCTCAACATGCTCCTTGGCTGACTCATATTCCTACCTAGCACCAACTATTCGCAGTTCCCGTCCATATCCTTCATACAAGCCGAATTTATATTCCCACTGGACGTCGAATGTAAATGTACATCCGCACTGAAGGTTGTGGATTCATTGCCCATCGAGGCGAATCAATTATACAGGGCGTTCCATTGATAGTGACCGGGCAAAATATCTCAAGAAATAAGAATCAAACGAAAAAACTACAAAGAACGAAACTCGTCTAGCTTGAAGGGGAAAACCAGATAGCACTATGGTTGGCCCGCTAGATAGCGCTGCCATAGGTCAAACGGACATCAACTGCGTTTTTTAAAATAGGAACCCCCATTTTTTATTACATATTCGTGTAGTACGTAAAGAAATACGAATGTTTTAGTTGGATCACTTTTTTCGCTTTGTGATAGATGGCGCTGTAATAGTCACAAATGTATAAGAACGTGGTATCACGTAACATTCCGTCAATGCGGACGGTATTTGCTTCGTGATACATTACCAGTGTTAAAATGGACAGTTTACTAATTGCGGAAAAGGTCGATGTCGTGTTGATGTATGGCTATTGTGATCAAAATGGCCAACGGGCGTGTGCTATGTATGGTGCTCGGACGACATCATCCAAGTGTCGGAACCGTTCGCCGGATAGTTTACGTTAGGGAAATAGGAAGTTTCTGCCACATGTGAAAAGTCAACCACGACCTGCAACAAATGATGATGCCCATGTAGGTGTTTTAGCTGCTGTCGCGGCTAATCCGAACATCAGTAGCAGACAAATTGCGCAAGATTCGGGAATCTCAAAAACGTCGGTGTTGAGAATGCTACATCAACATCGATTGCACCCGTACCATATTTCTGTGCACCAGGAATTGCATGGCGACGACTTTGAGCTTCGAGTTCTGCCACTGGGCACAAGAGAAATTACGGGACGATGCCAGATTTTTTGCACGCATTCTATTTAGCGACGAAGCGTCATTCACCAACAGTGGTAACGTAAACCGGCATAATATGCACTATTGGGCAACGGGAACTCCACGATGGCAGCGACAAGTAGAACATAAGCGACCTTTTCGGGTTAATGTATGGTGCGGCATTATGGGAGGAAGAATAATTGACCCCCATTTTATCGATGGCAATCTAAATGGTGCAATGTATGCTGATTTCCTACGTAATGTTCTACCGATGTTACTACAAGATGTTTCACTGCATGACAGAATGGCGATGTACTTCTAGCATGGATGTCCAGCACATAGCTTGCGTGCGGCTGAAGCGGTACTGAATAGCATATTTCATGACAGATGGATTGGTCGTTGAAGCACCATACCATGGCCCGCACGTTCACCGGATCTGACGTCCCCGGATTTCCTTCTGTGTGGAAAGGTGAAGGATGTTTGCTATCGTGATCCACCGACAACGCCTGACAACATGCGTCAGCGCATTGTCAATGCATGTGCGAATATTACGGAAGGCGAACTACTCGCTGTTGAGAGGAAGCCGGCCGCGATGGTCTCGCGGTTCTAGGCGCGCAGTCCGGAACCGTGCGACTGCTACGGTCGCAGGTTCGAATCCTGCCTCGGGCATGGATGTTTGTGATGTCCTTAGGTTAGTTAGGTTTAACTAGTTCTAAGTTCTAGGGGACTAATGACCTCAGCAGTTGAGTCCCATAGTGCTCAGAGCCATTTGAACCATTTGTTTAAGTAGTTCTAAGTTCTAGGGGACTGATGACCACAGCAGTTGAGTCCCATAGTGCTCAGAGCCATTTGAACCATTTTTTGTTCAGAGGAATGTCGTTACACTTATAGCCAATTGCACTGAGGTTGACGGACATCATTTTGAGCATTTATTGCAATAATGTGGTATTTACAGGTAATCACGCTGTAACAGCATGCGTTCTTAGAAATGATAAGTTCACAAAGGTACATGTATGACATTGGAACAACCGAAATAAAATGTTCAAAAGCACCTACGTTCTGTATTTTAATTTAAAAAACCTACCTGTTACCAACTGTTCGTCTAAAATTGTGAACCATATGTTTGTGACTATTACAGCGCCAACTATCACAAAACGAAAAAAGTGGCCCAACTAAAACATTCATATTTCTTTACGTGCTACACGAATATGTAATAAAAATGGGGGTTCCTATTAAAAAAAAAAAAACGCTGTTGATATCCGTTTGACCTATGGCAGCGCTACCTAGCGGGCCAACCATAGAGCCATCTGGTTTCCTCCTTCAAGCTAGACAAGTTTCGTTCTTTGTAGGTTTTTCGTTTGGCGCTTATTTCGTGAGATATTTGGCCCGGTCACGATCAATGGACCATCCTGTATAAACGTGTGGTATCTATTCTTTCGGACGTGTCTGAGAGAACAGACACCATGAATTCATACATAATCAATAGTTTTCGATATGTGCAAAGCACATGTACTTCATTAGTAGGTATGTGCAGAATATATCCTTTTGTGACTCTTTAGGTTTTCCTGGCGGTTCCGTTTGACAAATAGCTTACAGGCCTGCAATCGGAATACATTATTTAAATCCCACCATTAATCTTGAAAATAGTATTGCTTCGTTTATTACACAGTACCAGAAAAGCAAAAATGAGGATATAATCTCTGTCTTCTACTACATCATGCAGTGTCCTGCTGTGTTCTTTTGAACAGGTGCTTGTTGAGAAACTTATCTTTGCCGCTTCTCTATCCTACTCAGCATAGATATAACACGATCAATCGCATTGACAGTGACGCAGAGACCAGGAAAAAGCAGGCACTTCCAGTGGTCGACCACTGCGAGGTTTACCTACTTAACAGCTAGCTAGAAGCAAAGTCAGAACATAGCGGAAGTTGTCATAAGCGAGTGCAATAAGTTCAGGGAGTGAGTTGAACCAAAAAACGTAAACACGGGCAATCATTCTACTATCAGTGACGCGTATCGAATGCTTCAGAGTAGAGTGAGACCAACCGGAAAAGTGTTGCGTCACGATATTTACAACCTCTGTTGCGACTGTGTATGGGTCCAAGTGGTATGCCAGTGGCAGCAGTGGCGCCATCCATCGGAGCAAGATGCGGCCGTGGTATGAGGCATGACATCTCTGAGTATTCTTCCAAATAGGCTCTCGGGATAGCCTGGAATTTGAGTCGCTGTTGGATACTAAATCAGTCACCTCTTTAATCGACACGTGAAGTCGAAAATGTACCGGCGTGTGCTGATTTGTCCGAGGATGGGGCTCTCGCAGTGTTTCCTCGTCACGATCGGCCTGTTCGCACGTAGCATGTGGACTCATCAATGGCTTCTGGGACTCTCCTTAGTCCTGCCCAGAAGGGACTAGGTGGTGGCTGTGATTCAGATATGGAAACCGTTCGGCCCCCATGAGTACTGAGTCCGAGAATGCTTAACTTATGTTGAATGTTTAGTGACGGGGGTCTCGTTATTGGTGGGACCCAGGATAGCCTTGGGGCTGAAAGGGGTTCCACGTCCATTTGCTTCCGCTAATGGACATTGTCCACCCAGAGTTGGCACCAAAAAGTGTCTCGAAAATTATACTCGTAGATTTGGCAGGAAGGCTATTGGTCGAGCTTGTATGGGCTGTCCCATCGGTAGGGGGCTACATCTAGTTGTCTAGTAGCACCGTAAAGCTCATTGCAATGCCTCACTACGTGCTCGCGCCTACCTACAACCTTCAACATGTGCCGAAGGGAAGCTAGTGGTCGGGCTCGTATGGGCTGCCCCATCGGTAGAGGCCTACTTATAGTTGTATAGTAGCACCTAAAGCTCATTGCATTGCCTCACTACGTGCTTCCGCCTAGCTACAACCTTAAACATGTGCCGCAGGGAGGCTACTGATCGGGCTCGTATGGGCTGTCCCATCCGTAGGGGTCTACATCTTGTTGTCTAGTAGCACCTAAATCTCATTGAATTGCCTGACTACGTGATCCTGCCTAGCTACAACCTTAAACATGTGCCACAAGGAGGCTACTGGTCAGGCTCGTATGGACTGTCCCATCGGTAAGGGGCTACATGTAGTTGTCTAGTAGCACCTAAAGCTCATTGCAGTGCCTCACTAAGTAATCCTGCCTAGCTACACATGTGCCACAAGGAGGCTACTGGTCGGGATCGTATGGGCTGCCCCATCGGTAGGGGGCTACATCCAGTTGTCTAGTAGCAACTAAAGCTCATTGCAATGCCCCACTATGAGCTCCCGCCTAACTACAACCTTAAACATGTGCCGCAGGGAGGCTTCTGTTCGTGCTTGAATGGCCAGTCCCATCGGTAGGGAGCTACATCTAGTTGTCTAGTAGCAACTAAAGCTCATTGCAATGCATCACTACGTGATCCCGCCTCTATACAACCTTAAACATGTGCCGCAGGATGGCTACTGGTTGGGCTCGTATGGAATGTCCCATCGGTAGGGGCCACATCTAGTTGTCTAGTAGAACCTAAAGCTCATTGCAATGCCTCACTACGTGCTCCCACCTAGCTACAACCTTAAACATGTGCCGCAGGGAGGCTACTGGTCGGGTTGGTATGGACTGTCCCAACGGTAGGGGGCTATATCACGTTGTCTAGTAGCACCTAAAGCTCATTGCAATGCCTCACTACGTGCTCCCGCTTAACTACAACCTTAAACATGTACCACAGGATGGCTACTGGTCAGGCTCGTATGGTCTGCCCCATCGGTAGGGGGCTACATCTAGTTGTCTAATAGCACCTAAAGCTCATTGCAACGCCTGACTACGTGCTCCCGCCAAGCTACAACCTTAAACATGTGTCGCAGGGAGGGTACTGGTCGGACTCGTACGGGCTGTCCCATCGGTAGGGGGCTGCATCTAGTCGGCTAGTAGCACCTAAAGCTCATTGCAATGCCTCACTTCGTGCTCCTGCGTAGCTACAACCTTAAACATGTGCCGCAGGGAGGCTAATGGTCGGGCTCATAAGGGGCTACATCTTGTTGTTTAGTAGCACATACTGACCATTGCAATGCCTCACTACGTGCTCCCGCCTAGCTACAACCTTAAACATGTTCTGCAGGGAGGGTACTGGTCGGACTCGTACGGGCTGTCCCATCGGTAGGGGGCTATATCTAGTTGTCTAGTAGCACCTACAGCTCATTGCAATGCCATCCTACATGCTCCCACCTGGCTACAACATTAAACATGTGCCGCAGAGAGGCTACTGGTCCGGCTCGTATGAGCTCTCTCATCGGTAGGGGGCTACATCTAGTTGTCTAGTAGCTCCTGAAGCTCACTGCAATGCCTCACTACATGGTCCCTCATTGCTACCACCTTAAACATGCGCCACAGGGAGGCTACTAGTCCCGCTCGTATGGGCTGTCCCATCGGTAGTTGCTACATCTAGTTCTCTAGTAGCGTCTAAATCTCATTGCAATTCCACACTACGTGCTCCCGCATAGCTACAACGTTAAACATGTGCCGTAGGGAGGCTACTGTTCTGGATTGTATGGGCTGTCCCATCGGTAGGGGGCTACGCTAGTTGTCTGGTAGCATCTAAAGCTCATTGCAATGCCTCACTATATGCTTCCGCTTAGCTACAACCTTAAACATGTGCCGCAGGGAGGCTTCCTGTCGGGCTCGCATGGGTTGTCTTATCGGTAGGTGGCTACATCTAGTTGTCTAGTAGCACCTAAAGCTCATTGCAATGCCTCACTATGTGCTCCCGCGTAGCTACAACCTTAAAAGTGTGCTGCAGGGAGGCTACTGGTCGGGCTCGTACGAGCTGTCTCATCGGTAGGGGGCTACATCTAGTTGTCTAGTAGCAACTAAGGCTCATTGCAAAGCCTCACTATGTGCTCCCGCATAGCTACATACTTAAACATGTTCTGCAGGGAGGCTGCTGGTCGGTCTCGTATGGACTGTCCCATCGGAAGAGGGCTACATCTAGTTGTCTAGTAGCTCATAAAGCTCATTGCAATGCCTCACTTAGTGATTGCGCCTAGCTACAACCTTAAACATGTGCCCCAGGGAGACTACTGGTCGGCCTCATATGGGCTGTCCGATCGGTAGGGGGCTACATCCGGTTGTCTAGTAGCACCTAAAGCTCATTGCAATGCCTCACTACGTGCTCCCACCTAGCTAGAACCTTAAACATGTGCCGAGGGAGGCTACCCGTCAGGCTTGTAAGGGCTGCCCATCGGTAGGGGGCTACATCTAGTTGTCTAGTAGCACCTACAGCTCATTGCAATTCCTCTCTACGTGCTCCCACCTGGCTACAACATTAAACATGTGCCGCAGGGAGGCTACTGGTCTGGCTCGTATGAGCTGTCTCATCGGTAGGGGGCTACATCTAGTTGTCTAGTAGCTGCTAAAGCTCACTGAAATGCCTCACTACGTGATCCCTCCTGGCTACCACCTTAAACATGCGCCACAGGGAGGCTACTGGTCCCACTCGTATGGGCTGTCCCATCGGTAGTTGCTACATCTAGTTGTCTAGTAGCACCTAAAGCTCATTGCAATTCCTCACTACGTGCTCCCATGTAGCTACAACGTTAAACATGTGCCGTAAGGAGGCTACTATTCTGGATTGTATGGGCTGTCCCATCGGTAGGAGGCTACGCTAGTTGTCTAGTAGCACCTAAAGCTCATTGCAATGCCTCACTATATGCTTCCGCTTAGCTACAATCATCAACATGTGCCGCAGGGGGGATACTGGTCGGGCTCGTATGGCCTGTCCCATTGGTAGGGGGCTACATCTAGATGTCTAGTAGCACCTAAAGCTCATTGCAATGCCTCTCTACATGATCCCTGCTGGCTACCACCTTAAACATGCGCCGCAGGGAGGCCACTGGTCCGGCTCGTATGGGCTCTCTCATCCGTAGGAGGCTACATCTAGTTATCCAGTAGCACCTAAAGCTCATTGCAATGCCTCACTATGGGCTCCCGCCTAGCTAGCACCTTAAACATGTGCTGCAGGGAGGCTACTGATCGGGCTCGTATGGGCTGTCCCATCGGTAGGGGGCAACATCTAGTTGTCTAGTAGCACTGAATGCTCATTGCAATCCTTCACTACGTGCTCCCGTCTAGCTAGAACCTTAAACACGTGCCGCAGGGAGGCTACTGGTCAGGCTTGTATGGGCTGTCCTATCGGTAAGGGGCTACATCTAGTTGTATAGTAGCACCAAAAGCTCATTGCAATAGCTCACTATGTGCTCCCGCCTAGTTATAGCTTTAATCATGTGCCGTTGGGGGCTACTGGTTGGGCTCGTTTGGGCTCTTCCGATGGTAGGGGACTACATCTAGTTGTCTAGTAGCACCTAAAGCTCATTACAATCCCTCACTACGTGCTCCCGCCTAGGTAGAACTTTAAACATGTGCCGCAGTGGGGCAAATGGTCGGGTTCGTATGGGCTGTCCCATCGGTAGGGGGCTACATCTAGTTGTCTAGTAGCACCTAAAGCTCATTGCAATCCCTCACTACGTGCTCCCGCATAGCTAGAACCTTAAACATGTGCCGCAGGGAGGCTACTTGTCAGGCTTGTATGGGCTGCCGATCGATAGGTGACTACATCTAGTTGTCTAGTAGCACCTGAAGCTCATTGCAATGTCTCACTACGATATCTCTCCTAGATGCAACCTTATACATGTGCCGCAGGGAGGCTATTGTTCGCACCCGTATGGGATGTCCCATTGGTAGGGGCTACATCTAGTTGTCTAGTAGCTCCTAAAGCTCATTGTAATGCCTCACTACGTGATCACGCCTGGCCACAACCTTAAATATGTGCCGCAGGGAGGCTACTGGTCGGTCTTGTATGGGCTGTCCCATCGGAAGGGGGCAACATCTAGTTGTCTAGTAGCTCCTAAAGCTCATTGCAATGCCTCACTACGTGATCCCGTCTGGCTGCAACCTTAAACATGGGCCGTAGGAAGGCTTGTGGTCGGGCTCGTATGGGCTGTCCCATTGGTAGGGGGCTACATCTAGTTGTCTAGTAGCACATACAACTCATTGCAATGCCTCAGTACATGCTCCCGCGCAGCTAGAACATTAAACATGTGCTACAGGGATTCTTCTGTTCGGGCTCCTATCGGCTGTCCCATCAGTAGGGGGCTACATCTAGTTGTCTAGTAGCACCTAAAGCTCATTGCAGTGCCTCACTAAGTGCTCCCGCTTAGCTACAACCTTAAACATGTACCGTTGGTAGGATACTGGTCTGGCTCGTATGGGCTGTCCCATCGGTAGGGGGCTACATCAAGTTGTCTAGTTGCACCTAAAGCTCATTGCAATGCCTCACTTCTTGATCCCTCCTGGCTACCACTATAAACATGCGCCGCAGGGAGGCTACTGGTCTGGCTCGTATGGGCTGTCCCATCCGTAGGGGGCTACATCTATTTGTCTAGTAGCGTAGTAGCACTTAAAGCTCATTGGAATGCCTCACTATGTGCTCCCACCTAGCTACAACATTAAACATGAGCCACAGGGAGGCTAATAGTTGGGCTCTTATGGGCTGTCCCATCGGTAGTGGGTTACATCTAGTTGTCTAGTAGCACCTAAAGCTCATTGAAATCCCTCACTACGTGCTCCCGCCTAGCTACAACCTTACTCATGTGCCGCAGGGAGGCTACTGGTCGGGCTCGTATGGGCTGTCCCATCGGTAGGGGGCTACATCTAGTTGTCTAGTAGTACCTAAAGCTCATTGAAATCCCTCACTAAGGGCTCCCACCTAGCTAGAACCTTAAACATGTGCTGCAAGGAGGCTACTGGTCGCGCTCGTATGGGCTGTCCCATCGGTAGGGGGCTACATCTAGTTGTCTAGTAGCACCTAAAGCTCATTGCAATCCCTCACTACGTGCTCCTGCGTAGCTAGAACCTTAAACATGTGCCGCAGGGAGGCTACTGGTCGGGCTCGTATGGGCTGTCCCATCGGTAAGGGGCTACATCTAATTGTATAGTAGCACCTAAAGCTCATTGCAATGCCTCACTACGTGCTCCCGCCTAGCTAGAACCTGAAACATGTGCCGCAGGGAGGCTACTGGTCGGGCTCGTAGTGGCTGCTCCATCGGTAGGGGGCTACATCTAGTTGTCTAATAGCACCTGAAGCTCATTGGAATGCCTCACTGTGTGCTCCCGCCTAGCTACAACCTTGAACACGAGCCGCAGGGAGGCTACTGGTCGGACTCTTATGGGCTGTCCAATCGGTAGTGGGTTTCATATTGTTGTCTTGTAGCACCGAAAACTCATTGGAATGCCTCACTACATGATCCCGCCTTGTTACAAACTTAAACATGTGCCACAGGTGGGCTGCTGGTCGGGCTCGTATGGGCTGTACCATGGGTAGGGGGCTACATCTAGTTGTCTAGTAGCACCTAAAGCTCATTCGAATGCCTCACTACGTGGTCCCATTTAGCTACAACCTTAAACATGTGCCGCAGGGAGGATACTGGTCAGGCTCGTATGGGCTGTCCCATCGGTAAGGGGCTACATCTAATTGTATAGTGGCACCTAAAGCTCATTGCAATGCCTCACTACGTGAATACGCCTGGCCACAACCTTAAACATGTGCCGCAGCGAGGCTAATCGTCGGTCTCGTATGGGCTGTCCCATCAGTAGGGGGCTACATCTAGTTGTCTAGTAGCACCTAAAGCTAATTGCAATGCTTCACTACGTGCTCCCGCCTAGCTACAACCTTAAAGATGTGCCGCAGGGAGGCTACTGGACGATCTCGTATGGGCTGTCCCATCGGTAGGGGCTACATCTAGTTGTCTAGTAGCTCCTAAATGTCGTTGCAATTCCTCACTACGTGATCCCGCCTGGCTACAACCTTTATTATGTGGCGCAGGGAGGCCACTGGTCGGGCTCGTATAGGTTGTCCCATCGGTAGGGTGCTACATCTAGTTGTCTTGTAGCGCCTAAAGCTCATTGCAATGCCTCACTACGTGCTCCCGCCTGGCTACAACCTTAAACATGTGCCGCAGGGAGGCTACTGGTCCGGCTCGTATTGGCTGTCCCATCGGTAGGGGGCTACATCTAGTTGTCTAGTAGCACCTAAAACTCATTGCAATGCCTCACTACATTCTCCCGCCTAGCTGGAATCTTAAACATGTGCTATAGGGAGGCTACTGGTCGGGCTCGTATGGGCTGTCCCATCGGTATGGGGCTACATCTAGTTGTCTCGTAGCACCTAAAGCTAATTGCAATGCCTCACTACGTGATCCCGCCTGGCTACAACCCTAAACGTGTGCCGCAGGGTTGCTACTGGTCGGGCTCGTATGGGCTGTCCCTTCGTTCGGGTGTTACATCTAGTTCTCTAGTAGCACCTAAAGCTCATTGCAAAGACTCACTATTTGCTCCCGCGTAGCTACAACCTTAAACATGTGCCGCAGAGAGGTTACTGTTCGGGCTCGTATGGGCTGTCCTATTGGTAGGGGGCTACATCTAGTTGTCTAGTAGCACTTAAAGCTCATTGCAATCCCTCACTACGTGCTCCCGCCTAGCTAGAACCTTAAACATGTGCCGCAGGGAGGCTACTGGTCGGGCTCGTATGGGCTGTCCCATCGGTAGGGGGCTACATCTAATTGTCTAGTAGCACCTATTGGTTGGTTGGTTTGGGGAAGGAGACCAGACAGCGTGGTCATCGGTCTCATCGGAGTAGGGAAGGATGGTAGGAAGACGGCCGTGCCCTTTCAGAGGAACCATCCCGGCATTTGCCTGGAGTGATTTAGGGAAATCACGGAAAACCTAAATCAGGATGGCTGGACGCGGGATTGAACCGTCGTCCTCCCGAATGCGAGTCCAGTGTCTTACCACTGCGCCACCTCGCTCGGTGTGTAGCACCTATAGCTCATTGCAATGCCTAACTACATGCTCACGCCTGGCTACAACCTTAAACATGTGCCGCAGGGAGGCTATTGGTCGGGCTCGTATGGGCTGTCCCATCGGAAGGGGGCTACATCTAGTTGTCTAGTAGCACCTAAAGCTCATTGCAATACCTCACTACGTGCTCCCGCGTAGCTACAACCTTAAACATGTGCTGCAGGGAGGCTACTGGTCGGGCTCGTATGGGCTGTCCGATCGGTAGGTGGCTCCATCTAGTTGTCTAGTAGCACCTAAAGCTCATTGCACTGCCTCACTACGTGATCCCGCCTGGCTACAACCTTAAACATGTGTCGCCCCCTGTCGTTGACGACAACGTCGTGGGTCCACCTGGGGTTGTAGACGAAAGGCGAACCAATACATGGGAATCAATAAAGTAACAAGAGTGTATGCGTTGGCGGTGGACCCGATGGGTCAAGTTTCGCTAAACCTGTGTCATAACGAAAAGCAGAGCACCACGTCCGGTCTGTGCATTAAAGCAGTTGCTCATGCCCAATTCACAATACAGCAGACAACACTCTACGGACCGGCGGATTACGGTCTTTTCTGCTGCTATTTCGCATACTATAATTAGGATTTTGTTGGCGGTGTTTTGCTGATCGACCCCTAAGGCAAAGCATAGTATTTGTGCCTGCCAAACTCCGCCCAAGTCTTCTTCTCAATTTGCAAATACTTTCTCTGTGATACACTTAATATTTTAGATGCAAATGTAGTGGCCCTTCCGTGCCACCAACGCATGTATGGGACAACGCTGCACAAGTGTTGGAACATGTGGCATCGTTGGCTACCTCCAGGTGTTTACCCACAATGAACGTTACTAAACATGGGGGTGGTATAAGGCACTTTTTAAGTTGCAAGAAAGCTTTCAGGCATGAATCTGACCACACGAGTTTAACTACTTTTTTAAGCAGCTGATTAAGTAGGTAGGAAATGTGGGCCATGTTGAGAGGTGAATTTCACACAATAGTTAACTTTTTAGAAGAACGATGTTGGTTCGTTAAGGGTCTTAGGAGCTAGTAAGCTATTGATTACGTCAGTCCTGTGTGGGTCATGTCCTAGGTACTTCACAACTGGCTCAAAGAAACTACATTTTTCGAGACAACAACGCAGGCTATGGGCTTCGAGCCACTCAAACAACATCTGTAGATTGCACAAGTGCTGCTCCCATATGGTCCTGGAAATTAGTAAATCATCTAAATAATTAACACAACTGGGTACACCTTAAATGAGTTGCTCAAGGTATCTGAAATATTGTGAGCTCTTGCGACCCCAAATGTCAGTTTGTTATAACGATACATATTGTATGACGGTTAATCACTAAAAACTGTTTTATCTGATCATCCACACACAACAAAATAGGTATCAGCGAGATCTACCTTGGAAAAATAATAGCCTGGGTCAATTCTGCTAACAAGTCCGTTGGCATAGGAGTTGGATATAGACCAATATTAAGTCGAGCATTAATGGCGGATTTAAGGTCGCCAGAAATTCGATGTGATACATTTGACTTCTTAACTAATGCTATGGTCGTTGCCCACTGGCTAGACAATAGCCGGGGGTGTTGGTTCCATACTCTGCAATCTGTCTACTTTACTTTGATTGCGCATGGCGAATGGCACTGGACTGCTCTACAAAACAAGAAGCACTACTAATTGCTGTAAGGAAGCATGGCTTGGAACCATATTGCACAATATTACGTAGATTCAAACAGCTCCTTACACTTCAGAAATAACATATCAAGTTCTTTGAGTGGAATTTTGGTTGAAACTAGGTTCACTTGGTCTTCATATTGGAAATCAAAAAGGTAAAAGGAGCGAACAAGGTGAAAATGTTGGTTGGCACCCAGGAGTTTACTACCAACAGAGTTCATTGCGAGCAACAGTTCTGTACTTGGACCACAATCCGACCCCTCAGCGGGATCGATTGTCCATTGTAGGTCACCAGTTTGTGCTGAGAATACCGCGACATTGGGGAGTCGATCCCCCAGTACGAGTGCACGTTAATCGGAGACACGGCTGCGCCAGGGACCAGACGGAATTCTGCCGTTACTCCATTAATTTCCAGCTGCAGCATCGGCTTCTCCGTCCAATATGCTGCTGCTGTTGGCACCGCCGGCAAGTAAGCGTTCACTGTCTTGGGGGCTGTTGTTATCCACTAGGCATGGTAAACGCTTGCCAGATGCATCGTTTTATGGCATGCAAAACTGGTGATGCCAAGGGTTGTCTGCGCTAACTCTTTGACAGTATCGTGGAGGGAACTTTTGTAAGAGTTTGCGTTCGCTTTGGTGTACACCAAAGGTAAGCAAAGCGCTTCTGTTTGCGTGCGTATACAAACTATGAGGGCGATGGCCTGCTAAGTACCCTCAGATACATGATCACGAATAGAAGGCGCCACCCTGTTTACTGGAAAAGATCACACTTGCATGTTATGCCTTGCATTTCAGCAGACTATGCTGCCTATGTTAGCTCACTTTGCTTAACACACTGATTAAATTTTAGCGTAGCTGGTTTTGTGACCATCATTATCGATCAGCAAACCACAGACATCAGAAAAGCTGAAACCAGTTCGTGTAGTCTATTACAAGAATTGTAATTCTGTGAGAGACAGCAAAGGACCTGGAAGAGCAGTTGAATGGAATGGACAGTGTCTTGAAAGGAGGATATGAGATGAACATCAATAAAAGCAAAACGAGGATAATGGAACATAGTCGAGTTAACTCGGGTGATGCTGAGGAAATTAGATTAGGAAATGAGACACTTAAAGTAGTAAATGAGTTTTGCTATTTGGGGAGCAAAATAACTAATGATGGTCGAAGTAGAGAGGATATAACATGTAGACTGGCAATGGCAAAGAAAGCGTTTCTGAAGAAGAGAAATTTGGTAACATCGAGTATAGATTTAAGTGTCAGGACGTCATTTCTGAAAGTATTTGTATGGAGTGTAGCCATGTATGGAAGTGAAACATGGACGATAAATAGTTTGGACAAGAAGAAAATAGAAGGTTTTGAAATGTGGTGCTACAGAAGAATGCTGAAAATTAGATGGATAGATCACATAACTAACGAGGAGGTATTGAATAGAATTGGAGAGAAGAGACATTTGTGGCACAACTCGACTAGAAGAAGGGATCCGTTGGTAGGACATGTTCTCAGGCATGAAGGGATCACCAATTTAGTATTGGAGGGCAGCGTGGAGGGTAAAAATCGTAGAGGGAGACCAATAGATGAATACTCTAAGCAGATTCAGAAGGATGTAGATTGCAGTAGGTACTGGGAGATGAAGAATCTAGCACGGGCTAGAGTAGCATGGTGAGTTGCATCAAACCAGTCTGAGGAACTGAAGACCATAACAACAACAACATTACAGGAAGATAGGAGGGGTTCGCTCTTATGTTCTGGGTCAGTTATTTGACTTGCCTGGCAGCGAAGAACAAACGGCGTAAATAGGCCTCCCAACTCTCGAAACATGTGAACGTCCGGGGGGAGGGGGTGGCACTGTTGTTGCAACTGCAGCTGATTACTGGTGTTAGTTTTGCAGTAGTTGTAACAGCAGTTCCGGCAGTTCCGTTGCTGGTGTTGACATTGGAATTCCAATTGTTTATCTCATTGTTGCTGTTGCCGTTGTTGTATTTATTGCTGTTGTTGCAGATAAAACAGTTTACGATCACTCACACTGGCAGTGATGCAGAGCCCGGGAACCAACAGACGATTGCTGTAGTCGATGACGGTGAAGTTCACAGAGAGAGCGTCTAATCAGAAGCGACGTCTTCAGAGCAGCGACGGGTAACATCAGCGTGTGCAGACAGGTCAGGGAACGTAAACACAGGCAAGGTCAATCACTATATCATTCGTACCAATGGCGTCTATCGTTGCCTTTAGAGAATAACGAGAACTTAACGGAAAATTGCAGCGCCTTGATATTTACTGACTGTTGCGTCAGTGGACGGGCCAAGGAGCGGTGGCAGCGCCCTCTGTGGGAACCAATTGCGGCCGTGGTATAAAGCCCGAGTATCTCTGACTTTTCTTCCATATAGATATTCGGGCTGGGTGGGGAATGATTGGAATCGCGTCAGATACTAAAAAAACTCTCTTCAAATATTACACGGAATGGACAAAGGTTACCAAACGAACTTTTACAAAGAACTAGATATCTTCGGAAATGGCTAGAAGTATGGAAATGTATTGGCTGGCTCTGAGCACTATGGGACTCAACTGCTGAGGTCATCAGTCCCCTAGAACTTAGAACTACTTAAACCTAACTAACCTAGGGACAACACACACATCCATGCCCGAGGCAGGATTCGAACCTGCGACCGTAGCGGTCGCGCGGTGCCAGGCTGTAGCGCCTAGAACCGCTCGGCTACCAGCGGCCGGCTGGAAATGTATTGTTCAGTTACAAGCAATGAAGCAATAACTCAAGTTTTTTCAAAAAACTTTTCACAGTTGAATGTCTGTTTCGTAACATAAATACCTGTATGAGTCCTGAGCATTTCCTTAACAAAATTAAATGCATTTCAACACATGCAAAATACTCTGTGATTGATGTTAAAAATACTCAGCCTGTGATGACAGTAGTCTTAAATTAATTAAAGTGTAATAATGACAAAGTGTTGCCAAACTGCAAAGAGTCTTGAGAAAGACTGGGTGCTTAGAAATAAATTCACAATAATTTAGATTACAATGCAATCCAATAATTCAGATTCAAATCGGCAAAATCAGGCAGGTAATCAAGGGACTCAAGGATACTAACCCAGCAGATGAAGATGGTATTGCGGCAGAAGTTTGGAAAACTGGAGGGCAAGTCACTGCAGATGGAGAGCACCACTTTGTAGAACAAACACGGGAAACTGAAAAGGTTCTGGCGCTGCAGTCCGGAACCGCGGGACTGCTACGGTCGCAGGTTCGAATCCTGCCTCGGGCATGGGTGTGTGTGATGTCCTTAGGTTAGTTAGGTTTAAGTAGTTCTAAGTTCTAGGGGACTTATGACCTAAGATGTTGAGTCCCATAGTGCTCAGAGCCATTTTTGAAACTGAAAAGACACCGACAGACTGGAAATATGCCCTCATACACCAACCCCATAACCAACAGAGGGATTTCCTTACCATTAATTGCCTGCAAGGCACTCTCCAAGCGCCTGCTGAGAAGAGTTGTAGAACAGTCCGATCACCTCATTGGAGAATATGAAACTGTTTTCCAAAGGGATAAGTCATGTGTGGAACAGATATGGAACTTCAATAGCATTTTCATAACTACAGCAAAAAGAAGACAGATACCAGTAGAAATTTTTGTGAAATTCAAAACAGCATATGATTCTACTTATAAAAAAATTATTTAAGATTTAAGAGGAATTAATTGATAGAAAAACGAGGCAAAACCTAAAACATACTCACAGACATCACCTCTAAAGTTAAGTTCTTTGGAGAAATCTCTGAGCCACTTGAAATAAAGGCAGTGATCACGTAAGGATACGGATTATCACCAATTCTTTCACATGTCCCTCGAAAAAACTCTGACTTTGGAAGGAATAACTGTAATACATCTTGTGAATAAAGGAAACAACCAGAAAAAGAAGTGTTGGCTTTTGCTGATGACCTTGCTCTTTTAGCCAGAAACTGAAAAGGTGCACAAAGAATGCTGGAGATCTTTATCGCTGGAAAAATTGTTCTCAAAGTATTGTGTGAAAAGACGGAATATATGAAACAAAGGCACCAAAGGCAAAATACTTGGAGGTTAAATATGCCATGATTAAAGTTACAGATAAATCCAAATACTTGGGAAAACGGATCCAACCCAGTGGTCTGTGTAAAGGGACAGTCTAAGGAAGAGCCAGCAAACTAGATCTTTCTTACAAACTACCACAGAGCAGGTAAACAACGAGCGGCACCTCACAAGGCCAAAATCAGGTGCTGTAATTCAGTTATAAAATCAGAAGGACTATATGCTTCAGAATGTCTTATTTTAAATATAAAAAGATAGTTGGAACGATCTGAAGAAAAGGAAGGTTCCCCCCCAAAAATTCAGCGAACCCAGAAGACTAATGATGGCTCTTAAAAAAAAAGAAAACGGAAGAGTTCTACGAGTACACCGGAAAGATAACAGGCGCTAGGTGGAAACGACGTTCGAAATTTTTAAATTTTTGAATTTTTTGGATACCTAAGTAAGAATAGAGGAAAACTAGCTGAGCAAAAAGACATTCAGTTACATAACATATTACACTACTGGCCATTAAAATTGCTACACCACGAAGATGACGTGCTACACACGCGAAATTTAAACGACAGGAAGAAGATGCTGTGATATGCAAATGATTAGCTTTTCAGAGCATTCACATAAGGTTGGCGACGGTGGCGACACCTACAACATGCTGACATGAGGAAAGTTTCCAACCGATTTCTCATACACAAACAGTAGTTGACCGGCGTTGCCTGGTGAAACGTTGTTGTGATGCCTCGTGTAAGGAGGAGAAATGCGTACCATCACGTTTCCGACTTTGGTGAAGGTCGGATTGTAGACTATCGCGATAGCGGTTTATCGAATCGCAGCATTGCTGCTCGCGTTGGTCGAGATCCAATTACTGTTAGCAGACTGTGGAATCGGTGGGTTCAGGAGGGTAATACGGAACGCTGTGCTGGATCGCAACGGCCTCGTATCACTAGCAGTCGAGATGACAGGCTTCTTATCCGCATGGCTGTAACGGATCGTGCATCCACGTCTCGATCCCTGAGTCAACAGATGGGGACGTTTGCAAAACAACAACCATCTGCACCAACATTTCGATGACGTTTGCAGCAGCATGGACTATCAGGAGACCATGGCTGCGGTTACCCTTGACGCTGCATCACAGACAGGAGCGCCTGCGATTGTGTACTCAACGACGAACCTGGGTGCACGAATGGCAAAACGTCATTTTTTCGGATGAATCTAGGTTCTGTTTACAGCATCATGATGGTCGCATCCGTGTTTGGCGACACCGCGGTGAACGCACGTTGGAAGCGTGTATTCGTCATCGCCATACTGGCGTATCACCCGTCGTGATGGTATGGGGTGCCATTGGTTACACGTCTCGGTCACCTCTCGTTCGCACTGACGGAAATTTGAACAGTGGACGGTACATTTCAGATGTGTTACGACCCGTGGCTCTACCCTTCATTCGATCCCTGCGAAACCCTACATTTCACCCAAATGGCGTGAAAATGTAATCAAATGTCAGTTCTCGTAAAACATATTTGTCCAATGAATATCCGTTTATCATCTGCATGTTGCAGGTCCTGTACGGGCCTTTCTGGATACAGAAAATGTTCGACAGCTGCCCTGGCCAGCACATTCTCCAGATCTCGCGCCAATTGAAAACGTCTGGTCAATGGTGGCCGAGCAACTGGCTCGTCACAATACGCCAGTCACTATTCTTGATGAACTGTGGTATCGTGTTGAAGCTGCATGGGCTGCTGTACCTGTACACGCCATCTAAGCTCTGTTTGACTCAATGCCCAGGCGTATCAAGGCCGTTATTACGGCCAGAGGTGGTTGCTCTGGGTACTGATTTCTCAGGATCTATCCACCCAAATTGCGTGAAAATGTAATCACATGTCAGTTGTAGTATAATATATTGTTCCAGTGAATACCCGTTTATCATCTGCATTTCTTCTTGGTGTAGCAATTTTAATGGCCAGTAGTGTAAATTCCATCTCTAAGTGTGTGTAAAAGCTCGAAAAGGATGCACATAAACGTATTGCACTAGAGATTATCCAAAACAGGCTTTCACAAGTCACAGTTTTTGATATTAATTATTATACGCTCTGAAAATGACATGAACAGCGAGTATTCCAACTTCCCTACAGCTACATGTGGCGATGAATCTCCACTCACAACGGAACCTCCCCATCGCACCCCCCTCAGATTTAGTTATAAATTGACACAGTGGATAGGCCTTGAAAAACTGAACACAGATCAATCGAGAAAACAGGAAGAAGTTGTGTGTAACTATGAAAAAATAAGCAAATTATACAAACTGAGTAGTCCAAGTGAAAGATATGCAACATCAAGGAGTTTGTAAGCTGAGGAGCGCCGTGGTCCCGTGGTTAGAGTGAGTAACTGCCGAACGAGAGGTCCTTGGTTCGAGTCCTCCCTCGAGTAAAAATTTTACTTACTTTATTTTCGCAAAGTTACGATCTGACCGTTCATTCATTGACGTCTCTGTTCACTGTAATAAGTTTGTGTTTTGCGACCGCAGCGCAAAACCGTGCGATTAGTAGACGAAAGGACGTGCCTCTCCAATAGGAACCGAAAACATTTGATCGCAAATTCATAGGTCAACCGATTCCTCCACAGAAAATCACGTCTGAAATATTCTATACGACACTGGTGACGGCATGTGCTTCACATTACAGGAATATGTTGTCGACCCACCTAACTTGCACACTTGGCGAATGGGTAAAACGTTTCTTCTACCTTGCCCGATTTGGGTTTTCTTGTGGATGTGATAATCACTCCCAAAAAAGTGATGAAGACATAAGAGTTTGTCACATAAACTGCAACAAATGAATGCAAGTTTCACAGTCGCACAGTTTTCCCTGTGCTCTGTCAAAACATACGTTTTTAACGTTTTCAAGTTTTTCCGTGTGTAGACCGTCAAATCCTGCATGTGTCCAAGCAAATCTGAACATGTCCTGGAATTTTGGAGAGCGAAGTTGATCATGTCTGAGTGCATGAACTTTGATAATTGTCTGAAAATAAAAAATTAAAACTTTTCACTCGAGGGAGGATTGAACCAGGGACCTTCCGTTCCGTAGCTGCTCGCGGTAACCACGGGACCACGGTGCTCATCAGTGGATATGTACCTTGATGTGGCTGATCTTGGACACGGACTACTCAGTTTGTATATTTTGCTTATTTTTTTCATAGTTCCATACAACTTCTTCCTGTTTTCTCGATTGATCTGTGTTCAGTTATTCATGGCCTATCCCTGTGCCAACTTATAACTAAATCTGAGGGGGGTGCGATGGGGAGGTTCCCTTGTCAGGATAACATGGTGCGTCTGCTCGAAGTCAGGGAATGGATCATGAGACTAAGTGCTGTTGCGTATGATGCCATTGATATCACGGGTGATTAGAAATTGGTTTTGTTGTTAGCCTAATCTAGGGGAGCAGTTTACATATTGAGATGATACTCACGATAAAAGCAGCCATGGCGGCAAGTGGCAGCCACTGCACTGCAGTGAGGTCTGCACGCTCCACGTCCTTGAGGTAAAAGAGGGTGGCGAGCGTGGCCATGGTGAGGCTGCAGCCACCGAGCGAGAGCAGCAGCAGTGGGCGGCGGCCGGCGCGGTCTGCCAGCAGAGATGTGGCAACGCTGCTCACTGTCTGCACTGCTGCTACGACGATGGCGCACACATCTGCATCCAGTGCCACGCCTGACTGCTGGAAGATCTCAGTAGTGTAGCCCATGAGCACACTCAGCCCCGCGAACGACTGCGTCAGGATCAGCACCACACACACCACCAGAGCCCGCCGGCTGCCGCGCCGACGCACCAGCTGGCCCAGCCGCTCCAGCCACGACCGCTGGGTCTCTGTCCCAACAACACATTGTCGGCTTCTGTTCCTCTGCAGCTGCACTGCTGTGCCATTTTATTGCAATCAAATCATAAGCAGTACATCTAATCATCTCCACTTCCCTAGACTCTACCTTACACTCTAAGACATCCCAATGATCCCTCCAACTCCTCATAAATCGAAATACATCTTGAAGTATCCAATGTTTCCTCAAGGTAAATTATTCAAAATCTCTGGCAATACTTCTACAATGTACCTCCGCCACTCCCATCGTTACATATCACACCTATCTTATTAGTTAACGCAGTATACTACCTCAACCTAATGCTCAACCGGCAATGAATACTGGAATCCCACCTCTTTAACATCCAATAGGAAGATCACAATGGGTAGTAACTAGTGACTGGTTGAACTTGGAAATCGCACCCTATTCCATTCTTGATTGGTTAACTGCTCTAATGTAATTCTCTAAATCCTTGCACCATCTTCCCTGTCCTGCATTCTCCATCCATTTGTCCACCCCCTGTCCATAAACTCGACTACAACAAGTACATTGTTTCATCTCTAATATACGATCCTGATTTCTTGTTGCTCCTTTACCCTTACATCTCACCCATCCTCCATCTACACATACTCTGCATCTCATCTCCTGACTTCATAACTGCATTCAACTCCCTGTCCCAGAGAAAGAAATCTGTCTTGACACTTATCCATCCTATCAAATCCAAATCTTCCTTCCAGTCCTATCCTGTATCACAGCTCCCTGCCTCCCTCTCTTTACTGCCCCTTTCCTCCCTCTCCCCTCTTGATATCACAGCTGAGTCTACAGCCCAGTCCCTTCTCTACACGCTACGACACTACAGAATATCTAAACTTTCCAACAATATTTCAAACGGCTCTAAGCACTAAGGGACTTAATATCTGGGGTCATCAGTCCCCTACACTTAGAACTACTTAAACCTAACTAACCTAAGGACATCACACACAACCATGCCCGAGGCAGGATTCGAACCTGCGACCGTAGCAGCAGCGCGGTTCCGGACTGAAGCGCCAAAAACCGCTTGGTCACAGCGGCCGGCCAAACTTTCCTTTTTAACTATGAAACATACCCTTTGAAAAATTATGAAAGACTGTGCTGGTAAACTTCTACGTTATTTGATACAGAAACAACTATGTAAAACAGAACGTACTCAGACAGTTGTCTCTTTACTTATTCTGATCATCACTAAACTGACACAGAATATTTTTAGCGCAACGCAATCTGACTTTCAGTAATCCCTACAAAAGAATGGTCCTGACTAACAATACCCTATACCTTTCATGAATCACTTGCCTTACAAAAATCTTCGTTATTCGAACTACTGCAATACAGCGAACGCCAATACTGCCAGCTAAATAAAAGATTCTAACTACTGAAGGTACTAACTACTGATAGGCATAGGCATTTTGATAGGGAACAAACAATGTATTTACCTTAATAGTGCTCAAAAGTCATCATATATATACACTCCTGGAAACGGAAAAAAGAACACATTGACACCGGTGTGTCAGACCCACCATACTTGCTCCGGACACTGCGAGAGGGCTGTACAAGCAATGATCACACGCACGGCACAGCGGACACACCAGGAACCGCGGTGTTGGCCGTCGAATGGCGCTAGCTGCGCAGCATTTGTGCACCGCCGCCGTCAGTGTCAGCCAGTTTGCCGTGGCATACGGAGCTCCATCGCAGTCTTTAACACTGGTAGCATGCCGCGACAGCGTGGACGTGAACCGTATGTGCAGTTGACGGACTTTGAGCGAGGGCGTATAGTGGGCATGCGGGAGGCCAGGTGGACGTACCGCCGAATTGCTCAACACGTGGGGCGTGAGGTCTCCACAGTACATCGATGTTGTCGCCAGTGGTCGGCGGAAGGTGCACGTGCCCGTCGACCTGGGACCGGGCCGCAGCGACGCACGGATGCACGCCAAGACCGTAGGATCCTACGCAGTGCCGTAGGGGACCGCACCGCCACTTCCCAGCAAATTAGGGACACTGTTGCTCCTGGGGTATCGGCGAGGACCATTCGCAACCGTCTCCATGAAGCTGGGCTACGGTCCCGCACACCGTTAGGCCGTCTTTCGCTCACGCCCCAACATCGTGCAGCCCGCCTCCAGTGGTGTCGCGACAGGCGTGAATGGAGGGACGAATGGACACGTGTCGTCTTCAGCGATGAGAGTCGCTTCTGCCTTGGTGCCAATGATGGTCGTATGCGTGTTTGGCGCCGTGCAGGTGAGCGCCACAATCAGGACTGCATACGACCGAGGCACACAGGGCCAACACCCGGCATCATGGTGTGGGGAGCGATCTCCTACACTGGCCGTACACCACTGGTGATCGTCGAGGGGACACTGAATAGTGCATGGTACATCCAAACCGTCATCGAACCCATCGTTCTACCATTCCTAGACCGGCAAGGGAACTTGCTGTTCCAACAGAACAATGCACGTCCGCATGTATCCCGTGCCACCCAACGTGCTCTAGAAGGTGTAAGTCAACTACCCCGGTCAGCAAGATCTCCGGATCTGTCCCCCATTGAGCATGTTTGGGACTGGATGAAGCGTCGTCTCACGCGGTCTGCACGTCCAGCACGAACGCTGGTCCAACTGAGGCGCCAGGTGGAAATGGCATGGCAAGCCGTTCCACAGGACTACATCCAGCATCTCTACGATCGTCTCCATGGGAGAATAGCAGCCTGCATTGCTGCGAAAGGTGGATATACACTGTACTAGTGCCGACATTGTGCATGCTCTGTTGCCTGTGTCTATGTGCCTGTGGTTCTGTCAGTGTGATCATGTGATGTATCTGACCCCAGGAATGTGTCAATAAAGTTTCCCCTTCCTGGGACAATGTATATATGTGTGTGTGTGTGTGTGTGGTGTCACCGCCAGACACCACACTTGCTAGGTGGTAGCCTTTAAATCGGCCGCGGTCCGCTAGTATACGTCGGACCCGCGTGTCGCCACTGTCAGTGACAGCAGACCGAGCGCCACCACACGGCAGGTCTAGAGAGACGTGCTGGCACTCGCCGAGTTGTACAGCAGACTTTGCTAGCGAAGCCACACTGACAAATACGCTCTCATTTGCCGAGACTATAGCTAGCATAGCCTTCAACTAAGTCATTGGCTACGACCTAGCAAGGCGCCATAGCTTTGATAATTAATATTTTGAAGCATGTATCATCAAGAGCGATGTTCTACAAATGTGGATTAAAGTTAAGTATTACAGCAACTGCGTCCATTTTATAAGTTCTCATTTCCTTTTAACTGTTCCAGACCTCACGCCAATCTGCGTGAGCTTAACGCGTGCCTTTCGGCTTCCTCTCGTTGTGGCTTGGCTGTCTTGCTAAGTCACAACAATATATATATATACAGGGTGACTCACCTAACATTACCGCTGGATATATTTCGTAAACCACATCAAATACTGACGAATCGATTCCACAGACCGAAGGTGAGGAGAGGGGCTAGTGTAATTGGTTAATACAAACCATAAAAAAATCCACGGAAGTATGTTTTTTAACACAAACCTACCTTTTTTTAAATGGAACCCCGTTAGTTTTCTTTGCACATAATGCCGTTTGTTGCATTGTAAAATGTTAATTACATCCGGAGATATTGTAACCTAAAGTTGACGCTTGAGTACCACTCCTCCGCTGTTCGATCGTGTGTATCGGAGAGCACCAAATCACGTAGGGATCCAAAGGGAACGGTGATGGACCTTAGGTACAGAAGAGACTGGAACAGAACATTACGTCCACATGCTAACACCTTTTTATTGGTCTTTTTCACTGACGCACATGTACATTACCATGAGGGGTCAGGTACACGTACACACGTGGTTTCCGTTTTCAATTACGGAGTGGATTAGAGTGTGTCCCGACGTCAGGCCAATAGATGTTCAATGTGGTGACCATCATTTGCTGCACACAATTGCAAGCTCTGGCGTAATGAATGTCATACACGCTGCAGTACACCTGGTGTGATGTCGCCGCAGGCTGCCACAGTACGTTGTTTCATATCCTCTGGGGTTGTAGGCAGATCACGGTACACATTCTCCTTTAACGTACCCCACAGAAAGAAGTCCAGAGGTGTAAGATCAGGAGTACGGGCTGGCCAATTTATGCGTCCTCCACGTCCTATGAAACGCCCGTCGAACATCCTGTCAAGGGTCAGCCTAGTGGTAATTGCGGAATATATAGGTGCACCATCATGCTGATACCACATACGTCGACGCGTTTCCAGTGGGACATTTTCGAGCAACGTTGACAGATCATTCTGTAGAAACGCGATGTATGTTGCAGCTGTTTGGGCCCCTGTCTGAGCCAGCGAGGATTGTCCACGGACCAGTAATGCATGTTCTGTAGATTCACTGCCCCGTGGTTTGTGAAACCCGCTTCATCGGTAAACAGGTAGAACTGCAACGCATTCTCTGTTAATGCCCATTGACAGAATTGCACTCGATGATTAAAGTCATGACCATGTAATTGCTGATGTAGCGACACATGAAACGGGTGAAAGCGGTGACGATGCAGTATGCGCATGACACTACTTTGACACAGTCCACCGGCTCTCGCAATGTCCCGTGTACTCATGTGTGGGTTCATGGCAACAGCAGCTAACACACCAACTGCACCCGCTTCTCCTGTGACGGGCCTGTTACGGACCCGTTTGCGTGCTACGACCATACCTGTTGCATACAGTTGGTGGTAGATGTTTTGCAATGTGCGGCACGTTGGATGCTCTCTGTCCGGGTGCCGTTCTGCATACACCCTGCAGGCTTCAGCTGCATTTCGTCGACACTCGCCATAGATGAGTATCATCTCCGCCTTTTCAGAGTTCGAATACACCATGGTCACAGTTCCTACAACACTACACTATCACAGACGTCTGGTAACACGGTGTACTACAGTTGGTCTGCGTGCGGAGATGAATGCAGAATAACAATAGCAGCAAGCGCTACATGCGGACACTGCGACAGCTAGACCAAACCACAACGGTGCACTACAGCCACACTCGTAAACACGGTCGTCATCGGAAACATGTCCCTGCAGATGCTGCTCGCCGACCGTGGCCCGTGTTTGTTACAACACGCAACTGAACGTCGGAGGTTTCAAGCGTCAATTTTAGGTTACAATACTCCGGATGTAATGAACATTTTACAATGCAACAAACGGCATTGATTACGTATTTGTTTATATGTTCGGATGTGCTAACAAAACTAACGTGGTTCCATTTTAAAAAACGTAGGTTTGTGTTAAAAAACATACTTCCTTGCATTTTTGTATGGTTTGTATTAAACAATTACACTAACCCCTCTCCTCACGTTCGGTCTGTGGAATCGGTTCGTCAGTATTTGATGTGGTTTACGAAATGTATCCAGCGGTAACGTTAGGTGACTCACCCTGTATATATATATCAATTCATGACATCCATCTTTACAAATTTCCCTTTTCTGGGGGGCACACGTCCAGATCGTCCGGTTATAGTAACTTCTCAAAAATCTGGCATCTCTCTCTTCACATCCACCACTGCTGGCAGCTCACCTCCAACTGCCCAACGCTACGCACTGTTCACATCCAACTGCCCAACACTACACAAACGAATATTCCAACAATGAGTCCAACCATCCACAGATTGCACACAGCGCAGTCAGTGATTTTCATACAGAGCGCTACGTGGCGTCACCAACAAAAACCCTAAACAGCCTACTTACAACTATCTCTTCCCTATGCATATCCTTCAAGTTTGTGTGAAATGTAGCCATTCTTCTTAAGACTGTCACCTTTCTGCACCATCTTATTATTTTTATTTGTGTTTCATTATATAGGTTTCTTAATTCAGGAAGGAAAGCGTGACGAATACATTATAATAACTGTAAAAGCCTATCTAAAATTATGTCCTTTTTAATCACGCATTTTAATACGGTTTTGGCTGAAGGGAGAGACGCTTGTATTACTGAAGCAAGGGGGACGAAACAGCAGTTAAGAAAAAGCATTTTCAAAAGCATAACGTTTACAACCGCTAGCTCATGACGTATGTCCTATCATAGTGGAAAGTACTTACTGCAACTGAAAAAAGATTAGAGTTACTTTTCGACGAGAAAGGGATTATATTTATAAAAATGAATTGTTTAAGAAGTACTGTCCGTTGGCTCTGTCGCTGAAGTTTAAGTTTACCTTGAGCCAAATTGACTGAGGAGCCCACATTCCTCGAACTTCGGACGACTCACACTGACTAGCTAGCACATCATCCTGGCCCCAGCTGGTAGTCAGCAATTATTAATTTTGTTAAGAATAATTACCATCAATGGTTCAGAAGAGATAAATTTTGTGGAAGTAAAAGCAGTTACTGTGTACTTACAGTTGGGATACCTAATCCCCTCATTGACTGTTGATTACTAAAATTCAACTGAAATGGATCAGTTACAGTTGTTGTTGTGGTCTGCAGCCAAGAGACTGGTTTGATGCAGCTCTCCATACTACTCTATCCTGTGCAAGCTTCTTCATCTCCCAGTACCTACTGCAACCTACATCCTTCTGAATCTGTTTATTGTATTCATCTCTTGGTCTCCCTCTAAGACTTTTACCCTCCACGCTGCCCTCCAATACTAAATTGGTGATCCCTTGATGCCTCAGAACATGTCCTACCAACCGATCCCTTCTTCAAGCCAAGTTGTGCCACAAATTTCTCTTCTCCCAATTCTATTCAGTACCTCCTCATTAGTTATGTGATCTACCCATCTAACATTCACCATTCTTCCGTAGCACCACATTTCGACAGCTTCTATTCTCTTCTTGTCTAAACTATTTATCGTCCATGTTTCACTTCCATATGTGGCTACACTCCATACAAATACTTTCAGAAACGACTTCCTTACACTTAAATCTATACTCAATGTCAACAAATTTCTCTTCTTCAGAAACGCTTTCCTTGCCATTGACAGTCTACGTTTTATATCCTCTCTACTGCGACTATCATAACATATTTTGCTTCCCAAATAGCAAAACTCATTTACTACTTGAAGCGTCTCATTTCCTAATCTAATTCCCGCACCATCACCCGATTTAATTCGACTACATTCCATTATCCTAGTTTTGCTTTTTTTGATGTTCATCTTATATCCTCCTTTCAAGACACTGTCCATTCCGTTCAACTGCTCTTCCAGATCCTTTGCTGTATCTGACAGAATTACAATGTCATCGGCGAACCTCAAAGTTTTTATTTCTTCTCCATGGATTTTAATTCCTACTCCGAATTTTTCTTTTGTTTCCTTTACTGCTTGCTCAATATACAGATTGAATAACATCGGGGAGAGGCTACAACCCTGTCTCACTCCCTGCCCAACTACTGCTTCCCTTTCATGTCCCTCGACTCTTATAACTGCCATCTGGTTTCTGTACAAATTGTCAATAGCCTTTCGCTCCCTGTATTTTACCCCTGCCACCTTCAGAATATGAAAGAGAGTATTCCAATTAACATTGTCAAAAGCCTGCTCTAAGTCTGCCAAAGCTAGAAACGTAGGCTTGCCTTTCCTTAATCTATTGTCTAAGATAAGTCGTAGGGTCAGTACTACCTCACACGTTCCAACATTTCTACGGAATCCAAACTGATCTTCCACGAGGTCGGCTTCTACCAGTTTTTCCATTCGCCTGTAAAGAATTCGCGTTAGTATTTTGCTGGCTTATTAAACTGATAGTTCGGTAATTTTCACATCTGCCAACACCTGTTTGCTTTGGGATTGGAATAATTATATTCTTCTTGAAGTCTGAGGGTATTTCGCCTGTCTCATACATCTTGCCGCCTGTCTCATACATCTACAGTTTTAATGAGCAATTGCAATTAATGTTAATAAGCTGTCCAAGAACAAAATCCATCACTACATAAAATAGCCGCTCAACGTGGAAATAAGTGCTCATTGCAATGTTCTTCATCTGCCACATACATGTCTCAATTTATAGTCTGCTATCTTCTGACGGAGCGGGAAACTAAATTTTTGGGTAATTTTCATCGTATGTTTAATTAATGATGGCATATAATTTTATACTAACAAGCAAAGCATCCATTATCGGTACAGCTGTCTGACGTCAGATCCACAGTAAGGTGCAGCCCCTCACCTCGCTGCTCCCTGACGTACTTCTGCACAATGCTGAGCTCCTCCTGGATGGCTTCCTCAGACACGGCACCTCGCAGCCGCCTCAGGGCACTCTCGGCTTCCTCGTCCCTTCCGCGCAGAGCCAAGAAGTAGGGCGACTCGGGCATCCAGAGGAAGCCCAGCATGAAGAGGACTGGCACGGTGGCCGACACGATGGCCACGGCCGAGTAGGACATGTAGGGGCCCATGCTGTAGGACACGAGGAAACCGACACTCATGGCGAACTGGAAGACGGTGCCCAGCATACCCCGCACCTTGGTCTCGGCCACCTCCCCCACGTACATCGGTACCAGGCAGATGCTGGCCCCAATGCCCAGACCAGCCACCAGCCGTGATGCTATCAGCATACCCGCCGAGCCAGCAAACAGCACCTGTCGGCCAACAACAAATGGTTCAAATGGCTCCAAGCACTATGAGACTTAACAGCTGAGGTCATCAGTCCCCTCGACTTACAACTACTTAAACCTAACTACGAGGCGTGTTTTTTAAGTAAGTACCATTTTGAAATTAAAAAAAAAGACGTGCTAAGATATCTCAATAATTTTATTTTTACATGAAAGCCTGTACCTTAATCTACTTTTCTAGATAATTTCCGTCAATATTGAGGCACTTGTCATAAAGTTGTGTCAATTTTTGAATGCCCTCCTCATAGAATTCTGCCACCTGACTCGTTAACCACTGCATGACCACTGTTTTGACTTCGTCATAGTCTTGAAGACGCTGACCGCCCACGTGTTTCTTCAAGTGCAAAAAAAAAAAAAAGGCTCTGAGCACTATGGGACTTACCTTCCGAGGTCATCAGTCCCCTAGAACTTAGAACTACTTAAACCTAACTAACCGAAGGACATCACACACATCCATGCCCGTGGCAGGATTCGAAACTGCGACCGTAGCGGGCTCGCGATTCCAGAATGAAGCGCCTAGAATCACTCGGCCACCCCGGCCGGCTCTTCAAGTGCAGGAACAGATGGTAGTCACTGGGCGCAAGATCGGGGCTGTACGGAGGATGATCTAGAGTTTCCCATCGAAAAGATGTGATGAGATCTTTGGTCTGATTCGCCACATGCGGACGGGCATTGTCTTGCAGCAAAACGATGCCCTTGCTCAAGTTGCCACGTCTTTTGTTCTGAATTGAACGGCGCAGATTGTGCAATGACTTACAGTAAGCTGCTGGATTGATTGTCTCATTACGAGGCAGAAATTCCACAAGCAATACTCCTTTTCTGTCCCAAAAAACTGTGCACATGATTTTCCAACAGAAATTGTTTGCTTAAGCTTCACTTTTCTCGGTGAATCTGAATGCCGCCATTCCATGGACTGTTGCTTTGATTCTGGTGTGACGTAGGCCACGCATGTTTCATCGCCCGTAACAATTTGGCGTCGTTGTGGTACCGCTCAAGGGAAGTCAATGCACTGTCTAAACGTTTGGTTTTGTGCACATCCGTCAACATTTTCAGTACCCAACGTGCGCACAATTTTCGGTAATTCAAGTGCTCGGTCACAATGCCATACAAAACACTACGAGAAACATTAGGAAAGACATCGCGCAAGGAGGAAATCGTAAAGCGTCTGTTTTGTCTCACCTTATTGTCCACTTCCTGCCCCAAACTTTCATTAACGACCGAAGGACGCCCACTCCGTTGTTCATCATGCACATTTGTGCGGCCATCTTTAAATGCTCTCACCCACTCTTACCATTCCAACACTCATAATGTTTTCTCCGTAAATTGCACAGATTTCACGATGAATATCGTTCGCTTTTAGGCCTTTAGCACTATGAAATCTTATAACAGCCCGTACTTCACACTCGGCGTGACTCACGATTGTCGGAGGCTTCTTAAACACTCAGCACACAACGTAAACAAGGAAGAATCAGATTGTAATGGCGTCATTGCGTAGACAACAGATGTAGGTACCCAGTGCGCATGCACAGAACGCCGACCGCAGCACTGCGGCTGCAGTGTGGCAAAACGGTGCTTACTTAAAAAACACGCCTCGTACCCTAAAGACATCACACACATCCATGCCCGAGGCAGGATTCGAACCTGCGACCGTAGCAGCAGCGCGGTTCCGGATTGAAGCGCCTAGAACCGTTCGGCCACAGCGGCCGGCGGCCAATAAGAACAGTCAAAACAATTTGTTACCTTTTACCATGGTTCCTCCTCCTTCCACCTACTCATATGAACGAACACTGTCAGAGTTTATGTGCTCCAAATGATTGCTATATCACATAATTAGTGCATGATGATTTTTCTTTTTAAAATTCAGTCTTTATCGCACCACGTATGTTACAACGCATGTAGGTGACCGGTGTCGGTCATATCACATGACCATCATCAGACCTGTAATTTAATTTAGAAAGTAATAGAAACCTTACTAGACTGACAATAAAATATGACAGAATGGTTATAAGGATAAAATACAATAAGACTTGTTATACCCATGGCATCCTTCGATGATGGTAGGTGGAGCACTCTTCTCAGCTGCTGTGACGTCAACTGATGCCAGCAAGTGACGAGCACACGCCTACCTCTTCTCCCTCCACCTCACGTCAACCAATCAGTATAAAATGGGTTCACATAATCGTCAAAACGTAAAAAAAAAAAAAAACAAAGTACAATAATTACAGTTTTGTATAAAATATCTCTTTACAACCATGGAATTACATAAATATTGTATAAAATATCAATTAAAGGCTTTAAAATACACTCCTGTAAATGGAAAAAAGAACACATTGACACCGGTGTGTCAGACCCACCATACTTGCTCCGGACACTGCGAGAGGGCTGTACAAGCAATGATCACACGCACGGCACAGCGGACACACCAGGAACCGCGGTGTTGGCCGTCGAATGGCGCTAGCTGCGCAGCATTTGTGCACCGCCGCCGTCAGTGTCAGCCAGTTTGCCGTGGCATACGGAGCTCCATCGCAGTCTTTAACACTGGTAGCATGCCGCGACAGCGTGGACGTGAACCGTATGTGCAGTTGACGGACTTTGAGCGAGGGCGTATAGTGGGCATGCGGGAGGCCGGGTGGACGTACCGCCGAATTGCTCAACACGTGGGGCGTGAGGTCTCCACAGTACATCGATGTTGTCGCCAGTGGTCGGCGGAAGGTGCACGTGCCCGTCGACCTGGGACCGGACCGCAGCGACGCACGGATGCACGCCAAGACCGTAGGATCCTACGCAGTGCCGTAGGGGACCGCACCGCCACTTCCCAGCAAATTAGGGACACTGTTGCTCCTGGGGTATCGGCGAGGACCATTCGCAACCGTCTCCATGAAGCTGGGCTACGGTCCCGCACACCGTTAGGCCGTCTTCCGCTCACGCACCAACATCGTGCAGCCCGCCTCCAGTGGTGTTGCGACAGGCGTGAATGGAGGGACGAATGGAGACGTGTCGTCTTCAGCGATGAGAGTCGCTTCTGCCTTGGTGCCAATGATGGTCGTATGCGTGTTTGGCGCCGTGCAGGTGAGCGCCACAATCAGGACTGCATACGACCGAGGCACACAGGGCCAACACCCGGCATCATGGTGTGGGGAGCGATCTCCTACACTGGCCGTACACCACTGGTGATCGTCGAGGGGACACTGAATAGTGCACGGTACATCCAAACCGTCATCGAACCCATCGTTCTACCATTCCTAGACCGGCAAGGGAACTTGCTGTTTCAACAGGACAATGCACGTCCGCATGTATCCCGTGCCACCCAACGTGCTCTAGAAGGTGTAAGTCAACTACCCTGGCCAGCAAGATCTCCGGATCTGTCCCCCATTGAGCATGTTTGGGACTGGATGAAGCGTCGTCTCACGTGGTCTGCACGTCCAGCACGAACGCTGGTCCAACTGAGGCGCCAGGTGGAAATGGCATGGCAAGCCGTTCCACAGGACTACATCCAGCATCTCTACGATCGTCTCCATGGGAGAATAGCAGCCTGCATTGCTGCGAAAGGTGGATATACACTGTACTAGTGCCGACATTGTGTATGCTCTGTTGCCTGTGTCTATGTGCCTGTGGTTCTGTCAGTGTGATCATGTGATGTATCTGACCCCAGGAATGTGTCAATAAAGTTTCCCCTTCCTGGGACAATGAATTCACGGTGTTCTTATTTCAATTTCCAGGAGTGTACATCGTCTGTACAGCTATTTTAAAGCTTTTCATTGATATTTTATGCAATATTTATGTAATTCCATGGTTGTAAAGAGCTATTTTATACATAACTATTTTTATGTTATTATTGTACTTTGTTCTTTTTTACGTTTTGACGATTATGTGAACCCATTTTATACTGATTGGTTGACGTGAGGTGGAGGGAGAAGAGGTAGGCGTGTGCTCGTCACTTGCTGGCACCAGTTGACGTCACAGCAGCTGAGAAGAGTGCTCCACCTACCATCTTCGAAGGTTGCCATGGGTATAACAAGTCTTATTGTATTTTATCCTTATAAGCATTTTGTCATATTTTATTGTCAGTCTAGTAAGGTTTCTATTACTTTCTAAATTAAATTACAGGTCTGATGATGGTCATGTGATATGACCGAAACCGATCACCTATGTTCTTGTAACATACGTGGTGTGATCAAGACTGAATTAAAAAAAATTAAAATTTTTTATCACTGTTCCAAAAATGTTTATTAAAATAGTCCATAATGGATCTCAAACAACTTAATATTCTTCTATACCCCTAAATATTCACTCATTCATCGTGTTCTGTAAATATTAGGTTCGTACATAAGTTTGTAGAATTTGTCCACAAGTTTAATAATCACAACAGATACACCTAACAGAGACTTTAGTCATCAACAATACGTTCTGCCACATTATCTACACCAGTATGCCAATTGTGGGGTAAGTTTTCGATTTCACGACTGTAAAAATCATGTAGCTTTGAGGCGAAAAACTCGTGGAGTCATGAACGGAGAATATTTTCTTCCAGAAAGGAAGTTCCTTCAAGGTTGTTTGACAGGCAGCAGAAAAGTTGGAAATCTGAGGGCGCAAGATCAGGTGAATAAGGTGGATGCAGAATGACTTCCCGACCCAACTCCTGTATAGTGTTTTTTTTTTTTTACGGTCTATCAGAATGCAGGCGGGTGTCATTGTGGAGTAGCATCACTTCACGCACTCTTTCTGGTCGTTGTTCTTACACTGCTCTGCAAGATATCTCAGTCGTTGACAATATATGTCAGCAGTGATGGTTAAACCTTGCAGAAGCAATGCTTCGTACACCACACCGTCGCTGTCCCACCAGATGCATAACATTATGTTTTGTGGCTGCACGCACGTCTTTGTAAGGGGAGCTGCTGCTTTGTTTTGGCTCAGCAATTCCTTGCTTTCTCTTATTTTAGCACAAAGACAACATTTCTCCTCACCAATAACGATACGGGATAGGAGTGGTCGATGGTTTTCATGAGCCAGTTGATGACGAGCTAGCAGAGATGCTCCTAATTTTTGTGATTTTGGCTTAGCGTGTGCGGTACCCATACACCTGATTTTTGAATCTTCCCTGTGGCATGAAAATGTAGCACTATGGTGGAATGATCACAGTGTACTGGCGTGGATCATTGTGTATTAATGTGTTTAAGCGATCTTGCTCAAACGCCGAAGATATTCCTGAATGTGCAGAGTCACGAATGTTAAAATCATCCTCCTTAAAAAGAGAAAGCCATTGTCTTGCCACGCTCTGGCTAATGGCATTATCCCCGTACACGGTGCAAATTTTTCTGGTTGCCGCCGCTCTTGTCATCCGTCTACTGAACTCAAACAGAAAAGTATGTCGGAAATGTTCCTACAATTGGCCCTCTATTTTCTAGCATCCACGGCTCCATTCACTATCTCCAAATGAAAAGTGACAATATGTAAATTCATATAGCAAGAGTGAACTATAAATAAAAAATCACAATCGATAAATAAACCCATAGCAATCGGAACACCAACATGCAACACAAAAACCCTACGAACTTATACACCATGCTAATACTATCAACAAGGAGAATCCCAAGGGACGCGGAACGAGTCAAGGTACAGAAAAAAAATACTCAAACCATGTAAACTTAATGTGTATGCTGTATTATCAGCAAAATATCACAATAATGCTCAATGTTACTCATGCTTATTCGAGCTAAATATAATCGAGTAAAGCAGAAAGAAAACTGGTACTCTGCAAAATGCTGTTACCTCCTCAGTTTACTATACAGCTGCTGCTTTGCTTACCTGCAATTGGTAGCTGAATATTACTTGACTGCAATGGTGTTTCTCAAAGAAAATGAGTCCTATTCACGGGACAGTACTACTTGCCATGCAGCTTTACAAAGAAGATAACTACTTGCCACGTAGCTGACAGAACTTTTCTATCATAGAATCCAGATATTCAGAAACTTTGTAAAAAAACTGCCTAATAAGATGTTGTGTCTATTTCATACAGCATAGACACAATGAGGTAGCTAGGTGCACGCTAAACTAACGCAGACGGGCTTGAAGTTCTGGAACATGAGACTTATTAATGAATAAGAGGAAAAGTACGTAGATGCGTTTAATACTTATCTTTATTCTCTTGTTGGAATACATCTCTCTTGAATATTAGTACGCTATTAGCACTGATACAAATGGCGCCTTGCTAGGTAGTAGCTATGGACTAAACTGAAGGCTATTCTATCTGTCTCTCGGCAAATGAGAGGAAGGCGTCGTACTTCTGGTCGCAAGCAATGTCGTCCGTACAACTGGGGCGAGGTCTAGTCCGTGTCTTGTGACCTGCCATGTGGTGGCGCTAGGTTTGCGATTACACAGTGGCGACACGCGGGTCCGACATGTACTACAGGACCGCGGCCGATTTAAGTTACCACCTAGCAAGTGTGGTGTCTAGCGGTGACACCACATTCCTCCCCCGCAAATCGGCGAACGGTCGTGAGATAAGGCTTCCGCCCGCCGTGGGGAGGACCCCATGTTGACGTATGCGATGAGGTGGGGAGCCTAACAACAGGCGAGGCCGTGCCACCCGCACCCGGCCATTCGGTCCGAGGGGAGCTAGGAAACGCCTGCAAACCTAGTCCAGGGTGCACGTCAACATGAGGTGTATGCGCACGTAATGAGACAAGAGGGGCCGAAGGGTCGACCTCCATGTGGTCGGAGCACCCGACGGGCGAAGACGACATCTGGTCCGGAGCGGGCAAGATGTCCATGGTGGAGGACGGCTGGTCACGGGAAGCGAGCGGCGGCGCGTGACCCAGGGAGGCGCCCGGCGGCTGCAGCGAAGCGTCCGCTGCGGGCGGCGCCGGCGGCGGCGGCTGCGGCGGCGGCGCGACGCCATGAGGCAAAATGGAAGGCAGCGTCGGTAACACCTGGGGATGAGGCGAGCCAGTAGATGGGTCCCCAGGGCGCTGACCTGACGGCACCGTCGCGGAAAGCAGACGGGGAGCGGCAGAACCCAGGCGACGACAGAGGCGCAGCTGATTGAGATGCCGACGCACCTCACCAGAGGCCCCCAAAACCAAATACATCGCGCGGCCGAGGCAGCGAAGAATGCGCCCTGCGAGCCAACGCCGTGAACCGCGATAGGTGCGATAATAGACAACGTTGCCAGGAGCAAAAGCAGGAGTCTGCCGCTGCACAGGAACCTGATGTGGCGGATGCAGCAAAGACATCAAGGTGCGATGAGAACGACCATGGAGCAACTCAGCCGGCGAGCGACCATCGCGGGGCTGAGAGCGATACGAAGACAAAAAGAGCAATAATGCGTCCTCCCGAGAATGCGACTCTTTCAACATCAACATCTGTGACTTGAAAGTCCGGACCAATCGTTCCGCGGCACCGTTGGACTGAGGCGAAAACGGCGCGGATGTCAGATGTTGAATACCATTGGCCTTGCAGAATGACTGAAATTCTGCGGACATGAATTGTGGGCCATTGTCGGAAACAATAGTCTGCGGAAGACCCTCAATGCAAAAGATAGCAGACAAGGCTTGGATTGTGGCAGAAGACGTCGTGGAAGACATTCGGACAACAAAAGGAAAATTACTGAAAGCATCGACCACAACCAACCATCGAGCATTCCAGAATGGACCAGCAAAATCGATGTGCAAGCGTTGCCAAGGGGAAGTGGCTTT
Source organism: Schistocerca nitens (assembly GCF_023898315.1). Taxonomy (NCBI): domain Eukaryota; kingdom Metazoa; phylum Arthropoda; class Insecta; order Orthoptera; family Acrididae; genus Schistocerca; species Schistocerca nitens. The sequence goes on along the minus strand of NC_064618.1, from coordinate 296,966,237 downwards.
CGGCCATGCAAAGAACTTCCGCGGCGGTGCGGATTGTTGGTCGGCACACGCCACGCAAGAGGAGCACATATTCGTAATCGCAGCATCGATTCCGAACCAAGTACAGTGCTGACGAGCAAGTTGTTTCGTACGCACTATACCCCAATGTCCTTGGTGAAGAAGCTTTAAGACAGAGGACTGTAACGAACGTGGGACTACGACTAGGGATTGATCATTATCGGAACGCAACAACAAAACACCACGCCGGACAAAAAGTCTCTCCTTGTGAGCAAAAAAACGACGAACCAAAGGATCCTCGATCCGTGACTTTGACAAGGGCCATTGCGTAGCAACAAAACGCAAAACAGTAGCAAGGACAGGGTCAGCAGCTGTGGCTGTAGCTACACGACGAAAATCAATCGGAAACGATGCGACCACGTCATCGGTTTCTGAATCAATGAACATGCAAGCAAGTTCGGAAGAATCGAATGCTTTATCCTCAGCAACAGGCAAACGGGACAATGCATCAGCGTTTCCGTGCTGAGCAGTGGACCGATACAAGATATCGTAGCGGTACTGCGAGAGAAAAAGTGACCAGCGAATGAATTTCTGCGCTGTACGTGGAGGTACAGGCTTGTTTGGATGAAAAAGCGATGTCAAAGGTGTGTGGTCCGTGATGATTATAAAGTGACGACCATACAAGAAGTCATGGAACTTGGTAACACGAAACACGAGAGCTAAAGCTTCTTTCTCTATTTGTGAATAATTTCTTTGCGCAGATGAGAGCAATTTGGACGCAAAGGCAATAGGGCGATCATGCGAGCCATCGTTGTGCGCAAGCACAGCACCGATCCCGAATTCCGAAGCATCTACCATCAACAAAAGGGGTTTTCGGGGATCGAATGGCGTAAGGCAAGTATTTGAAAGTAACGCCAATTTCAACTGGCGAAAGGCGCGTTCGCATTCCGTCGTCCAGACGAACGGAACACCTTTACGGCGTAAGCGATGAAGCGGAGCTGAAATGGAAGAAGCATTGCGCACAAACTTTGCATAATAAGTAATTTTACCCAGCACACTCTGTAGCTGTTTCAAATCTTGCGGAGCAGGTAAGTCCTGTATGGCACGGAGGTGCTCTGGACTCGGATGTATACCTTGGGCATTTATGACATGCCCCAGGTAGGGTAAGTCCCGAGCAAAAAACACACATTTGTCCTTCCTCAAGCGAAGACCATTTTGACGCAAGACCTGAAATAATGTTCGGAGGTTTTGCAAATGTTCGGCTTCTGTCTTTCCTGAGATCACAATATCGTCCAGATAGTTCGCAGCAGTAGGGACCGACGCACACACAGTTTGTAAATATTGCTGAAACAAAGCAGGGGCGGATGCACACCCGAACGGCAGTCTTTTGAAGCGATACAAGCCAAGATGCGTATTTACCACTAAGACGCGCTGGGATTCTTCGTCCACAGGTATCTGCAAGTACGCATCTGCTAGGTCCAATTTTGAAAAATATTTTCCCGGGCACAGTTTGTCAAAAAGATCTTCCGGGCGGGGCAAAGGAAAAGTAGCAGTCACAAGTTGTGGATTCACAGTTGCCTTGAAGTCCACACAAAGTCTCAATTTTCCGGACGGTTTTGGCAAAATTACTAAGGGTGAGGCCCAGAGAGAAGCCTGCACACGTTCAATTACACCTTGAGATTCTAAATCGTGCAATGTTCTTGCGACCTCATCACGCAATGCATGGGGAACATTGCGCGCTCTGAAAAATTTCGGTTGCGCGTTGTCTTTCAGTTCCAAATGTGCAGCATAGTTCTTAGCGCAACCAAGGCCCGGTGCAAAAATGTCTGCAAATTCTTCACAAAGACTAGAAACACTGGCGGAAGGCACAGTCTGATTCACTGAGAGGACCTGATTTACTATAGACAAATTAAACAATTGAAACAAATCTAAACCAAACAAGTTCACTGCACTAGAAGTAGAACGAAGAACGTAAAATGACAAGTTTTGTTTGTCCCTTGTATGTTGCAAGAAGGCTGCACTGTCCTAACACAGGGATCTGCTGTCCTGAGTAACTAGTTAACTTAACATTTGCGGCACGCAATGGCGGTTTGCCCAGTTGTTTGTATGTGACGTGATTGAGCAATGAAACTGCAGCTCCGGTATCGAGCTGGAAGGGGATCACTTTGCCTGCAAAGTCTAAGTCCACAAAAAGTTTATTGTCCTGTTGACGACAAGAGCGACTGTCACGTGCAATTTGAACTGATACAGGTACAGAAGCACTTGCGACTTTACGTGATTGTCGGCGACGTCGACGCACATTTGTGGTGGGACGAACACAGTCACTGTTAGCTAAAGTGTCACTGGACGGGTGGGAATGAACCACATGAATGTCCATGGGCGAAGGTCCACGAGCCTGATTGTCCTGGGGTCGATTCCGGCGCGAAGCAAAAGGCCTGGAATTGGTGTGATTGTCTGATCTTAACTTTTTCTGGCAAACACTTTGAACATGTCCTTTCTTTTGACAGTAAAAGCAAATAGCTTGGCGTGACGGGCAATTTTCACGCGAATGTCTAGTTGCACACCGCGGGCATGATTTCACTGCATTTGCTTGCTTACGCGGCGCACGTGTTTGCAAGGTAGGCTGCCGCTGCGACGGGCGCGAGGGCCGCCTAGCGTCCCGTGCAGCGGGCCCGGCGGGCCGGTTAATGTGACACACTGCTGGCGAAGTTTCAAAAGATGCCTGAGCAAAGGCAAGTGTGTCTTGCCTATCCAATATGTCTATCACTTGTTGAAGGGAGGGATTAACTAGTTTCAAAATCTGTTCCCTTATGCGAACATCAGAAACGTTCTGTGCTATTGCATCACGCACCATAGTGTCTGAATAAGGAAGTCCACAGTCACATTCAAATGCACACTCCCTAGTAAGTCCTTGCAAAGTTGCAACCCACTCCCTATTAGTCTGACCGGCCGTACGTTTTGTACGAAAGAACGTATACCGTTTTGCAACTACATTTACTGTTTCTTTGAAATAGGCATCTAAAGCAGACAAAATTTCTTCGTAGGACAGAGTTGCTACGTCGCGTCGGGGAAACAATTTCACAATCACACGGTAGGTAGACACACCGACACAAGAAAGCAAAAACGGCTGCCGCTCATTACCTTGAATTCTGTAGGCTGCTAGATGGAAGTTGAACTGGCGAGACCACTCGTGCCAGGTCTCTTCGGCCGCCACGTATGGCCGAAAGGGAGGTGCAACAGCGTTTTGTGGCAGCGGTAGCGAAGAAACGGCGGCTGCCGCATCGTTTTGCAGCGCACGTTGACCCTGGACGAGCTGTCCAAGGGCTTCCAATAACGCCTGCGTCTGCTGATTCTGCAAGCGAAAAAATTCGGACAGTACATCTGGAGATTGTGGCGAAGCCATGACACAAGCAAATCAGAGCAAAGTACAATCAATTTATGCAACGTGGGCGCGGCATCCCATCCTCGTCGCCAAATAATGTTGTGTCTATTTCATACAGCATAGACACAATGAGGTAGCTAGGTGCACGCTAAACTAACGCAGACGGGCTTGAAGTTCTGGAACATGAGACTTATTACTGAATAAGAGGAAAAGTACGTAGATGCGTTTAATACTTATCTTTATTCTCTTGTTGGAATACATCTCTCTTGAATATTAGTACGCTATTAGCACTGATACAAATGGCGCCTTGCTAGGTAGTAGCTATGGACTAAACTGAAGGCTATTCTATCTGTCTCTCGGCAAATGAGAGGAAGGCGTCGTACTTCTGGTCGCAAGCAATGTCGTCCGTACAACTGGGGCGAGGTCTAGTCCGTGTCTTGTGACCTGCCATGTGGTGGCGCTAGGTTTGCGATTACACAGTGGCGACACGCGGGTCCGACATGTACTACAGGACCGCGGCCGATTTAAGTTACCACCTAGCAAGTGTGGTGTCTAGCGGTGACACCACATAAGAAATATTTTTTTTCAATTCTCAGTTTCATGTTTTATTGTAGACTAGAGCTTGTTGAATACTGTTGTGGCGTAACAAGAGAGCCACGCCACTCGGAAGTAGCCGAAAGGCACGCGTTAACTCACGCAGGCTAGTAGATAGGTCTGAAACAGGATACGTAATTAATGCTATAAAGAAAAGTATGTAGCTCCTGGAATACTTAACTTTAATTCATCCTTGCGGTACATCGCTCTTGACGATACAAGTGAGACTCTTTAGATACAAGCTATGTAATGCTAATGGCGCCTTGCTAGGTCGTAGCCATTGACTTAGCTGAAGGCTATTCTAACTATCGGCTCTGCAAATGAGCGAGGCTTCGTCAGTGTGCATCGCTAGCTACGTCGTCCGTACAACTGGGGCGAGTGCTAGTAAGTCTCTCGAGACCTGCCGTATGGTCTGCGATCACTGTCAGTGGCGACACGCGGGTCCGACATGTACTAATGGACCGCGGCCGATATAAAGCTACCACCTAGCAAGTGTGGTGTCTGGCGGTGACACCACAAATACCTTCCCACGCGAGTTGCAGCACCATTCTACAACCTAGACAAGGAGATAGAGCCTAGATGAAAATTATTTTTGTGTCTTTTATTGTGGCTGTGTAAACCAAAATTCAGCCGAAACTAATTTTTGTTCTCAACAATGAAAACATTAAGGAACGACTGAATTGTATCAATTACGAGATGGTTAAAAAGATTTTTGCAATGTGTACAGTTATGTATTTTACACAGTATTCCTATTGCTCGCTTCTGCTGAATAAACACGTATTTGCTCTAGATTCGCTCCACAGAATACCATTCCATAGAACAACCACGCTTCTAAAGGTATAACATGCTGAATTGAGCTTCGTATGTTGACTCCGTTTTAACTTGGTATCCAGGTGGAAAAAAATGGTTCAGATGGCTCCAAGCACTATGGGACTTATATTTGAGGTCATCAGTCCCCTAGACTTATAACTACTTAAACCTAACTAACCTAAGGACATCACACACATCCATGCCCGAGGCAGGATTCGAACCTGCGACCGTAGCGTAGCAGCAGAGCGGTTCCAGACTGAAGCGCCTACAGCCGCTCGGCCACAGCGGCCGGCCAGTATCCTGCTGGACACCAAGTTATTTTTCACAATGTGTTTCATTGGCGTATGGCCATTAACGCCTACCTATGGTACTAACAGGTCACTATTGATGTATTGAAATTGCATGAGACTTTGCGAGAATAAGGTACGAGCACTTGTATGCGTCTCCAGCTGAAATATAAGCTGTGTCTGCTTGGGCTGAATTTGGACCCTAGATTACGGCACAATGTGTTAAGAACTGGTCTACTGACATTAGTTTGATACATTAAGCCCCCATTTGTTGAAGCTATGCCTTGTATAGTAATGTTTATAACCCAATAAACAATTTCATAGCTCCATCAGATCTTAAAGAGTAAGAAAAGGAGCAGTCACAGTAGAATGCACTTTACAATAAAACAATCAGGTCGAAATTTACAAGTGTAGCTTACGTGAATGAAATTAACATAGTGAGAAAATCATTCGAAAAATCCTTTCAGAATTACAAAGTGCGGATGTGGTCGGCTTGTAGCCAAACAAGTGCTTTTAGATGATTCCCCATGAATGTAATCACAGTACTTCAATCTGCAACTGTTCTACCACTGAAAATGCCTCATCAAAGCGACTTTAGTTCCAGGACAAAATCTGCATATACTATTTCAAAAGCTGAAGGCATTACTACCCTGTTCTGAACAATGTTATTATGGTGTTACATAAATGCACTTACTTCAAAAATCCGTCACAGCAATCTGCATTCTGGAGACAGTGCCTACAATTTACGTTTCATAACATGAAAATTACACTGAGGTGACAAAATTCATGAGATACCTCCTAGTGTCGTGTCGGACCTGCTTTTACCCCAAGTTGTGAAGGCTGTCGGCCACTGAATTGTCCGTGGTGAAAGTTATGCCTGAAATTTGATATTATCAGCAGTATCTCGACGTGGCATGGGTTCCACAAGTCGTTGGAAATCCCCTGCAGAAATACTGAGGCCCGCATCTCCTGGTCGTGCGGTAGCGTTATCGCTTCCCACGCCCGGGTTCCCGGGTTCGATTCCCGGCGGGGTCAGGGATTTTCTCTGCCTCGTGATGGCTGGGTGTTGTGTCATGTCCTTAGGTTAGTTAGGTTTAAGTAGTTCTAAGTTCTAGGGGACTAATGACCATAGATGTTAAGTCCCATAGTGCTCACAAGGGAACCTCCCCATCGCACCCCCGTCAGATTTAGTTATAAGTTGGCACAGTGGATAGGCCTTGATAAACTGAACACAGATCAATTGAGAAAACAGGAAGAAGTTGTGTGGAACTGTGAAAAAATAAGCAAAATATACAAACTGAGTAGTCCATTGGCAACATAGGCAACATCATGGATAGCGTGAGCTTAGGAGCGCTTTGGTCCCGTGGTAGCGTGAGCAGCTGCAGAACGAGAGGTCCTTCGTTCAAGCCTTCCCTCGAGTGATAAATTTACTTTCTTTATTTTTGCATAGTTATGATCTGTCCGTTCGTTCATTGACGTCTGTGTTCACTGTAATAAGTTTAGTGTCTGTATTTTGCGATCGCATCACAAAACCGTGCGATTAGTAGACGAAAGGACGTGCCTCTCCAATGGGAACAGAAAACATTTGATCGCAAGGTAATAGGTCAACCGATTCCTCCACAGGAAAACATATCTGATATATTCTATACGACACTGGTGACGGCATGTGCGTCACATGACAGGAATATGTTGTCGACCCACCTAACTTGTACACTTGGCGAATGGGTAAAAAGATTCTTCTATCTTGCCCGATTAGGTTTTCTTGTGGATGTGATTATCACTCCCAAAAAAGTGATGAAAACATAAGAGTTTGTCACATAAACTGAAAATAAAAAATTAAACTTTTGACTTGATGGGAGATTCGAACCAAGGACCTCTCGTTCCGCAGCTGCTCACGTTACCACGACACCACGGCGCTCCCGAGCTTACGGGGTCAGAGATGTTGCATTTCTTACCCATGGACTACTCAGTTTGTAAATTTGGTTTATTTTTTCACAGTTCCACACAACTTCTTCCTGTTTTCTGAATTGATCTGTGTTCAGTTTTTCCAGGCCTATCCACTGTGCGAACTTATAACTAAATCTGAGGGGGGTGCGCCGGCCGAAGTGGCCATGCGGTTAAAGGCGCTGCAGTCTGGAACCGCAAGACCGCTACGGTCGCAGGTTCGAATCCTGCCTACGGCATGGATGTTTGTGATGTCCTTAGGTTAGTTAGGTTTAACTAGTTCTAAGTTCTAGGGGACTAATGACCTCAGCAGTTGCGTCCCATAGTGCTCAGAGCCATTTGAACCATTTGAGGGGGGTGCGATGGGGAGGTTCCCTTGTCAGAGCCATTTGAACCATTTTTTTGAAATACTGAGCAATGTTGCATCTACAGAATGCAGCCTCTACAGTCGTCTGTAATTGCGAAAGTGTTGCCTATGCAGGAGTTTCTGCACGAGCTGACCTCTCGATTACGTCACATAAATGTTAGATGGGATTCAACTGGGCGATCTGGGTGTCCAACCGATTCGTTGGAACTGTCCAGGATGGTCTTCAAATCAATAGCGAACAATTGTGGGACGGCGACATAGCGCATCGTCATACATCAAAATTCCTTCGCAAATGACTGCAAACGGTCTGCAAGTAACCGAATATAGCTATTTTCTGTCAATGATAGGATCAGTTGGAACAGAGGATCCAGTCCGTTCCACGTAAACACAGCCCACACCATTATGGAGTAACCAGCTGTTTGCTCGGTGCCTTGTTGACAACTTGGGTCCATGTATTCGTGGGGTCTGCATCACACTCGAACCCTACCACGAGCTCTTACCAGCTAAAAAAATGTCGTGTGACTAGGGCCTCCCGTCAGGTAGACCGTTCGCTGGGTGCAGGTCTTTCGAGTTGACGCCACTGCGGCGACATGCGCGTCGTTGGGGATGAAACGATGATGATTAGGACAACATAACACCCAGTCCCTGAGCGGAGAAGATTCTTCCACCCAGCTGGGAATCGAGCCCGGGCCCTGAGACTTAACAATCTGTCGCGCTGACCACTCAGCTACAGGGGACGGGCTCTTACCAGCTGAAGATGGAACTCATCTGATCAGACGACGGTTTTTCAGTCGGCTAGATTCCAACCAATATGGCCACGAGCCCAGGAGAGTCGTCGCAGTTTACGTTGTACTATTAGCAAAGGCACTCGCGTGGCTCGTCTGCTGCCATAGCCAATTAACGCCAGATTTCGTCGTACTGTCCTAACGGATACGTTCGTCGTACGTCTCACATTGATTTCTGTTGTTATGTCATGCAGTGTTGCTTGTCTGTTAGCACTGACAATTCTACGCCAATTCCGCTGCTCTCGGCCGTTATGTGAAGGCTATCGGCACATACATGAGACGTGAATTGGAGTGGCAATCATTGAAACAAAGGCGTTTGTCGTTGCGACGGGATCTTCTCATGAAATTTCAATCACCAGTTTTCTCCTCCGATTGCGACAACATTCTGTTGGCACCCACCTACATAGGGAGAAATGATCATCACGATCAAATAAGAGAAATCAGGGCTCGCACGGAAAAATTTAAGTGCTCGTTTTCCCGCGTGCCGTTCGAGAGTGGAGCGGTAGAGAGACAGGATGAAGGTGGTTCATTGAACCCTCTGTCAGGCACTTTATTGTGAATAGCATAGTAATCACGTAGATGTAGATGTAGATCGGCCAGTGCGATGTCCATGGCAAGAGGTACGCTTGAATATGGTATTCTCGGCACACTCTTGACGCTGTGGATCTCGGAATATTGAATTTCGTAACGATTTCCGAAATGGCATGTCCCATGCATCTAGCACCAACTAGCACCATTCCGCGTTCCGTTAATCCCATCATACGGACGTAGTCACGTCGGAAACGTTTTCACATGAATGAGCTGAGTATACATGACGGCTCGCCAGTGCACTGCGCTTTTTAGACCTCGTGTACACAGTACTACCGCCATTCTGTATATGTGCATATCGCTATCCCATGACTTATCACCTCGGTGTAGTCACGCAATAAGACGGGATATTTATCACTAATTACGCAGGAGAGATGTTCATGATTGAGCTTTTTCATTCTCCGCACCATGAATAATCATTGAATAGACCAAGAGGATGTTGCCAACAGGTCTGCTCAATATGCCGCTACACAACGCGTGCATCAGTATTGCATACGAAAATTAAATAAATGACTTGGGAGAACAGACATGAAGGACAGCAACAGTGAACTGATACCCTGTATTAACTTGAAAGTGGGCTAACAGGAACATGCACTGGTTGAGAATCGCAATACACACGGACTTGAATCGAGTTTATAGCAGTCATAAAAATACACTACTGGCCATTAAAATTGCTACATCACGAACATGACGTGCTACAGACGCGAAATTTAACCGACAGGAAGAAGATGCTGTGATATGCAAATGATCAGCTTTTCAGAGCATTCACACAAGGTTGGCACCGGTGGCGCACCTACAACGTGCTGACATGAGGAAAGTTTCCAACCGATTTCTCATACACAAACAGCAATTGATCGGCGTTGCCTGGTGAAACGTTGTTGTGATGCCTCGTGTAAGGAGGAGAAATGCGTACCATCAAGTTTCCGACTCTTATAAAGATCGGATTGTAGCCTATCGCGATTGCGGTTTATCGTATCGCGACATTGTTGCTCGCTTTGGTCGAGATCCAATGACTGTTAGCAGAATATGGAATCAGTGGGTTCAGGAGGGTAATATGGAACGCCATGCTGAATCCCAACGGCCTCGTACCACTAGCAGTCGAAATGACAGGCCACGTCTCGATCCCTGAGTCAACACATGGGGACGTTTGCAAGACAACAAACATCTGCACGAACAGGTCGACGAAGTTTGCAGCAGCATGGACTATCAGCTCGGAGACCATGGCTGCGTTTACCCTTGACGCTGCATCACAGACACGAGCGCCTGCTATGGTGTACTCAGTGACGAACCCGGGTGCACGAATGGCAAAACGTCATTTTTTCGGATGAATCCAGGCTCTGTTTACAGCATCATGATGGTCGCATCCGTGTTTGGCGACATCGCGGTGAACGCACGTTGGAAGCGTGTATTCGTCATCGCCATACTGGTGTATCATCCGGCGTGATGGTATGGGGTGCCATTGGTTACGCGTCTCGGTCACCTCTTTTTCGCATTGACGGCACTTTGAACAGTGGACGTTACATTTAAGATGTGTTACGATCCGTGACTCTAACCTTCATTCGATCCCAGCGAAACCCTACATTTCAGCGGGATAATGCACGACCGCATGTTGCAGGTCCTGTACGGGTCTTTCTGGATACAGAAAATGTTCGACTGCTGCCCTGGCCATCACATTCTCTAGATCTCTCACCAATTGAGAACGTCTGGTCAATGGTGGCCGAGCAACTGGCTCGTCACAATACGCCAGTCACTACTCTTGATGAACTGTGGTATCGTGTTGAAGCTGCATGGTCAGCTGTACCTGTATACGCCATCCAAGCTCAGTTTGACTCAATGCCCAGGCGTATCAAGGCCATTATTACGGTCAGAGGTGGTTGTTCTGGGTACTGATTTCTCAGGATCTATGCCCCAAATTGCGTGAAAATGTAATCACATGTCAGTCCTAGTATAATATATTTGTCCAATGAATACCCGTTTATAATCTGCATTTCTTCTTGGTGTAGCAATTTTAATGGCCAGTAGTGTAGTTTTCTGTACACGTATCCTAGTAAGAAAATGAATAATCCAAAATGTAGGAAACAATGACGATAATGCATCGGATTGAGTAACTACGACAAGATCCTGTAATAAGCTTCCGTTTTATGAAGAATTAAGTACCTCAGTGCTTGTGTAACCTTGAGTAACTAGATAGAAGATCGCGTTTGCAGTTCATCATCAATTCAGCATTCGGAAAGTTTGAAAAATACATGTGTCAAAACGAGTATCACATGACTTAAATGTATTAATTGTTGACTACTAACAGCCTTTGCAAATAACTGGAGCAGTGTCACCATAAGATCTGTAGAACTGTAGCCGCCACCTCCAAACTGCTTCGACTTCCTCACTTTGGCGTGAGGAGTAGAACACGAATTCAAACACTCTCAGCCATATGGACAACTTGACGGCGCGCTACTCTCATTGGCTGAAAGCAAGTCGAACTCGCCAGAGGTGAAACACATTACTTCAGGTGTGTCTCACAGAAAGGTGACTGTCAGAGCTTGCACTAGCTCTCCATAACTGATTACAGGATATCTTTTCGAAAAGTTTGCAAAGACCATTTCGTAATCTAAAGAAATCAAATCTGTGAAGAAATTGAGAGTGCCATTTATACTGATCAGCTAGAACATTATGATTACCAACCTACAATCAGTATACGAGGATGAGTCATATGAAAACCTTAAATATCTAATAACAAATCGCAATTTCGCGCCGTTATGATGGAAACATACCGTCGCAGTATCAGTATAAAGATGGCCGCCCCACTAGCGACTTGCACCATGGAGGAACAGCGTTCTGTTATTCGGTTTTTGCGTAGTGAAGGTGTGAAACCTATTGAAATTCATTGACGAATGAAGGTTCAGTACGGTGATGCATGTTTGTCACAGCAGCAAGTCTACGAATGGAGTAGCAAGTTCGCAAATGGTGTGGCTTCAGTGGAAGATGCTCCTCGTTCAGGTCAGGCACAACGAGTTGTGACTTCACAGAACATTGCAGCCGTTGAAGCCATAGTGAAGGAAAACCGCCGACTGACACTGAATGACATTGCAGCATGTTTACAGATTAGTCGTGGGTCAGCACACAACATTGTGCATGATGTGTTCCAGTTTCACAAAGTGTCTGCAAGATGGGTGCCACGGCAGCTGACTCCTGAAATGAGAGAATGACGTGTTGATGCTTGTGAAGAACTTCTTCGGCGCTTTGAACGAGAAGGTGATGGCTTGGGAGGAAAGAAGTTCCGTTCTGATGAAAAGGTACGCCCCCACGCGGTCTACCAAAAGAATTTTTTCTAAAGGAGCTTATGCACTTTGTAAGCGCTGGAGGACTTGCATTGAGCGTGGGGGAGATTATGTTGAAAAGTGATACAGCTTTGTACCACTTCTGCATAATAAATAATATTTAAAAAAATATTTAAGGTTTTCATTTGACTCACCATCGTAAAACCGTACAGGAGATACCAGTGTCGCTTGACAAGGAATGAGTGCTAGTCAGACATTTGCACGGTGCTTGTAGTATCAGTGAGCCTGCTGTCTATGTGTAGAATGGGGAAGGTGCGCGATCTATCGTAGTTTGACCGAGGGTAAATTGTAATGGCCCAGAGGCTCGGCACTGGTATTTCGGAAACTGTACGACTTGTCGGGTGCTTGAGGAGTGCTGTGCTGTGGTGAGTTTCTTCAACATCTGGCGAAACCAAGGTGAAACCACGTCCAGCCGCTGTGGTGTTGGGTGGCCACCCCTCGTCACAGATGTCGGATGCCGTAGGCTGGGCACACTGGTACAACAGGACAGGCGGCGAACTGAGGAGGAACTAACATCAGAATTTAATGCTAGGCAGAGTACAAGTGTCAATTATTCAAAAACAGTCTTAATCGCATTTATTATTATTGTACCGTCAACCGGTTTCAACCCGACGTAGGGGGTCATCTTCTGGGCGTTTATACTGTGAAATTATACAGGGTTATTACAAATGATTGAAGCGATTTCACAGCTCTACAATAACTTTATTATTTGAGATATTTTCACAATGCTTTGCACACACATACAAAACTCAAAGTTTTTTTAGGCATTCACAAATGTTCGATATGTGCCTCTTTAGTGATTCGGCAGACATCAAACCGATAATCAAGTTCCTCCCACACTCAGCGCAGCATGTCCCCATCAATGAGCATTGTTGATGCGAGCTCGCAGTTCTGGCACGTTTCTTGGTAGAGGAGGTTTAAACACTGAATCTTTCACATCACTATGCGTGAAACTTGCCCGCATGCATTCAACCGTTTCTTCGCTCACTGCAGGCCGACCCGTTGATTTCCCCTTACAGAGGCATCCAGAAGCTTTAAACTGCGCATACCATCGCCGAATGGAGTTAGCAGTTGGTGGATCTTTGTTGAACTTCGTCCTGAAGTGTTGTTGCACTGTTATGACAGACTGATGTGAGTGCATTTCAAGCACGACATACGCTTTCTCGGTTCCTGTCGCCATTTTGTCTCACTGCGCTCTCGAGCGCTCTGGCGGTAGAAACCTGAAGTGCGGCTTCAGCCGAACAAAACTTTATGAGTTTTTCTACGTATCTGTAGTGTGTCGTGACCATATGTCAATGAATGGAGCTACAGTGAATTTATGAAACCGCTTCAATCATTTCTAATAGCCCTGTAGATATCCGTCAGAAAGACTCCATTATATAACAGCTAAAATTACGTAAATTTAAAATATGTTACCCATTGGTCGACTGCTGGTGGTGTCACTCCTGTCTACATAACAGCAGGAAACTATGCGAGACTAACCCTTCGTATGGGCTGAGATTACGTGAATAGACGGCAACACCCCCAGCGGCGATCAACGGCATTTGATATAGTTTATTGTATGTAATTACTAGTCACCTTGGTTTAACATAAATTTAAGTGACAGAAAACGGAACCATTCGACTTAAAAAGTTGAGTAACTCCTTGCTCATTGTTCGAAGAATTTGCAGTGAGTTACGACTGCGAATTACGACTGGTGATGTAAATGTTCGACATCGTCGCTTTACTTCGAAATTGTATCCATAAACCATTTGTAGAAGTATTTCGAAACCTTATGTGTTCATCCGCAGGAAGTTCCTGAATTCCATGCAAGAAGATCGTGTCCAAATCTTTATGATTTTCAGAAGACTAAAATAATAAGATCTTTCGCTGCAACCAGCAGAAAATCGAGTTCGCATCTATGTTTGATTCAAGGGAAGCAGTAAGTTTAAAGTTAAATCATTTGCCGCACTGCTGTAAAACGTTCTTCAATAAGGAAAGTAAAACTGCATCCCACTCTGCGTTTTACTCTATGCGTAAATAATTGAAAATCACAGGTTTTGGACTCGCATAGTTTTTCGCTGTGCAGTTGTTCTGACACGATTGCAATCAGTTCTGTGTCACTAAAGCAACTCGCATGTCCGTAACTAGTTATCAGACGTGAGAAAGATCAGCTACATCTAACTCTAGACACTGCTGTTCCCTGAAGTTCAGGCGGCTGTTCGGTAGGTGGCAGTGCCATCGTTTTCACAGCTTCACTAATCGTGCGCCGTGTCGGCTCGCATCGACTGCGGTCTGTAGATCGTATCTCTGGTTCGTTTTCCCTCTACTCGCCAGACAGCGCTAGTGCGCCGCGTCTTCCGGATTGAAATGTCTGGAAGGCGGCGATTTTGGAACGAACAGACACCGGTGTACGAGGAGGAAGGAGGTCGGTTGTAGAAAACGTGTACTGTCACACGCCGGTGGTCAGTGTCTTCGCAGATTCGCTCTGAGGGAATCATTACAACGGGAACGACTTTGATTATGATAAGCTGAGTCCGATGGTCTGAAAGAACACATCTTTACTGTTGTCGGACCATGCTGTCTGTTGTTACTGGCCTGCTCTACGTCGTTCTTCCCTGAGTTGTGAATTCGTGCTTTGTGGGAAGTCGATCCGCCAGTGTGTGATCTGTATCGCTTATAGAAACGTTTTGAGTCTGGCCACCTATGTGTTCACTGTGTTCCTTTCCTGAAAAGTAACTTAATTGTTATCCCTGGGCGTGACGATTGGGGCAACAGTTTTTTACTTTTTGGTTATAACAGTGTTATACTCTTTGCCTAGCGTTATTACTGTCACCGTTTGTACGTGAGGTGGGAATTGGTGCTGTCGTGAACATTTACGATTAACATGCTCTTTTAGTTATGCTTTAGACTCTGATCTGGCCACATCTATTATTATATTGGATGTACTGCTGCACAGCTGTGAAATTTTGTTTGACACTCTTGGGTGGAAGGTTTCACATAGATTATATAATGGTAAGAAAGAGATTTAGGAAACAGGTTTTAAATTGTAAGACATCTCCAGGGGCAGATGTGGACTCTGACCACAATCTACTGGTTATGAATTGTAGATTAAAACTGAAGAAACTACAAAAAGGTGGGAATTTAAGGAGATGGGACCTGGATGAACTGACAGAACCAGAGGTTGTAGAGAGTTTCAGAGAGAACATTAGGGAACTATTGACAAGAACGGGGGAAAGAAATACAGTAGAAGAAGAATAGGTAGATTTGACATTGTAATTCTGTCAGAGACAGCATAGGACCAGGAAGAGTAGCTGAACGAAATGGACAGTGTCTTGAAAGGAGGATATAAGATGAACATCAACAAAAGCAAAACGAGGACAATGGAATGTAGTCGAATTAAATCGGGTGATGCTGAGGGAATTAGATTAGGAAATAAGACGCTTAAAGTAGTAAAGGAGTTTTGCTATTTGGGGAGCAAAATAATTGATGATGGTCGAAGTAGAGAGGATATAAAATGTAGACTGACAATGGCAATGAAAGCGTTTCTGAAGAAGAGAAATTTGTTAACATCTAGTATAGATTTAAGTGTCAGGAAGTCGTTTCTGAAAGTATTTGTGTGGAGTGTAGCCATGTATAGAAGTGAAACGTGGACGATAAATAGTTTAGAGAAGAAGAGAATAGAAGCTTTCGAAATATGGTGCTACAGAAGAATGCTGAAGATTAGATGGGTAGATCACATAACTAATGAGATATTGAATAGAATTGAGGAGAAGAGAAATTTGGGACACAACTTGACTAGAAGAAGAGATCGGTTTGTAGGACATGTTCTGAGGCATCAAGGGATCACCAGTTTAGTATTGGAGGGCAGCGTGGAAGGTAAAAATCGTAGAGGGAGACCAAGAGATGAATACACTAAACAGATTCAGAAGGATGTAGGTTGCAGTAGGTACTGGGAGATGAAGAAGCTTGCACAGGATAGAGTAGCATGGAGAGCAGCATGAAACCAATCTGTGGACTGAAGACCACAACAACAACAACGGGTGTTGGAAAGAGAGATTCCATGCCTGATTCTTGGAGCCTGATTGGGTCTGCGGGCCGTCTTGTACTGGTATCTGACTGTTACCTTATTAACAGAACCGGATTGCAACTTGGAAGGAAGTTGAAAATTGTTATTTAAAATCTTCTGAAACGATGTTTGTAGCTTGTTTAGGTTAATATACTGATTCTTGGCTCTCGTTAGTCTTTAAATTGTACTATTCTAGAAATTCTTAGTTTAATCTGTTAAACGCTGTTCGCCAGTTGTTGTTCTACATTATTCTGATTTCTTGTT
Organism: Schistocerca nitens; assembly: GCF_023898315.1. Lineage (NCBI taxonomy): Eukaryota > Metazoa > Arthropoda > Insecta > Orthoptera > Acrididae > Schistocerca > Schistocerca nitens. The sequence goes on along the minus strand of NC_064618.1, from coordinate 296,949,836 downwards.
CAGGTAACTACATGTCTCAAGTGTGTTATCGTGCTATTTGACCATTTGGTGTTTCTAGACATTTTCTTGTGGCATGTCTCTTATTTTACGAGCGCCCTGCTGCTGCCTGGAGGATCAGCTGCCGTTTTTGCAATCTATGCGTGCAATTGGCCCAGGCTGACAAGGGTGAGCGCAACGGTCGCATGATATTACTGGACTGCATTTGGGAAAGGCCGCTGCCGTTCCCTTGTGTGAAGCAGCCTTATGGCACTGTGAATGCTGTCTGAATTAAATTTTTTCTTCTCTGGTTCGTGTGGGCCTAAATTTTTCCGAGTTCGCATATTTTTCTCTTTCGGCTTGGATCCCTTTTGGTGCCGTGCCCTTCCTGTATCAAGTTTTCCCTAGTCAGTCAGGTTATTTGCTGGTTCTTGTATCGCATAAATTTGTCAGCTATCTCAAAAGACTGTCTTCAATTTCAATTTGTAAGTTAAACCATTCTGTTAACTTAGAGATTTAAATTTGTTTAAACATTTTACCAGTTACTAAATTTGTACTTGTCGTTGTTAAATTGGTTAAGCCATGGTGCTCGCTTGAATCCAAGTCATTCCACTCATTGTTCTAAGAATGGCTGATTCAAAAAAAAAAAAAAAAAAAAAATATATATATATATATATATATATATATATATATATATATATTATTGTGTTGTAATATTCTTGTTGTTTTTTAAAAAATAGTTAATGTGGATCACTTGGCAAATAAAAAATGATGTCATAGCCGGGGACCGAGGCCTTCCATGAATTTCTGTTAATCCGCTTGCTGAAGCCCAATTGATTACGCAGACCATGGTTATTTCTTACTGGCTAAGGCAACGAGGCGTCGTCTTGCCTTGTCGACATCATTGATTGCTTCATATCTGAATTGCCTTAACCATAATTTTCTTGTTTCTAAATTTTACCGTATTTGTTACAGGAAAACACCACAGGAGGATGGAGCACAGAATGCCTTGGCGTGACCTATTTAAAGCAGGAACAGCTTCAGTATGAGCTCAAGTTACAGCAACAGCTGATTGAGGGCAGCGTTAGGGAACGCAGCAAGGCTACTTGCACCGTTGTGCAGTCCTGTTCATATTTACCCTGACATCAGAGGCGAAGTAAACAGGTATCAAGAGTTCAGGCTCAACTATTTCATTAGGACAAACGTCTCGCAGATTTAAAGTACCTTCAGCTTAGTAGGGAACAAGAAGATGCGGTTAATCAATTGCTTGGTCAGGTGAAGGAGTCACAACTTAGCTCAAACACAATGGGCTTAGATGGGGAGACGAGCAGTATGGAAGACGGTCATCCGTTGCGAGTTGTTTGGATCAGGTTATCAGGGACATAAATGTTCAAATTCTGAGTAGGTCAGTCCTCGACTTGTTTGCTAACTTACCGAATCCGAGTAGCATTTGCTTCAGGATATTTCTAAACTATCCACTGATCAGTCGGCCCAGACTGAGAATATGTTGCGTTTGACTGTTCGTTTTGAACTTCATGTCAATGCACGTCGAATTTCACATTCTGTTATATCTTGTTTATTATAACCCTTGACTCGACGATTGTTGAGCGGCATGTTTTCCGAAATACTTCAGAGCCAGGGTACGTTGAATGACTTGAGAGGTCGTATGATAAAAGTGACGTTATCGTTTTTAAGTTGGATCAGACATGGTACTTCATTGAATTCAAGCAGTTCACACAGTGTTGTAAGAACTACTGATTTATAAAAGATTATTTCATTGCGTTTTATTATCGTAGTTGTTTTTTAAAAATTGTGTAATAAATGTGAATAACTTGCCAAATAATGTCATAACCTGGGGCTTGGACCTACCATGAATTTCTGTTAATGTGGCATAGAGGAGCTCATTCAACTTAATTTATCGTAATCTGACAATCTGTACGAAATATTTCGTGAATCAGTGGATTCATTAGAGAAAACCAGATCAAAATCCCTGCAGCAGTTCCTAAGATTAGCCTGCACATCCAAACGACTTCAGTTTGTATATAGAGAGATGTTAACAAATTGCTCTTTTTCCGAAATGTTTTTTCCTACAGCCATGAAAGGATATTGCGGTGACATGGCTTAGCCACAACCTGGGGGATTTTATCCAGAATGAATTTTCATTCTGCCAAAGTAAACATTGATTTGAAAAATTCCTGGCATATTAAAACTGTGACGGATCTGGAGTGCTGTACCATCTGGACTGGAATTTATATGATGGGAGATCGTACAGCGGTTTAGACGGTAGCTCAAATGGTAGATCATTGTCTGCGAAAGGCAAAGGTCCCAGGTGCGAGTACTGGTCCGGCACACAGTTTTAACCTGCCAGGAAGTTTCATACCTGGGAGGAATTTTTCAATGTAACCAATGCATGCACAGGAATGAAATGCTTGTTTGCAGAGGTATTAATTGAAGAAGATATTTGTCCCTCAGATAACTGGTAACATTCATGATTAGGGTCAATTTGATATATTTGTTTTGATGATGTCACAAATAACACAATGGTTTGGAGAGTCCATAATTTTTTTATTGAGAGAATTTCGTTAACTGTTAGGGTCTTCTTACGTTCAGAGTTTAATTTTTGGAGAACGACTTTCTTTAAAGCAAAATTGTCCTTCGTCATTCGTAGAAAAGTTTTGAATATTTTGTCATGTGTGCACTGCACCTTACGCCACACGAAGCCACAGATTGTTGCCGACATGCAAAAAAACGAATTCTGTAGTGAGCTGCTGTGTCTGTTGATCTCTATTTGCTTTCGAGAACGTCAATACACCAGACACAAAACAACAAGCTAAGCATGAGATAAGTTACTTTTATTTCAGGACAGATCTCACTTTGTAGTCTTATCAGGAAAGAGTTCTTAGTCAGCATTCAGGTGTTGTGCTAAGCAAGCAGATTAATTTGCAATGAACGGTGTACGTAATGTCAAACAGTTATTTTTATCCAGCGTGGAGCAGTATTTTATTTTTGTGGACATTTCAAGTCAGGAATTGCACTTAATGTCACGCAACTTTCATTATGTACTTCACCACGGAGTTTCAGTTAAATGCTTTTCACTGAGTACGAAATTTGTTTCTTTAGTTAGATTTGTATTTCAAATTCAGTACTTCAGTGAGTTTATGTTTCTGTTGCAAGATTCTGTTGATATGCACAACACAGAGCCAACCAACAGTAAGTAATGCTTAGCAGCTGAATACGATATCTAAAGCAAACGTTACACGAGGAGTTAGTTTTTGAAATAGGATATTCAGTATTTTGATTTATACATACATTTTTATAGAAAGCTTACAATATCAGCGCATCGCTCCGCTGCACAGTGAAAATTAATTCTGGAAACAGTCCACCAGGCTGTGGCTAAACGTCTCTTCGCTATATCCTTTGTTCCAGAAACGCTATTCCTGCAAGTTCAATTTCAAAAAAAGTGAAAGAAACTATGAACCTGCGGTGTAATTCAAGGTAGGACACCACTGCAAGGTCTGAACTCAGAGTGATTGCAGAATAACCTGTGCGAATATTTAGAACGAACATCTGAAATCATCTTTACGTAGCCATAGATGTCACGGCAATTAATTACAAAATCTGACGCATAATCTTCACTGTAGAAACTCCGAACAACCTCGAATCGACACGGAAAGAAGCGAGAAACAGAACAGACGAGACTAACTCCCGAACAAAAAACCAGGAACACAATGGCGAATGCTCATTCGAAACTACACTGAAGAGCCAATGACACTGGTACACCTGCCTATTATCGTGTAGGGCCCCCGCGAGCACGCAGAAGTTTCGCAACACGACGTGGTGTGGTCTCGACTAATGTCTGAAGTAGTGCTGGAGGGAACTGACACCATGAAGCCTGCACGGCTGTCCATAAATCCGTAAGAGTACCAGGGGCTGGAGATCAGTGCGATGCGAGGCATCCGAGATATGCTCAATGATAATCGTGTCTGAACCACAGACCTTTCCGTTGGTGGGGAGGCTTGCGTGCCTCAGCGATACAGATAGCCGTACCGTAGGTGCAACCACAATGGAGGGGTATCTGTTGAGAGGCCAGACAAACGCGTGGTTCCTGAAGAGGGGCAGCAGCCTTTTCAGTACTTGCAGGGGCAACAGTCTGGATGATTGACTGATCTAGCATTGTAACACTAACCAAAACGGCCTTGCTGTGCTGGTACTGCGAACGGCTGAAACCAAGGGGAAACTACAGCCGTAATTTTTCCCGAGGGCATGCAGTTTTACTGTATGGTTAAATGATGATGGCGTCCTCTTGGGTAAAATATTCCGGAGGTAAAATAGTCCCCCATTCGGATCTCTGGGCGGGGACTACTCAAGAGGACGTCGTAATCAGGAGAAAGAAAACTGGCGTTCTACGGATCGGAGCTTGGAATGTCAGATCCCTTAATCGGGCGGGTAGGTTAGAAAATTTAAAAAGGGAAATGGATAGGTTAAAGTTAGATATAGTGGGAATTAGCGAAGTTCGGTGGCAGGAGGAACAAGACTTTTGGTCAGGTGAATACAGTGTTATAAATACAATATAAAATAGGGCTAATGAAGGAGTGGGTTTAATAATGGAAAGGAAAATAGGAATGCGGGTAAGCTACTACAAGCAGCATAGTGAACGTATTATTGTGGCCAAGATAGATATGAAGCCCACGCCTTAGCCGGCCGGAGTGGCTGAGCGGTTCTAGGCGCTACAGTCTGGAACCGCGTGGCCGCTACGGTCGCAGGTTCGAATCCTGCCTCGGGCATGGATATGTGTGATGTCCTTAGGTTAGTTAGGTTTAAGTGGTTCTAAGTTCTAGGGGACTGATGACCTCAGAAGTTAAGTCCCATAGTGCTCAGAGCCATTTGAACCATTTTTTTTGAAGCCCACGCCTACCACAGTAGTACAAGTTTATATGCCAACTAGCTCCGCAGATGACGAAGAGATTGATGAAATGTACGTTGAGATAAAGGAAATTATTCACATAGTGAAGGGAGACGAAAATTTAATAGTCATGGGTGACTGGAGTTCGAGAGTAGGAAAAGGAAGACAAGGAAGCGTAGTAGGTGAATATGAATTGGGGGTAAGAAATGAAAGAGGAAGCCGCCTGGTAGAATTTTTCACAGAGCATAACTTAATCATAGTGAACACTTGGTTCAAGAATCATAAAACAAGGTTGTATACATGGAACAAGCCTGGAGATACTGACAGGTTTCAGATAGATTATATAATGGTAAGACTGAGATTTAGGAACCAGGTTTTAAATTGTAAGACAGTTTCAGGGGCAGATGTGGACTCTGAACACAATCTATTGGGTATGAACTGTAGATTAAAACCGAAGAAACTGCAAAAAGGTGGGAATTTAAGGAGATGGGACCTGGATAAACTGACTAAACCAGAGGTTGTACAGAGTTTCAGGAAGAGTATAAGGTAACAATTGACAAGAATTGGGGAAAGAAATACAGTAGAAGAAGAATGGGTAGCTTTGAGGGATGAAGTAGTGAAGGCAGCAGAGGATCAAGTAGGTAAAAATATGAGGGCTAGTAGAAATCCTTGGGTAACAGAAGAAATATTGAATTTAATTGATGAAAGGAGAAAATATAAAAATGCAGTAAATGAAGCAGGCAAAAAGGAATACAAATGTCTCAAAAATGAGATCGACAGGAAATGCAAAATGTCTAGGCAGGGGTGGCTAGAGAACAAATGTAAGGATGTATAGGCTTATCTCACTAGGGGTAAGAGAGATACTGCCGACAGGAAAATTAAAGACACCTTTGGAGAAAGAGAACGACTTACATGAATATCAAGAGCACAGATGGAAACCCAGTTCTAAGCAAAGAAGGGAAATCAGAAAGGTGGACGAAGTATATAGGGGGTCTATACAAGGGCGATGTACTTGAGGACTATATTATGGAAATGGAAGAGGATGTAGATGAAGATGAAATGGGAGATAGGATACTGCGTGAAGAGTTTGACAGAGCACTGAAAGACCTAAGTTGAAACAAGGTCGCGGGAGTAGACAACATTCCATAAGAACTACTGACAGCCTTGGGAGAGCCAGTCCTGACAAAACTCTACCATGTGGTGAGCAAGATGTATGAGACAGGCGAAATACCCTCAGACTTCCAGAAGAATATAATATTTCCAATACTAAAGGAAGCAGGTGTTGACAGATGTGAAAATTACCGAACTATCAGTTTAATAAGTCACGGCTATAAAATACTAACGCAAATTCTTTACAGACCAATGCAACAACTGGTAGAAGCCGACCTCGCGAAAGATCAGTTTGGGTTCCGTAGAAATATTGGAACACGTGAGGCAATACTGACCCTACGGCTTTTCTTACAAGCTAGATTAAGAAAAGGCAAACCTACGTTTAAAGCATTTGTAGACACAGAGAAAGCTTTTGACAATGTTGACTGGAATACCCTCTTTCAAATTCTGAAGGTGGCAGGGGTAAAATACAGGGAGCGAAAGGCTATTGACAATTTGTACAGAAACTACACTCCTGGAAATTGAAATAAGAACACCGTGAATTCATTGTCCCAGGAAGGGGAAACTTTATTGACACATTCCTGGGGTCAGATACATCACATGATCACACTGACAGAACCACAGGCACATAGACACAGGCAACAGAGCATGCACAATGTCGGCACTAGTACAGTGTATATCCACCTTTCGCAGCAATGCAGGCTGCTATTCTCCCATGGAGACGATCGTAGAGATGCTGGATGTAGTCCTGTGGAACGGCTTGCCATGCCATTTCCACCTGGCGCCTCAGTTGGACCAGCGTTCGTGTTGGACGTGCAGACCGCGTGAGACGACGCTTCATCCAGTCCCAAACATGCTCAATGGGGGACAGATCCGGAGATCGTGCTGGCCAGGGTAGTTGACTTACACCTTCTAGAGCACGTTGGGTGGCACGGGATACATGCGGACGTGCATTGTCCTGTTGGAACAGCAAGTTCCCTTGCCGGTCTAGGAATGGTAGAACGATGGGTTCGATGACGGTTTGGATGTACCGTGCATTATTCAGTGTCCCCTCGACGATCACCAGTGGTGTACGGCCAGTGTAGGAGATCGCTCCCCACACCATGATGCCGGGTGTTGGCCCTGTGTGCCTCGGTCGTATGCAGTCCTGATTGTGGCGCTCACCTGCACGGCGCCAAACACGCATACGACCATCATTGGCACCAAGGCAGAAGCGACTCTCATCGCTGAAGACGACACGTCTCCATTCGTCCCTCCATTCACGCCTGTCGCGACACCACTGGAGGCGGGCTGCACAGTGTTGGGGCGTGAGCGGAAGACGGCCTAACGGTGTGCGGGACCGTAGCCCAGCTTCATGGAGACGGTTGCGAATGGTCCTCGCCGATACCCCAGGAGCAACAGTGTCCCTAATTTGCTGGGAAGTGGCGGTGCGGTCCCCTACGGCACTGCGTAGGATCCTACGGTCTTGGCGTGCATCCGTGCGTCGCTGCGGTCCGGTCCCAGGTCGACGGGCACGTGCACCTTCCGCCGACCACTGGCGACAACATCGATGTACTGTGGAGACCTCACGCCCCACGTGTTGAGCAATTCGGCGGTACGTCCACCCGGCCTCCCGCATGCCCACTATACGCCCTCGCTCAAACTCCGTCAACTGCACATACGGTTCACGTCCACGCTGTCGCGGCATGCTACCAGTGTTAAAGACTGCGATGGAGCTCCGTATGCCACGGCAAACTGGCTGACACTGACGGCGGCGGTGCACAAATGCTGCGCAGCTAGCGCCATTCGACGGCTAACACCGCGGTTCCTGGTGTGTCCGCTGTGCCGTGCGTGTGATCATTGCTTGTACAGCCCTCTCGCAGTGTCCGGAGCAAGTATGGTGGGTCTGACACACCGGTGTCAATGTGTTCTTTTTTCCATTTCCAGGAGTGTAGATGGCATTTATAAGAGTCGAGGGACATGAAAGGGAAGCAGTGGATGGGAATGGAGTGAGAAAGGGTTGTAGCCTCTCCCCGATGTTATTCAATCTGTATATTGAGCAAGCAGTATAGGAAACAAAAGAAAATTCGGAGTAGGTATTGAAAGCCATGGAGAAGAAATAAAAACTTTAAGGTTCGCCGATGACATTGTAATTCTGTCAGAGACAGCAAAGGACTTGGAAGAGCAGTTGAACGGAATGGACAGTGTCTTGAAAGGAGGATATAAGATGAACATCAAGAAATGCAAAACGTTGTTAATGGAATGTAGTCGAATTAAGTCTGGTGATGCTGATGGAATTAGATTAGGAAATGAGTTTTGCTATTTGGGGAGCAAAATAACTGATGATGGTCGAAGTAGATAGGATATAAAATGTAGACTGCCAATGGCAAGGAAAGCGTTTCTGAAGAAGAGAAATTTGTTAACATCGAGTATAGATTTGTCAGGAAGTCGTTTCTGAAAGTATTCGTTTGGAGTGTAGCCATTTATGGAAGTGAAACATGGACGATAAACAGTTTGGACAAGAAGAGAATAGAAGCTTCCGAAATGTGGTGCTACAGAAGAATGCTGAAGATTAGATGGGTAGATCACATAACTAATGAGGAGGTATTGAATAGGATTGGGGAGAAGAGGAGTTTGTGGTACAACTTGACTAGAAGAAGGGATCGCTTAGTAGGACATGTTCTGAAGCATCAAGGGATCACGAATTTAGTATTGAAGGGCAGCGCTGAGGGTAAAAATCGTATAGTGATACCAAGAGATGAATACACTAAGCAGATTCAGAAGGATGTAGGCTGCAGTAGGTACTGGGAGATGAAGCAGCTTGCACAGGATAGAGTAGCATGGAGAGCTGCATCAAACCAGTTTCAGGATTGAAGACCACAACAAAAACAATAACTGGGGAGTTTGGTGGCCAGCGGAAGTGTTTAAACTCAGAAGTGTGTTCCTAGAGCAACTCTGTAGGAATTCTGGACGTGTAAGGTGCTGTATTGTCCTGCTGGAATTGTCCAAGTCCGTCGGAATGCACAATGGCCGTGAATGGATGCAGGTGATCAGACATAATGCTTACGTGCATATCACCTGTCAGAGTCGTATCTAGACGCATCAGGGGTCCCACATCACTCCAACTGCACACACCAGTACATAGCCTTCACCAGTTTAAACAGTTCCCTGCTGACACGCGGGGTACATGGAGTCATGAGGTTGTCTCCATATCCGTACACGTCCATCCGCTCGATACAATTTGAAACGAGACTCGTCCGACCAGGCAACATGTTTCTAGTCATCAATGGGAAAATGTCGGCGTTAACGGCCCCGGCGAGGCGCAAAGCTTTGTGTCGTGCAGTCATCAAGGGTACAAGAGTGGGCCTTCGGCTCCGAAAGCCCATATCGATGACGTTTCGTTGAATGGTTCGCACGCTGAGACTTGTTGATGGCTCAGCATTGAAATCTGTAGCAATTTACGGAAGGATTGCACTTCGGTCACGTTGAACGATTCTCTTCAGTCGTCGTTGGTCCTATTCTTGCAGGATATTTTTCCTGCCGCAGCGATGTCGGGGATTTGATGTTTTACCGGATTCCTGATATTCACGGTATACTCGTTAAATGGTCATACGGAAAATCTCCACTTCATCGCTATGTCGGTGATGCTGTGTCCCATCGCTCGTGCGCTATGTTCAAACTCCCTTCAATTTTGATAACCTGCCATGGTATCAGCAGTAACCGATCCGACAACTGCGCCAGGCACTTGTTGTCTTATGGATGCGTTTCCGACCGCAGTGCCGTATTCAGCCTATTTACATATCTCTGTATTTATCCCTTCAGTGTGTATCGATTGGTGGTCCCACACACGTGAACGTTTCCCATAGGCCTATGGTCCAAACAGGCCTCCAAACAGAACTCTTTGAGCTAGCTCTTTGTGTCTCCACTAATAAATTTATCGCTGAAGTCAGAAAGGGAGAGCTTAAAGAGCTTCTTCATGCTAAAACCATAGTATTAAACTCGCAAAGCATTGCAAAGATAAACTCGCCACTCAATGAAAGCAAAACTACTGTGTGCAAAAAATGAAAGTGCAAATAGACGTACAACTTTCAGCTTCCTTTCAAGACATAATTCATTCCGATGAACTACTCTTTCAGTTCTTTTTCGTCTCTACCAGAATGACACTCTCATGAGCAGATATCAAGATTTTTATTTCTTCACTCTTAATATTAATTCTCTTTCCCAATTTCTCCTTGGTTTCTTCACATTTTCACGGCAATTCTATGTACAATTTTATGTGAAATTAAATTCCACAAAGAGTACCGTTGTTAAAAGTGGCAGTCTTGCCTTAGTACCCAAACTGAAAAGAGGGATTGAATTCAGTATGTAATGTTATGTGAGCCTCACTGCCCCTTTTTTTAAAACTAATTTGTGTCTGATTTTATTCTGAGAAGCTCAGAAATGTATGTTTATACCGTAAATGTAAATTTGATTCAGAAAGTACTTGAAGTGAAGTGAAGCACAGCTGGACAGCAACGATAATAGTTATGAATCTTTCAGTATGGACTCTAAAAAAAGACAACTGATTTATTAAAGAAAAGAGAACTGTTAATCTGTATCTTGTGGAAAGAGGACGTGTTGTCAAGCCGTAGCTCAGAAAGCATTGTTACATTTAATGAAAATTGATATTTTAGTGATAGAACCGAGTAAAGTATGTGTAAGAGTTGCCAAACGTTTATGTATACAAATTTTCTGGAAGTGAAGAACAGAAGTATCTTGTTTTTGGAAAAGGACGTGAACTTCGTTGTCGTCGCCGTCTATCAATCGACAGAATTGTAAGTGTACAGAGTTCACTAAGATACAGGAAAAGAAATGCATTCTCTATAGTTTTCATTCAATAAGGAACAACTTCTCATAATTTCTTAATTACAGTAATTGGATTATGTTCTTGTACAGTAGTATGGAGCTGAACTCCACTGAACAATTTTGATGTAGCAGGACGTGTAGTTTGAAAAAGTTTGTGTGCTAAGCAATCTTCTTTTCTCACGAAAAGCTGATTGCTGTTTGATCTTATTTACTTACAACAGTGGTCCCTTAGGTATGAAAAGCTGCGATAACTTGGGCTCAAAGCTATCCACAATACGGCCAAGTAACTAACAGAGTCGTATTTTAAACCTTAAAGAACAATAACTTCCTCCAAATCGTAATACGTCACCAACTGGTGCACAAGCTGATCATTCAAGGAGGCAGCAATCAAAATTCAAGTACCAGTTACGAATTAAAGTAAAAATCTCAGTCAAAAATCAATCTCTCTCTCTCTCTCTCTCTCTCCAAACACAAATATAAATATTCATATTATTAAAAAAAAGTCATTTTATAACTGCAGACCATGATCCAGCTAACAAACACCGGCAGCGCGGATGCGATGAGCAGCCACTTGCGGCCGACGACGTCGACAATGAAGGGCACCCCTATTTTGGGCAGCACGGTCGATATGGTGAGGCAGGAGACGATCCAGGAGGCCTCGTCTGCTGTCAGCGGCAGCCACGAGCCCGGCTCCTGCAGGCGCGGCAGGATGGGCGACGCCCAGCCGGAGACCATGCCGCTCATCAGGTACGTCAGAGTCGCTGTGGGAACACCCTGCACTCACTCACCCGCAGTCTCTGGTAAACACTAGTGTCATTTATTTATTGTATTTATTTGTTTCTTTAACCTGACCTAATTAGGTACTTAAGACCCTCTCTTCCATCGGAGTAGAGTCTCGCGAATACTTAATCTTTTACAAGGCAGTTACGTAAAAATCAATTTCAATGTGACAAATAATAATGAAATAGCATTAAAAGAATTAAAAATTATTGAATGTATGTAGGGACAATGTGAATAAACAGTACTGACTAACAAGTAGCCGGCCGGTGTGGCCGTGCGGTTCTAGGCGCTTCAGTCTGGAACCGCGTGACCGCTACGGTCGCACGTTCGAATCCTGCCTCGGGCATGGATGTGTGTGATGTCTTTAGGTTATTTAGGTTTAAGTAGTTCTAAGTTCTAGGGGACTGATGACCATAGATGTTAAGTCCCATAGTGCTCAGAGCCATTTGAACCATTTTTTGAACTAACAAGTAAAACCTGAAAAAGCTAACACACCCTGAGATAAAAACGACGCAAAACGAAGGAATTATCCGAATGGGCCGGAAATCGGTACATCCACATCTACATCCATACTCAGCAAGCCACCTGACGGTGTGTGGCGGAGGGTATCCTGAGTACCTCTATCGGTTCTCACTTCTATTCCATTCTCGTATTGTTCGTAGAAATAAAGATTGTCGGTATGCCTCTTGTGGGCTCTAATCTCTCTGATTTTATCCTCATGGTCTCTTCGCGAGATATACGTAGGAGGGAGCAATATACTGCTTGACTCCCCGGTGAATGTATGTTCTCGAAACTTCAACAAAAGCCCGTACCGAGCTACTGAGCGTCTCTCTTGCAGAGTCTTCCACTGGAGTTTATCTATCATTTCCGTAACGCTTTCGCGATTACTAAATGATCCTGTAACGAAGCGCGCTGCTCTGCGTTGGATCTTCTCTATCTCTTCTATCAACCCTATATGCTACGGATCCCACACTGGTGAGCAATATTCAAGCAGTGGGCGAACAAGTGTACTGTAACCTACTTCCTTTGTTTTCGGATTGTGTGTCCTTAGGATTCTTCCAGTGAATATCAGTCTGGCATCTGCTTTACCGATGATCAACTTTACATGATCATTCCATTTTAAATCACTCCTAATACCTACGCCCAGATAGTTTATGGAATTAACTAATTCCAGTTGCTGACCTGCTATATTGTAGCTAAATGGTAAAAGATCTTTCTTTCTATGTATTCGCAGCACATTACACTTGTCTACATTGAGATTCAATCGCCATTCCCTGCACCATGCGTCAATTCGTTGCAGGTCCTCCTGAATTTCAGTACAATTTTCCATTGTTACAGCCTCTCGATATACCACAGCATCATCCGCAAAAAGCCTTAGTGAACTTCCGATGTCATCCACAAGGTCATTTATGTATATTGTGAATAGCAACGGCCCGACGACACTCCCCTGCGGCACACCTGAAATCACCCTTACTTCTGAAGACTTCTCTTCATTGAGAATGACATGCTGCGTTCTGTTATCTAGGAACTCTTCAATCCAATCACACAATTGGTCTGATAGTCCATATGCTCTTACTTTATTCATTTAACGACTGTGCGGAACTGTAACGAACGCCTTGCGGAAGTCAAGAAACACAGCATCTACCTGGGAACCCGTTTCTAAGGCCCTCTGAGTCTCGTGGACGAATAGCGCGAGCTGGGTTTCACACGATCGTCTTTTTCGAAACCCATGCTGATTCCTACAAGAGTAGATTTCTAGTCTCCAGAAATGTCATTATACTCGAACGTAATACGTGTTCCAAATTCTACAACTGATCGACATTAGAGATATAGGCCTGTAGTTCTGCACATCTTTTCGACGTCCTTTCTTGAAAACGGAGATGACCTGTGCCCTTTTCCAATCCTTTGGAACGCTACGCTCTTCTAGAGACCTACGGTACACCGCTGCATGATATACATGTACAGACAACGATTATAATTTCAGAAATACTGGTTGATCTATTCAAGAAATGGAGCTTCGCAAATCGAGCAGCCCAATTACACATTGGTCCTCCTCCTGGTCCTTATGTAAACAGTTATTCGGATTGGCACTGATCGATAGAGTTATCGGATTCGCTCCAATGGCGCGTTATATCGTCAAAATCTCGGGCTAGCTGGAGAACCCTGTCCTTAATGCCCCTATACGTTCTCAACTGGAGAAAAATCCGGTGAGATTGCTGGCCAAGTTAGGGATTGGCAAGCACCAAGATAGGTAGCAGAAACTGTGGCCGTGTGCAGACGGGCATTATTTCGCTGAAATGTAAGCCCAGGATGGTTTGCCATGAAGTAAGAGCATATGGACTATCAGACCAATTGTGTGATTGGATTGAAGAGTTCCTAGATAACAGAATGCAGCATGTCATTCTCAATGGAGAGAAGTCTCCCGAAGTAAGAGTGATTTCAGGTGTGCCGCAGGGGAGTGTTGTAGAACCATTGCTGTTCAGAAATACATAAATGACCTTATGGATAACATCGGAAGTTCACTGAGGCTTTTTGCGGATGATGCTGTAGTATATCGAGACGTTGTAACAATGGAAAATTGTATTGAAATTCAGGAGGATCTGCAACGAATTAACGCATGGTGCAGGGAATGGCAATTGAATCTCAATGTAGACAAGTGCAATGTGCTGCGAATACAAAGAAAGAATTATCCTTCATCATTTACCTACAATATAGCACGCCAGCAACTGGAAGCAGTTAATTCCATAAATTATCTGGGAGTAGGCATTAGGAGTGATTTAAAATGGAATGACCATATAAAATTAATCATTGGTAAAGCAGATGCCAGACTGTGATTCATTGGAAGAATCCTAAGGACACACAATCCGAAAACAAAGGAAGTAGGTTACAGTACACTTGTTCGCCCACTGCTTGAATACCGCTCATCGGTGTGGGATCCGTACCAGATAGGGTTGATAGAAGAGATAGAGAAGATCCAACGGAGAGTAGCACGCTTCGTCACAGGATCATTTAGTAATCACGAAAGCGTTATGGAGATGATAGATAAACTCCAGTGGAAGACTCTGCAAGAGAGACGCTCAGTAGCTCGGTACGGGCTTTTGTTGAAGTTTCGAGAACGTCCCTTCACCGAGGAATCAAGCAGTATATTGCTCCCTCCTACGTATATCTCGCGAAGAGACCATGAGGATAAAATCAGAGAGATTAGAGCCCACAAGAGGCATACCGACAATCTTTATTTCCACGAACAATACGACACTGGAATAGAAGGGAGAACGGATAGAGGTAATCAAGCCACACACCGTCAGGTGACTTGCTGAGTACGGATGTAGAAGGGCAACAAACGGGGCATAGATATCGTCGGCGTACCACTGTACTGTAAGGTTTCCGCGGATATCAACCAAAGGGGTCCTACTATGAAAAGAAGTGGCACCCCTGCCCATCACTCATGATTGGCGAGCCATATGGCAATCGACAGTTAGGTTGGTACCTGTTCTGGGCGTATCCAGACACGTCTTTGGCTTG
Organism: Schistocerca nitens; assembly: GCF_023898315.1. Lineage (NCBI taxonomy): Eukaryota > Metazoa > Arthropoda > Insecta > Orthoptera > Acrididae > Schistocerca > Schistocerca nitens. The sequence goes on along the minus strand of NC_064618.1, from coordinate 296,934,721 downwards.
TAATCTTACGCACTGGAGCAGAATTGTGCCCAGTGACGAGTCCCACTTCGAACTGCGCCCCGATGAACAGCGACGATGACGTCTGCAGACACCCTGGACGGCGTTGGAATACCAACCCGACTGTCGCTCTCCATGCGGCCCGACATCGGGGAGTGATGGCCTTCAGTGCCATTTCTTTTCATAGCAGGACCCTTTTGGTTGACATTCATTGAACCCTTACAACGTAGCTGTAAGTCGGCGGTATTCTACGCCCCGTTTTGTTGCCCTTCATGGCAAGCCATCTTCTGCGTACATTTCAGCGAAATAATGTCTGCCTGCACACGGCAAGAATTTCTTCTGCATCTCTTTGTGCTTCGCCAGCCCATTTCGGGATTTTGACGATCTAAGGCGCAAATTGGACAGAATTCGGCACGATATCCCTCAGGAGAACGTACAACAATTCTATCAGTTAATGACAAGCCGAGTAACTGCTTGCGTAAGGGCAATGATTGTCCATGATTGAAGCTCTTAGTAATGTACGAGGCGTGTTTTTTTAAGTAAGTACCGTTTTGAAATTAAAAAAAGACGTGCTAAGATATCTCAATAATGTTATTTTTATATGAAAGACCGTACCTTAAAATTCTTTTCTACATAATTTCCGTCAATATTGAGGCACTTATCACAACGTTGTACCAGTTTTTGAATTCCCTCCTCACAGAAGTCTGCCGCCTGACTTATTAACCACTCCATCACCACTGTTTTGTCTTCGTCATCGTCTTGAAGACGCTGACCGCCCAGGTGTTCCTTCAAGTGCAGGAACAGATGGTGGTCACTGGGCGCAAGAGCGGCGCTGTACGGAGGCTGATCTAGACTTTCCCATCGAAAAGATGTGATGAGATCTTTGGTCTGATTCGCCACATGCGGACGGGCATTGTTTTGCAGCAAAACGATGCCCTTGCTCAACTTTCCATGTCTTTTGTTCTGAATTGAACGGCGCAGATTGTGCAATGTCTTACAGTTGATTGTCTCTTTACGAGGCAGAAATTCCACAAGCAATACTCCTTTTATGTCCCAAAAAACTGCACACATGATTTTCTGGGCAGAAATTGTTTGCTTATACTTCACTTTTCTTGGTGAACCTGAATGCCGCCATTCCGTGGACTGTTGCTTTGATTCTGGTGTGACGTAGGCCAACCGTGTTTCATCGCCCGTAATAATTTGGCTGAAGAAATCATCACCGTCGTTGTGGTACCGCTCAAGGAAAGTCAGTGCACTGTCTAAACGTTTGGTTTTGTGCACATTCGTCAACATTTTCGATAACCAAAGTGCGTACAATTTTCGGTAATTCAAGTGCTCGGTCACAATGCCATACAAAACACTATGAGAAACATTAGGGATGTCATGCCGTAAGGAGGAAATCGTAAAGCGTCTGTTTTCTCTCACTTTATTGTTCACTTTATGCACCAAACTTTCAGTAACGACCGAAGGACGCCGACTCCGTTGTTCATCATGCACATTTATGCGGCCATCTTTAACCCTAGCATTACCAACGTATTTTTTGTTACATGTAATACCAACGGGGGGGCCTCAAAGGCCCATAAAGAATACCACAATTTATTTTATCATAAATCAAGTTTATTTACTTCTGATACCTCTAATAACAATTCAAAATGCTTAGACATTGTTTTTGTATACTGGATAATAAAAGATGTTATTATAATAGGAATAAAATGAACAAATCACGAGATTCAGTTTATATATTTTTTGGAATAATGTTTCAAAATAGTGTTTTCTTATAAAAAACGACTTTTTTAATTCGATACACTACATGAAGCAAACAAAATTTACTGTCTCATTCTGCAACGCATTTTTCACGCAACACTGTCTTCCTGTAGTGTTTCCCACAGACGTGTTTGTGGCACTGAGAGCAGGTAACAGTTGACTTTCCCAGCTTGTTGTACTTGATCTTTTTAGATGCAGCTTCTTGGCAGCATAGGTGGCACCGTCCACGTGTTCCTGGTTCTGCTGTTGAGGATGATGGTTCTACAGAGCAGCTGAGCTTCCGTTGTGTGATGCTTTCCATTGCCATTATTACTGGCTTCTGAAGTCCATACAAATTTTGTGCCCGTTTATCTACTTGAGATCTTATTAGTTCGAGACCTAAGTTAGTGATAAAAACTCTTCTGCGGTTTAGCAAATTCTTTTTCCAATTCGGAAAGTTGAGGAGGAAGAGTGAATATGCATTTATTGCTGCTATGTCAATGAGTGTGTAGAAGAGGGACAAAGGCCATCTTCTTGTTCCTCTCTTTGTGCTGTAGTGTCTTGCCATCTGGTCTATGGTGTCCACGCCTCCCTTTGTAGAATTATAAAAAAGATTTATGTTAGTCTTTTTTGAGTCTTCATTCAACACCCCTTCTGAGTGATAAGTTGAAAGCATCAACAGCAGTCGTTTTGGCTTCTCGCGGACTAGCGTTGATGCAAGAGTAACTGGTGGCCTCTGTGTCTGAGGGTCAGTATAAGCAAAGATGGAAGAGTGTAAACTGCGGACAGTTGTAGTCTTCAGCTCTTCAGGTATGTGTCGTCTGTTAGACTGTAGGGTGCCAACAAGTGTGAGGTGAAAATCATTCCATAGAGTCTCAGCAAGCTCCACTGAAGTATAGTACCGATCTGTGGTAACATTACGGCCTGATTTTTCAATAGGTTTTATTAGTCTCTTTACAATTTCCATCGGTCCATTTGAATGCTGTGTATTTCCTGACTTGCCTGTATAGATGTCCATGCTGATCACATATCTAGTCTCAGAATCAGACAGCATTCGAATTAGAATGCCGTATTTTCCAGGTTTTTCTTTTAGAAACACCTTGAATGGACAGCGACCACGGAACAAAGACAACATCTCATCCACTGTTGTATGTAGACCAGGAATGAAATACAATGGAAGTGAAGAATTGAAGCTTTCAAAAATTTCCCTCATTGGAGCAAACTTGTCAGTCTGGCGACGAATTTCTCTTGTGTTCTTATCATCAAACCTCAATATTTTAGTCAATTCGAAAAATCGGGTCCGACTCATTGATCCATAGTACACTTGTCGGCCCTGAAGCAAAGACCATAAATCTTGGACAGGTATCTTATTGTCATGATTTGAACCCATGATTAGCAAGAGTCCTATATAACAAAATAACTCATCTTCATCTGTGTGCCGAATACCTAGTGGAGAAGCCTCTTCATTTGAGTGTAGTTTTATTAGATTCATAATTTGAGGTGTAAAAAAGAGCTCTATAGCCTCTTTCGGAGACGCAATTCTTCCTTGTTGTCCTAGCCCCATTCTTTCTCGCACTATATTTTGTACAGAACGCCGATATTGTTGAGATGGCTTCGTAATATACTCTCGTCCACTTTTTGCAATGAATTTATCACATTCCGTATCATTATCATCTGGTGGATTGGCTTCAACCTCATCTTCATTCTCAGACGATGAATCAGTTCTAATTTCTTCCACATCATCATCCACTTCACTTTCCTCTAAATCTGATTCGTTCAAAACTTCTTCTAGCACTCTTTCAATGGAACTATCACGTAAACGATGTCTACTCATGTTGCTGGTTCAACAGCAGCAGAAACACTGAAAATAACAATGGTCCGCTTCATAATAATATGTCTGAAGGCAACAATGCCAAAATTCGTTTCATGGTAAGAATTTGAAACGAGAGACTCAACCTCGTAAATCTTTCCTTGCTATTACCAACGGGTGGGCTTCTAAGGCCCACAGAGAATTAAATCAAGTAAATGAATTTTAATTACATTTTTATTCCGAAATTCTGTAATGACTCAATAGTACATTCAATAACGAACAATTGCCTTTGCTTTCAAGTTCATATATCAAAGGGTGTGGATACAACATAGAAAAACTGAGTCAGTGGGCCTACGAGGCCCCCCCCCCCCCCCCGTTGGTAATGCTAGGGTTAAATGCTCTCACCCACTTTCTTACCATTCCATCACTCATAATGTTTTCTCCGTAAACTGCACAGATCTCACGATGAACATCCATCGCTTTTAGGCCTTAAGCACTAAGAAATCTTATAACAGCCCGTACTTCACAGTCGGCGGGACTCACGATTATCAGAGTACACAATGTAAACCACGAAGAATCAGACTGTAATGGCGTCAGTGCGTAGACAACAGATGTAGGTACCCAGTGCGCATGTGCAGAACGCTGACTGCAGCGCTTCAGGCGAGGTGTGGCAAAACGGTACTTACTTAAAAAAAAAAAACAATCCTGATAACATATATGGACTGTGCGTTATCTTTTCTAAGTACTGTAACGTACGTAAGAATCAGATACATTGTTAAGTCACAGTGTTGTGAACCAGAGACATTATTAGAAAAGAATATCTTGGACTGCGTACTGGGGAAAATGGCAGCAAAATAATGGAGATGAATTTTTGTTCTGTATATTAAGCAAGAATTAGAGAATAAATAGGTGCTCACCACAGAATAATGGTAAGACTGGATTTCAACTACTATCTTATCAAGCTATTTTTAATCTTATAGACCAGTTTCAGAAATTCTACGAGGATATGGTGTCAGGGAGAAGGTAAGGGACTCGCAACAAATCAGTACTACAAGCATGGCGGCTCATCACGAATTCAGATGACCGCGGGACTAAAACTGTTTACCTCTTGGGTGGATTTTAAGACACACTGTTCAGCATTACAAAATACAACACCAAATATAATACGTAAAAGTGAATAAAGGAAGAAATAACAGGAAAACGTTTTAACTTAGCCACCAGTGACAAAATGCATACTTGAATTCGTGAACAAACTTACAATAATTTGAAATGATAATTAAATCAAGACCCTAAGCTGTCGACAGGCGTTGATATACATCAATGGGGACAGTTGAAAATGTGTGCCCCGACCGGGACTCGAACCCGGGATCTCCTGCTTACATGGCAGATGCTCTATCCATCTTTTTTTTATTTTGTTCGTTGTTGTTCGTTGCGTTTGGTCTGGGCGGACGTCACAAGATAAACGTTCAAGTTTATCACTGATTAATTTGCTCGGTTTTTTATTACCGCCTCTCTGACCGAACACGCTGAGCTACCGTGCCGGCTTTTTGCGTGTCATCCTTGTGCAGGGGCGATGCTAATCTTCTCTGTATCGTTTCAATTTTAGTATATGTACTGCCGAAGCGAGTACGAAATAATGGAGAGTCTGGCTTTCAGTGAATCTTGAAAGGCAAACTAAAGCGCACTTGAGAGGCAAGCATGTTACCTCGGAGCTAGCGAAGAGGTGCGCCATCTAAGCCGTCGAGGGCACAGAGGAGAGTGCGACTGCAGGGATTTATCCCGTGCATGCACACCATGAGACCCACATTCCCAACTTAACGTCCACACAATACATTCGTAGGGCCCCTGCCCATGACACTCATTACTTGCGTCAGACAATCTTACTGAGTCCCGTAAGAGTTCGGGCAATGCGTGTGCATTCAGCACAGAAGAAGAAGGTCAATGGCCGGTTAGCCTTAACTATATGAAGATGGTTCTTTCGAACATGTCTTCATATTACAATAAATTGTCTGAAAATTTTTCTTTCACAGGTATTGAATTTATGTTTAATATAAGCGACTAATTCTGTGTTTCTTTTTCATGCACAGTTACTGGAGACGAACTGATGTCAAAACTAAATCCGAGTTGGTGTGTGCTGGAAAATGTCTGTAAGGCGATCTGATGACCACACGTGTGTCTAAGGAAAGTGAGATGTACAGTTCCATTTCTGTGTCCGCTGGCTATTCTGTGGGTGTGAAGAATATTTATTAGCAGTAGATAGGCATTTTCATTTCATAAACTAGCAGTATTAGCATAGTGAATTTTTATGTGAACTATATGGACAGAATCGACAGCATACTGGAATCGTCGTTAGATTGTTTATCTTGCGCACAATCCATTTCTAGGTACCCTGTGAAAGAACTTTGAGAGATATCATAACAAAACCAAGTATCTGTCAGAACAGATCTCTGCAAAACACCTTGTAAGAACACTAAAGACAAAGATGCCACTTCACATTCAGGAAAGATACTACATGTCAATGACATTAATTCTGAAGAATTTTTGTGTAGAGTAAATGGTGTCAACATGCTAATGGAAGACGTCAAAGCGAGAGGCTGCAAAGTGGAATGGAGGCCACAGGGCCGTCGAACCGCTGAAAACAGTAAACGCAGCAGTTTGCATGGTGCAAGCTATAGGTAGGGGACCAATGGCGCAACCAGTGTGGTGCGTACATGACGCAAAGTGACGCGTTAGCGAAACAGAGGTGTGCAGCCAAGTATAAATAGTTGTTGTTTTCTAACGAGAGTTATTCAAGTGTGGCAGCTCTCCTGGAGAGCAGGGTGTGTCACTCCGCTGGGCTACACACAGTAGCAGATGGGACGACAGCATCCCAGTCCACGGCGGGTTGTTGGTTCGACTCTCTGAGGCCAAAGCGGGGTCCGCAGCCAGCCAGGGCAGGCCACTCTTCGGCTAGCTACCACAGGCAGTCGTCTCATCTCCCGACACACGCCAGAGACTTCAGAGACGAGGGGCCGCAGATTCGGATGCCGGATCGTGTGCAGTCTTTGCCGCCATGTTCCTAGCTACACCAGCTGAGGAAGAAGCAGCAGTGGGGCCGGCCTACGGCGCCCGGCGGAGCAGTGCGGAGACAATGAGGACAGTGGTCGCTGAGTCGGCCGTCCTACTGTAACTGGAACTCTGCAGCTGCTGTACAAGGCCAGCTCGACACAGTGTTGCGTGCACAGGCTGCTGGGGTGCTACCTCACAAATACAGGGCCTTATGGCGCAGACTGAGGTGAACGGAGCAATGTAGTGGAAACAATGAATCACTTGAAAAGTTCTCGGCGAGTTTTAATACGGCACCTCCTGGCACTCACCCTCTCTATATTTGGTGTCAATACGCCGCATTTGGCGTCTGATACCACAACAATAGTTTGCTTCTAAAGTGCGCGTCATTTATGTTGGCGGCCGAGTTTAGGTTCTTTCTGCGCATCTGACGTCAAAAAATACAGTCAGCCAATGAACAGAGAACGACGTTGCCAGATCTCGACTGCAGAGCAGAGCACGGACGAGTGTCTTCAGTTTTAGAAACGTTCAGTCATAAATAAAGTAATAGAACAAAAGCAATGTCTTGAGAGCAGACTTTGTTTTTTGAAAGTTTGGAAAAACCAATCTTTATACCAATTGCTTCATTTTCTATTAATTAATTAAACCAAACAAGCAATAAGACTCTTAATTCAGGCGATAACAAGGAAAGGTGTTTGTATCAATTTCACGAACCGCTTTTTCGCAATAAAGAACAGCGGTAATTGTTTATTTCCTATTGTACTTCGACGAAATGCGAGTAATTCATAGGCATACCAACAGCGTTCGTCAGAATTTTGCGTGACCTGTTAGATTCATTATGGAGAGACCTTGCAGGACGAGCTGCGTTAGCGTAACGGTTAAGGCGTTTGATTAGGAAGTGGTAAGTAATGAGTTCAAACCTTGTGTGATGTTAAATATTTTTTTTATTTTAAAACAATATCGAAATGTCTTACTTCACGAATTTTATTCGTTTGAATGCAATTTTTTGAAATTTCTAGTGCTTTGTCTCTTCATTAACCCTTTCACTGCTGCAGTCACGTGCTCCCTGCATTCCGCGCTGTGCGCGATTTTGTCATCACTGCACTGCTCGCCTGTGGCAGACACATGGTGTTCCCACTGCTTTGACACACTTATCATTCGATTTCACAAAATCTATTTGGCCCAAAAATTAGATTTTTACACATCTTCTTGACTGATACCTTCCCCCCATAAATGACTTAATTTTGTTTCGATGTTCAACCCAGTTATTGTGCAGCATTAAATGTAGTAAACCATTGCACGAAATTTTGAAGAGTTTGCAGAGGTAAAAGTCCATAGCGTATACTTTCCGTGTGGTCGATTTTAGTTGCCACAATGTTGAGAATGAAATGTGGACGAGGTACCTAAATTTCATATAAAATTTACTGTATAACAATCTCATTTAATTTAAGTACCACATAGGTGTCGTATGTAATATTGAGAAATATTCCGTCTTTCGCGACTGTAATAAAAGTTTTATTTACACCGGGCGCGTTTGGCTTTATTTTAAAGCACTTCAGTCAGTCATAGGAAGTGGGGGGAAGGTATCAGTCAAGAAGATGTGTAAAAATCTAATTTTTGGGCCAAATAGATTTTGTCGAATCGAATGATAAGTGTGTCAAAGCAGTCGGAAACACCATGTGTCAGCACAGGCGAGCAGTGCAGTGACAAAATCGCGCACAGCGCGGAATGCGGGGAGCACGTCTCTGTAGCAGCGAAAGGGTTAATGCGGCCGTGGTGGCTTTACTTCATAAACTGCGCGCTCCCCCCTAAACGTAAGCTTGCGAACTATACTATACTATGGCGCTGTTTCTCTTGGCGCGTGCGTCGTGTGCAACTGGCAACGCAGCAATCTCCCGCGTCTGGGCGGGCATGCGCGAGCCGCCAAGAATTCAACTTATAGGATCAAGTGTCTCTTAGTTCAGTTTCTACAGCATTTTTCTAACGTGCTACCACTGCTCAGTCGAACGTCTAACTGTTTGTGCTGCTGTTCTCTGTATACATGGAATATCCCCTGTTAGTTCTATTGGAATGGGTCCCAAATACTTAATCAATATTCTGAGAAGTATTGCACAAATCAAAAAATGGCTCTAAGTACTATGGGAATACCTGAGGTCATCAGTCCCCCAGAACTTAGAACTACTTAAACCAAACTAACTTAAGGACATCACACACATCCATGCCTGAGGCAGGATTGGAACCTGCGACCATAGCAGCCGCGCGGTTCCAGACTGAAGCACCTAGAACCGCTCGGTCACCGCAGCCGGCTATTGCATGAATCTTTTGTAAGCAATCTCCGACGTAGATTGACTGCATTTGCTTAGCATTCTACCAAGACTATCGCCTGCCTTACTTACGACCATTCGATTTCATATCCCTACAAAATGTTAAACTCAGTTACTCGTATGAGTTGACCAGTTCCAGCTGTGACTCGTTGACTATTGTGTTCGTAAGATACTAAGTTTTTAGTTTTTGAACTGCACAATTTTGCATCTCTGAACATTTAAACGTAGTTGCTGATTTTTCCACCACTTCGAATTTTTATGAAGATGCAGCGTTTTTCAGACAGTATTTCGTTATACATATCATATGCGATAAATCTTAGGTTACTATTAATTTTATTGTTATTTAACATATAACATGAACAGCAAGGGTCCAGACAAACTACCCAGGGGGCACTCTCCATCCAGGGTAATATTCTACTTTCTCCCTACTAAGAAATTCTCAGTCCAGTCACAAAGTCCTCTTGATACCCTGTACGATAATATTTTCGATAATAAGCGAATTGTGGTATTGAGGAAAACGCTTTTCTTAAATCAAGAAATACTGCATCTACCCAACTTTCCATGGATTTGAGAACGTCATGTAAGAAAAGTGTCAGTCGGGCTTCGTGTGATCGGTGTTTTCAGAATTCATGCTGTGTAGCAAAGAGCTCATTCTGTTTCAGATACGTTTGCGCTCAAATTATGTTGTAAGATGCTGCAAAAAATAGTGTATGCAGGTATACTTAACAGTAGTTCTGTGCATTACTTCTGCTACCCTTTTTGTAGACCACTGTGATCTATTTCTCTTCCAATTACTGGACAATGTTTATGTTCGAGGGATTTGTGGTGGATTTTGGTTAAAGCTTCTTGCGGCAGTGCTGGCATAAGTGCGGACACATTTTCGAGTACTGCGTCTACAAGTCCTGCATATTATCATTTCCTGTAAAATAATACAGGGCGTCCGTTCTCAGAAACGTCAGGCGCTTTCTCTGGTGTTTCGGCGGATATTTGCAATTTCGTTTTTTCAAAGCGTGGCTAGTCAAGCGAAACAGAAAAAAAGTACTCATCACGTCTTTTATGCAACGCCCAGTGTCGACGGAAAGAAAACGATTTTGAAGCGGAATTTATATGGCCATTCGACAGAGCGGTACCTAATTACACTACTGGCCATTAAAATTGATACACCACGAAGATGACGTGCTACAGACGCGAAATTTAACCGATAGGAATAAGATGCTGTGATATGCAAATGATTAGCTTTTCAGAGCATTGACACAAGGTTGGCGCCGGTGGCAACACCTACAACGTGGTGACATGAGGAGAGTTTCCAACCGATTTCTCATACACAAACAGCAGTTGACCGGCGTTGCCTGGTGAAACGTTGTTGTGATGCCTTGTGTAAAGAGGGGAAATGCGTACCATCGCATTTCCGACTTTGTTAAAGGTCGGATTGTAGCCTATCGCGATTGCGGTTTATCGTGTCGCGACATTGCTGCTCGCGTTGGTCGAGATCCAATGACTGTTAGGAGAATATGGAATGGGTGGGTTCAGGAGGGCAATATGGAACGCCGTGCTGGATCCCAACGGCCTCGTACCACTAGCAGTTGAGATCACAGGCATCTTATCTGCATGGCTGTAACGGATCGTGCAGCCACGTCTCGATCCCTGAGTGAACAGATGGGGACGTTTGCAAGACAACAACCATCTGCACGAACAGTTCGACGACATTTGCAGGAGCATGGACTATCGGTTCAGAGACCATGGCTGCGGTTACCTTTGACGCTGCATCACACACAGGAGCGCCTGCGATGGTGTACTCAACGACGAACCTGGGTGCACGAACGGCAAAACGTCATTTTTTCGGATGAATCCAGGTTCTGTTTACAGCATCATGATGGTCGCATCCGTGTTTGGCGACATCGCGGTGAACGCACATTGGAAGCGTGTATTCGTCATCGCCATATTGTCATATCACCTGGCGTGATGGTGTGGGGTTACACACCTCAGTCAGCTCTTGTTCGCATTGACGGCACTTTGAACAGTGTACGTTACATTTCAGGTGTGTTATAACCCGTCGCTCTACCCTTCATTCGATCCCTGCGAAACCCTACATTTCAGCAGGATAATGCACGACCTCATGTTGCAGGTCCTGTACGGGCCTTTCTGGATACAGAAAATGTTCGACTGCTGCCCTGGCCAGCACATTCTCCAGATCTCTCACCAATTGAAAACGTCTGGTCAATGGTGGCCGAGCAACTGGCTCGTCACAATACGCCAGTCACTACTCTTGATGAGGACGACGGTTCAATCCCGTCTCCAGCCATCCTGATTTAGGTTTCCCGTGATTTCCCTAAATCGTTTCAGGCAAATGCCGGGATGGTTCCTTTGAAAGGGCACGGCCGATTTCCTTCCCAATCCTTCCATAAACCGAGCTTGCGCTCCGTCTCTAATGACCTCGTTGTCGACGGGACGTTAAACACTAACAACCACCACCACTACTCTTGATGAACTGTGGTATCGTGTTGAAGCTGCATGGGCAGCTGTACCTGTACACACCATCCAAGCTGTGTTTGACTCAATACCCAGGAGTATCAAGGCCGTTATTACGGCCAGAGGTGATTGTTCTGGGTACTCAGGATCTAAGCGCTCAAATTGCGTGAAAATGTAATCTCATGTCGGTTTTAGTATAATATATTTGTCCAATGAATACCCATTTGTGATGCCCTTGGGTTAGTTAGGTTTAATTATTTCTAAGTTCTAGGCGACTGATGACCACAGAAGTTAAGTCGCATAATGCTCAGAGCCAATACCAGTTTGTCATCTGCATTTCTTCTTGGTGTAGGAATTTTAATGGCCAGTAGTGTAGTTTAGTGCGACATTCGTTTTATCGGTGTTTGTTCACGGACACTAGAGCACAAAGGATAACTATTGACAACACTGCTCTGGCCTGTTCAGAGTGCTTTTGCCATGCAGCACCGCAGCTCGGTCCCTGGTGGAGTACTAGTTATTCTTTCTCTGTTACTGTCCTCTTAATACATACCGATAAAACAAAGACCCCACTACGCTAGTTAGGGGCAGTGCTATCGAATAGTCGCGTAAAATTCCGCGTTAAGAATCATTTTATTTCTAATGGGAAATAAACCGACGCTTTCCGTCGACACTGGGTATCGCATGGAAGACGCGATATGCAGTGTTTGTTTGGGCTGACTCCAGATACTTAATCCAAAATAAAAAAATGGCTCTGAGCACTATGGGACTCAACTGCTGAGGTTATTAGTCCCCTAGAACTTAGAACTAGTTAAACCTAACTAACCTAAGGACATCACAAACATCCATGCCCGAGGCAGGATTCGAACCTGCGACCGTAGCGGTCTTGCGGTTCCAGACTGCAGCGCCTTTAACCGCACGGCCACTTCGGCCGGCAATCCAAAATACGAAATTGCAAATATCAGCCGAAAGGTCAGAGAAAATGCGCCTGGCGAGTCCTAGAAGGGTCACCTGGTGTATACAGAGTGAAACAGAGCTCCACTGACAAAACTTCGGAGATTGTTCATTGATATTTTCCGAGTATTTTGGTACAAGCGACCCATCGTCTCCAGGAGCTCATTTCGTTTGGACAACAATGGTTGTTTGAACTGTTTCTTTTCCGTGGCCAATTCGATGGCCAGAAATGACTCCAATGGAATTTTCTTCTTTTGAGACTCGTGAATGAGCTTAGATTATGACAATTCAGTCGATAGTCACGTGGACTTGGTTATTAGCATTGTCGCCTCCACGATAGTAATACGCCAAGCTCGTAGGATTCTTGAGCGTGCAAGACAGTCGATCGCATACACAACCTGTTGTTATCATGGTGGTCGCCATTTTGAACAACACCTGTGAGAGAACAATTCTGCATTTAACCATATACAGTTGATGTTCCTGAGACATACTGAGTTTCACATTTATCCATAATAATGACATAGGCTGAAATAGTGAACTAAAATTTTTACCAGCCATGTGTCATTGTTTGACAGCGGTTAGCGCATCTGCCTAGTAAGCAGAAGACCTGGATTCGAATCCCAGCGCTCGTACAAATATTATTTATTACAAAGGGCGTTTAGAAAGTTTTGCACAGTCGTCTCTAATTTTTTTATTTTTTGCACGAGGAGAATGAAATTTTTTGTGAACGTACTTGGAACATTTAGCTATACACTGAGCCTACTCAATGAAGCCTCCATCAGTTGTAACGCATCTGGCCCAACGTTCTTTCCATGATGTAAATACACTTTGGTAAAATTCTGAGGACTAACTTTTACACCATCGCTTGACACAGGAAATAAGGTCTTTCTCACTATCAAATGTTTTACCCCTCAGGTGGGCCTTCAGACGACCAAAGAGGTAAAAATCAGACGGAGCCAAGTCTGGACTGTAGGGAGAATGAGGAACAATTTTCCAACCCATTTTCATGATTTTCTCCTGCGTCACAAGGGCTGTATGGTATTTGGCATAGTCATGGTGTAGTCTGATGAGCTGATCCTAAAGCTGTAGTCTGTGGGTCTTGATGGCACGTCGCCGCTTGTCCAATGACAAACAGTAATGGCCCCGGTTAATTGTTGAGCCAGGTTACAAAAATTCAATACAAATAACACCACGCTGATTCCAGAAGAAGGAGCCCATCACCTTTCGGCCTGCTGCTCGTGAAAGTCTTGGTTTCTTCTCCGAGGGAAACCCGGATGACGCCACTCCATGGATTGGGATTTGCTCTCAGGTTCGGACAAAAACAACCATGTTTCATCTTGGGTAATTACGCTGTCAACACACTGTTTCCACTCTTCAGTTAAAGTCTTCATGAGACCGTCGCACACATTCTTCCTCATCGTTTTCATTTCTCTTGTCAATAATCTAGGCACCCAACGTGCACAGATTTTTCTGTACCCTAGTGACTGTACCAGTGATACCACACTACCCAATGACCAACGAGTCATTTCAGCAAGCTGTCGTGTCGTCACAAATGTGTCATTTTGGATGATTTGATCAATGGTCTCCCTATTCACCTCACTCACTGCCGTCGATGGTCTACCGCATCGTGGATTGTCCAGTAGAGAGAAATCACCTTCTTTAAACCTCTGCAACCACCGCTGGATACTGCTGCGATCCACTGTGTCCTCCCTATAAACAAGGAGCAACTTCCTGTGAATCGATGTGGCTGAGTCATCGCCGGCCTTGAAGAGGAACTCCAACACCGACCTATGTCGCAACATGCCATGTGCTTCACTGTCCATTATGGCTCACCTGTAAATAAACTAAATTACTTTTATACACCAACTTATAGCTAAATGTTCCAAGTATGTTCACAAAAAATTTCATTCTTCTCCTGCAAAAAATTAAAAAAATTAGAGACGACTGTGCAAAACTTTTTGAACGCCCTTATTACTTCAGTCTCCATCATTATGTAGTTCTGCGTTTGTTGCGTACTGTACTGTTCACTGGCAGATCAGAGTGAACACACCGTGATAAAAGCGTACGTGTTTCGTCTGATGGATGTTGTGTTACTGTGCGTTTTGTGTTGCGTATTACACGCTTCTTCAGTTCTATATATTACATTGTCTAGAAGTGGCTGGACATTGTTTCCTACACTTCATACATCAACTGTAGCGAATTGTCTCTTATCGATGAATCAATGACTCGGGAGGCATATCCCGCTTTTTTTTTTTTTACGCTGAACTTATTTTATTATATCTTTTACTCGCATTTACGCTCACGACTTTCAGAAAAGCCATTTAAAAGAAAGAAGAAGCAGAGTGGCAAACTCACCCCAAAATGCAGCGAGGTACTGCAGGTTCGTGGTGATGAACGGAATCCGCATCTTAATCTGTAAAACATAAACGTATTTGAGATAGTTCACTAAATGGGACTCATTAGGGATGTTGTATATATGATTTTAATTTCTTGGTAGGACGTTAATAGAAGAAAGGAGTCAAAATTTCCTAAAGACTAAGATTGAAAATTATTGTAAAACTGTTCATTAATCATCTAACACAGTAACCAATTCATTATATGTGTCTACTGCCTACAGCTATAGACAACCAAGAAGCCACTATTTTGTGGTTTTTGGACCTCAACATTCCAAGCCGTCGACTTTGCGATTCTTCTTGATAAACTCGCAAGCAAAAATCTTCCTTAAAGTGCCCTACGATGATTCCGCTCAAGTCTTACATCCTGTCAACAGTGTGTAATTATCGGAACAAAAAAAATGGCTCTGAGCACTATGGGACTCAACATCTTAGGTCATAAGTCCCCTAGAACTTAGAACTACTTAAACCTAACTAACCTAAGGACATCACACACACCCATGCCCGAGGCAGGATTCGAACCTGCGACCGTAGCAGTCCCGCGGTTCCGGACTGCAGCGCCAGAACCGCTAGACCACCGCGGCCGGCTTATCGGAACAAAAAGGTCACAAGGGACGAATGTAATATCACAGTTCCAATAAGGAGCAGTGTTGGGGCTATTAGTTTTCTCATTATATTTTGATGATAAGTCGACTATTCTATCCCATTACAAAATCACATACACACTGAAGACCTTCATTTAAACCTTAGTCCAATCGCAACAAAATTGTGCACATCCATCCACCACGTAAACTTTGATTTACTTGTCATAGTCGGCGTCTAACATCTTAGTTGTTCATAAGACTTGTTACCCCTCAATTCAGAGAGCCTCTTCCACCCTTAGTCCCAAACGGTACACAGAAAACTTTATCCCCTTGTGAAAGAACGTCGGCATACTTCTAGGCCATCACTTAGACTGGACTGAACACACAGCTACAGTCTCTAAAGTGTCACAGTCACTTCATACACTACAGAAATATAAAAAAAAAAGTATTTCGTAGTATCCTTCAAGGACTTTCCTATGAGAACTAACGCCGGCTGGTACTAGTGTTGAATGCTTGCTGCGATACATTTATGACGTACATTGTATCTGCCATATTACTCCTGCCTACGAACAGATATCATGGCTGTGTGCCGACAAGCATAGAGACTGGAAACATCTCCCAGGCTGTGGCTAAGCCATGTCTCCGCAATATCCTTTCTTTCAGGAGTGCTAGTTCTGCAAGGTTCGCAGGAGAGCTTCTGCAAAGTTTGGAAGGTAGGAGACGAGATACTGGCAGAAGTAAAGCTGTGAGGACGGGGCGTGAGTCGTGCTTGGGTAGCTCAGTTGGTAGAGCACTTGCCCACGAAAGGCAAAGGTCCCGAGTTCGAGTCTCGGTCTGGCACACAGTTTTAATCCGCCAGGAAGTTTCAAGCATAGGGACTGTCATACACTGTGTTTTCTATACCGTTCCCTAAGCCATTGCACTCCCTCTTATTTATCTTCTGCTCTTTCAGTACAGCGGAAATACTCGTTCTCAGTAAAGTTAAATCCTATATACCGCTTCTAAACATAGCCATCTTTTCAAAATTATTTTCTGACAACAGCCTCAAAGTACAAAACGGCATTATGGAATGGGAGAAACCCTCCTGTGAGTATTGGGCCGTCTCTCCATGTTACACCACTTCGATGAACTGCGCTTCTTTGTGACGAAGATCAGATAATTTGGACGACGCAAACAGTCCCAGAGCGAAGAAAATCTCCGACCCGGATGGGAATCAAACCCGGGACCACACGATTGACAGGGAAGATAACGAATAGAGCAGAAGCCGTAGTCCTCACAGTATATTCACTCCAATATGTAGTTTGTTGTCAACAGTCAATTACAACTAGAAAACAACAGAACCATTCATAAAAGCAGCTAGCTGAAAAATGCTCCTGTCGAAGTACTTCCTCTCGTTAAAAGACTGAAAAAAAGTGGGAACCAATTGCCTTAATTCTCATTCTGCCTTCCCCACTAACATCGAACGTATCCATGCTCTTTTAAACAGAACAGTCTCAATCCTTTTTGCACAGTCTCTCTTTGTAGCAGAGATTTCATACTCAGCATCACTGCCACTGTCTATACATGTCTCTGTCCCACTGTCTCGTTTTTCTCCCACTGGCTCTTTCTCCTGTCTGTCTGTCACAATATCCGCATCCCTTTCTCTCAGTCTTCCTCATCACTTGTCTGCTACCCTACCACTTTCGCTGTCTGTCTATCCCACTACCATTGTATTTGACCAAATCTTTTTCCCTCTCATATCCACTGTGTCTATCTTTCTCGCTTACAGTCTGCTGTCTTTCTCTTCAGCCACCATTGCTTTCTCTCCACACATATCCTTGGGGATGCTCTAACACGTGGATATAGGGGACACGCAGTGGGCAAATTTCTTCTTATGTAAGTTCGCCAGTCTGTCCCAATATCCGCATCCCTTTCTCTCAGTCTTACTTACCACTTGTCTGCTACCCTACCAGCCTGCGTATCGTCTCCACTTATCTGTCTTACTCATTTGCACTGTATTCTGTCTCTTTTGCTCCAGTTGCTACTATCTCCATCTCCCTTTTTCTCTTTTCCTGCTACCATCTCTCACTGACCATCAACACCTCCTCCCTCTTTCTCTTCCATTGCTATTGTCTTCATCCACCTCTCTCTTCCACCGTTACGTCTCCACTCTTTCTCTGCCACCAGCACCATCTCGTCTCGCTTCCACTGTCAAGGTCTCACTGCTACTCTCTTTCAGCACAAAAGGTGCGAATATTTTCGCATGCCAGAATTTTTATAAGTGAGGCGGAATGAGAATTGAAGTAGTTTGTTCCCCACTTCTCTCAGTCTTTTAAAGAGATGTGCATATTCGCCATTTTTGTGCTCCAACAGGATCATTTTTCAGCTGGTTCTCTTCTTTACCCTGTTACAGCAGGCTATGCTGCTTATATGAAACGAATTCTGTAGATCAGTAAAGTTTTTACAGTTTATTTATATCATTCCATGTAGGCTTTCACGGTCTGCGTCCTCATCAATAAACACTTCCGGGCTAAGTTGCCATGGTCGATCTGTAGAACTTCTTCTCCCTGACGTTTCGTTCTCAACTACGGAGAACATCTTCGGAGGTGAGTCAACGACTGGCTGCTAGGAGCTGGGGCCGCCGCTTATACGGATATCGTAGAGGGCGCCACCGCACGTCACGTGGCGTCGATGTGCAGCTACCTCTGGCTATCGTCTGTTCTCTCGATTGCAGGCAATCGATTGTCACGTGATTGATGCAACGTCGACCGCCATATCTTATCCAATTTTAATCCTTCTTCTTTACGATTAAAATTGTATTGATGTTTGTGGATTTCAATTGCCTCTCTATACATACGTGTATAATAATGCGACGTCCTCGCTAGCACGCTTGTTTCACCAAATTTTATTTCGTGATCTCCATCCTTAAAAACATGTTCCGCTACTGCCGATTTGTCGATATGTCCCAAGCGACAGTTTCTTTTGTGCTCCGTCAACCGTGTATTGATGCTTCTTTTTGTAGTTCCTATGTAAACCCTGCCACAACTGCACGGAATTTTATATACCCCTGGGGTGGCTAAGGGGTGACGAGCATCTTTTGTTGATCTTAGGCATTCACTAATTTTCTTAGTAGGTCTGAAAATGGTCTCTACGTGAAACTTGGCTAGTACTTTCCCAATGCAATCCGTGATATTCTGGATGAACGGAAGAAATACTTTTCCAGCTGATGGTTGTTGCTGTCTCCTATTTTTAGGCATTTTTCTGTTTGGGTGAAGTGCTCGGTTAATCTCGTTTTTCGTATAACCATTTTTTGCAAAGGCCATTCGTAAATGATTTAGTTCTTCTTGTAAGTAGCCTGGTTCACAAATATTATTGGCCCTATCCACTAATGTTATTATGACCCCCCTCTTTTGCCTAGGGTGGTGGTTTGAGTTCTTATGGAGGTAGCGATCAGTATGTGTACCTTTCCTGTAGACCTTATGGCCTAAGGTCCCATCCGCCCGTTTGATAACTGATACATCAAAGAAGTTAAGTTGTCCGTTCTTCTCCTTCTCCATAGTAAATTTAATCTTTAGGTTGATGCTATTTAAGTGTACCAGGAAATCATTCAAGTCTTCTTCCTCATGATTCCATATTACAAAGGTATCATCCATATACCGATACCACTTCGAGGGGCTTTTTTTGGCCGACTGCAGTGCTTGATGTTCAAAATATTCCATGAATAAATTCGCAATTGCGGGACTTAGGGGGCTTCCCATGGCTACCCCATCGATCTGTTCATAAAATTCACCATTGTACTGAAAATAGGTCGAGGATAGACAGTGTTGAAACAAGGCTACTACATCAGTAGGGAACATATCGGCTATATGGGAGAGACCTTCATCAACTGGAACCATCGTGAACAAAGACACTATATCAAAACTGACAAGGATGTCATTAGGACCGACAGTAATTTCCCTCAATTTTCAATGAAGTGTAGGGAGTTTTTAATATGACTTTCAGTTTTGCCTATGTAAGGTTGTAACAAAGAGGCAAGGTGTCTGGCTAGTTCTTGGGTAGGAGCTCCAATTGCGCTGACTATTGGTCTCAAAGGAACATCAGGCTTATGTATCTTTGGTAATCCATATAATCTAAGAAGTAAATCATTTACGAATGGCCTTTGCAAAAAAATGGTTATACGAAAAACGAGATTAACCGAGCACTTCACCCAAATAGAAAAATGCCTAAAAATAGGAGACAGCAACAACCATCAGCTGGAAAAGTATTTCTTCCGTTCATCCATAATATCATGGATCGCATTGGGAAAGTACTAGCCAAGTTTCACGTAGAGACCATTTTCAGACCTACTAAGAAAATTAGTGAATGCCTAAGATCAACAAAAGATGCTCGTCACCCCCTAGCCACCCCAGGGGTATATAAAATTCCGTGCAGTTGTGGCAGGGTTTACATAGGAACTACAAAAAGAAGCATCAATACACGGTTGACGGAGCACAAAAGAAACTGTCGCTTGGGACATATCGACAAATCGGTAGTAGCGGAACATGTTTTTAAGGATGGAGATCACGAAATAAAATTTGGTGAAACAAGCGTGCTAGCGAGGACGTCGCATTATTATACACGTATGTATAGAGAGGCAATTGAAATCCACAAACATCAATACAATTTTAATCGCAAAGAAGAAGGATTAAAATTGGATAAGATACGGCGGTCGACGTTGCATCAATCACGTGACAATCGATTGCCTGCAATCGAGAGAACAGACGATAGCCAGAGATAGCTGCACATCGACGCCACGTGACGTGCGGTGGCGCCATCTACGATATCCATATAAGCGGCGGCCCCAGCTCCTAGCAGCCAGTCGTTGACTCACCTCCGAAGATGTTCTCCGTAGTTGAGAATGAAACGTCAGGGAGAAGTTCTACAGATTGACCACGGCAACTTAGCCCGGAAGTGTTTATTGATGAGTTTATTTATACTTCGGCACATTTACATACTTTGACACAAATAAACAACAAATAACTATACATAAAATAACGTTAAAACAAAATCGTTTGCCATCCAACACACATTCACTTTACACTACTTTACATAAAAATGCAAAACATTTTTAGGTTACAGCTATCGTAGAGCAAAAAATGCGCTGTTTGATTTGCAACCACAAAGAATTTCATATGACGAAATAATATTTTTGTAATGTGCTTAAGCTAGTAGGTGGAATAATTAGTTAGTAATTTCCAGTTCAAGACAGCCTGTATACGCGTGAATTACCCAGCGCATTCTAAAGTTTTATTAGCGAAAAAATAGCGGATAAAAACATAGTTCGGAGACCTCAGAACCTTTGCGATGACTCGAAGACCCTTGTCATGTGTTCACTTCGTAAGTCAAAACTACGTTTACGCCTCAGAACGGATATTACGTGCATATTTTCTACATTTACATCTACATCTATATGATTCCTCTACAGTTCACATTAAGTACGTAGCAGACTACTACTCTGCCGTTCCAAACTCTAACAGCGCATGAGAAGAGTTAACACTTGAATCTTTCTGTACGAGCTCTGCTTTCTCTCTTTTTTTGTCATGATCATTTGTTCCTGTGTTTACATGTTCAAAGTTGGTGATCGAAATTTCGTGAAAAGATCTCCCCGCTGCGAAAAACACCATTGTTTTAATGATTACCATCCCAACTTGCTTACCACATCCGTGATACTCTCTGCCCTATTTCGCGATAACACAAAACGAGCTGCTCTTGTTTGAACTTTTTCGATGTCCTCCGTCAGACCTATCTGGTAATCACGGCGCAGGTCTCTTTAGTAGACGTCTACATCTCCTAAGTGTTCTGCCAATAAAATGTAGTCTTTGGTTTGCTTCTCCACAACGTTATCTGTATGATAGTTCCAACTTAAATTGTTCCTACTTGTAATTCCTAGGTATTTAATGGGATTTACATTGTTTAGATTTGTGTGATTTATTTTTTACCTTTCAGATATCATTTTGCGATTAGTTTTCATGTGCTGATGACTTTACCAGATGGTAAACGACAGCATCACTTGCAAACAATCTAAGAGGAGCGCCAGATAGCACTTCTGTTTCACTCAATGATTTTCCGTCGATTTCTACGCACTGTGACCTTTCTGAGAGGATATTGCGGATCCAGTCGAACAACTGAAGCGATACTACATAGGCACGTAATCTTATTAGAACTCACCAACGAAGAATGGTGTCAAAAGCCTTCTGGAAATCTAAAAATATGGAATCAATTTGAGATCCCATCTCGAAAGCACTCATTTCGTGTGAATAAAGAGCTAATTGTGCCTCACAAGGATGATATTTTCTGAATCCGTGCTGACTGTGTATCAATAGACTGTTACCTTTGAGGTAATGAATATGTTTCAAAGGCATACTGCAAATCGAAATTAGTTATATGGGTCTGTAATTCAGAGAATTATTCCTATTTGCGTTCTTTAGTGTTGGTTTGACCTGTGCAACTTTCCAGTCTTTTGGTATGAGTCTTTCGTCGTGTGAGTGGTTGTATATGATTGCTAACTGTGGAGCTATTGCATCAGCATACTCTGAAAGGCCCTTATTGGTATGCTGTCTGAACCAGAAAAACTTGTGTTTATTAAGTGCTTTAAGCGGCTTCGCTATACTGAGGATCTCTGGTGAAAGGATTTCTGAAAACTATGTTCAATAACTCCGCTTTAGTGGCGCTGGCATTGGTAATATTACCATTGGCATCACGCAGTGAAGGCATTGTTTGTTTCTTACCGCTGGTGTACTGTACAGACGGCCAGAATGCGTTTGGTTTTTCTGTCGGGCTTTGAGACGGAGTTTCATTGTGGAAGCTATTAAAAGCATCTTGCATTGAAGTCCGCACTAAGTTTCGAACTTCAGTACAACATCGCTAATCTTGGAGGTTTTGTTTCTTTAAATGTGGCATGCTTTTTTCGTTGCTTCTGCGATAGTGTTGGAAATTGGAAATTTGTGTTAAGTTCCTGTGAGACCAAACTGCTGACGTCATCGGACCCTAGGCTTACAAACTACTTAATCTAACTTAAACTAACTTACGCCAAGGACACACCCATGCCCGAGCGAGGATTCGAATCTCGGACGGGGGGAGCCGCGCGAACCGTTGCAAGCTGACATGGACCGCGTGGTTGCAATAGTGTTCTCTCACCTGTTTTGTGTACCATGGGGGGTCAGCACCATCTTTTATTAACTTACTTGGTAAAAATATTTCAACTGCCTCAGATACTATTTCTCTGTATTTAAACCATACTATTTACCTCATCTACATTTACGTAGTTAGTTGCGAAGGAGTGGAGACTGTCTCTTAAGAAGTCGTCTAGCGAAATATTATGTGCTTTTTAAACAGATATATTTTGTATATATGAAGATGGTATATGTTCTTTCGGACATGTTCGGACATGACCGAAAGAACAGATACCATTGGTGACCATGCAGCTGGTTAGAATGAGATAACAATGAAATGAATACCCCTAGCTGCATACAGGCGTTGATGTAAGTCAACAGGGACAGCTGAAAACGTGTGCCCCGACCGGAACTCGAACCCGGGATTTCATGCTTACAGCCGACTGGTGTGGCCGAGCGGTTCTAGGTGCTTCAGTCTGGAACCGCGCGACCACTACGGTCGCAGGTTCGAATCCTGCCTCAGGCATGGATGTGTGTGATGTCATAGGTTAGTTAGGTTTAAGTAGTTCTAAGTTTTAGGGGTCTGATGACCTCAGATGTTAAGTCCCATAGTGCTCAGAGCCATTTGAACCATTTGATTTCCTGCTTACATGGCAGACGTTCTATCCATCTGAGACACAGAGGATAGTGCGACTGCAGGGACTTTCTTCTGGCACGCCTCCCGTGAGACGCACAATCCCAACTTATTGTCCCGCACTACATTCATATTGCCCCTGCCCAATATACTCATTACTCGCGGCCTTTAGCCGATTCCCGTAAGAGTTCGGGCACTATTTGTGCATCCGCACAGAAGATTTTCAAATGGCCGGTGAGCCTTATATATATATATATATATATATATATATATATATATATATATATATATATATATATATATATAGTGCGGGACAATAAGTTGGGAATGTGGGTCTGACGGGAGGCGTGCCAGAAATAAGTCCCTGCAGTCACACTGTCCTCTGAATCGTCGGTAGCTCAGATGGATAGAGTGTCTGCCATGTAAGTAGAAGAGCCAGGGCTCGAGTCCCGGTCGGGGCACACATTTTCAACTGTGCCTGTTGACTTATATCAACGCCTGCATGCAGCTAGTGGTATTCATTTCATTGTAAAATATATTTTGGGTTTACTTTTGGTGGATTTGCTTCTTGTGACTTTAAGTACATGACTACAGTAGCACTGAACCTCTGGATCTTGGTAGTGGATAATGATATCGAAAAAGAAAATTTCGAAGTTCGCCGGGAAATTCATCATAAGAAAATATGATAAAAATTTCGACGATTTCCCGTGAACAGAAATTACACAAGTGGTCATCCCAGACCTGGTACTTTTGGTACCCAAAAATCGTGATTTTTCGGGGTTTCTCACCAACAGCCCATGAACAAATGGTGCTTCTGTAAGTCACCTAAAGCCTACCCTAGACCACACCTAATGCAAAAGAACCAATCGATTTTTCAATTTGACTAGTCTGTAAGAAGTGCGGAATGTTTAAGTTTAGACCCTGTACTGAATTATAGCTACAGTATGCTCGCCGTTCCGATAGGTACACAAATGATTATTACGACTAGGACTATCCAAACACTTAAGCCCTTATCTCTGCGGCCAACAGAACCCGAGTTATGACCCCCTGAAAAATCCCAGTTTCGCGCGCGGCTTTTTGGATCATATTGGTGCTGTACACTGTCTTGCGAGGACCAATACTAGAGGGGAGAAACGACACACATTGCGCTTCACGCAACCTCAGACTGGCACAAAAAGTCTTAAGTATTCAGACAGAAAATCTTCCACTTCTTACTCACTGAAGTAAAGAATGCAACAAATAAAAAATTACCTCATACATGAACTGAACCCGTAACTGCTTGATAACTGTTTCTGCTCCATTGAAGAATTTCTGAATGTGTAATAATACGGTGTGTGTTAGGCAGGGGGAGAGGGGTCGGGGGGGGGGGGGGGCGGAAACTGGTTTGATGCAGCTCTCCATGCTGCTCTATCCTGTGCAAGCTTCTTCATCTCCCCAGTACCTTCTGCAACCTACATCCTTCTGAATCTGCTTAGTGTATTCATCTCTTGGCCTCCTTCTACTATTTTTACCCTCCACGCTACCCTCCAATGCTAAATTGGTGATCCCTTGATGCCTCATAACGTGTCCTACCAACCGATCCCTTCTTCTAGTCAAGTTGTGCCACAAACTCCTCTACTCCCCAATTCTATTCAGTACCTCCTCACTAGTTATGTGATGTACCCATCTAATCCTCAGCATTCTTCTGTAGCACCACATTTCGAAAGCTTCTATTCTCTTCTTGTCCAAACTATTTATCGTCCATGTTTCACTTCCATACATGGGTACACTCCATACAAATACTTTCAGAAACGACTTCCTGACACTTAAATCTATACTTGATGTTAACAAATTTCTCTTCTTCAGAAACGCTTTCTTTGCCATTGTCAGTCTACATTTTGTATCCTCTCTACTTCGACCATCACCAGTTATTTTGCTCCCCAAATACACTGAACATAGTTAGAGTGTAAATGACTGTATGTGAAAAAAAAGTGGATGTTCAGCATATTGGCTAATTTTCATTGTGAAAATCGACTATAACTCTAAAACTAAGTCATTGCTCTTCATAGTGAGAGAGGTGTTAGCGACGAAAACATCGTAAAAAGTGCCTTCCGAAAGCCAGTTACCACGGGTGCTTCATTACGTCACAGGCCACTTCCCATTACCAGCCGTACTTTCAGTTCTGGTGATCTACACTGCCAGAAAAGAAAATAAACTACTGGCCATTAAAACTGCTACACCACGAAGATGACGTGCTACAGACGCGAAATTTAACCGTCAGGAACAAGATGCTGTGATATGCAAATGATTAGCTTTTCAGAGCATTCACACAAGGCTGGCGCCGGTGGCGACACCTACAACGTGCTGGCATGAGGAAAGTTTCCAACCGATTTCTCATACACAAATAGCAGTTGACCGGCGTTGCCTGGTGAAACGTTGTTGTTGTCGTATAAGGAGGAGAAATGCGTACCTTCACGTTTCCGACTTAGATAAAGGTCGGATTGTAGCCTATCGCGAATGCGGTTTATCGTATCGCGACACTGCTGCTCGCGTTGATCGAGATCCAATGACTGTTAGCAGAATATGGAATCGGTGGTTTCAGGAGGGTAATACGAAACACCGTGCTGGATCCCAACGGCCTCGTATCACTAGCAGTCGAGATGACAGGCATCTTATCCGGACGGCTGTAAAGGATCGTGCAGCCACGTCCCGATCCGTGAGTCAACAGATGGGGACGTTTGTAAGACAACAAACATCTGCACGAACATTTCGACGACGTTAGCAGCAGAATGTACTATCAGCTCGGAGACCATAGCTGCGGTTACCCTTGACGCTGCAGCGGAGACAGGAGCGCCTGCGATGGTGTACTCAACGACGAACCTGGGTGCACGAATGGCAAAACGTCATTTTTTCGGATGAATCCAGGTTCTGTTTACAGCATCATGATGGTCGCATCCGTGTTTGGCGACATCGTGGTGAACGTGCATTGGAAGCGTGTATTCGTCATCGCCATACTGGCGTATCACCCGGCGTGATGGTATGGGGTGCCATTGGTCACACGTCTCGGTCAGCTCTTGTTCGCATTGACGGCACTTTGAACACTGGGCGTTACATTTCAGATGTGTTACGACCCGTGGCTCTACCCATCATTCGATCCCTGCGAAACCCTACATTTCAGCAGGATAATGCACGACCGCATGTCGCAGGTCCTGTATGGGCCTTTCTGGATATAGAAAACGTTCGACTGCTGCCCTGGCCAGCAGATTCTCCAGATCTCTCACCAATTGAAAATGTCTGGTCAATGGTGGCCGAGCAACTGGCTCGTCACAATACACCAGTCAGTACTCTTGGTGAATTGTGGTATCGTATTGAAGCTTTATGGGCAGCGGTAGGTGTACACGCCATGCAAGCTCTGTTTGACTCAATGCCCAGGCGTATCAAGGCCGTTATTACGGCCATAGGTAGTTGTTCTGGGTACTGATTTCTCAGGATCTATGCACCCAAATTGCGTGGAAATGTAATCACATGTCAGTTCTAGTATAATATATTTGTCCAATGAATATCCGTTTATCATCTGCAATTCTTCTTGGTGTAGCAATTTTAATGTCCAGTAGTGTAGTACACCCTGTTTGAGGTTTCCAGTTCACTCAAGAGATACTGCTGCTGCAGTGCATATGGAGTACATGAACTGAGTACATTTACATATCAATAGCACAAGCGGTTCTGAGGTACCAGGTACCGGCCCACACTGAAACACCCATATCAGTATGTGGTGTAGCCTCTACGGGCGGCAATGCACGTGCTGGCTCTGGCATCCAGTCGAACGTACAGATGACGAACACTGTCCTGGGATACGTTATGCCATGCCTGGTCGACCTGTTCGCATAGTTCCGTAAGAGTTTTCGGTTGATGTGTCGCCCAAGTCACTTCGCGTCCCATTATATCCTACATGTGCTCGATTGGAGACAACTCCGGAGATGGTGCAGGCTAAGGAAGTTGCTGCATGTCTTGCAGAGCACGTTGAGTTTCACTAGCAGAGTGTGGGCAAGCATTGTACTGTTGGAACAATACATCACATTCCTTTTGCAAGGAAGGCAGAAGAGTAAGTCTAAGAACGTTCTGCACATACTGAACTTTGGTTAGTGTCCCCTCCACAAACACCAAAGATGAACGATAGTTGCAGCTTATCGCACCCCAGGCCTTAGGGCCCAGTGTAGGGCCAGCGTGTCTTGGACGAATGCTCTGTATGAGGCAGCACTCACCAGTCTACGTCGTACGCGCAAACGGCCGTCACTTGCGTGCAGACAGCATCTGCATTCATTGCTGAAGACAACAGCACGCCATTCGATCTCCCAAGTGATCCTCTGACGGCACCAGTCGAGCCGTCCAAGTATACAGGGTGGTCCATTGATAGTGACCGGGCCAAATATCTCGCGAAATAAGCGTCAAACGAAAAAACTACAAAGAACGAAACTTGTCTAGCTTGAAGGGGGAAACCAGATGGCGCTATGGCTGGCCCGTTAGATGGCGCTGAGATACACTCCTGGAAATTAAAATAAGAACACCGTGAATTCATTGTCCCAGGAAGGGGAAACTTTATTGACACATTCCTGGGGTCAGATACATCACATGATCACACTGACAGAACCACAGGCACATAGACACAGGCAACAGAGCATGCACAATGTCGGCACTAGTACAGTGTATATCCACCTTTCGCAGCAATGCAGGCTGCTATTCTCCCATGGAGACGATCGTAGAGATGCTGGATGTAGTCCTGTGGAACGGCTTGCCATGCCATTTCCACCTGGCGCCTCAGTTGGACCAGCGTTCGTGCTGGACGTGCAGACCGCGTGAGACGACGCTTCATCCAGTCCCAAACATGCTCAATGGGGGACAGATCCGGAGATCTTGCTGGCCAGGGTAGTTGACTTACATCTTCTAGAGCACGTTGGGTGGCACGGGATACATGCGGACGTGCATTGTCCTGTTGGAACAGCAAGTTCCCTTGCCGGTCTAGGAATGGTAGAACGATGGGTTCGATGACGGTTTGGATGTACCGTGCACTATTCAGTGTCCCCTCGACGATCACCAGTGGTGTACGGCCAGTGTAGGAGATCGCTCCCCACACCATGATGCCGGGTGTTGGCCCTGTGTGCCTCAGTCGTATGCAGTCCTGATTGTGGCGCTGACCTGCACGGCGCCAAACACGCATACGACCATCATTGGCACCAAGGCAGAAGCGACTCTCATCGCTGAAGACGACACGTCTCCATTCGTCCCTCCATTCACGCCTGTCGCGACACCACTGGAGGCGGGCTGCACGATGTTGGGGCGTGAGCGGAAGACGGCCTAACGGTGTACGGGACCGTAGCCCAGCTTCATGGAGACGGTTGCGAATGGTCCTCGCCGATACCCCAGGAGCAACAGTGTCCCTAATTTGCTGGGAAGTGGCGGTGCGGTCCCCTACGGCACTGCGTAGGATCCTACGGTCTTGGCGTGCATCCGTGCGTCGCTGCGGTCCGGTCCCAGGTCGACGGGCACGTGCACCTTCCGCCGACCACTGGCGAAAACATCGATGTACTGTGGAGACCTCACGCCCCACGTGTTGACCAATTCGGCGGTACGTCCACCCGGCCTCCCGCATGCCCACTATACGCCCTCGCTCAAAGTCCGTCAACTGCACATACGGTTCGCGTCCACGCTGTCGCGGCATGCTACCAGTGTTAAAGACTGCGATGGAGCTCCGTATGCCACGGCAAACTGGCTGACACTGACGGCGGCGGTGCACAAATGCTGCGCAGCTAGCGCCATTCGACGGCCAACACCGCGGTTCCTGGTGTGTCCGCTGTGCCGTGCGTGTGATCATTGCTTGTACAGCCCTCTCGCAGTGTCCGGAGCAAGTATGGTGGGTCTGACACACCGGTGTCAATGTGTTCTTTTTTCCATTTCCAGGAGTGTAGGTCAAACGGATATCGACTGCGTTTTTTAAAATAGGAACCCCCACTTTTTTTTACATATTCGTGTAGAACGTAAGGAAATATGAATGTTTTAGTTGGACCACTTTTTTTGCTTTGTGATAGATGGCGCTGTAACAGTCACAAACGTATAAGTGCGTGCTGTCACGTAACATTCCGCCAGTGCGGACGGTATTTGCTTCGTGATACATTACCCGTGTTAAAATGGACCGTTTACCAATTGCGGAATAGCTCGATATCGTGTTGATGTATGGCTATTGTGATCAAAATACCCAACGGGAGTGGTTAGCACACTGGACTCGCATTCGGGAGGACGACGGTTCAATCCCGCGTCCGGCCATCCTGATTTAGGTTTTCCGTGATTTCCCTAAATCGCTCCAGGCAAATGCCGGGATGGTTCCTTTGAAAGGGCACGGCCGGCTTTCTTGCCCGTCCTTCACTGAGCCGATGAGACCGATGACCTCGCTGTTTGGTCTCTTCCCCCAAACAACCCAACCCAACCCAACGGGCGTGTGCTATGTATGCTGCTCGGTATCCTGGACGACATCATCCATGTGTACGGGCCGTTCGCCGGATAGTTACGTTATTTAAGGAAACAGAAAGTGTTCAGCCACATGTGAAACGTCAACCACGACCTGCAACAAATGATGATGCCCAAGTAGGTGTTTTAGCTGCTGTCGCAGATAACCCGCACATCAGTAGCAGACAAATTGCGCGAGAATCGGGAATATCAAAAACGCTAAATCAACATCGATTGCACCCGTACCATATTTCTATGCACCAGGAATTGCATGGCGACGACTTTGAACGTCGTGTACAGTTCAAGAGAAATTACGGGACACTGACAGATTTTTTGCACGCGTTCTATTTAGCTACGAAGCGTCATTCACAAACAGCGGTAACGTAAACCGGCATAATATGTGCTATTGGGCAACGTAAATCCACGATGGCTGCGACAAGTGGAACATCAGCGACCTTGGCTGGTTAATGTATGGTGCGGGATTATGGGAGGAAGGATAATTGGCCCCCATTTTATCGATGGCAATCTAAATGGTGCAATGTATGCTGATTTCCTACGTAATGTTCTGTATTTTAATTTAAAAAACCTTCCTGTTACCAACTGTTCGTCTAAAATTGTGAGCCATGTGTTTGTGACTATTACAGCGCCATCTATCACAAAGCGAAAAAAGTTTCCA
The DNA here is from genome assembly GCF_023898315.1 of Schistocerca nitens. Lineage (NCBI taxonomy): Eukaryota > Metazoa > Arthropoda > Insecta > Orthoptera > Acrididae > Schistocerca > Schistocerca nitens. Next base: position 296,904,488 of record NC_064618.1, on the reverse strand, counting down.
ACTAAAACATTCATATTTCTTTACGTTCTACACGGATATGTAATAAAAAATGGGGGTTCCTATTTAGACAAAAGAAGTTGATACCCGTCGACCTACGGCAGCGCCATCTAGCGGGCCAACCATAGCGCTATTTCGTTTCCCCCTTCAAGCTAGATAAATTTCGTTCTTCGTAGTTCTTTCGTTTGACGCTTATTTCGTGAGACATTTGGCCCGGTGACGATCAATGGACCACCCTGTATCTATGCCGTGAGTGGAAGACGTGCCAGAGGTGTGCCTGTATGTAGTCCAACTGCTGATAAAATATTTGCAACAGTTCGCGCTGACACGTCTGGACTGACAAGCTTTTTTTCTGTGCTGTCCTTACAATATGACGGTCCTGGCAGGAGTCTGTGCTGTGTGAACGTCCAGAACCTCATCTACGAGTTGAGAATGGTCACCTGACCACTGATACCAGTATGGTTGTGACGCAGCACGTCCAGCTTGTGTGGCAGTTCTCCGAAAGGACCATCTCGAAGGCCACAACTTGACCCCTTTCAAACTCGCTCATTTAGCTGTAGGTAGCACGAATGTATCTCCGTGACATGTCATGTTTGCCTGTTTGCTTCAGACGCTTGCACCACAGTGAGCCTTCTGGCTGTGAGCATTCTCAGTTAAATGATAGACACAGATGGCGCTCTGGTAGCTACGCTACTACGCTATCTGCTGGCAGACAACGTTTAAACCATTATCAGTACATCTACTATCCCACAGGTAGCATGTGCAACCATCGGATCAAAATCGACGTCGTCTTTCCAGGTGTACTAACTGTTTTTCCGGCAGTGTGTTTCTCCCTGTGATCACTTTCTTTCTCTAACTCTGATATCCCTCACATGAAATTGCATAACTTACACACCTCAGAACGTAGCCTTTGAAATGAGCTGCAGTTTGTTCAGTTGATAGCAACTTAACCTTGTAACTCTGCTTAGTCAACGCTGCATAATCTACGAGTATCTTATCCGTATCAGCGTAAGATAGCGCTTCCGCTTCTTAGCCAGGTCGCAGTATCTAATCAGCAGATGGTAATCGAAATTTCTAAAGCGCTGGTATGTTTTAAGAGACGAGGTTTACAAGTGGCTTAACAAGATTCAGAATGAAGTGCGCATGTGTTTGGCTTTATCCCCTGACTAGGACCGAGCACCTTTTTGTAACACAGTAATGTAAGCCTACTTTTTGACGGTGTTCGGTAACTCACGAAAGAAGCAGAGCAGTGCAATTTAAACTTGCGAGTTTGGCAGGCAGAGGGTTTATAGAACCTTCCGAATAGTATGTGGGAAAAATTAACACCTAAATCCTTACGTGCGAGCTCTATTGCCACTTACTTTATCACGACTGTCATTTTTCCCTGTGTAGGTGGGAGTCAACAAAATATTTGGACCGAGCGAGGTGGCGCAGTGGTTAGCACACTGGACTCGCATTCGGGAGGACGACGGTTCAATCCCGTCTCCAGCCATCCTGATTTAGGTTTTCCGTGATTTCCCTAAATCGTTTCAGGCAAATGCCGGGATGGTTCCTTTGAAAGGGCACGGCCGATTTCCTTCCCCATCCTTCCCTAACTCGAGCTTGCGCTCCGTCTCTAATGACCTCGTTGTCGACGGGACGTTAAACAACACTAACCTAACCTAACCTAAAATATTTGGGCCTTCGGAGGAGAAAGCTGGTGATGGAAATTTCGAGAAAATATTGTCCGGACAGGCATTGAAGGTCTAACGGTGTCGACCAGCCGCCGTGTCATCCTGAGCCCTTAGGCATCACCGGATGCGGACACGGAGGGGCATTTGGTCAGCACACCGCTCTCCCGATCGTAGTCAGTTTTCGTAACCGGTACTGCTACTTCTCAGACAAGTAGATCCTCAATTGGCCTCACAAGGGGTCAGTGCACCCCACTTGCCACAGCACTCGGCAGATTCGGACGGTGACCCATCGAAGTGCTTATCAAGCTCGACAGCGATTAACTTTGGTGATATGATGGGAACCGGTGTACACTTTGTGATCAAAAGTATCCGGATCCCTGGCGGAAAATGACTTAATAAGTTCGTGGCGCCCTCCATCGGTAATGCTGGAATTCAACATGCTGTTGGCCCAGCCTTAGCCTTGATGACAGCTTCCGCTCTCGCAGGCATAAGTTTAATCAGGTGCTGGAAGGTTTCTTGGGGAATGGCAGCCCATTCTTCACGGAGTGCTGCACTGAGGAGAGATATCGATGTCGGCCGCTGAGGCCTGGCACGAAGTGGGTGTTCCTAAACGTCTCAAAAGTGTTCTATAGGATTCAGGTCTGGACCCTTGTGCAGGCCAGTCCATTACAGGGATGTTATTGTAGTGTAACCACTCCGCCACAGGCCGTGCGTTATAAACAGGTGCTCGATGGTGTTGAAAGGTGGAATCGCCATCCCCGAATTGATCTTCAACAGTGGGAAGCAAGAAGGTGCTTGAAACATCAATGTAGGTCTGTGCTGTGATAGTGCCACGCAAAACAACAAGGGGTGCATGCCCCGTCCATGAAAATCACGACCACACCATAACACCACGGCCTCCGAATTTTACTGTTGGCATTACACACGCTGGCAGGTGACGTTTACCGGGCATTCGCCATACCCAGACCCTGCCACCGGATTGCCACATTGTGTACCGTGATTCGTCACTCCACACAACGTTTTTCCACTGTTCAGTTGTCCAATGTTTACGCTCCTTACACCAAGCTAGGCGTCGTTTGCCATTTACCGGCGTGATGTATGGCTTACGAGCAGCCGCTCGACCATGAAATACAAGTTTTCTCACCTACCGCGTAATTGTCATAGTACTTGTGGTGGATCCTTATGCACTTTGGAATTTCTGTGTGATGGTCTTGATAGATGTCTGCCTATCACACATTTCGGCCCTCTTCATCTGTCGGCGGTCTCTGACAGTCAACAGACGAGGTCGGCCTGTACGCTTTTGTGCTGTACGTGTCCCTTCACGTTTCTACTTCACCATCACGTCGGAAACAGTGGACCTACGGATGTTCAGGAGTGTGGAAATCTCGCGTACAGACGTATGACACAAGTGACACCCCATAACCTGACCACGTTCGAAGCCGGTGTGTTCTGCGGAGCGTCCCATTCTGCTCTCTCACGATGTCTAATGACTGATATGGAGTACCTGGCAGTAGGTGGCAACACGATGCACCTAATATTAAAAACATATGTTTTTTGTGGTGTCCGGATACTTTTTATGTGTGTGGGTGTGTGTGTTTTGCTGACATATTTAGCTAAATTTACTGCAATCATAATTTTTGTTAATTATTAGACGTTCAGGTATTCTTGCGCACAGAGCCAAGATGGCTGAATTGTGATTGGCTGTTTGAGCTTTAATCGCAGCTTCAATACTAGGCTCCGACTGGATAATAGCGATACGATTACAAACCGCAACTGGGAAGTTCCACCAATTTGGATTTCGATTTCCTGTTTCGTTTTAATAGTAGGCTGTGATTGACTGGAGAGAAGAGGAATGCGAGTGAGAATGGAAGGGGGCATGGCATAATGACACCACTGATAGAGGATGGAGATTTCTGTCATCTTCATGACATCATATGTTAATGTCTTCACCTACGCTAACACTTGCACTTTTCAAGGTCATTTGAGTGCAAAGTGTGCGACAGATAGAACGGCATGGTCGTTAGGTTATGGACAAAGCAGGGAAAGTGCGTTGTAATAGAGCCAACAGCAGCTTTATGCGCATCCATATTCGTAAAAGAGATGTATCATTTGCAAGCCAGATGCAGGCGACAACTGCTGTCGTGGAGTGGTTCATCGCAGATCGTGATGGGGAACATCTACCATGTCTTGTACCAGATCGTTTCTAAGCATGCATTAACCACTCTGCAATACTTCATGGTGAGAAACACGTCTTACGTAAGGACAGCTTTATATTAGCGCACATAAGTAAGGTTGAAGGGATTTACAGTCCCTTACAACCTTGCTTGAAAAGTGCAAGTGTTAGTGCGGGTAATGACATTGCGCACGTGACGTCATAAATATGGCAGAAAGTCCCATACTCTTTAGCTTGCTTGGATCAACCGTGGTTACACAGCCTCGTTGGCAAATTGCTACGAAAGCAAAGAGAGTTACAGCACAGGTTTAAGAGAATTCAAAGCCTGAAACTTCCTGGCAGATTAAAACTGTGTGCCGGACCGAGACTCGAACTCGGGACCTTTGCCTTTCGTGGGCGAGTGCTCTACCATCTGAGCTACCCAAGCACGACTCACGCCCCGTCCTCACAGCATTACTTCTGCCAGTACCTCGTCTCCTACCTTCCAAACTTTACAAAAGCTCTCCTGCGATGGTAGAGCACTTGCCCGCGAAAGGCAAAGGTCCCGAGTTCGAGTCTCGGTCCGGCACACAGTTTAAATCTGCCAGGAAGTTTCATATCAGCGCACTCTCCGCTGCAGAGTGAAAATCTCATTCTGAAGTCAAAGCCTTATTGACCGAAGTCAAAATGCGGTTAAGCAGAACAGTGACTGGATCAGTCAGTGATTTCCAAAGTAAAATTTGCCGACTGATCCGATCAAAATTCCTAAGAAGTTTTGGTTCTATGTGGAGTCAATGGAAAATATTGTGCTGAAGTGATCGCGGAATAGAATATCAACTAGAATTCCTCAACAGTGGGAAGACATCTGGATCGGATGAGATAGCTGTGAGATTACACAGGGACTAGGCTAAAGAACTTTCTCTCCTAGCGGCAGTTGATCGTAGGAGTGTACCAAGAGTTTGGAAGGAACCGCAGGTCGTTCCCGTTTCCAGAAAGAGTCCCATGACAGACGCACATAATTATAGGCCTACATTGCCAACGTCAGTTTGTCGCATAATTATGAAACATGTTTTACCTTCATGCATTATGAAAATTTTAAGAAAGAGAATCCTCTGTAGAATAATCATCTCGGATTCCGTAAACGGAGATCTTCAGAAATTCAACTCGCTCTAATCATCCAGCATATACAAAGCACCATAAACAGATGCTACCGAGTTGATGCTGTGTTCTGAAATTTCGGAAGGCGTTTCATACAGCCTAGCACTGTCGTTTACTCGATAACATATAAGCTCATCCAGTGACGCACTAGATTTGTGACTGGGACTAGAACTTCGTAATGGATATAATAAATACAACACGTCGTCCTTAATAAAACGAACACAATAGATGCAGAGGTAATTTCGGGAGTATCTCAAAGAATTGTTGAAGTGCTTTTACTGTTTAAATACAATACACGACAGTATATTATATAGATGTTAACGTCGGGTGCTCCTTGTTCGCAGAAATCTGTGGCCAAATGTAGGAAGACCTGTGTGCGACATTGTGGCTTTTGTCCTCTATTAAGGATAGTACAACTGTTGGTCTTTGGCGCGTGGACGTAGGAAAGAAAAGAAACTATCTTTACCACAATTGTCGACAATTGCTATCGGTTGGTTGGTTGAATAACCGCCTGCTCATAATTCTTCACATTTGCCACTAAAGGATAGTTCCCCAGACGTGACTATGCTTTACAAAAGAAAGTGATTCCAGATAAATAACTTAAGTAAAATAAACCACAAATTGCAGTCAAAGAATCCGTATATTCAGTTTAGTTCATAATAGTTATCTCACTTGAAGTACTACAAAATACACTCCTGGAAATGGAAAAAAGAACACATTGACACCGGTGTGTCAGACCCACCATACTTGCTCCGGACACTGCGAGAGGGCTGTACAAGCAATGATCACACGCACGGCACAGCGGACACACCAGGAACCGCGGTGTTGGCCGTCGAATGGCGCTAGCTGCGCAGCATTTGTGCACCGCCGCCGTCAGTGTCAGCCAGTTTGCCGTGGCATACGGAGCTCCATCGCAGTCTTTAACACTGGTAGCATGCCGCGACAGCGTGGACGTGAACCGTATGTGCAGTTGACGGACTTTGAGCGAGGGCGTATAGTGGGCATGCGGGAGGCCGGGTGGACGTACCGCCGAATTGCTCAACACGTGGGGCGTGAGGTCTCCACAGTACATCGATGTTGTCGCCAGTGGTCGGCGGAAGGTGCACGTGCCCGTCGACCTGGGACCGGACCGCAGCGACGCACGGATGCACGCCAAGACCGTAGGATCCTACGCAGTGCCGTAGGGGACCGCACCGCCACTTCCCAGCAAATTAGGGACACTGTTGCTCCTGGGGTATCGGCGAGGACCATTCGCAACCGTCTCCATGGAGCTGGGCTACGGTCCCGCACACCGTTAGGCCGTCTTCCGCTCACGCCCCAACATCGTGCAGCCCGCCTCCAGTGGTGTCGCGACAGGCGTGAATGGAGGGACGAATGGAGACGTGTCGTCTTCAGCGATGAGAGTCGCTTCTGCCTTGGTGCCAATGATGGTCGTATGCGTGTTTGGCGCCGTGCAGGTCAGCGCCACAATCAGGACTGCATACGACCGAGGCACACAGGGCCAACACCCGGCATCATGGTGTGGGGAGCGATCTCCTACACTGGCCGTACACCACTGGTGATCGTCGAGGGGACACTGAATAGTGCACGGTACATCCAAACCGTCATCGAACCCATCGTTCTACCATTCCTAGACCGGCAAGGGAACTTGCTGTTCCAACAGGACAATGCACGTCCGCATGTATCCCGTGCCACCCAACGTGCTCTAGAAGGTGTAAGTCAACTACCCTGGCCAGCAAGATCTCCGGATCTGTCCCCCATTGAGCATGTTTGGGACTGGATGAAGCGTCGTCTCACGCGGTCTGCACGTCCAGCACGAACGCTGGTCCAACTGAGGCGCCAGGTGGAAATGGCATGGCAAGCCGTTCCACAGGACTACATCCAGCATCTCTACGATCGTCTCCATGGGAGAATAGCAGCCTGCATTGCTGCGAAAGGTGGATATACACTGTACTAGTGCCGACATTGTGCATGCTCTGTTGCCTGTGTCTATGTGCCTGTGGTTCTGTCAGTGTGATCATGTGATGTATCTGACCCCAGGAATGTGTCAATAAAGTTTCCCCTTCCTGGGACAATGAATTCACGGTGTTCTTATTTCAATTTCCAGGAGTGTATTTATTTCAGTTTAGATGCTTCTAGCGTTATTAATTTCTAGATCATAAAAACGAAAGGAACAAGAATTTCACAGTATAACGACCACATAATTTACGTAATAAAAAAATCACAGAAATAACCTTACATGTAGTAAACAGGTAATATCTACAGAACGAAGCTAGTTTGAAAGTAAATACCGAAATGTATGTCACACTCACTACAATAAACTGCTGTACTAATTGAGTTGTTAATAAAACAAAAGAAACTATCATAAATACACTGCGGGAAGCGCCGCAACGCCTAAAATGACCAACCGTGGTGCGTTGCATGTGGAAGAGCGATGATTCATCTAGGGATAAATGCAATGTAATGCTATAAATAGGCGAATTACTGGTAACAGTAAGAACCGCAACTCAACTAAAAGTAACTATCCGGCAGGACCCATACTTGAATGATCAAGTGAAACTAATAGGAGGGGATGTCAAACTGACATTCTTTGGAAGAATTTTAGGGAAATATAATTGATCCACCAACGAAGTGGCTTACAAAACACCAATTCTTGAGTATTGCTCATCAGTCTGGCACTATTTACTAGGTTGGGTTTTTGGGAAAGGTAGAGAAGGTCCAAAGAAGGACGAAAGGGCGAAGCTGGTTTGCGGAGTATAGATGTAGATAACGCACCGTAAACGATCACCCTAGGGCTGAGATCCACGACAGCGCCATACTACACGACCACGCGCATTCGTCCTTCGGATCAGTGGCTTCTGTGCAGCAGTACGATCATGAAAGTCGAGTCCTATCAACTCTCGACTTCTGTATTTGAGCAGCAAGAGAATTCATCTGCAATCACTGGCAGAGATGTCAGACAAAATGCCTGTACACAGAATTCAAAATTTAGTGGTCTGTATCATTCAATACAGTTCCTATGCATATGCACCTGCGTTTACACTCCACAAGTCACGTTACGGTGTGTAGCGGGGGGTACTTTGTTTACTACTGTCACTTCCCACTTTCCCTATTACAGTTGAGAATGCTTCACAGGAAGAAAAATTGCTGGTGCACTTCTGTGAGGGCTCGAACTTTAATTTTGCATTGATGGACTTTTCGCTAAATGCAGATAGGAGGAAGCAGTATATTGGCTGACTCGTCTAGGAGCGTACGCTCTCTGAACTTTTCAAAGCGATGCACAACGCCTCTCTTGCAGCGTCTGCACTGGAGTTAGCTGAGGATCACAGGGGCGCTTTCGTGCTAATTAAATGAACTTTTCACGAAACAGGCTGCCATTCTTTGGATTTTCTGTAAGGACTGTGTTAGAACTCTCCATTACATTGAAAACAATATAACCAACTTAACGCTATTCTTTGCGTTGTGTAAGACTGGAAACAAATAAGCCCTCAGATATCGATAGTAACAATCTGAGAACGAAACATGGGAGCGCGATTCTAAGCATTGTTTTCAGACGAGGTCTGTCTGCGAGAGTGGAAGTAGTTGTGTCGGTCGAGAGCTCGGAGACAGGAGACGTGTCACGCTGCCCTCACGTCGGTGATGGCAGATCTCACCACACTCAAGACCTGATTTCATTTATACAGCCAGGAGAGAGTTAGATGGCTTAACTACTCTTGAAGATGAATTCAAGGCAAAATTTTGAAGCATAGCGGAAAATCAATTGCAGGGTTAGGCTCGTGATTGTTAGTCCGAGTTTTAATAATCCCATGGTTTGCTTGTCAAAGAAGCCTCCTTATCCTCCAAATAATAATAATTATTCTCCACAACCCATTCATAAATATACGGTGGTTATTAAATGTTAATGTAACTTGGAAATTGAAATAATTTGTTAATCTGGCACTCAGCCATTATTGACACCTATATCATTGTCATTGTCTATAATTGGTCATGATGATTTCTAAAGTTATAAATAGACTTAATTAATGAAATACCTTCTTACAAGTTATTTAGTAGTCATCAGGACGCAAGAAAACTTCTTTTTATTAAATTCATTTTCAGTAACAATAAACTTTAGCCATTACTGCTGCGAATTGCTGTAAACCACATGGAAAAAGGCAGTCATGTAAACAGGTGAGTGCAAAACTTAGTGCCAAAACAGAAACACTGACACACCACAACATGCCATGTACTCTAATCCAGTAAATTGCGTTGCACAAGTCAGATACTGTATCACTAGGAAATTCTTGTTTGAAAACGCAGTCAGATAGCTTAGGTATTCACTGTTACAGGTTCATTTGTTCCTGTAGTTTTTCATATTCAAATACGAGGTCAGATAGGTTATCCAAATGTTAGTTTTAAGTTTTTCATGCAACGATCTGTTGAGGGCTTAAATGACACTCATACAACATGCACACAGTGTTATGCAGGTTAGATCCCGATTGCTGATAGCTCAGTTTGCTTATCGAGTCCACAGACTCTTAGCTTGTAGGGGTCCCAGACTGACAAGCAATACTTCCTTTGTTGATGAACTACATTTCCAGAGGATTTTTCCAGTGGATCTTTGTGGCATCTGCCTGTCCTGCGATTAGTTTTGTGGTCGTTCCGCTCTAAATCCCTCTATACATATAATCAAATTTTATTGATGTGACTGCTTTGAGTGATAGTTCTTGCAATCGTGTAATCATACAATAATGGATCTGTAGCCTCTTTATGCGGGATACGTTACCCATGTTTATGTTGAGGGCCAGTTTCAACTCTCTACATCCGGTGTCGATCCTCAACAGCCCTTCCTGCATTTCGCTTTAATTTTCTAGTTTTGCGACATCTCTCTATACAACAGTTTTACCCACAAAAAGCCTCATCCAACTTCCGACGTTAACCATTAAGATAGCTTAGGTTCCCACTAACTTCAAGAGCCTCACCGGAACGACCCCTTTCCATGCAAAAAGCGAAAGGGTATATCATCCGCTGCCTTTCCCTCACTTTTCTGGCTCATTGCGTCAGAAATAGTCCGCCAATCAGCGTTACTCTTACAAACTGGAGAATGGCGCTCCGTTGAAGCCGATCAGTCCAGAAATATATAGCATCTGTGTTAGGCATTTACTGTCCACCTGTGAGAACTCTGAAACTGCACACTAGGTCCGTCAAAAAATGCTTATGCTGCAGCTCTCCCAAGCAATACAGTGCGTTTTGCTTTTGAGGTGAACACGCATGCCATTATTCCTTTTCTCTGACAAAAAACTGTTTTGGTCCCTGGGCAGACAGCCGGCTGGCACAGCTGCGTGCTAACTCACCCTCCTACGGACTTTCCAGCGGGCTGGTTGCCCCCACCGAACAAAAACTCCTGTGGCCATCGTGTCTTGAATATTTGTGTACGCTAGCCTCGACTTTTTAAGCTCGGTGCGCACATGCGATTTATTTATAGGATTTGCATATCGATTAAATGGAAATATGTAAAATTAACTCTACCCTATCGAGTTTGGGCTCGAATGAAACGTCTTGATACGCAGAACACGATGGTGAGGTCGGAATATGTAAGAAATGAAAGTCAGGAGACCATGCCACCTTACACTAGGAATAATTCTGCTAAACTGTGCTTGCTTTTTGAGCTTTCTATACCAGCGAAGAAGTAGTACACCACTTATCTCTTCTGTAATGCCTGAACTGAGCGCCTAAAGCAGCTGAGTGGGACGAAAATACGCCGTCGGCGACTTGGGTAGTGCTGGGCATGCAAACGCTGACCTGGGTGTCTCAGGGTTGTGTGGGATGCGGAGGCAGTGCTTGGCAACACTATTCTCGTATATGGGTCTTGTGTGTATAAAAACCCCAAGCGAGCAACCATGGAGCGAACGAGGAAGCCCGGGACGAGCTGATCAGCATTCGGCCCCAACATGTGGATGAGCCAAGCCTGCTAGCATGACTGGGCACCCAGACGTGAGAAGCAAAATCTCGTCAAGATGCTGGCAGCTCCTGCCATGGCAATTTCCGGCCACAACGTGCGACTAGATACTGACTAAGCTTTGCACAGTCAAGTACACTAGCAGCTGCAATCGAGGTTTTTGGAAGTTTCCTTCGGTCGTAAAGCCAAAGCCACAGCTCATCCCTTTGACCCCTCCAAATAAATTCCTAATTAGGAGATATAAAATAAAGCCTCCCCCCTTTTAGCACAACAAATAAAGAGTGCCAAAACAGTATAACGTAGTTGGTACCATAGGCCCGAGAGAACAAATGCTCTCAGAGGCCCGCCCTTCTTCCGAAGAGAACCGGAGCTCTCAGATCCTTGACCAAAGTGGGATTCTAGCGCCTCCTTATCAGTTCACGTGCAGCTGCAAGCGATGTTACACTCTCCCATGCATTGTGTCTGTTACTTTGGTGTGACTATAGAGAATTTTGAGACAACAAGTGAATACATGAAGCAAAGAAACACGTAATTCCCTTGCTCTTTGAACCCATCATTTTACGCAGTTTTTAAGAAAAATTAGAAATCAACAGCCTACGAAGGCCGACTCCTACTTTAACAATTTCGCAGTCAATTAAAACGAAAAGTCGTCAATTGAGTAGAAAGTTTAACTCTGAAATGTACAACTTGCATGAATGTCTGTGTGGTTGTGACTTGGAAAATGCATTGTGTTGTTTTCCTTGTTTGTTATTTGAAGAGCTTTCGTGGGCTAAACACGCAGTCTGTGACATTAACACCTCCATAACAAAATTAGGAAACACGAACTTTATTCGGTCCAGTTGAAAAACATGTTGAATCTGACAAGTCTAGGAAATATGAATATAATTACTCAGTTAGAAAGGGTGTAAGACAGGGGTGTAGTTTTTCACCCCTACTGTTTAATCTGTACAGAAGCAGTGATGAAAATAAAAGAACGGTCCAGGAGTAGAATTAAAATTCAAGGTGAAAGAATATAAATGATACGATACGATATCAATGACATTGCTATCCTGAGTGAAAGTGAAGAAGAATTACATGGTCTGCTGAATGGAATGAACAGTCTAATGAGTACAGAATATGGATTGAAAGTAAATCGAAGAAAGACGAAAGTGACGAGAAGAAGCAGAAATGAGGACAGTGAGAAACTTAACATCAGGATTGAGAGTCACGAAGTAGATGAAGTTCAGGAATTCTACCACCTAGGAAGCAAAATAACCAATGACGGACGGAGCAAGGAGGACATCAAAAGCAGACTAGCACTCGCAAAAACGGAAATCCTGGCCAAGAGGAGTCTACTAGTATCAAACATAGGCCTTAACTTGAGGAAAAAATTTCTGAGAAGGTATGTTTGGGGCTCAGCGTTGTGTGGTAGTGAAACGTGGCCTGTGGGAAAACCGGAACAGAAGAGGACCAAAACAATCTTGATATGGTGCTACAGACGAATGTTGAAAGTTAGGTAGACCGATAAGGTAAGGAATGAGGAGGCTCTGCGCAGAACAGCAGATTAGGAGAGGGAAGGAATGTGTGAAAAACACTGACAACGAGAAGGTGTAGGATAATAGGACATCTGTTAAGACGCTATGGAAAGATGGAATGACTTCCATGGTACTGGAGGGAGCTGTAGAGGGCAAAAACAGTAGAGGAAGACAGAGGTTAGAATACATCCAGCAAGTAATTGAGGATGTAGGTTGCAAGTGCTACTCTGAGAGGAGAGGAATTCGTGGCGGGCCCTATCAAACCAGTCAGAAGACTGATGACTCAAACTAAAGAAATAAATAAAAATACACGGTGGGTACATGAGGTCTGTCCCATTAAACAACGAAAACGTCACCCGTAATAGGTACATGCTAAATCTAATTATTATATGTATTCGTTTCTGTGGTGTTGAAACATTTCCTCAGACAACACGATGAGACTAAATCATCTTCTAATCCTGGCATTTTTCGTATCTTGATTAATTATGGTGCATAATTAGACTCGTTATGAAAATGATATTTAGAAAAAGCAACAGTTTTCAAAGCCATCACTAAAACCATCCAGAATGAGCTCCTTTAATGTCTAGTGCCTAGTCAACCACGAGGAAATTAGAAAGTAAATGCGGGTGCTGACACAACCAGTGACGTAGCCTGTGTTTTGCAGATGGTTACAGTACACCATTAATGGAAGACCAGTTGAAAGATTTTGGGACGTCGCAGCACCAGAAAAGCGTGACTATATAACAGACATTAATGTTTGTGATACATCGAGCGAATCTGTGAAACTCTTGAAAGCGATAACTACAATTACATTGGCCACGTCAGAAGCAGGACGTTGTTTTCCTTCACCGGAACTTATCAAGACCTTCTTAAGGAATACTATGACAGAAAGAAAAATATCAGCACTTTCAGTGCTCTCTATCGAACGAGGTTTCGTATTAGGAATCCCTGATTGCAGTCAAAGAATGATTGAAAACTTTTCAAATATGGAGGAAATAAGAATGGAATTCCTGGACAAGTGATCAACACATCAAACGACAGAGATGCAGTCGAACGGTATCAACACCGGTGCTCCTGAGAAAGTTTAGTGAGACCTGTTACTTTTCGCGTAAACAGTTGCAATTCATCTTAATTTCTTTTATTCTGCGAAGGAATACTTTATTCTGTGTACATTTTTGGTGTTATTACTTTAGATGCTGCAGTGACACGAACAAACGATCTGATTGTATTATGCATTACAAAATGAGAAGTGCGCTAATTTTTCCTCCGTTATTAATGGTTTTCTTGGCAAGAAAAGTATACTCCCGTCGTTTTTACGATACTGCAGTGCCTGTGTTATCCCGAATTACGATGCAAAGTTCCTTCAGACATGCATGAATGTACGGGGAATAGGCACTGTGGCGACTACAGCCGTTATGAAATACGTGAAATCTATTCGCAGCTGTAAATGTGGACAGCCATCCTCTGTATAATAGAATGACGACAGCGAAAATTTGTGCCGGACAGAATCGAATCCGGATTTTCCACTTATCGTGAGCAATTGCCTTACCATTTGGCTATCTGATGACGATTCACAGGCAGCCCCAAACTTCCACATGTCGTCAACCACCTGATGGTTGTCCATATTCGCTACTGCGAATATATTTATGTATTTCGTAACGGCTGTAGTCACCTCAGTGCCTGCTCCTTCGGACATGTATGCATGGCCGAAGGAACTTTGCACCGTCATTCTGAATAACACAGGTACTGCAATATCGTGCCGGACGGGGTGGCCGAGTGGTTCTAGGCGCTACAGTCTGGAACCGCGCGACCGCTACGGTCGCAGGTTCGAATCCTGCCTCTGGCATGGATGTGTGTGATGTCCTTAGGTTAGTTAGGTTTAAGTAGTTCTAAGTTCTAGGGGACTGATGATCTCAGGATTTAAGTCCGATAGTGCTCAGAACCATTTGAATTTTTTTTTTTTTTTTTTTTTTTTTTGTGCAATATCGTATTTAACAGCCGGCACCGGGCAAGAGACTTTCAAGTAAAATGTCTCCCCTGTACGGGAATATACATAATGGATGTGCGAGTGTGGGTTGTAGACAGGTTGTTGATGATATATGAAAGTTTGGGTGATGAGACAGCCAACTTGTAAGGCTACTGATCGCGGTAACTGGGAAGCCGTGTCCCGGTCCGGCACCAATTGTCATTGTCGTCGTTTCGTTATACAGCTGATGGTCGTCCATATTCGCAATTGCGAATACTTCTCATGTGTCATCCTTTTTGGTCACAAGCCGCCACTGTCAAAGCCGTCCGCCGTCATAGCTGTGTGGTCAGCGTGACGGATTGCCGTCCTACGGGTCCGGGTTCGATTCCCGGCTGAGTCGGGGGATTTTCTCCGCTCAGGGACTGCGTGTTGTGTTGTCTTCATCATTATTTCATCCCCATCCGGCGCGCAGATCGCCCAATGTGGCGTCGAATGTAATACGACCTTCACCAAGGTGGCTGTACCTGCCTCGCAAGGGGCCTCACGGCCAATGACGCCAAACGCTCATTTCCATTTCTACTGTCAAAGCCTTGCAAACAAACCAGAACTGAACGAAGCTGAAATTAGCGTAACTAGGGTCAATCGTGGTGCGTTCAACGGATTCAAAAGTAAATTCTATCAACCGACTTGCCAGAACATTCTAAGAAGTTTTGGTCTTACGTTAAATCACTAAACGGATCGAATTCATGTCTCCAGACACTCTCTCGCAATAATGGCATCGAAACGGAGGGTGACACAGGGAAGGCCGAAATACCAAACTTCTTTTTTTTCCGAATCTGTTTCACTGCGGAATATCACACGGCAGTTCTCAATTTAAATCGTCATACGAAAGTCAGAATAACAGATATCGAGATATGTGGCCATGAGATAAAACGGCAACTGAAATCGTTCCACAGAGGAAAGGCCACTTGCCCTGACGGTATACCAGTTCGATTCCATATACAGTTTGCGGAAGAACTGGTTCTTGTTCTAGCAGTGGTGTACCGTAGGTCTCTGTAAGAGCGAAGCATTCCTAATGACAGGAAAAAAACCCACGTCATTCCCGTTTCCAAGAAGTGTCGTCGAACATCGAAGAACAGACGTGCCGTCGGTCTGTTGCAGAATTTTGGAACATATCTTCTGCTCGCATATTATCATATTTCTGGAGACCGAACATATCTCTAGCAACAAACTCGCGTTCTGGAAACAACGATCGTGTGAAACCCAGCTCGCTCTTTTCGTCCACGAGACACAAAAGCAGTAGACAAATGTGCCCATGTTGATGCCGCGTGCTTTGACTTCCAGAAGGCGTTCAATACAGTACTGTACTGTCGCCTACTAAAGAAAATACTAGCATACGGAATATGAAAATTTTGTAGCAAACGGACACGGCACATCACTCTCAACGAAAAGAAATCTTCAGACCGTATCTTAACTTTGGACATATTCTAAAAAAGTGTTATAGAACCATTACGTTTCGCAATATATATATATATATATATATATATATATATATATATATATATATATATATATATATATATATATATATATATATATATAGCGGGAGCGAGTGCGCTCGTGCGCGTGCGCAGAGAGCGAGGAACAAAGTCTCTACTCAGTACTGCACTAAGAGAGCACCTCTGGCGCTAGTTATTTGGAGTGATACTCTATATTGAGTCGCTCGCGATTAAGTGTTTGTTCACTGTGTTGGCCGCGACACTTAATGTTTGGTGTGAACAGAGACAGAGTATTAGTTAGCGCCTGCGAGCGAACATTGAGTGGCATCGCGGTGGACTGATTATCTGACCGGTGTACCACGCCAATAGTTAGACTAGGAGCAGATAGGAGTCCTTGATTTCATCAAGGTGTAGTGATAGTTCGATTGGCGAAGATCAATCGAGATGGAAAGAGAAAGCTTTTTTATTTTACAGTGGCGAACGACGCAGGCAGCAGTTGTCGCAGCTCAAGGTATTGCACGCTACAGCTAGGTGTGCCCCATCTTTCCTCCATTAGAAATAACATACTTCAGTCATGTCACTCCATTACATTTCTCACATGACAGCCTCGACCGTATTTAGAAAAATTCAATCGGATAATTATTCAAGTTGAGTAGGTGCGGCTCTCAGCCATTCTGCTGAGTAAATAACATTATTAAAGAAAAGGGATAAAAGAGCTTTCCCACACTTTGTATATAAATTTAATTAACAGGATTCCTATCCATAAGAGGTAACCTCCTATTCCGAAAAAAAACCGGAAATTTGTGTATCAGTTTATAAATAAAAAGTTCCACTGGATTTTCTCAGATTTTCCAATAAATAATATTTTCTGTTCGATTAATGTTTTTCTCATACTAACTAGCCGAGGGCTAGTAGAAATCCTTGAGTAACAGAAAAATATTAAATTTGATCGATGAAACGGGAAAATATAAAAATGCCGTAAATGAAGCAGGCACGAAGGAATACAAACATCTCAAAAATGAGATCGACAGGAAGTGCAAAATGGCTAAACAAGGCTTATCTCACTAGGGGTAAGATAGATACAGCCTACAGGAAATATTTAAGAGACCTTTGGAGAAAAGATAACCACTTGTATGAATATCAAGAGCTCAGATGGAAACCCAGTTCTAAGCAAAGAAGGGGAAGCAGAAAGGTGGAAGGAGTATATAGAGCGTCTATAAAAGGGCGATGTACTTGAGGACAATATTATGGAAATGGAAGAGGATGTAGATCAAGATGAAATGAGAGATATGATACTGCGTGAAGAGTTTGACAGAGCACTGAAAGACCTAAGCCGAAACAAGGCCCCAGGAGTAGACAACATTCCATTAGAACTACTGACGGCCCTGGGAGAGCCAGCCCTGACAAAACTCTACCATCTGGTGAGCAAGATGTATGAGACAGGCGAAATACCCTCAGACTTCAAGAAGAATGTAATAATTCAAATCCCTAAGAAAGCAGGTGTTGACAGATGTGAAAATTACCGAACTATCAGTTTAATAAGTCACAGCTGCAAAATACTAACGCGAATTCCTTACAGACGAAAGGAAAAACTGGTAGAAGCCGACCTCGGGGAAGATCAGTTTGGATTCCATAGAAATGTTGGAACACGTGAGGCAATACTGACCTTACGAGTTATCTTAGAAGAAAGATTAAGGAAAGGCAAACCTACCTTTCTAGCATTTGTAGATTTAGAGAAAGCTTTTGACAATGTTGACTGGAATACTCTCTTTCAAATTCTAAAGATGGCAGGGGTAAAATACAGGGAGCGAAAGGCTATTTACGATTTGTACATAAACCAAATGGCAGTTATAAGAGTCGAGGGGCATGAAAGAGAAGCAGTGATTGGGAAGGGAGTGAGACAGGGTTGTAGCCTCTCCCCGATGTTATTCAATCTGTATATTGAGCAAGCAGTGAAGGAAACAAAAGAAAAATTCGGAGTAGGTATTAAAATCCATGGAGAAGAAATAAAAACTTTGAGGTTCTCCGATGACGTTGTAATTCTGTCAGAGACAGCAAAGGACTTGGAAGAGCAGTTGAACGGGATGGACAGTGTCTTGAAAGGAGGATATAAGATGAACATCAAGAAATGCAAAACGTTGTTAATGGAATGTAGTCGAATTAAGTCTGGTGATGCTGAGGGAATTAGATTAGGAAATGAGGAGTTTTGCTACTTGGGGAGCAAAATAACTGATGATGGTCGAAGTAGAGAGGATATAAAATGCAGACTGCCAATGGCAAGGAAAGCGTTTCTGAAGAAGAGAAATTTGTTAACATCGAGTATAGATTTAAGTGTCAGGAAGTCGTTTCTGAAAGTATTTGTATGGAGTGTAGCCACGTATGGAAGTGAAACAAGGACGATAAGAAGTTTGACCAACTAATAATTTCGGGAAATGTTCTCCGACTTCTCCTTCAAATGTTCTGATCACATACAGCCATGCCCGAGGCAGGATTCGAACCTGCGACCGCAGCAGCAGCGCGGTTCCGCACTGAAGCGTCTGATCCTGAGGCTGAGGGTCCATAAAAGCATCTGATGAACGTGTCTAAGCTACCTTTAACATATATCTTGACCCAAATTATTTAGAAGAACATTAAATTCATTTTATTCTTGATGATTTTTCCATTTATAATAATGGCGATCACCTAATTCCTTAAAACCATTCTGGCAGAATGTCCAAAGTTGCGGGCTGCTTCCCTTGTTCTCGATGCGATATCAGCCAGTTCCTTCCGTTGACTAAACACACAACTCATACATGGTATAGCATGCTGCAGTATCCCGCATCTGGTATAGCATGCTGCAGTATCCCGCATCGTGGTCTGCCAGCGATAAGAGTATAACCAGCGGGTTGCCGAAGCTCGGGCTGCGATGGTGATACAACCTTGACAGGACTGTATGTCTACATTATGGCTGACCACAATACGCCGTCGAAATTCCACCAGACATCAAGGAAACAGGCGTCGCCTGCTTGTCAACAGAAGGCGCTTGTATCGCTGCTGGGGGCGCTACAGGTATGGCGTTCTTGCCTCTGCCATCCACATAGCAGCAAGCTCAGTCAGCAACTGTCCTTCCGCCAAAACAGTACTTAAACAGCAGTCCAGTCTGCTGGCAGTAGTGACAACCGAGGAGTCACCATCACAGCACTAATCATGGAGTTACATCCACGTAATACACACCTCAGCACCAGCCATAGAGGTTTACTGCAGCAGTCCGTCACAAACAGCTCGCAGTCGGAGCAGGAGCCCCCGTCACCCGGCGCTCTAGGGACGTGCCACGTTGGTTGAGTTCGAAATTGTTGCCTTGTAGATTAATTGTAATCATTGAGAGACGTCCACCCGGGTTTATATTAATTCCTAACGTTGCTGATGTATACCAGCGAGCTAGTCACAACAGGAGCTTTCAAGGGATCTTTGAATCCAAGTCTGAAAGTTTGTTATTTCTGTGTTATCAGACTTAATTAACTAGCGTCCATGAAGACACGGTAAATGCTTTCATCGCATATGTTGTTTGGAATAAAGTGTTTGTTTTATGCACCCTGGGAGTACATAATGCAATACATTTTATGTCTGAAAGCAGGTTTCTTTTATTCAGGATTCCAATACACCATGTTAATCCCAACTCTTTTGGCTACAAAACCCTGTCTTTCAACATAATCTCCGTTCAATGCGAGCCCTTAGGCCACCTTACCGGGAGGCCCTACATGCCCACAAGGTGCCAACCTACTGGTCTTGCTGCGTCAGTAATCTCCCCATCCTTCGTTGGGGAAAAAAGATGGGAGTCGGAAGGTGAGAGATGAGAGTGGATGAGAACACTCCAGTGAAGTTCTGTGAGCTGCTCTCGGGTGCACAGACTCTTGTGAGGCCTTGCGTTGTAGACATGTTCGTGATCCGACGAGCACCTCGAATTTAACCGACAGGAAGAAGATGCTGTGATATGCAAATGATTAGCTTTTCAGAGCATTCACACAAGTTTGGCGCCGGTGGCGACACTTACAGCGTGCTGACATCAGGAACGTTTCCAACAGATTTCTCATACACAAACAGCAGTTGACCGGCGTTGCCTGGTGAAACGTTGTTGTGATGCCTCGTGTAAGGAGGAGAAATGCGTATCATCACGTTTCCGTCTTTGATAAAGGCCGGATAGTAGCCTGTCGCGATTGCGGTTTATCGTATCGCGACACTGCTGCTCGCGTTGGTCGAGATGCAATGACTGTTAGCAGAATATGGAATCGGTTTGTTCAGGAGGGTAATACGGAACGCCGTGCTGGATCCCAACGGCCTCGTATCACTAGTAGTCGAGATGACAGGCATCTTATCCGCATGGCTGTAACGGATCGAGCAGCCACGTATCGATCCCTGAGTCAACAGATGGGGACGTTTGCAAGACAACAAACATCTGCACGAACAGTTCGACGACGTTTGCAGCGGCTTGGACTATCAGCTCGGAGACCATGGCTGCGGTTACCCCTGACGCTGCATCACAGACACGAGCGCCTGCGATGGTGTACTCAACGACTAACCTAGGTGCACGAATGCCAAAACGTCATCTTTTCGGATGAATCCAGGTTCTGTTTACAGCATCATGATGGTCGCATCCGTGTTTGGCGACATCGCGCTGAACGCACATTGCAAGCGTGTATTCGTCATCGCCATACTGGTGTATCACCCGGCGTGATGGTATGGGGTGCCATTGGTTACACGTCTCGCTCACCTCTTGTTCACATTGACGGCACTTTGAACAGTGGACTAACATTTCAGGTGTGTTACGACCCGTGGCTCTACCCTTCATTCGATCCCTGCGAAACCCTACATTTCAGCAGGATTATGCACGACCGCGTCTTGCAGGTCCTGTTCGGGCCTTTCTGGATACAGAAAATGTTCGACTGCTGCCCTGACCAGCACATTCTCCAGATCTCTCACCAACTGAAAACGTCTGGTCAATGGTGACCGAGCAACTGGTTCGTCACAATGCGCCAGTCACTACTCTTGATGAACTGTGGTATCGTGTTGAAGCTGCACGGGCAGCTCTATCTGTACACGCCATCCAAGCTCTGTTTGACTCAATGCCCAGGCGTATCAAGGCCGTTATTATGGCCAGAGGTGGGTGTTCTGGGTACTGGTTTCTCAGGATCTATGCATCCAAATTGCGTGAAAATGTAATCACATGTCAGTTCTAGTATAATACATTTGTCCAATGAATACCCGTTTATCATGTCTTCTTGGTGTAGCAATTTTAATGGCCAGTAGTGTATGTGCGGCCGGCCGGCACGCGGGTGATCGGACAGGTTTTTGCGACCTCGTTGCGGTGATGACAGACGCCTCACCCAATGATTCATTGTGCTTTTGTTCACTGGCAGTTCTCCGTAGACATTCTACAGCTGCCTATCAATTTTCGCGATGCTCTAGTTTTCCGCGGAAAAAAAAAAAAACACGCTCTGCTTGAAACGCACTTGCGTTACAAATGCTACTTTGAAGGCTACATATAGCGCCATCCACTTATCAGGACTTCATGAAACTGCAGGAGCTAAACTGGGAATGTTCCACGATGTCCTACGACAAATTCCGCATTTTAGGTCTCCTTTTCGGGAGAGGTGCCCAATGTTCGTTTCCACACTTCATGTCTGGTAGACTCACGAGTAAGACAGGCGAGCGCAGTGTGGCGCGCTTGGAGTTGCAGTATACTGTTACTGAAGAACAGCGTGGTAGTTGGTCGTAGTGACCTGCAGTGCGCGGGAGCTGCTATCGCGAGTCTGTGACTGTTGGTTCCAGCTCTGTGAAGGTCTCTCAATACGCGTGGGCATAGCCACACTGCGTGTCCAGCCACTGACAATGAAGCGATAACAGTTATCTACTCAGAGTCTACACTTAAGACATCAGCGACTGATTAAATCGGCTCTGCGTCGTGATTAATTTGTAAGTTACGCGTAGCAGACAAAGAGATATGCGCAGATCACAAATCATATTGCGTTATTATAAGAAACACAGGAGATGACAACCTACATTTGATGCTACCGCAATCATTCGTACACAGATCACTTACTGTTATTGGTTTATTTATTGCTTTATTAAACCCGTTCCCTTTTTAAGTAAAACAGCTTGCAATCTACACAGTGTCTGCAAAAATTTCTATTTTAGACACTCTATTTCTGCCTGCTGAATGATATTAATTGCTTCTGCCGCTTTTTCCTTTTTACTGAAGGCTTTAGGTTTGACTGTGTGTGTGTGTGTGTGTGTGTGTGTGAGTGAGTGTGTGTGTGTGTGTGTGTGTGAGAGAGAGAGAGAGAGAGAGAGAGAGAGAGAGCGTGAGTGAATGAGTATGCATGTTTAGTGGGCGTTCTTTACGTTTTTCTCTGCAGCTCACATTTTAACAATTTTACGATCTATATCCAATCTCGTCTCATCAAATTTTAGTAAGGACTTTAGAGATCTTGCAGCAGTGCACCCACACCACCATATCATCACCATACTATGGGCGTTATTTGAATTGCCTTCAAAGCAAGAAGTTACGCTCGAAGTATTTAACTCTACTCTCACGGGTCAGTCTAAGTACAACAGTCGATAGAAGTAAGTTACATGATATCTAATACAACTTACAGCAGGTATGTACGCAGTTGAGCCACTGATGTAGCAGAAGTAACCGAATATGTTCTGAAAAATTGGAGTGGTGAAATGCGCTTCGCAGAGTGGACCCTTGGTAAAGACTGTCAGCTGATTTCTGAAAAAAACCTTTTTGAAGTCAGCCTAGGGCCCCCACCACACTTAACTGACACTTATCAGAATGTTGTTGCAGGTGATAATTCACACGATCCTTTGTATGAACTTTGGGTCCCCCGATCTGGTGGTGATTTCATAGGGTCAGCTAAAAGATAAACTAGCAACAAAATAAAAAAGGAATTTTTGTGACGTCAAGATATCGAATTCTGCTCTTCATCCCACGACTGGTGGAGCTAGTGGAATCACATCAAGAATGCATCAGTTACTTTGGCCGTGTCGCAGTCGAACAGAGCGCTGTTCAGGCTTATCAATTTGTGTTCACGTAACTGTCGGTTTCATAGAGAATCATGTACTGGATAAGACCTCTTTCTGCTCATTTCACTCACTGACATTCAGAAAGCATGTATGGAAAGCGTTGCATACTAATGCAATAAACTATTGAGCCCAGACCAGGTTCTTGAAAGTGGTCTTACATGAAAACATACGCTATAACAGTCAACTTTCTGGTCCATCGACAGCTCTGAATGCATACGTTAACACACTCTCCACGCAATACATTAGTTTCAGTTCATATGTGTGGGTACCAGTCTAGTTACTATGGCACATATTCGATTAATGCCTGTCATAATTAGTTTCGTAAATAGGGAGTAAGTACAGCCGTCTTGAACCCGACGTTTGGTTTGACCACCGCTTTGCCTTACTAGGCATGTTCCTATTAGGGTTGGTATGCCTTTGCCTTCCTCTGAACTTATCTAGCCAGTTACGGGGGAACCAACGGTTTAACGTGTTGTCCGAACCACGGTGGCACTTGGCACTTTTCACAATAATAAATCGTTACCACAGGAAAAGGAAGCGACAACTGACAGAAATAATTCTAGGATCAATGGTTCAACCTCGGATCTTTAAATTTGTTCATTTCTCTTTAATCACAAACTTAACATCACATTAAAAGTCTGTCCTTAATTATCATACACTAATGAGCCAAAACACTACGAGCAGTGCTCACCAAGAAACTGTATGCCGTCTGGCGCGCCAAGGAAAGCATATCAGCGGGGCAGAAATGAAGGGGTAATCATTCTAGCTCCGATACAGGCCGCGAATGGGGAAATCCACTGACATAAGGGAATCCGACAAAGAGCGACCTGCTATGGATTGGCACTTGGGAACGAGAATCTCGGGAACGGCAAAGTCTGTCTCTGAATCGAATTGTTGGCCATTGTCAGAGATGATCGTCTGGAGCAGCCCTACAGCCGCAAAAACGGTGGGAATCTGCATAGCATCTTCCACCATGGTGGAATGCATGTGCAAGACATATCGATACTTGGCTAGTGCATCAACTCCTATCAAACACATGGGATTACAGAAGGGGTCCACAAAGTCGATGTGGATGCAGTGCCATGGCTGACAGTGTAGGCCATGGAGTAAAATTCGATGGTGGCGCCACCTGCTTCTCGGAGCACTATTTACACTCATGCATCACCTTCTTAATTTCTGAAGCAGTGTCAGGACAGTAGACGAAATGCTATGCCAGGATCTTCATGCAGGCCATGCTCCAGTGACCACACTGAAGAGAGCAAGTGCGCAAGGTCACTGGACTGGAGGGACGACGACGCTGAGGTTGTCTGAGGAGTGCCCTTAGACGACTGCCAGTCGATAACAGAGAAGGGAATAGTTGTGGACCGGACCAGACACTTCGGCGGGCAAATACTTGGGCTAACCATCGCACAGAAACTTGACCACCTCATGGAACACGGGTGGCCTGGGCTTTGCGATGGGCCGTTACTCGTGGTGGATTCACAGCTAGCTGCAAGTGATAATAGATCTGAAAACAGGAAACCTCAGCTTTGTGGAAGGCTGGATTGCGTCCCATCGGTAAATGTGGCAATGGGGCTGTTTTATTTATTTCAATTGCTTATCGGGTTATGTTACTTCGTACCTCCTGCATATATTCTTTGTTATTACGGTTTGATTCAATTCATGACATGATGGGCTGGTAATGTCTGTTGATATATTGTGAATCTGCCAGAAAATCACAAGACAATACGGAATTATTATGTATATGTCATCGTTGTCGTGGTCTTCAGTCCGATTACTAGTTTCATCTAGCTCTCCACACTAGTCTCTCCTGTGCAGCCCTCTTCATCTCTGCATAGCTATTATATCTTCTTGAACTTTATTACTGCAGCGAAGCCTTAAGCCGTCGGCACACAGACCGTGCGTCCGAACGTTGAGCGTCTGAGTTTCTGACGTCATAGCGTGGAACAGCACGTTCGGGAATCTTTCCGAATGTGCAGAGCAATATCTGGCATGTCAGATATTCTGAGCGTTCGTCTGAGCGTTGACCAATGAGATGGCACAACGCCACCTACGTCACACGCACGCTGTCTCGCTTCAGTACAGAGTTGTGAGGCGCCATATTGGCATTCAATTCAAGCCCATATATGCGGTACATATGCCGTTTCTGAGCACCATAAAATTGAGAATCACTGGAAAACCCGTTGTTAACTGTGTGATTCGTTCCAATAAAATAATGAGAAACATCATATTCGTGGCGAAAGAATTATTGTAACTTGGGTATTATGAGAGCATACCATTTGAAGGCAACGACACACTGAGGATCCACTCAAAACGCATTGTTCTTGTTACAATTTGTTATAATTAAATTTCAATTAGTAACATATCTACGATTAAAGTTTTCAGCAAGCGGTAACATAATATGATTAGACACCAGTAGTGTGATACTGAATTAGCGTAATGAGTTGCTTGTTGGGGCGGTAGTTCGTATCTTGACACTTCCAAATTTCTTTTTCTAACATTCGCGTTTTTATTAGGTTCTGATACTTTATTATTAGTTTAATTTAAGTATATGCTATAATATTTGATGTTATGTAAATATAAGTTCACCTTTTTTTGAGGGGCGACTGTTCGATTGGCTTAATCTACAGGACAGCATGTGCTACTTGTATAAAGATATTTTGCTCCTTTCTCTTTTACGCTTCGTAATTCACTTGTTGCAAAGATTCAGATACTGGGTAGGAACAGTGATCAAGTAAGGCTGACCTTTGGATTTTACTGAAATGTGGGAATGATGAAATAATGTTTACCTTATGCGGAGAAGTATTTCAAATTGTACTGCACTGTTTGTAATGGAACTTTTATAAGCCCGTGTCCTTATTGACTGGACATGATACTTTCCTTTTCGTGGACGATGGAGGAAATGTGCGTTTTAATAGAGCTAACGTGGGAATTTTACGCGCGCCCGTTGAGTAAACAGTGTAATTTACGAACAAGAAACATCCCTCAACTGCCGCTGGAGTACGTTGCGATCGCGTATACCACGTTGGGGCCCACGTACCGTAAGTACAAGTTGCATCGTTCCTGAGCGTTCAGCAGCACGTTGAACTTGGCACGCTCAACGTTAACGTTCGACAGCACGGTCCGTGTGCCGACAGCTTTAGTCTCACTCTACGATTATTACACCACACACTTCTTTTTATTTCCAAACAGATGACTCATTCTTGCTACGAGATGTGTGCTGTCAGCAGATCTCTTCTTTTAGCGAAATTGTCCCATGAATCTTTTTTCTCCAGTGCTATCCATCACTTTTTCGTTAGCTACCCAATCAACACATCTAGTCTTCTGTATGCCTCTGTAGCACCACATTTCAAAATCTTCTGTTGTTTCTTGACTGTTTATTGTCCACGTTTCACTTCCATACAAGACTACACTCCAGACATACACATCTGAAATGCTTCCTAACACATTTATATTCGATGTTAACAAATTTCTCTTTTTACAGAAACGCCATAATTTCATGTCATCTCTTCTTAGGCCTTTGTTTGTTATTTTGCTACTCAAATAGCAAAATTCATCTTTTGCTGTCTCTGAGAAAATTAACCGGCCGCGGTGACCGAGCGGATCTAGGCGCTTCATTGTGGAACCGCGTGACTGCTACGGTCGCAGGTTCGAATCCTGCATCGGGCATGGATGTGTGTGATGTCCTTAGGTTAGTTACGTTTAAGTAGTTCTAAGTTCTAGGGACTGATGGCCTCAGATGTTAAGTCCCATAGTGCTCAGAGCCATTTGAACCTTTTTTTTTTTTTTTTTTTTTTTGAGAAAATTACAGTGTAATGGAAAAACCGCAAAAATTTTATTTTTTCTCCCTTAACTTCAATTTGTATTCTAAATTTTTCCTTCGTTTTCTTTATTGCTTCCTCAGTGTACAAAATGAGTAACACCGACGATTGTCTACAGCCTCGACCTATTCCTTTCACAACTACTGCATCCCAAACATGACCTTCGACTATTATAATTGCAGTCTGGTTTCTATACAGGTTGTTGATAACCTCTCGCCTCCTGTATTTTACCCCTGTTACATTCAAAATTTCTAAGAAGTTGTTCCATTCTCTTGTTTACTGTCAGAAGCTTGCTCCAGATCAGCAGTGCGTCGCATGTTCCTGGATTTCTCCGGAACCCAAACTCATCTTTCCCATGGTCGTCTTCTGCTAGTCTTTCCATTCTACTGTAAATGATTAATGTCAATACTTTTTACTTTTCATATAAACCTAGATGTTTTTAACATTTTCAATGCGTGGTGTCGTGTTCATATTAAACTTCAGGAAGCCTTTCACGTGGGCTGATAGCAAGGATGGGACAAACTGGAGGAAATGATGTTAATTTTGTAGATGAGTTGATCAAAAAGAATTGGGACTTTTAATTGGGATGATGTACTTGACGAATCAGTGGTATTGACGAATGCTATAACATCAGCAATTCTGTCTTCCATTTACAGAATATTGGCGTTTACAGCGCTAAATTTTTCACTCCGTGATATGAAGAATGCTGACGAGCAATCATACATCTTGATAGGCCCCCAAAGTCTTATCTGCCAGTGGAAAATCCATTGAAACGCCTGGAATAATGCACCAAACACCAGGAAGATATAAAGGCAGTCTGGACCACTTGGGCAACGTGTTGTGGTAGCAATAGATGGATGCTGACATTTCATCACTCTGAACTTTGTTCAATCCATTCTATGGTATATCACAGTTGCTCTCACGGCTGGTGTGTGTTACGCGTTATCCCTTTTCTCCAACGAGCTAAACTCCTTCATAACTATGTGATCAAAAATATCCGGATCCCTGGCTGAAAATGACTTACAAGTTCGTGGCGCCCTCCAGCGGTGAAACTGGAATTCAATATGGTGTTGGCCCACCCTCAACCCTGATGAGTGCTTCCACTCTCTCAGGCATACGTTGAATCAGGTGCTGGAAGGTTTCTTGGGGAATGGCAGCCCATTCGTGACGGAGTGCTGCACTAAAGAGAGGTATAAATGTCAGTCGGTGAGGTCTGGCACGACGTCGGCGTTCCAAAACATCCCAAAACTGTTCTATAGGATTCAGCTCAGGACTCTGTGTGGGCCAGTCCATTACAGGGATGTTATTCGCCTAACCACTCCGCCACAGGCTGAGCATTATGAACAGGTGCTCTATCATGTTGAAAGATGCATTCGTCATCCCCGAATTCTTCAAAAGTGGGATGCAAGTAGGTGCTTAAAACATCAATGTAGGCCTGTGCGGTGATAGTTCCAAGCAAAACAACAAAGGGTGCAAGCCCTCTCCACGACCACACCATAACACCACCCCCTCCGAATTTTACTGTTGGCACTACACACGCGGGCAGATGACGTTCACCGAGGATTAGCCATACCCACACCCTGACATCGGATCGCCACATTGTGTAACGTGATTCGTTTTTCCACTGTTCCACTGTTTACGCTCCTTACACCAAGCGAGGCGTCGTTTGGCGTTTACCGGCGTGCTGTGTGGCTTATGAGCAACCGCTCGACCATGAAATCCAATTTTTCTCACCTCCTGCCTAACTGTCATAGTACTTGCAGTGGATCCTGATGCAGTTTGGAATTCCTATGTGATGGTCTTGATAGATGTCTGCCTATTACACATTACGACCCTCTTCTACTGTCGGCGGTCTCTGTCAGTCAACAGACGAGGATCGGCCTGTACGCTTTTGTCCTGTACGTGTCCCTTCACATTTCCACTTCACTATCACATCGGAAACAGTGGACCTAGGGATGTTTAGGAGTGTGGAAACCTCGCATACAAACGTATGACACAAGTGACACCCAATTACTTGACCACATTCGAAGTCAGTGAATTCTGCGAAACGCCCGAGTCTGCTCTCTCACGATGTCTAACGACTACTGAGGTCGCTGATATGGAGTACCTGGCAGTAGGTGGCAGCACAATGCACCGAATGTCAAAAACGTATGTTTTTGGAGGTGTCCGAATACTTTTGATCACATAATGTATATCCGTATAGACGTTCTGTTGAAAATATGTAAACAAAATAAAGATCAAAAGATTAGTTCTTAAGGACAGGTCAGCATGTAGATCATTAGGGATGGAGCTTAGGCAGGGATTGAGGAAGCATGCAGAAGGAAATCGACCTTGCTGTTTCACTGGAATCATTATGGCATTCGCCTGAAACTTTGAAACGTCCCCTTAGAAAAATTATTGAATTACTGTGCTGATAAATCTCTTACATTATTTGATTTTCAAACAGCTGAGCGAAACTGAACGTACTCAGACATTTCGCTCTTTACCTATTCTGATCAATACTAAACTGACATACAATATTTTTTAGCGCAACGCAATCTGACTTTCAATAATCTCTACAAAAGAATGGCCCTGACTAAGATTAACCTATACCTTTCACAAATCACTTACCTCACAAAAATCTTCGTTACTCCAACTACTGCAATACAGCGAGCGCTACCACTGCCAGCTAAATAAAAGATTCAAACTACTGAAGGCACTACCTACTGATAGGCATAGTTAGCAAATGAAAGATTTTGATAGAGAACAAACAATGTATTTACCTTAATAGTGTTCAAAAGTCATAATATATATATATATATATAGCAGTTCATGACATCCATTCTTACAAATGTACTGATTCTGATGTACACACGTCCAGATCATCCGCACTCAAAACTCCGCCATTTCTCTCCCCACATCCACCACTGCTGGCGGCTCACCTCCAACTGCGCAACGCTATGCACTGTTAACACCCAGCTGCCCAACACTACAATGGCAGACAACAATGCAAACTAGCCACAGACTGCACACAGCACAGCCAGTGATTTTCATACAGAGCGCTACGTGGCGTTACCAATAAGAAAACCTAAACAGCCTACTTACATAGCCCCCATGCTCCCCACAAAAAAATTTTACAAATTGTTTTGGGCAGTGGCCAATACAGATTTGAAAAAAATTTTCATAATTACAATAACAAAGAAATCATATACACACAGTTATTGATACAATGTTGGTCAAAAGCAAAAATTTTCTCACAGTCCATAAAGACAGTCCTGATCATTCATCACAGAAAAATTGCTGTGCTTTTCTCAAAGTCTGAGCAGTAAAAGAAATCGCACACACAAGTAGTGGATTTCCATGCACTCTTGAAGAAGTAGTGTTGTCCTTCCAACGGCAAGACAGTGCTGACTCTTGACATGCAGACAGGTAATAGGCCACAACAGAGCAAACCCACAGCAGAGTCAGTCGAAGTTTTGAGGAATATTGGTAGGTAGGTCATCACAGAACAGACCACTGCAGTCTTGTTAGAGATTACGGTATTGGTGGGCCACGAGAGGTGCAGACCCACTGCAGTCCTTGTAGAAATAATGGTAATGGTGGGCCATCAAAGATGCAGACACACTGTAGTCCTTGTAGAAATAATGGTACTGGTGGGCCATCAAAGATGCAAACCCAGTATAGTCCTTTTAGAGATAATGGTGCTGGTGGGATAGCTAGCAGCCATCTGTTGCGACTGTGCAGGTGCACAATCACCATCGAAGAGTCTTGCAGAGAATATAGCAAGTCCATAAACCACCACTTGTGCACTCACAAAGTTTCTGGAATCATCCTTAGAACCAGCAATGCTGTTAACCAGTCCCTTGCTGAATTATTAACACACGTGCAAACACTATCAGTCCCTACTTCTCACATATTGTCCATATACTATGACCAACAGAAACGTGCGCAGTGAAATGTAACTTAAAAGCTACTTAATTCGATGAACTGGTGTCAATTACAATTTTATAACATATGAATACAATAACAAAGGTACAAAATACATCATTAACGAACATAACAATACATATGACATTTTTAGTAATATGGGCTTTACAAAAGAATAGAAATAACATATACATCAGTGTCACAGGAATTATGACATAAGTACATACATGAAAGATCAGAATAACTTTTGAAACATCAACTTCACACATGAGCATTGAAACAGAACAGAATAAATAATGTCTAAACATCTTTACAACGAAAATAACATATTATCAGAAAAATTCTACAACATAACTCTTATTAACTAAACACATTAAGACAGGAAAAACACAAATTCACGTAGTGTAATAACACAAAAATACAGGACAGGGTTTGTTTTCAGTGTAACATTTGGTACTGCAGTATTTTGCAAACAAAACCTTTTTTTCCTTGGAGATCTCCCTTCGTTCATCATTATTCCCAAAAAGTCCTATCTATACCTGCTTTCTGTACTTTTTTCGTATAACTTCTCAATGCATTTCTTCCAATTCATCACAACTCATTCTCTTATATAATCTACCCCCTCTTAAGCTAACTTAAATCTACTGAGCTCAGATGCTAAACTAAGGGACGAGGCAATGCAGCAGCACAAAACAATTAACACAAACAGCAATGACAAAAAAATTCAAATTGGTGAAGCAAGCAGCATTATAGAAATTAGCAAAGCAATTGCAATATTACAACTAATATAAGGCAATGTGCAGCAAACAATAAAAATAAATCAGCACTAAAACTGGTTTAACAGAGTAATACAAAGTCAAATTCAGTAACATTATGCCTGGCAAAGAGCAGCAGCAAATGCAATAACTTATATCTAAACATGACATAGTTCAAGCAGAAAAAAATATTACACTAAAGACAACAATGAAGACAAGGGAAATGTATATTTACATCGTAATGTCTATGTAATTAAAGTGGTGCACCACAAAAAACTAATTCTACAAAAAATTACCAAGTACTTGAAAAGAAAATTATATATGCAGTTACTGTTATTAGTCCCTTCTTATTGTTCTTTCCATTCCAAGAGCTCCTTTTTCGAAGAATGTGGGTCATAAAATAATTATTTAATAGATCTGTTGACAGAAAGTGTTCACATTAGCAAATGCATTTAATTTTTATTTTGTAAAACCAATGCTGTAACACAGCTGGAAACTAGATACCAAATGAAATAACCAACTATGAAAAGCAAAGCATAGATATATCATTCAATAGTTATGTGACATTTCATAAGTTAGTAGAAATTCTCTCAACTCTCGTAGAAAGACGCTTGTCATAATCAGGTGTGCAGACGTATCTTTCCAAGTAATGAGCGTGTCGTATTTGCGATGCTTTCTCTAAAGGAATGTCAATGGCGAGGATAATGGCCTCTTTTTTCTCCACCTAATGGCTTTCTTTTGTCAGACGACTACCTCTCAGCTGGGCGCCAAAAACGCATTACGTCGCGGTCACTTACCTTTCTTACCGAAATATTTACGACACCAGTTTGCACTACTGTGACAGTCTCATATAAAAATTTCACAGTTCGAGAATTTGCGTTGCAAATCTGTAGAAACAAAATCCTATAAATATAACAGTGTCCAAAAAATATTCGTCGGCATTGTGATACATTCACGCATTTAGACACATTTCATAACTCTTAAAGTACGATTCTTGGTTTCCAACATACTTTTTCACAAGTCAGAGTCCCTAACCACTACTCATTATTCCTTACCTTATTACACATATACATATTCGTCGACACTTCTTCAATATTTCATCATAATAAATACGTAGCATAATCAAATTCCTCATATAGCATCAGCTTATTGATCATAAACATACCGCAACAGCGTAATACACATCGTCATCATAACATCATAAAACCTCAGCCAAATCTCAAAAAAGGCGTAGCTTTCTGCAATAATGTCAAAACCTAAAAAAAATTCTCTGCTCATTTCAATAGTGTCATCTACCTCAAACGTACTTTAAAAATCATGCTCCCTTACGAAATACATCATTCAAAAGTCTCATAGTATCACAATGGTTCCAAAAAAATATGAGCAGTTCACAAAGTACAGACAAAATACAATTTCATAAGTGTGAAGTTATCCAACTGTGTAATTACGTAAACATCCGTCACTGATGTAGTAAAAAAAATGTTTGTCTCTCTCAGTTAAATGATCAGCTAGCATGTAATTTAAGTGTTAGAGAAATATGGTACCGATGTGTAAAGTTGTAAAAGCAAATACCATAGTAGCTAGGGCTCCTTGTGCTTGCCAAACACATGGTATACAAAGTAAGCGTGTACCCCCCTGAGGATTAATGTAATTATACCCTCAGGTGTTACAGATTACAGCAATGGAATGAAATGTATCACGGAAAACCTTTGTATCATTGTACTTCAAATATCTTTAAAAATAAATGTTTTAAGTACAAAATTAATCACTCAAATATGTGTACTGTAGCGCTAAACTGTGCGTCTTGTAAGATAATCTCTGTGGAAGTGTCGTAGTTATCGTCCTCTGAAAGCTAAGTTTCGCAAAAGTCAATGTACTTACCTCATGATAAACAAAAGTGAAATGCTTTGCGTATAGATATCATAGTTATTATGTACATTACCGTGATCAAGAAAGTACTATACTGTAACATATTGTTGTGCTACGAAAAAGGCTGTCACATTGTAGCTATACCACAAAAGTTACTACTAAAACATGTTTTACTTTCCAGAATAATTCAGAAAAACTGCTGCAGATATGAAACAGAAACACCGCAAAAGCAACATTGTAAATCGTCACTCATTAGTAGCGTCGTGATAAAATCGTGTACCTGTCACATAAACTAACCACTGTGTCATCTGGTATCTCACCGAAAGTACTTTAAATCCAGAATGTATTTTCAAGTAAACCTAAATGTTGCATTAAAATCTCATTAGCAGTACTGGTAAATGTTCTAAGTATGTGAGCCCTATAGACGTTACGTAATCGTGCAACTAACAAGCAAGAATGTACACACACAATAACACTGTGTCGTCTGTTCACAATAATAATGCATTCGTAATTTCTGTTTAAATAAGTTCTCTTGGTTCATGACTGGATATTTAACTTCAAACATTGTTGCATGTTAACAGATTCTAAGTCTGACAAAGCATACTAGCAATTTAAAGTGAAAAGTTATATGGCAAAGACAAAGTTAAAAAACAGATTATCTTTCAATAAACGGTTTTACATGTGAAATGTGGTGTAAACCTTTACTCTTCCTAGTATGCAGAGCTCCAGCTTCAACGGAATTATCATGTGGGATATGGTACATCGGTAAAGAATGCTCAAATTTTTCTCAGGGTTAGCGTCTATGCTATTTTTCTCCGAGCCAGCCGGCGCACGTGGCTGCCTGCGGTGCGAGCCATTGTCTGGCTATCTCTTTGTTGGCGGGCGTCGTTATTGGGATTAGGAGACCTAACTTCTACAAATTCACCTTACCGAGAGGGCCCAGCCATGTTTGAATCCCGCCAGTTCTGATGCAATTCAGGTTTGTCGTTACGATTATATCGTTTGTCGTCATGTCGGTAGATTCAATAATTTCTTTCTTGTCGGTCACGTAGTGGAGAATTTCTCCCTGAATCGAAACTGCGCGCTGAACTGTTGTGTTTGAAGTTATTCTCTCTCCCTTGATAATAATTATTTTGGTTCCCATATTCTCTGTTTCTCTGGTTGCCTCTGTGATAGTCATTACTGCAGAGAGGTGATCATTCCATGTAATTATTACTACTCTGCCAAATGTTGCCATACGGGTGGTGTTTGTTTTGGTCACGATTTACGTTGTAAGAGTAGCCTTGTCATGTCCATTTATTATTTCTGTCATCGCGGAATTGTGACGGATGTGACCTGTAATTGTTGTGCTCCTGTTTTCGCGTTCCGCGATTGTCAGTGCCAATTTCCAATTCTTGTAACAATCCCTGAAAAGCTTCAAAGTCGTCTTTGCAACGTCCTGCCAAAATAATATGTCGTAAATGTTCAGGCAATTTGATTAAGCAAATGCAGATGAGTTCTGAGGGGCTGTATGGGTTTGACAGGTACTGATTCTTGTGCAACATGTCTTCAAAATATTTCACAAGACTGGAAAATTCAGATTGTTCGAAATGTTTCATCATTATGATGCTATGTTTTACTCGGTCATGTGTGGCTTGAGACCAATATGCTGAGAGGAAGGCATGGTAAAATTCTCCTTCACTGTGGCAATCGTGAATGACCGATCACATTCTTACAGCTGGTTCATTCTCTAAGTAGCCACACATAAATTCCAATCTCTGCTCTGATGACCAGTTGGGAGGAAAACAATGAGAGAATTGATGAAGCCACGCTTGTGGATGAATGTCGTTGCCGGAATTCTTAAATGTTTTGAATTTACGTGTAGTAATAAACAGCTTATACTCAAAATCATCATGTCGGCGAGTCGCATATCGGTCATTGTTACTTCGTTTCGGCGGTTCCATCTCAAAATTCGGTGTACCTTGCCAATTTATTTCATAATTTCTTAAGTGCCCTGTGTTATTATTTTGTGGCTGTTCTGTATTTCTATGTCCCTCT
Organism: Schistocerca nitens; assembly: GCF_023898315.1. Taxonomy (NCBI): domain Eukaryota; kingdom Metazoa; phylum Arthropoda; class Insecta; order Orthoptera; family Acrididae; genus Schistocerca; species Schistocerca nitens. The sequence continues at coordinate 296,869,138 of NC_064618.1, read as the reverse complement.
TCCCGAATTGGAGCGCGAGTGTCCTCCGAAATATGTAATTCTTGTATTACCTGTGTCAACTGATCTTGTACTTCCCGGATTTCTCTTTGGTGTTGCGTATTAATTTGATTCTGATTTTGTTTGAATTTCCTAATTTGTTCGTACTCTTCTGTGTCAGTGAAGGCTACATGTCTTGTGTCATTCAGATCATTATCCTCCTTTGTAGATAAGTTAGTGACCTGATCCGAAAGTTCGGCTACTTTCTCCGATAGTGAACTTATTTCCTCAGTGTGTTTTTCTGAACCAATTTTCAGAGTATCTACTGTATCCTTTAAGTTTTCTTGAGTTTTTGCAAGTTGCGTAACCAAATCGGTAGATGCAACTGAGTCAATTTTAGCTTGCAAGGTCTCATGATTTTGATGAACAATAGTTTGCAGTTCTTTTATGGCTGCTTCGTGATTCTGTAATGCATTTTCATGCCGCGAAAAAATAGGTTGAAAATGCTCACAAATCTGTGTTTTTACGTCATTAAAGACTTTTTGACATTTCGATTCGATTTTATGTAACTCAGTAGTGAAATCTTCACGTGTTTGTTCAAGTGTGGTGTCTAACATTTGAAGCTTTAGCTGTGTTTGTCTCTGATTTTGTTCCATTGTGTCTAACTGTTGCTGTGTTTGTCTCTGATTTTGATCCATTGTGTCTAACTTTTGAAGATTTTGTTCCATTGTGTCTAACTTTTGAAGCTTTTGCTGTGTTTGTCTCTGATTTTGTTCCATTGTGTCTAACTTTTGAAGCTTTTGTCCCATATGTTGCATTAATTGTAATAACAATGCACTGGTGTCTGAAACATGTTCCTCAGTGCTATTCGGCAATGCATTTGAACGGGCAATATTCGCAGTTTGAAAAGCAGAAAATGTGTCTTGACTTATTTGAGAAAACAGTGTGGACGAAAAACCTGAATCTACAGTATTTGCAAGATTGTGTCCTGTCATTTCGGATTCCTGAGGCGAACTGTTGCCGACCGATCGATCGATAATGCTTCCCTGTTCACGATTTGTTTCACTGTCGACGCCATTGTTTGCCGCCCGCTCCATTTCCCTATGCACAATTACCAAATTACTATGTTGAACATTAGTTAATTCATTAAACGGTGGCGCTAACACACTGCTTTCGTCTTCACTGTCATTTCTCAGTTTACTTTGGAGCCTAATATTACGTTTTTCACACGCCATTATTGTCACAATATTTCACACGACTACACAGAAAAGCACAATTTGAAGAGCAAAATAACAAAACACATTAACATAGCATTGAAAATAGTATCTAGTTAATTGCAAGCGCAGCTGCGCAATACTTGGTGCAGATCTACATGCATGCCACAACTGTGTACAACAATGAAAAACTACAACTACAAAAGAAATTCTCTCTATAATTAGGCGCTAGCAATAAACAAAAGCTACACTAATTACACAAACTACAAGAAAAAAATCAGAAGATTCCAGTGAGGTATCCTCGGCTAAGGGTCGACATATGAAACGTCCCCTTAGAAAAATTATTGAATACTGTGCTGATAAATCTCTTACATTATTTGATTTTCAAACAGCTGAGCAAAACTGAATGTACTCAGACATTTCGCTCTTTACCTATTCTGATCAATACTAAACTGACATACAATATTTTTTAGCGCAACGCAGTCTGACTTTCAATAATCCCTACAAAAGAATGGCCCTGACTAAGATTAACCTATACCTTTCACAAATCACTTACCTCACAAAAATCTTCGCTACTCGAACTACTGCAATACAGCGAGCGCCACTACTGCCAGCTAAATAAAAGATTCAAACTACTGAAGGCACTACCTACTGATAGGCATAGTTAGCAAATGAAAGATTTTGATAGAGAACAAACAATGTATTTACCTTAATAGTGTTCAAAAGTCATAATATATATATATATAGCAGTTCATGACATCCATTCTTACAAATGTACTGATTCTGATGTACACACGTCCAGATCATCCGCACTCAAAACTCCGCCATTTCTCTCCCCACATCCACCCCTGCTGGCGGCTCACCTCCAACTGCGCAACGCTATGCACTGTTAACACCCAGCTGCCCAACACTACAATGGCAGACAACAATGCAAACTAGCCACAGACTGCACACAGCACAGCCAGTGATTTTCATACAGAGCGCTACGTGGCGTTACCAATAAGAAAACCTAAACAGCCTACTTACAACTTCTTTTCTTCTTCTGTTTCTTTTGTCATTATGTAGTACCTGTACTAGATCTGTATGGTTATAATCGGATCTGGCCACCCCTTTACCCCCACAGGACGGAATTTATGTACCGCAACTGTCTGCATGTGGCGTTATAGATATGAAAGTGTGCGACCGTTTTCTAAACGTTTCCGAATCATGGAATTGAGGCGGGAGGTGGGTACCAGCCCCGTATTCACCTAGTGAGATGTGGGAAACCGCCTAAAAAACACATCTGAGCTGGCCAGCACACCAGCCCTCATCGTTAATCTTCTAGGTTGATTTGATCCGGGACCGGCGCGTCTGCTCTAATGAGAGACAGTCACCTTAAACGGTTCAGGAAAATAATAGAAACCAATGCGTCACTGTGCTCGTCGTGTAGATGGTGCGTGAAAAGTCAAAATTAGGTGCCAAGATAGGGCTCTAATCGCGACGCGTGCCTTTCACGGGAAATATTCTTCCCACTGAGCTATCCATCTCATGACATGGATGAAAGCTTCATCAAGATCAGTTCGGAGATGGCGATTCCACCTTTCAACACGATCGAGCACCTGTTCATAATGGACAGCCTTTCATCTCGCTACTACTTTCTCAAATATCATATGAGCTCCAAGTGAGTAGTATTCTGGGAGAATACAAGTAGTTGAATGTTTGAGCTAAACATAGCATTAGTGTTCCATGGGAACCTCGTCAGCAGAGACGAGCGCTATCAGTTACTTTGGACGTGGAATCTCGCGGTAGCAACTACACACCGCGAACGCGCCCAGCGTTGGACAGAATATGAGGCGAATGCAGACGAAGATTCGAATGCATCTCCTGCCCTGCCACTCACCTCCCTGGCGCCCTCCGACCATACAAGATGACAATTCCCGCCACACAGAAAAAGAAGTGGTGCCTGTCCATAGCCTATAAACAAAGAGAAATCTGTAATGTCTGACATTTCGCCAGACAATGATGAGTATGGTACCGTTTGAAACATCCTGTTATGTCAATACTGTCACTAGCTGGATACTGACGGCCTTTTCGTCAGCAGTATACAGCCCTAAAGGCTACACTCTCACGGACAGTCTTTCATTTCAGACTAGTTTTATATATAGATTTATTGTCTGACATCGCTCTGGATGTCTTGAGGTGGTAGTTGTTAACAAACATATTGTAGCACTATCAGGAACGCTTTAGTACACCAGAGATTTCTCGGTGATGTGTCACCCACGTGTGGAGAGGCTTCAGGGGTTGCACTGTCCAGTTCCCTACCAAGGAAAAGTACTCAGTCAATTGATGATAATATTTCCAATCACACATTCATAGCCGGCCGGGGTGGCCGAGCGGTTCTAGGCACTACAGTCTGGAACCGCGCGACCGCTACGGTCGCAGGCTCGAATCCTGCCTCGGGCATGGATGTGTGTGATGTCCTTAGGTTAGTTAGGTTTAAGTAGTTCTAAGTTATAGGGGACTGATGACCTTAGAAGTTAAGTCCCATAGTTCTCAGAGCCATTTGAACCATTTTGAACATATTCATAGTGAAGGCGAAATTACAGAATCAGTGACAGCAATCACGAGGCAGCTGCGTGAATATTTAACACGTTACAAAACTTAATATTCAAATTTCTATGAAAATATCAATATTTCTCAGTATTTTGAATCTGCTGACGTGTTGTATTGGTACATGACCATCAGATGGTAATTTTAATACCAGCCAAACGTATCATCTAAGAAAGTTAGAAATGTTGTAAATTGTTAAAGAATGGAATCCTTTCATTCAAATTAGATACACAAATATGATACTGTACAATGAGATCTTTTTTTCTCGGAAGTGAACACCTAATACAACTGCAGAATGATCAACCTAAGTACTAAGCAGTCTTTCCCAGCCACTCCAGCTAAATAGCTGCAGTAGCATCAGTGTCTCTCTGGTAGTGCTGACTACAAGAAATACCTTTTTTCGGTTGTAGGAACTTTACTGTGTCTCTTCCGAGACGTTAAACCAACAATACCACCTCTACGATCCCATTTGGACCCAAGTTTTTTGAAAGAGTCCTTTCTTACGCAGGTTCATGAAAAATGCTTTTGAATCATTATATAGTATTAGTGTGAGAGCTACCACGATCTTTGCTTAGCATGCACTGACCTCCATTACTTTGGAGTAAGTCATGTGTAGAATCACATACGTGGGAACCCTGTCGCACTTCAAGAGTGTGCTCACTTCTGCCTCTATCGCCGTAATTACGTGTGCACGCAGCTTGGTCTGCGGGCTGACTGCGCACCACTCGTCGACGGTGTTGTGGCTCAGAACAGCCGCACTTGCAGCCCTTTGTATACGAACCTCGTATCTGTCATAGTAAACGACAAGATCTCATATTTTTATCTTTACTCGATTTTCCGTATTAATTACACTACTGGCCATTAAAATTGCCACACCAAGAAGAAATGCAGATGACAAACGGGTATTCATTGGAAAAATATATTATACTAGAACTGACATGTGATTACATTTTCACGCAGTTTGGGTGCATAGATACTGAGAAATTAGTACCCAGAACAACCACCTCTGGCCGTAATAACGGCCTTGATACGCCTGGGCATTGAGTCAAACAGAGCTTGGATGGCGTGTACAGGTACAGCTGCCCATGCAGCTTCAACACGATACCACAGTTCATCAAGAGTAGTGACTGGCGTATTGTGACCAGCCAGTTGCTCGGTCACCATTGACCAGACGTTTTCAGTTGGTGAGAAATCTGGAGAATGTGCTGGCCAGGACAGCAGTCGAACATTTTCTGTATCCAGAAAGGCCCGTACAGGACCTGCAACATGCGGTCGTGCATTATCCTGCTGAAATGTAGGGTTTCGCAGGGGTCGAATGAAGAGTAGAGCCACGGGTCGTAACACATCTGAAATGTAACGTACACTGTTCAAAGTGCCGTCAATGCGAACAAGAGGTGAGCGAGACGTGTAATCAATGGCACCCCATACCATCACGCCGGGTGATACGCCAGTAAGGCGATGACGAATACACGCTTCCAATGTGCGTTCACCACGATGTGGCCAAACACGGATGAAACCATCATGATGCTGTAAACAGAACCTGGATTTATTCGAAAAAATGATGTTTTGCCATTCGTGCATCCAGGTTCGTCGTTGAGTACACCATCACAGGCGCTCCTGTGTGTGATGCAGCGTCAAGGGTAACCGCAGCCAGGGTCTCCGAGCTGATAGTCCATGCTGCTGCAAACGTCGTCGAACTGTCCGTGCAGATGGTTGTTGTCTAGCAAAGGTCCCCATCTGTTGACTCAGTGATCGAGACGTGGCTGCACTATCCGTTACAGCCATGCGGATAAGATGCCTGTCATCTCGACTGCTAGTGATACGAGGCCGTTGGGATCCAGCACAGCGTTCCGTGTTACCCTACTGAACCCACCGATTCCATATTCTGCTAACAATGCATGGGGGCTTAATTAAATAAAATGCAAATAGTTTTAGTTGCTGTATGTCCGGTTACGAAGTCTCGTAACCGGTTGGCCCTGACTAGTTTTAGTACGCAATCTGACTGCATAGAATAACACTAAAGAATGAAAGGAAATTTCCGTTAACACAATTGATTAATTAAGTCCCCAGCAACTATAAAAGCTATGAAACAACAAAGCACAAGTGCAACTGTTCTGTGTGTGGAAGTGTGATTCAACGTACACATCTGGCACGGTTCTTCCTCAATATGACAAGATATTTTAAACAGCATTTACAATGAAGTAATTAAAAAACCAGAAACACTATAATTGCACATAGAAACCAGAATTACACTCTAATACATGAACACAAGCCAGATGCTTTGTTGACTGAACCTGTGACCAAGAGGCATTGTTATTTAGGAAATTTTAAATAAAAGAATTTTTTGTTACCATCATATATATTGACGAAAAATACACTGAGATCATTACAACATCCCCAATCGAACAGCATCTGCTGTCTCGTCCAACAGAACAACTGCACACGACATGCCCTCAACTAGTACTACTATCGACATCCTCTCAACAAGCACTGCCCACAGCAACCTCTGAACTACTACTGCCCACGGCAACTTCTGAACTACTACTACCCCAGTGGAGGCGGCCCAATAATACTCTTTGGCGCAATCTCTGGCGCTGTGACTCAGTGTAGCCACCTTTCATAGGCCCCTCCTCCACGGGCTAGAATTTGATGGTATTTTGGCGAGCATTGGTGGTGAAAATACCACCAAATTCGTCCAAAAAAATACAGACAAAAATAAAAGATAATATTAATAAGTAAATACCATATAACTAAATAAATTTTGGCTTTGCACTGACCCTTCAATAACCTAATATATAAAATACAGTAAGGAATACAAATGCTTGCATACATGTGATTTTACATAATAGTTTACACAAGTATCATTCAATCAATGGCACCAGCAATGACAAATAGGTGTAGGTAAGAGCCTCATAACATTTCATAAACAGTAAATATACAAAAAACCAGTTTATACAAATATTCACATAAAATGTTTTCAATAGTTCAATAAACAGGTAGCACTTCTCAGAGTAGTTGACAGTTCCAACAGTGGCACCCAGCAATGTTGAACAGGTGCAGACACCAACAAGTGACATTATATCAGTAGAAGCAGTTCCATCAGCGGCACCCAGCAATGTTGACAGGTGCAGACAGCAACAAGTGACATCATTTCAGTAGAAGCAGTTCCATTAGTGACACCCAGCAATGTTGAACAGATGCAGACAGCAACAAGTAACATTATCTCAATAGAAGCAGTTCCATCAGTGGCACCCAGCAATGTTGAACAGGTGCAGACATCAACAAGTGACATCATTTCAGTAGAAGCAGTTCCATCAGTGGCATCCAGCGATGTTGAACAGGTGCAGACAGCAACAAGTGACATCATTTCAGTAGGAGCAATTCCACCAGTGGCACCCAGCAATGTTGAACAGGTACGGACACCAACAAGTGACATCATTTCAGTAGAAGCAGTTCCATCTGTGGCACCCAGTAATTTTGTGCAAGTAACAGTCCACAATATTCACTATTACTAATTAGACAGTTCATCAGAGTTCATTAGCACAAATTAAACATTTCCAAGTGGCTCCCACCAATGTTAATACGTGTAAGCATGAACAACCGTTTGAATGCACACGCAATTGCTTTTACAGCATTATCAACAATGCTCTTACACTAAACATACAAATTATAATAAACACACAAATGGTATCAGATAATTGTCATATTAACTATTACAAATACACAAATATCAGTAAACCTATAATATTTATGGGTGTCAGTGCAAGCCATAACAAACAAGTAAAATAATATTTAGGAGGTAGGTCGGTACCAATTATTTGGGATTAGGAAAGAAAAACACACAAAACACACTCACTCATCTTTCTAATTGAATAGTGTTAACTGTGTTAATGCAATTCTGTCAAAATTTTGATGTTCATATGTGTATCGAGTAGTAGTGGCAGCAGTGTATAACAGTCAATAATAGTTAGTCAACGTCATAGTCATCATGTCAAGACCAATGTTTGCCAAGCCAAATCAAATGTACGGTTGCTCAACAACTGTCAGTGTGCCAAGATATGCAAATACTTCCTCACTCACTCAAAAAAACAAAAAAAAAAACCCTGCTTATTGATTAAACGAAGTGTGTGTGTGGACAATCTTCCTTACAGTTGAGTGTTCTAGTCTGCCATCTTCATCCTCCTTGTTTCATATAAACCAACAAAAACAATATGCTCCTCACTTACTTTACCTCTTATCCACCAAAACTCCAATAATCATCAGCATCACATAATCTTAATACTTCAATAATACCTCTTTCGTCGATACATATGAACATTATCATCAATATCATTTACCTTACCTCTTGTCCACCAAAACTCCAATAATCATCAACTTCACACAATCTCAATACCTCAATAATACCTCTTCAATAAGTCGATACATATAAACCTTACCGCCAATATCATTTCACTTCCGTAACAACTCTTTCCTCTAGTCAGTCTCCTCGAACAAGTACAGATAAAATCCTAGTGCAAACTTCAATTTATCATCCCATGCAATCCGAAGACACAATGTCCACACACAACCTCTGTGTAATCCATCTGACCCAAATCTTCTACTCATTATGAATTATAAAATACATTTTGGTTATCTCGTCCATCATCAAATAAAATAAATGCATACATGACCTCTAACAGCCTTTAGTTTGAATAACTTTCAGTAAGTAAGTACGAGTACGGAGTGTGAATGATCGTAATATTTCACAGTGTGTACACCACTTCAAGAATCATGGCAAAACAGAAGCAAACATGTGGAGTATTTCTTGTGTCAAGTGTCACTTCCTATATCAATTGCTCATGAAGAATGCAGTGTAATAACTGTCAATGGTCTAAACCTAGTGTTGGTATGTCATGTCGTTAGCTTCCTTCCTATTAGCTTAAATTTATACAGCTTCCATAAAACCTCCAGCTCATGTGACTTCAATGAAGTTTCTTGTACCAATGTCGTTCGTAGAATTGTAGCAGTTCATTTTCTTATCTTAAAATATAAGGCACTGAGCGTAAGCAAAACATGCAATAGCGAGTAAATATACCAGTAGAGAACAGAACACGGCGCGGTATCCTTGTACTCTCTGCATGTTTACGTATAACTGTTAGTTTCTCAAAAGTATGTCATTCCACAAAAATTTTAACGTTCGATATATGATGTATTCCCTTAGAGCGCAGAGATTTAAGAGTTTCTACTTCGACAGTGTTATCATGAATAATTTTGCGAACTCTATATGGACCGTTATAAAGCAGAAAGAATTTGCGACACAAGCCTTTTCCTTTGTGAGACAAACGACGAGACTTAATTAACGCCTTTTGACCAACTGACAAAGTTTTTAAAGGACCAGGACGTTTAGCTGATTTCTCTCTTCTAGCAGTCGCAGATGCAATATTTTGAAGAGCCAGGTTCACAACTTCAGAATGCCACAGTTTTCGTGAAGGCGGAAAAGGAACGATTTCAGAAATGCGATTTGTCGGTGCTTTATTTTTTAATATCAATATAGGTGGTAAAGAAGTTGAATCATTATGGAGTTCATTCAGAATATTTTGAAAATATGAAGATACTGATCCCACGTTCTGTGATTCTGATGACAATAAAGTCGACACAATTTATTGATTTCCTTCATCTATCTCTCTGAAGCGTTAGATTGAGGGTGAAAAAGTGAAATGAAAATTGGTTTAATCTTACGACGCCGTAGAGCGTGAAGCCAAATTTTAGAGCGAAACTGTGATCCATTATCTGATATAACCTTACCAACATGACCCACTTATTTAAGAAAATGTTTGATGAAAGCATTAGATACTGAACGAGCTGTTGCTTTGCGTAAAGGTGTAAAACACACATATTTTGATGTCAATTCCACTGCTACCAAAATGTACGCAAAACCATTAGTAGAACGAACCACTGGACCGAACAAATCGACTGCAGCCATCTCCTTTAATTTCGCTGGAATGATAGGAAACAACGGTGCTCTGTGAGAAATAGTTGGCGGCTTAGCCTTTTGACATAATTTGAATTTGGCAAGAACAGATCAAATACGTTTTTTCATATTACTGAAGTAGCAATTTTCTCGTTATTTATGAAAGCATTTTCTGGGACCAAAGTGTGCATAACTGTAATGGTATACCAAATCAATTTATTAACCCACTCATCAGGAATGCAAGAGTTGTCGACCATTTTCGTTTAAAAAGAATATCATTGCGAACTAAATAATACCGTCTAATCTTTACGCTTTCCTTTCTCCTCCACTTCTCCTTAATGTCCTTCCAGATTGGATCCTTGTTTTGCTCCTTAGCGATGTCCTGGAGCGAAGACGAAATAAAATTTTCAAACGCAACACCTTGAATATACATCAAACAATAATTATTTTCTTTGCAGACCTCCTCAGCACTTTGTTTCAAACCCATAGGTGCACGTGATAAAGCATCTGCAATAATATTTGAAGAACCCTGTATGTAAACAATACTCAAATCAAATTCCTGTAGATACAGCGCCCATCGTGACAATCTTCCATGTGTTAATTTTGTTGACATAAGAAATTCCAGAGCTCGATGATCGGTATAAACCTTAGTATGTCTGCCATACAAAAGGATGCGAAATTTTGTGAAAGCCCAAACAACAGCCAAAGTTTCAAGTTCCGTAATCGAATAATTCTTTTCTGATTTAGAGAGAACACGACTTCCAAATGCAGTAGTTTTCTGTACTACAACGCCGTTTTCTTCTATCTCTTGAAATAAGCGTGCACCTAGGCCTTTGTATGATGAGTCCGTCGCCAAACCAAAATCTTTAGATAAATCCGGGTGTGAAAGAAGTGGAGCAGCAACTAAAGCATCACGAAATTGTTCAAATTCTGATTGAGCTTCCTCGTCCCAACACCAATTAGAATTCTTTCCAGATAGTTCACATAAACGAGGTGTGGCCAAATTGTCCAATCTAACAAAGCGTCTAAGAGAATTACACACACCAAGGAAACTCCGAACATCACGTTTTGTAGCAGGAACAGTATCTATAATTACGAATAGCGTCTAGTTTCTCTGGATCAGGAAGAATACCTTCTGTAGAAATAATATGACCAAGAAATTTAACCCGAGAACGACCAGATTCAGATTTTTCCAAGTTCACTGTAATGCCAACTCTTGCAAAAATACGTAATAATGAATCCAAAATTTTGTTATGCTCACTCCAAGAACGTTTAGCAAAAAGAATATCGTCAACATATGAAGTAATATTGTCACGAAGATAAACAGGTAAAATTTTGTTTAAACTACGAATGAATGCTGCTGAAGATACAGTCCAAACGGTAATTTCCGAAATTGGTAACAGTTACCAAAGGCTAAAAAGGCAGTGTATTTTCTACAATCAGGGTGGAGTTCTATTTGCCAAAAACTTGCGCGCATATCAATCGTGGATAAAACTTTAATTCCATGGAAATGTTGAAGAAGTTTATCTAAATTTTGTGGACGACCAGATTCAGGAATGATGATATTATTTATCTGTCTGGAATCCAGAACCAAACGAATTGACCCATCCTTTTTAAGAACGACGTGTAATTGGCTGGTATAAGGACTGACTGCTGGCTCAATAATGCCTTGATCTAACATGGATTGAAGTTCATTCTTAACCCTGTCTCTATAAGCCAAAGGAATAGCGTACGTTTTTCCTCGAAATGGGGTGTGTTCTTTTACTTTAAATAAATATTGTAAGCCTTGTATAGTTCCTGTGTGATGACTAAATACTGTAGCATGTGAAGTCAAAATTTGGTGCAGTTCTTCTCTTGCAACGTCATCTGGCACTTCAGCTTTATTAACCTTTTCATTAATTAATTCTTCGCTATTAATTATATCATTCATCACGTCTCTGTATCTATTGTCGTTGTCATGAATGAACACATTGCCGTCATAATGCTCAGCGAAAACATCAGAAGTAAGAAACCTTAAACATTTTGTGTTTGATTCAGATTTCGTTAACCACTCGAAAAATTTCAAACATCTCGGCATTCCGGCAACAGTCAAGTTCACACTTCCTTCCTTAAAGTTTAAAATTGCCTTATGTGTGTTAAGAAACTCCATACCTAATATAATTTGTGTACTGAGTAATGGAACAATAATAAAATTAGCAGAAAATTCATATCCTTGACAAATGAAATTTAAGTTGGTCTGTTGTTTGACTTCCACACTTTTTCCAGAAATAGCTCCTCGAATTGTAGTTTTAGAAACAGGTAACACAGGACAAACAATAGTTCCTACACATATACGAAAAACTGATTCACTAATAACATTCAATGGGCTCCCAGAATCTAAAACCGCAGTGAACTCATTCTTACCCACACATACTTCAATAACAGGATGTAAAAATGCGTCTACATTATTTTCTTTTTCGTCTAGCAAAATGTCTCTCATGTCTTCCAGGCGTACGTAATGTAAAGTCGTAGTGTCATTACTTCCTGAACCGTCTATATTGCTGCCAGAAGCCGAAGCTACAAGTGATTGTCGATTGTTTGCGTCACGTCTTTCATTATTCGCGTCAATTCGCGGATCAATTTCTACGATTTGCACTTGTCTCTCTGAATTTCTGTCACGCGGAGGATGCCAATTAGATCCCTCCTGTCTGTTACATGTAAATTCTTGGTTGTGTCTGTTATTAAAATTTCTGTTTTCCTGGCTATCTGCATGACTACTTCTTGTGTAATTTCGACTGTCACTTCTGAAATTACTGTTAGATCTACTACCCTGGTTATTTCTGTAGTAAGAATTTCTATTATTGTATGAATAATTTCTCTCTTGATGATACCGATTACCGTTTCCGTATGGTTGATCATTCCGGTAGGAGTTTCGGTTATTATAATTGTCTGTGTAATTTCTGTTAGAACGTCTGTTACTGTCATAAGGCTGGTATCTATTGTCCTGTCTATTTCGTCTGTCATTTTCAAAATTACCGCTATAGCGTCCGTTCCGATCACTATCCCTTTTCTCTGAAAATCTATTGTGATTACCGTTACTGAAAAAATTACAAGAAGTCCCGTCGTCGTTGTCACACTCAAGTTCTTGTAGCAGAGTCTTAAAAGTCTCAATGTCGTCTTTACATCTTCCGGCTAAAGCAATTTGTGTTATCGATTGTGTTATTAATTCAGTCGGCTATAAGGGTTGGAAAGGAACTGATTCTTTCGAATCATGTCTTCAAAGTATTCTGCTGGCGTGCGGAACTCAGATTGTTTAAAATTACGCTGCATAATAAGACTATGTTTGACTCTGTCTTGCGTGTTTTCGGACCAATATGCCGATAGAAATGCATGATAAAAATCGTTTAAATTATTATAATCTCTAATAAGTGCGCGCATCCGCGTCGCCGGTTCGTTTTCTAAATATCCACACATAAATTCCAGTTTGTGACTTAGTGGCCAATTTGGTGGAAGTGCGTACATAAATTGATCTAACCATGAACATGGATGTATGTCTTTCTTAGAATTGCGAAAGATCTTAAATTTCCGGACAGTTAAAAAGTGTTTATAGTCAAAGTTTTCGCCTCGTGGCGACAAGGACTTACCGCGTCTGTCCCATTCCAAATGTCGATTATTGTCAAGTTCGAGCCCCTGGCGCTCTCTTGTTGCTTCTCGTAAATGAAATACATTATTTTCTTCGAAACCCTCTGCTATCTGATTCTAAATTTCTTCTGCTGTCTTTTCCTACGATTTCGCTTTCAATTTGTTTGACATGCTTTCTTAACGCCTCAAATTCCCTTTTAACGCGTTCATTAAATTTTCCCTGATTTTCAGCATGTTTATTTATGTTCTGGTACTCTTCGGTTTCTGCAAATGGCGATGGAGCTGTATCATCTGAATCTCTGACCCCACTTAAACTAAGACTTGTCAATTTATCTGAAATCTCCTCACCTATTTGTTCTTTCTGTTTATTTACGTCTTCCGTAAGTGTCGCGACTCGGGTTTCAGTATTGACACATTTAGTAGTTAACTGTTCATATTGTTGTGTTAGGTTATTTATTCTGTCATTTGGTACGGATTCCTCGATTCTTTCAAATATTTCTTCCTTATTTTGTGCACGTTGTAAATTCAACTCTGAAAATTTTTGTACTATCACGCGATCTCTTTCTTCCTGTTCTGTATCCTGTTCCTTTTGTCTAATTTCTATTGAAATTAATCTATTATTGTGAGATTTCAGAATCGGTTGTACTTCTTCTCTAATTTCTCTCTTTAATTCATCTTTCATATTTTTAAAACATGTCCCTATTCGTGAGTCTAACCGTGTTTCCGTTGTTCCCATATCAGTTTCTAACCGTGTTGCCAAAGTTCCCATCTCTGTTTTTAATTCAGATCGTAACTGTGATCCCACTGTTTTTAATTCAGATCCCAAAATTAATATTGCACTCATCAACTGCTCCATATTAACTGGACGAAATTCTTTTCACCCCTAACATTTCCCGCAAAACCAACTTCTTTCGTCAAAGCTGTAAAGCTCTCTGTGTTCGCTACTATTCCAGAATCTTCTGTCGTTAATCTCGTATTCTGAAAATTTTTTGATTGCGAAAAATTTTGAACTGGTTCCGGACTATTTTCCCGACTTATTGAATTGTTTTCAACTTCATTATTCATCATACTGTTCTGCTGTGTTGGCGAGTTCGCCATGTTAACAATTTCGTCATTCTGACTATCCATCATTTTTGCCTTTTTCATCGATCGCGTAATCATTTACAAAACACACGAAACACGTCACTATACGAAAATTGCACATAATATAACACTTTTTCACGACCAGTACCATCCACACGAAATGCTTCCCGACAAACACGATTAACGAACAATTAAAACCTTCACAATTGCACAAAATTGTCAAACCCGTATACGACTCATCAAAAATTAAATTCTACAAAAATACCATTAGAAGAATAACAAGACAACTACAAATGTTCAATTACAAAATCTATACGTGCAATATAGACAACAATTACTAAACTACAAACTACTACAACAATACTACTGTCTGCTATTTTTATTATCAGAAGGGACGATCCGAAGCAGCGGTCGCCACGTGCATGGGGGCTTAACTAAATAAAATGCAAATAGTTTTAGTAGCTGTATGTCCGGTTACGAAGTCTCGTAACCAGTTTGCCCTGACTAGTATTAGTACGCAATCTGACAGCATAGAATAACACTAAAGAATGAAAGGAAATTTCCGTTAACATAATTGATTAATTAAGTCCCCAGCAACTATAAAAGCTACGAAACAACAAAGCACAAGTGCAACTGTTCTGTGTGTGGAAGTGTGATTCAACGTACACATCTGGCACGGTTCTTCCTCAATACGACAAGATATTTTAAACAGCATTTACAATGAAGTAATTAAAAAACCAGAAACACTATAATTGCACATAGAAACCAGAATTACAGTCTAATACATGAACACAAGCCAGATGCTTTGTTGACTGAACCTGTGACCAAGAGACATTGTTATTTAGGAAATTTTAAATAAAAAAATTTTTTGTTACCTTCATATATATTGACGAAAAATACACTGAGATCATTACAACATACCCAATCGAACAGCATCTGCTATCTTGTCCAACAGAACAACTGCACTCGACATGCCCTCAACTAGTACTACTATCGACATCCTCTCAACAAGCACTACCCACAGCAACCTCTGAACTACTACTGCCCCAGTGGAGGCGGCACAATAATACTCTTTGGCGCAATCTCTGGCGCTGTGACTCAGTGTAGCCACCTTACAACAGTCATTGGATCTCGACCAACGCGAGCAGCAATGTCGCGATACGATATACTGCAATCGCGATAGGCTACAATCCGACCTTTATGAAAGTCGGAAATGTGATGGTAAGGCTACAATCCGACCTTTATCAAAGTCGGAAACGTGATGGTACGCACTTCTCCTCCTTACACGAGTCATCACAACAACGTTTCACCAGGAAACGCCGGTCAACTGCTGTTTGTGTATGAGAAATCTGTTGGAAACGTTCCTCATGTCAGCACGTTGTAGGTGTCGCCAACCTTGTGTGAATGCTCTGAAAAGCTAATCATTTGCATATCACAGCATCTTCTTCCTGTCGGTTAAATTTCGCGTCTGTATCACGTCATCTTCGTGGTGTAGCAATTTTAATGGCCTGTAGTATAGTTAGGGTTCTCTTGAGGTTGGATGAACACTGAGCCCTTGTTTTTCTCTTGTACCTTCTAGTTCCTGTGGAAGAATGGCTACATGACAAGAAACCGTTATTTGTATCTAGGTGTCGTCCAGTACCGAGAAAGGTTACCTTGCATCCTATTGCATTTTAAACGCTCAGTTCTATTCATTTCGGCGTTTATGTCCGATGTCCAACATTCGCCTTTCTTACTACTCACCTTACGCGATCGTTCCATTTCATATGGCTTTGCAGCGTTACGCCTAAATATTTAATCGACGTGACAGTGTCGAGCGGCACACCACTTATAATGCATCCCAACTTTACAACATTGATCTTCAGCTCATTTAGGTCAACTTACATTTTTTCTACGTCAATCTGCCATGCATCTCACCATGCATAAATTATGTCTGAATCATACTGTAGCCTACCAAAGTCACTCAACAATGACACCTTCCCAAACACTACAGTGACATCAGCAAACAGTCGCTGATGTCTGCCCCAGGTAGTTGAGTGGTGCCGGCACGGTTGCTCAGCGTGTTCGGTCAGAGGGTTAGCTACCCTCTGTCATAAAGAAAGAAAACTGAGTGAACGGATCAACGTACTACCAGAACGGGTGTCATCGGACGTCCGCCCAGAACAAATTCAACGAACAATGTAGAACAAAGTGAGATCAACAAAAAAAGTGATCAGCGCGACAGAATGTCATTCCTAAAGGCCTGAGTTCGATTCCCAGCTGGGTCGGAGAATTTCTCCGCTCAGGGACTGAATGTTGTGTTGTCCTTATCATCATCATTTCATCCCCATCGACACGCAAGTCACCGAAGTGGCGTCACATCGAAAGACTTCCACCCGGCGAACGGTCTACGCGACGGGAGGCCCTACTCACACGACATTTACGTTTTAATCTCTGATTCCTGCTCACTCTATCTGTAGGATCATTAATGTACACTGCGCAACAGAATTAAAGAATCACTTTTGTAGAACTCCGTAATTCCCACCCATTGCGACGCTTAGTTTAAAATCTGGCCCACACGTGCGTGAAACCTTGCTCTGTAATGAAGTACCGTGGAGCTCTACGACTTCACATTCGGGCTCGAGAAAGCTTCAGACAGCAAGATGTCGACACATGCGAAAAGAACGCCACAGTTCAGAATTTCGTGTGACGTGTAAAGTGGGTTAATGATGTCATATTCGCACCAAACTTCAAATTCTGCCCAACGCCACCATGGACGTTGAGACAGGGCTAGTCACTCTCTCAGTAATTTTCATATTCGAGGCTACTCTTTAATGTTGATTTTGCACCCAAGACATCATTTTTGTGAGACGACAGGAAGTTATTAACATGAGTAGGCACTGAAGGGAGCATGTACGTTGTTAATGCATGTGGGATCTTCATGGTGGCTCTCCTTCGAATAGTATTTTCTCGAGTTGAGAACAAGCAGGCAGTTGTGTCCTTTAACATTTAACAGTAAATACTGCAGTGGACCTTTGGGACTTGGAAGCCATGTGCAGCTATTACGGAAAGGAACATTTTGAAACACTTGTCGGAGACGGAACACTGGTCCCAAGAATTTTTGGCATCAGTGTGCGGACAATGCTTTCGGCTGAAGAGACGAAAAAACTGCCTACCAGGATGTTAGGCGCCTCCAGACATGGCAGGCGTTTCGACAGTGTCTTGCGAGTTTCCATGTTCACCATGAACCAGAGGCATCAGGTGGTATTGTCCCGCTGCCTGTTGAGGTTTTTCGGAAGACTCAGGCCTTCAAAAGAATTTTAGAATGGAACACAATATTTATAGCGGCTCTGAAATGGTCTATGTTGGGACACAAAAGCACTTCTCCTAGTTTAGTCGAGTCTCCTGGTCAGACCCGCTCTAATGTTCGGCCCATCCAGATAATGACATCTGCGATAAATGTGTTGTTCACTTTGATGCTAAATGGAAACTCAAAACACGGTGCCTAAAGTGGTCATGGGAAAAAACAAGTCGGGAGCACTATGTTTTCGCCTCTCTGTGCGGGAATTTACATGGATTGGCTGCTTCTCCAGAAAAGAGAAGAATATTGTTAACTCTGATTAGGATTAGCCAATGGGTAGAGCAGATGAGTTGGAGTGGAAGCATGGAGCTTATGGCGTATTGTGATTGACACAAAACCATTGTGGGGGCAGTTGCGTGCATATTTTTGTTGAGTCTACCTAGGTTTGATGGAAAGTGAGGAGCAGAGCTACCTGGCCATCTGATTCAGACTCCATTTTGGAGAGGCCCTCGTCTTGACTAGTTATGAGTGGGTAGGACTTGGGACACTCGTCCTGAGTGTGGTTTTGCACTGGCATTGGTCATTACTTAGGAGCGTGTGATGAGGACTTAGCTGTACCAACAGTTTAAACCTTAGTCATCTCGGACAACTCGCTGTGGCGATGGCAATTGTTTGTGTTAGGTCTGCCACCTTGAGGTTTGATCTCCTTGTGCACACTGCCGTACGAGTGATTCAAATTGGTCCATGGTATGTCCGGCGAATGGGAGTGTCACATGCTGGAATCTGCCGAGGTTTCAGAGCTCCATTAGAGAGTAACTGCGATCTGTCTAATAGATCGCTAGCCTCGACTTTGCATTTTTCGTGCCCATGATAACGAATTACATGCGCCGCACATAGTTGCTCTGCAGACGCTTCCACCATGGCTGTCATCTGAGACAGTGTTACACATCAAGAAAGGAGTATAGTATTGCTGCTCCGGCTTGTTAACAGCAAACAGAATCACAGTGTCACCACTTGTTCTCAGCTGCACCAGCGTGGTACAACTTCTGCGTAGAACAAGACCACCAAAGTCTATTCAGTGTTAAATAATTTCAAACTGATTTATCCATGTTTTGAGTACAAATAGTTTAAGCAGACAAACCTTAGTCTTTTCCATCCAATCGCCACCCAGTGGAGTGTTAACTATTTGTTGCATCTACTTGTGTCGCCAACAGCTGATAATTTATTTTTCGTCACGCTAAACTTGTATTATTTGTCCTATTTTTTGATTATTAAACTTTGTCATAATTTTGTATAAAAGAGAATCCCGTGTTGATATATTAATCACCCATCAATAACGGACTACAATGATGACAGGGCTACTGTAACATTAAATTATTTCAGCATTCAAATTCAAGTAGATGCTGATATAAGTGTTAACCTCTAATGCAGGCTAACAACAACAACCACTGTCAAAGGCCAAAGTTCACAAGTGGAAGGATTACTACACTACTGGCCATTAAAATTGCTACACCAAGAAGAATGCAGATGATAAACGGGTATCCATTGGACAAATACATTATACTAGAACTGACATGTGATTACATTTTTACGCAATTTGGGTGCACAGATTGTGAGAAATCAGTACCGCTGGCCGCGGTGGCCGAGCGGTTCTAGGCGCTTCAGTCCGGAACCGCGCGACTTCTACGGTCGCAGAATCGAATCCTGCCTCGGGCATGGATGTGTGTGATGTCCTTACGTTAGTTAGGTTTAAGTAGCTCTAAGTTCTAGGGGACTGATGACATCAGATGTTAAGTCCCATAGTGCTCAGAGCCATTTGAACGAAATCAGTAACCAGAACAACCACCTCTGGCCGTAATAACGGCCTTGATACGCCTCGGCATTGAGTCAAACAGACCTTGGATAGCGTGTACAAGTACAGCTGCCCATGCAGCTTCAACGCGATACCACAGTTCATCAAGAGTAGTGACTGGCGTATTGTGACGAGCCAGTTGCTGGGCCACCATTGACCAGACGTTTTCAATTGGTGAGAGATATGGAGAATGTGCTGGCCAGGGCAGCAGTCGAACATTTTCTGTATCCAGAAAGGTCCGTACAGGACCTGCAACATGCGGTCGTGCATTATCCTGCTGAAATGTAGGGTTTCGCAGGGATCGAATGAAGGGTAGAGCCACGGGTCGTAATACATCTGAAATGTAACGTCCACTGTTCAAAGTGCCGTCAATGCCAACAAGAGGTGACCGAGACGTGTAACCAATCGCACCCCATACCATCACGCCGGGTGATGACGAATACACGCTTCCAATGTGCGTTCACCGCGATGTCGCCAAACACGGATGCGACCATCATGATGCTGTAAACAGAACCTGGATTCATCCGAAAAAATGACGTTTTGCCATTCGTGCATCCAGGTTCGTCGTTGAGTACACCATCGCAGGCGCTCCTGTGATACAGCGTCAAGGGTAACTGCAGCAATGGTCTCCGAGCTGACAGTCCATGCTGCTGCAAAAGTCGTCGAACTGTTCGTGCAGAAGGTTGTTGTCTTGCAAACGTCCCCATCTGCTGACTAAGTGATCGAGACGTGGCTGCACTATCCGTTACAGCCATGCGGATAATATGCCTGTCATCTCGACTGCTAGTGATACGAGGCCGTTGGGATCCAGCACGGCGTTCCGTATTACCCTCCTGAACCCACCGATTTCATATTCTGCTAACAATCATTGGATCTCGACTAACACGAGCAGCAGTGTCGCCATACGATAAACCGCAATCGCGATAGAGATTCAATCCGACCTTTATCAAAGTCGGAAACGTAATGGTACGCATTTCTCCTCCTTACACGAGGCAACATAACAAAGTTTCATCAGGCAACGTCGGTCAACTGCTGTTTGTGTATGAGAAGTCGGTTGGAAACTTTCCTCATGTCAGCACGTTGTAGGTGTCGCCACCGGCGCCAACCTTGTGTGAATGTTCTGAAAAGCTAATCATTTGCATATCACAGCCACTTCTTCCTGTCGGTTAAATTTCGTGTCTGTAGCACGTCATCTTCGTGTTGTAGCAATTTTAATAGCCAGCGGAGTAGTTAAAATGCTTGCTGATAGGGTGTAAACCCATAGTCACCTGTAGTCTTTGAAACCATACCGCAAGTGTAATCTTGCAATGTGTCACACTATAAGAAGGTCGCCACAGCTCCCCTTACCGAAAGTTCACCCCTTTTCTTCAGTGAAGGCTAGAACCACGACGCACAGCATTGAAATCACACCGTTTTATTGTGAGTAGCCGTGGTAAACATTCCTGACAGCGTTGCTCAGAATCGGCACGAAGAAGCCTCAGGGGATGGCATAAAGGACGTCGATGCAAACATCCCTTTCCGTGGGGCGTTGACGCCCATACATTTCGCTGTCGCAGTGCGATCAGCAACAGGAAGACGTTCTTCACAACCGTTGACTCTGCTGAGACCCTCAGGCATTTCAAACCATCTCTAACGACACTATGGGCCTGCATCACCATTAAATCTGATCTGACCGCTTTTGAGCGCAACACGACTGCAGGTTTTGTTCAAGTATGTAGGTTGGAATCACCAGGTACTGTTCAACACCATTCACCGAAATTTGAACTGGATACCAAGCAGCAAACGGTACCTGTGCTCTTTTATCCCTCCTATTTCTCGTTGTCCTGTGGTGTGATGATGTGGAGGGATGCGACGTGAAAACCTGCGCGAATAAAACGGCAAAGGGACCTTGTAAGACCCACCAGTTTGGCAAAACCCTCAGTGCCTCCCACTCGGTTTTGATGAGCAGCTTGGAAACGTACCTGTACAGCCAAAACCCGTTACGACAGTACCAGACGCCTTCAGTCAGGCTACGCTGCTGTTCTTTCACTGCTACACTGCTGCTCTAGCACCCGATAGTAGTCCATTCAGGTTGCCTGTCGGCGAGCGCCTAGACCTCCGTCACGAGTTGTCTGTACAGGTACATCTTTAAAATTCTCAACAAAGGTGGGCTGATGCCACTGCCGGCTCTACAAAACTGCGCAGTCTTAGAGGGTTCCTTTGCCGTTTTACTCACACGTATGTCAATATTGTATCAGCCCAAGAAAACACCACGAGAAGACACAAAGTTGGAGTGCTGAAAACACACTGAGCTGCTTTGGAGCACGTTACAACTGTAAGTAAGCTGTTTAGGTTTTTATGTTGGTAACTTCACCTAGCGCTCTGTATGAAAATCACTGGCTGTGCTGTGTGCAGTCTGTGGCTGGTTTACATTGTTGAAATTTGCTATTGTAGTGTTGGGCAGTTGGATGTGAACAGCGCATAGCGTTGCGCAGCTGGGGGTGAGCCGCCAGCAGTGGTGGATGTGGGGAGAGAGATGGCGGAGTTTTGAGATCGGATGATCTGGACGTGTGTCCATCAGACACAGTAAATTTGTAAGACTGGATGTCATGAACTGATATATAATGACTTTTGAACACTATTAAGGTAAATGCATTGTTTGTTCTCTACCACAATCTTTCATTTGCTAACTATGCCTATCAGTAGTTAGTGCCTTCAGTAGATAGAATCTCTTATTTAGCTGACAGTATTGGCGCTCGCTGTATTGCAGTAGTCCGAGTAACGAAGATATTTGTGAGGTAAGTGAGTCATGAAAGGTATAGGTTATTGTTAGTCAGGGCCATTCTTTTGTAGGGATTATTAAAAGTCAGATTGCGTTGCGCTAAAAATATTGTGTCTCAGTTGAGTGATGATCAGAATAAGTAAAGAGAGAAATGTCTGAGTACGTTCAGTTTTGCTCAGCTATTTGAAAAATAACGTAAGGGGTTTACCAGCACAATCATTCAGAAATTTTTCTAAGGGGACGTTTCACAATCTCGTCGAATGGTTCTGAACGGTCCCTAGTGTTTCCAACCTGCACAAGAGCAGAAACTGCCCTCCAAAGGAATCAGATCACGTTTAATGGGGATTCAGCCCCAGAATGTCCTCAGAGATGGGTTTGAAACCTCCCCCCCCCCACCCCCCCACCCCCACCCCAAGGGTGTCAGCACTGTGTCAAAATTTTTTGTGAACAACGTCTTCCTGTTGCTCATCACGCTACGAACTGTAGTTTCCGACCGCGAAATGTGTGGGAATCAATTCCCCAGGGAAGGAGGTGGTTTCATTGACGCGTGTTATCCCTGCGGCCTTTCCGTGGCGACTCTGAGCGACCTTGTATCTGGAATGTTTTCCGCGGCCACTCAAACGAAAAACACGTGATTTCAAGGCTGGGAGTCGCGGTTTGGATCTCTATCAGAAACGCGACAAAAGAAGGGGTGAAATTTCGGTATGAGGGGCTGTGACGACCTTGCTATCCTTTTACACGTCCACAGTGGCGTTGGACAGAAATTTGGTGAAGTTTGGTGCCAATGTGACATATTTAATCTGCTTTACACGTCACATGAACTTCTGAGCTATGGCCTTCTTTTTCGCAAGTGCCGACACCCTTCTGTTTAAAGCGACGTCGAGCCTGAGAGTAACGTCGCAGGGCGCCCTGGTACTGCATCACCACAGAGGAAGTGTGTACACACGTTTGAGCCAAATTTCAAACTTAATGGGTGGAAACTACAGGGTTTCGAAAATGTGTCCCTTTAATTCTATTGCGCAGTGTATATAGAGAACAACAAGTGTTCCATCACAGTACCCTGGAGTACACCTGGCGACTCCCCTGTCCCTTGTTCCTGAACACTCGCCATACAGGACAGCTTTCTGGGTTCTGTTACTGAAGAATTCTTCGAGCCGTACAGATATCTGAGAACCTGCTCTGTATGCTTGGACGTTCATTAACGATCTCCATTTTCTCGTATCTGAACAAGAAGTCCGATAACGGTTGGAACAGTTGCGACAGATTGCACAACAGTTTAGATGAAGATTAGCTTGAAAGATAGTAGGTGCATTAAGTAGCTATTGTGTTATCTCGTCCAGCTGCTAAGATAATAGTGTGTGGTGAAGGGACGGAAGTGTAATGAGATCACGTTCCCGAAAATGACATAACTAAAAAAGAAATGTTTCATCACCTCCTGATCTGAATCCAGTTCAACTACATAAATGCTTTTTGATTACACAATATGTTTCAGCTTATAAAAAGTAAAAATAATCCTTCTAATTAGTATTAGCCACCTACTTGAAATGAATGCAATGAGTGCCACTTAAATGCTAATTATGTACAACAGTGATTGACCAAATTACAGAAATAATGACATAGCGCTTTGGTGAACAATGAAACATAAACATTATGTACACGAATGCGATTGCCAAAATTCACCGAAAAGACAAGTTAACTACAATGAAGTAAATTCTTCACGATGTCACTATTACTGTTTGCCAACCCTGCTGGAATGAATCTTCTACAGATAAGTCTCAGTTCAGAATTTTTACGGCAAAATTCAAGATAAAAATAAAAATTTGACAGCTTTCGTTCATTATCCAGTGGAGGTTGATTTCCGTCTTTAATCTTTCTATACGGATTTTGTCTCATCTTATCTCATCCGCATCCGTATAGTCCTTGTCATAAAATGTACAATGATACATTAGATATATGACAAATATGTGCTCATGTGCAATTCAAGAAACTAAATACTGTCCTATTATTTCTTATGTATTTCACAAACAGCTACAATAACTATCACTTAGGTCGCCAGTTATGTTCTCCTTTTTCCTAATTATAAGTCTTTCGTATGAACTGATCCTAATATTTATTACTTTATTTTTACCATGTCAATTATATAGCTGTGTACCATGTCACATCTCATTTGGGACTTCTGAGTACCATAACAAAACTGCTTCGTTTGGCCTCTGTTAACATGGTTCAGGCAACATAAAGTTCGTTTGGATTAATAACAAACATAATAGCTTTCCGAATAACATTAGTATTTTTATTTTCCTTTGTTCGTAAAATGATTCCGAAAACCCCCCCGCGTTTCAATACATTTATTTTGTAGTGATATTAAATACGCCGCAGCTTTCGTGTCCATTCTTGTAATGCTATATATTTGACAACAGTGAACGAAAACTAACGTCCCTGGCATCGATATCATGTTGGAAACGAAGGAGACAAAAGAATGCACAGCAACTAAGATTTGTTTCTATGTTGGAGACGTAAAATAAAGAGATACGAGGGTGTGCTGGAAAGCAATGCCTCCGAATTTTTTATGTGAAAACTATTAAAGAAGAAAATAAACAAACGTTATTAACATTCTGCATCGTTATTCTTCAAGTTAACATATTTTTTTCTCAACATAGTGTTCCTGGCAACGACCACATTTCTCTCACCAAGAGACTAGTTTGTTGATTCCGTCACTAGAATATTACACTTCGTTGACGGAGCCACAACCTCACCTCCGCTTGTAAATCTTTATCACCATCCACATGAAGTTCTCTAAAGTGTTCTTTAGGGTTTGGAAACTGATGAAAATCGAATGAAGTCGGGGCTGCATGGGGGATGATCGATGACAATGAACCCAAGGCGCCAGATTACTGATATGTTGCAGCACTCGTGTGTGCCTTGGGATTCTCATGCTGAAGGTAATGGTGGTCCATGTGTAGAAGAACTCTTTAAATTCCTGCCAAGGCTTAATTTCGACCGGAACTCGCCGGAACGGCGTTCCGGAACCTCTCAGGGAATTTTGTTTTACCACTCCAGGAAACATGAAGTCATAATCGCGAAGACTACCGACTTGTGCCGATACGTATCGAACATTACTAGAGAGCAAAGTGATACAGACGGTAGCAAATGTTTATATTAAATATTGTCATTCTTTGCTTTGATTATGTTTTAAAAACCTAAATTTGAAAAAGGATTTTGTAAAAGGAAACTGTCATTGTTTTATCACAAGTTTTCAAAAATCGAAACTTGTGGTTTTTATGAGACAGGGTTTCAACTTGCGACAGCTAAGCGGGAGCGTTTACCTCCCTAGCAGATGACAAATGAAGCTGTCTCTCAGACACGTTACATCACGCTTACTTGAGGTAGAAATTATTGTGCTATAAATCATAGCTCACGTCTTTAAACGAAAAGTGAGCAGTGACTATAGATGAAGCGAACCTACACCATATTCATGTGAGCTAATGGGTTTTCACAAGTGCTTGTAAGTTCTCGTGATTCAGGAGGAATGTCACCTAATTTATGAGGCGATTCTACATGTGACAATAAACCGAAAAAATCCTATGAACGCGTGTCCGATTTTCGATCGCTACGGGACTGGAGCGGGTTGAAGACTACACGTAACCATGAATGATTATGAAGATAAGTGTGGATATTATGGAAATGCTGTGTAGGTGCTGTGGTGGACGTAATACTGGTGGGATAGATGACTGATCCATCTTACAAGAGGGGTTCAAAAAGTCCATCACCGACATCAATCCTCTTTTCAGTGCGTTGGAATGTGTGCTCCTGTTGCACATCGAACATTTTCTCGTTGGGCTTTAATGCAGGTAACAACATCGGTGATGCGAGTGACAAGTTCTTCATCTATATCCACCTTCGCAGCGTACACATTCCCCTTTAACCAGCCTCATAAACGGAAGTCTAATAGGGTTAGGTGGCGTGATCTGGCAGGCCAGTTAATGGGTGCGTCACGGTCGATCATTCATTGAGGAAGAGCGAAATGTCTCTGGTATTCTGACCAACTGCCCGGGCACTGCCGTTACAGTATCCGTACACAAGCAACATATATGCTTATTCTGCAGGGGTGAAATGTGGAATGTTGATATTCACAGCCACAATGATGGACTTGCTCAGTTTAAAAACACTCAAGCATGACAAGTACACGGCCTCATTACTGCTCACTGATCCAACCCACGATTGCACACTGGGTACGCTTGCAGCTGTTGCCTCACAGTACTGCCATCTGATGGACAACGCCTTGCCTTCTTTAGGATGGATCAGTCATCTATTCCTATTCCTACTCCGACGTCATCTCAGACGCCGTCGCAATCTGTTCCACCACGCGACCGCGGCGCGTGGCGCGGCGCGCACAGCGGAGGGAGCGCGCCGCGGGCGGAGGGTATTTAAATCAGCCGCCGCGACCGAACCCAGTTCCCTCTGAGCAGCCATAGCGTACGGATCTCCATACCGGCACGTTCACAGGAGCTCAGTCCGTCAGTTCACCTGATGATGGCCACATGTATGATCGCCGAAATATTGTGCCCGTTGGACACTGTAGACTGGCAGTACACCCGTGGATATTTTGACTATCAAATACGCCGGGAGGACGTACGCAGCTACCATATTGACTAACCTCCAGAACATGTCAACCATCTCAGTATGGCTTTATGTTCAACCATTTATATCCTTAACACTGTAGCTGATCGGTTCAATTTTTGTACTATAGCTTCTCATTGATCATTTCCATTTTCACGTCAGTATGTGGTTGCATGTTATGTCCATGCAGTCTGTCAGATTGAATCCATCACGTGCACGCAAATTTGTCCGTAGTGTAATTTATGACTGTGTAATTACCTCTTGCTAGTGATCCATTATCCATATTACATTCTTCTTCTCATATATATTTAATAGGAATAGGGCACTGATGATGCCGATCGGTGTTAGGCGAGCAGTGGTAGATTCATCTGGTGACTTCAGTTTTATATTTTATGGAGAGAACGACTATGAGAGCAGTTTTTTATTATATTTTATTGGTTGTGACAATGATTTTTATCAGATGGTCTACTCATGTGCCATGATGTCCATATGGTTTTATAAATGTTAATCCACGTTTCAGATCCGATGGTGGCACCTTCAGAGTGCTGAAACCAGTCATCTAGTAAACGATATTGAAGCGATCGTTGCTTTTCAATTATTTATATATTTAATAGTTGCATACTCAGACATTTGCTTGTGAGAATGTGCCGTATGTCTGTATTTGTCTATGTTGTGCTATGTAGCTACATTACCTCTTTAGGAAAAACTCGTGGAAATTTCTTCTGTATCGTCCATCATCCAACTATCATCTTTTACAAATAACAAAAAACAGATTCTGTGAGTGATTCCAGCAATCTCTGCATGCAACTGCAAATCATTGGATGCCATACTAGTTCCTATATGTGCTTCATGTGTGTTTTAAATTCATATTGTACTGTTTGAAAGCCACAATAAGATTTGTATTATTCCTTACCAATTCTTTTGCACTCCTAAGTATGTTGGCCTCAAATAAAAAACATCTGCTCTTTGTGGCAAACGAAACAAATATTTTAGTATCTGTTCCTAAGTTTCCATAGCAATATTGTCAAATATAAGCAAAGTATTACACTTTAATTTTCCTGGCAGTGCACGATCTTGGTTTTCACCGAAAGTGTTGTCTGTTTAACAGTATTGAGTGAAATACCTGCACACACACATGTGCACACTCACTCACGTAGTCACATGCATGCATCGACAATGTATTATCATCGGCAATATTTACATGACAGCTTGTTTTGTTGCTACAGTGATGTAAATGACGATGTCAGTGAACACTTCATGTTTGCTCCTCGACCACCCATACGTAACTGAAAATGTTTTTTGATGACTGTTAACTAATGCACTTGCTGCATTGCAGTGTGTGTAACTTTTCTTTAAAAAAATCAGACATATAAATAGTTTTATGCTGATCATAGAGGATTCAGAGTCTCACACATAGCATCTGGATGACATATATCTGCCACGGCCTCCACAACCTCAGCAAGAGGTCACTTGAGCAGCTGCTTCTGGACGGCCCTGGGAGAGCAAATTGTAACTGGCTGATCAACAGGTGACAGCACATATGGGAAACCCTGGGCGGGTGGCAAGAAATGCTGACTACCGTTATCCTCTCTGAAGGAAGTGTCTATACAACCCAGGGAGATGAATGCTGCAACTATACGACCATCTGTGTCATGTCGGCAGCCTTGGAATGGTATCAGGGAATGCCAGCTGCCATCTGTCTCTCAGCAGAAGGTCTCTGGGAGGGGAGGGGAGGGGTGGCGTGTTCCTGGGTAGCCATGGGTGGGTATTGAGGGGGGAGGGGGGAGCAGGGAGTGTCTGGGGTGGTTGACACCGTCATACATCTGGATACAGTTGTCGCTGCCGTGAGAACAGAGTCTTACTGTTCTATGAGTGTTTGTGAGGATGGAGGTACAGCCTAGGGGGAAACTCGTGCGGCTATGGCATGCATTGCAGCTTTTTAATGCAGCAGGATGAGAGGACAGCAACACAAAATCACCTGGCCATGCACACATAGCTGGCATCTCAAGTGCTGCATGAGGACGGCAGCACAAAATCACCTGGCGATGCACACACTGCTGACGTCTCAAGCGCTGCATGGCCAGTAAAATAGTCGATTTGTTTATGTAATAACGCCAGATTGTTTACATGAATAAAAATGTCGCTGCTTCAACATAATTGCAATTGTTCATTGAATTACTAGAGCAAGCTTGTTATTTCCAGCATCTTGTTTTGGAAAGGGAAAAATGGAGGGAGAGGAGGTGGAGGAGGAAGATGGGAAGGTGGGAGGGGAAGACAGTGCAGATAGGAGTGGGTAGGGGAGTTGGATGTAGACTAAATATTTCTGTCTTTCCCCATACTCCCCTTCACGCACTATTCTGTCAGCAGAATTGCTGTCTACTGTAAATAGGAACTTCAGGTCAAGCAGTACCACTGCCTGTACTACAATATGTCTATGAAGGTGACCACCTTCAGCCAATGTGTTTACCTTAGCCAGAAGCTATTCAGATCACACCAAGAAGTAATTTTGGTTACGACTAGCGTATACTAGCAAAATTGCAATTTACAAAAATGTCTGTTTTTGAGCCATAAGTAGAATATTTAGGATTTTACAAACAAACAAGGAATCTTATCAACTGATCCTCCTATAGAGACAATGGTTAATACTACTCATATGAGATTAAAAGAACGTAATGTACTTTTGGAAAAAATCAACAGTTATTTCCGTTTAATATGAATACAGAAAAGTACAACGAGTCACTTTTTTGAAATAGTTATTTATTGCATGGAACAGTTTTCGAACCTTTCCGGGTCCATCTTCGTGTAGTGTACAAGAGGTTACATAGCTTTATCAAAGAATAATGCTGGGTGCTGGCTCTGTGACAAGAAGATGGAACATGCTTTAATGCATCGCCATGAGTATCGTTTATGTGCCAATTTGGACCCAAAATTTAAGTACTTACTGCGTTACTAAGGGCGGGTTTTGTTGTTAATATGCATCTGCCTGCTCCCGTTGTGATAGGCAGTTGTACCACATCATTCACTGTATTAACGAAACTTTGCCAGCATCCAGCATGTGTGAAGATCTTTGTAACAAGCAACAGTTGTACAGCAATGAACATATCTGTAACAAGCAACACGTTTACAGCACATGCTGAATGCTGGAAAAGATTTGTGCAATTCCCACGAGCAATAAACAGGCCATAGGTCTTTGTTGACATTATTTGGCATTTGCAATGTGTTTCTTGAAAAAAAATGTATGCAATGTTGGAATCTGCTTCTGTGTTTAACAAATCGTATTGCGCAGAAACCAGAAGAAAGATGTACCCATTTCCTTCCTCATGCCTTGGAACTGACTTATCCAGCTAGTTATGGCTGCAGTTCAGTGTGCGCTCCTAGCAATAGTGTAAGTCGACGTTCTTCACTATAACAAGTCATTGCCAAAGGCGAAACAAGCGATAAAAGGTAGAACAAAAATCCTAGAACTGACTGAAGACTGAAAGCCGAACCAGGTAAGTAATCTGACACTTATCCAGTGAGCTACCATTTAACGATGTAGAATTTGTACAGTTCTGCAAACATAAATATTAGGGCGCTGTTATGTAGTTTTTTATCTGTGGTATCCTTCTTTGTGTAGTAATTTTCTCAAATTTTAGTACACTCAAATATCTTCTGTTGTTAAACTTCTCCTATGGCCATATTACAAATGTTGCAAAGCTATTGCACTACGTTTGTATACTAATGTGAACATCTGTATCATAGATAGTCTCCTAAGCACACATAGTTTAGTTGAATTGTTAACTAAATTAGAATAGTATTTGTTTTCCATTAGCTCAGTATGGTGTATACTTCTGCCCCATTGAGGTCTGTCTATGACATTACAAAATAACGCTTTCTTCGATTTTGTAAAGGCCGAAAGAAATGTAATAACAGTCTGTCACTAGGTTGCTACAGAATACGTACTGTGGTTTCTTCTGTGAACTAAGTGCTGTTGTACTGGTCTTTGTTTCTTTTAAGAGCCATCCGTAACTACCACAAAAATATGTTCGACCAGAATTTTTTTTATCATTTCCTTGCTGGAGTCGTGGGGAACTGTGTGACGCACTGAATTACGTGAAATAAATTTATTCAAAATTCTTAATTTATACACGTATATCACTTTATAGTCACTAAACTAAGACTAGTGTATCGTCTACTGTCTCACAAGCGTGTGAAGCAAAGGCGAGTAACAGCACAAGTCTTTACTAAACATCTGAAGCGCTAGTACTATCAGAGACGGTTTACATAGTACGAAGATGATGTAAGCAAATACTACGCACACACACTCCTGCTGGCAAATGTTGTATCTTCTTAGCGCAATATTTCCACAATGTAGCTCATTGTCATCATGAGGATCTCCCTGACGTCTTTCTTTTACGTGTGTCAAATGTATAACAGGAGGAAGTCATTGTCACGTATGAAGGGATGCGCAGCAAGATTACACATCAATTTGCCAGCCTGCCGTCGAAAACATCGCCATATTCGCCTTCCAAACACGAGATATTGGACATATTCATGTCATCATGTCATCATTCTGTAATAATAAACTGCGATACGATACCGCAGAGAACCAGTAAGTGACCTCGCATCTCGAGCATTACAACCAAATGTGCATTGCTGTCTGAGAGGTGAGGAACTTCAGAGCTTAGTCTATGGGGTAGTCAGAAGTGTCTCAAGGTGCGAGTGAATTTTTTCTTTTATCTTGTGGCTTTTAGCCACCTGCCATACGAGAAACGAAATGACCCAGGTACGTGTGTAGGCCTGTGGCGCGCCGTATTCGTGTGCCACTGTTATTCTACTTTGAACTGCATGCTTTCGACGTGACAAGTTTCAGCAAAGTCGATTGATTCAGTATCTATGGACGAGCATTTTACTGTAGACTTAACATTCCGCTCCAACGGAAATAAAACAGAGTGCAGCTCCCGCTCACCCACACGTAAAACGACATACGTAAATGTTTCGAGCACTGGAAGGTTGGAGGAATATGGACTGGTTGCCCGTCGTTTTAGAAGGAACAGGTCCAAAGGAACGGTTCACTAAATTGAGCGGAAATACTGAGGAATGACTTCCAAGCAATGGCTGTTCACTGTTCCCTTCAGGTAGGTGTCGTTTCCATCTCCGTTCGTACCGTCGGTCTCGCTCCTTGTTCGGCAGTCACTCATTCCTCGTTCCAGTTCGCCATTACTCGTTACCGCCCCTCTCTTTCCAATGATCACTCCCTCTCCGCTCCGGTTCCATTGTTCGTCGTCCACAACCGAGTTGTCCCTTTCATACATGGCATTTTCCTTCCTCTTACAGTTACAAACCATTCTCGAAATCGTAACTCTGAATTCTATGCGTTTGCCGCCCTGTCCACGATGGGTAATTTATAGCTTTCTTATAATTGAGTACTAAAATTAAAACAAGAAATCCCAGTCAGCTGGAACTCGGTTTGCGATAGCCTACTCTATGTTTTGAAAAGAAAGTGCTCATTATTTTCACTTTGACATTTACAAATAATCTTTATGAGTGCCAGTGTTCGTAAATACAGGGTTATTCACGTGTATGTCCAGGGTTTCAGAAGACGACTGCACGAAAATTAGAAGACGTACACGAAACAGTGGACAGAGCAACTCTCCAAGTTTCGATAGGTAATATAGTTCATGGAATAGTTGTAGTAGGTAGGAGGTATGTCACAACATGTCGGCATATCATCCGCTCTGTGTTGTCGCACTGAATGAATGGTCCAGTCAGAATAATGTGACCATCGTCTATGTTAGACGTCAAAGTGCAATAATCACTCACAGACTAGCAGTGGAGAGTATATGAAGCATGTTGGGGGATGCAGAAAACAGTGCAGTCGTTGTCGTATTGTAGAAAGGGGAGATTTATCTGATGTCCAAGAAGTCATGATCATTGGTCTTTGGACCATGGGTCGAAGCATTTTCGAAACAACTAAGTTTCTAACTGTTCGCTTTACACCGTGCTTAAGGAATACCTTGCGTGGCAAAATAGTGCTGTCCAACCTCGCTCCGAGGCAACTATGGCCCACCAAGGTCATAGCTGACAGGGGTAAACAATGGCTGTAGAGACGTGTATGGGTGAATAGAAGTGCAACTCTTGAGCAACTGACCGTCCAGATGAACCAAGGGCCTTCCAACAGCCTGTCCTCAACGACTGTTCAACGAACGTGCTGCATACGGGCCTCCGCAGCAGACACCTGGTACGTGTACCCGGGCTAATTGCTGCTCGCAGATGACTAAAGCTGCAACATGTACGCCAGTACCTGAACTGGACGCCCACTGATAACAGAAGGCTGCTTGTGTGTATGGCGTGAAACGTCTGAAAGCAAACACCCTGCAACATTCATAGGAAGGGCCCAGGCTGCAGTGGGAGCGTTGTGGTCTGGGGAATGTATTGTTGGCAATCGCTGGGTGATTGTGTCATTATGGAAGACACAATGTACCAACAAAAGTAAACATCTTCCCTTGGGAACCACCCCACCCCTACATGCTGCTTGTGTTTTCCTCTGCACTATGGTATCTACCACCAAGACAACACAACGTGTCACACAGCTCGCAGTATATGTGCATTGTTCGAAAGGCACCAAGGCAGTTAACCATATTCCCCAGGCCACCGAACTCCCCGTATTTCTCCCAATCGAGAATCTGCGAGACCACCTCTATTGGGCTGTTTGCACCAGGAATCCTCAACCGAGAAACCTAGCACAGCAGGCCACGGCATTGGAGTCAGTAGCTTCTAGAACCTCACTGACTCTCTTCTTGCGTGTCTCACAGCGGCCCGCGCTGAAAAAGGTGGTTATCCAGGTTTTTCACATTATTTTGACTGGACAATGTAGTTTGTTCCTGCAGATAGGCAAACCAGTGGGTAGATCTCCAAAGTAGGTAGGTGGCGTGCCTTCTCAGGCAATTTATGTCAGGAACGTCAATGAACTGCACTCACCAACAGACTTTTTCTATGACACAAACGATGCCTGTATCGAGCACCTGTCACGTAAGTTTTTCTTGGGGAGGGGGGTGGGGGGGCGGCAATACTCTATCCACTGACATGTATCTATTTTCTGTACATATTGTAGTTTCATACAGCTGTCTTCTGAAAACCTGGTGGTAGTTATGTGATTCTGAGGCACAGCTGATAAACATTTGAAAGAATTAAAATACCGTCAAGCTACGTAGGGGCCGTTCTGATTTCAGTTTGGTTCGCTCAAGTCATCAACCTTTTTCAGTTAGAATTTTGAAAATTTTCGATCCCACTTCTGCTTAACATAAAGATATTTATCAGAATACTTCCATTTTTAAAATTACAACACCTTTACTTAATTATATTTACTTTGTAGTTGGAGTAGAGCATGTGTTTCATTAGATTAGATGTATTTTCTTTTTAAGAAAATTCTGCATGAGAGTATCTTCTGATGGCCAGGAACAGAGAAGGGGTGTGCGTGGTTCCCTCTCCCAAATAATAATGAATTTCACAAATGTAACCAGTGTCCTACCCTGCCACACACACGGATCTACAGTATCAATTCAGTACCAGAAGGCCAACATGTAGGCGAGGGTACCGAGAAACACTTGTCGTGAAATCTCGAAACTATTTCATCGTTAACAGCAAAAGTAATGACTTTCATCCTTCCCCTCCCACCCAGCTCAGATCTTGTATTCGCTGTTGTTACTGGGTATAGCATTTCTTCTCTTCCATTTTGATTGTTTTAAAACCATACAACATTTCACAATTAGATAAAAAAAGGGGCAGAGAGCGATAAAAATGAACAGGTGCCTGAAAGTGCCATTCACTAACGGTCAAATTCCCAAAAATCAACGAGTTTGCGTATCTCTAATATAGACGTGTGTAAACTCAGGCGGTTCCTACTATGAAGGTGACCTCCACTAATTAAAAAGTACTCAAATTTTCAGAATTTACGTCAAACCTTTTCTGTTACGTTTCGTTCAAACATCTCGTGTTGGAGAGCTACAACTGATCCACTGCCTCTGAGTTGGTCAATTTTGATGAAACTTGTCACAGCGTAAGAACACTATTCAAAGCCACAAATCTCTTGTGCAAAAGCACACTGCTGTAAGCGATTCCTTAGTCATGTTATCAGTTCTTGTATCTTTTGTATCGAGTATCGAGTAACTTGCATTTCTACACTGAATACATAATCAATCTTTTAACACAACATAAAGTCTCAGATAACAACTATTATACGAAAGTTGAACAACTGACATCACAAATATACACAAACCTTCAACATATACAAGCTTCAAATGAAGAAATTTTTTTAAAATATGTATATAAATAGGTTTTAAACTTATTTTAGAATAGTAGTAATACCATAACATATAATGTAGATCTGTATATTGATATTGGTTACATAAAAACATTTCATAACAAAAAATTGTAAATTATTAAAATTTTGTAATGCTTTTGTTACTTTCAGGTAAGAGTGTGGAAGAGGCTTTGTAAAACTTTGCAGCTTGTAAGACTGCTCGTAAGAAAGGAAGACCAAGAGCACTGAATTAAAATTGGTGCGAGAAGCAATGACAGAATGTAAGACAGATTCAGAAGTGGGATTCGGTTTCTGGGTGAAACGATATCATTGATAAGCTTAGCTAATGACATTGCTGTACTCAGTGAAAGTCAAGAAGAATTACAGTACCTACTGAATGGACTGAACACTACAATAAACACATAATATGGACTGCGAGTAAACCAAAGAAAGACGAAAGTAGTGAGGAGTAGCAGGAACGAAATTAGTGATAAACGTAACACCAAAATGAGGTAAAATGTAGTAGATGAAGTGAATGAGGACGTAGATATAAGAAGCAGACTACAAGCGGAAAAGGGAACATCATTTATCGAAATAGGGCTGCTAGTATCAAACATAGACATATAGATAGATATTTATAAGAAAGCACGTCTTGAGCGCAGCGTTCTATGAAAGTGAATCTTTGGCGGTGGAAATACAGAAAAATAAGAGAACTAACACGTTTGATATGTAGTGTTACAGGGAAATGTTGAAAATTAGGTGGACAGCTATGATAAGAAAGGAGGAGGTACTCAGATTCTCCACAGAATCGACGATAAAAATCATATGTGGAAAACGAGGCGGCGGCCGAACCTCGAATGGGATATCCCGGTCAATAAATGCCATACGATCATTTACGACTTAAAGAAGGGACAGGATGATAGTACACATGTTAACGCATTCACGGTACTAGCGATAGAGATTAGAATACATATGAAATACAGGGTGTTACAAAAAGGTACGGCCAAACTTTAAGGAAACGTTCCTCACACACAAAGAAAGAAAAGATGTTATGTGGACATGTCCGGAAACGCTTAATTTCCGTGTTAGAGCTCATTTTAGTTTCGTCAGTATGTACTGTACTTCCTCGATTCACCGCCATGATTTCATACGGGATACTCTACCTGTGCTGCTAGAACATGTGCCTTTACAAGTACGACACAACATGTAGTTCATGCACGATGGAGCTCCTGCACATTTCAGTCGAAGTGTTCGTACGCTTCTCAGCAACAGATTCGGTGACCGATGGATTGGTAGAGGCGGACCAATTCCATAGCCTCCACGCTCTCCTGACCTCAACCCTCTTGACTATCATTTATGGGGGCATCTGAAAGCTCTTGTCTACGCAACCCCGGTACCAAATATAGAGACTCTTCGTGTTCGTATTGTGGACGGCTGTGATGCAATACGCCATTCTCCAGGGCTGCATCAGCGCATCAGGGATTCCATGCGACGGAAGGTGGATGCATGTATCCTCGCTAACGGAGGACATTTTGAACATTTCCTGTAACAAAGTGTTTGAAGTCACGCTGGTACGTTCTGTTGCTGTGTGTTTCCATTCCATGATTAATGTGATTTGAAGAGAAGTAATAAAATGAGCTCTAACATGGAAAGTAAGCGTTTCCGGACACATGTCCACATAGCATATTTTCTTTCTTTGTGTGAGGAATGTTTCCTGAAAGTTTGGCCGTACCTTTTTGTAACACCCTGTATAATTCAAGACGTCTGGCAGAGATGCTACTCTGAGACAAAGAGAATAGCGATAGAGATAATACTGCGTCTGCCCCCCATCAAACCAGTCACATGGCTGACTACACAAGCAACAAACGTACTCTTTGCATCGATGCAGAGACATTAACAGATTTTTTTCTGTCTTTGGCTGAAATGTTAATTGGGTAATTTAAATTTCCAAATGAGTTTTAGTCCCACTCGGACGAATTTGAGTTCCTTATTTCAGCCAGAGTCAGAAAAATGGCTACTTTGTTTCTTCGTCTTCTTCGCCCTCGAAGTGCCGCGTGATTTCAACGAAGGTGCGGCCCCTGGTCTCAGGCAGGAAGAAGAATGTGAAGACGAGTCCGACGACGGCGCTGGCCATGAAGAGGAAGAAGACGGCGTAGACGCCCGTGGCGTCGCTGATCACCTGGAAGAGCTTGCTGAGCGCTGTGAAAAGGATGGACTGCACCACCGCCACGATCGATGTAGCCACGCCCTTCACGTCCGACGCGAACACCTCGCCCACGACGGCCCACGGCAGCGGGCCGATCCCCAGGATGTTGAACACCTGCGAAGGCGAAGCGACCCATCAGCCAGAGTCACAGTGGGACTGCAGAAAACTATGCAAGAGTGGGAAGGGGTGGGGGGCAATATTCTAAATTTGTCACTTTTTTACATAACTGATTCATTGAGTTTGGAAACATATCATTCAAAAGAACTAAATTTAACCGAAAACACAATAAATTGTTGTACGCGAGGCATCTACTCAACTTTTATGGCAGATTATTTTCATACCTAAACAGTAAGCCAATTTCAATAGTATAGGCAATGCACATCTTTCTGTTTTATTAAAACGAACATGAATACAATCCTCTTCATTCAGCGACATAAAACTGCATTCTATTTATGATTAAGACAAGGGTATACGACTAGTTATTCGCAAAAAAAAAAATATTTTATACTTTGTACTATCCCTGTCTGTACTATCCTCTTTTTTAAAGGGTAGCACAAGAAACAGGCCCCGAGCACAGACTGCTCGCCAATTACACACGAATCGTTGTCCGCCACTAGCAGATACAAAAACAAATAGATTTAATAATTACATAATGAAGAAATAATAAATAAGCTAATTCAGAAATGCTGTTATAAGGGTCGAGGGACATGAAAGGGAAGCAGTGGTTGGGAAGGGAGTGAGACAGGGTTGTAGCCTCTCCCCGATGTTGTTCAATCTGTATATTGAGCAAGCAGTAAAGGAAACGAAAGAAAAATTTGGAGTAGGTATTAAAATCCATGGAGAAAAAATAAAAACATTAAGGTTCGCCGATGACATTGTAATTCTGTCGGAGACAGCAAAGGATTTGGAAGAGCAGTTGAACGGAATGGACAGTGTCTTGAAAGGAGGATATAAGATGAACATCAACAAAAGCAAAACGAGGATAATGGAATGTATTCAAATTAAATCAGGTGATGCTGAGGGAATTAGATTAGGAAATGAGGCACTTAAAGTAGTAGTAAAGGAGTTTCCCTATGTGGGGAGCAAAATAACTGATGATGGTCGAAGTAGAGAGCATATAAAATGTAGACTGTCAATGGCAAGGAAAGCGTTTCTGAAGAAGAGAAATTTGTTAACATCGAGCATAGATTTAAGTGTCAGGAAGTCGTTTCTGAAAGTATTTGTATGGAGTGTGGCCTTGTATGGAAGTGAAACATGGACGATAAATAGTTTGGACAAGAAGAGAATAGAAGCTTTCGAAATGTGGTGCTACAGAAGAATGTTGAAGATTAGATGGGTAGAACACATAACTAATGAGGAAGTACTGAATAGGATTGGGGAGAAGAGGAGTTTGTGGCACAACTTGACTAGAAGAAGGGATCGGTTGGTAGGACATGTTCTGAGGCATCAAGGGATCGCCAATTTAGTATTGGAGGGCAGAGTGGAGGGTAAAAATCGTAGAGGGAGACCAAGAGTTGAATACACTAAACAGATTCAGAAGGATGTAGGCTGCAGTAGGTACTGGGAGATGAAGAAGCTTGCACAGGATAGAGTAGCATGGCGAGCTGCATCAAACCAGTCTCAGGACTGAAGACCACAACAACAACAACAACAATGCAGAAAATCTATATTTACTGAATTGATGACAACAGGCGGACGGCAATGTACGGTTTAGTATTCGGGGCCAGGTCGCTGAAATCGACACGCAAGTCGCTGAATTAGCGTCAATTTATGACTTGCAATACGGCGGCCGAACCCCGAATGGAATATCCCAGCCAATAAATGCCGTATGATCATTTCCTTTTTTTTTCAATACAGAAAGAGTAGCAAAAGTGTGGAATATCATGACAACTGAAGATTTTGGTGCATATCCAGCTGTAGCTTGAGCGAGATTGGCTCAAATGGCTCTGAGCACTATGGGACTCAACATCTTAGGTCATAAGTCCCCTAGAACTTAGAACTACTTAAACCTAACTAACCTAAGGACATCACACACACCCATGCCCGAGGCAGGATTCGAACCTGCGACCGTAGCAGTCCCGCGGTTCCGGACTGCAGCGCCAGAACCGCTAGACCACCGCGGCCGGCCTGAGCGAGATTCAGTACCTCTGAACACACAAAGGAAATGTGGATAAAAATGCATTCCAATTGTACCGTGCAAGCTTATCTCTCAACAGGCTTTGCCATATAAGCAGGTTTATAGGATTTGACAACGTGAACACTAGGTCTGAGCACTTGGAAAGTTACAAAGCTGTTGCAGTACGTGACGTATTTAAAACGCTAGATTCAGATTTTCGCAGAAACTGTGTTCCTTCTGATTGCCAAACTGTTGATGAACAACTTTTTTCATACAAAAGAAAGACAAGATTTGCTCAACACATGCCCTCAAGCAAGCCAAATATGGCTTGAAAGTTTGGTGGGTTTGTGATTCACGAAATTCTTATCCAATAATTGGCCAAATTTATACAGGTAAATCTGCTTCAAGAAGAGAAACTAATCAAGGAGAGACGGTAACAAAAGATTTATGTTAACATTTCAGAGGAACTGGTAGTAATATACTCACGAACTACTTTTTCACAGCCGGCTGAAGTGGCCGTGCGGTTAAAGGCGCTGCAGTCTGGAACCGCAAGACCGCTACGGTCGCAGGTTCGAATCCTGCCTCGGGCATGGATGTTTGTGATGTCCTTAGGTTAGTTAGGTTTAACTAGTTCTAAGTTCTAGGGGACTAATGACCTCAGCAGTTGAGTCCCATAGTGCTCAGAGCCATTTGAACCATTTGAACTTTTTCACAACTCCCCTACCATTAGCAAGGCTGTTGATGACTTGTGTTTTGTCCATAGTTGGTACTGTGAAAAGAAACAAGCCCTATATACAGCCAGAACTGCAACCTTCCTCTTCACTAGAAGAACTGTCGTCTATATTTGGATTCAGTGACGACAGCTTTTCTCTGTGTTCATATGTTCCAAAGAAGAAGAAAATTACATGATGCATTATGAGGCATCCACTTTTGGCCCTCTTCCAAAGCCAGATGTTATACATTATTATAACAGCACAAAAGGGGGCGTTGATAACATGGACAAGTTATGTTCTCATTACAGTGTAAAAATGAGGGCACAGAGATGGCCTCTAGTATTTTTTACAACATTCTGGACATTGCTTGTTTAGCGGTATACATTATTTACACAGAATACAATCCTCAAGCAGAAAATATGACTCTTAGATGCAGACTCTTTCTCTTGGATCTGGAAAAACATTTGGCAATGCCTTCCATTATCTCGAGATCATCAAATCCTAATTACTTGAGAAAATTTTCCCGTGAAGTTGGGTACTGATTGCATGATAGAAGGGCTTCTAATTCTGGTTCCTGAACAAGTTACGGCTCAGGCAAAACGAGATCTTTCTGCATGTAAGGTAACAGGGGATAATATGGAGCTCTTTCAAGTAGTTCATAATTTAAATTTAAAGCACAGCAACAGAGATAATATGCTGGGCAAAATAGACTGGAAAATACTTGTTTTGTGTTTTGATGGGCGTTGTATTTCCGTTACGTCGTGTTTTGGTTTTCTATTAATTGCAACGAATTATAAAAGTGTGGTGATAAATGTGTAAAATTATATAATGTATTTAGATTTAAGTATTTAAATATTATAAAATTCTGTAAACGAATTGTGGCCATGTTTAGGGATTATTTTGACTAGTGTGGTGTCATGTGACCCGACTCAGGACTGTGGATATGAGCGGGAAAACGGGGTCTTTGTGCGTTGCCCGCTGTGGCGGCAAGTTGGGGGCGGCAAAAGTGCCGCGATTGCAAGCATGGACGCCAGTGTATGCGAAGGAACAAAGTGAAAGTGTGTGGGTGTGAGACAAACAGTGTACGAATTACACCGATTATTATTTGTGAACTTAAAAATGCATGGCCACAAAGTTAAAGTGTTTCTTTTGAATAAATAAGTTTCAATCAGAACGTGTGCAGTTCAATTCACTGCTGTTCAAAAGCTAGCCAATATCTGACTCAATAATAGGGGCGCAAATGCAACCGTTTATTACCAACCCCCTTTGCACATGAGCCACGTGAAAAATAGGTAGTAGACGTGTCAGCGTTCAGTTGCAGTTGGAGGCTCGTCCGGGATAGGACTTTCGTTCCTAGTCCATAGTATTTCGGAATCGGATGTCCGTCTGATGTTAAGCTTTTGAACAGTCAGTGTGGGGGCTCTGAACTAAATCGGTGCATTAGCAGTACCGGAGTGTTTGTGCTGGACAAGATACGCGCTGCCCCGTGGTTACGCCGATATAAGGCCACCACGATTGTGAGGCAGTCATTTACACAGCCTGAACGTGTATAGTTCATTTCACTGCTGTTCAAAAGCTAGCCAATATATGACTCAATAGTAAGGGCGCAAATGCAACCGTTCGCTACCAACCCCCTTTGCAGATGAGCCACGTGAAAAATAGGTAGTGAACGAGCCCGAGTTCAGTTGCATGCACGTCTGAAAATCGTTGGTGACTGTTTTGTGCGCATATCTCAATGAAACAAAAGGAAGAGGAAACAACAAAATGTTTCAAGAAATATAAAAAGCCAATATATGATGAACATTGCAATACAACAGCGTGTGAACTTTGTGACTAAATAATAATTCCAAGTTCCTCTTTCCACTGTAAGGAGCAGCAAAATTTGGTAGCTATATAATATAATGTAATTCATTCTGTCACATATTATTAAAAAAATTGATACATTTTGCACTTGTATATGGCTGTATCTGTTGAATTATTACTCGGTTGTCTGATAAATAATAAAACTTTTAATATGTTATATAAAATAAAGTATTTTATTTGTGAACTTCACACTTCATCTAATGGAGATAGCCCGAATATGGATTAGAGAGAGCATTATGTTGTTTACCATTTAAATGCTCTTCATTGAGTGTATTTAAATTTTGCTAATATTATGACATTAGAAAGATTCAAATGAGGGATAACCTGAGGCTTGTGTACACTAGTTTCAATATACCTGAAAAATTGCCTGTTATTGTTGTAAAGGTTACTTGGTAACGCAATGTGGATACAACTAAGACAGTAAGAGATCCAGGCGTTCTTTTGGTTACGACAGTGCATTATTCCGTGAACTCAGGATTTTGTAAAGAAGAAAGTAAATACAGGAACACCGGTTCTAAACTTATACAAGAACGGTTGGGCGTGTTTTTTTGTTTAACAACTAGCATTGTTGTAGCCGTCACCAAGGGAATTAATCAAAATGTTAAAGGTAGGCCAGTATTTGGACGAGATTTCAATTTCGACTGACGTCAGAGGATAGGAAAAATTTATAAGTACTACTGAACAATATAATAACACTTTCGAGGTAGGTTTGTGACCATTACTTCAGTTTTTTGTTTATATCACCATGGTTCAAATGGCTCTGAGCACTATGGGACTTAACTTCTAAGGTCATCAGTCCCCTAGAACTTAGAACTACTTAAACCTAACTAACCTAAGGACATCACAAACATCCATGCCCGAGGCAGGATTCGAACCTGCGACCGTAGCGGTCGAGCGGTTCCAGACTGTAGCGCCTTTAACCGCTTGGCCACCACGGCCATATCACCATGTATTATTATCGGCAGTTCATGAAGTGTAAGGATAGTGTATGATGTATGAGTAGCACGAACC
Source organism: Schistocerca nitens (assembly GCF_023898315.1). Taxonomy (NCBI): domain Eukaryota; kingdom Metazoa; phylum Arthropoda; class Insecta; order Orthoptera; family Acrididae; genus Schistocerca; species Schistocerca nitens. The sequence goes on along the minus strand of NC_064618.1, from coordinate 296,826,005 downwards.
TGAACCACTGTTATTGCCCTCTTTGGGGGAACTATTATTTCACTGATACTCATTTTTCATACAATACGACAGCTACCATCCTTCCTCCACTTAAAGCGCTACACTAGCACATATGTGGACTCAATGCTGCCCATAAAAGTGGGAAATATTCGACGGAAAAATTTGCTAGGTGGAAGTAATAACATTGTCTAAGTCATTTCAAATACCTCACTGAAAACAAGCTTGAGAGAAGTTATGAGCAACGTTTTCATTCACATTCTACATATATTATAGAACATAGGCAAATAACGATAGATTGACAGTGAAAACTACGGAAACGAAATAAACAGAACAATTCAGAAAATGCTGTTGGGTAGCGACAAAAATAACCATCAAAGAGAACCGAGCGAGGTTGCGCAGTGGCTAGCACACTGGACTCGCATTCGGGAGGACGACGGTTCAATCCCTCGTCCGGCCATCCTAATTTAGGTTTTTCATGATTTCCTTAAATCGCTCCAGGCAAATGCCGGGATGGTTCCTTTGAAAAGGCACGGCCGACTTCCTTTCACGTCCTTCCCTAACCCGATGTGACCGATGAGCTCGCTGTCTGGTCTTCTCCCCCACTACAACCTAACGCAACCCAACCAGCAAAGGAGTGACATACTGACACTTCTCGAAGTGGGAAAAAGAGGAAGACAGCAACGTCAGTTCACTATCTTGCTCCTCATATCACAGTAGCAGGATACTGGCCTTGTGACACAGACCATTATCCTACTGGAAGATGCCATCACCGTTAGGGAAGACAGCAGGCATGAAGGGATGCAGATGGACCGCAGTAAAGTTCACGTAATCCATCATTCTCATCGTGCATTCGATTACTGCCATAGGTCCCATAGAAGCCCAGAAGAATTCCACCCATAGCATAATACAGCCCCCACTGACCTCCGTCCGTGGGACAGTGTACGACTCGAGCAACTGTTCTCCTGGGAAATAGCGTCTCTGACCACTAACATCGACCATGTGTAACAAGAAACGAGACTCATCCGGCCAGCCGACACGTTTATATTGATGCACGGTCCAATCTCAAAGACTCCGTGCCCACTGCAATCGTAAATGATGATCTCGTTGGGTCAATGCGTTAAAACACAGCTGAGCACCAGTTCAACAATGCGCGCTGAACAGTATGCTCCATAAAATAAACTCCTGCGCCAGCACTGTGCACTGTCGCTAGACTTTCCACAGATGCATACCTGTCCAACTCTACAGAGAGGAAATCCACCAACCTCCACGTTCTATATGGGGTGTGGACATTCAACACCTTGTCACGTACTCGTGGTTTCACCGTCTTTACCGAGCGAGGTGGCGCAGTGGTTAGCACACTGGACTCGCATTCGGGAGGACGAGGGTTCAATCCCGCGTCCGGCCATCCTGATTTAGGTTTTCCGTGATTTCCCTAGATCACTTCAGGCAAATGCCGGGATGGTTCCTTCGAAAGGGCACGGCCGATTTCCTTCCCCATCCTTCCCTAATCCGAGCTTGTGCTCCGTCTCTAATGACCTCGTTGTCGACGGGACATTAAACACTAATCTCCTCCTCCTCCTTCACCGTCCTTCAATCATCCTTCATCAGCGCCGGCTCTTGCACAATTTTACCAGTATGCTGCAATGTGGAGGCCTATAGCCTTTTCCCCTCTGTGGCGGAGCGGTTCTAGGCGCTTCAGTCCGGAACCACGCGGCTGCTACGGTCGCAGGTTCGAATCCTGCCTCGGGCATGGGCGTGTGTGATGTACTTAGGTTAGTTAGGTTTAAGTAGTTCTAAGTCTAGGAGACTGATGACCTCACATGTTAAGTCCCATAGTGCTTAGAGCCATTTGAACCATTTTAAAGCCTTTTCGCTTATAAGGCTAGTAATCGTAATTAAATTGAATACATTAACTTCAGATAAACTGAACTGTTTAAAAATATTTAAATTTTATAACTAATCGTTTAGGATTGAGAGGGGTTCACTGAGGTGACAAAAGTCCTTGTATACCTCCTGATATCGGATCACATATCCTTTTCCCACTGTAGTGCAGCAACTCCACGTGGCAATGCCTCAACAAGTCGTTTGAAGTTCCGGCAGAAATACTGAACCATCCTGCCTTTATATCCCTCCACAATTGAGAAAGTGTTGACGGTGCATGATTTTGTGCACGAACTAACCTCTCGGTTATGTCCCATAAACGTTCGGTGGGATTAATGGCGGACGATATTGGTGGCCAAATCATTCGCTCGAATAGTCCAGTAGTCTTCAGGCAAACGGAAAACAATTTTGGCCCGGAGACAAGTCGCATCGTTGTTTGTGCTCATGAAGTCCACGGGTGACGGAAAATGTCCTCCAGAGTGCAGAATATAACCATTTCCAGTCAATTATCGGTTCAGTTGGACCAGAGGATCCATTCCACTCCATGTAAACACAGGCCACACCATTATGGGGCCACCACCAGCTTGCACAGTGCCTTGTTGACGGCTTGGGCCCATGGCTTCGTGGGACTCCGCCACACTCGAACCCTAACATCAGCTCTTACCACCTGAAATCGGGACTCACCTGGGTCGTCTAAGGCCCAAGCGATATGGTCACGAACGCAAGAGAGACGCTGCCGGCGATGTCGTGCTGTTAGCAAAGGCACTCACGCCGGTCGTCTACTGCCATAGCCGATTAACGCCAAATTTCGTCGCACTGTCCTAACAGATACGTTCGTCGTTTGTCGCACATTGATTTTTGCTGTTATTCATGCAAGTGTTGCTTGTCTGTTAACCCTGAGAACTCTACTCAAATGCCGCTGCTCTCGGTGAAGGCTAAGGATGGTCTTGACATTTGTCGAGAAAATTTGGCCTTTAGGATAATCGCAGTTAATCTTAAACTATATGAAGGGTTGACGACATACAGCGATTTAATCCGCTCCGCCATCTTAATCATTCTACGAGCTGATAGTGGGTAACCTACCAGGGGCTTTCAATAAGTAACGCAACAATTTTTTTTTCTTTTTGCCTCAGACCGTTTCGGTTGAAAACTCCGAAATTTGTTGTGGGACATCATGGAATATTCCCGCTTCAGACCTTACAGTGTTATGAAGTTCCGATAGGTGACGATTGCTATACATAGCCTTAAAAATATCTGCAACGCATATGCGTTCCATGCAGAGAGGTGCCATTGAGTTTTGTTAGGTACAAAACCAGAGCGACGCAGATATTCATAGTCGCTTGCAGAAGGTCTACGGAGATCTGACGGTGAACGAAAGCATGATGAGTCGTTGGGCGACGCGTCTGTCATCATCGCAGAAAGTGGCACAAACCTGTCCGAGCTCTCAGGTGACGGCCGGTCGCACACAGCTGCGACTCCTGCAACGGACACTCTCATTCCAGGTGATCGAAGATCACAACCAAACATTCATTGCACACCTGGACATCTCGGTGGGTACTGCTGACATTCTTGTCCACCAGTTGGAGTGTGCCTGCTGAGTTCCTCGCCCCCTATCAAATGACCATAAACAGCAACCAAGGACCATTTGTACAGAATTGCTTGCGCATTGTGAGGCTGATCGTGACAATTTTTGTCGATCATCGTCACACACGATGAAGCATGGGCTCATCACTTCGAACCAGAGACAAACTGCAATCCATGAGGTGGCGCCACACCACCTTCCTCCGAAGAAAAAGTTCAAAGCCGCGCCCTCAGCCGGTTAAGTCATAGTGACAATCTTATGGGACTCTGAAGGGTTTAGTGTGTTTGATGTCCTTCCTCGTGGTGCAACGATCAATATGCCTTACACGGTGGAATGTCAGCGTCTCTAAAATCGAATTTCTATTCATTTTGGTTCACAAATGCTGTCTCTTTGTTTGACAACTTGACGTTTACTAAGGCAATATACTACAGCGTCATCATTGTGGAGAAAACAAGCTACTGCTCCATACGTGTTACTCTGGCAGTTGCATTTCGTGTATCATGGAAAGCAATTACGGACACAACAACACTGTCATTGCATGCTGTAAACATAAGAAAGCATATTGTGAACTCATGATTCGCAGTACACGTTGGTATACGCCGACGACAGGGCACAAGTCCGTCGGGGATCCTATGAGACGATACAAATCGCCGTTTAAGCTGTGGGGGTGAGCTGTGGTAGTGGAGGTATTCGTAGACAGGAGGCGTTTAGATTGAATGAAATGGTGTCCCAGTTACGTTCAACAGAGTCTCTCGCCACTGAACCAGAAACGAGGCAACTGATCAGTGTAGTGCACCCATTTACGTAGCGTGCACTAGCTTGTAGGAGAGCTCCACCTTAAACAAGCCAATGCACTACCTCATCGTTCCCGAATTGTCAAAATGCTTTTCGGAATATTCCAGAAAAATGACGGACCGATCAGCGAATATATAGTAAGCGATAAACGCTTTTTCTCTCATCAGTTAGTGGGGATTGTCAGCGAGCAAAAGTTTCGTAAAGGTTTGACATTACGTATAAAGTTTGTTGGCGATCACTTTCTCATATTCAAATACTGGATGAATATAATGTGGTTACTTGCGCGTCGTGAGTCATACTGTCTCAAGTGCTATACATAGTTTATAACTACACTACTGGCCATTAAAATTGCTACACCACGAAGATGACGTGCTAACCGACAGGAAGAAGATGCTGTGATATGCAAATGATTAGCTTTTTAGAGCATTCACACAAGGTTGGCAGCGGTGGCGACACCTACAACGTGCTGACATGAAGAAAGTTTCCAACCGATTTCTCATACACAAACAGCAGTTGACCGGCGTTGCCTGGTGAAACGTTGTTGTGATGCCTCGTGTAAGGAGGAGAAATGCGTACCATCACGTTTTCGACTTTGATAAAAGTCGGATTGTAGCCTATCACGATTGCGGTTTATCGTATCGCGACATTGCTGCTCGCGTTCGTCGAGATCCAATGACTGTTAGCAGAATGTGGAATCGGTGGGTTCAGGAGGGTAATACGGAACGCCGTGCTGGATCCCAACGGCCTCCGAGATGAGCAATTTTAATGGCCAGTAGTATAAAATGCAATTACTGGCGTTACACGTATGGAGCAATAGCTTGCGTTCTGCATAGTGATGACACTGTAGTGTAATGCCTTTGTAAATGTGAAGTTGTCAAAACAACAAAACAGCATTTGTGAACCAAAAGGAATAGAAAATACAAATTTAGAGATGCTAACATTCCATCGTGTAAGGCATATTGATCGTTGCACCATGAGGAAGGATATCCAGCACAAGAAACCCTTCAGAGTTCCGGAAGACTGTCACTATGACTCAACCGGTAGAGGGCACGGCTTTGAACTTTTCCTTCGGAGGTAGGTGGTGTGGCGTCACCTCATGCATTACCCTTTTGTCTCTGTTTCGAAGTGATGAGCCCATGCTTCATCGTGTGTGACGATGTTCGACAAGAACTTGTCAGGATGAGCCTCATAATGCGCAAGCAATTCTGCATAAATGGTACTTGGTTGCTGTTTATGGTCTTTTGACAGGCGACGAGGAACTCAGCGGTCGCACACCTTTGAGTATTACAACTGGTGGACAAGAATGTCAGCACTACCAACCGAGATGTCCAGGTGTGCAACGAAGTGTTTGGTTGTGTTCCGTCGATCAGCTCGAATGAGAGTGTTCGCATATTCCATCATTGCAGGAGTCACAGCTGTGTGCGACCGGCCGGCACCTGGGAGATGGGACAGGTTTGCGCCACTTTGCTTCGATGATGACAGACGCCTCGCCCGACGACTCATCATGCTTTTGTTCACCGTCAGATCTCCGTAGACCTTCTGCAAGCGACTATGAATATCTGCGTCGCTCTGGTTTTCTACATAACGAAACTCAATGGCGTCTCTCTGCATGGAACGCATCCGCGTTACAGATATTTTTAAGGCTATGTATAGCGTCGTCACTATCGGAACTTCATGAAACTGTAAGGGCTGAAGCGGGAATGTTCCATGATGTCCCACAACAAATTTTGCAGTTTTCAACCGAAACGGTCTGAGGAAAAAAAATTTGTTGCGTTACTTATTGAAAGCCCCTGATAGGTTGCCCACTATCAGCTCGTAGAATGGTTAAGATGGTGTAGCGGATTTGACCACTGTATGTCATCAAACCTTCATATAGTTTATTATTAACTTCGATTTTCCTAAAGGCCAAATTTTGTTGACAAATTTCAAGACAATCTTAGCCTCGAAGATTTTCTCGACCCTATTCCTTGCAAAACATTCTATCCATCCTGAGGCAACGTCAACTTTCTGTAGTAATTCAAATTACCTAGAATCCTTCTCATCTGCAGCCAGTGCTCGAGCCATGACGTGAACGACTTCTGCTCCCTTCTATGGCTTCTCTACGACATGCAAAGTTCTTAGTAGATTAAAATTGAGCGCCTGAGCAAGACTAGGAACCTAAACCTTGTCCATCGCGGACTATGCTCTTACCTATTACGCTGCCCAGGTACGTCTCACAACTCGACACACAGCTTTAATTCTGCCTATACCTCCCTCATGCTTTCCACACCTCACAGCCGGCCGGCGTGTCCGAGCGGTTCTAGGCGCTACAGTCTGGAACCGCGCGACCCCTACGGTCGCAGTTTCGAATATCCTGCCTCGGACATGGATGTGTGTGATGTCCTTAGGTTAGTTAGGCTTAAGAAGTTCTAAGTTCTATGGGACTGATGACCTTAGAAGTTGAGTTCCATAGTGCTCAGAGCCATTTGAACCACACCTCACGCAATCTTTCCTGCATACCTTACAAGTCTAGTTCTCCCAGAAAAGAGGATATCACGAAAAAATGCCGGTCTGCGGCATAATTTTAGTCTTCCTGGTACTTTGGACGCAGCGCATCGTCCGCTCCAGAGTAAAAAATTGTCTCGAAACAATAGACTGGCCTACTGGTTAAAAAATGCGGCCCGCGGCTTCAAGCTGCCCGGCCGGTTCCTGGCCGCATTTTGTAATAATATGCACCTAGCATCCAACAGCCTAATTTAAATAGGTCAGCGAACTTTAAGGACTTCGTAAGAGTGAGCTTTCCATCTTCAATAACAAACAAATATACTTATAGAGTCATTAATATTTTAAGATGTCTTTAATTTTAATTGGCGTTGGTGAATTCGTATGCGACATAAGATGACCAGTTAGGCCCACTTCAGCGTGCGCGCCTTGTACCGATGAGGTGTGAGGATAATGGTTCAAATGGCTCTGAGCACTATGTGGACTTAACATCTGAGGTCATCAGTCCCCTAGAACTTAGAACTACTTAAACCTAACTAACCTAAGGACAGCTCACACATCCATGCCCGAGCCAGGATTCGAACCTGCGACCGTAGCGGTCGCGCGGTTCCAGATTGAAGAGCCTAGAACCACTCGGCCACACCGGCTGGCAAGGGTCAACACGTCAGTACTTGCTGAATTTGCGAAATTCTTTCTGTTGAATATATCATCCAATTTTTCTGAAATTCAGGTCATTTGTTTGTTTGTACCCATACATCACATCCACCGATTTACGTCGCATTCCGATAATTTCTTCGTGGCGCGTCTTCTTCTCTTTTTTTTTTTTTTTTTTTTTTTTTTGTCTTAGTATGTGGTTAACCGCACACAGCGTGTGGGAAATAGTCATGAGGCTACACTTAACAATATGTTATCAAAAGTACGCCTCTGTACTGAGATACACTATGTGATCAAAAGTATCTGGAAACCCCCAAAACCATAAATTTTTCATATTAGGTGCATTGTGCTGCCACCTACTGCCAGGCACTCCACATGGCGACCTCAGTAGTCATTAGACATCGTGTGAGAGCAGAATGGGGTGCTCCATGAAACTCACGGGCTTCGAACGTGGTCAGGTGATTTGGTGTCACTTGTGTCATACGTCTGTACGCGAGACTTCCACGCTCCTAAACATCCCTAGGTCTATTGTTTCCGATGTGATAGTGAAGTGGAAACGTGAAGGGACACGTACAGCACAAAAGCGTACAGGCTGATCTTGTATGTTGACTGACAAAGACATTTGAAGAGGGTCGTAATGTGTAATAGGCAGACATCTATCCAGACCATCACACAGGAATTCCAAACTGCATTAGGATCCACTGCAAGTACTATGAAACTTTGGCGGGAGGTGAGAAAACTTGGATTTCTTGGCTGCTCATAAGCCACACATCATGTCGATAAATTCAAAACGATGCCTCGCTTGGTGTAAGGAGCGTAAACATTGGACGATTGAACAGTGGTAAAACGTTGTGTGGAGTGACGAATCACGGTACACAATGTGGCTATCCGATGGCAGGGTGTGGGTATGGCGAATGCCCGGTGAATGTCATCTGCCAGAGTATGTAGTGCCAACAGTAAAATTTGGAGGCGATGGTGTTATGACCCGATCGTGTTTTCATGGAGGGTGCTCGTAGCCCTTCTTGTTTTTCGTGGCACTATCACAGCACACGCTACACCGATGTTTTAAGCACCTTCTTGCTTCCCACTGTTGAAGAGCAATTCGGGGATGCCGATTGCATCTTCCAACACGATCGAGCAACTGTTCATAAAGCACGGCCTGTGGTGGAGTGGTTACAAGACAATAACATCCCTGCAATGGACTGGCCTGCACAGAGTTCTGACCTGAATGCTATAGAAAACCCTTGGTATGTTTTGGAACGCTGACTTCGTACCAGGAATCACTGACCGACATCGAGATCTCTCCTCAGTGCAGTACTCTGTGAAGAATGGGCTGCCATTCCCCAAGAAACCTTCCAGCACCCGACTGAATGTATGTCTGCGAAAGTGGAAGCTGTCATCAAGGCTAAAGGTGGGCCAACACCATATTGAATTTCAGCATTACCGATGGAGGGCGCCACGAACTTGTAAATCATTTTCATTCATACGTCCGGGTACTTTTGATTACATAATGTGTGTCCTCATCATAAGGTACCTCCTTTGCAGTGCCATAAGGGTGAGCAAATTAAAACGGCGCAGCCCATTGTTTAAATGGAGTGTTTTTTGAGTGGATTAGCACTGTAAGAGTCCATGTTAGGATGTTGGAAGTATATGGCAACGATACACGACCATATGACGCAGTGGTTAGGTGGCGAAGATGCTTCCATTATGCTCAAACAAGACTGTTGAAGAAGGAAATAGCAGACTACCTGTCTGTGAAGAGGCAGTACTCGCAAGGGAGACTGAGGCCCTAGTGCTCCAAGACCTGCGCATCACAATTGAGGCGATAGTGGTAAACTGAAAATCGCTATTTTGATTTAAATAGAACTACAGACCACCATATTTTGAAGATGATCGAAGTACCTGATTGTTGGTTTCCGCAACTGCCTACACTATCATAGGGAACGTTTGGTGACCTGCAGTCCTCATTCACATACATACTTAAATGTGGCAGGAAACCTCATCACGTGACGCAACGTCTGCGCTCCTAGCGAGTAAACTCAAAACTGTACTTTCTGTAGCATTTAATGTTTATGGGGTAATGCAATGATGTGAAAGGCACCCCTTTCCCGACACTACTCATCAACAAATTATGCGAAAAAACATGCGTTTTTGCGAGTATATTCATTTAATATTAACCCCATCAGTACTGGGGCAAGGGGGACACCACCCCAAAGTACCATTCTCCAAAATAGCGGCAATGATTTATACAAGATGGCAGCAATGACGTTATCCAAAATGGCGACGGTGACATCATCCAAGATGGCGGTTTTGGATGGGAAGTTTGAATTTTCCTCCCCTTCCCACAGAAAAATGGCGGGAACTTCAAATTCCAACAGGATAATGCATCACACCATGGTTATCTCAACTAACCTAAGAAAATCGCGGGAAGATAGGTCACTTGGGCTACCTCCACTAACCTAAGTCATCCGACCGCCACCTCTTCCTAGGAACTTGCACTAAGTGTGAATTTTGGTAGCAAAGAAAGGTCAATTCGAGTATCTCTACTAAGCTAAGAAAATGGCGTGAGAGAAAGGACACTTGGACTACCTGCACTAACCTAAGTCACCTAACCACCATCTCTTCCTAGGGATTGGTAGGAAAAGGACGCAGCTGCACTGGGCTGCTGGAGAGAGGAAGGAGTGTATTTATTTTGAAACAATTTATTTAGGGATGGAGTATATTTGTCACAGTGATAGAGAACACACGCTCTGACATGCCACACAGCATGCAGACCTGAAAACCAGTCCTAATTAACTCATGTATAATGCTCCACACATGTGCTTGCTAATTGTAAACTGTCAAAATAACGCATTGCACAGCTTACAGAAATGCAAACCACTCGTTAATAATGCAATACATTTACGTCTAGTGAGCCAAACAACTCTTAAGTTGTCAAAATAATAATCCATCTAAAAGACTCTGTAAACATGCTTGCTAATCATCAACTGTCTAAATCATGCACCAGTTTTTATGGAATCAATTGGAGACAGCACCACCATCCAGAGTGTTCACCACGAGGTCTGCAATCCAACTGAGCTAGTACACAGTACCACTACCAGAGGGTACTGTTGTAGGTTCCATGATGTAATCCAAGATGGGAGCCATGATGTCAACTGATGACACAATACTGTTACCCAAGATAGTGGCAAACAGTGTGTTCACCTCAAGGTCTGGACCTAGTACACAATACCTTCACCAGAGAGTGCTGCTGTCTGTTTTGTGACATAATCCAAGATGGTGGGGAGAAATGGTGGGTGGACATAATGGCTGTGCTAGACATACGTTTTTATTTGGCATGCAATGTCTTCAGCACGAGATCTAGACTCCAACTGCCTAGCACACAATACTGCCACCAGAAGGTGCTGCCATCCATCCTATGACATAATCCAAGACGGTGGTCTGTGGAGGGGGAAAATGGCGCGAAAATTACTCAGCATGTGCTGGGCTGCTGGAGACAGTAAGAAAGGAGTGTATTTATTTTGGAACATTTTATTTGGGGAAAGATTATATACATATATCACACTGACACAAAACACATGCTTGGGGTCACAATATACAGCCCACATACCTGTAAACTACTCTTAAATAACGCTCTGCAGACACGCAAATTCCTACTAAATTACCGAAATAATTTCAATACAGACATGCAAACTGCTCCTAAATAATGCAGTACACAGATGTGCAGACACGAAATCCTAAACTGTACAAATAATGCATAGCACAGCCTACAAGCCCACTCACTAAATAATGCAACAGACATGCAAGCACCCTCCGCCACCCCCTGTCCACTGGAATGCACAGGCGGTTAGTGGCAGTCCCTGTGAAGTGACGTGGCCATCAGCTGTCAAACCACGCACATGCATGCATGAAGTAGCGACATCGCTTTTCTACTTGACACCTGAGAAATTCCTCATGGAATACATGTTCACCTAGACACCATTGCTGACGTGATCAGACGGGAGCGAAGACTTATTTACAGAGCACAGTCAATGCAGGGGCATGCACCGGCACAGGCGCGAGACGCCGCCAGATGCAGGTGATCCTTCCCTCTATTTTCGGGTATCAGTCAGTGTTTACTGACGTCACAGAAATCCAAGGTGCGCTCATGCTCCTCTCATATATGTGACACCTCTGGGCAGCAGGTGTCTTTACCACTGATGACAGAGTAGCACAAGCTGCTTTCTCCATAGCCATTCTAACGGACCATTCGTGACATGTGGCTGATGCATCGCCACGTGTAACTACAAGCACCTCTAGCAGCATTCTCAATGTTATAATGAAGCCACATGGCTATCTAAAATAACAACAGAGTAGAACTCAAGTAAATTGCATAGTATCCCAGAAATACTTAACATCATATTTTGTAGCAGTTTTCGTGATGTCTCAACTGGAATGCATAGAAATTCTTGCCCTATCAGAATCTGTTTACGAAAATAGCATATAATAACACTCATCCATCACATGTTACCTTTCATGCTCTCAACATACACAAATGTTCTCACATCTATGTAGAGACACTTGTATCCCAGAACAAAGAATGTCATGTGAATGAATCGAGCATTAAGATTGGCTCTTATCGAACTTACCCTCTGAATTACTGATGCTGCCCATGTGGAACCACCATCTACCTTTTTCTTCCCTTCTGCAGATGAGACTTTTTGCGGTAAAATTATTTTGCACAGTTCACTAAATTGCATTGACAGTTAAACCCACAAAGTTGTCTACAGACCATCAAATACATATGACACTCACAAGAATATTGGAGGCAAGGAACATACGAAAAGAGCATATAACTACAAATAAATATTACGATTACTACTACAGTCTGACGCCAATGGATGTACAGGTAATGTCTCCTCATGGTAGCCGTGCTTCTGGAACGAATGTCAGTATCTATAGCGCACATTATTTTCCATGTAAAATATCTCTCTCGTACCCTCTCGGTTACTGATATGCTGAATCTCTATATCCTTCACGATTGGACACACAGTCATCTTCTCCAGTCATACCACAACATAAGCCACAGTACCTTTACAATGCAATATATACACATTTTACACAACATAAGCCATAGTAACTTAACAATGCAATATATACACATTTTACACAAGCAGTACAGTTATCTTTTATATCTGTACATCACCCGAAAAATTTATGGTATGCCCACACATACACCAGCTATATGTCACAATTCTCCTCAGTCCTAGGGAAGCACCGTCTGCCTTTTCTTTCTTTCTACAGACGTGCCTTTAAGCGGCTAAAAACTACTTTACACTGATCGCCATATTGCACTGGCAACTAAACCTTGCAAAGTGCCATACATATCGTCAAATACGGAAAGTCTCTTACTCAATTGCACTGCTCTCCCACTGAGGACAGGAGCTTGAATATTACAGCGTGAAACCGATCTCCAACCCAAAAATATATCACCGTGTACTGTCTGTGTAGTAAACATACAATTCATATCCTCTGCCATACAAAATTATCCCTTTCACATCAGAAAGACGTCAGTGGATCGAAGTTACTCTCAGAACTGTTGTGCAAAGACTGGCTCGTCCGCCCCCCCCCCCCCCCCCTTGGTACAAATGCGTTACTGTTTCTGGTCCGGACCTGCCTGCATCCTCGTGTTTCTACATCTATCTCTAGACTCTAGGATTAAAAGAACATATCTAGTTTCGCACTGTTCGCACACAGTAGTGTCCTACCGATCGCTCACGCAACATAATTCCAAAGATACAGAGTGGGAATTATTTCTATAAAAACACGAAACTTTAGCCACTGACTTACTAGATACTTGTCACGTCTGTGAAGACATTTATTCGGAGACTCGAAACAAATGATATTTACACTCTCAAATACCGATGTCGGTGATGTAACAGATTCGAAATCATCTCTACAATTCACAAGGTCAACTAAGTTGTTTTTCATGTCTAGAGAACCGGCAAACGTTGTCTTCTACATGCTAGATGCACAACCCACAATCGATCTTTTCTCAACTAAATAAAGGCGCGAAATGAGCTGAAGCAGTCAACCGAACAATTTACATGGGAGGGAATAATGGTCCAGTGCAAACGTACTTCCGTATTCATTCTCAAATTTCCACGCAATCACGAAAGCTATGCAACACATACTAAGCATTATTCCTACAATCCAACAGGCATCTCCAGTCTTACAGCTCCTACCTTTAATGGGAAACGTGAATCAATCCTGCACAAGTCAACGGCGCTGCAGGCCAAGCATGCACAGATAGAATGTTTATCCTAAGAAATCGATCACATATATATTTTAGCTCTGGACTTACAACTAAATGTTACGATCGCAGTCTCAGTTGAACGACATTCGACAATGAGCGAATGATGGGAAATACACTCTGTTGACGAGTGTGGCTCGGGAAATAGAAATGTCAATACCATTCTTATGACTTGACATACTCTTCCCATGTTATCACAGTCCCCCATGTCAAATCCATACCTTCCTTATGACTGGACATAGTCGTTTCCTTTGCATATGTCGGAACACAAACACATACTTTATAAGCCTGATCCTCAAGGTAAACCTATCATGCACCCCCTACTAGTAAGTATAATACTTCGTCAATAACTGATCACAGACGATATGAAATAATGGCATTTGATGGGTCCAATTTAAGTTGGAACTGAGCAGAAGCTGGAGAAAGGCATATCCACCACCTTCTGCAACCCATGTAGAAAACGAACGACCTGTGTTAGTGCAACAAGAGCGTGTTTTGACCATTAGGCGGAAATGCGTGCAATGTGGTACGTCTCCAAACTAGATACAGATACTACAGTCCGATGCAGATCACCGACTATTCAAATCAGTCAGCCCAACATGCTATCATCGTTATTCTTTACCCATCCACAAAAGTCATTCCCCAATCAAAAAAGCGTTGTCAGTCAGTCATTATGTGGTAACCAACAGCGCACCAATCCATGGATGTGATAGAAAAGACACCGCCGATGTACTATAATAATAAGCAACACAGTTCACAGCATGAACAATGTTAGCAATTTTACAGTAACTTCAACACTGGCCAATGATGTGACAGCATGTTTCCCCAGTTTCAGTGTCATAACTAAACCTCCCATTCTCTACATTGCGAGTATAATTGCGAATGTAGATAGATGACTGCTCAGTACATCTATTCAGTGTTAATTCTCGACCACATAGATCATCAAAGTATACCAGACAGCACTCTACATATTTCTAACACATCAAACACAGTGCTTAATTTACGATATGTCTCTCTGTTTATGAGAGTCACAGAGCATTCTCGCTGTCTTAGGCTAAAATTAGAGAGTGACAGACTCTCCTCACACTGTCATTGACCAATCCACCCTGCAACACCGTTACCGAATTAATCTGCAACCGATCAGAAGAAGACCGCTACACTCCACATCTCGCGAATGAATGCAGCTGTCCGAGTCCTAGCCCATTCAAGGGCACGAGATTTTTCGAGATGCGCCCATGTTGAGGTGCTTAGTACTTCTTATCGATGTATAGTAACAGGTTCCAAAGTGTCGTGATGTACTAATAGCAGACGGTTAAGAAGAACAAAAACGAATGATTTTTATGCTCACTGGAGCTCCAGACGGATGGAGTTCGACGCATTTTTACGTAAATCAACCAAGCTATTAACTCTAAAGTATTGTTCTAGAGTGTAGGATCGGTACCTGGTAGGTACTGGTAAGAGAGAACAGAAACACATGCACTCCTAAGGCTATAACGTTAGATCGCCTGTGGTTCCAACCTATCAGTCATATGGAATGTAGCGGTGTTATTATTCCCATGTGAGAAATGTATTTTAAGCACATGAGATACATCCTTCTTCCAGGTTTCTCTACGGTAAATTTTGTTATCGAACCGTAAAACGAAAAAACTACTTCCACTTGCTCTCCATGATACGAGCACAATATAGCTTTCCAGAGACGTATGGTGTCCATGATTAACATCCAATCATGGTTCAGAAATTATACGATGCCTGCATCAGGCCTATATAAAATGATCATTAGGAGCGGGGGATACCTCCTACAAGGAAACAGATAAACGCATAGCATCAGCGTTCGGCATGTGAAAACTGCAAGTCATTCCGTCACTAACTCCATAAACAGCACATCTGTCGGGCAAATGTGTACATGGGGATTGCAGCTCCTCATAAGCACCTATCGCACCCAAGATGCGACAGGGGGGGGGGGGGGTGGACTACGTCGCATTAATCAAAGTTCGTTTAGAGAAATGTGTCAAGCTTCATCACACATGAGATATAAGTCCTCTGATGACCGAGAGGTTTACCGTTAACGATCGCAAGTAGACAGTGCTTTATGCCACATACAGAACATGGGGCTGCATACGAGTAGAATGCAGGCTTTGTCACCCAACTGATGCATCCAGACAGAACAGTGGAAAAATTGACGTACAGTAACTTCTCCTTCTCTAGAATGCATCAGTTACCATTAAATTGTACATTACAGCTCCATCTCAATCGATCAGCCTGTCCACTCTCTGTTATCCTTTAACGCAGATGCAAGTAAATTTAGAGGTGAATGGTTCTCTGTCTTCCTGTAAAGCATCAAATACAGTAATCAACGCGTGTGTATCACTGGTACTCCAATAGACATACAGTATAATGCTGCCTCAACGGAAAGAAATTGACTGTCTCCCTGATTCCCTTCGTTTTGATGTCAATGTTCCCTTGGATTCATCTGCTTGCCACATACTTGTTCCCATGTACAAATTGTTCGGCGCGAACCAGAAGATACGCAAGTACTTCCTCGAATTCTCCACATTTCGGTGTATATTTGAACAATTTATACCTATTCCCTCGTCATTTTTCGCAATTCTATCGATTTTAAGTTGGATCTGTCCATGCGATCATGACATAACTTCTGGTTCTGTGTTCTAAAATTGCTTGTAAAAATAGCACAGCTGCCAACACCTAGCCAAAATGCACTGATCAGGAGCTGCAATATAGCACTGTACTTGATTGTATCGAGTCACCTCCACATTCGGAGAGCGTTTGCTCTATTTTCTGTATGTCTGTGTATATGCATGCCTCGCAAATGACTCCCAGGATCTGCAGTAGACGCGAGTTATTTTTCGAATGTGGGTCCGCCGCGCGTTATATCCTAAGCGATATTGCGATGTGGATCCACAAGATGAGTGAATGGGATAGGGTTTGAAGGTGGATCCAACACGCAGAACGTACGAGGATGTGTTGGGATGCAGATCCACAGTATGTGTTGCACAGGATATGGTTTGAGGGTGGATACGCGATGCGCAATGTACGAAGTGGTGGAGGGATGCAGATCCACAATACAACACATCCGAAAGAGCGTTTGAGTACGGATCTGCAGTGGACTGCATATCCGGACTTATGTTCAAAGGCGGTTCCACCATACGTCACATCTGCGATAGGGTTTGCAAGTGGTCCAACCACACATTACGTCTGGACATGTATTCTGTGTTAGATGTCTGGTCCACCAGCTGAGGTGACTGGGTCCTGGTAGCCAGCCGCGAGGCATTCATATACACAGACATACAGAAAGTAGAGCAAACGCTCTCTGAATGTGGAGGTGACTGGATACAGTCGAGTACAGTGCTATATTATGGCTCCTGATGAGTGCATTTGGGCTAGGTGTTGGCAACTGTGCTACGTTTACAAGCAATTTTAGAACACAGAACGAGAGGTTATGTCATGATCGCATGGATAGATCTGACATAAAATCGATAGAATTGCGAAAAATGACGAGGGAATAGGTACAAGAAAAACTTATGAGACTTGGCCAACTGTGGTTCATTTTCTCTCAGTATTATTTCCTATCACCAGTGATCAGTTATTGACGAAGTATTATATGTAGTAGTAGGGGGTGCACGATAGGTTCACCTTGAGCATCAGGCTTATAAAGTATGTGTTTGTGTTCTGACATATGCAAAGGAAATGACTATGTCCAGTCATAAGGAAGGTATGGATTTGACATGAGGTACTGTGATAGCATGGGACGAGTATGTCAAGTCATAAGAATGGTACTGATATTTCTGTTTCCAGAGCCACAGCCATCAACAGAGAGTATTTCCAATGTTTCGCTCATTGTCGAATGTCCTTCAACTGAGACCGCGATTGTAACATTTAGTTGTAACTACAGGGGTAAAATATATATGTGACCGGCTTCTTAGGATAAACATTCTACCTGTGCATGCTTGGCCTGCAGCGCCGTTGACGTGTGCGGCATTAATTCACGTTTACCGTTAACGGTGGGAGCTGTCAGAATGGAGGTGCCTGTTAGAGTGTAAGAATGTAGATGAATTAACCGTGTTGTACTCTAGACCACAAAACAGCGAACTAATACTTAGTATGTGTTGCATCGCTTTCTTGTCTGCATGTAAATTTGCGAATGAATGTGGAGATGCATCTGCACTGGACCTTTATTCCCTCCCATGTAAATTGTTTGGTTGACTGCTTCAGCCCATTTCGCGCATTTATTTAGTTGAAAGAAGATAGATTGTGGGGTGTGCATCTAGCATGTGGAAGAGACGTTTGCCGGTTCTCTAGACATGAGAAACACCTTAGTTGACCTTGTGAATTGTGGGGATGATTTCGAATGTGTTACATCACCAACATCGGAATTCGGCACTGTCAATATCAGTTTCCTCTAATTGTTTCGGGTTTCCGAGTAAATGTCTTCACAGAAGTGACAAGTTTCTAGTTAGTCAGTGGTTTATAGGACGCTCAACCTACCTAAGGTTTCGTGTTTGCGTAGAAATAATTCCCAGTCTGTATCTTTGGAATTATGTTGCGTGAGCAATCGGTAGGATACTGCTATGTGCAAACATTGCAAATTAGATATGTTCTTGTAATCCCAGACTCTAGATATATGTGTGGAAACACGAACAAGCAGCCACGTCCGGACCAGAAACAGTAACGCATTTGTACCAAGGGGGGAGGGGGGGGGGGGACGAGCCAGTCTTTGCACAACAGTTCTGAGAGTAACTTCGATCCACTGACGTCTTTCTGATGTAAAGGGGATAATTTTGTATGGCAGAGGATATGAATTGAATGTTTACTACACACACACACAGTACACGGCGATATATTTTTGGGTTGGAGACTGAGGAGAATTGTGACATATAGCTGGTGTATGTGTAGGCATACCATAAATTTTTCGGGTGATGTACAGATATAGAAGATAACTGTACTGCTTGTGTAAAATGTGTATACATTGCATTGTTAAGTTACTATGGCTTATGTTGTGTAAAATATGTATACATTGCATTGTAAAGGTACTGTGGCTTATGTTGTGGTATGACTAGAGAAGATGACTGTGTGTCCAATCGTGAAGGACATAGAGATTCAGCACATCAGTATCCGAGAGGGTACGAGAGAGATATTTTACATGGAAAATAATGTGCGCTATAGATACTGACATTCGTTCCAGAAGCACGGCTACCATGAGGAGACATTACCTGTACATTCATTGGTGTCAGACTGTAGTAGTAATCGTAATATTTATTTGTAGTTATATGCTCTTTTCGTATGTTCCTTGCTTCCAATATTCTTGTGAGTGTCATATGTATTTGATGGTCTGTAGACAACTTTGTGGGTTTAACTGTCAATGCAATTTAGTGAACTGTGCAAAATAATTTTACTGCAAAAAGTCTCATCAGCAGAAAGGAAAAAAAAAGATAGATGGTGCTTCCACATGGGCAGCATCAGTAATTCAGAGGGTAAGTTCGATAAGAGCCAATATTAACGCTTGATTCATTCACATGACATTCTTTGTTCTGGGATACAGGTGGCTCTACATAGATGTGAGAACATTTGTGTATGTTGAGAGCATGAAAGGTAACATGTGATGGATGAGGGTTATTATATGCTATTTTCGTAAACAGATTCTGATAGGGCAAGAATTTCCATGCATTCAAGTTGAGACATCACGAAAACTGCTACAAAATATGATGTTAAGTATTTCTGGGATACTATGCAATTTACTTGAGTTCTACTCTGTTGTTATTTTAGATAGCCATGTGGCTTTATTATAACATTGAGAATGCTTCTAGATGTGCTTGTAGTTACATGTCGCGATGCATCAGCCACATGTCACGAATGGTCCGTTAGAATGGCTATGGAGAAAGCAGCTTGTGCTACTCTGTCATCAATGGTAAAGATACCTGCTGCCCAGAGGTGTCACATATATGAGAGGAACATGAGCGCGCCTTGGATTTCTGTGACGTCAGTAAACACTGACTGATACCCGAAAATAGAGGGAAGGATGACCTGCATCTGGCGGCGTCTCGCGCCTGTGCCGGTGCATGCCCCTGCAGTGACTGTGCTCTGTAAATAAGTCTTCGCTCCCGTCTGATCACGTCAGCAATGGTGTCTAGGTGAACATGTATTTCGTGAGAAATTTCTCAGGTGTCAAGTAGGAAAGCGATGTCACTACTTCATGCATGCATGTGCGTGGTTTAACAGCTGATGGCCACGTCACTTCACAGGGACTGCCACTAAACTCCTGTGTGCCCAGTGGACAGATGGTGGTGGAGGGTGCTTGCATGTCTTTTGAATTATTTAGTGAGTGGGCCTGTAGGCTGTACTATGCGTTATTTGGGTAGTGTAGGATTTTATGTCTGCACATCTGTGCATTGCATTATTTAGGAGTAGTTTGCATGTCTGTCCTGAAATTATTTCGGTAATTTAGTAGGAATTTGTGTGTCTGCAGAGCGCTATTTAGGAGTAGTTTACAGGCCTGTGGGCTGTGTATTGTTACCCCAAGCATGTATTTTGTGTCAGTGTGATATATATACTCTATCCCTAAATAAAATGTTCCAAAACAAATAAAGTACACTCCTTCCCTACTCTCTCCAGCAGCGCAGTGCAGGCTGAGTAATTTTCACGCCATTTTCTTCCACCCCAGACCACCATCTTGGAATGTGTCACAGGATGGATGGCAGTACCCTCTGGTGGTAGTATTGTGTACTATGTCAGTTGGAGTCTAGATCTCGTGGTGGAGACATTGCATGCAAAATACAAACTTATTTCTAGCACAGCCATTATGTTCTACCACAAATTCTCCCTACCATCTTGGATTATGTCACAAAATGGACGACAGCGCTCTCTGGTGGTGGCACTGTGTACTAGGTCCAGACCTTGAGGTGAACACACTGTTTGCCACCATCTTGGATTATGGTACTTGCATCATCGGCTGACATCATGGCTGCCATTTTGGATTACACCATGGAACAGACGACACTACCCTCTGGTAGTGGTACTGTGTACTAGCTCAGTTGGATTGCGGAGCATGTGGCGAACACATTGTATGGTGGTGCTGCCTCCAATTGTCTAAATAAAGACCGGTGCATGATTTAGACAGTTGATGATTAGCAAGCATGTTTACAGAGTCTTTTAGATGGATTATTATTTTGACAATTAACGATTTGTCTGGGTCTCTGGACATAAATGTATTGCATTATTTACGAGTGGTTTGTATGTCTGTAGGCTGTGCAATGCGTTATTTTGACAGTTTACAATTAGCAAGGACATGTGTGGAGCATTATACATGAGTTTTTTAGGAGTAGTTTGCAGGTCTGTATGCTGTGCGGCCTATCAGAGTGTGTGTCCTCCATCACTTGTATAAATATACTCCATCCCTAAATAATTTGTTCCAAAATAAATAAAGTACACTTCTTCCTCTCTCCAGTAGCCCAGTGCACTCTGAGTCCTTTTCCTACCAATCCCCAAGAAGAGGTGGTGATTGGATGTCTTAGGTTAGTGGAGGTAGCCATGTGACCTATCTTCCCGCGATATTCTTAGGTGACTTGAGATAACCGTGGTGTGAAGCATCATCCTGTTGGAATTTGAACTTCCCGCCATTTTTCTGTGGGAAGGGGAGGGGAGGGGGTTAGGTTAATGAAGGTTGCCAATTGACCTGTCTTTCCGCCAAAATTCAAACTTTGCTCCCAAAAGTCTCCATCTTGGATGACGTCACAGCCACCATTTTTGATGATGTCATCGCCACCATCATGGATGTCGTCACCGCCACCACCTTGGATGACGTAATCGCCGGCATCTTAGATAACGGTACTTTGGGGTGGTGTCCCCCTTGCCCCAATACTCCCACTTTCAGATGTTAACATTTGTTTATGCTTCGGGAACATTGTTTCTTTACTTACGATGTTTTACAATAGCTCTCCTGAAAACTTCTGTTGCAAGAAACAATGTTTATGACAAACATAAGAATTTGAAGATAGGATGCCAGGCATCTTAATAAAATGTTACCAAGAAAAAAATGAATCCCTACAAAAGCAACTGGTTACAGTTAATTCAACAATTGTAATGTTCTAATATTTCCACAACGACAAAGAATTATTTGCTAATATTAATACGAGAAACAATAGAAAAACAGATTCGTCCGACCGTAGCGCATATATTAAACACATTCACAAAAACAGAGCTCAGAAACTAACAACAGCTGTTTCCTTACATCGGTTAATATCTACATTAAGAAATAAAACGCTGCTTGGGTTCATATGTTGCTTCATTTGTGAACATACCAACGTTATTTAAAATCATTCCCTAATTCATGTCAAATAAACATTTGTCTAATAAACAAGATTCCAAGTATGTATCCACACTGAAACATTTCTCTCTCCCTTTCCTAAAGCAGTTGCGTTTCATACACTGTAGAGGATAGTTCTTTGCCTGTTTTCAAAGCCATTGAGTGATATTTAAGTAGTATTGCTCGAAAACATCGCGAAACTGCAACTGGAGAGAGAAATATCTGTGTCAAGTTGTTTCGAAAAGTAAAATCTTTTCAAGAATCGGAGAAACCATTGGCGGACCTACGAGAACAGTGGAGACTATTATATACAGATTTAATAAAAAAAAATCTACGAAAACCAATAAAGAAGCGGTCGTCCTGTAATTCTGTCTGAGATGGGAAAACGATAGCTACTTAGGAAATCAGAAAAAATGCATAACTAAGCGCTCCAAAACTTGTTACTGCAGTTCAGACGCACACAGGAAAGTCTGTTTCAGCACAGATTGTAAGAAATGTGTTTTATGTAGCTGAGTATGGAAGGAAAACAGCCTGTAGAAAACCATAAAATCAACAAAAGGAAGGAAGTTGCATTCGCAAGAGAATATAAATTCGATGGGTTTGATTTCTTAAAGAAGGGTGTACTTAATGACGAGAGTCGATTTTAGCTGTTTCAGTGAAATGAGGAAGAAACGCAGTGGAGACAAAGAAATCGTGAAGAGAGAAATACAACAGCCTCTTTTAGACTTAGAGGATGTTCAGTATTTGCCTGGAGCTGCATGAGTACAAATGGTGGAATTATGGACCACAAGGTTTACATAAAGATCCGAAAAACACTTCTACCCAGAAGTGTGAAAAATATGGGTCCTTCTGAGAATTATATTTTCGCACAAGACAATAATCCAAAGCATACAGCCTAGATGCCAGGCTTTAGCTGTTGCATAACACTTCCCTCTTGATGCTAACACCACTGCAATGCCAGACGTTGATCCAACAGAAATTTTGTGGAATGTACTCTATACGAATATGAGGAGTCTTCAGATGTGCAATAGAAATGAACTAAAGAACTCTACTAGAGGAATGGTTGATAATTACATTGCAAAAAAACAAATTCTCTGGTGAAGTCCATGCCAAGGAGACTGCAAGAGGTTATACAAGGTGGTCCATTAATCGTGACTGGGCCAAATATGTCACGAAATAAGCGTCAAACGAAAAAACTAAAAAAGAACGAAACTTGTCTAGCTTGAAGAGGGAAACCAGGTGGCGCTATGGTTGGCCCGCTAGATGGCGCTGCCATAGGTCAAACGGATATCAACTGCGTTTTTCTTAAATAGGAACCCCAACTTTTTATTACATATTCGTGTAGTACATAAATAAATATGAATGTTTTAGTTGAACAACTTTTTTCTGTTTGTGGTAGATGGCGCTGTAGTAATCACAAACATATGGCTCACAATTTTAGACGAAAAGTTGCTAACAGGTAGGTCTTTTAAATTAAATTACAGAACGTAGGTACGTTTGAACATTTTATTTCGGTTGTTCCAATGTGATACATCTACCTTTGTGAACTTATCATTTCTGAGAACGCCTGCTGTTAGAGCGTGATTACCTGTAAGTACCACATCAATGCAATAAATGCTCAAAATGATGTCCGTCAACCTCAATGCATTTGGCAATACGTGTAACGACATTCCTCTTAACAGCGAGTAGCTCGCCTTCCGTATTGTTCACACAAGCATTGACAATGCGCTGACGCATGTTGTTAGGCGTTATCGGTGGATCACGATAGGAAATATCCTTCAACTTTCCCCACAGAAAGAAATCCGGGGACGTCAGATCCGGTGAACGTGCGGGCCATGGTATGGTGCTTCGACAACCAATCCACCTGTCATGAAATATGCTATTCAATACAGCTTCAACCGCACGCGAGCTGTGTGCCGGACATCCATCATGTTGGAAGTACATCGCCATTCTGTCATGCAGTGAAACATCTTGTAGTAACATTGGTAGAACAAGAAATCAGCATACATTGCACCATTTAGATTGCCATCGAAAAAAATGGGGCCGGCCGAAGTGGCCGTGCGGTTAAAGGCGCTGCAGTCTGGAATCGCAAGACCGCTACGGTCGCAGGTTCGACTCCTGCCTCGGGCATGGATGTTTGTGATGTCCTTAGGTTAGTTAGGTTTAACTAGTTCTAAGTTCTAGGGGACTAATGACCTCAGCAGTTGAGTCCCATAGTGCTCAGAGCCATTTGAAAAAATGGGGGCCAATTATCCTTCCTCCCATAATGCCGCACTATACATTAACCTGCCAAGGTCGCTGAAGTTCCACTTGTCGCAATCATTGCGGATTTTCCGTTGCCCAGTAGTGCATATTATGCCGGTTTACCTTACCGCTGTTGGTGAATGGCGCTTCGTCTCTAAATAACATGCGTGCAAAAAATCTGTCATCGTCCCATAAATTCTCTTGTGCCTTGTGGCAGAACTGTACACGACGTTCAAAGTCGTCGCCATGCAATTCATGGTGCATAGAATTATGGTACTGGTGCAATCGATGTTGATGGAGCATTCTCAACACCGACGTTTTTGAGATTTCAATTCTCGCGCAATTTGTCTGCTACTGATGCGCGGATTAGCCGCGACAGCAGCTAAAACACCTACTTGTCCATCATCATTTGTCGCAGGTCGTGGTTGACGTTTCACATGTGGCTGAACACTTCCTGTTTCCTTAAATAACGTAACTATCCGGCTAACGGTCCGGACACTTGATGCGTCCAGGACACCGAACAACATACATAGCACACGCCCGTCGGGCATTTTGATCACAATAGCCATACATCAACATGATATCGACCTTTTTCGCAGTTGGTAAACGGTCCATTTTAACACGGGTAATGTATCACGAAGCCAATACCGTCCGCACTGGCGGAATGTTACGTGATACCACGTACTTATACGTTTGTGACAATTACAGCGCCATCTATCACCAAACGAAAAAAGTGGTCCAACAAAAACATTCATATTTCTTTACGTACTACACGAATATGTAATAAAAATGGAGGTTCCTATTTAAAAAAACGCAGTTGATATCCGTTTGACCTATGGCAGGCCATCTAGCGGGCCAACCATAGCGCCATCTGGTTTCAAGCTAGACGAGTTTCGTTCTTTGTAGTTTTTTCGTTTGATGCTTATTTCGTGAGATATTTGGTCCGGTCTCTATCAATGGAGCACCCTGTATACAGGAAAGGAAGGTCTACTAAGCACTAACCATAAAGTTCAATGCTGAGTGTGTCATTTTCAGTACTGCAGACGAATACCTTTTTTACATCCTAATTTGACTATCTTTCCTTTCCCAAAGACGTCATTGGGTGCAATATGGAGAGGCATTGCGTCAGCACACGGCTCTCCCAAATGTTGTCACATTTCATGAACTGTTGCTGCTACTACTCGGTCAGGTAGTTCCTCAATCGGAATCATAAAGTTGAGTGCTGTTCCAGTCCTCTCAGCAAGGAAAAACATCTAGCAGTACCACGAATTGAACCCATGTCCCTCACAAGACAGTTTGCAGCACTGAGCACTCACCTATGGAAGTTGAACTGTAGGTTCCTCTATAACCAGCTGGGTGAGTCAATTCATACGTCAGAGAAAGGCACTGGCATACTGCCTCTAATAAGACCATGGCTAATGGAGCACTTTGTGTTCATACCAGCCTACAGATCGACGACAGCTGCACCGTTGACATCAATCAAATTTCTGTTCTTATCAAAAAATTAAATTACTTTTCATTCCTGTTACATATCTTTCACAGATTTTCTAGTTTGTAAGGAATTCATATTGTGATAAAACTATGATAGTTAAAAAACTAGGCTTGGATATGAATTCATCACAGAAAACTCATTGCAAGAAATTATTTAACGAAGGGCTATCTAATAACTTTCTCAGATGGTCTGTGTATCTATAAGCTGGTCTTTAGTGACAGCATGGAACTACATCAAGCCCTCCAAAAGTGTAGGACCAAAGCATGAACGTGGGCGCCGTCATCCACACCACTCTCAATTTCTTGTAGTAACAGTAAGTTGCACAGCAAGAGCACACACCATACCCGAGCTTATATTAGTTTCTTAGAGAATGACAGAATAGTTTTGGCTCTTGATGCGATTTTTTGTGAAGATACTCACGAGAAAAACGACCATGGCGGCGAGTGGCAGCCACTGCACAGCTGTGAGGTCTGTGTGCACCACGTCCTTGAGGTAGAAGAGGGTACCAAGCGCAGCCATGGTGACGCCACAGCCGGCGAACGAGAGCAGCAGCAATGGCCGCCGGCCAGCACGGTCTGCCAGCAGCGATGTGGCAACACTGGTCACTGTCTGCACTGCTGCCACGATGATGGCGCACACATCTGCATCCAGCGCCACACCTGACTGCCGGAAGATGTCAGTGGTGTAGCCCAAGAGCACAGCCAGCCCCGTGAACACCTGTGTCACGATCAGCACAACGCACAACACCAGTGCCCGTCGGTTTCCACGTCGCCGCACCAGCTGACCCAGCAGCTCCAGCCGCGATCGCCTGGCCTCTGCCCCAACAAAGCATGCAGCTGCACTACTGTGTCACATAATTATCAACAATTCCTAAATATAACCTCTGACATTTCAGCTCTTTCAACCAATGTACCTCCTGGAGCAACTAGTGGATCCTCAGAACCAGTCCTTCCAAGAAGCGGGCGATGATTTTAGAATGAACTATCAACAGCTTCCATCCTCATAACTTTGACCTCATCTTTTAAAATCATCCTATCTTATTAAAATGCCTCAAACTGACCTCCACTGTGACCTAACATACAAACTACACATACTAACCCCTAAACGTGAATCCTCAAAATTTGAAGCCACTAAAACTGCTGAATGGCTGAACATGGTGAATACTTACCTCCACCTTACTCTACACGTACAAAGCCTTAATCAAACCAACTTTCTTTTAAGCCAATGTCACAAGGATTTCCACTTTACATAGACTCTACCAATTCCTTCAAATCTTCAGATACCACGCACTAAACCCTGCCTTCCTTGTCTGTGTAACATCCCCCATTGTGATCTCATATGAGCTTCTGAATTTCCCCTCTCTTCCATAAGTCCTAGAATGGACTGAAACTGGTAAAACAACTAAACGGCTAAGTATGGGGACTGCATACCACCACCATGTGCCATACACACAAAACCATAATCCAACTGAACCCTCTATTGTCAGTTTCACAAGGATTTCTGCTCTGCATAATCTATACAGTCTGTCCAACTCCTCGAATGCCGTGCACCCCGCCTCGCCTCCTAACTCAACTACTATCCTCTGCTATGATTCCATATGAGCTTATTCTGCTCTCTCCTCTCCCACACTGAACACCTTCAGGTTTGCCATATTTACTGCAAACTTTATACCAACAACCCTATCATTTCATTCTTGTCCATTAACCCTAGATATCTATTGTACCAATACATTCCCCCAACCCTACATCTTCAGTCTCTCCACATCTGGTCCCAAATCTGATAATTTTCCCTACGTTACAGTAAAATGTGCACAGAACTCTACCCATCCTTCCTCCTTTAACAGAAAACGCCTATTTCTCTCCAGTTCAGGGCTCATCATCGTCTTCTCCAACATTTTCCACACTCCCTTTACAGCACCTTCACCAGGGACTTCTTTCCAAACTCTTCTACCCAACATCCCTTCTAAAACACATTCCTTCCTGAAATCCTCCTCATCCCCATCCCCCTTCCACCAATCTAGTCCAGTAAAGTGAAGTGCTTTATATCTATGTAGAGACTATCTTAATAATTTTAAAGAACATATATATATATATATATATATATATATATATATATATATATATATATATATATATATATATACACTCCTGGAAATTGAAATAAGAACACCGTGAATTCATTGTCCCAGGAAGGGGAAACTTTATTGACACATTCCTGGGGTCAGATACATCACATGATCACACTGACAGAACCACAGGCACATAGACACAGGCAACAGAGCATGCACAATGTCGGCACTAGTACAGTGTATATCCACCTTTCGCAGCAATGCAGGCTGCTATTCTCCCATGGAGACGATCGTAGAGATGCTGGATGTAGTCCTGTGGAACGGCTTGCCATGCCATTTCCACCTGGCGCCTCAGTTGGACCAGCGTTCGTGCTGGACGTGCAGACCGCTTGAGACGACGCTTCATCCAGTCCCAAACATGCTCAATGGGGGACAGATCCGGAGATCTTGCTGGCCAGGGTAGTTGACTTACACCTTCTAGAGCACGCTGGGTGGCACGGGATACATGCGGACGTGCATTGTCCTGTTGGAACAGCAAGTTCCCTTGCCAGTCTAGGAATGGTAGAACGATGGGTTCGATGACGGTTTGGATGTACCGTGCACTATTCAGTGTCCCCTCGACGATCACCAGTGGTGTACGGCCAGTGTAGGAGATCGCTCCCCACACCATGATGCCGGGTGTTGGCCCTGTGTGCCTCGGTCATATGCAGTCCTGATTGTGGCGCTCACCTGCACGGCGCCAAACACGCATACGACCATCATTGGCACCAAGGCAGAAGCGACTCTCATCGCTGAAGACGACACGTCTCCATTCGTCCCTCCATTCACGCCTGTCGCGCCACCACTGGAGGCGGGCTGCACGATGTTGGGGCGTGAGCGGAAGACGGCCTAACGGTGTGCGGGACCGTAGCCCAGCTTCATGGAGACGGTTGCGAATGGTCCTCGCCGATACCCCAGGAGCAACAGTGTCCCTAATTTGCTGGGAAGTGGCGGTGCGGTCCCCTACGGCACTGCGTAGGATCCTACGGTCTTGGCGTGCATCCGTGCGTCGCTGCGGTCCGGTCCCAGGTCGACGGGCACGTGCACCTTCCGCCGACCACTGGCGACAACATCTATGTACTGTGGAGACCTCACGCCCCACGTGTTGAGCAGTTCGGCGGTACGTCCACCCGGCCTCCCGCATGCCCACTATACGCCCTCGCTCAAAGTCCGTCAACTGCACATACGGTTCACGTCCACGCTGTCGCGGCATGCTACCAGTGTTAAAGACTGCGATGGAGCTCCGTATGCCACGGCAAACTGGCTGACACTGACGGCGGCGGTGCACAAATGCTGCGCAGCTAGCGCCATTCGACGGCCAACACCGCGGTTCCTGGTGTGTCCGCTGTGCCGTGCGTGTGATCATTGCTTGTACAGCCCTCTCGCAGTGTCCGGGGCAAGTATGGTGGGTCTGACACACCGGTGTCAATGTGTTCTTTTTTCCATTTCCAGGAGTGTATTTTGAATGAAAAAAGTCTTGGTTGCAGAACTGTTTTTATTAATAACAATTCGGCGTTTCGCCATTGAAAGTCATCGTCAGATGATGTAATTATTACTAATAAAAAAATTCTACAAATGTGACTGGTTTCATTTAAAAATATTCATAACCGGTTGCTGCATCAGACAGCCAAACTGGATCGGTACCAATGTCACACATATCTTTTACCTTCCAGAAATTTTTTGGAAGCTCTCCATGATTTATTAATACTTCTGCTACCACTTCAACCTCATCCTGATGAGTGAGGCAATTAAATAACGATAAGAATAAAAGATGTCTGATGACACCACTTTCCTAATCCTCAAACATACATTCCAAAAATCCCAACAATTACTCCAACTTCCTCTTAACCAGGTTTCAACCTGATGAAACCAATGCCTCCTCAAGAACCCAGGTAATAATTCTAGGACACACCACCACCAGCTTCGGTGTTCATGATTCCTACATAACCACTTAAGACTGCCATGTTTTTCTAACTAACACACTAAAACCTCAAACTAACACTCCACTGTAAACTAACGTGAAAATCTCATCTCTTAAACACACAATACAATGATCACTACAGCCTAAAATTTGTAACTGATGGTTCAAATGGCTCTGAGCACTATGGGACTTAACAGCTGAAGTCATCAGTCCCCTAGAACTTATAACTACTTAAACCTAACTAACCTAAGGACTTCACACACATCCATGCCCGAGGCAGGATTAGAGCTGCGACCATAGAAGCAGCGCGGTTCTGGGCTGAAGCGTCTAGAACTGCTCGGCCATTTGTAACTGACCAAGCATGTTGATTGCATCCCTTCCACTATCCTCCATATCTACTAAACCTAGATCTGACCAACGCTCTCCTATGCCAACATTGCCTGGATATTTGCTCCAGCAAAGTCCCATTACTGCTTCTATATCCTTGAACCACTTTACTTTGTGTTACAATTAACTTTTGTTTATCTTTCCACACATGAATCCTGTAATTTCTCGTCAAATACCTCTCCCCCTCAGTCACATCTAACATCTCGATATACTACCCACAACACCTCTAATTTTCAGTCCCAGTTTCTTGCCACTGACCCACATTACCAGTCCATCATCTACAAACAATCTGCATACTCTCTTTCTAAATGCAACTGCCTCACTCTCTTAGACAACAGGATCCACACCAATATGTATTCATGCTAACAGCTCCCTTCCCTCCATACTCTACTGAACATCAGGGTGCCGACCTCTTTCTCCATCACCTAGTGAGATGACACAGTGGTAAGTGCACTGGACTCACATTCGGGAGGACGATGGTTCAAATGTGCTTCCAGCCATCCTGATTTACGTTTCCCGTGATCTCCCTAAATCGCTGCAGGCAAAAGCTGGAATGGTTCCTCTGAAAGGGCATGGCTGACTTACTTCCCCATCCTTCCCTAATCAGATGGGACTGATGACCTCGCTGTTGCAACCCACTGGGCTAGTTAGCTTTATACTGACACTCTATGACCTACAGAATGTCTAATTTTCCATCTTCTAATTATCCCCACCCACAGGAAGTCCATCAGTCTCCAGTGAATATTCAGGGCTCCTTTTTAAGATCTCTACCTTTCTGCGCCATTTTGTTTTTATTTACAAATTAAAAAATGAAAACGTGGTCAACGTGTGTTTAAATACCATCTGGAGCAACATACTTCAATAATCTTTAGAAACCATGTAAATATCTCACTTATTTAATTACACTGCCTGACAAAAGTAGTGAAGCATCCTGAAGGGTAGGGGAAAACAGAACGAATCTTCACCGGCTGTAACTCTATGTGAAGTTATTTCAGTGATCATAAAACTGAGTCAGATTTACAAAAAACTTTGTAGAGTGAGCCCACTTTCCAGTACGACGCTGCACGCTCTGTGGCCTGAGTGCACGCACTGGCTGGGTTAGGAGGATATTATAAAGCCATTGTAACCTCTCATGAAGCAAACTGGCCCTCAACTGGTGTAACTTGTCCTTGATATCCTGGATTCTGGCAATGGGACTGAGTTGATGCTAGAGATGGTCCCACATGTATCTATTTGGAACACATTTGGTGATCTTGCTGGTCATGGGAGTACCTCAGCATCACGCAGACAGTTCACAAAGACAAGTACTGTCCTTTTGAAAAATGGCCACATGGGAAATAACATATAAGGGTGTAGGATTTCTGTGACTTACCGTTGTGCTTTCAGTTCCCTCAGTCACTACCAACCATGGCCTGAATTCATACCTGATGTTGTAGGTAGTATTTTATCTGTTCTCAAATGACAGGTGCAGATACGACAGGGTTACATTTACCTGGGGCACAGTAACATAGACGAGGAGCGTATCTGACCTCACTTTCACGTGCAGTCCAATGTCGGGCGACTGCCACATCCGAATGCAACACACAGATTGATACTGCACGATTCAACCAGCCTGTGAAATGGAGAGCCACAACGAGACGTCTTTCAAACTCTGTTACAGGCTGATAACGCTCTCTCGCACGAGTACAAGGCACTTCCGTGCCCTTCACAGTGATAATTCAACATGTAATGCTGTTCACGTCCTTTATATACCCTATCAGGTCTGGTAACAACACTAAAAATGAACAACACTATTGAAAGCTGGTTGCCATTCTACCTTTCACAGAGAACTGCATTCTTATCATTTACATACCCACTGATGCTGCATATATGTACAAAGTTTCATTGACAGTCAACCATGTGTTCTGGGTACTTCACTTTTTTTGCCAGGTAGTGTATGACGCATCAACTGTATGTGTTATTATACCCATTTAGATGAAAAGCATGAAAATTATACCACTGACAGCACACCGCATCAAAGACCTAGGTAAGGGGGATAAACTAACAATTACGAAATAAGAGAGGTATCTACTGCATGAACAGCAGAAACGACCTACTTGAGCTGCAAAAAGAATTGTCATTGCTTTTTAATTTTAAAGGGATCGTATTTATGAAAGCGAAGAGATTAAAAATGAGCTGCAACAGCTGAAGATCTCTCGTGTCTAGGAAAAGGAATAGATCATTCCAGCTCTTGAAAAAAGATCGTGGGACAGATTCACAAAGCCTTGTACATATCATCCCACTGACGTCAGTTTTGTGTATTGCTATGAAATCTATTTTTTGTTCACATATAAGCATTTTTTGGAGACCCATCATTGCTGTTTCCAGAATTTGAACCAGTTGCTAGGCAATTGTTGTAAACAATCCAGAAGCAGCGAATCGAAATACACTCCTGGAAATGGAAAAAAGAACACATTGACACCGGTGTGTCAGACCCACCATACTTGCTCCGGACACTGCGAGAGGGCTGTACAAGCAATGATCACACGCACGGCACAGCGGACACACCAGGAACCGCGGTGTTGGCCGTCGAATGGCGCTAGCTGCGCAGCATTTGTGCACCGCCGCCGTCAGTGTCAGCTAGTTTGCCGTGGCATACGGAGCTCCATCGCAGTCTTTAACACTGGTAGCATGCCGCGACAGCGTGGACGTGAACCGTATGTGCAGTTGACGGACTTTGAGCGAGGGCGTATAGTGGGCATGCGGGAGGCCGGGTGGACGTACCGCCGGATTGCTCAACACGTGGGGCGTGAGGTCTCCACAGTACATCGATGTTGTCGCCAGTGGTCGGCGGAAGGTGCACGTGCCCGTCGACCTGGGACCGGACCGCAGCGACGCACGGATGCACGCCAAGACCGTAGGATCCTACGCAGTGCCGTAGGGGACCGCACCGCCACTTCCCAGCAAATTAGGGACACTGTTGCTCCTGGGGTATCGGCGAGGACCATTCGCAACCGTCTCCATGAAGCTGGGCTACGGTCCCGCACACCGTTAGGCCGTCTTCCGCTCACGCCCCAACATCGTGCAGCCCGCCTCCAGTGGTGGCGCGACAGGCGTGAATGGAGGGACGAATGGAGACGTGTCGTCTTCAGCGATGAGAGTCGCTTCTGCCTTGGTGCCAATGATGGTCGTATGCGTGTTTGGCGCCGTGCAGGTGAGCGCCACAATCAGGACTGCATACGACCGAGGCACACAGGGCCAACACCCGGCGTCATGGTGTGGGGAGCGATCTCCTACACTGGCCGTACACCACTGGTGATCGTCGAGGGGACACTGAATAGTGCACGGTACATCCAAACCGTCATCGAACCCATCGTTCTACCATTCCTAGACCGGCAAGGGAACTTGCTGTTCCAACAGGACAATGCACGTCTGCATGTATCCCGTGCCACCCAACGTGCTCTAGAAGGTGTAAGTCAACTAGCCTGGCCAGCAAGATCTCCGGATCTGTCCCCCATTGAGCATGTTTGGGACTGGATGAAGCGTCGTCTCACGCGGTCTGCACGTCCAGCACGAACGCTGGTCCAACTGAGGCGCCAGGTGGAAATGGCATGGCAAGCCGTTCCACAGGACTACATCCAGCATCTCTACGATCGTCTCCATGGGAGAATAGCAGCCTGCATTGCTGCGAAAAGTGGATATACACTGTACTAGTGCCGACATTGTGTATGCTCTGTTGCCTGTGTCTATGTGCCTGTGGTTCTGTCAGTGTGATCATGTGCTGTATCTGACCCCAGGAATGTGTCAATAAAGTTTCCCCTTCCTGGGACAATGAATTCACGGTGTTCTTATTTCAATTTCCAGGAGTGTACATTAGTATAGATACCGAAATCATAATATTAATACGTGAGCACAAAAGTTAAAGTGACAGTTTTTAATATTGATTATACAAGGAGGCCAACGAAACTTACATAATTTCAAAGATACTTTGCCATAGATGTGCACAAAGAAAAAAAGTGTATATGTACGTAGTCATTAAGAGTGCAGAAATGAAGGGGATGGTGTCATATTAGTAACTCTGATGACACCTTCCCTATCACGCACTAAAATCGCCAGTAAGTGAGCATCGAAGATTGGAGTGCTACCAAAATCTCTCGGGCGTACCGATCAGATGCTATGGCAGAAATGAGACATGAAAGTAACAGCGTTTCTTGAAATTTCAATCTAGGGACTTTCATGTTTATGTGGTTTATTTGCAGTAATACACGCATACCGGCTAGCGACAGTGCAATAACTGCTAGGTCGATGAAGTTGTCAGCAGTGGAAATAAGAATATCATAGTAACAAAGTCTGTGTATTGGAATCGTTACTTTGCTTAATTTTCTGTAAGAGTAACTTTGTGGTCATTTGCTGCCGTTACCATAAAATTTCAAGTAAGTTTCTAATTTTTTATTTCTTTATTTTGAATAATTATGGCTTCCGACTTCTCTTATTATACGGAAACCATGTTTGTTTTAGACTTTGCCAAGAAGAAGAACGATAACTGGCCGAGCGGAAGACGCAGAAATAGACAGAGACAATTTTTGAGTAGAGAAATTAATGGGGATGTGGACATTCATAATAATAATGCAACTGTTTGATTGAACGATAATATTTTTAATACGTGAACTTCGAAAACTGAATTACCGATGTTTAAAATTAGTTATACAAGGAGAAATATGAAACTTGTATAATTCAGAGATTGTTTGCCATAGACGTGCACAAAAAAATCATGTGTGTACATAGTCATTAAAAGAGGTAAAAGGATGTATACAGACACGCATAAGTTTTCCTCTGTCTCTCACATTGCTAACAATGGTAGCAAGTTGTACCACAAGTACCTATCAGGTGTTGTGGTAGAAATGAGACAAGAAAGTAACAACGGTTCGTGTAATCGCATTCTAGGGACATTCATGATTAAATTTTGCAGATGGTTCATTTGCAGCAGCACACGCATACCGAGCAGCTAAACTGCCACAGCTACGACTTCGTTGATGCTGGCAATAGTGGAAAACGATGCCGTCTGGAGCAACAAACGCTGTTTATTAGCTTCGTTTTTTCACTTTCTTTCGTCTAAGAGTAAACAGAACCAACTTTGTGTTCGCTTGCCGCCCTCGCCACAAAATTTGAAGTCAGCGTCTTCATTGTGAATAGCTACGACTTCCCTTATTATACAGAAACTATATCTGTTTTAAGTATGCCTCGAAGAAGAACGCTAACCTGTCGAACTGAAAGACGAAGGGCTAGAGTGAGACAATTTTTGTCTACACAAAGTAATAGGAACAACGTAGACGTTGATAATATTAATTCTATTCTGGTTTTTAAAGATAAATTTAAACGTACATTGAACGTAATTCCAAATAACTACTGGCGATTAAAATTGCTACATCACGAAGATGACGTGCTACAGACTCGCAATTTACCCGACAGGAAGAAGATGCTGTGATATACAAATTATCAGCTTTTCAGAGCATTCACAGAAGGTTGGCGCCGGTGGCGACACCTACAACGTGCTGACATGAGGAAATTTTCCAACCGATTTCTCATACACAAACAGCAGTTGACCGGCGTTGCCTGGTGAAACGTTGTTGTGATGCCTCGTCTAAGGAGGAGAAATGCGTACCATCACGTTTCCGACTTTGATAAAGGTCGAATTGTAGCCTATCGCGATTGCGGTTTGTCGTATCGGGACATTGCTGCTCGTGTCGGTTGAGATCCAATGACTGTTAGCAGAATATGGAATCGGTGGGTTCAGGAGGGTAGTACGGAACGCCTACTGGATCCCAACGGCCTCGTATCACTAGCAGTCGAGATGACAGGCATCTTATCCGCATGGCTGTAACGGATAGTGCAGCCACGTCTCGATCACTGAGTCAGCAGATGGGGACGTTTGCAAGACAACAACCATCTGCACGAACAGTTCGACGACGTTTGCAGCAGCATGGACTATCAGCTCGGAGACCATGGCCGCGGTTACCCTTGACGCTGCATCACAGTCAGGAGGGCCTGCGATGATGTACTCAACGACGGACCTGGGTGCACGAATGGCAAAACGTCATTTTTTCGGATGAATCCAGGCTCTGTTTACAGCATCATGATGGTCGCATCCCTGTTTGGCAACATCGCGGTGAACGCACATTGGAAGCGTGTATTCGTCATCGCCATACTGGCGTATCACCCGGAGTGATGGTATCGGGTGCCATTGGTTACACGTCTCGGTCACCTCTCGTTCGCATTGACGGCACTGTGAACAGTGGACGTTACATTTCAGATGTGTTACGACCCATGGCTCTACCCTTCATTCGATCCCTGCGAAACCCTACATTTCAGCAGAATAATGCACGTCCGCATGTTGCAGGTCCTGTACGGGCCTTTCTGGATACAGAAAATGTTCGACTGCTGCCCTGGCCAGCACATTCTACAAATTTTTCATCAACTGAAAACGTCTGGTCAATGGTGGCCGAGCAACTGGCTCGTCACAATACGCCAGTCACTACTCTTGATGAACTGTGGTATTGTGTTGAAGCTGCATGGGCAGCTGTACCTGTACACACCATCCAAGCTCTGTCTGACTCAATGCCCAGGCGTATCAAGGCCGTTATTACGGCCAGAGGTGATTGTTCTGGGTATTGATTTCTCAAGATCTATGCACCCAAATTGCGTGTAAATGTAATCACATGTCAGTTGTAGTATAATATATTTGTCCAATGAATAGCCGTTTATCATCTGCATTTCTTCTTGGTGTATCAATTTTAATGGCTAGTAGTGTAAAAGAAGGGGTCAGTTGATAGAATGCATCCAAAGGTATCAAGGAATCTTCTATTTGGAAACGGAGATAAGTGTGTGTGTGTGTGTGTGTGTGTGTGTGTAGGAGAGAGAGAGAGAGAGAGAGAATGAGAGAGAGAGAGAGAGAGAGAGAGAGATGGGCGGAAAATAAAATTTACGGAGTGAGATTAAGTCTGGACTACAATAAACAGGTTTAAGTACGTGTAGGTTGCAATAATTAAGCAGAGAAGAGGAGGCTAGCACAGGATGGACAAGTGTGGAGAACTGTATCAAAACAGTCTCTGGAACTCAAAACAACACATTCTGCTGGTGGGGGAAAATTGTTTTCTGAATAGTCCTCGTCGTGTATTTACCCAGTGGCGTCACATTATTCTGTACTATGAAACAAGATGTCCCTTATAAGTACAGCTATCTGACGTGAGATGCAAAGTAATCTGCACCCACTCACCTCGCTGCTCCTTGACGTACTTGTGAATAATGCCGAGCTCCTCCTGGATGGCTTCCTCAGTCAAGGCACCTCGCAACTGTCTCAAGGCCCTTTCTGCATCCTTGTCCCTGCCACGCAGAGCCAAGAAGTATGGTGACTCGGGCATCCAGAGGAAGCCCAGCATGAAGATGACAGGTACTGCAGCCGACACGATGGCCACGGCCGAGTAGGACATGTAGGGCCCCATGCAGTACGAGACGAGCCCGCCCGCACTCATGGCGAACTGGAAGACGGTGCCCAGCATACCCCGCACCTTGGCCTCCGCCACCTCCCCCACGTACATCGGTAACAGGCAGGTGCCGGCGCCGATGCCTAGACCAGCCACCAGCCGCGATGCTATCAGCATGGCCGCCGAGTCAGCGAACAGCACCTGTCGGCCGACAGCACCTTTCAGCACATTTCTGTTACCTTTTGCCATGCTGCTTGCTCCTGTCCCCAAGTTGGAAGGACGATTGTGCCAGACTTTATTGGACCTGGTATCTTCATATTGTATGAATTGTATTGTATGTTAACCGGGGACATAGAAACGATGGAGAGGCTCCGTCCCCGCCGCAGCCGCAGTGGTCCAAAACCCCACGACGACTACCGCAGTCCACTTCACCCCTCCGCCGCCCCACACCAAACCCAGGGTTATTGAGCGGTTCCGTCCCTGGTGGACCCCCCAGGGAACGTCTCACACCAGACGAGTGTAACCCCTATGTTTGCGTGGTAGAGTAATGGTGGTGTACGCGTATGTGGAGAACCTGTTTGCGCAGCAATCGCCGACATAGTGTAACTGAGGCGGAATAGGGGGAACCAGCCCGCATTCGCCAAGGCAGATGGAAGACCGCCTAAAAACCATCCACGGACTGGCCGGTTCACCGGACCTCGACACTAATCCGCCGGGCGGATTCGTGCCGGGGACCAGGCGCTCCTTCCCGCCCAGAAAGCCGTGCGTTAGACTGCACGGCCAACCGGACGAGCCATCTTCATATTACAAAAACAGAGTTTCTGTCGAGCATTATTTTATGCAGGATATCCCTGAAGGAATCGTCAAAATTCAGGAATAAGGCAGGAATGATATTTTGAAGCAATAAACTTGGTACAGATGTATGGCCCAATCGGACTGGTTTCGGACAAAGGGCACATTGAATATACATTTGTTTTTGGGCTGGTGATGTTCACATTTGTATCTTACCCACTCAATCTCTCTAAAGTATCATTCTCAAATCAGGTTGTGTTTAGTCAAAGTTCAGCAACAGTTTTAAGTAGGCTAACAGTTTATGGGTACATAGTGTTGGCAATACATAAACGTTTTTATAGAATGGGGCTAAGTTTCATACAGAGACAGATAGTGGGGAACTCACAAGTTGTCAGGTGCATTATTTCTATTCTTTGGATTAGTAACTAACTTTATCGGTTAGTCGGTGGCTTCTTAACAGTCGCCAAAGTGCCAGGTAATGGAGGCCAAATTATATCTTAACTAATGAAACTACAACAGATACTACACTTGTCTGATCCTGGAAGACTTTAACTTGAGTGCTACTGACTTATTGGCATTTCCAGTTCTTGATGACCGCTAATACTACGCTGTGGATATCTCTTGCCACTTTTCTTCCTTCTGGAAATTTACGTATTATTCAACAATTCAGATGTCCCCACTCCACACTAACGTCAGGTTCCAACAGTAGTGATACAAAAAGGCTGTAATAGTTCTAGGAGAACGACATCATTCTATTTCAACTGTATATGAGACTTTCTTCTAATTTCCAGTGACTATTTCGAAAGCAATTCTATATTTTTTACGACTCTTCTTCTGTACTACAATTTCATAGATTTTAAGTAATGAAAAAAGGATATTTCAAAATTCTTTTGGGTTAAAGTATTTTGATGACTTGAATTAGTTGAGCAGGGAGATAAATGCGGAAGACTGACTTTAATATTTTATTTTCCCATTTGCAACCCGTAAGCAAATAAAGATTTCTGCTCCTCCTTAAACTGGACTTATATTAGTGTAGCACCGTTTATTTTTATAGTATAGGAAAAGACAGATCTTTGCCATATTCCCACACTAACTGGATTCTTTTTTAAAACCCACTCTTCTGCTATGTGGGACAACTACTGAAAGTGCATGCATTTTGCGGTTCATCCAAGCCCATCAAAAGAATGGCAAATAATTTTTGTGTTTCAGAATGAAAGAACTGAGGTAAACGTTATGCAGCACTGAATAACACACCACACACGCATAGCCACTCCTTAACAGCCTACATTACTTTTTGATTGGAGTTTATGAAGCAGATACTGCAGATCAGACTAAAATTCCCTTATATGAGTCTAGGTCTAAATGGAGGTCAGGTAGGTGATGTGGTATCACTATGCAGTTTTATAGAATGACTATGTGGACTCTTGTGACACATCAGCAATGTAATATTAGAACAGGTCTGTGATCGAAGTGCTGTGTATGGTGGGCCCTGTACTTTAAAATGAACTATTGACCACGTATCATGAGCTGACTTAAATATTCAGTCTGCAATTTCATATTGAAGGGAGTCTACTTACCTCTTCTCTTTTCATCACCTCTTACATTTTTCCATCGTGAGCAAATTGGTACTTGATAAATTTCTCCCTTTCTGAACTTTTGGCAAATAGATAGTTGGCGTACCAAATTCTTTGATGAAAGAATGCTACATGGTGGTGAGGTTACCTTGGCAGTCGCTTCAGCCGTAAACTCTAAGAGGAAATAGTTGGTGAGTTATTCGTTCATCTCCGAGGTCCAACAGAAGCCACCTCGCCCACCATGCAGAGCGGTGGAGCGCTATGGACTGAGAAATGTTGCGCAGAAATCTGATTCACTATATTCAGTTTGCTGCTTCCAATCATTCATATTGCCAATTTTGGCCAAAAATTTTAAATCGAGCACCTCAGCATTACACATTTGTTAACTGTGGAGTGATCAGAGCAACACTGTGTAAGAGAGAGAGAAATTCTTGTGAACCAGCACTTCCAGAGCTTAAGCATTCTGTTATTAAAACCATATAAGCAATGCCAAGGCAGCATAAGCGCATCACAGCATCTTTTATGAAGATTATTCATATTTTTTAATTATTGGACTTATTTCTTCTGAGTGATTAAGTAATTAAGTATGTCAAATGGACTACGGGTCTCAGTTACTATTTTTCTTTGCCAGTTTAACATTTGTGATACTGTTCTTATTCTTTCAATATTTCGATGCAGATGATTTCCTTATGTAATTTTCATGTACAAGATTACAAACTGAGTTGGTTTTCAAAAAGCATTTGCCTGATGAAGCATCAGAGATAAAGTGAAGATATCTGGTTCCGAGCTCTAGCACGACAATAATATTGATCAGGCAACAAAATACATATCAGACTTATTCAAGCTAAGAAGAACGTTCTGTACATGCATTACTACACGTGGAAAAACTTTTGCTTACAATCCTGTTACATTTATTACGCAAAATCTAACTTCCAGTAAAATATCAGCAGAAGTTTCTTCACTTCATAACATGGAATTATTCAAAATGAACTGAAATGTAAGTAAGCTGTTTTTTTAGTTTATTCCTCTACACTACAATTTTATGTGCAATTAAACTCCACAAGGAATATTCTTGTTAAAACATGCACTCCTACCTCAGTCCCTCTCAAGAAAAGGAGGTATTAAATGTAGTACAAACCATGAGCCAGGCAGCAAACACTGGCAGTCCAGATGCGATGAACAGCACCTTGCGACCGACGATGTCGACGATAATTGGCACGCCTATGATGGGCAGCACACACGAGATGGTCAGGCTGGAGACTATCCAGGAAGCCTCGTCTGCTGTCAGTGGCAGCCATGACCCCGGCTCCTGGAGGCGCGGCAGGATGGGCGACACCCAGCCAGAGATCATGCCACTCATCAGGTATGTCAGCGCCGCTGTGGGAACACGCCATTTCAACACTACTCCAAGCAAGATTAAGAGTTCAACGTCTCCTCCAAGATAGTGTTATTAGAGATGGAGCACAAGCTCACTTTGAGAAATGATAGAGATGGGAATTGGGCATACCCTTTCAAGGAACATCCTGGCGTTCACCTTAAGCGATTTAGG
Source organism: Schistocerca nitens (assembly GCF_023898315.1). Taxonomy (NCBI): domain Eukaryota; kingdom Metazoa; phylum Arthropoda; class Insecta; order Orthoptera; family Acrididae; genus Schistocerca; species Schistocerca nitens. Next base: position 296,784,477 of record NC_064618.1, on the reverse strand, counting down.
GGAATTACGGGAAACTTGACTCTGGATTGTTGGATGAGGGTTTGAATCATTGTCTTTCCAAATACGAGTCCAGTGCGTTATGACAGCACCACCTTGTTAGCTGCAGGGTGACTATTATTGAACAATTTTAAATAAAATCGTCATAACTTCTGAACGGTTTGCGTTAGGACGTCGAAACTGCACGGTGGGCCACGGGGCACGATGGGAATTAGTTTGTGTCTGTGCACGCACCTTGTTGCTGTTGGTCATTTGCATGTGAAAATGCCACGTACAGCGGGTCTCAGTGTACAGCACTTGTGAAGGCCTACTATGTTACGGCGTAAAGTCGGCGCCGGCACGCCAGTCGGGAACGACAGAGAAGAGAAGGCTGTGAGAAGAGGTGAGCCAATCGCACGCTGACCGACCTCCCTACAGGATGATAACGCGGCAGCAGTGGCCCTTAGGTGAAGAGGATACAAGCGCTGCGCCCGACTGTTGGCAGCCCATTTCGATAGCAGCTTCAACGTTAGCCGCTTTGTTAACCGACACGTGGTAGCCTCTTCATTAACAATCTCTACGTAGCACAGACTTGTGTTTGTCTTTTCTGAAGAAGACTGATTATTTTGTGTGTCACCCTTTGCGATTGTGAGAACATGTTTGGCCTTGATTCGTTTGATTTGTTTGGCTTTCAAATGCAGGACAATGTGTTGTCAGTGATTGCATTCAGTGTCACAGATAGTGTAGCTAACTTGCTTAAAGAATCCCCTGAACTCTTTTCTGTAGGTTTAGGCAAGGCTAACAATTTTGTTGCACATATTACTATGAAAGACAATGCTCAGCCAAAATTTTGGCTGGCCAGAACTGTTCCGATTGCATTACAGGACTATGTGGCTGCTGAACATTAAGAATTGCAAGACAGCGGAGCTATTGCTACCATACAAGCTAGTCAGTCGGCAATTCCACCAGTTTTGCTCCCCAAACCTTCAGGTCGCGTTCGCCTCTGTGTTGACTTTAACCAACACTGTGATTCATACTTACCCACTGCCATGCCTAGAGGATCTCATGGACAGATTAGGCGGTGGTTGCTACTATTCAAAAATTGATTTGCGTGACGCATATCTTCAAATACCACGAAATGAAGAATCTCAAACCTTGTGTGTTGTGAACACTAATTTTGACTTGTTTAAATATTTGCGTTTGCATTTTGACAGTCCTTCCGCACCCGCCATTTTCCAACGTTATTTGGAACACCTGACTGCTCAAGTACCAAACTGTTCAAACTATTTGGACGATATTGTCGTAGCAGGTCGTACATCTGAAGAACACATTGCGAATTTGCTTTCTTTGTTTCGTGTGTTGTCTGATGCATGGATAAAGTGTAGACTGAACAAGCGTGATTTTTTTTAAACCTGAGTTGCAGTATCTTGGTCATGTCATAAACAGCCAAGGTGTACATACTCTTTAGTCACATTTGTTAGCCATTCGTCACCTGCCAGTTCCTCGCAATGTCACAGAATTGCATTCACTCTTGGGGAAAATGAACTATTATATTCGATTCATATCGAATGCTGCACAAATCGCTGCTCCATTGCATCCCTTGCGTCGCAAGAAAGTTCCCTTTGTTTGGACAGATGAGTGCCAAGAAGCGTTTCAAAAGCTTAAAGATGCGTTGCTTAGTGATCGATGCATGGTTCACTTTGATCCTGACAAACCAGTTCTTTTGCAAGTTGACGCTTCCTCTTATGGAATCGGTGCAGTGCTTTCGCTCAGGTTTGGTGATAAAGACAGGCCTATTGCTTTCGCATCAAAAGTGTCGTCCAAAGCTCAGTGCAACTGCCCCAACGTGATGCACACACATGTCGAATAGCTCTCGCTGTTTGTCTCTACCTCATATCAGAGACGTCGGGCCCTGGCGGATTCGCCCCCAGGTCCCCAGAGTGGAAGAAGACTGGCGCGCTACCAAAGAGCTATCTCCAGCAGGCAAAGCATCCAGAGCATCCGGCAACAGGGCAATCCTGCGGCCAATCGTAGCACGTGGAGCCAAGTTTCCGTAGTTTAAAAATGGTGGGTTGTCGACCTACACAACATTAGTAATTTGGTTCCTACTGGCATCAGCTATCCAGGGTTAAAATTTTGTGACACAATTTTTCTCCACTCTGTATGTTCCACTTTCTTTGGCCATCGGCTATCCTCCATTCTTTCGAGAGGTCCGTACCATTTTAAGCGTTTCATCTCTGTGGTATCTTCTACTGATTTATCGACGCCGTAGCCTCTATTATGGTGCTGTATGGTTGCAAGTAGGCTGTTTCTTTTTATATTGGTAACGCCACGTAGCGCTCTATATGAAAATCACTGGCTGTGCTGTGTGCAGTCTGTGGCTGGTTTGCATTGTTGAAATTCGATTGTAGTGTTGGGCAGTTGGCTGTTAACAGCGCGTAGCGTTGCGCAGTTGGAGGTGAGCCGCCAGCACTGGTGGATGTGGGGAGAGAGATGGCGGAATTTTGGGAGCGGACGATCTGGACGTGTGTCCATCAGAAAGAGTAAATTTGTAATATTGGATATCATGGACTGATAGATATATTATCACTTTTGAACACTATTAAGGTAAATACATTGTTTGTTCTCTATGAAAATCTTTCATTTGCTAACTATGCCTATCAGTAGTTAGTGCCTTCAGTAGTTTGAATCTTTTATTTAGCTGGCAGTATTGGCGCTCGCGGTATTGCAGTAGTTCGAGTAACGAAGATTTTTGTGAGGTAAGTGATTTGTGAACCGTATAGGTTAACTTAGTCAGGGCCATTCTTTTGTAGGGATCATTGAAAGTCAGATTGCGTTGCGCTAAAAAAATATTGTGTGTCAGTTTAAGCACAGTCATGTACAATTTTTCTAAGGGGACGTTTCATGGTGCACGGTTCAGCCAGAAGAGGCCACAACTTCTCTAGTGTAAGCAACATGTTTCTCTGATGCTTGTTTATTGCCCACATTCCGCCACATAAGTAGCGATGTTTTCAATAACCGAACGAAGTATCACCTGTTTGGTCCTTTTTGTTATTCCAAAGTACCGAGTGAATTGTCGTGTGGCCCTTCTGCCCTGCCCTGTTTTATTATTTATGTCATTTTCACTTTTTCAGTTTGATGACATCATAACTCACAGGTTCTTAAAAAGGTTATATTCCCTGATTCTCCTGACTTCAACTTAGAGATCCCCTATGGTACTGTCGTCAGCCTTCAGATCTTCGGTTTTTGTCATGATTATTGTGAGGCTCCATCTTTCATAATTCTCTTGTAAATCCCAAAGCATGTGCTCAGCATCATCCTGATCTCCTGCTACGATGACCTGGTCATCAGCGATGAGAAATGTGTGTAGGATTTCATCCCTCACAAGGACGCCTATGCCTCCACATTTGTTCCTCCTGGCTTTAAATGCATCCTCCTCGTAGATTTTAAATAGCGCCAGTGCTATAGCACACCCTTCACGCAGTCCTTTTGATTCTTTCTTTTAAGATTCTCCCATATAATCGCGCTTCTGATGGCGTCATACTTACACCCCAGTAACTTCACTGTCCTGTCTAGTCACTTTCTTATAGACAGGAGTAATAACAGACTTTCTCCATTCCTTGGGTACCTGGTCCCCTTCCAAAAGCTTAACATACAGCTTGGCCAAGATATTATACACAACCATAGGAGCTGCCTTTATTGATTCTATGTTTATTGCACCTGGACCCAGGACCCACGTGCTTCATTGCTTTACACATTTCTTGCGAGATTATTGGTCGTGGACATGGACCTTCATCTTCTTCCTTCAAATCTCACGTCTCTTGTGAAGAGTTGGCAAAAGTGCCAACACCGTGTTGTTAGAGGAAGCCGAAAGGCACGCGCTTAAACTCACGCAGGCTGGCGTGAGGTCTGAAACAGGATACGTAATGAATGCTATAAAGAAAAGTACGTAGCTTCTGGAATACTTAACTTTAATCCATAATTGTAGAACATCGGTCTGTCGGTACAGGCATGGCAAGATAACCAGCAAAAGATAAATGGCGCCTTGCTAGGTCGTAGCAATTGACGTAGCTGAAGGCTATGCTAACTATCGTCTCGGCAAATGAGAGCGTAGTTGTCAGTGATCCATCTCTGGCTAAGTCGGCTGTACAGCTGGGCGAGTGCCAGGACTTCTCTCTAGACCTGCCGTGTGGTGGCGCTCGGTCTGCAATTACTGACAGTGGAGACACGCGGGTCCGACGTATACTAATGGACCGCGGCCGATTTAAAAGGCTATCACCTAGCAAGTGTGGTGTCTGGCGGTGACACCACATCTTGTATAGGTTTCTTTCTCTTCTCCGTGAGCAGGGCTTTCCAATACTTTACCCACTACTTCATGGTTATCATAGTCATCCCAGCAGTATTTTTGTTTCCAACTCTCATCGTCTTCACGTTGTACGTCCACGTTCTATTTGCTCTAGTACCACCAAAGTTTTCTTGTACATCCTCTCCAACTTTCTCCCACGCCTCATTTCTTACTTTAGTAATGGCCCTTTGTGCTTTTTCCCATTTAGCTCCACATGTTTGACGGTCATCATCAAGCCCAGTTCTCACCCATTTATTGTAGGGCTCATTTCTCACCTTCACCAATTCCTCAACTATCTTATTCCACCATCGGTTCTACGTCTACATACATACTCCGCAATCCACCATACAGTGCGTGACGGAGGGTACCTCGTACCACAACTAGCATCTTCTCTCCCCGTACCACTCCCAAACAGAACGAGGGAAAAATGACTGCCTATATGCCTCTGAACGAGCCCTAATCTCTCTTATCTTACCTTTGTGGTCTTTCCGCGAAATGTAAGTTGGCGGCAGTAAAATTGTACTGCAGTCAGCCTCAAATGCTGGTTCTCTAAATTTCCTCCGTAGCGATTCGCGAAAAGAACGCCTCCTTTCCTCTAGAGACTCCCACCCGAGTTCCTGAAGCAATTCCGTAACACTCGCGTGATGGTCAAACCTACCAGCAACAAATCTAGCAACTCGCCTCTGAATTGCTTCTATGTCCTCCGTCAATCCGATCTAATAGGGATACCAAACGCTCGAGCAGTACTCAAGAATAGGTCGTATTAGTGTTTTATAAGCGTTCTCCTTTACAGATGAACCACATCTTCCCAACATTCTACCAATGAACCGAAGACGACTATCCGCCTTCCCCACAACTGCCATTACATGCTTGTCCCACTTCATATCGCTCTGCAATGTGTAAGTAGGCTGTTTAGGTTTTTTTATTGGTAACGCCACCTCTGTATGAAAATCACTGGCTGTGCTGTGTGCAGCCTGTGGCTGTTTTGCATTGTTGTAATACTCGCCATTGTAGTGTTAGGCAGCTGGCTGTGAACAGCGCGTAGCGTTGCGCAGTTGGAGGTGAGCCGCCAGCAGTGGTGGATGTGGGGAGAGAGATGGCGGAGTTTTGGAATTTGTCATGAACTGCTATATATATATGATGATGATATCAAGGTAAATACATTGTTTGTTCTCTATTAATATCTTTCATTTGCTAACTATCCCTATCAGTAGTTAGTGCCTTCCATAGTTTGAATCTTTTATTTAGCTGGCAGTAGTGGCGCTCGCTGTATTGCAGTAGTGGGAGTAACCAAGATTTTTGTGAGGTAAGTGATTTGTGAAAAGTACAGGTTAATGTTAGTCAGGGCCATTCTCTTGTAGAGATTACTGAAAGTCAGATTGCGTTGCGCTAAAAATATTGTGTGTCAGTTTAAGCACAGTCGAGTATAATTGTTAAAAAGGGGACGTTTCATATGTCGACCCTTAGCCTAGGATACCTCACTGGAATCTTCTGATTTTTTTCTTGTAGTTTGTGTAACTGGTGTAGATTTTGTTTATTGCTAGCGCGTAATTGTAGAGAGAATCTCCTTTGTAGTTGCAGTCTTTCATTGTTGTACAGTAAAACAGGTTTGGCATGCGTGTAGATTTGCACCAAGTATTTCGCAGCTGCAATTAACTAGATATTATTTTCAGTGTTATGTTAATGTGTTCTCTTATTTTTGCTCTTCAAATTGTGTTTTTCTGTGTTGTCGTGTGAAATACTGTGACAATAATGGCGTGTGAAAAACGTAATACTAGGCTCCAAAGTAAACTGAGAAATGACAGTGAAGACGAAAGCAGTGTGTTAGCGCCGCAGAGTAATGAATTAACTAATATTCAAAGTAGTAATTTGGTAATTGTGCATAGGGAAATGGAGCGGGCGGCAAACAATGGCGTGGACAGTGAAACAATTAGAGAACAGGGAAGCATTATCGATCGATCGGTCGGCAACAGTTCGCCTCAGGAATCCGAAATGACAGGAAACAATCTTGCAAATACTGTAGATTCAGGTTTTGCGTCCTCGCCGTTTTCTCAAATGAGTCAAGACACATTTTCTGCTTGTCAAAATGTGAATGTTGCCGGTGCAACTTCACTGCCGAAAAGCACTGGGGAACATGTTTCAGACACCAATACATTATTATTACAATTAATGCAACAAATGAAACAAAATCAGAGACAAACACAGCAACAGCTAGACACAGTGGAACAAAATCTTAAAAAGTTAGACACAATGGAACAACACCAGAGACAAACACAGCAACAGTTAGACGCAATGGAACAAAATCTTCAAAAGTTAGACTCATTGGAGCAAACTCTTGAACAAACACGTGAGGATTTAACTAATGAATTACATCACATTGAATCGAAATGTCAAAAAGTCTGTAATGACATAAAAACACAAATTTGTGAGCATTTCCAACCAATTTTTTCGCGGCATGAAAATGCACTACAGAATCACGAAGCAGCCATAAAAGAACTGCAAACTACTGTTCATGAAAATCATGAGACCTTGCAAGCTAAATTTGACTCAGTTGCATCTACCGATTCGGTTACGCAACTTGCAAAAACTCAGGAAAACTTAAAGGACACAGTAGATACTCTGAAACTTGGTTCAGAAAAACACACTGAGGAAATAAGTACACTATCGGATAAAGTGGCCGAACTTTCGGATCAGTTCACTAACTTATCTACAAAGGTAGATGATGATCTCAATGACACAAGACCGGTAGTCTTTAATGACACAGAAGAGTGCGAACAAATGAGGAAATTCAAACAAAATCAGAATCAAATCAATACACAGTACAAAAGAGAAATCCGCGAAGTACAAGATCAGCTGACACAGGTAATACAAGAATTACGTATTTCAGAGGCCACTCGCGCTCCAATACGGGAAGAGGGACATAGAAATACGGAACAGCCACAAAATAATAACACAGCCCATTTCGGAAATTATGAAAGAAATTGGCAAGGTGCACCGAATTTTGAAGTGGAACCGCCGAAACGACTTAACAATGACCGATATGCGACTCGCCGACATGATGACTTTGACTATAAGCTGTTCATTACTACACGTAAATTCAAAACATTTTAGAATTCTGCCAACGACATTCATCCACAAGCGTGGCTCCATCAATTCTCTCATTGTTTTCCCCCCAACTGGTCATTGGAGCACAGGTTAGAATTTATGTGTGGCTACTTGGAGAATGAACCAGCTGTAAGAATGCGATCGGTCATTCACGATTGTCACAGTGAAGGAGATTTTTATCATGCCTTCCTCTCAGCATATTGGTCTCAAGCCACACAAGACCGAGTAAAACATAGCATCATAATGATGAAACGTTTCGAACAATCTGAATTTTCCAGTATTATGAAATATTTTGAAGACATGTTGCATAAGAATCAGTATCTTTCAAACCCATACAGCCCCTCAGAACTCATCCGAATTTGCTTAATCAAATTACCTGAACATTTACGGCATATTATTTTGGCAGGACGTTGCAAAGACGACATTGAAGCTTTTCAAGGACTCTTACAAGAACTGGAAATTGACACAGACAGCCGCTGGATGCGAAAAGAGGAAAACAATCACTACAGGTCACATCCGTCACAATTCCGTGATGACAGAAACAATAACTGGACACGACAAGTCTATTCTTACAACGCAAATCGTGACCAAAACAGACACCACCCATATGACAACCACTGGCAGAGTAATAATAGGTACAGAGAAAGATCGCACTTCCATAGTAATGAATATGATAGAGATTACCATGGAAACAGACAATATGGGAACCAAAATAATTATTATTACGGGAGACAGAATAACTTTAGACGCAACGGTCCAGCGCGCAGTTACGATTCAGGGAGAAATTCTCCACCACTTAACCGACAAGAAAGAAACTACAGGAACTACCAACATGACGACAGACGATGTTATCGTAACGACAGACCTGAATTGCATCAGAACTGGCGGGATTTAAACAGGGCAGGGCCCTCTCGTCACGGTGAATTTGTAGAAGTTAGGTCTCCAAATCCCAATAACGACGCGCGCCAACAAAGAGACAATAGACAATGACTCGCACAGCAGGCAGCCGCGTGCGCCCGCTGGCTCCGAGAAAAATAACATAAGACGATAGCCTTAAAAAAAAAAAATTTTGCATTCTTTACCGACGTATACCGCATGATAATTGCATTCAAGTTCAAACTCTGAGTACTATGAAGAGTAAAGGATTGCACCACACTTCACATGTAAAACCGCTTACTGGGAGATAATCTGTTTTTTTACTTAGTCTTTGCCATAAAATTTTTCACTACACACTACTAGTACAATTTGTCACACTGAGACACTGTTAACGTGCAACAATGTTTGAAGTTAAATATCCAGTCTAGAACCAAGAGAACTTTTTTAAACAGAAATTACGAATGCATTGTTATAGTGAACAGACGACACAGTGTTATTGTGTGTGTACATTCTTGCTTGTTTGTTGCACGATTACGTAACGACTATAAGGCTCACATACTTAGAACATTTACCAGTACTGCTAATGAGATTTTAATGCAACATTTTGGTTTACTTGAAAAGACATTCTTTATTTGAAGTACTTCCTGTGGGATTAAAGATGACTTAGCACTTGGTTTCTTTGACAGCTACACGACTATATCACGACGCTACTAATGAGTGACAATTTACAATGTTGCTTTGGCAGTGTATCTGTTTTATATCTGCACAATTTTTCTGAATTCTTCTGGAAAGTAAAACATGTTTTAGTATTTAACTTTTGTGGTATAGCTACAATGAGACAGCCTTTTTCGTGGCACAACAATACGTTACAGTACAGTACTTTCTTCATCACAACAATAAGCGTAATAACTACGATATCTATACGCAAAGCATTTCACTTTTGTTTATCATGAGGTAAGTACATTGACTTCTGCAGAACTTAGCTTTCGGAGGACGATAAATACGAGACTTCCACAGAGATTATCTTACAACATGACGCACAGTTTAGCGCTACAGTACACGTATTTTAGTGATTAATTTTGCACTTAAACCATGCATTTTTTAAAGATATTTGAAGTACAATGATACAAGGGTTTTCCGTGATATATTTCATTCCATTGCTGTAATCTGTAACACCTGAGGGTATAATTACATTAATCCTCAGGGGGGTACACGCTTACTTTGTGTACCATGTGTGTGGCAACCACAAGGAACCCTAGCTAATATGGTATTTGCTTATACAACTTTACACATTGGTACCATATTTCTGTAACACACAAATTACACAGCTATCTGATCATTTAACTGAGAGATAAACATTTTTTTTTTTACTATGTCAGTGACAGATGTTTACGTAACTACACAGTTGGATAACTTCACACTTACGAAATTGTATTTTGTCTGTACTTTGTGAACTGTTCATATTTTTTCGGAACCATTGTGATACTATGAGAGCTTTGAATGATGTATTTGGTAAGGGAGCATGATTTTTAAAGTACGTTTGAGGTAAATGACACTACTGACATGAGCAGAGAACTTTTTTAGGTTTTGAAATTATTGGAGGAAGCTACGACGATTTTGAGAATTGACTGAGGTGTTATGATGTTATTATTACGATGACTATGTGTATTATGCTGTTGCGGTATGTTTATGATCAGTAAGCTGATGCTATATGAGTTATTTGATTATGCTACGTATTTATTATCAGGAAATACTGAAGAAGCGTCGACGAATTTGTATATGTATAATAAGGTAAGGAGTAATGAATAGTGTTTAGGGACTGTGGTTTGTGAAAAAGGATGTTGGAAACTGAGAAATCGTACTTTAAGGTTATGAAATGTGTGTAAATGGGTGAATGTATCACAATGCCGACGAAAATTTTTTTGGACACTGTTATATCAATAGGATTTTGTTTCTACACATTTGTAACCAAATTCTCAACCTGTGAATTTTTTTATATGAGACTGTCACTGTAGCGAAAACTGCTGTCGTCAATATTTCGGTATGAAAGGTAAGTGACCGTGACGTAATTCGTTGTGAGTGGCCAGGTGTGCCAGCCGCCTTGAGAAAAAGCCATTAGGTGGTAAAAAAAAGGGGGAGGTCATTATCCTCGTTATTGACATTCCTTTGTAGAAAGCATCGTAAATACGACACGCTAATAATAACTTGGAAACATTTTTACATCTGCACACCTGATTATGACAAGCGTCTTCCTACGAGAGTTGAGAGATTTTCTGTACTACCTTATGAAATGCCCTATGGCTAATGAATGATGTTTCATGCCTTCCTTTGTACATATTTACTCATTTTGTTTAATATCTAGTTCCTAGCTGCACTGCAGCATTGGTTAAAATAAAATTTAATATATGTACTAATATAGTTATTTTATGCCTACAGATCGAGTCAATAAGAAATTTATGATCTACTTCCAAGAAAACGAGAGCACATAAATAGACATTTCCCTTTACAGGAATTGCATAAATAATTTCTTTACGATTTAGTAACTTATCTGGTAGAGTAAGTTATCGTGATGCATCACTCTAGTGTTAAGATGTGACATAGGTATTAGACATGGCCATTTTTAGTGTAATACTTTTTCTGCTTCAACTTTGTCATGTTTAGGTATAAGTTATGCTGTTTGCCAGGCATAGTGCTACTGAATTTTAATTTGTGTTACTCTGCTAAGCCAGATTTATTTTTCTTGTTTGCTGCTCATTGCCTTATATTAGTTGTAATTTATGCTGCTTGCTATGCCATTTGTATTTTTGATCATTGCTGTTTGTGTTAATTGTTTTGTGCTGCTGCATTGCCTCGTCCCTTAGTTTAGCATCTGAGCTCAGTAGATTTAAGTTAGCTTAAGAGGGGGTAGACTATATAAGAGACTGTGTTGCGATGAATTGGAAGAAATGCATTGAGAAGTCATACGAAAAAAGTACAGAAAACAGGTATAGATAGGACTTTTTGGAAATAGTGAGGAACGACGGGAGATCTCCGAGAAGTAAAGAAAGTTTTGTTTGCAAAATACAGCAGTAAAACAAACCCTGTCCTTTCCTTTTGTGTTATCCCACTATGTGTTTGTGTACCCTTGTGTATTTGTTTTCTTCCTGTCTCTGTGTAGTTTCATGTATTTGTTTTCTTCCTGTCTCTGTGTAGTTTCATAGAATTTTTTCTTCTTTTAATACTAAGCTACATTCACTATGATGAGGAATACTGTTATCCTCAAATATAATTGGCATTAATAATATGTTATTTACCTCGTAAATATGCTTAGACATTATTTATTCTGTTTTGTTTTAATGCTCATGTGTAAAGTTGATGTTTCAAAAATTATTCTGATCCTTTATGTATGTACTTATGTCATAATTCCTGTAACACTGATGTATCTGTTTATTTCTATTCTTTTGTAAAGCCTGTACTACTACAAATTTATCTGTATTGTTATGTTCTTTAATGATGTATTTTGTACCGTTGTTATTGTATTCTTCTGCTATGAAATTGTAATTGATACCAGTTCATCATATTATTAACTTGTAAGTTCCATTTCACTGCACACGTTTCTGTTGGTCATAGTATATGCACAATATGTGAGAAGTAGGGACTGTTAGTGTTTGCACGTGTATTAATAATTCAGCAAGGGACTGGAAAACAGCATTGCTGGTTCTGAGGACAATTCCAAAAACTTTGTGAGTGCACAAGTGGTGGTTATGGACTTGCTATATTATCCGCAAGACTCTTCAATGGTGATTGTGCACCTGCACAGTCACAACAGATGGCTGCTGGCCACCTCTACAAGGACTACAGTGGGTCTGCATCTTTGATGACCCACCAGTACCATTATCTCTACAAGGACTACAGTGGGTCTACATCTTTGATGATCCATCAATACCATTATTTCTACAAGGACTGCAGTGGGTCTGCACCTCTGGTGGCCCACCAATACTGTAATCTCTACCAGGACTACAGTGGGTCTGCTCTGTGATGACCTACCCACCAATACTCTTCAAAACTTCGACTGACTCCGCTGTGGGTTTGCTCTGTTGTGGCCCATTACCTGTCAGCATGTCAAGTGTCAGCACTGTCTTACCGTTGGAAGGACAACACTACTTCTTCAAGACTGCATGGAAATCCACTACGTCTGTGTGCATTGTCTTTTACTGCTCAGTCTTTGAGAAAAACACTGCAATTCAACGATCAGGACTGTCTTTATGGACTGTGAGAAAATTTTAGTTTTTGACCAACATTGTATCAATAAGTGTGTGCATTTGATTTCTTTGTTATTGTAATCGTGAAAAAAAAATTTAACAAATATGTATTGGCCAGTGCCCAAAAAAATTTGTAAATTTTTTTGTGGGGAGGATGGGGGCTATGTAAGTGGGCTGTTTAAGTTTTTTTATTGGTAACGCCACCACTGTATGAAAATCACTGGCTGTGCTGTGTGCAGCCTGTGGCTGTTTTGCATTGTTGTAATACTCGCCATTGTAGTGTTAGGCAGCTGGCTGTGAACAGCGCGTAGCGTTGCGCAGTTGGAGGTGAGCCGCCAGCAGTGGTGGATGTGGGGAGAGAGATGGCGGAGTTTTGGAATTTGTCATGAACTGCTATATATATATATATATATATATATATATATATATATATATATATATATATATATATATATGATGATATCAAGGTAAATACATTGTTTGTTCTCTATTAATATCTTTCATTTGCTAACTATCCCTATCAGTAGTTAGTGCCTTCCATAGTTTGAATCTTTTATTTAGCTGGCAGTAGTGGCGCTCGCTGTATTGCAGTAGTGGGAGTAACCAAGATTTTTGTGAGGTAAGTGATTTGTGAAAAGTACAGGTTAATGTTAGTCAGGGCCATTCTCCTGTAGAGATTATTGAAAGTCAGATTGCGTTGCGCTAAAAATATTGTGTGTCAGTTTAAGCACAGTCGAGTATAATTGTTAAAAAGGGGACGTTTCAAATGTTACGCCCAAATACTTAATCGACGTGACTGTGTCAAGCGCTACACTACTAATGGAGTATTCAAACATTACGGGATTCTATTTCCTATTCATCTGCATTAATTTACATTTATCTATATTTAGAGTTAGCTGCCATTCTTTACACCAATCATAAATCCTGTCCAAGTCGTCTTGTATTCTCCTACAGTCACTCAACGACGACACCTTCCCGTACACCACAGCATCATCGGCAAACAGCTGCACATTGCTATCCACCCTATCCAAAAGATCATTTATGTAGATAGAAAACAACAGCGGACCTACCACACTTCCCTGGGGCAATCCACACGATACCCTCACCTCCTATGAACACTCACCATCGAGGACAACGTACTGGGTCCTATTACTTAAGAAATCTTCCAGCCACTCACATATTTGGGAACCAATCCTATATGTTCGTACCTCAGTTCGGAGTCTGCAGTGGGGCACCGAGTCAAACGCTTTCCGGAAGTCAAGGAATATGGCATCCGTCTGATACCCTTCATCCACCCTTCATCCATGGTTCGCTAGATATCATGTGAAAAAAGGGCGAGTTGCGTTTCGCAGGAGCGATGCTTTCTAAAGCCGTGCTGATGCATCGACAGCAACTTCTCTGTCTCAAGGAAATTCATTATATTCGAACTGAGAATATGTTCGAGAGTCGCGCAACAAACCGATGTTAAGGATATTGGTCTGTAATTTTGAGGATCCGTCCATCTACCCTTCTCATATACAGGCGTCACCTGCGCTTTTTTCCAGTCGCTCGGGACTTTACGTTGGGCAAGAGATTCGCGATAAATGCAAGCTAAGTAAGGAGCCAGTGCAGTAGAGTACTCTCTGTAAAACCGAATTGGAATCCCATCAGGACCTGGCGATTTATTTATTTTTAACCCATTCAGCTGCTTCAGAACCCCAGGGATGTCTATCACTATGTCCTCCATACAGAAATCTGTACGAGACTCAAACGGCGGTATGTTTGTACGATTGTCCTTCGTGAAAGATTTCTCAAATGCTAAATTCAAAATTTCAGCTTTGGTTTTGCTGTCTTCCGTTGCCAGGCCAGACTGATCAGTGAGTGACTGGATGGAAGCCTTCGATCCGCTTACCGATTTTACGTAAGACCAGAATTTCCTTGGGTTTTCAGCAAGATCTTTTGCTAAGGTATGACGGTGGTAGTGGTTGAATGCTTCGCGCATCGCTCTTTTTACAGCAGCACGATTCTCTACTAACTTTTGCCCGTCCTCTTTCTCCCGATCTTTCTTGTACCGCGAGTGCAACTGTCTTTGCTTCCTGAGCATTCTCCGAATTGCGCTGTTAAACCAGGGTGCGTCTTTTCCGTCCGTAACCCACTTTTTCGGCACATACTTGTCCAATGCGTGATTTACAATATGTATAAATTTGCCCATAATTATTCCACGTCCAGCGTACCGGAAGTAGATGAAGTCGATTCATTTACTAAGGCCGGCCGCTTGTGGCAGTGCGGTTCTAGGCGCTTCAGTCTGGAACCGATTGACCGCTACGGTCGCAGGTTCGAATCCTGCCTCGGGCATGGATGTGTGTGATGTCCTTAGGTTATTTAGGTTTAAGTAGTTCTAAGTTCTAGGGGACTGATGGCCTGAGATGATAAGTCCAATAGTGCTCAGAGCCAAGCCATTTACTAAGTGGGCTGCTAACAACTGCTTATCTGCTCTTTCTAGTAAGAATACTCTCCTAGCCTTCTTGACCGACTTTTTAACTTTCGTATCCATAGTCGTAATGACAACATCATGATCACTAATCCTTGTCTCAACACTGATACCGTCGATGAGGTCTGGTCTGTTCGTGGCTACCAGATCTAAAATATTCCATTACGCGTTGGCTGTCGATTTACCTGTCAAGACAGTTTTCGGATAATGTGTTCAAAAGTAATTTACACGACGGCTTGTCTATACCACCTATAATGAATCCTTAGACATCCCAATCTACAGGGTGTTACAAAAAGGTACGGCCAAACTTTCAGGAAACATTCCTCACACACAAAGAAAGAAAATATGTTATGTGGACATGTCCGGAAACGCTTAATTTCCATGTTAGAGCTCATTTTATTACTTCTCTTCAAATCACATTAATCATGGAATGGAAACACACGGCAACAGAACGTACCAGCGTGACTTCAAACACTTTGTTACAGGAAATGTTCAAAATGTCCTCGGTTAGCGAGGATACATGCATCCACCCTCCGTCGCATGGAATCCCTGATGCGCTGATGCAGCCCTTGAGAATGGCGTATGGTATCACAGCCGTCCACAATACGAGCACGAAGAGTCTCTACATTTGGTACCGGGGTTGCGTAGACAAGAGCTTTAAAATGGCCCCATAAATGAAAGTCAACGGGGTTGAGGTCAGGAGAGCGTGGAGACCATGGAATTGGTCCGCCTCTACCAATCCATCGGTCACCGAATCTGTTGTTGAGAAGCGTACGAACACTTCGACTGAAATGTGCAGGAGCTCCATCGTGCACGAACCACATGTTGTGTCGTACTTGTAAAGGCACATTTTCTAGCAGCACAGGTAGAGTATCCCGTATGAAATCATGATAACGTACTCCATTGAGCGTAGGTGGAAGAACATGGGGCCCAATCAAGACATTACCAACAATGCCTGCCCAATCGTTCACAGAAAATCGTCAGCCCACACATGTTGATTGAGAAAATTTACAATTTGATCACGTTGGAATGAAGCCTCATCCGTAAAGAGAACATTTGCACTGAAATGAGGATTGAAACATTGTTGGATGAACCATTCGCAGAAGTGTACCCGTGGAGGCCAATCAGCTGCTGATAGTGCCTGCACACGCTGTACATGGTACGGAAACAACTGGTTCTCCCTTAGCACTCTCCATACAGTGACGTGGTCAACGTTACCTTGTACAGCAGCAACTTCTCTGACGCTGACGTTAGGGTTATCGTCAACTGCACAAAGAATTGCCTCGTCCATTGTAGGTGTCCTCGTCGTTCTAGGTCTTTCCCAGTCGCGAGTCATAGGCTGGAATGTTCCGCGCTCCCTAAGACGCCGAACAATTGCTTCGAACGCCTTCCTGTCGGGACACCTTCGTTCTCGAAATCTGTCTCGATACAAACGTACCGCGCCCCGTGCTAATCCATACATCAAATGGGCATCTGACAACTCCGCATTTGTAAACATTGCACTGACTGCAAAACCACGTTCGTGATGAACACTAACCTGTTGTTGCTACGTACTGATGTGCTTGATAGAGCAATGTGTCGCATGTCAACACAAGCACCGAAGTCAACAATACCTTGGGCCAGATGGCGGGGAATCGAGGAAGTACAGTACATACTGACTAAACTAAAATGAGCTCTAAAATGAAAATTAAGCGTTTCCGGACACATGTCCACGTAACATCTTTTCTTTATTTGTGTGTGAAGAATGTTTCCTGAAAGTTTGGCCGTACCTTTTTGTAACACGCTGTATACTAGGTAGGTTGAAGCCGCCTCCGACTAATATAGCATGACCCGGGTACTTCTGCGATACAGAGTGTAGACTCCCTTTGAATGATTCTAGAACTGTCACGGTGGAACCTGGTGGCCGGTAATAACACCCAACAATTAACTTTATTTCTCCTAGCCCTGTTAAACGTGTCCAGATAATTTCACAATCACACTCTAATTCGACCTGAGTAGACACAATATTTTTGGCAACCGCAATGAAGACACCACCTCCTACGGTGTCTAATCTGTCTTTCCGATACACGTTCCAACCCTCACTAAATATTTCAGATCTTCCTATCTCAGGGTTCAGCCAGGTCTCAGTCCCGAGAATAATTTGCGCGCCACACGCTTCCTGGAGGGCAGTAAATTCTGGAACTTTGTTCCGAACACTCTGAAAATTTACTGCTAATATCTTGATAGCTGAAGTGTCTTTACACTGAGCGCGTCCTGATTTCCCTGCCTGCACGTCGACTGGTGAGTGTTCATCAGGACACCTCGCAATACTGCCTAGCCTAAAAAAAACCCATGTGCACGCCACAAGTACTCTGTTACCCGAGTAGCCGCTTCCTTTGTGTAATGCACCCCTGACCTATCTAGGGGCGTCCTATAATTCCCCACCCAATGGCGCAAGTCTAGAAATCTGCAGCCAAGTCCGTCACAGAGTCGACGAAGCCTCTGGTTGAGACCCTCCACTCGGCTCCAAACCAAAGGAACCCGATCCACTCTAGGATCGATGCTGCAAACAGAGAGCTTTGCTTGCACCCCGCGTGCGAGGCCAGCGGTCTTCACCAAATCCGCCAGCCGCCTGTACGAACTGAGGATCGCCTCAGAACCCAAGCGACAGGCATCATTGGTGCCGACGTGAGCAACTACTTGCAGACGACTGCACCCCGTACGCTCGATAGCCGCAGGCAAGGCCGCCTCCACATCTCGGATGAGGCCCCCCGACAGACAAACAGAGTGCACGTTGGAATTCTTTCCAGCCCTGTACGCTATTTCCCTAAGGGGCTCCATCACCCGCCTAACGTTGGAGCTCCCAATAACCAGCAACTTCTTTTCCCAATTTTGTTTCTTTCCCAGAGTTTCAAAGGCCGCCGCATGTTTCATTGATTTACCAGACTGATACATATTGTCTACGGTATCATCCTTAATATGTGATAGCCTTCTGCCAGTATAAACTAATAGCGGACGCGTGTTGAATCTTCCTACAGACTTAACAGATTATACTGGACCTCCAAAGACTCCACACTTGCCAACTTTTTCACCTGCTTCTTCTTTCCATCTAAAGGGAAAATAGTTCCTTGACAGCAGTAGGTAATGGTCTGATTACCATTCGAGGTCCCATAAAACTCTCACGTCTTTAATAAATAACCTTGTTTTCTGCTGTATTATCACGCAGTGAATTATTAGTCTTAACTTACGAGTCGATTGTTCCCACCTATATTGATGTATTGACTTATGCCTAAACCATCCACTCATTATCTTCAAAGCATTTTGCTAGCATAAGTCTAGTAGCCTTTCGCCATTGTCATTTAACACATTTTTCCTATAGTGAGCAACAATGGGGGTTGTTACTTCTCTACCCAGTATGTGCGTTCATGTCCCCTATAACTAAAATTTCTTTTCGATCACTTACCTTTTCCAATTCTCCCCTCAGTTCCCCATAAAAATTTCTTTTTCCTCCATCTTAGCGTCATCGTTTGCTGCAAAAATGTTCAAATGTATGTGAATACCTAAGGGTCCAAACTGCTGAGGTCATCGGTTCCTAGACTTACACACTACTTAAACTAACTTATGCTAAGAACAACACATACACCCATGCTCGATGGAGGACTCGAACCTCCGGCGGGAGGGGTCGCGCAATCCGTTCAGATGGTTCAGATGGCTCTGAGCACTATGGGACTTAACATCTGAGGTCATCAGTCACCTAGACTTAGAACTACTTAAACCTAACTAACCAAAGGACATCACACACATCCATGCCCGAGGCAGGATTCGAACCTGCGACCGTAGCAGTCGCGCGGTTCCAGACTGAAGCGCCTACAACCGCTCGGCCAAAACGGCCGGCCGCAATCCGTGACATGGCGCCTCAAACCGGGCAGCTCATTTGCTGCATACATTGCCATGATCGCAACTGTGTGGCGTAATAATTCTATTTGCAACTGCATCCTATCACTAACCTGATTTCAGGATTTTATATCTTTCTTGCGTTTTTACTCAATAGCTATGGAGACTCCACTTCTGATACTCTCCTCTTGAGGCACCTCACTGTAGATATGTAAAGAACCATTCCGTTCTTCTGTACCTTTGCCCTTTATCTTTGTTTCAGTTAGGGCTACTGTGTCCATTTTCTATTTCCTTATTTCATTAAAAACTTCTTCACTTTTTGTGAGAATCCACTGGATGTCCCATTTACCGATATTCATTGTCCTTGTGCGTGCCAACCTTCGTTCTTCAGAAAGACCAACCTGTCTGAGGCTATTTTGACAGGAAATTTTACCCTCTAATTTTTTTGCAGCTGACAGGGTACAGGCCTGACGTCCCAACACCCATTAGCTGCATAACACATATCCACTGTACACTACGGATTGCCCAGGAGGTACATTACTCATGTCTTCTTGGATTTGAATGCATGATTTGTGGACAGAACTGACTTGAATCTTCAGTCTTCAAATTCTGACACTTCACCTTATATCAGTGGACATGACTCACGGTTTTATCCTTTTCAGGTATTGACATCCTGAACAAGCCCCAATACCCTTTGCCAACATTTGCCTCCACCACATTCCCTCTGTAATATATTATAAATTCTTTGCATCATTAAAATATGCACAAGAGCCAAAGAAATTGGTACGCCTGCCTAATGCCAGTAGGGTCTCCGCGAGCACGCAGAAGTGCCGCAACACGACGTGGCATGGACTCGACTAACGTCTGAAATAGTGATGTAGGGAACTGACACCATGAGCCCAGCAGGGCTGTCCATAAATCCGTAAGACTACAAGGAGGTGGAGATCTCTTCTGAACAGCATATTGCAAGACATCCCAGGTATGCTCAATAATGTTCATGTCTGGGGAGTTTGGTGGCTGGCACAAGTGTTTAAACTCAGAAAAGTGTACCTGGAGCCACTCAATAGCAATTCTGGACGTGCGGGGTGTCCCGTAGCCCTGCTGGGATTGTCCAAGTCCGTCGGAATGCATAATGGACATGAATGGATGTAGGTGATTAAACAGGATGGTTACATACGTGTCACCTGTCAGAGTCGTATGTAGATGTATCAGGGGTCACATATCACTCTAACTGCACACGCCCCACACTATTACAGAGCCTCCACCAGCTTGAACAGTTCCCAGTTGACATGCAGGGTCCATGGATTCATGAGGTTGTCTCCATACCCATGTGTGTGTATGTGTATTGAACCGGGGACCTAGAAAGGACAGAGAGGCTTTGTCCCACCGTAGCTTCTCAGTGGTTCACAAACCCACAACAGGCGACAGCAGTCCACCCACCCCACCAGTGTCCCACACCGAACGCAGGGTTATTGTGCGGTTCGGCCTCCTGTGGTCATTCGTCCTGTTGTGCTTCCATTCATGAATGGCTTTCCAGGAGGTGTTCTCCAAAAGATAATGCTTGCTCATATACAGCTATTGTAAGCCAATATGATTACAGAGTGTTGACATGTTGCCTCGGCCTGCTTGATCACCAGATCTGTCTCCAACCGAGCACATATGGGACATCAACTGACAACAGCTCCAGCGTTATCCACAACTAGCATTACCATCCCTGTATTGACCGACCAAGTGTAACAGTCATAGATCTCCATCCACCATACTGACATCCGACATCTGTGCAACATTCTTCCTGTTACACCAGTTATTAATCAACCAGCATTTAACATCTGCAATAGCTTATGTTGCATTTACGTTTACCTGTGACCTTGCAATGTTAATAGCCTATTTACGTTACCTAGACAAATGCATTTCCGAAATTTCATTACCCTACATTACTTATTTTTTCGTGTTGCAATTTTTCCCGTAGTGTAAAATGTGTAATCGAGGAAGCACACTGCCTGCTTCATTTAGGAGAAACACATCTTTTCAGTGACAGAGACAGACGTCCAGATGCCTGGTGTGCCACAAAACGCTTGTTTCTGCAAAGAAATACAGTTTACAGCGTCATTACGCTCCCCATCATGCAGTAGATTACCATCGAATACAAAGGGATAGTCACAAGTAACTAGTTTCCAATTTAAAGGGAACAAACAGGAAGATGTAAGTTAAAAAATATTGTGATTTAGAATTTATTTAGAATTGGAAAAAAAAATTTTTACTGCTGTAATGCGTTTATTCATTTGAGTTAAATGCTGCTGAAAACGTAAAAGAAGCTATAATTTGTGCATGCTAAGAAGTAGATAACATCATAGCGCTGACTGGCAAATCGTTCTCTTTCGGACCTCTCTCTGAATCAGGTCTGGTAGCAGTAGCAGAATGCGTAGGTCCAAGGGAATTAGTAATTTTTGAAAGCGTTTATCTCTCATAGCAAACGGTGCCCTGCGAATCCTGACTTGGTGGCACAACTCACTAATAAAACTCAGAGTTTCACAGCTTCTTCACTCGCATTCGATGACAGCACAGATAAATTCGAACGTGGTGTGGACAAGCAACTGCAACTTATGGAGAAGCTGCTAGAAATGGTACCCCTGGGTTACATGGCAACAAGGCTGATATTTCTGAGGCCGATGTGAGTCTGTGGACAGCATGAACGTGGCCGTGGGACAGTCTTCATTTTGAAGCCACAAACGCCAAAATGGGTGGGCTTTTGTAAGGCTTTGTCACTTTCTTAACAAATTGTCTGTGGAGTATCTTTGTGAAGGAAATATGCGGTATAAACTGTTTCAAGTATCAGGAAGCAACGTGACCTAAAATTGTGGAACTTCTTCGTATAATGCACACTGTCGTGAAGTGTGTGAATTTTGTATGAAGGCAAGGTGCAACCATCGTCAGCTCAACATACACATCTACATCTACATACATACTCCACAATCCACCATACCACAACTAGCATCTTATCTCCGTTCCACACCCAAACAGAACGAGGGAAAAATGACTGCCTATATGCCTCTGTACGAGCCCTAATCACTCTTTTCTTACCTTTGTGGTCTTTCCGCGAAATGTAAGTTGGCGGCAGTAAAATTGTACTGCATTCAGCCTCAGATGCTGATTCTCTAAATTTCCTCAGTAGCGATTCACGATAAGAACGCCTCCTTTCGTCTAGAGATACCCAACCGAGTTCCTGAAGCAATTCCGTAACACTCGCGTGATGATCAAACCTGCCAATAACAAATCTAGCAGCTCGCCTCTGAATTGTTTCTATGTCCTCCCTCAATCTGACTTGATAGGGATCCCAAACGCTCGAGCAGTACTCAAGAATAGGTCGCATTATTGTTTTATAAGCGTTCTCCTTTACAGATGAACCACATCTTCCCAACATTCTACCAATGAACCGAAGACGACTATCCGCCTTCCCCACAACTGCCATTACATGCTTGTCCCACTTCAAATCGCTCTGCAATGTTACGCCCAAATATTTAATCGACGTGACTGTGTCAAGCGCTACACTACTAATGGAGTATTCAAACATTACGGGATTCTTTTTTCTATTCATCTGCATTAATTTACATTTATCTATATTTAGAGTTAGCTGCCATTCTTTACACCAATCACAAATCCTGTCCAAGTCATCTTGTATGCTCCTACAGTCATTCAACGACGACACCTTCCCGTACACCACAGCATCATCAGCAAACAGCTGAACAATGCTATCCACCCTATCCAAAAGATCATTTATGTAGATAGAAAACAACAGCGGACCTACCACACTTCCCTGGGGCACTCCACATGATACCCTCACCTCCGATGCACACTCATCATCGAGGACAACGTACTGGGTTCTATTACTTAAGAAATCTTCGAGCCACTCGCATATTTGGGAACCAATCCTATATGCTCGTACCTTAGTTAGGAGTCTGCAGTGGGGCACCGAGTCAAACGCCTTCCGGAAGTCAAGGAATATGGCATCCGTCTGATGCCCTTCATCCATGTTTCTCAATATATCATGTGAAAAAAGGGCGAGTTGCGTTACGCAGGAGCGATGCTTTCTAAAGCCGTGCTGATGCATGGACAGCAACACTTCTGTCTCAAGGAAATTCATTATATTCGAACTGAGAATATGTTCGAGAATCGTACAACAAACCGATGTTAAGGATATTGGTCTGTAATTTTGAGGTTCCGTCCTTCTATCCTTCTTATATGCAGGCGTCACCTGCGCTTTTTTCCAGTCGCTCGGGCCTTTACGTTAGGTAAGAGATACGCGATAAATGCAAGCTAAGTAAGGAGCCAATGCAGTAGAGTACTCTCTGTAAAACCGAATTGGAATCGCATCAGGGCCTGGCGATTTATTTATTTTCAACCCATTCAGCCGCTTCACAACCCCTGGGATATCTATCACTATGTCCTCCATACAGGAACTTGTACGAGATTCAAACGGCTGTATGTTTGTACGATCCTCCTTCGTGAAAGATTTCTCAAATGCTAAATTTAAAATTTCAGCTTTCGTTTTGCTGTCTTCCGTTGCCAGGCCAGACTGATCAGTGAGTGACTGGATGGAAGCCTTCGATCCGCTTACCGATTTTACGTAAGACCAGAATTTCCTTGGGTTTTCAGCAAGATCTTTTGCTAAGGTATGACGATGGTAGTGGTTGTATGCTTCGCGCATCGCTCTTTTTACAGCAGCACGAATCTCTACTAACTTTTGCCCGTCCTCATTCTCCCGATCTTTCTTGTACCGCGAGTGCAACTGTCTTTGCTTCCTGAGCATTCTCCGAATTGCGCTGTTAAACCACGGTGGGTCTTTTCCGTCCGTAACCCACTTTTTCGGCACATACTTGTCCAATGCGTGATCTACAATGTGTTTAAAATTTGCCCATAATTCTTCCACGTCCATCGTACCGGAAGTAAATGAAGTCGATTCATCTACTAAGTGGACTGCTAACAACTGCTTATCTGCTCTTTCTGGTAAGAATACTCTCCTAGCCATCTTGACCGACTTTTAAATTTTCGTAATCATAGTCGTAATGACAACATCATGATCACTAATCCCTGTTTCAACACTGACACCGTCGATGAGGTCTGGTCTGTTCGTGGCTACCAGATCCAAAACACTTCCATTACGCTTTGGCTGTCGATTTAGCAGCTCAAGACATTTTTCGGATAATGTGTTCAAAAGTAATTCACACGACGGCTTGTCTGTACCACCTGTAATGAATCCATAGGCATCCCAGCCTATACTAGATAGGTTGAAGTCGCCTCCGATTAATATAGCATGATCCGGGTACTTCTGCGATACAGAGTGTAGACTCCCTTTGAATGATTCTAGAACTGTCACGGTGGAACCTGGTGGCCGGTAATAACACCCAACAATTAACTTTATTTCTCCTAGCCCTGTTAAACGTGTCCAGATAACTTCACAATCACACTCTACTTCGATCTCAGTAGACACAATATTTTTGTCAACTGCAATGAAGACACCACCTCCTACAGTGTCTAATCTGTCTTTCCGATACACGTTCCAACCCTCACTAAATATTTCAGATCTTCCTATCTCAGGGTTCAGCCAGGTCTCAGTCCCGAGAATAATGTGCGCGCCACACGCTTCCTGGAGGGCAGTAAATTCAGGAACTTTCTTCCGAACACTGAAAATTCACTGCTAATATCTTGATAGCTGAAGTGTCTTTACACTGAGCTCTTCCTGATTTCCCTGCCTGCACGTCGACTGGTGAATGCTCATCAGGACGCCTCGCACTACTGCCTAGCCTAAAAAAAAAAAAAAACCCATGTGCACGCCACAAGTATTTGCTACCCGAGTAGCCGCTTCCTTTGTGTAGTGCACCCCTGATCTATCTAAGGGCGTCCTACAATTCCCCACCGAATAGCGCAAGTCTAGAAATCTGCAGCCAAGACCGTCACAGAGTCGACGAAGCCTCTGGTTGAGACCTTCCACTCGGCTCCAAACCAAAGGACCCCGATCCACTCTGGGAACGATGCTGCAAATACAGAGCTCTGCTTGCACCCCGCGTGCGTGGCCAGCAGTCTTCACCAAAACCGCCAGCCGCCTGTACGAACTGAGGATCGCCTCAGAACCCAAGCGACAGGCATCATTGGTGCCGACGTGAGCAACTACTTGCAGACGACTACACCCCGTACGCTCGATAGCCGCAGGCAAGGCCGCCTCCACATCTTGGATGAGGCCCCCCGGCAGACAAACCGAGTGCACTTTGGAATTCTTTCCAGCCCTGTACGCTATTTCCCAAAGGGGCTCCATCACCCGGGTTTCTTTGAGATACTGAAGCCGAGTGTAGAGACATACTTTATCACTGCACTGTTCGGTTGACCAGCAGAAGTAAGGTTCTTTATTTTATTATTATTGCAATTTGTGAGTAATTTACCACATCTCGTACATTACCAACAATGCCCTCTGCATAAAATTTTGCCATCTGGGACTGTAACGAACATGTGCTAGCATTTACATTTTCGTTGGAACCGAAGTGTTGGAAGCTAAGCCACTTTTTCATGTTCATGAATAATTGGAAATCACTGGAGCCATGTCCGTGCTGTAGGGAGGATGTTCAAAATTTCACATTTGACCTGGCACTACAGTTCTTGTGATTGCAGAACATAGTATGGCTTAGCATTGTTGCACAAAGGCACATCACCATTAGTCAAGAGATAGCATTATGAATGGCTATTTCAGTTTTCTTACTGTCTCATAGTAACTAATTGTGCTTCCACACTCCATAAAATCCACAAACAAGATTCTTTTAGCGCCCTATGAAAGCGTAAGCATAACCTTTGACGCGCTTTCTTTAGTTTGTTGCGCTAGGAGGGATGGCTCCACACAACTGACTGGGGTTTCGTCTACACATTAATGCAAGGGCCCGCCTTTCGTTACGATTATGTCGCTGCCAACCGACGGCATGGTGAAGAGATGCCAGGGCTGGACTTGAGTTAAGTAGTTTTAATTCAACATGGTACCACGGTACTATAGGTTTTAATTTTAATGAGGATTGTGCCTTACTCTGGCATGTTATAGTAATTTTATGCTTCTGAAGAAGGTTAGATTAATTTAGCCAAATCCTGGTAAAGACCAGAAAATTTGCGCAACTGAGGCTGTTTCTTCAATATATTATTGTTCCACACTGTAACGAAAAGGTAAGTCCAGAGAAGCTGCCATCAATTAGGTTCAGTCGTTCGCAGTAATAGGGTAGTGGGGTTTTTGGAACAAAGTGCATTGTTGCCAGATGTATACAAGATGGCGGCAATGACATCATCCAAAATGGAGGCCTGTAGACTTGGCAACAGCGAATGACGTCATCCAAGATGCCGGCCGTGGAGTCAGCTGATGAAGCGAGTACCGTTATCGAAGATGGCGGCTTTTGGCATGAAAGTGCCACACCCCATCCCACTGGCAGGAAGTTTGAATTTTGGCGGGAAATTGAATTATGTCCTTCTACAAGTCACCTGGCAGACCCTGCCCCCTCTTTCCGACTTAATGCATGATGGTGTGTTATCCTCTGGGAAAATGGCCAGGAATTTCGAATTTTGGAAGGAATTTTGCTCTAAGAGCTTACTCATGCAGCTGATCGGAGTTAGTATGGTGTTGCCCCCACTAGAGACTATTCATGATGTCATTCAATTCGAATATAATTTTTTAAAATTTGATTAAATTTGTTATCTACCTACAGCAGTAGCGGCTTAGTGTGGTGTTACCAACACAAAAGGCTGAGATATAAGTGCTTGTTGAGCTGTCAGTGTGGAAGGAGCATGTGTTTAATTAGCAAGATGTTGGTGCCAGACAGGGGGAGTTTTAATAGCTGAATTACATGCACTCATTCAGCCAAGGAGTGCATCCACAGCTCACTACACGAAGAATGGAAGCGAGTATTAATGCTTGAAAATATGAAGAGGAATAATACGATTCTGCAAATAAATGCTTTGCATCGAGATGCATTACTCAATGCATAGAAACACCTGTCTCTGCTGGAACTGTCTGTCATTTCCAGAACCTACATATAAGCTTCCACCCCACAAGAGACAACTGCTTCCGATCCAGCAGGCCAAAGAACTGAGCTAGTTCATGAGTTCACCGCAAGAGGGCACCCTGATAGGTCACATTGGAAGGGGTTCATTATGTAAGAGGTTTACTGTTCACTACCCTACTGGAGCAAATGTAATTTCGATGTATTGCTCACGCTCTGCCTGTGATATAAAACATCTCTGCTGCTATAGAATCGCAGGCCAGAGCCGTGTCGGCAGCAGTAATATTCACTTGCTCCTACAGAGCGGTTGCATTAGTTCGTTGTTATGGAGCAGTCGCAATAGCTTGCTGTTACGGAGAAGTCGTAGTAGCTCACCGCTACAGTACAGTCGCTAGCCATGTGAGAGCAATAGCAGTCGCCGCTGGTGCAGCGTAGTTTATTGCCATGTAGTGTAAGGTAAACTTTGTTATTCTTCATCGCCATGTGCATCCTTAAATTTGTTGTCTGAGTTGTTAGTACGGTTTTGTTTCAGTCTTTTTGTGATTTGTCAGCAATAATTAAGTCAGGCTTATAATATTCAATTTTTATGTAATGGTTTGCTGAAATCTTTTCAATAATAAGGTTTTTCAGAACATAATATTTTACTAGTCATTACCTTAAATTTAAATATTTTACAGATTTTCCCAGATGATAGTCATGTGTTGTTTAATAATCAGAGGACCAGCCTTGCAGCTGTGTCAACAAGCGAAGTCAGTTTTTTTCTAATAATGCAAATCTCAGACAAATGTTGGTCAGTAGTAGTAGATAGGCCAGCATTGCACTAAGCTGTGCTATTTAGGAGCAGATATATAGACAGTGTTATCCGGCGACACCATTATGAGGTAAGAATCTTTCCCTTTATTCAGGTTGATTTCACAGAGCCTGACGTAGCGCTGCTTACGACCAAAATTCATCAGTTTTAATGCTCAGTCTATTTTGTACGGGAAGTTATTTAATATACGAGAAGGTTACAACGTGATCGTGCAGTTCAGTCAATAGGAACACAACATCATGACGATGTCACGTGATACTTCTCAGCTGACGTGTGCCGCAGCCTCTTCATCCCCCGTGCAGTCTGAAGGGGGAAAATGGTGGGAAAAAGACTCAGGTCGATCTGTGGTGCTGGAAGAGGAAGAAGTGTACTTTACTAATTTTTTTGACAATTTATTTACGGACGGATTTCACCTAGTTTATTTATTACGCTGATACAGAAATCTCACCCTGATGTGCTTGGGGTCACAATATGCAGTTTACAGACCTGCAAACTACCCGTAAATAATGCAGTACGCTGATGGCCAGAGACACAAAAAATCGTAAATTACCGAAATAATCCAGTACATGGGACACAGACATGTAAACTACTCGTAAACCACCGAAATAATGCATGTGTAACGCTATGCAAACACGCTCACAACGCTTAAACACCAGAAAATAATGCAGTGCACATAAAAAACGCAGCGTAATAGCAACTCGAACCCTGAGTCTACTGCATGGACCGAGCGGTTCTAGGCGCTTCAGTACGGAACCGCGCTGCTGCTATTGCCGCAGGTTCGAATCCTGCGTCGGGCATGGATGTATGTGATGTCCTTAGGTTAGTTAGGTTTAAAGAGGATTAATGACGTCATGTATTAAGTCCCATAGTGCTTAGAGTCATCTGAACCATTTTTGCACTCCCTAACATATGTAAACTGCCCAGATGCGGGAGTGCAAGGTTAGGGTAGTGTACTTTATTTATTTTGTTCGGGAAACTGACGCAAATATGAATCCTAATTACGTAGTTAATCAAAAAAGGTCCTAATTACACAACTATATGCATAGCGCTGCACAAGGACGGCACAAAATCACAACACAGCGCAAAAACGAGACGATACCGTACAACTAGTGTAATCCCACTGGGAAACAATTTTGCATTTCCTCTCGATACCATCAACACTAACACTCAAACTCAACTCTACACCCTACAAGCTGGCAGGAAAAAGGCTGGGGTGTAAGGTAGTATCTTTATTCCTTTTGGTGGGAAATATGTTCAACTCACAATATGCTGCTGTTGAACACAGAGGAGTTTAAAAGTATATTACATGTTAGCATACAGCATCTATCGCTGTTTGACATAGGAGTTCACTACAGACGCCTAATAAAAATCAACCTACAGCCCAGGTAATCAAAGCCAATACCATCACAGCTGATGGAAAAAGAAGCATCACAGTTCCAATTAAACTTCGAAATAGTTGTGAAAAACCAGCATTTGTAACGAACGGTTCATAATGGAGCACATGTACAAGGGGAAAATCATTCTCCTAAAAGGCTGCAGAGGAGGCGGTAGTTAACTAAACAATAGGAGATAAAAGAACAACTATCCCAAATGGCTCTTGGTCGTCTAAAGCATAGTGACAGAGCCGAATCTAATGTTTAGGAGATGCACAGCGACGAGCCGCCACAACCTAGACAGGTCCTCAATGCCTCCAATAGGCCTCTCGTTCTAGGATGGAAAACACTTTTGTTTAACGTCACGTAGGACGCTCCAGCTGGGACCGGGGCAGACCCACAGTCTCATAGAGAAGTTGCCAGCCATTCTGCGCTGGACTATTTAACATCAACTCGAATCCTATAACAAAGCAACTATTGAAAAAGAGGAAAAAAACATCTGCGATGACAATAAATGTCCTCTTTCAACGAGAATAGACAAAGCCCATTTTCATTTAGTTTTAATGAGCAAAATCGGTATAGTTTTTTACGTCTGACTGCACTCGCATCTCATTATTTTGTGACGTCCAGCGAAGTGTACCGCCATCCATCACAAATGATCACAGAGAAATACCCACCATGCATTAAAACAGGAAAAAACTTCGACTATTTTTCTGCGAAACTACTGATCACCATAGAATGTCCTCGTTATTTCGAAATGAAATTGATCAAGAGAGTCACTTTGCATGGCGAGTAATTTTTGCTTTTGTTTTTTATGTAGTTGGATTACACTCATCATGGAGGTCAAATGGGAATCCGTGTAGGGAACACAATGTTCTTTGCGGGGAACACTAGTGAGAAAAGGACATCTGAAGCTGACCACTGAGGGATTCTACAGCTGCCGGCCGATGTGGCCGAGCGGTTCTAGGCGCTTCAGTCTGGAACCGCGTTACCACTACGGTCGCAGGTTCGAATCCTGCCTCGGGCATGGATGTGTGTGATGTGCTTAGGTTAGTTAGGTTTAAGTAGTTCTAAGTTCTAGGGGACTGATGACCTCAGATGTTAAGTCCCATAGTGCTCAGAGCCATTTGAACCATTTGATTCTACAGCCCACAAAACACATTTCACGTAAGGACTATGCTATTAAAAACGCTATCCTCGAGACTGTGTTACGGGCATCATGCATAAAAAGCGGTCTTGAGTCTACAGATATACACACAAGCCACTGATAGTGCTACGCTTTGTGGTAGAAATGCTATCAGCAATTTGGAATCAATTCTATCCATTCAACCACTTACTTGCGTTGCATCCTGTAGAAACATTACAGCCACTGGTGAATCACATTCGTGGCACTCTCATATGTTGAAATGAGTCACTTTTTATCTCTCAGGGTGCATTCTTGTTTGCTACCCAAACATATATGTGGCGATCCTATTAAATGTATAGGTATTGGTTCATTGGAGCACGTGGTTCATGAACAAAGTCGCTTCCACAGACGTGTGTAAAGTTTCATCAACTGTACTGTAGGATGACCATACCTAACATACTATCAATCACATGAGAGGGTTCCTGTTTTTCTCTTCATAAGCAGTTTAATACAATTTTTTTTTCAGTTGCATGGCATCCAATCAGTGTACACTGCTGTTTCTACCATGACTTAGAGACCCACGTCAGCTGCTGCTAAACCAACATCACACACTTCAATCCTCTGGCTCTCACGGGAAGCTGCACATGGCATGGCATAAACTGTACAGCTACCACACCACAGGCTGACAGCAATAAAACACAGACGTGATGTTTCTCATTGACAAAAATGGGGAACACATCGCAACATATGAAAACTGGAAGAGTGTGCAGTATTGTAGAGCGCTTCCAACAACTATTTGAAGGTGCTTGCCTGTAGAGCAAAAGGGTAGCGGATGTATCGATGCTCCATTTCGAAAAGCATTGTTCCTTCATTTTGCTGTCATGTACATGTTTACTGTTCTGGAGTTGACCATTACTGGAAGGTGCTGTTCACAACACACGTGAGGTAGCACAAATAAAATGGGGTACAGTTATCTTATTGGTGAAAAAATAATTAAAAACACGTGTATGGTATCGCAGCATACGTAAATATGACGATTCGGTAGGAATGAGGAATGCCTCCAAACAACTGTATTAAGGTGATGACCTCTACATTTAATCCCATGTTCCACAGCGACAAGTAACAGATATCCAGAGTTCCATCAAGGTTGCCTCCATCTCGACAGAGTGGTGACACTCAATAATTGTGCGATAATCAACAGCATACCCAGTGGACGGTTGGAATTGGAAAGAGCCATCCACGACACTTGCACATGCACAGACATACAGAAAACAGAGCAAATGCACTGCAAATTTGGAATATACGGGTGGAGGCGATTCGATGTAATCGAGAACAGTGCTATACTAACAAGGGGAGGCCGCCAATTGTGAAATTCAGATTCGATTCATACTGCGCATAACAAAAGCTCATGGCCAGAGGTGTAATGTGGCCAAGCACCAAGATGCACTTCTCAGCCGTTGTCGAGAAAATGGACAGTTAAACAAACCGTTGCCGTGAAATACTCTCTATGATGATCAATTTTCTACAGCGTCGTGGCGCAGCGGTACGCGCTGGGGTTCGTAATCCGAAGGTCGCCGGATCGAGTCTCGCGCCATCCAACTTTTTTTTTTTTTAGTATTAGTTTATTGTAATATATATATATATATATATATATATATATATATATATATATATATATATAATGAATTGCTTATGCATGTTGGTGAAGGTGGATCGCTCTCCAATTGTACCGCCTCCATTTTTCCGTTTGTTTAACAGGGTGTACCAAAGCTCTCACGTCCGCACTGATTTTCGGCGATATTATAAGTTGCGCTAGGGACCGCATCTACCTTCTTTCGAAGTTAGCAGGCAACTACGCTGTTATGCGGCGGCTCGTTTCAGCCCATTCAACGTCTGTCCTTGAAGTGTAACGAGCGAGTAACGGAGTTTATATTTCATACCTGACACAGTAAATTTGTGTTCGTGGGGTTTCTATTCTAATTGGAACGTTTGACTTACGCTATACATATTCGTTTCGGAATATCGTTTCTACGTCTTCCGTTAATTATACGTGGTTAACATTATGAAGACAATTAATAACATTTGTGAAATACAACTTTCTTTGCGGAAAACAATGATGTTCGAAGTCGCCAGTTTTTCCACGACAAACGACTTTCAACAACTTATTATATGCATAATTATTGCAACTGATTGCCGGGAATTGCATATATATATATATATATATATATATATATATATATATATATATATATATTACAAAAAAAAATACTTAAAAAAACGTTGCATGGCACGAGATTCGATCCGGCGATCTTTGGATTACGAACCCGAGCGCTTACCGCTGCGCCACGACACTGTAGGAAATTGTTAATCGTAGAGAGTATTTCACAGCAACGGTTTCTTTTAACTGTCGATTTTCTCGACAACGGCTGAGAAGTGCATCTTGGTGCTTGGCCACATTACACCTCTGGCCATGAGCTTTTTTTATGCGCAGTATGAATTGAATCTGAATTTCACAATTGGCGGCCTCCCCTTGTAAGCCTCCCGATCAGAAAAATAATCGATTTGCGCTAGGTGTTGGCAAATGTACTACATTTACAAACAGTTTTGGAACATGGAACGAGAGGTTATGTCATGTTCGCATGGGTAGACGTGACATAAAAAAATCTATATAATTGCGAAAAATGGTAGAAAATATGTATAAATTGAGCGAAAATACGCTGAAATGCGGGGAAATTGAGGAAGTAGTTGCGTTTGTTCTGGTTGGCGCAAAACAATTCTTGTACATGGTAACAAGCATGTGACAGCAAGAGGAATCCGAGAAAACGTCGACATCTAAGCGAAGGGAGTCAGGGAAACAGTTACTTTTTTTTCCGTCGAGGCGGCATTGTACTGTATGTCTATTGAGGTAACAGTGATACACGCGAGTTCACTACTGTATTAGACGCTTTTCAGGAAAAAAAGAACCATCCGTCTCTAAACTTGCATGCATTTGCATTAAAGGATAACAGAGTGGACGGGGTGATTGATTGAGATGGAGCTGTAACGAAGAACGATTTAATGGCAGACTGCTGATGCATTCTAGAGAGAGAGGGAGATTTTGGTGGTCATTTGACCATTTTTTCCGCTGTTCTGTCAGAATGCATCAGTCGCGTGACTTAGCCTGCGTTCGACTCGTATACAACAATGTGTTTTGTATTTGACTTAGGGCAATGTTTGTTTGCGATCGTTAGCAGCAAACCTCTCCGTTATCAAATGACTTCCATCTCATGTGTGAAGGAACGTTACCATTCTGTTTCGACACAGTCCTCTAAACGAATGAAGATTTATGCAATGTACTCCAGTCCCTTGTCTCATCTCGGGTATACTGTATGATCGATACTTCGGTTTCATTACTAAGATGATTCTGAGTTACCGATAGGTGTTTGTGAGACACTGCAATCCCCACGTATACACCTCCTTGACAGATGTCCTGTTTACAGAGTTAGTGGTGGCATGACGTCTAATTTCACATGTCGGATGCCGCTGCTATGCGTTTATCTGTTTCCTTTAAAGAGGTATTCTCCGTGACTAATGATCATTTTATACAGGACTGATGCAAGCGTAGTATAATTTCTGAATTTCTGAACTGTGATCGGATGTGAACAGTGGACGCTATACATCTCTGGAAAGCTACATTGTGCATGTACGATGTGCATTCAAGTTCTAAGGCCTCCGATTTTTTTTCTAATTAACTACTCACCCGAAATCGATGAAACTGGCGTTACTTCTCGACGTAATCGCCCTGCAGACGTACACATTTTTCACAACGCTGACGCCATGATTCCATGGCAGCGGCGAAGGCTTCTTTAGGAGTCTGTTTTGACCACTGGAAAATCGCTGAGGCAATAGCAGCACGGCTGGTGAATGTGCGGCCACGGAGAGTGTCTTTCATTGTTGGAAAAAGCCAAAAGTTACTATGAGCCAGGTCAGGTGAGTAGGGAGCATGAGGAATCACTTCAAAGTTGTTATCACGAAGAAACTGTTGTGTAACGTTAGCTCGATGTGCGGGTGCGTTGTCTTTGTGAAACAGCACACGCGCAGCCCTTCCCAGACGTTTTTGTTGCAGTGCAGGAAAGTATTTGTTCTTCAAAACATTTTCGTAGGATGCACCTGTTACCGTAGTGCCCTTTGGAACGCAATGGGTAAGGATTACGCCCTCGCTGTCCCGGAACATGGACACCATCAGTTTTTCAGCACTGGTGGTTACCCGAAATTTTTTGGTGGCGGTGAATCTGTGTGCTTCCATTGAGCTGACTGGCGCTTTGTTTCTGGATTGAAAAATGGCATCCACGTCTCATCCACTGTCACAACCGACGAAAAGAAAGTCCCATTCACGCTGTCGTTGCGCGTCAACATTGCTTGGCAACATGCCACACGGCCAGCCATGTGGTCGTCCGTCAGCATTCGTGGCACCCACCTGGATGACACTTTTCGCATTTTCAGGTCGTCATGCAGGATTGTGTGCACAGAACCCACAGAAATGCCAACTCTGGAGGCGACCTGTTCAACAGTCATTCGGCGATCACCCAAAACAATTCTCTCCACTTTCTCGATCATGTCGTCAGACCGGCTCGTGCGAGTCCAAGGTTGTTTCTGTTTGTTATCACACGATGTTCATTAAACTGTCGCACCCACGAACGCACTTTCGACACATCCATAACTCCATCACCACATGTTTCCTTCAACTGTCGATGAATTTCAATTGGTTTCACACCACGCAAATTTAGAAAACGAATGATTGCACGCTGTTCACGTAAGGAAAACGTCGCCATTTTAAGTATTTAAAACAGTTCTCATTCTCGCCGCTGGCGGTAAAATTCCATCTGCCGTACGGTGCTGCCATCTCTGGGACGTATTGACAATGAACGCGGCCTCATTTTAAAACAATGCGCAGGTTTCTATCTCTTTCCAGTACGGAGAAAAAAAATCTGAGGCCTTAGTACTTGAATGCACCTCGTAGTATCACACAGAATCGATATTTGAAGGAAGTGGTTTTTTCATTTTACAGTTTGTTACCGTAGTTTACCATGCACAAACCTACAGGAAGGATGTATATCATGTGCAGGAAATATATTTCTTACAATGGTATGATAACAATGCTGCATTTCACATGACTGATAGGTCGGAACCTGAAGTAATCTCACACTATAGCCTGCTTTAAGTGAGGAACCATGTAGCCTTAGGAGTGTGTGCGTTTATGTTCCCTCTCACCAGTACCCTCCTGGTACTGATCCCAGACACTAGAACAATACTTTAAAATTGATAGCGTGGTTGACTTACGTAAAAGTCATCGAACTCCATCCGTCTGGACCTCCACTCGCTCCTTGTTCTTCTTAAACGTCTGCTATTACACCGATAGGGGGTGCTAACCTCCTCGACATGGGCGTGTCTGGAGAAATTTTGTGCACTTGGATGAGCGAGGACTCAGCAAGCTCCATTCATTCACGAGACGTCGAATGTAGCAGTCTAATTCTGGTCAGCTGCAGATTTACTAGGTAGCAGTACTGCAGGGTGGACTGGTCAAAGACAGAGCTAGGGGGTCTTTCAGTCTCTAATTTTATCCTAAGACTGTGAGAATGGTCTGATTCCCATCCACATAGAGCTAGATCGTAAATTATGCACTGTACTCAAGGTGCTAGAAATATGTAGAGTGCTGTCTGGTATACTTTGATGATTTATATGTTCGAGAATTAACAATGAATAGATGTACTGCACAGTCATCTATCCACATTCGCAATGACACTCGTAAAGTAGAGAAGGGACGGTTTAGCGATTATACAGAAATTGGGAAAGATGCTGTCACGTCGTTGGTTAGTGTTGAAATTACTGTAAAATTGCTAAAATTGTTTGCACTATCAATTGTGAAGCTTATTATTACAGTATATCGACGGTGTCTTTTTCACCCCATCCACCCAATGGTATGCTGTTGGTTACCACATAATGATTGACTGACATCGCTTATTTGAGATGGAGAAAGAGTTTTGGTGGAGGGCCAACACCTTCTGGGGATGAGTAACATCGAAACAGTGATCACGTATATGATTGCAATACGAAGAATCAGTGGAAATGGAATGCAGAGCCATCAGCTATTCCATCACTTTGCCACATAGTTTAAATGTAGAGGTCGCCAATCACCTTCGGACAGCAGTTTGAGATTCCCCACAATGCCACCAAACTCTTCTAGTTTCCTTATGTTGTAACTGTCTTTTATTTAAAATCATCCAGTGTTTGTGGTGTGTTATGGTAGCAGCAGTAACAACATGACTTATACCATACGAGGTCTAGTTTTCTGCGTGTGTGTTAACGTCAGTTTAGAACCTGACACCGAACTCGAAGTCGTGGCAGTAAAAAACAAAATTTATGGCAGTGCACAAAGCGTGTTACAGCAGAAAAAGCAATGTTTCAAACAACGACACCGGGTCTCAGGGAGCGTCTCTTGCGACTTATTGTATAGTTTGTGGGATACGATCATCCTCCTACAGTACAGGCGATGCAACTTTACACTGGTGTGTGCAATGGATAAATACCTGTATATTTAATAGGATCGTTACATGTGCTCGATGCCGGCACGCAGATAGTTTGTAATTATTCTCTTCTGGATGGTACAGAATAACGATGATAGAATGTTTGGATGATAGACGTGAATGGATTCTGAGGGACGCGGATCTGATTCGATGTAGAGTCTTTTTTACTTTTCCCAGCAAGAAACACCAACATAAAAAAGTTCGTACTGTTGTCGAGTTGCTGCAGCAGGCTTCATTGGACGCTGACTCTACACATCGAACACAAGTGGTGGAGCTACGAGAACATGTTCCCATTTCCACCGAGTGGTTAAAACACGCTCCTATTGCATTAACTCAGTTCGCTCTGTTTCTAAACAGACTGCATAATGTGGTGGATATTGCTCTCACCCAATTCTGAGTAAAATTGCTAAAACTAATCTCACTATCAACTATGGTGTGTTTTACAGCACATAGATCCATATCAACTGTGTCTTTCCAATCCCGAATGTCCACTGGGTACGCTGTTGATCACAGCATAATTATCGAGTGACATCACTCCATGGAGATGGGGGGACTTTGACTGAACACTGGGTATCTGCTACTTGTCGCTGTGGATCATGGGATTAAATGTAAAGGTCATCACCTTAATACAGTTGTTTGGACGCGTTCCTCATTCCTACCAAATCGTCATATTTACATATGCTGCGATACCGTACATGTGTTTTTATTTTTATTTTTATTTTTTTCACCAATAAGATAACAGTATCTCGTTTTATTTGTGCTACCTCGCGCGTGTTGTGAACGGTACCTTCCGGCAATGGTCAACTCCAGAACAGTAAACATGTACATGACAGCAAAATGAAGGAACATTGCTTTTCGAAGTGGAGCATCGATACATCCGCTACCCTCTTGATCGAAAGATGAGATTAACTCTACAGGCAAGCACCTTCAAATAGTTGTTGGAAGCGCTCTACAATACTGCACACTCTTCCAGTTTTCATATGTTGCGACATGTTCCCCATTTTTGTCAATGAGAAACATCACGTCTGTGTTTTATTGCTACCAGCCTGTGGTGTGGTAGCTGTACAGTTTATGCCATGCCATGTGCAGCTTCCCGTGAGAGCCAGAGGATTGAAGTGTGTAATGTTGGTTTAGCAGCAGCTGACATGGGTCTCTAAGTCATGGTAGAAACAGCAGTGTACACAGATTGGATGCCATGCAACCGAAAAAAAAACATTGTATTAAACTGCTTACGAAGAGAAATACAGGAACCCTCTCATGTCATTGATAGTCTGTTGGGTATGGTCATCTTACAGTACAGGTGATGAAACTTTACACCCATCTGTGGAAGCGACTTTGATCGCGAACTGTGTGCTCCAATGAACCAATACCTGTATATTTAATAGGACCGACAAGAATGCACCCTGAGAGATAAAAAGTGAATCATTTCAATATATGAGAGTGCCACGAATATGATTCACCAGTGACTGTAATGTTTCTACAGGATCCAACGCAATTAAGTGGTTGAATGGATAGACTTAATTCCAAATTGCCGACTGCTTATTTACCAGCAAGCCTAACACCATCAGTGGCTCGTGTGTGTACCTGTAGACTCAACACCGCTTTATATGCATCGT
Source organism: Schistocerca nitens (assembly GCF_023898315.1). Lineage (NCBI taxonomy): Eukaryota > Metazoa > Arthropoda > Insecta > Orthoptera > Acrididae > Schistocerca > Schistocerca nitens. The sequence goes on along the minus strand of NC_064618.1, from coordinate 296,746,078 downwards.
GACTGTAACGTAGTCATGAGGATCGCGTTTTCAATAGCATGATCCTTACGCAAAATGTATGTTGTGGGCTGTAGAATCCCTCTGTGGTCAGCTTCAGATGTAATTTCACAATAGTGTTCCCCGAAAAGAACATTGTGTCCCCTCCACAGATTCCCATTTGACCTCCCTGGTGAGTGTAATCCGACTACAGAAAAAACAAAAACAAAAATTAGTTTCCGCATAAAAATACTCGAAGCTTTTTCCTGATTTTGCGCAGGTGGGTATGTTTCTGCTGATCATTTGTGATCATTGGCGGTACACTTCGCTGGACGCGACAAAATAATGAGATGCGAGTGCAGTCGAACGTTAAAAACTATACCGATTTTGCTCATAAAACTAAATGAAAATGGGCTTTGTCTATTTTCCTGGAAAGAGAACATTTATTATCGTCGCGAATGTTTTTTACCCCCTTTTTCAATAGTTGCTTTGTTATAGGATTTGGGTTGATGTTAAATACTCCAGCGCAGAACGGACGGCGACTTCTCTATGAGACTGTGGGTCTGCCCCGGTCCCAGTTGGAGTGTCCTATATGATGTTAAACAAAAGTATTTTCCATCCCAGAACGAGAGGCCTATTGGAGGCATTGAGGACCTGCCTAGTCTGTGACAGCTCGTCACTGCAGATGCGTCCCCTAACCATTAGTGTCAACTGTGTCACTATGCTTTAGATGTCCAAGATGCATTCTGGACAGCCGTTCTTTTATCTCCTTTTGTTTAGTTGACTATACCTGATTTTGTGTTGGTGAAGTACCATTGTCTGAAGGCGGAAAGTAGGCTGCTGGTGGAGTAGCTCCCTCCCTCGGTCCATCCACCCAGTAGGTGGAGAGAGGGCCTCGATTTTCGGCAGTTTGTGATTGTATATCGAGGAGAACGCCCTTTCAACTACGGCCACCTCTGCAGTCTTTTAGGACGACGATTTTGCCTTGTACATGTGCTGCATTATGGCCCATTTGTTACAAGTGCTGGTTTTTTCATAACGATTTCGAAGTTTAATTAGAACTGTGATGTATTTTTTCCATCAGCTGTAATAGTGTGTATTGTCTTTGATTACCTGGCTGTAGGGTGATTTTTTGTAGGCGTCTGTAGCGAACTCCAATGTCAAACAGCGATAGATGCTGTATGCTTACAGGTAATATACTTTATAAACTCCTCTCTGTTCAACACCAGCATCTCGTGAGTTGAATATATTTCCCACCAAAAAGAATAAAGATAGTACCTTACGCCCCTACGTTTTTCCTGCCAGGTTGTAGATGTAGGGTAGTGTTTGAGTGTTTCTATCGCTGCTTTCGCGAGGTGTTGCGAAAAGTTTAACCCAGCAGGATGACACCAGTTGCATGGTATCAGCAGTTTTTGCGCTGTATAGAGCATTTTTGCTGTCCTGGTGTAGTGCTATGCATATAGTTGTGTAATTAGGCCCAATATTTGTGATTAATTACGTAATTAGGGTTGATATTTTCATCAGTTTCGAGTGGTACTGCGAAATTTTTTCCCAGCAGGATAACACCAGGTGTAGGATATCATCACTTTTTGCACTTAATTGCGATTTTATGCCGTCCTTGTGCAGCGGTATGCATGTAGTTGTGTAATTAGGACCAATCTTTGTGTTCAATTACGTAATTAAGAAGATATTTGCGTCAGTTGCTTGAACAATGTGGTGTCACCGCTAGACACCACACTTGCAAGGTGGTAACTTAAATCGGCCGCGGTCCTGTAGTACATGTCGGACCCGCGTGTCGCCACTGTGTAATCGCAATCCTAGCGCCACCACATGGCAGGTCACAAGACACGGACATGACCTCGCCCCAGTTGTACGGACGACATAGCTTGCGACCAGACCTACCAAGTCTTCCTCTCATTTGCCGAGAGACTGATAGAATAGCCTTCAGCTTATTCCATAGCTACTACCTAGCAAGGCGCCATTTGTATCAGTGCTTATAGCTTACTGCTATTCAAGAGATGTATTCCAACAAGAGAATAAAGTTAAGTATATTATTCCAGCTACGTACTTTTCTTCTTATTCATTAATAAGTCTCATGTTCCAGTACTTCACGCCCGTCTGCGTTAGTTTAGCGTGCACTTTCAGCCACTTCGATTTACAAGGTGTTGGCCCAGCTGCCGACACATCAAACAAAATAAATGAAGTACACTGACCTAACGTTCCTTTCCCACTTCTGGACAATTTCCGTGTGTTAGGGGTTGCCCTTAGGCTTTCCATGCAGTAGAGTCAGGGTTCGAGTCCCTATTATGCTGCGCTTTTTATGTGCACTGCATTATTTTCGGGTGTTTAAGCGTTGTGAGCGTGTTTACACAGCGTTTGCATGTCTGTATCCTGTGTACTGGATTATTTCGGAAATTTACGAGTTGTTTGCGGCTCTGCACATCAGTGTAATGCAGGACTGTAAACTGTATATTGTGACTCCAAGCACGTCAGGGTGAGATTTTTGTATCAGTGTAATAAATAAACAAGGTGAAATCCGTCCCTAAATAAATTGTTCCAAAAATAAAGTACACTCCTTCCACTCTACAGCAGCACAGAACAGGCTGAGTCCTTTTCCCAGTATTTCTCCCCTCCAGACCGCTGGGGGATGAGGAGCCTGGGGCACACTTGCAGCTGAGAAAAACGCGTGATGTCATCATGATACTGTGCTCCTACTGACTGAATTGCATGATCACATGACCAATTGCGGCGCCCTCTAGAGGTGAACTCGCGAACTAGCTCAGTTCTGTGGCCTGCTGGATTGGAGGCAGTTGTCTCTTTTGGGGTGGGATCTCATATGTACGTTTTAGAAATGACAGACGGTTACAGCAGAGACAGATGTTTCCATACGTTGAGCATTTGATCTTTAATGCGTCTCGATGCAAAGCATTTATTTGCAGGATCATACTATTCCTCTTCACGTGTTCTATCATTAATGCTCACTTCCATTTTTCATGCAGTGAGCTGTGGATGCACTTCTTGGCTGAATGAGTGCATGTAATACAGCTGTTAAAACTCCCCCTGTTGGCATCAACATCTCGCTAAATGAACACATGCTCCTTCCACACTGACAGCTCAACAACCACTGATATCTCACCCTCTTGTGTTGGTAACACCACACTAAGCCGCTACTGCTGTAGGTAGATAATTAATTTAAACAAATTTCAACAAATTTAAACAAATTATATTCGAATTGAACGACATTATGAGCAGTCTCTAGTGTGTGCAACACGATACTAACTCCCCTCAGCTGCATGAGTAAGCTCTTAGGGCAAAATTCCCTCCAAAATTCGAAATTCCCGCCCATTCTGCAAGAGGATAACGTGCCGTCATGAAAAGTCGGAAAGGGGGGGGGGGCGCCAGGTGACCCATAGAAGGACATAATTCAATTTCTCGCCAAAATTCATACTTCCTGCCATGGGGGGCGCGTGCCACTTTCTCACCGAAAGCGGCCATATTGGATAACGGTACTCGCGTCATCATCTGACGTCACGGCCACGATCTTGGATGATGTCATGCGCTGTTGCCAAGTCTACAGGCCGCCATCTTGTATGGCGTCATTGCCACCATCTTGGATGGCGTCATTGCCGCCATCTTGGATACATCTGGCAACAGAAAGTTTTGCAAAATCCAGGATGGTATAATGACAGTATTACAAAAAGATAGATTGCTACTCGCTATATAGTGAAGACACAACAAACAAACTTCTAAACAAGGAAGCTTTCATTCAAAATTCCTTCTTCTGCTTAGACAACATGCACTCACACACACATTCACACCAGCACAACTCCCTTCTCACCAACATCAGCTTTTCTGCACTGCAGCAAGTGGGAACTCTCCCTGCAGTATGCCCTACATTCCTGTAACCCTCCTGGCCTCATCCTTCATGAGTCACTGCCCTTTACCGACTTACCCCTTCCGTGTTCCCACTCCAGCATTACCTAGTCTTTTACTTCACCCACACATCCACAGTGTTTTTATATTCTACTTTACCATCCTACATCCCTTCCCTGCTATCCCTCCCCCTCCCTGTCCCAGCCTGCTCCTTACCCCCACCACCTAGATTGCCGCTCCCATAATGTGCTCAAAAAATGGTTCAAATGGCTCTGAGCACTATGGGACTTAACATCTATGGTCATCAGTCCCCTAGAACTTAGAACTACTTAAACCTAACTAACCTAAGGACAGCACACAACACCCAGCCATCACGAAGCAAAGAAAATCCCTGACCCCACCGGGAATCGAACCCGGGAACCCAGGCGTGGGAAGCGAGAACGCTACCGCACGACCACGAGATGCGGGCCATAATGTGCTGTTGCTTTCAGTCTAGCCTCAGCAGCCAGAAACAGTGGCCTTCGCTTGTGAGTTAAGTTTGCATGACTGTGTGTTTATATGTTGTCTAATTCAGAACAAGGCTGTTTGGCCAAAAGCTTACTTGTCTAGCAGAGTTTTTGTTGCGGCTATCTGTGCCTCAACGTTTCCACTATGTGGTCAGTAGCAATCTATTCTTTTCATAATACTGTTGTTATTCTATTCTGGGCTTTCCATTCTTTGGCTTTGCCTAGCAGCTTTTCTTCCATCCCATAACCCAATGTTGTTTTCCTTTGTTACTGTTTTCTAACCCATTACTTTACTCTGTGTGCATCCTTTTCTTTCTCTCATTTCCTGTGGTTTACATGTCGCTTTCCAAAACGCATCATACATTGTGACTTATGAGCTGCAGTATATCAACCGTCTCATCCATGCACAACACACAGCTATGTGATTGTAATTGTTGTTGGTGTGGCATCTCATGTTCCACATTACTACCGCTGATATCATTAATCCTAGACCTTCCAGTTGACCACTCTTCCTGTGTAACTCTCATATATATCTGCATATTATTTTCCATATATTCGTGTGCCATATGGACTTGTACAACATCCTACAAACCCTTCCCCACTCCCCACTCTTTCTCTTCTCTTATTCTAGTTTTCACAATCCAGACTCGCTTAATCTGATCACATCTGCTATCCCCTCCTTCATACATATCCATCACTAAGCTACAACTGACATTATAGTGTTTTTATTTATATTTATATTTGATCTCATTGTGTTTTCACCTCGATTTCAGTTCATTTTCGCCATTAACTATCGACCTAATCATTCAGTTTTCATCTTGTTTGTACTTCATCCATTCTGTCTTTTTTTGTTATTTTTCCCACGTATTTTGGCGTATTTTTCCGAGTTTGTTTGCACTTACTTCTGCATCATTTACGTATTTATGGGGTTTTATCCTTCACCATTGATCGTTACTCCTTCCATCTGCACAAATACAGAGAAGTTTTCTTATGCCAACCCAGAACCCAATCACCCGTACTGTTCCTGCATTATTGCGTGGCTCATGGAACACCCACAGATGGCCTTACCATCAAATTACTCGTCTCCAGTATCAATCCCTTCTTCCACAATGACCTTCATCTGCTCACATTCTGCCAGTCCTTAACCCTCATCAACATAGTCCTGCAAAACCATGTAAATCAGGTTCAAACCTCCTTGCATTACCTACACTGTATCCATAAAATTCTCTTGCTGTGCAATCCCAAATTCCTCTATCCTGTCTCACACATTGAAACTCTTGTCCTCCACGAACTAGAGCAGCACAACGCCACCTCAAAAAGTACTCCAACCTGTGCACATCGTACTTTCGCCTTTGACTGTCACCATCCGCCACCTGTACAACAGCCTCAAAACCTCCCCCACATCCCCTCAAAGCTGACAAACCCTGTCTCGTATACCTGCTACATTTACTACCCCCTTGAAAACTCCCATCACCATACAGAATCAAGAACCTAAGCAGACCTGATACACAGTGAGGAATCTTTCCTCCAAAAGCCTTAGTCCCACAGAAGTATCATTACCTTTCAAAGTCCTTAACTTCTGCCCCATTCCCAGATTCAGTTATGTTAGACTTTTTAAATACCTTCTCTCCTTCTCCTGGTCCTCTTCGCCACCAGCTCTACTAATCAGATTCAACCCAAAACTAATGTTGAATCCTGCTGACTCATGCCAGTCCTCCACTCAACTGTGATACACCCCCACTGCCCCTAAATCACCCCCTGTTAAATTTGAATAATTTCTTAATCACAAACCTTGCCTCGACATCATTCCCCAAATCCCAAAGCATGCATGCTAACCTTACATGCATAGAATGAACTGCAATTCATGTCTTAAAAACTGGTCCCTAACTTATAATCTTACTGCTGCCTAAGGTTCCACCAGTGTGGTTTTGAACCACAAGTATTCCCTGGCAGAAAAGCTTCACTGGCTGTCAGATTCGTCCACCTACAAATCCTGCCATAATGACTCCATTCCTAAAAATACAGCAGGATCTCCAGTCTCTCCTTAAAAACTTCGACCCATCCCAGAACCTCTCCCCAAAGTCTCTCTCTCTCCTCAACGTTACAGCCTCCCTACACTTCTACCTCCTACATGCTTCATAAAGTGCATAAATCCAACTACCCAGGACACTCTATTGGACTGTTACTGTGCCCCAGGGAGAGAATCTCTGGTCTTGTAGACCAACACCTTCATCCTATAATCACAACTTCCCGTACTATATAAAAGACACTGACCATTTCCTCCACCAGCTCCCGACAGTTCCTATTCCTTTACCCCACTGTGCCCCTGCTCATCACTATTGATGCCACCTCCCTTTTCCTAACATCCTTAATGACAATGGCGTTACCAATATTGAACACTAGCTTTCCAAATGCCTGATGGATTCCATACCTACAGCCTCCTTCCTGGTGACCATGACCAACTATATCCTCAACCACAATTACTTCTCCTTTGAAGTCTTCATCTACAAACAAATCGGGGGCACAGTAATGGGCCCCTGCAAGGTACCATCCTGTGGCAACCTATTCATGGGTTGTCTAGAGGAATCGTTCCCAAACATCCAGAATTCCGAATCTTTCACTTGATTCCGATTCATTGATGACATCCTCATCATCTGGATCAAGGATGACGACACCCTATCCACATTCCTCAAGAACCTCAACAACTTCTCCCCCATTCACTTCACCTGGTCCTCTTCAAACCAAAAAGTTACCTTCCTCGATGTTGATCTCCACCTCAAAGATGGCTACATCAGTACCTCCATCCATATTACATCTACCAACTACCAGCAATACCTCCACCTCGACAGCTGCTATTGATCCCATACGAAGAAGTCCCATCCACCAGTGGCCATCGCATCTGTAGCGATGAGCAGCCACTCTCGAAATACACAAATGTTATCACCGAGGCCTTCACAGACCAAAATTACCCTCACAACCCTGTACAGAGATAGGTCTCCCATGCCTTACCCCTTCAGTCACCAGTCACGTCCGGAAGTCCCACTGTCTGATGACAAAGGAGCATCCCCCTTGTGACTCAGTACCACCGAAGGCTCGAACAACTGAATCATGTTCTCTGAAAGGGTTTTGACTACCTCTCAACATGCCCTGAAAAGAGGCAAGTACTACCCACTCCTTTTTCATTCCTCCCACAGAGGTATCCCACTGCCCACTGAACCTACATAATATTGTCATCCATCTCTAGTCAGCTCCTGCTCTCAGCACCTTGCCTCTTGGCTCATATACCTGTAATAGACCTAGATGCGAGACCTGACCAATACATCCTCTCACCACCACCTACTCCAGTCCGCTCACATGTATTATCTGTCCTATCACAGGCAGGGCTACCTGTGAAAACAGTCATGTGACCTAGAAGCTAAGCTGGAACCACTGTGGTGCGTTCTATATGGGCACAACAACCAACAAGCTGTCTGTCCACATGAATGGCTAGTGACAAACTGTGGTCAAGAAACAGCTGGGCCATCCAGTTGGTGAGAAAAGTACCCAACACAACGTTTTTCACTTCAGAGACTGTGCCATCTGGATCCTTCCAACCAAAATTTGCTTTTCTGAACTGCAGCAGATGGGAACTCTCCCTGCGATATAGCCTACGTTCCTGCAATCCTTCTGGCCTCTACCTTAGTTAGTCACTGTGATTTACCAATCCATCCGCTTCCCTGTTCCCACTCCAGCATCATACAGACTTCTATTCCACCAACTGACCCACAGTCTTTTTACTTCTTTCCTTTTCCACTCCCCCTCCACTTCTGTCTAACCGCCCAGCTTCACCTAGCTGCCATACCTTCTCACCACCCCTCCCTGTATGCTCCCACAAGGAGCACTTACCATCCTCACCTCTCCCCTGCTATTCCTCCATCCCCCCGTCACCAGCCTTCTCTTTACTGCCACCACCCAGACTGCTTCTCCCATCACGCGCCGTTGCCCACAGTCTGGCCTTGGCAGTCAACGACATTGATCATGTGCGTGTGAGTTGTGTTTGTGTGAATGTGTGTGCATGAATGTTGTTTAATTCAGAAGAAGTCCTTTTAGCCAAAAGCTTACTTGTTTAGCCGTCTTTTTGTTGTATCTGTCTGTGTCTCAGTATCTCCACAATATGGTGAGTAGCAATCTATCCTTTACATAATATCATCAGGAAGAGTTCTGAAATCTAGTGAGCACACCAGTTGTTGCTCCCTAATTGCTTAGTCAAGGTCCATGAAAAATACTTCACAAATCTGTGGAAAGTTTTGGAAATTTGAAATACCATGAAACACGGGGTTCAAGAATTTTTTGTCAATTTTCAGTACAAGTTTGTTATTAATTACAGACATATGTCCACTATTGTCATCATCATGAACATTCGTTCTTCCACTCTGAATTGAAGGACACAACTGCCCGCATCTCGTGGTCGTGCGGTAGCGTTCTCGTTTCCCACGCCCGGGTTCCCGGGTTCGATTCCCGGCGGGGTCAGGGATTTTCTCTGCCTCGTGATGGCTGGGTGTTGTGTGCTGTCCTTAGGTTAGTTAGGTTTAAGTAGTTCTAAGTTCTAGGGGACTTATGACCACAGCAGTTGAGTCCCATAGTGCTCAGAGCCATTTGAACCATTTGAAGGACACAACTGACACACAATATCTTCACTCATCACATTTAGTCCTTATACACAGAGTGTTCAAAAAAAGTGTCTACTGCTTTGAGAGGTCATAGTAATAATTGAAAAAAGAAAAATAAGTGCAATAAACATGGATTCGAAAGCGTATACTTTCCAAGATAAACAAGTGTTTATAGGATGGGCTGCACTACGCTTGACTGCGGATATTAGCACAGTTGTTGCATTGGTGCTCTGTCCGATGTGTCGGCAGGATATTATGATACCTTACTCACAGTACTCTATCTACTGTTAGGCAGTACTCTACCTACTGTTAGGTGGTCTGCAGTCTGTCGTGTAGTTCGAGTCGTGATGTAGGCTACGTTAGTTTTCGTAGTGTTTGTGCGCCTTATTGTACAGTACGGCCAATTGTGGGTAGCTAACATGTGTTTTAGCTTCTTCCAAACGCAGTTTCACTTATTTATTAACTGTTATTGCGCTGTTTGTACGCACAAGTGGTGTATCACATTTACAATTTCTCTCTGTCACCTCTTGTTAACAATGGAAGCCTACTACTGGACAAGTGAAATGTCGGATATGATGTTCTGCTATGGTTTAGCAAATGGATGTAGCCTTACGCTGAAAAATATCCAAGATAAGAATGCGCTCTGATAAGCTTCTCGGCATACTTTTCCAGCCTCTGGGAGACAGAGGTAGCCTTGCACCTCAGGAGACTGACAGTGGAAGGCGTATGTGCTACGTTTGATGGACGAAACCCCTAGGACCAGTGTGGGACGAATAGCAGATGCTGAAGGCGTTTCTCACTATCTTACTTGAGGGGGGGGGGGGAGTACTTCATGAACAACTGCTGTGCCCATATCGTTTACAGTGCGTTCGAGCCCTAAGGCCACAGGATTAGCGGTTCTGTCAATGACTGTTGCAGAAGTGCGCCACTGATCCGCTGTTCACATCCAAGTTTTTATTTACCTGTGAAGCAGGGTTCACAAGAGATGATGTTGTGAATTTCCATAACCAGCATGTATGGGCAGACGTAAATCCCCAAGCAATTCAGGAAAGAGGGCAACGCATGAGCAGGCATACTTGTTTATAGATTAAAAGGGCCATACATGCTACCAAACAGATTAACTAGGGCGCATTAGCTAGACTTTGTTATTAATCTATTGCCTACGTTGCTGGAGGGTGTGTCATTGCAGCAACAAATACAAATGTGGTTCATGCATGGTGGCTGATGGTGCACAAGCACACTTTCGTCACAATGTGCGTGAACATCTGATGCAGTCATTGCAGGACCTCTGGACTGGTCGGCTGGGCCCCACACATTGGCCTGCTTGTTCCCCAACCCCAATCCGCTAAACTTTTCGTTATGAGGACACTTGAAGGAATTGGTCTACGACACGCCAATCAACGATGTGCGGACACTACAGGGTCACGTCTTCAATACATGCCAGCAGGTACGACAACAACTGGGTATACTTCTAAGGATCGGTCATTCCTTAAGCTGGAGGGCAGACGGGCGCATCGTCATGAATGGACGCCTATTTGAACATCTCCTTTAAATACTTGTTTATCGCCGAAAGTATGCATTTCTGGACCCATTTTTATTGCACTTCTCTCAGAAAATTTGAACATCCTAATAGGGCGCCCCTTGTAAAACGGACGCGTCACGCCCAAGATTCAGGTAACAATGCAACAACTAAAGGAATGGATAATACGAGGGTCACTACAAAAGAAATGCACACTATTTTTGTAAAAATACAGTTTTCAATCTTCATATGTGAAATTTTTACAGTGTGTAGATACATCCTTCCCGCTTGTTTTCAGACTTAATTCAATCTGTTCCCGTGAGTGGCGCCGTCACAGCATGTCTTCAATATGGCTGCTACACTTGACGTTCGTCAAAAGCAACGTGCTGTCATAGAATTCCTGTGCTGTGAAAACGGGACAGTGGGAAACATCCACAAGAGGTTGAAAAAGGTGTCTGGAGATGCTGCTGTCGATCGCAGTATAGTTAGTCGGTGGGCAAGCAGGTTAAATGATGAAAGCGGGCACGGCAATATTGTGGATTGTCCTCGCAGTGGCAGGCCTCGTACTGCACACACTCCAGACAATGTGCAGAGAGTTAACGAATTGGTGACTGCTGACAGACGCATCACAGTGAACGAATTGTCACGCTACGTTCAGATAGGGGAAGGAAGTGTTTGCAGAATACTGAAAGTGTTGGCGTTAAAAAAGGTTTGTGCCAGGTGGGTTCTCAGGATGTTGACAGTGGCTCACAAAGAAACAAGAAAAACGGTATGCAGCGAACGTTTGGAGCAGTACGAGAATGCTGGAGATAAACTTCTTGGAATAATTGTGACAGGTGATGAAACATGGCTCCATCATTTTTCACCAGAGACGAAGAGGCAATCAATGGAGTGGCATCATGCAAATTCACCCAAGAAAAAAAATTCAAAACCACACCTTCTGCTGGAAAAGTTATGGCTACGGTGTTTTTCGATTCCGAAGGACTCTTGCTTATGGACATCATGCCAAGTGGAACCAACATAACTTCTGATGCATATATGACGACACTGAAGAAACTTCAAGCTTGACTGAGTCGTGTTGTAACACATCGGCAAAAGCAGGATGTTTTGCTGTTGCACGACAATGCACGGCCACATGTCAGTCAAAAATTCATGGTAGCGATCACAAAACTCGTATGGACAACACTGAAACACCCACCTTACAGTCCTGACCTGGCTCCATGTGACTATCATCTCTTTGGGAAACTGAAAGACTCTCTTCGTGGAACAAGGTTTGAAGATGATGACTCCCTTGTACACGCTGCCAAACAGAGTCTCGAACATGTTGGTCCAGAATTTTACCGTGCGCGTATACAGGCGCTGGTTCCAAGATGGCGTAAAGCAGTTGAGAGTGATGGAAATTATGTGGAGAAATGAAAATATTGTTCCTAAAGGACGTATCTACACAATGTAAAACTTTCAAACATGTAGAATAAAGGATGGATTTAAAAAAAGTAGTGTGCATTTCTTTTGAAGTGACCCTCGTAGCAACGTTAAAAAACATGCAGTTACCTATTTATAAGAGATTCTGGAAGTTGTTGCCATCGGCATCCAGGCATCGTTGACTTCGTGTGATGATGTTAACAGCAACACGCTGTAATTCTGCAGGCGTAGTGTTGTTTCTTTCTCTAGTAAAGTTCCGTTTAAGATCATCTTTTGTGCGAGGATTGTCGACATACATTTTGATTTTTAGTGTGTCCCATAAATAAAAATCACGTGACATTAAGTCTGGGGACCTTAGGGCCAGAGGCTTATACTGACAAGTCTGTCTTCAGAGAACACATTGATGATGTGAGCCATACTTTGGTCAGATGTATGAGTGGTTGCTCCATCTTGCTGGAATACTGCATATAGATTGTCTGCATTTGTTAATTGTGCACACAAAGGGTCACGGATTTCTGGATGTTTGGCACTGTTAAAGTTTAATTGAAAAACACGTGGCCAATAATGTGCATGTCGGACAAAGCACACCAAATACCTATCTTCTCTGCGTGGAGAGGTTCTTCATGCAGGATATGTGGTTTGTTCCAGGATCAGTGTCTGCAATTCTGGGCTTTACGTAACCTGACAAATGAAACCAGACCCCGTCTGACATGAAGTAAAGTAAGGGGCCCAAGTAGCCGTTAGCGATCGATGTTAACAACCAGTTACAATAATGAACTCTTTTTTTCCTGATCGCCAAATCTCAACTGTTGCTCCAGACTCACCATACAGGCTTTTATTTTCATATCTCTTAGTACACGGGGTACCAGATATACCAACCTGCTATGGTAACCTCCTTACTGACTTGCGGGGAATTCTCGTAACGTCCATGCGAATTCTGTTTATTGTCCTCACTGACGATCACCTATTCCTCTGCACATTTTGACCGACGCCTACAGCCCAACATTTCTTGTACAGATCTTCAGTGGTGCTGGTCGTGGGAAATTTCCTACCAGGACACGCCACGTGGAACATTTCTTTACATTCCTTGATGGAGCTTGTCTTTATGTAACACTCCACACTATCAATTCACTGTTCTAATAAAAATTGTCCGATTTCTGTAACATCTCAAGAATATTATTTTCTCACAACAACTAACGCATCTGCGCTCAATTTTCCGATAAAATGCAGTGTAGCCAACTTTCGAACACTGTCGCCACTTCACAAGCAGTTCGAATAGAGATGATTAACCGATACGTGAGGCGTACCGGTCTTATGTAGGACATCCAGTTGCACAAATTCTGCGATGAGTGTCAACAGCCTTCCGTATTATATAATATCTTCCAAACCTTTTTTTTTTGTATTGCAGTACTCCTTTTGGATGGCTACGGTAGACGAAAGAGAAGCAGTGAGGTTTCTGACTGTAGCAGCCCTATGCGCACTATCCTACTGCGTCAGTAAGCGTAGCAACTGTTCCCCCTTTCCCTATAGCGATGGCTGTCTGGAACTTTAGGGGGAGTACCTCGCTCCGACATTATGGCTGGCGAGGACAGAGGAACGGTGAGGGTAACACAGCACCGACTCCTTCCCGCAGTGCTGACACCATTATCTGTATTTTGAGCTTACGTTAAAACAGAGGTGAACATACAGAAATACTGGTAGCGTTCGCAGCCAAATGAATATTCTCCAACTAGTGCTGTTTTTCTCCGCTAGAGCCGCACATTAAAAGGAGTCAACTTATCGTGGCCAAACTGTACATGAAAATGAAAGTTACTTAACGCATAGCCCTCGTATGACTGTTTGGTTTGAGGATCATTCCACCTGTTTGGTGTGGTAACTAAAGTCGTGGAGCTGAATCACATCTAGAAAATCTTTTAGAACGCTAGAGACTAGATCAGTGCACCTGTCCATCCTTGGCAAGTTACCATGGCAGAAGTGGTTAGACCTTGTTGTCTCATACAGAAGAAATATTACACGATTGCCATGGCAAACTGAATCTTTTATAGAGGCTTGGGCAGGTGTTTTATCCTATCAGGATGAACGAGACTGTTTTTTCACGGTGACTTAATTTTGTTGTAGCCGTCTCTTGCACTTATGGCCGTAACATTCGGAGTAGCCATACCCCTACAAGAAGATTCAAATTGATAAACTCACCCCAGAAGGCAGCGAGATACTGCAGGTTTGTGGTGACGAACGGTATCCGCATCTTACCTGTTTAACAAAAAGAGAATTAGATAATTTGCAGGATAAAAGGCATCAACGCCGTAGGATAAGCGTTGCAACAACCTAAATGAGTCCCAAAGATCTTAAGGAATTCATGAAGAGTGTTGTAAAGCTCGTAATTCTACAAGACAACATATTCCTGAAATAGTGAGTGTAAACAGTCTCATCACATTTAGCAAGACAGACTCATTTCAGCTGCCCTCTTTAACTGAAGGGAGTGGAAGGGGACTGTGACGTACAAGACCAACGCAACTGTGTAAACGTGTGTCTGCTTGTTTGGCACAAGTATGGGAAAACATTTTAGTGTTGGTTGAAATGTGCAGTGTACTTTCTTTTTGCTTTTTAGTGAAATAGGTCGATAAAAAAGGAAGTATGTTCGTAGACCATGAAATACCAGATCGTAGTGAAACATTAATGACAGGGACAGAAAAAGAAAGGTGATTTATTTTATTGTTCCTGGCGCTAACCAAGCGCCAGTGCCCTACATCGATGTTTCATCATTGCGAATACAGCAACCGTTTCTGTGCGTGGATGCAATATCACCTAATTCAGGAAGCACTTTTCCTGTGAATCGTGTTAACTGTTCTGTGAACTTTCTTTCAGTTTTTTTATCAGTCACAGAAAGGGCTCACGAACGGCCTTACAAATGCCTGACCTTGAATTTTGAAACACGAGGAATGATAAAGAAATGACGACTTACCTCTGTACTATTTGTCAACGTGCGGAAACGATCGACAGTGTTGGGTATAAAAATTATATTCGAAATCCTTAAAAGGATAATTACATTGTCAGGCAAGTAATGCATGAAAGCTGAGATAGATTGAAGCATGTGTCCAGTGTAGGTTCGACTTAAATAAGGATAGACGGGTATTGTCTTGTTGTTTAATTTTTATCCTGAAAAAGGTTTGAGGGAAGCGATAGAAATTATCAGGCAAGAGCGCGCCCAAGATCTAAGTTTTTATTGGGGGAGGGGGACCACTCACATTACATCTCACTAAGGCGATACAAATGCGATACGACAATACATTGCAATAAAAGTTATGCAACGTTTGTCGGTGAGGCACTCACGTTGCCACAGGAGCGGTACAATAAGGCACAGAAGGCGGAAATAGCCTCACGTGTGGCGCACTGCCGCTAGCCCCGATGGGGACAACCTCTCATTATATCACACATTTAATTGTGACTAGAAAGAGACGTGGATCTCATTGCAGTGTTAAAAACAATTTCGATGTGTTAGGTAGATTTAGTACACAGTGATGTATGACCTAAGATACACAAAACATAAACTGGCCAGTGACTAAATTTTCTACTGCGAAGTTTCCAAAATACGTGCTGTGTTTACTTAACTTCGAAGTACGTCAATAGTTAAGGGCAATAGCGTAAAGAAAACCATTTCACTATCATGCTGTGCTATCAGCATTTAAGACGCAAAAAAGTCATTTTTTTTACAAAATAATTTCCCCAGAAACTAATGAGAAAGACTTTATAGCAGAGAACATGCAGAAATACCAAACCAGTGGTTTTGAATTTTTTGTGTGTACAGTAAAAGTTTTACTGAGAAACTACCTACAGAAACGGATGTAGTTTTGCTTCATCTACATGAAAAAAAAATTGCGCATCAGATGACTTGAAGTTTCCCTCCCCATGTATTGTACAATATATCTGCGTGGAGCAACCAACACTTAATGTTGCATCAGGCGATACGACAGAGAATCATGTGGGTGTGTTGTATCAGTGCGTCCCTCCGTGAACCAGTTAAGCAACGTAGCTATATTTCTACATGCTCCACTAATACAGGTTTGCCTCTGAGTCGTATCGCGAGTTGCATTGGTTATTATATTGTACACTACTGGCCATTAAAATTGCTACAGACGCGAAATTTAACCGACAGGAAGAAGATGCTGTGATATGCAAATGATTAGCTTTTCAGAGGATTCACACAAGGTTGGCGACGGTGGCGACACCTACAACGTGCTGACATGACGGAAGTTTCCAAATGATTTCTCATACACAAACAGCAGTTGACCGGTGTTGCCTGGTGAAACGTTGTTGTGATGCCTCGTGTAAGGAGGAAAAATGCGTACCATCACGTTTCCGACTTTGATAAAGGTCGGATTGTGGCCTATCACGATAGCGGTTTATCCTAACGCGACATTGCTGCTCTCGTTGGTCGAGATCCAATGAGTGTTAGCAGAATATGGAAGCGGTGGGTATCACTAGCAGTCGGGTTGATAGGCATCTTATCCACATGGCTGTAACGGATCGTGCAGCCACGTCTCGATCCCTGAGTCATCAGATGGGGACGTTTGCAAGACAATAACCATCTGCACGAACAGTTCGACGACGTTTGCAGCAGTATGGACTATCAGCTCGGAAACCATGGCTGCGGTTACCCTTGACGCTGCATCACAGACAGGAGCGCCTGCGATGGTGTACTCAACGACGACCCTGGGTGCACGAATGGCAAAACGTCATTTTTTCGGATGAATCCAGGTTCTGTTTACAGCATCATGATGGTCGCATCCGTGTTTGGCGACATCGCGCTGAATGCGCATTGGAAGCGTGTATTCGTCATCGCCATACTGGCGTATCACCCGGCGTGATGGTATGGGGTGCCATTGGTTACACGTCTCAGTCACCTCTTGTTCGCATTGACGGCACTTTGAACAGTGGACGTTACATTTCAGATGTGTTACGACCCGTGTCTCTACCCTTCATTCGATCCCTGTGAAACCCTACATTTCAGCAGGATAATGCACGACCGCATGTTGCAGGTCCTTTCTGGATACAGAAAATGTTCGACTGCTGCCCTGGCCAGCACATTCTCCAGATCTCTCACCAACTGAAAATGTCAGGTCAATGGTGGCTGAGCAACTGGCTCGTCACCATACACCAGTCACTACTCTTGATGAACTGTGGTATCGTGTTGAAGCTGCATGGGCAGCTGTACCTGTACACGCCATCCAAGCTCTGTTTGACTCAGTGCCCAGGCGTATCAAGGCCGTTATTACGGCCAGAGGTGGTTGCTCTGTGTACTGATTTCTCAGGATCTATGCACCCAAATTGCGTGAAAATGTAATCACATGTCAGTTCTAGTACAACATATTTGTCCAATGAATATCCGTTTATCATCTGCATTTCTTCTTGGTGTAGCAACTTTAATGGCCAGTAGTGTATATCATTTTGCCTCAGTGGCAATAGTGCCTTAAAGGACGTCTGTAAGAAAGTCTGTCAAATAATAACTGTTGCATAAATGGATAAGTAACGTTGACTTTTGTTTTTCAAAAAACCACTGTTATTCCACAACCATCGATAGCGAGTTTGCGAAATGTGATTTTCTCGGTGAGAGATTATCGTATAAATCGTCTTCATCGAGCTTAAAAAAACAACCCTAGAATTCACATGTACATGCGAGTTTGTCTTCCTAGGGAATCATGGAGCCAAATTAAACAATGAGAACAATACATTTGTTACATTTACGGTTGTCTCAGTGCATGTGTAACCGATATCTTAAATTTATTTTAAGATATGCGTGCTAGGCAGTGTGATGTTTTAAACATAGTCATACGCAAATTTTTATTGATTTTTCTGGAATACTTAACCTGTCGATACCATTTGTCTGCTCTGGCATTATTCTTTATCTTCTCTCTTTTTGCACTTATTGCGGGATACTTAAATCGCAGTAACTGTCACAGGTGTACTAACAGTCGTAGCTTCAAACCTTATCACATATAAAATTTCACCGTGTATTTCTAACACGAAAACTTACGTTTAAAGTCGGCTGAGAGTGCTGAATATTGCATTTAAAGCTGGCTGACAGCTCGAAAGATTAAACTGGGTGTACTACAGTACTTCAACTGACGTTTAAAGTACAGTACTAAATGATGACATTTGACGACACCAAATATGAAACTGGCCGTACAACATATTTCACTTGAAGGGCGAAACCGGTAAATAAAAAATGCAGAGTACGACTTGTGGCTGTTCAGAAAAACATAGTTTTAACAGTCGCTCTCCCTTCAGGCAATGCCTGCTCTTGCTAGACGTTATTGTTTTTCTGTAAATTTACAGAGTTAATTGTATGATCTTTAATTTTATAAAAACAGCGTACCCGTAGCATGACAGATAACTCCCTGTAAATATGCTTGGTGTCCCAGGAGGAATGGCCAGCGTTTAAGGAATGATGTTTCGAAGCAAAAGAAGTCTAGGAAACATGAGCTCAAAAATCCATACTTCAAGAACAGTGAGTATTACAACTTCGATACTGCGAAACAAATCTCTTCTACTGAAAACTCCTTGATTTCCATATTTTCGTAGGTGGTAGTATAGAACAAAGCACGGAAAAAAATATTCAGTATACATGGGCTCTAAAACGCATACCTTACGAGCTACGGGCACTTGTTCAGTAGAAGAGATGTTTCACAGTAGCGAGGATGCACAAGTGCTCATTGCTCTTCAGGTATCCACTTTATATCCCTTGTTTACTGGGTTTTTGTGTTTCGAATGATCGTTCCTGTCATATACTGAAAGGTGGCTACACTGAGTCTCAGCGCCAGAGATTGCGCCAAAGATTATTATTCCGCCGCCTCCACTGGGGCAGTAGCAGTTCAGAGGATGTCGAGAGCAGTCGTTGTTCTGTTGGGCGAGAGAGTAGACGATCTGAGTGTTGACTGAAATGTTGTACTGTTCGGTTAGTGTATTGTATAGATGGAAGAAGATGCAATTGTCAGAATATATTTGAGAAAGGAGATGGGCTTTTAATTTATGATGCTGGTCTAATGGAATATTTTCGTCAATATATAATGAGGTAAAAAGGTACTACAGTTTTCTCTAATAACAATCCCTCTTGCTCACAGGTACAGTCAACAAAGCATCTGCCTCGTGTTCATTTATTAGACTTGTAGTTCTGGTTTCTATGTGCAATTATAGTATTTCTGGTTTTTCAATTAGTTAATTGTAAATGGTGTTTAAAATATTTTGTCGTATTGAGAAAGAACCGAGCCAGAAACATGTACGTTGAGTCACACTACCACACACAGAACAGTTACACTTGTGCTTTGTTGTTTCGTAGCTTTTGTAGTTGCAGGGGACTTAATCAATCAATTGTGTTAATGGAAATTCCTTGTCATTTTTTATTTTTATTTTTATGCAGTGAGATTGCGTGCTAATATTAGTCAGGGGCCAACCGGTTACGAGACTTCGTAACAGGTCACACAGCTAGGAAAATTATTGCATTTATTCATTAATATTAGTCTTTTCTTTTTAATTAAGCCCCCTTGCAATGCCTGAATATTGACCATTCCACCTGGGAAACTATGTATAACAGGCCACTACATGAAACAGATCGCTACACAAAATCAAGTGGTAATTTTTGTATACAACGTAACTTCAACCTGGTAATGAGCGCACCTGCAGGAAGTTTTTCAGGGCTACCCAATGTAATGATGTCAACTGATCTGAGGTCTCTGAAAACAAAAAGCGTATACGATGCAAAAACGTTTATGTTTACGTCAAGTATTAGTAATACAAGCAAATCTATGATGATGTATTTGTGTTTCAATACCATTAATGGGAGATAGGGTGTGTACACTGACAAGCTATTTAAGTTTTACAAGATAATCAGAGCTCAAGGAAGACAGCGGAATCGAGGGGGTTAGGTATCCCTCAGTACAGCAAATTTTGTTGTAGACGAATTTCTGAATACTTATTATAGATTCGTATTCCCTACGTAAGTTCTATTCGTTCTTATGTGGAGAATCACACAAGCCGGTTACCCAAAGAAAATGAAGAGAGTAAAATGTATAGTAATGACGTCTTAAGGGTTTAAATCAATTACGCGTACGAAAGGCTAATATATTAATCATTCATTCCCTGGAATTTTGCGTACGATAACGCTAAACGTGAGTGGTTCATAATACTCTGAAAGCTTGGAGAAATATAGTCATTTGCACACTAAAAAATTAAGATCCTGTCGATGGCTGAGGAAATTTTACAAAACACGAGCAGTTTTTCAAATCTCACATAAGATTTTGTTAATTTACTACCACTTTTCTCTAATGCAACATCACGTTAAGTCTACTTTTGTGTTGTACCCTACATCGCCAGACATTAAGCTTCGAAGTTTACCTACGGTATTCAGTTCACATATTAGTTCGCACTTGCTAAAGCACATCTTTAACATTTCACTTTTACTGGTGGTGTGGCTACGTTTCGTATATTTTCTATTGCAACTTCGAGAATTATATTGCTAGTAGCAATCGATAACCTATATGCATGTAATACGAAACACAGATAACCCTTTAAACATCAACTGAAATGCACTGGACAGTTAAGTAGCTAAGTTATGGCACCGTTCACCCGACGTTCGTGTCAGTTCACAATACCTGTTGTTTTCATTATACTGATAAACTAAACTGATGTATACCATCTAATTAGTTGTTTAACAAGTGGTGAATTAGGTAGTACAAACAACTGACAGTAATAAAAAATTGTTAGCAGTAACTCGCACAAAGACATAACCGTGACTGCGTCAACTGATACTACAAAATTGCCGTAATACTGGGTGCGGCAGCGTTCATAGCGTAGTTTGACTTCCGTAGCACAATGACGTACTGCAGGAATGCGCGCCAGCTCGTGCCGCATTCGTGTACTAATGAGCTGCAATTTCGAGTGTGACTGATATGGAGCGGTGAAGTGCACATAATCGTGCCTTTGCTGTTGAAAGTTATTTCAAGAATAACGACTCTGTTATTGCTATTTCGGCAACATTTCAACGTGGGACGTCATGGGAAAGTTCCAGATGGACGGACCATTGTGCGGTGGGCACGTGCATTTCGAACAACAGGTTCTGTTTGCAATCGCAAATCGGGAAGAAGTGAAAGAACTGTGCGGACACCAGAAGCCGTGGAAAATGTTCGTGCTGCAATATTGCGCAGCCCAAAAAGATCTGGTCGCCGTCATGCGCAAACTGTGTATATGTCCGACCCCTCTTTCGGGAGAATATTGCACGAAGATCTCCATTTTCACCCATATAAGCTGCAGATTGTTCAGAAAATTAGGCCTCGCTATTGGGTCACACTCGAAACATTCTGCTTAACAGTGCGCGACCTCCTTCGCCAAAATCCACCGATGTTGCACACCATCCTGTCGTCAGATGAAGCTCATTTCGAGTTATGTGGTTCAGTGAATAAACAGAATATGCGTTATTGGAGTGATGTAAACCCGCCTGAACTGCATATCAAGCCTTTGTACAGTTCTCGTGTCACAGTGTGGTGTGGGCCGACCGGGGTGGCCGAGCGGTTCTAGGCGCTACACTACGGTCGCAGGTTCGAATCCTGCCTCGGGCATGGATGTGTGTGACGTCCTTCGGTTAGTTAGGTTTAAGTAGTTCCAAGTTCTAGGGGACTGATGACCTCAAAAGTTAAGGCCCATAGTGCTCAGAGCCATTTGAACAGTGTGGTGAGGAGTTGCTTCCTTTGGGATTATTGGCCCTTACTTATTTGAGGATTACAGCGATGTGGCTGCAACTGTCACCGGTGAACGCTACCTAAAGACGCTGCAAGACTTCGTTCTTCCCCAATTAGGTATTGTCAATGTGGATGTGGAACAATTATGGTTTCAACAAGACGGAGCGACCTCGCATACAGCCAGAATTTGCATGGATTTCTTGCGACAGACATTTCCCGGTAGAGTAATTTCTCGTTTTGGTGAAATTTCCTGGCCGCCTCGCTCACCTGACCTTTCCTTTGGGGCTACCTGAAGCAAGAAGTGTTCCGAACGCGTAGTGCCACCATTCCTGAGTTGCAGGATCGCATCAGAACTGACGTCGGCAATGTCCCAGGGAATGCGTTACGCCGAGTTATGGAAAGCTTCCAACGCCGCCTAGATGAAAGTGTTGTGCAGAGGGGGCATAATTGACAGGAATCATATTCAAAAAGTAATACACGCAATGGACAATGACCTACACATTAGTAAATGACATACCTTTACCTATTAATTGACGCCGGCCGCGGTGGTCTCGCGGTTGTAGGCGCGCAGTCCGGAACCGTGCGACTGCTACGGTCGCAGGTTCGAATCCTGCCTCGGGCATGGATGTGTGTGATGTCCTTAGGTTAGTTAGGTTTAAGTAGTTCTAAGTTCTAGGGGACTGATGATCACAGCAGTTGAGTCCCATAGTGCTCAGAGCCATTTGAACCATTTTATTAATTGACGTAAGAGGTAATAAATAAATTACAGTTACTGCCTGATGGTGTGTTTCTGATATCCTACTATGAACGCTGCAGCACTTTGTATTTCTAAAACTATTATCTCCATCAAGACAGGGTGGTATGAAATTTTCAGCTCCGTGTTCTACATTCCCTCAGAAAAAACTGAACCACCCAGAGGACATAGCTGGATGCCAGTGCAATTAAGTAAACGTACACAATTCAAGAGTATGAAAATGATTAGAGCTTCAATTCTGTATGACAGGCAGAACGACCACCAGAGTGCCTTAGTTTTGTTCGTGTTTCGTGTTGTTAGCAGGCCTGATAGGCTATACAAGAGCGTTGGAGGCGTTGGGTGGGCACCATGAAGAACACAGTGATGCTAGGTATATGTGTGAGACTTCGTTATTGACACCTAACAGAGTTTGATAGGGGTCTCATAGTGGGCCTCCTTTCGGGCCGTTGGTTGAATTGTGCGTGTGCTGTGCGTCCTGTAAGACCTTCGGTACACACACCATCAGATTATTTGACTTGGCGCTCTAACGAAGTAGGCGAGTGTCAGCAATATGTCTCGTCGTCTTATTGTGGCGTGTTTATCTTCTGCCGTTAGGTCAGACGATAGAAATGCCACTTGCACACTTAGAGTAGCAGATTGACGGTGACCAACTTTAAACATAACTTGATTAATTTTCACACACATTTATTAAAATAATAAAAAACAGACAGTACATAACTTGATTCTGGATGCTGTTTACAATTGACAATCTGAAGTTCCCTTGGTCTTGGTACGTTAATCTTATTCTCACATATCTCTGATACTTTACAAAGTGTCTATTCATTTATCTTCATGGCTATGTACAGGAATATGGTAATCTTATTAGGCGCAGACTGAAACTTGACTATAGACTGGTACAGACTGATGTAGACAGGTGCAGACAAATGCAGACTGACCAATCGGAGGTCTGTACACTCGTTATAATACCTCGCGCGTTCAGGTATCACTGCGCGAGTGTGATCCGCGAGGAGAAAAGGTTGTACGTTAGCAGCAATCTCATTGGCTGCGTTACATATTAATACGCGGATGGGCGGAAGCAGAATTTGGTCCGTCTCTAAGACAGCGCCATCTCGTAGTGCGGAGATGGACGAGCGCTGCGCCTGCGCTCTTGTGCTTAGCGGGGCGCGCTCTAGTGGGAAAACTGTGTGCGCGCTAACTACGCGGAACTATGTACACAACAGTGCAACATCTAGATTCATGAGGCATTGTACAGGGTGATTCAAAAAGAATACCACAACTTTAAAAATGTGTATTTAATGAAAGAAACATAATATAACCTTCTGTTATACATTATTACAAAGAGTATTTAAAAAGGTTTTTTTTTTCACTCAAAAACAAGTTCAGAGATGTTCAATATGGCCCCCTCCAGACACTCGAGCAATATCAACCCGATACTCCAACTCGTTCCACACTCTCTGCAGCATATCAGGCGTAGCAGTTTGGATAGCTGCTGTTATTTCTGGTTTCAAATCATCAATGGTGGCTGGGAGAGGTGGCCGCAACACCATATCCTTAACATACCCCCATAAGAAAAAATCGCAGGGGGTAAGATCAGGGCTTCTTGGAGGTCAGTGATGAAGTGCTCTGTCGTCCAGAACTTTTCCCTTTGCACAAACACCCATTCTCTGTAAACTGTTTATACCAACGTTTAATATACCACCTATCAGGAGGTTTAACACCATACTTCGTTCGAAATGCACGCTGAACAACTGTCGTCGATTCACTTCTGCCGTACTCAATAACACAAAAAGCTTTCTGTTGAGCGGTCGCCATCTTAGCATCAACTGACGCTGACGCCTAGTCAACAGCGCCTCAAGCGAACAAATGTACAACTAAATGAAACTTTATAGCTCCCTTAATTCGCCGACAGATAGTGCTTAGCTCTGCCTTTTGTCGTTGCAGAGTTTTAAATTCCTAAAGTTGTGGTATTCTTTTTGAATCACCCTGTAATATGACACTAACACAGTGTCATATTGCGTGGAACATGAGGTCAGGCATATTCTTTGTAAAGGTTCTGATCGACCACAGCAAGGGAGCAGCGCCGTGTTGTGTACCAAGCACACCGTAAACACTTCCCTTGCACACCAGCCGTCCAGCAACAAGTAATGGAATCCCTGCAACCTTCCGTGTCATCCCATACCTTTGGTCCGCTGTTAGCAGCGACCGGACTTGAGGATTACTGACCCTTGCAGAAGCTGCAATTAACGACACTACACAATAGGCTGCGTTAGGAGTGGTACCATGACCGGCAAGCATTACGTTTACAAATGAATCGCGGTTCTGCACTACTTCGGATGACTGTCGTTGGCGAGTAAGCAACGACCTGGTGAGAGGTCCCATTCTTCCAGTTTTTTTTGGAGAGGCAGGAGAGTGTGTTCTTCCTGGTGTCACCGTATGGCGAGCCATCGGATATGACATTAGGTCATGACTGGTGGTGGTCGAGGGAATCCTGATGCCACGACCGTATATCACAGACAGCCTGAGTCCTCAGGTGGTACCCCTCGTGTGACGGTATTGTTGTGCCATTTTAGTCAGGTCTATGCTCGACCACACATAGTACATGTCTGTATGAACAGTCTCTCTAATGTTGCGGTACTCCCATGGGCAGTTAGATCGCCCGCTCTGTCCCCACATAGAACATGTGTGGGACCGGCTCAGACACCAACTCTGTCTAATAGCGAGTATCCACGATATCAAGGACAAGGTACAACGTTTGTAGATCGGCTTGCTCCAGGAGAGAATGCAACGGTTTATGACACCTCTCCCAACCGAATCAGTGCATGAATTCAGGTCCGAGGGGGGAGCATCGTCAAACTGAGAAGTGAGCTCATGCAACTGGGTTCTCTGCAAACTTAACTTGATGTTGTATTCACTGAAATAACATTCCATATCTTCTCAGCCCATCGAATTTCATTTTGTTTGCTTATCCTCTCCTCGGTGGGTCACTCTTTTTATCAGATAGTCCATGTAAGTCAGAGTCATTAGAAAACAGCATTTGAAAAATTACAGAATAAAAAATGGACTGATATTGTTATAAAACTTTTCGTTCATTCTATCGTGGAAATGTTCACCATCGGCTAAAATGCACCATCGTGGAATTATGGGCATAAACTTGCAGCCAATAAGCGACGTGTTCGGGGAAGCATGTTCGGCCAACGAATACTTTTGGGTGTGTCTAGCAGTGGGGTTTTATCCGACTAAGCTCCTGCTGTGTTAAGTTGCCGTTATTATGCTCTGGACTTGTTAGAATAAAAGTTCATTCGTGCTGTACATTATCAAAAATCGAAATTGTACCGTTCAGATTTCATTATTAATGAAATTGTACCTTATCAGTACCACTTGTAGACTTTCTTATTGCGGTACTAATTCTGCGGTATAACTTATTCCTCTTCTCATGGCCTTACAATCCTGCATGGGTCTTAGCCTCTTCGATAAGTTTCCTTTATTCTGCCTTCGTCGTGCACTTCTCCGCCATCCTCTAACTCTGGTAGATTTTATATCTTCTCCGAAATTGTCTATCCACCGCTTTCTTGGCCTTCCTCTCTGTCTTCTTCCAGGTGGCCTGCATTCAAAAACCGTTTGACTGTTGGACACCAGAAGATCCTGAGGAAGGTCCCAAGCAGAGGGGTCGAAACGTCGATTATTTTAGTAGAAATATGACGCGGCCTAATAACCCAGAAGATTTTACCTACAGTGACAACGGCCACGAAAGCCTGCAGAATTACATACCGTTTGACTTATTCGTCCAGTATCCATCCTGAGGACATTTCCAAGCAAGGCTATTCTCCTACTTTTTAATGTTATTACATTGTAAGCTTCGTTTATGAGTGTTCCTTCTAGATCTCCAGAAATCACTATTATCCTGAACTCCCCATTGGCTCTGCGCAGAACACTGCGTTCAAATGCCCTGAGCTGCTGCTCTCAGCACTCGTTAGTGTAGTGTCCATGTTTCACATCTATTAGGTTACAACTGACCTGATCGTGACCATAAATCTGAAGTTTCAGTTGCCTATTAAATAATCTAGAGGCGAACAATTTTTTAAACGCGTGGAAGCACCTTTTTCCACTTCGGATGCGCTGTTTTATTTCAGCTGGCATAGAATTTGTCCTATTAATTTTAGATCCCAGTTAATCAAAGTCCTCGTGATAGCCGGCCCGAGTGTGGCCGTGCGGTTCTAAGCGCTGCAGTCTGGAGCCGGGCGACCGCTACGGTCGCAGGTTCGAATCCTGCCTCGGGCATGGATGTGTGTGATGTCCTTAGGTTAGTTAGGTTTAATTACTTCTAAGTTCTAGGCGACTGATGACCTCAGATGTTAAGTCGCATAGTGCTCAGAGCCATTTGAACCAATTTTTGAACCTGATCTTGATAAATATTGAAAACAACTGCCGATAGTTTATCCAAGTTTTTATTTTATTTTTTTCTTAATGAAATTCATGTATTTAATCTTCTTTTTATTAACAGCAGGGCTTCTATGTAATGTGGCTTCTTTGAACTCACCTATTGCTCTCTCTAGTGATGCCTTTCTTCTACTAATAGTTGTTACATCATTAGCACATGCACATATCTGGGTTCAATTTGTGCCTAGGTAACCAGATATTTGAAACTTTTTGAATAGCTTCTTCAAGAGTCAGATTAAAAAGCGGCGTAGAGAGGGCGTCCCCTTGTCTAACTGCTTTCCTAATGCTAAACCATTTACTGAGTTCTCCATCCACTTGCACTGCAGCCTTGGAACCAGCCGATGTTGACCGTATTAATCTAATATACAAAGATGGTATACGAATCAGTGGAAAATCATTCATAACTTCTTACCGTAACAACTTAAGGGCAGTATGGTACTTTTAGCGTAGCTGATTTAATGGTCAAGTTTTACAAAGTAAACGTCACAGATAATTCACGTCTAATGTAACCAGCCATGGTTACGAATTTAATGTTGGCCTAGGCTTGACTGTTCATTTGAAACCATTATCTTTAGCTAATTTCATTATTAACTGCACCATTTGAAACATATTTTAGCTGTGGCAACTTAGATTAAATGCACACACTTCCACATGCTCCTCCTTGATTGGGTGTCGCTTTATGGCCGTTTCTCCACAATGGAACATTTTCGACGTATGCTTATCTGGAAAAATTTGTACGATTTAACGTCTGCTACCCCGCTCTGTATTCACTATCGAGCTGTTTTTCTCTGCCTTGTATACAAGCTGTGCAATATTATCCACGCAAGACAACGGTTTAAAACTGGTCTTTTGCCGGCTCTTTTGATGAAAGAAAAACTCCGCATTTCTAAGTTCGATGAGAATAGTACGACTCTACACATCACTGAGCCAGATTGTTAACGAAGAACAATATGCAGGGTGTAATGCGTGTAAGTGCAGATATTTCTATTGTTGGCTGAAAACGGTATACCGTACAACATTACATCAGTATTTACTCCATTTGCAGAACAATAATTATAGCTATTAGGAGTAGTATGTTTTTGGATTGGTTACTACCTCCAAGTAATGTGGCAAGAGCAAGCCATTAATACTTATTGTCCACTAAGTAGCGTTTCAGTAGTTGAATTGTGGACACATGGACGCAAAGGTTAGTTTATAATGATAGGCATAGTTCACTTAGTGGTGCAGATACGACTGTGCAGAAGACATCAGGCAGTAAATACGTGACGTGTTTGTGAGAAGACTGTTCGATGCGGAGAAACAACAACCAACACACTGATGTGTCGACATATTCAGGGCCGGCCGCGGTGGTCTCGCGGTTCTAGGCGCGCAGTCCGGAACCGTGCGACCGCTACGGTCGCAGGTTCGAATCCTGCCTCGGGCATGGATGTGTGTGATGTCCTTAGGTTAGTTAGGTTTAAGTAGTTCTAAGTTCTAGGGGACTGATAACCACAGCAGTTGAGTCCCATAGTGCTCAGAGCCATTTGAACCATTTTTTTGACATATTCAGGTACCACATGTCAAAATATCAATACTTATACTCGTCACTTATACCCCCAGACTTCAAGAAGAATATAATAATTCCAATCCCAAAGAAAGCAGGCGTTGACAGATGCGAAAATTACCGAACTGTCACTTTAATACGTCATGGTTGCAAAATACTAACACGAATTCTTTGCAAACGAATGGAAAAACTAGTAGAAGCCGACCTCGGAGAAGATCAGTTTGGATTCCGTAGAAACATAGGAACACGTGAGGCAATACTGACCCTACGACTTATCTTAGAAACTAGATTAAGTAAAGGCAAACCTACGTTTCTAGCATTTCTAGACTTGGAGAAAGCTTTTGACAATGTTGACTGGAATACTCTCTTTCAAATTCTGAAGGTGGCAGGGATAAAATACAGGGAACGAAAGGCTATTTACAATTTGTACAGCAACCAGATGGCAGTTATAAGAGTCGAGGGACATGGAAGGGAAGCAGTGGTTGGGAGGGGAGTGAGATAGGGTTGTAGCCTATCCCCGATGTTATTCAATCTGTATATTGAGCAAGCAGTTAATGAAACAAAAGACAAGTACGGAGTAGGTATTAAAATCCATGGAGAAGAAATAAAAACTTTGAGGTTCGCCGATGACATTGTAATTCTGTCGGAGACAGCAAAGGACTTGGAAGAGCAGTTGAACAGAATTGACAGTGTCTTCAAAGGAGGGTATGATATGAACGTCAACAAAAGCAAAACGAGGATAATGGAATGTAGTCGAATTAAGTCGAGTGATGCTGAGGGAATTAGATTAGGAAATGAGACACTTAAAGTAGTAAAGAAGTTTTGCTATTTGGGGAGCAAAATAACTGATGATCGTCGAAGTAGAGAGGATATAAAATGTAGACTAGCAATGGCAAGGAAAGCGTTTCTGAAGAAGAGAAATTTATTAACATCGAGTATAGATTTAAGTGTCAGGAAGTCGTTTCTGAAAGTATTTGTATGGAGTGTAGCCATGTATGGAAGTGAGACATGGACGATAAACCGTTTGGACAAGAAGAGAATAGAATCTTTCGAAATGTGGTGCTACAGAAGAATGATGAAGATTAGATGGGTAGATCACATAACTAATGAGGAGGTATTGAATAGAATTGGGTAGAAGAGGAGTTTGTGGCATAACTTGACCAACTTAGTATTGGAGGGCAGCGTGGAGGGTGAAAATCGTAGAGGGAGACCAAGATATGAATACACTAAGCAGATTCAGAAGGATGTGGGTTGCAGTAGGTACTGGGAGATGAAGAAGCTTGCACAGGATAGAGTAGCATGGAGAGCTGCATCAAACCAGTCTCAGGACTGAAGACCACAACAACAACACAACCCGTCACTAAACGAAAGTAAACTCCATCCGCACAGGCCTCGGAAGGACCGACGGTACGGACCGACCACCGTTTCATACTCAGCCGACAGGCGTCACTGGATGTGGATATGGAGGGGCCCGTAGTCAGCACACCGCTCCTCCAGCCGTTGTCAGATTTCACGACCGGAGCCGCTACCTCTCAATCAAGCAGCTGCTCAAGCGGCCTCACAAGGGCTTATCGCACCTCGTATTCCAACAACGCTCGACAGACCCAGACATTCACCCATCCGAGTGCTAGCTAAGCCCGACAGCGCCTAACGTCGGTGATCTCACGGGAACCGGTGTATCCACTGCGGCAATGCCGTTGTCCCTAAATCGTAAATAGGGGAAAATTTTATACCTTGGAACACTTCGCAGACTTTTGCCTCTGTTTTCTTGTTCCATTTTTAAACAACGGCATTCACTTAATTTACAAAAATTTAATTTTGAAAATTAAGGTTTTTCCTAATGTGGAAACATACTCCATTCTGAAAAATTTAAGAGCTTTATAGCCGAGAAAATCTTGTTAGTAATGTATCTGGTCGTAAATCTGTTACATTCTTACTCTACTGCACCCCAATAATCAGTAAGAGAAATCAAATAAAGCAAAAGTTGTATCAAAAACTAGGTACATGTTAACTATATTTTGAAGTTGACAGTGTTGGAAACCTTCACAAAACCACGCGAGGTGGCGTAATGGTTAACACACTGGACCTGAATTCGGGAGGAGGACGGTTCAAACCGGCGACTGGCCATCCTGATCTAGGTTTTCCGTGATTTCCCTAAATCGCTTAAGGCAAATGCCGGGACTAATCCTTCTAAGGGGCATAGTCGACTTCCTTCCCCATACTTCCCTAATTCTGTTGGGGCCGATGACCTTGCTGTTTGGTCCCCTCCCCAAAATCAACCAACCAAATTTACACGAAGAGATTTAGACATTAATGAAACTCACAAGGGGAGGCCACGACATTGGGATCACGGAGTTACTTCAAACGTTGTACCGTACATATTTAGTAGGCCATTAAGACAGCATAATGTGCAAGTAGTTAACCGCGTTGTCTAGAACGTATTGCCATGGTTCGCGCCGCCGGCTCCCCCTCCCCCCTTCCCCGTCGGTGGTTCGAGTTCTCCCTCGGGCATGGGTGTGCGTGCTGTCCTTAGTTTAAGTTAGATTAAGTAGTACTCGTATGTAAGCCTAGGGACCGATGACCTCAGCAGTTTGGTCCCATATTAACTTACCACAAATTTACAATACCGGGAAAACCGCAAGAGAAGTATTACGCGTTTATTATGTAACTGATGTACTTGTGCGTACAGGCCAGACGCTAGGAGTTCATGTTGTTCAACTGGTTAGCGTTCTAACTGCCCAAGACGAACGTGTATGAAGCGACGGTTTGACTCCCCGCTCAATCCTTCATTTTTGTAGTACAAGTGTAAATTTTGTGTTATTCAAAACATTTGTACCTACATTATATGTTTTTGCTGCATTAGGAATGTCTCAGCGCTACGCAGGTTGACTGACAATGGGGCCTGCCTCTGTGTCTGCAGCTCGAAGCGTCGAGGTGCGAAGTAGTCCCGGGTACCTTACCAGATTCCATACCACGATAGACATACATTTTCAGGAAAACTCTTCTTCGTTTACTTGTCAATAGATATACACTACTAGCCAATAAAATTGCTACACAAAGAAGAAATGCAGGTGATAAACGGGTATTCATTGGACAGATATATTATACTAGAATTCACATGTGATTACATTTACACGCAATTTGGGTGCATAGATCTTGAGAAATCAGTACCCAGAACAACCAACCTCTGGCCGTAATAACGGCCTTGATACGCCTGGGCATTGAGTCAAATACAGCTTGGATGGCGTGTACAGGTACAGCTGCCCATGCAGCTTCAACACGATACCACAGTTCATCAAGAGTAGTGACTAGCGTATTGTGGCGAGCCAGTTGCTCGGCCACCATTGACCAGACGTTTTTAGTTGATGAAAAATCTGGAGAATGTGCTGGCCAGGGCAGCAGTCGAACATTTTCTGTATCCAGAAAGGGCCGTACAGGACCTGCAACATGCGGTCGTGCATTATCCTGCTGAAATGTAGGGTTTCGCAGGGATCAAATGAAGGGTAGAGCCACGGGTGGTAACACATCTGAAATGTAGCGTCCACTGTTCAAAGTGCCGTCAATGGGAACAAGAGGTGACCGAGACGTGTAACCAATGGCACCCCATACCATCACGCCGGGTGGTACACCAGTATGGCGATGACGAATACATGCTTCCAATGTTGCCTAACACGGATGTGACCAACATGATGCTGTAAACAGAACCTGGATTCATCCGAAAAAATGACATTTTGTCATTTGTGCACTTAGGTTCGTCGTTGAGTACACCATCGCAGGCGCTCCTGTCTGTGATGCAGCGACAGGGGTAACCGCAGCCATGGTCTCCGAGCTGATAGTCCATGCTGCTGCAAACGTCGTCGAACTGTTGGTGTAGATGGTTGTTGTCTTGGAAACGTTCCCATCTGATGACTCAGGGATCGAGACGTGGCTACATGATCCGTTACACCAATGGGGATAAGATGCCTGTTATCTCGACTGCTAGTGATACGAGGCCGTTGGGATTCAGCACGGCGTTCCGTATTACCAAACTCAACCCACCGATTCCATATTCTGCTAACAGTCAGAAGATCTCGACCAACGCGAGCAGCAATGTCACGATACGATAAACCGCAATCGCAATAGGCTACAATCCGACCTTTATCAAAGTCGGAAACGTGATGGTACGCATTTCTCCTCCTTACACGAGGCATCACAACAACGTTTCACCTGGCAACGCTGGTCAACTGCTGTTTGTGTATGGGAAATCAGTTGGAAACCTTCCTCATGTCAGCACGTTGTAGGTGTCGCCACCGGCGCCAACCTTGTGTGAATGCTCTGAAAAGCTAATCATTTGCATATCACAGCATCTTTTCCCTGTTGGTTAAATTTCACGTCTGTAGCACGTTATCTTCGTGGTGTAGCAATTTTAATGGTCAGTTCTGTAAATATGTTTGTTCTAATAATTAAATTTAATTAAAAAAGTAAGTAGTCAAATAACAAGAAATTCACTATCAATTCATGCAAATACACGTTTTTTAATGACAATACCTCTCAAGTGTCATATAAGTAAAATATTATGACCAGCGATGAAAAATTGTAGATTAAAAGATAAGTTTGAGCAGGAGTTGAACCGTCGCCTCACGTACGTTGGTCTTACGTAGCTCAAACCTTAACCACTTTTTCCTCAATTATAGTAGGAACCTTTCCGGTGCCCAAATGTTGGTGGTGGGGGGGGGGGGGGGGTGAAGTGGGCAAGGGTCGCAAAACGAGGCCTCGTCACCGTGTCCCGTTCCCACCCTCCACGAAACGAGGAAAGCGTAGGGAACGTGGAGCAGAGGTACAATGAACACCGTTTATTTATTGTCCCTTTTTTTTTTGTAACATTAATACTGCAGAGAAGAGCAAGAAACTAGCGTCGCGAGGGGGAGGGCGCAGCAAGATGTCAGACTCATTGAGACTATCAACGTACAGTTTTTCCCAGTAAAACAATCCAATGACCTGAGAATACTTCGGTTCTAAGAGTGGAAGAGGCGGGTTGTCAACTCTTCATGACGGAAACGCCCCAGCTCTGCGGTGGGTGGAAGACACTGCAAAGGAAATTGGAGAAAAATTGTTTGTTTTCTGGATTGCGGACAAATACACAATGGCGGTCATGAAGGAACTGTCAAAAGTCAAAGATACGTTTCTCGCCGTCAGCAAACAAGTAGTAAGCTGCGTGTCCCCAAATCCACTCCACAGAGTTCGTCTTCGCTTGCGGGAAGTATCCCGCGTCTGGAAAGAGGAGCAGAACAAGTATCTGATGAGGAGTCGTACGGGTAATTAGGTGCAACATCTGTCCACTTGACCACGATGAATTCTAAAGTCGAGTACCTACGCACAGACACATCAGTTACATAATAGACGTGTAAAACTTCTCTTGCAATTTTCTCGTACGAGGGTCACTCCAAAAGAAATGCACACTATTTTTGTAAAAATACAGTTTTCATTCCGCGAGTGTGAAAGTTTTACAGTGTGTACATATATCCTTCACGCTTGATTTCAAACTTAGTTCCCTTGAGTGGCGCCGTCACAGCATGTCTTCTAAATGGCTGCTACACTTGACGTTCGTCAGAAGCAACGAGCTGTCATAGAATTCCTGTGCCGTGAAAACGAGACAGTGGGAAACATCCACAAGAGGTTGAAAAAGGTTTATGAAGATGCTGCTGTCGATCGCAGTACAGTTAGTCGGTCGGCAGGCAGGTTACGTGATGAAAGCGGGCATGCCAATATTGAGGATTGTCCTCGCAGCGGCAGGCCACGTACTGCACACACTCCAGACAATGTGCAGAAAGTTAACGAATTGGTGACTGCTGCCAGATGCATCTCAGTGAACGAATTGTCACGCTACGTTGGGATAGGGGAAGGAAGTATTTGCAGAATGCTGAAAGTGTTGGCGTTAAAAAAGGTTTGTGCCTGGTGGGTTCCCAGGATGTTGACAGTGACTCACAAAGAAACAAGAAAAACTGTCTGCAGCGAACTTTTGGAACAGTACGAGAATGGTAGAGACGAATTTCTTGGAAGAATCGTGACAGGTGATGAAACATGGCTCCATCATTTTTCACCAGCGACGAAGAGGCAATCAATGGAGTGGCATCATGCAAATTCACCCAAGAAAAAAAATTCAAAACCACACCATCTGGCCCTGAACACCATGGTTCAAATGGCCCTGAACACCATGGGACTCAACATCTATGGTCATCAGTCCCCTAGAACTTAGAACTACTTACACCTAACTAACCTAAGGACATCACATAACACCCAGTCATCTCGAGGCAGAGAAAATCCCTGACCCCGCCGGGAATCGAACCCGGGAACCCGGGCGCGGGAAGCGAGAACGCTACCGCACGACCACGAGCTGCGGACCCACATCATCTGCTAGAAAAGTTATGGCTATGGTGTTTTTCGATTCCGAAGGACTCTTGCTTGTGGACATCATGCCAAGTGGAACCGCCACAGATTCTGATGCATATGTGACGACACTGAAGAAAAAAATGGTTCAAATGGCTCTGAGCACTATGGGACTCAACTGCTGTGGTCACAAGTCCCCTAGAACTTAGAACTACTTAAACCTAACTAACCTAAGGACAGCACACAACACCCAGCCATCACGAGGCAGAGAAAATCCCTGACCCCGCCGGGAATGACACTGAAGAAACTTCAAGCTCGATTGAGTCGTGTTCGACCACATCGGCAAAAGCAGGATGTTTTGCTGTTGCACGACAATGCACGGCCACATGTCAGTCAAAAAACCATGGAAGCGATCACAAAACTCGGAAACACCCACCTTACAGTCCTGATGTGGCTCCATGTGACTATCATCTCTTTGGAAAACTGAAAGAGTCTCTTCGTAGAACAAGGTTTGAAGATGATGACTCCCTTGTACACGCTGCCATACAGTGGCTCCAACAGGTTTGTCCAAAATTTTACCATGCGAGTATACAGGCACTGATTCCAAGATGGCGTAAGGTAGTTGAGAGGGATGGAAATTATGTGGAGAAATTAAAATATTGTTCATAAATGATGTATCTACACACTATAAAATTTTCAAACAGGTAGAATATAAGATGGATTTTTAAAAAAATAGTGTGCATTTCTTTTGAAGTGACCCTCGTAATTGCCAGAGTAGTGGCACCTTACTACTTGTACATATGCTGTTTTAGTGGCCTACTGGAAGTTTACAAAGCTTCAAGTAATCCCAGCGCTGTGACCTCCCCTTGTCGGTTAATTTGCAAATGCCAGATGTTCCACGGTACAAGACCTTCCCCTGTTTCAAAGTACAGGATGGTGCCTTACCAACAAAGCATTGCTTGTCAATACTTCAAACAGAGCGTCACAGGAGGGACGGTCAGTATTCAAATACATGACAGGAACTATAATTCGAAGCAAAAATGTCTAGTTAACATGAGTTCCAAAATGCATACATTAAGAGCTATGAGCATTTCTCCATCTCCTGTGTTGAGAAACAAATCTCTTCTACTGCTATCTCGTTACTTCCCATATTATGAGCGGTGGAAGTACGAAGCAAAATAAGAAAAAGTCCAGTACAAATGTGCTCCAAAACCCATATCTGAGCACCTGTTCATCTTCGCTACTGTGAAGCGCACTCCTTCCACTGCAAGCTCTGTGCTACTCTAAACGACCTACAGAATGCAGTAAACAAATGAGGTCACACTTCTCTGTTATTTTCCTTGGATACAGCTTGCACTGAACATCTGTTAGCCTTGTTACTGTAATCCGTACTGACGGTTCTGGTAAGTGCAGCGCGTACAGTAGCTCTAATGAAATCAGTTTGTATTTTCATAAGAATGTGAAATGTTTTTACATTGCCGGTATAACAGAAGACAATTTTTCAAGTGTAAAATGAGAAACATGATCTGTTACGGTCTCCCATATGGAAGCAACAGTCGAGCCCGTGTCCTAAGTGTTGAAAAATATCCGGAAGGCAAGGTACCACCGACACAGTTATTCAGCCCTCTTTTTCAGGAGCGGGCAACTCCAACAACGGTGGATCGTGGAAGATCTCGCACCATTCATACACTACTGGCCATTAAAATTGCTACCTCACGAAGATGACGTGCTACAGACGCGAAATTTAACCGACAGGAAGAAGATGCTGTGATATGCGAATGATTAGCTTTTCAGAACATTCACACAAGACTGGCGCCGGTGGCGACACCTACAACGTGCTGACATGAGGAAAGTTCCCAACCAATTTCTCATACACAAACAGCAGTTGACCGGCGTTGCCAGGTGAAACGTTGTTGTGATGCCTCGTGTAAGGAGGAGAAATACGTACCATCACGTTTCCGACTTTCATAAAGGTCGGATTGCAGCCTATCGCGATTGCGATTTTCGTACCACTACATTGCTGCTCGCGTTGGTCGAGATCCAATAACTGTTAGCAGAATATGGAATCGGTGGGTTCAGTCGAGATGACAGGCATCTTATCCGCATGGCTGTAACGGATCGTGCAGCCACGTCTCGATCCCTGAGTCAACAGATGAGGACGTTTGCAAGACAACAACCATCTGCACGAAGAGTTAGACGACGTTTGTAGCATGGACTACCAGCTCGGAGACCATGGCTGCGGTTACACTTTACGCTGCATCACAGACAGGACCGTCTGCGATGGTGTACATAATGACGAACCTGGGTGCACGAATGGCATAACGTCGTTTTCTCGGATGAATCCAGGTTCTGTTTACAGCATCATGATGGTCGCATCCGTGTTTGGCGACATCGCGGTGAACGCACATTGGAAGCGTGTATTCGTCATCGCCATACTGGCGTATCACCCGGCGTGATGTTGTGGGATGCCAGTGGTTACACGTCTCGGTCACCTCTTGTTCGCACTGACGCCACTGAGAAAAGCGGACCTTACATTTCAGATGTGTTACGACCCGTGGTTCTACCCTTCATTCGATCCCTGCGAAACCCTACATTTCAGCAGAATAATGCACGTCCGCATGTTGCAGGTCCTGTACGGGCCTTTCTGGATACAGAAAATGTTCGACTGCTGCCCTGGCCAGCACATTCTCCAGATTTTTCATCAACTGAAAACGTCTGGTCAATGGTGGCCGAGCAACTGGCTCGTCACAATACGCCAGTCACTACTCTTGATGAACTGTGGTATCGTGTTGAAGCTGCATGGGCAGCTGTACCTGTACACACCATCCAAGCTCTGTTTGACTCAATGCCCAGGCGTATCAAGGCCGTTATTACGGCCAGAGGTGATTGTTCTGGGTACTGATTTCTCAAGATCTATGCACCCAAATTGCGTGTAAATGTAATCACATGTCAGTTCTAGTATAATATATTTTTCCAATGAATACCCGTTTATCATCTGCATTTCTTCTTGGTGTAGTAATTTTAATGGCCAGTAGTGTACTTCTATTGTGGAGGAGAGAGGATTGCAACAAGAAGTGGAATGAAGATCCTGGAACTAGTGCACGTAGTATTTCAGCATCTATCTGGGTTAATCATCCTCTAGTCTGGAGTATTCTGCGTGAACTATTGATATATGCATATCCTGTGCAGCCTGTCCAAGCCCTTCACATACAAGATCAGGTTTCCATTATGCAGTTATGCTGTTGCATACATACTGTTCACAGACGACGCCGGTTTCAGGCACGCTGGGGTTGTGAAGTTTGATAACCAAAATATGTGGGGTGATGCAAATCCACACCCAGTTGAAGAAGCAAGGCTTCAGCACCCTTTTTCAAATCAGTGTATCTGCAGGAATCATTGGCTACAGGCTTAGGACCTTACACATTACTAAACAGACTGGTGCATGATATCGTCAGTTGTTATAAAACGACTCGCTGTCGTGCTAGAGATGGTATCGTTCCAACAACAATTGGAGATGTGGGTCTTGCATGATGGAGCACCAGCGCATTTTCTCAGAAAGGTCGAAGAACGCATCACACAAAAATGTAATGGATGATGGACTGGTCGGGAACGTCTAGTACGTTGTCCAGCTCGTTCCCCCGATCTTAATTTTTTTTAAAAAATGGTTCAAATGGCTCGGAGCACTATGGGACTTAACTTCTGAGGTCATCAGTCCCCTAGAACTTAGAACTACTTAAACCTAACGAACCTAAGGACATCACACACATCCACGCCCGAGGTAGGTTTCGAACCTGCGACCGTGGTGGTCGCGTGGTTCCAGACTGTAGCGCCTAGAACCGCTCGGCCACTCCGGCCGGCGATCTTAATCCCTTGGATTTTTGGCCGGGGGGACACTTGAAATCTTTGGTGTATGCGATCCCCGTTAACAATACACAAACTCTACGATCTACATGAACGCGTCATCAGCACCTGCCAGCGCATCTGAGACCAACCTCGAGCTTTTCAGAGAGAGTGTGATCCCCTAAGACGTCGGACCGAAGCACGCCTATGGATACCATATTGAGCACCTCCTTTAGTGATCGCTCGCAAGTCGTGTGTAATAGCAAGCAAATTACATTAGAGGCTCTGCTGTTTCACAGTAACAAAATTCTGCGTTCTCATGTGTTTACTCATTTGTTTAGTGCATTCCTTACGTCGTTCGTAATAGTAAAGGACTTGCAGTGAAGAGACGTGTTTCACAGTAGCGAAGGAGAACAAGTGCTCAAAGCTCTTAAGGCATGCATTTTTAGGGCTCAGGTTTACTGAAATTTTTTTTCCTTATTTGGTCCCTACTACTCTCTCTCAAAATACGGAATGCTTCTTGGCATGTTGTATTTAGTAATAATACATTCAAATAACACATATACATGAACGTAAATGTTCAAATGTGTCATTATGCATCTTTGCTATAAGAGAGTCTGTTTTCGACTATCGAAACTGAACAATCTATTGACGAGAAGCTGATTGTTGAAGTGACGATATGGTTGACGTGTTGTTTTTCCGTGCGAAAAGACACGATAAAACATTTAACCTAGTATATACACCTCTTCCACATGAACAGCAGAACGACAATGATTAATAGAGAGTGAACTGTGAACTTTGCGCTGTGCATTTATTCGCGAATGAACTAAGACAGTTTTGTCGTGTGTAGTGGACGTAAGTCAGTGGGTCAATGTGTGGACGACGACGGATTTCAACATTTCAGGGACTTTACTTTAATGCGAATGAGCCATGTAGTGTGTCGTATTACTAAGTGACCTGAAACTGTTTGTACTCTGTAAATACACTCCTGGAAATGGAAAAAAGAACACATTGACACCGGTGTGTCAGACCCACCATACTTGCTCCGGACACTGCGAGAGGGCTGTACAAGCAATGATCACACGCACGGCACAGCGGACACACCAGGAACCGCGGTGTTGGCCGTCGAATGGCGCTAGCTGCGCAGCATTTGTGCACCGCCGCCGTCAGTGTCAGCCAGTTTGCCGTGGCATACGGAGCTCCATCGCAGTCTTTAACACTGGTAGCATGCCGCGACAGCGTGGACGTGAACCGTATGTGCAGTTGACGGACTTTGAGCGAGGGCGTATAGTGGGCATGCGGGAGGCCGGGTGGACGTACCGCCGGAATGCTCAACACGTGGGGCGTGAGGTCTCCACAGTACATCGATGTTGTCGCCAGTGGTCGGCGGAAGGTGCACGTGCCTGTCGACCTGGGACCGGACCGCAGCGACGCACGGATGCACGCCAAGACCGTAGGATCCTACGCAGTGCCGTAGGGGACCGCACCGCCACTTCCCAGCAAATTAGGGACACTGTTGCTCCTGGGGTATCGGCGAGGACCATTCGCAACCGTCTCCATGAAGCTGGGCTACGGTCCCGCACACCGTTAGGCCGTCTTCCGCTCACGCCCCAACATCGTGCAGCCCGCCTCCAGTGGTGTCGCGACAGGCGTGAATGGAGGGACGAATGGAGACGTGTCGTCTTCAGCGATGAGAGTCGCTTCTGCCTTGGTGCCAATGATGGTCGTATGCGTGTTTGGC
Organism: Schistocerca nitens; assembly: GCF_023898315.1. NCBI lineage: Eukaryota > Metazoa > Arthropoda > Insecta > Orthoptera > Acrididae > Schistocerca > Schistocerca nitens. Next base: position 296,705,724 of record NC_064618.1, on the reverse strand, counting down.
GCCGTGCAGGTGAGCGCCACAATCAGGACTGCATACGACCGAGGCACACAGGGCCAACACCCAGCATCATGGTGTGGGGAGCGATCTCCTACACTGGCCGTACACCACTGGTGATCGTCGAGGGGGCACTGAATAGTGCACGGTACATCCAAACCGTCATCGAACCCATCGTTCTACCATTCCTAGACCGGCAAGGGAACTTGCTGTTCCAACAGGACAATGCACGTCCGCATGTATCCCGTGCCACCCAACGTGCTCTAGAAGGTGTAAGTCAACTACCCTGGCCAGCAAGATCTCCGGATCTGTCCCCCATTGAGCATGTTTGGGACTGGATGAAGCGTCGTCTCACGCGGTCTGCACGTCCAGCACGAACGCTGGTCCAACTGAGGCGCCAGGTGGAAATGGCATGGCAAGCCGTTCCACAGGACTACATCCAGCATCTCTACGATCGTCTCCATGGGAGAATAGCAGCCTGCATTGCTGCGAAAGGTGGATATACACTGTACTAGTACCGACATTGTGCATGCTCTGTTGCCTGTGTCTATGTGCCTGTGGTTCTGTCAGTGTGTTCATGTGATGTATCTGACCCCAGGAATGTGTCAATAAAGTTTCCCCTTCGTGGGACAATGAATTCACGGTGTTCTTATTTCAATTTCCAGGAGTGTACGTCAGTGCTGCGTATTTCAAATGGTGCTCACTCTGGAACTGTAGTCCCGCAGCATCAACTTCATAATGACAGCTACGTCTTTACGGGAGTCGTAACATTACTTGGAACAGATGCATAACGAATCCACAGAGAGGCTGTTCAACGCAGAACCGTGAAGTACCAGCACCGTACGTCATCGTCGTCACACGATCTCGGAATTCTGCAATAAGGTGAGGTGAAACCAAAGCGAATAATTTTGAATGATTACTAAATAGGATCAAGCTCTCATTTTCTCTACAATTTTTCTCATAGGTCATAAAATACTATTCATACATGCTCCCATCTAGTCAGTGCACTTTCCAAGTTTCACACATTCTGATTTCAAAAAATGGCTCTGAGCACTATGGGACTCAACTGCTGAGGTCATTAGTCCCCTAGAACTTAGAACTAGTTAAACCTAACTAACCTAAGGACATCACAAACATCCATGCCCGAGGCAGGATTCGAACCTGCGACCGTGGTGGTCGCGTGGTTCCAGACTGCAGCGCCTTTAACCGCACGGCCACTTCGGCCGGCCATTCTGATTTCTCTTTAATAATAAATTAATAACTTTCTGGTGTGAGAAAATTTGCAAACCGTCATTATACGAAGTGTGCGCGAAGTATCATAAATGTGCTCTGATCTGATTGGTTGCAGGCCGCGTTGTGTTTGAATTTGACATCTTGTTTACAGGTGTTGGAGGCTGGTTTGTATTACGCGAGTAGCGTGGTTTGGGCGCGGTAGTGTATTTCGAGTGACTGAGTGCATAAATACTTATTATCCAACAACATTGGTACTATATGCTTGTGGAAACCATGTTTACTGGCAAATAATGATATTTATTTGATTTTCCTGATCTTGTGTTTAGCTTATTTGAGTGAAGGTGCAAGAAGACTGTATGAATACACCTTTATTGATCTGGAGCTGGACAGTGAGTTTAATTTCGTTCTTATCACGTCAAAATCCCACATGTGGAGTTAAACATCGTTAATTAACACACTTCCGTTCACGCAGTGTAATGTGACGAGATAAGGTCACCACTTGATTACAGGTCATTTACGCTGCTTAAATGTAAGTCAGAGTATTAACATACATATTTACTTGCATGTCTGGATGAACAGATATTACTGACGATAGATAGCCGTCCGAAATTACTTCGAAATAAATTCGCTGAATGCTAATGACTTGGCTTCAGCTAAGTATAAATGTACTATCTCTTGGTGACATACGAAATTTTCATATTTCACCAGTAGACAGTACATCTATACCTAACACAGCTGAGGCCGAGTTATTCGCATCCAGCGAATTTGTTTCGAATTAACATGTACAGTCATGACACATACTGCTCTGAAAGTTGCTGCGACAAGTGCTCGAAGCAGTGACAATAGCGCCATAAGCGTCGAGAAACACATCCATAGCGTTAATGGTTGTTGTTAGTTATTTTCTACTCAGTTTATTAAATGTTTATAGTATTTTTGCGTTCCGATAATTAGTAAATTATTACGAAACATGAATGATCGTGAAATAAACGCAAAATGAGCCGAATTTCACTAGTGACATAAGCTGCAATATATTGATAAAGAAATATTTTCAAAACTGCATACAATTGCAGCTTAAACTCCGCGGAAAGCAAGATAACGTAAACCGAATATTTCGCTACTGTGTGTTATAATTATGATAGAAACTTTCCCCAACACCACAAATTTGCATGCAGTCTAATGACTTGCACGTTTTTAAATTTCAGACGAATATTTTTGTAAATGTAACTACTTTTTCTTCGAACAAAGATTTTGTTGAATATTCTGCCACTTGTTTTTCTAATGTTTGTGGCTCAGGCTTAAATGGAGCAATAATTGCGGATTGATTTCTTGTGTGATGGAAAGCACTTTTTGTTTGTTTGGACATTGTATTGTCACGTCTGTATGGTTGTCTCACAGTTGTTTATTTGGTACATTAAGTAATATATGTATCGTATTTCATACAAGTGGACCAATTCACGAATTCATCAACTGGACTGGCTGGAAGTGCAGCGGCAAAATGTCACTTTATTGCGTATCCACACAAGGGCTTTCTGCAAAAGTTCACATCTTCTGCCATTTAATGTTCGTAAAACGAAACTATATTTTTCTATAAATGTCTGTTTATTACAAAGGATCGTAAATAAACTTTTCTGTAATGTGCTATTTCATACACCCATGTAATGTGCTATTTTGTACATCCAGGCTCCCTAGGACACTTAAAAAGGACAAATCTGGTGTCATCTCTTTGTAATTGTTGCTATTTATTGCACTACATATGCTCCCTCCTCTAAAAACTGTGTTTAAAATCAATAATAACGATACTATTTGCACGCATCCAATATCGTGTTGAAAAGTGTATCTTACAGTCCGCTTGGAGCGCTACTATTGCATAATATAACAAAAATAAAAGCTGAGAAAGTCGTCGTGAATTTGACGTCTTGGGTGATTTCTGTCTATGACGAATCCTCCAACTGGACGTGTAGGAAAGGAACACTTCTGCTTTTAAACTTGCTTAAGGAATGCTGCCCGTTAGCGAAAAGTTTCAGATGTAGCTTCAACAATATTAAATAGTGAAGGCTTTGACCGAGCTGATATGAACACCTCTGTCCAATGTTCGGGAACTATTGTGTGAGCTTTCTGGTACACAAGCCCAATGTTTTTATGACATTCAAGACATGAATGTCCTCTTGTTGGAAATGTTACTTTTACAGTGACGAATCTTCCCTCTGCTGAAATCAAATTGTGCAAAAATCGAGAACATGTACCACAAAATATATAAACACTTCGCAGGGCTACGTCATCATAACTGTAAGAAAAAGTATGAATCACTGAACACACTTCACTACCTTTTTTGACAACACATTTAAGACAAACGAAAAATATACCCTCTGCATTTGATAAACAGTGGATGTTGAAAGCATACACAGACAATTGCCGTTCATAGTATACACAGCTAGTTATCATGCTAGGCAGAGGTAGATTCTTCGAAGATCCATAAACGTGGCTTCCTTTTCTATGTTATTTCAGCTTTCCTTCTTAGCGTTTTTCTTCCTCTCATAAGACGTGTTGACCTGCAACTTATAAAAATCATTTCAAGTTTTCAAATTCTTAAGTTGAGTCTCAGTACCTCATATTTCTTCTAGTTCAGTGCACTTTTGTTTTTCCATTTCCAGGCATTTCACTTTGGCCATTTATTCATCCCTGGTACTGTAGTATCTGTCGGGGGATACGTCAAGGAAATACTAAAGTTCGTATGAAAATGTGTCTTTACGTTTCATAAGATGTTTTTAATTAGCTCCACAGAAATACTTTAATTGTATTTTTTAACCCATAAAGGCTATTTCTATTCGGGAAGTTGACAAAATGCTGCTTAATAGTATTAACTGTTTTATAACTTAATTTCCATGTGTTGTCATCTTGTTTCCCTCTCTTATCATGAGACACATTCTTAAAGCTTCGAAGACTAGACACTAAATATTGACTCTTACTTTTTGATATACTGTACATTGCCACAAATGCCCAATACTTCTTTCAGTGCATCCCTTGTTTGTCCTCTGACTCTGTTCTTGTATTTTGCATTGTTAAGTCTTGCTTCACATTCATCTTTCCTAGGCCTTCTATGCTGTATTGGAAGTACAGAAATGAGACCACATAAATAAGCATTCTGCAAATCTACCGATTCCTTTTAAAACTTTGTCTTTTCTTGCAGTACGTTGTTAAAACATTGTAACCTACAATGGCAGTTTTCTCCCATCTCATGAGACATTAAATTAATCTTTTCGTTTACCTCAGACGAGCGGCCATGCTGTTTTATTATCTTCGTTGGTTGGTGACCTTCTTCCATATTTTCTCTATAGACATCACTAAGTGACTCACCTTCCATATCAGTATTTTCACAAAATTATAGAAACATTGGTGCACTATATGAAGACATGCACACAAAAGCTTAATGTGTCAACAGTGCACATAATTACAACAACGTTTGACAACTGTTTGTTAGGGCAGCAAGCTGTCTCATTTAGGTCAGCACTTAATGGAGTAAGCCTTATTGTTGCCTGTTTCATGTGGACTGAGATATTTCTTTCCCTGTACAGCTTTTCTTCAAAGCTCATTTACAGTATGACGAGCTTATTTTCTCTTACTTACTAAAGTAGGAAGTATTGAGTCTTTTCCATTCTTTCGTCTACTGTCGAAAACTCAAAAACTAAATAATGAACTTAGCTCTTTCTTTTCCTGGACTCTTCCTTTGTTATTAACTCTGAATGTAAATCGTTAACTATTGTATTTTTAATTTTATGTCGTGGAAACTTCATGACGTCTAATTCATTGATCAAAATTGTCGTGGTAATAGAGCATCGTGAAATTGACGCATCATCTAAGCTACAATAATAACTGTTACAAAAACTTCCCCGTCGTTTGCTGGAATTGTACTAGAGAAGTCCAAGGCGGAGGTCAAATAACGTGTTCTTAGTTTGCTAGAAAGACTGTACTTGGATTAGAAACCTATGTTATTTATTAATTAATTATAAATTTTCACAATATACTCCAAGTAACTTGATACACATGGCTCAAATATCAAAACAATGCTTTAAGAAGAAATGAGCTGGTGTTTTACTCCTTGATTACAACTTGTAACAGTTTTATCAAACTACAGACTGAAGCAACTTTTCTCTTGGTTGTAAGGACGTATTTTTCATTGGCATTCCGTAATTAATGAAACAAGACCGTTTCTGCCACAGTGAAAGAGGATTTTGCAAAAGAGAAGTATAACAAATATTCCGAATACGGTACCACATTCCACCGTCACGGAACAGGTTCAGCCCAATTTTTAATATTTCTCGTATGATGATTGTCGAGAATGTAACAGACGTTTTGAAATAAATAATTAACAAGACGGCACATGCTGAACTGACATTCAAATTGCGGCACTTAATCATACCGGGCACAAGTTTTTCAGTACCGTCTCCGTAGAAATCTGCCTCCTACGATTACAACCACTGGTTTACATTAGCATGCAGTTCGGCGTCAGCATCAAAGCGTTCTGTAGCGAGCCATGTCTTCACTGCTGGGAAGAGGCGGTATTCGCTCGGCGCCAAATTGGGGCTGTATAGTGGATGATCGAACACCTCCCATCGAAAACCACATAGGAGTTTTGGGTATGGTTGGCCGTGTTTGGGCGTACGTTGTCGTGAAAAAACAAAACTTTTGCTCCAAGTTTTCCCCAACGCTTGTTTTGTACCGCTCGCCTTAAGTTTGTCACTGTCTAACACTATGAGTTAACTGCTGTGCCACGTTCAAGGAAATCAACGTTAATCCCTTAGAGTCCCAAAACACGGTAGCGTTTGCAATCACTTTCGTGTTTTCTTGGGAGAATTGGTGTCCATTCCACGGGCTGCCTTTTTGTTTCGCATTTGGTATGTTTCACCCAAACCTCGTTCCCTGCTACGATACGATCTCGTAATCTTTGAGGGAGGTCATTGCTGCAGCCAGCCACCGTTGTTATAGCCTTATGTTAGGATTTTGAGAACCAACCTACCACAAAATTTGTGGTAACCAAGGTTCTCCGCCACTGTTCCATGCACCAAACTCCGTGAAATTTGGAGAAAATCTTGCAAAAGTTATTTAATCATGAAACGACGATTTTCACGAATTTTGTCACTGATTTTCATTAACAGGTCGTCAGTCACAAGTATAGGAGTACCATTGCAGTCCTCACGGTGAACATTGGTACGGCCATTTTTAAAATCATGCACCATTGTCTCACTCGGATTTCACTCATTGTAATTTTTCCTTACACATCACAAAAGTGATCAATTTCAATTGTTCTGCAGTTTTTTTTTTCAGCGAAAAGCTAATCACAGAACGCACCTCGCAAATGGCTGGATTTTCTATTGCAGTGTCCATTTTTAACACGGCACAGGAAGAAAAGTAGGAGAGAGACAGACCACAGGCTAAGAGTCCGCGCAGGATACGGTGTCCGGTGCACGGTGACCTGTTTTCTTCCGAAAAGCTGGGAGAGTTCATTCGTTTGTTCAGAAGCATAGGCCGACATTGTTTGCTCGCTTTCGGCTGGTCGGTTACGCACTGCGATGACAGAAACGAGGCGCACGCCCCAGAGTCTTTCCCAAACGATTTTAGAAAAACTATTGCGTTACTTATAGCTTTATATGTCAGCTTCATAATGACGTGCCCATCATTTCGTTAATGGTCATAGTTATTGTGATATTGAATTTAAATAAAACAATGCGAGATATTCGAAAAAGTTTGCAACTAAAAATAGGAATCACTGTAATTTTGCGTTTGATGCATTTTACGTTTCGATAGCACAGACCAGCGATAATGCCGACTGAAATATCCACAATATCATATTTCATAAATAGGTTTAGATATCGGAAAGAGATTTTCCCAAATGATAGCATGCAAAGAGGGGAGTATTTTGCCATATGGTTATTATGCAAAATTTAATTATCTATATGTTATTCCACTAAGTACAGAGTTTTCTGAAGAAAGAATACAATTTTCTAGGGCCATTGATAGCCGGTTACAAAATAAGTGCTGTGGGTTTTGTAACAGCATAAGTAAAGACATTACACATTTATTTTTGTACTGAGGATATGATTTTTCATCGTCTATAGGCCTTCCTTTTTCTCAGTTCCTCAATTAAAAATGGTTGAAATGGCTCTGAGCACTATGGGACTCAACTGCTGAGGTCATTAGTCCCCTAGAACTTAGAACTAGTTAAACCTAACTAACCTAAGGACATCACAAACATCCATGCCCGAGGCAGGATTCGAACCTGCGACCGTAGCGGTCTTGCGGTTCCAGACTGCAGCGCCTTTAACCGCACGGCCACTTCGGCCGGCACTCCTCAATTAACTTAAAAAACTACTCTATCAGAATTCTCCAGCAACTGCACCTGTACAACATGTTAGTGAGATGACATTGTGTTAACGCCACAGTGCTTTGGCAAAAGACGCAAATTTTAACATAGCAACAAGAGAAATGTAGGTTTTACTCCAAATTCACAACTCATGACGCTTCTCTGAAAGTTACAAGTGGTTAACAAGCCAGACTAAAACAAATCGCTGCTTTTTAAGCATTTTCAGTGGAATTCTTTCTAGATACCAACCAAAGCAGTGGTGACAGTAGATCTTTTTGAATGGTCACCATGCAAGTGTGGGTGAGAAGAGGCTTCACTTAATATAAAAAAAAGACCGTAGTATTCAGTTTAGAACGGCACTTCCCCTTCAACACTTGACATTTCCCCCACCGCGTCTGTCTACAGCCCCCACCAATACCGCTCTCCACATGCGTGCCCTGCCGATTGCACACCTGCTGACCAACTTCCAATTTCTCTCGCACAAGTCTTTCATGGTGTTGGGATTTTTTTCCGCCCTTGTATATTCGCAGATGTATTATGTGCGATTAAAAATATAAATTGAGAGTCTATATTCGTATGTATTGACAGAAAGCATAGAAAATGATAGTATAAAAAGAAATATGACTATTGGATGAATGATAGAGTAAAAGCGTTATTGCTCTAGGGTCTAAACATGAGGGCTACGACAGAGATAACAGTTAGAGTGAATACTATCCTCCTTTAAAAATATCAGTGGATTTATATACAGGGTGTTACAAAAAGGTACGGCCAAACTTTCAGGAAACATTCCTCACACACAAAGAAAGAAAATATGTTATGTGGACATGTGTCCAGAAACGCTTACTTTCCATGTTAGAGCTCATTTTATTACTTCTCTTCAAATCACGTTAATCATGGAATGGAAACACACAGCAACAGAACGTACCAGCGTGACTTCAAACACTTTGTTACAGGAAATGTTCAAAATGTCCTCCGTTAGCGAGGATACATGCATCCACCCTCCGTCGCATGGAATCCCTGATGCGCTGATGCAGCCCTGGAGAATGAAGTATTGTATCACAGCCGTCCACAATACGAGCACGAAGAGTCTCTACATTTGGTACCGGGGTTGCGTAGACAAGAGCTTTCAAATGCCCCGATAAACGAAAGTCAAGAGGGATGAGGTCAGGAGAGCGTGGAGGCCATGGAATTGGTCCGCCTCTACCAATCCATCAGTCACCGAATCTGTTGTTGAGAAGCGTACGAACACTTCGACTGAAATGTGCAGGAGCTCCACCACGCATTAACCACATGTTGTGTCGTACTTGTAAAGGCACATGTTCTAGCAGCACAGGTAGAGTATCCCGTATGAAATCATGATAACGTGCTCCATCGAGCGTAGGTGGAAGAACATGGGGCCCAATCAAGACATCACCAACAATGCCTGCCCAAACGTTCACATAAAATCTGTGTTGATGACGTGATTGCACAATTGCGTGCGGATTCTCGTCAGCCCACACATGTTGATTGTGAAAATTTACAATTTGATCACGTTGGAATGAAACTAAAATGAGCTCTAACATGGAAATTAAGCGTTTCCGGACACATGTCCACATAACATATTTTCTTTATTTGTGTGTGAGGAATGTTTCCTGAAAGTTTGGCCGCACCTTTTTGTAACACACTGTATAAACTAGCTGTCATTCGCGGTTGAGCTCGCATATTATAGTTTTGGTATACAGTGCTATAGATTTGGATTATATTGATACGCAGCCTCACTGAAAGCCACCCTCGCTCTACATGGAAAGACACGACGTCCTGTTTGCTGTACATTATTTAAATGACGCCGTCATTGTCTTCAAGCGTCTTGTAGGGAAGCAACCTACTCACGCTGTAGTAAATTCACATCAGTCTTTCCATTGTGTGCCAGCCAGTCCGCTGTAACTAGCTCTGACGTCATAAATGTTGCGCAATACTTTAAAAATCTAGCAAATAACCTGAAACGTTTCTAGCATGTCAGGAGTAATACTAAATTAATATGTGTTGAATATCAGTTTGATAACTTTAACTATTTTCGAAATTTGGACGTTTTTCTGTAAAAATCATTGGCGCAACAGAAAAGAGCTAGAGACTTAAAAATTTATATTTAGATTCCTTTTCCATAATAATTTAATAGAAACAGTACTTTGGATCTATCAAATTAAGATTTTAGTTGAAATTCATAATATTCTGGTTTTTGTCTTAAAAATTAAGGAAGCAAGATAGATTAAGTAGGCTAATAAATAAGGCTAGGATGTTTATATTTAATTAGAATGGAGATCCACTATAACCATAAAGATGTGAGAAGTTTCATATGAATAACTATAAAACTATAGCGATAGCGTATCTCCAAAGGGCAAGTTCAGATCTCGTCTACTGCGTGCAGTGTAATTAAATTAATTCTCTCGCCCAAAATATTTAACTTAGCCACGTCAAACTTTTATTATGATTACGTACCTGTGTGCTGAATGCACATTTAAATTGAGAGCTTCATCTGCCATCAGCAAAAGAAGCTATGATTTATTTGATAACTGAAAGTGGTGCATTACTAGCCCAGCGGCTAGTCGGGAGAGCCGATTTGATCAGGCGTTCCCTTAGCCGTCCGCACCGCGGCTTTATATATAAGAACGTTGCGAGAGGAAGCAAGGTCCCAGTTCTCTCCAGACGCTGAACATCACACCATCTGTGTCGGGAGTCGCGTCGCGTCGGTATCATTGCTATAAACAGCCTCGGATGCCGTATTAAGATACTCGGGATACGCGTAACCATGAAATCATTTTCGAGTGAAGTGTTAATTCTGGGATGACTTTAATAATCTATCTTCAGTTTTCGTATGTCGTATTTTCACGTGCTGCCGCGGGATAAACATTCTACCATTATTTAGCGTGGCGTTTGATGAACATTATCATCAAATTATGGCGAGCATTCACTTAAACATTTAATTTGGTCAGTTATAGTTGCATCAGCGCATTAGACTCTGAACTGCTCTATTAGATTGTGTGGATTCTTTTTTTTTCATCTGTGACGTTCAGAATACAGATAATTTTTAGAAAATCGTTTTTTGATTATGAATCCCAGACAATCTCCTAATTTCTCAGAGCTATAAGCTGTAGCTATAAGTGTATTTCTCAGATGAAGTGTGCACTAGGAATTCTAATTACAGGCTTCACGTTTTGCTAATCACTTTCTGGTTGCCAAAATTGTAGTTAGAGAGCCAGTGTTGAGAACGGCAAAACAACAGCATAAATAATAGGAACACTTATATAACAATTAATTCCACCCGCCGCCCCACATATGGTTAATCGGCCGGGAAGTGTTTCAACATTCAAACATTTATACAACAGTAAATTTTCTAACCGCCGCCCCACATATGGTGCATAGGCCGGGAAGTGTTTCTACATTCTACAAAATTTTATAACACACCATAAAATTTCAAACCGCCGCCCCACAGTCTCAGAAGCTATAAGAGACTCTTGACGCTAGGTGTCTAAAAAGCCACGGGCTTGTGACTGTTCTAATGTCGCCTGTAGCTCTTCAGGTGCCACGACGTTCTATATATAAGCTCAGGCGGATTTGAGATTACTCCGAGGTTTGTTGGGTACGAGTAACTTCTGTTGCTCGAGCTCTCTTAGAACTATGCACTAAATCAGATTTATGTTTGTGGGGCGTATCGTAAAATAAATAGTAATGTGTTTCTTGGGGCTTTCCCGAGGTAATGATTTTAAATATGATTTTTGGGCTTACCGTCCGATTTTTGTATTGCATCTCCATAATATTTTGCTTAAAGACTTTCCATCGTCGCCGGGTGGAGTAACTATTGTTTTAAAATTTTCAGAAACGCCATGCTCGATTAAAGATTGGATTCGCATTGTTACGGTATAGTGATAGTCTATAAACACTGAGTCGCCGACCACCGCACGAGCGTCGTCTCCATCCCACTTGCGTACAACGTATTTTGAAAATATTAATAATACCGAAAAATTAGTAAAACTTCCTAAAGTGGCCTATGTTCTTGCTCAGGGTTCAAGCTGTCACCATACCAAATTTCATCAAAGTCGGTTCATCGCATTTATGATTTTAATATGGATGTAAGTGTGGATTAAAGACGTTGAGGATTGTATAATCACTGTATTCCTTATGTTCAATCGTATTATGTACAACATATCAACCAAAAACAAGATTTTCACAAATACGATAAAGTTTAAAACTCCAAGAGCAAGTACGCTTTATCAAAGAGTACATATTTTTCTCTAATTCGGGTAATATTTTTCAAATCGATAAGCATATTCTACAGACTTTCTAAAGTAGACAAGGTTCAGGATATCTCCATACAAAATTTCATAGAAATGAACAGGTAAGACAAAGTTACTTCCACATTTATAATATTAGTATGAATGTGTCTATGCTCTGGGATGGCGTCAGAGCACGTTACCGTTATGTCTGTTGTTTTATACCAAAGATGTAGATAAGTGTCGTAGAAAGATGGAAAACAATCATATTCACGGCATCGATCACACCATACAAATGTTGCATTTTTACATTTGGCACTGTACCATTACATTATGAGCCCAACGCAACTGATCTGGAGCCACGTTATCTGATTTGACCTCAGAAATAGCAAGACTGTTAGGCTGTTGGACGTACTGGCACTCATGCACGCAGCTTTTTCACACGTCACTGCCGAACGCTGGAGGGATACAGAACGGCACGTCGTAAAAGAAGAAGAGAAAATGCGGTGCCTGGTTGACCTCGTGATTTCTGTTGTTGATCGACTCGTTATTAACGTAGCAGATGACAGTTCCAGAACTGAAACGTATTTCTCGGGTTCGGATAAGGAAGAAGCTAAGAGATTACCTGACGACTGACTGTAATTAATACTTTTATTGGCTTCAGTATTCAACAGTACAGTGAAATCCCTGCAGTACGCTTTTGCATCACACATAACTCGTTCAGAAAAATTACTCTTGTGTTTCAGTTAGGAACTTTCATCACTCTTGTTTTTAAGTAGAATACTATGTGCGTGTAACAGCATAAAACGTATCCTTATGATCGTAATTGACTATATTGGTCACAGCTTGGCTTCCGCTCCACATGAAACGAAATCCAATGGGATTGAAGCAGACGCGGAAGGATACTTTTCATAATGTTTACATCAGGTTTATTTTATGATGAACAGAATATAGTGCACGCACAGAGTATCTCCATTTCCAGATATGAGATTATTTAAGTGAGATATAATATGTGACACATTAACTAATGAACTATAGACAAATTAAAACAGTTGCACATAAATGAACATAATTGAACAATAAACTTCGGTGATATATTCCAAAGATGAGGCCGAACAAAGTAATCTTGTCTTTAATAGATCCTAAATTATAAACAAATGAGATATAATAGTGATATTAAGCATGCGAGTGAAGCTGCAGCAATTATAGAAAGTAATTTTCTTTTATTCATCACAGCGATTGGAAATAGAGTAACTGAAATGAAGGAATATGGAGCATGTCAGTAAGAGGGGTAATTTACAACGTGGCCTGGGTGGGATTATTAACAGAATCTGTAGTTAGAGGTCTCAAGCTAAGTGAAATGTCTGGTAATCCAGTACTAAGCTTGGGTTGATGGGCATGTGTTTATTAATTTCCATTATTTCAAGATAGTTCTCCTTCTTTCCTTTATGTATGTACTGTAGTGCTTCATGATTCACATTGTAAGTAGTCTTTCTTTAAGCAGATGATCTGCAAAAGTATAGTTTCCAACTTCGGTGGTGTTTCTTCAAGTAAGTACATATTTCCCTGGGAGATTGACATATAAAGAATTTGCTATAGTTTCAAGAAATTTTATATATTCCTCTTTTTTCCAAAGCCGGAGTGCTGTCTTTACCATTGGGCAAAAAGGGTCCAACAGTGTTGTGCACATAAAATGAGTCTTTTACGTTGAAACTTCCTGGCAGATTAAAACTGTGTGCCGGATCGAGACTCGAACTCGGGACCTTTGCCTTTCGCAGGCAAGTGCTGTGCCATCTGAGCTACCCAAGCACGACTCACGCCCCGTCCTCACAGCTTTACTTCTGCCAGTACCTCGTCTCCTACCTTCCAAACTTTGCAGAAGCTCTCCTGCGAACCTTGCAGAACTAGCACTCCTGAAAGAAAGGATATTGCGGAGACATGGCTTAGCCACAGCCTGGGGGATGTTTCCAGAATGAGAGTTTCACTCTGCAGCGGAGTTTGCGCTGATGTGAAACTTGCTGGCAGATTTTACGTTCCTAGATTTAAGCTTTCTGGCTACATCCAATGAGACTTTTCCTAAGTATGTAACTGTGCGTCATTTATTGCATTGTTGACGTTTTGGGTCAAGGACAGGGAAAAGACGAGAGTACACCTTTTTTGTGCCTTTTTCCATTAAGGAGTTCATTAAGATAGGAAAGCAGCCATTGTTTGACGCTATTCTTTTGACCGGATTTAATCCCATTGGGAAGTTGTCTTCATTCATGAGGATGGATATTAGGCGATGTATCATAGTATGAAAGGCATGACTGTGTGTTGAGAGCTGGTCGGTATTACTATATTTGTGGTGGAAGGTCTCCTATAAATCTTGAAATTCCATGGCGAGACTATCAAATTGATTGTATATTCTATCACTGAAACGGAAATGACTTTATGTTTCTGCAGCTAACCTTATGTCATCTGTGACTCCTGATTTACCTACTTGTAGTAATTTTGTGACAATGTTTAGGCACTCCTGAACAGCTATATTAATAAATAAGTCTTCGTTGATCCATTATGGATAAGTTATTAACATCAAAAGAAATCAGCTTTGCTCTTTGTCGGAGTTGCATGCTTTTTAACTCGTTCACTAAGTCAGCTGAATTAAGGATTCCATGACTAGATCTGAAGTTGGTTTTGATCTTGATCAGGCCATTTAAATCTCTGGCTAATTTCTAATATGGAGCCGAGAATGAAAGCACAACAGGACGCATTGTGATATTATCTTCATGGAGTTTACAGAGGCCATAAAGTCTGGGAGCTATAGCATTCATATTGCTGAGGAAGTAGGTATCAGAGTCTGATATTATGCTTTTACACAGTTTGATAACACTACTAATTTCATCATTATAGGATTGTATGGTGTCTTTCTGTATCTGTTGGAGCAAGGTAGCATTTACGTAATCTTCGATTTTGTTAAAATAGTCACATTTGTTCGTTAAGGCAGTGGCATTTCCTTTGTCTGATGGGACTGTTATAACATTATTGTCCATCATTTTGTTCTTGAAGTTGTTTAATACTTGTTTGTAGCTGGTGGAGAACCAGAAACGAGGTTAGATATTTCCAGTTCGTGAGCTATAGGATGTTTAGTGGAGATGTCCCAACGAATGCATGTTCTGTTTTTACTATTTCTAGTTGTTTTCCGTGAACTTTTTGTCGTGGAGCCCATTTGAAATCTTTTCCCAGTACACTGATTTCTTCGTTGGTTCTTTTTATGCCCTCAAGATTAGTTACATGTTCTGCAAACTTTAACTTTTGAACAGATTTACCACTGAATAGTTATTAATTTTAGCCTTCTGTTTTTCGTACAGGGTGTGCACGACATCATCAACTGCCTGTCTCACTTCACTGTCCAATATATCGAACTCAGCTGGGTCTAAAAGAGCCGAAATTCGTACGTGCGTGAATTTCAGGTGTGTACTCACGTGATCACAATGCTGTAGCGCTGTACCAATATTTCATTTCTTCCTTGGTCCATTTTTTTGCGCGACGTCTGCTGCGTTTTTAGAAACAGCAGTCATATATTTTAGTCTTACACACACATATTTCTGAACGACATTCTTCTGGATACACTTACTGTTGAATCAAATATGTTTACCAGCTATTGCTCTTTGTTTTATGAAGCTGTTGTAGATGACGGATAATTGTGCTGTGTTGTCACATTTAATTGCATTGATTGATTTTTCCGTCAAGTCTTGGTAGAATATTTTATTCATTATAAACGAAAGATGCAGTGAAATTTCGTTGCATCAAAGATCTTAAACTAGTGCATGTGCAGAGTATCTCCATTTCGAGAGATGATAAATGTTGATGATAGAATTAGGAATAATACAAGCGGAATTATTTGAGTGTAAATGCGACGTGAGATTACTTAACTAATACAAAATTTTATACATTGACTAATGAACTATAGACAAATTAAAACAGTTGTAAATAAAAGAATACAGGGTGATTCAAAAAGAATACCACAACTTTAAAAATGTGTATTTAATGAAAGAAACATAATATAACCTTCTGTTATAAATCATTACAAAGAGTATTTAAAAAGGTTTTTTTTTCACTCAAAAACAAGTTCAGAGATGTTCAATATGGCCCCCTCCAGACACTCGAGCAATATCAACCCGATACTCCAACTCGTTCCACACTCTCTGTAGCATATCAGGCGTAACAGTTTGGATAGCTACTGTTATTTCTCGTTTCAAATCATCAATGGTGGCTGGGAGAGGTGGCCGAAACACCATATCCTTAACATACCCCCATAAGAAAAAATCGCAGGGGGTAAGATCAGGGCTTCTTGGAGGCCAGTGATGAAGTGCTGTGTCACGGGCTGCCTGGTGGCCAATCCATCGCCTCGGGTAGTTGACGTTCAGGTAGTTACGGACAGATAAGTGCCAATGTGGTGGCTCTCCATCCTGCTGAAATATCAATTGTTGTGCTTCTTGTTCGAGCTGAGGGAACAGCCAATTCTCTAACATCTCCAGATACTGTAGTCCAGTTACAGTAGCACCTTCGAAGAAAAAGGGACCAAAAACTTTATTGGCTGAAATGGCACAGAAAACGTTCACCTTAGGCGAGTCACGTTCATACTGAGTTGTTTCCCGCGGATTCTCAGTGCCCCATATACATACATTGTGACGGTTGACTTTCCCGTTAGCGTGGAAACTTGCTTCATCACTAAACACAATCTTTGAAACGAAAGATTCATCTGTTTCCATTTGAGCAAGGATAAAATCACAGAAATCGATTCTTTTAATCTTATCAGCTGCAGACAGTGCTTGAACCAATTTCAGACGATAAGGTTTCATAACTAACCTTTTTCGTAGGACTCTCCATACAGTTGATTGTGGAATTTGCAGCTCTCTGCTAGCTCTGCGAGTCGATTTTCCTGGGCTGCAAACAAATGCTTGCTGGATGCGTGCTACATTTTCATCACTCGTTCTCGGCCGTCCAGAACTTTTCCCTTTGCACAAACACCCATTCTCTGTAAACTGTTTATACCAACGTTTAATACACCACCTATCAGGAGGTTTAACACCATACTTCGTTCGAAATGCACGCTGAACAACTGTCGTCGATTCACTTCTGCCGTACTCAATAACACAAAAAGCTTTCTGTTGAGCGGTCGCCATCTTAACATCAACTGACGCTGACGCCTAGTCAATAGCGCCTCAAGCGAACAAATGTACAACTAAATGAAACTTTATAGCTCCCTTAATTCGCCGACAGATAGTGCTTAGCTCTGCCTTTTGTCGTTGCAGAGTTTTAAATTCCTAAAGTTGTGGTATTCTTTTTGAATCACCCTGTACAATTGAATGATGAACTTTGGTGACATTTTCCAAAGATGTGGCTGAACAAAATAATGTTGTATTCAATAGATCCTAAATTAAAAACAGATAAGAGATGATAGTGATATTAAGCAGGTGAGTATAGCTGCTGTGATTATATAAGATATTCTTTTTTATTCATCACAACCAGAGGAATTATAGTAAATGAAATAACGAAAATGTGGCATGTTAGTAAGTGGGGTAAGTTACAGTATGACCTGGTTGGGATTATGAGTAGAATCTGTTGTTAGCAGTCGCGAGTATCTAGTCATTCAGTACTAAGCCTGGGTTTGGACATGCCGTTCATCTTCTTTGCTTTATGGATGTGATGTGATACTTCATGTTTCACATTGTAAATATGTTTGGAATATATTACCAAAGTTATTGTTCAATTATGGTCTGTTACTTAAAATTGTTGTAATTTGTCTATAGTTCTTAATTAGTGTGTAACATATTGTATCTTAGTTAAATAATCTTACATGTCATTTGTACTGAAATAATCCTGTTTGACTTATTCTAATTCATCATTAATTTTTTTCATCTCTGGGAATGGAGATGGTTTGTGCATGTGCTAGCTGAGCGTCCTTGATCTAACAAAATTTCACTGCAGTGCATTCGTATTTATCTTTGTACCTGATGATGTAGTAATAGCCGTAAACTGGCTCGTGCAACAGATAATAAAGATTGTAGATTATTACACCAGTGCTGTGTGTGTTTCATTCGTATGTTTTTTTTTCGTCATTGTTAATGTAGGGGATTGGTCAAGGAAACCTTTCTGAGCTGTCTTGATATCAGTTTTCTCCGTGGTATTTTAATGCATGATTGCTATTGGAGTCTGTTTGATGATCACTGTTTGACATTTCATCATTCAGTTCTTTATCATTAGCGGCCAACTGGGTCGGTAGGAACGCACTTTGAAATACCTGCACCGTCATTTCTGTGGCTAGTCCAATTGGCATAATCCCTTGCATAAGCTGCATGTCGATGTATTCTGACAGACGTAGCAAATTGTCACTGATTTTATGAGAAAGACTGTTCGGGAAGGAAGTTTATTTTACAGTACCCACCTTACATGTTGGTAATATTCCTAGAGTCTGTCACCATGCTATAGTACGTCGTCAGTTCCTAAGTATTGTAGACGGAAGTTTTCTTTTCGTTTCGTTGCTTGTGATTCGAAATCTGATTTGTTTCCCGTTTTTCAGGCTGAATTACGTGTCGTAGTTTGCAGTTGTGTATATTAGTGTAAGCAATGGTAGCGCGTTGTTCAGTTTTCACCTTTGTTAGCACATGTGATGATCAACATCTATTTCTCATTGACTCATCCGAGGATAACGATCGCTTTGCACGTACTTTAAATAATACTACGGGCGATATTATGACTATGGGTATATTTTTCTGTCCTTTGTAAATGTATGCTCCTGTACAACCGTGTGGTCTGCCAGTGGGCATTTGCACGTGTTATTCATGAGGTTTTGTGGCTACTTTCTTAATTTAAATCCAAGACTTCCCTGAATTCTCTTCCTCGGGAAGTAATTTTTCAATCCTTCGATCTATAACGTTTATTTGTACACGAAATCAAGGCGTTCACGTGTAATCTATGTCGAATATATTTTCAGTGGGCTGCAGTGAGCAGACAAAACATTTCTAGAAACTGATTTCAGCAGTCACATTATTTTACCGATTTGTATAAAATATTCACTGAGTACGGTAAACGCAAGTCACAGTTACATCTGCATTGCTCGTAACCTTTCTTAAAGAAAAAAAAAAACAGTTAACCGATAGGTCTTGTTAGAATAGTTAGAGAATCTTGATTGGAATTTATCCTGATTTAGCTTAGCTTTGTTGTTCGTTGTGCTATCAGAGTTGGTCCACTACCTCATATTTCACTGAAAGTAGTCAGATCGCATTGTTGTTTATTTATGGGTCACATTTCATTAATAAGGGAATCTTTTAAGGGTATTAAAACTGGAGACATAATATAGTATATAACCACAAGTCTTTTTTTGAGAAACAAGTGATATGTTTTTTCACAATATGTGGGGTGGTCAGAAAGAGTCTGAAAACTTGTAATGGTGTTGCAGGGCAGATGCTGCTGAGAAATAATTGTTAAGGAAAAAAAGGCGATACATTGCGCGGTTACCGACTTTCAGCCGTTGGCAGGGGCTCGATCCATACTACTGTCCCATTCCCAATTTTTGTGTTGCTCTCTTGTTCGGTTTTAGGAAACCGAACGAGGAACACGCTCGGCGACACTGTCTCTTGTGGGCTAAGCTACCTGATTGGTTAACTTCTATGCTAATCAACTGGGAAATTGTGCAACGTATCGAACTTTTTCTTAAAAATTTTCTCTCAGCACAACTCACACAGCAACACCCTTACAGACTGTTTCTGACCACCCTGTATTTGAAATGTCTTAGTAGTAAACAATCAGTAATTAATATTTGTATTAATTGCTTATGACTGGTCAATTTTTCCAGCACAGGATGGAAACTATTAATCACATAAAACATGTTGTGCTAAAGAGAATTTGTATTGAAAGACTTCATAGTTAAATTGGCAATGATAACTTGCGGTCAGCCGTCAGCGAGGTTAATGTATAATAGTTGTTACCATAATAAAGTTGTATCTGATGGAGTAATAACTCTTCTGGTATACTCATTTCCAGTAACGGATATTGGTACCTCAATTTAGAACTGTTTATGAACTCCATAATGGATCCAACAACGATAATAGCTCTCAAGATTTGTTTAAGAGTCGAGATGCTAGTGGGTAAGCGAGAGTATGCTTAATTTAGGTACTGATCTGCACCCTGGAGCCGCTAGGTGCGTGTTAACACACGTTGTTTGAAGACTGGCACTTCAAACATCAACTAATAAAACTTTTTCAGTGCGTTCTGTAGTGACTTACAAGTGCAACTAGGAAATTTTATGTAAATGTACAATTTTACTGTGTCACTTGTGCATATATATCGTGAGATGGATTATTATAACTGTAGCTCGATTTGCGTCATTGCTTACAGTAATCATAATTTTTTATAATTTTTAAACGCGCTTATTTTTCAGTCAGATAGCATATTTAACAAATTTTACAATTTTCGTGCGTCGGTACCAGAATGTTTATGCTAACAGTATTTAACAATGTTAATATCTGTGTTATTATTACTGGTGCTATTGTTATTATTATTGTTCCCGTTATTATTATCATTAAAGTTATGCTCTTTCGTCAGAATATTTAGCTATGTTTGTGAATTTTACCTTTTTCTACTTTTTCCTTTAATGATAGGAGACGGCCTGTTATTAATAAATACAGTTATCAATACAATCTCATTAGTAACAATTTAAATTTTTTCCGTATTTCTTTGCAGCAAAAAGTGTAACATGCCCACTATTTGAAATAGTGTATTTGCTCATACCATTCCAATGTATACTCCGATATCCTTTGCGGTCGTGAATGTTGTTACAAAACTACCAAAGTTGTAAAATTACATTAATGTTTCACATATCCATCTTCATTCATTTTCGTTTAAGCATATTTAAGTGTCCATTTCGATCTCCGGAGACTTTTGAACATTAAGCGTTAACTTTCGTAACCAGAAAATGAGGATAATGTTGATGGTTTCTTACATTGCGAGCAGTACAGCTGTGCCATTAGCGACCATATTATTTAAAAAAATAGTGACGATCATACTAAAATTAATAAAAACAGTCGAAACTCTGCAAGTCAGTTACCTCAACTATAAGGGATTTTAATCCGTCTTTATACGTATTAAAAGAAATGATTACAGATCAGACGGATTAAAACAGCAAGACATATGATAATAGTGGAATTAAATAGAATTTGATATGGAATGATGAATACAACAGAGTACTGGTCACTAATTCGCTTTCTGAGCACAGTTGTCATTACGAATACAAGGTGCTTCAAATTCTTGAACTAAGAAAGAATTGTGCCGTTATTCATCGTTCAACACCGAAAGAAAACAAAGTGAATTCTTAGATTCGCAAGTTTTTTTTTTAAAAAAAGGTATACTTTTTCACGAGGCAATAGCGTGATTAGTTATAAATTTAAGAAATTGGCAAAAATGTGGCTGATGTTTTCAGTGAGTGTAGAGGTGAAGACTATTGAATTCTGTGTACAAAAAGACCCTATAAACACGATCACGAGCACACAAATCACACAGTTTTGTATGAATATTTTTATAAACACTTTCCTGCAGTATTTAAGATTTCTCGAGAAACAGCCTGTGTGTATGTGTGTGTGTGTGTGTGTGTGTGTGTGTGAGTGGACTAACGTTCTTTGAAATTTCGCTTCACTTTCTATAAATTGCTATCATCTTTAAATAAGGAGGTCTCTTGATTGAGACAGGTCACTGATATTTGCTTTCACACTACGTGGGCGGTAAAAGCACTAGAGATAGCCACGTGGAGTATATATCTCTATGGAGTGAACATAGTCTACTGCGCATCAAACCGAGTAAGTCACGTGATTTTGGGACGAAGCTGCTTCTCTTCAATTTGCGGTAATCGCGAAATTTGGATATTACACATATTCGCATTGTTTTATATGCCTTTCTGCACGTTGCAGCTTTAGTAACAGCTGTGGTGCAGTACTGTTGTTGCTACTGATGTAAAGAGAAGTAGGTGAAAGGAGGACCAGTTACTTCTCACATGTGGGTACAACGAATGTATAATTGTAAATATCATATGAATATGAGACAAAATATCTGGAAAGTCTTGTATTGTAGAGATAATTTCTGCGATTTTATGGCCACGTGTTGACGAGACAAGTGCTATATCAATTTGCAAGTGTGTCTAAGTAAACTGCCAGTCGCTGTATACATATCGGTGCTATGTTCAAAAGCGCATAAAATTTATATATGGCAGTCTGGTTTTACTCTAGTTTATGTTGGTTCGCAAACCATTCTATGTATATAAGTATTTCTGCATGAGACAGTTTCCTATAAATTGTCATTGTAACGTAATTAATGAGAGCAGAATCGACAGTATGAACCAGTGCAATGGGAAACCTAGAAAAATTTTGTTGGTTTTCTTTTTGTTAACATCGAGTATAGATTTAAGTGTCAGGACGTCTTTTCTGAAAATATTTGTATGGAGGGTAGCCATGTAAGGATGTGTGAAACACGGACGATCAGTAGTTTAGACAAGAAGAGAATAGAAGCTTTCGAAATGTGGTGCTACAGAAGATGCTGAAGATTAGATGAACAGATCACATTGTACGTTTTGTATTGAATGCCAATGCAATTTCCATATTTTAACGTCAATGTGAAGGTCCGAGGGTTTCATTAAACCTGCAGTTGTGCATCGGAGTCTTATCCTGGACTCCCAAAAAAGGTTCAAAGCACAGACTGTTTGAACCGTTACTCCCCATGGACAGAAGTCGGAAATGTACCTTTTGTATACATTCTCGATGCAGTTTCTGTGTTTCAACGTCAATGTGGACGTATTGATCTTGAATTATTTATTTTTTGTGCGTAGTATAGGGTTTCTCTATCCGGATGAGATGCCGAAAAAACCTTATAGATATCTTACTTGTCCATAAAAAGTAGAAAGGTAAATAAAAAAATTGAAAATAATAATGGAAAACCAGGAGGTGGAAATCGCTTACCGTATTAACTGTAACAATTTCGTAGTTCCAAATGTGTTGTTTCTTCTTGACATTTCGGCGCCGACTACAATCAGTGTCATAGCAACATAAGTAGAATAGACATTCGACAGTATGAATAACTGTAATAGAAAACGTAAAGAAATGTTGTTGGCTGTCATTTCTTATGCCGTTACCGAAAAAAAGTAAATAAAGTGGAATCTGAGCTATGATACACTATCGAAGAAGCACAGTACGATTACCCTTCGTATCTTTTTAAGTCACCTTCAGTTCCTGGTATCAAACTGTTAAGATGTCTGTAAAACCCATTTACAAAGTTTCACAGTACTTCTAAAGGTGATCTACCTGTAGCAGCGAAGTAATACCGCCCAAAATACGCTAGGCGCTATACGGGCTAAAATGCGCCGTCCTATAATCACGTGACCTGAGTGGCGGCAGACGTTGCGGACGGAATCCTCATTCTGTGCATCCGAATTCTCACTCCACAGATATTTACACTCTACTGATAGTCACAAATATGCACTGGAATTCGGTACACTGTTCTAGGGAAGAGGTATCGCTGTTGTGTTGAACTGTGGGAGGAAGCAAGTCACGTGTTTGTGATAGATGGTTCCTCCTCCACAACTGTTCTTCTCGATAACTGTTATCTGCTCAGAATCTTGACCTAAGATAAAGGCTACTGATTAAAACAACTCTGCGACGTAATGTGTTTGTAAGAAACCCAAGAGCACACTATGAGATATGCACATCCCTCAATTTTAATTACATTATTGTAATAAATACTCCAACAGTATGGTTACATTTGATGTTACGTTGCTCATTACTCACTCACTATGAGTGTTATTTGTGTCATCCAGTAGACTATGTTTTACTTACGAAATATTGTATTCTACTGCTATATATTAATCTAAGTTCATGAGCCGATAGAAGCAAGTTGTATGATAAACAGTGAATACTCACAGCAGAAATGTGCTCAGTTGAACCGGTGATGCAGCCAATCAACTGGAAATGTCTTGAATAAACGAGGCGTTGAAGGGTGCTTCTCAGAGTAAACGCTTGGTGCAGACTGACAGCTGATTTCTGACACATCCTTTTTGAAGTAAACCTTGAGCCCCCACCACCTAAAACTGATACTTATCAGAAAGTTACTAGAAGGTGATAATTTACGCGATATTCTGGATGAACTTTGGGTTCTTCTCACTGATGGTGTCTCTCACGTTCAGCTTAAACGACAATGTGAAGATAAAGAACATAATTAGCAACAACGACAAGAAACATTTTCAACCTAAGAAATAATTGTCACATCATAGAACCGTTTTCGGTGTTTAATGTCATCATTAGTGGAACTATTTGAGCCCCATAAAAGGGGAGCCGGTTAGCTTGTCCACGCCTCATCCTCGTAATATGCAGATTACACTTGTCTGTAAGTCTGCACTTAGGGTGAATTTCGTAGTGTACTATCAGATGTCCTTTTACTCAGCAAACCTACTAATACCCGAAAATCGTATAAAGGATTTTCACAAGTAATCTCGTTGTGTAAACCACATTCGTGACTGTGATTTTATAATGCTTTATACATGAAGAAAACATCGTAAACAGTCACTGTTTTGATTCATCTGTTTACTGCAATGCATGCGGTAAAAGAATCTCCGTCTTTAGGTTTATACAAAAGTTGCAGTACGCGTTTAGTACCTTCAGGTACGTTGGTATGTCACATCTTCGAAAAACAGATATTATAATACCTCTCTCAGAAGTCGAGGTCTATACACATGGAAAATTACAAATACACTAGAGGTAATTGGAAAAAAAATTGAAACAAAAACTGTCGAACGTTTTGTGAAACGATTTGTCCAAAAGTAAGAAATAGAATGTAATGCTCGAAAACATGTGTAACAATAGAATCTCAACAGGCAAATACCTCTGGTTAGCTGAAGCTTCCTGGTGGTAGATTAAAACTTTGTGCCGGACCGAGACTCGAACTCACGAACTTCGCCCTTCGCGGGGAAGTGCTCTGCCAACTGTTTTTTCATCGGATCACAAAAAAACTGAGTCTTGGTGCGGAGGACAACCAACTGAGGTATTCAAACACGACTCACGATCAGTCCCCACAGGTGTACTTCCACCAGTACGTCATCCCCTTTCAATGGGCACCTCATTTGCTGTACATGATTTCGAACATCATTCGAAGGGGCGTGATATGTTTCTCTAATTTATTTTATTTCTTGCTTTTAGATAAATCACTTCACGAAATATTTGACATGATTTTTAATTTTATTATTTTCAAGTTTTGTTGTTAATTGCCCTGATTACTTCGAAGAAATTAAATCTATTTTGCAAACGTAAACCTCACGCTGATCAATTTGATACCTCGTTTGTCCATTTCCCACTCTTCGTTTTGCTATGAAAATTCGGGCAAAACTTTTTCCCTCAAGTCATTAAGTTTTTCTTAGTTACCCATATTGCTTTCAGCAAATTACATTTGTCTTTGCAAAACTGGACCTCAAGCTGGTCATTTTGATACCTCTTTGTTTGACTGTGGACATTCGGGCAAAAAACTATGTGTAATTTCTGAGGAGTCTTGCTTCCACTCCGCACAAACATTTGTTGACTTTTAAATATCAAAAATGGCTCTGAGCACTATGGGACTTAACATCTATGGTCATCAGTCCCCTAGAACTTAGAACTACTTAAACCTAACTAACCTAAGGACATCACACACATCCATGCCCGAGGCAGGATTCGAACCTGCGACCGGAGCGGTCACGCGGTTCCAAACTGAAGCGCCCAGAACCGCACGGCCACACCGGCCGTCTTTAAATATCACACCAACGTAAATTTTTATGTGTAAAGTACACTCATGTACAGAAACGACAGAACACCTTGAAGGATTAGAGATATGACGTTCATATTCATGGCAAAGTTACATTAGTATGTTCTGCAGAAATGATTAGCATTTCAGTCTCGCTTCAGCATGTATCCTGTTGCCTAGTAGGCACAGGGCCCGCCATGGGCCCTGATAACTTGTTCCATGCATGATGGCAGCGACGCGTATAAGGTGAGAATGGCGTCCTCTTGTGTAGCCATCCATGCTGGATTCACCTGGTTCCAAAGTCATCTCTGGTCGTTGGCATTGGGTCACAGCAGTAATCGTTTCACCATATCCCACATATTTTCAATTGGCGACAAGTCTGGTAATCAGGTTTGCCAGGGCAAAAGGCTGACATCCTGCGATACCAAGAAGGCACGTGTTCGTGAGGCACCATAAGCTCGCACATTGTTCTGCTGAAAAATGGAGTCTGGGATGTAGTGCAGAGAGGGCATGTCTACGGGTCACAGAATGCCATTCACGTAGGTGACAATGGTCACAGTGCCCTGAGGCTTTGAGTTGAGGCTCTATGTCGTATGTGAATGCAGTCACTGTGATGCTGCTCCCATGTCTGCAGCCATCATTTTCAGACAAACAGGACCTGAATTTGTCCGAAAACACTGTCTGACTCGTTTCCTGTCACCAGTGACGTCGTTCAATACACCATTGCCGTCTAACATGTTTCTGTGCATTCGTCAAAGGTAGGCGGAGAAACGGTCGATGCGCACGTAATCCATACCGTAATAAACGGCGACTGACTGTCACCCCTAATAGTGCACGATGTGTTACATTGTTCCACAGTTACGCCAGAGCCGAGGAGGATGCAGATCTGTCCTGAAATGACATTCGGGTAACGTGCCGACCTTCTCGGGGTGGTGGTCCGGGTGGTGCGACCTGACCCATCTCGTTGCGGTCTACGACCTTCCGTGAACCGTTCTACACACGCCCGTTGCACTAACGAAACAATTCCGTCCACGTGAGGAGCAATTCCCGGATGGAAGCATTACATTTCCTCATGCCAATAAACCTATGATTTTCAAATGGCCGCCATTTTGTTTCCTACGGTCCAAATAACTTAAGCGAGGTACAACTCCTAAAGAATCATTTATACTTCTCACCGTCAACAGTTTTGATTTCAGACGAGCCGGCTGACCTGTGACATACCGCGCGTGGAGGTCTACATCTCAAACTCACTGATCTGACGGAATGGTTCGCCCATAAGTCTGCGAGGCATCCTCCGCGTCTGCTCAAGCCACACTGAACCACGACCTTCGATTTATAGCGACAACGAGGGCCACAGGCACATTTTACTGGTAGGTGTTGTTGCGTCGCGCTGTCAATGTTGACCTTGTCCCCAGAACATGTTATTGTATATTTCCTGTGAATATGAACGTCCTATCTCTAGACGTTCAAGGTGTTCTGTTTTTTTCTGAACGTCAGTGCAGCTAGGCCGTGAAGAGATGTGCTTTTTGACACTTCATTTATGTAGCTAGTAGCAGCTGGTTGTGAAATATTTCAGTTGTCCCTCATATCACAAGTTAAGTATGTCTCAAATATCCTGAGTACTTTCAAGCAACTGAACACGTTTTCTTTCTTTTTTTTTCACCCAGGTCACTTTGATATCTCATTTGTCCATTTCCTACTCTTCGTTTGGATGCAAAACTCAGACAAAAATCCATTACGTACTTTCCAGGAAATCTTGTTTTCACTCCGCTCCAATGTTTGACCAAATGGACTCCCAAAGACATGACGCAGTCTAAGCTCATTTGGATGACTTATTGGCAGACTGCAGTAAAGATATCATCTAAAGTGCGGTAATGCGAATAGAGGAGGAACCAGCATGAAAACGTCGAGAAGATAACAATCGCATATATCTTCGATAAACTCCCGCACTGTGGTTTAATGAACAAAATGTCGAGTATCTGGCCAGCTGCATATAGAACTCAACGCTTTGTTGTTAACCAGAACTAATCGGCGCGTGTAAACAGGGCTAGTTCGAGAAGGGGTTTTCCCACACATCGTTGTTTGGCAAAACCCCCGCACCACCGACATAATGGTGGGCTCCCTTTTACTCCCTGCTACATACATTAGTTGCCGCTCCTTGAGTTTTTATATGATCTTCCAAAATAAATATACATTTAGGGAGTATGGAAATAGCTTCCTTTCACTACTAATTGTGGTATACCCAGTGTACAAATTCTGCGCGTGGGTTTGATTCTTAAATCGGCCCAGATACAAAAGCGATTTCGGGACTCTCCCTAGGGTGTAATACAGCGCGTTTACTGTTAAGTATATACGTAAATTATGTACTGGATAAAGTCGAAGACTTCATGAGGACATTCTCAGACGATTCTGTTGTCTATGAGATGATTACAGTGCCTGAGGATTGAGGCTGAATGCAGGAATACCTGAAGAGGATCGACAGCTGGTGCAAGGACTGGTAGTTTAGCCCGAAAGTAATTAAGGGGAAGTTTACTATCTTTCGCCCGAAAAAGCATGTTCTTTGAGAATTTGTTTCTCGGGATATGTTATAGATATCAATGTCAAATGTAGTCAAAATGTTTATTGATATTTTCTCTACAAACTGGAATTTTTTCGACTGGAAATATCGAAGAGCAAAGGCGGAAGTGCCGTCGGAACGAAACAAAATTTCGATGTAGACCTCCACGCGCGGTATGTCGCAGGTCAGCCGGCTCGTCTGAAATCAAAACTGTGTTGACGGTGAGAAGTATAAAAGATTATTTAGGAGTTGTACCTCGCTTAAGTTATTTGGACTGTAGGAAACAAAATGGCGGCCATTTGAAAACAATAGGTTTTTTTCATCGATTTTTCAAATTCGTCGGCCAAGTAAAAATACTTATAGTTGATGGATCGGAATAAAAGTGGTACAACTCCTAGACAATTTAGTTAGCTTCGTCGGAAACAAAGAATCATGCCAATCGGTTCAGTAGATTTGAAGTTACCATACCGCGCGATAAAAAAAAGTCATTTCGAGAACAATGAAGTATGAAGTTTTAAATACATATAAAAGCAATATTACGCAACGTACGCTCAATCTGCTATTCCGGGTCCATAAACTAGTCCTTCCTCTTCCTCATAGAGGGCGCTCTGCTCGACCTGGGCCATCCTGCGCTGCTCCAGAACCGCTCGTAGGGCCGGTAACAAGCGGTTTTCGGCCACTTGAATCCGGTGATCGTCCGAATGCTTGACGAACTGCGTCGAATAGAGTCCCAGGGTGACGTCCATCGTTGTCATGGTCTTCAGAATTGGTTAGGTTAGGTTAGGTTAGGTTAGGTTAGGTTCCTAACCTAACCTAACCTAACCTAACCTAACCTAACCTAACCTAACCTAACCCTTCGTTGAAGCTGCTCATTGCCAGGAAAGTCACAATCTCCACAGTCTTCACACCAGGTTCAAAAAATGGCTCTGAGCACTATGGGACTCAACTGCTGTGGTCATCAGTCCCCTAGAACTTAGAACTACTTAAACCTAACTAACCTAAGGACATCACACACATCCATGCCCGAGGCAGGATTCGAACCTGCGACCGTAGCAGTCGCACGGTTCCGGACTGCGCGCCTAGAACCGCGAGACCACCGCGGCCGGCTCTTCACACCAGGATTCAAATGCTTGTGGGCTAACTTTCAAACACACGCGTTCTAACTTTCATTTGAATCTTGTGTGTTTCCTTCCCAGCATCGGTACAATAACTCGTCCTCCGAAAGAAAAAAACTGGTGCGTGAAAAAGGCCGATTTCAGGCAGGTGCATTTTTTGTTCAACCGCTAATAACAAACATTTCCGTTCCGTATTCGGAAAAACCGTTTCAGGGGTGGATTTTTCGTGGTTGTCCTATATCAATTAAAGCAAATGGCTGGATGCTCTTCTTTTTAGAAAGGTCGAAACGGAATGTGCCGAGTCAGCTTGTGTTCCGTCTTCCATGGCCTTGTTATAGGTGGGAAGTTAAACACCAGTCTTATTGCCGATACCTTGAAACATTATAGGCTCTGAGTGTAGCCAACAGTACTGGATTCTGATAATTAGGGATAATGTTCAGTTTTATAATAGTGGTTATTGGCATACTGTCGTCTTCAGTCCAGTCAGATGTATTCAAAACATTACTATACTTTATAATTGCTACATTTATTCTTCTTTTCGTACGTTATATTTAGCATCATACTTTGAGTGTGATGCTAAATATATCTCTAAATATAACTCTACCATCTGGTGAACAAGATGTATGAGACAGGTGAAATACCCTCAGACTTCAAGAAGAATATAATAATTCCAATCCCAAAGAAAGCAGCCGTTGACAGATGTGAAAATTACCGAACTATCAGTTTAATAAGTCACAGCTGCAAAATACTAAGGCGAATTCTTTACAGACCAATGGAACAACTGGTAGAAGCCGACGTCGGCGAAGATCAGTTTGGATTCCGCAGAAATGTTGGAACACGTGAGGCAATACTGACCCTACGACTTATCTTAGAAAATAGATTAAGGAAAGACAAACCTACATTTCTAGCATTTGTAGACTTATAGAAAGCTTTTAACAATGTTGACTGGAATACTCTTTTTCAAATTCTAAAGGTGGCAGGGGTAAAATACAGGGAGAGAAAGGCTATTTACAATTTGTACAGAAACCAGATGGCAGTTATGAGAGTCGAGGGACATCAAAGGGAAGCAGCAGTTGAGAAGGGAGTAAGACACGGTTGTAACCAATCCCCGATGTTATTCAATCTGCATATTGCGGAAGCAGTAAAGGAAACAAAAGAAAAATTCGGAGTAGGAATTAAAATCCATGGAGAAGAAATTAAAACTTTGAGGTTCGCCGATGACATTGTAATTCTGTCAGAGACAGCAAAGGACTTGGAAGAGCAGTTGAACGGAATGGACAGTGTCTTGAAAGGAGGATATAAGATGAACATCAACAAAAGCAAAACGAGGATAATGGAATGTAGTCGAACTAAGTCCGGTGATGCTGAGGGAATTAGATTAGGAAATGAGACACGTAAAGTAGTAAAGGAGTTTTGCTATTTGGGGACCAAAATAACTGATGATGGTCGAAGTAGAGAGGATATAAAATGTAGACTGGCAATGGCAAGGAAAGCGTTTCTGAAGAAGAGATATTTGTTAACATCGAGTATAGATTTAAGTGTCAGGAAGTCGTTTCTGAAAGTATTTGTATGGAGTGTAGCCATGTACGTAAGTGAAACATGGACGATAAATAGTTTAGACAAGAAGAGAATAGATGCTTTCGAAATGTGGTGCTACAGAAGAATGCTTAAGATTACATGGGTATATCACATAACTAATGAGGAGGTATTGAATAGAATTGGGGAGAAGAGGAGTTTGTAGCACAACTTGACAAGAAGAAGGGACCGATTGGTAGGACATGTTCTGAGGCATCAAGGGATCACAAATTTAGCATTGGAGGGCAGCGTGGAGGGTAAAAATCGTAGAGGGAGACCAAGAGATGAATACACTAAGCAGATTGAGAAGGATGTATGTTGCAGTAAGTACTGGGAGATGAAGAAGTTTGCACAGGATAGAGTAGCATGGAGAGCTGCATCAAACCAGTCTCAGGACTGAAGACAACAACAACTTTGTGTGTGTGTGTGTGTGTGTGTGTGTGTGTGTGAGAGAGAGAGAGAGAGAGAGAGAGAGAGAGAGAGAGAGAGGGAGAGAGTATGTACAAGGGTTGGACGAAAATATGGAACCACCAAAAACAACGCATTTCGTCGCGCACCCGTCTCGACAAGTAGACCACAAATGCTCACTAACATTGAGATCTGGTGACTGTGGTGTCCAGGGACGATGCGACAGTTCATCCTCTTTGTCACGAAACCAGTCCTGGACGGTGCAAGCTGCGTGAGCAGGGGCACTGCAGCTTCACTATAGGGAGCAGACATTGTACCATGGGATGTTCACATATTCTTGACAGTAAAGCGACATACAGAGTAGCCATAGGGTCTATGGAATACCACGATACTGCTGCCCAAATCTGCAACAAAGACCCGCCACGTTTCTCACTCTTCGGACGTAACCTCGGTCGGAAGAGGGAAACAGTGTGAAACGAGGCTCGTATGTCCAAATGACTTTCTTCCATTGCTCCAAAATCCAGGTTTTATGCGTTCGGCACCAGGTTTTTCAGTTACGGGCATTTGCATCGCTAATATGCGGTTTTGGAATTCCGGGTCGCCCTTGCAGTTCTCTGCTAATGGAGCTTCCTTCGTGTTGTTTTGGTGCCGACAGCGTTCACGAGTCCGGCATTCAGTTCTTCAGTCACTTTTGCAGCTAGGTGCTTTTACTTTCCGTCACCATCTTTTCAATGAGCGCCCGTAACGATCACTCAACGGACATTGTCGGCGTTGTGACCTGGCGAATGATGTCTTTCCGCTGTCCCTGTATCCGGCCCCGGTGCCCCTCGTAACACCAGAAACTACAGTTACGTTTGTTACGGAAGCACCCACTATACAAGCGCCAACATTAATATTTGCTCACGTTCGAACTCTCTTAGCTTCGACATAATGCACTCAAAACTATGCAACGTATTGAGCATATTGCATAGGTGCCGTTGTGGTCAAATGGAGCAGCGCTACCTGCAGACTTCAAGCGTTTCTCATGGTGTACCCACATTTTTGTTGAATTACTGTATTTCCCCTTACACATCGCATCAAAAGAACAGTGACTTCATTCTAAAACGATTTACCTATGGAGCTTCTAGTACCTTCCGCCGCGGAAGTCGAACACGCGGCAGAACAAATGGACGTGATAAGCCCATAGAGGGCTCCGCGTCTGCGGCGGCTATTCCGCGCAGCGGCTCTCGCGCAACGAGGGCGCCACCGCTAAGCCACGTGCAGACAACGGCCAATAGGCGCTCCCTCCGGTTTCGTATACAGGGACCCGCTCTGCCCTCGTCCAGTCCCCCCTCCCCCTTTTCGTTTTTTCCTCTCCTCCCTCCTTGCTTTTCCCCCTACTCCTGGTCCCCCCCCCCCCATCTGCCTTGGATCGGGAGTGCCATCTTTGTGCCGCCTTTTTCGTGCGGTGTTTTACAGTGTGTTTTTCCAGTGAGTGCTCCGTGTTGTGTCTTTTGGGAAGTGTTGCGAACAGCCATCATACTGTCGCTGGGTGTGTATTTTTATCTCTTGCGAACAGAAACCAGACTGTCGCCATGTTTTTTTTAATTGTGTGTCTACTATGTTACTTGTCTGATTCCTGTGTATTTTATCAACATTGCCAACCCCTTTTTCTTTCTGTTTTAACTTTCCGCATTTTTACGCCATTTTACACTTTAAATCACCATTTTATCGCCTGTTTTTCCTTGTTTCTTTCTTCTTCCTTTTTTAAACAAACGTCTGTAGGCTGTAGAGCAGCGTAGTAAGCTGCTGCCAGCCCGCCCCCTTCGCGGGGGAACTGAAAAAAAAAACCCTCGTCCAGCCAGTTTGGTACTCGCTCTGGATTTCGTTTCTATCTCGGCGGTACTGCGTTCTGGTCTTTGGTCGTTGTTGACATTTGCCTGGCTCTGGTTCCGAGTGGATTTACGTTTGGTGTTTGGTGTTGTGGTTTCCACAAGCCACCGTTGTTTATCTCTTCCTTGTTGTGTCGCTCATAGTCGGTCGTGGGCGGTTGTTGTCAGCTGTCGTTGGTCTGTCGTCCGACTCGTCCTGTGTTTACCCGGTGGTGCGTGCTCCACCGCCGGCGGCTCCGATCCGCAGCCCAAGGCGTTCCCGCTGTTGGTTGTGGTTACAACAGAGCTCTCCTCGGAAATCCGATGTTATCGGTAACTGTGTGCCGATGGCATCGACAAGGTCATGTGCATGCCACGCTATGGGCCACGTGTTTATCGCTGACTGCTCGCACAGGACAGCGTAGTTGCATCACACGTGCCATCAAATACAGCGGAATGTAGATCTATGGCGGGCTTTGTTCTTTAGAGATGTCACGGCTTCGCTTGCGACGTGACAGCAGACGAGGTATGCCTGGGAGAGATGTGGAACTCCTTAACATACAAAAAAAAGGCTGCATCTGTGTTAGTTTGACAAATCTTGATGGAGATGCAACGATTTCCATTACTAAGGACCCTGAAATGTTGCCATGAAAATGTGCAGAGACAAAATCCTTGATGGTTACGTACGACCCTACGGTAGTTTAACTGTTGAGGATTTCATGCTTTGGGATGTCAACAATCTCACAAGCTTCGTCTCATGGTCGCGAATGTTCAACAGTAATCTATGCTGCTCAAAAAAAAAAAAAAAAAAAAAAAAAAAAAAAAATGGCTCTGAGCACTATGGGACTTAACATCTATGGTTATCAGTCCCCTAGAACTTAGAACTACTTAAACCTAACTAACCTAAGGACATCACACACATCCATGGCCGAGGCAGGATTCGAACCTGCGACCGTAGCAGTCGCGCGGTTCCGGACTGAGCGCCTAGAACCGCTAGACCACCGCGGCCGGCGCTGCTCAAAAACCTTTTGCTCCCAATACATATCCGTGTACACATGTGGACTTATGATTCAAGACAAGCAGAGAGTGAAACAATAAACCTTACGAAACGGAAAAAAGTATTTTTTGTTATTTAATAAAAACAAAACAGTAAATGAAATTAAGGCCGTCAGTTCGAAAGTACAACACCTTTGCACATCCGTGAAATAAAAGTCCGCTGCTGGATAACATTCAATACTGTGTTACTGTTCTCTGTACGTGGAAACATGCTTAGATCCTCCTTCGTATGGGGGTCAACGTACTGATTCTCAAGACTGTCTCCTTCTTAGACAGTTGTCCTCCTGGAATAATCCGCTGTGTGAAGAGCGATACACTGGTAGTTTCAACTGGACCCCCTCAGCCCACTCCATTCGTTTGATTCATGCATCCTGAGGCAAGGTATTCACGAGGTGATAGTAGTGAGCTTGTGCATCCTCATCTTGTGGAACCCTTCGCCGAGATGTTGACTATATGGCTGGACAGTAGGCTGGAGGATCGTTTCCCAATACAGCGCAGATCGCAAATCGTTCTCCATAGCGATGAGAAACGTGCAACTTCCGTAGATGATCCCAGCCCAAAACTGGACTTCGCCATCTCCGTACTAAAGCTCTATGATTGAATGCTTAACGGGTATTGGCATCTGGCTGCCATACTTTTTTTATTCAGACAAATCTTGCTATCGTAGGTGAAGTGAAGTCACCAGACTCCACTCCAGATACAACCTTCCTCATGTTCATGAGGCGTCACTGTTTTGGTGATTTCGTATTGTTCGTAATGGACTCTAGATACCGAATTGACTGCATACTGTTGGGTCGACATAGACCAACCAGTTTCCTCCAGCAAAGCAACGTGACGTCCTGTCGTATTCTTATGAGATTGACATAATGTTATTAGCTGCGCGAGGCCAGAAGGACTGATTGAATTTCTTATTGTCACTGAGTTATTTAAACGACAATTAAGGACTGCGGGACGCATAGGTGTGAAGCGATAGGTATGTCTGAGACATGAACTTCATTTATTACGAATTATTTTCTCATTTAAAGTTTATAGCCGGAGGGTCCTGAAAAGTGCAGTCTGAGTCCTCGTTTTGTGACAATTTTTTTTGTCTAGATCTTTGAGATTACCCGGCTACCCAGCACAAAACCTTCACAACTACTGAAGGAATCCTAACTTCTGATCTAGGTTACACAAAAAAATTTTGAAGTAGCATTTTTCCATCTATGCAATAGATTGGCACAGAGCCCTCGATATTTATTTTGAGGGAAACAAACTATTGTGCGTATCAAGAGGAGCGTTGGATCTGAAAAGTTCTTATTTTTCTTTATTGTTCATTAATTAAAACTTCCGGGCTGAATTGCCGTGGTCCATATATAAAACTGCTTCTACTTCCTGACGTTTCGTTGCCTACTGCGGGCAACATCATCTGAGGTGAGTCGGCCATGAAACCTTACATGTTTATTTATTGTTGTTAGCAACATTGATTTTGCATTAATAGTGATCATTGAAGTGTGCTTTTGTGTTCAAGGTAAGTGTTTGTGGAGTTTAGAAATGAAAGGATGCAGTGCGGAAGAGCTAGTGTTGATTGTGAAAATTAATCACAAGAATGATGAAAGTTCCGCGGAAACTCCGTATTATTCTTGGGCACGACAATGCACCAAATAAATCCACTGTTCGTGGATTGATCAAGAAATTTAAAAAATAAAAAAAAGTTTCAAAATTAGACATAAAAAATCCTTGACACCCTCAAAGCGGCAGGAATGAGGCAAATGTTCTTGCCCTGCATGTTGTTACCGTGAGTCCGGGAAATCATGTTGCCGTCTTGCTCAAGAAATTCGTATGTGACCAGCAGCACGCACAGAATCTTAACAAAAGATTTGCACTTACACCCGTACAGAGTTCAGTTAACAGAGGAAAAAGACGACAATTTCTGCAATGGATCTGGAAAAGGAACGAGAGAGTCATGATTTCACGAAACACATAATTTCCTCAGGTGAAGCTCACTTCTATTTAAACGGCTTTGTGAACGAGCATAATTGCCGAATATGGGGATCGGAGAACCCAAGAGTAATGATATATGTGCCTTTTCTCAGAAACAGTTCAAAAATTTCTATTAAATTTTCTGTTTAATCTGTTTGAATAGAGTTAGCTAATCTCATGAAGTTTTTTGAATAAATCGAGTGAGAGAATTTTACTAAGTTTTTGATAAGTGTAATGTAAAGTTCAGGCACAAGTCCAAGCACTTTGCCCCATATCTCAGCTTACATTCAGAATTTGAATATTTCTTTTGAGACAGCATCAGTTGGGTCCATAGAAACAAGTGCACAAAATTTAATACTTCTAGTCTTCATAGATTCAGACAAAAAGGTACATAACTTTAAAAAAAACATAATTTTCTGGAAGTGCAATTTAAACTTCAACCCAACGTTGTTTATTATGTCACTTTTTCAGAAGGCCTGCTATATGTACTCAGGGTCCTCTTTCACTTCAAGACATCTCTTCTGGTTCCTTGTTTTGTGTCTTCTTTCCTTTACCAGGTCTTCAACTGACTTTTCAGCTGCAGAGAGACGCTGTAAATCTATTTTTCCCAAGACGCCTTGAGTTAAATTTTCTATCTTAAGGCTCATTCTCTCAGGTACCTTTATTCTCCCTACTTTCCCATCAGTAAATACAAGAAGTGCTTCATAAGTTGCAACTCTGACAACTATAGAAGATGAAAATGCGGTTTTAGACCATCTTTTCCACATTAATGAATTTAGAGACTCAGAGATACGAAACACAGAAACAGATGATCTATAAAACCAAAGAGTTTATATCACAGTCTTCTAGATGTATACTGTGAAAGTTTGCTTGAAAGTAATCTACGGAATCGTTGTCCACCGAGCTAGTATTGAAGTGTTGCTCTAAAAAATGGTCATGGCAGAAAGATTACATCACACGTTTAACTATTTTTCAGGCATTTCGGATGCGATTTCATCATTGAAACTTCATAACTTATTGTCCACGTGATCTACTAATAAATAAAAAATAAATTTAAAATTGACATTTTCTGTCAATTTCATGAACGTTCTCCGTTAAAAAAAAATGCTTACAAGATGAGAATTGGTGACCAACCCTT
The DNA here is from genome assembly GCF_023898315.1 of Schistocerca nitens. Classification (NCBI taxonomy): domain Eukaryota; kingdom Metazoa; phylum Arthropoda; class Insecta; order Orthoptera; family Acrididae; genus Schistocerca; species Schistocerca nitens. Next base: position 296,668,443 of record NC_064618.1, on the reverse strand, counting down.
ATTATTCTTATAGACGTTTCTTGAACACTAAAGACTTTCTTTCTTAAAAATGAAATATCTAAGAATATCCCTCCATGTGACATTATTCAACGAAAGTACGCAAAATATGTCAACTTACTGATTTGTCTCCGCCCAAAATTTGCAGTTATTCAAAGTGCATATGTGACTGAACTGAGTTGTCTTAAGAACTACAAAATGTATTTTTTTCCGAGTTTAAATTCTCGTTGATATGGACACCGAAACTTTTTGAAGTTTTCTAGCTTAGTTATTATTTCCTCACCATGTGTTACACTAATTACTGCTATAATATCTCTAGATGTGCAGAAATCAATATGTCGTGTGTGCTTTTTTTAAGGAAGTGAGATCATTTCCAGAAAACCACTCAATAATACCTTTAAGAACATTATTTACCATTCCTTCTGTTGCTGTATGTAAGGGTGAATTGATTACAATCCTATTGTCTTGTGTAAAAAAAACTGCTTGAATATTATATGGAATGTAGCGTAAATACATGAGAAACAACAGTGAACCTGAGACAGAGCATTGAAGAGCCCCTTAAGTGATTTCTTCTCAGTCAGAAAAATCTCCACTGTATGTATTTCTTCAATTACAATTAAGTACAATTTTCTGCATTTTTTGGTTAGAAATAACTTTATCCATTGGTTGGCTATATCATTTGGTGGGTGAATGCATGAATGACATTCTAAGTCGAGCAACTCTTCTGAAGTTAAAAATGTGATTTACTAAGGTTACTATTGTTGCTTAGCTGATGTACTGCTCTAGAACGCATCATCATCTAAAAGATTTTAAAAAATGTCCGCAGTAAAATGGGTCGATGGTTATCGACATCTCTCCTGTCACTCAACCCTCTCATAAAAGGGTTTGTTGTTTTTGTTGTGGTCTTCAGTCCTGACACTGGTTTGATGGACCTCTCCATGCTACTCTATCCTGTGCAAGCTTCTTCATCTCCCAGTACTTACTGCAACATACATCCTTCTCAATCTGCTTAGTGTATTCGTCTCTTGGTCTCCCTCTACGATTTTTACCCTCCACGCTGCCCTCCAATGCTAAATTTGTGATCCCTTGATGCCTCAGAACATGTCCTACCAACCGGTTCCCTCTTCTTGTCAAGTTGTGCCACAAACTCCTCTTCTCCCCAATTCTATTCAATACCTCCTCATTAGTTATGTGATCTACCCATCTAATCTTCAGCATTCTTCTGTAGCACCACATTTCAAAGGCTTCTATTCTCTTCTTGTCCACACTATTTATCGTCCATGTTTCACTTCTATACATGGCTACACTCCATACAAATACTTTCAGAAACGACTTCCTGACACTTAAATGTATACTCGATGTTAACAGATCTCTCTTCATCAGAGACGCTTTCCTTGCCATTGCTAGTCTACATTTTATATCCTCTCTACTTCGACCATCATCAGTTATTTTGGTCCCCAAATAGCAAAACTCCATTACTACTTTACGTGTCTCATTTCCTAATCTAATTCCCTCAGCATCACCCGACTTAATTCGACTACATTCCATTATCCTCGTTTTGCTTTTGTTGATGTTCATTTTATATCCTCCTTTAAAAACACGATCCATTCCGTTCAACTGCTCTTCCAAGTCCTTTGCTGTCTCTGACAGAATTATAATGTCATCGGCGAACCTTGAAGTTTTTATTTCTTCTCCATGGATTTTAACACCTATTCCGAATTTTTCTTTTGTTTCTTTCACTGCTTGCTCAATATACAGATTGAACAACATCGGGGAGAGGCTACAACCCTGTCTCACTCCCTTCCCAACCACTGCTTCCCTTTCATGCCCCTCGACTCTTACAACTGCCGTTTGGTTTCTGTACAAATTGTAAATAGCCTTTCGCTCCCTGTATTTTACCTCTGCCACCTTCAGAATTTGAAAGAGAGTATTCCAGTCAACATTGTCAAAAGCTTTCTCTAAGTCTACAAATGCTAGAAACGTAGGTTTGTCTTTCCTTAATCTAGCTTCTAAGATAAGTCGTAGGGTCAGTATTGCCTCACGTGTTCCAACATTTCTGCGGAATCCAAACTGATCTTCCCCGAGGTCGGCTTCTACCAGCTTTTCCATTCGTCTGTAAAGAATTCGCGTTAGTATTTTGCATTCGTCACTTATTAAACTGATAGTTCGGTAATTTTCACATCTGTCAACGGCTGCTTTCTTTGGGATTGGAATTATTATATTCTTCTTGAAGTCTGAGGGTATTTCGCCTGTCTCATATCTCTTGCTCACCAGATGGTAGAGTTTTGTCAGGACTGGCTCTCCCAAGGCTGTCAGGAGTTCTAATGGAATGTTGTCTACTCCCGGGGCCTTGTTTCGACTTAGGTCTTTCATTGCTCTGACAAACTCTTCAAGCAGTATCATATCTCCCATTTCATCTTTATCTACATCCTCTTCCATTTCCATAATATTGTCCTCAATTACATCGCCCTTGTATAGACCCTCTATATACTCCTTCCACCTTTCTGCTTTCCCTTCTTTGCTTAGAACTGGATTTCCATCTGAGCTCTTGATATTCATACAAGTGGTTCTCTTTTCTCCAAAGGTCTCTTTAATTTTCCTGTAGGCAGTATCTATCTTACCCCTGGTGAGACAAGCCTCTACATCCTTACATTTGTCCTCTAGCCGTGCCTGCTTAGCCATTTTGCTCTTCCTGTCAATCTCATTTTTGAGACGTTTGTATTCCTTTTTGCCTGCTTCATTTACTGCATTTTTATATTTTCTCCTTTCATCAATTAAATTCAATACTTCTTCTGTTACCCAAGGATTTCTAGCAGCCCTCGTCTTTTTACCTACTTTATCCTCTGCTGCCTTCACTACTTCATCCCTCAAAGCTACCCATTCTTCTTCTACTGTATTTCTTTCCCCAATTCTTGTCAATTGTTCCTTTATGCTCTTCCTGAAACTCTCTACAACCTCTGGTTCCTTCAGTTTATCCAGGTCCCATCTCCTCAAATTCCCACCTTTTTGTAGTTTCTTCAGTTTTAATCTACAGTTCATAACCAATAGATTGTGGTCAGAGTCCACATCTGCCCCTGGAAATGTCTTACAATTTAAAACCTGGTTCCTAAATCTCTGTCTTACCATTATATAACCTATCTGAAACCTGTCAGTATCTCCAGGCTTCTTCCATGTATACAACCTTCTTTAATGATTCTTGAACCAAGTGTTAGCTATGATTAAGTTATGCTCTGTGCAAAATTCTACCAGGCGGCTTCCTCTTTCATTTCTTCCCCCCAATCCATATTCACCTACTACGTTTCCTTCTCTCCCTTTTCCTACTACCGAATTCCAGTCACCCATGAATATTAAATTTTCGTCTCCCTTCACTATCTGAATAATTTCTTTTATTTCATCATACATTTCTTCAATTTCTTCGTCATCTGCAGAGCTAGTTGGCATATAAACTTGTTCTACTGTAGTACGCGTGGGCTTCGTGTCTATCTTGGCCACAATAATGCGTTCACTATGCTGTTTGTAGTAGCTTATCCGCACTGCTATTTTTTTATTCATTATTAAACCTACTCCTGCATTACCCCTATTTGATTTTGTATTTATAACCCTGTATTCGCCTGACCAAAAGTCTTGTTCATCCTGCCACCGAACTTCAGTAATTTCCACTATTTCTAACTTTAACCAATCCATTTCCCTTTTTAAATTTTCTAACCTACGTGCTCGATTAAGGGATCTGACATTCCACGCTCCTATCCGTAGAACGCCAGTTTTCTTTCTCCTGATAACGACGTCCTTTGGAGTAGTCCCCGCCCAGAGATCCGAATGGGGGACTATTTTACCTCCGGAATATTTTACCCAAGAGGACGCCATCATCATTTAATCATACAGTAAATATGCATGCCCTCGGGAAAAATTACGGCCGTAGTTTCCCCTTGCTTTCAGCCGTTCGCAGTACCAGCACAGCAAGGCCGTTTTGGTTAGTGTTACAAGGCCAGATCAGTCAATCATCCAGACTGTTGCCCCTGCAACTACTGAAAAGGCTGCTGCCCCTCTTCAGGAATCACACGTTTGTCTGGCCTCTCAACAGATACCCCTCCGTTGTGGTTGCACCTACGGTACGGCTATCTGTATCGCTGAGGCACGCAAGCCTCCCCACCAACGGCAAGGTCCATGGTTCATGGGGGGGGGGGGGGGTTTAACGATGGCATATTACAATCTCTCTTGATAAATGTCTTGAGTTATTGATGCATTACATATTTCAGAAAGGACAGAGCTTATTACAGGGGACCAAGTCTTTATTGTAAATTGCAGTAGTCTTTAGTACCCTATTGGAAAGACCGTCATATCTAGATGAGCTTTTGTTTTTTAGGGAATACATAATTTTGTTAATTTAATAAGAAGAATTGGTTGAGACATTCGTGTAATTGAATTTTATGTGAATTATTTTTTCAACTTACTACTTTAATTTTTCTCTGGAATCGTATGTGCTATATTTTCTACTAAATTTAAGAAAAAATTGAAAAAATTATTAAAGCTACTTCTACAAGTGACTGATCATTTATAGTTGTTCCCTTTAAATAAATAGTGATTTTATCCCATTCTGTGGTCTGTTTTTCTGCGCCTCATGTCACCGCTTTTCACCTACACTTAAGTCTTTAGTCAGAGTTGCTGATTTCTGACACGATTAGCATGTTTCCGTATTTTTACCAACGTTTCTTAATAATTTTGGGAAATTATTTTAGTAGACCAAGAAATGCATTCCCCTCTTTCTTTGACAAGGTTGTTTAATCTCTTTAGCGAACCATTGGTTTTTGTATGGCTGTTCAGTGGCCTTCCTGGTTAGTTTATGGGAAAGTTATTTTCAAGTACTCTCAAAAACGCTTCTCGTGGATCATGAATTATTGTAACTGATTTCCACTGAAAATAATTAATATTTTAATGGGGTATCTTATGTATGCTATGTATCAGGATCAGAGAGCGCAATTGTTTCTGGGTGTACAGCTGTTTTATTGCTCTGAGCTTCATCAAAGAAAACTAATTAATATGTTGTCTTTATCCACCCATGATGGAAAGTTAATTACTGAGATGAAATTGTAGGATCTAAATAAGAGCCAGATCCATTTTTACTACCAGAATCCTTCAGAAAATTTGCATTTAAATCACTGTAAGTTATTATTTGCTTCTTTTTGTCTGAGAAATTGGGTAGTAAGGGAGCCTTGTGCCTCGCAAATAGTTCAAAATATCCCAGAGAGCGTTAAATTAAAAGTGAACTATTTTTCAGTAGCAATTGACAAGCACACGTTTCCGAGTAATAAATACCTACAAAATCTACTTGTTTCAATGTTTTCTAGCTTTTGTTCTTTCTTAATTTGTAATAGCTCCTCCTTTTTCCATGTTAGTTCTACAAGTAAGACGCTGGAACGTAATCTAGTGCATTTAACTTCTGTAACCCTGTGATTGCATAGGAGCTGTATGTCTTATCTTTTTAGAGCTTTCTAAATGTTCGAAACAGACATTAAACTCTTTTAACTTATTGCTCAGTCCTCAAATATTCTGCTGAAATAAGCTAAGCTCGCTTTTCTGTGCATTCTAAGCCTTTTGGCAGCTCTCTTGTTATATTAACTTCTTTCACAACACGGTGCTTGATTTCTGATCCCAACCTGAAAAACATACCTCTCTGACACCAGTAACAACAGGATCTAGCTTTCTGTGACGGTGACTCCTGTATATTTTCTGAAGACGTCAACCAGCCTATCTTCCCCTCTATTATTCAGGCGTAGACAGTGTCTAATGTAACCTGTCACAAAATTGTAGCAATAGGCAATGTACTCTTAACAGATTCATTTCACTCAGCAGCAATCCACTCACTCTGTATTGTCATGGCTCACAACAGTACAAACCATGGACTGGCTATGAGTTGTGGGACCTGCACAAAACGCATACTTACGTCTAAAGTAGCTACTCCTGCATCATCCAGGTCACCCCTAATGCTGTAATTTCTGGCTTTACACACAGTTGTCATCCATTCTTGAGGAAATGTTGTCATCTGCCTTTGCACGAACCACTTAATGAATAAATAACATACTGTACACTCCTGACAAAGAAATTCAAGGACCATCAGACATCGTCGGACGTCAATGTAATTTCATAATAAGTCCACACCGACTGAAAGGAAAAAGAAGAGAAAGTACCACCATTCTGCCCACAGGCGGAGCAATCCGGCCCCACCGACTGCCATGTCAGCCGGCCGGAGTGGCCGAGCGGTTATAGGCGCTTCAGTCTGGAACTGCGAGACCGCTACGGTCGCAGGTTCGAATCCTGCCTCGGGCATGGATGTGTGTGATGTCCTTAGGTTAGTTAGGTTTAAGTAGTTCTAAGTTTTAGGGGACTGATGACCACAGCAGTTAAGTCCCATAGTGCTCGGAGCCATTTGAACCATTTGACTGCCATGTCATCCGTAGCCTCTGGCATCGTCGAGTTGCGGTATGGAGGGCCGTTGTCTGCGTGTGAACAGACCTGGTGCGGCTCCCACTCGGTCAGTAGCTCCTCAGTTGATATCACAAGTCTGAGTGCACCCCATTCCCATACTCCCATCAAGCTGCTAGCACTGCGAAACGAACCCAGGCGCACCAGCGTAGCAGTCGGTAATGGTAGCGATTTTTTTGTCTTTCAGTGTGATACTTCGTCGTTTTATCATCAGTGGTTGTGCGCAGATATCGCATGGCATCTTTCAAATTCTGTCGATGAGGAACTTCTTTCAGCTCCTTTACTACAACGGGTGCCCAGTCCCCTGACTGAACACGCTGAGCTTCCTGCCGGCTGGCCACTCAGCTATGAAGATGGACCTACACACAACAGTGGTGGGTATGTAAATGATTAGAGTTGCAACTCTCTGTGACAGGTGGAAAGGCCACCAGATTGCATTATTGTTGTTCGTGCTTAGTGCTGTTACCAGGCCTGGTGGGGTATATAGGGGTCGTGAACTCCGTCATATTTTTAGTAATCATTGTGAGGAACACGGAGTTGCCGCATACTCGTGTGAGACAGCGTTATCAGCATACATTGAGGTGACAAGTCATGGGGTACCTCCTTTGCCTGGTGTAGGGCAGCAACTCGACCTGACATGGACTCAACATGTCACTGGAAGCCTCCTGCAGAAATATTGGGCCATGCTGCCTCAATGCCCAAAGTGTTGCCGGTGCAGTACTTTTTGCACAAACTGACTTCGATTATGTCCCATCAAGGTTCGATGGGATTATGGTTGGGCAATCTAAGTGGCCAACAGTTCGCTCGAATTGTCAAGATTGTTCTTCAAACCAGTCAAAAACAATTGTGGCCCAGTGACATGGCGCATTTTCATCCATAAACTATCCATCGTTGTTTGGGAACATGTCGTTCATGAATGGATGCAAATGGTATCCAAGTAGCTGAATATCTAGAGGACCCAGTCCATTTCATGTAAAAAGAGACCACACCAATAAGGAACCACCACCAGCTTGCACAGTGCCTTGTTGACAACTATGGTCAATGGCTTCGTGGGGTCTGCACCACATTCGATACCTTACCATAGGTTCTTGCCAACTGAAATCCGGACTCACTTGGCCAGGCTACGGTTTCCCAGTTGTCTAGGGTCCAAGTGACATGATCACGAGCCCAAGAGAGGTGCTGCAAGCGATGTTGTGTTGTTAGCAAAGGCGTCTGCTGCCATAGCTATTAAAGCCAAATTTCGCCGCACTGTCCTAACGGATACATTCGTCATACGTCCCACGTTGATTTGTGAGTTTATTTCACGGAGTGTTGGCAGTGTGTTAGTACTGACAACTCTACACAAACGCCGCTGCTCCCGGTCGTTAAATGACGGCCAGCGGTCATGCCTTGTCTGCAGTGAGAGCTAATACTTGAAATTTTACATTTTCGGCACACTCTTGACTTGTTGTTCTTGGTGTATTCGATTTCCTAACGTATTGAATTCCCTAACGTTTTCCGAAATGGAATATCTCATGCGTCTAGTTCCAACCACCATTCCGCGTTCGGAGTCTGCTAATTTCCGTTGTGCGACCTTAATGACGGCGGAAACCTATTTATATAAATTACCTTAGTAGAAATGATAGCCCCACCAATGCACTACTCTTTTTATGCATCGTGTACGCAATACTACCGCAGCATGTATATGTGTGTATCGGAGTCCCATGACCTTTGTCACCTATGTGTATTACATAGTTTGAAAAGGGGCCTAACTGCGGGTCTTCATTTGGCCAGCTCGTCGAATGGTGCAATATCCAAGTTTTTGAGCCATCCAGATGTTGGACTGCATGGGAACCTGAGGGCAGGTAAACTCCTCATCAAGGTTCCGGTCGACCACGTTTGACCGACATGATGGAGGATCGCTGTACTGTGCACCAAGCACATCGTAGCCCCTTAACATCTGCGTCTGCAGTTTGAGAGCAAGAAATGGACTCTGTGCAACATTCTTTGTCACTGAGCAACATTGGTCAGAATCAAGCAGCAGGTGGAATAATGAATTACTCTCCCATGTATAGGCTTCCGGTACCACCACAATACAAATAGCTGCGTTTTGAGTGGTGCCATGACTGGACAACATGGACAGCTGATGACTGACATTGTACTGTGTTCAATGATGAAACGCTGTTCTGTCCTGTCCCAGATGACCATCATCAGCGAGTATGGCGGCGACCTGAGAGAGGTCCCATTCTTCCAGTGATTTCGAGGGGGACGGTGGCGTTAGTCTTGTCACCCTGGTGAGGGGGACCACCGGGTATAACTTCATGTCACTTCTGGTAGTGATAATGGGAACTCTGTAAGCACTACTGCACGTCAGGGATATCACGCATCCTCATATGTTACATCTCATGCAACAGTATCATGACAGCATTTTGTCAACAGGAAAATCCTAGTTCACAGATGGCACGTATCCCTATGAACTGTCTTGTGTGATGTTGAGGTACTACTGTGGTCATATGATCCGCAGATCTGTCCCCAACAGAACATCTGTGAGACCAGCTCAAGCGTCAATTCCACCACAGTGACAGTGTTCGGCACATCAGTGACCAGTTCTGACAGTTGTGGGTCACCTTATCTCTGGAGAGGATACAACGGATTTATGACACCCTTACTAACCGAATCACCGCATGCATCCAGACCAGAGGGGTGCAACATCATATTGATGGGTGGGCTCAGTTCGAATCGATTTTGTGGTTACTAAAATTACATAATGATCTCTCCGTCCGTGAAATGTCACTTCATTTGCTTCTCTCTTTCTGGGTGCTTGACTTTTTTTGTCACTTAGTGTGCAGAGCATAACGTTGGCTGCAATGCGAATCGAGAATTTTACCACCACCCTAGATGACGTTATTAAATGTATGATCTGCCTTCGGATTATTGGGTGATTGGGTATGACAGTTACATGCATCAATTTGACAGGTTGTAACCTCCCCACAAAAATATTAAAAAAAGAAGAATAATATTTATTAGAAATGGAACCAAAGCTAAGTGTGACCTTCCCACAGAAATTTTAAAAGGACAATACTTAATAGAAATGGAACCAAGCGTAACCTTCCCGCAAAAATATTAATGACAAAGACAATTAAACAAAAATTAGCAATCTGATCCAAGTATAACTTCCCATAAAATAATGAAACATGATCCCATGACAATGAAAGTACAGTGTTAATCAAAACTCAATTTAACCGAAAAGTCGGTGTTTGCCCTGTGCGAATTCGGAATAAATTTCTTACCTTATTAAACTGCATGTCAAAATTCTGCTCTTATTGTAGGCTGCGGCTTGGAGCAATGCAATAGAAGTACCTTTTTAAAATTTTTGTTAAAAGGAAATGGAAGGAAATTTGAATGATTTTTTTTGTAAAATTGCTTTCAAATCAAAATTATTATTGGGGGCGATTTTTGAAAGTTAAATTACAATGAGTGTTCGTTACATTATCTGATGAGCGCAAAGCTGCATGATTATTTATTTAAATAAATTATACCTCGTCCTGAATCTCGACCATTGCGATGCCGACGCCCGCCGACTGCTCTCCGCTACTGCTAGCAACCGACTCCAAACACTACAGAGCACAGACTACTGCAGACTGACTGACTGCTCGCTACTGCGAGTCGAGCGCAACTGCTCTGGTCAGAGATTCTACAATGTCTCAGCATCGCTGCCGCACAACATACGTGTTTCATAACCCTCCACTGGGGGGGCAAAAATTTGGCAGCGATGGTGAGTCATTTGGACTTGCCATCGTAACAAATTTTTCCTTTAATTAATTAACATTTACAAAATATTTAGATGTATCACATGAATTAAATGTTGTGCGCATGCACCGATTACAAAACATTACAGACAAGACAAAATATAAGTACAAAACAAATCAGGAAAGATGTATATACAAATTATTTGACAGATAACAAAGTGTACACACACTAAAAAATTCTTTAGCAGTTTCATAACAGGCAAAAAAAAAAAAAAAATCATGTTGACAAGTGTCATGAGTGCACATGCACTGCAGTGGAGAACATATCAGTAAAAGACGAAATGTATATACAAGAGTAACAAATGACATAAATCATAAAAGGTATACAGAATGAACACAAATCATATCGAAAATTGAGAAGAGTGCACAGGCACTGTAGTTCAGTTGAAAACATATTCACATAAGTGCACATGCACTGAAAACTTTTGAACATTTTTATAACAAATAAACGCAAGAGTAGAAAAAATCATCAAATCACAAAAAGTATATACAATATAGATGACAAGAGTGCACACATACTGCACTTCAAAACAAATCGAAACTGTCTTTAGTATTTTGACAACAAATGGCAAAAATCATGTCGACAAGTGACACAAGTGTACTCGCACTAGAGTTCAACAAATCGAGAAAAAATGTATATGCCATGAACATAAATGGTGTTAGTAAAAAAATGATTTTCACTATTAGGATAGGAAAGGAAGGATTGCATCATGGTTGTAGCACTTTAGTTTGCACATAGCTGCACTGAAAGTCCATATCTTTCCACAGAATCACAACTAAGTGATACAATCTGCAGTTCCGTTCCCAGAAGTATTTATCAGAGTATCAAGACAGTGAAACGTCGTAGTAGTATTCCATACTATCATTTGGCAGTATACCAGGTACACCAAACAGTGGGACCAGAATAACGTCTTCATCGCTTACGGTGGTGGACAGCATGTCGTGTCAACACCACGCTCTTAAGAGGCGGCACACAGTGCTCCATAACAAAGTCTTGATTAGTGATTACATAAGTAGTTTCTTCGCCTACAGTGGTGGACAGCATGTCGTGTCAACACCACGCTTTTAAGAGGCGGCACACCAACGTAGAATTAGTGCAAAAACCAAATATAGTGCTCCATGATAATGAGGATGGACAAGACAAATAGATGTTACAATAATTTCAGGTAGTTAGGTCAGAAGGTGAAGGACATTAACTAACACACAAGTCTTGATTAGTGATTACATAAGTAGTTTGCGGTATCCATACTCTAGTCATTGAACATTTCTGTACCATGAATGTAGTATTACAGAAAAATGTTCATTAATTAATTTAAAGACAAGAGTGGTAATCAATCGCCATCAAGTATTGAGTATTACAAAACATTTTTCCTCATTCAAATAACATATTTACAAGTAACTATTAACACTCAGTGGCCTAGCAACTTTCGATTAGTACAAAATATTTATCATCATTCAGTATTAATATGGGAAGTCATCATAGAAAACACTAACAAAACGTTAAGTTACATTAATTATTGGCACTCAGTGGCCAGCAAGTATTGAATAGTATAAAACATTATTCATCATTCAGTATTCTTCATATCATTAAGAAATCATTATTAAAAATCAGTTAATTACAGTCATAGCATTAATAAGCATGGGCATTATAAGTTACATTAATTATGGGCACTCAGTGGCCAGCAAGTATTGAATAGTACAAAACATTAGTAGCATTAATAAGCATGGGCATAATAAGTACTCTCATTACAATAGATAGTGGCAATTATGTTTTGGTATCATTAAGAAGTCATTATTCAAGTGACATACTATTCAGAGCTGATCAGTGTTATTCAGAATTATCATAAACTAGTGACATTATCTGGGACTGTTAATACATTTTGTTTTTTCTGCTAGCAATGCATTGCTTTGGGTAATTATAAGGGAAAGCAAGAAGAAATAAGAGAAAAAATTGCTTCTAGGTTGTTCCTATAAATGAAAAGATTGTGTAACGTCATTCGTCATGAGTCAGCTGTAGCAAGGTTATCACATTTATAAATGATAGACACAAGTGGGTAAGAAAAATGCAAGTACTAGAACAGGTATAATAAGTAACAAGTTTAGTAACTATCATAAAAAGCTTCTCCTGAAAGAAAAATACAAAATGGATTATTGAACTGAAAGAAGAAACGCAGACTATGCTGAAAAGTAGTGAACTTCGAATTAACAGGTAGTGAAATGTGTATAAAAAATGTGTTCCATAGCTGTCCTTTCCAAAACCTTCAGTCATCCTACTACGCAATATAACACCTGCTGTCAAAGTAAACTGCAACAAATACTTAAATAACTACATAGCATAAATACATAACTTCAACATTATCCTCATCTGTAAAGAAAAACTTCATTATTCATATCATCATAACTCCATCATTATCATCACCTGTAAACAAAAACTTCATTATTCATAGTACCATATTCTTCATCATTGTTCATTATCAGCATTCATTATCATCTGCAAAAATCATTTCATTATTCATCACACAACTATTCCTAATCCCTAGCATATTTCATCACTTAAAACTAAAATGTGTAGTTCTGTCTGACAGCTTGCATCAATCGCTTTGTATTCTGAAAGAAAAAATTAGTTAAGACTGCTATTCTGCGATGTGTATAATATATTCTGGTTAATACTTGTTAATTCTGATCCATTTACTCGTCCTCATTAGCTTATTGCATCTTCTTTCGTTTATTCCATAGGTGAAATTCCCACTTCTGTTTAATTCACTTCCTGTACGCATCATTTATTTCTGAAATTGATGAACAAAGATTAATGTCTTGCATTTAAATCATATACCCATTAAATAGTGACTGGTTAATGGTGACTCAATTAAGCATACAACATAACATGACAGAAAACGTAATATCTCAAAACACAGACAGTGTTTAAAGGCAAAAAGTGTACAGAGAATATCGTAATGCAGCAGCAAAAAAGGAAAATGTAAAACAGTCACGATGTTGAGATATCACAAGGCAAAATGTCAAAGTCAAATGGTGTGTGTTATACCTTAACTAGTTCACAGTGCATACAAACAGAACATAAAAACAATCGTACATACATAAGAAAGACAAAATGTGACATTCGTTGTGTTCAGCTTATATGTAGTGTAGTTAATAGATGCGATAATTAAAGACTTCAATGGAGAGAGAATTTGATAAAATTAATGCGTCATTATAGAGAATTGCATAATTATTCATAAAATGCGTAAGTTCATCTAAAAAAATGCACGGTCTAGTGTGTAACGACAAGAAGAGCGACCTGCTAACCTTACCTTGCCGGGCACTTGCCAAGAAAAAATACGATAATCATCAATAGGTAGTCACATAAATGTAATTGCATAAGTGGTCACAAAATGTGTAAGTTCATCTGGAGAATATGCACGGTCTAGTGTGTAACGACAAGAAAAGCGACCTGCTAACCTTACCTTGCCGGGCACTTGCCAAGAAAAAATACGATAATCATCAGTAATTAGTCATGTGAATATAATTGCATAAGTGGTCATAAAATGTGTAAACGGCCTCATAGCATGTTACATCGTAAAGTGGTTTCATTCGATAAAGGGTTTAATGTTTGACACATGATGGTTGCCTTTCGATTTTCTGGTTCTCAGAGTTTCGACGTGTACAACATTGGGGTGAGGAATGCTGCGAATCCGATATGGACCTGCGTATAGAAGTTCAAATTTACTGCACTTACCTTTTAATTTGCTGGATAAATAGTGTGTACGTACTAATATCTTCTGTCCAACATGAAAGTCTCGGCGTCTACAAACCTGTTTTTGCTGTCTTCTCCGGCGCTCTGCGGCACGTTTGATGTTGTTCAGCGCAATGTCAATTATTTCGTGGTGTCGTAATCGACGAGATGTAGGAAAATTTACTAACTCTTTGATTTTGTTTGGTGGTTCAACGTTTTTCAGTATAACAGACGGAGATAGCATAGTGGATTCATTTGGAATGGAATTAATTACATCTTGAAATGAGTGTACGTGTGTGTCCCAATTAACATGTCTTTTGTGGCAGTATATTCTACACAGTTTACCAATTTCTTTCATTAGTCGTTCACAAGGGTTCGAAGAGGCGTGGTACTTGGATATATAAATCGGAGAAATGTTTCTAGCTCGTAACATGCGTGTCCATATGACAGAACGAAATTGTGATCCATTGTCAGAAATTACTTTCATCACATGCCCTACATGAAATAAGAAATGCTTTACAAATGCTTTCGAAACAGTTTTAGCAGTAGCTTTGCGTAACGGAGTGAAGGTAACAAATTTTGAAGTGAGTTCAACAGCGACAAAGATGTAGCAAAAACCTCTGTTAGTTCTCGGAATTGGACCAAAAATGTCTACTGCGGCCATATGTCTTAATTTAACAGGTATAATGGGATGTAATGGAGGAATATGTGAAGTGGTGTCAGACTTAGCTTTCTGGCAAATTTTACATGACGCTAAAACTCGTCGTATACGTTTTTCCATGTTTGAAAAATAACAGTTCTGTCTCAATATAAGAAAACATTTTCTTGCTCCGTAATGTGCGTAACTTAAATGAGTATACCAGATTAATTTGTTAATCAGTTCGTCAGGAATGCATAATAACCAATTGTTGCTGTCTGGATGAGAGCGGCGAAACAGAATGTCATTGCGTACAGTGTAGTGGTTTCTAACCGTAACATTATTCTTATCTTGCCAAAGGTGTTTAATTTCTTTCCACACATTGTCTTTGCTTTGCTCTCGTGCTATGTCTTGTAATGACGAGGAAATAAAATTTTCAAATGCTACTTGCTGAATGTACATGACGCTGAAATTTGCTTTGCAGAAGTTGGTTGCTACGTCTTGCTGATTGTTGCTGAGAGAACGAGAAAGTGCGTCTGCTATAACATTTTGTGTACCGGGAATGTGAACAATCGTAAAATTAAATTCTTGTAAATACAGTTTCCATCTGCTTAATCTATCATGTGTGAATTTAGCTGAAAGCAAAAATTGTATAGCTCTATGATCTGTGTAAACGGTGGTATGTCTGCCATAAAGAAAGTGCCGAAATCTCGTAAAAGCCCATACAACACATAATGTTTCTAGTTCAGTAACGGAATAATTTCGTTCAGCAGGTGACAAAATGCGGCTTGCAAATGCGATGTTTTTAATTACTATTGAGCCATGTTCTTCAATTTCCTGAAAAATGTGTACGCCTAAAGCTGTGTTGGAACTGTCGGTGGCAATAGAAAAATTTCTAGTAAGGTCTGGGTGCGATAAAAGTGGAGCATTCAACAAAGCATGTTTCAGGTTCACGAATTCAGAGTGTGCTTGCTTATCCCATGACCAAATAGTGTTTTTACCTGTTAATTGGCATAATCTAGGCGTGTCTAAAGCAGAGTGATGAATAAATTTACGAAAAAAGTTAATTAAGCCCAAAAAACTGCGTAATTGTTTCTTTGTTGTAGGAACAGTAATGTCACGTAGAGCTTGAAGTTTTTCCGGATCAGGCGCAATGCCTTCTGCTGAAATTACGTGTCCAAGAAATTTTATAGAAGTTTTACCAAAATGCGATTTACTGAGATTAATTGTAAGTCCTTGTGCATGAAAGGTTTGCAACAGTTGTTCTAAAATCAGATTGTGTTCAGTCCAGTTAGCTTCTGCGATAAGAATGTCATCTACGTACGTCGTAATTCTGTCTTTAAGTTCTGTCGGAAGTATTGTGTTCAAACCACGAATAAAAGCTGCAGAGGAAATAGTTAAGCCGAATGGTAATTTGCAAAATTGATAACAGTCACCAAAACAGAGAAAAGCTGTGTACTTTCTGCAATTCGGATGAAGTTGTATTTGCCAAAATCCCGATTTCAAATCTA
Organism: Schistocerca nitens; assembly: GCF_023898315.1. Lineage (NCBI taxonomy): Eukaryota > Metazoa > Arthropoda > Insecta > Orthoptera > Acrididae > Schistocerca > Schistocerca nitens. Next base: position 296,652,300 of record NC_064618.1, on the reverse strand, counting down.
ACGTAGAATAAATAGCTGTACCGTGAAATTTCTGTAGAAGTTCCTCTAATGTCTGTGGTCGATCTGTTTCATTAATAATAATGTCATTAATGTGACGTGAATCAAGTACGAGGCGAAGTGAGCCATCTCTTTTCTTAACAATATGCAGCGGGTTTATGTACGGGCTAACTGCTGGTTCAATAATTCCTTGATCGAGCATATCCTGCAATTCTTTTTTAACTTGTTCTCTGTGGATATATGGAATGGGATAATGCTTTGCTTTAAATGTGTCGTGCTGTTTGACTTGAAATTCGTACATAAAGCCGGACATAGTACCAGGAATGTTGTCGAAAACTGGAGCTTGTTGTAAAAGAATTTTATGTAATTGCGTTCGTTCGTCGTCTGTATTTGCACTGCTTTGTTTAACTTTATCAGAAATCATTTGCATTACGTCGTAGTCAGTTTCGTCTGGAGTGTTATAGTTGTGTACGTACGTATCCGTAAACAATGTGGGATTACAGTTTATGTTACGTGTTGCGGAAATGACCTCTGTGCAGTTAATTGTTTGTTCTTCTGCAGATAGTGAATGTTGAAATTCTAAAGCTAATTGCACATTTTCATCTTTTAACATTAAATAAGAATTTTGGAAATCAACCACTGCGTCGTGTTGTACGAGAAAATTAGTACCTAAAATTACGTCTGTTGTCAATAAAGGAACAATCCAAAAATTTGAGTGAAAAATATGACCTCCAATACAAAATGATAAATGCGTCTGTAATTTCACATCCACTCCTTTACTCGATACTGCTCCTTTCACTTTGGTTTTGCCTAAAGGAAATGTAGGATAAATATTCTCTTTGTTACACTCATTAAAAGTTTCCTCATTTATTACCGACATAGGTGATCCGGAATCAATTACTGCTGAAAATTTCGATGAACCAATTTTAATTTCGATGACAGGGTGTGAAATAGTTTTCTGAACAACTGGTCTTTCCTGTAAAAGAGTGTCTCTAATATCGTCAAAGGTAATTACATTCTCGTGAACAACTTTCTGCGTGTCTAAAGTAGTGTTTGTATTACTGAAAGATGCGTCCTGTACAGTATCTAGTCAGATTCTATCTGACGTGTTATTATTATCAGGAGGATGTCGTGGCATTTCTACAATTTGAACAGTTCTATTACTTCTTCCAGACGTATTACGCTCTGGATGATACCTACTGTCAGGTTCATTCACGAGAATATGTTCTTGCGGATAATTCTGCTGTTGGTATGACCGACTGTTGTTAGATGTTCGCTGAAAATTGTGCTCATCGTTTTTACGTCTGTCGTAATAGTCGTTCCTATACGGTGCATTGCGATAGGAATTGAAGTATTGTGTTTTCTGTACGTAGTTGTTTCTTTGCTGCCGTGCGTTACTATTTGTTGTATCAGGGACTATACGTCCACGCGGTGAAACATTAAAGTTAGGCTGACCTTGTGCATTACATTGTTGGTTATGTATTCGAACCGGCTGACTTTCATGCTGTTGTGGTGGAAAGCGTCTATTGTTACCAAAATGTGCTTCCTGTTGCTCATAATTTTGACGATGCCGATAATTAGAATTTTGTCTGTCATTTAAGTTCTGGTAGTTGTCGTTTCTAAAGCGTCCTCTCCTATTGAAATTACGTGTCTGATCATAATTGCTGTACGTTTGTTGGCCTTGGTTGTTATACGAAAAATTTTTGTTTACAAAGGAATAATCAGATTGCTGCACTTCTAAAAGCTGCAACAGATCCCTGAATGCTGAAATATTTTCTTTCTGTTGACCCGTGAGAAGTGACACTCTTAATGATCGTGGTAATTTAGAGATACATAATTGAATAAGTGCAGATTCACTATAAGGTTCACTTAGGTACTGGTTCTGCTGGACCATGTGCTCGAAGAATTGCGTCACACTCGGAAAATTGGAATTCTCATAATTTGGTAAGCTAATTAATTGATCTTTTATTCCGCGCTGTGTCGTTTTCGACCAATACGCTGACAGAAAAGCATTCTGAAATTCCTCTACCGAGTAACACTGTCTCGCGATCGGTCTCATACGAGTTGCCGGTTCGCCTTCCAAAAAACTGCAAATAAATTCAAGTTTGTGCGTAACGGGCCAAGTCGGTGGAAAAGCAAAGCTAAACTGTTGTATCCAATCTAGCGGGTGAATCTGTGTTCTGTCGTTTTTAAATATTTTAAACTTTCTCACTGACAGAAAATGTTTGTAATCGAAATTATCGTCTCTGTGTGATGGAACAGGTTCATGGTTGTAAGAGAATCTGTTGAACTGTGATTGTTCGGAATCAAAGTCGGGTGCTCTTTGTAGATTACCCAAATTGCACGCGTTGCGCGAATCTGACAAATGTTCGCAAAGTGGCGTCTGCTGTGATGCGTTATTAACCGAAATATTTTTCATCTCTGTTACTTCCTGCTGTAAACTTGACAGTTTTCTACGCAACGTGTTATTAGACGAATCGATTTCATTAATTGTTTGCTGTAAATTTTGAAATTCAATTGTTTGACTAAATGAAACCGGTGAAATGTCGTCTGATTTGCTGTCATTAGTACTTACAATAGCATCAATACGACTGGCCAATTCATCATATTTTTCAGTCAGTATTTTTGCCTGATCATCGTTTTTAGAATCGGACGCATTAATCTGTTTTTGCAACTTACATGTAATTTCGTTCAGTTTTTTAACGTCAGCTTTGACGACATCGGAATCCTGTGTTATTTCTAATTCTTCAAATCTGTCTGTCACTGTCTGAATATCTGCTGTATGCGTATCTGTTTTTGATTTAAGATCAGAAATTTCATCGCGTAATTCCGCGTTCAACTGTTCGATGGTATTAATTTTATCGGACATTGTAGCAATATTGTTGTCTACGTATGTTTTTGCTTTCGCAAACATCTTACGTTTGTCTTCTTGTCTCTGTGCAGTGATTGTTTCCATGACTTGACGTTTGACTTTATTTTGATCATCAATAAATTTGCGGAAACGCGTATCACTGTTCTGTATGTGAAGACTAAGACGTTCGTTAATCTGTGTGTTCTGTTGTTCGAATTTCGCGTCAATCTTTTCATCCATTGTGCGCGAAAGTTCTGTTGTCATTGCTTTAAATTCGTCGCGTAATTGTGTAGCCTTTTCCGAGCATTGTTTAGCGACTGTACTGATTTCCGCTCTAAGTGTTTCTGTTGTGGCTGTTTGCATTTCCCTTAATTCATGAGCAACAGACCTAATTTCTTCGCTACTTTTTCTTGAACAAGCCTCAATTTCCTCGCGTAACTGTTCCTTAGTGTCATGACACTGCGCGGCAACGGCTCTAATTTGTTCGCTTAACTGTCTGGAATTGTCGTCTAATTTGTCATTTAAGTGTTGTTTAAGGTTCTCGTTATCTTGTTTGTTCTGTTCTCTAAGTTGTTTGTTATCTTCACTAAGTTGTCTGAGATTTACATCATTGTTATCTAATTTTTCATTAAACTGTTTGGAAGTGTTGTCTTGTTTTTCAAGAACTTGTAGCAATAATGCCATCAATTGATCCGAGGTAACATTACCTATTTTATTCACTGTGCTGTTTAATGGTGGATCTAAAATTGTCGCATTTTGTGTGACCATTTGGTCATTCTGAATTTTACAAAAACGTTTATCAATCGGATGTACCCTGTCAGTCACTGTTTCGGAATTAAATGAATCCGGCGTACTTTCAGTACACTGATCATTTTCATTCGAAAAATTTGTCTGATCGTCACTTGAATTTTCCAAACTGGATGTATTAAGCTGGGCAGTGCTCATTATAATAGGGCGCCCCGCGTCATCAATTGTCGTCAAATTAACAGAGGAGACAATTGAGTTCGCTTGTTCATCATTAAGGTAAAAGTCGTCATTCGCGGTTGGAACGCACTGACTGTTAGTGAACGCAGGATTGTCATCATTACACTGCGTGTCACTAGTACTATTGGTGAAGTTATTTAATTCGCTTATTTCGTTCATAATACCTCGCGATACACTATTCACAGTCTTTCGCGGCATTTTCACAACAGTCACAATTATTCACAAAATAAATAAGCACAATGCAAAATCAACACACAATTACAACAGAGCAAAGAATTGCCGATGATCTGAGGAGAGAAATTCACAAATTAATAAAAGCGTTGCGCCAAATGCTAATTATACTTATGCAAATAAGAGCAGATATCTGACTGTTTTACAAAAGATTCTCACGAAATACGATCCTGGACCGGGTGTCGCCAAGTGTAACCTCCCCACAAAAATATTAAAAAAAGAAGAATAATATTTATTAGAAATGGAACCAAAGCTAAGTGTGACCTTCCCACAGAAATTTTAAAAGGACAATACTTAATAGAAATGGAACCAAGCGTAACCTTCCCGCAAAAATATTAATGACAAAGACAATTAAACAAAAATTAGCAATCTGATCCAAGTATAACTTCCCATAAAATAATGAAACATGATCCCATGACAATGAAAGTACAGTGTTAATCAAAACTCAATTTAACCGAAAAGTCGGTGTTTGCCCTGTGCGAATTCGGAATAAATTTCTTACCTTATTAAACTGCATGTCAAAATTCTGCTCTTATTGTAGGCTGCGGCTTGGAGCAATGCAATAGAAGTACCTTTTTAAAATTTTTGTTAAAAGGAAATGGAAGGAAATTTGAATGATTTTTTTTGTAAAATTGCTTTCAAATCAAAATTATTATTGGGGGCGATTTTTGAAAGTTAAATTACAATGAGTGTTCGTTACATTATCTGATGAGCGCAAAGCTGCATGATTATTTATTTAAATAAATTATACCTCGTCCTGAATCTCGACCATTGCGATGCCGACGCCCGCCGACTGCTCTCCGCTACTGCTAGCAACCGACTCCAAACACTACAGAGCACAGACTACTGCAGACTGACTGACTGCTCGCTACTGCGAGTCGAGCGCAACTGCTCTGGTCAGAGATTCTACAATGTCTCAGCATCGCTGCCGCACAACATACGTGTTTCAAGGTTACAGGCAACTTTTGACTAGTTTTGTATGTGTGTATTGGATATAGCTCTCGCAGTTTAAAGCAAACGTTAGTTGTCTGAATTGAAGTGCACATGTGTATATGTGGTGTACGCAATCATCTCGATACACTGGACGTGCATAGAAACAAGCTGTTGCAAGCAGTGACCAGTGCTGTTGACCTACGTCGCTGCGCAAGTCGACACACTATACACAGAGATGGTGACTGAGAAGAGGGCAACCAAAAGAAGTCAACAAAGACAATTTAGTAGGAAACAATCTGCAATTTTTCACGAACTTATTTCTGCTTTTATTCGTTGAAGTCCTGATTCCTATATTTGTTTGATTCTGAAGATGGAGGCATATACTTTCGAAACACGTAGGTTTTAATATGGTCATGTATTAACACGATCAACATTATAACTGTCGTTGATCCTAATTGTTTTCTTAAACTGGTGTGTGGGAAATTTAAACCACCCTGCTGCCCATTAAAATTCACTACACAGTCTGCAAGAGAAAAAAAAAAAAAGAAACACGCCGATGAAGGAAATCAGTAGATGTGACGTAGATGTATAGACAAACAAATTATTATATTTCAGAAAAATTTATTGAACAAAAAGAGCTTCATACGTTGTGCAAGCCAATAACGTGTTGGTCCACCGCTGGACCTTATGCAAGCAGTTATCGGACTCGGCATTGATTGAAACATTTGTCAGATGCCCTCCTCAGGTGTATCGTGCCAAATGATATCTAATTGGGGCGTTAGGTCGTCAAAATTCCGAGCTGGTGGGACGGGCCTATCCATCATGCTCCAAATGTTCTGTTGGGAAGAGATCTGGCGACCTTGCTGGCCAAGGTAGTGTTTGGCAAGCACAAAGAGAAGCAGTAGAAACTCTAGCCGTGTGCTGGCGAGCATTATCTTGCTGAAATGTAACAGGGCGCATATAGTATCGTCGATGTACCGCTGTGCTGTAAAGTTCCGCGGGTGACAGCCGAAGGGGTCCTGTGACGAAATGAAATGGCATCCCAAACCATTACTCCTGGTTGTTGGGCTGTATGCGGGCAGCAGTCGGGTTGGTATCCCACAGCTATCTGAGACGTCTGCAGACACGTCTTCAGCCCTGAATTTGATTTACTGGAGTAGAAATATCTTCAGTTGTGAGTCCCCTTCGAACTGAGTCCCACTGACAAGTGAAGACATATCTAGAGATGCCATGGATAGCGGTGGGATGCAAATCTCAGGTGGACATCCAACAACTCTAAGTAATGCCAAGTCGAATAACTGCTTGCATAAGGGCCAGAGGTGGACAAAAGCATTATTGACTTGCTCAGTTTGTGAAGCTCTTTCTCTTGAATGAATCAGCGAATTTTTGTGAAATAGTAATCATTTCTTTGTCTGTACATGTATATTACATCTATCGATTTCCGTTACATTCGGAAAATTCCTTCATAATGGAATTTTTTCACTTTTTTGGCCTCAGAATGTATTTCACTCTATACTGCTTGCACTCTGTACCTAAGTTCATTTATTGTAGTACCTGTATTCAGTATGTGAGAGATGTGAAGAACGTGCTGGGTACGACAAAAAAAAATGGCTCTGAGCACTAAGCGACTTAATTTCTGAGGTCATCAGTCGCCTAGAACTTAGAACTAATTAATCCTAACTAACCTAAGGACATCACACACATCCATGCCCGAGGCAGGATTCGAACCTGCGACCGTAGCGGTCGCTCGGTTCCAGACTGTAGCGCCTAGAACCGCACGGCCACTCCGGCCGGCTGGGCACGACATTTCCCAATGATCCTGCGTACTGAGATAGGTCAGAACACCGTAGTCGACATGCTTTATTGTTATAAGGTAGTGTAACGAAAGCCCCAAGGATAGAACGTAGCCCCCAGACTTAACTCGTCAGAAGTCTAAGCTGCTCAAGTTAATGGCTACGCAAACCACGGATTGTGTACTCAACGGCACCCCATACCAACACGCCAGGTGCTGCGAGCGCACATCAATGGCAACGTTCGTTCTACTCAGAGCCTCCATTTATGGATACAACCGTCGTGATGTGGTATGAAGGACTCGGACTCGTCCTAGAAGACGTGATACCACTTTTGCATCCAGTGTTGTTGTTGGGCGCCTCCCTCTGTTGACGCGTCCAGGCAGGCCGCAACGATGTTCTCCAAGCAGTCCGCGATGCTCCAGACGTCATCGAACCGTTCCTAGGAATTCTTTTCATGCTGCATACAAGTCTATGTCCTTACTTAAGGTACACTCTTTGACATAAAACTCGACCGGCGGCCGGCCGCTTCAGAGGCTAAGTCAGCGCCGATCGCGACATGGGACAAAAAAACTGGTCAACTCGCTAATTCTCTAAGTCCGGTTATCTGCACAATCTGGCAACACTGTAGACTGCCGCACTTCCTGGAGGAAAACTTGTCCCAAGATAGAGAAAGTCTACGCTGATTACGCCTGTGGTCTAGCGGTAGCGTGCGTTGTTTCTGTTCATAATGTCAGTGGATCGAGAGCAGCTGGCATAAAACATTTTCATAGCCTCTTCTGTCTGAATGCTGAAGACATGAATGTAATGGTAGCGCAGATTCAATCTATTTCGCTTTGTGACACACCGATATCAAAATTTTATCCAGTACGATTTTGCGGCAGATTTCCCGCAGACTGTCCTCCTCTGGACGCCGTATGCGGCAAAGCTCCGGGATCCATTTGCTGGCTACTGGCAGCGGCCGTGGCGACAGCAGCGGCACTGCACTCCCCCGTTCTTTATCGAAAGCGCCTGCTACCGCTCATCGCTTTTGATGATTTAAAACGCTTTATTATTAAATGTTGCTCCACAGAAAATTTCTACAATTTCCATTCACGCTCAAAAGCAACGGAGACAGACGCCCTGATTAGTAGGCGGGTAATCGGCAAGAGCTGAGTATGGCCCGAAATTAATTTTATACACTGGGACGAAATTAAACCACCTCAATACATTCGATGAATTTATAAATGCTTCATACCTCGTTTCTTTTCCTTTCAAACTTAATTATTTGTGCAACTTTTGGTCAATGTTTGGATGTTTTCGTCAAGCCAGAGTGAGCGTCTGTGGTGTAAAGTGTATTACAGTTCTTGTTTCATTTCTTGTGGTAAGTCTATGCGATAAACTGTGTGAATACCTTGCAATGCATGCTCTGTAGCAGTGCAGGCACACTGCACATTTGGAGTTCCATGTATGGGTTCATGAAGTATTTATTGTTGATCGGAAGTGATAGTTAAGGTCATCAGATTTAAACCAGAAAAATTTGTCGTTTTGAAGGTTTCAGAGAACGGAAAGGAATTGCTAACGCCGGTGTTAGAAAACGTCTACAGTTAAATGCTATTGCAAAAATTTAGAAGAAGGGAACTATATTAATGAACATGTGCACTTCATAAACAACCTTCGGACATGTTAGACCTATATGACGAACAAAGCTCAAATTTATATCGTTGACAGTCGGTTTGAATCTTTTCAGGACCTATTTTACAGTGAAGCACCTTGGAATTTGCAAAGCAGAAATCCATGATATTAACTTAATTTACTAAGTCGAAATCGGACGAAGATTGATGTTTAAAGGCATTCTTCAGGTTTCGCATAAGAAATTTTTACTAGCAGTTTGCAACTCCATTAATTAAAATGGAAAATAAAAGGTTGTCGTCAGCGGCTTCTACCGTGATTCGAACTTATAGTACAAGCACTGCAACGCACAAGGGAACCTCTGAGCTAACGACACACTGGCGGCCAGAGGCGGACTATAGTCACTGCGATGTTGCCTGAGCCTCAAAACGCAACCTTAAACACACAAACAGAGGAGGTGGAGATTACTGTTTTAACGTCCCGTCGACAACGATGTCATTAGAGACGGAGCACAAGCTCGGATTAGGGAAGGATGGGGAAGGAAATCGGCCGTGCCCTTCCTAAGGAACCATCCCGGCATTTGCCTGAAGCGATTTAGGGAAATCATTGAAAACCTAAATCAGGATGGCCGGGCGCGGGATTGCACCGTCGTCCTCCCGAATGCACACACAAACAGGTGTTACTTATGTGAAGAACGCCGTTCTTGGAGTCCAGAAATTAAATATACTTTCTAATTGTGTCATCTTGCAGTGGATTATATCGTACGAGTCTTCGATGTGGAAAACGAATGTCACGTGAATTTAGCGAGGTAACGCCGACCTACACCCGGAAGTAAATGCACTATCAGAGTGTTGACAAATACTTGCTACGACGCTGCCATTTCTCGGCTCTCTGACGAGGCAGCTCTTCAGCGAAATGCTTGCCGTGATTCTCCGATACGGTTCTTCAGAGTGGAGACAAGCGCGCACGTTTGGTTTTTATGTGGAGTTCTCCCCTGATGGTTTCTGACGTCGCCTTGTGGGCTATGTATACATATGAGACATTCAATCATCATTAATCCAGAATGATACAAGTTTCAGCTTCCGGCGTGGAAGAAGGCTGTTGACGCCGAGATTATATTATTTCAACGTAGGGAAAGCAAAACGGATCATTCAATGTTTCTCATTCAACATAAAGCATGTGAGATAAATTTGCGTAACGTTCATAATCATCTAAAAATACAAACGAAGTAAAAATACACCGGAAGCTTATTCGAATTGAATATAATGTAAGATACCAAACGCTTTGCACCTCGATGTCGAATTTGTCCACTTGCAATCGTTTGCAGCATGCACATAGAATGTCATGATTACCACGAGAATGAAGAAATATGTTGGTAAGGATGGAAGCAAGAAGAGACGCAGTCAACAAATATTATATTCCTCATGGCATTCATTTCATTTGACACGTAAGAAGAGGTAAAGCGGGAATTAACTTTCGTTAACACGAAAGATATGCCGCACATATTGATAACGAGGAAGTCTGCGTCTTCATACGTTTCCTCCTTGAAATCTGTATGCTCTATTATATACTAAGTAGCCCGATCATTGTTTCAGGAATGTTACCCTCTTGTTTGACCCCGTAACGATGAACAGATTCCAAATGCATGTCTCTGCGTGAAAGTAGCTGTTCGAACCCTTCCTGGGTTGTTTTTTGTGTTTTATTGCTTGGAATTCCTGAAGCAGACCACTGTGCCTTCCCCCCTCGTGGGTTAGGTCTCAAAACTAAACCGCTTTGTATCCAATGGCATAATTTATTCATACAGCATCAGCATAAGACTCTTGCGAGTGAGAGAATGACAATAGCAATCGTAACAAGAACAAGCAAATAATGAATGATGTTTATTCCAACGCAGAACGAGAATGGCATTAAATATAAAAATCTATATCTATATCCATATCTATTGATCTTTGAGTTGGCACAATGCAAATATATTCTTAGCATTTAGTTACTGAATTTAGTTCTGGATGTTTGCAGAGAAAAGGAAAAGTCGGTACTTCTCGCTAGTGTAATATAATGTGAACCAGCAACTACCCTTTCCTTAGAACACGACTCAAGCAGGTCCTCAAGTAGGCACTGCTGCATTCTGTTCCCTGACATTGCTCTGATGACGGTTAATGCAGATAGTTCCGATTATGAAATACAAAACGTATTGCAGATTAGTTCCTAGGATAGTAATATTAAATTTGCGTTGTAGAAGGCACATGAACGTGACGACTATCCATATTACTCATCAATATATAAAGACAATATTTTGGGAATTTAGCAGGATTACTCAAAATGAATTCTGAAATTGGGTGTCTGACCGCACAGGTGCTAAACGTCGTCAAGAGTATACGATGTCCTAATCGCATTAGGAATATGAAGATCGTCTTCGACAGCTCGCAACTTTCACATTGCTATCTCCACCCTACTCCAGACAGCTCTCGGTGGAGTTGCACTACGTTGCCGATGTTATGGAAGGCCTTCAAACCGACAACAGACCACATATTGAAAAATACAAGCGAATTCTCTTGCAGCGTAAGCTTATTGTAACTAATCTAAAATTATTGGAGAGGAACATTGTCCTATTCAAAAAAAGTAAAATGTTACACAGTGTTGACGTCAAACGGACATTATCTATGTCCTGTCTTGTGTCCCACTCATCTATAATATCAAGTGTACTATGAAACTGATTATATATAATGGATTATAAGGTAATGCATTGATACCAGATGGTGGGGGCCGGCCGATGTGGCCGTGCGGTTCTAGGCGCTTCAGTCTGGAACCGCGTGACCGCTACGGTCGCAGGTTCGAATCCTGCCTCGGGCATGGATGTGTGTGATGTCCTTAGGTTAGTTAGGTTTAAGTAGTTCTAAGTTCTAGGGGACTGATGACCTTAGAAGTTAAGTCCCATAGTGCTCAGAGCCATTTGAACCATTTGAACTATTTAACACAAAATGACATTAAAAATTTAAGTTATTCACGAGCAGCTAGTTGAGAATATGTATGAACATTAAATGACACGACGAACCGTCTTGTTCTGCATATGGATTCAAACCCAGCTCATGCAGACTAAGCAAAGATTTCGTGACTGACGGAAACTAACAGTCATTCCTGATTAGGCATACAGAGAGTGATATACCTCGATTTTAGACAGTATCAGTTAGCAAATATCAACTTTAAATTGCATAACGCAAACATTTTTAACAGACGCGAATTCCTACCCAGCATCTATTGTCCCTGTTAACGAACTACGAGAGATGTTAAATATTGCTTCTTCACAAGTAACTTACTTGAAATGCCGTGAGGTAAAGCTGTGTGTTGGACACGGATTCGAACCCGGAACCTAATCGGATTGCTATCGAAGCACAGTCAAATGTGACATATCGGAATTTCGCGGCAGTAACTAGATGTTTTAACTGAAATGACGAGACGAAACATTAATTTTTTCCTTCCCAGGACTCCAACCCGGCACCTATCGCTGTTATATTCTAGAGAAAACGAACGTTAAATATGGGTTTGTTGCACCAGCAGTGACATGTGAGCATGTTTGAACTGAAATAATATGACGAAGAGTTCAGCGCTCACTGGGAATAGAGCCCCACACATATCGTTGTTGACTACACACAAAGAGACGTCAGCTAACGAATTTTTCTCCACCAGCTGCTCAGAATAGCTTCTTGAACTTACAGTCATCTCGCAAATAGTTCTGTGTCTCACTGTGAGTTAAAAACGTCAGATATCGTTAGTGTTGACAGCGAATGAAAATACATTAAAAATCAAAATTATTATCCACCAGCAGATAGGTGTTCTCATGCTAGAGCTTGATAATACATAATTAAATCTTTAGTGCCGGGCCAGGATTCGATCCCATTCACGCATAATATGTGAAGGTGTTGAGGAATCTGCAGTTTTGAACAAACAACAAATTGTAGCCGAGCTGTATTGCCACGAAGGGATCAAATTCCGCGTTAAGGGCGTTCTGAGTTGCATTCCCAGTTCAGAACCAATTTTATCGACATACAGAAGCTCAAATAAAAGATGGAATAAGTGTCCTGTGACCATACATAGCGTTTGTGTCGTCACTTGAAATAAATAACTAGTATAAGAAAGGTTACTGGTGATAGAGTTTCTACATGTCGCCACTCCAGACTTTACTGTGGTTCAACCCACCGTCTACTTGGTAATGAAGGAATATCATCTTTAATGTGAATTTTCAGACCACGCAGCCATTATATCTCCTTCACTTGGTATAGCCAGGAGAGAATGGAATCTGTCTCTCCCTATCTAAAATCATTGACAGAAGTGGGAATCGAACCCAGACCATAGGTATAACAACCTACCATCCGTCCAACAGACCACGAAATCCTCTTCTCTGCGAGTCATTTTTCTATCGTAACGCAGTTGCGCCACACTGGATGAGAATTCTGACACACAGGCTCCCTGTAGTAATTTGCAGCATGTTCAGTAAATTCATTTACTTGGTTGACCGAATCACCATGAACTAGCTGCCTCGGCTACCCAGTGCATACATTCGACTATTTTGTAATCACAGAAATAAAATCACGTAACTGCCACCTACACACAACTGCCAACATTGTAGGATGCAGAAGTTTAAATGGGAAGTGGTCCTTTCCACTTGAGCTATTCTATTGCGCTATCTGTTACTAGAAAACGTCGTTCAGTCCAAAAGAAAAGCTGTAACTGTTTGTCTCTCAGAAGTAAAGACCTGGCCATATGCATAATCTCACAGTGCTGTGGAATCCAAAAGTTCTGGAGGACTAGTTGCCGAGCTCTGGAGCTGTTGTAGCTGCGTGTCAGCTTGTAGCATAGATAAGATGTCGCGAGGCCCAATACATTCAGTGCTACATTTTTTAAAACGCAATTCTGCTCTCTGCTGAAGTTATCAATCTAATGGAACTTTGAACATAATTCCCTTCACTTCTCAACCCAAAGTAGTCGCATGTGGAAAAAGGACTAACTACTGTGACATTTTGTTCTATTCAGGTTTAATAGACAGCAGGCAGCAGATGCATCTCGAAGATGTGCAGGGAGAGCGCATCGTGCCATAATATGTCAGAAAAGTATTTTCTACATTAGCCGTCGTGTGGTAGTGATATTTTATTCTTCTTCAAACTTTGTTTGACAGCTTTAACTCAGAACAAGTTTTCTACATGCATGTAATCAATAAACTGCATGTGCATTGTCAGACTGTCATAGGTAACATCAGAGAATTCGCATATATCGTTGATGATTAATTTCTCTCTCATGTTTACTATTGTTTTAACAACACTAAAGGAAAATTGCGAAAATTGTGCACTGTATTATAAGAAATGAAATAAAACTAACCATGATAACCTTACGACGAAAGTATCTGTACACAAGCATGCCTCTATCGACACGAATTAGTAAAATACTACTCACTTAGATTTTGATTGGGCCTGTGTTTAATTGGTATGCTGTGTCATACTCAAGAGGTATGCAAATGTGGCATTTCATAAATATAGTTACGTATTCCTAGAAACCCAAAATTCGCTTGTCAGCAGCGGAAAGAGGCGTTACCTGTTGTGCAGCATTGTAAGTTTTTCAACATTGCACTATGAGCTGAAAGCATTTTCTTGCGATTTCCTTATTGATGTTTGATCTGACTGCTTGTAGCTCTTTCACAGAAGGGATAAAGACGTTACAGTCAGTGAGACTGGAACTGCGAACCGTAACAGACGCTGTTTCACAGGTCAGCACGTTACCACAGAGCTGGCGAGGAGGTATGGGTTTCAGCTTCCTATTACGACGGCAATAGTAACTAGAACTCGTAAACCGCTATTTAAAGGTCGAGATTAGCTGCGATTTCCACCTGCAACGACTTTCCTGGGCTGAAAACCGTAAATTTTCAATCTTTTGTTACCCTTCAAGCTATAATAACTCAGATTATTCAATGGAAATGACAGGTAAAATCAAGTGAACTTTGAGGCTTAATTCCGTGCACACCAGGAAGTAACTCGTCGATCACAGAGTTGCCAAACATACGTTGCCTTGTTGCCAAATCTCAGTTACAGTACCAGCAGGAAGAAGACGAACCGATGTGATCCTACAGCGGTCTGGGAAGTGACCATAGCTGGTGTCTCCAAGTCGCGGCTGCTACGGCCTGGAATACATAATGCGTCTGATTCGCTTTCTGTAACTAGGTTTAGGGACTGGAGCGTAGTTACTAATAATACTCAGAACTGACTGCAAACTGAGCATCATAAATCAGTAACTCTCATTGTTGTTTTTATATTTCTTTCGTAAGTGTACTCAAAACTAAGAAAGCCATTCACAGGCGTTTTGGTGCCTCGCCGATAGTCGAGCACAACATACAAATAAAAATAAAAAAGAATGTGTGTGTGTGTGTGTGTGTGAGAGAGAGAGAGAGAGAGAGAGAGAGAGAGAGAGAGAGAGAGAAGGAGAGAAATTAAAAGCAATGAAAGAGAGTGTAAAAAATTGTTGTAAAGAAATTGAATCATGGTATTTAAAGAAATATTTCATTAAAATGACACGTTCCACATCATTACGAAATGTCGTATTCATGATCTATGGAACAAGAGTTAATCTAATGTAATCTAATCTAATCTAATCACATCATATTGATGATTAGCCATGAAGAGTCATGAATTACCGAAATTTTTGCCAATACCAGTAACCAAATCTAAACTTGAAAATAAAAGACGACAATTTTTGTAATAAACTGTGACTCCTATCAAGACCCTTTCATCCCTGTTATCTAATCACGAAGGATGTCTGATATACCTCCATTCTGAAGTAACAAAGTGTGCATGCATTTAAATATGAAGTGCATGATGTGAAGTTCTGTGACGGAGATACGAACCCAACACGTAATCCGATTGTTAACTAAGAAAAATCAAATGTTACGTATCGGTTTTTCTTACGAGCCGCTAGGTGTCTGAATCTAAAATAAGGATACAAACTTTTGTGCCTAAGCGACAATCGAACTGCACACCTACCGTGCATCCACGAATATAGCTTAAGTATCAGTTGCTTACTCATGAACAGTAAGATGTGTGCGTGTTTGACCAGAAATAACGACACCTGTTGCGATTGTTGGCAACACATGAACAGACATTGAAATTGCGCGTTAATTTTCACTAGCAGGTGGGTGTGCACTTGATAAAGCTAGAAATGAAATTATGAATATTTTTGTACTGGATCAGGTTTCAGACCCACATACTTACCTTTGGAGGAGACCTAGAGAAGATTGCAGTCTTGGGAAAAGGAACGAAATGACTGAACTATACTGTTGCGAGAGATTCAGATCCTCGAAAGAGGAGATACGAATTCGAATCACAGTCCAGCACCAAATTTTTAAACGTCTCTAGTTCAATCAAGTACAAGTAAAATAAGAGCCCTGTCCCTTTAAATGGGTATCGGTTCATCAAATAGGCTCTGCCTAGTTGGTAATGAAGGAACGTGATGTTTAATGCGGATTCTGGATTATAACGTCTTTCTCTTGAGGTTACCAGAGGTAAAATAAATCTGTTTGTGCCTCTTAAAAGTAAATGCCTGAACCCACGCATTGCACCTGTGATAGTTCGTTCCACCAGACCATTGTGGCCACATTACCCAGCCCCAGGAGTGTGCTGTAACGGATGATGTACTTAGCTTACAAAATTAGTCACGGTGGAAAAAATGCGAGTCTATTAAATGGTCAAGTAGAAGCAAGCTTCTGACGCAGAGATTATGCTATTCTCATGTCAGCAGGATGTAAAGACTCTTCTAGGCATCATAGGCTGGATGTGAAGCCATTTTGATTTTTCACAAATTCAGCAAATTTCTTAGTTCGAGAAAATCCACTGTGAAGTGTGAAGTTGCCGGATAATTCGATTATTACTGTTATTATTAATATCATTTTATTCATACCGCTGCTGTAACATTAGTGCTTGAACATCATTTAGTGCCTTTCGGTCACTATAGAAGTAGTTTCCCAAGAACAGGTTCTTTCCCTGTCTACGGAATCCTTTTCATGTTAATATCAAACACAAGCAATTACTCGTAGATTACATTAAAACTAAAGTAATTGACGAAGACGTTACTTGGTAACAAAAACGCACTGCCTTTCTTCATTTACTTTCGCCTAGAAATGGCTATCGAGTACTGACAAACCAAAAGGCAAGAGATCTTACTGCCTTCCGATATACGTTGCTGTTAGTTCTTCCACATGATTTGGTCGACATGACCTGTTTCAAGTAGTGTATGACAGAGAGTGTTTTAGAAAATCTATTGTTTCCCTTTGCAATAAACAGAAGTATTTTGATTCTAAGCTGTCCAAGTACAAAATTTTCGCAATATTAGTTCAAATTTAATTTTCGCTTCTATAATGTAGGAAAGTATTTCACAGTCGCAAAACTCGCATCCGAAACGTTGACCTTACACTTAGTCGCTGATCATAGATTCTAGCTCAGAGTGACACCAGTTTAAATAACCTAATGTAGCGAAGACTGTTTGCCAGTGCTCTTTCTCACCGGAAAATACGCAATTGACTCATTTGGCTCCATAAGTACACTGTAACAGTAATTTCTGTGTGAAATTTGTCAGTAAGCTTTCGCCTTCCAACCGGCAAAATACGGAAGAGTACAGCCGGTAAACAATTCACAAACCACGATTTAGTGCCGATAAGACGATTTCTTTAAACATTGTCGAAGCTGAGGGAATTTAGTTTCTGCTTAAATCGTCTTAAGCAGCAACGTTCACAGATATCTCAAATAGGAAAAAGCTGAATATCCAGGTACGAAGGTTGTAAAACAAACTTCCCACAGTTTGTGTCAGGTTGATCTTTTCGTCTGATAACACTGCTTAAGTATTTTGTCTAAGAGGTATCACAAGTAGTATCCCTGTAGCTGTGGGAATCATTGGTTGAAAACGAGTTTAACACCAATGGGTACAGTGCTGCTAAATGTTCAAAATTATTATCAACCTAAGTCTGAGTTCATCCACAAACTGAGGCGTATTTATAATATTGAAGCTAGACTGTGTATCCTTGTCTTTCTTGAGTGGTCATTGGAAGGCGTTTACACACACGTATACAATACTATGAATACTTCGAACGCTATGGTTAACGTTGCTCTCATAAACTACTTTTTTTTTTAATTCTTCTGGGTCTTAAGCGTGCAATATGTGTTGTAGATACAGTCTCAGACCAAAAAATTGACCGCCGAGTCGTTCACGTAAGGTGGACAATACAGTCATGCTCCTCTCAGAATTCTATGTCTGGCAATATGCTCGATCTAGCAACATGTAGACTGCGGCACTTCCCAGAGGAAGTCTTGACTCCAGTCTTAGTACATTACTCTTGACCACGACCGTAGTCTTGAGGTAAAACGCGAGACCAGTTAATATGATATTGTAGATTCGCTTGAATTACACTCATAGCTTCAGCACCGAGAGGAAAGGGGCGATAAAAATTTTGTCGATATGTGCTTTCGGTCGCCAGACGTCATATTAGCTGGTCTCGCGTTTTACCTCAAGACTACGGTCGTGTTCCATCAGCGGTATGAATAAAATGATATTAATAATAACAGTAATAATCGAATTATCCGGCAACTTCACACTTCACAGTGGATTTTCTCGAACTAAGAAATTTGCTGAATTTGTGAAAAATCAAAATGGCTTCACATCCAGCCTATGATGCCTAGAAGAGTCTTTACATCCTGCTGACATGAGAATAGCATGATCTCTGCGTCAGAAGCTTGCTTCTACTTGACCATTTAATAGACTCGCATTTTTTCCACCGTGACTAATTTTGTAAGCTAAGCACATCATCCGTTACAGCACACTCCTGGGGCTGGGAAATGTGGTCTGGTGGAACGAACTATCACAAGTGCAATGCGTGGGTTCAGGCATTTACTTTTAAAAGGCACAAAGAGATTTATTTTACCTCTGGTAACGTCAAGAGAAAGACGTTATAATCCAGAATCCGCATTAAACATCACGTTCCTTCATTACCAACTGGGCAGAGCCGGTTTACGTTGGGAAATGACACAGCGGAAGTCATGGTAAACAGAAATACAGTCGCCAGTAAGCTTACTTACATTAGAAAATTTTATTTTATTTGATGAACCGATAGCCATTTAAAGGGACAGGGCTCTTATTTTACTTGTACTTGATTGAACTAGAGACGTTTAAAAATTTGGTGCTGGACTGTGATTCGAATTCGTATCTCCTCTTTCGAGGATCTGAATCTCTCGCAACAGTATAGTTCAGTCATTTCGTTCCTTTTCCCAAGACTGCAATCTTCTCTAGGTCTCCTCCAAAGGTAAGTATGTGGGTCTGAAACCTGATCCAGTACAAAAATATTCATAATTTCATTTCTAGCTTTATCAAGTGCACACCCACCTGCTAGTGAAAATTAACGCGCAATTTCAATGTCTGTTCATGTGTTGCCAACAATCGCAACAGGTGTCGTTATTTCTGGTCAAACACGCACACATCTTACTGTTCATGAGTAAGCAACTGATACTTAAGCTATATTCGTGGATGCACGGTAGGTGTGCAGTTCGATTGTCGCTTAGGCACAAAAGTTTGTATCCTTATTTTAGATTCAGACACCTAGCGGCTCGTAAGAAAAACCGATACGTAACATTTGATTTTTCTTAGTTAACAATCGGATTACGTGTTGGGTTCGTATCTCCGTCACAGAACTTCACATCATGCACTTCATATTTAAATGCATGCACACTTTGTTACTTCAGAATGGAGGTATATCAGACATCCTTCGTGATTAGATAACAGGGATGAAAGGGTCTTGATAGGAGTCACAGTTTATTACAAAAATTGTCGTCTTTTATTTTCAAGTTTAGATTTGGTTACTGGTATTGGCAAAAATTTCGGTAATTCATGACTCTTCATGGCTAATCATCAATATGATGTGATTAGATTAGATTAGATTACATTAGATTAACTCTTGTTCCATAGATCATGAATACGACATTTCGTAATGATGTGGAACGTGTCATTTTAATGAAATATTTCTTTAAATACCATGATTCAATTTCTTTACAACAATTTTTTACACTCTCTTTCATTGCTTTTAATTTCTCTCCTTCTCTCTCTCTCTCTCTCTCTCTCTCTCTCTCTCTCTCTCTCTCTCTCACACACACACACACACACACACATTCTTTTTTATTTTTATTTGTATGTTGTGCTCGACTATCGGCGAGGCACCAAAACGCCTGTGAATGACTTTCTTAGTTTTGAGTACACTTACGAAAGAAATATAAAAACAACAATGAGAGTTACTGATTTATGATGCTCAGTTTGCAGTCAGTTCTGAGTATTATTAGTAACTACGCTCCAGTCCCTAAACCTAGTTACAGAAAGCGAATCAGACGCATTATGTATTCCAGGCCGTAGCAGCCGCGACTTGGAGACACCAGCTATGGTCACTTCCCAGACCGCTGTAGGATCACATCGGTTCGTCTTCTTCCTGCTGGTACTGTAACTGAGATTTGGCAACAAGGCAACGTATGTTTGGCAACTCTGTGATCGACGAGTTACTTCCTGGTGTGCACGGAATTAAGCCTCAAAGTTCACTTGATTTTACCTGTCATTTCCATTGAATAATCTGAGTTATTATAGCTTGAAGGGTAACATAAGATTGAAAATTTACGATTTTCAGCCCAGGAAAGTCGTTGCAGGTGGAAATCGCAACTAATCTCGACCTTTAAATAGCGGTTTACGAGTTCTAGTTACTATTGCCGTCGTAATAGGAAGCTGAAACCCATACATCCTCGCCAGCTCTGTGGTAACGTGCTGACCTGTGAAACAGCGTCTGTTACGGTTCGCAGTTCCAGTCTCACTGACTGTAACGTCTTTATCCCTTCTGTGAAAGAGCTACAAGCAGTCAGATCAAACATCAATAAGGAAATCGCAAGAAAATGCTTTCAGCTCATAGTGCAATGTTGAAAAACTTACAATGCTGCACAACAGGTAACGCCTCTTTCCGCTGCTGACAAGCGAATTTTGGGTTTCTAGGAATACGTAACTATATTTATGAAATGCCACATTTGCATACCTCTTGAGTATGACACAGCATACCAATTAAACACAGGCCCAATCAAAATCTAAGTGAGTAGTATTTTACTAATTCGTGTCGATAGAGGCATGCTTGCGTACAGATACTTTCGTCGTAAGGTTATCATGGTTAGTTTTATTTCATTTCTTATAATACAGTGCACAATTTTCGCAATTTTCCTTTAGTGTTGTTAAAACAATAGTAAACATGAGAGAGAAATTAATCATCAACGATATATGCGAATTCTCTGATGTTACCTATGACAGTCTGACAATGCACATGCAGTTTATTGATTACATGCATGTAGAAAACTTGTTCTGAGTTAAAGCTGTCAAACAAAGTTTGAAGAAGAATAAAATATCACTACCACACGACGGCTAATGTAGAAAATACTTTTCTGACATATTATGGCACGATGCGCTCTCCCTGCACATCTTCGAGATGCATCTGCTGCCTGCTGTCTATTAAACCTGAATAGAACAAAATGTCACAGTAGTTAGTCCTTTTTCCACATGCGACTACTTTGGGTTGAGAAGTGAAGGGAATTATGTTCAAAGTTCCATTAGATTGATAACTTCAGCAGAGAGCAGAATTGCGTTTTAAAAAATGTAGCACTGAATGTATTGGGCCTCGCGACATCTTATCTATGCTACAAGCTGACACGCAGCTACAACAGCTCCAGAGCTCGGCAACTAGTCCTCCAGAACTTTTGGATTCCACAGCACTGTGAGATTATGCATATGGCCAGGTCTTTACTTCTGAGAGACAAACAGTTACAGCTTTTCTTTTGGACTGAACGACGTTTTCTAGTAACAGATAGCGCAATAGAATAGCTCAAGTGGAAAGGACCACTTCCCATTTAAACTTCTGCATCCTACAATGTTGGCAGTTGTGTGTAGGTGGCAGTTACGTGATTTTATTTCTGTGATTACAAAATAGTCGAATGTATGCACTGGGTAGCCGAGGCAGCTAGTTCATGGTGATTCGGTCAACCAAGTAAATGAATTTACTGAACATGCTGCAAATTACTACAGGGAGCCTGTGTGTCAGAATTCTCATCCAGTGTGGCGCAACTGCGTTACGATAGAAAAATGACTCGCAGAGAAGAGGATTTCGTGGTCTGTTGGACGGATGGTAGGTTGTTATACCTATGGTCTGGGTTCGATTCCCACTTCTGTCAATGATTTTAGATAGGGAGAGACAGATTCCATTCTCTCCTGGCTATACCAAGTGAAGGAGATATAATGGCTGCGTGGTCTGAAAATTCACATTAAAGATGATATTCCTTCATTACCAAGTAGACGGTGGGTTGAACCACAGTAAAGTCTGGAGTGGCGACATGTAGAAACTCTATCACCAGTAACCTTTCTTATACTAGTTATTTATTTCAAGTGACGACACAAACGCTATGTATGGTCACAGGACACTTATTCCATCTTTTATTTGAGCTTCTGTATGTCGATAAAATTGGTTCTGAACTGGGAATGCAACTCAGAACGCCCTTAACGCGGAATTTGATCCCTTCGTGGCAATACAGCTCGGCTACAATTTGTTGTTTGTTCAAAACTGCAGATTCCTCAACACCTTCACATATTATGCGTGAATGGGATCGAATCCTGGCCCGGCACTAAAGATTTAATTATGTATTATCAAGCTCTAGCATGAGAACACCTATCTGCTGGTGGATAATAATTTTGATTTTTAATGTATTTTCATTCGCTGTCAACACTAACGATATCTGACGTTTTTAACTCACAGTGAGACACAGAACTATTTGCGAGATGACTGTAAGTTCAAGAAGCTATTCTGAGCAGCTGGTGGAGAAAAATTCGTTAGCTGACGTCTCTTTGTGTGTAGTCAACAACGATATGTGTGGGGCTCTATTCCCAGTGAGCGCTGAACTCTTCGTCATATTATTTCAGTTCAAACATGCTCACATGTCACTGCTGGTGCAACAAACCCATATTTAACGTTCGTTTTCTCTAGAATATAACAGCGATAGGTGCCGGGTTGGAGTCCTGGGAAGGAAAAAATTAATGTTTCGTCTCGTCATTTCAGTTAAAACATCTAGTTACTGCCGCGAAATTCCGATATGTCACATTTGACTGTGCTTCGATAGCAATCCGATTAGGTTCCGGGTTCGAATCCGTGTCCAACACACAGCTTTACCTCACGGCATTTCAAGTAAGTTACTTGTGAAGAAGCAATATTTAACATCTCTCGTAGTTCGTTAACAGGGACAATAGATGCTGGGTAGGAATTCGCGTCTGTTAAAAATGTTTGCGTTATGCAATTTAAAGTTGATATTTGCTAACTGATACTGTCTAAAATCGAGGTATATCACTCTCTGTATGCCTAATCAGGAATGACTGTTAGTTTCCGTCAGTCACGAAATCTTTGCTTAGTCTGCATGAGCTGGGTTTGAATCCATATGCAGAACAAGACGGTTCGTCGTGTCATTTAATGTTCATACATATTCTCAACTAGCTGCTCGTGAATAACTTAAATTTTTAATGTCATTTTGTGTTAAATAGTTCAAATGGTTCAAATGGCTCTGAGCACTATGGGACTTAACTTCTAAGGTCATCAGTCCCCTAGAACTTAGAACTACTTAAACCTAACTAACCTAAGGACATCACACACATCCATGCCCGAGGCAGGATTCGAACCTGCGACCGTAGCGGTCACGCGGTTCCAGACTGAAGCGCCTAGAACCGCACGGCCACATCGGCCGGCCCCCACCATCTGGTATCAATGCATTACCTTATAATCCATTATATATAATCAGTTTCATAGTACACTTGATATTATAGATGAGTGGGACACAAGACAGGACATAGATAATGTCCGTTTGACGTCAACACTGTGTAACATTTTACTTTTTTTGAATAGGACAATGTTCCTCTCCAATAATTTTAGATTAGTTACAATAAGCTTACGCTGCAAGAGAATTCGCTTGTATTTTTCAATATGTGGTCTGTTGTCGGTTTGAAGGCCTTCCATAACATCGGCAACGTAGTGCAACTCCACCGAGAGCTGTCTGGAGTAGGGTGGAGATAGCAATGTGAAAGTTGCGAGCTGTCGAAGACGATCTTCATATTCCTAATGCGATTAGGACATCGTATACTCTTGACGACGTTTAGCACCTGTGCGGTCAGACACCCAATTTCAGAATTCATTTTGAGTAATCCTGCTAAATTCCCAAAATATTGTCTTTATATATTGATGAGTAATATGGATAGTCGTCACGTTCATGTGCCTTCTACAACGCAAATTTAATATTACTATCCTAGGAACTAATCTGCAATACGTTTTGTATTTCATAATCGGAACTATCTGCATTAACCGTCATCAGAGCAATGTCAGGGAACAGAATGCAGCAGTGCCTACTTGAGGACCTGCTTGAGTCGTGTTCTAAGGAAAGGGTAGTTGCTGGTTCACATTATATTACACTAGCGAGAAGTACCGACTTTTCCTTTTCTCTGCAAACATCCAGAACTAAATTCAGTAACTAAATGCTAAGAATATATTTGCATTGTGCCAACTCAAAGATCAATAGATATGGATATAGATATAGATTTTTATATTTAATGCCATTCTCGTTCTGCGTTGGAATAAACATCATTCATTATTTGCTTGTTCTTGTTACGATTGCTATTGTCATTCTCTCACTCGCAAGAGTCTTATGCTGATGCTGTATGAATAAATTATGCCATTGGATACAAAGCGGTTTAGTTTTGAGACCTAACCCACGAGGGGGGAAGGCACAGTGGTCTGCTTCAGGAATTCCAAGCAATAAAACACAAAAAACAACCCAGGAAGGGTTCGAACAGCTACTTTCACGCAGAGACATGCATTTGGAATCTGTTCATCGTTACGGGGTCAAACAAGAGGGTAACATTCCTGAAACAATGATCGGGCTACTTAGTATATAATAGAGCATACAGATTTCAAGGAGGAAACGTATGAAGACGCAGACTTCCTCGTTATCAATATGTGCGGCATATCTTTCGTGTTAACGAAAGTTAATTCCCGCTTTACCTCTTCTTACGTGTCAAATGAAATGAATGCCATGAGGAATATAATATTTGTTGACTGCGTCTCTTCTTGCTTCCATCCTTACCAACATATTTCTTCATTCTCGTGGTAATCATGACATTCTATGTGCATGCTGCAAACGATTGCAAGTGGACAAATTCGACATCGAGGTGCAAAGCGTTTGGTATCTTACATTATATTCAATTCGAATAAGCTTCCGGTGTATTTTTACTTCGTTTGTATTTTTAGATGATTATGAACGTTACGCAAATTTATCTCACATGCTTTATGTTGAATGAGAAACATTGAATGATCCGTTTTGCTTTCCCTACGTTGAAATAATATAATCTCGGCGTCAACAGCCTTCTTCCACGCCGGAAGCTGAAACTTGTATCATTCTGGATTAATGATGATTGAATGTCTCATATGTATACATAGCCCACAAGGCGACGTCAGAAACCATCAGGGGAGAACTCCACATAAAAACCAAACGTGCGCGCTTGTCTCCACTCTGAAGAACCGTATCGGAGAATCACGGCAAGCATTTCGCTGAAGAGCTGCCTCGTCAGAGAGCCGAGAAATGGCAGCGTCGTAGCAAGTATTTGTCAACACTCTGATAGTGCATTTACTTCCGGGTGTAGGTCGGCGTTACCTCGCTAAATTCACGTGACATTCGTTTTCCACATCGAAGACTCGTACGATATAATCCACTGCAAGATGACACAATTAGAAAGTATATTTAATTTCTGGACTCCAAGAACGGCGTTCTTCACATAAGTAACACCTGTTTGTGTGTGCATTCGGGAGGACGACGGTGCAATCCCGCGCCCGGCCATCCTGATTTAGGTTTTCAATGATTTCCCTAAATCGCTTCAGGCAAATGCCGGGATGGTTCCTTAGGAAGGGCACGGCCGATTTCCTTCCCCATCCTTCCCTAATCCGAGCTTGTGCTCCGTCTCTAATGACATCGTTGTCGACGGGACGTTAAAACAGTAATCTCCACCTCCTCTGTTTGTGTGTTTAAGGTTGCGTTTTGAGGCTCAGGCAACATCGCAGTGACTATAGTCCGCCTCTGGCCGCCAGTGTGTCGTTAGCTCAGAGGTTCCCTTGTGCGTTGCAGTGCTTGTACTATAAGTTCGAATCACGGTAGAAGCCGCTGACGACAACCTTTTATTTTCCATTTTAATTAATGGAGTTGCAAACTGCTAGTAAAAATTTCTTATGCGAAACCTGAAGAATGCCTTTAAACATCAATCTTCGTCCGATTTCGACTTAGTAAATTAAGTTAATATCATGGATTTCTGCTTTGCAAATTCCAAGGTGCTTCACTGTAAAATAGGTCCTGAAAAGATTCAAACCGACTGTCAACGATATAAATTTGAGCTTTGTTCGTCATATAGGTCTAACATGTCCGAAGGTTGTTTATGAAGTGCACATGTTCATTAATATAGTTCCCTTCTTCTAAATTTTTGCAATAGCATTTAACTGTAGACGTTTTCTAACACCGGCGTTAGCAATTCCTTTCCGTTCTCTGAAACCTTCAAAACGACAAATTTTTCTGGTTTAAATCTGATGACCTTAACTATCACTTCCGATCAACAATAAATACTTCATGAACCCATACATGGAACTCCAAATGTGCAGTGTGCCTGCACTGCTACAGAGCATGCATTGCAAGGTATTCACACAGTTTATCGCATAGACTTACCACAAGAAATGAAACAAGAACTGTAATACACTTTACACCACAGACGCTCACTCTGGCTTGACGAAAACATCCAAACATTGACCAAAAGTTGCACAAATAATTAAGTTTGAAAGGAAAAGAAACGAGGTATGAAGCATTTATAAATTCATCGAATGTATTGAGGTGGTTTAATTTCGTCCCAGTGTATAAAATTAATTTCGGGCCATACTCAGCTCTTGCCGATTACCCGCCTACTAATCAGGGCGTCTGTCTCCGTTGCTTTTGAGCGTGAGTGGAAATTGTAGAAATTTTCTGTGGAGCAACATTTAATAATAAAGCGTTTTAAATCATCAAAAGCGATGAACGGTAGCAGGCGCTTTCGATAAAGAACGGGGGAGTGCAGTGCCGCTGCTGTCGCCACGGCCGCTGCCAGTAGCCAGCAAATGGATCCCGGGGCTTTGCCGCATACGGCGTCCAGAGGACAGTCTGCAGGAAATCTGCCGCAAAATCGTTACTGGATAAAATTTTGATATCGGTGTGTCACAAAGCGAAATAGATTGAATCTGCGCTACCATTACATTCACGTCTTCAGCATTCAGACAGAAGAGGCTATGAAAATATTTTATGCCAACTGCTCTCGATCCACTGACATTATGAACAGAAACAACGCACGCTACCGCTAGACCACAGGCGTAATCAGCATAGACTTTCTCTATCGTGGGACAAGTTTTCCTCCAGGAAGTGCCGCAGTCTACAGTGTTGCCAGATTGTGCAGATAACCGGACTTAGAGAATTAGCGAGTTGGCCAGTTTTTTTGTCCCATGTCGCGATCGGCGCGGACTTAGCCTCTGAAGCGGCCGGCCGCCGGTCGAGTTTTATGTCAAAGAGTGTACGTAACGTTGCTTCACGATTCTGCGTGGCCGAGCAAACAATTTGAATGTCCTATAGGGCGCTAGTCGCTTGGGCTTGACTACAGTATTCCTGAAACCATCGTTTCAACATTCGCACGACGGTCGTGGAATCCCCACCAACGTGAGCAGCAGTAGGGCAAACACGGGAGAGGCTCCGCATGCGGTATAGACTGCGCATCCCCCGTAGTTTCGGCAAACACAGACACAGTGTCCGCGTATTGACACCACATTTAGTCAGTGGACGCCAGGCCATAATAACAGTGGCTACATTTCGATCGAGTAAGTTTTCCATTAGCTTTGGGGGCAAAACGGAGGCAATTCTCGCCGCTGTGGCTGAACGTTTGTAGGCGCTTCAGTCCGGAACCGCGCTGCCGCTACGGTCGCAGGTTCGAATCCTGCCCCGTGCATGGATGTGTGTGATGTCTTTAGGTTAGATAGGTTTAAGCAGTTCTAAGTCTAGGGGACAGGTTTAAGTAGTTCTAAGTCTAGGGGACTGATGACCTCAGATGTTAAGTACCGTAGTGCTTAGAGCCATTTGAACCATTTGAAGGCAATTTTATAAATATCCCTTCAGAACCTTTTCAGCAATACGATCACTTTTTAGTTTACGCTAAATAGTCAGATATTTCCAAATGTTTTAATACTTGTATTAACAGTAAGTTCTGTTGGGCGTGTTTAGATTCTACTAAGGCCATCTTGGCTATCAACGTCTTGAATTTGCAAGGTACGACATCTCTCTCCTACAGAGGGGGGTAGATGCCGCAGTAAAATCCGGTACGTATGACACATATTTTTTCGTTACGGATACTTAACACATAAATCAAAATAACAGTTTTAAATAGTAAAAACTTTACTGTTTTGTTCGTATTTTCGTTAAAGTGACGTGGCACGTTTTTAGGGTGTTCACACATTCTCATGAAGATCAGTGCACAATATTACTCAATATTCCCGAATATACATACAATTAGCCAATTAGGCCTACTTAAATTTTTTCGTCGGATACTCACAGATTAAGTACAGCCGATTTGTAAATAAAATTATCTTTTATATTTTTAGACTAAAGCACATGTGTTGTTGTGGTCTTCAGTCCTGAGACGGGTTTGATGCAGCTCTCCATGCTACTCTATCCTGTGCAAGCTTCTTCATCTCCCAATACGCACTGCAGCCTACATCCTTCTGAATCTGTTTAGTGTATTCATCTCTTGGTCTCCCTCTACGATTTTTACCCTCCACGCTGCCCTCCAATGCTAAATTTGTGATCCCTTGATGCCTCAGAACATGTCCTACCAACCGGTCCCTTCTTCTTGTCAAGTTGTGCTACAATCTCCTCTTCTCCCCAATCCTATTCAATACTTCCTCATTAGTTATGTGATCTACCCATCTAATCTTCAGCATTCTTCTGTAGCACCACATTTCAAAGGCATCTATTCTCTTCTTGTCCAAACTATTTATCGTCCATGTTTCACTTCCATATATGGCTACACTCCATACAAATACTTTCAGAAACGACTTCCTGACATTTAAACCTATACTTGATGTTAACAAATTTCTCTTCTTCAGAAACGCTTTCCTTGCCATTGCCAGCCTACATTTTATATCCTCTCTACTTCGACCATCATCAGTTATTTTTCTCCCCAAATAGCAGAACTCCTTTACTACTTTAAGTGTCTCATTTCATAATCTAATTCCCCCAGCATCGCCCGACTTAATTCGACTACATTAAATTATTCTCGTTTTGCTTTTGTTGATGTTCATCTTATATCCTCCCTTCAAGACACTGTCCATTTCGTTCAACTGCTCTTCCAAGTCCTTTGCTGTCTCTTGACAGAGTACAACGTCATCGGCGAATCTTAAAAGTTTTTATTTCTTCTCCATGGATTTTAATGCCTACTCCGAATTTTTCTTTTGTTTCCTTTACTGGTTGCTCAATATACAGATTGAATAACATCGGGGAGAGGCTACAACCCTGTCTCACTCCCTTCCCAACCACTGCTTCCCTTTCATGTCGCTCGACTCTTACAACTGCCATCTGGTTTCTGTACAAATTGTAAATAGCCTTTCGCTCCCTGTGTTTTTCCCCTGCCACCTTTAGAATTTGAAAGAGATTATTCCAGTCAACATTGTCAAAAGCTTTCTCCAAGTCTACAAATGCTAGAAACGTAGGTTTGCCTTTTCTTAATCTAGATTCTAAGATAAGTCGTAGGGTCGGTATTGCCTCATTTGTTCCCATATTTCTAAGGAATCCAAACTGATCTTCCCCGAGGTCGGCTTCTACCAGTTTTCCCATTCGTCTGTAAAGAATTCGCGTTAGTATTTTGCAGCCGTGACTTATTAAACTGATAGTTCGGTAATTTTCACATCTGTCAACACCTGCTTTCTTTGGGATTGGAATTATTATATTCTTCTTGAAGTCTGGAGGTATTTCGCCTGTCTCATACATTTTGCTCACCAGATGGTAGAGTTTTGTCAGGACTGGCTCTCCCAAGGCTATCAGTAGTTCTAATGGAATGTTGTCTACTCCCGGGGCCTTGTTTCGACTTAGGTCTTTCAGTGCTCTGTCAAATTCTTTACGCAGTATCATATCTCCCATTTCATCTTTCTCTACATCCTCTTCCATTTCCATAACACTGTCCTCAAGAACATCGCCCTTGTATAGTCCCTCTATATACTCCTTCCACCTTTCTGCTTTCCCTTCTTTGCTTAGAACTGGGTTTCCATCTGAGCCCTTGACATTCATACAAGTGGTTCTCTTTTCTCCAAAGGTCTATTTAATTTTCCTGTAGGCAGTATCTATCTTACTTCTAGTGAGGTAAGCCTCTACATCCTTACATTTGTCCTCTAGCCATGCCTGCTTAGCCATTTTGCACTTTCTGTCGATCTCATTTTTGAGACGTTTGTATTCCCTTTTGCCTGCTTCATTTACTGCATTTTTATATTTTCTCCTTTCATCAATTAAATTCAGTATTTCTTCTGTCACCCAAGGATTTCTACTAGCCCTCGTCTTTTTACCTACTTGATCCTCTGCTGCCTTCACCACTTCATCCCTCAAAGCTATCCATTCTTCTTCTACTGTATTTCTTTTCCCCATTCTTGTCAATTGTTCCTTTATGCTCTTCCTGAAACTCTCTACAACCTCTGGTTCCTTCAGTTTATCCAGGTCCCATCTCCTCAAATTCCCACCTTATTGCAGTTTCTTCAGTTTTAACCTACAGTTCATAACTAATAGATTGTGGTCAGAATCCACATCTGCCCCTGGAAATGTCTTACAGTTTAAAACCTGGTTCCTAAATCTCTGTCTTACCATTATATAGTCTATCTGATATCTTCTAGTATCTCCAGGGTTCTTCCATGTACACTCCTGGAAATGGAAAAAAGAACACATTGACACCGGTGTGTCAGACCCACCATACTTGCTCCGGACACTGCGAGAGGGCTGTACAAGCAATGATCACACGCACGGCACAGCGGACACACCAGGAACCGCGGTGTTGGCCGTCGAATGGCGCTAGCTGCGCAGCATTTGTGCACCGCCGCCGTCAGTGTCAGCCAGTTTGCCGTGGCATACGGAGCTCCATCGCAGTCTTTAACACTGGTAGCATGCCGCGACAGCGTGGACGTGAACCGTATGTGCAGTTGACGGACTTTGAGCGAGGGCGTATAGTGGGCATGCGGGAGGCCGGGTGGACGTACCGCCGAATTGCTCAACACGTGGGGCGTGAGGTCTCCACAGTACATCGATGTTGTCGCCAGTGGGCGGCGGAAGGTGCACGTGCCCGTCGACCTGGGACCGGACCGCAGCGACGCACGGATGCACGCCAAGACCGTAGGATCCTACGCAGTGCCGTAGGGGACCGCACCGCCACTTCCCGGCAAATCAGGGACACTGTTGCTCCTGGGGTATCGGCGAGGACCATTCGCAACCGTCTCCATGAAGCTGGGCTACGGTCCCGCACACCGTTAGGCCGTCTTCCGCTCACGCCCCAACATCGTGCAGCCCGCCTCCAGTGGTGTCGCGACAGGCGTGAATGGAGGGACGAATGGAGACGTGTCGTCTTCAGCGATGAGAGTCGCTTCTGCCTTGGTGCCAATGATGGTCGTATGCGTGTTTGGCGCCGTGCAGGTGAGCGCCACAATCAGGACTGCATACGACCGAGGCACACAGGGCCAACACCCGGCATCATGGTGTGGGGAGCGATCTCCTACACTGGCCGTACACCACTGGTGATCGTCGAGGGGACACTGAATAGTGCACGGTACATCCAAACCGTCATCGAACCCATCGTTCTACCATTCCTAGACCGGCAAGGGAACTTGCTGTTCCAACAGGACAATGCACGTCCGCATGTATCCCGTGCCACCCAACGTGCTCTAGAAGGTGTAAGTCAACTACCCTGGCCAGCAAGATCTCCGGATCTGTCCCCCATTGAGCATGTTTGGGACTGGATGAAGCGTCGTCTCAAGCGGTCTGCACGTCCAGCACGAACGCTGGTCCAACTGAGGTGCCAGGTGGAAATGGCATTGCAAGCCGTTCCACAGGACTACATCCAGCATCTGTACGATCGTCTCCATGGGAGAATAGCAGCCTGCATTGCTGCGAAAGGTGGATGTACACTGTACTAGTGCCGACATTGTGCATGCTCTGTTGCCTGTGTCTATGTGCCTGTGGTTCTGTCAGTGTGATCATGTGTTGTATCTGACCCCAGGAATGTGTCAATCAAGTTTCCCCTTCCTGGGACAATGAATTCACGGTGTTCTTATTTCAATTTCCAGGAGTGTATACAACCTTCTTTAATGATTCTTGAACCAAGTGTTAGCTATGATTAAGTTATGCTCTGCGCAAAATTCTACCAGGCGGCTTCTTTTTTCATTTCTTACCCCCAATCCATATTCACCTACTACGTTTCCTTCTCTCCCTTTTCCTACTACCGAATTCCAGTCACCCATGACTATTAAGTTTTCGTCTCCCTTCACTATCTGAATAATTTCTTTTATTTCATCATACATTTCTTCGGTTTCTTCGTCATCTGCAGAGTTAGTTGGCATATAAACTTGTACTACTGTAGTAGGCGTTTGCTTCGTGTCTATCTTGGCCACAATAATGCGTTCACTATGCTGTTTGTAGTAGCTTACCCGCACCCCTATTTTTTATTCATTATTAAACCTACTCCTGCATTACCCCTATTTGATTTTGTATTTATAACCCTGTATTCACCTGACCAAAAGTCTTGTTCCTCCTGCCACCGAACTTCACTAATTCCCACTATATCTAACTTTAACCAATCCATTTCCCTTTTTAAATTTTCTAACCTACCTGCCCGATTAAGGAATCTGACATTCCACGCTCCTATCCGTAGAACGCCAGTTTTCTTTCTCCTGATAACGACGTCCTCTTGAGTAGTCCCCGCCCGGTGATCCGAATGGGGGACTATTTTACCTCCGGAATATTTTACCCAAGAGGACGCCATCATCATTTATCCATACAGTAAAGCTGCATGCCCTCGGGAAAAATTACGGCCGTAGTTTCCACTTGCTTTCAGCCGTTTGCAGTACCACCACAGCAAGGCCGTTTTAGTTAATTTTACAAGGCCAGATCAGTCAATCATCCATACTGTTGCCCCTGCAACTACTGAAAAGGCTGCTGCCCCTCTTCAGGAACCACACGTTTGTCTGGCCTCTCAACCGATACCCCTCCGTTGTGATTGCACCTACGGTGCCCGCATCTCGTGGTCGTGCGGTAGCGTTCTCGCTTCCCACGCCCGGGTTCCCGGGTTCGATTCCCGGCGGGGTCAGGGATTTTCTCTGCCTCGTGATGGCTGGGTGTTGTGTGCTGTCCTTAGGTTGGTTAGGTTTAAGTAGTTCTAAATTCTAGGGGACTTATGACCACAGCAGTTGAGTCCCATAGTGCTCAGAGCCATTTGAACCATTTTTTGCACCTACGGTGCGGCTATCTGTATCGCTGAGGCACGCAAGCCTCCCCACCAACGGGAAGGTCTAGAGGGGGGGGGGAATAAAGCACATAATCAAATTAATAACTGCATGTGGTTCATTTTAGGCACAATAAAAATACCTACCTTTTACAAACGAAAACCAGGGGCCGAACCTCGTGGCCTTTGTGACCCAAAATGATCGGAGGCTGTTGCCAAAACACAGGCGGGGGATTTTAATGTTTTGAGCTATCAATAAATTAACTAGTTACCTGGCAAATGAGCTACTTGGGTGTATAAATAAGATATCATTAACAAACTGGTGTTAACACTTCATCGTTTCTTCTTCCCATCACAACATATTTAGAACCAAAAAGGTTTGTATAAGTATATATACACCGGTTTTGACATAAAAAACAGGGTAGTTTTTTTTTAGGATGTGGCATGTCAACCATAGCATAATGGACAGACGCCATAACGTAAAGATGTTTTGTGGGTCAAATATTATGTTTAAATGTTACACTGAAAAAATCGAAAAAGTGTATGTCATAGACAGCTCGTGTGTTTCTCTGTACACAAAATATTCTTTACTAAAAGTGATCCATGGGACTTCACATACCTGTACGCGATTTTGGAAATGCCCATCATCTCTCTCGAACTTACTCTATTGCAGAACAATAAACTGCCGCCTCGATGTGTCACTATGCTGCCCCGTTTTGCAATAAACCACGATGCCCTGTCTCTATTAGTTTCAAACTTACGATTTTTTGAAATTATAGGGAGACTTTATGGGCTGTTATCGTCTGGGTAGAGTCAAAACTACTTTAACGATCGCGACGGGCATCACTATTCATCAAAGTGGCAGATGGTGGCAGACTGAATAGGTGACAATGTGACCCACTGTGCTACTCAACGTCAGTGCTGCTAGTTATCACCTCATGTCATAAATTAGTCAGAAGGTAAAAATTGCTGTGGACCTGCACTTTCTGATATATCTTAACAAGAATAATCAGTACCAGTCGGAACAGTTGCAAAGAATTGTGCAAAAATTTTAATAAACGTCAGCGTGAAGGACAACAGAGATAACTTAAGTAGCTGTTGTCTTAACTCGTCCAGATGATAAGATAAAACTGAGCGGTGAAGGGATGAAAGTGTAATGCCCTCACGATTCCGAAAATGACATCGTTAAAGAACAACTATCTGAAAAAATAACTAATTCAACCAAAGTCAAAAGAAAAAGTAAGTAGCCAATAATATGATAAGTTGAGTTTGACAAGTGACACAAACATGTTTGTTAGATGCCACAAGATGTTTAGGAACGCGCTTAGATTCAAGTAAATAATGGAGAGACTCTTGTGCAACAATTCAAGAAGTGAAATAGCTCAAGATTCTTTGGGACCAGTTGAGTGCCATAAAGAAAGTAAACAGTTTTGTTGACAGATGAATGAAAAAGTAAAGCAGACACAAATGAGTTGACGGAGAATGGCGAAGCAGGGAATGTTATTCTCCAGGAGATGGGGTAAATGGAGTTATTCTTTTCCAAGGAAGCCACCTGATATATTGAGGCGGGTTATGGAAATAAATGTCATAAACACAGGATGTAGGGAAAAGCGTATGGTAGGCGAGTTTTACTCGTCAGAGCCTTAGCAGATCGCATTACTAAAAGAGGTATGTAGCATCCAACACATTGTGTAAATTTAGTCAATACAGGATGCTTAACAAAACTGCAGCGGTAATATACGATGCAAGAGGCGCTCTTACGTATCGCAGATAGGTTTACCAGTGGGGAAAAAAGTCTGGAAATTACGTTCCTGGCAAAACAGGCAGCACGTTTCGATAAAGGTTCATATCAGTAATCGCAAAAACTGCATGGAGATGCTCAGTCAACTGCAGTGTCAGACGCTGCAAGAGAGACGTTCTCGTTCTGAATAAAGGTATCTTCGTTAATGGAATGGCAGAAGTGTAGGCGACCACTGTCGGACGAAACATAAACACTACTGACCATTAAAATTGTTACACCACGAAAATGACGTACTACAGACGCGAAATTTAACCGACAGGAAGAAGATGCTGTGATATGCAAATGACTAGCTTTTCAGAGCATTCACACAAGGTTGGCACCGGTGGCGACACCTAAAACGTGCTGACATGAAGAAAGTCTCCAACCGATTTCTCATACACAAATAGCAGTTGACCGGCGTTGCCTGGTCAAACGTTGTTGTGATTCCTCGTGTAAGGAGGAGAAATGCGTACCATCACGTTTCCGACTTTGATAAAGGTCGGATTGTAGCCTGTCGCGATTGCGGTTTATCGTATCGCGACATTGCTGCTCGCGTTGGTCGAGATCCAATGACTGTTAGCAGAATATGGAATCGGTGGGTTCAGGAGGGTAATACGGAACGCCGTGCTGGATCCCAACGGCCTCGTATCACTAGCACTCGAGATGACAGACATCTTATCCGCATGGCTGTAGCGAATCGTGTAGCCACGTCTCGATCCCCAAGTCAACAGATGGGGACGTTTGCAAGACAACAACCATCTGCACGAACAGTTCGACGACGTTTGCAGCAGCATGGACTACCAGCTCGGAGACCGTGGCTGTGGTTACCCTTGACGCTGCATCACAGACAGGAGCGCTTGCGACGAACCTGGGTGCACGAATGGCAGAACGTCATTTCTTCGGATGAATCCAGGTTCTGTTTACAGCATCATGATGGCCGCATCCGTGTTTGGCGACATCGCGGTGAACGCACATTGGAAGCGTGTATTCGTCATCGCCATACTGACGAATCACCCGGCGTGATGGTATGGGGTGCCATTGGTTACACGTCTCGGTCACCTCATGTTCGCATTGACGGCACTTTGAACAGTAGACGTTACATTTCAGATGTGTTACAACCCGTGGCTCTACCCTTCATTCGATCCCAGCGAAACCCTACATTTCAGCAGGATAATGCACGACCTCATGTTGCAGGTCCTGTACGGGCCTTTCTGGATACAGATTATGTTCGACTGCTGCCATTGCCAGCACATTCTCCAGATCTCTCACCAATTGAAAACGTCTGGTCAATGGTGGCCGAGCAACTGGCTCGTCACAATACTCCAGTCACTACTCTTGATGAACTGTGGTATCGTGTTGAAGCTGCATGGGCAGCTGTACCTGTACACGCCATCCAAGCTCTGTTTGACTCAATGCCCAGGCGTATCAAGGCCGTTATTACGGCAAGAGGTGGTTGTTCTGGGTACTGATTTCTCAGGATGTATGCACCCAAATTGCGTGAAAATGTAATCACATGTCAGTTCTAGTATAATGTATTTGTCCAATGAATACCCGTTTATCATCTGCATTCCTTCTTGGTGTAGCAAGTTTAATGGCCAGTAGTGAATGGAGACAGCGACAGTACTCCGAGTTGGATTGTGACGTGGCACAGTCGACTCTGCTCTATATCTACAAGGTGAATAAAAAAGGGCGCACCTGGCGGTCGGCATGTGATTCCTCATCCTAATTCAAGACAGAACTGTATGTATTAGAACCTAGTCCTGCCAATAGGTTTAATGCAAATGAGACTTAAAAAGCGAGGGTATGGCAACGCTGTAAGTACGTGCAGCTTGACCAAGAACTGGTAGTATGACCTCAGCTCTGCGACAGAACTGCACCATTAGCTCAGTGAGACGAGGCCGTGCCAAAGGAACGGATATGCAGACTCGCCGATTCTTGAGTCTTGTTCGTGCCGCATTTTTTTTTTCAGTTAAACCATTAAAATGCATGCAATCTACTCCTCCACCATGCGGCACTTCATTCTGTTACTGTTACGTATATTTCGACATTCAGACGTAACGTGAACTTCTTACAGACGTAAACGACCATTTTGTTTCGTCCATTATACAAATAAAGCTAAAAACTAACAGAAGATAGTTTTGGATACCCTAACATCGTCTGTATACTTGGTAGAAAAAAGACAATAGGTAAGCTACACTAGATTGCAAATAATAATTCCATTATGTACATCTGATGCTCAGGCTTATCATCACAGAGATTATACGTACACATACAAGCAATGTCCACTTTAAATAAGGTGTGTGTTTAAAACACTTCGCCAGTCGCTGGATCATACTTTCCTAGACCCTACGCAACACACCTGCATCCACCATTGCCGAAGTCGCTTGCACGCGAGCTATTAGGTCGTGTACAACCATGGATAGAGTAATATAAACTTGTCCCTTTAAGTGTACCCACAAACATAAATTTAGTGCGTTAGGGCCTGGGGATTGTGGGGGACAGAACGCTGGAACTTGCGAACAATTCATTTCCCTGGAAACGCTTCATCTTCATAATTATGCACATTAATTCCAAAGGATTCCAGTGTACCATCGTACTGAAACCATTACTGTCGGTGAACACCAAGTGGAATGTTTTATAATGCCTCAGGCGAAGTATTGCAAAGCAACGTATTATACATGGGTGCATTCGACTTATCCAGCAATAGGTAAGGGCTCAAAAGCATTCCTCCCACGATTCCAGCCCACAGGTTTATACCAAAGTACACATAAAAGCCACGTTCACCGGTAATGTCTGGGTAGTGTTTCGACCAATAATGGCTGTTGTGGAAGTTGAAAATACCTTCACCAGGGCAGGTAGATTCGTAAGTCCATATCACGTTATTTGTAAAGTGTTTACTATGATCCACTCGGCGCAAAAGTCATTCACAAAACTGTATTCATCAAATGCAGTCTTCTGGCTGCTGGTGTTGAGTTACCACGTAATGATACGGATGCAGTTCTTCATTATACAACACTTCCACAACCAGCGTTTGAGATACCTAGATCTGCCTTGCAATATCATATACACTTCACTGAGATGATTGGTGAAATATTTCAAGAATTGTGTCCTCTGTTTGCGGAATACATCTACCCCTTGGGTGACCTCTGTCCATTATTTGTGGACAAAGATTACCACTTTCCCGAAGACATTGATCTAGGTGATGAAACACTTTCTTATCATAATGCCGCCTTTGAGGGTACCATGCAACATACACTCGAGCAGCAACAGAAACTTGGTTATCAGATGGACCCATCGCCAAAAGCATATTGACATATGCATTGCCTTCTCCATTGGGAAGCCGCCTTCCATGAACTTGACATGACCAGTCATGGTTAATACTGCATGGTGTGAGTTAACTAGCATTTCGCTCTCATTTAAATATATGGCCCAAAGAGTCAGCCTTCAGGAATTGTGAAACGAACCCCGTCGTCCAGGACCGTGTGCCACAAAGAGCGCAGATTCGCCACGAGATGGGTATATTTACAGTCGTCTATTATGCTGAAAGAGGCCTAAGCGATGTAGTGTGTCATAGGAAATCCCGTAGAAACCGTTTGTGGCCAGGGAGACCTAGCAGTGTCAAATATGGCGGACCTAAGATCGGCCGTAAAGGGTAGTAGTTATGAAAACTATTTAATTCTGTAGTAATGCAGGGAATCAAGCCACAGTAATTTTAATCTACAATCCTTCATAAATTTTCAGTGTCATCCCAACAAAACTTGAATATTGATCATATCTATAATAGTTTAGGATTTACTGTTAAAGTGAAATTAACAAGTTTTTTAACAAATATCTGAATGCTAAAATCTGAACGCTTTGGTCGATCTTAACGATCGACATTTCATATAGAAGCGCATCATTAAAATGACAGATGTTGTAAATATCAACTCTGTAACTTTATTTTTTCAAAAGATGTAAATTTATCACTATTTTCAGTTAAGCATGAGATCATCATTTCCTCCACACAAAACATATTGAACGATGACAACATGGCACTTTATTGAATCCTTAAGTAATAGAATATTTGTTGTAAAGTTTAGTGCATAATACGAGGGTTGGAACTAAAATAGTAATAACCATTTATTCACAACTGATACAAAAGAGTTACATGTTTGCACCTGTTACTGTCCTTCAAAGTAGTCACCAGCTTTGTGTAGAACCGGTTGCCAGCGATATGGAAGACGTGGTATAGTGTTAGCAGAGTCTGTTCTGTTGATGGTGCGATTGGAGCGGTCTACTGCTTGTCGAATCTCTGGAACAGTTCTGAAGCGAATGCCACGAAGTGGTTCCTTCATCTTCGGAATCAAATCATAGCCACAAGGACTTAAGTCCCGGGAGTGTGATGGATGGTACAGTACTTCCCAGTCTCACCGACCGAACAGAGCAGCCACAGCTTGCGCTGTATGCGCCCTCACGTTGTCGTGCAAAATGATGGGTGGGTTGCGCAGAAAGTGTCGCCGCTTCTTTCGCAAAGCTGGTCGCAGGTGATGCTCTAAAACCGAACAGTAATACTGTGCATTGACGGTCTGCCGTGGAGGAACGTAATGCTTTAGGATAATACCATCACAGTCGTACACGAGAATCACCATAACTTTAGACCGCTCCATTCGCACGATCAACAGAACAGTCTGTGCTAACGGTATACTACGCCTCCCACATCGTTGGCAATGGGTTCTACACAACGCTGGTGACTACTTTGAAGGCCAGTAACGGGTGCAAAACTGTAACTCTGGCTGTGAATAAATAGTTGCCACTATTTAAGTTCCAATCCTCGTAGTTACTTTTGTTTATTTATTTATCAGAAAGCACGTTGGTTCAAGACTACTGGCCTTGGCACTCAAAGCTAAGAAGGAAATTGTATTTGTTTTATGTAAAAGAATTTAACGTTTAAAATGTAATGGATATTACTATTACTTTATTCAGAACGTGAAAGTGG
Organism: Schistocerca nitens; assembly: GCF_023898315.1. Taxonomy (NCBI): domain Eukaryota; kingdom Metazoa; phylum Arthropoda; class Insecta; order Orthoptera; family Acrididae; genus Schistocerca; species Schistocerca nitens. The sequence continues at coordinate 296,612,503 of NC_064618.1, read as the reverse complement.
TCAAGCTTTGATTATTTAAATATGTTAAAATGTAAAATAATGTAGATTAAGCTGTAGCCAATCAGATGAACAGCTTCAGGAAACGGAACTGCCCTAGACAGTTGAGCGACGAAGTTGGTAATCGGGGAGACGCGGCAGGAGATGGGCAGAGAGACAGTTCTGGTCTAGACACCAAAGGGTACAGTGCTGGTGGAGACGCGGAAACGTACAATCGGTCTTTAGGTAGTTAGGAAGTGAAACGACTTGGAAAATTTCGCGTTGTGTGGTATCGCGGGACTTAGTATCTGAGTTGTGAGCAGCCGCACGCCAGGTGTGAACTCTAACTTTTCGCGTAGTTAACGAGGTGGAGTATTGGACTGGTAATTCGCGATGAGATTGTGAATGATCGAAATGTGTCAAATGGATATGCGCTCGAGTGTAATACTAATTCGCTATTAGTTCGGTTTCTGAATAAACATTATTCCAACCCAATCGCAGCTGTATGGCCTACTTCATTTATGGGTCGTTAATTTTGCTCCTGATATTATTATTACTGTTGTTACATGTTATATTAAATTTGTGTGTTTCATACAACTTCGCAAACTTGCCATCAGCCAGACAATTTAACCAAAGGGTAACAAGTGTCTAATTTAGGGCGTGTAATGCGACACGTGCGATTCAACCGCTAGACGAGTTTGAGCTAAGACATTTCGACGTAGAGGAACCGCATGTGAGCCCGAACATCTTTGGGATGTTAGCTCACAATGGTTAATAGACACATGCGTGCAGTTTAATGGATCCCACTGTCATGTGATAGGCTATTATCACATGGTAAAATTATGTCCTGCTTATAAGTGATTAGAAGCAGGGAACATACATCTAAAAAATAAAACAGAACCTGATCATCACTCAGATCCTAGTTCCGTGGTGGATATTGGTTGGTTTTGCCTTCCAGCAGTCTACTCAGTGAGCTACTACGGCTGGGGCTGTAGTGCGGGTGGTACACGTTCCTCTGTACATTCGGATGCACTGCACGATGTGACAGCGTTGCCAGGAATAGCATGCCGACCTCCAAGTGTGGCATTTTTTTCTGCACCCCGTTTATCTACACACCTACTCTGCAAACCGCTAAGCGCATGACGGCGTGTAATTACGATTGTGCCTCACGACTTTTGTGCTACTGTCGTAAATAAATTATTCTATAACAATAAAAAAGCACACATGCACTGGAGGCAAAGTTGGGTGGTGGTAAACACTCTGGCAGTGTGACACAATTGTAACTGAACTCTGTTGACTGGGTGAAAGTGCAGAGCTGTTCTCTGCTACATGATGTACTCTATTTTATTGTCCTCCTGTTTAAATAGTGCACTGTTATGGATGCATGCAGAGATCAAATGAATTAGTATAGAGCATGCTACATTAGGCTGACATCTGACATCATAGGAACTTGTCTAGGGGAAAGCACCGCAGGACGCAATTATTGCCTTTTTAGATCTCCATATTGGGCGGCCATCTTGGGCTGTGATGTCATTACTGTGCAGGTGGCCCCTGGGCTTACTATTATTAGTCCTTTGTACTCATATTGTGGTTAACTGGGGTGGATGGTGTCTTATGTCTGTAACTGGAAAAATTATGGAGGATCCTAGTAAACAGAAAGCAGCAACCAAGGTGGAAACGTAGCTGCTCTGTGAGTTACTCACAAAAATTTGTAGTCACAAGAAGTGATGGCTCTAAATTATGTCAATGAAATTAATGGCAGTTAGAAATCGTTCCCTCCAACATTGCTACTAATCATGGAGAAACTTTTTCTGTCACAGAGATGGGAGTCCTTATATGATGTAAGCTGTGTGTTCCTGTGCAAGACACACTCCAGGCGTGTAGACCACGACTGCCACTTCACGTGGCTGGCCCCGGACAGGTGGCAGCAATTGCACTCGCTGGTTGCTGTGTTAATAAATGCGTGATTCTCTCCTTTCTTACCTACTACATCTGATTGGATAAACAAGAGCAATTAGCAATGTGACCTGTATGTATTCCATGATTAGAGTGATGTACGAGAATTGTTTGAAAAGTTCTCGTAGTGGAATAGAAAAAAAGTACTTACATCACTGAAACTTTTATTTTTCAATGTAATCTCATTGTAGATTAATGCACTTGGTCCAACGATCTTCCAGTGCCTTGGTCCCATCTCAAAAATAAGTTTCCTCCAGACCTGCAAAATACACTCCTGGAAATTGAAATAAGAACACCGTGAATTCATTGTCCCAGGAAGGGGAAACTTTATTGACACATTCCTGGGGTCAGATACATCACATGATCACACTGACAGAACCACAGGCACATAGACACAGGCAACAGAGAGCATGCACAATGTCGGCACTAGTACAGTGTATATCCACCTTTCGCAGCAATGCAGGCTGCTATTCTCCCATGGAGACGATAGTAGAGATGCTGGATGTAGTCCTGTGGAACGGCTTGCCATGCCATTTCCACCTGGCGCCTCAGTTGGACCAGCGTTCGTGCTGGACGTGCAGACCGCGTGAGACGACGCTTCATCCAGTCCCAAACATGCTCAATGGGGGACAGATCCGGAGATCTTGCTGGCCAGGGTAGTTGACTTACACCTTCTAGAGCACGTTGGGTGGCACGGGATACATGCGGACGTGCATTGTCCTGTTGGAACAGCAAGTTCCCTTGCCGGTCTAGGAATGGTAGAACGATGGGTTCGATGACGGTTTGGATGTACCGTGCACTATTCAGTGTCCCCTCGACGATCACCAGTGGTGTACGGCCAGTGTAGGAGATCGCTCCCCACACCATGATGCCGGGTGTTGGCCCTGTGTGCCTCGGTCGTATGCAGTCCTGATTGTGGCGCTCACCTGCACGGCGCCAAACACGCATACGACCATCATTGGCACCAAGGCAGAAGCGACTCTCATCGCTGAAGACGACACGTCTCCATTCGTCCCTCCATTCACGCCTGTCGCGACACCACTGGAGGCGGGCTGCACGATGTTGGGGCGTGAGCGGAAGACGGCCTAACGGTGTGCGGGACCGTAGCCCAGCTCATGGAGACGGTTGCGAATGGTCCTCGCCGATACCCCAGGAGCAACAGTGTCCCTAATTTGCTGGGAAGTGGCGGTGCGGTCCCCTACGGCACTGCGTAGGATCCTACGGTCTTGGCGTGCATCCGTGCGTCGCTGCGGTCCGGTCCCAGGTCGACGGGCACGTGCACCTTCCGCCGACCACATCGATGTACTGTGGAGACCTCACGCCCCACGTGTTGAGCAATTCGGCGGTACGTCCACCCGGCCTCCCGCATGCCCACTATACGCCCTCGCTCAAAGTCCGTCAACTGCACATACGGTTCACGTCCACGCTGTCGCGGCATGCTACCAGTGTTAAAGACTGCGATGGAGCTCCGTATGCCACGGCAAACTGGCTGACACTGACGGCGGCGGTGCACAAATGCTGCGCAGCTAGCGCCATTCGACGGCCAACACCGCGGTTCCTGGTGTGTCCGCTGTGCCGTGCGTGTGATCATTGCTTGTACAGCCCTCTCGCAGTGTCCGGAGCAAGTATGGTGGGTCTGACACACCGGTGTCAATGTGTTCTTTTTTCCATTTCCAGGAGTGTAGTTGTCAACTCCGGCTATCAGTTCTTCGTTTGAAGTGAATCTTTATCCACCAAGAAAAATTTTCAGTTTTGGGAAGAGATGTAAGTCTGACGGAGCCATATCAGGTGAATAAGGCGGGCGTGGCAACAATTCAAACCTTAGTTCGTGTAATTTTGCCATGGCGACGGCACATGTGTGCGTCAAGAGTCGTAGCACCCATCTTGCAGATAATTTTTTCATATCTAATTCTTCAGTTAAAATGTGATATACCCTTTCAGATGACATCAATCGGCGATCCTCCATGACCATTTTGTGCACTTATGCAATGATTTTTGGATTAGTGACACACCATTGTGCGGATCATCATCTCAGCGCTCCCGACCAAATTTAAATTCATTTGGCCACTTGACAACATTTGAATATGAAGGCGCAGAGTCACCCAGTGTATTCTGTTAATCGGCATAAATGACCTTTGCTTTCATACCTTTCTTTACGAAGTACTTAATCACTGCTCGAATCTCGATTTTTTCCACCTTCGCAAATCACTACGCGGGAACAACAACAGAGCCACGTCACCGCCACAGCTCTCTTCCAAGGGCACTGACGTGGCACGGGTTTACAGGCAACAGTCCCACGAATATGACGTGAAAAACTCGTTGCGCTAGCGCTGACTTCTCGTGTGATTCCGAGAACTTTTAAAACCATCCTCGTATGTCGACGTTATAAACTTGGAACGTGCAAGTTTAAGTGGACAAGAATTTACTAAATGAATCTTGTGTCTACACACAATGTGCAAGTATTATATAGCAACAATGTACTTAATTTTTTGGAAAATTCATGTCATCTACATAAAATGTGTCAAACATACAGGCTGCCCTCATTCATCATGAAGCAATAGGACAACGCATCAACTCTGGTTTTAAATTTCCAGCGATTTTTGAAGGGAAACAGTCATTAATAAATTACGTGATGTTGAAACTGTGGTGTGCAGAGTATGAATTTTTGGTGATTCTTAAGACCAGGCTGGAATGGTGGGGATAGCGACCGCAGCGCCACAAATCACGTTTTGAAAGTGGTCATGACTGGAGTTGTGACAGGAAAAAAAGGCAAATAGAGGGCAGGGGAGAAGAGGTCAGACGAATAGAAGATATATTAATATTACTAAGATAAAACTAGTGGGCTATGCCTATTGTACAGCTCATCACAAATAGTTCATGTGTCTACTGAAGACAATTAACACTGCCTCTAGTCATTGCCATCTCCGTTGCCACAGCTTATGCAGCTTCCGCTCACTGCTGCAGCCATTGCCACATTCTCCAGAAATATTGCTGCATATCCAGAAGATCTGCTCGTCATAAGTCGTCTAAGGCTCATATTATAACATACTTGTGTATGAATATTTTGCATGCTGGTTTGTGGAGTTCTCAAACTACGGTATCCGTAAGTATCGATAGTATGTCTTTCTCTTATCTCTGAAGTAATTGAATTGATTTTGTTCAAATGAGCTGTACTTTCTGTGATGGTTAATGTGTGCAATATTTATCATTCTACTAATTCATTTGGATCGCTACAATACAGGTATATATATTCCGTGCAGAGAATGCTTATTAATTTTTATGTTGAATTTCAATAAGAGCGCCACTGCCTGTATGTTAATGAAGTAACTGGTTTAGTGATGTTTATGTATTTTCACTGCATGGGCTTTTTATTTGTCTTGCTGGGTAATTGTTTTCCCTATGTACATTAGTCGCACATAGTACTTCTGCATATAATTTTTAATTCTCTCGATAAATATATATCACAATTCCAAATTTTGAAGGATTTACTGTACATTCAGGAAATCAGGTGTGCTTTCAAAGTCTCTATCCCCGACCCATAGTACATGCTTGGTTAAATGTTTACGTTGCTTACCCATCTAATACGTTTCTTCCTTCTGACTCCATATCGTCCATCTATCTCGGCAGCATTGTTTCACCAATAGCATATTCCTCTTCTTCTTCTTCTTCTTCTTCTTCTTCTTCATCGACATTTGTCTTACTGGTTGGTTTGCAAGAGTCGTTCAATATTTTCAGTAATAGGCTTCAACACTGCCCCCATGAACCATGGACCTTGCCGTTGGTGGGGAGGCTTGCGTACCTCAGCCATACAGATAGCTGTACCGCAAGTGCAACCACAATGGAGGGATGTCAGTTGAGAGGCCAGACAAACGTGTGCTTCCTGAAGAGGGGCAGCAGCCTTTTCAGTAGTTGCAGGTGCAACAGTCTGGATGACTGACTGATCTGGCCTTATAACACTAACCAAAACGACCTTGCTGTGCTGGTACTGCGAACGGCTGAAAGCAAGGGGAAACTACAGCCCGAGGGCATGCAGCTTTACTGCATGGTTAAATGACGATCGTGTCCTCTTGGGTACAATATCCCGGAGGTAAAATAGTCCTCCATTCATATCTCCGGGCGGGGACTACTCAGAAGGACTTCGTTATCAGGAGAAAGAAAACTGGCGTTCTACGGATCTGAGCATGGAATGTCAGATCCCTCAATGGGGCAGGTAGGTTAGAAAATTTAAAAAGGGGAATGGATACGTTAAAGTTAGATTTAGTGGGAATTAGTGAAGTTCGGTGGCAAGAGGATCAAGACTTCGGGTCAAGTGAATACAGGGTTACATATTCAAATAGGGGTAATGTAGGAGTAGGTTTAATAATGAGTAAAAAAATAGGAATGCGGGTAAGCTACTACAAACAGCATAGTGAATGCATTATTGTGACCAAGATAGATACGAAGCCCACGCCTACCACAGTAGTACAAGTGTATATGCCAACTAGCTCCGCAGATGTCGAAGAGATTCATGAAATGTATGATGAGATAAAAGAAATTATTCAGATAGTGAAGGGAGACGAAAATTTAATAGTCATGGGTGACTGGAATTCGACAGTGGGAAAAGGAAGAGAAGAAAACGTAGTAGGTGAATATGGAATAGAGGTAAGGAATGAAAGAGGAAGTCGCCTGGTAGAATTTTGCACCGAGCATAACTTATTCATAGCTAACACCTGGTTCAAGAATCATGAAAGAAGGTTGTATACATGGAAGAGGCCTGGAGATACTGGGAGGTTTCAGATAGATTATATAATGGTAAAACAGAGATTTAGGAACCAGGTTTTAAATTTTAAGTCATTTCTAGGGGCAGATGTGGATTAACTTTGAAGAAATTGCGAAAAAGTGGGAATTTAAGGAGATGGGAGCTGGATAAATTGACAGAACCAGATCTTGTAGAGAGTTTTAGGGAGAGCTTTAGGGAACGATTGACAAGAATGAGGGAAAGAAGTACAGTAGAAGAAGAATGGGTAGCTTTGAGAGATGAAATAGTGAAGGCAGTAGAGGATCAAGTAGGTAAAAAGACAAGGGGTAGTAGAAATCCTTGGATAACAGAATATATACTGAATTTAAATGGTTAAAGGAGAAGATATAAAAATGCAGTAAATGAAGCAGACAAAAAGGAATACCAACGTTTCACAAATGAGTTCGACAGGAAGTGCAAAATGGCTAAGCAGGGATGGCTAGAGTTAAAATGTAAGGATGTAGAGACATATATTACTAGGGATAAGATAGATACTGCCTGTAGGTAAAATAAAGGGACCTTTGGAGAAAAGAGAACCACTTGTTTGAATATCAAGAGCTCAGATGGAAACCCAGTTCTAAGCAAAGAAGGGAAAGCAGCAAGGTGGAACGAGTACATAGAGGGTCTATACAAGGGCGATGTACTTGAGGATAATATTATGGAAATGGAAGAGAATGTAGATGAAGATGAAATGGGAGATATGATACTGCGTGAAGAGTTTGACAGAGCACTGAAAGACCTAAGTCGAAACAAGGTCCCGGGAGTAGACAACATTCCATTAGAACTACTGATAGCCTTGGGAGAGCCAGCCCTGACAAAACTCTACCATCTGGTGAGCAAGATGTATGTTGACAGGCGAAATATCCTAAGACTTCAAGATGAATATAATAATTCCAATCCCAAAGAAAGCAGGTGTTGACAGATGCGAAAATTACCGAACTATCATTTTTATAAGTCACGGCTGCAAAATACTAACACGAATTCTTTACAGACGAATGGATAAACTGGTAGAAGCTGATCTCGGGGAAGATCAGTTTGGATTCCGTAGAAATGTTGGAACACCTGAGGCCTTAGAAGATAGATTAAGGAAAGGCAAACCTACGCGTCTAGCATTTGTAGACTTAGAGAAAGCATTTGACAATGTTGACTGGAATACTCTCTTTCAAATTCTGAAAGTGGCAGGGGTAAAATATTGGGAACGAAAGGCTATTTACAATTTGTACAGAAACCAGATGGCTGTGATAAGAGTCGAGAGGCATGAAAGGGATGCAGTGGTTGGGGAAGGAGTGAGACAGGGTTTTAGCCTATCCCAGATGTTATTCAATCTGTATATTGAGCCGGCCGCGGTGGTCTAGCGGTTCTTGCGCTGCAGTCCGGAACCGCGGGACTGCTACGGTCGCAGGTTCGAATCCTGCCTCGGGCATGGGTGTGTGTGATGTCCTTAGGTTAGTTAGGTTTAAGTAGTTCTAAGTTCTAGGGGACTTATGACCTAAGATGTTGAGTCCCATAGTGCTCAGAGCCATTTGAACCATTTCTGTATATTGAGGAAGCAGTAAAGGAAACAAAAGGAAAATTCGGAGTAGGAATTAAAATCCATGGAGAAGAAATAAAAACTTCGAGGTTCGCCGACGACATCGTAATTCTGTCAGAGACAGCAAAGGACCTGAAAGAACAGTTGAACGGAATGGACAGTGTCTTGAAAGTCGGATACAACATGAACATCAACAAAACCATAACGAGGATAATAGAATGTAGTCGAATTAAATCGGGTGATGCTGAGAGAATTAGATTAGGAAATGAGACGCTTAAAGCAGTAAATGAGTTTTGCTATTTGGGGAACAAAATAACTGATGATGGTCGAAGTAGAGAGGATATGAAATGTAGACTGGCAGTGGGCAAGGAAAGCGTTTCTGAAGAAGAGAAATTTGTTAACATCGAGTATATATTTAAGTGTCAGGAAGTGGTTCCTGAAAGTATTTGTATGGAAGTGTGACATGGCCGATGAATAGTTTAGACAAGAAGAGAAGGGAAGCTTTCGAAATGTGGTGCTACAGAAGAGTGCCGAAGATTAGATGGGTAGATCATATAACTAATGAGGAGGTATTGAATAGAATTGGGGAGAAGAGGAACTTATGGCACAACGTGACCTGAAGAATGGCTCGATTGGTAGGACATGTTCTGAGGCATCAAGGGATCACCAATTTAGTATCGGATGGCAGCGTGTAGGGTAAAAATCGTAGAGGGAGACCAAGAGATGAATACACTAAGCAGATTCAGGAGGATGTAGGTTGCAGTAGGTACTTGGAGATGGCCCGCTTAGGGGATTTCATCATAACACACCTGGCCCCGCTTTGGCGAATGAACGGGACACTTCTGGAGAAACAGGGCAGTCGTTTCGGCTGCATAGGAACTAGCGAAGAACGTGGGGGCGCAATCAAGCACAAATTAGCCCTGCTTTAAGTTTTCATCGCTGCACCACACTGTCGCCAAGGCTCAGAGTGTATTGATTCTAGCGTTGACATGGGAAATAGAGCACATATTTGATAAGACAGTGTCTAAGAAATTAGCCACGGTGGCAGGACAAGTGTCGCCTTTCGTAGGGGAGGAAGCGCGAGTTGTTACATTGGTCGAAGCTACCACCCTTTTTCAGTGTGAGGGACTGCATGCGGGTGCTTCTACGAAATTTTTCCAGATTTCTTTCAAGTGAAAAATTATGAGATGGTCTAAAGTAAGAATAAACTTTTCGGAAGAGAGTGGCCAATGTTTGTTACGTGTACGTTGGCAGTATTTCCAATTTTCCGCCCGACTGAACAACCAGCGGTTTTGGCGGTTCCTCCGTAGGGAACTCAGAAGAACGTCGTTTACACTTAGATTCTGTGTCTGGATGGCGACCGGCGCGCACGCTTTGGCGGTTGATGCCTTGCTCATGACTTAGTTACCAGTACTTGTGTTCCTGCATGTAACATCCTACACTTCACAAGATGGCCAGAGATGTCACGACCGATGCTATACACGTACTTGATTAATCTAAATTACACCACGGGTTAGTTACCAGGTTATTTTCTTCCCTTCCCCATGGACTTTGTCGCTTAGTCTCTTTTAACTGAATTATTTAAAAGGATTTATGTTCCAGTTCCACTCATCTTCATTGTGTGAAAGAGTCAACCGTTACATTTGTTTATCATGCTACACACACGAATCACTTGTCAGAGAATGTATCTATCAGACTGTTTCCATTACGTGCAGTTTTTTAAGTATGTTTCAGTTCGCGGGAAGTGATCTGCATATCGAGAGGATTCATTTGATTGCTTTAAATTGACAACCCGGCTAAGGATTCTTTCCAACAGGCAATATTCCGATCGAGCGAGATAAGTTATAACTAGCATTAAATTGGGTGTCTTCAGTCAGAGAAGTCCTGTTATGCATTGAGCTAGTGGACCCTCTTACATTGTTGGTCTAGAAGTTAAGTCTGATCGCTTTTAACAAAAAGTTGTTTAATTAAATTTACTAATCTGATAATTTTCGGTAATTTTTCCACCTTCGATCTGACGATTGCGTTTGTGACAAGTTTGGTTGTATGTATGCCTTTTGCGTAAGGTAGAAAGGAATTTGGTGCTAATGTTATTGTTAAAATGTAGGTGCATGTGTTTAGCGTTTTTGCAGCGAATATCCGAGGCGGTAGAGCAGCTGAAAACTTGAAATCAAGACATGATGTCAGGCAGTCAGGAAGATACGAGGAATGGAGTGAAGTGAGCCGAAGTCTTGTGATAATGCAAGGAGGTGAGAAATCATTTTAGTGACTGACGCATTTTATGTAACTATGTGTTTTTCTTTCAGTTTTCTTTCGTTTTTGGGTTTTGTACGTGTATGTTCCACTCGATTCCGTCCGTCACTGATACAGTGTTGAAAAATTTTGAGAGGGTGTTCTGACGTGTGATGTGTTTGTTAGATAATGTTGAAGAGGTGTATATGTTCAACAGTAGGTAGTAACCTCGGTTTAGTACACGATAAACGAGTAAACCTATGCGAAATTGAAGTTACAAAGGAATAGACATATCTCAGTCCTAGGGATTGAATATTGGACCCGTCGTGAAGGGGTTGCACAAATCTACAAACAGTTTCAAGGTAATACCAAGGAGATGGATGGTGGTCTTTGCGTCACTAGGTGTGTGCATTGCAATTTGACAGAGCATAGGAAGCCATACTATCAGTTTACACCAAGTTTTTGTGCAGATTGCTGACGTTGCTGGAGATTGTGGAGAATGTGCAAGGCTGAACATGAGATTGGATAAGTAGGTGCGCCTGTAGGTTGAAAGCGACTAGGAAGACAATGAGGAAACGGAGAAGACGTGCACGATGGTATGATGTAAATAAAATGTAATAGCTGTGGGTAATGAGTTTCCATTATAATAGTATAAGTATTGCATGTAACTAAAACCAACAGTGCCAGAGTAGTTTCCACTAAGCATAAAAATGGCAACGGCAGCAGTCAGTTGGTTATCATGAACAACAACTCACTGTTTTCCGTCTTGGCGTGCTTTATGATATTGAACAGGGGTTTTGGTGTTTTCGTAGAGGATTACTACTGTTTGTACTGAGTTTTGTAATTATCAAGTAGTATATGCGTTCAATGCACATTGCATTCCTTGTAAGACGCACATGATGAATATAAGGCACCAGAGTGTGAAGAAAGTTAGCTATAATTATTTCATTGACTCAAGGGGTCACATGAAGTAATAAGCAAGAAAGATGAGGTTGGCGGAGTGAATTAATCGGTGGTCAAAAGGGGTGTACTCCAGAGGGTATTTCTACCGCTGATAAACCTAAAACAGAAGGAACAGTTAAAATAAGTGTTGATGTGGATGAGACAGTAGATCCTATTAGGATCTACTGGAAAAGGCCTAGGTGAATGGGAGAATGAACGAGAACAGAGTAGAATCTCGAAAGGAGAGTTCAGATGTAGCCTCTGTAATTTCGGATGTAGTGAGTAGTCCTAGTAATGAGCCTGTCACTCTTCTGGAGGCTCGTTTGAGGAAACTACGTTAGTGTTCCACCCTATCTGATTAAGGAAAAGACCAGAAGGATTTGTTAGAGAGAGTGGTACGATACGTGACTCAAGAAACGTGGGCTGAAGCACAAGGAGCAAAGAAACAGGTGATGAACATGGGCTCCCAGATAAAAAAGATGATTAAAAATATCACCGAGGGTGTGGCAGATGGGGAATGTGTATGATGAAGAGTATGAAGAATGGTATGATTGAATTGATGACGAATATAGGACTAGTAGCGAAATAAATGAGGGCAATGGAATAGAATGTGGGCAAAGTGACAAACTGGAGGAATGGTTAGTGGCTGTAGGGCCACAAATGGTTTAAATTTCTCAAATGCAACAACAGATTGATGAAACTGAGTGGATACAAACTACACAGGGATACCAAGTCTAAGAGTTAGCAAATCAGTAACAGTAATTAGAATAGAAGGTGGACCAAAAGTTGAGTACAGGAAACAGCGATTATCCGAGGCGGTGGAGCAGCTGAAAACTTGAAATCAGGACATGATGTCAGGCAGTCAGGAATATACGATGAATGGATTGAAGTGAGCCGAAGTCTTGTGATAATCAGCAATCTGGTCTCTCGGAGACGTGAGAGAAGCCAGTTCACTATGAGCATTACCTGTCCATAAAAAATTCCAGACGTTTATAGACGACGGCAGATGGTAACACCCTAAGGCCTGGATTTGACAGTTCAATCACTCTTTCCCCTCTGGTTGGCCGGTGGGGCACGTTTGAACTTGATATGCGGCTATCTTGATATCAGTGCAGCTATACACATGCATTCAACAAGATTATGCCGTGTGTCACTCGCAGAATTCTGAAGAGGGCTTTTGGCCCAATACTGGCCCCGAGAGAAGCATGAGCGAGCTAAACAGGGTAACACTGCGAGATGCAATCTTGGAAAATCAGGCTCCGGTAATCCCATGAAGTTTCTGAACGAGATCATGCGGAATAATCAGTTCCTCGACACACCTTTTTGTACCTTTGGTATCATCAGGATTTGTTATGATAAATTAACAACAAATTATAGACGAGTTCTCATGGGGTGCTGTTAAAGCAGTCTGGTAGCGTCTCGTGAAATTCTGCAAGGGTTGTGGTTCACAAAGATCCAGGAAGGAAACAGAAATGGAGAAAAGAATAATCATCTTCATTATGTGCAGGAGAATAGAAGGAGTGACCAATGTTACGCAGCATACATGAGTCGCCGAAGTTATGAAGGAGGAAGACATTGGAGAATAACCAAGGGGAGCAGAGAGAATGGGACCCTCCATGGAAGAGAAGGCACGGGAATGTTTCAAAAAAGAGCTTCTTGCTTGTGCCTTTTCAACACAGGACGCAGCAGGATCGGGAATAATAGGTGAATTATCGGATGACAACATTTATGGAATATTCCGTCGGTTCTTGAAGGAGCATATGTGTCAAAGAACTGATTATTCTGCATCATCTCGTTCAAAAACTTCATGGGACTACCGGCTCCTGATTATTTAATACAGCAGCTTGCAAGATGCCCTGTTTAACTCGCTCCTGGCTTCTCTTGAGGCCAATGTTGTGCCAAAAACCCTTTTCAGAATTCCTCGTTTAATGCACAACATAATCTCACTGAACACATGTGCGTAGTGGCCCCAATATCGAGACAGTAGCATATCAAGCCAGAGAGGCCAAATAGAGGAGAAGGAGTGATTGAACTGGCAAATCCAGGCTTTATGTTGTTTTCACCTGCTGTCATCTCTCCTCCTCTTTGATTTACGAGAGAGCAGACCGTTGATTATGACATGCCTTCGGCTCACTTCACTCCAACCCTTGTATCTTCCTGACTGCCCAACATCATTTCTTGATTCTCAATTTCCAGCTGGTCTGTCACCTCGGATAATCGCCGTTTACTGTCCTCGGTCTTTCGGTCCATTCTCTCTTCTAATTCCTGTAACTGGTTTGCTAATTCCCCAATTCGGTGTTCCAGTGTAGTTTGTAACCGCTAAGTCTCACCAATCTGTGCTACGACTTAGAATTTTATGACATTTGTGGGACTATAACCACTACCCATTCCTCCAGTATTGCCAATATCTCATTTGTCACTTTGCTCATATTCTCCTCCATTGCTGCCACTTACTTCGCTACTAATCCTCTATTCGTCACAAATTCATTCATATCATGCTTCATACACGTCTGCAAGCCTTCCACATCCTCAAGACATATTCTTGATCATGCTTTTTTTTTTTTTTTTTTTTTACCTAGAACCACATGTTCGCCACCTGTTCCTTTGCTCCTTGTGCTTCACCACATGTTTCTTGATTTATGTATCGTACCATTATCTCTGACACATCACTCTGGTCGTTTCCTCCATCAGATAGGGTGGAAGACCTACCGAGTTTCCTCGGTCGATCCTCCAGAAGAGTTACATGCTCATTACTGACAATACTCAATACATCCGAAACTACAGAGGATACATCTGCGCCCTCCTACCAAGATTCCACTCTGCTCTCGTCCATGCATCCACCCATCTGCGCCTCTTCCAGATCATGAGCCGAAACATTATGAGCACTGCCCACACCAAGATTGAAAGCCACCTCTTTCTCTGTGGGCACATAAAACGGTAAGAAAGTTACTTTTCCAGTCAAAAGTATCCATACGCCTATTCGAGGACATTAGTATGGAATGTGTACATCCTTCGCCTACTTGTTGATTTGAACTGTGCTCACTTTCAGTGAGATGCCTGATTGGCTATGTAGGAATGGCAGCCCATTCTTCCTCAAGAGTCGAAACCAGAGACGTTAGTGATTGGAAACTAGGGTCTGGACCGACATCGACGTCCTTATTCATCCGAAAGGTGTTCCATTGGGTTCAAGTTGGGACTCTAAACAGACCTGTAAATTTCAGGAATATTACTGTCCACAAACCATTGCTTCTCAAATGCTGCTTTCTGTTTTGTCATGTTGATACAAAACACAGACTCTGAACCGTTCCCGTACTACACACAGTACAGAAAGCTGTAAAATATGTTCATATTCTTACGCAGTAATGGAACCACACCATAACCACAAAACACACCCCATGCTGTAACACCACCTTCTCAATACTTCATTGTTGGTACTACACATGATGCCAGGTAACGTTCTTCGACATTTACTAAACCCAAAACCTTCCATCACGTTATCACAGGCTATAGTGTTACTCACCACTTCAAATCACTCATTTCCGGCCATCGAATGTCCAGTCGCTTTGCTCTTTACGCCATCTCAAGCTTCGCCTAGCATTGATTACGAAATTGTGTGACTAAACAGGAACTGTATGACAATTGTACCACATCCGTTTCAACTCCTTACACACAGTAACTGTGCTAGCTGGAATGCTGGTAGTAATTTGGAACTCAAGAGTGACAGAGTGACTCCGTACCGATTTTTTACAGCCATCTTCCATAAAGTTCCAAGGTCACTATCATCAGTAGGCCTACATGAAGCGTGCCTAGTCTTGCTTTAGTGGAAAGATATGAACACATTTTACAACATTCTGTACTGTGTACAGCTGGGTACAGAGCACACTATGATTGTATCAACATGACAACGCATAAAGCAGCATCTGTGAAGCAAAGGTTTGTAGACAATAAAATTCCTGAAATTCACGGGTCTGCCCAGAGTCTCAACTTGAACCCTATGGAACACTTTTTGGATGCGTACCTACTTCACAGTCATATCACCAACAGTCGACCTGGGTAGATTAAGAAAGGCTGAAATGTCTATGATGGATTTTTTATTTAGGTGACATCCAATGACTAGTCCATATTGAACTCTCGTGACTGATAGATTCTGTAATTACTGCTTCTCTACAGCTCTGCTAACAACACAATACTTCCCAAGTACTTTTACGCTGCGGACTCCACCCCTTGTGACATTTAGTCATCAATTCCGCATTACATAGGGGTGTCCAGAGACTTTTGATCAGATACTGGA
Organism: Schistocerca nitens; assembly: GCF_023898315.1. Taxonomy (NCBI): domain Eukaryota; kingdom Metazoa; phylum Arthropoda; class Insecta; order Orthoptera; family Acrididae; genus Schistocerca; species Schistocerca nitens. The sequence goes on along the minus strand of NC_064618.1, from coordinate 296,596,798 downwards.
GATAAGGAGGCAGAGACGAGTGGGGAATCATTCTATCAACGATACAGCCCACAGTCATGAGCATCAGTGGAAAATGATTGAAAGGTGTTTAAACCATGACCAGTCGACAGTGTGTTGGACGTCCAAATCTCATCACAGAATGTGGAGGTTGGAGGCTTGCCCTCTTTGTTAACCAGGATAGGCGGTGATTGTGGTAGACTTGACAACTGAACTCATTGTTGGTGCAGGCAAAAGTGTTTCCGGACACACATTTAAGTGTACATTGTTGAAAATGGGGCTCGAAAAGAGTTTACTCCTTCTTGTTCACGTTTTGATCCAATGACACTGCCCGTTACGATTACAGTGTGAAAGAGGTCAGAGTCATTAAGCTTAGATCAATGGAAACGTGCGCCTGGTGGGTTGAGGCATGTTTCTTTTTGCGATAGGTTGATGGTTTTGTCCAGATACATCATCATCCACATGAACAGCTCCTCGAAACATGCACCACGCCATGGGTATAGGACAGTGTGCGCCATGGGCTCTGTGGTAGTAATCAAAGGGATTACAACAGCTGTGGACTACGAGAAAATTATCATCATGCTTGATGTCATCTGTGACACCAATGGAATCTTCCACCAGAATAACTGTATGTGTAACAAAACCAGAAACTTGCTACAATGTTTTGAGGAATATGATAGTGAGCTCATGTTGATGTATTGGCCACCAAATTCGCATAATCTGAAGCCAAGGAAACACATCTGATGTGCTATCAGGCGCCAGATCTGCACCCATAAAGCACCAGCCCATAATGTCTGGGAATTGCGTCACCCGTACGTGATATCTGGTCCGATGTACCTCTGGAGCCTTCTGTATTGCAAGTGGGTCCCCATCTGACTTTGGAATCTCTGCAGAGGAACAGTAGTACTAGATTACATTCTCGGTGGATTATCGAAAAGCATTTGAAAACTTATCAGGTGGAACATGTAGATAAAAGGAAGCTATCTTGATTTCTATTATGTCAACAGTATTCATCAGGCACCGAGATATATACCAGACTTTTTCAAGCTAATAAACACGTACTATACGTGCGTCACTAGACGTGGAAGTCTTTTATTTATCGCCAATTGGCCTGGTGCGAGTAGTAATGTTGCGCAATTTGTCTTAACCCTTACTAGTGCGTAGGATATGCGTAATGGTCGCCAGCTATGGTGTACCTATTCACTTGAAGACAGCATCTCCACATCTCATTGATGGTCGCAGCATGGCTTGAGTTGCTTTCTATAGTCGCTGATTGGTCAAATGCAAAATAAAAAGGCAGTGACTTCACTTAGTTTGGCAGCAGACTTGGGTGGCGTTCTCCAATGAAAGAGGTCGTGAGTGAGACGTCGCTGGTATCCCAAGTTCGTAGTATGAGCTGTAGTCCGTTCACTGTTCAGAATAAGATAAACTGTCACTAAGCATTATTTTCATTACTATTAATGATTTTTGGAGGAATCTGTCAGATACCTCTCATATATCTTTCGACCTTTCTTGATTGCTTACTGGCTTGGTCACTCACAATCTGTTTGCGAAGGTAGTCAGCCTCTCAGAAGGAAGACTGTCATTCTCTTCTTTAGGTTTTCATGATCAGTAAACAAGCAGATACCAAACAATGCAAAATTCGGGGTCGAATAATGACAATATTATGAAAAGGATAGATTGTTACTTTCCATATAGAAGAGATGTTGAATCGCAGACAGGCACAACAAAAAGACTGCTATACATTCGAGCATTCTAAAGTACGAAACATACAAACATTCACCCATGCACAGCCCATGTTTACGTGACAAGCGTTATTACTGTCATACTGATATGAGGTTGCGCAAGATCGCACTAAACACGGCATCATCATGTTACCAAATTTCCCAAATCGGGATTCACACGTCCGGCGAGATTTTTTGAACACAGTATTTTTACAATTTGTACAGGCGCGCCGAGATAACCAGAATCTGCTTTGCCAAATTACATGTGCATCGCAGGCATGTTATTGTGACTGGGTATGCAAGCCTAGTCTAGGAAACGAAATACGATGCGGGAAAAAACGTGGTGAAAATGGCCTTCATGGTGCGAACTGATATAACGGATCACCGCGTAATGGAGAACACTGTCGGAGGCCACCAAAAGGCGCGAAAGAACGCGGGTACGTGGTAGATTTGATGGATGACCGCAACCCTATCATTAGAGTGGGTGGAATCAGTAAAATAACGAACGTTTCAAGGGCGGAACTTAACCGTCACCAGGGAAACCCAGACAGGAAAATCTGGAACTGGCTGAATAATGGGAACGAATACCGTACAGAAACGAGACAAAAGTTTATCTACGTAGTAATCCTCTAGAGAATCCGATAGCACGTAAGTATTCTCGGTTCGATGTTTGAATTTAACCGAGACTGGCACCGCGTGTATTTTAGGAACGTCACGATAATGTTAGACTTTGTTTAAAGCCGTAGTGATGATCTTACACTCAAGTCCAGAAAAACCAGAACATCTTAAACGACTAGAGACAAGGCGTCCACATTCACAGAACATGTACACTAGTATGTTCTGCAGAAATGATTAACATTTGAACCATGTCAGCCCGAGGTCGAAATCGATATCGCGGCGCAACACCACCTACCAGTGAAATGGGTTTACAGTTTTCGTTGTCGCTATAAACCGAAGGTAATGACTCTGGGTTCAACCACAAATCACAGTTGGCACGTGTCTGGGGCGCTGTGGCCAGTGTGAACTACACGAATGACATTCTGTGAACCATAGCCATATCCTTTCTGCACAACGCCCCAGACGCTATTTTTCAGCAAGACAATGCACGACCACATTTTCTGCACGGACACGTGCCTTCTTGGTGTCACAGCCTTTTGCCCTGGACCGCCAGATCGCTAGATTTGTCGCCAATCAAAAATGTGTGGGATATGGTGAAACAATGTGTGCAGCACTGTGACCCAATGCCAGCATCCACAGATGAACTTTGTAACCAGATGAATGCAGCATGCATGGCTATACCACAGGATGCCATTCGCACCTTATTCGCGTCAACGCCTTCGCACCTGGAACATGTTATCAGCGCCCATGGACCCTGTGCCTACTAGGCAACAGGACACATAAATGAAGCGCTAATCATCTCTGCAGAACATACTAATGTATATGTTCTGCGAAAATGAACGTCTTAAGTCTAGACTTTTCAAGGCGTTCTGTTTTTCCTAAGCATGAGTGTATTTTGCTTATTTCAATTATTTAGCGATTTATGTGTGGCTTCCTATTACAGTGAATATTGTGTTATTACGCCTTGCTCATTACCTTTCCAAGTTGCTCGTGTTAGTTCCTATGGATGGCTGAATAGCACCTCTTCTTGCACCATGGGTAAAACAATTATTTTTGCCACGTCGTTTAACGATGAATCTACCGCAATCTCTGGTGGAAACACATCTTGTATACTATAATTTCCATTAGCTTTCAGCCCAATCCAATATGTATCTGACATACTTTAATGCTTCGTGTGTATTTTGTTTCTTTTGAACGTAGATATTCGCTACTTGTGTAAATTCTTGTTGTACAAATGTGCAGTAATTGAATTCCTTTGCCGTTATTTCGGTACGTAGTCAACCTCTGTCACTCTTTCATTGTGAAGTAACCAAGACCAGCGGTCATTTATATAAGGGACATTTTTCTTTTGAAAATCCCTTTGTGCAAATCTTTTCCAGATGACACTTTGCTCAACCTACCAGGATTCATTATCCACGATTAACAGATACATCTTAACTTGGTTCATGTCCTTAGTTGGCCGGCCGCTGTGCCCGAGCGGTTCTAGGCTCTTCAGTCTGGAACTGCGCTGCTGCTACCGTCGCAGGTTCGAATCCTGCCTCGGGCATGGATGTGTGTGATGTCCTTAGATTAGTTAGGTTTAAGTAGTTCTAAGCCTAGGGGACTGATGACCCCAGATGTTAAGTCCCACAGTCCTTAGAGCCATTTGAACCATTTAATGTCAGCTGAGAACGGCGCAACATCGTGCAGCCTGCCTCCCATGATCGAGAACGATTTGAGTTAGGTGGCACTTATTCGCGAGTAGAAGTATGTTTGCTATTCAGGACTTTTATAAATTATAATGTATTATTAAACTGGAATCTGCATTAATATATGCGCTTATGGAAGGACGAATGGAGTCATGTTATCTTGAGCGGAGAAAGTCGCCTCTGCCTTGGGGTTAACAATTGTCACGGGCGTGTAAGGCGTCGTGCAGGTGAGCCAACGTCTGGAATGTATACACAGGGCCAACACCCGCTATCACACTGTGGGGAGCCGTATCTTACAGTGGGCGTTCTCCTCCAGTGATCGTAGAGGCAACACTGAACAGTGCACACTACATCCGAATCATTCAAACTGTCGTGCTGCTGTTCATGCACCAACAGGGCGATGTGCTTTTCCAACACGACACTGCATGTCTACATACATCACCTGGCATCCATCTTGTTCCCCTAGGTGTACGTCCAGCACGGTACCCAAATATGTGCCCCATTTAGCATGTTTGGGACTGGACAAAATGTCATCTTGCTCAGTCTGCAAGACTGGCAGGAAGTCTGGCCGAATCGAGACACCAGGTGAAAACTGCATGTCATTCCGCAAGTCTACGTTCGCCACTTTCATGATCGTCTCCATAGGAAAATTACTGTTTGCATTGCTGAAAAAGAGGCGTATACAGGGTACTAGCACTGAAATTTCACACGCCCAGTCTCTTCTTCTGAGATGAATATGGTTCTGCCAGTTGAAAGGATTCCATTTGAATCCTTTTCCATTACATCCCTTTCATGGCAACCAACGTCTCTATGTTGCCATTTCTGCTCCTCGCTTCTCAGTGGTGTCAGCAGCAGTCCTCGGGGAAGAAAAAAGTGAGGGAAAAGGTGTTGATTTCACTGATTTAAAAATGTCTCACCATTACTCGTGTCCTCATTCTGTGTGTAAGTAAATTTTAAAGCATGGTAGACAATAAATATACCTTCATTCCCACTTTCCAGCTCCAGTGTATCTTTAGAAATAATTTGTTTCAATGTGATGGATACCGCGTCTGTTAACGCAGGTCTACCACTCCTAAAATATTAGTGCGGAACAGAGAAGTTACCTGCACAACTCGTTGGGAATGAAGGGCGTTTTTGCGAAGTTGGTCAGGGGACAGTAACAATCTCCTTTCCCCCTCCACATCCGCTGGCCGCTAGGGAGTGGAAATCGATTGGAGACGGCACTTGTGGCCCTGGAAATGGATGAGAGAGATATGAATGAGCTCCACTCCTTGTTTTGTACTATGTAGCTGTTCAAATTCTTACCTTAGCACGTTTTAGGTCATTGAATCGGTTTTCCTTCGGTGATTACATTTTTATCGATGTTTCAATGTTCAGATATATGCACGTCAGACATATAGGAAACTTTTCTTTTATCCACGTGATTCCTTTGTCTAGTGGGACGTTGGGCCACGTGTGACGATTGTAAAAAGAAAGCGCACATTGAGGCAACGCTTATGGCAATAAACCGTATCTCATTTCGTAGGAATAATTACTGTGAGTGAATGCACGTCACGTGAGTGCGCAGTTTATGATCGCGTTTTGCGTTAACGTGCTTAGGAACTCAGAATATTCGTGCCTGCTTGCGATTGTTGGGTAACGTGTAACACTGTGCAAACTACATTGCACTAGGGTAAAAGTCATTACAAATGCTTTTAGTTATCCAAATCACATGTAGCATTCGACTTATTACACATTGTTTATCAGGATTTTAATTGGTTTTCTTGCTGACAGAGCATCAATGAGAGGCCACGTGTCCCTCAGACAATCCGCCCGCATCCACCGTAGCAGAAGTGGAATTAGTTGCTCTTTCTGGTTATTAACTGATCATATGCATAAGTAGGAAATGCCCAAACTTCCGGTTTTCGGAAGCGTAACATTTTTCGAGAGCTTAGAACTTTTTTTTTTTTTTTTTTTTTTTTTGCTAGTGTGGTAGTGCCTCTCTGTCCACATGTTGTACCACTGCATGTCATAGCGTTATAATGGGGTGTGTGTCCCGAATGATCCAATGAATGCTTGTGCGAATGCACGAGTCTTACACTGCCCAGTCACATTGTTACCGCCTGCCAAAAGCCTGAATAACCATCTTCTGCAGCGCAGACCGCTGCAAGACGCGCAGGAAGAGAGTCTCTGACGTGAAGAGTGTCGCTGACGTTCTGGAGGGTATCGACAGGGCTGTGGAATCATGCCAATTCCATTGCCGTGGCCAGCTGCTCTAGGTTCCTCAGTTGGGGAACTATGGCGTAAACAGCCCCATCGAGGTAGTTCCACGTATTCTCAATTGGTTTTAATTCCGGTGGTTTTGGTGGTCAGTGGGGTACAGTAAACTCATCCTGGTGCTCTTCGAACCACGCAGGTACGCTGCGAGCTGTGAGACATGTTGCGTTTTCCTGCTGGTAGCTGTCATCGTGACGAGGAAAAACAAACTGCGTGTAGGGTGTAGGGGTGGACATGGTCCCTAAAGATAGAGCCATACTTGTGTTGACTCATTGTGCCACCCAGAATCATGAGATCAGGCACGTAATGCCCTCTGCCGTGCACCCTTTCGATGACTGTTGCAGGGTGTTCGTTGTCAGACGTTTCTCGCTGTACACGCCAGTGAACATCTGTCCGAACGTGACTCATCTGAGAAGGCCACCTGTCGCCACATGATGGTCGTCCAGTTGCAACATTGGCGTGTGAGTTCCAGCGTTCGTCGCCTTTGAAGAGCAGTCAATAAGAGAGCATGCACCTGGTGCCTTCTGTGAGGCCCGTACGCAGCAACGTTCGATGAACGTTTGTTGAGGAGACACTGTGGTTCATCTGGGCGATTACTTGCTCAACAGTTGCAAGTCTGTTCATCGGTACAAATCTCCACAGCTGTTGACTCTTGTCATCTACAGCTCGTGGTTCACCACAGAAGACTCGGTGCCAGTTTTGGATAGCGCCGTTTTGCCATGCACGGTATAGTTCAATCACGGCGACACGAGGTTAGTTTACAAACGTTGTCGTTTCGGAAATGTTTCCACTCTTGGCCCAAAAGCCAGTAGTCATGCCCTTTTGAAGGTCAGGTAAATCATTCCAGTTCAGCATTAAGACAACGACTGCACTGTTTTCTGGAATCTCCGACATGTTTTATACACCCTCCACTGCTAGTGGTGCCACCTGCCGTCTGTGAGTGATTATTGCACGTTGACGTTGAACATAGGCGGTGGTCACATTAATGTGGACAGCGTATATACATTCCTCGTTCCAGAAACCCACTAATGCTCATAGTATTCACCATGCTTGTGTACAGAAACCGTTTAATAATAGTATGTTCCTCTCTCACATAAAAGTCGTATTACGATAAATTAATAGCGGAAGTCTTGTTTTGTTTTGTATGTGTGTTTAATGATCCTGTATATGTTGTCAATTTAGTAATACGGGTTCATGATAATCCTTGTGCCTTAATTCATGATTCCCCAACCAATAACGATTCTAGTTCGGTAATCGGAATGTTGTATCGCATGTTATTGAAATATTTGATTTTGGTATAGTAAAGTTGCTACATGCATATTGATGGTAGTAGTGACAAGTTATTAGAGAATAATTTTCGGAAGCTATGAGGATTAAGAAGTCACGTCGTTTATTTTGCAGGCCACTGAGCAAAGTCATAGCCTCAGTAGCTTCTACTAGTAGTCCTCCCTTTCTTATTTAGTAGAGAATAGTTCTGATGAAAATGAAATTGAAGTGTAGCCACAGTGCTTCCCTCTCGTTCTTATTCACGTCAGTGTATCCTTCCTGCCGACCTATTTCCTTGTAGTATAACTTAAACGTAATGTTCCATCCTAAAATAGAACAGATGGGCTACACATTATTTCGCTGTACCATCACGACCTCCATCCCCTACCCAAGTACAGCAGGTGGCTTAAACGGTGTGATCGTTTGTTGTGCACATTTTCAAGAGTGCATCAATAAAATTTGTCTCTGCTAGGTCTACGAATTCATCGTGTTCTTTTTTGATTTTCAAGTAGTATGTTATCACAACTTGTAACTAATTAATGTCTTCTGTTACATGTAGCCATACAAAATGAGCCACCCAATAGTGACGAGAGATGAAGACAGGGAGCTGAGATTACTGGAACATGGCAACAGTAACGTAGGAAAAGATGGTGCGATGCCAACATCAAGTTACCCTCAGCTAGCGCTACTCACGACTCCCTTCGAAACAGTGTTTACATATTGTTATGAGTTTGACTTACTTCTTAAAAGACGGCAAGCTGCTGAAACACAGAAGTAGTGTAACCTGTTTTTATTTATGTGACAAATAAATATTTATTCGTAAGAGGCGCATAGTACCGAGGTAAAGCAGAGTCAGTAACTCAGGTGAAAGATGGATGACAAAGTGATGATAAATTTTGATTTTTCATTATATATAATTATTAAAAATATAGCGAATATTCCTTTCGTTTATTGACTACAGCTGATTCAGTTTCAAGCAAGTGAATTCATTGAGTAACTGTAGCAGAATAGGTGAGCAGAGATCAAGAGACACTCACAGAGATAGAGTTTTATCTATACACATACGTTTTACTTAACTGTGGAAAAAATATTCACAGAAGCCAAAATATATTTTTTTCAGATTTTTTCATGTTAGCATTTAAGTAGGGTCAACATAGGTTGATTTAGTTTTAATTGGAAAATGTGATAAAGCATTCCTTATTGAAATCAGTTTTCAGTGAAGAAGAGTTATTGAAAACTGACAATGGCGTTTCTGCGTAGCTTGATGTGTCCTGGTGGTGAGCTAAGGTATGCTTATTTACCTAGAGACAACGTCTCCGCATCTCATCAGTCGATCGTAGAATGGCCTTATACGGTAGAGCTGCTTTTCCTGGTCGCTCACTGGTCAAAGGCAAAAGACTGAGACTCCACTTTGGCTTGACAGGGGAGTTGAGGGATGTCCTTCGACGAAAGTGGTCGTAAGTGGTAAGGCACTGGCATTGGTAACTCGTTGTATGAAATGTAGTATGTTCACTGCTCAGAATAAGGTAAAGTCTTATTAAGCATTATTTCCATTACTATAGAAGACTGGTGGCGTCCGTAGCCGAGAATGGTCGTGAGTTATGTGTCACTATCTATGGCCTGCTGAAAAGCAAGTTTGCTGCTCAAGATCTGTATCAATTATAAAATGTGATTAAACTCTAATCTTCATTACGATTCACGAGTTTACGTTTGCGACGTACGTTTCGATTAGAAGATCGAATGAAGCTATCATTCATATGAAGGTATAGCGCTGTGTGAACATTTGGATATGTGTAGCAGCAGGTAAAGAGACTATTGTGTCAAGTCTTGTGAAAAGAACGATAATAGTGGAATAAATTCATGGCAACATTAAAAAAAAAATATTTGTTCATCACCAGAAAGTAGATCTGCATAGATTCTGCATACTTCACATAACAGTTTAGGGACGTAACCGTAAATGAACCACAGCTGTGCATGACTTTCTGCGAGAGGGACTTCAACTTAAGAAGACGCAGAGAGAGCAACTAGAATGCTAATGAGGTGTACCTTACCACTGTACACGTCCAACTGCAACTCTCTCCTAAACTGCCAGACTGTTAATACCAGCCACACCCTCACATCAGGAATAGATGTGATGCACGTTTCAGCTCACAATAGTTTATCGCTTTATAACATGGAATGATTCAAACTGAACTGTAAAATATATTAAGGTGAGTGGGATAGCGATATGCACATAAACAGATGGCGCTAGTATCGCGTAGACAAGATATGAAAGGGCGTGTACACAAGGTGCAAAAGGGCAGTGCATTGGCTGAGCTGTCGTTCGTATTCAGGTGATTCGTGTGACAAGGTTGCCGACGTGATTGTGGCCGCACGACGGGAATTATTAGACTTCGAATGCGGAATGGTAATTAGAGTTAGATGCTTGGGACATTCTTTCAAAAATCGTTAGGGAATTCAACATTCCGAGATCAACAGTGCCAAGAGTGTGCCTAGAATACCACATTTCAGACGTGACCTCTCACCACAGACAATGAAGCCTCCACTTAACGGCCGAGAGCAGCGGCATTTGTGTAGAGTTGTCAGTGCTAACAGACAAGCAACTTTGCGTGAAATAACCCTAGAAATCAATGTGGGATGTACGATGAACGCATCCGGTAGCACAGTGCGACGAAATCTGGCGTTAATGGGCTGTGGCAGCAGAGTAACGATACCAGTGCATTTACTTAACAGTACGACATCGCCTGCAGCACCTCTCCTGGGCTCATGACGATATCGGTTGGACCCTATTTAACTGTGAAACCGTGGCCTGGTCAGATGAGACCTGATTTCAGCTGTTAAGAGTTAATAGTAGGCTTCGAGTGTGGCGCAGACCCCAAGAAGCCGTGGACCCAAATCGTCAATGAGGCAAAACTGGTGATAGCTACATAATGGTGTTGGCTGTGTTTAATGAAATGGACTGGATCCTCTGCTCCAGCTGAACCGATTGTTGACTGGAAATGGTTATGTTCGGCTACTGGGAGACCATTTTCTGCTACTCATGGACTTCATCTTCGCAAACATCTGACTGAATCACAATTGTTCACTATTGGTTTGAAGAACATTCTGGACAATTTGAGCGAATGATTTGGTAGCCAAGATCGCCGGAGATGAATCACGTCGAACGTGTACTGGACATAATCTAGGCAGCAGTTTGTGCTTAAAATCCTCAATGGCAACACTTTCGCAATTACGGGTGGCTACGGGGGTAACATGGCTCACTATTTCAGAGGGGGTTTCCAACGACATGTTGAGACCAGGCCACGTTGACATGCTCCGCTACTATATTAAGAGGTATCCCAGGACTTTTGTCACCACAATGTAATGATTCAAACTGAACTCTAAAATAATTAAGCTGTTTTTAAAATTGATCACCTAACACTACAATTGCAAATGCGGTTAAACTCCACAAAGGATATTTTTGTTAAAACTTGAAGTGTTGTTTGAGTCCAACAGAACTGAAGGGAGGTTTTAAATGCAGTACAGACCATGAGCCAGGAAGCGAACACCGGCAGCCCTGATGCGATGAGCAGCAGCTTGCGGCCGATGACGACGTCGGCGATGACGGGCATGGCCATGACGGGGAGTATAGACGAGATGGTGACGCACGACACGATCCAGGAGGCCTCGTCAGCCGTCAGCGGCAGCCATGAACCCGGCTCCTGCAGCTGTGGCAGGATGGGCAACAGCCAGCCGTAGACCATGCCACACATCAGGCTCGTCAGTGCCGCTGTGGAAACACCCCACATTCACTCACCCACTGCTGTGTCGTAAAGCTACTCGTTTACTACAAGGAGAGGCCCCACTGTGCGATCAGCCGAATTTAACCAGCTTCAGCACAGAAGGATGAATAGAATTCAGCATCCCGATGACGGTGACGACATTGTACTGGGTGTTTGTAATTAATGTGCAACTACTCACAGAGGTTCAGTTTGGGTTGTAATTATCGTCTGACAGAGAAGCTTGGTACATGTGCCGATGCGTTAATGTGAAACCGATTTACGCTGGAAAAACATTAGTGTCAGTTTTGGCGGTCAGGTGCTAATCTGGCGCTGTACACTATGTCAATATGATATCCTCGCAGTCACTCGGGAAGTCATAGCGTGAGTAAACAGTATGGCTATCGAGAAGAGACACAGTGCTCTGTTAGTGTTACTGTTGTATGAGGACGGCAGCAATTGCAGTGCTGCATTACAGAATATTGGGACTGAAAGGTCAGTGGAGAGGCCTGATGTCACTAAAAGGAATAAAGAAGATGATAAAGAGATACGAAAACACGATTGAGCTTGGTGTTGCATCTGGAGAAGGAAGGGGTCCTATCCCAGTAGAAGTTATTGACGGGGTTGTCGTTGCTGTAACTGATGATGCAGTAAACAACCCGGCTAGTATTACTGCTCGTACAGTGTCACGAGAATTGTTCAACAGTCCGGAAGTTGCGCTGTCTGTATTGCACTGGTACCCGTACGAGATCCAGACGATGCAAGAACTGAAACCTCATGATACGCAGCAACGGTCCAAATTCGCTCTTCTGGCATGGATCGAAGTTGATGGTCAATGTTACATGGAGTGACGAGGCACGTTTTACATTACAGGATGCAGTGAATACACACAACTATTAAATCGCGTGTTGTGCACTCGTCGTATGTGGCCTTGTGTGTGAAATCTCAAGCACCCTTATTCTCGGTCCGTTCTTCTTTGAAGAGATTACGTTGAGTGAGCTTGTCAGGTGTACAGTGACGTCTGCACATTATCGAGACCTTGTACAGCATGTGTTCCTGCTTTGGAAGAGCGCAACTGTGTGGAAAACACTGTTTTATGCGAGGTGGAGCAACGCCTCATGTCGCTCGCCCAGTGAAGGATCTACTAAATGCAAAGAATGTTTTCACCAGGTACATGTTCCCTCTCGACCTGATCTGAAGGCCAGAATAAAGGAACACATTACTGCCGCGGGCAACTGTTGATCATATCGTTTTAAGGATGCAGCATCTCGTCGAAGTTTCAGGTGCTCATACGGAAGAAATTGTATAAAATCAACATTTCGTCTTTCTCACTTGATTGACCTTTTATGCCCACGACTCCTTCATAATGCATTCATTTCAGTACTTTTTTTTTTGGAATCACAGTGCCAGATGTTTCCTTGATGGACAAAAGTGGAACTAATTTTTTCCCAGCATAAATTTGTTCCGCATTACCGCATTAGCGTAGCTACCAATTTTTGCTGCCATGCGGTAATTACAGCCCATACTGGACGTTTGTGAGTCGCTGTACTTTAAACTCGATTTGCGAAAGATGGGACGGAAATCGGTCAAACCTTTCCAGGAAACTATTTCTACATTCACCTTAACCGATGTATATAGGCGTCGTCCCTAATACAAATACAGTGCCTTACAATGGCGCGATCTCGCTAGGTATACAACGAGGGTTATCCAGAAATTTTGTTTCCATATTTTTTTAAAGTAATCTTATTCAGCCAGAAACGCAGGACAAAGCGATGACGTAACAATCATATTGCACCCTGGAAAGAACAGTGACACAACTGAAAAATGCACAGCTTGAGATAAATAACGTAAATTATTCTCTAAAAGTTATACTGAAATACACTCCTGGAAATGGAAAAAAGAACACATTGGCACCGGTGTGTCAGACCCACCATACTTACTCCGGACACCGCGAGAGGGCTGTACAAGCAATGATCACACGCACGGCACAGCGGACACACCAGGAACCGCGGTGTTGGCCGTCGAATGGCGCTAGCTGCGCAGCATTTGTGCACCGCCGCCGTCAGTGTCAGCCAGTTTGCCGTGGCATACGGAGCTCCATCGCAGTCTTTAACACTGGTAGCATGCCGCGACAGCGTGGACGTGAACCGTATGTGCAGTTGACGGACTTTGAGCGAGGGCATATAGTGGGCATGCGGGAGGCCGGGTGGACGTACCGCCGAATTGCTCAACACGTGGGGCGTGAGGTCTCCACAGTACATCAATGTTGTCGCCAGTGGTCGGCGGAAGGTGCACGTGCCCGTCGACCTGGGACCGGACCGCAGCGACGCACGGAGGCACGCCAAGACCGTAGGATCCTACGCAGTGCCGTAGGGGACCGCACCGCCACTTCCCAGCAAATTAGGGACACTGTTGCTCCTGGGGTATCGGCGAGGACCATTCGCAACCGTCTCCATGAAGCTGGGCTACGGTCCCGCACACCGTTAGGCCGTCTTCCGCTCACGCCCCAACATCGTGCAGCCCGCCTCCAGTGGTGTCGCGGTAGGCGTGAATGGAGGGACGAATGGAGACGTGTCGTCTTCAGCGATGAGAGTCGCTTCTGCCTTGGTGCCAATGATGGTCGTATGCGTGTTTGGCGCCGTGCAGGTGAGCGCCACAATCAGGACTGCATACGACCGAGGCACACAGGGCCAACACCCGGCATCATGGTGTGGGGAGCGATCTCCTACACTGGCCGTACACCACTGGTGATCGTCGAGGGGACACTGAATAGTGCACGGTACATCAAACCGTCATCGAACCCATCGTTCTACCATTCCTAGACCGGCAAGGGAACTTGCTGTTCCAACAGGACAATGCACGTCCGCATGTATCCCGTGCCACCCAACGTGCTCTAGAAGGTGTAAGTCAACTACCCTGGCCAGCAAGATCTCCGGATCTGTCCCCCATTGAGCATGTTTGGGACTGGATGAAGCGTCGTCTCACGCGGTCTACACGTCCAGCACGAACGCTGGTCCAACTGAGGCGCCAGGTGGAAATGGCATGGCAAGCCGTTCCACAGGACTACATCCAGCATCTATACGATCGTCTCCATGGGAGAATAGCAGCCTGCATTGCTGCGAAAGGTGGATATACACTGTACTAGTGCCGACATTGTGCATGCTCTGTTGCCTGTGTCTATGTGCCTGTGGTTCTGTCAGTGTGATCATGTGATGTATCTGACTCCAGGAATGTGTCAATAAAGTTTCCCCTTCCTGGGACAATGAATTCACGGTGTTCTTATTTCAATTTCCAGGAGTTTAGTATAAGCTTTCTTTAAATTTAAACAAGAAATTTTGCCAGTAAATTCCATTGTATCGATACAACAGTAATATGGACAAGTAGTTTTCCTCTCCACGATTGTGAAGTGTTATCAGGTAAGTATTAATTAATTCTTTGAATTGTGGCACTTTTCTTGATTTTCTGAAAATTATTTTGTTTTTGTTATGCCCCATCATGTAATACTTTTGGCATTTTTCCACCCCGAATTAAATTGTTGTATTAGAAAATGCAAAATGCAAAATTTTAATTTACGAAAATTAATGCAACTTAACAAGGAACATCAATTAGATGCAATTTAAGGAACACAATTCACGAAAACATAGAATCACAAATGGGCTTATATAATGTAGGGATACTTTTCTTCGAGAAAACGGATTTAGTATGAACCATCTTTATAGCAGAAATGTCCAATTTTATACTTGTACGTGTCAACGCACGAAGTTTCGTAATTTTTGCAACAACCGTAATCGTCAGAACAGTGTCTGTTCCTTCAGACGTGCATACATATATGAAGGAATTGTAATGTAAGATGGGAACACAGTGTAAACATGATATTGTAATAATCAATGATAGTAACGATTACATTCAACTTACCATACTGATTCACATGAGAATGTGTATCGTATAGAAGTAGGGGAATGAAAGCGCTCTCCCAATCAAAGGTGCGTCGTGAATGAAAGGTTTCACAACTCAGAATGTGCAGCTCTTCGTGAGTGACCGACGCTCATGTGCCAATAGCAACGCTGAAGTGACGCTGTTGCCGTGGCGCATCATGAATTAGCTGAGGCATCTGCCCTGAAATAGACAAATTGCGAGACAGAGGTGTGACGTTTCTCGTGCACGTTGGGGCACATTATGCTTATTTTTCGCTGACAAAAACTAAAAATTGCCGTTTTTGGCTTGTATCACTTTTCTTGTCTGGGTGCGATATGACAGCCGGACAAGTTTCGGTTATTGTGAGCAGCACTGTAGCACTGGGTGAAAATGGAAGCTCTTATTTTTTCTCCCGGCGACTGCAAGTTTCGGTCTACGCTAAAGTTTCTTAATGAACAAATCATACATCGTCAGCTGCATTAGTGTAAGAGCTGAAGGCTGTGGGAAAACAGACGATGGTACGTAACTGGTGTGGGCAATATCCCGAATGTCGTTAAAGTGTCCATATTGTAGACAGTCGTGGGTGACCGTCCTTCACGAATCAAGACCTTGAGGAGATGATGCGGTAGTGCATTATAGAAACCGTATCTCCATGATTGCAGACTTCAGCTGCCATTTTCCGCACACATTGCGCTCCTTGTTGCATGAAACCGTCACTGAACACGTGGTGTTCGAGGAAATGGGTGCCATCCACTCATGAGTGTTTCTACTTTTATCTAGGGAGCCCAACAAACGCGAACGTAGGTATTCACATAAGCGAGTGCTGATAAGTACTCCCTTTTTAAACCAACCTATTCACATGAGAATGTGTATCGTATAGAAGTAGGGGAATGAAAGCACTCTCCCAATCAAAGGTGTGAACGGATCCATGCCAGTGGGTGCATGGCACTCGCTATGATGTGTCGTGAATGGACCGTCAGAGATACCGGACGACCTCTTTGAGTTATTAGCCTTACAATAGCATGTGGCTGCACTGATGTGAACTGATATATCCGCTATGAATATGGGATCGGTAATGGAGAACACAGTATGAAACAAAAAAACTGAAGGAATTTATGTTCAAGATACGTCAAACAGCCAGACATTGGGCGCTCAGCCGATGGAAGCTGTTTCAGCAACTGGATCTTTGGAGGACCTAGTTCCAGGAGCTGAAAATGTTACTGAGGAGCTGGACGATATGAATATCAACGCCTTGTCTAGAGAACAGAGGCAGAAACCTCTAAGAGAACAAAGAGAAAATGAAGGTGAGGAAAGTGTTCCTAAGAAGAAATGGAGCGAATAAAAGAACTTGAACCTAAGACAGCCTAGAAAGGAATGGCTCAAAGTTACGGGGGTAAACAAACACTTCAAGTTCTAAGACAAGTAATAAATGAACGAGGAAGGAGTGTGTTACACCAAATTCATAGGGCAAATTCATCCAGAAAAAGCTGAGGTACAAAAAAGTGAATCAGAAATATAGTGCTGATGTCTTGGTTTTTAGGATGGTAGTTATCTATGAAGGCTTCCATCTTGTTATCATTACCTAACCGCAGCATGGGGACATTGGATCGCCTGAAGGAGACGATCCCCAAGTTATTTTCATAGGATGAAGAGATGTTGCTGATCGAGACACTCATGGAATTATTCAAGACCACTAAAATATCAGTCTGAGTTCCAAAACTACTCGAGGATATTCCCCTAGGGACTCTGTTAGAGAAGGAACACGTTCGTAAGCACAAAGTCTCGAGAGAGGACTGGAGGATCACTGACCAGAAGAGTGGAACTGACAACCAAAGCCTTGTAATGGAGGAAGAAAGTTGTATTGGCTTCAGCATACCTTCATTATGAGGACGGTATTCCTCCATCCCAGTAAGACAGGAGACCGATAGACAGCCGCTTGCTGCTGAACGATCAACTGCTGGCTAGTTGTGATGCCAGTGTCCAAAGTCTGGTGTGGCGAATCAGTGACACCAACAGCGGAGATGAGTACCTATGGGAAATAATCCAGAGGTATTGAATATGACCGAGAAATCTGGCTTCAGGCAGAACAAGGGAAGAAGTAATTGACGTAACATTTGGGAGCATATAATGGGTCGTTACGTCAAACAGTGGCATATTAAAGTGGAACCCAGCTTTCCTGACCACATTTGCATTAAATCTGTGGTATAGGTGGCTCTTAAGCGGACCATGATCTGTAGTACTCCTAGGAAGACATACTGATACTCATATAGGAAAGACATAAATTGTCTGAAGTTAAAACTTCGATACGAAATCCAGTAGACTTACAGGAAATGGCAGGTGCAGTAATGGATGGCATCATAACGCCATACTTTAAAAAAACTGTCTAGTCACCGAGAATTGCACTAAGGTAAACATACCTCTGTGGAATAATAGTCTGTAACTGCAAAGAAAGTAGGTAAGAAGGCCGTATAACTTTGCAAGAAGGAAAGCACAACGATCAAAGTATCAGGAAGTCCTTTCTAAACACAATATTGCTGTTAAGTAAGCGAAACAATCATCCTGGAAAATATTGTCTGAGGAGGTAGCAGTTCCAGTTACCAGATCCAGATTTCACAAAACCTTCGCTAGTGTACCAACAATTCCAAGAGACACAATAAGGAGGGAAGTTCTTGAGCACACTTTGTCAGCACATGAGATGCAGGAAGTGCTCCTCAAGACTCATTTCTCCCTAGCACATTGACAGTTGATTCAGATCAAGGTTCAGTCCGTGTGAGGTACTGGTTTACAGGTAAGCAGTGGGGGAGTTGGGAGTCTTTCAAGTAATGTGTGGACTTCAAGAAAATCCAATGGGTCGAGGGAACATCTCAACCATTCAAGTCACCACCTCCAGATGGCATCTTTATGATTCAGCGTCAACAAGCAGGAGAGGGATTTTCTTTCTGAAGCCAGTGAGAACTGATATACTAAGGCCAAGGCCATGAGACCAATCATTCTATCCACCATTCTGCTAAAGACATTAGCAAAACTGGTTAAGGTGCACGTTAAAGAAAGGAGGTTAATTGCGAATCTCCCCATTAAAACCAACACGTATATAAATCATGCAAAACAGCACGTTACCAACTTGTTGGGAAGGTAGGAAAAGCACTACACATCAAATGGAGCTCTGAAGCTTCCTCGATATTGTTGGGGCTTTCAGCAACACGACCTTCGAATCCATGATTTAAGCAGTGGAAGAGCATTGCTTAAAGATAACTATCTGTATGTGTGTTAGGAGCATGCTGAGTAGACGAAAGGTAAAATCCACCACGATGGATGCGAAAATGGTGATCAACACCACTACAATGTGGGGTTTTGTCCCTGCTACGGTAGAACCTAGTGGTGAATGAACCATTAAAGAGCTAAATGTTAGACGCTACTATTGCCAAGGACGCAAGTCGATTTAGTCATAATAATACTTAGCAAATTTGTATACTGTCAGAACACCAGCACAATGTACACTCAACATTGTGCAAAATTGGTGCAGGAAACACAATCTAAGTGTTAATCCCTATAAGCTTTTTGTAGTACTGTTCTCGAGGAGCTTAAACTCTTCGACGAAAGTCTACCAGTAGTTGGGACAGTGAAGTACCTAGGAATAATCCTGGATGCGAAACTAACATGGACCCTCACACATAGAATATTTGTTCCAAGGCAAAAGGTGCTCTTATGTACATTAGGAAGGCCTGTTGAAAAAACTGGGATCTGAGACCCAAGAGCATGCACTGGATTTACACCTCTGTAATAAGACAAATGATTATTTACGGGGCTACAGTATGGTCGAGGGAATAAAGCAGAACAGAAAGTGGTTGCTAAGGAGCTCGAGGAGGTGCAGATATTGATCTGCCTACCCATAACAGGTGGAATTATCAGTATTCCCACTGCTGGGATGGCGACCATGCTGGGAATGTCCATGTTACATCTTTGAGTTGTAATGGAACAGGGCTATACAGGTCTGAGGTGTTTAGGATATCCAGGATGTAATAATGTAATGACTGTGCAAAATATAGGGATAGTCGGGGAAATGCTGGATGACTATACGATGATTTCCACCTGTTTCAATAAACCTTTGTATGAAATCATAAGTGTAGGAAGCAGCGGAAGAAAGAACCACGATACATTCAGGTGACATTGTCTCTGTTACTGACGTTTGTTACAGATAAAACACTTTTTCTAATACCCTTTATCCGTCTATTAGCAGACCTTAATATGGGGTGTGTCAGCCCTTCGCCGTTGTGATGCATTGAACTATGATGGGGGACAATTTCAGTGAGGTGTCTAAATGTGTTGGGAGGAATAGCAACCCATTCTTCCGCAACAACTGAAAACACAGAAAGAAGTGATGCTGAACGTTGGAATCTGGAGCGAAACTCGCGTTCTAATTCGTCTCAGAGGCCCGCGCTGGGTTCAGTTTGGACCCTGGCAGGTTGTCCACAAATCATTGTCTCACAGTTACTGCTTTATGACAGTGTGCACTGTCAAGTTGATTCAAATTGTCACCGTTTCCGGACTGTTCCTCTATCGTATGCAGTACACGCTGTTGTAAAAATGTTCACATTCTTCCGCATTTAGCGGTTTCTTAAGCTCGATAAGGGGGTCACACCCTAACTTCGGAAAACATCGCCGTACCGTAAAACCGTCTCCTCCGTATTTCTCTGCTGGTACTACACATAATGGCAGGTAACATTCTCCAGACATTAACCAACTCAAACCCAAACCGTTTCGTCGGATTGCCTCACTGGATAACGTGATTGATCACTTCAGATCACTCGTTTCCAGTCATCCTGTGTTCAGTGGCGTCGCACTGTAAGTAGGCTGTTTATGTTTTCTTATTGGCAACGTTACGTAGCGCTCTGTATGAAAATCACTGGCTGTGCTGTGTGCAGTCTGTGGCTAGTTTGCATTGTTGTCTGCCATTGTAGTGTTGGGCAGCGGCAGCTGGATGTGAACAGCGCGTAGCGTTGCGCAGTTGGTGGTGAGCCGCCAGCAGTGGTGGATGTGGGGAGAGAGATGGCGGAGTTTTGAAATTTTTAAAATTTGGATGTCATGAAGTGCTATGTATATTATGAGTTTTCAACATTATTAAGGTAAATACATTGTTTGTTCTCCATTAAAATCTTTCATTTGCTAACTATGCCTATCAGTAGTTAGTGCCTTCAGTAGTTTGAATCTTTTATTTAGCTGGCAGTAGTGGCGCTCGCTGTATTGCATTAGCTTGAGTAGCGAAGATTTTTGTGAGGTAAGTGATTTGTGAAAGGTATAGTTTAATGTTAGTCAGGGCCATTCTTTTGTAGGGATTATTGAAAGTCAGATTGCGTTCTGCTAAAAATATTGTAGCGAAATATTGTGTGTCAGTTTAAGCACAGTCAAGTATAATTGTTCAAAGGGGACGTTTCATATGGCGACCCTGCCAGGATACCTCACTGGAATGTTCTGATTTTTTTCTTGTAGTTTGTGTAATTAGTGCAGCTTTTTTTTATTGCCAGCACGTAATTATAGAGAGAATTTCCATTGCAGTTGTAGTTTTTCATTGTTGTACAGTAAAACAGTTGTGGCATGCATGTAGATTTGCACCAAGTATTTCGCAGCTGCGCTTGCAATTAAGTAGACATTATTTCCATTGCTATGTTATTTTATTTTGGTCTTCAAATTGTGCTTTTCTGTGTTGTCGTGTGAAATGTTGTGACAATAATGGCGTGTGAAAAACGTAATACTAGGCTCCAAAGTAAACTGAGAAATGACAGTGAAGACGAAAGCAGTGTGTTAGCACCACCGTGTAATGAAGTAACTAATATTCGAAGTAGTAATTTGGTAATTGTGCATAGTGAAATGGAGCGGGCGGCAAATAATGGCGTAGACAGTGAAACAATTAGTGAACAGGGAAGCATTATCGATTGATCGGTCGGCAACAGCTCGCCTCAGGAATCCGAAACGACAGGACACAATCTCGCAAATACTGTAGATTCAGGTTTTGGGTCCTCACCGTTTTCTCAAATAAGTCAAGACACATTTTCTGCTTGTCAAAATGTGAATGTTGCCGGTGCAAATTCACTGCCGAAAAGCACTGAGGAACATATTTCAGACACCAGTGCATTGTTATTACAATTAATGCAACAAATGGGACAAAATCTTCAAAAGTTAGACACAATGGAACAATACCAGAGACAAACACAGCAACAGTTAGACACAGTTGGACAAAATCTTATAAAGTTAGACACAATGGAACAAAATCTTCAAAAGTTAGACACAATGGAACAACACCAGAGACAAACACAGCAACAGTTAGACACAGTGGAACAAAATCTTAAAAAGTTAGACACAATGGAACAAAATCTTCAAAAATTAGACACCACGCTTGAACAAACACGTGAAGATTTAACTACTGAGTTACATAACATTGAATCGAAATGTCAAAAAGTATGTAATGACGTAAAAACACAAATTTGTGAGCATTTTCAACCTATTTTTTCGCGGCATGAAAATGCATTACAGAATCACAAAGCAGCCATAAAAGAACTGCAAACTATTGTTCATGAAAATCATGAGACCTTGCAAGCTAAAATTGACTCAGTTGCATCTACCGATTTGGTTACGCAACTTGCAAAAACTCAGGAAAACTTAAAGGACACAGTAGATACTCTGAAAATTGGTTCAGAAAGACACATGGAGGAAATTAGTTCATTATCAGAGAAAGTAGTTGAACTTTCGGATCAGCTAAATAATTTATCTACGAAGGTAGATGATAATCTGAATGACACAAAATCGGTAGTCTTTAATGACACAGAAGAGTGCGAACAAATTAGAAAATTCAAACAAAATCAAAATCAAATCAATACACAGTACAAAAGAGAAATCTGGGAAGTACAAGATCAGCTGACACAGGTAATACAAGAATTACGTATTTCAGAGGACACTCGCGCTCCAATACGGGAAGAGGGACATAGAAATACGGAACAGCCGCAAAATAATAACACAGGGCATTTCGGAAGTTATGAAAGAAATTCGCAATGTGCACCGAATTTTGAGATTGAACCGCCGACACGACGTAACAATGACCGACATGCGACTCGCCGAGATGATGATTTTGACTATAAGCTGTTCATTACTACAAGTAAATTCAAAACGTTTAAGAATTCTGGCAACGACATTCATCCACAAGCGTGGCTCCATCAATTCTCTCATTGTTTTCCTCCCAACTGGTCATTAGAGCACAGATTAGAATTTATGTGTGGCTATTTAGAGAATGAACCAGCTGTAAGAATGCGATCGGTCATTCACGATTGTCACAGTGAAGGAGAATTTTATCATGCCTTTCCTCTCAGCATATTGGTCTCAAGCTACACAAGACCGAGTAAAACATAGCATCATAATGATGAAACATTTCGAACAATCTGAATTTTCCAGTCTTGTGAAATATTTTGAAGACATGTTGCACAAGAATCAGTACCTGTCAAACCCATACAGCCCCTCAGAACTCATCCGCATTTGCTTAATGAAATTGCCTGAACATTTAAGAAATATTATTTTGGCAGGACGTTGCAAAGACGACATTGAAGCTTTTCAGGGACTCCTACAAGAATTAGAAATTGACACAGACAGTCGCCGGATGCGAAAACAGGAAAACAATCACTACAGGTCACATACGTCACAATTCCGTGACGACAGAAACAATAACTGGACACGACAAGGCTATTCTCACCACACAAATCGTGACCAAACCAGACGCCACCCGTATGACAACCGTTGGCAGAGTAGTAATAACTACAGGGAAAGATCACCTCTCCGCGGTAATGACTATCACAGAGACAATCAGAGAAACAGACAATATGGAAACCAAAATAAATATTATCAAGGGAGACAGAATAACTTTAGACGCAACGGACCAGCGCGCAGTTACGATTCAGGGAGAAGTTCTCCATCACATGACCGACAAGAAAGAAACTATGGAATCTACCGACATGACAACAGGCGATATGATCGTAACGACAGACCTGAATTGCATCAGAACTGGCGGGATTTAAACAGGGCAGGGCCCTCTCGACAAGGTGAATTTGTAGAAGTTAGGTCCCCAAACCCCAATAATGAAGCGCGCCAACAAAGAGACAATAGGCAATGACTCATACCGCTGGCAGCCACAAAACGTACATATGAAACTGACGACGCAGCTGCCGTAGCCAGCAATTACGTAAAAATGGAAGACATTAGGGACATCTTACTCCAGGATCACGACGTAAAACATAACAACATTGCATATCCTGTGATTCACATTACAGTAAATGACGTAAAATTTACGGCAGTACTTGACTCTGGCAGTCCCATTTCAGTAATTAGTGAAACAGCCTTTAACAAATGTAACAAATCGAACGATTGCCCCACACTTCCGTTACGTAAGATTAAATTACAAGGTGCAATCTTTGGAAAAGGTGTAGATGTACGCCAACAAACCAACTTAGAATTCTTTTGTCAAAGCCACAGCTTCTCTATAAACTTTCTCATTGTTCCATTATTGTCGACGGAAATTATATTGGGAGTAGACTTTTTGAATGAATACAAAGCAATCTTAAACTTTCACGATGCTGAAATAAGTTTAGAAAAGGAAGGTAAGTCAATAGCTTTGAAATTTGAAGATTGGCTCTCAAACCATGACGAAGAAATTAATCGGCTTTACCTCCTGTTAGAAATCAGTTCGGAATTTTCGACGGAACTTGACACTAACAATCACTCTGCAAGTACTGACAGGGATGATATCGACGACATATTTGATACTAATGAGTTAATTCAGAATAAAATTCGAACAATTGAGAATTGTAATGACACTGATGGGCAAGACCTTTTTGAGATTTTACAAGCACATTCCACAGTTTTTACTCACAAAACAGGAACAATCAAGGGATGTCAATACCAATTTCGTGTTCTTGAGCATACTAAATTTTGTGTTAGGCCATACGTAATTCCAGCACATTATAGTGACTGTGTTAGAACAGAAATACAATCTATGCTTAATGAGGGCATTATTGAGCCTGCAGTAAGCTCATACAACAATCCATTACATGTTGTTGAGAAGAAAAATGGATCGATCAGGCTTGTCTTAGATTCGAGACAAATCAATACTATCATCATTCCTGAAACAGACAGGCCGCAAACGTTGGAAGAACTTCTTCAAAATTTTAATGGTGCAAAAGTGTTGTCTTCTATTGATCTCAGATCCAGCTTTTATCAGATCGAACTTCATCCAGAATGTAGAAAATGCACAGCTTTCCTTTGTTTCGGCGTTTGTTATCAGTTTCGGAAACTTCCTTTTGGTTTGAACATTTCTTCGGCAGCATTCATTCGCAGGCTAAATTCCATATTACCTGAGTTCTTAAAACGTCACATCACCTTATATGTGGACGATATTCTGATAGCAGAAGCCTCATGGGAACAACACAGTCGCATCCTCAACAGCGTGTTACATATTTTCGCAGAATCTGGAATTACAGTTAACTTGGAAAAGTCTGAATTTGGTAGGACAAAGGTGAAGTTTTTGGGACATATTATTTCTTCTGAAGGTATTCAGCCGGATCCTGAAAAGTTAGAAGCGGTAAGAGCCATTCCAGTTCCATCCACAAAAAACAAGTCCGCAGTTTTCTAGGTCTTGTAAATTTTTACCGTCGTTTTCTGAATATGCAAATTCTTGTTACACCAAAACTTTGTTCTCTCACTGGAAAAAACACTATTTGGAACTGGGACGAACAAGCACAGTTGGAATTCAATTCTTTGAAAGAATCGCTACTTAACGCGCCAATACTAGCTCATCCAGATCTGTCACAAGATTTCTGCCTTAGCACGGATTCTTCTAAAGTCGGTCTTGGTGCCCATTTATTTCAAGAAGCCATAGAAAATGACACTACTGTTCAGAAAACCATTGCTTTTGCTAGCCGAGTGCTAACAAAATCTGAAAAAAGTTATTCCGTTACTAAATTAGAAGCTTTAGCTATCGTTTGGGCATTTAACAAATTCCGTTTCTTTCTTTCTGGTAATCACGTAAAAGTATACAGTGATCATCGTGCATTACAATTTCTTATGTCTTCAAAATTAAATCATGACAGGTTAAAACGTTGGGCATTGTTTCTGCAAGAATTCCGCTTCACATTAGTCTACATTCCCGGCAAGGAGAACATTGTTGCGGACGCACTGTCACGAGCACCGGCTGGGCTTGAGAAAAGTAACACAGAAGGTAACCTCGAGAAAAATTTCAGTATTCTTTACATTCAGAAAGTCGCCTTTGAAAACTTCATCACCACATCTGTAAAGGACATTGCTCATGAACAAGATAAAGATCCGATTTGGAAAGACATCAAGAGCAAATGGCATGAAAAGACACACACACAGATTCGGCATTATTACCTGGTTAGAAACAACATACTCTTCAAACGCTGCACTGTTGATGACAAGCTATGGGTACTTTGCATTCCTGACGATTTTGTTAATAAGCTCATTTGGTACATTCATTTCAGCTACGCACATTTTGGTCCACGAAAATGTTATCATATTCTTCGAACGACTTGTTATTTTAACAATATGGAAAAGAGAATTCGAAGAGTCTTGTTTATTTGTAAACTTTGTCAAAAGGCGAAACCATCTACTTTCTCACATCGTGCTCCGTTGTTTCCTATTATTCCTTCTAAATTAAAAGAATTTGCTGCTGTTGATCTCTTGGGACCGCTTTTCAGAACATCTAATGGATTTTCGTACGTTCTAGTCGCTGTTGAACTTACTTCAAAATTTGTTTCTTTCACTCCGTTACGTAAAGCCACTGGACGGTCTGTATCCAACACCTTTGTTAAAAATTTCTTACGTGAAGTTGGCTACGTTGCTAAAGTCATTTCAGATAACGGACCGCAATTCAGATCTGCTGTTTGGTCACGCATGCTTCGCAACCATAAAATCAAACCTGTTTTTATTTCATTGTACTCACCACATTGTAACCCCTCCGAACGGATTATGAAAGAAATCAATAAGCTTTGCAGACTTTATTGTCACAGAAAGCATCAGCATTGGGACAGATATTTACACTTATTTCAAAAAGTGCTGAATGAAATGCCTCATGACTCCACTGCTTTACCACCTACTCTTGTACTGAAGAATGAAAAACCACCGAACGGAATCAGAGAGCTTGTACCTTTCCCGAATACACGTAAACTTCGACACAAAGACATAATTGATTTGGCTCTTAAAAATATAAAATCTGCAGCAGACAAAAGGAGAAAAGTACACGGTAAAGCAAATGCAAAGAAATTATATATTGGTCAGAAAGTTCTCATTAAAGCTCATTCATTGTCACATAGGAAGAAACACTTGAGTCACAAATTCTTTCTAGTTTACAATGGACCTTACAGAATCCGACGTATACCACATGATAATTGCGTTGAAGTTGAAACTCTGCGTACTAGGAAGAGTAAAGGATTACACCACATTTCACATGTAAAACCGTTTATTGAAAGATAATCTGCTTTTTAACTTTGTCTTTGCCATAAAACGTTTCACTTCACATTTCTAGTATGCTTTGTCAGACTTAAGAAACTGTTAACATGCAACAATGTTTGAAGTTAAATATCCAGCCTAGAACCTAGGGAACATTTTTAAACAGAAATTAGGAATGCATTGTTATAGTGAACAGACTAAACAGTGTTGTATTTGTACATTCTTGCTTGTTAGTTGCACGATTACGTAACGACTATCAGGCTTACATACTTAGGACACATACTGGTACTGCTAATGATATTTTAATGCAACATTTTGGTTTACTTGAAAATACATTCTGGATTTAAAGTACTTTCTGTGAGATACCAGATGACACAGTGGTTAGTTTATGTGACAGCTACACGATTTTTATCACGACACTACTAATGAGTGACAGTTTACAATGTTGCTTTTGCAGTGTTTCTGTTTTATTTCTGCACAGTTTTTCTGTATTATTCTGGAAAGTAAAACATGTTTTAGTAGTAACTTTTGTGGTATAGCTACAATGAGACAGCCTTTTCCATAGCACAACAATACGTTACAGTACAGTACTTTCTTCATCACAACAATAAGCGTAATAACTACGATATCTATACACAAAGCATTTCACTTTTGTTTATAATGAGGTAAGTACATTGACTTCTGCAGAACTTAGCTTTCGGAGGACGATAACTACGAGACTTCCACAGAGATTATCTTACAACATGACGCACAGTTTAGCGCTACAGTACACGTATTTGAGTGATTAATTTCGCACTTAAAACATTTATTTTTTTAAGATATTTGAAGTGCAATGATACAAGGGTTTTCCGTGATACATTTCATTCCATTGCTGTAATCTGTCACACCTGAGGGTATAATTACATTAATCCTCAGGGGGGTACACGCTTACTTTGTGTACCATGTGTTTGGCAAGCACAAGGAGCCCTAGCTAATATGGTATTTGCTTATACAACTTTACACATCGGTACCATATTTCTCCAACACAAAATACACAGCTACCTGATTATTTAACAGAAAAACAAACTTTTTTTTTCTACATCAGTGACAGATGTTTACGCAGTTACACAGGTGGATAATTTCACACTTATGAAATTGTATTTTGTTTGCACTTGTGAACTGTTCATATTTTTTTTTGGAACCATTGTGATACTATGAGAGCTTTGAATGATGTATTTGGTAAGGGAGCATGATTTTTAAAGTACATTTGAGGTAGATGACACTATTTAAATGAGCAGAGAATTTTCTTTAGGTTTTGATATTATTGGAGGAAGCTACGACAATTTTGAGATTTGACTGAGGTGTTATGATATTATTATGACGACCATGTGTATTTTGCTGTTGAGGTATGTTTATGATCAATAAGCTGATGCTATATGAGGAATGTTTATTATGATATGTATTTATTATGACGAAATACTGAAGAAGTGTCGACGAATATTTATATGTGTAATAAGGTAAGGAATAATGAGTAGTGGTTAGGGACTCTGATTTATGAAAAGGATGTTGGAAACCAAGAATCGTACTTTAAGAGTTATGAAATGTGTCTAAATGCGTGAATGTATCACAATGCCGGCGAAAATTTTTTGGACACTGTTATATTTAAAGGATTTTATTTTCTACACATTTGTAACGCAAATTCTCAACCTGTGAAAATATTTTTATATGAGACTGTCACTGTAGCGGAAACTGCTGTTGTAAATATTTCAGTTAGAAAGGTAAGTGACCTTGACATAATGCGTTTTGGGTGCCCAGCTGAGAGGTAGTCGTCTGACAAAAGAAAGCCATTAGGTGGAGAGAAAAATGGGAGGCCATTATCCTCGCTATTGACATTCCTTTGTAGAAAGCACCACAAATACGACACGCTCATTACTTGGAAAGATACTTACATCTGCACACCTGATTATGACAAGCGTCTTTCTCGAGAATTGAGAGAATTTTTACTGCCTTATGAAATGCCATATGGCTAATGAATGATGTTTCATGCCGTCCTTTGTACATATTTGCTCATTTTCTTTAATATCTAGTTTCTAGCTGCAATGCAGCATTGTTTAAAATAAAATTTAATATATGTACTAATATAGTTATTTTATGCCTACAGATCCAGTCAATAAGAAATTTATGATCTACTTCCAAGAAAACGAGGGCACATAAATAGACATTTCCCTTCACAGGAATTGCATAAATAATTTCTTTACGATTTAGTAACTTATCTGCTAGTGTAAGTTCTCGTGATGCATCACTCTAGTGTTAAGATGTGACATAGGTATTAGACGTGGCCATTTTTAGTGTAATACTTTTCTGCTTGATCTATGTCATGTGTAGATATAAGTTTTTTTATTTTATTTTATTTTTTTTTTTTTTTTTTGCTGCTGCTGTTTGCCAGGTATAGTGTTACTGAATTTGACTTTGTGTTACTCTGCTAAGCCAGTTTACTACTGATTTATTTTTCTTCTTTGCTGCTCACTGCCTTATATTAGTCGTAATATTGCAATTGATTTGCCAATGTCCATTTTTTTGTCATTGCTGTTTGTGTTATTTGTTTTGTGCTGCTGCATTGTCTCGTCCCTTAGTTTAGTATATGAGCTCAGTAGATTTAAGTTAGCTTAAGAGGGGGTAGACTATATAAGAGAATGAGTTGCGATGAAGTGGAAGAAATGCATTGAGAAGTTAAACGAAAGAAGTACAGAAAGCAGGTATAGATAGGACTTTTTGGGAATAATGATGAACGAAGGGAGATCTCCATGCAAAATACTGCAGTAAAACAAACCCTGTCCTTTCCTTTTGTGTCATCCCTCTACGTGTTTGTGTACCCTTGTGTATTTGTGTTTTTCCTGTCTTTATGTGTTTAGCTGATGAGAGCTATGTTGTAGAATTTTTCTAATACTATCTTATTTACTTTGTAAAGATGTTTAGACATTATTTATTCTGTTTTGTTGCTCATATGTGAAGGTGATGTTTCAAAAGTTATTCTGATCTTTATGTATGTACTCGTGTCATAATTCCTGTAACACTGATGTATATGTTTATTTCGATTCTTTTGTAAAGCCTGTTTTACTACAAATGTTATCTGTATTGTTATGTTCTTTAATGATGTATTTTGTACCTTTGTTATTGTATTCTTATGTTATAAAATTGTAATTGACACCAGTTCATCAAATTAAGTAACTTGTAAGTTACATTTCACTGCACACGTTTTTGTTGGTCATAGTATATGGACAATATGTGAGAAGTAGGGACTGTTAGTGTTTGCACGTGTGTTAATAATTCAGCAAGGGACTGGATAACAGCATTGCTGGTTCTAAGGACAATTAAAAAACTTTGTGAGTGCACAAGTGGTGGTTTATGGACTTGCTATATTGTCTGCAAGACTCTTCAATGGTGATTGTGCACCTGCACATTTGCAACAGATGGCTGCTGGCCGTCTCTACAAGGACTACAGTGGGTCTGCACCTTTGATGACCCACCAATACCATTATTTCTACAAGGACTACAGTGGGTCTGCGTCTTTGCTGACTCACCAGTACCATTATTTCTACAAGGACTGCAGTGGGTCTGCGCCTCTGGTGGCCCACCAATACTGTAATCTCTACCAGGACTACAGTGGGTCTGCTCTGTGATGACCTACCTACCAATACTCTTCAAAATTTCGACTGACTCTGCTGTGGGTTTGCTCTGTTGTGGACCAATACCTCTCTGCATGTCAAGAGTCAGCACTGTCTTTCCGTTGGAAGGACAACACTACTTCTTCAAGACTGCATGGAAATCCACTACTTCCGTGTACATTTTCTTTTACTGCTCAGACTTTGAGAAAAACACTGCAATTTTACTGTGATGAATGAGCACGACTGTCTTTATGGACTGTGATAAATTGTAGCTTTTGACCAACATTGTATCAAGAAGTGTGTGCATTTGATATCTTTCTTACTGTAATTATGAAAAATGTTTTCAAATCTGTATTGGCCAGTGCCCAAAACTACACTCCTGGATATTGAAATAAGAACACCGTGAATTCATTGTCCCAGGAAGGGGAAACTTTATTGACACATTCCTGGAGTCAGATACATCACATGATCACACTGACAGAACCACAGGCACATAGACACAGGCAACAGAGCATGCACAATGTCGGCACTAGTACAGTGTATATCCACCTTTCGCAGCAATGCAGGCTGCTATTCTCCCATGGAGACGATCGTAGAGATGCTGGATGTAGTCCTGTGGAACGGCTTGCCATGCCATTTCCACCTGGCGCCTCAGTTGGACCAGCGTTCGTGCTGGACGTGTAGACCGCGTGAGACGACGCTTCATCCAGTCCCAAACATGCTCAATGGGGGACAGATCCGGAGATGTTGCTGGCCAGGGTAGTTGACTTACACCTTCTAGAGCACGCTGGGTGGCACGGGATACATGCGGACGTGCATTGTCCTGTTGGAACAGCAAGTTCCCTTGCCGGTCTAGGAATGGTAGAACGATGGGTTCGATGACGGTTTGGATGTACCGTGCACTATTCAGTGTCCCCTCGACGATCACCAGTGGTGTACGGCCAGTGTAGGAGATCGCTCCCCACACCATGATGCCGGGTGTTGGCCCTGTGTGCCTCGGTCGTATGCAGTCCTGATTGTGGCGCTCACCTGCACGGCGCCAAACACGCATACGACCATCATTGGCACCAAGGCAGAAGCGACTCTCATCGCTGAAGACGACACGTCTCCATTCGTCCCTCCATTCACGCCTGTCGCGACACCACTGGAGGCGGGCTGCACGATGTTGGGGCGTGAGCGGAAGACGGCCTAACGGTGTGCGGGACCGTAGCCCAGCTTCATGGAGACGGTTGCGAATGGTCCTCGCCGATACCCCAGGAGCAACAGTGTCCCTAATTTGCTGGGAAGTGGCGGTGCGGTCCCCTACGGCACTGCGTAGGATCCTACGGTCTTGGCGTGCATCCGTGCGTCGCTGCGGTCCGGTCCCAGGTCGACGGGCACGTGCACCTTCCGCCGACCACTGGCGACAACATCGATGTACTGTGGAGACCTCACGCCCCACGTGTTGAGCAATTCGGCAGTATATCCACCCGGCCTCCCGCATGCCCACTATACACCCTCGCTCAAAGTCCGTCAACTGCACATACGGTTCACGTCCACGCTGTCGTGGCATGCCACCAGTGTTAAAGACTGCGATGGAGCTCCGTATGCCACAGCAAACTGGCTGACACTGATGGCGGCGGTGCACAAATGCTGCGCAGCTAGCGCCATTCGACGGCCAACACCGCGGTTCCTGGTGTGTCCGCTGTGCCGTGCGTGTGATCATTGCTTGTACAGCCCTCTCGCAGTGTCCGGAGTAAGTATGGTGGGTCTGACACACCGGTGTCAATGTGTTCTTTTTTCCATTTCCAGGAGTGTATTTGTAAAATTTTTTTGTGGGGAGCATGGGAGCATGTAAGTAGGCTGTTTATGTTTTCTTATTGGCAACGTTACGTAGCGCTCTGTATGAAAATCCCTGGCTGTGCTGTGTGCAGTCTGTGGCTAGTTTGCATTGTTGTCTGCCATTGTAGTGTTGGGCAGCGGCAGCTGGATGTGAACAGCGCGTAGCGTTGCGCAGTTGGTGGTGAGCCGCCAGCAGTGGTTGATGTGGGGAGAGAGATGGCGGTGTTTTGAAATTTTTAAAATTTAGATGTCATGAAGTGCTATGTATATTATGAGTTTTCAACATTATTAAGGTAAATACATTGTTTGTTCTCTATTAAAATCTTTCATTTGCTAACTATGCCTATCAGTAGTTAGTGCCTTCAGTAGTTTGAATCTTTTATTTAGCTGGCAGTAGCGGCGCTCGCTGTATTGCATTATCTTGAGTAGCGAAGATTTTTGTGAGGTAAGTGATTTGTGAAAGGTATAGTTTAATGTTAGTCAGGGCCATTCTTTTGTAGGGATTATTGAAAGTCAGATTGCGTTCTGCTAAAAATATTGTAGTGAAATATTGTGTGTCAGTTTAAGCACAGTCAAGTATAATTGTTCAAAGGGGACGTTTCAGCACTTTACACCAAGCGTCGCTTTAAACTGACTGCAGAAATTTGCTCGACCATTTTACCCTGTTCGCTTTAACGCCATACTCGGAGTCATTGTGCTAACTTGACTGCTGATAACACTTTGATATTACGAGTGATTCTTTCCGTTCATTTCGTGTGCTTTTTGTACGGCCACTCTCCGCAATCGCCTACGGCCCCTGTTCGCCAGTATATGCGGTCTGACCGGTCTGGTTTAGCTATGGTTGTTCCTTCACTTTTCTGCTTCACAATCACGTCACCAAAAGTTGACTTGGCTAGCTTTAAAAGGGTTGAAATGCCGCTGGTGGTTTCTTTACTCCCGTGACATCGTACGACCGATTCACCTTAGAAGACACCGCGCTCTCCCGACCGATCTATTCTGTTGTTCCTCTTTCTCCAACGACAGCAAAATTCTCTCTGCCTCATCCTTTATTTACGGATCCGCCTTTCGTGACAGCTAGCCGTCATTTCCGCGTTACGAAGTGATGTACGCTTACATAGTGTGCATTGTAGGTGGCGCGTATTTATTACTGGGATCCTTAATATATTACTGTTGCGACTCGCTAATGAATTGAAGTGTGTCTGAATGTTCTAATATCGGAACATTGTCACTAAGGCTTTTCTCTTAAACGTAGACTTATGAATTTGGCTTGACAGCTGATAACAAGCTAGATCAATATTTATTTCTGTACCTTTCTCCTTCGTGGCTTACGACGCCCTCCATAAAGTTTCCTGAAAATGTAGCTGAACCGGTTAGTACTTAAAGTTTGTTAACCTTCTCGTCTTATTGCAACACGGGCAAAAGGCTGCTATGGTACTCCCTGCTTCGAGTATGCAAGTCATTCAGAGGTACTGAAGCACGAAGCATTAGACTCGTGATTTCTCTGATGTTTGCAACTTGTTGTGAGTTGATTGTTAGTGTCAATCGACTGGATCATCCCCCCAGAAAAATGTACCATCACAATCTACAAGTGCCTCGAACGCTGACGACACATTAATCAAGGAATGGGGAGAAAATACCATGATATACTTGGTAAAAGTGCGTACTTGCGTGATCATACTTGATGATAGAATGTTCAAATAACTTTCCATGATTATTAACAAGTGACTGTGCTGCTGATGGTTTGAATTTGGTCTCTTTAGGTGTCACGGCAGTAGCAGACAAGAAGACAAGTATTAGCACGAGTGAGAACATAACGCTCGTTTTATAACTCGGCAACACAGACACAGTAACCATTTGTTTTGTGGTATTTAGTAATGTAGGTTCTTCCCTGCGGGATGCCTTGCTGTAAAACATGGAGATATTTTTGTAGAGAATTGCAAATGTGTAAGTTTCTTCCAACCCTTACATCTAATCACTCTACAGGAAAGCAGTGTAACCTACGAAACAGTTCGCCCTGACGTTACTACATGCAAATTATTGCCAATTCCTACATATTCTAAAAGTAGCAATAAGTACAGACATAAATATGAAACGTTAACTTTCATCTTCAGCGAACCCAGTCAATAATGTTAGAGATCTAGTGACAGCCTCTAAACGACACAGCTACATTGAGAGGCTGGACACCTGAGTTTTGCCATTATCCGTCATCGCAACGACGACCGTTGACATTGACAGCCCTGTTTTCCAAGACGAGAGTCTTCGAGACAGTCGGGGTAAAATTACGATAGTCAACTATTAGGTTATAATTAAAATAATGGAAAAGTTAAAGCAAACTGGAGAAATTTTAGAACTACAGCTTTACATTACTTATTTCGTAATCAACATTTAGATAAAAATTTATCATATCTCTTAACGAGTTGACAAATTCCCCCTGCATAAAATTTTGCTATCTCAGCTTCCAGATACCCCGCTCCAGCATTTTGATTTTCATTGGAGTCGAAGTGTTGGGAGCTAAGCCACAAATCTGGGCTGTAGGGATGATGTTCAAAACGTCCCATTTGAATTGACGTGACAATTCTTGTGTTTGCAGCGCAGAACATGGCCGAGCATAGTTGTGCACAAAAGCGGCACCAGGTCGGCAAGAGATTGCTTTACTTCTTACCAACGGTTATTTCAGCTTCCTTAAGGTCTCACGCTCACTGATTGGTCTTCCACGTTCTACGAAATCCACAAACAAGATTCTTTTTGCGTCCAGTAAAAAGGGCTACCAACCACGTTTCTGTACAGTAGACTGTAACATCCGCATCACAACGAAAAGGAAAGCACAGATTAGTAATCATCCATAGAGTTCTGCCGTTCTCAAAAAGAGTTTTGAAACTCTGTAATGTCATAACTTGTGGTTCCCTAATTGTTTACTCGCGATCTCATGAAAAACCCAAAAACATGTTCGTGGGAAAGTTCTCCGACATTTGATACGTCGTGAAATGTCGGTTTTCGCAAATTTTAGTCAGTTTTCAATATGAGTTCCTTACTGACTACAAACGAACATTTAGCTTTATCACCATCACAGATATTCGCCCTTTAATTTTGTCATTATTTCACACATGGTCAAGCGATGTTGTTTAATTTTTCTGCCAGTATTTCGTGGTTATTTGTTGAGAGTATTGGACATATGAGATTGGGAGGAAAATTTTACGTTTTTCACTCTGGGGAGCTGTGCTCATAGTGAGCTCTCATGCTCCTCTTTCTCGATAGAAGGCAATCAGTGACTTTCATTAGGAGAGGTGAGCCTCCCACGTGAGATGAGTAGTTTTCGCGGAAGTGGAGCAGCGGCCTGCTTCGTGCTATTGTGGGCAGAGCCAGAGAATGTTCTCACTGAAGACAGAGGACGCTGTACTACCACTGTCCTACCCAGATAATAAGTGAATAAGACAGTTTTTGCCATTCCTGCATGAAACTCGAAGGGCGAGACACCACGATGCCACTTGGCCAGCGTGAGAATGTCAGTTGCTTTCGCTTCGAAAAATATTTTGTTTTTTTTTTTTTGCAATTGGATGTGTTGCCTCAACATCGTACTTGTCACAAGAAAGCCGACTAATTGACGAAACACAGCTGCAGGCTGATATTAGGCTTGTATTTGTTGAATCTCGTTTTGTGTGTCAAGAGTGGGAAGTCTCTGCTGCATTCCCCCAGTTTCTCGTGAAATGAACAATATTCTCATCTGTTACACAGACAACAGCATTGAGTCATCTGATCAATGTAGAGTTTTTTTTTTTTTTTTTTTTTTTTAAATTGTGAGCTGGAGTAGAGAAGGAAAATGCAAGACATTCGTCTCCTGTCTCTTCATGGTTGGATGACCCACTAATCTGTTATATGCAGGGTGTTGGGTATAAGTGCAGATATTTCTGCTGATGACTGAGGACAGTGAACTGAATAACATTATATCAATATTTACTTAATTTGCAGACTTAAAACTATAGCTGTTAGGTGTAGCAAGTTTTTAGGCTGGTTAGTGCCAACAACTACATATGGCAAGAGAAAGCCATTAATACTTATTATCCTACTAGCAGCACATCAGGTATTGCACAAAATCGTTAGTCTACACAGACAGGTGTAATCCATTTAATGATAGTTACGACCATGCAGAAAACATCAGGTCATAAAGTTTGTGGGAAGATTTCGATGCAAAGAAAAAACAACCAACACACTGATGTGTGTAAATATTAAGGTATCACATATATAAAAACATCTGTGCTTATAATGGTTACATCCTGTGTATTTAATGCAGAGTGTACACATTCATGTGTGGAACTACTCCCGAACCCCTGGATCAATTTCAACCAAATTTGGCACAAAACACTAGGCCTCATGAATATCAACCCTGTGGGGTTTCTAACCCCCTAGCTCCAATAGGAGCAGATATACAGGAGAAAAACGTGTTTTTCCAGCCCCTGGAGTGTAGGCTACCCTGCACGACAGGCATGTTACGTAGGAATTGTACTAGCTTACCAAATCATCCTGCTGTGATTCAAGCTTTCAGTATGCTCACATTGTCATTACTTAATAGTATCATTACTGAATTATGGTTACCATAGTTAACGTAGTTATTATGTGCACAAAATGAATTTACTTGGATTTGGATTCTGAGTTTATAATATTAAAACCATATGGTCACCTCATGTGTTCAGCCAAAAGACGAAATATATTACAGTCATTGTTTACATTTGTTGATTTAGAGTGGTATGAAATACTGACAGGTACCAACAAAGTGGCTTCTCCTCACACCTGTAGCAGATAGTGTGTTATTTAATTGGGAAGCATTAAAAATTATTTGAGAAGTGTTGTAGTTTGTCCTAATGTTCTACAGAAATTTTTCAATAATGATGAGCCTGAAAAAGATTTGACTCTCGAGGTTTATCTCGTCTTTTTCTGTCGTATTGGTAATATTCTGCTCCAGGCTTCTGAGGTAATAGAAAATTATGATTTAAGTATCACAGAAATTTTAAGTACAGGATGGGCTCTCCTTGATAAAATATACCAAAGAATGGATGATAAATAGTTTAGAAGTACATCACACAACTCTTTGAATATTTTACATAGCTACATTAGGAAAGTGACATAAATAATTTCATTTAATTCTATAACACTTTGCACTATTACTTAAATAAATACGTCAGAATTGACCTACATTGGCGTTTTAATAGTTTTCCTTTAAAAAAGGAATTAAGTTCAGTGAATTACTGGGTATTTTGAATATGTCTGAATTTGAGCTAAATAAAGATGAAATGTATGATGAACTCTGTAATAACAGAGAAAATTTCAATTGTAAAGTGGATATTGTGGGTAATGCTTGCTAGAAGTGGTTGGCCGTTTTTGTGAATGTCAGAACAAAGGAATTAATCTACAATAATAACAGAAGCTGAAGAAATGAATTAAAATTTGTGTCATGCCCAGGACTTGAAGCCAGGTCCCCTGCTTAGAAGGCAGATGCGCTAACCATTAGACTACTGTAGAAGTATGAGTAACACAGCTGGACGGACTACCCTTGTCTGTTGCCCTCTCTAACAGAAACTTCAATTCACACCTTCAGCCAATTTTCCTCTTCTTAAATTACCAGTATTGCCGAGACTCTCCAGTACTGGAATAGCACCCCAGCTTCCTACGTAATGCAGAGCTTCTGCTTGTACCTCAGGCATAGCTGATCTACATGTCTGTTTGAATTAAATTTTCCTTGAGATGTTTGAGTCTCACTCTTATCTACAATAATGCCAGAAGCTGAAGAAATTTGTGCCATGGCCTGGACTTGAAGCTGGGTCTCCTGCTTTCCATCAGATCTATAGATCACCCGTCACAAGCAGGATTTACCCATTACATACAAACCTGCGGTTCTGTTCCAATACCAGAGAGCCTCAGCCAAACTAACAGTTTAAGAAAGGGAAAATAGGTAGAAGGTGTGAATTGAAGTTTGTGTTAGGGAGGGCATTGGAGTAGGGTAGTCTGTACAGGTGTAATGGCTAGCACATTGGGATAGTAAGCAAGCAAACCAGGTTCAAGTCCTGGTTGTAGCACATATTTAAATTCATTACTTCAGCTTCTGTCATTATCATGGATAAAGTTGAGACTCATATTTCAGAAGCAAAATTTAATTCCATCAGATTTAAAGGAATTAATGTACCAAATTTGAAAAAAAGGTTGTTTGTATTGTAATGAGCACTCCAGGATCTAATGCCCAACTGAAAGGGTGTTTTCATTAATTTTCATTTCACATTAAAGCTATTTGAGAAAGCCATAAACAGAGCGCCAGAGACGAGATCAGCACGTCCATCCCACCATGGGACACATTGTTAGATATTGTTGCCTTGTACATCAGAGATCTTGTACGACTGCTTTGTCATACTGCTTCTGTAATTGAGGCTTGTGGAAGTACTTCACCCTCTTAGGGTAACGTAATGTTGCAATACGGGCGCTGATCACCAAGACGGAGACTGATTTTTCTCACAGATGTTTATTACTCCATTTCAATGTTTACATGACCTTTTTCAAAGTACTTCCCTCCTTCTCGAATGCACTATTTATAGCGTCTCCACCTGTCCCCGAACACATTGTGCAGGTCATTCTTTGTCAAGTCCTTGAGAATCGCCTCACTTTTATTGATCAGTGCTTCGGAGTTCTGAAATCAAATGCCCCAAAGCATTGACTTTAGTGATGGAAATTAAAAAAAATCACAGGGTGCAAGATGGGGCTGTATGGTGGATGTGCTACACAGACAATTTTGAGCTAAGTCAGAAACTGCATGACTTGATTTGTGACGTGAGGCTGCACTTGTGATGATGAAATTGCCACCCAGTCCGAGAAAGTTCTAATCGTTTCCCTGCAATATGCTCCCTCAGCTTACCTAATAATGACATGAAGTATGCTGTAACTGTGGTGTCACCGCTAGACACCACACTTGCTAGGTGGTAACTTAAATCGGCCGCGGTCCTGTAGTACATGTCGGACCCGCGTGTCGCCACTGTGTAATCGCAAACCTAGCGCCACCACATGGCAGGTCACAAGACACGGACATGACCTCGCCCCAGTTGTACGGACGACATAGCTTGCGACCAGACCTACCAAGTCTTCCTCTCATTTGCCGAGAGACTGATAGGATAGCCTTCAGCTTATTCCATAGCTACTACCTAGCAAGGCGCCATTTGTATCAGTGCTTATAGCTTACTACTATTCAAGAGATGTATTCCAACAAGAGAATAAAGTTAAGTATATTATTCCAGCTACGTACTGTTCTTCTTATTCATTAATAAGTCTCATGTTCCAGTACTTCACGCCCGTCTGCGTTATTTTAGCGTGCACTTTCAGCCACTTCGATCTACAAGGTGTTGGCCCAGCTGCCGACACATCACATGGCGACGAGGGAAAGTGTTTTTTCTGCTTTGGACTGATTTGTTCTTTTTCCCTTTTTGTGCTCTGATTTGCTTGTGTCATGGCTTCGCCGCAATCTCCAGATGTACTGTCCGAATTTTTTCGCTTGCAGAATCAGCAGACGCAGGCGTTATTGGAAGCCCTTGGACAGCTCGTCCAGGGTCAACGTGCGCTGCAAACCGATGCGGCAGCCGCCGCTTCTTCGCTACCCCAGCCACACAACGCTGTCGCACCGCCATTTAGGCCCTTTGAGGCCACGTGCGAAACCTGGACTGAGTGGGCCAGCCAGTTCCAGTTTCATCTCGCCGCGTACAGAATACAACGTAAAGAGCGGCAGCCGTATTTGCTTTCTTGTGTCGGTGTGTCTACCTACCGTGTGCTAGTGAAATTGTTTCCCCGACGCGACGTAGCAACTCTGACCTACGAGGAAATTTTGTCGGCTTTAGATGCCTATTTCAAAGAAACAGTAAATGTAGTTGCAAAACGGTATACGTTCTTTCGTACAAAACGTACGGCCGGTCAGACTAATAGGGAGTGGGTTGCAACTTTGCAAGGCCTTACTAGAGACTGCGCATTTGCCTGTGAATGTGGCCTCCCATATTCCGATACAATGGTGCGTGATGCAATAGCACAGAACGTTTCTGATGTTCGCATACGGGAACAGATTTTGAAACTCGTAAATCCCTCCCTTCAACAAGTGATAGACATATTGGATAGGCAAGACACACTTGACTTTGCTCAGGACTCATTTGAAACTTCGCCAGCAGTGTGTCACATTAATCGGCCCGCCGGGCCCGCTGCACGGGACGCTAAGCGGCCCTCGCGCCCGTCGCAGCCTCGCTCGCAAACACGTGCGCCGCGTAAGCAAGCAACTGCAGTGAAATCATGCCCGCGGTGTGCAACTAGACATTCGCGTGAAACTTGCCCGTCACGCCAAGCTATTTGCTTTTACTGTCAAAAGAAAGGACATGTTCAAAGTGTTTGCCAGAAAAAGCTTAGATCAGACAATCGCAATAATTCCAGGCCTTTTGCTTCGCGCCGGAATCGAACCCAGGACAATCAGGCTCGTGGACCTTCGCCCATGGACATTAATGTAGTTCATTCCCACCCGTCCAGTGACACTTTAGCTAACAGTGACTGTGTTCGTCCCACCCAAAGTGTGTGTCGACGTCGCAGGAAATCCCGTAAAGTCGCAAGTGCTTCTGTACCTGTATCAGTTCAAATTGCACGTGACAGTCGCTCTTGTCGTCAGCAGGACAATAAACTTTTTGTGGACTTAGACTTTGAAGGCAAAGTGATCCCATTCCAGCTCGATACCGGAGCTGCAGTTTCATTGCTCAATCACGACACGTACACACAACTGGGCAAACCGCCATTGCGTGCCGCAAATGTTAAGTTAACTAGTTACTCAGGACAGCCGATCCTTGTGTTAGGACAGTGCAGCCTTATTGCAACATACAAGGGACAAACAAAACTTGTATCATTTTACGTTCTTCGTTCTTCTAGTGCAGTGAACTTGTTTGGTTTAGATTTGTTTCAATTGTTTAATTTGTCTATAGTAAATCAGGTCCTATCAGTGAATCAGACTGTGCCTTCCGCCAGTGTTTCTAGTCTTTGTGAAGAATTTGCAGACATTTTTGCACCGGGCCTTGGTTGCGCTAAGAACTATGCTGCACATTTGGAACTGAAAGACAACGCGCAACCGAAATTTTTCAGAGCGCGCAATGTTCCCCACGCATTGCGTGATGAGGTCGCAAGAACTTTGCACGATTTAGAATCTCAAGGTGTAATTGAACGTGTGCAGGCTTCTCTCTGGGCCTCACCCTTAGTAATTTTGCCAAAACCTTCCGGAAAACTGAGACTTTGTGTGGACTTCAAGGCAACTGTGAATCCACAACTTGTGACTGCTACTTTTCCTTTGCCCCGCCCGGAAGATCTTTTTGACAAACTGTGCCCGGGAAAATATTTTTCAAAAATGGACCTAGCAGATGCGTACTTGCAAATACCTGTGGACGAAGACTCCCAGCGCGTCTTGGTGGTAAACACGCATCTTGGCTTGTATCGCTTCAAAAGACTGCCGTTCGGGTGTGCATCCGCCCCTGCATTGTTTCAGCAATATTTACAAACTATTTGTGCGTCGGTCCCTACTGCTGCGAACTATCTGGACGATATTGTGATCTCAGGACAGACAGAAGCAGAACATTTGCAAAATCTCCGAACATTATTTCAGGTATTGCGTCAGAATGGTCTTCGCTTGAGAAAGGACAAATGTGTGTTCTTTGCTCGGGACTTACCCTACCTGGGGCATGTCATGAATGCCCAAGGTATACATCCGAGTCCAGAGCACCTCCGTGCCATACAGGACTTACCTGCTCCGCAGAATTTGAAACAGCTACAGAGTGTGTTGGGTAAAATAAATTATTATCATAAATTTTTGCGCAATGCTTCTTCCATTTCAGCTCCGCTTCATCGCTTACGCCGTAAAGGTGTTCCGTTCGTCTGGACGACGGAATGCGAACGCGCCTTTCGCCAGTTGAAATCGGCGTTACTTTCAAATACTTGCCTTACGCCATTCGATCCCCGAAAACCCCTTTTGTTGATGGTAGATGCATCGGATTTCGGGATCGGTGCTGTGCTTGCGCACAAAGATGGCTCGCATGATCGCCCTATTGCCTTTGCGTCAAAATTGCTCTCATCTGCGCAAAGAAATTATTCACAAATAGAGAAAGAAGCTTTAGCTCTCGTGTTTGGTGTTACCAAGTTCCATGACTTCTTGTATGGTCGTCACTTTACAATCATCACCGACCACAAACCTTTGACATCGCTTTTTCATCCGACCAGGCCTGTACCTCCACGTACAGCGCAGAAATTCATTCGCTGGTCACTTTTTCTCTCGCAGTACCGCTACGATATCTTGTATCGGTCCACTGCTAAGCACGGAAACGCTGATGCGTTGTCCCGTTTGCCTGTTGCTGAGGATACAGCATTCGATTCTTCCGAACTTGCTTGCATGTTCATTGATTCGGAAGCCGATGACGTGGTCGCATCGTTTCCGATTGATTTTCGTCGTGTAGCTACAGCCACAGCTGCTGACCCTGTCCTTGCTACTGTTTTGCGTTTTGTTGCTACGCAATGGCCCTTGTCAAAGTCACGGATCGAGGATCCTTTGGTTCGCCGTTTTTTTGCTCACAAGGAGAGACTTTTTGTCCGACGTGGTGTTTTGTTGTTGCGTTCCGATAATGATCAATCCCGAGTCGTAGTCCCACGTTCGTTACAGTCCTCTGTCTTAAAGCTTCTTCACCAAGGACATTGGGGTATGGTGCGTACGAAACAACTTGCTCGTCAGCACTGTACGTGGTTCGGAATCGATGCTGCGATTACGAATATGTGCTCCTCTTGCGTGGCGTGTGCAGAACAACAATCCGCACCGCCGCGGAAATTCTTTGCATGGCCGAAAGCCACTTCCCCTTGGCAACGCTTGCACATAGATTTTGCTGGTCCATTCTGGAATGCTCGATGGTTGGTTGTGGTCGATGCTTTCAGTAATTTTCCTTTTGTTGTCCGGATGTCTTCCACGACGTCTTCTGCCACAATCCAAGCCTTGTCTGCCATCTTTTGCATTGAAGGTCTTCCGCAGACTCTTGTTTCCGACAATGGCCCACAATTCATGTCCGCAGACTTTCAGTCATTCTGCAAGGCCAATGGTATTCAACATCTGACGTCCGCGCCGTTTTCGCCTCAGTCAAACGGTGCCGCGGAACGATTGGTCCGGACTTTCAAGTCCCAGATGTTGAAATTGAAAGAGTCGCATTCTCGGGAGGACGCTTTGTTGCTCTTTTTGTCTTCGTATCGCTCTCAGCCCCGCGATGGTCGCTCGCCGGCTGAATTGCTCCATGGTCGATCTCATCGCACCCTGATGTCTTTGCTGCATCCGCCACATCAGGTTCCTGTGCAGCGGCAGACTCCTGTTTTTGCTCCTGGCGACGTTGTCTATTATCGCACTTATCGCGGTTCACGGCGTTGGCTCGCAGGGCGCATTCTTCGCTGCCTCGGCCGCGCGATGTATTTGGTTTTGGGGGCCTCTGGTGAGGTGCGTCGGCATCTCAATCAGCTGCGCCTCTGTCGTCGCC
Source organism: Schistocerca nitens (assembly GCF_023898315.1). Taxonomy (NCBI): domain Eukaryota; kingdom Metazoa; phylum Arthropoda; class Insecta; order Orthoptera; family Acrididae; genus Schistocerca; species Schistocerca nitens. Next base: position 296,553,063 of record NC_064618.1, on the reverse strand, counting down.
TGGGTTCTGCCGCTCCCCGTCTGCTTTCAGCGACGGAGCCGTCAGGTCAGCGCCCTGGGGACCCATCTACTGGCTCGCCTCATCCCCAGGTGTTACCGACGCTGCCTTCCATTTTGCCCCATGGCGTCGCGCCGCCGCCGCAGCCGCCGCCGGCGCCGCCCGCAGTGGACGCGTCGCTGCAACCGCCTGGCGCCTCCCTGGGTCACGCGCCGCCGCTCGCTTCCCGTGACCAGCTGTCCTCCGCCATGGACCTCTTGCCCGCTCCGGACCAGTTGTCGTCTTCGCCCGTCGGGTGCTCCGACCACATGGAGGTCGACCCTTCTGTCTCATTACGTGCGCATACACCTCATGTTGACGTGCACCCTGGACTAGGTTTGCAGGCGTTTCCTAGCTCCCCTCGGACCGAATGGCCGGGTGCGGGTGGCACGGCCTCGCCTGTTGTTAGGCTCCCCACCTCATCGCATACGTCAACATGAGGTCCTCCCCACGGCGGGCGGAAGCCTTATCTCACGACCGTTCGCCGATTTGCGGGGGAGGAATGTGGTGTCACCGCTAGACACCACACTTGCTAGGTGGTAACTTAAATCGGCCGCGGTCCTGTAGTACATGTCGGACCCGCGTGTCGCCACTGTGTAATCGCAAACCTAGCGCCACCACATGGCAGGTCACAAGACACGGACATGACCTCGCCCCAGTTGTACGGACGACATAGCTTGCGACCAGACCTACCAAGTCTTCCTCTCATTTGCCGAGAGACTGATAGGATAGCCTTCAGCTTATTCCATAGCTACTACCTAGCAAGGCGCCATTTGTATCAGTGCTTATAGCTTACTACTATTCAAGAGATGTATTCCAACAAGAGAATAAAGTTAAGTATATTATTCCAGCTACGTACTGTTCTTCTTATTCATTAATAAGTCTCATGTTCCAGTACTTCACGCCCGTCTGCGTTAGTTTAGCGTGCACTTTCAGCCACTTCGATCTACAAGGTGTTGGCCCAGCTGCCGACACATCAGTAACAGTAGTGGGAGAGGGAACTGCACGCTGGTAAATCAGTCCATGACAATCAAAAAATTAATCACCATCATTTTTCGTGCGGATGAAACAACTTTCGACTCTTTTGGTGTTGGAGAACCTGGCGATTGCCACATTGTGCTGACGTGTTCTCCTTCACGATCAGAGTGATGTAGCCATGACTCATGACCGGTGACAATAGACTCCAGGAACGCATCCCTTCCTTCACCAAAGAGACCTTATGACTCATGGATATTCGCTCGGCCTTTTATTTGGCAGTCAGGAGACTTGGCACCCAATAGGCACAAACAAAGGCTATCTTGAAATGATCATGCATAATCGTAGGGACCCCACCAAATGAAATTCTAAACACTTATTGAGGTTAGGTAATGTTATTCGCCGATCCCTACCCCCATGAACCATGGACGTTGCCGTTGGTGGGGATGCTTGCGTGCCTCAGCAATACAGATGGCCGTACCGTAGGTGCAACCACAACGGAGGGGTATCTGTTGAGAGGCCCAGACAAACGTGTGGTTCCTGAATAGGGGCAGCAGCCTTTTCAGTAGTTGCAGGGGCAACAGTCTGGATGATTGACTGATCTGGCCTTGCAACACTAACCAAAACGACCTTGCTGTGCTGGTACTGCGAACGGCTGAAAGCAAAGGGGAAACTACAGCCGTAATTTTTCCCGAGGGCATGCAGCTTTACTGTATGGTTAAATGATGATGGCGTCCTCTTGGGTAAAATATTCCGGAGGTAAAATAGTCCCCCATTCGGATCTCCGGGCGGGGACTACTCAAGAGGACGTCGTTATCAGGAGAATGAAAACTGGCGTTCTACGGATCGGAGCGTGGAATATCAGATCACTTAATCGGGCAGGTAGGTTAGAAAATTTAAAAAGGGAAATGGATAGGTTGAAGTTAGATATAGTGGGAATTAGTGAAGTTCAGTGGCAGGAGGAACAAGACTTTTGGTCAGGTGAATACAGGGCTATAAATACAAAATCAAATGGGGGTAATGCAGGAGTAGGTTTAATAATGAATAAAAAAAATAGGAGTGCGGGTAGGCTACTACCAACAGCATAGTGAACGCATTATTGTGACCAAGATAGACACGAAGCCCATGCCTACTACAATAGTACAAGTTTATATGCCAATTAGCTCTGCAGATGATGAAGAAATTGATGAAATGTATGACGAGATAAAAGAAATTATTCAGGTAGTGAAGGGAGACGAAAATTTAATAGTCATGGGTGACTGGAATTCGAGAGTAGGAAAAGGGAGAGAAGGAAACGTAGTAGGTGAATATGGATTGGGGCAGAGAAATGAAAGAGGAAGCCGTCTGGTGGAATTTTGCACAGAGCATAACTTAATCATAGCTAACACTTGGTTCAAGAATCATTAAAGAAGGTTGTATACATGGAAGAATCCTGGAGATACTAGAAGGTATCAGATAGATTATATAATGGTAAGACAGAGATTTAGGAACCAGGTTTTAAATTATAAGATATTTCCAGGGGCAGATGTGGACTCTGACCACAATCTGTTGGTTATGAACTGTAGATTAAAACTGAAGAAACTGCAAAAAGGTGGGAATTTAAGGAGATTGGACCTGGACAAACTGACTAAACCAGAGGTTGTACAGAGTTTCAGGGAGAGCATAAGGAAACAATTTACAGGAATGGGGGAAAGAAACACAGTAGAAGAAGAATGGGTAGCTCTGAGGGATGAAGTAGTGAAGGCAGCAGAGGATCAAGTAGGTAAAAAGACGAGGGCTAGTAGAAATCCTTGGGTAACAGAAGAAATATTGAATTTAATTGATGAAAGAAGAAAATATAAAAACGCAGTAAATGAAGCAGGCAAAAGGGAATACAAACTTCTCAAAAATGAGATCGACAGGAAGTGCAAAATGGCTAAGCAGGGATGGCTAGAGGACAAATGTAAGGCTGTAGAGGCTTATCTCACTAGGGGTAAGATAGACAACATTCCATTGGAACTACTGACGGCCTTGGGAGAGCCAGTCCTGACAAAACTCTACCATCTGGTGAGCAAGATGTATGAGACAGGCTAAATACCCTCAGACTTCAAGAAGAATATAATAATTCCAATCCCAAAGAAAGCAGGTGTTGACAGATATGAAAATTACCAAACTATCAGTTTAATAAGTCACAGCTGCAAAATACTAAGGCGAATTCTTTACAGACGAATGGAAAAACTGGTAGAAGCCGACCTCGGCGAAGATCAGTTTGGATTCCACAGAAATGTTGGAACACGTGAGGCAATACTGACCCTACGACTTATCTTAGAAAATAGATTAAGGAAAGGCAAACCTACGTTTCTAGCATTTGTAGACTTAGAGAAAGCGTTTGACAATGTTGACTGGAATACTCTCTTTCAAATTCTGAAGGTGGCAGGGGTAAAAATACAGGGAGCGAAAGACTATTTACAATTTGTACAGAAACCAGATGGCAGTTATAAGAGTCGAGGGGCATGAAAGGGAAGCAGTGGTTGGGAAGGGAGTGAGACAGGGTTGTAGCCTCTCCCCAATGTTAGTCAATCTGTATATCGAGCAAGCAGCAAAGGAAACAAAAGAAAAATTCAGAGTTTGTATTACAGTCCATGGAGAAGAAATAAAAACTTTGAGGTTCGCCGATGACATTGTAATTCTGTCAGAGACAGCAAAGAACTTGGAAGAGCAGTTGAACGGAATGGACAATGTCTTGAAAAGAGGATATAAGATGAACATCAACAAAAGCAAAAACTAGGATAATGGAATGTAGTCGAATTAAGTCGGGTGATACTGAGGGAATTAATTAGGAAATGAGACACTTAAAGTAGTAAAGGAGTTTTGCTATTTGGGGAGCAAAATAACTGATGATGGTCGAAGTAGAGAGGATATAAAATGTAGACTGGCAATGACAAGGAAAGCATTTCTGAAGAAGAGAAATTTGTTAACATCGAGTATAGATTTAAGTGTCAGGAAGTCGTTTCTGAAGTATTTGTATGGAGTGTAGCCATGTATGGAAGTGAAACATGGACGATAAATAGTTTGGACAAGAAGAGAATAGAAGCTTTCGAAATGTGGTGCTACAGAAGATTGCTGAAGATTAGATGGGTAGATCACATAACTAATGAGAAGGTATTGAATATAATTGTGGAGAAGAGGAGTTTGTGGCACAACTTGACAAGAAGAAGGGACCGGTTGGTAGGACATGTTCTGAGGCATCAAGGGATCACAAAGTTAGCATTGGAGGGCAGCGTGGAGGGTAAAAATCGTAGAGGGAGACCAAGAGATGAATACACTAAGCAGATTGAGAAGGATGTATGTTGCAGTAAGTACTGGGAGATGAAGAAGCTTGCACAGGATAGAGTGGCATGGAGAGCTGCATCAAACCAGTCTCAGGACTGAAGACAACAACAACAACATTCGCCGATCCTCACCGAGAATCACACCAGCTTTGTTGATGTTGACTTCAATCAGCCGAAGCCGAAACACCACTGTTACACGAGGTAATGCATCTTCACCGTACGCTTGCTGCAGTTTTTCATAAGTTTCGGTGGCTGCATGGCTTAAACCAGGACTTGTCGTCTGAGCTGCCCGCGTTAGTCCAAAGAAATCTGGTAACCTGCGTGCCGACCCGCCGTTCTGTCCAGAACAGCTATACGCGCCAGTGGATGCACACAGAGTACTCGCGAACATGGCTGAAGACTGCCTGTAGTATAAGATCAAATGCTGTTGACACTCTTGTTTGTAGTCACGTTAGTATTCTTTGAAGTGTAATTATTATAGTACGACAATGCAATTATTACATACGATACATCATAACATGCGGATAGTTCTTTCTCCAGGCGACCAGCTGGTACTTCACGTTCCGCTTTCTTCTGAGCTTGAAGGTATCAATTCAGCAGCATTCGAAAAACTAACACGTTCAGATGACACCAGACGACGACGGAAAAGTGGTTGATTGTTTGCAGCTCGATAGACGCACAACACAGTGATAAAGAAAGAAACAAAGATTAATCTTTTCACTGCGTAATGCCGTAGTGAGTATTGTAGCGCTGCAAAGTGAAACATTACATAGATTGACAGCAGTTACAAGCAGTACGAAACGTTCCAGATTCTGTCGTTCCGTTCCAAAGAAAACGGGGAGGGGTGGTGGTGTTGAGGGGTGGGGGGGGGGGGTGAGGTTCATGGATCAGGAAAAGAGAATAACGTACCATTCATGTCGACTTAATTTCCTGGTCACAGATACAATACAGACATAAAGTAACAAGCAAAGAACACATGCTTGTTTTAATAAGCATGTATTAACTTAATGCATGTAATCTTAGAAGTGTGAAGTTTGGAGCTGGCCAACTACTTATAAAAAAGATAAAAAACCTTTGTTTTCATCACTCTGCTGTTGTCTTTTTTTCGCTAGCATATCGATATATGGACTGAGATTACTAGTCGTCCAGTCAGATGAACGTCGTAAGACTACGCCTAACAGTCGATTTTGTTAATTTCGTTGTTGGAAAAACATTTTCCCATGTCTATGGTCCGGAGCGTAGTATAGACCTTTTCAGCTTTTATAAACAACTGCGGAACTGTTCTCGAGAGATGTTTTTGTAAAACATTTCAATATTTGTTGCAGTGCGTAAGCTTTCCGTGAGCACACGACTACACGAAAAGTCAGTGAGTTCCAATTTAATTTCAGGAGGCGCACTTTCAACGCCCATTGCAGAACGAATTGCAAAATCATTAAAACCAGGTTCAAGTCGATTTAAGTCAGTAAATATTTTATCAAAGTTTCCTGACGAAGATGGTAGCACCGTCATCGAAATGTTCTCTCAGTGTCTCCTTTCCAAGATCTACTTCATTTATAATTAGTGCAACATTCAAAAAGTGTGCAAATGACATTTCTGAACCTTGCTTTCTCTACAACAGCAATTTTCTTTTAAAAAGCCCATTGTCAAATACATGGGTAATTAGTTCATGTCCATCCCGCAAAGTTCTAGACAGTCTGGTGCTTGGTTAAGTCTGTTAGCAATGCAAGCTCCAATATCCGCTGGAGGTCATCAAACTCTTTTACTGGTGATCCTTTCGTTTCCATGAGTAACGCTACGTCCTTACGCAAGTAGAAGAAACACCTCGACACACTACCAAAAATACGGCGCATCGCCATAATCACACTCCAGCTGTGTCGGGAAAGATTTAAACCGCCGATGTCCTAAATCGTGCGATCTCAGTTTGTTAACTGTTTTTACAACAACGTCTGTGACAATACTTATTTTGGGACAGTTTACCAGCAGATTAGCGCTATGTAGGGCGCATTATATCGCTGATATGTCCGCCCCTGGTAGCTGAGCGGTCAGCGCGACGGAACGTCATACCTAACGGCCCGAGTTCGATTCCCGGCTGGGTCGGAGCTGTTCTCCGCTCAGGGACTGGGTGTTGTGTTGTCCTTATCATCGTCATTTCATTCTCATCGACACGCAAGTCGCCGAAGTGGCGTCAACTCGAAAGACTTGCACCAGGCGAACGGTCTACCCGACGGGACGTCCTAGCAACACGGCATTTTCATTTTCATCGCTGGAATTTCCTGCTGGACAGAAGCTTCTTCCACCTAGTTCCTTACCAAAGCAACGACATCATACTTGCGACCAATCATGCATGAGCTCTCTTTGTTGCAATCAACGAACGTTTTTCCCAACAAAGGTTATATTTGACAATAATGTTTCCTACGCAAGGAAATATGTCGTCGACCGTTGTTGAATTGCTCATTGGCACTAAATCAAGGAGTTCCTTCATCATGTGGAACTCAGTGTCAACACCTCTCACAAATACAACAAGTTAAGCAGCATCTGTTACATCCCTTTTTCATCCAAAGCCAAAGAGAAGAAAACCAAATATTTAGGCTTATCTTTCAGCTGTTTACGCGTCGTTTGCCATTTTACGACGCCTCTGTAAACGGTTCTCTGTGAAAGGGGAACTGTTTCGAACACAGAAAGAGTCACTGGACACAAGATTATTGTGTCAGCAACAAAACACTCGTTAAAAATTCTCCTCGCTCAAGGGACATACTGTTTTGGCTATTTTAAGAGATATGTGATAGCTCACTCTCCCTGCACCATCATTGTGGATGATAGGGTTCTCTTCTTGTAAACAGATTACAAGAAACAGGTAAAATCGAGGGCCAATCCACATAATGCTTTAAAACAATGGTAACATTTTCAAGAAATGGCATAAATCTATATCAGCTATCTTCTTTCTTCATCTACTGTTTTGGCCTTCCATTTCAATATCCAAAGTGATCAGGAATTTCTCAGGAGGCGTTGAAAATGTTATTTTACAGTGTACCTCCGCCATCCCGATAAAAAAGCATTACAAAACAAGACAGTAAAGACACGAAGTAAATGGGTCGGTATTTCCGCAAGCGTATCGGTAACGAAACGGGCGATGTTAGCAGTCAGGTATAGGGGAAACTACTGGCTTACAGCGTCCGCAGGCAAGCAGTGTGAGCACTCGGAGCTTTCGCCCGCAAGAGCGCATATGCTCGCCCTGGTTTAACCCAACAAAATTTTATTGCGCCGTACTGCTTCTCTCGCGTTACCTCTGTTGTTTGATATGCGAAAGCAAACGTCTACAAAATACAGAATTACTACCAACCTACCGATACGAGAATGCTGCCTTCTATAGACGTTATACGAGCACATAAAAACCTGCACTTTTCAAGTATTTATGGTAGAGATAGCAAACTGTCACGGAAGCTACAGGTAAATATCAGTCTCAGTCTGTGTTAATCAGACGTTGTAACTCTCTCTTGCGCTTATCGACGTAGAATTCGGAGTAGCCATGCTGACAGAAGTAGATTCAAAGTGGTAAACTCGCCCTAGAAGCCAGCAAGATACTGCAAGTTTGTAGTGACGAATGGTATTCGGTTGTCTCTGAGCACAATGGGACTTAACTTCTGAGGTCATCAGTCCCCTAGAACTTAGAACTACTTAAACCTAACTAACCTAAGGACATCACACACATCCATGCCCGAGGCAGGATTCGTAGCGCCTAGAATCGCTCGGCCACTCCGGCCGGCCAAATGGTATTCGCATCTCGCTTGTTGAGCAAATGCATAATTGAGACACTGTGCAGAAATGGTGCATCTGCGTCGTAGGACAAGCTTTACAGCGCTCTAAACGAGTTCTATAGGCCCTGCGGGATTCGTGGAGGGCATTGTAATGCTTTTACAAAACAATAAGTTTTTGAAACTGTAACAGCCTTAAGGGGCTCCGGAAAGGCTCAAAATCATGAACAGTTCAATTTTTACTTTTTTGCGTTTTCTGAATCTGCAGACTATTACCTTTTAATAGATATATAATTTATTCAATTCCGAAGACTACAACTATTTTTAAATTTTTTTTTGAAATGTGTTCTACATGGGCGTGACCCACTGTGGCGCTGTTAAACTGCTGTCAAATGGTGTTATTATTAACGTCCGTGTTCATCAGGTACATTTTAGTGATGTGAGATAAAGTATGTGTTGTGGCTAACCTGTGATGGTTCAATATATATCGCTGGTGTGATTGTCGATTGTTTCATGTTTACTTACTCTGTCGTTATCTCGAAAATATTCGTAATTAATTCTGTTTCTTGAGTCTCTGTTTTGTTGAAGTATAATAATGAGTAAAAGTAAAGTTATTAGAAATCCTCTGAAGGCTTTTAAGAAAAGGAGAAATGTTGAAAATCCCCAACATAGCTTGTGTCCCAAAGAAGAAGACAGTTGGTGTAAATATAACAAAGGATTGCTAGCTGGTGAAGTGTACACTCATAAGCATAGTCTGCCTCATGCAAAAATGGAGGTGATAAAACCTATTTTCAGAGACTTAGCAGCACCTGAACTGTTGAAAAAGTGTATTCACGGAAAAACTCAAAACCCCAATGAAAGTGTAAATAGTGTTATATGGTCGAGAATCCCCAAGACTGTATTTGTTGGAATAGAAACACTTCACTTTGGTGTGTATGATGCTGTTGCGACTTTCAATGATGGCAACATTGTAAGGTGCAAGGTATTTAGAAATATGGGAATGAAGATAGGTTCTAACATGGTACGAGCGATGCTTGCTTTAGACAAGGAACGCCTTCGGGCTGCAAACAGGGCTGGAAAGAGTCTAGAAATACAAGCAAGAGTAAACAGGAGGAGGAACAAGAGGAAGCTAGAGGAGGAGTTTGCAGAGGATGAAGATAATCCGTCCTATGGACCTGGAATGCACTAAAAAGTTAATCCAATCTTTGTCGCTCGATTCCCAAAACTTTTATTATCTCATACTAATTACATGTTTTCTAAGGATTTTCCAAACATATTTGTTTCAAACTTTCAGTAAATGTTACACAGTACCTTCTGCATAATTTAACACAGCCTTTTTCCAAAAAACTGTATATTTTTGAATATATAAATAAAAAATTGCAAAAAAATGTTGTGAATTTTCATTACAATTGAAAAAAAATCATCTTTAATAACTGAACTAAAATTTTGTAAAATCCCTGTGTTAAGTTGTAGCCCATATTCCAATAAATAATCTGTAAAAAATTCAACTTCCTACCTCAAATACTTTGTGAGGAAAGATGTAATTTATAAGCGTTATTTTAACATTGCAAGTATAGGGCGTTCCGGAGCCCCTTAAAACGCTTAGCAAGAGAAACGCGTTTTAGCTGCCCTCTTAAACTGAAGGGAGTTGAAGGAGACTGTGACATGCAGGACTAATTTAACTCTGTAAACAAGTGTCTCCGTGTCTGTTTGTTCGACACAGTTGCCACCAAAATATTTTCAGTCTTGGTTAAAATGTGTGTTTTTCGTTTTAGCTCTGGGGTAAAACTGGTCGATAAAAAGCAAGGATGCACGTAGACCATGGAATGTCAGAATGTAGTAAGAAAACAGTAATGGCGGGAATAGAAAAGCGATTTGTTTTATTCTTTCTGGCGCTGTCCCGTTTCCCAGGTGTTAATGCACTCGATCTGCATCTGCTCATTGTGGATGCAGCAACAGTTTCTGCTATGTCACCTTAACTGATGAGACCCCGTGTCTGCTTGTGTTAACAATTCTGTGTACTTTCTTTCAACTTCTTCTCAGTCGGAGATGAGACTCGGAAATTGACCTTACAGATTTCAGACTAAGCAATTTGAAACAATGGAGTAATAAGGAAAAGCTGACTTAACTCTTATAGGATTTGTGAACCTGTGGAAGTGATCGAAAAACATTTTCATTGGGTTTTCATAAAATTCTGACATGAATTATTTGATAAATAATTATTATTGCATGCTTTAACTTGCTGTGGCTCTGTTTTATAAAAGTCGCATGAGTTTTTTATTTGTCCTGCTGGGGAATTGTTTCCCCAATGTACATTAGTCACGTGTAATATGTCTGCATACATTTTTAATTCTTTCAGTAAATATTTGTAACATTTTGAAATTTTTAAGAATATTGCTGCAGAATCAGTAAACCAGTTATTCTTTAAAAATCCTGCATTAGCAAGCTGTATTGCACGTTTGGTTAAAGATTGTGTACTCAGCACATGAGGTTCCTCCTTGCTGACTCCATATGCTCCATCGATCTCAGTATCGCTGTGACGATTAATGAAATTTGTGAAAGGTATATTCTTTTCTTCTTCCTTCTCCTTCTTCACCACCATTTGCGTTATTGGTTCTTGAAAAACTGCTGCATTGTTCAAGAGTTTCAGTAAAAACGTAAACATTTCTCTGGGAGACGGATCTCTCTTCAACTGCCTCAGTCTTAGCAAGCATAACTGCTGTGGGATCACCTTACGTGGTTCAATAACTTCGTAATCTGTCAACATGTTGTTGCGTGCTAAACAGACTCTGGGATAGTTTTTACAACTTTTCTAGCGCAGTTGCAACTAGTGAATGCCTTGCAGCTAACATATTGACTCACGTACGTAAATGTGCAATTTGCAAGAAAAATGTGAGGAGACGGTGTTCTCTGTGCAATATGGGACTCCACATTGCTTGTTTTGTTGTCTAGCACAAAAAATAAAAGAAAATGTAACAAGAGAGTGGCATGTGCCATGATTCCATTTGGGGGTCGATTAAAATAAATCATTTATTTCAAGATTATTGCATTTTAAAATTTTATATTCCTTTTCCTACGTCAATCAGACAACATAGAAATAAATGTAGATCGAAGAAAAAATTTCGTACTTAATAGGTTAATTCGCCATCAGTAGATCGTTTTCAGTGTTTTGCTACACAGTAACTAGCACTAGTTGCTGCTTCTTGTTCAGCATTTACTTTCTTATATAACAGTTGCTGAGATTTCGAACCACGTCTCAAAGACCTATATATTTCTAACCATTGGCTTCTGGTTAATTTGGAATACTTTTACAATGTTTAGTCTCATAAAAAACGTTACTAGAGAATTCATATTGTTTCATTGGAAAGTATACACGTTGCCTTAGTACTTGACTCAATCACGAGATATTGATGTCCTCATTGCTCTTTAAAATTTCTGCACTCACACTCTTCCGTTTGTTTTCCATATTGTCACAAATCAACACAAGAGGACTGTAGCTACAAACCAAAATCATGCCAGTTAATAGTATTAAGAGCAGGGGTTCGGAGTAGAGAATTGCGCTGGATTTATCTTGAAAGCAATTTTAATTCGATTCAGTACTCACTGTTAAACACATTGTGTCTTCACTAAGAAAGTGTAGTCACAAAACGCATAAGTTCCACTATATTTTGCTTTTCAGATTGCACATGTTACTGCTACCTGCAAGAAGGCGCTGTAATACTGCACCCAACTTCTCTGTTCTCCGAAAGATGTGACTACTATACATTTAGCATTGTCGGAAGTAGTAGTAACAATGCGTAAAGCGCAGCACGCACATCGGCTATCACCGCGGCAATGAAATGACCTGGACACTTGCCCATTAGTGCCAACAGAAACTGCAGAGTGGTACCCATCCCTACATCTGTGTCTAGCCCTGAAACGAAAATTTGCGTGTAATTCGCCACTATAATATGCCGGTATGATAAACTATAGTCTGTCCAACTGTCCTTGAGTCATTTCAGCTGTGACCACAGGGAGCGAAGAGTTAATCACCATTGTCGCCGCTGGTACGTCATGCAGTCGCGCTTCGTTTTGAGTACTCGCTGTGATTTAACGACGCACGGAAGTAACAAGGTTTCGTGAAAGCGAGTTACAACGACCTTTACGAGTGGTACTCATTTACAGCAGTGTGTATGAAATTAATACCACAGCTCAAGATCAAACAATAAGCAGTTCACTGCGAAATGACTACTGCAGTGCCACTCAGCCTCAGCTCGTAAAGAATGGCAGCAGTTGTAATCGTCACTAAATTTTCTGAACTCTATAGAGAAGTTGCGAGCAGTATTGGTGTAACAGGCCTCAAGGGAACTTAGACAGACTATAGCTAGATCTTGGCCCTTGGGACTTAGTGAAAGAGCCAGTGTGATCCCTAGGCTAAAATGTTTGGGGATCTTTGATTTATATCCTTGAGACTTTCACTGATCGTTTCAGTTTTTGTAGTGTAGCTACTGACACTTTCATTGGTCATTGCAATTTTCGTAGTATTGCTTTTCATTGATCATTACAATTTTCACGTCAACATATCACTGGACGTTCTCTCTGTGCATCCTGTCAGACTGAATGCATGACATTTATATGAATTTTGTTCGTTGTGTTCAAAAATGTTCAAATGTGTGTGAAATCTTATGGGACTTAACTGCTAAGGTCATCAGTCCCTAAGCTTACACACTACTTAACCTAAATTATCCTAACGACAAACACACACACCCATGCCCGAGGGAGGGCTCGAACCTCCGCCGGTATCAGCCGCACAGCCCATGGTTCGTTGTGTAATTATAGCCGTGTAATTATGTCTTTGTTTTACTATATATACGCTAGTGATCCAAAATCCATGCTAAGTTCTTCCGTTCATTCATATTTAATAGTTGCACACATTTGCTTGCGAGTGTGGGCAATGTGTCTGTATTTTTATGTGGGTTACTGTGTACCTATATTAAAGTTTTCAGAAAAAGTCTCGGAAATTTCTTCTGTATCGTCCACCATCCACCTGACATCTATTTTGTGATTCCAGGAGTCTTCGCAGAAGTTTTAAATCATTAAATGCCATGTCTGTTCCTACGTCTGTTTCACATGTGTTTTAAATTCACGTTGTATCGATTGAAAGAAACAATAACTTTTGTGTTACCCCTTACCCTTTTTTTTAGATTAGTTAGGTTTAATCAGCTCTAAGTTCTAGGCGACTGATGACCTCAGAAGTTAAGTAGCATAGTGCTCAGAGCCAAGCCTAAGTATGTTTGACTGCAACACAAAGCATCTACTCTATAAAACAAAAATTTTAATATATGTTCCAAGGTTTCCATGGCAACATTGTCAAATATAAATCAAGTATTATGCTATACTTTTTCCGGTGGTGCAATAACTTAGTTTTCACATAATGTCTTGCATGTTCAACAATAATAAGTTAAAATTGTGTGCGAGACCGACAGTCGAACTTGGGACCTTTGCCTGTCGCAGGCAAGTGCTCTACCATTTTTTTCCGTCATTCATGTCAGATAAACATGGTAAATCGTACAAAATGAGGTTTGTTTGGATATGAAACATGACATGGAAACATGGAAAAACATAAATAAATATTACAAAAAATGAGAAAGTCCTTAAAATTACCTTATATCGAAGTCATTGTGATCATTGGGCAGGGGTCGTACTTGCAGGTCTGGCCACGGCGTACCCGTCTCCTGACAGGATAAGGGAGAGGCAGCGGGAAGGAAACATTGTACATGTATGTAATTTATCATTATTTTTTAATTATTTAATTTTAATGTTGCATGGAGGCTTAATTAAAATATAAAATGCAAATAATTTTAATTTTTTGCTTCAGTAGCTGTCTGTCCGTTTACGCAGTCTCGTAAACGGTTGGCCCTGACTATTATTATTACGCAATCTGACTGCATAGAACAACAACAAGGAATGAAATGGAAATTTTCATTAATACAATTAATTAATTAAGTCCCCAGCAACTATAAAACCTACGAAACCAAAGCACAAGTATATCTGTTCTGTGTGTGGAAGTATGACTCAACGTACGCATCTGGCACGGTTCTTCTTCAACAACACAAGAAATTTTAAATATCATTTATACTGAATTAATTAAAGGAAATAGAAATACCATAATTACTCAAGAAAACCAGAATTACACTCTAATCCAAGAACACAAGCCAGATGCTTTGTTGACTGAACCTGTAATGACGCATTATTTAAAACATGGAAATAATGAAAAATAAATCAAGTTTCGTTACCTTCATATATTGACCAAAATCACTCTAATCATTACAATATATCTCCACACCGACTCGCTATTACCACATCTCAACAAGAACTTTTCAGTATCACATCTCAGCAAGCACTCCCTACTAGCACATCTCAACAAACACTCTCTGCTACGAGTTCTTAACAAGCACTGACTACCACGAGCTCTCCCCAAGCACTGCCCACTACGAGTTCTCAATAATCACTGCCAGTGGAGGCGGCGGAACAATACTCTCTAGCGCAATCTCTGGCGCTGTGGCTCAGTGTAGCCACCTTTCATATGCCCTTCCTCCACGGGCTAGAATTTGATGGTATTTTTGCCAGCATTGGTGGTGAAAATACCACCAAATTCGTCAAAAAAATACAGACAAAAATAAAAGATAATATTAATGCGTAAATATCATATAACTAGATAAAATTTTGGCTTTGCACTGACCTTTCAATAACCTAATATATAGAATACAGTAAGCAATACAAATTCTTTCATACATGTGACTTTACATAATAGTTTACACAAGTATTATGTGGTTAAACAGTTCAATCAATAGCGTCAGCAATGACTTTTCACAAACAGTAATACACAAAAAATCAGTTTATACAAATATTCACATAAACGCTTTCCATAGCTCAAGAAACAAGTAGTTGACAGTTCCAGCAGTAGCACCCAGCAATGGTCAACAGGTGCAAATACCAACAAGTAACATTATTTCAATAGAAGCAGTCCATCAGTGGCACCCAGTAATGTTGAATAGGTGCAGACACCAACAAGTAACACCATTTCAGTATAAGCAGTTCCACTAGTTGCACCAGCAATGTTGAGCAGGTGCACACAGCAACAGGTGACATCTTTTCAGTAGAAGCAGTCCACCAGTGGCACCCAGCAATGTTGAGCAGGTGCCGACACCAACAAGTGACATCATTTCGGTAGAAGCAGTCCATCAGTGGCACCCAGCAATGTTGAGCAGGTGCAGACATCAACAAGTAACACCGTTTCAGTATAAGCAGTTCCATCAGTGGCACCAGCAATGTTGAACAGGTGCAGATATCAACAGGTGACATCTTTTCAGTAGAAGCAGTCCATCAGTGGCACCCAGCAATGTTAAATAGGTGCAGACACCAACAAGTAACACCATTTAGTATAAGCAGTTCCATTAGTGGCACCCAGCAATGTTGAGCAGGTGCAGACATCAACAAGTAACACCATTTCGGTAGAAGCAGTCCATCAGTGGCACCCAGTAATGTTGACCAGGTGCTGACCGCAGTCCATAAAATTCACTATCACTAATCACACTGTTCATCAGCAGAAATTAAACATGTCCTAGTGGCACCAATCATGTAGAAAAAGTGCAAATAACAGTTCATAATATTCCCTATCACTAATCACACAGTTCATCAGCAGAAATTAAACATGTCCAGGTGGCATCCACCATGTTGAAAAGTGCAGCACCATCACTAATCAGACAGTTCAGGCATGAACAATAGTTTGAATACACATACAATGCTTTTACACTAAACATACAAATCATAACAAACACACAAATGATATCAGATAATTGTCCTATTAACTATTACAATACACAAATACCAGTAAACCTATAATATTTATGGGTGTCAGTGCAAGCCACAACAACAAGTAAAATAATATTTAGGAGATAGGTTGGGATCACTTCTCTGGGATTATAAAAGGAAAACACACAAAACACACTCACTCATCTTTCATCCACATTTAGTGCTACTGTGTAGTTGAATAGTGTTAACTGTGTAAATGCAATTCTGTCAAAATTTTATGTTCATCATGTGTATCAAGTAGTAGTGGCAGCAATGTATAACAGTCAATAATAGTTAGTGAACGTCATAGTCATCATGTCAAGACCAATGTTTGCCAAGCCAGATCAAAATGTACGGTTGCTGAACAACTGTCAGTGAGCCAAGATATGCAAATGCTTCCTCTCTCCAAAAAAAAAAAAAGTATATACTGCTTATTGATTTAACAAAGTGTGTGTGTAGACAATCTTCTTTGTACTTGAGTGTTCTAGTCTGCCATCTTCATCCTCCTTGTTCCATATAGACCAACAAAAAAAATATGCTCCTCACTTACTTCACCTCTTATCCACCAAAACTCCAATAATCATCAGCATTACATAATCTCAATACTTCAATAATACCTCATTTACCTTACCTATTGTCCACGAAACTCCAATAATCATCAACTTCACATAATCTCAATACCTCAATAATACGTCGATACATATAAACCTCAGCACCAATATCATTTCACTTCCATAACAACTCTTTCCTCTAGTCAGTCTCCTCGAACAAGTACAGACAAAATCCTAGTGCAACTTCAATTCAGCATCCCATACAATCCGAAGACACAGTGTCCACACACAACCTCTGTGTAATCCATCTGACACAAATTTTCTACTCATTATAAATTATAAGATACATTTTGGTTCCTTGTCCATCATTAAATACAAGAAATGCATACATGACCTCTAACAGACTTAGTTCGAATAACTCTCAGTAATTAAGTACGATTACGAAGTGTTAATGATCGTGATATTTCAGTGTGTACACCACTTCAAAAATTATGGCAAACAGAAGCAAACACGTGGAGTATTTCTCGTGTCAAGTGTCACTTCCTATTTCAATTACTCACGAAAAATGCAGTGTAATAACTGTCGATGGTCTAAACCTAGTGTTGGTATGTCATGTCGTTATCTTCCTTCCTATTAGCATAAATTTATACAGCTTCCATAAAACCTCCAGCTCATGTGACTTCTATGAAGTTTCTCGTACTAATGTCGTTCGTCGAATTATAGCAGTTCATTTTCTTATCTTAAAAATATAAGGCACTGAGCGTAAGCAAAACATGCAATAGCGAGTAAATATACCAGTAGAGAACAGAATGTCAACAAGTGGATGCAGCACAATCCCTATAACGAGGCTCTGCCAAGCGAACAATCTATAATTAATACCATAGTGTAAGCTAAACTCTATGTTCGTATACTGTACATCAGCATTGCTATATTATAAATTAAAGAGTAGTTATGACAACAAAACAGAAGTGTGTAAATATGCAATCCATACGCACAGCAGCAAACATATATCTTACGTAATAAACAAGTCATTAGCATCATTCAGCATAAGCAAATAAATGTTCATATGTAATCTTAATAAGTAAACATGAAGGCGCAAGCAGATAAATCACAAAGTGTAACCTACATACCTAACTACAGTCAGCACAATTAATCAGGTGACAATTATAATTTAAATAAATAAGCACAGCAGGCACATAATAGAAAAATATGACATCAGTGAAAAAGCAGTGCAGCCAAGCGATGCATAATATATACAAATAACAAGCCTGTTCATTAATCAATCATCGTCAAAATCAGTAAATGTACACAAGCACGTCGCTTCACAAGTAAATTCATAGAACATGAAATTTAGCACAAAGTATGAGTCACGTAATCGCAAGCAGCAAATTACGTCTAAAGTACGTACCTACGTGGAAATATGTTACCTGACAAATAAACTCAATTAATAGTTACCCTTTTTAGTTTATTACTTTTTTTTTCTTCGAAATTACATTCTTCCTGAAATTTTCTCCATAGCAAGTCGTCTTAACGTCGGACACGCACAGAATTTACCTGAAGGTCTTAAATATTTTATACAACCGTATCCTGAAAAATACTGAACGTTAATAACATAATTTATAAAGTCACCATAGCTTTATACAGAATTTAGTCGGAAAAATTAGACTGTGTATTTGTTTACGGCTGTCAGTGCATTCACACTGTGCGCTCGATCAGCTGTAGGCGCGTGACGTATGAAGTAATTGTTTGCGGTCAACGACTGCCTTTTGCGGCGCGCAGACTTCACTGTTGCTTTGAGTATCTGCCGCCGCCGGAACACGGCGCGGTATCCTTGCATTCTCCACCTGTTTACGTATAACTGTTGGTTTCTCAAAAGTATGTCATTCCACAAAAATTTTTACGTTCGATATATGATGTATTCCCTTAGAGCGCCGAGATTTAAGAGTTTCTACTTCAACAGTATTATCATGTATAATTTTGCGAATCCTATATGGACCGTTATAAAGCAGAAAAAATTTGCGACACAAGCCTTTTCCTTTATGAGACAAACGATGAGACTTAATTAACACCTTTTGACCAACTGACAAAATTTTTAAACGACCAGGACGTTTAGCTGATTTCTCTCTTCTAGCAGCCGCAGATGCAATATTTCGTAGAGCCAGGTTGACAACTTCAGAATGCCGCAGTTTCCGTGAAGGCGGAAAAGGAACGATTTCAGAAATGCGATTTGTTGGTACTTTATTTTTTAATATCAATAGAGGCGGTAAAGAAGTTGAGTCATTAGGAAGTTCATTCAGAATGTTTTGAAAAATATGAAGATACTGATCCCAAGTTCTGTGATTCTGATGACAATAAAGACGGCACAATTTATTGATTTCCTTCATCCATCTCTCTGAAGCATTAGATTGAGGGTGAAAAAGTGAAATGAAAATTGGTTTAATCTTACGACGCCGTAGAGTACGAAGCCAAATTTTAGAGCGAAACTGTGATCCATTATCTGATATAACCTTATCAACATGACCCACTTCTTTAAGAAAATGTTTGATGAAAGCGTTAGATACTGAGCGAGCTGTTGCTTTGCGTAAAGGTGTAAAACACACATATTTTGATGTCAATTCCACTGCTACGAGAATGTACGCAAAACCATTAGTAGAACGAACCACTGGACCAAACAAATCGACTGCAGCCATGTCCTTTAATTTCGCTGGAATGATAGGAAACAACGGTGCTCTGTGAGAAATAGTTAGCGGCTTAGCCTATTAACATAATTTGCATTTGGCAAGAACAGATCGAATACGTTTTTCCATATTACTGAAGTAGCAATTTTCTCGCAATTTATGAAAGCATTTTCTGGGACCAAAGTGCGCATAACTGAAATGTGTGTACCAAATCAATTTATTGACCCACTCATCAGGAATACAAACTAACCAAACAGAGTTGTCGACCGATTTTCGTTTAAAAAGAATGTCATTGCGAACTAAATAATGCTGTCTAATCGCTACGCTTTCCTTTCTCCTCCACTTCTCCTTAATGTCCTTCCAGATTGGATCCTTATTTTGCTCCTTAGCGATGTCCTGGAGCGAAGACGAAATAAAGTTCTCAAACGCAACACCTTGAATGTACATCAAACAATAATGGTTTTCTTTGCAGTCCTCTTCAGCACTTTGTTTCAAACCCATAGGTGCACGTGATAAAGCATCAGCAACAATATTTGAAGATCCCTGTATGTAAACAATACTAAAATCAAATTCCTGTAGGTACAACGCCCATCGTGACAATCTGCCATGAGTTAATTTTGTCGACATAAGAAATTCCAAAGCTCGATGATCAGTGTAAACCTTAGTATGTCTACCGAACAAAAATGTGCGAAATTTTGTGAAAGCCCAAACAACAGCCAAAGCTTCAAGTTCCGTAATCGAATAATTCTTTTCGGATTTAGAGAGAACACGACTTCCAAATGCAATAGTCTTCTGTACTACAACGCCGTTTTCTTCTATCTCTTGAAATAAATGTGCACCTAGGCCTTTGTATGATGAGTCCGTCGCCAAACAAAAATCTTTAGACAAATCCGGATGTGAAAGAAGTGGAGCAGCAACTAAAGCATCACGAAGTTGTTCAAATTCTGACTGAGCTTCCTCATCCCAACACCAATTAGAATTCCTTCCAGATAGTTCACATAAACGAGGTGTGGCCAAATTGTCCAATCTAACAAAGCGTCTAAGAAAATTACAGACACCAAGGAAACTACGAACATCACGTTTTGTGGTAGGAACAGCATAATTACGAATAGCGTCTAGTTTTTCTGGATCAGGAAGAATACCTTCTGTAGAAATAATGTGACCGAGAAATTTCACCTGAGAACGACCAAATTCAGATTTTTCCAAGTTCACTGTCATGCCAACTCGTGCAAAAATACGTAATAATGAATCCAAAATTTTGTTATGCTCACTCCAAGAACGTTTAGCAATAAGAATATCGTCAACATATGAAGTAATATTGTCACGAAGATAAACAGGTAAAATTTCATTTAAGCTACGAATGAATGCTGCTGAAGATACAGTAAGTCCAAACGGTAATTTCCGAAACTGGTAACAGTTACCAAAGGCTAAAAAGGCAGTATATTTTCTACAATCAGGGTGGAGTTCTATTTGCCAAAAACTTGCGCGCATATCAATCGTGGATAAAACTTTAATTCCATGGAAATGTTGAAGAAGTTCATCTAAATTTTGTGGACGGTCAGTTTCAGGAATAATAATATTATTTATCTGTCTGAAATCCAGAACCAAACGAATTGACCCATCCTTTTTAAGAACAACGTGTAATGGGCTGGTATAAGGGCTGACTGCTGGCTCAATAATGCCCTGATCTAACATGTATTGAAGTTCATTCTTAACCTTGTCTCTGTAAGCCAAAGAAATAGCGTACGTTTTCCCGCGAAATGGTGTGTGTTCTTTAACTTTAAATAAATATTGTAAGCCTTGTATAGTTCCTGTGTGATGACTAAACACTGTAGCATGTGAAGTCAAAATGTGGTGCAACTCTTCTCTTGCAACGTCACCTGGCACTTCAGCTTTCTTAACCTTTTCATTAATTAATTCTTCGCTATTAATTATATCCTCCATCGCGTCTCTGTATCTATTGTCATTGTCATGAATAAACACACTGTCGTCATAATGCTCAACGAAAGCATCAGAAGTAAGAAACCTTAAACATTTTGTATCTGATTCAGATCTTGCTAAACACTCGAAAAATTTCAGACATTTCGGCATTCCGGCAACAGTCAAATTCACACTTCCTTCTTTAAAGTTCAAAATTGCCTTATGTGTGTTAAGAAACTCCATACCTAATATAATCTGTGTACTGAGTAATGGAACAATAATAAAATTAGCAGAAAATTCGTATCCTTGACAAATGAAATTTAGGTTGGTCTGTTGTTTAACTTCCACACCTTTTCCAGAAATCGCTCCTCGAATTGCAGTTTTAGAAATAGGTAACACAGGACAGGCAATAGTTCTTTCACATATACGAAAAACTGATTCACTAATGACGTTCAATGGGCTCCCAGAATCTAGAACTGCAGTGAACTTATTCTTACCCACACATACTTCAATAACAGGATGTAAAAATGCGTCTACATTATTCTCCTTTTCGCCTAGCAAAATGTCTCTCATATCTTCCAGGCGTACGTAGTGTAAAGTTGTAGTGTCATTACTTTTTGAACCGTCTATATTGCTGCCAGAAGCCGAAGCTGCAAGTCATGGTCGATTGTTTGCGTCACGTCTTTGATTATTCCCGTCATTTCGCGGATCAATTTCTACTATTTCGACTTGTCTCTCTGAATTTCTGTCACGCGGAGGATGCCAATTAGGTCCTTCCTGTCTGTTAGATGCAAATTCTTGGTTGTGTCTGTTATTAAAATTTCTATTTTCCTGTCTGTCTGCATAACTACTTCTTGTATAATTTCGACTGTCACTTCTGAAATTATTGTTATACCTACTACCCTGGTTATTTCTGTGGTAAGAGTTTCTATTATTGTCTGAATAATTTCTGTCTTGATGATACCGATTACTGTTTCCGTATGATTGATCATTCCGGTAAGAATTAGCGTTATTATAATTGTCTAATTTCTGTTAGAACGTCTGTTATTGTCATAAGGCTGGTATCTATTGTCCTGTCTGTTACGTCTGTCATTCTCAAAATTACCCATATAGCGCCCGTTCCGATCACTATCCCTTTTCTCTGAAAATCTATCGTAATTACTGTTACTGAAAAAGTTACAAAAAGTCCCGTCGTCGTTGTCATACTCAAGTTCTTGTAACAAAGTCTTAAAAGTCTCTAAGTCGTCTTTACATCTTCCAGCTAAAGCAATTTGTCTTATGGATTGTGGCAGCTTAGTTAAACAAATGCGAATTAATTCAGTCGGGCTATAAGGGTTGGACAGGAACTGATTCTTTCGAATCATGTCTTCAAAATATTCCGCTGGCGTGCGGAACTCAGACTGTTTGAAATTACGCTGCATAATAAGACTGTGTTTGACTCTGTCTTGTGTGTTTTCGGACCAATATGCCGATAGAAATGCATGATAAAAATCATTCAGATTATTACAATCTCTAATGAGTGCGCGCATCCGCGTCGCCGGTTCGTTTTCTAAATATCCACACATAAATTCCAGTTTGTGACTTAGTGGCCAATTTGGTGGAAGTGCGTACATAAATTGATCTAACCATGCACATGGATGTATGTCATTCTTAGAATTGCGGAAGATCTTAAATTTCCGAACAGTCAAAAAGTGTTTATAGTCAAAGTTTTCGCCTCGTGGCGACAAAGACCTACCGCGTCTGTCCCAGTCCCAGTGTTGATTATTGTCAAGTTCGCGCGTCTGGCGCTCTCTTGTTGCATCCCGTAAATGAAACAAATTACTTTCTTCAAACCCCCCTGGTATCTGTGATTCTAAATTTCTTTTGCTGTCTTTTCCTACGATTTCGCCTTCAATTTGTTTGACTTGCTTCCGCAATGCCTCAACTTCCCTTTTAACGCGTTCATTAAATTTTCCCTGATTTTCAACATGTTTATTTATGTTCTGGTACTCTTCAGTTTCCGCAAATGGCGATGGAGCTGTATCATCCGAATATCTGTCCCCATGTAAACTAAGATTTGTCAATTTATCTGAAATCTCCTCAACTCTTTCCGATAAGTCACCTATTTTTTCTTTCTGTTTATTGACGTCTTCCGTAAGTGTCGCGACTCGGGTTTCAGTATTAACACATTTAGTAGTTAACTGTTCATATTGTTGTGTTAGGTTATTTATTCTGTCATTTGGTACGGATTCCTCGATTCTCTCAAATATTTCTTCCTTATCGTGTGCACGTTGTAAATTTAACTCTGAAAATTTTTGTACTATCACGCGATCTCTTTCTTCCTGTTCTCTATCTTGTTCCCTTTGCCTAATCTCTACTGCAATTAATCTGTTATTGTGAGAATTCAAAATCGGTTGTACTTCTTCTCTAATTTCTTTCTTTAATTCATCCTTCATATTTTTGAAACATGTCCCTATTCGTGAGTCTAACCGTGTTTCCATTGTTTCCATCTCTGTTTCTAGCCGTGTTGCCACTGTTTTCAATTCAGATCCTAACTGTGATCCCAATGAGTCTAACCGTGTTTCCATTGTTTCCATCTCTGTTTCTAGCCGTGTTGCCACTGTTTTCAATTCAGATCCTAACTGTGATCCCAATGAGTCTAACCGTGTTTCCATTGTTTCCCTATTTGTTTTTAATTCAGATCTAAACCGTGTTTCCATTCGTGCTCCCAAATTTAATATAGCACTCATCAACTGCTCCATAATAGCCGGTTCGAAATTCTTTTCGCCCCTAACATTTCCCGCGAAACCAACTTCTTTCGTCATAGCTGTAAAGCTATCTGTGTTCGATACTATTTCAGAATCTTCTATCGTTAATCTCGTATTCTGTGAATTTTCTGATTGAGAAAAATTTTGAAATGGTTCCGGACTATTTTCCCGACTTATTAAATTGTTTTCAACTTCATTATCCATCACACTGTTCTCCTGTGTTGGCGAGTTCGCCATGTTAACAATTTCGTCATTCTCACTATCCATCATTTTTGCCTTCTTCATCGATCGCGTAATCATTTACAAAATATACAAAACTCGTCACTATATGAAAATTACACACAATAACACTTTATCTCCAACAATACCATTCACACG
This sequence comes from Schistocerca nitens, assembly GCF_023898315.1. Taxonomy (NCBI): domain Eukaryota; kingdom Metazoa; phylum Arthropoda; class Insecta; order Orthoptera; family Acrididae; genus Schistocerca; species Schistocerca nitens. The sequence goes on along the minus strand of NC_064618.1, from coordinate 296,528,882 downwards.
AAATGTTTCCCTCAAACACGATTAATCGAACAATTGAAATAATTGCACTAATTGTCAAACCCGTAGATAAGACAACAGAAATGAAATTTTGCAAAAAAAAATACCATTAGAAGAATGACAATTACCAAATCTACACATGCAATATAGACTACAATTACTAAACTACAAATTACTACAACAATACTACTGTCTACTATTTTTTACAATCAGAAGAATTCCAAGGGACGATCCGAAGCAGCGGTCGCCACGTGCATGAGGGCTTAATTAAAATATAAAATGCAAATAATTTTAATTTTTTGCTTCAGTAGCTGTCTGTCCGTTTACGCAGTCTCGTAAACGGTTGGCCCTGACTAGTATTATTACGCAATCTGACTGCATAGAACAACAACAAGGAATGAAATGGAAATTTTCATTAATACAATTAATTAATTAAGTCCCCAGCAACTATAAAACCTACGAAACCAAAGCACAAGTGTATCTGTTCTGTGTGTGGAAGTATGACTCAACGTACGCATCTGGCACGGTTCTTCTTCAACAACACAAGAAATTTTAAATATCATTTATACTGAATTAATTAAAGGAAATAGAAATACCATAATTACTCAAGAAAACCAGAATTACACTCTAATCCAAGAACACAAGCCAGATGCTTTGTTGACTGAACCTGTAATGACGCATTATTTAAAACATGGAAATAATGAAAAATAAATCAAGTTTCGTTACCTTCATATATTGACCAAAATCACTCTAATCATTACAATATATCTCCACACCGACTCGCTATTACCACATCTCAACAAGAACTTTTCAGTATCACATCTCAGCAAGCACTCCCTACTAGCACATCTCAACAAACACTCTCTGCTACGAGTTCTTAACAAGCACTGACTACCACGAGCTCTCCCCAAGCACTGCCCACTACGAGTTCTCAATAATCACTGCCAGTGGAGGCGGCGGAACAATACTCTCTAGCGCAATCTCTGGCGCTGTGGCTCAGTGTAGCCACCTTTCAATGTCCCAGAAGAAAAATCATATATGAAAAAGAAAGGGGAGAAGGACATCCTCGTCGCTTCACTGGGAGTAATATCCTATCCATCGAAACTACGTAAACCTGGGACTCCCCACAGCTGCGGGGGGTCATGAAACATGCTGCCTAGAAAGTTCGCAAAGTGCGTTTTATATTTAGAGTGGCGTCGGATGATTTCTTGTTGTTCTAGTAGATAATGCCAATAGTCCATGCCCGATATCAAGGTCCTCGAGAGCACGTAGTGCGATGCGTGTCCTCGATTCCAGCGGACTGCCGATGTTTTCTGTGAGGGTAAAAGGACAACGTTAGGGAAAAATAAAGCGTCCGTCGTGATGGTTGATTCGTCGGTGAGTCGGAGTGCCATGATGCGTTGCGTCAGCCGCCAACATCCTTTGCCTCACCGCGCTGCGGAGAATGTTCGTCGGTGTCCTGCATGCTACATACACTCCTGGAAATGGAAAAAAGAACACATTGACACCGGTGTGTCAGACCCACCATACTTGCTCCGGACACTGCGAGAGGGCTGTACAAGCAATGATCACACGCACGGCACAGCGGACACACCAGGAACCGCGGTGTTGGCCGTCGAATGGCGCTAGCTGCGCAGCATTTGTGCACCGCCGCCGTCAGTGTCAGCCAGTTTGCCGTGGCATACGGAGCTCCATCGCAGTCTTTAACACTGGTAGCATGCCGCGACAGCGTGGACGTGAACCGTATGTGCAGTTGACGGACTTTGAGCGAGGGCGTATAGTGGGCATGCGGGAGGCCGGGTGGACGTACCGCCGAATTGCTCAACACGTGGGGCGTGAGGTCTCCGCAGTACATCGATGTTGTCGCCAGTGGTCGGCGGAAGGTGCACGTGCCCGTCGACCTGGGACCGGACCGCAGCGACGCACGGATGCACGCCAAAACCGTAGGATCCTACGCAGTGCCGTGGGTGACCGCACCGCCACTTCCCAGCAAATTAGGGACACTGTTGCTCCTGGGGTATCGGCGAGGACCATTCGCAACCGTCTCCATGAAGCTGGGCTACGGTCCCGCACACCGTTAGGCCGTCTTCCGCTCACGCCCCAACATCGTGCAGCCCGCCTCCAGTGGTGTCGCGACAGGCGTGAATGGAGGGACGAATGGAGACGTGTCGTCTTCAGCGATGAGAGTCGCTTCTGCCTTGGTGCCAATGATGGTCGTATGCGTGTTTGGCGCCGTGCAGGTGAGCGCCACAATCAGGACTGCATACGACCGAGGCACACAGTGCCAACACCCGGCATCATGGTGTGGGGAGCGATCTCCTACACTGGCCGTACACCACTGGTGATCGTCGAGGGACACTGAATAGTGCACGGTACATCCAAACCGTCATCGAACCCATCGTTCTACCATTCCTAGACCGGCAAGGGAACTTGCTATTCCAACAGGACAATGCACGTCCGCATGTATCCCGTGCCACCCAACGTGCTCTAGAAGGTGTAAGTCAACTACCCTGGCCAGCAAGATCTCCGGATCTGTCCCCCATTGAGCATGTTTGGGACTGGATGAAGCGTCGTCTCACGCGGTCTGCACGTCCAGCACGAACGCTGGTCCAACTGAGGCGCCAGGTGGAAATGGCATGGCAAGCCGTTCCACAGGACTACATCCAGCATCTCTACGATCGTCTCCATGGGAGAATAGCAGCCTGCATTGCTGCGAAAGGTGGATATACACTGTACTAGTGCCGACATTGTGCATGCTCTGTTGCCTGTGTCTATGTGCCTGTGGTTCTGTCAGTGTGATCATGTGATGTATCTGACCCCAGGAATGTGTCAATAAAGTTTCCCCTTCCTGGGACAATGAATTCACGGTGTTCTTATTTCAATTTCCAGGAGTGTATAAGGCAGAGCGGAGAATCTACCATGCGAATGTCGTACAATCGTTGGCGGTTGACTGTCATGCGGTTGATTAATATATACCATGACTATCTCGCTGCCGTGGTAAGGAGAGGCGTATGGACAGCTCGCCAAATCTGTCGCCAGTCTCGCATTGGGTATTTAAGTTCGACAACATACGCCATGATGACGCCTCAAGCATCGATGTATCTCCCGGGTAGTGGGGATTCTTTTAGAAGGTATCTGTAAATTAACATAACTAAAATCAACAAAGAATCGCGCGACTTGCGAAAAAGAGGGCTATATTGTGCCTACCGCCACCGGCGGTTCTAAGGACGAGGGAAGAAGCACGTCCGGGATCGCCGACGTGATGGCATGTTGCCGTTGATTCCATGTTCACAGCGTCGCTCGCAGGTATAGAGCTAGAGCCTTCTTCCACGCATTCATGAGATTAGGTCCTCCAGAATGGTGTGGGAGAGTTTAAGTCTCGTATTTGATCTTAAACAACATCCCTTGGCTGACACAGTGTCCAAAGGCCGCCACTGATGTGTCAGCAATACCATGTGGCATTGGCAGTGCCTTTGCCAGGTGCGGTAGTCGCTAGGCCAGATGAACATTAGTGTATTCCACCCTTTGGAGCAGGTCGTGGGTTCGGAGTGAACTGTTGCGTATGTGCAGTCAGACGTGCTGGAGGAGCCGTCGGTAGCACGCCGCCGCTGATTGCCGTATCGATCGGGTGAACAATACACCTAAGCATCGCAAAATGTCCACTGTCATAGCGGACTGTGCAGAGCGTCCACCCCTCGTCCGATGTGCATAATCTTGGTTTTATTCATGTTGACCCTGCTTCCCGCAGCTACTCCGTACATAGTAGGAAGGGTAACCACCTTACTTACTTCGTTCTGCGACCGGACGAGTATCATCAAGTCGTCGGCATATGCAGTGAAGGAGCTCGCACGGATTCGTACGCCTGTAAGATTCCGTCTAAGAGTCTGCATCAGTGGTTCGAGCGCTATTGCAAACAGCATCATCGACAAGGAACGTCCTTGCCTAACTGAGCTGCAAATGGTTCAAATGGCTCTGAGCACTATGGGACTTAACGTCTGAGGTCATCAGTCCCCTAGACTTAGAACTACTTAAACTTAACTAACCTAAGGACGTCATACACATCCATGCCCAAAGCAGGATTCGAACCTGCGACCGTAGCAGCAGCGCGGCTCCGGACTGAAGCGCCTAGAACCGCTCGGCCACAACGGCCGGCAACTGAGCTTCAAACAGTAATCGTTCCTACCTCCCTGCCATTGAGTCTCACTGTCGAAGAAGCGCCACGAAGTAGGAGCATGAGGACGGTAATAAAATCCTGAGGTATCACCATGCGTCGCATGGTCGAGTCAAGAAAATCATGGTTGATCCTGTCAAAGGCACGATCAAAATCCACTGATACTAACGCCGCTCGCATGCGACAAGCTTCCGTCAGGGAAATTATGTCACGGTATTCGCCTAGGATAAAATGGATGTTACTCAGAACCCCTTGGCAAGCCTGGTCTGGTGGTATTGTCTTGGATATTACAGTCGTGAGCCTTGCCGCCAACATTCACGCAAAGATCTTATAGTCAGTACTGAGCATTGTGAGCGGTCTAAATTGATGGGCGCTGACACTCGCTGTCGATTTCGGTATTGGTATAAGCAGTCCCGCCATGAACTGCGACGGAACTTCCGTGTCATGGCTCTTTGACTCATTATACATCAACAACAACTGGGACATCATTAAATCCGCAAATGCGCGATAAAATTCGAGTGTCAACCCATCTGGTCCATGAGATTTATGCACTGCATCCTTCGTGAGTGCCCTCCGTATGTCATCTTCCGTTAGGGGTTCCAATAGCACCTCTGCATCTGGACCATCGACCTCCGTTTGCAACTGTCGCAAAATTTCTTCTCCTATCCGATTGTCCGTCGGCGTCCCAGTGAAAAGGAGACGGTAATGCTCCAGAAACCCAGCAGAAATGTCCTGTTGTGACGTCAAGGGCCGACCATCGTCATCATAGAGCACTGTGATCAAGGACAGGCGATTACCTTCATGGCCCTTGGACACATGATGCATGCTAATGCGTTCTCCATCGACGTTGTCGAAGCACCGAGCACGGATCGAAAGTCCCTCCAGTCGATGTCACGTAATCGATAAAATACACGCCTGAATGCGATGGACTTCCGCTTGACGCTCGGGCGATGGGGCCCTGGAGGACAGGTCGCGGAGCTCCATGTAGTAATAATCAACCGTATCTCGGAGCCATTTCGCTTTTTCCTTGCCATACGTTATGAGAGCTCTTCGTATCACCGATTTTGCACATTGCAGGCACCATGAAAGAACCGTATGGTGCAGCGGCAGACGGCGAGTGGATGTCTGCCATGTTTCTTCGATCCGCTGGTGACATTCGAGATCCAACAATATGGATGAATTAATTTTCCATGAACGACTCCGCCAGACTCGCTGTTGTGGGAGGGTTAACGTGTATAAATATGCAAGGTGATCCGTAAAAGCTGTGGGCCAACGTTCAGCAGCCAACACGTGATACCTTAATCCGTCAGAAACATCAATCCGATCCAACCTGCTCGCCGAGTGGCTAGTAAAAAACGTGTAGCCCTCTCGCTGCCCATGGATATTTTCCCACGTGTCCATCAGTGCCATGTCCCGGCAGAACGTGTTCAATGCGTGGCAGGAGCTGAAATTAGGAGTTTGATTCTTCGGTGCGAGGACACAGTTAAAATCCCCTCCTACCAAGATGTGGTCATATCTCCCATGGAATAGGGGTCGGGGAGGGGGGGAGGGGCAATCTCCTCCGAGTAGAATCGTGCTCGCGCCAGTCGATTGTCAGATCCGGAGGGTGCATAGATGTTGACGATACGAATGCCGTTCATGGTCATAGCCAAACCCCGAGCCAAAGGGAGGTAATCGAGATCACACATCGGAACCCCTTCCCGGACTAATATCGCTGTGCCACGTCCTCCATCTGGAGGTGACGCTATACAGGGTGTTACAAAAAGGTACCGCCAAAATTTCAGGAAACATTCCTCACACACAAAGAAAGAAAATATGTTATGTGGACATGTGTCCGGAAACGCTTACTTTCCATGTTAGAGCTCATTTTATTACTTCTCTTCAAATCACATTAATCATGGAATGGCAACACACAGCAACAGAACGTACCAGTGTGACTTCAAACACTTTGTAACAAGAAATGTTCAAAATGTCCTCCGTTAGCGAGGATACAAGCATCCACCCTCCGTCGCATGGCATCCTTGATGCGCTGATGCAGCCCTGGAGAATGAAGTATTGCATCACAGCCGTCCACAATACGAGCACGAAGAGTCTCTACATTTGGTACCGGGGTTGCGTAGACAAGAGCTTTCAAATGCCCGCATAAATGAAAGTCAAGAGGGTTGAGGTCAGGAGAGCGTGGAGGCCATGGAATTGGTCCGCCTCTATCAGTCCATCGGTCACCGAATCTGTTGTTGAGAAGCTTACGAAAACTTCGACTCAAATGTGCAGGAGCTCCATCGTGCATGAACCACATGTTGTGTCATACTTGTAAAGGCACATGTTCTAGCAGCACAGGTAGAGTATCCCGTATGGAATCATGATAACGTGCTCCATTGAGAGTAGGTGGAAGAACATTGGGCCCAATCAAGACATCACCAACAATGCCTGCCCAAACGTTCACAGAAAATGTGTGTTGATGACGTGATTCCACAATTGCGTGCGGATTCTCGTCAGCCCACATATGTTGATTGTGAAAATTTACAATTTGATCACGTTGGAATGAAGCCTCATCCGTAAAGAGAACATTTGCACTGAAATGAGGATTGGCACATTGTTGGATGAACCATTCGCAGAAGTGTACCCGTGGAGGCCAAGCAGCTGCTGATAGTGCCCGCACACGCTGTACATGGTACGGAAACAACTGGTTCTCCCGTAGCACTCTCCATACAGTGACGTGGTCAACGTTACCTTGTACAGCAGCAACTTCTCTGACGCTGACGTTAGGGTTATCGTCAACTGCACAAAGAATTGCCTCGTCCATTACAGGTGTCCTCGTCGTTCTAGGTCTTCCCCAGTCGCGAGTCATAGGCTGGAATGTTCCGCGCTCCCTAAGACGCCGAACAATTGCTTCGAACGTCTTCCTGTCGGTACACCTTCGTTCTCGAAATCTGTCTCGATACAAACGTACCGCGCCACGGCTATTGCCCCGTGCTAATCCATACATCAAATGGGCATCTGCCAACTCCGCATTTGTAAACATTGCACTGACTGCAAAACCACGTTCGTGATGAACACTAACCTGTTGATGCTATGTACTGATGTGCTTGATGCTAGTACTGTAGAGCAATGTGTCGCATGTCAACACAAGCAGGGAAGTCAACATTACCTTGGGCCAACTGGCGGGGAATCGAGGAAGTACAGTACATACTGACGAAACTAAAATGAGCTCTAACATGGAAATTAAGCGTTTCTGGACACATGTCCACATAACATCTTTTCTTCATTTGTGTGTGAGGAATGTTTCCTGAAAGTTTGGCCGTACGTTTTTGTAACACCCTGTATAAGTAACCACGCATGCCGTGAAAAGCAGCATTGCAGGATTCTTGCACCAGCAGAATATCCACGTCTGTGGCTTAAATCATGTCCCGGAAAAGTTGCATTTTTGAAAGCGAAAGTGCGGTGTTAATGTTCTCTGTTCCAACCTCATATGCTTGGTCCGTTGTCGTTGTCATGCTCGTGTAATGTCATTGTGAACTCCAAGGGCTTTAGTCCACTATTCGTGCTCAGAAGGGTGCCCGCCAAAAGTTGCCCTCCGTTGTTTTCGTTGCGTTGTGTGCATCCTGGAAGTGAGTTGTCATCAATTGGGGATGCCAATTCCTGTATCTTTTCGACTGGTTCCGCCCAGTCGCAGTGGTTATCAATCCCAGAAACATCCGCTGATGTATTTCGATGTGGCTGCCGGGACATTGTTGTCCCTGACTCCTCCGTCGGCAGTGCTGCATCAGTCGGTGCCAATGAAGAGGGGCCGACTGAAACGCAGGACATCCGGTCACCATCTGAAGGAATCCTGTAAGCGTCCTCTAAAGGCACGTGTTCCGTGTCAGACAGTTCTTCGGCTAGAATAACTTCCGTGTCCCCTAGGATAGAGGGGGACGTGTCACCCGAACTATGGTGACACGTTTTGCGACGCTTCGGCGATCGCTGTTTTCGTGCCCTGCCCTCTGCTACCGTAGGCGTCGCCTCACTGTGTTCGTTGATCTTTCGTTGGTCTGTTACTGGCGCCACTGTCTCGACCTCTACCTCCACGCCGCGTGCTACATGTGAGGTGCGGAAGGTTCCTCCCTCATCTCACGTGACGTGGGTCTAGGGGCTTTCTCCGTGTCACCTCCATGCTCCCATAACTCGGTTTGCTCTTGCATCAACACGTCCTTGTCACGCTCCGAACTTGGCAACACCTCCCGGCGGGCCACCGACACGTACGTCATCAGCAGTTGCGTGGGAACTTCTCGCTGTGACGCTTCTCCATGTGGCAGTTGCACGACGCGGCGTTGTATGCACTCCGAGCGAATATGTCGTTCTCCACCACAGCCAGAACAGGTGCGTGGCTGGCCATCGTAAATCACAATAGCTCGACATCCGCCAATGTATGAATAAGAAGGGATATGTTTGTTAAGGTCGATCCGCACCTGTCGGACGCCGTTTAGCATGGGGTAGGTGCTAAAACTCGCCCAGCGTTCAGGCGTATGACTGAGTACCGTTCCATATGGTCGCAGCGATACAGTAACCATCGATTCTGGTACCTCAAACGGCAGTTCAAAGATCCGAATGACCCTAACACCCAAGCCTGAAGGAGCGACTGTTACATTGCTGATATGGCCATCAGAGTGTCGAAATTTAAATCCTTTTTGAGCAGCGACGAGATTTCTTTCGCACGCAGCTTCATCGGTCATCTTGACGTACTTGGTACTGCTTACAATGGATAGGTGGATTCTAGTTAGGTCTGTAGCAGGTAAACGAACTTCTTCCCTCAAAAAACGCTCTGTTTCTAAAGCTTTGGGTCTGGCATATTCGTTGTCAGACGTAAACTGGAGCGTAGTCTTTCTAAAATTGTGTGCCATGGCTATCTAGTCAGACAACACGCGCGAGTACCGGTGGTGTAAACACTTCCTCGTCCACGCGCGCCCGTGGCCGGGACAACAGGTCCGTGCCGCGCCACCGACTAAAGCAGACTGCTCCATCTGAGCTACTCAAGCACGATTTACTAGTTCTGTAAGGTTCGCAGGAGAGCTTCTGTGAAGTTTGGAAGTTAGGAGACGAGGTAGTGGCAGAAGTAAAGCTGTGGGGAGGAGGCGTGAGCTGTGCTTGGGTAGCTCACATGCCGGCACGGTAGCTCAGCGTGTTCGGTCAGAGAGCCGGTAAAAAAACTGAGTGGAAGGATCAACCACCGAACTTGAACAGGGTGTGTTGCGACGTCCGCAACGACCAAACACAACGATTTAAAACAAAGAAAAAGGAAGAGCACTTGAATGCAAAAGGCAATGCCTGCGAGAGGCAAAGGTGATGAGTTCGAGTCTCGGTCCGGAACACACTTTTAATCTGCTAGGAAGTTTCATATCAGCGCACAGTCCGCTGCAGAGTGAAAATCTGATTCTGGAAACATCCCCCAGGCTGGGGCTAAGCCATGACTCCGCAATAACTTTTCTTTCAGGAGTGCTAGTTCTGCAGGGTTGTTCTGCAAGATTCGCAGGAGAGTTTCTGTGACGCTTGAAAGGTATGCCGGCACGGTAGCTCAGCGTGTTCGGTCAGAGGGCTAGCTCCCTCTGTAATAAAAGAGCTGAGTTAATCGATCAACAACGATCTTAAACGGATGTCTTACGACGTCCGCCCCGAGCAGATGCAACGAACAAAATCGAACAAAATGAGATTTAAAAAAAAAAAAAAAAAAAAGGTAGGAGACGAGGTAGTGACGTAAGTAAAGCTGTGAGGAGGGGCCCTGAGTCGTGCTTAGATAACTCAGATGGTAGGGCCCTTGCCTGCGAAAGGCAAAGGTTCGAGTCTCGGTCCGTCACAGAGTATTAAGCTGCCACGAAGTTTCATGTCATCGAACAATCCACTGCAGTGTGAAAATCTCATTCTGGAGTTTTAAGTTAAGCACACACACACATAATGACTCACACACACACCAGATCAATACGTACTAACAGCTTTTCTTTTGCTACTACAATGATTGACATGATGATATCAGTGAATGCTTCCTGTAAGCTCTTCGGTCGTCCATATGTGACTGAAAACATTGTTTGTTACTGTCAATAATAATAATTTTTTCGTTTCAGTGTGTGTAACTTTTTAAAAATTCAGAGACACTACTCATTTAATATACAGGGTGGTCTGGGCCAAATGTCTCACGAAACAAGCATCAAACGAAAAAACTACAAAGAACGAAACTCATCTAGCTTGAAGGGGGAAACCAGATGGCGCTATGGTTGGCCCGCTAGATGGCGCTGCCATAGGTCAAACGTATATCAACTGCGGTTTTTTTTTTAATAGGAACCCTAATTTTTTATTCCTTATTCGTGTAGTACGTAAAGAAATATGAATGAATTAGTTGGACCACTTTTTTCACTTTGTGATAGATGCCGCTGTAGTAGTCACAAACGGATTAGTACGTGGTATCACGTAACATTCCGCCAGTGCGAACGGTATTTGCTTCGTGATACATTAACCCCTGTTAAAATGGACCGTTTACCAATTGCGGAAAAGGTCGATATCGTGTTGATGTATGGCTATTGTGATCAAAATGCCCAATGGGTGTGTGCTGTGTATGCTGCCCGGTATCTTGGACGACATTATCCAAGTTTCCGGACCGTTCGCCCGATAGTTACGTTATTTAAGGAAACAGGAAGTGTTCACCCACATGCGAAACGTCAACCACGACCTGCAACAAATGATGATGCCCAAGTAAGTGTTACTACAAGATGTTTCACTGCATGACAGAATGGCGATGTACTTCCAACATGATGGATGTCCGGCACATAGCTCGAGTGCGGTTGTAGCGGTATTGAATAGCATATTTCATGAGAGGTGGATTGGTCGTCGAAGCACCATACCATGGCCCGCACTTTCACCATATCTGACGTCCCAGGATTTCTTTCTGTGGGGAAAGTTGAAGGATATTTGCTATCGTGATCCACCGACAACGCCCGACAATATGCATCAGCGCATTTTCAATACATGTGCGAACATTACGGAAGACGAACTACTCGCTGTTGAGAATAATGTCGTTATACGTATTGCCAAATGCATTGAGGTTGACGGACATCATGTTGAACATTTATTGCATTAATGTGGTATTTACAGGTAATCACGCTGTAACAGCATGCGTTCTCAAAATGGATCAAATGGCTCTGAGCACTATGGGACTTAACATTTGAGGTCATCAGTCCCCTAGAACTTAGAACCACTTAAACCTAACTAACCTAAGGACATCACACACATCCATGCCCGAGGCAGGATTCGAACCTGCGACCGTAGCGGTCGCGCGGTTGCAGACTGAAGCGCCTAGAACCGCTCGGCCACACCGGCCGGCATGCGTTCTCAGAAATGATAAGTTCACAAAGGTACATGTATCACATTGGAACAACCGAAATAAAATGTTCGACGTACCTACGTTCTGTATTTTAATTTAAAAAAACCTACTTGTTACCAACTGTTCGTCTAAAATTGTGAACCATATGTTTGTGACTATTACACCGCTATCTATCACAAAGCGAAAAAAAGTGGCCCAACTAAAACATTCATATTTCTTTACGTACTACATGAATATGTAATAAAAAATGGGGTTCCTATTTTAAAAAAGCGCAGTCGATATCCGTTTGACCTATGGCAACGCCATCTAGCGGGTCAACCATAGCACCATCTGGTTTCCCCCTTCACGCTAGACAAGTTTCCTTCTTTGTAGTTTTTTCGTTTGACGCTTATTCCGTGAGATATTTGGCCTGGTCGCGATCAATGGACCATCCTGAATACAAATAAATTATTACATGATGGCGATGGGGAGGGTGGTTGGAGTCTCACATATAACATCTAAATGATATATCTGCCACAGCCTCCGCCACCTTCACAAGAAGTCGCTGGAGCAGCTGCACCTGAACATCCCCAGGAGAGCAAGTTGTAACCGGCTGATCAGTAGGTGGCAGCACATCTGGGACGACCTGAGTGGACAGCAAGGAAAACTGACTACCGTCTTCCACTCAGAAGAAAGTGACTATACAGTGTCCATACAACCCTGGGAAGTGTATGTGGTATCTAGACGACCATCTGCATAATGTCTGATGTCTGAGTGGCCTTGGAAGGACAGCAGGGAGTGCCAGCTACCACCTGTCTCTCAGCAGGTGTCTCAAGTGTGGTCCTGGGCAGCCTTTGGTGGGCACATGGGGGGGGGGGGGGGGGGAAGCAGGGAGTGTCTGGGAGCTACAGCGTGAGTTACAGTTGAAGCCTCACAGTCCTTGCAGCATGGAGGGGGATGGCAGCAGAAAACCACCTGACCACTTGCACCTCACGTGGATGATGGCTCCTGCTGTATGTGGTTCAAGCGCTGCATGGCTAATAAAAATTTCAAATTGTTTAAATAATAACACCATACTGCTTAAATAAAAATGTCCCTGCTCAGCATAACGGCAATTGTTTGACTCAAATGCTAGGGGAGGTAATCTGTCTCCACCAATTGTGTTTTGAAGAGGTAGAAATGGATGGAGAGGAGGTGGACGGGGAACAGGGACGGTTGGAAGGGGGAAGAAGGTGCAGATATGAGAGGGAGGGGGAGGCGGAGGATGACCAAATATTTTGGTTATTCCAACGCTCCCTTCAAGCGTTATTCTGTCACCGAGCTGCTGTTTGGTGTAAATAGGAACTCTAGGTCGTGCAGTGCCACTACCATTACTACTGCACCCTATGAAGATTGCCACCTTGACCCAGTCTGCTTACCTTATGCAAACCCTATTCAGATGCCACTACGAAGTCACTTTTGTTAAGCCTGTTGCATACAGGCAACATTGAAATTTAGAGAAGTGTCTGTTTTTCAGCTATAAGTGGAGCATTTTGGATTTTTCAAGCAAATAACGGATCCTGTCCACTAAAATTCATTTATAAGGGGCGTTCAAAAAGAAACGACCTACAGTCTGGAATGCGCAAACCGGTGACAGGATGGTGGTGTGTGTAATGAGGTGTGGTTCCGACCAGAGCGTGGAAGTTCACAGCCTGTCGCTAGAGGTTCAAATGGAGTTGACTATCGTCATTCAGCGGTTCCTGGTCCATCAAATGGTTCAAATTCCTCTGAGCACTATGGGACTTAGCATCTGAGTTCATCAGTCCCCTAGACTTAGAACTACTTAAACCTAACTAATCTAAAGACATCACACACATCCATGCTCGAGGCAGGATTCTAACCTGAGACCGTGGCAGCAGCGCGGTTCAGGACTGAAGCGTCTAGAACCGCTCGGCCACAGCGGCCGGCTATCGCTAGAGGGCACATGTGCATGTCACGTGACTATACAGAGCTAGCAGCAGCATCCATAAATCGTTCAACGCTGTCAGTCGCAGCGCAAACAGTCACATGGCGACGTCTACAGAAGAGCAAAGAGGTGTTGTTCGTTTTCTGCCAGCGGAAGGAGTAGGAGGAACAGATATTCATCAACAAATGTCACAAGTGTACAGTGAACACTGCATGTCCCTTGCAAGGGTCAAGGTGTGTCACAAGCACTTCAGGGAAGAAAATGTGTCGTTAGCCGATGATGCACAGTCCGGAGCACCACACTGCATTCCCGATGACGTTGTCCAGCTGGTGGATGCACTCATTACTCAGGACCGCCGAGTTACAGTGAAAGCCATAGCCGCCGTGGTCGGATTGAGTGGCAGAAGTGTTCACACCATCATGAAGGAACGACTGCACATGCACAAAGTGTGTGCCCAATGCGTGCTCCACAATCTTCAACCACACCAGGAAGTATGCCGAATAGCCCAGTGTCTTGCTCATCTGAAGCACTATGCTCGGGAAGGGAATGCATTCGTGGCATGAGTGGTGGCTGGAGATGAGTCATGGTGTCATCACTTCGAATCAGAATCAAAACGGCAAAGTCTCCACAGTGGAAGCATCCAGGGTCACCACCACCAAAAAAAGCCAAGGCCATCCACATGAGTGCAGGAAAGGTTATGCTGACATTCTTCTTTGACCAAGATGGCCTCCTTCTGATTCACTTCCTGCAGCATGGGACAACAGTGAATGCCCAGCGTTGCTCACAAATCTTTACCACCCTTTGCCAAGCGATCAAATCAAAACGACCAGGCAATCTCACCTGTGGGGTCATTTGCTCCACGACAGAGCAAAAGCACATACACCCAACACAGTCGCGGCACTCCTGCATAAATTCAAATGAGAGGTTCTTGGCCACCCTCCATACAGTCTGGACCTCTCTCCCAGTGATTACGCTATTTTTGGCCCCCTTAAAAAGGCTGTGAGGGGCAAATGATACTCCTCAGACAATGACGTCCAGCTGTACGTGTGGAACTGGTTAACATCGCAGCCCCGGGAATTTTATGAGACAGCCATTCAGCACCTTGAGTCACAGTGGGACAAGTGTCTCAACAGCCAGGGCCAATACTTCTAACATACGGGTACTGGTTTCTGTTTCCACATCCTTAAGCTCCATAAAAGAAGTTGAATACAGTGGTGTTCAATATCGGTAGATACCAGCTTACGAACATTTTTCTGAACGCTGCTACAGTAATTTACCCTGTTCCCTTCCTTGTTCCATACATCCCCAGCAATCCCTTAGCAGTGGCAACTGATGCTTGATATTGTGTTGTTGGGACAGTTCTCGCTCGTAGATGACAGATGGCATGGAGCATCAGATAGTGTATACATACAATACTTTAAACATCGCCCGATAAATTTACCAACCAACAGAAAAAGATTATTTAATCATGTATGTATGTTTGTATTTATGTATTAAGACAGGGACCTAGAAACGATGGAGAGGCTTCGTCCTGCCGTAGCCCTCAGTGGTCCACAACCCCGCAACAGGCCATAGCAGTCCACTCACCCCACCGCCTACCCACACCGAACCCAGGGTTATTGTGCGATTGAGCATCCAATGAACCCTCCTGGGAACGTCTCATACCAGACGAGTGAAATCCCAAATGTTTGCATGGTAGAATAATTATGGTGTACGCATACGTGGAAATGATGTTTGCGCAGCAATCACTGACACAGTGTAACTGAGGCGGGATAAGGGGAACCAGCCCGCATTCACCGTGGCAGATGGAAAACCGCCTGAAAACCATCCACAGACTGGCTGGCACACCGGACCTCGACGCTATCTGCCACGCGGATTTGTGCCAGGGACCGGCACTCCTTCCCGCTCGGGAAGCAGTGCGTTATACTACGTGGCTAGCCGGGTGGGCTTCTTTATGTGGTGTCACCGCCAGACACCACACTTGCTAGGTGGTAGCTTTTAAATCGGCCGCGGTCCGGTAGTATACGTCGGACCCGCGTGTCGCCACTGTCAGTGATAGCAGACCGAGCGCCACCACACGGCAGGTCTAGAGAGACATCCTGGCACTCGCCCCAGTTGTACAGCCGACTTTGCCTGAGATGGATTACTGACAAATACGCTCTCATTTGCCGAGACGATAGTTAGCATAGCCTTCAGCTACATTTGCTACGACCTAGCAAAGCGCCGTATTCAATTGATATTGAGACTCTATTAATGTATCATCAAGAGCGATGTTCTACAAATGTGGATTAAAGTTAAGTATTCCAGAAGCTATGTACTTTTCTTTATAGCATTAATTACGTATCCTGTTTCAGACCTCACGCCAGCCTGCGTGAGTTTAAGCGCGTGCCTTTCAGCTTCCTCTCATTGTGTCTAGGCTGTCTTGTCTAGACACAACATTTTTGGCGACTCGGATACAAACGGTCGTATTGCTCTAATTTACCTGTGTCATGGCTTCACCACACTCTCCAGATGTACTGTCCGAATTTTATCGCTTGCAGAATCAGCAGACGCAGGCGTTATTGGATGCCCTTGGACAGCTCATCCAGGGTCAACGTGCAATGCAAAACGATGCGGCAGCCGCCGCTCCACCGCTACTGCAGCTACAACATGCAGTTGCACCACCTTTTCGTCAGTTCAATGCGGCAATGGAAAGCTGGACGGAGTGGTCACGCCAATTTGGATTCCATCTCGCCGCCTACAGAATTCAAGGTAACGAGCGGCAGCCTCACTTATTGGGGTGTGTAGGGGTGCAGACGTACCGTGTGATAGTGAAATTGTTTCCCCGACGTGACGTAGCAACTCTGTCCTACGAAGAAATTTTGTCGGCATTAGATGCATATTTCAAAGAATCAGTCAATGTAGTTGCAAAAAGGTATACTTTCTTTCGTACCAAACGTACGGCCGGTCAGACTCATCGGGAATGGGTTGCCACTTTGCAAGGCCTTACTATGGATTGTGCTTTTGAGTGTGAATGTGGACATCCTTATTCAGATACTATGGTACGTGATGCAATTGCACAGAACGTTTCTGATGTTCGTATAAGGGAACAGATTTTGAAACTAGTCAATCCCTCCCTTCAACAAGTGATAGACATATTGGATAGGCAAGACACACTTGACTTTGCTCAGGAATCATTTGAAACGTCGCTAGCTGTGTGTCACATTAACCGGCCCGCCGGGCACACTGCACGGACCGGTAAACAGCCCTCGCGCCCGTCCGCGCAGCCATGTGCCGCGTGAGCACGCCAATGCAGTGAAATCATGCCCGTGGTGTGCTACTAGACATTCGCGTGAAAATTGCCCGTCACGCCAAGCTATTTGCTTCTTCTGTAATAAAAAAGGACATGTTCAGAGTGTTTGCCAGAAGAAGCTCAGATCGGACACTAACAACCATTCCAGGCCCTTTGCTTCACGCCGGAATCGGAATCGAACCAAGAATACTCAGGCTCGTGAACCTTCGCCTATGGAAATTCATGTCGTTAATTCCACTCCGCCCAGTGCCACTCTTTCTAACAGTGACTGTGTTCGTCCCACAAACAGTGTGCGTCGACGTCGCCGGAAATCACGTCAATTCGCAAGTGATTCTGTACCAGTGTCTGTTCACGTTGCACGAGACAGTTGCTCTTGTCGTCAGCAGGACAATAAACTTTTTGTTGACTTGGACATTCATGGCCGCGTGATACCATTCCAGCTCGATACCGGAGCTGCAGTTTCATTGCTCAATAAAGACACGTACAAACAACTGGGCACACCTCCGTTGTGTGCCGCAAATGTTAAGCTAACTACATATTCAGGTCAGAATATCCCTGTGTTAGGACAGTGCAGCCTTCTTGCAACATACGAGGGACAAACAAAACTTGTGTCTTTTTACGTCCTTCGTTCTTCTTCTGCTGTGAACTTGTTTGGTTTAGATTTATTTCAGTTGTTTAACTTGTCTATAGTCAATCAGGCCCTATCAGTGAACCAGACTGTGCCTTCAGCCAGTGTTTCTCGTCTCTGTGAAGAATTTGCAGACATTTTTGCACCGGGCCTTGGTTGCGCTAAGAACTATAAAGCACATTTGGAACTGAAAGTAAACGCGCAACCGAAATTTTTCAGAGCGCGCAATGTTCCCCACGCATTGCGTGATGAGGTCGCAAGAACCTTACACGATTTGGAATCACAAGGTGTGATTGAACGTGTGCAGGCTTCTCTCTGGGCATCACCCTTAGTAATTTTGCCAAAACCTTCCGGAAAATTGAGACTTTGTGTGGACTTCAAGGCTACGGTGAATCCACAACTAGTGATTGCAACTTACCCTTTACCCCGCCCGGAAGATCTTTTTGACAAACTGTGCCCGGGTAAATATTTTTCGAAGTTGGACCTAGCAGATGCGTACTTGCAAACACCGGTGGACGACGAATCCCAGCGCGTCTTGGTGGTTAACACGCATCTGGGTTTGTACCGATTCAAGAGACTGCCATTCGGGTGTGCATCCGCCCCTGCATTGTTTCAGCAATATTTGCAAACTGTTTGTGCGTCGGTCCCTACTGCTGCAAACTATCTGGACGATATAGTGATCTCCAGAAAGACGGAAGAAGAACATTTATCCAATCTCAGAACATTGTTTCAGGTCTTGCGACAAAATGGTCTTCGCTTGCGGAAGGACAAATGTGTGTTTTTTGATCGTGACTTACCATATTTGGGACATGTAATCAATGCCCAAGGCATACATCCGAGTCCAGAGCACCTCCGTGCCATACAGGACTTGCCTTCGCCGCAGAATTTGAAGCAGCTACAGAGTGTTTTGGGTAAAATTAACTATTATCATCGCTATGTTCCCCATGCCTCTTCCATTTCAGCTCCGCTTCATCGCTTACGCCGTAAAGGTGTTCCGTTCGTCTGGACGACGGAATGCGAACGCGCCTTTCGCCAGTTGAAATCGGCGTTGCTTTCAAATACTTGCCTTACGCCATTCGATCCCCAGACACCCCTTTTGTTGATGGTAGATGCATCGGATTTCGGGATCGGTGCTGTGCTTGCGCACAAAGATGGATCGCATGATCGCCCTATTGCCTTTGCGTCCAAATTGCTCTCGTCTGCGCAAAGAAATTATTCACAGATCGAGAAAGAAGCTTTGGCTCTCGTATTTGGTGTTACTAAGTTCCATGATTTCTTGTATGGTCGTCAATTTACCATCATCACAGACCACAAACCTTTGACGTCACTTTTTCATCCGAACAAGCCTGTACCTCCACGTACAGCGCAGAAATTCATTCGCTGGTCTATTTTCCTCTCGCACTACCGCTACGATATCTTGTATCGGTCCACTGCTAAGCACGGAAACGCCGATGCGTTGTCCCGTTTGCCTGTTGCTGAGGATAGAGCATTCCATTCTTCCGAACTTGCTTGCATGTTCATTGATGCGGAAACCGATGACGTGGTCGAATCGTTTCCGATTGATTTTCGTCGTGTAGCTACAGCCACAGCTGCTGACCCTGTCCTTGCTACCTTTTTGCGTTTTGTTGCTACGCAATGGCCCTTGTCAAAGTCACGGATCGAGGATCCATTGGTTCGCCGATTTTTTGCTCACAGGGAGAGACGTTTTGTTCGACGTGGTGTTTTGCTGTTGCGTTCTGATAATGATCAGTCCAGGGTCGTGGTCCCATGTTCGTTACAGTCCTCTGTTTTACGGCTTCTCCACCAAGGACATTGGGGTCTAGTGCGAACGAAACAACTTGCTCGTCAGCATTGTACTTGGTTCGGAATCGATGCTGCGATTACGAATATGTGCTCTTCTTGCATGGCGTGTGCCGAACAACAATCCGCACCACCGTGGAAATTCTTTGCATGGCCAAAAGCCACTTCCCCTTGGCAACGCTTGCACATCGATTTTGCTGGTCCATTCTGGAATGCTAGATGGTTGGTTCTGGTCGATTCCTTCAGTAATTTTCCTTTTGTTGTCAGGATGTCTTCCACGACGTCATCTGCCACCATCCACGCGTTATCCGCTATCTTTTGCATTGAAGGTCTTCCGCAGACTATTGTTTCCGACAATGGCCCACAATTCATGTCCGCAGAATTTCAGTCATTCTGCAAGGCCAATGGTATTCAACATCTGACATCCGCGCCGTTTTCACCTCAGTCAAACGGTGCCGCTGAACGATTGGTCCGGACTTTCAAGTCACAGATGTTGAAGTTGAAAGAGTCGCGTTCTAGGGAGGACGCGTTATTGCTCTTTTTGTCTTCGTATCGCTCTCAGCCCCGAGATCGTCGCTCGCCGGCAGAGTTGCTCCATGGTCGTCCTCATCGAACCGTGATATCTTTGCTGCATCCGCCGCATCAGGTTCCTGTGCAGAGGCGGCCACCTGCTTTTGCTCCAGGCGACGTTGTATACTATCGCAACTATCGCGGTTCACGGCGTTGGTTCGCAGGGCGCATTCTGCGCTGCCTCGGCCGCGCTATGTATTTGGTTTTGGGGGCCTCTGGTGAGGTGCGTCGGCATCTCAATCAGCTGCGCCTCTGTAGTCGCACGGGTTCTGCCGCTCCCCGTCTGCTTTCAGCGACGGTGCCGTCCGGTCAGCGCCCTGGGACCATCTACTGGCTCGCTTCATCCCCAGGTGTTACCGACGCTGCCTTCCATTTTGCCACATGGCGACGCGCCGCCGCCGCCGCCGCCGCCTCCGCCTGTTCTCCCGCCGGCGACGCCCGCAGTGGACGCTTCGCTGCAACCGCCTGGCGCCTCCCTGGGTCTCGCGCCGCCGATCGCTTTCCGTGACCAGCTATCCTCCGACATGGACCTCTTGCCCGCTCCGGACCAGATGTCGTCTTCGCCCGTCGGGTACCCCGACGCGATGGAGGTCGACCCTTCGGCCCCTCCTGTCTGTCTACGGGCGCATACACCGCATGTTGGCGTGCACCCTGGACTAGGTTTTCAGGCGTTTCCTAGCTCCCCTCGGACCGAATGGCCGGGTGCGGGTGGCACAGCCTCGCCTGTTGTTAGGCTCTCCACCTCGTCGCATACGTCAACATGGGGTCCTCCCCACGGCGGGCGGAAGCCTTATAACACAACCGTTCGCCGATTTGCGGGGGAGGAATGTGGTATCACCGCCAGACACCACACTTGCTAGGTGGTAGCTTTTAAATCGGCCGCGGTCCGGTAGTATACGTCGGACCCGCGTGTCGCCACTATCAGTGATAGCAGACCGAGCGCCACCACACGGCAGGTCTAGAGAGACGTCCTGGCACTCGCCCCAGTTGTACAGCCGACTTTGCCTGAGATGGATTACTGACAAATACGCTCTCATTTGCCGAGACGATAGTTAGCATAGCCTTCAGCTACATTTGCTACGACCTAGCAAGGCGCCGTATTCAAATGATATTGAGATTCTATTAATGTATCATCAAGAGCGATGTTCTACAAATGTGGATTAAAGTTAAGTATTCCAGAAGCTACGTACTTTTCTTTATAGCATTCATTACGTATCCTGTTTCAGACCTCACGATAGCATGCGTGAGTTTAAGCGCTTGCCTTTCAGCTTCCTCTCATTGTGTCTAGGCTGTCTTGTCTAGACACAACACTTTAATCATTATTTATGTGGTTCTGAAATTCCGATTGTGTCTGTGCAGAATGGAATTCCAGTTGGCAACGGGCTGTAGATCTTTGCTGATATTGTGGACACTTAAACTACTCGTCCTCGCTTCCTGACTACATGCCTACAACATTGGGAACTGTTTCTGTGTTTACTAAATTGTATTGTACAAACACCAGAAGAACATCATACACTTTGCCCTCTTTCAGCCTTTGTACTGGCTTACCCAAGTAGTTACAGCTACAGTTTAAAGCGTCGTCTGAGCCACAGTGCAGCTCGGTTTTCTTTGCATCAACAAGTCATTGCCAAAAACGAATCAAGGGATAAGTGTCAGAAAAAAATCCTAGGACGGACTAAAGATTGAAATCCATACCAGATATGTAATCTGACTCTTACCCACTGAGCTACCAGCACACAGTGTAGAATTTGTGCAGTTCTGCAGTCATAAATATTAAGGTTGTTACGCAGGTTTCTCTGTGTTATCCTTCTTTATGTAGTAATTTTCTTAAATTTTAGCGTCGTGAAACTTCCTCTGATGTTGAATTTCTCTTAAGTCGAGTTTATGAACATTGCAAAAATATTTCATTATGTTTGTATATTAATGTGAACACAAAAATAATCTAGTAAGCACATGTAGTTTGTCTTAATTTTTAATTAAGTGAAACCTAGAAATTAGAAGAGTATCTTATTTTTATTATTATAGTATGGTATATACTTCTGAGGTTTACATGTCTGTTTATAACAATAGAAAATATTTTTGTTGACTTTCATAGATCTCACTTAGTTGCTACAGTGTATGTACTATGGTTTCTTCTGTGAACTAAGTATTGATTGATCTTTGTTTCTTTTAAGGACCACCCATAATACTCATTAAATGTTTTACGAAAGGAATGTTTGATCATTTCCCTGATGGATTCATCGGGAACTGAGTGTTACACTGAGTTACATGAGATGCATTCATTCAAAAAATCCTTAAGTTACACACGTATATCACTTTACAGTTACATATAAAATAGTTGTAGCCTAAAATATGACAGAATACTGTCTTCTGTTTCACAAACGTGTGATGCAGAGGCGAGTAACAGAAAAAGTATGCACTAAACATCTGAAGCCCTGCTGTCAGAGACGACTGACATAGCACGGAGGTGCTGTAAGCAAACACCACATACACACTCATGTGTAAAGTTCTCGGTGCTACACTGCCAGATTGTTATATCTTTTTGGCACAAAATTTCCACACTGTAGCTCGCTGTCATCTTTGGGGTCTGTCTAGCATATTGAGGTGCCATGGGGCCTGGTTTTTCTGATATACCCGATATATATATAAAAGGAAGGAGTCATTACCATGTTTGAAAGGATGCACGGCAAGATTACACAACAATCAGGCAGCTTACTCACTAGAACATTATACACTGTCAACGTCTTCCAGACATGAGATCGGAGACACATTCATGTCGTATACGAACAGTATCTCATTATGTGATCATAAACTTAGCTGCGATGCCACAGTAAATCAGTAAGTGGCCGCGCATTTCGAGCTTTGCAACCAAATGTGCCTTGCTTTTTGCGAGATGAGGAGCCTCAGAATTTAGTCTGTGGGCCATCCTTGGAGTTGTCCCGAAGTCCGAAGTAGTTTTTTGTTTATTTATTTATTCTTGTGGCTTTTAGTCAATTGACATACGAGAACGAAACGATCGAGACATTATTTGTCACGCCGTTTAGATGCACTAGTGTCGTTCTTCTTTGTACTGCGTCCTTGTGCTGTGACAAATGTTATCAAAGTCGATCGAGTTAGCAGTTGTGGACGAGCAGTTCATCCCAGATGTAACGTTGCGCTCCTGAGAAAACGAAAAACAATGGAGCTGCTGTCAGTCTCGTTCATATTCGGGAAGTAACTCGTTCCTAATCCATTTCGCCGTATCTCGTTCCCGCCTGATCTCGTTCTGTTTCGCGGGTCACTATTCCTCGCTCCAGTTCCACTGTTCCTCATTCGTACTGAGTTGTAGTTCCTTTCGTTCATTGCGTTCCCCTCTCTTAATCAATCCAAATAGTTTTCAGAATCACAACTTGGAGTTCTAAGTGTATGCCGCTCAGCATCCAAGAACGGTAATTTATAACTGTGTTGTAGTTATATACTAACAAACTGCCTATTGGCTTCTGTCTCGGGTTCTTCGGCCGACGTTCATCTAATGATTTTTCTGACGTTTCGCCAGCACGAGTGGCTGGCATTGTCAAAGCTTCACCCTCCATTGCCGGTGGTGAACTGGAGCCGAGCTCGCGGGCGCAGGCTATATGTACCTGGCGCGCCAACGTCCGAGGGCTTCTCCGCGGTCATTTCCGGTGCGGTTCTCCTCTTGCTACCTGCGACGGTCGTTCGCTGCAGTACGGGAAGCCAGGATCCGTTGACCTTAAGGCTTTCCTCTTTCTTGTTCAAACTGTTCGCGTGTTTTTGTATTTCTACAGCTTCTCTGAACAAGCGCGTGTGATAGTGCTTCTCTACAGCCAGAACTTCCGTGTCGGCGAATTTAATTACATGGTCGGTCTCATTCAGTGCGTGCTCTGCCACGGCCGATTTCTCCACCTGCCCCAACCTGCAATGTCGCTTATGCTCTTTGATCCTGGTGTTAATGGATCGTCCAGTCATTCCGACATAAACTTTTCCGCATGTGCATGGTATGCGGTATATTCCCGACATTGCAAGTGGGTCTCTTTTCTCCTTCGCCGAAAAGAGACCCACTTGCAATGTCGGGAATATACCGCATACCATGCACATGCGGAAAAGTTTATGTCGGAATGACTGGACGATCCATTAACACCAGGATCAAAGAGCATAAGCGACATTGCAGGTTGGGGCAGGTGGAGAAATCGGCCGTGGCAGAGCACGCACTGAATGAGACCGACCATGTAATTAAATTCGCCGACACGGAAGTTCTGGCTGTAGAGAAGCACTATCACACGCGCTTGTTCAGAGAAGCTGTAGAAATACAAAAACACGCGAACAGTTTGAACAAGAAAGAGGAAAGCCTTAAGGTCAACGGATCCTGGCTTCCCGTACTGCAGCGAACGACCGTCGCAGGTAGCAAGAGGAGAACCGCACCGGAAATGACCGCGGAGAAGCCCTCGGACGTTGGCGCGCCAGGTACATATAGCCTGCGCCCGCGAGCTCGGCTCCAGTTCACCACCGGCAATGGAGGGTGAAGCTTTGACAATGCCAGCCACTCGTGCTGGCGAAACGTCAGAAAAATCATTAGATGAACGTCGGCTGAAGAACCCGAGACAGAAGCCAATAGGCAGTTTGTCAACAAATGGCCACGAAAGCCTCAACAATTTTGTATATACTAACAGTAAAACAAGAAATCCCAGATTGCTTAACTCGCTTTTCGGCATACAAGACCGTGTTTTTGAAAACAAAGTGATCATTACCTCCACTTTGGCTTTCACAAATAATGTTTATCAATGGAAATGTTTCAGTTTGTAAATACAAGGTTATTAACGAGAATCTCCAGGGTTTCAGAAGACGACTGCACGATAACCGCAAACCATACAGAAAAAGGACACACATCAATGGATGGAAAAGTTCTTCAAGTTTCGATTCGTAATACCCCCCGCAGCATACCTGCACCAGGAGCAGTTATGTCAGAACATGTTGGCAAATCATCCGTTTCGCATTATCGCACTGAATTAGTTCGTGCATACGGAGAGGACAACCAATGAACAGATTTCCAAAGCAAGCTACTGTCGTGTCTTCTCGGGCAACTCGTGTCAGCAGATTCAATATATTGCACGCACGTATTGACTTTTGCCACGAATCAAACGGTGCCCATATTGGGCATCTGTCATGTGAGTTAGAAACTTGGAGGGATGCTCTGTCTATTGGCACGTATCTATTTTCTGCAGATCTTGAAGTTTCACACAGTTGTCTCCTGAAAACCCAGTGGCATTTATGTGCTTCTGAGGCACAGCTGACAATCATTGGAAGGGATTAAAGTGTAATCGTGCTCCCTAGTGACCATTCTCACCTCAGTTTTGTTCGCTCATGCCATCAAAATTTTTAATTCGAATTTTGAAAGTTTTTGATCCCTCTTGTTCTTGACATAAAAACGACATTCGTCAAAATATTTCAGTTTTTAAAATTACAACTTTTTTAGTTGCTTATATTTACTTGATAGTTGGAGTAGAACGCGTGTCACAAAAGAAAGAGATTTTTTCTTGACGTAGATGAATTTTATTTTAAAAAATTCTGCATGAGAGTACCTAGCGATGGCCAGGGACAGTGAGGGAATTGTGTGTGGTTCCCCACCCTTAATAACATGTAACTACCGCCATGCACTGCCACGCAGACAGATGTACAATATAAATCCAGTACGAGTTAGAAGGTAGAATATGTAAGCAAGGATACGCAGAAACATTGATTGTGAAATCTCAAAACTATTTCGTCGCTCACAGCGAAATCAATGACTTACACCCTCCCCCTCCCACCCAACTCACGTGCTGCATGCGCTGTTGTTACTGGGTACAGGACTTTTCCACTTCGCCTGTTTCAAAATCTACAACATCCCACAATTACATAAAAAAATGAACGGTAAACGGCAAAAATGAACAGGTGCCTAAAACTACCTATCACGAAAGAAGAACACAAATTTCCGATATCTATCTCATTCGTTTTCTGTCACATTTCGTGCAGAGCTTTCGCGTTGGAGAGCTAGAACTGACTTGGTCAGCTTTGATGAAACTTGTCACAGCATAAGGGTACTATTCAAAGACAAAAAACCCTCTTACAAGAGCACATTACATTAAGTGATTCCTTAGTAATTCTATCAGTCTCATTTCCTATGTATTGAGTACTGAGTAACCTGAATTTCTACCCTGAATAGATAACAGATTTCTTAAAACAATGTAATATCACATATAATAACTTCCATATGAGAAGTGAACAACTGGAATCACAAATATTCATAGAGCTTCAACATATACAAGCTTCAAATTAAGAAAAAGTTTTAAACATGTATATAAATAATTTTTAAACTTATTTTAGAACGCTAGTAATTGTACAACATATAAGATAGATCTGTGTGCTGATATAATTAAATGATAACATTTCATAACATAAAGTAGTATAATCGTTAAAATTTTGGTAAGCTTATTTTACTTTCAGATAAGAGCGTGGAAGGAGGTCTATACACCTTGTATTTGCAGTTTGGTGAAAGGATATCATTGATAAAGTTACCCTATGACATTGTAGTACTTAGAGAAAGTCAGGATGAGTTACAAGCCTCACTGACTAGACCGAAAAGTTCAATAAACACACAATATGGATAGAATAAACCAAAGAAGGAAGAAAGTCATTAGGAATAGCAGGAACGAAATTTATGATAAACTTAACACCAAAATCGGGTACAACGTAATAGATGAAGTGAAGGAGGAAGAAGATACAAGAAGAAGACTAGCAGTGGCAAAGGGAGTAGTACTTGTCAAAATAGCGCTGCTAATATCAGACGTAGACATGGAGAAAGATATTTTTATGAATGTACATACTGGGCACATCATTCTATGAAAATGAATCATTGGCGGCGGAAATACGGAAAAATAAGAATACCATTACGTTTGAGACATAGTGTTACAGGGGATGTTGAAAATTAGATGAACAAATATGATCAGAAATGAGGAGGTACTCAAGAGTTTCCACAGAATCAGCGATAGAAGGAATATTTGGAAAACACTGAATTAAAGAAGGGACAGGATGATAGTACAGGTGTTAAGGCATTCACGCTACTAGTGTTAGATATTAGAACATATGTAACAAATAATTCAGGACGTTTGATGAAGGTGCTAATCTGAGATAAAGAGATTGACGCTGGAGAGGATACTGTGTCCGCCCCCACAAAACCAGTCAGATGACTGACTACACAAACGAAACACATACACCTTGCATCGATGTAGAGAGCTTAACAAATATGTTTTTCTGTCTTTGGTTTAATGTTAATACAATAAATTACGCGCAATTTTAATTTCCAACTGAATTTTAGTTGCACTCGGGCAAATTGGAGTTCTTTATTTGAGCCAGAGTCAGAAAAATGGCTACTTTGTCTCTTCGCCTTCTTCGCCCTCGAAGTGCCGTGTGATTTCTATGAAGGTGCGGCCCCTGGTCTCAGGCAGAAAGAAGAATGTGAAGACGAGGCCGGCGAATGCGCTGGCCATGAAGAGGAAGAAGGCGGTGTACATGCCCGTGGCGTCGCTGATCACCTGGAAGAGCTTGCTGAGCACTGCGAAAAGGACGGACTGCAACACCGACACGATTGCTATAGCCATACCCTTCACATCTGACTGGAAGACCTCGCCCACGATGGCCCACGGCAGTGGGCCCACCCCTAGGATGTTGAACACCTGTGCGGGCAAAGACTCTCATCAGTCAGAGCCATGTTGGACCGTAGAAATTAATGCGAGGAAGGAGAAAGGGGGGAGAAATATTCTACTGTTATCATTTCTTTAAATAACTGAATCCTTCGGCTTGAAAATGTATTACAGAACTGCGTTTAATAGGAAGAATAAGAAATGTAGGTGAGATACCCAATCAATGTTTTAAGGTAGATCATTTTCATACTTAAATGGCATAAATATTTCAATAGTGTGAGCAATGCACATCTTTCCTGTTATTAAGGGAGATAGTACGTCAAATGGGCCGACTTGGTGTAGGAGAGGCACCACAGGTCATTTTAATTTCCAGTGTCAATACTTTACAAATAAATTCATAAAACTTTCTCAGAATGACCAAGAAGGATTTATGATTCACATCATACCAGTGGAAGTTCAAAAACATAACAAAATAAATTTTTTTACTTGCGAAATTTCATCATTTTTTGCACTTACTATTGCCTGCATTTGTTGCTATAGGTACACTTTTCTTCATAAGTAAGAGAGATTCTTGGATGAATTTTGCACAGCATACAAAACGTACAGGTGTACGAAACTCTAAAATTTTCCAAATCTGTTAAAAAATGAGGTAAAAATTGAGATAATAAACTATAAAATTTTAGTTTTCCTAAACATGAAGTTTAAAATGTAACAGCTCAGTCATTTTTTCATGAATTAAATAAATTCTAGAGTTTAAGAAACCTGTAACTATGGCTTGTATGCTGGGCAAAATTCATCAAAGAAACTCTCATAAAGAAAAGTGTACTTGTAGCAACAAATGCAGCCAATATTAAGTGAAAAAATGATGAAACTTCAAATGAAAAAAAAATTATTTTGTTACGTTTTTGAACTTCCACTGCTATCAGTGTGAATCCTGAACTCTGCCTGGTCATGCTGACAAAGTTTTATGAATTTATTTTTAAAAGTAAAGACGGTGGAAATTAAAATGTCTTGTGGTGCCTCTCCTGCTCCAAGTCAGCCCGTTTGACGTCCTACCCCCCTTAATGCAAACATGAATGCAATCTTTTTGATTCAACAATTTAGAATTGTAAGTTTCCTTTAATTTACGTCTAAGGTCACAAACTTTTTGTTATCAGATTACCGGTTTCGGTCTATAATGACCATCATCTGAGCTGTTTTATAAAAACAAAGTCCTAATGTACTGCAGCCATAATGGCATCGTCAAATGTTAAATGAAAAATCAGCACCGGCATCGTCATATATATATATATATATATATATATATATATATATATATATATATATATATATATAATCTGTTAACAAAACGTTTGTGACCATAAACGTAAATGACTAGTTATTTGCAAAAAATATTTTATGCATATACTAACATTTTAGATTGACACTGAAAACTACAAAACAATACACGGAATGAGAAAATACTATTGGTTAGCGATAGAAATATCCAGCAAACAGGTGACACATTAATACAGTTAAAGTGGGAAAACATGAAGACAGCAATATGAGTTCACTATCGCACACCTCAAATCACAGTAGCACAATTCTGGCCTTGTGATACGAACCATTATCCTGGTAGATGATGCCATCGCCTTCAGGAAAGAAACCAGGTGTGAAGGGGTGCAGATGGTCCACAATAATGTTCACTCAACCCGCAGTTCTCACAGTGCCTTCGATTACTACTAAAGGCCCAATAGAAACCCAGTTGAATGTCACGTGTAGCATAATAAAGCCACCACTGGCCTCTATCTGTGGTACAGTGTGTGTTTAGAGCAAATGGTCTTCTCCTGGATAACGGCGTATCTGACCACTAACATTGACCTGGTGTAACAAGAACCGAGATTCGCCCAACCAGGCGACATATTTCAATTCATACATGGTCGAGTCTCGATGAACTTGTGCCCGCTGCGAATCGCGGGTGAACTTGGTAAAACTAAGGGGTTGTCTCCAGCAGAGCCCCAGTTCAATAATGTGCGCTGAGCGGTGTGCTCCATTAAACTAGAGCCTGCACCAGCTTTGTATTATGTCGCTAGTTTTGCCATAGATGGCTACACATCCACCTTTATAGAGTGGACAACTCTCCAACCTTCATGTTCTGTGATGACACGTGGTCTTTCAACACCTACTTGCATACTCATGGTTTCATCGCCCTTCAATTATTTTCCATATACACTTACGGCCATAACACGAGACAGTCATTCCCAGGTGTCTGACTATCTGCCATTTGCCAAAGCCGCTAATGTCAGTGGATTTCCATATTTGCAGCTCCTGTCGTTGCTAGAACGATTTCCCATTCGTCTTGGCACCGCATATATACATGGTGCAGTCACATGTGATACCGTGTCAAAAAACCAAATAAGAACCTTTTGCAGCACAGACATGCAGTAAGGGAGTGAGCAAGATTCTGACAGGGATGTGCAGCCATTGCGGTTCCTGTGCTGTGACCTGCTGCGGTAGATTTCTCGGTTGAGGATCCATGGCACGAAAAACCCAATCAAGGTGGTCCTTTAGATCCTCGACTGGATTTAAATACAGAGAGTTTGGTGACAGGGAAGTACAGTAAGCTCAGTCTGGTGCTTTTCAAACGACGAACGTATACTGCGACCTATGTTACAAGTTGTATTGTCCTGCTGGTAGATGCAATCATGCTGAGGAAATACAAACTGCACGTAGGGGTGCAGATGGTCTCCGAGGATAGATGCATACTTGTGTTGATCAACTGTGCCTTCCAGGATGACAAAATCACCCAAAGAAAGCCACGAAAATATTCCCCAGACCACAATGCTCCCTCCTCCAGCCTGGATGCTTCCGATGATTGCTGCAGTGCTTTACACGCAAACGGCCATCTGTCCCATGGAGCCTTAAACGTGAGTCGTCCGAAAATGGCCACCTCTGTCACCACTCAATGAACGTGCAGTTTCAGTATTGCCGTACCAGTTCTAGCCTTCGTAGCCAGTGAACAGCAGCCAGGATGGGTACATGAATCAGGTGCCTGCTGCAGTGGTCAATAGAGCAGCATTAACTGAACAGTCATTGAAGATACATTGTTGGTAGCCACTTCGTTCGTCGGGTGCGGGGGGGGGGGGGGGCTCAGTTGCTTAATAGGTGCACTTCTATTTACCCGTTTACATCTCTGTAACCATCATTCACCCCTGTCATCTATGGACCATGGTCCAGTTGCCTCAGCGGCGGTTCTGGATACCACAATTTTACCATTCATGTTGTACTTAAACACGGCAGCATGCGAAAAATCTACAATCTTAGCAATTGGCTCGACAGCTAATTTTCATGCCCTTTTGGACATCAAACAAATCGTTCCAGTTCTGCAATATGATAACACTATTTTCCACATTCCCCCGACACGCTTTACATACCCTTCACAGCTAGTCCTGACGCCTATGTCTATGCTAAGCGATTTCTTTCAGTTCGATGGACCAAATTACATATTTTGGGAACTTCACTGGCGTTTAAATCAGTGTCTGTAAATAAACTGCCATGCATTTCAGACACACGAAATAACATTTCAGAATACAGTCCTTCATGTTATCTGCTCACATGTTGGAAAAACAATTATTTTACGTTCAGCAACTGCAAGCTATAATTCAAAAGTATGTTGTTGTTTCATACACTATGGCATGTCCTGTTTTACCAAGGCAATGGCATACCGTCCTGGCGTTTACGAACTGTGAAAAATAAATCCTGAGAGCATGCCTTGTGATGGAACCACCTAACATCACAAAGTAGAAAATCCTATAATGCTCCACCGATACATCAAAAACAAATACCACTTGTGTGCTGACATCTGACATTTTTGCTCCACAACTCGCCTCTACCGACGTGTGAGTAAGATTTCTGTCACCCAGCAAATTATAATTCGCAACAGCAGCATATTCTTGTGTTGTAGTTTTGTAAGCAATATGGTCATCACAGAACAGCCCATTTCGCGCAATCTAATAACATGTCGTGAAAAACACTATCATTTCTACGTTCTACAATGAGCTATAATTAACTGATGACTACTTTATAATTATAGGTTATAAAGTATGAAGTAACACAGGACGTGCAATAATACATATTTTTAAAAATATAATCATGAGAATAATTATAAAACAGTCATGATTCTGTGAGAATAGATACAGTCGATTTCTATTAGTTTTATGAGGACAATGGGTGAAGTTTGAGAGTATTCTGCATGCTCAAAATACAATTTTTCGTGCACAAGGGCAATATATTCATTTAAGATGTATGAAATACCGATACTTATCAGGATCTACACAGTCATTTGTTACGTTCAAGAGCACTAATAATCATTATTTTGGAACATCTAGAGTAGGTAAAAAAAGGAACTACAAACTATCTGTACCCAAACTTTAACCAGTCATACCACTCCTTGTAATAGAACCTCCCATAACATTTTACTGCATCTCTCTCTTCTGATATATTGAAAGACAAATACCGTCTGCATGCTGACATTGCCCATATTTCATATACACGTATTGGTCCACTGGAGCAAGTGGCCAGTGGTCAAAGTCACTTGCACAGACCTTTGTAAAGTTTTTTCGCCTGTACTGGCGCAAAAAAAAAAAAAAAAATGGTTCAAATGGCTCTGAGCACTATGGGACTTAACATCTGTGGTCATCAGTCCCCTAGAACTTAGAACTACTTAAACCTAACTAACCTAAGGACATCACACACATCCATGCCCGAGGCAGGATTCGAACCTGCGACCGTAGCAGTCGCGCGGTTCCGGAACTGGCGCCAAAGAAAGCAGGTGTTGACAGATGTGAAAATTACCGAACTATCAGTTTAATAAGTCACAGCTGCAAAATACTAAAGCGAATTCTTTACCGACGAATGGAAAAACTGATAGAAGCCAACCTCGGGGAAGATCACTTTGGATTCCGTAGAAATGTTGGACCACGTGAGGCAATACTGACCTTACCACTTATCTTAGAAGAAAGATTAGGGAAAGGCAAACCTACGTTTCTAGCATTTTTAGACTTAGAGAAAGCTTTTGACAATGTTGACTGGAATACTCTCTTTCAAATTCTAAAGGTGGTAGGGGTAAAATACAGGGAGCAAAAGGCTATTTACAATTTGTACAGAAACCAGATGGCAGTTACAAGAGTCGAGGGACATGAAAGGGAAGCAGCGGTTGGGAAGGGAGTGAGACAGGGTTGTAGCCTCTCCCCAATGTTATTCAATCTGTATATTTAGCAAGCAGCAGAGGAAACAAAAGAAAAAATCGGAGTAGGTATTAAAATCCATGGAGAAGAAATAAAAACTTTGAGGTTCGCCGATGACATTGTAATTCTATCAGAGACAGCAAAGGACTTGGAAGAGCAGTTGAACGGAATGGACAGTGTCTTGAAAGAAGGATATAAGATGAACATCAACAAAAGCAAAACGAGGATAATAGAATGTAGTCGAATTAAGTCGGGTGATGCTGAGGGAATGAGATTAGGAAATGAGGCACTTAAAGTAGTAAAGGAGTTTTGCTATTTGGGGAGCAAAATAACTGATGATGGTCGAAGTAGAGAAGATATCAAATGTAGACTGGCAATGGCAAGAAAAGCGTTTCTGAAGAAGGGAAATTTGTTAACGTCGAGTATAGATTTAAGTGTCAGGAAGTCGTTTCTGAAAGTATTTGTATGGAGTGTAGCCATGTATGGAAGTGAAACATGGACGATAAATAGTTTGGACAAGAAGAGAATAGAAGCTTTCGAAATGTGGTGCTACAGAATAATGCTGAAGATTAGATGGGTAGACCACATAACTAATGATGAAGTATTGAATAGAATTAGGGAGAAGAGGAGTATGTGGCACAACTTGACAAAAAGAAGGGACCGGTTGGTAGGACATGTTCTGAGGCATCAAGGGATCAGAAATTTAGCATTGGAGGGCAGCGTGGAGGGTAAAAATCGTAGAGGGAGACCAACAGATGAACACACTAAGCAGATTCAGAAGGATGTGGGTTGCAATAAGTACTGGGAGATGAAGAAGCTTGCACAGGATAGGGTAGCATGGAGAGTTGCATCAAACCAGTCTCAGGACTGAAGACCACAACAACAACAACAACTGAAGGAAGGCCGCATCCCACAGACTATCAGTCACAAGAGAGGCTACCTGTGTTGTTCTGTCATAAGCAGTTTGATACGTTGTTTTTCGGCTGTAACACATACAAGCAGTGTACGACTACAGCTTTGTACACCATCATACACTTTGTTTTTCTACCATGACTTCGAGAGCTGTGTCAGGTGCTAAATCGGATATCATATGGTGTAAACTATGCTGCTCCCACAACACACAGGATGGTAGAAATAAAATACAGGTTATTGACAAACATGTTGAAGACATTGCAACATATGGTAGCTGGAAGTGTTTGAGGGGTTGTGCAGCATTTCCAAACAGCTGTCTGAAGATCAGATCTCTACATTTAATCTCATCTTCCACAGTGATCGGATAGCAGATTTCTTGGTGTTCCATTTCGAAGGGCATTGTTTCCTTACACTGTAGCCATGCATATGATCATTGTTCCAAAGTTGACAACCCCTGGAAGGTGCTGTTCACAACATGCATGGGTAGTAGAAATAAAGTGGTATTGTTATCTTGTTGGCAAAAAAAAAAAAAAAGAAAAATAATGCGGTGGGCCTCACAGCATATGGAAATACGATGAGTCTGTAGCATTGAGAAACATCTCCAAAAAGCTGTCCAAAAATGATGACCTCTACATTTAATCCCATATTCCACAGTGACAACTGGTAGATGTCCAGTGCTCTGCCAGGACTCGCTCCATCTCAAACAAGTGGTGTCAGTCAGTCATTAGGTGGTAACCAACAGTGTACAAGTGGACAGATGGCATGGTAAAAACACTGTTGATGTGGGATGAGGTACAGTAATAAGCACCGCAGTTGACAGTGCGATCAATTTTACCAGTTTTTCCATAATTTCAATGCCAGCCAATGACACAGCAGAATGGATCCCAGTTCCCATATATCCACTAAACCACCCCTAAACTACTTTACGAGTACCATATACTGCCCTATGACTCTCGACAAATGAATGTGCAATATGCCCATCGGTTCACAAACACTGAAGTATACCAGAGAGCATCCTATACCAGCGCAGTTAGGTGATCTACATATTTCTAGAACATAACCAGCCATCTTCCCCTATGTGGAGGGGAGTCACAGAGTACTCTCGTGTTCATAGCATAAAGCTGGAGATTGAAAGATCTCCCTGCATTGTCCTTAACCAACCCTCCCTGCAACACTGTCGCCATGTAACTGACAAGACGTAGGAGCATACTATACCAGCTACCTTCCACGTCTCGTGAAGAAACAGAGGAAACTTATGCACCAATCTTACTTACAGCACCCACCAAGTGCACAAGCTCTCTCCAGAAGTGTGCATGTCAAGGAGATTACCAAACCTTATTGGTGTATACTAGACATGAGAGTGCTGTGGAGATATAACAGATGGTTAAGAAGAAATGTGCGGTTTATGGATGATGGAGCTCCAGACGCAGAGAGTTTGAAACAATTTACATAAATCAACTGTGCTATCAATCTGGGGTCTTATTCCAGTGTCACGAGGCAGTACCAAGAAGGTACCAGCAAGAGAGAAATGATAGCCTTGGGCTACATGGTTCTGCACCTAAACACGCTGTATTGTGAAAGCCATATGGTTTCTGAAGTATTAGTCGTGTGGACTGCAACACTCTTAATACTCTAATGCAGGACATACATGTCCATATCTGACGTATGAGCACAAGTTTTCTATCCCAATCACTATGGCGACAAACTTTAAGATGGTAAAACTACTTCCTTCTGCACTATTCAGGGGTCCTAGGAAGTGATGGAGCTGTTGGTGTATATCCACGGCTCGAACTGCTTATAAACCAACTAGAATCAAGTCAGGAGACTGCTGATCTGCCTCTTAAGAAGCTGACAGATTTTATAAGTCTTTTTAAGTCGCGAAGGTACATACCCTCAATCACATTTCACGTGTAAACCGTGCTTATTCGTATTAGTAGGGGTTTTGGCGGATACAGCCATGCCTCACTAGGAAATAGAGCGTGAAAAACGATATGAATAGTCAATACATTGGGTTATCACCCACGCCCTGCGGCATGAAAATGCACATAAAGAAACAGCGACATCTTACAAGGGAGTAAGCAGGACAATCAACAGCAAGAGGAGATGTAACAGTCTTATTGCTGTTTACAGTAGCATAACTACGGCCCTTGTAGCTTTCCTATTGCAGCAAACACATTGCATTAAGCTATTATTAAAGAAATGGCTATCTAATACTTCCTTTACATTGGCCTGTGTACATCGTAAGCTGGTATTTTGTGGAACTTTCTCAAATCTCTCTGAAAATGAAGGATCATGACATGAACTTGGGCGTGATTGTCTGCAACATTGTCGATGTCCTGGACAAACATAAACCGAATCGTTGCTGCCATGATGCGAGATATTATGGTGCACTGCAAGAGCATGCGCAGGTTCTGAGCTGACTCAATTGGTTTGTCAGTGGTGTGACGAAATAGTTTTGATTTTTGCAGCGATTATTTTGTATTAGTGCCATGGAGGGCAGTTGCCGAGTTTGCCCTTCGAGCGCAGTCTGTGTGTATTGTGAAGGGACTCACGAGAAATGCGACTGTGGCGGCGAGGGGCAGCCACTGTACAGCGGTCAGGTCTGTGCGCACCACGTCCTTCAGGTAGAAACAGGTGCCGAGCACGGCCATGGTGGCGCTGCAGCCGGCGAGTGAGAGCAGCATCAGCGGCCGGCGGCCGGCGCGGTCTACCAGCAGCGACGTGGCAACGCTGGTCATCGTCTGCACTGCTGCCACGATGATAGCACACACGTCTGCATCAAGCGCCACGCCCGACTGCCGGAAGATGTCTGTGGCGTAGGCCAAGAGCACAGACAGCCCCGCGAACACCTGCGTCACGATCAGCACCACGCACACCACCAGCGCACGCCGGCTGCCACGCCGAAGCACCAGCTGGCGCAGCAGCTCCAGTTGCGACCGCCTGGCCTCTGACCCAACAATGCACTGTCAGCTCCCACTCAGCTGCACTGCTGTCACAAAATTTCACTATTCAACAAAGTTAAAGGATCACTTTCTCGAAAGCCTGCAATTGTCTTCCATTGTGATAGGTAAGTTAGAAATTTGGCTCAAAAGTGCCTACAACCTCCCCCTGTAATGTTGCACAAGAGAGGCACCCCAAGAGCTCCACGATGGTTCAAACAGAAATGTGTCAGTACACTCCAGAAAAAGGTCACATCTCAGAAGTTCATGTTAGCTGTAAGGTAGGTTAATGATGTCACTTTGGCACCAAATTTCACCAAAATTCTCCCCAAAGCCACCGTGTATGTATCAAACACCATCGAAAGGTCGTTACAGTTCATCTTATCCACATTTCACCCCTTACTTTGACGCCTCTGCAATGGAGTTCAGAACCATGACACCCAGCTTTGAAATCACACGATTTTCTTATAGGTGGCCGAGAAAAACATTTTAGGCACGGAAAGGCCTCAGGGAGTGGCATAAAGGGCGTCAATGAGACCACCAAAGCCCCTGGCGCTGATTCCCTCACATTTCACAGTCTAAAACGACACTTCACAGTGTGATAAGCAATGGGAAGACATTCTTGATTACCTTTGATACTGCAGACTCCCTTGGATGTTGCAATCGTTCTGTAAGGACATTTTGGAGCTACATCTCCATTGAATGTGTTCGCACTCCTTTCGAGTGCAGTGCGATGGAAATTTTTGCTCTCTTGCACAGGTTGTAACTACTAGACGAAAGCATTCGACGAAACTTAAACATGATATGAAGCAGCAAAGTGTATTTAAGCTTTCTTGTCTCTCCTGTTTCACGCTCACCTGTGGTGGGATCGTAGTGCAGTCCAACATTAACATGTGCGTGAATAAAATAACAAAAGGTCCATCCCTTAGTTTGGCAACACCTTCAGTGTGTCAACCATGCACCTTTGTTGAGTATGTTGCAAATGTACCTGTCACAGAATTCGACACCAATTCTGCTTTGTGACTGCTCTAGCGCCTGAAGGCAAATTCCGTCTAAGAGGTGCCGAAGGGGTAGCCTAACCATCAGGTGCTTGAGTAGTCACAAGGGTGAATCGGTATCGAAATTTCTGTCAGGTATATTTGTAATCAGGGGGGGGGGAGTTTTAGAGAGACCCTTTGCAGTTTTATTCATGAACTTATTAATGTTGCACTATTCCCCCGTGGTCATGCCACAGGAGGGCAGAAAACAGAAGGACTGAAAAGCGTATGTAATCTTTGCTACTTCAGGTCACATTCAGATTTCTTCAAATGGTTTTGAGCGGTCTCTAATGGTTCCCTTCTGTAAACAAGACCAAAAATTTCGATTACACTGCACTCTAAATGGTTGCAATCATGTTCAATGGGGAGGCAGCTCCACAGTATCCTTACAGAAGGGTGAAAACATCTGAGGATGTCAGCGGTTGGTTGGTCATCGCACTGCGAAATGTCGCTTTCGTTGCGAAATCTGTGGGAATCAATTCGCCAAGACTTCTACCTCACCATCTACAATCATCCTATCTGATTAACAAAAACATTGAAATACCTTGAACTAACCCTCGAATGTAAACTAACATACAAGCTACACCTACTAACCACCCAACATAAATCCTACAATAAGCTGAGATTAATAAAACTACTAAATGACTGAACATGGAGACTGCATACTTCCACTATCCTTCACACATACAAAGCATTAGTCCAACCAATCCTCTCTTACCCCAACATCACAAGGATTTCTGCTACACATAAACTTTATCAGTCTCTCTGAATCTTGAAATGCTGTGTACTGCTTTAGCCTTCCTTGCCCATCTAATATCTACCAGCGTAATTCTGTATGAACATTCTAATTTCCGCTCTCTCCTCTCCCAAAGTAAACTATACCTCTTAAGCATTTCATATATATCCTACGATGGACTGAAACTACTGAAACGACTGAATGGCTTATTCCTCTCTGTCCTCTCCCACGATGAACACCTCTGAGTTTCCTGTATTTACCACTACCACCACACTCCACACAGAATACCTTGATCAGACTAACCCCCCTTATATCAATGTCACAAGGGTTTCCGAATTACATAAACCGTACCAGTCCCTC
Source organism: Schistocerca nitens (assembly GCF_023898315.1). NCBI lineage: Eukaryota > Metazoa > Arthropoda > Insecta > Orthoptera > Acrididae > Schistocerca > Schistocerca nitens. The sequence goes on along the minus strand of NC_064618.1, from coordinate 296,490,270 downwards.
CAGACCTTTAAACGCCATGCAATCCTCTCACCTTCCTTGCTCGATCATCACCCCCACCCCCTACGGTGATCCCATGTGAGATTCTTAATTTCCCCTCTCTCCTCTCCTAAATTGAATTACACCTAGTACAGATTCAACTTAAATCCTACAGTGATTGATACTATTGAAATAACCAAGTACACTACTGGCCATTAAAATTGCTACACCAAGAAGAAATGCAGATGATAAACGGGTATTCATTGGAGAAATATATTATATTAGAAGAGATGTGATTACATTTTCACGCAATTTGGTGCATAGATCCTGAGACATCAGTACCCAGAACAACCACTTCTGGCCGTAATAACGGCCTTGATACACCTGGGCATTGAGCCAAACAGAGCGTGGATGGCGTGTACAGGTACAGCTGCCCATGCAGCTACAACACCATACCACAGTTCATCAAGAGTAGTGACTGGCGTATTGTGACGAGCCAGTTGCTTGGCCACCATTGACCACACGTTTTCAGTTGGTGAGATATCTGGAGAATGTGCTGGACAGTGCAGCAGTCGAACATTTTCTGTAGCCAGAAAGGCCTGCACAGGACCTGCAACATGCGCTCGTGTATTATCCTGCCGAAATGTCGGGTTTCGCAGGGATCGAATGAAGGGTAGAGCCACGGGTCGTAACACATCTGAAATCTAACGTCCACTGTTCAAAGTGCCGTTAATGCCAACAAGAGGTGACCGAGACGTGTAACCAATGGCACCCCATTCCATCACGCCGGGTGATACGGCAGTATGGCGATGACGAATACACGCTTCCAATGTGCGTTCACCGCGATGTCGCCAAACAAGGATGCGACCATCATGATGCTGTAAACAGAACCAGGATTCATCCTAAAAAATGACGTTTTGCCATTCGTGCACCCAGGTTCGCCGTTGAGTACACCATCGCAGGCGCTCCTGTCTGTGATGCAGCGTCAAGGGTAACTGCAGCCATGGTCTCCGAGCTGATAGTCCATGCTGCTGCAAACACCGTCGAACTGTTCGTGCAGATGGTTGTTGTCTTGCAAACGACCCGATGTGTTGACTCAGGGATCGAGACGTGGCTGCATGATGCGTTACAGCCATGCGGATAAGATGCCTGCCATCTCGACTGCTAGTGATACGAGGCCGTTGGGATCCAGCACGGCGTTCCGTATTACCCTCCTGATCTCGACCAACGCGAGCAGCAATGTCGCGATACGATAAACCGCAATCGCGATAGGCTACAATCCGACCTTTATCAAAGTCGAAAACGTGATGGTACGCATTTCTCCTCCTTGCACTAGGCACCACAACAACGTTTCACCCGGCAACCTTGTGTGAATGCTCTGAAAAGCTAATAATTTGCATATCACAGCATCTTCTTCTTGTCGGTTAAATTTCGCGTCTGTAGCACGTCATCTTCATGGTGTAGCAATTTTAACGGCCAGTAGTATAGTTGCACATGAGGGCTGCATTCCTCCAACATACTCTTTAATCCAACCCATCCTTTCTTAAGCCAATGTTACAAGAATTTTTGCTGCGTATAAATTTCATAATTCCTTTCAAACCCTCAGATGCCATGCACTCCACCTCACCAAGGAGGTGATTCCAAATGGGCTTATTCCCCTCTCTCCTCTCCCACAATGAATGCCTTCAGGTTTACCATATTTACTCCAAACTTTATACCAGAAACGGTGTCATTTCATTCCTGTTGTTAACCCTCTAACTCTATTATACCAACGAATTTCCCCAACTTTACATCTTCACTCTCTCCACGCCTTGTACCCACAAAAATTTAATTGTTTACCCCTACCATAACCTAAAATTTGCCCAGAGATCTACCCATCCTTCTGACTTTGACAGAACTCTCGTATTATTCTCCATTTCTTCGTCTTCTCCACCACTTTCCGAACTCCCTTTACAACACTTGGACCAGGCTTCCCCTCCCCAATTCTTCCAACCCACATCCTTTCTAAAGCACACGCTCTCTGACAATTCCCCTCACCCTCAACTCACTTCCGGCAATCCAGTCTAGTAAAATGAGGTGCTTTATCTTTTTGTAGATAATTTTTTATAATTTTAAAGATCATATATATAATTTTGAATGGAAAGGGTCTCAGTTGCAGAACTATTTTTATTAATAACAATTGTAAGGCATCATCAGATTATGTAATGATGCCTTATAAGGCTAAAAAGCGTAAGTATTATTAATAAAAACAATTCTGGAACTGAGACCGTTTTCGTTCAAAAATATTCATAACCAATTGCTGCATCAATCAGAATGGAGTGGAACCAATATCACGTATATCCTTTACATTTAAAAATTTTTCAGAAGCTCTCCATAGTTTATTAACATTTTCGCTGCCACCTCAGCCTCAGCCTGATGAGCGAAGGAATGAAATAACGAAAAGGAAATGAATTATGTCTGATTACACCACTTTCCTAGTCCTCAACAACACATTACAGAAGTTCTAACAATTCCCCCAACTCCCTCTTAATCAAGTTACATCCTAATGAAACCAGTGGTTCCTCAAGATTTGTCCTTCCAAAATCGGGGTAATAATTAGAGCACACGCCACTCGCAGCTTCTGTTTTGGAGAAAGGCTATTGAGAAAATTTAGAGATCCGGCATTTGAAGCCAACTGCCGAACGATTTTACTGCCGCCAACATACATATCGCATAAGGACACGACGATACGAGAAATTAGGACTCATACAGAGATGTACAGACAGTCGTTTTTCCCCTCCCTCTGTTTGCGAGTGGAACAAGAAAGGAAATGGCAAATAGTGGTACAGGGTACCCTCCGCCACGCACCGTACGGTGGCTTTCGGAGTATCTATGTAGATATAGACGTAGATGTAGATGACTTCTACATAAACATTTATGACTGCCTATTTTATTAATTAACACACTAAAAACTTCAGACTAACACTACACCATAAACTAACATGAAAATCCCATCTCTTAATCATTCAACAGAAAGACCATAACATTCTATAATTGCTGACTGGTCATGTTGACTGTATCCCTTCCCTTTCACGATCTCCGTGCCTATTAAACCTAAATGCAATGGACGTTCAAAAAGGTTTGCATAGTCGTCTCTATTTTTTTTTTATTTTTTGCAGGAGGAGAATGAAATTTTTTGTGAACATACTTGGAACATTTAGCTATAAGTTGGTATATAAAATTATTTTCTTTTACTTACAGGTGGACCATAGTGGACCATGTCAGGGTGCTACAACGGTCGGTGACGGAGTTCCTCTTCAAGACCGGCGATGACTCTGTCACATCGATTCACAGGAAAAAATGGTTCAAATGGCTCTGAGCACTATGGGACTCAACATCTGAGGTCATCAGTCCCCTAGAACTTAGAACTACTTAAACCTAACTAACCTAAGAACATCACATACATCCATGCCCGAGGCAGGATTTGAACCTGCGACCGTAGCAGTCGCACGATTCCGGACTGAAGCGCCTAGAACCGCTGGGCCACCGCGGCCGGCGATTCACAGGAAGTTGCTCCCTGTTTATGGGGAGGACACAGTGGATCACAGCAGTATCCAGCGGTGATTGCAGAGGTTAAAAGACAGTGATTTCTCTCTACTGGACAATCCAAGATGCGGTAGACCATCGACGGCAGTGAGTAATGTGAATAAGGACACCATTGATCAAATCATCAAAAATGACAGATGTGTGACAACACGACAGCTTGCTGAAATGACTCTTTTGTTATTGGGTAGTGTGGTATCACTGGTACAGTCACTAGTGTACATAAAAATCTGTGCACGTTGGGTACCTAGATTATTGACAAGAGGAATGAAAACGATGAGGAAGAAGGTGTGCGAGGGTCTCATGAAGACCAATCCATGGCGTGGTGTCATCCGGGTTCCCTCGGAAGAAGAAACCAAGACTATCACGAACAGCAGGCCGAAAGGTGATGGCAGTGTGGTGTCATTTTCATTGACTTTTTGGAACCTGGCTCCACAGTTAACCATAACCGTTACTGTTTGTCATTAGACAAGCTGCGACGTGCCACCAAGACCAACAGACCACAACATCAGGGTCAGATCATCGGACTACACCATGACAGTGCCAAACTCCATACAGCCCTTATGACGCAGAAGAAAATCAGGAAAGTGGATTGGAAAATTGTTCCTTATCCTCCCTACAGTCCGGACTTGGCTCTATCTCGTTTTTGCCTCTTTGGTCATCTGAAGGCCCACCTGCACGGTGAAACATTTGTTAGTGAGAAAGACCTTATTTCCTGTGTCAAACGATGGTGTAAAAGTCACTCCCCAGAATTTTACCAAAGTGCATTTACATCATGGAAAGAACGTTGGGCCAGATGCGTCACAGCTGATGGAGGCTACATTGAGTAGGCTCAATGTACAGCTAAATGTTCCAAGTATGTTCACAAAAAATTTCACTCTTCTCCTACAAAAAACAAAAAATATTAGAGACGCCTGTGCAAAACTTTTTGAATGCCCTTTGTATCACCAATCTTATTCCTTCCCAAAATTGTCTGGATATCTGCTCCGCCAAAGTTTCATCACTCCTTCCAAATCCTTGAACCAAAATTATCCTGTGTTGCAGATAGCATCTGTTTATCTTCCCCTTCATTAGTCCTTTAGCATCTCATCAAATTCCCATCCCCTCACTCACATCGAATATCTCTGTGTACTACCTATAATCTCGACTCCAACAAGTGCATTGTTTCCCCTGGTTTCTTTTCGCTCCTGTTCTGGCACATATTACCAGTCCTACATCTACACACACTCTGTATATCTTCTTTCAAAATTCAACTGCCTCCCTCTCTTAGACAATGGAAACCATACCAATACATCTTCATGGTAACACCTCTCTTCCCTCCACACGCTACCAGGCTCAGGGTACACACATCCCTCTCCATCCTTCCCTTCTACTTTCCTCTTCGATCATAGCCGATCAAACACCTTAGTCCCCTGCTCCATTTCTGTCGGCGACCACGGTGGCCGAGCGGTTCTAGGCGCTTCAGTCCGGAACCGCGCGACTGCTACGGTCGCAGGTTCGAATCCTGCCTCGGGCATGGATGTGTGTGATGTCCTTAGGTTAGTTAGGTTTAAGTAGTTCTAAGTTCTAGGGGACTGATAACTTCAGATGTTAAGTCCCATAGTGCTCAGAGCCATTTGAACCATTTCTGTCTCCTGCCGTCAACCTCCATCTATCCTTATGTCAAGAGTTGTAATCCACTGCTCCACTTGGCTTTATACTGTTACACTAAGCACTACAATGTCTAATGTTCCCTTTCCTATCTCTACCCAAAGGAAGTTTATCAATTTCAAGTGAATATGTGGAGTTCCTTTTTAAGATCTTTACCTTTCTGCACCATGGCCACTATATGTCTTAATACCGTCTAGAACAATATATCTCATTAGTGTTAAAATCCTATGTAAATGCCTCACTTGTTTTAGTTACACTGCCTGCCAAAAATAGAGTTGCACTCGGAAGGGGAAGAGAAAATGAAATGAAACTTCACAGGTTCAAAGTCTATATGAAATTATTTCAGTGATTATAAAACTGAGTCAGATATACAAAAAAACTTGGCAGAATGATTCAGCTTTTCAGTATGACATTTCACCCACTTTGGCCTGGATGCATGCCCGCAACTGATATAACAAGCCCTTGAGATCATGGAAATTGGCACTGGCACAGAGTTGATGCTCCATCTGGTCCTACACCTACCTATCAGGAACTCGTTTGGTGATCTCGCTGACCATGGGAGTGCCTCAAGATCACGCAAACAGTTCATATATACAAGTATTGTCATTTTGAAAAATGGTACCACGATACTGCCACGTAGATGTAACACTTGCCTTTGTGCCTTCAGAGTTCGCTCAATCGCTACCACCCGTGTCCTGAAGTCATACCCGATGTTGTAGGCAGTCTGTTACTTGTTCTCAGATGACAGGTGCAGATGTGAAAGGGTTACATGTGCTTGGTACACAGCACAGCCATCCTACCTTGTGGTGGTCAGACGTGGGCGACCACAGCCGTGACGTGGAGTATGGCTGCCCTCACATTCTCATGCAGTCCAATTTCAGGACACTGTCACATCCGAATACTCCATAAATCTGGGTAGTGTACGATTCGAACAGCCTGTGAAATGGAGAGCCACAGCGAGATCCCTTTCAAACGCTATCAGGTGATAATAATTCTGTCCCACACGAGGACGTGGCACCTCCATGATCTTCACAGTGATAACACATGACGCTGTTCATGCCCTACTGGACCTGGTAACAATACTAAACACGAACGACTGTAATCCAGTCTCGGTACCGTTCTACCCGTTACAGAGAACTGCACTCTGATCATTTACATTCCTACTGATGGTGCACTTGTGTACAAAGTTACATTGACATCAGACCATGTCATGTGGATATTTAACTTTATTCTCAGGCAGTGTACGTTGCATCAACTGTGTGTATTATAATACCAATTTAGATGAAGAGCATGATCCTTGTACCACTGACAGCCCATCACCCCACCTATGTAGATAAGGGGGATAGTCAATAATAAAGATATCTATCTACAAGAAAGTTCGTGTTATATGTCACATGAGCAGTGGAAACGACCTACCTGAGCTGCAAAAAGAATTGTCATTGCTTTATAATTTCAATGGGATCGTATTTGTGAAAGTGACAAGACTAAAAAAACTCTACAGTTAAAGCTTTCGTGAGATGTAGCAACTGACCATCTCTTGTGACTGGAAAAAGGAATGGATTATTCTATCTCTTTAAAGAGGATCGTAGGACACATTGACAAAGCCTCGGATCTATCATCTAACTGTTGTCAGTTTGGTTTATAGCTATGAAACGTGTTTTTTGTTCATGTTTAAACATTTTTTGGAGACCCATCATTGCCGTCTTCAAAATATCAACCAATTGCTAGACAACTGTTGCAAATAATTCGAAAGCAGCGAATCGAAATAGTTTACTATAAACACCGAAATTTAAATTGATACTCTTCACTCTGGATAACAGATCATTAATTACTTCCTCACTACTTGGAAAGCAAAGACTGTTGACTTTCCTGACGCAAACAGAAATTCCACCATCACGGTTATCCAATGCACTCCCGGTGACATACTCCGCATACATGTTATATAGATGAGGTGACATTATACAACCTTGTCTGATTCCATTAGTTACATCGAGAAACTCCAGAGTATTCCTCATCCACCTTTTCTGTCGCAGCATGAATCTTATAATGATCTTATCCCTGATTTCTCTTATTGCGATGGTGACTTCTACACATGTAGGTGGGAATGCACAAAATATTTGCACGTTTGGAGAAGAAAGTTGGTGATTGAAATTTCGTGAAAAGATATCACTGCTACAGAAAACGCCTTTGTTTCAATAATTGACACCCCAACTCACGTGTCATACACGTAACAGTCTTTCCCCTATTTTGCGCTAGTAGAAAAGAAGTTACCCTTCTTTGAACTCTTTCGATATCCTCCGTTAGTGCTATAACGTAAGGATATCGCAACCTCAAATCAACACTCCAGAACAGAATAGACAAGTGTATTGTGGGCAGTCTCTTTAGCAAAGTAATTAATTTTTTAATGGATAACAATCACCAATTCACCCCTGATACAAAATACATCAATTTTATGGAAATAAAAGCAGTTACAATAAATTTCAATGAAATTCACACAGCTGGAATACTAAATCCCTTTATTGATTATTGATTAAAAATTCCAACTAAAATTTATTACTTACAATTAGCAAACACAGTTAACATAAATAAGTTTACCGCAGCTGGATACAAAGACAATAGTCCTTCATAATTATTAAGATCCTCAGGGTAAGCAGACATGACAAAACTGTTCCACACGGTATGTAGGAAACATATGACGCGCGAAACACCCTTGGACTTCAAGAAGATTGTAATAATGCCAATACTAAACACAGGTGCTGAAAGGTGTGTTCTTAATAGTCATGGTTCCTAAATACCAATACGAATAGTTATCTACAAAAGAATGTAACAAGTGACAGAGGCTGATACAGGGGAAAATCCATTTGGATTTGAGAGAAATGTAGGAACATGTATAGCAATATTTCCCATATGACTTATCTAAGAAGATAGTTTCAAGAGGGGCTAACTCATATTTACAGTGTTTGTATAAGAGCAAAAATTCCTTTTGACACTGTTGGTAATGCAGTCTTCCAAATTCTTAAGTTATAAAGTATAAAATAAAGAAACCAGACTGCAGTTAGGACATGATGGGAATGAGACACGTTTGAAGCTAATCCTCCATGTTATTCATTAGTTTAGGAATTAAATTTGAGTAAGAAGAATTCAGTTTCTCCAAGGCATAATAGTTCTGGAAGAGATGGCAAAGTATAGAATAACAGAGTAAAGTAGCAAAACTTCTGTTGACGGTGTTGACTGGAATACAGTCTTTCCAATTCTGAAGTTATGAAGTATAAAATATAGAAATCAGACTGCGGTTAGGACATGATGAGCGTGAAAGAGAGACACTAGTGGCAAAGAAATGGGACAGGTTTTCAGTTTATCAACCATGTTATTCAGTTCCTATATTGAGCAAGCCGTAAAGAATACTAATGTGATATTTGGGCGGAAGAAGAAGTAAAACAAGATTAGACTTTGCCATTGACATTATAATTGTGCAAGAGATGGCTAATAATTTGATAATCCCTTGAATTGAATGGAAAATGCCTTGAACATAGATTAAGAGGTAGACATTAACAAAACTGAAACGAGGATGATGGAGTGTAATCGAAATAAATCATACAAGGAATGGGACATATTTCAGTTTATCAACCATGTTATTCAGTTCCTATATTGAGCAAGCCGTAAAGAATACTAAGGTGATATTCGGGAGGAAGAAGAAGTAAAACAAGATTAGACTTTGCCAATGACATTATAATTGTGCAAGAGATGACAAATAATTTGATTATCCCTTGAATTGAATAGAAAATGCCTTGAACATAGGTTAAGAGGTAGACATCAACAAAACTGAGACGAGGATGATGGAGTGTAATCGAATTAAATCATGCGTTATTGAAGGAACTGCGCTAGGAACAGAGGCACGGAAAGTAATGGACGAGTTATGCTATTTTAGAAGCAAAATAACTAATAATTGAAAAAGTAAAGAGGATGTAAAATACAGATTTGCGACAGCAACAAAAGCGTTTCTGAAAAAGTGACATTTGTTAATATCTAATACAAATGTACATGTTAGAAAGTGTTTTCTGAAAATATATGTCAGGTGAGTAGCTTTGTATGGAAGCAGATTGCGAACGAAGGTTTTGAAATGTGATGTTCCAGAAAAATGCTGAAGGTTAGATGAATATCTTGGGTATTAATAACCGCTTCAGCTGTATTTGGTTCTTTATTACTGTACCAGTACCGGTTTCGTGGCGCTAAAGTCACATCTTCAGGTAACGTATAATTAAAACATTAGAGCGGAAAAGCTCGGAATCTTTTTTCCCAACGTTCGTTGTCTGTCAAAACAAGACAAAATAAAAGACGGTATGTCATGGATTAAAAACTGCCAGATCCCAATGTAGTGGACGGGTCAAAAAAAAATCGTACCATAGTGATCGCTTCTCCGAATTCGATCAAGTCCGCATATCATCAGGGCATGCGCGAGGCGTCTGCAGGCAAGCTTTTTATTTTCTTGTCGTCAGTATGACAGAGCACGCGGACGCGTCCCCTGTATGCGGTTCCTTATAGATTGGAGAAGTGAGCACTATGGTACTATTTGGTTTGGACCCACCCACTATATGGAATCTGGCAGTTTTTAATCCGTGACATACCGTCTTTTACCGATGTTTTGTTTTGACGGACAATGATTGTTGGGAAAAAAGATTCCGAGCTTCTCCGCTCTAAAGTTTTAATCATATGTCACCTGAAGATGTGACTTTAGCGCCACGAAACCGGTAGTGGTACAGTAATAAAGGACCAAATACAGCTGAAGCTGTTGTTAATACCCGAGATGAATACTCATAGCTGTGGTTGCACCACCTAAAAGGTAGTCTGCAGTTATATGAATAGATCAGATAGCTAATGACGTGGTAGTGAATCGAATACGGGAGAAAAGAAATGTATCTCATATCTTGAATAAAAGTACGGATCAGTTGATGGAACACATCCACGGACATCAAGCAATCCTCAGATCGTGATTCGAGATAAGTATGTGTGTTTGGGGGCGGGGAGGAGGGCGCGGAGAGTAAAATTTGTATAGGGAGATAAAGTATGGATTACAATAAATAGGTTTAAGTGAATGTGACTGTTGCAATAATTAAGCAGGGAAAAGGAGGCTTGCACAGGATGGTCCAGCCTGAAGAACTGTTACAAACCAGTCTTTGAATCAGAGACTCAAAAACGACACAGTTTGATGGGGTGTAAAACTTAACTTTATGAATAATCCCCATCGTATATTCAGGCAATGGCATCATATAATTATGTACTAAGAAGCGAGATATCCGTTATAAGTACTGCACCCACTCACCTCGCTGCTCCTTGACGTACTTCTGCACAATGTCGAGCTCCTCCTGGATGGCTTCCTCAGACACGGCACCTCGCAGCCGCCTCAAAGCACACTCAGCTTCCTCGTTCCTCGAACGCAGCGCCAGGAAGTATGGTGACTCGGGCATCCAGAGGAAGCCCAGCATGAAGATGACAGGTACTGCAGCCGACACGATGGCCACGGCCGAGTAGGACATGTAGGGGCCCATGCAGTACGAGGCGAGCCCACCCGCGCTCAGTGCGAACTGGAAGACGGTGCCCAGCATACCTCGTATCTTGGTTTCGGCAATCTCCGCTACGTACATCGCTACCAGGGACAAACAGGAACCTGTACCCAGACCAGCCACCAGGCGCGATGCTATCAGCATGCCTGCTGAGTCGGCAAACAGCACCTGTCGGCCAACCGCACATTTCTGTCACTTCTGGCTACCTTTAGCCAAATTGGAAAAACGATTGCTGCCAGGCTGCATGTGGGCCAAGTGACAGCTCTCTGGTGATGTCTTTCTATTAAAAATTTACAATTTCATTTCCAGAACTTTTTATACAGGATGTCCCAGGAGGACTTGGCAGTATTCAGGGATACTACAGGAAAGATCTCTTGAAGCAAAATACTGTGCATGGACATATGCCCTAATCCGAATGGCTTCTGAGATAGATGACACGTAGTGTACATTTGCTTTTGGGCTAGCAGCGTCCGCGTATGTATTTTACGCACCAAACCTCTTTTACGTTTTATTCTAGCCAAACCTACCTTATCGCCTTCAGACTCTTTGCTCAGGATGTCTTTCTGCCAGTAAACTAGCCCATTCAACAAGCAGTTGTCCATGAAGTGTTAGGAATGATGTAGTGTGAGGGTCTGAGGGTGTATCGAATAAAAGCATCAGTTAACTGTATTGGTACACGCGCTGGCTAAAAAGACCCACATCTAATCCAAAGAAGAATATGTAGGTTTGATGTATATTTATGGGTTCTGTTACGGCACTGCTCCTCCTACTGTAGGAAAACATCATTTGTGATTTCCGATACATCGAAGTTCTGGTTGTACGAGCGGCGTTTGAAAAGTCTGTGCAAAAATAAAAACTACTTACGTGTTGGGGCTAAAACTTTTTTATTTTTCGACATAGTCTCCTTCTAGACTTATACACTTCGTCCAACGCTGTTCTAATTTGTTGATCCCTTCCGAATAATAGGAATTGTCCAAGTCTGCAAAATAGCTATTAGTTGCTGCAATCACTTCCTCGTTTGAATAAAATCTTTCTCCCACCAGCCATTTCTTCAAATTGAGGAACAAATAGTAGTCTGAGGGAGCCAAGTCTGGAGAATAGGGGGGATGTGACACGAGTTGGAATCCTACTTCCATTAATTTTGCGACCACAACTGCTGAGGTGTGTACTGGTGCATTGTCGTGATGGAAAATGACTTTTTTACATTCCAATTGCCGGCATTTTTCTTGCAGCTCGGTTTTCAATCAAACGGTCCAATAACGATGAATAATATTCACCTGTAACAGTTTCATCCTTTTCCGGATAGTCGATGAGGGTTATCCCTTGCGAATCCCAAAAGACAATTGCCATAAACTTTCCAGCTGAAGGAAGGGTCTTAGCCTTTTTTGGTGCAGATTCTCCCTTGCTAAGCCATTGTTTACATTAATGTTTGGTCTCAGGAGTAGAGTAATGTATCCATGTTTCATCCACAGTGAAGAAACGACGCTTAAAGTCCTGCGGCTTCTTCCTGAACAGCTGCAAACCATCCTTGTAACACTTCACACGATTCCGTTTTTCGTCAAGCTTGAGCAATCCGGAACCCATCTAGCGGATAGCTTTCTCATGTCCAAATGTTTATGCAAAATATTATGTACCCGTTCATTTGAGATGTCCACAGCACTAGCAATCTCACGCACCTTACCTCTTCTGTCATCGATCACCATATCATGGATTTTGTCAATGATTTCTGGAGTCGTAACCTCCACAGGGCTTCCAGACCGTTCAACATTACTTGTGCCCATATGGCCACTCCAAAAATTATGAAACCACTTATAAACTGTTCTAATCGAAGGCGCAGAGTCACCGTAATGTTTATCAAGCTTCTCTTTAGTCTCCTGAGGCGTTGTGCCTTCCATAAAGTAATGTTTAATCACCACACGAAATACTTTTTCGTCCATTTTTGACAATGACTCGACTTCCTTGATTCACACGATGGCCAAACAGAAAGAAATAGACAAATATGGTTGAAACGTGGTGTGCATTCTTTCCAAAGATGTTACTAACTAAACATGACCTCGATACGCACCGGTGGTGCCATCTCTCGGACTTTGCACGTAATTTTCAAACGCCCCTCGTAGAGCGTTTTCAGCACATTGCGTGAAACAGGTATTCTGCCACGTTTCCATTATCCTTCTGAACGTTTTGTTGAACAGCCTGCACAGGAACTGCAACATGTTGTTGAAATGGTGCAGCGTACTGACAAGCATGATAATTCTTACAGGTGAATGTGTTAAAATCGCATTTTACAATTTATACTTTGTGTAATGCATGTTGTGGTGTTTACTAATTGCTGTACATGTGCGCATGAGTAAACCTGACAACGTACTGAATAGTACAGAAAAGGCCGGCCCAAGTGGCCGTGCGGTTAAAGGCGCTGCAGTCTGGAACCGCAAGACCGCTACGGTCGCAGGTTCGAATCCTGCCTCGGGCATGGATGTTTGTGATGTCCTTAGGTTAGTTAGGTTTAACTAGTTCTAAGTTCTAGGGGACTAATGACCTCAGCAGTTAAGTCCCATAGTGCTCAGAGCCATTTGAACCATTTTGAGTACAGAAAATAAATAACAGTCTTTAGTAGGTGTGTTCTGTCTCAGAAGCCATTCGGAATGGGGCAGTTGTCCATATGAAATTTTTTGCCCCAAATGATCGTTCCTGTCATATCTCTGAATATTGACCACCGTCTGTTCAGCAGCTTGTGTCCCACATGCTTTCCATTTCATAAATGAATATAGTTGTCAGGTGCATTTTTTCTGTTCTTTGGATTAGTAACTGAATTTAATGGTTATTCAGTGGCTCCATAACAGTCGCCAAAGTTTCAGGTAACGGAGACTAGACTGTAATCTAACTAATGAGACTACAAAAGATACCACACTTGTCTCTTCCTGCAACATATTGACCTTAGTGCTACTCACTTGTTGGCACCCCCGTCCTTGATGATCCCTAATATTGTGCTGTGGATTTCTCTTGCCATTTTTCTTCCACCTGGAACTTCGTATATTATTCAACAGTTCAGATCGCATATTCCACACTGAATTCGGGTTATAATAGTAGAGATACAAAAAGGCTGTAGTAATGCTCGGAGAACGTCGTCATTTTATTTCAACTGTGTAAAACACCTTCTTCCCTCTCTCAGTGACCATTTCGAAAGAAATTCGATATTTTTTACGACTTTTCTTCTGTGCCACAATAAAGATTTTAAACCATGAAACAAACGATATTTTCAAATTGTTTTAGGTTAAAGAAGTATTTGATAGCTTGAACAGGAAGATAAATATAGAGGATTGAATTCAATATTTTATTTTCCCATTCACAACCTGCAAGCAAATAAAGAATTCTGTTGTACTTCAATATTGGATTTATGTTAGTACTGTTTATTTTTACGGTATTGGAAAAGACACATCTTTGTCATCTTGCCACACTAATTGGATTCCTTTTTAAAACAAGTTGTCCATTCTTCTGCTATGTGAGACAGCTTTTGAAAGTGCATGTTTCTTTAACATCATTTCGTTTTTCACACAAGCCCATCAAATGAATGGCAAATAATTTTTGGGCCTCAGAATAAAGGAACTGAGGTAAACGTTACGCAGCATTGAATGACACACCATATAGGCTTAGCATACAAAATTACCTTCTGAATGGAGTTCATGAAGCAGGCACCGAAAATCAGGCAGCAATTTAATTGTATGAGCTAGGGCTAAATGAAAGTCAGGTGGTCTTGCGTGGTATCACTGTGCACTTTTATAGAATTACTATGTAAATTCTTGTGGCACATTGACACTGCAATATGAGGACAGGTCTCTGGCCAAAAGTGCTGTCTCTGGTAATCTCTGTACTTTAAAATGACTCATCGACCACATCTCATGAACTGACTTATATCTTCAGTGTGCAGTTTGATCTTGAAGGGAGTCTACTTAACTCTTCTCTTTCCATCACCTCTCAAGTTTTTCCATCGTGTGCAAATTGCCACTTGATAAATTTCGCTCTTCTGAACTTGTGGCAAATAGGTAATTGGTGCACCAAATTCTTTGCTGCAATAGTGCTACAGGGTGATGAGGTTACCTCTGTGTTCGCTTCAGCTGTAAACTCTAACAGGAACTAGCTTCGCCCACCATGCACAGCCGTTGAGTGCTATAGACTGGCAAATGTCGCGCAGAAGTCTGATTCACTATGTTCCTTTTGTTCCTTCTAATCATTCATATTGCCAGTTTTCATGAAAATTATAAATCGAACACCTTGGCATTACAGTGGAATGATCAGAGCAACATTATGAAAGGGAGAAAAATATTAATGTCAATAATACTTTCAGGATTTAAACATTCAGTTATTAAACCATAAAATTAATATCAAAGCAACACAGGACCGTCACGCCATTTCAGTACAGCTTATACATATTTTTTTCTTATTGTTGGCACTTAAATGCTTCTGTTTGATTAAGTACATATTGTGGACTCCAGGTTACACTACCTCAGGTGCTAATTTTCTTTGTCAAATTAAAGTGTACGTACTGTTCTTGCTATTTTAATATTTCGATGCAGATGACTTCCCTCATGAAATTTTCATGTGATACGACTTTAAAATCTGAGTCGGTTTTCAAAAAGCATCAGATGGAGCGTCAGAGATAAAAGGAAGATATCTCGTTCTGAGTTCTAGCACATCAACAATATTGATCAGGCAACAAAATACATATGAGGCTTTCTTCGATCTACGGAAAACGAATTATACATGCATTATTACATTTGAAAGTCTTTAGCTTACAGTACTGCTACATATATTACTCAAAATTTAACTTCCAAAAAAATATCGGCAGAAGTTTCTTCGCTTCATAACATGGAATGATGCAAAATGAACTGAAAAAAGAATGATTCAGAATTAACTGAACAGTAATTAATTGTTATTAAGTAGATCCCTCTACAACACAATTTTATGTGCAATTAAACTCTACAAAGAATATTCTTGTTAAAACATGTACCCCTGCCATTGTGCACATCAGCCAAAGAAAGGCATTAAATTAAGTACAGACCATAAGCCAGGAAGCTAACACAGGAAGCCCAGATGTGATGAGCAGCATCTTGCGACCGACGATGTCGACGATTATTGGCACACCTATGATGGGTATCACGGACGAGATAGTCGTGCAGAAGACGATCCAGGAGGCCTCGTCTGCTGTCAGTGGCAGCCATGAACCCGGCTCCTGGAGGCGTGGCAGGATGGGTGACAACCAGCCGGAGACCATGCCGCTCATCACACATGTCAGTGACGCTGTTGAAACACCACACTTTCACATCTCTAAGGAAGATTAGGAGTTCAATGTCCCATTCAAAATGGTATTATTAGAGATGGAGCACAAGCTCGATTTGAGGAATTGAGGAAAGGTGGGGATGGAAAACAGGCACACCCTTTCAGGGAACCATTCGGAGGCATTAATTTTCAGCATGCCAACATAGTTTCCCTATTTTCTTAAATATTAAACAATTCTAGTATATTAATGAGAGCTACAGGTGATTTGTAAACACCTCAGAGGCAATATCAGTCACATTAACTAAATTAAATTAGTATGAAATCAATCTTCATTAAAAGTATTTCACCATCAGAAATATTTAACCAGAAATATGGTGCATCTGCAACAGAGCTGTGATGATAGTATGAAGGCTTTCACGACCGGATGACATATCTTCTGGTAAACCTTTCGGGATGTAAGGTCATGGTCCATGAAACTCTTCAGCTCCTAACGTTTCGTCCAGAGCTGCGCTGGACATCTTCAGAGGGGTGTTTCTCCTCCGGTGAGTCTTGCCTTTATTTAGTTATTAACTTTCATCTCTCGTGTGTGAACAAAATATTTTCACATCTGCATTACCATTATATCACAGAGGAAATGGAGGGAAAACAAAGAATACTATAGATATAATATTTATTGTAAAAAAATTTCACACAATAAATCACAGTGAACTTTGATATATTGTCACACATATTGGAAACAGAAATTTATGTTACAATATCATTCACTACAAACAATAGCTTGTTACAATTTGAGTATATTTTTGAAACAACTTCATTAAACACCCAACTTTTCACTAGTGTGTGTAGCTTAATAAAATCGAAATAGCACTAAATTGCATTTTGCAGACAAACTGTATACAGTATAAATAATAAATCCTTAATGCAACAGTCAACCAGTTCGTTACACTGGAACAGAAACAGTTAAGTGTAATAAATACGTTCATACCTACGGTACATTTAAAAAACAACAAAGTTTTCAGAGTCTTGAAGTACTGCCTCTTAAGCGAGAGTATTATTTTCACATTCTGTTCTGAAAAAAAAAACAATGACTTTGTATGCGAGAAATAAACACTTTTTCAGGTTTAATAACGAGCTACAACAATCTTCTTTTAGAAATCTAATATTAACACCTCTTTATTGTTCCATTCCATAGTTCTTTGCCTATAGAAACTGACGTTTTTATATTTAGTTTATTCCGCTAGGCATAGATAAAGATCCTGTACCAGTATTTTTGATATCAGCTGTTGCACCTCTGTTGGGAAAGTCAAGTTCAGCAGGACTCACGTTCAAGAATGTTAATGGCACATATATCTTGTAGTCTTCCAGATGAACCATCACTGTCACATCAGATTTGATGAGTAAGTGTCTAGCGGTCAGCATTTGAAATGCGACCCCAATTCCAGTGCTGATTGTTTTTTTATTTCATACTGCGCTTCCTACATGTTCCAAATTCTGTATTCCTGTCTTCTTGTATCAAAACGAGTAACTGATGCACAAAATATGTAGAATCTATTAGTAGTAGTAGTAGTAGTAGTAGTAGTAGTAGTATGTAGTGCATGTTGTACTTCCGTGTTCTGAAAGAGTGCTTATAGCGACTATGACGATGATGATGATGATGACGTCTTCGATGGTGCAGCAGCAACGACAAAGCTTTTGTAGTTATTCTTCTTGCTTTTATAACACGCCACAATACTGAGCCAGTAGGCAAAAATGTGATTGCTAAGCATTAAGCAGCAAGTTCTTTCTTGTTGACGTAACCATCGTATTTCGGGTTTTCCACATTCACAAATAACATGATCTTTAAGAAATACAAGCTCCCTAATATACACATAATCAAGGAAACTCAACCTCTCTAATAGCGAACAGATTAGCGCACTCAAGGGACTGTGTATATGAGCAACAATTCAGCAATAAAAATTATTTTCGTTCTTTAAATCATGCATAATAATCTGGGTGCATCTCACAACAGTCGTCAGAGCTTGCAGATGTCTGCTGCGATAAGATGCTGCTCAGCTGAAGGCTGTCTCAAGATACTCTTATAATATTTCTGGCTTTACAGCCATCATATTCGGCTACAAGAAGCTCTCTTTAGAGCAGTGGAGAAGGCAGCAGTGGGAAGATGAAGTAATATGATATGAGATACTAATGAGAGATGGTATGTTCGGTATGGGTGTTTTGAGAAAGACCGTTTAAACTGTCGTCCTTCTCCGTGATTAGCTGCTGCGTTCGGAAGCTGCGCGCCAAAGTGATAATCTTCTGTTATTAATATTTACAGCGTATTTACTTGCATTTCAAATGAAAGCATCACTCAGCAGCGTGCTATCATTCCATTATTCCACAAGTATTATTCACCAGCAGGATAACAAACAACTGCTAAACAAAAAGGCAGACGAAGCACTTCGGTGATCTTCGAATTGCGGCTAACTTGGATGAGGGGTGAAATGGTTCGGCTTTCAGATTATAGCTGGTTTGGCAGCCTCGAAGAACAGACATGTTGTCTGCCGCGGTTGCCGTCAGTTAAGCCATTATTAGCATTTTCTGGTTATTTGGACATGTAATTGAGAACACTGTGATACTAATTACCGAAGAAGGCAGTTCATTATTTTGTTGAAGACAGGAAATTTTTTGTGTCTCTAAAGTGGAATGAAATTGTGCCGTTTCTCCTGTACTGCTAATAAAAAGCGAGTGGCATCCAGTATGTTGTTGTTGTTGTGGTCTTCAGTCCAGACACTGGTTGATGCAGCTCTCCATGCTACTCTATCCTGTGCAAGCTCCTTCATCTCCAAGTAACTACCACAACCTACAGCCTTCTGAATCTGCTTAGTGTATTCATTTCTTGGTCTCCCTCTACGATTTTTACCCTCCACGCTGCCCTCCAATACTAAATTGGTGATTCCTTGATGCTCAGAACATGCCCTAACAACCGATCCCTTCTTCTAGTCAAGTTGTGCCACAAATTCCTCTTCTCGCTAATTCTGTTCTGTACTCCTCATTAGTTACGTGATCTACCCGTCTAATCTTCAGCATTCTTCTTATCTAAGCTATTTATCGGCTATCTTTCACTTCCATACATGGCTACACTCCATACAAATACTTTTAAAAAAGACTTCGTGACACTTAAATCTATACTCGATGATAACAAATTTCTCTTCTTCAGAAACGCTTTCCTTGCCATTGCCAGTCTACATTTTATATCCTCTCTACTTCGACCATCACCAGTCTTTTTACTTCCCAAATAGGAAAACTCATTTGCTCCTTTAAGTGTCTCATTTCCTAATCTAATTCCCTCAGCACCACCTGATTTAATTTGACTACATTCCATTACCTTCGTTTTGCTTTTGTTGATGTTCATCTTATATCCTCCTTTCAAGACGTTGTCCATTCCGTTCAACTGTTCTTCCAGGTCCTTTGCTGTCTCCAACAGAATTACAATGTCATTGGCAAACCTCAAAGTTTTTGTTTCTTCTCCATACATTTTAATTCCTACTCCAAATTTTTCTTTTGTTTCCTTTACTGCTTCTCAATATACAGACTGAATAACATCTGGGATAGGCTACAACCCTATCTCACTCCCTCCTTATAACTGCCATCTTCTTTACAAATTGTAAATAGCCTTTCTCTCCCTGGCTCAAATGGCTCTGAGCACTATGGGGCTTAACATCTGAGGTCATTAGTCCCCTAGAACTTAGAACTAGTTTAACCTAACTAAGCTATGGACATCACACACATCCATGCCTGAGACAGGATTCGAACCTGCGACCTTAGCAGCAGCAGAGTTCCGGACTGAAGCGCCTACAACCACTTGGCCACACCGGCCAGGTTTCTCTTCATGTATTTTACCCCTGTCACCTTCAGAATTTGAAAGAAGGTGGCATCTAGTATAAACAAACTAATTGGAAATTAAATTATTTTTAAAATATTCGTTCGTAGTAAGAGTTTAATACAGCCTCAAGCTACCGGATTCACGACCTACGCGCTGTTTTCTATGTGGGGGGGCCACTATAGAAGACTGCAGGTTGGTGAACATTTATTAGAACTTATTCATTCCATTCATGGCGTTGGAAGCAGGGAGGCACCTCACGTGCTCTGCAATCTTAGTACAAATGAGATCAGTGACACGTCATCTGTGATAACACAGAGGCAGTATGAAGGAGAGAAATTTTCGAGGGAAGGGGTTTATCATACGCACGTATATATCACCCTCTCTCTCTCTCTTTGTCTCTCTCTCTTTGTCTCTTTGCCTCTCTCTCACTCTTTTTCATCTTGCCATACATAGCATCCCTTGCAGGGATGATCGTTGAAGTCCATATGCTTTGGAATTAAGAGGTTAGATTTTATTGGCGAGAACTGTGAACTGTAACCGATCAGGAAACTGTGTAAGGACTGTGATACATGTGAAATGTGAATGACCAGAGAACTGCATGAGAACTGTGATAAGTAGCTTTGAAGTGTGTTTCAACTGTTTTTTAACTGTAGTTGAACTATAATATCTGATGCTGAAAAATCAAATTTTCGGTTACAATGAAAGTACAGGGCTGAGTGAAATGAAAACCTTAAATATTTTTTAGAATATTATTTATTGTTCAGAAGTGGTACAAAGCTGTATCACATTTCAACATAATCTCCCCCACGCTAAATGCAAATTCTACAGCGCTTACAAAGTGCATAAATTCCTTTAGAAAAAAATTCTTTTGGTAGTCCGCTCAACCACTCATGCACCGCGTGGCGTACCTCTTCACCAGAACGGAACTTCTTTCCTCCCATTGTGTCTTTGAGTGGTCGAAACATATGGAAATCACTTGGGGCAAGGTCTGGTGAGTATGCTGGGTGAGGAAGACACTCAAAAAGCATGGCCTGTTATTGTTGCAACTGTTGTACGGGCAGTGTGGGGCTTTGCATTGTCATGTTGCAAAAGGACACCTGCTGACAGCAATCGACGTAGCTTTGATTTGATTGCAGGCCGCAGATGATTTTTAGGAGATCTGTGTATGATGCACCGGTAACAGTGGTCCCTCTAGGCATGTAATGTTCCAAAATAACGCCATTTTCGTCCCAAAAGAGAGTCAGCATAACCTTCCCTGCTAATGGTTCTTGTTCGAAAGTTCTCTGGTTTTGGTGATGAGGAATGGCGCCATTCCTTGTTCGCGCTCTTTGCTTCCGGTTGGTGGAAGTGAACCCATGTTTTGCCCCTAGTAATGATTCTTGCAACGAAGCTTTCACCTTCTCGTTCAAAGCGCCGAAGAAGTTCTTCACAAGGATCAACGCGTCGTTCTGACATTTCAGGAGTCAGCTGCCGTGGCACCCATCTTACAGACACTTCGGAAACTGGAGCACATCATGCACAATGTGGGGTGCTGACCCACGACTAATCTGTAAACATGCTACAATGTCATTCAGTGTCACTCGGCGGTTTTCCTTCACTATCGCTTCAACTGCTGCAGTGTTCTGTGGAGTCACAACTCGTTGTGCCTGACCTGAACGAGGAGCATCTTCCACTGAAGTCACACCATTTGCGAACTTCCTACTCCATTCGTAGACTGCTGTGACAAACATGCACCACCGTACTGAACCTTCATTCGTCGATGAATTTCACTACCCAAAAACCGAATAAGAGAACGCTGTTCTTCCCTGGTGCAAGTCGCAAGTGGGGCGACCATCTTTATACTGATACTGCGACGGTATGTGTACATTTGCACTATGCTGCCACCTACAGGCCATTCTGCACGCTGTTTGTAGCACGCTTACCAACTTACAGGATAACGGCGCGAAATTTCGATTTGTTGTTACAAATTTAAGGTTTTCATTTGACTCACCCTCGTAGTATCGGTAACTGAGAAATAGGAAATGCCGGATTGCTATGAGAATAAAAGTTAAGGTTGAGTGAGCGGTCCATGGCATTACGCTATTAGTCATCACTTCTAGATTCTTAATGTTACGAGACGGCGCAGCGTATGCAGCAGCGTGAGGCAGCCACAGACAATAGGTGCGGCGGCGGCAAGCAGCGGACGGCGCAGCTAGCGGTACAGGGAGCGCTGGAAGTGCCAGCTTCAGCACCCCACAATTAGCGGAGCTGCCACCAGCGGTGCAGCCCACAGCTTCGGAGGCTCAGAGGCAGTACGTCGAGGAAGAAAAGTAGGCCTAGTGTAAGTGTTGGATCTCATATAGCAGTCTAAGATTTGTAATTATAACATCAGCATTAGTAAAATGTCTGGGGAAGAGGAAGTAAGACACTCTCTCAGAAGTAGAGGAGTTCAGTCTCACCGTATTAATGACGACCAGGTACAAAATAAATGGTAGTGAAGTCAGGTATGGGTTTACTGATACGTCGCATGTACTAACAAATAACCCAAATGAAAATGTAAATTCAAACTTCAGTGATGAATCAGGAATACTAAATTCATTAACCAA
The DNA here is from genome assembly GCF_023898315.1 of Schistocerca nitens. Classification (NCBI taxonomy): domain Eukaryota; kingdom Metazoa; phylum Arthropoda; class Insecta; order Orthoptera; family Acrididae; genus Schistocerca; species Schistocerca nitens. The sequence goes on along the minus strand of NC_064618.1, from coordinate 296,467,780 downwards.
GAATCTCATTGAGAATTCTAAAGTAGCCATTAATGGTTTCACAAGAAATGTAGAGTTAATGATGAAGACAGTGAAAATGTAGATTTAGTGGCAAACACTTATAATGCAAACCAATGATAGTTAATGCCCAGTCAATATGAAATGACTGATTGGAATGACAATGCCAGAGAAAATGACTCCGATGTCGAGATTGCTAATGAGCCAATAGATGAGTTACGTACATTAAGTCATGGTACAGCATCAGCTGACACTTTACCAACTCAGGATGATGATCAGGATCTGAAGTCTATACTAAAATTAATTTTGCGAGCACAAAAAGTAGCACAAACAGAGCATAAAGAGGAATCAAGAAAATAGATAAGGAATTAAGTAATAAAGTAGATGAGGGCTTAAAAGAAATTACTCTAAGAATAGCTCAAATTAACGGTAAATTCGATGCTTTGGAAGAAAAGGCTACAAATCTTGAAGTTATAAATGAGGGATGTAGTAAGGAAATAAATTATGAAACAACTAAATGGAGTAAAAGACTAAAAGTTTGTAAGTCAGATAGAAATCAAAAGGTTAACCATGAAATCAAAACGTTAAAAAAGAATTTGCAGGATCAAACAATAATTAATAAAATTAGTAATATAGGGTATAAGGCAGGAGCAAAGCAAGGCTATCGAAGAATTCAGTGGAATAATTTACAAAGTATCACAAACGTCTATGAAATACTTAATCTTAACATTTCACATGTAGAATCATCTTGTAAAGGCAACACAATTGCGATTAAGGGTAAACAAAGATAAACAGAATAAAAAGTGCTTCCTGAGATGCTAAACAAAACAGTTAATTAAGTTAAACAAAAAGTAGAAATTTGGTATGAATGAGGAAGAAAGAAAGGTGTTGTTCACGTAAGTAACATAGGAAATGACGGTAATTATCATAAAATTGATCATCTCTCTAGTAACGAAACCATGCACCCAGTAGCCTTCACTGAACAGTTTGAGGGCATCACTCCTGAAAACATGACTGAACAACAGAAAACTGAATTCGTGGCAAGTAGGTTAGAAGGAGACGCAAAATTATTGGGAAAAAGGGTCAGAAATACATGTAAAACATACAAAGAATTTGTTAAAGCATTCTTGAATCAAGACTGGTCCTGCATCACAAAAAAACAGCGAAAGGTGAGATATTTATGGACAAAAGGTTTGCTGGAGAAAAATTAATTGTACCAAAAATGAATAGGAGTTAAGTACTAGAAGGCCTCATATCAAAGTACAACGGCTTCAAGATGTCAATAAACATGGACTTGACAGCCAGCTTCTGTCAGAGGTCGCCAGCATATAATGGTGAAATATATTCTGTATTCGTATATGGGAGACAAAATTATCACATTAGTTCTAAGAAGCATTATATAGGGGTAGATTACGTGGTTTAATTTGAGAAAGTTTTGAATGAAGTGCCTCATTCTGCAACGGAAATACCACAAGAACAATTGTTAGATGAAATGCCAATCAATTGCATGAAAAAATATTATGAATACCAACCTCAAGGGGCAATAATGTTCTTTGTATTCCTAGGTAACTGACAATTACCACATGGTCGAGTTAACTGACACCACACTTCATCTTCTTTTCCTGCTGTTAGTTCTTCCCCTTATTTCATCCAGAACTACACTCCTGGAAATGGAAAAAAGAACACATTGACACCGGTGTGTCAGACCCACCATACTTGCTCCGGAGACTGCGAGAGGGCTGTACAAGCAATGATCACACGCACGGCACAGCGGACACACCAGGAACCGCGGTGTTGGCCGTCGAATGGGGCTAGCTGCGCAGCATTTGTGCACCGCCGCCGTCAGTGTCAGCCAGTTTGCCGTGGCATACGGAGCTCCATCGCAGTCTTTAACACTGGTAGCATGCCGCGACAGCGTGGACGTGAACCGTATGTGCAGTTGACGGACTTTGAGCGAGAGCGTATAGTGGGCATGCGGGAGGCCGGGTGGACGTACCGCCGAATTGCTCAACACGTGGGGCGTGAGGTCTCCACAGTACATCGATGTTGTCGCCAGTGGTCGGCGGAAGGTGCACGTGCCCGTCGACCTGGGACCGGACCGCAGCGACGCACGGAGGCACGCCAAGACCGTAGGATCCTACGCAGTGCCGTAGGGGACCGCACCGCCACTTCCCAGCAAATTAGAGACACTGTTGCTCCTGGGGTATCGGCGAGGACCATTCGCAACCGTCTCCATGAAGCTGGGCTACGGTCCCGCACACCGTTAGGCCGTCTTCCGCTCACGCCCCAACATCGTGCAGCCCGCCTCCAGTGGTGTCGCGACAGGCGTGAATGGAGGGACGAATGGAGACGTGTCGTCTTCAGCGATGAGAGTCGCTTCTGCCTTGGTGCCAATGATGGTCGTATGCGTGTTTGGCACCGTGCAGGTGAGCGCCACAATCAGGACTGCATACGACCGAGGCACACAGGGCCAACACCCGGCATCATGGTGTGGGGAGCGATCTCCTACACTGGCCGTACACCACTGGTGATCGTCGAGGGGACACTGAATAGTGCACGGTACATCCAAACCGTCATCGAACCCATCGTTCTACCATTCCTAGACCGGCAAGGGAACTTGCTGTTCCAACAGGACAATGCACGTCCGCATGTATCCCGTGCCACCCAACGTGCTCTAGAAGGTGTAAGTCAACTACCCTGGCCAGCAAGATCTCCGGATCTGTCCCCCATTGAGCATGTTTGGGACTGGATGAAGCGTCGTCTCACGCGGTCTGCACGTCCAGCACGAACGCTGGTCCAACTGAGGCGCCAGGTGGAAATGGCATGGCAAGCCGTTCCACAGGACGACATCCAGCATCTCTACGATCGTCTCCATGGGAGAATAGCAGCCTGCATTGCTGCAAAAGGTGGATATACACTGTACTAGTGCCAACATTGTGCATGCTCTGTTGCCTGTGTCTATGTGCCTGTGGTTCTGTCAGTGTGATCATGTGATGTATCTGACCCCAGGAATGTGTCAATAAAGTTTCCCCTTCCTGGGACAATGAATTCAAGGTGTTCTTATTTCAATTTCCAGGAGTGTATATCTGTCTTCGCAAACATTCTTCACTATCAAGGTTAAGACGAGCAAATTTTCTTACACTAAATGTGACAACAAAGAAACAAGCTATGACACAAACAAAGTAACCCAGCGGAATAAACATCTGCATAGCATGGGTGAAAAACAGACAAACAAAGTAACCCAGCGGAATAAACATCTGCATAGCAAGAGTGAAAAACAGACAAGTATTGGAGTTAGGTGGACAGGCTCGAATATACGAAGTATAGGATTACAGGTACACCAGCAAGAGTACACAGCATATAGTTACAAATGTAATATTAATGCATATAAGGGAAAAACATAGAGCTTGTAGTGGAACAAGGTTTTTGAACATTTCAACAACGGTAAACAAACCATATATCTGAAAACATGTTAAGAGTAGGAAAATAAGACGAGGGCTACTATATATAACACAGATGAAATAGCGCATAAAAATAAGCTGAAGGCTGCAGTAGAAGTGGACGACGCTAAACCAGGTTAATGAATACGACAATGTACAATAGTAGAAATTCTGGTGTATAAAATAATGAGAATCACTAAATGTTGTCTTGAGATGATGTTCAGATTGTGTCAGAAGAAGACGTATCGTTACTCTTTAGTATGAATTGCAATGACGAAGTGGCTTCCGCTGTAATGAATTATGATACACTGATAAACGACTGATAAGTCAGCTAATTATTTAAGAAGAGAGAAAAAGGTAAATTGAGAGTTATATATTACGAAAAGTCGTCCAATTATTTACATAGAGACAGAAACGAGAAGTATGGTCTCCGGCGACAGGAAAGTCGGCCAAGCATTAATGAAGAGTGAGGGACGAAAGGCAAAATCTCTCTTTCCGTCCGAACAGGCCTTGATCCAAAGGTACCGACCGGCCGCCGTGTCATCCTCAACCCACAGGCGTCACTGGATATGGATATGCAGGGGTATGTGCTTTTAAATATGAAAGGAATTTGGAATAAAAGTCTAGCTATGAATAAGGTGATTAGCTCCGACATATTACAAAGTCACACAATGTTTGTATATGAGACTCAATGGAAAATACACATTCATTACATGAGTTCCACTACTCGTAGCAACAATGACACTCAAATGCAGAAAGAATGATTCATCATACTGTGGAATTAAGCAAAGATTTGATAAATCAGTGTTTGTGTATTATGCTCAAAGCAAGATTCTAAACAGTTCTCTCACTGTATCTGTGAATTGCAATTGTAAGCCTCCGAAGGTAAGATTTAAAGAGTATAGCTGTATGTAGCTACAGCTGTGACCAAAACAAGAACATCTATGAACCACTGTCGTAGTACGATGTAAACAGTGGCACTATTTGTAAACACCCAAAAACAAAACATTATGTATTATGCATTTACATTGTAATAGTGTACAAAAACCTGTTTACTTAAATTTGTTTAAAATTATTACGAAACTATTTTAAGGCATTTTGTATTGTTTCACGGAGTTGTAGTGGACCTGTATGCGGAGGTTGTAGATGGGAGAATGAACTGACTGTTGTTGAACTCAACAGCAGTTGGGGAAAGTGTGGAACTTCACAATGGAAGACCACATCGTGGGCATCAGAATAGTTAATATGTGTTGCTTTTGTGGGCTGCTTGTGTGTGATGTGGTAATAGTTGGGAGTGCAATGTTCTTCTGTCTCCATAAGTTTGTGAAATTTGTAGGTGTTGTCTTTGTTTTATTTGTAACCATGTGAAGTGGACGTCTTTATGGCGCATTCAGATATAAATAAGCGTAGAACGGCGTGGTGCCGACATAACACTGAGGTAGGTTTCATCGAGTTGAAAGGACGGCAATTTGCCGATAGTAGTGGTATAGCAGTTGGTCTGTCTGAAGAACAGCAATGCGCCGAAAGTGAATAACAACGTAAATTCTTCACGAGAAATATTTTGTTGAATTTAATGGACTGTAATGCTCCGATAGTAGCCAACACAGAAGTATAAAATTCTGTGGTTGAGAGTTATCTAGGAGACAGTGGACTCCTATAGAGTATTCTATCAAAAATGGTAGAGTGTAATTTGACAAAAGACAACCAACATCATAAAGATGCAAAATAATACTGCTTCGAAAATCTTTACTATTAAAAGAATAGTGTAATTAGTTAGAACTGATAGATAAAAATTAATAATTTTGGGATATAAGGTTATACACGAATTATTTAGGGTAATACTCAGTTTTTTCTAATCACAAAATAATTAAGTTTACAATTAATAAGTAAATTAATACTCTGTGAATGAAAAAATATAAAGTAGATTCCACTTTTGAAAAACAGTAAGATATTACAAGTGTAATGGAATGGAATGGTATGGCTCTTGAGAGATAATAGTTCAAAAATTTAAAAAACTTGAGTAAAAATTTGTTCATTTCCAAAATTGATTGTTGTCTGTGAAAACATCCCAATTTTTTGAAATATCAAGGAGAGGGGGATGTGTAATATTTCTGGCTTTACAGCCATCATATTCGCCTTCAAGAAGCTCTCCTTAGAGCAGTTGAGAAGACAGCAGTGGGAAGACGACGTAATGTAATGTGAGGTATCGATTACAGACGGTTTGTTCGGTACAGGTATCGTCAGAAAGACCGCCTAAATTATGTTTCTTCTCTGTGATTGACTGCTGCGATCGGAATTTGTGCGCCAAAATGTTATTAGTATTAAAGCCGTATTTACTTGCATTTCAAATTAAATCACCCTTCAATAGCGTGTTATCTTTCCATTATTTCACAAGTATTAATCACCTGCAGAATAATAAACAAATGCTAAATGAAAAGGCAGACGAAGCACTTCGGTGACCTTTGGATTGCCCCTAACTTGGATGGTGGGCGAAGTGGTTGGGCTGTAAGATTATAGCTGTTTCTGCAGGCTCAGAGAACAGACATGTTATCTGCTCTGGGTGGTGTCAGTTAAGGCTTTATTAGAATTTTCTGGTTAATTGGACATGCAGCTGGGAACAGTGTGACAGTAATCACCAAAGTATGCAGTTCATTGTTTTGTTGAAGACTGAAAATTTTTTGTGACTCTAAAGTGGAATGAAATTGTGCAGTTTCTCGTGTTCTGCAAATAAAAAGCGAGTGGCATCCCGTATAAACAAACTAATTGGAAATTAATTTTTTTCTAAAATATCTGTTCCTTGCTAAGCGTTTATTACAGCCTCAAGATAACGGATTTACCATTAGATTAAATTAGATTAGATTAGGTGATTACTTGTTCCATACATCATGAATGCAGCACTAAGTAGTGATGTGGAATGTGTCAGGATCATAAAAGGTGCCTATACAAGATACTACATTACACAAAATATTACATGACACTTAATATTTTTTTGTTTGGGGGGTTGGGAAATTACCCACTCATTATATCCAGAAATTCATCTAATGAGTAGAAGGAGTTGCCATTAAGAAATTCTTTTAATTTCCTTTTAAATGCTATATGGCTATCTGTCAGACTTTTGATGGTATTAGGTAAGTGACCAAAGACTTTAGTAGCAGCATAATTTACCCCCTTCTGAGCCAAAGTTAGATTTAACCTTGAGTAGTGAAGATCATCCTTTCTCCTAATGTTGTAGCCATGTACACTGCTATTACTTTTGAATTCGTTCGGATTGTTAATAACTAATTTCGTAAGTGAATATATATATATTGTGAGGCTACAGTGAAGATCTCTAGCTCTTTAAATAGGTGTCTGCAGGATGATCTTGGATGAGCTCCAGCAATTATTGTGATTACTTTTGTGCAATGGACACTCTTTTACTCAATGATGAGTTACCCCAGAATATGATGCCATACAAAAGCAGAGAATGAAAATAGGCGTGGTAAGCTAAGTTGCTGAGATGTATATCGCCAAAATTTGCAATGACCCTAATAGCATAAGTAATTGAACTCAAACGTTTCAGCAGATCCTAAGTGTGTTTTTTCCAGTTCAACCCCTCATCAATGCATACACCTAGAAATTTTGAATATTCTACCTTAGCTACAGTTTTCTGATCGAAGTCTATATTTATTAATGGTGTCATTCCATTTACTGTGTGGAACTGTATGTCCTGTGTTTTGTCAAAGTTTATTGAGGGCCCATTTGCAGAGAACGACTTAATGATTTTCTGAAAAACATCATTTACAATTTCACCAGTTAATTCTTGTCTGTTGGGTGTGATAGCTATACTTGTATCATCGGCAAAAACTACCAGCTTTGCATCTTCGTGAATATAGATGGCAAGTCATTAATATATATTACGAACAGCAGAGGACCCAAGACCAAACCTTGCGGCACCCCATTCTTGATTGTTCCCCAGTTTGAGAAATCACCAGTTTTTTGCATATTATGTGAACTACTTATTTCAACTTTCTGCACTCTTCCAGTTATTTATAATATAAACCATTTGAGCGCTGTCCCATTCATACCACAGCACTTGAGCTTATCTAGAAGTATTCCATGACCTACACAATCAAAAGCTTTTGAGAGATCATAAAATATCCCAACGGATGACTTCCAGTTACTCAGAGCATTTAATATTTCATTAGTGAAAGTATGTATAGCATTTTCTGTTGAAAAACCTTTCTGAAAACCAAACAGACATATTGTTAAAACTTTATTTTTACAAAGGTGTGACGCTACTCTACAATACATATCTTTTTCAAGAATTTTGGATAAGGCAGTCAGAAAAAAATGTCTCTGAGCACAATGGGACTTTACTTCTGAGGACATCAGTCCCCTACAACTTAGAACTACTTAAACCTAACTAACCTAAGGACATCACACACATCCATACCCGAGGCAGGATTCGAACCTCCGACCAGAGCGATCGCGCGGTTCCAGACTGTAGCGCCTAGAACCGCTCGGCCACACTGGCCGGCAAGGCAGTCAGAAGAGAGACTGGGCAGTAGTTGTTGACATCAGACATATCCATTTTTTTATGCAGTGGTTTAACAATGGCATACTTCAGTCTGTCTGGGAAAATACCCTGCTTCAGAGAGATATTACATATGTGGCTAAGAATCCCACTTATCTCTTGGGAACAAGATTTTATTATCCTGCTGGAAACGCCATCAATTCCATGTGAGCTTTTATTCTTGAGAGAGTTTATTATCTTTCTCTTCCAAAAGGAGGGGTGGGTGAAATTTCAATTGTATCAAATGGTGTGGGTAAGGCCTCTTCCATTAACTGCCCTGCTTCTTCTAATGGACATTTAGATCTATTTTCTCTACAACATTTAAAAATGATTATTCAAAGGGTTTTCGACTTCTCGCTTATTGTTTGTTAAGTTTCCATTTGTTTTGATGGTAATGCCATCAACCTGTACTCTTTGTTGCCCTGTCACCCTTGTAATAATATTCCAAATTGTTTTGATTTTGTTATCAGAGGTATTAATCTCAGACATGATGCACATGCTTCTGGACTTTTTAATAACCTTTCTTAATGTAGCACAGTAGTTTTATAATATTTGGCTTTTTCTGGGACGTTAATCTTTCTTGTTGTTAGGTAGTTCCCTTATGTGGTTACAAGATATTTTTATTCCTTTAGTAAGCCAAGGTTTTTTGCATGGTTTCTTATAATTAGATTTAACTAATTTCTTGGGGAAACAGTTTTCAAATTCTCTTACAAGTGTATCATGAAATAAGTTATATTTTAAATTAGCATCGAGTACCTTGTACACCTCATCCCAGTCTAACTGCTGAAGATTTTCTCTGAAATTTCTAATTGTTGAGTCATTAATTGAATGCACAATTTTGGAGGGTAGTTTTGAATTACTGAATGGAGCTATGTCATATACTGTAACTAGCTGAGCACCATGATCAGAAAGGCCAATCTCAGCAGGGCAAGAATGTATGTTTTTAAACTAATCTTGGACTATAAAAGGGTTGTCTGTCAATGTGCTGCTGTCCTTTACAATCCGAGTAGGAAAATTAATGACAGATGTCAAATTGAAAGAACCGAGCAAGACTTCCAGGTCATTCTTCCTATTACATTCTCAGTGAATCAACATTGAAGTCCCCACAGATAATAATTTGCTTTCCCCTATGTGACAGATAGCACAACAAGGCATCCAAATTTTCCAAGAATAAATGAAAGTCTCCTGAAAGGGACCTATATACTGTTACAATTATAAAAGATCCCTCCTTCAGTTTAAGTTGACAGGCACATGCTTCTATATATTTCTCTAGACAAAACTTTTTTATATCTAAGCTTTTTACACCGTGATAACTTTTGACATACATGGCAACTCCTCCTCTCATCTTCTTCTCTCTACTCGTATGTGCAGCTAGTTTAAAACCTCTGATATTTACCTTTTCCATATCAGACACAATGTGATGCTCAGACAGCCATAGTATATTTATTACGTTATCAGATACAATGTCATCTAAACAAATCAGGAGCTCATCAACTTTATTCTTCAATCCTGGAATATTTTGGTTAAATATGGTAACATTATTATTTACTTTTCTGTTGTGAGAATTTTGTGAGTTTTGGACCTCTTTAGCACCTGCCTGCCTGAACTTCTCATTTGACACTAATATTAGTCTAAAAAAGATGTACATCCATGAGTACTAGTGTCCCCCCTTATGGATTTCGCTAACAACCCTGCCAGTTTACCCTTCCCTTTCCTATTGATGTGTGGGCCATGCCTATTGTAATCCCCCCTATAAATAGCATCGACAGGAACCAACCCAATGTCTGACAGAGTGGCCACCCTACGCAACTGATCCAACTCCATATTTACCCTTCTGACAGAGCGGTTCAACTGGGGCTGATCATGCCACACGAAAGCAGGCACTAGCCCAACATTGGTATGGGTCGTTGCAGAGGCTATTTTCATCAGGTCGGACTCAATACTGTAGCCCTGATCCCTATCAATACTGTTTCCCACTCTACCCACTATCATCACATGATCCTGCTTTGTGAAACCCTTGCGCAAGGAACCTATATCCTCTACCACCTGGCTAAGACATGCACTTGGCTTGAAAAGTTTGTGACTGGTACTTGTCACCTAATTTTTCCTGCAAAATTTGGCCCAAACCCCTCCATGGCTGCTACCTAGCAATAGAACTTTCCTCTTGCTTTCTACTTTTTTTGAAACAGTTGGTTTCCTAGTGATATTCTGTTGCATCTTAACTACATCTACTTCTGCTGGAGCCTCTTCCTTTCTTAACTGTGGTAGCAAGGCAAATCTTCTGGTTGTGCCAATTGAGAAACTGTCAGACACTGTCCTCTTTTGTGGCCCCTGTTCCCAGCTATCACTTCCCACAGCTGTTTACCCTCCTCCCGCCTTAACCTCTTCAGTTCCTCCCTCGCTCTGTCCAAATCAGCCTGGAGGGCTCTAATTTTCTCCTCCAGTTATAATTCTGTCTCTTGAGCAAACCCTGCAAAAGAATGGAAGAGTCTCGTTTGCTACTTGCTGTTTTCTGTGCAGGGGACAACAACTATGGAAGACTCTTGGTTGGTGAACATTTATTAGAACTTATTCATTCCACTCATGGCATTGAAAGAAGAAAGGCACCTCACGTGTTCTACAATCTTAGTATAAATGAGATCAGTGACACGTCAGGCAGCAGTCAGGCAGCAGTGACAGTCAGGCAGCAGTAGCCGAATGGACAGACGCAGCAACAGATAAGTAAACGCTTTTGTGTCATTTACGAGTTCCTAACCAGGAGCGAATTTTATTGTATCATCTGTGTGCTTTAATAGTTTTGTTTCTTGTGTTTCTGCGTCTAAATTTAACATCTAATAGTGTAAGTAGGCTGTCTAGTTTTTTTATTGGTAACGCCACGTAGCGCTCTTTATGAAAATCACTGGCTGTGCTGTGTGCAGTCTGTGGCTGGTTTGCATTGTTGTAATATTCGCCATTGTAGTGTTGGACAGCTGGATGTTAACAGCGCGTAGCGTCGCGCAATTGGAGGTGAGCCGCCAGCAGTGGTGGATGTGGGGAGAGAAATGGTGGAGTTTTGAAATTTGTAAGACTGGATGTCATGAACTGCTATGTATATTATGATTTTTCAACACTAGTGAGGTAAATATATTGTTTGTTCTCTATTAAAATCTTTCATTTGCTAACTATGCCGATCAGTAGTTAGTGCCTTCCGTAGTTTGAATCTTTTATTTAGCTGGCAGTAATGGCGCTCGCTGTATTGCAGTAGTTCGAGTAACGAAGATTTTTGTGAGGTAAGTGATTTGTGAAAGGTATAGGTTAATGTTAGTGTTGTGACTTAGCAAGACAGCCAAGTCACAACGAGAGGAAGCCGAAAGGCACGCGTTAAGCTCACGCAGATTGGCGTGAGGTCTGGAACAGCTAAAGGAATTAATAGTAGCAAATAAAGTACTGTAGTTGATGTAATACTTAACTTTAATCCACAATTGTAGAACATCTCTCTTGACGATACATGTTATAACCACAATATAAAATAATATCCAATGCTATGGCGCCTTGCTAGGTCGTAGCAATTGACTTAGCTGAAGACTATGCTAACTATCGTCTCGGCAAAAGAGAGCCTAGTTGTCAGTGATCCATCTCTGGCTAAGTCGGCTGTACAAATGGGGCGAGTGCTAGTAAGTCTCTCTAGACCTGCCGTGTGGCGGCGCTCTGTCTGCAATCACTGACAGTGGCGACATGCGGGTCCGACGTATACTAGCGGACCGCGGCCGATTTAAAAGCTACCACCTAGCAAGTGTGGTGTCTGGCGGTGACACCACAGTTAGTCAGGGCCATTCTTTTGTAGGGATTATTGAAAGTCAGATTGCGTTGCGCTAAAAATATTGTGTGTCAGTTTAAGCGCAGTCATGTATAATTGTTCAAAGGGTACGTTTCATATGTCGATCCTTAGCCGAGGATACCTCACTGGAATCTTCTAATATTTTTCTTGTAGTTTGTGTAATTAGTGTAGCCTTTGTTTATTGCTAGCGCGTAATCATAAAGAGAATTTCCTTTGTAATTGTAGTTTTTCATTGTTGTACAGTAAAACAGTTGTGACATGCATGTAGATTTGCACCAAGTATTTCGCAGCTGTGCTTGCAATTAAGTAGACATTATTTCCATTGCTATGTTATCTTATTTTGCTCTTCAAATTCTGCTTTTCTGTGTTGTCGTGTGAAATATTGTGACAATAATAGCGTGTGAAAAACGTAATACTAGGCTCCAAAGTAAACTGAGAAATGACAGCGAAGACGAAAGCAGTGTGTTAGCGTCACCATGTAATGAATTAACCAACGTTCAAAGTAGTAATTTGGTAATTGCGCATAGGGAAATGGAGCGGGCTGCAAATAATGGTGTAGGCAGTGAAACAATTTGTGAACAGGGAAGCATTATCGATCGATCGGTCGGCAACAGCTCGCCTCAGGATTCCGAAATGGCAGGACACAATCTCGCAAATACTGTAGATTCAAGTTTTGGGTCCTCACCGTTTTCTCAATTAAGTCAAGACACATTTTATGCTTTTCAAAATGCGAATATTGCCGGTTCAAATGCACTGCCGAATAGCAATGAGGAACATGTTTCAGACACCAGTGCATTGTTATTACAGTTAATGCAACAAATGGGACAAAGGCTACAAAAGTTAGACACAACGCTTGAACAAAATCAGAGACAAACACAGCAAAAGCTTCAAAAGTGAGACACCACACTTGAACAAACACGTGAAGATTTAACTACTGAGTTACATAACATTGAATCGAAATGTCAAAAAGTCTGTAATGACGTAAAAACACAAATTTGTGAGCATTTCCAACCTATTTTTTCGCGTCATGAAAATGCATTGCAGAATCACGAAGCAGCCATAAAAGAACTGCAAACTATTGTTCATGAAAATCACGACTCCTTGCAAGCTAAAATTGACTCAGTTGCATCTACCGATTCGGTTACGCAACTTGCAAAAACTCAGGAAAACTTAAAGGACACAGTAGATACGATTTCAACACAAATGGACACTCTGAAACTTGGTTCAGAAAAACACACAGAGAAAATAATTTCACTATCAGATAAAGTAGCAGAACTTCCAGGTCAGTTCACTAACTTATCTACAAAGGTAGATGATGATCTGAATGACACAAGACCTGTAGCCATCACTGACACGGAAGACTATGAACAAATTAAGAAAATTCAAACAAAATCATAATCAAATTAATACGCATCACAAAAGAGAAATCCGGGAAGTACAAGATCAGTTGGCACAAGTAATACAAAAATTACATATTTCAGAGGACACTCGCGCTCCAACACGGGAAGAGGGACTTAGAAATACGGAACAGCCACAAAATAGGACACTTCGGAAATTATGAAAGAAATTGGCAAGGTGCACCGAATTTTGAAATGGAACCGCCGAAACGACGTAACAATGACCGATATGTGAGTCGCCGACATGATGATTTTGACTATAAGCTGTTCATTACTACACGTAAATTTAAAACATTTAAGAATTCTGGCAACGACATTCATCCACAAGCGTGGCTCCATCAATTCTCTCATTGTTTTCCTCCCAACTGGTCGTTAGAACACAGATTAGAATTTATGTGTGGCTACTTAGAGAATGAACCAGCTGTAAGAATGCGATCGGTCAATCAGGATTGTCACAGTGAAGGAGAATTTTATCATGCCTTCCTCTCAGCGTATTCGTCTCAAGCTACACAAGACCAAGTAAAACATAGCATCATAATGATGAAACAATTTGAACAATCTGAATTTTCCAGTCTTGTGAAATATTTTGAAGACATGTTGCACAGGAATCAGTACCTGTCAAACCCATACAGCCCCTCAGAACTCATCCGCATTTGCTTAATCAAATTGCCTGAACATTTACGACATATTATTTTAGCAGGACGTTGCAAAGACGACATTGAAGCTTTTCAGGGACTGTTACAAGAACTGGAAATTGACACTGACAATCGCGGAACGCGAAAACAGGAGCACAACAATTACAGGTCACATCTGTCACAATTCCGCGTTGACAGAAATAATACACGACAAGGCTATTCTTACAACGTAAATCGTGACCAAAACAGACACCATCCGTATGACAATCGTTGGCAGAGTAGTAATAATTACAGGGAAAGATCACCTCTCTGCAGTAATGACTATCACAGAGACAATCAGAGAAACAGACAATATGGGAACCAAAATAATTATTATCAAGGGAGAAAGAATAACTTTAGATGCAACGGTCCAGCGCGCAGTAACGATTCAGGGATAAATTCTCCACCACGTGACCGACAAGAAAGAAACTATGGAATCTACCGACATGACGACAGACGATATGATCATAACGACAGACCTGAATTGCATCAGAACTGGCGGGGTTCAAACAGAGCAGGGCCCTCTCGACAAGGTGAATTTGTAGAAGTTAGGTCTCCAAATCCCAATAACGACGCGCGCCAGCAAAGACACAATAGGCTATGGCTCATACCGCTGGGAGCCACAAAACGTACTTATGAAACTGACGACGCAGCTGCCGTAGCTCGTAATTACGTAGAAATGGAAGATATTAGGGACATCTTACTCCAGGAACACGACGTAAAACATAACAACATTGCATATCCTGTGATTCACATTACAGTAAATAACGTAAAATTTACGGCAGTACTTGACTCTGGCAGTCCCATTTCAGTGATTAGTGAAACAGCCTTTAGCGAATGCAACAAATCGAACGATTGCCCCACACTTCCGTTACGTAAGATTAAATTACAAGGTGCAATCTTTGGAAAAAGTGTAGATGTACGCCAACAAACCAACTTAGAATTCTGTTGTCGAAGCCACGGCTTCTCTATGAACTTTCTTATTGTCCCATTATTGTCGACGGAAATTATATTCGAAGTAGACTTTTTGAATGAATACAAAGCAATCTTAAACTTTCACGATGCTGAAATAAGTTTAGAGAAAGAAGGTAAGTCAATAGCGTTGAAATTTGAAGACTGGCTCTCAAACCAAGACGAGGAAATTAATCGGCTTTACCTTCTGTTAGACAACAGTTCGGAATTTTCTACGAAACTAGACACTAACAATCACTGTGCAAGTACTGACAGGGATGATATCGACGGCATATTTGAAACTAATGAGTTAATTCAGAATAAAATTCCAACAATTGACAATTGTAGTGACAGTGATAGGCAGGACCTTCTTGAGATGTTACAAGCACAGTCCACAGTTTTTACTCACAAAACAGGAACAATCAAGGGATTTCAATACCAATTTCGTGTTCGTGAGCATACTAAATTTTGTGTTAGACCATACGTAATTCCGGCACATTATAGGGACCGTGTTAGAACATAAATACAATCTATGCTTGACGAGGGCATTATTGAGCCTGCAGTAAGCTCATACAACAATCCATTACATGTTGTTGAGAAGAAAAATGAATCGATCAGACTTGTCTTAGATTCGAGACAAATCAATACTACCATCATTCCTGAAACAGACAGCCCACAAACGTTGGAAGAACTTCTTCAAAATTTTAATGGTGTAAAAGTGTTGTCTTCTATTGATCTCAGATCCAGCTTTTATCAGATCGAACTTCATCCAGAATGTAGAAAATACACAGCTTTCCTTTGTTTCGGCGTTTGTTATCAGTTTCGGAAACTTCCTTTTGGTTTGAACATTTCTTCGGCAGCATTCATTCGCGGGCTAAATTCCATATTACCTGAGTTCTTAAAACGTCACATCACCTTATATGTGGACGATATTCTGATAGCAGAAGCCTCATGGGAACAACACAATCGCATCCTCAACAGCGTGTTACATATTTTTGCAGAATCTGGAATTACGTTAACTTGGAAAAGTCTGAATTTGGTAGGACAAAGGTGAAGTTTTTGGGACATATTATTTCTTCTGAAGGCATTCAGCCGGATCCTGAAAAGTTAGAAGCAATCAGAGCCATTCCAGTTCCATCCACAAAAAAACAAGTCCGTAGTTTTCTAGGTCTCGTAAATTTTTACCGTCGTTTTCTGAATATGCGAATTCTTGTTACACCAAAACTTTTTTCTCTCACTGGAAAAAATACTATTTGGAACTGGAACGAACAAGCACAGTTGGAATTCAATTCTTTGAAAGAAGCGTTACTTAACGCGCCAATACTAGCTCATCCAGATCTGTCACACGATTTCTGCCTTAGCACAGATTCTTCTAAAGACGGTCTTGGTGCCCATTTATTTCAAGAAGCCATAAAAAATGACACTACTGTTCAGAAAACCATTGCTTTTGCTAGCCGAGTGCTAACAAAATCTGAAAAAAATTATTCCGTTACTGAATTAGAAGCTTTAGCTATCGTTTGGGCATTTAACAAATTCCGTTTCTTTCTTTCTGGTAAGCACGTAAAAGTATACAGTGGTCATCGTGCATTACAATTTCTTATGTCTTCAAAATTAAATCATGACAGGTTAAAACGTTGGGCATTGTTTCTGCAAGAATTCCACTTCACAATAGTCTACATTCCCGGTAAGGAGAACATTGTTGCGGACGCACTGTCACGCGCACCGGCTGGGCTTGAGAAAAGTAACACAGAAGGCAATCTCGAGAAAAATTTCAGTATTCTTTACATTCAGAAAGTCGCCTTTGAAAACTTCATCACCCCATCTTTAAAGGACATTGCTCATGAACAAGATAAAGATCCGATTTGGAAAGACATCAAAAGTAAATGGCATGAAAAGACACACACACAGATTCGGCATTATTATCTGTTTAGAAACAACATACTGTTCAAACGCTGCACTGTTGATGACAAGCTATGGGTACTTTCCATTCCAGATGATTTTGTTAATAAGCTCATTTGGTACATTCATTTCAGCTCCGCACATTTTGGTCCACAAAAATGTTATCATATTCTTCGGACGACTTGTTATTTTAACAATATGGAAAAGAGAATTCGAAGAGTCTTGTCTATTTGTAAACTTTGTCAAAAGGCGAAACCATCTACTATCTCCCATCGTGCTCCGCTGTTTCCTATCATTCCTTCTAAATTAAAAGTATTTGCTGCTGTTGAGCCGGCCGAAGTGGCCGTGCGGTTAAAGGCGCTGCAGTCTGGAACCGCAAGACCGCTACGGTCGCAGGTTCGAATCCTGCCTCGGGCATGGATGTTTGTGATGTCCTTAGGTTAGTTAGGTTTAACTAGTTCTAAGTTCTAGGGGACTAATGACCTCAGCAGTTGAGTCCCATAGTGCTCAGAGCCATTTGAACCATTTGCTGCTGTTGATCTCTTGGGACCGCTTGTCAGAACATCTAATGGATTTTCGTACGTTCTAGTCGCTGTTGAACTTACTTCAAAATTTGTTTCTTTCACTCCGTTACGTAAAGCCACTGGACGGTCTGTATCCAACGCCTTTGTTAAAAATTTCTTACGTGAAGTTGGACACGTTAGTAAAGTCATTTCAGATAACGGACCGCAATTCAGATCTGCTGTTTGGTCACTCATGCTTCGGAATCATAAAATCAAACCTGTTTTTATTTCATTGTACTCACCACATTGTAACCCCTCCGAACGGATTATGAAAGAAATCAATAAGCTTTGCAGACTTTATTGTCACAGAAAGCATCAGCATTGGGACAGATATTTACACTTATTTCAAAACGTGCTGAACGAAATGCCTCATGACTCCACTGCTTTACCACCTACTCTTGTACTGAAGAATGAAGAACCACCGAACAGAATCAGAGAGCTTCTACCTTTCCCGAATACACGTAAACTTCGACACAAAGACATAATTGATTTGGCTATTATAAATATAAAATCTGCAGCAGTCAAAAGGAGAAAACTACACGGTAAAGCAAATGCAAAGAAATTATATATTGGTCAGAAAGTTCTCATTAAAGCTCATTCATTGTCACATAAGAAGAAACACTTGGGTCACAAATTCTTTCTGATTTACAATGGACCTTACAGAATCCGTCGTATACCACATGATAATTGCGTTGAAGCTGAAACTCTGCGTACTAGGAAGAGTAAAGATTTACACCACATTTCACATGTAAAACCGTTTATTGAAAGATAATCTGCTTTTTAACTTTGTCTTTGCCATATAACTTTTCACTTTACATTACTAGTGTGCTTTGTCAGACGTAGAATCTGTTAATATACAACGATGTTTGAAGTTAAATATCCAGTCAAGAACCAAGAGAACTTATTTAAACAGAAATTACGAATGCATTGTTATTGTGAACAGACGACACAGTGTTATTGTGTGTGTACATTCTTGCTTGTTAGTTTCACGATTACGTAACGACTATAAGGCTCACATACTTAGAACATTTACCAGTACTGCTAATGAGATTTTAATGCAACATTTTAGTTTACTTGAAAATACATTCTGGATTTAAAGTACTTTCTGTGAGATACCAGATGACACAGTGGTTAGTTTATGTGACAGCTACACGATTTTATCACGACGCTACTAATGAGTGACAATTTACAATGTTGCTTTTGCAGTGTTTCTGTTTTATATCTGTACAGTTTTTCTGTATTATTCTGGAAAGTAAAACATGTTTTGGTAGTAACTTTTGTGGTATAGCTACAATGAGACAGCCTTTTTCGTAGCACAACAATACGTTACATTATAGTACTTTCTTCATCATGGCAATAAGCATAATAACTACGATATCTATACGCAAAGCATCTCACTTTTGTTTATGATGAGGTGAGTACATTGACTTCAGCAGAACTTTGCTTACAGAGGACGATAACTACGACACTTCAACAGAATTATCTTACAGCAAGACGCACATTTAGCGCTACAGGACATGCATTTCAGTGATTAATTTTGTACTTAAAACATTTATTTTTAAAGATTTTTGAATTGCAAAGAAAGTTTTCCGTGATACATTTCATTCCACTGCTGTAATCTGTAACACCTGAGGGTATAACTACATTAATCCTCAGGGGGGTACACGTTTACTTTGTGTACCACGTGTTTGGCAAGCACAAGGAGCCCAAGCTAATATGGTATTTGCTATACAACTTTACACATCGGTACCATATATCTCTAACACACAAATTACGCAGCTATCTGATCATTTAACTGAGAGATCAACATTTTTTTTACTACATCAGTGACACATGTTTACGCAATTACACAGTTGGGTAACTTCACACTTATGAAATTGTATTTTGTCTGTACTTTGTGAACTGTTCATATTTTTTTGGAACCATTGTGATACTATGAGAGCTTTGAATGATGTATTTGGTAAGGGAGCATGATTTTTAAAGTACGTTTGAGGTAGATGACACTATTGAAATGAGCAGAGAATTTTTTTTAGGTTTTGACATTATTGCAGAAAGCTACGCTTTTTTTGAGATTTGGCTGAGGTTTTATGATGTTATGATGACGATGTGTATTACGCTGTTGCGGTATGTTTATGATCAATAAGCTGATGCTATATGAAGAATTTGATTATGCTATGTATTTATTATGATGAAATATTGAAGAAGTGTCGACGAATATGTATATGTGTAATAAGGTAAGGAATAATGAGTAGTGGTTAGGGACTCTGACTTGTGAAAAAGTATGTTGGAAACCAAGAATCGTACTTTAAGAGTTATGAAATGTGTCTAAATGCATGAATGTATCACAATGCCGACGAATATTTTTTGGACACTGTTATATTTATAGGAATTTGTTTCTACGGATTTGCAACGCAAATTCTCGAACTGTGAAGTTTTTATATGAGACTGTCACAGTAGTGTAAACTGGTGTCGTAAATATTTCGGTAAGAAAGCCAAGTGACCTTCACGTAATGCGTCTTGAGTGGCCAGCTGTGTCAGACGCCTGGAGAAAAAGCCATTAGTGTGTGCCTTTTCAGAGGCACAGGTAAAAAAAAAAAAAAGAGGGAGGCCATTATCCTCCCTATTGACATTCCTTTGTAGACAGCATCGTAAATACGACACCCTCAAACTTGAAAACATGATTACACTGTAGAGTTCTTAATTTATGATATTTACTGAAATGAAATGATGAGAAACATTTCATGTCTATTGTCTTGCTAGTTGAAAGATTGTTTACTGCATTATGAAATGCCATATGGCTAGTGAATGACGTTTCACGCCTTGCTTTGCATATTTTGTTTAATATCTAGTTTCTAGCTGCACTGCAGCATTGGTTATTATAAAATTTAATAGATGTACTAATATAACTATTTTCTGTCTACAGACCCAGGAAAGAAAAAATTTATGATGTACTTTCTTAGAAAAGAGAGCACAAATAGACATTTCCCTTCACAGGAACTGCATAAATAATTTTTTAAACGATTTGCTAACTTTTCTGCTACAGTAACTTATTGTGATGCATCACTCTAGTGTTAAGATGTGACATAGGTATTAGACATGGCCATTTTTAGTGTCATATTTTTTCTGCTTGAGCTATGTCATGTTTAGATATAAGTTATTGCATTTGCGGCTGCTGTTTGCCAGGCATAGTGCTACTAAATTTCACTTTGTATTACTCTGTTAAGCTAGTTTTACTACTGATTTATTTTTCTTGTTTGCTGTGCATTGCCTTATATTAGTTGTAATATTGCATTTGCTTTGCTAATTTATGCTGCTTGCTTTGCCATTTGTATTTTTTATCATTGCTGTTTGTGTTAATTTTTTTGTGCTGCTGCATTGCCTCATTCCTTAGTTTAGCATCTGAGCTCAGTAGATTTAAGTTAGCTTAAGATGGGGTAGGCTATATGAGAGAACGAGTTGTGATGAATTGAAAGAAATGCATTGAGAAGCTATAAGAAAATGGTTTGGCCAAAAAAGTATTTTGAAAGAGGATATGAGCAAAAAAGTAGGGTTTAGGGACAACAGGTTTACGTAGGATTTTCTTGGAAATAAATGATGGGGTAAGATCATGGAAAATAAATAATGAGGTAAGAAATATGTGAACATATAAATACAGAAAGCATGCTTGGATAGGATTTTTTTGGTGGAAACAAATGTTGAAATGAGACGAAAGATCTATGGAATGAAGTTTTAGGTTGGACTACAGTACCAAATGTTACACTGAAAACAAACCCTGCCCTTTCCTCTTGTGTTATTCTGCTATGTGTTTGTGTACTCTTGTATATTTGTGTTTTTCCTCTCTTTATGTGTTTAGCTGATATGAGTTATGTTGTAGAATTTTTCTAATACTATGTTATTTACTTTGTAAAGATGTTTAGACATTATTTATCTGTTCTGTTTTGTTGCTCATATGTGAAGTTGATGTTTCAAAAGTTATTCTAATCTTTTATGTATTTACTTATGTCATAATTCCTGTAACACTGATGTATATGTTTATTTCTATTGTTTTGTAAAGCCTGTACTACAAATGTTATCTGTATTGTTATCTTCTTCAATGATGTATTTTGTACCTTTTTAATTGTATTCTTATTTTATAAAATTGTAATTGACACCAGTTCATCATATCATTAACTTGTAAGTTCCATTTCACTGCACACGTTTCTGTTGGTCATACTATGTGGACAATATGTGAGAAGTAGGGACTGTTAGTGTTTGCACGTGCGTTAATAATTCAGCAAGGGACTGGATAACAGCATTGCTGGTTCTAAGGACAATTCCAAAAACTGTGTGAGTGCACAAGTGGTGGTTTATGGACTTGCTATATTCTCCGCAAGACTCTTCGATGGTGATTGTGCACCTGCACAGTTGCAGCAGATGGCTGCTGGCCATCTCTACAAGGACTAAAGTGGGTCTACACTTTTGATGATCCATCAATACCATTATTTCTACAAGGACTGCAGTGGGTCTGCACCTCTGGTGGCCCACCAATACCGTAATCTCTACCAGGACTACAGTGGGTCTGCTCTTTGATGACCTACCTACCAATATTCTTCAAACTTTCGACTGACTCTGCTGTGGGTTTGCTCTGTTGTGGCCCATTACCTGTCTGCATGTCGAGAGTCAGCACTGTCTTTCCGTTGGAAGGACAGCACTGCTTCTTCAAGACTGCATGGAAATCCACTACTTCCGTGTGCATTTTCTTTTACTGCTCAGACATTGAGAAAAACACTGCTATTTTACTGTGATGAACGATCAGGACTGTCTTTATGGACTGTGAGAAAATTTTAGCTTTTGACCAACATTGTATCAATAAGTGTGTGCATTTGATATCTTTGTTATTGTAATTATGAAAAATTTCTTCAAATCTGTATTGGCCACTGCCCAAAACAATTTGTAAATTTTTTTGTGGGGAGCATGGGGGCTATGTAAGTAGGCTGTCTAGTTTTTTTATTGATAACGCCACGTAGCGCTCTTTATGAAAATCACTGGCTGTGCTGTGTGCGGTCTGTGGCTGGTTTGCATTGTTGTAATATTCGCCATTGTAGTGTTGGGCAGCTGGATGTTAACAGCGCGTAGCGTTGCGCAGTTGGACGTGAGCCGCCAGCAGTGGTGGATGTGGGGAGAGAAATGGCGGAGTTTTGAAATTTGTAAGACTGGATGTCATGAACTGCTATGTATATTATGATTTTTCAACACTATTGAGGTAAATACATTGTTTGTTCTCTATTAAAATATTTCATTTGCTAACTATGCCTATCAGTAGTTAGTGCCTTCCGTAGTTTGAATCTTTTATTTAGCTGGCAGTAATGGCGCTCGCTGTATTGCAGTAGTTCGAGTAACGAAGATTTTTGTGAGGTAAGTGATTTCTGAAAGGTATAGGTTAATGTTAGTCAGGACCATTCTTTTGTAGGGATTATTGAAAGTCAGATTGCGTTGCGCTAAAAATATTCTGTGTCAGTTTAAGCGCAGTCATGTATAATTGTTCAAAGGGGACGTTTCAATAGATACAGTTCTCGCGTTTTCGTTTGCGTCAGAAAGTAAACCGATTTTGTGACATATTAAAAGTCCCTAATCAGGGGAAAATTATTTAGTTTCACTTGAGTGCTTCGGTAGTTAGGTTTTTGAATATCTGTGTATTACTAGACACAGTTCGTGCATTTTCGTCAGGGTCTACAGTAGAGCTGCGCAGCACATGCCGATAGTCCGTTTATCTGAATAGTTTAGTTTTCCACGGTCTTTAGTATGGACAGGGACTCCGATTGTTGTGTGTGGATGCGAGCCGAGTTGGTGACACTTCGCTCTCAGCTTCAGGCTGTGATGGCTTCGGTTACACAGCTTCAGGCTGCAGTCGATGGGCGCCACTGTTGTGGGCCAGCTGTGTGGATCCAACGGACGTCCAGCACGTCAGAGTCCTCCCATCGGTCCTCACCGGTGGCAAACCCAGTTACTGCTCGCACTGAGGCCGACCCTTCACCTATGGTCGAGTGGGAGGTCGCCTTGGGGCGAAGCAGGCGAAGAAAGACTTCCCAGGCGGCCGCACGTAAGGCCTCCCCGGTTTGTCTGACAAACAGGTTCCAGGTGCTGACTGTGGCTGACACTGTCGCTGAGCCAGATGCTGTCGCCTGTCCTGTTTTAGAAATGGCTCTGAGCACTACGGGACTTAACAGCTGAGGTCATCAGTCCCCTAGAACCTAACTAACCTAAGGACATCACACATATCCATGCCCGAGGCAGGATTCGAACCGAAGACTGTAGTGGCCCCATCAGTTCCAGACTGAAGCGCCTAGAACCACTCGGCCACTATGGCAGGCCCTGTTTTAGAGGAAACCACTCAGCCTGCAAGATCTGGGCAATTGCAGAGGGTGGTATTATTCGTAGTTGGGAGCTCCAACGATAGGTGCGTTATGGGGCCCCTTACGGACTTGGCTGACAAGGAGGGTAAGATAACTACTGTGCACTCCGTGTGCATACCGGGTGGAGTCATTCCAGATGTGGAAAGGGTCCTCCTGGATGCCATGAAGAGCACAGGGTGCAGCCAACTGCAGATGGTTGCTCACATCGGTACCAATGATGTGTGTCACTTTGGATCAGAAGAGATTCTCTCTGGTTTCGAGCGGCTAACAGAAGTGGTAAGGGCTGCCAGTCTTTCTTTCAAGATGAAAGCAGAGCTGAACATTTGCAGCGTAGTCGACAGAACCTCTGGTACAGAGCCGACTGGAGGGTCTGAATCAGAGGATCAAACGGTTCTGCGACCGTGTAGGCTGCAGATTCCTCGACTTGCGCCAAAGGGTGGTTGGGTTTCGGGTTCCGCTGAATAGGTCAGGTGTCCACTATACGCAGGAGGCGGCTACACAGGTAGCAGGGGCTGTGTGGCGTGGACTGGGCGGTTTTTTAGTTTAGAGGGTCTCGGGAAAACGCAAGAAGGGCTTCAGTCACAAAGAGTGCAGGCTGAGCACAGCAAGTACGTAGATACAGGAACCATTGGTATAACAGTTGTAAATTGTCGTAGCTGTGTTGGGAAGTACCAGAGCTCTAAGCGCTAATAGAAAGCACTGATGCTCAAATCGTTTTGGCACTGAAAGCTGGCTAAAGCCAGATATAAGCTCAGTCGAAATTTTTGCGAAGAACCTAACCGTGTTCAGAAAAGATAGGTTAAACACGGTTGGCGGTGGCGTGTTTGTTGCTGTCACAACTAGTTTAACTTGTTGCGAAATTGAGGTAGATACTTCCTGTGAGTTAATATTGGCAGAGGTCATTGTAGGCAACCGGAATAAAATAATAATGGGATCCTTTTACCGACCTCCCAGTTCAGATGATACAGTTGCTGAAATGTTCAAAGAAACCTTGAGTTTGATTTCAAACTCGTACCTGACTCATACGATAATAGTTTGTGGTGACTTTAATTTACCCTCGATATGTTGGAAAAAATACATGTTTAATTCTGGAGGTACGCATAAAAAATCATCCGAAATTGTGGTAAACGCATTATCTGAAAATTATTTCGAGCAGTTAGTTCATGAGCCGACGCGAATAGTAAACGGTTGTGAAATCACACTTGACCTCATAGCAACAAATAATCCTGAGTTAATAAAGAGCATCAAAACCGATATAGGGATTAGTGAACACAGGGTTGTCGTAGCGAGTCTGAATATTGTAATCCCCAAATCCTCGAAAAATAAGCGAAAAATATACCTGTCCAAAAAAGCAGATAAAAATTCACTTGACGCCTTCCTGAGAGACAATCTCCACTCATTCCAAATTAATAATATAAGTGTAGACCAGATGTAGTTTAAATTCAAAGAAATAGTATCGGCAGCAATCGAGAGATTTATACCAAATAAATTAACAAACGACGGAGCTGATCCTCCTTGGTACACAAAACGGGTTAGAACGCTGTTGCAGAAACAACGAAACAAACATGCCAAATTTAAACAGACGCAAAATCCCCAAGATTGGCGATCCTTTACACAAGCTCGAAATTTAGCGCTGAGTTCAATGCGAGATGCTTATAACAGTTTCCATATCGAAACATTGTCTAGAAACCTGGCAGAAAATCCAAAGAGATTCTGGTCGTATGTGAATATGTTAGCGGCAAGAAACAATCAATGCCTTCTCTGCACGATAGCAGTGGAGATACTATTGAAGACAGTGCTGCCAAAGCAGAGTTACTAAACACAGCCTTCCAAAATGCCTTCACAAAAGAAGACGAAGTAAATATTTCAGAATTCGAATCGAGAACAGTTGCCAACATGAGTAACGTAGAAGTAAATATTCTCGGAGTAGTGAAGCAGCTCAAATCAATTAATAAAAGAAGTCTTCTAGTCCAGACTGTATACCAATTAGGTTCCTTTCCGAGTATGCTGATGCATTACCTCCATACTTAACAATCATATACAACCGTTCGCTCGACGAAAGATCCGTACCCAAAGACTGGAAAGTTGCACAGGTCATACCAGTTTTCAAGAAAGGTAGTAGGAATAATCCACTAAATTACAGGCCCATATCGTTAACGTCGATATGCAGCAGGATTCTGGAACATATATTATGTTCGAACATTATGAATTACCTCGAAGGAAACGGTCTATTGACAAACAGTAAACATGGCTTTAGAAAACATCGTTCCTGTGAAACATAACTAGCTCTTTATTCACATGGAGTGCTGAGTGCTATTGACAAAAGATTTCAGATCGATTCCGCATTCCTAGATTTCCGGAAGGCTTTTGACACAATACCACACAAGCGGCTCGTAGTGAAATTGCGTGCTGATGGAATATCGTCTCCGTTTTGTGACTGGATATACGATTTCCTGTCAGAGAGGTCACAGTTTGTAGTAATTGACGGAAAGTCATCGAGTAAAACAGAAGTAATTTCAGGCGTTCCCCAACGTAGTGTTATAGGCCCTTTGCTGTTCCTTATCTATATATAGACGATTTGGGAGACAATCTGGGCAGCCGTCTTATGTTGTTTGCAGATGACGCTGTCGTTTATCGACCAATAAAGTCAGTAGAAGATCAAAACAAACTGCAAAACGATTTAGAAAAAATATCTGAATAGTGCGAAAAGTGGCAGTTGACCCTTAGTAA
Source organism: Schistocerca nitens (assembly GCF_023898315.1). Classification (NCBI taxonomy): domain Eukaryota; kingdom Metazoa; phylum Arthropoda; class Insecta; order Orthoptera; family Acrididae; genus Schistocerca; species Schistocerca nitens. The sequence goes on along the minus strand of NC_064618.1, from coordinate 296,441,368 downwards.
CGAAAAGTGGGAGGTCATCCACATGAGTGCTAGAAGAAACTCGTTAAACTTCGGTTACGTAAATTCAACTAAATACCTAGGTATTACAATGACGAACAACTTAAATTGGAAGGAACACATAGAAAATGTTGTGGGGAAGGCTAACCAAAGACTGCGTTTTATTGGCGGGACACTTAGAAAATGTAACAGACCTACTAAGGAGACTGCCTACACTACGCTTGTCCGTCCTCTTTTGGAATACTGCCGCGCGGTGTGGGATCCTTACCAGATAGGACTGACGGAGTACATCGAAAAAGTTCAAAGAAAGGCAGCACGTTTTGTAATATCGCGAAATATGGGGGAGAGTGTCACAGAAATGATGCAGTATTTAGGCTGGAAATCATTACAAGAAAGGCGTTTTTCGTTGCGATGGAATCTTCTCCAGAAATTCCAGTGACCAACTTTCTCCTCCGAACGCGAAAATATTTTGTTGAGACCGACCTACATAGGGAGAAACGATCACCACGATAAAATAAGGGAAATCAGAGCTCGTATGGAAAGATATAGGTGTTCATTCTTTCCGCACGCTATACAAGATTGGAATAATAGAGACTTGTGAAGGTGGTTCGATGAACCCTCTGCCAGGCACTTAAATGTGATTTGCAGAGTATCCATGTAGATGTATATGTAGATGTAGATGTAATCTGTGGGAACACAGAGGAGGTATGAAGGAGAGAAATTTCCAAGGAAAGAGTTTTATCATACGCACATGTATATATCACCCTCTCTCCCTCCCTCTCTTTTTCAACTTGTATTCTGTTATGTTGCAGTTATATGAACTGTTTCCACACATGTTGCACCAATCTGTTTCAGGTACAGGAATGTTCTCAAATGCAACAGCAACTAAGTCAATTACAGCGTAAAGTCAGCGCCGGCACACCAGTCGGGAACGATAGAGAAGAGACAGAAGAGGTGAACCAGTCACATGCTGACCAAGCTCCCTCCAGGACGACAACGCGAAAGTAGCGGTCCCTAGCGCCATACCCATCTGGTGGCACCCACTTCAATAGCAGCTTCAACGTTATCCACTTCGTTAGCTATTGCATCGTAGGCTCTATCATTAGTAATCTCTGCATGGTACAGACTTGTGTTTGTCTATTTTGAAGAAGACCGATTATTTTGTATGTCGCCCTTTGCTTGCGATACTTCTATCAAAGTTAAGTATTTGTACTCGTCTTGTTATAATAAAACTCATTAATACTAGTTTTTGATAGTTTGTCTAGCAAACCGAGTATGCAGGATTCCTAGACACAACAACATGTTCAAACAATATGGTGCCGGCGATATCGGAGCAATAATGAAGCGACAACATGTTAACGTATCGAACTCAGAGCCACAAGCTGCCACAGATTATCTTTGTTTCATTTTGTTCTGGGCTTTTGTTTTTTGCTGGTGCATTACCTCTACCTTGTCTTTTCTATGCATGGGCTTGTGTACATGTTTTAACACTGTCTCTCATAGTGTTTTTTCGATTCAGTGTTTTCAGGCGGGCGTTGCAGAAACTTCTTTGCTTGTGCTTACTTTTATTGCTTGCATTGTCTGTTTATTGCAATTGCCTATTACAAAACGAGCAACCCACCTCTTCCACCCCTTGCTCAGGCGCCGCAGCTGCAAGCGATAGATGCCAAGCAGCTAACACAGATGTATTCACTTTCAGATGTATCACTTTCAGACCCCTTCTAAACACAATACAGCAGTTACTAGCCAACCAAGCAACAAACGCACCACGACCAACCGACCAACATGCAACAACTGTAGCTCCAAGTGCCATTCCGCCTTTTCGCCAGTTTAACAAAAAAGAAGAGGAATGGCTCGAATGGTTGCAACAATATGAAGCACACATCATTGCTCACCAAACATCAGGCACTGTGTAACTACATAACTTATTGTCAATGCTAGGAAGTACAATCTTTCGCATCATTCATAAATTGTTCCCTAATGCCACTCTGAGTGAACTTTCCTATTATCAGGTTGTAGGTTCTGTAGCTAACTATTATGACCAAGAAGTGAATGTGGTGGCAGATAGGTACCAATTCTTTCATTGCAGGAAAGGTCAGAACAAACTTATCGCGAGTGGGTAACAAATTTGCAGGGTATGACAAGGAAATGCAAATTCAGATGTGCTTGTGGTGCTTTATATTCAGATGTTATGTTGCGTGATGCGATCGTACACATGATGTCAAACTTAGAGAACAGATTTGGAAACAGTCAGATCTATCATTTCATCACAGCTGATGGCTCACGTCTGTAGAAGTAAGTTTACAGTTCATTGTTCCCGTCTTTGTAAGTCTTTTCATTGTTCTAGAGCTGATTTTTCTCTTACATCCACATTTTCCTTTCTGTTTGGCTTGTACTAGCCACCTTTCTGCACTGGAACTTCGATTCTGCTGACAATTTTCTGTGATATTCTCATTCTGTCTGCATTTTCTTGCTGTGTACAACGATTTTCAGCAAGAAATGCTACCACAGCCGTAACTTTCCGAGGTGAAACATCTTTTGTCTTCCCCATAACCTCACTTTCTTTGGAAACACCAAGATTTATTCCTATAGCAAAAAACATGCAAGTTCACAAGCTATATAATGTTTGTTAATGTTACAAGAAGTTGATACAATAAATAACAAGCTGAAGTACACCACATAAACATAAAACATTATTGTAAACACACTTCAAAGCATGTACACAGACAATGAACATTAATACGATTTGGAGGGAAAATGACAAGTGTTACCAACTGTGAAAAATTCAGCGGTCTGTAAGTTGCTTGAAAGGGAAATTTCGTGGCATAAATCAAACCATTAAAATAATTCAATTATTACACTTTTCTCTCCTATTTTTACGCCAGAAAACTTAAGAGTATCAAAAATAATCGTTTAGTCTAATAATTTGAACACGTCTGTAGAGAAGAAGGATGAATGTTCATGATGTTGACAACAGTGGGCAACGTATGTATTTAACAGCTAACTCATACTGAAAATTGACAAAAAAATCTTGAAGATCACCGTTTCACTATATTTCAAATGTCCGACAAGTTTCCACAGATAATTAAAGTATTTTTCATGAGATCGTGACCAAACAGTTAGGGAACTGCAAGTTGCGTGCTAACTAGATTTCAAAACTATTTCTGAGAACGACTGAACACAATGGAAGACTGCTTCTCTGGACTTTCCTTTTCGTTGCGATGCGGAAGGACGAAATCGTGAGCTGTGACGGGAGGCAGGCTCCTGTGCTAACTTGTAGACGAAACAGACTCAGTATTGTGGAGTCATTCCGCGTAGCGCAAGAAACTAAAGAAAGCGAGATATAGGTCAAGGCTTCAAAATTATCTAACTGAATAAAAATATAATTTGAACGACTCTGTTTCTTATTGTAAGCTCTGAGCTGTAATAATAATTGAACTGACATAATGAAACGTGTACTTTCATAACGTGAAAGCAAAGCTGCACTGTAATAATAATTAATCGTCGTAATGAAAAGAGAAGTCTTTCATACTGTAAAAGTTAGCAATCTGATTGCAAAAATTTTGAACAGTATAAACAGCCTGAATAATTAACTGGGATATGAAACCTAGAGTAATTGGTTTTGCAAAATTGATCACAAAAGCTTTCTCTGAATAAGTTGGCGTAGATTGAATAAATTAAAAAAATCAAAATATGCGCTCCCATATGCTAAAGTTGCAAATCACTGTATTTACATAGAGAAACTCTAGAGGTGCAATGAGTTCTCTGTTAATAGCAAAACGAACTGTCTTTCGAAACACTTGCTTGGATAATCCATTTAAAAGAATGGTAAATGAAAGGTTGGTAAGAAAATGAAATATGCGCATAAATGACGACACTAAGTTTTTTGTATAATGTGAAAAAGTGTTCATGGCAGACTTTAAATTTAATGAACTTCTTAACATCCAAACAAAACACTTCCCCATGTCTAAAATCTAACAACTTTTAGTACAATAACCAAGATCGTTCGATGACGCAGCAATAGTAAAAAAAAGTAACATCATTATTGTATTTACCTTGGACATTATATTAGACTTCCTCTGTCACATGTTGATTTAAGAAATTGATCAAATGAAACTTTCAATTTAAAATATAATTATTCCATTGCTTCCTCACCTTAACACAGCTTAACATTGCCTATTTTCTAACTCAAACACAGCTAAACATAGTCAGCCTAACTTCTAACATAGTTGCACGTTGACTGCTCTCTCTCTCAAAGCTAAACATTGTCAGCTCCACTGCGCGCTCACGCAGCTCAGAGAATACTAGCTTATCTTCTGCGATTCAGCTTACAACACCGCTGCTCGCTCACAATCGATTCGGATACCCATATTATACATGACACCTATCATGCTGTCGTTTTATAGGGATCTAAAAGAATCTTATTCGTGGATTTTATAGAATGTGGAAGCACGAAAAAATTGAAATACTTTAAAAATGAATTAAAAAGAGTCTTGACAACAATAAAATAGAGAGACAAATGAGTTTTTACCGAACATAAAATTCTTTGGATAAATTTTCGCTGCATTACTAGTATCACTTATAGTGAGGAGCGCAGCTCCTATTCGCTTGAGCTAACAAAACGACAGTGACTGAAGACAGGTTGAACAGTATGTGTGACATTTTCGATCGCCGAGCCATATCTGGCAGCGTACAACGTGTCGAACTTTGCAAAAAAATTGTCACCCAGGAGATTTTCTAAGCGTTAAATAAAGAAAAGAAAATTTTGTGTGCTTTTTCAGTGTTTACCCTGGTGAAGGCTACCCTCAGCCATGCCAAGTCCCTTCCAAACAGAAATCCTGGATGTGCCACTATCAAAAAACTACTTTAGCCGAGCATGCTCTAGAAAACGGTGACACTTCTGTCGTCCGTCGTTCACACTACCGGATTAAGGGGCAATGTAATTTAAGAATTCATTCAAATAAAATTTGCTGACTACACGCTTAATAGAGATGGAGGGCTACAGTTCAGCGCGGCGTGTGATCCAGCAATCAGGAGACTGAAGCGGGTGCAAGTCTTTATAAGCTGATACTGTGGGCACCTGTGACGTCACAGCCGGCAACTGGAGTGTAATATTTTGCTGAAATATTGTTTGTGTAAGAAAAAGGGATTAGAAAATATAAAATGTTAGATTTAATGCAAAGATGTACAAATGTAATGATGTTAGCAGCCTAGACCAGAAATTGAATCAAAAATTTATCAAAACCTGCAAGAAGCTTTCCTACAGCGAGGAACCAACGGAAAGCTTTTACTCCACAAGCGAAACGAGAAGCGTAGGGAGAACTGTGACTCCAGGGTGTCGAACAGAAAGACGCTGTTGGACAGTAACCAGATGCACGCTCCACAAAGCACGCCATAACGACGCTGGAAAGATTATATAACTAAGTATTACATTTAACTCCGAATTGACTGCAAGAGGACTATTTCCCCAAGCAATAAGGGAGATAACAGGTACTGTCGAAATGGTGTTTAGTTTTAGAATGCGTCATAGTTAGTGATCGGACAGAGAATTATCCAATCATCTTGACTTCTTATGTGCACAGAGTAGCTGCTGCACTTGTGTGTTGTCCTAGATGGACAATGAATTGTCAATCAGCACTGTGTCGGCGAACAACCAAGTACCGGCAAATTCACTGAAACTGTGTATAACTTGTAACATTCCCGTCTTCCTGATCTGCGAAATTCCAACCAAGTGATCAGATCGCCAGAACAATAGCCAGACATTCCAAATTCCGCAAGAAACCTTTTAATTGGTTTGGGGCGAATTTCTGTTATTTTTATGATGCGATGCAATACAAAATTTATGACTCCTCAAGATGTACATTTTGATTACACAGTTTCATTTGCTGAAGGTTAGATAGCATCGAAATCGATCCACGTATGGCGAGTGTATTTGTAACAACTGAGTATAGCAGCAATGTTGAAAGATACACTTGAGTCAGCAGATTACAGATTGTACTTGGTGAGCCGACATCCAAGTGAGTGCTTTATACAAGTCAGTGGATCTAGTGATGAATACAAACATTTTCCCCCGGGTGGGATATATAGCTTGACGGGGGAGGGGGAGGGGGGGGGAGGGGAGAGAGGACAAAGTTATAGACTTAAAATTTAAGTGATAGCATTCTAAAGACGTAGCAACGCTATTAATATTTTAAAATTTTCATGAATAGCTGATATATAGTTAAATAATATGTAGGTTAAGTACTAAGCTGTTAGGCTAACCCTAAGTTAATTATATTAAATAATAAAATAATTTTATTGCATGCAAAAAAACTCACATTTACATCAAACTAATACGTCGAGGCTTTTTTACATCATATCTCTTGATGACGTCATCAATAAAACTTTCTGTTGGCTCGTGGTCCCCTTCAGTTGAAATCTTCACACAAGCTTGGAGCGTTTCCTGACCAATCCTATTCCTTAATTTTGTCATCACCCTGTTCATTGTACTAAATGACCTTTCCACACTGCAAGTCGAAACGGGAATGCACAGTACACATTCAGCGAATGAAAGTCTGCAATAACAGCGTCGACGTTTGTCCCAAAATCAAGCACAGTTCTGTACAATCATTATCACTAAACTCTAAAAAATTTTTAAAACTTTCAAAATATGCACTTAGTTCTATCACTTTTATTGCCTTCTCATCAAACTGTTGCTCAATTTCATCAATCAATCATACTTTTAACATATTTCCTTGCGCTTTCCGTAGCTTGAATCTGCTCCTTCGCGTTCGTGAATAGCACACCTTTAATTTCTGTTACGTCCTCTTGCAGTTTTTTAATTTAAATAAGAGTTTCATTTTCTGCACTATGTCCATCGCAGTCACAGAGACAGTCGATGTGCCTTAGATGTTCCAGAGTTCCAGAAACAAGTAGAGGGATTTGCGAAATTTTAAGTGATTGTCTCTGCAAAACTTTACATAAGTTTGAGACTGCATTTAACGTATCGTCTAAAATCACTAAACCTACAATGAAAATGGAATTCATCATTTCTAACAAGATTCCTCCAGCTAAACTTGTTAAATCTGCGCCGTCCTTGTGTATATGTTCACATGCCATTATAATGGACTTGTAGGTTCGGAAAATAGCATGAACTGTGCGATAGGTACTTAACCATCGGATGTCAACAGCTTCGGGTGTTTTTAAAACAGGTTGCTCTAAACCACACTTAATTTCATGCAAAACATTTTCTCGTTTGGAAGAACCATGAAAAAGTTTGTAAATGTCTTTAACAACATGTAATGTGCGTTTTATAATGGGGTGTTTATTCCTAGAGTTGGTGGCAGCAATTGACAGAATATGTGCTCTACAGTGAATGTATGGCAGCTTATGGCCCTTCCACTCTGACAATCGAAAGCGGACTCCTGAGATAGAACCACTAAAATTAGCAGCACCGTCGAAAGAACAAGATAATAATCTATTGTAAGAAAGTTTTCTTTTCTTTAGTTCAGTATCAATTGCTGTAAATATGGATTCAGCTGAAGTGCTTTTCAACTCAAGGAGACATAAACACCTTTCCCTCACTTCAAACGATGGAGACACATATCGAACTACTAAAGACAGTTCACTTTAGTTGGAAACATTTGTAGATTCATCTGCCATTAATGAAAAATATTTGTCATGGAGAAGTGTTTCATCTTGAAAGTCTAAAGACTCTCCCAAACAAGTCAACAATTTTGACGCAGTATACTTACTAAGATATGTGGACCTTTCGCTCTGAAATTTTAACCACTTTTCAAGATTAATGTCTCTTTTCAGTACTACCTTACAAATTAGAGGTTCATATTTTGTTGTGTGAGGTATTTCTTCCTTACTAAGGAAATACAGACTTCGAATTAACGATGACAATGCTTGGCGGTTTAAAGCTTTTTCATTTTCATTTTGTTTAAATATCTGTGTATGAATTGGAGCGTTTAATCCCTGTAATCTACAGTTTTCAAGTGCAACGGCTCTTGCATGTATTTCTGAGTTGTTGCGCTTTTCTAGTTTTCCCGTGCTTCCGGTAGCTTTTCTAAATTTAGTGAAAGGTACACAAATGAACACTCCTGTTTTCTGTAGAGCTTCGATATCGTTTTTTAAATGCATTTCACAGAATTTGCAGAAAGCCCCACCCGCTCGTGATCAAAGTATAACCAATTGTACTTACACTCCCATTTTTGCTGATACTTAATCTCGCGTTAAATACTTCGTTTAGAACTGCAATTTACGGATGGGCCAGAAATAGCACAATTATCGTTTGAAAACTATGGAAGGGAAACTGAAGACTTGGTAGACCTACACAAATCATCATCACAACCACTAGCACTTCTTTCAGTAGACTCACACTCGTCTTTGTCTTTTGCAATACACTATCTTTTATTAGAAAAGAAAGAAATTTAAGTTTGTTGTTTCGACATTGTATTTCGGCACTAACACTTCTTTTTATGTTATAAATTGACGAACACTGCACGTAGTACACTACATAATCACATCAACTTCCATAGTAACCTGTCGACTGACTGTTACAACCTTACAACAGTTTCAACAATGAATTGAGTTTTTATACAACAATGAAAGCTTAGATTATACTCGTAGAGCAGCGTTGCAAAACGTCCCACTCATGCTGGAATGTACCGCTTCTTTAGGCAAAAATTGTGTATCCCCATTGACACTGCGAAAATCATTGTCAAGTGTACACAAATATTTGGTTTGAGCTTTGGACTCATCGATTAGGAAAAATCTATATGGCTATTAAATCTTGGAAATATTCACAGTTATGCAATAAATTATTAAAAAAATTAAAACAATCTTTATAATGTCAGATGCTACTTCCAATTCCGGGGACGTGTTTTGCGACATCAGGTTTATTCTAGGTGCAAATAAAGTATAGACGCGAGTGGCGGATAAGAATAAGGTTCGCAGCGAGGGTGGGCTGATTAGCTAAGTAATTAGCTTACACGTTAGGCCGATTGGAGGTGCGGTGAGGGAAGACATGAGAGAGAAAAGGGTGACTTATCCCACAATCGGCGTTGCCAACACACCTTGCAACGCTTAGCTTTACCGCACACTTATAATACAACAACTGCTAATTTGTTTGTGTTGGCAATAATAATAATAATAATAATAATAATAAAAGCAGAACAATCGACGCTAAGTGTTCCAAACCGAACCGATAAGTAACGAAACCAAGCTATAGGGGCTCAGCCGCCACCTATTGTGTTACACATTCATTTTGCTTGTAAAAACTGCATGTCATCACGACTTCTCCATACTTGACTCCAAACTTCGTTAGCAAAAGCAGCTGGCGTAGTTTAAATTTTGTCACATCGGTACAAGTTAACAGACCAGGTGATTTCCAGTTTCCGGGGGGACTCTCCCCCTCGGGCCACCCCCTGAATTCATCACTGAGTGGATGTTCAGTAGTCCAGCAAATAGCCATCATTTTTGTATTAAAGTTAAAAAGATTACTGTCTGGGCACTTGCGTTAAACATAGCAAAAAGCAAAAATGTGTTTCTGAATGTCTGTTGAGACTGGTATTTTTGACAATGCCAGACTTACGTTTCGGGGTCTTCATGACAATGATCGTTCCCATCATAAAATGACTACAAGCGCATACTTGCCTGCCTATGCTGATGACACAGTAATCTACGAATAGAGAGAAAATTTCTGTAAGAAACTGGTTAAATGTGCGTACTTGCGTGATCGTAATTTGTTATACGGTTTCTACGATTTTTAACAGGTGACTATGTTGCTAGTCTGTTTGGATGAAATGGCAGTGTTGGACAAGAAACCAGGAGGAGTACTATCAGGAATGCAAAGATAATGCACTGCTTATAACCCAACAATACGGGAACAGACAACTATCTGTGGTATTCAGTAATGCAGTTTATCTCTTTGCAGGAGAGTTTCCTGTAAAACATGGACAAATTTTTATACAAAAAGTGTAAACGTATGTGTTTCTGGAACACTTACGTTGTAATGGAATTTTAATTTAGTGTTTTGTTTATGTATTTGTAATATTTTGTTATGTTTGTAAAATATTTAAAGTTTTGTATTTTTGTTTTGTATGTTTCATGTTTGGAGAGAGCACCGCAACTCGCGGAAACAGCATCTTCATTGCCGGAACCAGAAAGAAAATTGCTGGCCCCTAGACGTCGCGGGTCATTGGCCAAAGAGCAGCAGAAGATCCTGTGACCGGGTTGTTGAGTCGAACCTCCAACATTCAAATAAATAAAAAATTGTAATTTTCCATTATAATGACGTCACAGAACGTTTAGTTCATGTTGTATTTTGTTCAGTTATGATTTGTCGAGTCTTATGTTCACATCTGTATGTAGCATATACGAAGACAATAAAACAGTGTATGCTCTAAAGCTTAAATACGTGTTCGAGAATTATTTATGAAGAGTTATATTGAGGAAGAATTATCACTGAATTTTTCCAAGATATTAAGTTTCAGAAGAGTTTGATTTCGGTTTTTGAATCTTAAAGGTTTTACAGTCTGGTTTTAATATGGGAAAAATAAGATAACTTGCAAGAATATAATTTCCAAGAAGAAACAAACGACATCTAAATTTCAAAAGTTTGCGCAAACCAGTTGGACTGAGTGACGAAGTTTTGCACAAACGACTCAACTGAAGGTGTTTTAATTACAGTTTCGTTCAAGAATCTTTTATAGAGAACTTTAAAAGAATTTAAATAATTTTTTTGAAGTGTTCTGTAAACGACGTAGGTGACGAAGTCTGCACATGGTCATATTTCAAACAAAAAATCATTGAGTCATACGCGTCGTTACACTACATCTATTAAAACCGAAGCTGCAACGAAAAATATCCTATATTAGCAGTGACCAGTATCGGACACAACGTCCGTTATCAAACCATCGCCTTCTCCTTTAGTATTGAAACGCAGAACAGCAACTCTGTTTCAGTACTAGCAAAGAAGGCGCTGGTTTGATAATGGACGTATCTGAAAATAGTCGCCGCTGACAAAGGATATTTCTCATTGCAACTTCGACGTTTTCGCAAATAGCACTTTTAATAATACAAAATTAGTTACTGACTTATTTTTTGTATTATTGTACTTCATCTAAGCACGCAGCAGGAAAGCAGTTTTAAGCACAAAACAGTGCGTCCTGATTTTGACAAACGTAAAATATTGTCCATTTCGTAAATACTGCAAAAGTAAGGACATAAATATAAAAAGTAATGATGTAAATATAATGTGTAAACATGCATCTTAATTGAACCCATTAAAAATGTTGGAAACCTACCGACTGCCGCTAAGTAATACGTCTACACAAAGGTACTGAACACCCTAGCTTTGCCTTTATCCGTCATCGTAAGAATGGTTGTAACACTGTCAGTCCTGTTTTCCAAGACATTTTCGTAGTCAGTCGGGCTAAAATTACGATGGCTATTCATTAACTGACCTCTGCTAAACTATAAATAAAATAGTGGAATAGTTATAGCAAACACATTGGAGAAATTTTAGAATTAAACCTTTGTACTACACCTCTATGTATCACCATTCAGATTAAACATTTACCGTACTCCTTAATCAGTTGACGAAGTCCTTCTGCGTAAAATGCTGTCATCTGAGACTGCAGCTATCCCGTGCCAGCATCTTTATTTTCCTTGGAGTCAAAGCATTGGGAGCTAAGCCACTTTCTCATATGCGTGAATAACTGGAAATCACTGGTGTCAGGTCTGGGATGTTGGGAGAATGTTCAAAACGTCCCATTTGAGTTGATGCCACAGTTCCTGTGTTTACATCTACATCTACATCTACATCCATACTCCGCAAGCCACCTGACGGCGTGTGGCGGAGGGTACCTTGAGTGCCTCTATCGGTTCTCCCTTCTATTCCAGTCTCGTATTGTTCGTGGAAAGAAGGATTGTCGGTATGCCTCTGTGTGGGCTCTAATATCTCTGATTTTATCCTCATGCTCTCTTCGCGAGATATACGTAGGAGGGAGCAATATACTGCTTGACTTCTCGGTGAAGGTATGTTCTCGAAACTTCAACAAAAGCCCGTACCGAGCTACTGAGCGTCTCTCCTGCAGAGTCTTCCACTGGAGTTTATCTATCATCTCCGTAACGCTTTCGCGATTACTAAATGATCCTGTAACGAAGCGCGCTGCTCTCCGTTGGATCTTCTCTATCTCTTCTATCAACCCTATCTGGTACGGATCCCACACTGCTGAGCAGTATTCAACCAGTGGGCGAACAAGCGCACTGTAACCTACTTCCTTTGTTTTCGGATTGCATTTCCTTAGGATTCTTCCAATGAATCTCAGTCTGCCATCTGCCTTACCGACGATCAACTTTATATGATCATTCCATTTTAAATCACTCCTAATGCGTACTAACAGATAATTTATGAAATTAACTGCTTCCAGTTGCTGACCTGCTATATTGTAGCTAAATGATAAGGAAACTTTCTTTCTATGTATTCGCAGCACATTACACTTGTCTACATTGAGATTCAATTGCCATTCCCTGCACCATGCGTCAATTCGCTGCAGATCCTCCTGCATTTCAGTACAATTTTCCATTGTTACAACCTCTCGATATACCACAGCATCATCCGCAAAAAGCATCAGTGAACTTCCAATGGCATCCACAAGGTCATTTATGTATATTGTGAATAGCAACGGTCCTACGACTCTCCCCTGCGGCACACCTGAAATCACTCTTACTTCGGAAGACTTCTCTCCATTGAGAATGACATGCTGCGTTCTGTTATCTAGGAACTCTTCAATCCAATCACACAATTGGTCTGATAGTCCATATGCTCTTACTTTGTTCATTAAACGACTGTGGCGAAACGGTATCGAACGCCTTGCGGAAGTCAACAAACGCGGCATCTACCTGTGAACCCGTGTCTATGGCCCTCTGAGTCTCGTGGACGAATAGCGCGAGCTGGGTTTCACACGATCGTCTTTTTCGAAACCCATGCTGATTCCTACAGAGACCTACGGTACACCACTGCAAGAAGGGGGGCAAGTTCCTTCGCGTACTCTGTGTAAAATCGAACTGGTATCCCATCAGGTCCAGCGGCCTTTCTCTTTTGAGCGATTTTAATTGTTTCTCTATCCCTCTGTCGTCTATTTCGATATCTACCATTTTGTCATCTGTGCGACAATCGAGAGAAGGAACTACAATGCAGTCTTCCACTGTGAAACAGCTTTGGAAAAAGACATTTAGTATTTCGGCCTTTAGTCTGTCATCCTCTGTTTCAGTACCATTTTGGTCACAGAGTGTCTAGACATTTTGTTTTGATCCACCTACCGCTTTGACATAAGACCAAAATTTCTTAGGATTTTCTGCCAAGTCAGTACATACAACATTACTTTCGAATTCATTGAACGCCTCTCGCATGGCCCTCCTCACATTACATTTCGCTTCGCGTAATTTTTGTTTGTCTGCAAGGCGTTGGCTATGTTTATGTTTGCTGTGAAGTTCCCTTTGCTTCCGCAGCAGTTTTCTAACTCGGTTGTTGTACCACGGTGGCTCTTTTCCATCTCTTACGATCTTGCTTGGCACATACTCATCTAACGCATATTGTACGATGGTTTTGAACTTTGTCCACTGATCCTCAACACTATCTGTACTTGAGACAAAACTTTTGTGTTGAGCCGTCAGGTACTCTGAAATCTGCTTTTTGTCACTTTTGCTAAACAGAAAAATCTTCCTACCTTTTTTAATATTTCTATTTACGGCTGAAATCACCGATGCAGTAACCGCTTTATGATCGCTGAGTCCCTGTTCTGCGTTAACTGTTTCAAATAGTTCGGGTCACTGGATTCTTTGTCCCTGCCACCCGTTATGAACGTTTGAGTCTCCCAGTCTATATCCGGCAAATTAAAATCTCCACCCAGAACTATAACATGGTGAGGAAATCTACTCGAAATAGTTTCCAAATTATACTTCAGGTGCTCAGTCACAACAGCTGCTGAGCCAGGGGGCCTATAGAGACATCCAATTACCATTTCTGAGCCTGCTTTAACCGTGACCTTCACCCAAATTATTTCACATTTCGGATCTCCGTCAATTTCCTTCGATACTATTGCACTTCTTATCGCTATAAACACGCCTCCCCCTTCACTGTCCAGCCTGTCTCTGCGGTATACATTCCAATCTGAGTTTAGAATTTCATTACTGTTTACATCTGGTTTCAGCCAACTTTCTGTCCCTAGTACTATGTGGGCATTATGACCGTTTATTAATGAGAGCAGTTCTGGGACCTTTCTATAGACGCTCCTGCAGTTTACTGTTAGCACATTAATATTGTTATTCCCTGTTGCATTTTGCCTACTCCTAGCTTGCCTCGTCTCAGGAGGCATCTTGTCGGGCCTAGGGAGGGAATTCTCTAACCTAAAAAACCCACATGTGGACTCCACACGTACTCCGCTACCCTTGTAGCCGCTTCCTCCGTGTAGTGCACGCCTGACCTATTCAGGGGGACCCTACATTTCTCCACCCGATAGCGGAGGTTGAGAAATTTGCACCCCAGATCTTCGCAGAATCGTCTGAGCCTCTGGTTTAAGCCTTCTACTCGGCTCCAAACCAGAGGACCGCGTTCGGTTCTGGGAACGATACTACAAACAGTTAGCTCAGATTACACCCCGCGAGCGAGTCTTTTCGCCTTCACCAACTCCGCCAACCGCGTGTACGAACTGAGGATGACCTCTGAACCCAGACAGCAGGAGTCATTGGTGCCGACATGAGCAACAATTTGCAGTCGGGTGCACTCAGTGCTCTCTATCGCCGCCGGCAGGGCCTCCTCCACATCTCAGATGAGACCCCCCAGCAAGCAGACAGAGTGAACACTGGCTTTCTTCCCCGACCTTTCCGCTATTTCCCTAAGGCCCTCCATCACCCACCTAACGTTGGAGCTTCCAATAACTAATAAATCCCTCCCCCCTGCTCGGACCTTGCTGAAGGAGCGGCCACATGTCCACTCACAGGCAGAGCGGGCGATGCCACACGGCCAGCCTCCACGTTGCCCCTCCGCCTCGTGCGCCGCGAACGCCGCTGAACCCGCCACTCCCCTTGGGGAGAGGGTGGCCCAACCGCGCCCGGTACCCGCGAAGATGTCTCGACAGCAGGGACAGTGGGTGAAGCATGTAACACCTGGGGTGTACCATGCGACGCACCAGACTCCCCACTGCCGCTACACTCCGAGGCAGCAACCTGAAGACGGCTGACCGCGGCCATCAACACGTTCAGCTGTTCGCGAACAGTGGCCAGCTCCTCCTGCGTCCGTACACAGCAGTCACACATCCTATCCATCCTAAGAAATCAATTTACTGTAGAGAGTTAATCAACTTTTAACTAGACTGCTAATTCACTAAAGGCGGCTTATAGTTGACTAAACTGTAGTTACTACACACTTCTTGTAGAAAACAATGAAAATAGCACTACCTGTCTCTGGATTGTATTGAAAACAAACACTAGCACTACTGGAACTATGGCTGACTAAAGGGACTCTCTCTGACTGTATTCAAAACAAACACGAAATCTATGGAACACTATTAATAGCACTCGACAATTAAAGTTTCCTAAAAGCAAAAACACACGGAAGAAGAAGTGACAAGTAAGAAAAATACAGTTAGTAGTTAAATTAACGTAGCTCGCTGCACAGCAGACGTGAAGCAGACGGCAGTTACGACGACACTGACACAGGGCTGAGTATTGCCAAACATTGTCGTACAAAAACGCAGCAACGGTTGACAAGAGATAGCATCGCTTGTTACGAATGGCTATTCCAGATTTAGTAATTTATGGGAACATATCTCGTGAGGAAACAGCGGTCTCGCCAAAAATACTTTAAGAATTGATTAAAAACAGTCTCGATCGCAATAAAACATTTATTTACAGTGTTTGCCGGTTTATACCATAATTGCAGGCGCTGGCGAACAACGGAGCAAGTATTAAGACTCCACGGGCGTCAGCTACCATGATGAAAGACGGTGGCGGTGTAGGGACCAGGTGTAATGAACGGAACAGGTGTGAGTCATAACACCTGCTGTGTACTGTGTACCCCACCACCACCTACCATCATGTTATAAATGATCTGAAGATGGTCACATTCTGAACGAAACCGGTAACCGTTGTAAATAAATGTTTTATTGTGTCGAGACTCTTTTTAATCCATTTTTAAAGTATTTCAGTTTTCTTGTGCTTCCACGTTCTATAAACTCCACAAATAAGATTCTTTTAGGTCCCTATAAAACGGCAGCCTGATAGGTGTCATGTATAATTTTGGTATGTTGAAAGGTGGCTACACTGAGTCACAGCGCCAGAGATTGCGCCAAAGATTATTATTCCGCCGCCTCCACTGGTGCAGTAGTAGTTCAGAGGATGTCGAGGGCAGTTGTTCTGTTGGGCGAGAGAGTAGATGCTATTCAGTTGGTGTAATGTATAGATGGAAGATGTTGCAATTATCACAGTGTATTTGAGAAAGGAGATGGGCTTTTGATTTATGATGCTAATGTAATGGAACATTTTCGTCAATATATAATGAGGTAAAAAGGTATTACAGTTTTCTTTAATGACAATGCCTCTTGGTCACAGCTACAGTCAACAAAGCATCTGCCTCGTATTCATGTATTAGACTTATAATTCTGGTTTCTATGTGCAATTATAGTATTTCTGGTTTTTCAATTAGTTCATTGTAAATGGTGTTTAAAATATTTTGTCGTTTTGAGAAAGAACCGAGCCAGATACATGTACGTTGAGTCACACTACCACACACAGAACAGTTACACATGTGCTTTGTTGTTTCGTAGCTTTTATAGTTGCAGGGGACTTAATTAATCAATTGTGTTAATGGAAATTCCTTGTCATTCTTTATTTTTATTTTATGCAGTCAGATTGCGTGCTAATACTAGTCAGGGCCAACCGGTTACGAGACTTCGTAACCGGTCACACAGCTACTAAAATTATTGCATTTATCTTATTCTATTAATTAAGCCCCCATGCACATGGCGACCGCTGCTTCGGATTGTCCCTTGGAATTCTTTTGATACTAAAAATAGCAGACAGTAGTAGTATTGATGTAGTAATTTGTAGTTTAGTAATTGTAGTCTATATTGCATGTATAGATTTTGTAATTGAACATTTGTAGTTGTCTTGTCACTCTTCTGATGGTATTTTTGTAGAATTTAATTTTTGATGAGTCGTATACGGGTTTGACAATTTTGTGCAATTGTGAAGGTTTTATTTGTTCGTTAATCGTGTTTGTCGGGAAGCATATCGTGTGGATGGTATTGTTGGTGATAAAGTGTTATATTGTGTTTAATTTTCGTATAGTGTCGAGTTTTGTATGTTTTGTAAATGATAACGCGATCGATGAAAAAGGCAAAAATGATAGATAGTCAGAATAACGAAATTGTTAATATGGCGAACTCGCCAACACAGGAGAACAGTATGATGAATAATGATGTAGAAAACAATTTAATAAGCCGGGAAAATAGTCTGGAACCAGTTCAAAATTTCTCACAATCAAAACATTTTCAGAATACGAGATTAACGACAGAAGATTCTGGAATAGTATCGAACACAGATAGCTTTACAGCTATGACGAAGGAAGTTAGTTTACGGGAAATGTTACGAGCGAAAAGAATATCGAACCAGTTAATATGGAGCAGTTGAGTGCAATGTTAAATTTGGGATCACAAATAGGAACAATTAAAACTGTAATGGGAACAATGGAAACACGGTTAGACTCACGAATAGGGACATGTTTTAAGAACTTGAAAGATGAATTAAAGAAAGAAATTAGAGAAGTAGTACAACCGATTTTGAATGCTCACAATAATACATTAACTTCAATAGAAATTAGACAAAAGGAACAGGATAGAGAACAGGAAGAAAGAGATCGCGTGATAGTACAAAAATTTTCAGAGTTAAATTTACAATGTGCACACGATAAGGAAGAAATATTTGAAAGAATCGAGGAAATCGTACCAAATGACAGAATAAATAATCTAACACAACAATATGAACAGTTAACTACTAAATGTGTCAATACTGATACCCGAGTCGCGACACTTAGGGAAGACGTAAATAAACAGAAAGAACAAATAGGTGAATATCGGAAAGAGTTGAGGAGATTTCATATAAATTGACAAGTCTTAATTTAAATGGGGACAGAGATTCAGATGATACTGTACCATTGCCATTTGCGGAAACAGAAGAGTATCAGAATATAAATAAACATGTTGAAAATCAGGGAAAATTTAATGAACGCGTTAAAAGGGAATTTGAGGCGTTACGAACGCAAGTTAAACAAATTGAAAGCGAAATCGTAGGAAAAGACAGTAGAAGAAATTTAGAATCACCGATAGTAGCGGGTTTTGAAGAAAATAATTTATTTCATTTACGAGATGCAACAAGAGAGCGCCAGGCGCGTGAACTTGACAATAATCGACATTCGGACTGGGACAGACGCGGTAGGTCTTTGTCGCCACGAGGCGAAAATTTTGCCTATAAACAATTTTTAACTGTTCGGAAATTTAAGATCTTTCGCAATTCTAATAATGACATACACCCATGTTCCTGGTTAGATCAATTTATGTACCCACTTCCGCCAAATTGGTCATTTATGTGTGGATATTTAGGTCCTCAGGGGATTCACTACACTAAGTGAATATGTGCCGTAGCGTGCACAGGGCCCCGAGCTGTAGTGGTGCTATTTCCCTTTTAGTTTTCTGCACTGCTGCCTACTCTTTTACTATTCTTTGTATCTATCAAAACAACTCTTCAACTATCAATCTATCTAGAAAAGGAGTGAGTAATTTTACCCAAAAGTGACAGTTTTCAGGATATTGATGAAAAACGAACCGGCGACGCGCATGCGCGCAGTTATTAGAGATTGTAATAATTTAAATGATTTTTATCATGCATCTCTATCGGCATATTGGTCCGAAAACACGCCAGACAGAATCAAACATAGTCTTATTATGCAGTCTTATTTTAAACAGTCCGAGTTCCGCGCGCTGGCAGAATACTTTGAAGACATGATTCGAAAGAACCAATTCCTTTCCAACCCTTATAGCCCGACTGAATTAATTCGCATTTGTTTACCTAAGCTGCCACAATCGATAAGACACATTGCTTTAGCCGGAAGATGTAAAGACGACATTGAAACTTTTAAGACTTTGCTACAAGAACTTGAGTATGACGACGACGGAACTTCTTGTAATTTTTGCAGTAACGGTAATCACAATAAATTTTCAGAGAAAAGGGGTAATGATCGGAACGGACGGTAATTTTGAAAATCACAGACGAAACATACAGGACAATAGATACCAGCATTATGACGAAGGAAAGCGTAGCGATTAGACAGTATTATTTAGTTCGCAATGATATTCTTTTTAAACGAAAATCGGTTGACAACTCTGTTTGGTTAGTTTGCATACCTGATGAGTGGGTTAATAAATTGATTTGGTATACACATTTCAGTTATGCACACTTTGGCCCCAGAAAATGCTTTCATAAATTACGAGAAAATTGCTACTTCAATAATACGGAAAAACGTATTCGATTTGTTCTTGCCAAATGCAAATTATGTCAAAAGGCTAAGCCGCCAACTATTTCTCACAGAGCACCGTTGTTTCCTATCATTCCAGCAAAATTAAAGGAGATGGCTGCAGTCGATTTGTTCAGTCCAGTGGTTCGTTCTACTAATGGTTTTGCGTACATTTTGGTAGCAGTGGAATTGACATCAAAATATGTGTGTTTTACACCTTTACGCAAAGCAACAGCTCGTTCAGTATCTAATGCTTTCATCAAACATTTTCTTGAAGAAGTGGGTCATGTTGATTAAGTTATATCAGATAATGGATCAGAGTTTCGCTCTAAAATTTGGCTTCGTGCTCTACGGAGTCGTAAGATTAAACCAATTTTCATTTCACTTTTTCACCCTCAATCTAACGCTTCAGAGAGATGGATGAAGGAAATCAATAAATTGTGTCGTCTTTATTATCATCAGAATCACAGAACGTGGGATCAGTATCTTCATATTTTTCAAAACATTCTGAATGAACTCCCTAATGATTCAACTTCTTTACCGCCTATATTGATATTAAAAAATAAACCACCGACAAATCGTATTTCTGAAATCGTTCCTTTTCCGCCTACAAGGAAACTGCGGCATTCTGAAGTTGTCAACCTGGCTCTACAAAATCTTGCATCTGCGGCTGCTAGAAGAGAGAAATCAGCTAAACGTCCTGGTCCTTTAAAAACTTTGTCAGTTGGTCAAAAGGCGTTAATTAAGTCTCGTCGTTTGTCTCACAAAGGAAAAGGCTTGTGTCGCAAATTCTTTCTGCTTTATAACGGTCCATATAGAGTTCGCAAAATTATTCATGATAACACTGAAGAAGTAGAAACTCTTAAATCACGGTGCTTTAAGGGAATACATCATACATCGAACGTTAAAATTTTTGTGGAGTGACATACCTTTGAGAAATTAACAGTGCATGGGGGCTTAATAAAAATATTAATGCAAATAATTTTAATTTTTTTTTTTTTTTGCTTTAGTAGCTGTCTGTCCGATTACGAAGTCTCGTAACGGTTGGCCCTGACTGTTATTGTTACGCAATCTGACTGCTTAGAACAATAACAAAGAATGACATGGAAATTTTCATTAACACAGTTAATTAATTAAGCCCCCAGCAACTATAAAACCAACGCAACAACAAGCACAAGAGTAACTGTTCTGTGTGTGGGAGTGTGACTCAACGTACGCATCTGGCACGGTTCTTCTTCAACAACACAACAATTTTTAAATAACATTATACTGAATTAATTAAAGAAAATACAAATACCATAATTACTCAAGAGAACCACAATTACACTCTAATCCAAGAACCCAAGCCAGATGCTTTGTTGACTGAACCTGTAATGACACATTATTTAAAACATGGAAATAATGAAAAATAAATCAAGTTTCGTTACCTTCATATATTGACCAAAATCACTCTCATAATTACAATATATCTCCACACTGCCTCGCTATTACCACATCTGAACAAGAACCTTTCAGTATCACATCTCAGCAAGCACTCCCTACTAGCACATCTGAACACCAACTGACTACTACGAGCTCTCCCCAAGCAGTGACCTCTAGCACATCTCAATAATGACAGCCCGTGGAGGCGGCGGAACAATGCTCTCTAGCGATCTCTGGCGCTGTGGCTCAGTGTAGCCACCTTTCATATGCCCTTCCTCCACGGCTAGAATTTGATGGTATTTTTGCCAGCATTGGTGGTGAAAATACCACCAAATTCGTCAAAAAAATACAGACAAAAATAAAAGATAATATTAATACGTAAATATCATATAACTAGATAAAATTTTGGCTTTGCACTGACCTTTCAATAACCTATTATATAGAATACAGTAAGCAATACAAATTCTTTCATACATGTGAGTTTACATAACAGTTTATACAAGTATTATGTGGTTAAACAGTTCAATCAATAGCGTCAGCAATGACGAATATGTGCAGGTAAGAGTCTCATAACTTTCCACAAACAGTAATACACAATAAATCAGTTTATACAAATATTCACATAAACGCTTTCCATAGCCCAAGAATAAGCAGTTGACAGATCCAGCAGTAGCACCCAGCAATGGTCAACAGGTGCAAATACCACAAGTAACATTTTTTCAATAGAAACAGTCCATCAGTGGCACCCAGTACTGTTGAATAGGTGCAGACACCAACAAGTAACACCATTTCAGTAGAAGCAGTCCATTAGTGGCACCAGCAATGTTGATCAGGTGCACACAGCGACAGGTGACTTCATTTCAGTAGAAGCAGTCCATCAGTGGCACCCAGCAATGTTGAGCAGGTGCACACAGCAACAGGTGACTTCATTTCAGTAGAAGCAATCCATCAGTGGCACCCAGCAATGTTGAGCAGGTGCAGACATCAACAGGTGACATCTTTTCAGTAGAAGCAGTCCATCAGTGGCACCCAGCAATGTTGAGCAGGTACACACAGCAACAGGTGACATCTTTTCAGTAGAAACAGTCCATCAGTGGTACCCAGCAATGTTGAGCAGGTACACACAGCAACAAGTCACATTTCTCAGCAGAAGCAGTTCAATAAAATACACTGTCACTGATCACACTGTTCATCAGAGTTTATAAGCAGAAATTAAACATGTCCTAGTGGCACCAATATTGTAGAAAAGGTACAAGTAACAGTCCATAATTTTTTTTTACAATCACTGATCACACAGTTCATCAGCAGAAATTAAACATGTCCTTGTGGCACCAATCATGTAGAAAAAGTGCAAGTAACAGTCCATACTATTCACCATAACTACTGAGACAGTTCAGTCATGAACAATAGTTTGAATGCACATACAATTTCTTTAACAAAATATAATCAATGCTCTTACACTAAACATACAAATCATAATAAACACACAAATGATATCAGTTAATTGTCACATTAACTATTACAGTACACAATAACAGTTAACCTATAATATTTATGGGTGTCAGTGCAAGCCACTACCAACAAATAAAATAATATTTAGGAGATAGGTGGGTAGGATTAGGAAAGGAAAACACACAAAACACATCCACTCATCTTTCATCCTCATTAAGTGCTACTGTGTAATTGAATAGTGTTAACTGTGTAAATGTAACTCTGTCCAAGATTTGATGTTCATCATGTGTACCAAGTAGTAGTGGCAGCAATGTATAACAGTCAATAATAGTTAGTCAACGTCATAGTCATCATGTCAAGACCAATGTTTGCCAAGCCAGATCAAATTGTACTGTTGCTGAACAACTGTCAGTGAGCCAAGATATGCAAATACTTCCTCTCTTCAAAAAAAAAAATGTATACTGCTTATTGATTTAACAAAGTGTGTGTGTAGGCAATCTTCTTTCTACTTGAGTGTTCTAGTCTGCCATCTTCATCCTCCTTGTTCCATATGGACCAACAAAAAAAAAATATGCTCCTCACTTACTTTACCTCTTATCCACCAAACTCCAATAATCATCACTTAATCTTAATACTTCAATAATACGTCGATACATATAAACCTCAGCACCAATATCATTTCACTTCCATAACAACTCTTTCCTCTAGTCAGTCTCCTCGAACAAGTACAGATAAAATCCTAGTGCAACTTCAATTCAGCATCCCATACAATCCGAAGACACATTGTCCACACACAACCTCTGTGTATTCCATCTGACCCAAATTTTCTACTCATTATAAATTATAAGATACATTTTGGTTCCTTGTCCATCATTAAATAAAAGAAATGCATACATGACCTCTAACAGACTTAGTTCGAATAACTCTCAGTAATTAAGTACGATTACGGAGTGTGAATAATCATAATATTTCACAGTGTGTACACCACTTCAAGAATCATGGCAGAAGCAATCATGTGGAGTATTCCTTGTGTCAAGTGTCACTTCCTATTTCAATTGCTCACGAAAAATGCAGTGTAATACTGTCAATGGTCTAAACCTAGTTTTGGTCTGTCATGTCGTTAGCTTCCTTCCTATTAGCATAAATTTATACAGCTTCCATAAAACCTCAGCTCATGTGACTTCTATGACTTTCTTTTACTAATGTCGTTCGTCGAATTATAGCAGTTCATTTTCTTATCTTAAAAAATATAAGGCACTGAGCGTAAGCAAAACATGCAATAGCGAGTAAATATACCAGTAGAGAACAGAATGTCAACAAGTGGATGCAGCACAATCCCTACAACGAGGCTCTGCCAAGTGAACAATCTATAATTAATACCACAGTGTAACCTAAACTCTATATTTGTACACAGTATATCAGCATTTCTATATACTAGATTGAAGAGTAGTTATGACAACAAAACAGAAATGTGTAAATATGCAATCCATACGCACAGCAGCAAACATGCCTTACACAATAAACAGGTCATTAGAATCACATCGCCATAAGCAAATAAATCTTCATATGTAATCTTAATAAGTAAACATGAAGGCGCAAGCAGATAAATCACAAAGTATAACTTACATATCTAACCACATCAGCACAATTAATCAGGTGACAATTATAATTTAAATAACTAAGCACAGCAGGCACATAATAAAAAAAATATGACGTCAGTGAAAAAGTATAGCAGCCAAGCGATGCATAATATACGCAAGTAATAACACTGTTCATTAATCAATAATTGTCAAAATCAGTAAATGTACACAAGCACGTCGCTTCACAAGTAATTTCATAGAACATAAAATTTAGCACAAAGTATGAGTCACGTAATCGCGAGCAGCAAATTACGTCTAAAGTACGTACCTAAGTGAAATTATGTTACCTGAAAAATAAACTCAATTAATAGTTACCCTTTTTAGTTTATTAGTTTCATCTTCGAAATGACCTTCTTCCTGAAAATTTTCTCCAAAGCAAGTCGTCTTAACGTCGGACACGCACAGAATTTACCTGAAGGTCTTAAATACTTTATACAACCGTATCCTGAAAAATACTGAACGTTAATAACATAATTTATGAAGTCCTTATAGCTTTATACAGAATTTAGTCGGAGAAATTAGACTGTGTATTTGTTTACGTCTGTCAGTGCATTCGCACTGAGCGCTCGATCAGCTGTAGGCGCGTGACGTAGGAAGGTAATTGTTTGCGGTCAACGACTGCCTTGTGCGGCGCGCAGACTGACTGTTGCTTTGAGTATGTGCCGCCGCCAAACACAGCGCGGTATCCTTGTACTCTCTCCATGTTTACGTAAACTGTTGGTTTCTCACAAGTATGTCATTCCACAAAAATTTTTACGTTAGATATGTGATGTATTCCCTTAGAGCGTCGAGATTTAAGAGTTTCTACTTCAACAGTGTTATCATGTATAATTTTGCGAACTCTATACGGACCGTTATAAAGCAGAAAAAATTTGCGACATAAGCCTTTTCCTTTATGAGATAAACGGTGGGACTTAATTAACACCTTCTGGCCAACTGACAAGATTTTTAAACGACCAGGACGCTTAGCTGATTTCTCTCTTCTAGCAGCCGCCGATGCAATATTTTGTAGAGCCAGGTTGACAACTTCAGAATGCCGCAGTTTCCGTGAAGGCGGAAAAGGAACGATTTCAGAAATGCGATTTGTTGGTACTTTATTTTTTAATATCAATAGAGGCGGTAAAGAAGTTGAGTCATTAGGAAGTTCATTCAGAATGTTTTGAAAAATATGAAGATACTGATCCCACGTTCTGTGATTCTGATGACAATAAAGACGACACAATTTATTAATTTCCTTCATCCATCTTTCTGAAGCGTTAGACTGAGGATGAAAAAGTGAAATGAAAATTGGTTTAATTTTACGACGCCGTAGAGTACGAAGCCAAATTTTAGAGCGAAACTGTGATCCATTATCTGATATAACCTTATCAACATGACCAACTTCTTTAAGAAAATGTTTGATGAAAGCGTTAGATACTGAACGAGCTGTTGCTTTGCGTAACGGTGTAAAACACACATATTTTGATGTCAGTTCCACTGCTACGAAAATGTACGCAAAACCATTAGTAGAACGAACCACTGGACTGAACAAATCGACTGCAGCCATGTCCTTTAATTTCGCTGGAATGATAGGAAACAACGGTGCTCTGTGAGAAATCGTTGGAGGCTTAGCCATTTGACATATTTGCATTTGGCAAGAACAGATCGAATACGTTTTTCCATATTACTGAAGTAACAATTTTCTCGTAATTTATGAAAGCATTTTCTGGGACCAAAGTGCGCATAACTGAAATGTGTGTACCAAATCAATTTATTGACCCACTCATCAGGAATACAAACTAACCAAACAGAGTTGTCGACCGATTTTCGTTTGAAAAGAATATCATTGCGAACTAAATAATACTGTCTGATCGCTACGCTTTCCTTTCTCCTCCACTTCTCCTTAATGTCCTTCCAGATTGGATCCTTATTTGCTCCTTAGCGATGTCCTGGAGCGAAGACGAAATAAAGTTCTCAAACGCAACACCTTGAATGTACATCAAACAATAATGGTTTTCTTTGCCGTCCTCTTCGGCACTTTGTTTCAAACCCATAGGTGCACGTGATAAAGCATCAGCAACAATATTTGAAGATCCCTGTATGTAAACAATACTAAAATCAAATTCCTGTAGGTACAACGCCCATCGTGACAATCTGCCATGAGTTAATTTTGTCGACATAAGAAATTCCAGAGCTCGATGATCGGTGTAAACCTTAGTATGTCTGCCAAACAAAAATGTGCGAAATTTTGTGAAGGCCCATACAACAGCCAAAGCTTCAAGTTCCGTAATCGAATAATTCTTCTCTGATTTAGAGAGAACACGGCTTCCAAAGGCAACAGTTTTCTGTACTACAACGCCGTTTTCTTCTATCTCTTGAAATAAATGTGCACCTAGGCCTTTGTATGATGAGTCCGTCGCCAAACAAAAATCTTTAGATAAATCCGGATGTGAAAGAAGTGGGGCAGCAACTAAAGCATCACGAAGTTGTTCAAATTCTGACTGAGCTTCCTCATCCCAACACCAATTAGAATTTTTTCCAGATAATTCACATAAACGAGGTGTGGCCAAATTGTCCAATCTAACAAAGCGTCTAAGAAAATTACAGACACCAAGGAAACTACGAACATCACGTTTTGTGGTGGGAACAGCATAATTATGAATAGCGTCTAGTTTCTCTGGATCAGGGAGAATACCTTCTGTAGAAATAATGTGACCGAGAAATTTCACCTGAGAACGACCAAATTCAGATTTTTCCAAGTTCACTGTCATGCCAACTCGTGCAAAAATACGTAATAATGAATCCAAAATTTTGTTATGCTCACTCCAAGAACGTTTAGCAATAAGAATGTCGTCAACATAAGAAGTAATATTGTCACGAAGATAAACAGGTAAAATTTCATTTAAGCTACGAATGAATGCTGCTGAAGATACAGTAAGTCCAAACGGTAATTTCCGAAACTGGTAACAGTTACCAAAGGCTAAAAAAGCAGTATATTTTCTACAATCAGGGTGGAGTTCTATTTGCCAAAAACTTGCGCGCATATCAATCGTGGATAAAACTTTAATTCCATGGAAATGTTGAAGAAGTTCATCTAAATTTTGTGGACGGTCAGTTTCAGGAATAATAATATTATTTATCTGTCTGGAATCCAGAACCAAACGAATTGACCCATCCTTTTTAAGAACAACGTGTAATGGGCTGGTATAAGGACTGACTGCTGGCTCAACAATGCCCTGATCTAACATGTATTGAAGTTCATTCTTAACCTTGTCTCTGTAAGCCAAAGGAATAGCGTACGTTTTCCCGCGAAATGGTGTGTGTTCTTTTACTTTAAATAAATATTGTAAGCCTTGTATAGTTCCTGTGTGATGACTAAACACTGTAGCATGTGAAGTCAAAATATGGTGCAGCTCTTCTCTTGCAACGTCATCTGGCACTTCAGCTTTCTTAACCTTTTCATTAATTAATTCTTCGCTATTAATTACATCATCCATCGCGTCCCTGTATCTATTGTCATTGTCATGAATAAACACACTGTCGTCATAATGCTCAACAAAAGCATCAGAAGTAAGAAACCTTAAACATTTTGTATCTGATTCAGATCTTGCTAAACACTCGAAAAATTTCAAACATTTCAGCATTCCGGCAACAGTCAAATTCACACTTCCTTCTTTAAAGTTCAAAATTGCCTTATGTGCGTTAAGAAACTCCATACCTAAAATAATCTGTGTACTGAGTAATGGAACAATAATAAAATTAGCAGAAAATTCGTATCCTTGACAAATGAAATTTAGGTTGGTCTGTTGTTTAACTTCCACACCTTTTCCAGAAATCGCTCCTCGAATTGTAGTTTTAGAAATAGGTAACACGGGACAGGCAATAGTTCTTTCACATATACGAAAAACTGATTCACTAATGACGTTCAATGGGCTCCCAGAATCTAAAACTGCAGTGAACTTATTCTTACCCACACATACTTCAATAACAGGATGTAAAAATGCGTCTACATTAGTTTCCTTTTCGTCTAACAAAATGTCTCTCATGTCTTCCAGTCGTACGTAGTGTAAAGTCGAAGTGTCATTACTTTCTGAACCGTCTATATTGCTGCCAGAAGCCGAAGCTGCTAGTCATTGTCGATTGTTTGCGTCACGTCTTTGATTATTCGCGTCATTTCGCGGATCAATTTCTACTATTTCCACTTGTCTCTCTGAAGTTCTGTCACGTGGAGGATGCCAATTAGGTCCTTCCTGTCTGTTAGATGCAAATTCTTGGTTGTGTCTGTTATTAAAATTTCTGTTTTCCTGTCTGTCTGCATAACTACTTCTTGTGTAATTTCGACTGTCACTTCTGAAATTATTGTTGTATCTACTACCCTGGTTATTTCTGTAGTAAGAATTTCTGTTACTGTATGAATAATTTCTATCTTGATGATACCGATTACTGTTTCCGTATGGTTGATCATTCCGGTAGGAATTACCGTTATTATAATTGTCTGTGTAATTTCTGTTAGAACGTCTGTTATTGTCATAAGGCTGGTATCTATTGTCCTGTCTGTTACGTCTGTCATTCTCAAAGTTACCCAAATAACGTCCGTTCCGATCACTATCCCTTTTCTCTGAAAATGTATTGTAATTACTGCTACTGAAAAAATTACAAGAAGTCCCGTCGTCGTTGTCATACTCAAGTTCTTCTAGCAAAGTCTTAAAAGTCTCAATGTCGTCTTTACATCTTCCGGCTAAAGCAATTTGTCTTATGGATTGTGGCAGCTTAGTTAAACAAATGCGAATTAATTCAGTCGGACTGTAAGGGTTGGAAAGGAACTGATTCTTTCGAATCATGTCTTCAAAATATTCTGCTGGCGTGCGGAATTCAGACTGTTTGAAATTACGCTGCATAATAAGACTGTGTTTGACTCTGTCTTGCGTGTTTTCGGACCAATATGCCGATAGAAATGCATGATAAAAATCATTCAGATTATTACAATCTCTAATGAGTGCACGCATCCGCGTCGCCGGTTCGTTTTCTAAATATCCACACATAAATTCCAGTTTGTGACTTAGTGGCCAATTTGGTGGGAGTGCATACATAAATTGATCTAACCATGCACATGGATGTATGTCATTTTTAGAATTGCGGAAGATCTTAAATTTCCGAACAGTCAAAAAGTGTTTATAGTCAAAGTTTTCGCCTCGTGGCGACAAAGACCTACCGCGTCTGTCCCAGTTTGAATGTCGATTATTGTCAAGTTCGCGCGCCTGGCGCTCTCTTGTTGTGTCCCGTAAATGAAATAAATTACTTTCTTCAAACCCCTCTGCTATCTGTGATTCTAAATTTCTTCTGCTGTCTTTTCCTACGATTTCGCCTTCAATTTGTTTGACTTGCTTTCGTAATGCCTCAACTTCCCTTTTAACGCGTTCATTAAATTTTCCCTGATTTTCAACATGCTTATTTATGTTCTGGTACTCTTCGGTTTCTGCAAATGGTAATGGAGCTGTATCATCTGAATCTCTATCCCCATTTAAACTAAGACTTGTCAATTTATCTGAAATCTCCTCAACTCTTTCCGATAAATCACCTATTTGTTCTTTCTGTCTATTTACGTCTTCCGTAAGTGTCGCGACTCGGGTTTCAGTATTAACACATTTGGTAGTTAACTGTTCATATTGTTGTGTTAGTTTATTTATTCTGTCATTTGGTACGGATTCCTCGATTCTCTCAAATATTTCTTCCTTATCGTGTGCACGTTGTAAATTTAACTCTGAAAATTTCTGTACTATCACGCGATCTCTCTCCTCCTGTTCTCTATCCTGTTCCCTTTGTCTAATCTCTACTGCAATTAATCTATTATTGTGAGCATTCAAAATCGGTTGTACTTCTTCTCTGATTTCTTTCTTTAATTCATCTTTCATATTTTTGAAACATGTCCCTATTCGTGAATCTAACCGTGTTTCCATTGTTTCCATCTCTGTTTTAATTGTGCCTATTTGTGATCCCAACTGTGATCCCAGTGAGTCTAACCGTGTTTCCATTGTTCCCCTATCTGTTTTTAATTCAGATCGTAACTGTGATCCCAGTGAGTCTAACCGTGTTTCCATTGTTCCCATCTGTGTTTTAATTGTTCCTATTTGTGATCCCAAATTTAATATTGCACCCATCAACTGCTCCATATTAGCTTGTTCGCAATTCCTTTCGCCCCTAACATTTCCCGCAAAACCAGTTTCATTCGTCATAGCTGTAAAGCTATCTGTGTTTGATGCTATTCCAGAATTTTCTATCGTTAATCTCGTATTCTGTGAATTTTCTGATTGAGAAAAATTTTGAAATGGTTCCGGACTACTTTCCCGACTTATTAAATTGATTTCCACTTCATTATTCAACATACTGTTCTCCTGTGTTGGCGAGTTCGCCATGTCAACAATTTCGTCATTCTCACTATTCATCATTTTTGCCTTTTTCATTGATCGCGTAATCATTTACAAAATATACAAAACTCGTCACTATATGAAAATTACACACAATGACTCTTTATCTCCAACAATACCCTTCACACGAAATGCTTCCCTCAAACACGATTAACGAACAATTGAAATAATTGCATTAAATTGTCAAACGCGTATACAAGGCAATAAAAATTAAATTTTGAAAAATACCATTAGAAGAATGCTAATTACCAAATCTACACATGCAATATAGACTACAATTACTAACTACAAATTACTACAACAATCCTACTGTCTACTATTTCTACAATCAGAAGAATTCCAAGGGACGATCCGAAGCAGTGGACGCCACGTGCATGGGGGCTTAATAAAGATATTAATGCAAATAATTTTAATTTTTTTTTTTTTTTGCTTTAGTAGCTGTCTGTCCGATTACGAAGTCTCGTAACGGTTGGCCCTGACTGTTATTGTTACGCAATCTGACTGCTTAGAACAATAACAAAGAATGAAATGGAAATTTTCATTAACACAGTTAATTAATTAAGCCCCCAGCAACTATAAAACCAACGCAACAACAAGCACAAGAGTAACTGTTCTGTGTGTGGGAGTGTGACTCAACGTACGCATCTGGCACGGTTCTTCTTCAACAACACAACAATTTTTAAATAACATTATACTGAATTAATTAAAGAAAATACAAATACCATAATTACTCAAGAGAACCACAATTACACTCTAATCCAAGAACCCAAGCCAGACGCTTTGTTGACTGAACCTGTAATGACACATTATTTAAAACATGGAAATAATGAAAAATAAATCAAGTTTCGTTACCTTCATATATTGACCAAAATCACTCTCATAATTACAATATATCTCCACACCGCCTCGCTATTACCACATCTGAACAAGAACCTTTCAGTATCACATCTCAGCAAGCACTCCCTACTAGCACATCTGAACACCAACTGACTACTACGAGCTCTCCCCAAGCAGTGACCTCTAGCACATCTCAATAATGACAGCCCGTGGAGGCGGCGGAACAATGCTCTCTAGCGATCTCTGGCGCTGTGGCTCAGTGTAGCCACCTTTCAACAGTTACACATAAACACGCAGAGAATACAGGGATACCGTGCCGTGTTCTAGCGGCAGCACATATACTAAGCGACGGTCAGTCCGCGCGCCGCACAAGGTAGCCGTTGACCGCAAACAATTACTTCCTACATCACGCTTATCTACAGCTGATCGAGCGCTCAGTGCGAATGCACTGACAGCCGTAGACAAATACACAGTCTAATTTCTCCAATTAAATTCAGTATAAAGCTATAGTTACTTGATAACTTATGTTACTAACGTTCAGTTTTTCCAGGATACAATTGTTTAAAATATTTAAGAACTTCAGGTAAATTTTCTGCGTGTCCGACGTTAAGAGGACTTGCTATCGAGAAAATTTCAGGAAGAATGTAATTTCGAAGAAGAAAGTAATAAACTAAAAAGGTAACTATTAATTGAGTTTATTTTTCAGGTAACATATTTCGACTTAGGTATGTACTTCATACGTAATTTGCTGCTCGCGATTACGTGATTTATACTTTGTGTTAAATTTTATGCTCTATGAATTTACTTGTGAAGCGACATGCTTGCGTACATTTGCTGATTATGACAATGTTTTATTAATGAACAGGGTTGTTACTTGTGTATATTATGCATCGCTTGGCTGCTGTGCTTTTTCACTGATGTCATATTTTTTATTATGTGCCTGCTGTACCTATTTATTTAAATTATAATTGTCACCTGATTAGTTGTGCTGATATGGTTATGTATGTTAGTTATACTTTGTGATTTATCTGCTTGCGCCTTCATGTTTACTTATTAAGATTACATATGAACATTTATTTGCTTATGCTGATACGATGCTAATTACCTATTTATTATGTAAGATATATACTTGTGCTTTGCGTATGGACTGCATATTAGACATTTATGTTTTGTTGTCATAACTACTCTTTAATTTAGTATAGAGAAATACTTATATACTGTGTACGGACATAGAGTTTAGATTACATTATGGTATTAATTATAGATTGTTCGCTTGGCAGAGCCTCGTTGTAGGGATTGCGCTGCATCCACTTGTTGACATTCTGTTTTCTGCTGGTATATTTACTCGCTATTGCATGTTTTGCTTACGCTCAGTGCTTTATATTTTAAGATAAGAAAAAGAACTGCTATAATTCTACGAACTACATGAGTATAAGAAACTTCATTGAAGTCACATGAACTGGAGGTTCTATGGAAGCTGCATTAATTCATTATAATAGAAAGGAAGCTGACGACATGAAATACCAACAGTAGCTTTAGACCATTGACAGTTATTACACTGCATTCTTCGTGAGCAATTGAAATAGGAAGTGACACTTGACACAAAAAATACTCCACATGTTTGCTCCTGTTTTCCCATGATTCTTGAAGTGGTGTACACACTTTGAAATATTACGGTATATTCATTCAAATTCTTATGTGATCATTAATACTGTGTACTCGCACCTACTTACTGAAAGTTATTCAAACTGAAGGCTGTTAGAGGTCATGTATGCATTTCTTTTATTTTATGATGGACAACGTAACCAAAATGTATTTTATAATTCAAAATGAGTAGAAGATTTGGCTCAGGTGGATTACACAGAGGTTGTGTGTGGACACTGTGTCTTCGGATTGTATGGGATGATGAATTGAAGTTTGCACTAGGATTTTATCTGTACTTGTTCGAGGAGACTGACTAGAGGAAGGAGTTGTTATGG
This sequence comes from Schistocerca nitens, assembly GCF_023898315.1. Taxonomy (NCBI): domain Eukaryota; kingdom Metazoa; phylum Arthropoda; class Insecta; order Orthoptera; family Acrididae; genus Schistocerca; species Schistocerca nitens. The sequence goes on along the minus strand of NC_064618.1, from coordinate 296,408,079 downwards.
AAGTGAAATGATATTGGTGATAAATTTTATGTGTATCGACGTATTGAAGAGGTATTATTGAAGTATTGAGATTGTGTGATGTTGATGATTATTGGAGTTTTGGTGGATAAGAGGTAAGGTAAATGATATTGGTGATAAGGTTTATATGTATCGACGTATTGAAGAGGTATTATTGAAGTATTGTGATTATGTGATGCTGATGATTATTGGAGTTTTGGTGGATAAGAGGTAAAGTAAGTGAGGAGCATATATTTTTTTTGGGTTGGTTTATATGGAACAAGAAGGATGAAGAAGGCAGACTAGAACACTCCAGTGGAAGGAAGATTGTCTACACACACACTTTGTTAAATCAATAAGCAGTATATACTTCTTTTTGGAGAGAGGAAGTATTTGCATATCTTGGCACACTGACAGTTGTTCAGCAACCGTATATTTTGATTTAGCTTGGCAAACATTGGTCTTGACATGATGACTATGACGTTGACTAACTATTATTGACTATTATACACTGCTGCCAATACTATTTGATACACATGTTGAAAATAAAATTTTGACAGAATTGCATTTATCTTGTACTTTTAATTAAGCCCCCATGCAATGTGAATCGATTGTGATCGAGCAACGATGTTGTAAGCTATATCGCAAAAGTTATGTATCTCTGAGCTGCGCGAGCGCGCAGTGGAGCTGACAATGTTTAACTTTGATAAAGAGAGCAGTGAAAGTTCAGCTATGTTAGACGTTAGGCTGACTATGTGTAGCTGTGTTTGAGTGAGGAAGCTGTGTTAAGGTGAGGAAACAATGGCATATATATATTTCAAATCTAAAGCTTCAATTTATCAATTTGATCAAAGAACATGTGATGGAGGAAGTCTAATATAATTCCAAGGTAAATACAATAATGATGATACTTTTTTGACTGCTGACTGCGTCATCGAACTATCTTGGTTATTGTACAAAAAGTTGTTAGATTTTAGAGTTAGGGAAGTGTTTTGTTTGGATGTTAAGAAGATCATTAAATTTACAGTCTGCCTTGAACACTTTTTTCACATTGTACAAAAAACCTAGTGTCGTCATTTATGCACATATTTCATTTTCTTACCAACCTTTCATTTACCATTCTTTTTAATGAATTATCCAACTAATTATATCCGAAAAACTGTTCGATTTGCAATTAACAGAGAACTCATTGCACCTCTCGAGTTTCTCTATGTAAATACAGTAATTTGCAGCTTTAGCATAGCTATGCGCAAGAAGAGCAGTTTTGCGCAGGATAGAGGTAAGGGGAACATATTTTGATTTTTTTTTTATTTATTCAATCAGGGCCAGCTTATGTTATTCAGAGACAGTTTTTGCGATCAATTTTGCGAAACCAGTTACTCTAGGTTTCATGTCCAAATTAACCATTCAGGCGTATTATACTGTTCAAAATTCTTGCAATCAGATTGCTAACTTTTACAGTATGAAAGAGTTCTCTTTTCATTACGACGATTAATTATTATTACAGTGCAGCTTTGCTTTCACATTACGACAGTACACGTTTCATTATGTCAGTTCAATTATTATTACAGCTCAGAGCTTACAATCAGAAACAGAGTCCTTCAGATTATATTTTTATTCAGTTAGATAACTTTGAAGCCATAACCTTTGTCTTGCGCTAGGCGGAATGACACCACAATACTGACGCCAGTTTCGTCTCCGAGTTAGCGCAGGAGCCTGCCTCCCGTCACACCTCGCGATTTCGTCCTTCCGCATCGCAACGAAAAGGAAAGTCCAGAGAAGCAGTCTCCCGTTGTGTTCAGTCGTTCTCAGAAAGAGTTTTGAAACCTAGTTAGCACGCAACTTGCAGTTCCCTAACTGTTCGCTCACGATCTCATGAAAATACTTTAATTATCTGTGGAAACTTGTCGGACATTTAAAATATAGTGAAACGCTGATCTTCAAGAATTTTTTCGCAATTTTCAGTAAGAGTTCGCTGTTAACTACAGACTTATGTCCATTATTGTTACCATTATGAACATTCGTCCTTCTACTCTACAGACGTTTCCAGATTATTAGAGTAAACTATTATTTTTGATGCTCTTAAGTTTTCTGGTGTAAAAATAGGAGAGAAAAGTGTAATAATTGAATTATTTTAATGGTTTGACTGATGCAACGAAATTTCCCTTCCAAGCAACTCACAGATCACTGAATTTTTCACAGTTGGTAACATTTGCCATTTTCCCTCCAGATCGTGTTGGTGTTAGTTGTCTGTGTACATGCTTTGAAACTGTGTTTACAATAATGTTTTATGTTTGTGTGGTGTACTTCAGCTTGTTATTTATTCTATCAACTTCTTGCTACATTACGCTACGGTCACAGGTTCGAATCCTGCCTCGGGCATGGATGCAGAAGTTAAGTCCCATAGCGCTCAGAGCCATTTGAACCATTTTTTTGCTACATTAACAAACATTATACAGCTTGTGAGCCGGCCGAAGTGGCCGTGCGGTTAAAGGCGCTGCAGTCTGGAACCGCAAGACCGCTACGGTCGCAGGTTCGAATCCTGCCTCGGGCATGGATGTTTGTGATGTCCTTAGGTTAGTTAGGTTTAACTAGTTCTAAGTTCTAGGGGACTAATGACCTCAGCAGTTGAGTCCCATAGTGCTCAGAGCCATTTGAACCATTTTTGAACAGCTTGTGAACTTGCATGTTTTTAGCTTTAGGGATAAATCGTGGAGTTTCCAAGGAAAGTGAGGTTATGGGGAACACAAAAGATGTTTCACCTCGGAAAGTTACGGCTGTGGTAGCAATTCTTGCTGAAAATCGTTATACACAGCAAAAAATTGCTGACAGAATTAGAATGTCACAGAAAATTGTCAGCAGATTCATACTTTCAATGCAGAAGTTGGTGAATACAAGCCAAACGTAAAGGAAAATGCGTACATAAAAGAAAAATCAATCCTAGAACAATGAGAAGACTTACAAACATGGCAACAGTGTACCATAAACTTACTTCTACAGACGTGAGCCATTAGCTGAAAGGTTTGGGTGTTGAAGTTTCACCTGTGACAGTGAGGGGGAGGCCGTTTGAATGTGGTTTAAAGGCATGCCAACCAAGGAAGAAAGAAAACTCTCACCTGCCATAGAAACCAAAAGATTGCTGTGGGCTAAACAACTTCAGGAGTGTACAAGTGCAGACTGAGCTAAAGTATGTGCAATGATGTGGTAAATTAAGTGAGTCTGATCTCTAAAGTTAGGAGTTTTGGCAAGAAATTGTGATGTTTTATTGATACTAAAGAAATGCACGTTTGAATTTTGGGACTGTTGAGGTCTTGTGTGCTACTATTCCCAACTTTCCTAACTTGAAATTTTGTACACATGCTTCAGGTATGCTTCAGTGATGAATCTGTATTCACTGTGAGGGAAGAAAGCAGCCAGTATGTTCGTCGCAAACCTGGAGAACAGTTCAAAGCTGAGTGTGTGCAGCAATGTGTGAAGCATCCAACTTCCGTTATGGTCTAGAGTGTGATGTCCTTGAAAGGTCCTGGCAGATTACACATTGTTGAAGGTCCGCAGCTCATGGTCTGTATCACGGGGTCCCATGTTAGATTCCAGGCTGGGCTGGGGATTTTTCTCTGCATGCAGATTGGGTGTTTGTGTTGTCCTTATAATTTCATCATCATCATAATCATCATCATCATTCGAGACAGTGGCTTGATTGGATTGCGTGAAAAATTGGACCATGTAAAAATTGGTACTTTGTAAGGGCGCTGATGACCGAGCAGCTGAGCGCCCCTCAAACATCATCATTATCACATTGTTGAAGGGACAATGAGGCAGGAACAATATAAAGATATCCTTGAGAAGGAACTTTTCCCCCAAATAAATGAGTGGTTTCCTAATAAAGATACCATTTTTATGCATGATTGGGCACCTTGCCACAAATCCAAAAGCGTTTCCAAGTACTTGGAAGAAAAGTAACTCAAAGTGTTGCCCTGGCCAGGGAATAGCCCTGATATGAACCTAACTGAAAATTTTTGGGCTATTGTGAAACAGAGGATAAGGAAATTTACAATAACCACCAAACAAGATCTCATGGAGAAACAAGAGGAAATCTGTACCATGACAATGATATTAAAATATCATGTGGGAAGTTAATGAAAGCTATGCCAAAAAGCATAAAAATGTTGATTAAGAACAAAGGCACGCATATGAAGTATTGAATGTACAAATATAATCTGTATGTGGATGTAAATGTGTAATAAATGTAAAGTTTTGGAAAAAATGTATTTAGTCTAATAATCTGAACACGTCTGTATATCAGACGACACCATTGATGCACACCATCTTTATTTATCACATTTTGGTCCTTAGCACAAATTTTGCGATGAATGTCAGCTGCCTTCTGCATTAACGAATATATTTTACTGCTGCTTCTTTGTATTGCAAGTCTCTTTTTGACAGCTACTGTAGATGAACGAGAGGCAATGTGGTTTTCCCATTATAGAATCTATATGTGTAGCACCTGTTCCTCACCACCCCCTTTCCTTATAGCCGTCTCTTTCACTTATGCCCGTAAGGTTTGGAGTAACCATAGTCACAGGAGAAGATTCAAAGTGGTAAACTCACCCCAGAAGGCAGCGAGGTACTGCAGGTTTGTGGTGACGAACGGTATCCGCATCTTACCTGTTGAACAAAAACAAATTGAGGTACATCGCAGGACAAAAAGTATATATGCAATAAGACATGGTTTGCAACAATCTAAATGAGTCCTGCAGATCCTAAGGGACTCATGAAGAGTGTTGTAAAGCTTGTAGTTCAACAAGATAACATGTTTCTGAAAGTGTGAGTGTAAACAATCTCATAGCATACAGCTGGACAGATACTTCGTAGCTATCCTGTTTAACTGAAGGGAGTGGAAGGGGACTGTAACGTACAAGACTAACTCAGCTGTGTAAACGTGCGTCTCTGTATCTGTTTATTTGGCACAACTATCAGAAGACAGACTTATCATACAGTTTCCTTACTGACATGTTTTTCCAAAATATTCAAAAAAGTCATGTACTCAGCAACAGTCGCACAGTTAGGTGTAAGCAATTTACCTAGCATATCACAGTTTGGATAGCAAAATCGGTTGATTGATTATGAATGCTTTTTATATAGTCAATCATCAAATAGTACAAGCCTTAAATAATAATATAGCGGCTTTTGGTATTTTTTGTGCTCTTTCCAAAATGTATGATTGCATAGATCGTGTTACTTTGTTATAAAATCTCAAATTTTGTGGAACTGATAACTTTATGCAGAGCTGGTCTAAATAATACTTAACAAAAAGAATGCAAATGGTCGTGCAGAATAATTCAGACAATTTTGTAGAGGTAGTAAATTTTAGTGAATGGGGGAAATCGCAAAGCTAGCCCCTCAAAGTTCAGTTTTGGGTCCACTCCTATTCTTCTGTATTTGAACGACCATCCACTTAACATTCAACAAGCGAAACTGGTACTTTTTGCAGACGATACTACTGTTACAGTAAATCCCATTAGACAGAAAGCAACAGAAGAGTGGTAAATGATATTTTCCGAAAAACTATTAAGTGGTTCTCTGAAAATTGATGTAGCACATGAGCAGGAGTCAATAAATAGCATAGACTGCTCCAAATTTTTGGGTGTACATATTGATGAAAGTTGAATTGGAAGAAGCATATTACTGAGCTTCTTAAACAACTACTTTCTACTACTTTTGCTCTTCTTATAATTGCTAACCTTGGAAACAAACGTATCAACCTCCTGACATATTTTGCATATTTCCACTCAATGATGTGTTACGGAATAATTTTCTGTGGTAATTCATCACTTAGAAAGGAAGTATTGATTGCACAAAAGCGAGCAGTAATAATAATATGTGGTGATCATCTACGAGCGTCATGTAGATACCTCTTCAAGGAGCTAGGCATTTTAACTGGGCCGGCACAATACGTACTATCGCTAATGAAACTCGTCGTAAATAATCCATCATAATTTGAGAAGAACAGTGACGTTCATACTTGCAACACTAGAGGGAAAAATTAGCTTTATTACCCACTGTTAAAGCTATCAGTAGCTCTGAAAGGAGTTCAATATGAAGAACCAAAAATGTCTAATCCTTTGCCCTGTAACATAAAAGTCTGACAGGTAGCGAAGCAAATTTTAAATCGAATTCAAAATAATATCTCCTGGACAATTCCTTCTGTTCCGCTGATCAATTTCTCCTTACAAACTGGTAGCCAGTTAAACAAAAATTAAGTGTAATTGCAGGATTAGGACTAAAAGTAATAACGTGTCCATTAACGTTAAGACTAATTATATGATTCGTTCCACAACATTTCGATAAAAGAATCGTTCCAGTGACCTATGGAACATGTAACTAACTAACTAATTAGTTAACTAACATTTTAGTCTTGGCTGAAATGAGGTGTGTATCTTCCTTTTGTTTCGTGATGAAAGAAGCCGATAAAAAGAAGACCATGACATAGCAAACTGTAATAAAACATTAATATCAGGTACAGATAAAAGCGATTGATTTTATTCTTCCTGGCGCTAACCTGTTTTCTAAGTGCTAATGTACTCGATCACTATTTCGTCATTATGGATACAGCAACAGTTTCTGTGAACGGATGCAATGTCACATGATTCGTGAGACACTTTTTCTGTCAATCGTGGTAACCACTCTGTGAACTTTTTTAAACTTGTTATCAGGCAGAGAAAGGGCTCGCTAATGGCCTTACAAATGTCTGACCTTGAATTTTGATACACAAGAAATCATAAAGAAACGATGACTTACCTTTGTACGAATTGTGAACCTTTTTAAACGATCAACGCTGTGTGGTGTAATAATTATATTCGAACTCCTTAAAAGCATAGTTACAGAGTCAGACGAGTAATGCATGAAAGCTGACTTGCATTAAAGCATGTGAACAGTACAGTTTCGGGTTGAAGAAAGATGAATGGTTATTGTTTTGCCGTTTATATCGTGAAAAAGGTTTGAGGGAAGCTATGCACCATCAAGCAAGAGCATCTCCAGGAACTAAGTTTTCTTTTGAGGTTGGGGGGACCACTCACATTAGACCTCACTGAGGAGATACAATATGCGATAAAACAACACAGAGCAATAGACAGCATTCAACGCTTATCCGTACGGCACTCATATTCTCGCAGTATCGTTACAACAAACAAGGCACAGCAGGCGAAATAGCCTCGCGTGTAAGGTACTGCTGCTCCTAGTACACCACACATTTATGTGTGATTGGAAAGAGGTATGGCTCTCCTTCCAGCGTTAGAAACAGTTTAGATATGTTAGCTACATTTCGTAAACAACAATCATCTAAATTGCACCAAACGTAAACTGACTGCTGACTACATCTTTTACTGCAAAGTTTCCAACCCACTTGCTGCCTTTTACTTAATTTGCAGTATCACAACTGCTATGTGCAATAGCGAAAGGAAAAACCAGCTCATTTTCTATGTGTGATATCAGAGTATAAGATACAACGATAATAATTTTTTGTACGAATATTTTCCTCAAAATCTAATGCAGAAAATTGCATAACAGAGAACATGCACAAATCCCGAAATAGTGCATTTAATTCTTAACCCGAAAAGTAAAAGTTTTACTGAGAAACTAACTACGGAAATGTATGTAGCTTTGCTTCATCTAAGTTAAACAATTTTTCGAGCACATCAGACGACTTGAAATTTCCCTCCCCATGTGTCGTACGGTACAGTAGATTGAAGCAACCAGCATAAATTGTATCAAGGAACACGACAGAGAATTAAATCGGCGTTGTATAAATGAGTCCTACTGTGAACCAGTTAAGTCGCTTACATGCTCCGACAATGCGGGTTGCCTCCGTGTCTTACGTCGAGCCGTACTGGGTATCGCATTGTGTATCGTATTGACTCATTGCGACACGCTCCTAAAACTGCCTTAAAAAGACATACACAAACTTGTAGGTGAACTTACTCCGTAAACATTTCTTTCAAATAATAACTGTTCCGTTAATAGTCATGTAACATTGATTTTTGATTTTCAGAAAACGACCAACCCTGTAGTGGTGTCAAAAAAATTACAACTGCTAGGAATCACCAGCCATTGAGAAGCAGCAGTTACTGTTGGAACCACTCATCTGAAACTATCAGTTATTTTGATAACTGCCAACACAGTGTGGCACCATCCATTTACCAAAGTACGTACTAAGCTTTCGTGCCACCTGAGGTCTGACCACGGATAATTGAACAGAGGGACAGACCATCTATAAGGTATTCCATAGCACATGGAAATAACTGGCAAGCTGCGTGCCATCTGTTTGTCGAAGTGTGTACTTCGGTTTCGCGCTATCTGAGTAAGCAGAGTGACCATAAGAAATCTGTGATTCTTTAGAAATAGGCGTCAGCAGATGAACAGAAGTTGTTTTTCGGTGAAAGATACTGTGAGTTGCGGGCTACCACTATAGGTGACGTGTGAGTTGGTAACTGTGTCACAGACTCCAGCAAGTCGTAGAACACAATAAGGACAAATACCGGAGCGACACAAGTATTTTACAACTTCTACAGAAAGAACTGCGGCGGCAGTTGACACTGACATAAAGAGCAGAATGTGATATGTGGTGTTACTTCGCTATTCTCTATAACGAGTTCGCGAAATGTGACTTATGCGGCAAGAGATTATCATGTATATCATCTACGACGAGCTTAAAAAAACATCTCTGGAATTCACATGTACATGTGAATTTGTCTTCACAGATAAGTTTGAAGCCAGATTTAAGGAAGTAAGTAATGAAAAAATATATTTGTTGTATTTACAATTGTTTCAGGGCATCCGTAACCAATTGCTTAATTTATTTGAAGAAGAACGTACTAGGCAGTGTGAGGTTTTAAACGTTTTTACATGCAAATTTTAATTCATTTTTCTAGAATACTTCACCTATCGATACCATTTGCCTGCTTTGACATTTTTCTTTATCTTCTGCCTTTTTGCACTTGTTGCTGGAATACTCAAATCACAATAATTGTCACAGGTGTATTAACGATCGTAGCATCAAACATTATCATATATAAAATTTCACTGTATTATTTTAACAGTAAATCTGTATGGTATCGGGTATCAAGCAATATAAAGTTACCATGACGTACGGAACTCAATCACCACTGAAGGTGCAGTCATTAGCGTCGCACCGGTTTGCGGTTCGGTTGTGATTGTATTTAAAACCTGGGAGTACAAAAATTTGTATAATGCATGTATTTAGAATCTTCTAAACTGGAATCTCGCAATTATTATTGACTAACCTGACATAACATCACATTAACAATATTCATTCCCAAATACCATATATATTTAATGTTGACAGAGAAATATATTCTAATAACAAACGTGAAGCTACGATCGTTACTAGAACTAAGTCATCTGTTAGCTGCTATGAAGTACATATCCAAGCTGCAAGTGCCATGTAGTATACTATACACAAAAATTGTATTTTTATTATCAGAAGAAATCTGGCACATTTTTGCCCCACTTCTACTGTCAACTTAATCTTTGCTTATGTTGATATGAAACTATTTTTCTTCATGTCCAACCACCCTTGTAGAGAAGTTTCTAGTGCAGATGACCTTTGGCACCTGCAGCGTGGAAAATGTGAACTGTTCCAACCACATCGAAGCAGCAATTTATACAAAGTGCCGTAACAACATATGCCACCAAAGGAATCGGAGTAAACTAGAAAAAAAGATGGATGGGCAATGTCTTGAACTACCCACAAAAGACTTCTAGTCTTTTTCAATTCTAGATATGGGGTTTCGTAATTTTATGCATGCTGTTAATCATGCATAAAATATCCCAAGCAGGAAGTATGTTTCAAATGTACTGCTTCCAGCAGCATACACAATAGCTAAGATCAAAGTGGCGGACAAACTTTTAGCTGCGTAGGTAATTTGTCTGACAGACTGGTGGACATCAGCAGCAACTGAAAACTGTATGGACATGACAGGGCATTTCATTTCAGAAGATTTTGTCTTGCAGCTTTGGTGCTATGATGTACCCAGTTCACTGGTTCACAACCTACTGCCAACCTGTCAGAATCATTAGTAGGAATTACGTATAAGCTTAAACTCATAGGCTAGATTTTGCTGGCTGAGACAGACAAAACAGCAAGTATTAAAAAATGTTGTCTCTAATGACATGTTAACCTTATTTATTCATGCTTACACAGGGTGGTCGGAAATTCCCGTTACAAACTTCAAGGACCTGTAGAGGGTAATGAGAACAGAACATTTTGAATAGGAACCCATGTCCGGAATCGTATCGTTTCCGTTCTACGACAGTTTCCATTCAGATGTGTACCTCGTCAACGTCTGCTTAGGGCAAGAGAAACGTCTCAGAGTTCCCTGTCCCGGTATGCAACAGGGTAGACATAATTACGTGTACTACGTCAAACGATCCCCAGATGTCACTTATTGTCAGGTTTGCTGTGTAACCGAGTGAATACCTGTGCATCATCGATAGAGGAAACATTGTGCAGTACACTTTGCGGTATACACATTAACGCTCCTTGTGTATGACGAAGCTGGAGGTAACGGAAGAGCTGCTAGTCGGCTGTATCACGGACATTTCCTACACCGTCACACTCCATCGCACAAACTGTTTGCCCAGGTTACACAACGGGTACGAGAAACGGGTACCTTCACCGTGAGGGGGCAGGACTGTGGTGCTCCACGGCGGCGCCGCACTCCCGAATTTGAAGAAAGTTTACTGCGTCGCATTGAAGATAGCCCGTCAACGAGTTCGCGAACAACTGCGCGTGCAATGGCTGTTAGTCACAGTACCGTCTTGGACGTCCTGCATGAGCAACAATTACATCCGTACCACTTACAAAGGGTACACGCTATGGACAGCAGACTTTCCACAACGCGTCGCCTTCTGCACATGGTTCCTGCACCGTTGCATCGACGCGTCCTGTTTCCACGTCGAGTTCTCTTTACAGATGAATGCACGTTCACAAGGGATTGTGTTCTGAATGCTCGAAATAGCCATGTCTGGACGGACGAAAACCCTCATGCCACGCATGTTCAGGGATTTCAAGACAGGTTTGGAATTAACGTGTGGGCAGGTGTTCCGGGCGGTCATGTTATTGGACCACACCTCCTTCCATCCAAGCTCACGGGTCCCGCATACTTAGTCTTCCTACGACACGTAATTGACCCGTTCTTGGAAGCTGTGCCATTGAATGTCCGTCAGAAAAAGTGGTTTCAGCATGATGGAGCACCACTTCACTTTTCACTGGCTGTCCGGAGACATCTCAACAGACGGTATGGTGAAAGATGGATAGGCCGTGGTGGTCCAACCGCGTGGCCGCCACGATCGCCGGATTTAACCCCTGTGGACTACTTCTTGTGGGGTCGTATGAAGAGCCTAATTTATGAGACACCTGTAGAGACAGAGAAGGATCTGGTGGTACGAGTTCTGTCCGCTGCACAAGACACTGAAGAGACACCAGGTGGGATGGAGAGAGTGTACCAGAACATGCTTCGGAGGTACAATGTGTGTAACAACGTTGGTGGTCGCCACATCGAGCCACTGTTGTAATGCATCGGTACGTTGCGGCTGGTGCCGTAGATGATGGGTTCTTGTTGTTGTCGACAAATGTAAACCATAAGGTGTAAGTTCTAATGCAAATGTGTAAGTAACAACGGAACGAGTCAGTATTCTTTTCAAATGGATTGCAACAATTGTACTGGGTCTCGCCTAAGTACATTCCTCAAGTGGGTATGGATGAGACAATCATCTGCATTGAAACTGTCGTAGAACGGAAACGATACGTTTCCGGACATGGGTTCCTGTTCAAAATGTTATGTGCTCACTACCCTCTACATGTCCTAGAAGTTTTTAACGGCAATTTCCGACCACTCTGTATAATACTGTAATTAATTTTCAGCCAGGTGTCCGGATACTTTTGATCACATAGTGTATTTCATAGTGGCGAAGATGAACAGGTGCTTATACAGGGTGTTTCAAAAATGACCGGTATATTTGATTTGAAACGGTAATAAAAACTAAACGAGCAGCGATAGAAATACACCGTTTGTTGCAATATGCTTGGGACAACAGTACATTTTCAGGCAGACAAACTTTCGAAATTACAGTAGTTACAATTGTCAACAACAGATGGCGCTGCGGTCTGGGAAACTCTATAGTACGATATTTTCCACATATCCACCATGCGTAGCAATAATATGGCGTAGTCTCTGAATGAAATTACCCGAAACCTTTGACAACGTGTCTGGCGGAATGGCTTCACATGCAGATGAGATGTACTGCTTCAGCTGTTCAATTGTTTCTGGATTCTGGCGGTACACCTGGTCTTTCAAGTGTCCCCACAGAAAGAAGTCACAGGGGTTCATGTCTGGCGAATAGGGAGGCCAATCCACGCCGCCTCCTGTATGTTTCGGATAGCCCAAAGCAATCACACCATCATCGAAATATTCATTCAGGAAATTAAAGACGTCGGCCGTGCGATGTGGCCCGGCACCATCTTGCATAAACCACGAGGTGTTCGCAGTGTCGTCTAAGGCAGTTTGTACCGCCACAAATTCACAAAGAATGTCCAGATAGCGTGATGCAGTAATCGTTTCGGATCTGAAAAATGGGCCAATGATTCCTTTGGAAGAAATGGCGGCCCAGACCAGTACTTTTTGAGGATGCAGGGACGATGGGACTGCAACATGGGGCTTTTCGGTTCCCCATATGCGCCAGTTCTGTTTATTGACGAAGCCGTCCAGGTAAAAATAAGCTTCGTCAGTAAACCAAATGCTGCCCACATGCATATCGCCGTCATCAATCCTGTGCACTATATCGTTAGCGAATGTCTCTCGTGCAGCAATGGTAGCGGCGCTGAGGGGTTGCCGCGTTTGAATTTTGTATGGATAGAGGTGTAAACTCTGGCGCATGAGACGATACGTGGACGTTGGCGTCATTTGGACCGCAGCTGCAACACGGCGAACGGAAACCCGAGGCCGCTGTTGGATCACCTGCTGCACTAGCTGCGCGTTGCCCTCTGTGGTTGCCGTACGCGGTCGCCCTACCTTTCCAGCACGTTCATCCGTCACGTTCCCAGTCCGTTGAAATTTTTCAAACAGATCCTTTATTGTATCGCTTTTCGGTCCTTTGGTTACCTTAAACCTCCGTTGTAAACTTCGTCTTGTTGCAACAACACTGTGTTCTAGGCGGTGGAATTCCAACACCAGAAAAATCCTTTGTTCTAAGGAATAAACCATGTTGTCCACAGCACACTTGCACGTTGTGAACAGCACACGCTTACAGCAGAAAGACGACGTACAGAATGGCGCACCCACAGACTGCGTTGTCTTCTATATCTTTCACATCACTTGCAGCACCATCTGTTGTTGAAAATTGTAACTACTGTAATTTCGAAAGTTTGTCCGCCTGAAAATGTACTGTTGTCCCAAGCATATTGCAACAAACGGTGTATTTCTATCGCTGCTCGTTTAGTTTTTATTGCCATTTCAAATATACCGGTCATTTTTGAAACACCCTGTACTTCTTAAGATACGCCCTTTAGAGCCCATGTTACTTTCGATATTTTGAGAGGTGATACCATGGACCCAAACAAGGAAAAAATATTCAGTAGGCATGGGCTCTAAAACGTGTATATCTTAAGAGCTATGAGCACCCGTTCTTCTTCACTACTGTGCTACACATCTCTTCTGCTGAGCAAATGCTCATAACTCTTAACGCATGCATTTCAGATCCCATGTTTATTAGAATTTTGCTTCGATTGATCGTTCCTTTTATATCCTTGAATATTGACCATTCCTTCTGCGAAACGCTGTATAACAGGCTACTACGTGTAAGAGACAGAGGACCATTCAAAATGAACGGATAATTTTGGTACACAATAAAACCTTAATCAGTTAATGACTGCACCAGACTGTTGTTATCCAAAATAATAAAGATGAAGCATATGAACTGAAATGGGCTCTTTGAAAACGAAAAAGCGTATTTAATACAAAAATATTCTTGTTCACGCACGAATACTAGTAGTGCAAGTAAATTTATGGTGATATATTTGTATTTAAATATAACTAATGAGACATAATGAGTGTACACTGTCACAGTATCTAAGTTCTACTAGCTGATCAGATGTGAAAGCGAACAGTTGAGTCGACAGGTTAAGTATGCCTCAGGAAAGCAAATTTTGTAACACAGAAATTTCTGAACACTTGCTACAGATTCGTATTCCGCGCATCAGTTCTACTCATTCATCTGTGGAGAATCTCACAAGCTGGGTACCCAAAGAAAATGAACACAGTAAAAAGGTATAGTAATGACGTCTGAAGGGTTTAATTCTATTACTCGTATGACAGGCTAATATATTAACCATTTATTCCCCGAAATTTTGCGTACAATAAAGCTAAAAGTAAGAGATACATAATGCTCTGAGGACTTGGAGAAATGCAATTAGTCATTCGAACACTAAGCAATTAAGATCCTGTCGGTAGCTGAAGAAATTTTGCTGAAACCGAGCAGTTTTTCAAATTTCACGTTACATTTTATTTCTTTACTTTCGCTTATCTTGTTTAGAAGTAAATGAACCTATAATATTACGTCTATTTTTGTGTTGTACATGAAGGCCCTACACAAGTGAAGTTCAGTTTCTAAGTTTGCCTACTGTATACAGCTTACATCTTAGTTCATACTTGCAAAATCACGTCTTTAACATTTCACTTTTAGTGGTGCTGCGGCAAAGTTCCGTATATTTTCTGTTGCAACTTCGAGAATTACATTTCTAGTAGCGATCGATAACCTATATACATGTAATACGAAACACCGATAACCCTTCAAATATCAACTGAAATATAATGGACAGTTAATTATCTCAGTTTATGGAACAGTTCAGACGACATTCCTGCCAGTTCACAATATCAGGGGTTTTAATTATACTGATAAAATAAACTGATGGCTACCGCCTACTTAACTTCTTAACTGTACCCGCGTCTGGTGAATTAGGTGTTAAAAATAACTGACAGTTATAAACAACTGTTAAAAATAACTGATAAGAGAGAAGAACCGTAATCGCAATAACTGATACTCCAAAGCAACCTTTTGGCCGTGCCCTATATTGCTGTAATATTTCTAAGACTGTTAGTGTGGTGTCACCGCCAGACACCACACTTGCTAGGTGGTAGCTTTTACATCGGCCGCGGTCCGGTAGTATACGTCGGACCCGCGTGTCGCCACTGTCAGTGATAGCAGACCGAGCGCCGCCACACGGCAGGTCTAGAGAGACGTCCTGGCACTCGCCCCAGTTGTACAGCCGACGTTCATAGCAATGGTTCACTGACAAATACGCTCTCATTTGCCGAGACGGTAGTTAGAATAGCCTTCAGCTACATTTCCTACGACCTAGCAAGGCGCCGTATTCAATTGATAATTAATATTATGAAGCATGTACCGTAACGAGAGATGTTCTACAAATGTGGATTAAAGTTAAGTATTCCAGAAGCTACGTACTTTTCTTTATAGCATTCATTACGTATCCTGTTTCAGACCTCACGCCAGCCTGCGTGAGTTTAAGCGCGTGCCTTTCGGCTTCCTCTCATTGTGTCTAGGCTGTCTTGTCTAGACACAACAGTTACCTTCATCAGGACAGATCGGCATACAGTCACCAGTTCCATATTCTACACTCCACAGAAAAAGACACCCAGAAGACATGGTCGGATGTCAACACAGGCACGCCATTGACAGGTATGTAAATGATTGGAGTTGCAGTTTTAAAAGACAAGTAGAACGGCCACCAGAGTGTCTTAGTGTTGCTACCACGCCTGGTAGGGTATCAAAGGGGCGTTGAGAGTCTCAGACGTTGGGTGTTCACCGAGAAGAGCACGGAGATGTCGCCGACTTGTGCGAGGGAGCGTTGTCAACAACTGACAGACTTTGAAAGGGGCCTCATAGTGAGTGCCCAGTTGGGCCGCTGGCCAAATTGTGCACTTTCCACATCTGTGGGGCATTGTAATGTGATACTAGCCCCATGTTGGACTGCATGGGAACGTGAAGGCAACATAATCTTTGTCAAGGTTCTGACTGACCATGTCAGACCACCAGAGGGGGGGGGGGGGGGGAGCGGGCATCATCGTATCTTGTATCAAGCACATTCTAAGCACATTCCATAGGCGCCTGTCATCCTAGAACTAGTAATAGACTCCCTGAAACATTCTGCGTCATCCCATACCATTGACTGGAGACAAGCAGCAGCCGGACAAGAGAATTGCTGTCATGCGTAGGCTGCCGTTACACAAACGGCTGTGTTTGGAGTGGTACCATGACCTGTTGCTGATGAATGGCATCGCGTTGTGTTCGGCGATGACTCGCGGTTCTGCAATATGTTCCGGAAGACCATCGATGGCGAATAAGACAGCGACCTGGAGGCAGGTAGGTTTCTTCTAGTGTTTTGAAGAGGCAGAGTGATGTTCCTCTTGAGGTCATCGTGTGGGGAGCAATCGAGTCTGGCATCAGGTCACGGCTGGTGATGATCGGGGGAACCTTGGAGGCACAACAGTACGTCACACACATCCCGCGTCCTCACGTATTACCTCTCATGCGACAATATTGTGGTACCATTTTCTAACAGGACAATGCTTGTCCACACATATGACGTGTCTGTACGAACAGTCTGAATGATGTTGAGCTACTCCTGTGACCACTATGTTCCCCAGATTTGTCTCTGCATGGAACATGTGTGGGACCAGTTCGTACAATAACTCTGTCTCTGCACCAGTATACAGGTCATAACGGACTAGTTAGTGTTTGTAGGTCGACTTGCCCCAGGAGAGGATGCAACGGCTTTATGACAGACACCTTTCCCAACCGAATCAGTGCATGTATTCAGGTCGGAGGATGTACGTCATTCTGATAGATGGGGACGTTCTATTCACTGAAATAAGATCACATATCATCTCGTCCGCCTGCTTAGCTGGATGGTAACGTGCTCGGCTCCCATGAAAGCGGACCCGGGTTCGATTCCTGGCCGG
This sequence comes from Schistocerca nitens, assembly GCF_023898315.1. Lineage (NCBI taxonomy): Eukaryota > Metazoa > Arthropoda > Insecta > Orthoptera > Acrididae > Schistocerca > Schistocerca nitens. The sequence goes on along the minus strand of NC_064618.1, from coordinate 296,391,028 downwards.
GTTGGAGATTTTCTCACCTCGGGGATGGGTTCTGTGTTGTCCTCATCATCATTTCATCCTCGTCACCGGCGCGCAAGTCGCCCAATGTGGCGTCAAATGCCAAGACTTGCATTTCGTAGCCGAACGTCCCTGAATAGGGGCCTCCCGGCCAACGATGCCCTACGCTCGTTTCCGTTTTCACATATCATCTCAACCCATAGAGTTTCATTTTCACCCCTCCTGTGTGCCTCTCCATTTTTGTCAGACAGTGTACGTGTGCTAGAATCTGCAGAAAACAGCACTTCAAAAATATACAGAATACGAATAAAGTGGTATTATTATTACTTTTTTCATTCATTGTTTCCTTGAAATGTTCTTTCTACAGGGTGGAAAAATGGCTCTGAGCACTATGGGACTTAACATCTATGGTCATCAGTCCCCTAGAACTTAGAACTACTTAAACCTAACTAACCTAAGGACATCACACAACACCCAGTCATCACGAGGCACAGAGAAAATCCCTGACCCCGCCGGGAATCGAACCCGGGAACCCGGGCGTGGGAAGCGAGAACGCTACCGCACGACCACGAGCTGCGGACAGGTGGAAAAATGCAACCTGATAATAATAATAAGACTTGAGCAGCTTATGGGGCGTAGAATCAATTAAAAATTTTCAGGTAGGCGTGGGCTGAAATGTATCGTTGTGGAGCTACAGGCTAAAATGGCAACCAATCAGCGATGTGTTCGGGGAAGTATGTCCGACAAATGAACGTGAAGTTCAAAAATGGTTCAAATGGCTCTGAGCACTATGCGACTTAACTTCTGAGGTCATCAGTCGCCTAGAACTTAGAACTAATGAAACCTAACTAACCTAAGGACATCACACACATTCATGCCCGAGGCAGGTTTCGAACCTGCGACCGTAGCGGTCGCCCGGTTCCAGACTGTAGCGCCTAGAACCGCACCGCCACTCCGGCAGGCGAACGTGAAGTTTTATCCGCAGAAGCTCCTGATGTGTTGTCATTGTTATCCTCTGTATTCGTCAGAATAAAAGCTCATTCGTACTGTCCATTGGCTAAAATCCACAACGGTAGATTTGCGATGTATAGTTATCTGGAAAATTTTACAGGATTCGACGTTCACTACCGCGCTCTGTATTCACTAACCAGATGTTTTTCTCTGCCCTGAACATTAGCTGTACAATATTATAAACGTCAGGCAACTGTTTGCAACATCATCTTCTACCGCTCTTCTAATTAAAGAAAAACACCATATTTCCAAATTCGATGAGAATCGTACAACCCCACACAGCGCTGAGCATGATTGTTACCGAAAAATAGACGTACTGGGGATAGCGGAAGTAACTGGAGATATTTCTGTTGGGGGCTGAGGACGACGTACAGGGCATTACATTCATCTGCGGACTAATAATTATATCTATGTATAGTATGTTTTTAGATTGGTTAGTACATCCAAGTACACGTGGCAAGAGCAAGCCATTAATGTTTATTTTCCACTGGGCAGTAGGTCAGTTGTTGAACTGTGGACATGTGGACGCAAAACTTTTAGTCTATACTGATAGGCGTTGCCTACTTACAAGGGGAAGGCCTCAGACACGGCCAACCGATTCGGCTCAGATTTGGTAGGTCGCTTGTGTACAACCTAAAACGAAGGAATCTAAGATATTTTGGGTCAACACCCCCGCGTTTTTGAGAAAATCACCCCTAAAGGTTCCGAGGAGCAATCGACTCAAAATTGGAGGGATCGATAGATAATTGTAAATATAACATTTTTCATCATCAGTAATGGGTCCGCAAACGCATACTTTTCCAGAAATCGAGGTAAGAAGCTTTTACAACTGCCGTTCTGTAACCACATGGTAAACGTTTCTCGTCGACAGCATCGATATCGCCGGCACGGTAGCTCAGCCTATTCGGTCACGGGGTTAGCTGCCCTCTGTAATAAAAAAACTGAGTTAATCGATCAACAACTAACTTAAACGGATGTCTTGCGACGTCCGCCCCGAGCAGATGCAACGAACGAAAGCGAACAACATGAGATTAAAAAGATAGCGCAACGGCCAAGGTAAGTGGCTGGGAATCGGAGAACCCGTGCTCGAATCTCGAAGAAACCTAGCGGATGTTCTTCTTTTCGTTTGTATTTTTCCGTGTCTCAATTGATAGGGATAGGAGGGTTAATAAGGTAAGTAAATCAATAAGGAATGATAATAATAAGGTAGGCAAACAAATTTCTCAAACCTCTTGGGATAGTCAACAACTAAAATGATACTACAGGTCACTTTACAATGGCTCTTCCAGTCACTTTTACATGTCCTCACTTTTCTTCGAACAACTTGTTGGATGGTACTTGTCATATAAACATTCGAAACAAATTTACTCACGGCACCAAGAACATGTCATGAATGCAATCTTTCGACAGCTACACTGCTTCAGAAGAGTCGGCGAAAGCGTTTACCATGTGGGTACAGAAGCGGCAGTTGTAGAAGTTTCTTTCCTCGATTTCTGGAAAACTTTGCGTTTGCGGACCCCATATCTGATGATGAAAAATGCTCTACTTACAATTATATATCGATCCCTCCAATTTTGAGTCGATTGCTCGTCATAACCTTTAGAGGCGATTTTCTCAAAATTGCGGGGGTGTTGATCCAAAATATCTAAGAGTCTTTCGTTTTAGGTTGTACACAAGAGACCTGCCAAATTTGAGCCGAATCGGTTGGCCGTGTCTGAGGCCTTCCCCTTGTTAGTGGTGTAGTTACGACTGTGCAGAAAATATCAAGAAGTAAATTATGTGACGTGTTTGTGGGAAGATTCTTCGACACAGAGAAAAAACAACCGAAGTACAGATGTATGTACGCGTTGAGGTACCACATACAAAAATATCTGCACTTCTACCCGTTAGTAAACCAAACTACACTCCGTCTCAACATCGCTCGGAATGCCTAACGGTACCGACCGACCCCCGTGTCACCCTCTGACGATAGTCATCACTGGATGCGGATATGGAGGGGCATGCGGTGAACACACCGCTCTCCCGGCCGTTGTAAGTTTTCGTGAGCGGCACTGCGACTTCTGAAAAACGTAACACAAAATTAGCCTCACAAGGGCTGAGTGCACCCCGCTTGCCAACACCGCCGGTAGATCCGAACACTCACCAATCCATGTGTTAGCCAAGCCCAACAGCGCGTAACTTCGGTGATATGACGTAAACTGGTATTATCACTGAGCTAGACCTTTGACTATACCCGTAACAGCTACATAACTACACTCTAAATCGTAGTTAGGGGAAAATTTTTCGTACATTGGAGCACTTTGCACAGTTTCGCCTCTTATTTTCATATTCCATTTTTAAACGACTGCATTCACTTCATTTACAAAAATAGGTTCCAAAAACTAAGGTTTTCCCAAGCATGAAAATACTTTCCAAGGTACAACATGGTCATATGCCTGGGAACAAATACTGGTGGTAGAGGGTGGCCACACCTTCACGCCTTCCCCGAATTTGTGGACTGCGTATACTGTTACCCCATGTAAAAGAGTGAGAAAGTTTCTGAAATATTTTTTAATCGCGTAACTGAGGCAGGACGAGGTTACCAGCCTAGAACTCACCTAGTCAGATGCGAGAAACCGCTGGCATGCACTTTTATTTACTTCAGTTTAATTGGATCCCTTATAAATTTCTCTTTTTATATAACAGGTCGTGTTTTTATCATTTATTGAATTTGCTACATGTTTTGATTGATTACAAAGTTGTGTCGTAGCATAATAATAATAATGATTATGTAACGACAAAAAAAGAAATATTTGCCGGCGAAAATATCCCAACAGCAAGAAATAATCAATGCACAGTAATAAAATTTCCGGCGTATGTTTCAGTGAGTACCGTTGCAAGAACAGGTTAATGTAAGGCAAGAAAAGCCATTGAAATTGTGAAATGCTGGTAGATTAACCGCCAGAATGTTGAATGCAAGCCTGCAAAAGTGCATGCATTGTGTTGTAGCTACAGAAGCGGGATATCAGTTTGTGGGATGGAGTTCCGCGCCGGTTGCACTTGGTCGCTCAATACAGGGACGGTTAATGTTGGTTGTGGATGTCGTCCGATGATGTACCATATGTGCTCGATTGGAGTCAGATCTGGGATCAAACCAAGGCAATATGTGGAAAATCTGCAGAGCATGTTGGGCTACAACATCAGTATGTGAACAAGCGTTATCCTGTTTGAAAACATTCCCTGCGATGCTGCTCATGAATGGCAGCACAACAGGTCGAATCACCAGACAGACGTACAAGTCTGCTGTCAGGGAGCGCGGAATAACCATGAGAGTGCTCCAGCTGTCTTACCAAATCGCTTCCAGACCATAACTCAAGGTGTTGGTCTAGTGGTCTAACACCCACACAGGTTTGTTGCTGGCGCTTATCTGGCCTCCTTCTAACCAACACACGGCCATCACCGGCACCTAGGAAGGACCAACTTTCATCAGAAAACACAACAGACCTTCTTCACTCCGTACTCCAATGAGCTCTCGCTTTATACCACTGAAATCGCAAACGGCGATGGTTTGGGGCAGTGGAATGCACACTACAGGGCGTCTGCTCGGGGTTGTCCTTGAAACAACCGATTTGCAACGGTTCCTTGTGGTGCCAACTGCTGCTCGAATTGCTGCTACAGATGCAGTACTATGCGAGAGAGCCATACGCCGAACACGACAGTCTTTCCTCTCGGTAGGGCCATGTGGCACTCCAAAGCCCGGTCTTCATGCGACCATATCTATCCGCGACAACCGCTGCCAGCAGTCACGAGCCGCGGCTATATTCCAGCTAAGTCTTTGTGCAGTATCACGGAAGGAACATCCAGCTTCTCGTAGCGACATTGTTCAAACTCAGTGATGTGTTGATAATGGTGTCTTTGTCACCTTAAAGGCATTCTCAAAGATAACTAACGCTGACGACCGTTACAGCGCGTATTTAAAGCAAACGTGATTTGCATCCTTGTAATGGGGCTAGCAGCGCCACTCAGTATCGACTGGCGTGACATTTAAATAGATAAAATGACTGGATTATTGTTTCTCTCCATCAGTATTTTGTACGCTCTACCCCACGCATCGGTCTTAAGCTGGCTTCTTAGGTAACTTTTCCATCACACCTGTCTGTGCTTATCAAGTAGTTCTCGGCACACACTTAAGACTAATGTATTTTGCCAATCGGGCTACTTTGATGGCCGCGGCGGGTGACCTCTGATAGTCGCTTCTAGCTCACCTTGTACGCCGTCTAATGTTCGTCGGCTCAAAGGAGCGCATATTGTTTATTGCCGTAACGGCAAAGTTAGGGATACATTCGGGTTGCCCGTTTTGTGGTATTTTCTCAAATGCTTGAGTCTTTACATCTAGACTGCGTGATATTCGGTTGACACTGGATACTATTTCGCCTAATTTGTTCCAAGTCAGATCTAATGTTTTTAAATGTTGTCTAGTGTCTTTATTTGTTAGTATGGTTAGGTATTTCGTATATCTGAAGAATTCGCTTCGTCCTTATTCATTTCGTTTTGGTACACATTTACGGTGCTCGCCGGTAGGTTGTCTGCTTGTTGGGTGTGCTGCTAATGCGACGGTTGTCAATTGTTACCCTAAGTTGTCCCTCCTGATTCAAACTTCACTTGTTTAATATGTCTCTCACTCTTTCTAGCGTCATAAATCACTATTGCATTGAACATGTTACCTATTTCATTTTTTTTCATTGATTGACTTATTCGTCGGTTCTTGGTAGAATATTTTATACAGCGTGTTACAAAAAGGTACGGCCAAACTTTCAGGAAACATTCCTCACACACAAAGAAAATATGTTATGTGGACATGTGTCCGGAAACGCTTAATTTCCATGTTAGAGCTCACTTTATTACTTCTCTTCAAATCATATTAATCATGGAATGGAAACACACAGCAACAGAACGTACCAGCGTGACTTCAAACACTTTGTTACAGGAAATGTTCAAAATGTCCTCCGTTAGCGAGGATATATGCATCCACCCTCCGTCGCATGGAATCCCTGATGCGCTGATACAGCCCTGGAGAATGGCATATTGTATCACAGCCGTCCACAATACGAGCACGAAGAGTCTCTACATTTGGTACCGGGGTTGCGTAGACAAGAGCTTTCAAATGCCCCCATAAATGAAAGTCAAGAGGGTTGAGGTCAGGAGAGCGTGGAGGCCATGGACTTGGTCCGCCTCTACCAATCCATCGGTCACCGAATCTGTTGTTGAGAAGCGTACGAACACTTCGACTGAAATGTGCAGGAGCTCCATCGTGCATGAACTACATCCTGTATCGTACTTGTAAAGGCACATGTTCTAGCAGCACAGGTAGAGTATCCCGTATGAAATCATGATAACGTGCTCCATTGAGCGTAGTTGGAAGAACATGGGGCCCAATCGAGACATCACCAACAATGCCTGCCCAAACGTTCACAGAAAATCTGTGTTGATGACGTGATTGCACAACTGCGGGCGGATTCTCCTCAGCCCACACATGTTGACTGTGAAAATTTACAATTTGATCACGTTGGAATGAAGCCTCATTCGTAAAGAGAATATTTGCACTGAAATGAGGATTGACACATTGTTGGATGAACCATTCGCAGAAGTGTACCCGTGGAGGCCAATCAGATGCTGATAACGCCTGCACACGCTGTACATGGTACGGAAACAACTGGTTCTCCCGTAGCACTCTCCATACAGTGACGTGGTCAACGTTACCTTGTACAGCAGCAACTTCTCTGACGCTGACATTAGGGTTATCGTCAACTGCACGAAGAATAGCCTCGTCCATTGCAGGTGTCATCGTCGTTCTAGGTCTTCCCCAGTCACGAGTCATAGGCTGGAATGTTCCGTGCTCCCTAAGACGCAGATCAATTGCTTCGAACGTCTTCCTGTCGGGACACCTTCGTTCTGGAAATCTGTCTCGATACAAACGTACCGCGCCACGGCTATTGCCCCGTGCTAATCCATACATCAAATGGGCATCTGCCAACTCCGCATTTGTAAACATTGCACTGACTGCAAAACCACTTTCGTGATGAACACTAACCTGTTGATGCTACGTACTGATGTGCTTGATGCTAGTACTGTAGAGCAATGAGTCGCATGTCAACACAAGCACCGAAGTCAACATTACCTTCCTTCAATTGGGCCAACTGGCGGTGAATCGAGGAAGTACAGTAAATACTGACGAAACTAAAATGAGCTCTAACATGGAAATTAAGCGTTTCCGGACGCATGTCCACATAACATCTTTTCTTTATTTGTGTGTGAGGAATGTTTCCTGAAAGTTTGGCCGTACCTTTTTGTAACACCCTGTATATTATGAATGAAACATACACGCTTTATTATTTGTTGCACGAGCAGGGTTTCGGCTGTTACGCCATCATCAGATACAAAGATAATTATGTGATGTAGTGAAATTTTGTTGGACTTTGGTGACATATTCCAGAGATGTGGCTGAACAAAATAATCATGTCTTTAATAGATCCTAAATTACAAACAGATAAGATATAATAGTAATATGAAGCAGGCATGTGAAGCAGCTGTGATTATATAAAGTAATTTCTTTTATTCATCACATTGAGAGGAATTATTGTAACTGAAATAAAGGAAATGGGGCATGTTAGTAAGAGGAATAATTGTTATTAGTAGAATCTGTAGTTAGAAGTGGCGAGTAAGAGAACTGTGTGTGGTCATTCAGTACTCAGCTTGAGTTGACGAACATGAGTTTATGAATTTCCGTTATTTCAAGATAGTTCGTCTTCCTTTATGTATGTGATGTAATACTTCATGATTCACCTTGCAAGTATGGCTTTCTTTAAGTAGGTGATCTGCAATAGTAATGTTTCTTTTTCTAAGTTTCCAACTTCTGTGTTGTTCCTTCAGGCAGGTAGGTATTGCCCTGCCAGTCTGATCTATACAGAATTTGCCACAGTTACAAGTAATTTTATATATTCTACTCTTTTCCAAAGCTGGAGTGATGTCATTATCAGGGGGAAAAAGTGTCCTGCAGTGTTGTGCACATAAAATAATGTTTTTACGTTCCTGGATTTAAGCTTTCTGCCTACATCCAATGATACTCTTTCTGTGTGTGTAACTGTGCAGCATTTATTACATTCTTCAGGTGCTGGGTCAGGTACAGGGTAAAGAAGCGAGTACACCTACTGTTTTTGCTTTTTGTGCGTTATGGAGTCTACTGAGGTAGGAGGATAGGCACTGTTTAATGCTATTTGTTTTATTCCATTTAATACAATTTGGAAATAGTCTTCACTTATGAGGATGGATATTACACAATGTATCATAGAATGAAAGGCAGCATGTTTATGGGTCACTGGGTGGTAAGAACTAGCCAGTATTACTATATTTGTGGTGGTTGGTTTCCTATAAATCTTGAAAGTATGAATATGGTCACTGACGTCTATGATTAGATCTAAATAATTTATGCAGAAATAAAGGAAATCGGGCATGTTAGGGGTAATTTACGACATAGTCTGGATGGGATTATGAGTAGAATCTATAGTTAGAAGTGTCGAGTAAGGGAGCTGTGTCAGGTAATTCTGTACTAAGTTTTGGTTGATGGACATGTGTTTACTAATTTCCATTAGTTCAATCTAGTTCATATTCCTTCCTGTTTGGATGTGACGTAATACTTCGTGTTTTACCTAGTAACTGTTTTCGGAATATGCCGCCGAAGTTTATTGTTAATTTATGTTCTTTTATGTATAACTGTTTTAATTTGTCTGTAGTTCATTTGATAATCTGTCACATATTTTACCTTAGTCAAATAATTTTATAACGCATCTACACTGAAATAATCCCGCTTGTTTCATCCCTAATTCTATCATTACAATTTTTCATGTCTGGAAATGGAGATACATGTACATGCATTAGTTTAAATTTCACTGCACCACATACTCACTTTGTACCTAAAAAGGGCGTAACAGCCGAAAACCGGTTCGTACACAAATAGAAAATATCGTAGAATATTACACCAGTGTCCTGTTTGTTTCATTCATACGTCATTTTTCGTCATTTTTATTGCAGGGGTTGCGCGAGGCAATCTTTCGGAGCTGTGTTCACATCAGTTTCCTCTGTGATATTTTGTATGGCATGATTGGTATTAGAGTCTGTTTGATGACCACTGTTCGGCATTTTATTTTTCAGTTTTAAACATTAGCGGCCAACTGGGTTGACAGCAACGCGGTCTGAAATACTTGTACCCTCATTTCTGTGATAGTTCCATTGGCATATGCCCTTGCATGTAACTGAGTTGTCAATGTATTCTGACAGACTTAGGAAATTGTTACTAATTTAAGAAAAGGAGTGTTCGTAAAAGGATATTTTACGGTATCCACTTCATTTGTTGGAAATATTCCTAGGGAATTTCACCATGCTAAAGTACGTCGTCGATTGCTAAGTACTGTAATGAAGGTTTTCTTTTCGTTTTGTTGTGTGCAATGTGAAATCCGATTTGGTTTTCGTTTTTGAGATTGAATTACTTGTCGTACTTTGCAGTTGTGTATTCGTGTAAGTAAAGATAGCTTTGTTCAATTCGCATCTTTGTTGGTATGTGTGACGATCAGTATCTATTTTTTATTGATCGTCTGAGCATATCGGTCGCTTTGCATATTCCCCATACTTTAAATAATACTATGAACGTTATCGTGATTATGGGTTTATTTTTCTGTCGTTTGTAAATGTACGGTTCTGTACAACCACGAGGTTGGCCATTGGACCGTTGTGCGTGCCAGTCATGAGGTATGGCTACTTTCTGAATGATAACTGAATTTAAATTCGTCTTCCATTAATTCTCTTCCTTGCGAAATCATTTTGCAGTCCTTCGATATACTTATTTGCATATGTTCACATGTAGTCATTTCTGTTTTGTTCATGCCTGCAAGATGTTCAAATGTAATTTATTTCGAATATATTTTAAGTCAGCTGCATTGAGCACAGGGACGTTGATTTCAGAAGCCACATTGTTTTGCCAATTTGTATGGAATTCTCACAGAGTAATGTAAGTACAAGTCGCAGTTACATCTGCATTGCTCTTATTTTTCCTATAAGGAAGGAAACGCTTACACTGATAGGTCTTGTTAGAAGGTTTATAGGATCTCGGTTGCAATTTATCTTGATTTATCTTATGGTGAAGGCCGCTTTGTTGTTCGTTGAGCTCTGAAAGTTCGTCCACTACTTCATATTTCACCAAATGTTTTCACATCACGTTGCTGTTCATTTATGGGCCAATTTTCATTCATAAGGGAATATTTTCAGGGTATTAAAACTGGAGACATAATATGGTATATATTCACAAGTTAGGAGACAGTGGCACTCTTTTCGAGATTGTTTTTCACAATATGTAGTGTGGTCAGAAACAGTCTGGGAAATTTGTAAGGGCGTTGCAGGGTAGATAGTGCTGAGAAATCATTGTTAGGAAAAAAATTCTATACATTGATAGTGATAGCAATGATAGCGCAATATATTGCTCAGTCTTTGGCTCGGGTTTGAGCCTTGCTACCGTCCCATGTCCAATTTTTGTATCTCTGTCTTGTTCCGTTTTAGTAAGCCAAACGAAGAATGTATTTAGAGACAATATCTTGCGGGCCGCTTGAATCTTCGCTCGCAGCTACCTGATTGGCCAACTTCAATGCCAATTAATTGGAAAATGGCGCAACGTATCAAATGTTTCTCGTAACAGTTTTTTCTCAGCACAACCTACCCTGGAACGCCCTTAAAGCTTTTGAGGGTGTTTCTGACCACACTGTATTTGAAATATCTTAGCTGTAAACAATCAAAAATTAATACTGGTATTAATGGCTTACGACTGGATAATTTTCTCAGTACAATATGCAAACTATTAATCATATAAAACACGTTGTAATAAATAAAAGTATAATGATAGACTTCATAGTTAAATTGACAACGATAGCTTGAGGTCAGCAGTCAGCGAGATTAATGCATAGTTGTTGTTGCCATTGTAAAGTTGTGTCTGATGGAGTAACAACTGTTCTGGAGTACTCTTTTCCCGCAGTTGATATTGGTACCTCAATTTAGAACTGTTTTTGAACTCCATAATAGACACCACAGAATTAATAACTCTCCAAAATTGGCCGAGAGTCGAGATGCCAGTGGGTAGGCGGGAGTATGCTTAATTTAAATACTGATCTGCATCCTGGAGCCGCCACTTGCTTGTAACACATATTGTTTGAAAAACTGGCTCTTCAGGCATCAACCTAATAAAACTTGTGCCTTTCATAGTGACTTACAACTGTAATTAAAAGCTTTTTTTAAAAATAAAATTTTGCTCTGTCACCAGCGCATATATATCATGACAAGGATTATTAAAGCTGTAGATCGATTGGCGTCATTGCATGCATTAATCATAATTTTTTATAATTTTTGAATGCAGATAGTTATTAATCAAATTGTATATTTAACAAATTTTACAATTTTTTGTGCATCAGTACCAGAATGTTGATGCTAGAAATCTGTATTATTATTACCATTGCTATTGTTATTATTATTACCGTTATTGTTTTCATTAAATTTATGCTCTTTTGTCAGAGTGTTTGGATGTGTATGTGAGTTTTATATTTATCTTTCAACGTTTTTAGTTTATTTTTTCCTTTAATGATGGCCTATGGCCAGTTGTTGATAAGTATATTTATCAATACTATTTGATTAGTGATTAAATTTACATTTTTCCCTTTTTCTTCGCGGCAGAAAGTGTAAAATTTCCTCTATGTGAAATACTGTAGTTGCTTGTAACGTTCCAATGAGTACTCTGATACCGTTTACGGTCATAAACGTTGTTACAGAACTAAAAAAGTTTTAATGTACCATTTATGTTACACATATCCATCCGCATTCATTTTCATTTGTTGATATTTAAGTGTCCATTTTGATCTCCGGAGCCTTTTTGACACGAAGAGTTAATTTTCGTAATTTGAAAATGACGCTAATGATGGTGATTTTTTTACTTTTCGAGCACTATAGCTGTGCCATTAGCGGCCATATTAGTGACGATCATACTAAAATTAGTAAAAACAGTGGAAACTCTGCAAATCAGCAACCTCAGCTATAAAGGGTTTTAATCTGTCTTTCTACATCTTAAACGAAATTGTTGCCAAACAGAAAGATTAAAACAGCAAGACAGGTATTAATAGTTTGGTGATTGTGGAGATATAAAAGGATTAAATAGCCTCCGATATGAATGATGAGAACAAGAGAGTGTTAGTCACTAACTCACTTTTTGTGCACAGTAAAAAAAAGTCATTCCGACTGCATGGTGCTTCAGATCCTTGAACTAAGAAAGAATTGTGCCGTTATTCACAGTTCAACACCGAAAGAAAACAACATGGATTCTTACATTCACGACGTGTTTGGAAAAAGACATACTTTTTCACTAGGCAACACACGTGTGTGTGTGTGTGTGTGTGTGTGTGTAGTACGTTTCGTTACTTACTGGCGTTCTTTGAATTTTCGTTTCACTTTCTATAAATTGCTATCGTCTTCAATTAAGGAGGTCGTTTTATCGAGACAGGTAAATGATGTTTGTTTTTACACTATGTGGGCGGTAAAACCACGACAGATAGCCACATAGAGCATATATCTCCATGGAGCGAACATAGTCTACTGCGCATGCTCCCGACATCAAACCGGGCTAGTCACGGGATTTTGGGATGAAGCTGCTTGTCTGCAATTTGTCGCGGTAATAGGGAAATTTGAATATTACACGTATTCGCCTTGTTTTATATTCATTTCCGCACATTTGAGTTTTAGTAACAGCTATTTTGCAGTATTGTTGTCACTACTGATGTGAAGAGAAGTATTTGAAAGGAGGAGCAGTAAGTTTTCAACTAACTGTTCATTAAATGTATAATTGTAAATGTCATATCACTACGAGGCACTTTATACGTTGAAAAATATCGAGACAGGGTATAATAAAGTCTTGGACTGTAGAGATAATTTCTGCGACTTTACTGGACAATTGCTATATAAATTTGCAGGTGTATCTGAACAAACTGCCAGTCACTGTATACATACTGGTGCTGTGTTCATATGCAGATAAAATTTGTAAATGGATGTCTGGTTAATTTCTTCTAGTTTTTGCAGATTCTCAAACCCTTCTATGTATCTAAGTATTTCTGCGTAAGACAGTTTCCTACAAATTATCATTGTAACGTAATTAATGAGAACAGATTCGCATACCTGAGCCACTGCAACGGCAAACCTAAAAAAATGTTGTTGGCTTTCTCTTATTTCTCCAAAATTCTAGCATTGATCATGTATTTTTTATTTTTGTGCGTAGTGTATGGTCTTTCTTTTCTGATGAGATCGTGGAAAAGTGTTATAAAAAGCAGATGGGTAAATAAAGAAAAACTGAAAATAATAATGGACAAGCAGGTGGTGTAAATCGCTTACCGTATTTACTGTAACAATTTCATTGTTCCAAATGTATCGTTTTTTTCGTCACATTTCGGCGCCGTCTACAGTCAGTGTCATTGTAACATAATTAATTACAACAGAAAATCGACGATGTGAGTAAGTGTAATGGAAAACGTAAAGAAATGTTGTTGGCTGTCATTTCTTATCCTGTTACCGAAACAACGCAAAAAACGCGCAATACTATTGATCTTCACACCTTTAAACCAACTTGAGTTCATGCTATCAAATGTTAATATGTCTGTAAAACGAGTTTACAAACTTTAACGGTACTTCTGAAGTTGATCTATTTGTAGCAGCAAAGTAACAACACTCAAAATATGTTTAACACTATACGGGCTAAAATGCACCGTCCCACAATCACGTGACTTGAGCGGCAGGAGACGTTGCGTACAGAATTTTCGTTCTGCGCATCCGAATGCTCACTTCACAGATATTTATACTCTACGGATAGCCACAAACATGTACTGGAGTTCGGTACACTGTTCTAGGGGAGAGGTATTGCTGTTGCGTTGACCTGTGGGCGGAAGCAAGTAGCGCGAGTTTGTGATAAGTGATCTCCACTTCTGTTCTCCTCATTAACTGTTATCTGATCAGAATCTTGACCTAAGATATCAGCGACTGATTAAAGCAACTCTGCTACATAATGTTGCTGTAGGAAAGCCCTGAACACACGATGACATATCCGCATCTCTCAATTTGAATTGCGTTCTTGTAATAAATGTACGAACAGTATGGTTATATTTGATGTTACAATGATCATTACTCACTTATTATAATGTTATAATATTATATTACGTTCGAAAGATTTTATTCTATTGCTATATATTTATCTTAGTTCATTAGCCGATAGAAGCAAGTTGTATGACAATCAGTGAAACTTACAGCAGCTATGTACGCAGTTGAACCGATGATGCAACAAAACTAACCCGAAATGTCTTGACTAAACGAGGCGTTGAAGGGTGCTTCTCAGAGTGGACGCCTGGGGCAGACTGACAGCTGATTTCTGACACAACCTTTTTGAAGTAAATCTTGAGCCCCCACCACATAAAACTGAGACTTATCAGGAAGTTACCAGCAGTGATAATTCAAGCGATCTTTTGGATGAACTTCGGGTTCTTCGCACTGGCGGTGCCAAAATAAGGACATTTAGAAAAGCGACAAGAAACATGTTGAACTTAAGGAATCGTTGTAACGTCACAGAACCGTTTTCGTCGTTTACTGTGATAATTAACGGACATTTTTGTGCCACATAGAAGATGAGCCAGTTAGCTTTCCCATACCTCATTCTCCTAATATGCAAATTACACTTGTCTATAAGTCTGCACTTAGGGGTGAATTTCGTAGAGGACCATGTGCTAGATAAGGTCTATTTTTACTCTGCAAGCCTACCAATAATCGAAAAGCATGTAAGGGTTTTTCGAATAGTACGTAATTTCACAAACAATCTTGTCGTAGAGACCAGATTCATGACTGTGCTTGTATAATCCTTTATAAACAAAGAAAACAGTACAAACAGTCGCTGTTTCGTTTCTTCTGCTGGTTCTGCTGATTACAATGCATACGGTAAACGAATCTCCATCTTTAGATTATAAGCGAGTCGCAGTTCACGTTTAAGACCTTCAGATGCTTTAGTATGTCACATCCTCGAAAAAAAGTTTCATAATTACTTTCCCAGAAATCGATGTCTATATATATGGAAGTTACAAGTACACTGTAGACACATGGGAAAAAACTGCAAAAATACATATCAAACATTTTGTGAAATTATTTGTCTAAAAGTAAGAAATAAAACGTAATGCTCGAAATCATGTACAGCAATAAAATCTCAACAGTCAAACATCCTCTGGTCTACTGAAAGTTCCTGGCAGATTAAAACTGTGTGCCGTACCGAGACTCAAACTCAGAACTTCGCCTTTCGCAGGCAACTGCTGTACCAACATTTCTTTTTTTTTTTTACCGTATCACAAACAACTGAGTCGTGATGGGGAGGACAACCAACTGAGCTTTACATCCGCCAGTACTTTATCCCCTACCTTCCAGACTCCTAGCACTCTTTAAAATTTTAAGTGAAACATTGTAGTTTAAATTTTCAGTCGACACCTCATTTGGTGTAAATGATTTCGAACATCATTCAAAGGGGCGTCAAGTGTTCCTCTAACATATCTTATGTCTTAGTTTTAGATAAATCATTTTCCGAAATATATGACTGGATATTTAATTTTTTTGTTTACAAGCTTTGTTCTTGATTTCCCTGATCACTTCCAAGCAATTTAATCTTTTTTCGCACAACTAAAGCTCTCGTCAGTGTGATACCTCATTTCCCCATTTCACTCTTCCTTTGGCTATGAAAATTCTGCCAAAAATGTTCCCTCGAGTCACTAAGTTTTCCTTACTTATTCTCGTTACTTTCAAGTAATTAAATCTTTCTTTGCAAAAGTACACCTCATGCTGGTCAGTTTGATATCTCATTTGTTCATTTCCTTCTCTTTGTTTGGCTATGGACACTCGGACAGAGAACTGTGTGTAATTTCTGGGGAGTCGTGTTCCTGCTCAGCTCAAACATTTGTTGACTTTTAAATATCACACCGATACAAATTTTTACGTGTAAAATAGCTAGGCGTTGAAGATATGAACTTTTTGACACTTCATTTACATAGCTAGGAGCAGCTGTTCGTGAAATATTTCAGTTTTCCCTCGAATCACTAGTTAAGTTTTTCTTAAATATCCTTATTACTTTCAAGCAACTAAATACTTTTTTGAAACTTCCTGGCAGATTAAAACTGTGTGCCCGACCGAGACTCGAACTCGGGACCTTTGCCTTTCGCGGGCGACTGTCAGAAGTAAAGCTGTGAGTACCGGGCGTGAGTCGTGCTTCGGTAGCTCAGTTGGCTTGCCGGCACGGTAACTCAGCGTGTTCGGTCAGAGGGTTAGTTGCCCTCTGTAATAAAAAAACTGAGATAATGGATCAACTACGAACTGAAACGGGTGTCTTGCGACGTCCGCACCGAGCAGATACAACGAACGAAAACGAACAAAATGAGACTACAAAAAAAAAAAGTTGGTAGAGTAATTGCCCCCGAAAGGCAAAGGTCCCGAGTTCGAGTCTCGGTCGGGCACACAGTTTTAATCTGCCAGGAAGTTTCATATCAGCGCACACTCCGCTGCAGAGTGAAAATCTCATTCTGGAAATACTTTTTTGTACAACTAGACCTCACGCTGGTCAGTTTGATATCCAATTTTTCCATTTCCCACTCTTCGTTTGGATGTAAAATTCAGACAAAAATCCATTGCGTGATTTCTAGAAGTCTTGTTTTCACTCCGCTCAGATATTTGCCCAAAAAGAATCCCAAAGGCATGACGCAGACTAAGCTCATTTGGATGACTCACTGAAAGAATGCAGTAAAGGCAATGATCTAAGATGCCGTACTGTGGATGGAGTAGGAACGAGCATAAGAACGTCTAGAAGACAAAAATCTTATTTATCAAGAGCAAATGATTATTTGTTGTTTTCTGCGGTTGACAACCGGAAGACATTCGACAAACTTCCGCAATGTGGTTTAGTGAACAAAATATCGGATATCAGGCCAGATTTGTGACTTTATTTTGCAGTAGCATACAGAACTCAACGCTTTGCTCTTAACAAGAAATAATCGGCACTTCTAACCAGACGTTTTCCCACGCAACTCACACATCTGGCGCCTCCCGCACCCCCATTTTTCCACACAAGCGACACATCATCTGGCGGGCTGACTTTTCCTATCTGCCACATACGTTAGTTGCCGTTCCTTGGGCTTTTATGTTGTTGTTGTTGCGGTCTTCAGTCCTGAGACTGGTTTGATGCAGCTCTCCATGCTACTCTATCCTGTGCACGCTTCTTCATCTCCCAGTACCTACTGCAACCTACATCCACCTGAATCTGCTTAGTGTAATGAACTCTTGGTCTCCCTCTACGATTTTTACCCTCCACGCTGCCCTCCAATGCTAAATTTGTGATCCCTTGATGCCTCAAAACATGTCCTACCAACCGATCCCTTCTTCTAGTCAAGTTGTGCCACAAACTTCTCTTCTCCCCAATCCTATTCAATACCTCCTCATTAGTTACGTGATCCACCCACCTTATCTTCAGCATTCTTCTGTAGCACCACATTTCGAAGCTTCTATTCTCTTCTTGTCCAAACGGGTTATCGTCCATGTTTCACTTCCATACATGGCTACACTCCATACAAATACTTTCAGAAACGACTTCCTGACACTTAAATCTATACTCGATGTTAACAAATTTCTCTTTTTCAGAAACGATTTCCTTGCCATTGCCAGTCTACATTTTACACTCCTGGAAATGGAAAAAAGAACACATTGACACCGGTGTGTCAGACCCACCATACTTGCTCCGGACACTGCGAGAGGGCTGTACAAGCAATGATCACACGCACGGCACAGCGGACACACCAGGAACCGCGGTGTTGGCCGTCGAATGGCGCTAGCTGCGCAGCATTTGTGCACCGCCGCCGTCAGTGTCAGCCAGTTTGCCGTGGCATACGGAGCTCCATCGCAGTCTTTAACACTGGTAGCATGCCGCGACAGCGTGGACGTGAACCGTATGTGCAGTTGACGGACTTTGAGCGAGGGCGTATAGTGGGCATGCGGGAGGCCGGGTGGACGTACCGCCGAATTGCTCAACACGTGGGGCGTGAGGTCTCCACAGTACATCGATGTTGTCGCCAGTGGTCGGCGGAAGGTGCACGTGCCCGTCGACCTGGGACCGGACCGCAGCGACGCACGGATGCACGCCAAGACCGTAGGATCCTACGCAGTGCCGTAGGGGACCGCACCGCCACTTCCCAGCAAATTAGGGACACTGTTGCTCCTGGGGTATCGGCGAGGACCATTCGCAACCGTCTCCATGAAGCTGGGCTACGGTCCCGTACACCGTTAGGCCGTCTTCCGCTCACGCCCCAACATCGTGCAGCCCGCCTCCAGTGGTGTCGCGACAGGCGTGAATGGAGGGACGAATGGAGACGTGTCGTCTTCAGCGATGAGAGTCGCTTCTGCCTTGGTGCCAATGATGGTCGTATGCGTGTTTGGCGCCGTGCAGGTGAGCGCCACAATCAGGACTGCATACGACCGAGGCACACAGGGCCAACACCCGGCATCATGGTGTGGGGAGCGATCTCCTACACTGGCCGTACACCACTGGTGATCGTCGAGGGGACACTGAATAGTGCACGGTACATCCAAACCGTCATCGAACCCATCGTTCTACCATTCCTAGACCGGCAAGGGAACTTGCTGTTCCAACAGGACAATGCACGTCCGCATGTATCCCGTGCCACCCAACGTGCTCTAGAAGGTGTAAGTCAACTACCCTGGCCAGCAAGATCTCCGGATCTGTCCCCCATTGAGCATGTTTGGGACTGGATGAAGCGTCGTCTCACGCGGTCTGCACGTCCAGCACGAACGCTGGTCCAACTGAGGCGCCAGGTGGAAATGGCATGGCAAGCCGTTCCACAGGACTACATCCAGCATCTCTACGATCGTCTCCATGGGAGAATAGCAGCCTGCATTGCTGCGAAAGGTGGATATACACTGTACTAGTGCCGACATTGTGCATGCTCTGTTGCCTGTGTCTATGTGCCTGTGGTTCTGTCAGTGTGATCATGTGATGTATCTGACCCCAGGAATGTGTCAATAAAGTTTCCCCTTCCTGGGACAATGAATTCACGGTGTTCTTATTTCAATTTCCAGGAGTGTATATCCTCTCTACTTCGACCATCATCAGTTATTTTACTCCCTAAATAGCAAAACTCCTTTACTACTTTAAGTGTCTCATTTCCTAATCTAATCCCCTCAGCAACACGCAATTTAATTTGACTACATTCCATTATCTTCGTTTTGCTTTTGTTGATGTTCATCTTATATCCTCCTTTCAAGACACTGTCCATTCCGTTCAACTGCTCTTCCAAGTCCTTTGCTGTCTCTGAAAGAATTACTTTTATATGATCTTTAAAAAAAAATATTTATCTAGCGAGTGTGCAAATAGGTTCCTTTCACTACTAATTGTGATACACCCAGCGTAGAAGTATTGGAGATGGGATGCCTCTGGCGCCACTGTCACCTTGGCGCCCTTTGACCGGTTGTGTCGGTTAGGCCTTAAACCAGCCCTAGATCTCAAAGTGATTTCGGGAGCATCCCAAGGGTATATTATAGCGTGGTTACTGTTAAATACGTATGTAAATTATCCACTGGATAAAGTTGAAAACTTCATGAGCATGTTCGCAGATGGTGCAGGTACTGACAACTGATTCTGAAAGTAAGTAAATGTAACGTATTGCACATGAATAAATGAAAAAATCCGTCACTGTCAGATTACGCCATTGGCGATATACGACTGGAAACAGAAACTACTGTACATTACCTAAGTCTAGCCGGTCGTTGTGGCCGAGCGGTTCTAAGCGCTTCAGTCCGGCAGCGCGCTGCTGCTACTGTCGCAGGTTCGAATCCTGCCTCAGGCATGTATATGTGTGATGTCCTTAGGTTAGTTAGGTTTAAGTAGTTCTAAGTCTAGGGGAATTATGACCTCACATGTTAAGTCCCATAGTGCTTAGAGCCATTTGAACCATTTGAACCTAAGTGCAACCGTTCATAGCGACAACCTAAAGTGGAATGACTACAAACAACAGTAAGAAAAGTAGAGGCCAGGCTGACATTCATTAGAAGAATCTTAGGGTACATTTAAGCTGAAGCTTCGCTGCTGGGAGTTCAGTCTGAGCAGCTGTAGCCAGCGCAGCGATGCTATTGTGTGCTGCGCTGCCGAAGCTGAGAAGGCGTGCTTCTGCTGTGGCCACAGGAAAATTGTCGTTGTGTCGTACTTATGCCTACAGCAAAGTTTATAGTGGTTTGCGCCACAACATGGGCAGACGGGACGGTCGCAAGGTAGCTGACTCAGTCAGGGGGCTGTCGGTAGTGCTCCGAAGCGAGCTAGACAATCGGCCCAAGAAGACAGAAGATGGCCATACGCCTGTGCCTCCCCTGTACATCCAGTGCAGAAGCGTAGGGTGGGTAGAGCAATAAGAGTGCTGTGAGCTCGAATTCGGCGCCGATTCTGTTGATTCGGATGCCGCAATCGAGATGCAGGCGGCGTGTATGGCCGACTTCCGATGGCTTAAGGTCGTTGTGGCTGCCCATATCGTAGTAGTGCCCATGAAGATGAAGACGCAGCCAAAACAGCGATAGAAGCCAACCATGACGCTCCTCCCGAGTTTGCCTTCAATTTGCAACGAAAAAGCAGTCAATGAAGGACTGCTGCGGGTCCTATTGGAGATATAGAAATCAAGCTGCATAACTGGATCAACAACAAGAGGCCATCGCCGCTTCTCTTCGCCATGCGAAAACGGCCAGCAATTTTAGCTGCTATAGCGATGAGCTGCGGAAGCTCCTAGGCTTCCCTATCAGGGTGGAAGCTTCCCTCCCCACCCCCTGGCTTGGACTCTAAGCACCAGGTGCTAGGGAGAAGGGCTTGCGACAAAGTAGTGCCACTACGCCGTGAGATGTGTCAAGTGCTCAGGTAAGCATGACATCTGTACCTACGACACAAGGGAAGCAGAAACTCCGATGTGCGCCAGCTGTCCTGGGCCAAATGTTGCAACTAGACCAACGGCAAGATGGCGGCCCCAGTCGCAAAGGTAGGTAAGCGAAGAAGGACACGACTTCAAACGGCTGACTCGAAGCCGTCTTAGCAGACAGAAGAAACTGCTGCAGCTTCCCCAGTCCGCGAACAGCCGGAATACCCCACCAACAGAGGGAGGAACAGACGCGCCCAGGACATAAACGCTGCTCGAGCCTAAGAAGACGCAGCAGAGAGACGAACGTGCGCACTACATTGCTCACTGCCATTGGCGAAGCAAATGCGGCCTTCAAAGCAATCATAGTGACAGAGACTCTAATATTTCTGGCTTTACAGCCATCATATTCAGGCACAAGACGTCCTTGTTAGAGCAGTTGGGAAGGCAGAAGTGGCAGGACGACGTAATGTGGTTTGAGGTACCGATGACAGGTGGTTTGTTCGGTACGGGTATCGTGAGAAAGACCGCCTAAATTGTTGTCCTTCTCTGAGATTGGCTGCTGCGTTCGGTAGTTGCGTGCCAAAATGACAATATTCTGTTATTAATATTTGATAAACTTAGGTTGGTTAAGACCTACCCCAACTGATAAGCTCTACTTCCTGGCTGGAATAGTGCCACCATGGCTACGCAGAACAGTGGCTGCCAACAAGAAGAGACTGAAAGTGGAACAGGACAGTGCCCATCCACTGCACGGACATAATCCTCCACAGCAACGGCTGAGATCGCGAAAGAGCTTCCTGAGAACATCCGAGAAGCTCACCATTTCACCAGAGAAGGCAAGGCTGGAGTTATGGAAGAAGTCGACGCCTCACCTGCAGACGCCAGAAGCTGAAGAACTACCACCTGGACACAACGAGAGCTGGCTGGCGTGGAAATCTTTAAACAGATTACGATCAGGTGTTGGACAATCCAGAGACAAGCTGAAGAGATGGGGCTTCATAACAGAAGATACGTCTTGTGATTGTGGACAAGAACAAACCACAAGCCACATACTCCAGTGCCTTTTGTGCCCTACATCCTGGACGAAGATTGATGTCCTGCAAACCACTCCAAGCGCCTTGGAGGTTGCAAAGTGCTGGGCACATGTAATATGAATACTATATAGTTATTCATGTGTATGGCTACTGTAAATTTGTATGTTTCTGACTCGAGAATAAAATTTGATAAACTAAACAGTGTATTTGGTTACATTTCTAATTAAAGCGTCTCTCCAAAAAGTGTGCTATCATTCCATTGTTTCACAAGTATTAATAACAGCAGAATAATAAACAACTGCTAAACGAAAAGGCAGGCGAAGTACTTCGCAGATCTTCGGATCGCGCCTAAATTGGATCGCTCGGTTGTAACATCAGAGCTGGTTTGGCAGTGTTGGAGGACAGACATGTTGTCTACCGCGATAAGTGGCGGTTAAGATTTCAATTGGCGATGTCTAGTTTGTCAATCAGAGCTGGTTGTGAAGTGTCAGAGGACACACATGTTGTCTGACGCGGTATCAGTTTCAATGTCTAGTTTGTAAATGTGAGAGCTGTAATTACGAAAATACGCAGCTCATTAATTTTTTGAAGAATAGAAATTATTTGTGACTCTAAAGTGGAATGTACTAGTACAGTTTCTCGTGTTCTGCTAATAAAAAAAAGCGAGTGGCATCCCCTACAAACAAAAAAAATAGGAAATTTAATTATTTTTGAAATAACAGTTCCACGCTAAGAGTTTCTTAGAGCCCCAAGATAACGGATTCATGGGCTACGTGCTATTTTCAGCGCGGAGGACAACTATAGAAGACTGCAGGTTGGTGAACATTTACTAGAACTTGTGCATACCACTCAGAGCGGTGGAAGAAACAGGCGTGTACTGCAGTCTTAGTACAAATGAGATCAGTGACACGTCATCAGTGGTAACACAGAGGAGGTATGAAAGAGAGAAACAGTTTCGAGGGAAAGAGTTTATCATACACACATATATCTTACCCTCTCTCTCTCATTTTCAACTAGCGGTAAGAGAACTGCGTTCCGAGTCGCCTTGGCTGTCGAGACAGGAGACCTGCCACCAGCTACCAACTCCGTGCGGCGCTTGCACGTGACCTCTGAGCGGAAGCAGGAGAATCTACCCCTACCAGCGCTCCATCTACGAAGCGGAAGGTGGGGCAAGGCATCACCAAGCAGGAGATACCGGCCTCCACCTTGCTGCCCAGTCAACTAGGATAGCCAAGAAGTCACCAGTTTCAGCAGACAGAAGGCGTCACGAAATCGCAGGAAAACCTGAGCTCGTAGATGCTTGAAGTTAGGCTCAAACTTTCTCTTAAAAGAACGCTTACGTCGCAAGTACCATTATTGAGTAATCTAGGAATACACTACAACTCCCTACACTTCGATCTTTTAGTCCTCACAAAGGTAAGTTTAACCCAATTACAGGTTGCACAGTGTTGCTGAAGAAGTAATTTTTCTCGGGCTCCATATCTTATAATATGGTACAATGAGAAGTACCCTCTGCCATGAGCATCAGATTAGTTTACAGAATGTGAATTTAGATGGAGACATAGATTACGCTGTGTGAGAAACCACGCAATGCTAAGAGTGATCTTGACATAGTCAAGTACGCCTCGAGTTTCAGGACTGGCGGCGAAGGTCGTGGGAGAAGCGGGGCGTGCAGCGATGGTGTATGTTAAATGCGCCGTGGCACGTTTAAACTTTGGTCTCGCTGCTGGCACCTTACCGCTCATTAATGGTACACTGCACCTCACTGCCCACCGAAAGCCTTGTTACACCTACTCTGCAACCTTGCTGCTTGCTGGTAGTAATTTGCAGCTGCTCACATTGCTAGCAGAGTTAAACACGACACTGCTGGAGTAACCTTGAAGCAGCCAACCATGGCCCAACTTTCAGGACGTATTGCAGTGGTTTTGGCGCAAAACACAAGCCAGCTTGATAACGTCGCGCTGTCGAGCACTAAACAGTGAGGTGGCAGCATAAACGTATCTTTAAGAAAATGCAATTCAGCACGAAAGAAGGAACTTACAAAATACTTGTTCAAACAATTTTTGGGGATTGCTCGTTAGTGATGGTTCCTCATCAGCTTGGATTGAAAGAAGAAATAGAGCCGCATGTTTTGTCACGGATTTTGAAGAGTATAGATGCATATGTGAAAGGGTAGCAAACATGTAGAGATGCCTGTATAGCTTCATGTGAGAAAATTCATGTAATTAATTTATTTTTAGGTGAGTAGTCTTGTGGCCCTTTGTACCCACGTTATTTGCTAATTACGCCCTTGTGAATGTCCTGTGGCTGTTGTGTATGTCAGCGCAAGTTCCTGGGATCTGCCCTGTCCTGTCTGGTGAGTCTAAAGGGCTTGAAGCTTTCCGTGACGGTGTTTTCCAACACCAATTGGAAAGAAGGGCCAGAGGTGGGCCACCACATTATTGACTTAGTTTGTAAAGTTCGTGCTTTTTAATAATCATCCAATTTTTCGGAAACTGTAATCATTTCTTTGTGTATACTTGTACATCACATCTACCGATTTTCGTCCCATTCGGATAATTCCTTCATAGTGGGTCATTCTTTTTTGTCGTAGAGTGTATATTTTCCTGTTGCATTTAGAAATGATAGCATTCATTTTGTGTGTCCTGCAGTCTGTTCCTGAAATTACGAAAACTCCGGAAAAGTAAGGTTCTTTCAGATGTGCAGAACTGTTATAGGCTACAACATAGTCAAGTACCTAGAACCAATATGCTATCCAAACTAAAAGTGTTGCAGTCGAGAAAATGTCGTCACCGTTTTTATGTAATGGCCTATATATTACGTTAATACTCTACTACACACCAATAATCAGTAAGTGAAATCAAATTAAGAAGAAGTAGTTTCAAAAATCAGTTGAAAATAAATGGATTTTCAAATAGAAGCTGCTGGAAACTAACACATATTTCCATTCTGAAGACAGGAAAAATTGTTAACGCATTAAAGAAACTCTGTTCATCTGCAATTATCTCGTGTTGCATAGTATAAGACCTTCCGTTGTTTCAAGTCCAAGATGGTGTACGACTGATGAAGTATGTGTAGGTTAACTGTGTACACGTTATGTTGCTTGTTTTGTTAACATATAGGATTTTCCTCATCATAAAACTTTGCATCTTCAAAATAGCCTTAATATATTGTACACCACTAACGTACTTAAAACTCGTAATGTTTACAAACCTTGCACAAAACACAACCTCGCGTCTGACAGCAACAATACCAATAGAGAATGCCAGAACTGCTTATGGTGGTCTCTAGGGCGTGTTTCTTCAAGTGATTCTAAAGTCGGTCACTAGATTGGTACACCGACCAGGAAACTTCTTGTGTTAGAAAGTACAGTAACCCTCAGATACAACACGCTCACCTACCTCAATGGAGCTGAATCTTGGTCTGTGTTATATGCCAGAGTGCATTTAGTCTTAAGGAGCACATCCGATGTCTCAAACACTGTCCTTATATACCCACCATCCTGTTTCCCCATTCTAGGTTTGTTGGTATTATTGATTACTTTGTGAAATCTGGCCCTGACAGCTGTACGTTCCACCTCATCACAGAGTATATTCCAAGAAGACTGATTGTGTTTGTCAAAGGCCTCCAGATGTTCTGGCCATAGATCTTTCCTTTTTGGAAAACTGAACAATCTTCTTACTTGAGTTTTGTAGGTCCACATTATTGTTCCGCCAAGGTACATTCCCGTTTGTGCACTTTTTGCTGATTGGACACTTTTGTAAGTACTACGTCATCATGCCAGGCGCCACTTCATCTGCCATTTTCCCTAAATCTACTCCTAAACATAATGCATTTCTTGTCTAAGATTTGACTTCATAAAAGTTTTAGTTTAGGTCTTTTCTATTCGAATCCCAGTCTGTTCTCATAGGAGTTCTGTAGGTCATCCTCCGTTTAACATCCATTTCAACCTCAAATTCAGCACACATATGGTCAGTTAAGGACAGCTCCATCGCTACATTCCACTGTCTAATGTAAATATCCATTAGCATGAACGCAAGAGTTACGTCAGTTCCTTCTCTTCTTCTTCTATTCTTGAAGGTAGGTTCCCTATTCAAGGTCTGTAAATTGCTCTCCAATTAGTATTTCAATACATACTCACTTCACCTATTGGTGTTACTGCTTTCCCTCACTAGGTTGTAGCCACTGAGATCACAACCAAACAGTAGTTGCTCATTCAGCTGCAAGCAGCTGTCTACCAATCTAATTTTTTCCTGGGAAAGAGGAACACTGCTCTCGAAAGGCAGGTAACCTGAGCCCAACAGAAATTCCCTCATGTTTCCTTCCTCACGCTATTCCAACCTGATGGTCACTAACACAGCTTTCACGTAACTTCTTCGTCACAGTTTTTCAGAATGTAATGGTCTCACTGTTTTAGAAAGATAAGAGATAGAGATACCTCCAAAGGAATGCGTATGGTCAAGTTCCCCCGCATAAGCGATGTCACTCATCTCTTTACTGACTTCCCAAGGACATCCTGCAGTGATCAGTAGTTTTCGCATCAAAAAAGTGAAAGTTTACGTATCTTTTGGGATGTTGTATTGATTTTGTACACGATAGACATGTACAAGAGATGTGTGATAGGTTAATACATGTATCAAACTTATTGTTGTAAAGCTCCGACCTCGGCAGTTTCCTCACCCCTCATCGACAGGAGTACTGTAGACCTAGTTCGTTGTTTTACTCAGTAGGATGTTACGAAATAACGAGGAGGGGGGGAGGAGGGTGCGAAGTGTTGTTGCATGCTGTCGGGTGTAAATATGACTGTGTCTCTTTCTTCCGATATGCAAATAGACAGCGCTTGTATTGATATTTGCGCATTTGAAATGCATGTAATACCCAAAAGCAGGACAATATACAGGGTGTTTCAAAAATGACCGGTATATTTGAAACGGCAATAAAAACTAAACGAGCAGCGATAGAAATACACTGTTTGTTGCAATATGCTTGGGACAGCAGTACATTTTCAGGCAGACAAACTTTCGAAATTACAGTAGTTACAATTTTCAACAACAGATGGCGCTGCGGTCTGGGAAACTCTATAGTACGATATTTTCCACATATCCACCATGCGTAGCAATAATATGGCGTAGTCTCTGTTAAATTGTTTCTGGATTCTGGCGTACACCTGGTCTTTCAAGTGTCCCCACGCGCAGTCCGGAACCGTGGGACTGCTACGGTCGCAGGTTCGAATCCTGCCTCGGGCATGGATGTGTGTGATGTCCTTAGGTTAGTTAGGTTTAAGTAGTTCTAAGTTCTAGGGGACTGATAACCACAGCAGTTGAGTCCCATAGTGCTCAGAGCCAAGTGTCCCCACAGAAAGAAGTCGAAGGAGTTCATGTCTGGCGAATAGGGAGGCCAATCCACGCCGCCTCCTGTATGTTTCGGATAGCCCAAAGCAATCACACGATCATCGAAATATTCATTCAGGAAATTAAAGACGTCGGCCGTGCGATGTGGCCCGGCACCATCTTGCATAAACCACGAGGTGTTCGCAGTGTCGTCTAAGGCAGTTTGTACCGCCACAAATTCACGAAGAATGTCCAGATACCGTGATGCAGTAATCGTTTCGGATCTGAAAAATGGACCAATGATTCCTTTGGAAGAAATGGCGGCCCAGACCAGTACTTTTTGAGGATGCAGGGACGATGGGACTGCAACATGGGGCTTTTCGGTTCCCCATATGCGCCAGTTCTGTTTATTGACGAAGCCGTCCAGGTAAAAATAAGCTTCGTCAGTAAACCAAATGCTGCCCACATGCATATCGCCGTCATCAATCCTGTGCACTATATCGTTAGCGAATGTCTCTCGTGCAGCAATGGTAGCGGCGCTGAGGGGTTGCCGCGTTTGAATTTTGTATGGATAGAGGTGTAAACTCTGGCGCATGAGACGATACGTGGACGTTGGCGTCATTTGGCCCGCAGCTGCAACACGGCGAACGGAAACCCGAGGCCGCTGTTGGATCACCTGCTGCACTAGATGCGCGTTGCCCTCTGTGGTTGCCGTACGCGGTCGCCCTACCTTTCCAGCACGTTCATCCGTCACGTTCCCAGTCCGTTGAAATTTTTCAAACAGATCCTTTATTGTATCGCTTTTCGGTCCTTTGGTTACATTAAACCTCCGTTGAAAACTTCGTCTTGTTGCAACAACACTGTGTTCTAGACGGTGGAATTCCAACACCAGAAAAATCCTCTGTTCTAAGGAATAAACCATGTTGTCTACAGCACACTTGCACGTTGTGAACAGCACACGCTTACAGCGGAAAGACGACGTACAGAATGGCGCACCCACAGACTGCGTTGTCTTCTATATCTTTCACATCACTTGCAGCGCCATCTGTTGTTGAAAATTGTAACTACTGTAATTTCGAAAGTTTGTCCGCCTGAAAATGTACTGTTGTCCCAAGCATATTGCAACAAACGGTGTATTTCTATCGCTGCTCGTTTAGTTTTTATTGCCGTTTCAAATATACCGGTTATTTTTGAAACACCCTGTATTTACAGGACTTTCACAGACACCAGTTTTGAATGCTCGGAGGCCAGGAAGCGGCCGGAAGTGACCAGTGGCAGTTGGCAGAGGATTTGCTGTCAGCGCCAGCGTATTGAATAGCGACAATAGCGACTGCCGCAGCTACCTCAACGGCTACTGGTCACAGTGGCCGGCCCTCTCGCGAGTGCAGCCGCTCCAGTGCCTCTTCCTACTGCTAGACGTAGCCGAGAGTCTTAGGTCTTCTTTTGGAGCGTTGTCTTTTCCCTATCCGTCACGAATAGCCAAGTAATTCGCTATTGTCCCAGGGTCAGCATTTTCTAGAAATACTTATGATTCCTGCACACCTGGTACAGTATATGGTTGTCAACCCATCACCAATCAAAGCAGAGTATCGCCAGCAGATGGATCTCTTTCTGTATCGTCAGCAAGAGGTTAGAACAGGCCTGGGAAAGCAGTGTACCTACCAGTGGGAGTAGCCAGCCACATACCAGTATATCATTGTCAACCGAACACCAACCAAAGCAGAGAACCTGCAGTGGATGGGCCTCTTTGTGTATCATCAACGAGATGGGATAGAGATAAAGGGAGAAGGGGAGGTAGGAGGGGAAGTAAGACCGGTTCTAAGCTGCTTAGTCTGTATCCACACATCGAGGTGAAGACACATGCACTGTTCTGGTGGAAACTTTTTTGGATAGTTGTTGTTGTTGTTGTGGTCTTCAGTCCTGAGACTGGTTTGATGCAGCTCTCCATGCTAATCTATCCTGTGCAAGCTCCTTCATCTCCCAGTACCTACTGCAACCTACATCCTTCTGAATCTGCTTAGTGTATTCATCTCTTGGTCTCCCTCTACGATTTTTAGCCTACACGCTGCCCTCCAATGCTAAATTTGTGATCCCTTGATGCCTCAGGACATGTCCTACCAACCGATCCCTTCTTCTAGCCAAGTTGTGCCACAAACTTCTCTTCTCCCCAATCCTATTCAGTACCTCCTCATTAGTTACGTTATCTACCCATCTAATCTTCAGCATTCTTCTGTAGCACCACATTTCGAAACCTTCTATTCTCTTCTTGTCTAAACTATTTATCGTCCATATTTCACTTCCATACATGGCTACACTCCATACAAATACTCTCAGAAACGACTTCCTGACACTTAAATCTATACTCGATGTTAACAATTTTCTCTTCTTCAGAAACGCTTTCCTTGCCATTGCCAGTCTACATTTTATATCCTCTCTACTTCGACCATCATCAGTTATTTTGCTCCCCAAATAGCAAAACTCCTTTACTACTTTAAGTGTCTCATTTCCTAATCTAATTCCCTCAGCATCACCTGATTTAATCTGAATACATTCCATTATCCTCGTTTTGCTTTTGTTGATGTTCATCTTATATCCTCCTTTCAAGACACTGTCCATTCCGTTCAACTGCTCTTCCAAGTCCTTTGCTGTCTCTGACAGAATTACAATGTCATCGGCGAACCTCAAAGTTTTTATTTCTTCTCCATGAACTTTAATGCCTACTCCGAATTTCTCTTTTGTTTCCTTTACTGCTTTCTCAATATACAGATTAAATAACATCGGGGATAGGCTACAACCCTGTCTCACTCCCTTCCCAACCACTGCTTCCCTTTCACGCCCCTCGACTCTTATAACTGCCATCTGGTTTCTGTACAAATTGTAAATAGCCTTTCCCTCCCTGTATTTTACCCCTACCACCTTTAGAATTTGAAAGAGAATATTCCAGTCAACATTGTCAAAAATTTTCTCTAAGTCTACAAACGCTAGAAATGTAGGTTTGCCTTTCCTTAATCTATTTTCTAAGATAAGTCGTAGGGTCAGTATTGCCTCACGTGTTCCAATATTTCTACGGAATCCAAACTGATCTTCGCCAAGGTCGGCTTCTACCAGTTTTTCCATTCGTCTGTAAAGAATTCGCGTTAGTATTTTGCAGCTGTGACTTATTAAACTGATAGTTCGGTAATTTTCACATCTGTCAACACCTACTTTCTTTGGGATTGGAATTATTATATTCTTCTTGAAGTCTGAGGGAATTTCGCCTGTCTCATACATCTTGCTCACCAGATGGTAGAGTTTTGTCAGTACTGGCTCTCCCAAGGCCGTCAGTAGTTCCAATGGAATGTTGTCTACTCCCGGGGCCTTGTTTCGACTCAGGTCTTTCAGTGCTCTGTCAAACTCTTCACGAAGTATCGTATCTCCCGTTTCATCTTCATCTACATCCTCTTCCATTTCCATAACATTGTCCTCAAGTACATCGCCCTTGTATAGACCCTCTATATACTCCTTCCACCTTTCTGCTTTCCCCTCTTTGCTTAGAACTGGGTTTCCATCTGAGCTCTTGATGTTCATACAAGTGGCTCTCTTTTCTCCAAAGGTCTCTTTAATTTTCCTGTAGGCTGTATCTATCCCACCCCTAGTGAGATAAGCCTCTACACTCTTACATTTGTCCTCTAGCCATGCCTGCTTAGCCATTTTGCACTTCCTGTTGATCTCATTTTTGAGACGTTTGTATTCCTTTTTGCCTGCTTCATTTACTGCATTTTTATATTTTCTCCTTTCATCAATTAAATTCAATATTTTTTAATATTTTTTGGATAGTTATGTGCCGGTATTACTGTGTTTTGTCTTCCTGTAGAAGCAAGGCTGGGTTGCACTTAGAGATAGCGTAATATAGTCCTTGCTTTTTTTTTTTAATGGGTGCTCACTTCCAAGAGAATTATGTCTGTCTCCTCCTAAGACGGCTCACAAGAAAAACACGTCTATCCATCTCGGAATTTTCGCTCAACTTTGATTATTGTGATGTTGTTTGGTCCTAACAACATTACTTTATTGGCTAAGTCTTCTACTCACCATAATGTGTAGAACTTGCTAGCGGAATGTAGATTTAAGGATTGTTGGATTGTGTTAAGTGCTTATTTTGTAGAATATTCACCACAAGGTTCAATGTTCTCGGTTCAGTATTCATTGTAGGAAGCGTAAGTTCATACCACAAGACTGAGTTTACACTTACTTAGCTGGAGATTTCATTGATTTTAGTGCTATATCCACTATCTGCACTTTTGCTATTGTGGATCTGCTCCTGAAAGCTGACAGAGAGGCCAAATGAAAGGAAGCTACTAGGAGCAGGTGAGGTAAAGCACGTCGGTATTGCAAGTAAAGTAAAAGAGGTTTTGACTGATGTATGAATATATATAAATGTATATGTAACTTTGTACAGATGAGCACGTAGGTGTGCAGCCAAAGTGCAGATAAGAAAGTCTCAATAGCAAGCTAAGCTAAAGCGATGGTTCTCGGCCGTCTGCTCTTCATGAACTGCGCGAAAGTCGAGCGGCGTTCGTAGGGCTGCACAGCGTCGGCTAGAGGGCGCTGTCGTCGGTGTGGATCGTCCACTATCGTAGTGCCAACCTACGCTGTGGCATCGGAACTATCGATACTGTTTTGGTTGGCAGGAGAGCCAACACCGGGTTACTAGAGGAGGCCGAAAGGCACGCGTTTTAGCTCACGCAGGCTGGCATGAGGTCTGGAACAGAGCAAGGAAATCAGAAAAACGGACGTAGCTGGTGGAATACTTAACTTTAATCCATTAATGGTGAACGTCGGTCTGGCCGGTACATGATTCACAATATCAATGGTAACTGATAATGGCGCCTTGCTAGGTCGTAGCAAATGTAGCTGAAGGCTATGTTAAACTATCGTCTCGGCAAATGAGAGCGTATTTTGTCAGTGAACCAACGCTAGCAAAGTCGGTTGTGCAACTGGGGCGAGTGCTAGGAATTCTCTCTAGACCTGCCGTGTGGCGGCGCTCGGTCTGCAATCACTGATAGTGGCGACACGTGGGTCCGACGTATACTAACGGACCGCAGCCGATTTAAAGGCTACCACCTAGCAAGTGTGGTGTCTGGCGGTGACACCACAGATACCACACCCCTCCCCCCTGAAACGGCGCACCGTCGTGGAATAGGGCTTCCGATGGCGGGCGGAGGGCCCCAGGGGCGGCGCAACCGAGGGGGCAGACAGCGGAAGTGTCAGGGCGTGCTGCCCACCCATGTCCCCGAATTGTACACGAGGGCCGGCCGCGGTGGTCTAGCGGTTCTAGGCGCGCAGTCCGGAACCGCGAGACTGCTACGGTCGCAGGTTCGAATCCTGCCTCGGGCATGGATGTGTGTGATGTCCTTAGGTTAGTTAGGTTTAAGTAGTTCTAAGTTCTAGGGGACTGATGACCACAGATGTTAAGTCCCATAGTGCTCAGAGCCATTTGAACCATTTTGTACACGAGGGGGCGAGAGAAACGCCCCGTTGAAAACCTCCCCGGGACGCGCACCGCCACTGGGTATGCTCGGATGAGGAGGCGGAGCAACAACCTCCATGGGCGACGGCGGCGGCGGCAGCGGCACTGGCGTGGCGGCAGCCTCAGTGTCCATCGGCTCCGGCACCGCAGAGGAACACGGCGGGGACGGCGACAGCAGCGGTCAGAGGTGGGGCCGTTGCGGCTGCGAGAGGTGCCCGCCCGGCGGAGCTGACCAAACCGGCGGCGTGGCGTATGCAGGGGCGCCCGTGCCGGAGGCGCGAGCGACGGAGGCGCCGTCGGTGGAGTCGTGGGCTGAGGCGGCGGAAGCCGCGAAGCATCCAATTCTGCCGGAAAAAAACCAGCAGCAGAAAACCGAGGGCGGCACAAACGGATCTGGTTCCGGTGTCGCTTGACAGTGCTGCAGGCACCAGAAATTAAAAATAAGGTGCGGCCAAGCTGGCGAAGAATGCACCCCTGCTCCCAGCACTTCCTGCCAGAGAAAATGCGATAGAACACCAAATCGTGCGACGCCAAGCCAGAACGAGGCGCAGCAGCGGGAGTACGCAGCAGCAGGTGCAATAGCTGCAGGAGCGACCGATGGGCGCAGCCATGTAGCAATTCCGCTGGGGAACGGGCGCCGCGCGGCTGGGAGCAGTAGGAAGCAAGGAAAGTCCAGAGCACGCGCTCTCGACAGTGCGTGGCGCGCTACTTTTTCATCTGCAACTTAAATGTACACACAAAGTGTTCAGCCTCACCGTTCGACTGGGGGTGGAACGCGGCTGAGGCCAGATGGCAAATGCCATTAGCAGCACAGAACGCTTCAAACTCGGAGGACACAAATTGGGGGCCATTGGGTGGAGACAATAACTTCGGGAAGGCCCTCAATGCAAAAAATAGATGCCAAAGCCCGAATAGTACTGACAGATGTAGTAGAAGACGTAGGCACAACAAAAGGGAAGTTGCTGTATGCATCAATAACTATCAACCAGCGGGTGTCCCAGAAAGGAACTGCAAAATGAATATGAACGCGTTGCCAAGGCGCTGTAGGAGTCGGCCACACAAAGAAGCACAGGCGGGGAGCAGATTGATGCTCCGCGCAAGAGCGACAATTAGCAAGCGAATTCTCAATTTGTTTATCAGTGCCGACCCAAGTGCAGTGACGACGCACTAATTGCTTCGTCCACACTATACCCCAATGACCAGAGTGCAGTAATCGGAGGATTTTCGACTGCAATGAACGAGGTACAACCACACGAGACTGATCATTGTCAGTAAAAAATAATACCGTGGTGTACAGACAAGTTGTGATGCTGCGCAAAGTAACGTCGAACAAGGGGATCACGAATCTACGTAGCAGACGGAGGCCAGTGTGTACGAATATACTGCTAGAGAATCTGCAAAGAAGCATCGGCGGCTGTTGCGGAAGCAATGCGACGAAAATCCACCGGAAAAACATCAGCTAATTACTTATCCTGCGAATCAATAAACATGCATGATAAGTCGGAAGAATCAAACTCGTCGTCAGTACCGAAAGGGAGGCGAGACAAAGCATCAGCATTGCCTTGCTGGGCCGTAGGCCAAAACAAAATTTCATAATTGTAGTTAGACAAAAACAAAAACCAACGTTGCAACTTCTGTGCAGTACGGGCTGGAACTAGCATGGACGGGTGAAACAACGACGTCAAAGGCTTATGGTCGGTGACCAAATAGAACTTGCGACCGTACAAAAAAATAATGAAACTTGGCCACTCCATAGACAATAGCTAAAGCTTCTTTCTCGATTTGAGAATAGTTGTGCTGGACAGAATTGAGCAACTTAGACGCAAAAGCGATTGGGTGATCGACAGAATTAATGCAGTGTGAGAGGACTTCTCCGATGCCGTGAGAAGATGCATCGACAGCCAAAACAACTGGTTTTGATGGATCTAAAGGAATCAAACAACGATCACTCAACAAAGCAGATTTGAGCTTATGGAAAGCAGCATAATATTCCGAAGACCAACCAAAAGGAACGTTCTTACGCCAAAGGCGATGCAAAGGCGCTGCAATCTGCGCTGCATTTGGTATAAACCGAACATAATATGTAATTCTGCCCAACACAGACTGAAGTTCTTGCAAGTTCCTGGGTGCTGGCAAGTCTCTAATCGCATGGAGATGTGACGGCGAGGGGTGGATACCCTGTCCATTAGTCATATGTCCTAAATACTGAATCTCAGTTTGAAAAAAAAATTGCACTTGTCTCTATGACACTTGAGTCCTGCCTGCAAAAGTACAGTAAATAAGGCACACAAATTCTGCAAATGTTTGTCAGGGGTGCGCCCTGATACGACAATATCGTCCAGATAATTGGAACAACCTGGGTCAGTAGCACACAACTGCTGTAAGTAAGACTGAAAAATAGCAGGAGCCGAAGCACAACCGAACGGAAGGCGGTGAAACTTAAACAATCCAAGGTGGGTGTTGATCACAAAATATCACTGCGACTGTTTGTCGAGCGGAATCTGAAAGTATGTGTCCTGCAAATCAATCGTGGAAAAAAAATTTCCCGCACCAAGCTTATCAAAAATGTCTTCAGGACACAGTATGAGAAATATAGCTACCACTGTCTGGGGATTTACCGTACACTTAAAAGTCAGCACAAATACGGATACAACTGTTTGGTTTTTTCACACACACTAATGGCGAAGCCCATTGCGAAGCAGAAACAGGTTCAATGACACCACTGTCTTGCAAATGCTCAAGTTAAGCAGCTACGGTGTCACGTAGTGCGTGCGGTACCGGGTATGCGCACCGGAAAATAGGCATGGCATTGTCTTTAACTACATCATGCGCTGTAAAGTCGGTGGCACAATCAAGGCCATCAGAAAAGAGTTCAGCAAAATCATCGCATAGTGCGGCAACACTGTCTGCATGGTCACTAGCGCTGATGCAAAGTACATTGTCCTGAATTGCGAGGCCAAAAAGTTCAAATGCGTCCATGACAAAAATTTCGTAGCATCACTAGAGTGGAGCACATGGAAACACACAGTACGTGTCATTGCACCATACGTGGCTTGCAAACTACACATGCCGACCACTGAGATTTCCTGTCCAGTAAAAGCAGTCAGCATGGAATGTGAACGATGAAGTGGGGCGAACCAAGCTAGTCATACGTTGATCTGTTCAGTAAAGAAACTGACGCACCATTGTCGAGCTGCATGCGAACAGAACATCCACAAATGTTCAAAGTCACAAAAAGTTTCCTTGCATCGCACTGAATGCGAGAGGAAGTGTCTGGCTAAACTTGTTTATTCACACGACGAGCTGTAGAAGCACAGGAAGCAGAAGGCTGTGAATAAATGGCATTAACGCCCATAAGCTGATGTGAATCATGATCACGGCGGTTTCTGTTGTGGTGACGCCCACGCAGGTCACGCTAACGGGAGACAGGTTGTGAATTAGAGTTTCTCTTGCTACACACAGCTTGCACGTGTCCTTTCTTATTACAAAAATAACATTGTGCTTGATGGGATGGGCAACTGTCCCGTGGGTGGGCACGAAATCAGATCCGACAAGATATCAGTTTCTTACAAGGGAACCTCCCCATCGCACCCCCCTCAGATTTAGTTATAAGTTGGCACAGTGGATAGGCCTTCAAAAAATGAACACAGATGAATCGAGAAAACAGGAAGAAGTTGGGTGGAACTATGAAAAAAATTAGTGAAATATACAAACTGAGTAGTCCATGTGCAAGATAGGCAACATCAAGGATATTCCGAGTTCAGGAGCGCCGTGGTCGCATGGTTAGCGTAACTGCGGAACGAGAGGTCCTTCGTTCAAGTCTTTTCTCGCATGAAAATTTTACTTTCTTTATTTTCGCAAAGTTGTGATCTGTCCGTTCGTTCATTGACGTCTCTGTGCACTGTAATAAGTTTAGTGTCTGTGTTTTGCGACCGCACCGCAAAACCGTGCCATTGGTGAACGAAAGGACGTGCCTCTCCAATAGGAACCGAAAACATTTGATCGCAAGGTCATAGATCAACCGATTCCTCCACAGGAAAACACATCTGATATATTCTATACGACACTGGTGACGGCATGTGCGTCACATGACAGGAATATGTTGTCGACCCACCTAACTTGTACACTTGGCGAATGGGTAAAAAAAGTCTTCTACCTTTCCCGATTTAGGTCTTCTTGTGGATGTGATAATTACTCCCAAAAAAGTGATGAAAACATAAGAGTTTGTCACATAAACTGAAAATAAAAAGCTAAACTTTTCACTCGGGGGAAGACTTGATCCTAGGACCTCTCGTCCCGCAACTGCTCACGCTAACCACGGGACCACGGCGCTCCTTGAGTGGCATTGTCGTTGATGTTGGCTATCTTCACATAGACTACTCAGTTTGTATATTTTACTAATTTTTTCATAGTTCCACACAACTTCTTCCTGTTTTCTCGATTGATCTGTGTTCAGTTTTTCAAGGGCTATCCACTGTGCCAACTTATAACTAAATCTGAGGGGGGTGCGATGGGGAGGTTCCCTTGTTGGTGGGAGCTTAGCTTGAAACTTGTTTACTTGCGCGCGAGCGGCGCGGCGTGGCTTGCTGTGCCGGGGCCAGGCGGGAGGGCACATGTTGTGCCTCGCTAACAGGACACACACCCAGGATCACATCGAACGCGGAAGTAGCCATATCTAATGTATCTTGTATGTCTAGCAAGTCCACTACTTCCTGCAAAGACGGGTTTTTAAATCTTAAGATTTCCTCGCAGATGCGGTGATCCGCCACATTCTGCGCAACAGCATCTCTAATCATGATGTCTGCATATGAGCGTCCATAGGAGCAATTAAAGTCACAATCAGAAGTTAGTCCCTGAAGGTCAGCTAACCATGATTTATTTGACTGACAAGGGAACCTCCCCATCGCACCCTCCTCAGATTTAGTTATAAGTTGGCACAGGGATAGGCCATGAAAAACTGTACACAGATCAATCGAGAAAACAGGAAGAAGTTGTGTGGAACTATGAAAAAATAAGCAAAACATACAAACTGAGTAGTCCATGCGCCAAGATATACAACATCAAGGATAGAAAGGACTCAGGAGCGCCGTGGTCCAGTGGGTAGCGTGAGCAGCTGTGAAACGAGAGGTCCTTGGTTCAAGTCTTTCTTCGAGCGAAAAGTTTAATTTTTTTATTTTCAGGCAATTATCAAAGTTCAGGTACTCACACATAATCAACTTCGCTCTCCAAAATTCCAGGACATGTTCAGATTTGCTTGGACATATGCAGGATCTGACGGTCTACACACGGAAAAATTTGAAAACGTTAAAAACATATGTTTTGACAGAGCACAGGGAAA
The DNA here is from genome assembly GCF_023898315.1 of Schistocerca nitens. Taxonomy (NCBI): domain Eukaryota; kingdom Metazoa; phylum Arthropoda; class Insecta; order Orthoptera; family Acrididae; genus Schistocerca; species Schistocerca nitens. The sequence continues at coordinate 296,352,779 of NC_064618.1, read as the reverse complement.
AGTGTGCGGCTGTGAGACTTTTGGATTCATTTGTTGCAGTTTATGAGACAAACTCTTATGTTTTCACCACTTTTTCGGGAGTAATTATCACATCCACAAGAAAACCTAAATCGGGCAACGTAGAAGAATCTTTTTACCCATTCGCCAAGTGTACAAGTTAGGTGGGTCGACAACATATTCCTGTCATGTGAAGCACATGCCGTCACCAGTGTCGTATAGAATATATCAAACGTGTTTTCCTGTGGAGGAATAGGTTGACCTATGACCTTGCGATGAAATGTTTTCGGTTCCCATTGGAGAGGCACGTCCTTTCGTCTACTAATCGCACGGTTTTGCGGTGCGGTCGCAAAGCACAGACACTAAACTTATTACAGTGAACAGAGACGTCAATGAACGAATGGACAGATCATAACTTTGCGAAAATAAAGAAAAATTTTTCGCTCTAGGGCAGACTAGAACCAAGGACCTCTCGTTCCGCAGCTGCTCACGCTAACCATGGGACCAGGCGCTCCTGAACTCAGTTTGTCCTTGATGTTGCCTATCTTCGCGTGGACTACTCAGTTTGTATATTTTGCTTATTTTTTTACAGTTCCACACGACTTCTTCCTGTTTTCTCGATTGATCTGTGTTCAGTTTTTCAAGGCCTATCCACTGTGACAATTTATAACTAAATCTGAGGGGGGTGCGATGGGGAGGTTCCCTTGCGAGTAGGACCACGCCGCAGACGAAAGAATTTGTAGCGCGCAGTTACCACATTTACACTGTCACTGAAGTGGGAGTTCAATGCAGCAATCACTTCGTCATAAGTTTTAGTCTCTGGGCGGGTGGTGGGAAACAATTTTACGAACACAGTTTTAACACAACACCCGCGTCGGCAATGATAAAGGCAAGCTGCTCTGTAGCTGGTATGTTGTATGCTGCGAAGTGTGCCTCGAGCTGGGTGATGTATTCTGGCCAGCATTCAACGTCAGGATTGAAGGCAGGAAATGGCGGTGCCGGAGGCGTCGTCGGCGGTAGTACAGGTGGAGGCGTCGGAGGCGCCGTAGTAGCAGCAGTTTGTAGTGTGACCAGTCCATTTACGGCAGCAGGCAGCTGAGTCCTTTGCTGAGCCTGAAACTGTACAAGATCGCACAGTGAAGTCTGTCCCTGTGGTGAAGCCATCGTTTACACAAAATGTCTTATAGCAGGCTCACTGAAAATCGCCTTTACGCCGTGTTTGCGCATTATACGGCCGATTCTGTTCGTCACTCTGGGAATGTATGGCAGAAAGGCCGGCGTAAAGACGATTTTCAAACCGACAAGGAAGATAAAAGAGTGACTTAGATCGGCAAAGGAGAAAAGGGACCCACTTGCAATGTCAGGAATATACCCCATACCATGCACAAAGTGGTTCTTGATGTGCAAAACAATGAATCCCATTCAGATTGTCTGTTGACCTTCATAATTTTTTGCTCTCTCTTCGTGAGCTAAATCATTATATTGTCTTGCATCATTTTTTAATTCAGTTCCATAGCACACTGTCCATAAGCGCATTTTTTCTCACTGTTGCTGACACTCGTGTAATGTATAATGGTGTAATTACTTCCTTCTTTACTGTACATATAATAGTAGACTGTTATTCCTCAAATGCATATTTAATAGTTGCTTAGATATGCTTGTGATTATGTGTCATGTATTTGCCTATGGAGCGCTACGTACTTAAATTATCATTTAAAGAAAAATTTCTTGGATCTTTCGTCTGTATCATCCATCATTCAGTTATCATGTTTTATCATTAACCAAAAACCCATACTTCTGTGATTCCAGCGATCTCTGCATATAGTTTTAAATTCATTGAATGTCATGTCAGTTCCCACGTGTACTCGATAAATGTGTTTTAAATTCGTATTATCTTTTCTTAAAATGATAATAAGTTTTGTGTTATCACTTGCCAACTCTTTTGAAATCCTAAAGTACGTTTGGCTCTAATGAAAAACATCTATCTCCATGTGACTACCAAAACATAAAAATTTGTGTATTGTTCCTAGTGTTCTGTGGCAGCATCAACAAATATGAACACAGTATTCGGATTTACTCTTTCTGCAGATGAGATATCGTCGATTTCTCAGACTGTCTTGTAGCTACACCATCAATGGCTGACAAGCCTCTTTTAATTGCTGGTAATTGGGTCCAAAGTGAACTCTATCTGGATGTGTGAGCAATGACATGATGATGTAGATCTTGCCAGAATCAAGAGGACCCACAATGAATGAGAGTATTTTGTCATTTCATTTTTCTGTAGTGTTGCAGGACTTGTCAGTTACTATGAAGTCCCTGTGATGAGGATTTTTGTGTATCCAGTCATGGTATTAAGTACGTGTTTGTATTACCATACAGGAGACCTTACAGGGAAATAAAACTCATCACTTACGATTTTTTTTATTTATTTAATAACTCTTTTTTTATAGCTTTATGTATGAACATGCTTAAATATGAATGTAGTTCTGTGTCTACATCTGGTGTAGTGGATTCATATATACTGTAGGGTATTAATGCACTGCATGTATTAAAATGTAGTCTAATGGTTTCTCCTGTAGGTTATATATTATGACATGCAAGCTCTATCACATTCCTCCATAATTTCCCATAGCAGCTATTTATATATGGTTGCCAGCTGATGCTGATAGTCTCATTATATATGTCTCATTATATATTTTGCCTCACTATATATTTCATTATGCCACATTGTATGTCTCATTATATATTTTGAACGTTTTTAGGTAGCTCCTGCTGCAAATTGTGTGATCATCCAATATCAATGAGGGGGTTCAAATATTTATATTATACAAACAACAGTTAACATCGAGCTATTACATAGATGGAGCTACTCATTTCAGGATAATTTCAGTGTTTTATAGCAATATTGAGGATTTTTGTAAATCGCAAATGCACTGAATAGGTGATCCAAAGTCATTCCCACACTAACCCACTTACTGTCACTACCATTCAAACAGTATGTAGTATTAAAAAGCGGTATTTTCGCCATTGATGATTCAGGTTGTGACATTTTCAGCAGATACTCAATTATGCCACCTGCAATAAAAACAAAATTATGAATTAAACATATGCATACATGTATACACATACATTCATGGTCTATTAACATCACCAATACTCACATGACTGTTCTTTTATTTCTGCAGTGACGAAAATGTTAATGGCGATGAACTTTTTTTTAAAAAAAGGTATAATAAATTGTTTTCCACCAACTGTTGGAGAGTTGGTTGTCACACATGTCATCTCAATGCTATATCCGCCACAGCCTCTGCTGTCTTAACAGGAGGTCGCTGGAGCCGCTGCTCAGTGGTTCGGTACAGCCCTGGGAGAGCTGCTCAGCAGGTGGCTGTACGTCTGGGTGGCACTGGGAGAGCGACGAAAAATACTGTCTACCTTACGCCTCTCAGCAAGAGGTGTGTAGAACACCCTGGAAGGTAGATCTTATATCTCTGTGCCCATCTGTAGCATATCTGGTTGGTCTTTAGAGGGGGTCAGGGAATGTGGGCTATTGCTTGTCTCTCAGCTGGAGGTTTCAGAAGTGGAGTGGAAGGCAGCCATGGGAGGACGAAAGGTAATGCAGAATACCATCTGTCTCCCAGCAGGATGCATATGGACTGCCTACTGTGTTTAAATGACTATCTGTGATGCATCCAGACAGACTTGGAATGGCAGTAAGTAATGCTTACTATCATCTGCCTCTCGGAAGAATGTGCATGGGAGAGGCCCTGGGCACCTTTGGGAGGGTGGTGGAGTCAGTAATGGGTGTCTGAGATGTTTGCCACCATCACACAAGTGGAGAAAGTTGTTACCAGCTTGAGGACAGTCTCTGTTGGTAGGTGGGGTCTCACTGTTCTATGGGATGTTTGTGGGGTGGGGTAAATTTAGGCTATGTCAGAGCTGTCAAAGTTACAGCACGGGTGGAAGCCGATATTTCACAGTGCTAGTAAGGTGGGGAGGGAGGTGGGCTGACTGCAGCATGAAACCAACCAGCCATGTGTGCCTCTGATGTACGGCAGCTCTCACTGTCTGGACATCACCTGGTGCGTGGCTTATAAGAAATTAAGATTGTTTAAATGAATAACATCAGACTATTCAAATAAATAAAATCACCCCTGCTTCAGCCTAATTGTTTAAATAAAATGTCATAATAAAATGTAAGACACATGAGTTAAATTTCCCATGTTGTTCTGGAGAGAGAGTTTGGTAGGGAATGAGGTGGAGGAGGAAGAGCAAGGAGATGGGGGAGGGAAGAGGTGACAGAGGGGAGGGGGAGGAAGATGTAGACTAAATCACTTTGTCTGTCCCTGTACTGCACTTCGCCCAATACTCTTGTCACTGGAGCAGTTATCTGCTGTAAATAATAACTTAAGATCAAGCAGCACCACTGCCTGTACTGCAGTACCATCCGAGGATGCCTACATTGAGCCAGTTTTCTTACTCTAGCCATATGCTGTTGTGTCTAGGAATCCTGCATACTCGGTTCGCTAGACAAACAATCAAACAACTCGTTTTAAAGAGTTTTATTACAAAAGACAATTACAATTACTTAACTCTGATATGTGTCATAAGTTAATGGCGACATGCAAATAATCAGTCTTCTTCAGAATAGACAAACACAAGTGTGTGCTTCATAGAGATAGCTAACGAAGTGGCTAACGTTGAAGCTGCTATCGATGTGGGCTGCCACCAGTCGGGTGCAGCGCTTATGTCCTCTTCATATAGGGGCCGCTGTTGTCGCCTGGAGAGAGGTCGGTCAGTGTGCGACTGGCTGACCTCTTGTCACAGCCGTCTCTTCTCTATCGTTCCCGACAGGCGTGCAGGCGCTGACTTTATGCCGTAAAGATGCTATACAGATGTCACGCGGAACTTAATTTCATTAAGGCGGTTGCAGAAAGGCTTAAAATTCAGTCTGCAAAAGTGTCCATTTTTTTCAGATGTAAGTGGAAGATTTAGGTCTTGTCAAGTAAATAAGGCATCTTGCCCACAAAATTTCATGTAGAAACCACAGTAATAATGCCGTCGCTACGACTGTATAAGAATGTAAGTTATTCATGGGAAAATCAACAGTTATTTCCATTTAATTAAGAATATTGCACTCCCTTCAGCTCCATAGATGTACTTTAGTGCAGAGATGTCCAGCTTCAGCAGACAGCAGCTTGTGAACATGGTGTCCAAAAGCTGCTGTAAAAATTAATCCTGTACCCTGCCTTCTTTCATACATTCCTAGCAAGCCCTTTGCAGTAGCAACTGATACTCCAGATTATAGCATTGGGATGGTTCTCACTCATAGGAAATCAGCTGGCTTGGAGTGTCACATAGCATATACAACTAACAGATTAAACTTAGCAAATCAAATGCTTCAAATGGCTCTGAGCACTATGGGACTTAACATCTGTGGTCATCAGTCCCCTAGAACTTAGAACTACTTAAACCTAACTAACCTAAGGACATCACACACATCCATGCCCGAGGCAGGATTCGAACCTGCGACAGTAGCAGTCGCGCGGTTCCGGACTGAGCGCCTAGAACCGCTAGACCACCGCGGCCGGCTAAACTTAGCATAACGCATTTACCCATCGATAGAGAAAGATGCTTCAGTTATCATTTAAGTGGTCAGGAATTCCCCTTGCGTGTCTAAAGATTCCAGCAGGCCACAGGCTTATGAAGACAATATTTGGTACTCGCAGTATGATTCCAGACAAAATTCGTGCAACATTGGTTTTTTTTCTATGTTTAATAAATCATATTACTCAGACACCACAGGGACAGTATACCCATTGAATTCCACCATCCTTTGAACTGGCTCACCCAGCTAGTCATAGTTACAGTTTCATGTCACTTCCTAGCCACAGTGCAGCTCGGCAGTCTTCCCATAACACATCATTACCAAAGACGAACCAAGAAATGACTGAAAAAAATCCTGTAACTGACTGAAGATTGAAACCAGGACCAGATACAGAATCTTACACCTACCCACAGAGCTGCCAGTGTAGGCCATATACACTTCTGAAATCATAAAATTAGTATTCTGTTATTTACTTTTTCCTGTGACATCCTTCTTTATGTAGTAATTTTCTTAAAATTTAGTACATTGAAATTTCCTCTAGCATTGAATTTCTCCTAAGATCAGCTTATACACGTGGCAAAATATTGAATTATGTTTGTATAGTAATGTGAACATCAAAGATAATATCCTTAGCACACGGATTAGTTGAAACTGGAAATTAGCAGTTTAACTCGTTTTCATTAGTGCAACATAGTATTTACTTCCGACATATTGATAATATAATACAAAATTTTCTTTGACTTTCAAAGGAGTGAGAGAATGTAATAGTGGACCATAACTGGGTTGCTACAGAATATGTACTGTGTTTTTTCTGTGAACTTAGTATCACAGTATTGATCTCTATTTCTTTTAAGGGCCATCTGTGACTTTCGGTAAATGTGTTATGACCAGATTTTTTTATCATTTCCCTACTGTTTTGTTCGGGAACTGAATGTTACACTGAGTAACGTGAAATACGTTTATTCAAGATTCTTAAGTTACACACTTATATCACTTTACAGTCACAGATACATACGTTGTAGCCTAAAGTATGACTAGCGTACTCAATGTGTTTGACAAGCATGTGAAGCAGAAGCGGGTAAGAGCACAACTCTGGGCTAATTATCTGAAAGACTGGTGCTGTCAGAAACGGCTTACACAGTGTGAAGTTGCTGTAAACAAATGTAACGGACACATTCATGTGAAAAGTTGAAGGGGTAGGCTGCCAGATTGTTGTATCTTCTTGGCACAATAGATTGATGTCGTAGCTCGTTGTCTTTTCTCCCTGATGTTCTAAAGAGACGGGGGGACTGCTTTTTTTCTTTAATGTATAGGAGATGTATAAGAGGTGGGAATAATTTCCATGTGTGAAAGTTCGCGCAGCAAGAGAACACAAAAATCATGTAGCCGAGACAACATTATTCATCATCCAACATGAGATCTTAGATACATTCATGTCACACCCAAACAATACGTTATTATTTTATCATTCTGAAATAATAAATGGTGCTACAATATCAAGGCAGAATCAGTAAATGACATCAGATTTTGACATTATACGCAATTATGCGTTCTTGTGCTACGAAAGATTTTATCAATACAATGTCGATTGCATTCGCCCGTTCTTGTTTCAATGTCAAACCGCTCTCGAACTCCTGAACTTTAGTTCTATGCATATGCCACCCAGTGTCTACTAATGATACTTTATAATATTGTTATAATTACATATTGAAAGTAGAAATCCCAATTTGCTGGAACTCGCATTTCAAGATGCAAAACCGTGTTTTTGAAGACAAAGTACCCGTAATATGCACATTAGCTTTCACAAATAATATGTACCAACGGCAGTGTTTTAATTTGTGAATATACTCTATGTGATCAAAAGTATCCGCACACTACCGACAACACACAGGAATTCCAAACTGCAAGTACTATGACAGTTGGGCGGGAGGCGAGAAAACTTAGATTGCATGGTCGAGCGGCTGCTCATAAGCCAACACCATGCCGGTAAATGCCAAACGACGCCTCCCTTGGTGTAAGGAGCGTAAACATTGGACGATTGAACAGCAGAAAAACGTTCTGTGCAGTGACGAAACAAGGTACACAACGTGGCGATCCGACGGCAGGGCGTGGGTATGGCGAATGCTCGGTGAACGTCATCTGCCAGCGTGTGTAGTGCCAACAGTAAAATTCGGAAGTGGTGGTGTTATGGTGTGATCGTGTTTCTCATGGAGGGGGCTTATACCCCTTGTTGTTTTGCGTGGCACTATCACAGCACAGGCCTACACTGATGTTTTAAGCACCTTCTTGACTCCCACTGTTGAAGAGCAATTCGGGGATGGCGACTGCATCTTTCAACACGATTGAGCACCTGTTCATAATGCACGGCCTGTGGCGGAGTGATTACACGACAATAACATCCCTGGATAATGGAATGTAGTCGAATTAAGTCGGGTGATGCTGAGGGAATTAGATTAGGAAATGAGACACTTAAAGTAGTAAAGGAGTTTTGCTATTTGGGGAGCAAAATAACTGATGATGCTCGAAGTAGAGAGGATATAAAATGTAGACTGGCAATGGCAAGGAAAGCGTTTCTGAAGAAGAGAAATTTGTTAACATCGAGTATAGATTTTAAGTGTCAGGAAGTCGTTTCTGAAAGTATTTGTATGGAGTGTAGCCATGTACGGCAGTGAAACATGGACGATAAATAGTTTAGACAAGAAGAGAATAGAAGCTTTCGAAATGTGGTGCTACAGAAGAATGCTGAAGATTAGATGGGTATATCACATAACTAATGAGGAGGTATTGAATAGAATTGCGGAGAAGAGGAGTTTGTGGCACAATTTGACCAGAAGAAGGGATCTGTTGGTAGGACATGTTCTGAGGTATCAAGGGATCACCAATTTAGTAGTGGAGGGCAGCGTGGAGGGTAAAAATCGTAGAAGGAGACCAAGAGATGAATACATTAAGCAGATTCAGAAGGATGTAGGCTGCAGTAGGTACTGGGAGAAGCTTGCACAGGATAGAGTAGCATGGAGAGCTGCATCAAACCAGTCTCAGGACTGAAGACCACGACAACAACAACAACATCCCTGTAATGGACTGGCCTGCACAGGGTCCTGACCTGAATCCTATATAAAACCTCTGGGATGTTTTGGAACGCAGACTTCGTACCAGGCCTCACTGATCGACATTGATACCTCTCCTCAGAGCACTCCGTGAGTAATGGGCTGCCATTCCCCAAGAAACCTTCCAGCACCTGATTGAACGTTGTCTGCGAGAGTGGAAGCTGTCATCAAGGCTAAGGGTGGGCCAACAACATATTGAATTCCAGCATTACCGATGGAGGGTGCCACGAACTTGTAAGTCATTTTCAGCCAGGTGACCGGATACTTTTAACCACATAGTGTATGCTCTGCGAGTTATTAAAAAATAAAAGTCAAAATGAAATTAAATTTACAAAGAATTTCTTTCATTATTTGCACTTTTCAACTTTTGAGGCACACGTGATAATCATTCGAATGGATCAAAGGGCAGTCGGACTGGGTACGTAGAGTCCTAGGTACCTTAAGCGAGAAACTTTTTTGTCTAAATTCTCAAACTTTTCAACCCACTTCAGTTTGCCATATATACGATATTTACCCAAGTATTTCAGTTTTTAAATTCATAAATTTATCATTCCATATGTATATTTTGATTATGATTGGAGTAAATGTCAGGAGAAAAACAGTTTTCATTAGAAACATCTTACGAATTTTGATTTCTGGGTGTACCTAGAGGGGGAAATAACGACCCTCTCTCCTCTAAAAATGAAAATGGTCTACACAAATCAAATTTGCATCATGCCCTGCCACACATACACATATGTACAGTAAGAATTCAGTACAGTTTGAAGTAAGGTGGATACATATTCCTAGGAAATGTACCCAAAGCCATTTGTCGTGAAATCTAAAACTACTTCGTCGTTCACCGTGAAACTATTGACCTACAACCCTCCACTCCTACCAATCCAGCTCCCAAGTACGCACTTGTTATTGGGGAGAGTACTTCTGGATTTCTGTTTTGACGTTTTTTAAAATCCATACATCGTTCCCCGATTGGATAAAAAAGGGTACGGTGAACGAATAGCATGAACGGGTCCCTAAGACGTCTGGTCACTAGTGAACTAGTACTCACAATGAGTTTGCCCGCCTCTAATGAAGATGTATGTGAAGTCAGAGGGTTCCTACCATCGAGTTCATTTCCACATACAGGGTGAGCATTAATAGCACCGGCAAACTGCAGGGACGAATTCCTGGCTGGAAATGGAGGAACAAAAGGGTCTACGATCATGTGTGATTGACGCAACGCACTGTAAGCAGCAGAAGGGTTATAATGTTATGTGTGCCCCACTGCTTTTTTTTTTAACTAATTTGTGTCTGATTTTATTCTGAGAAGCTCAGTAATGTATGTAAATACCGTAAATGTAAATATGATTCAAAAAGTACTTGAGGTGAAGTGAAGCGCAGCTGGACAGCAACAAACTCTTCAGCGCGCAATCCCTGCAACGATACCAGTTGTGAATCTTTGAGTATGGACTCAAAAAAAAAAAAAAAAAAAATTATTAAAAAAAAGGGAACTGTTAATCTGTATCTTGTGGAAAGAGGTCGTGTTGCTAGGCCGTCGCTCAGAACGAATTGTTACATTTAATGAAAATTGATATTTTAGTGATAAAACCGAGTAAAGTATGTGTAAGAGTTGTCAAACATTTATGTATACAATTTTTCTGGAAGTGAAGAATAGAAATATCTTGTTTTTGGAAAAGGAGGTGAACTTCATTGTCGTCGCCGTCTATCAATCGACAGAATTGTAAGTGTACAAAGTTCACTAAAATACAGGAAAAGAAATGCTTTCTCTATAGTTTTCATTCAATAAGTAACAACCTCTCATAATTTCTTAATTACAGTAACTGGATTATCTTCTTGTACAATAGTATGATGCTGAACTCCACTGACCAATTTTGATGTAGCAGGAGGTGTAGTTTGAAGGAAGTTTGTGTGCCACGAAAAGTAGATTGCTGTTTGATCTTATTTATTTACAACAGTGGTCGCTTAGGTATGAAAAGCTACGAAAACTTGGGCTCAAAGCTATCCGCAATACGGCCAAGTAACTAACAGAGTCGTGTTTTAAACCTTAAAGAACAATAACTTCCTCCAGATTGTAATACGTCACCAACTGGTGCAGAAGCTGATCATTCAAGGAGGCAGCAACCAAAATTCAGGTACCAGCTACGACTTAAAATAAAAATCTCAATCAAAAATCAATCTCTCTCTCTCTCTCTCTCTCTCTCTCTCTCTCTCTCTCTCTCTCTCCAAACACATATATAAATATTCATATTATAAAAAAACTCATTTTATAGCGTCCGATATTCATGTTGGGAACAAGCCGAGATGGTATTTGTAAACGGCCAAGCAGATGGAAACGATCGGGAGGCAACACAGCTGTGCCAGAAAAAAGTACCCTCACAGACACCAACCATATCACACAACATTTCAAGCCCTCTTTGGGGGCTTGTGAGATCGTGGGTCCTTGCAGACAGACGAACGTGCAGGGAGGTGGCGGTCTGTGCGGACACCTGATTTGGAGGACCAGATCCTCAAGATACTGAGACAAAACATAGTACAAGCTCCAGCCAAATGGCCCGCCAACATGGTTTAAGCCAGAGTACGATTACGTGTGTCCTGCACGACGATCGCTACTAACCCTGTCATCTGCAATATCATAGAGACTACTTTGAACATCTGTTGTGACACTGACGCGATGCAGCTCTGTACTGTGTTCCGGGACTATTTGCTGTCGTTGCACGCACACCATCCATTTCCGGACACATTTTCATAGGACCCTTCTTCCTCAAATTCCAGTCAAGAATCCATCCATGCAGTTGGTCGGTTTTATCACTGTTTATCCTGTATAAAGCAAATGCTCAAATATGCAGTGCCTGATCCGTTCTTTTTTTTTTTTTTTTTGTCATTCTCTGTCACATTTCATACACGAAATTTCATGGTGTAGAGCTAAAATTCGTACACTGCCTCCGTGTTGGTTGGTTTTAATGAAACTCGTTGCAGCGTAAGAGCACTATGCAAACCAAAAACTCTGGCGGGCAAGACCACGCTAAAGTAATCCTTGAATAATATTATCAGTTGCATTTCTCTTATGTCGAGTGCTGACTGACTTGCAGATCTACGATACATTGAACAGATAACCGAATTTTTGACACAACATTTCATCGCATATGAGAACTGAACAACATACATCACACACAAGGTGGTCAGAAACAGTCTGAAAATCTTGAAGAGTGTTGCGAGGTGGGTTGTGCTGGAAAGGAATTCGGTACGTAATTTGATTCGTTGCGCCGTTTCCGAGTTAGTTAGCATTGAAGTTAGCCATTCAGGCCGTTGTGCTAGCAAATTCAAGGGACCCGACGGATGCAAACATTGAGTCAGTTGTTCTTACAGCGTAGAATGTAGAAGATAGCGCACGAGAGGGCTCCGTCTTTGGCTCGGGTTCGATCCTTACTACTTTCCCATGCCTAGTTTTAGGAAACCAAACGAAGACGAAGTTTGACGACACCGTCTCTGATGGGCCGCTTGAACATGCTAATCAATTTGGAAACGGAGCAACTTATCGGATTATTTTCTTAATAGTTATTTCTCAGCACAAGCTGTCTTGCAACACCCTTACAAGCTTTCTAGACCGTTTCTGACGTCCCTGTATGTTCACAGACCTCCATTAGGCACAAATATCAGATTCAGAAATTTTTTTGAAAGTGTATTAAATAATTTTAAACATGTTTTAAAAGAACATTAAGACGGTAATAGATACAGAAAATCAATGTGTTGTTATTGATTAAAGAAAACTTCTTATAAAATAAAATAGCAGAAAGGGTATTAACAAATTCATAAGCATATGTATGTTATTTCCAGACAAGTACGTGGAAGGAGCACTTATATACTTTCTACAGGCAATTTGCTAGACTACATCAAAGAACGGAAGAGCAAGAGAACCGGATTCAAAAGGGGTGCCAGAAGCATTGACAGAAATGTAAGGAAGATTCACTGGTCCCATCCTCTGTGAAGTGAGATAGTTGCATAGGATCTGTTAAATTGGCCGAAGAGTCGGCTGGGCATAGAAAACGGTTCGAAAGTAAACCAAAGCAAGATGAAAATGTTGAGGAGCAGAGTAAATGTGGTTAGGCAAAAACTTCCCAATGACCTCGTGATCGAAAGAAAGTTAAACCCTAGTCTGTAATCTCGCTCGTGAGAATGTCGACCTCAAAATTGGAGCCACGTAGCAGAGGAACTGAAAGAGTTCTCGTACCTTGGAAGCAAATAAACCCGTGGCAGACGTAGCATAGAGAATACAAGAAGAAGTGTAGCTCCGGAAAATGAAATATTAGTCGTCAGAACAAAGCTGCTAGTATCACGCACAGGTCTTAACCTGAAACGATTACTAGCATTTACTTAAGGAAACAGTGGAAGTGAATCGTAGATGTTGGGAAAACCGGAGGGTAACAGAATTGAAGCGTTTGAGGCGATGGAGATATAGGGGACTGATAAATACTCCACTGTCGCCCACCTTCTGCTCAACTGTAAAGATAAGATTACACGTTTAGAACAGAAAGAAATTTACGGGATTTCCTGCGATCTGTATGGCAAATTATGTATCAGGTAGGGCTGTAACTATTAGACTGACTGACTGAGTGTGAAAGGAGTTTGGGACTGAAAAAGAAAGATTTAACATTTGCTACACATCCTCTGAATTAATATCGTTCATGTGATACGACATGTGATGTTCTCAATAGAGGAACTAAAGGCAGAAAATCAAAATTACTCGAAATTCTGGTGGTAAATAATGGAAATGCCGTGTGGCTAGTGCCTCCCGTCGGGTATACGGTTCACCTGGTGCAAGTCTTTCCAATTGACGCCACTTCGGCAACTTGCGTGTCGATGGGTATGAAAGGACGATGATACGGATAACACAACACCCAGTCCCTGAGCGGAGAATATCTCCGACCCAGCCGGGAATCGAACCCGGTTCGTTAGGTATGACATTCCGTCACGCTGACTACTCAGCTACCAGGGGCGGACATTCTGGTGGTTAATAAATAGGAATTAAAGAATCCTGACCTGGTCTGTAATGACCAAATACTGTTCCATTACTCACCCTCACTAAAGTAGCAGCAGCCACTTATTATTTGTCTCGCAGTTAGATAATAAGCTTTTTACAACTGTTTCACACCAATATTCCATAAATTTCTTACCCCCCCCCTCCCTCGCTTTTTTTCGGTCTGTTAATGACTTTCACCAGTTTGTCAAAAAAATGGTTCAAATGGCTCTGAGCACTATGGGACTTAACATCTATGGTCATCAGTCCCCTAGAACTTAGAACTACTTAAACCTAACTAACCTAAGGACATCACACAACACCCAGCCATCACGAGGCAGAGAAAATCCCTGACCCCGCCGGGAATCGAACCCGGGAACCCGGGCGTGGGAAGCGAGAACGCTACCGCACGACCACGAGATGCGGGCCACCAGTTTGTCCATATGACATACTAAGCTATGGTGTTACTGACTGGTACAACATATTATTTGGCTTATACATTCATATAGTTTTAATATTTGAACATACTGTAAAATAAGATTTATTTGTCCAGAATATCCTTGGGTATTACATTATTCTTGTGTTTTGCATCGATATAGTCATAAAATGTCACATATCTTTGTACAACCATCTTTGTACAGCTGTGAAGTCTCAATGAAGTTGTGTGGACTATCTGTTTAGTGCTAAGTTATCTGACGATGGCCTAAAATCCTGAAAGCCGGTTCATAACGGACTATTAAATATTTTTGTGGAACTTTAATACTGAGGTTTCAAATTTTTAATACGTCAGTAGTCCGCCAAGAAGTGACGGAATATTCCATAAATATTAATGATGAGGCACTGTAGTGAATAATCGGCAAGAAAAGAAATATATAGAAAACACCAACTGGAAGAAGGATAGAATGAAAGGATATGGAAAATATCCTTCTTGCCAGAAGTGGAACGGTATTCGAGAAGAAAGAAGACTGGGATATAGCATTCCGTAGACAACGAAGCACAAGGTCGGAATGAAAAAGGACGGGGAAGGAAATTAGCTGTGTTCTTTCAAAGAAAACTTCCCGACATTCTCCTTAAGCGATTTTTGGCAGTGACGTAAAACCTAGACCTGAATGGTCAAACGGGGATTTGAGTCGCCATCCTCCCGAATCCGATTCTCGTGTCTTACCTCTGCTCCACCAAGCTCTGTGGTAGCAACAGAGGGCAAGAACTGCAGGGGAAGACAGGGATTGGAATACACCTAACAAATAATTGAGGGTTTTGCGCGTAGGTGCTACTCAATGATGAAGAGGATGGTACAGAAACGAAGTCAAGGTGGGTTGCATCAAACAAATCACAAGACACAAAAAGCTTCCACTTTATATCGATGAATGAACAATTTTTGTATGTTTGTTGATTCTTAATGCAGGAATACCTTGCAGTTCAAATATTAAATTACAGTCACACTCGGACAAACTGGAGTGCTTTTTCTGAGCCTTCCACTGAGAGCTAAAAAATGGCTACTTCGACTCTTCTTGTTCTTCACCCTCGAAGTGCCGCGTGATCTCGACGAATGTGCGGCCCTTTGTCTCTGGCAGAAAGAAGAAGGTGAAGACGAGGCCGACGAAGGCGCTGGCAGTGAAGAGGAAGAAGACGGAGTAGATGCCCGCGGCGTCGCTCATCACCTGGAAGAGCTTGCCCATCAGTGTGAAGGTGACCGCCTGCACCACCGACACGACCGCCGTGGCCACGCCCTTCACGTCCGACGGGAACACCTCACCGACGATGGCCCACGGCAGCGGGCCCACCCCCAGGATGTTGAACACCTGTGCGAGCAAAGCCACCCGTCAGTCACAACAATGCGGTACCGCAGAAATGTTTGTAAGACGGAACAAGTTTCTAAAGTTGTGGTTTTTTATATAACTGATTTGGTGTGTTTGAGAACATGTCGTACCACAGGTAGTACAGAAAATGTACTGAATGACGAAAAATAGCTAAAATTCAGTATTTTTTGTTGCATAAAAGACAGATACGAGGGGTGGACCCAAAAATAACCGGAATTTCTTTCTAGAAAGCATATACTTTATTATTTTCAAATACAACCTTAATCTCCTTCGAAGTACTCTCCTTTAGCATTAATACACTTGTCCAAACGTTCATTCCAGTGTTCGAAGCACCTTTTAAATTCGTCCTCTTTGATACCTGATAGCACTTTCATGACATTTCGTTTTACGTCTTCCACATCCGCAAAACGCCTCCCTCTCAAGTCTCTTTTCACCCTCGGGAATAGGAAGAAGTCCGAGGGTGCTAAATCCGGCGAATAGGGCGCTTGGGTCAAGGTAGTCGTCTTCGTTGAGGCCAAAAACTGGCGAACGCTGAGAGCCCTGTGAGCGGGTGCATTGTCGTGCTGCAGGAACCACACGCCAGAATCCCACAAAGCCGGACGTTTTCGCGACAAGCTTCTGCGAAGCCATTTCATAACCTCCTAATAGAATTGTTGGTTTACTGTCTGGTTTTCAGGGACAAATTCAGAGTGTACAATCCCTTTGATGTCAAAAAACAGATCAACATCGTTTTCACATTCGATTTCACTTGTCGAGCTTTTTTTGGTTGAGGTGAGCCAGGTGACTTCCATTGTGATGACTGTTGTTTACTTTCTGGATCGTACCCATAGCACCATGACTCATCACCTGTAATGATTGTGTTGAAAAAATGTGGATCATCTTTGAACGCATCCTTCATTTCGAGACAGGCTTGAATGCGACGATCCCTTTGATCTCCACTTAGAAGCTTCGGCACGAATTTTGCTGCCACTCTTTACATTCCCAAATCGATGGTCAAGATGAGCTAAATTGAGCTCCAGGACAACCCGGACAAATTCTCGAAGTGGTCGATTGTACTGCGTCGATCTTCACTGATGAGATCACGGATTTTGTCGATGTTATCTTTGCTTCGAGCAGTTGAAGGTCGGCCGAAACGGCGCTGATCTTCAACCACCATTTCTCCCTTTCTAAACGCAGAAAACCTTTCGTACACTTGCGTTTTACTAAGAGCATGGTCTTTGTAGGCTGTCTGAATCATCGTAACAGTTTCACTGCCGCACGTTGTTCGTAAGAACTAGCCATTTCCTCATGTCACGTCTGCACTGTATGCACACTCAAAGAACTGCCAAAGAAACCACACTTATCACTGTTGCGTGACGCCGATGGCAGAATGACTCAGCAGAGCTCCTACTACAACCCTCTAGTGGCGCAACCTGCTACTACAAGCACACGATGTGCAACATTACGATTCCAGTTACTTTTGGGTCCCCCCTCATATACTTAATTAGTATATGTAGATATGTCTTTTTGTGACTTTCAGGTTTCCTTGGTGGAATTGTTCAGTATATGGCTATCAGGTCTGCTACCAGAACTCGTCTTTTAAATCTCACAATATTTATTCGAAACAGCATCGCCTCCTTCATTGCACAGCGCCAGAAATACGAACCTAAGGATATATCTTCTCGCACATCATGTGGTGTCCTCTACTCAGGCAGCGTCCTGCTATTGCATGTTCCTGTTGTTGACCTGGACGTGTATGAAGATGTGTGTTTATCACATCAGTTGTGCATCGTATGACATGTATGGCCCATATATGGCAGTCCACGCTCACATGGAATCTCTTATACACCTTTTCCCATGATGTCAAGGAAACTGCCATAAAGGGTGCCTCCGCTTCTTTCATTTTGACTCCTCAGCAGGTATGCTCGATGAATTTGTCTCTCAGAATAATCACTTTGGGCAAACTATATGAAAGTGTTGAAGCTCACCTGGTAGGCTGTCAGAATTGAACACGATGTTTGTTCTGTGAATCAGAGTGTGCAGTACACTTTCACATTGTACGGCGTGTTGTCGCCGGCCATCCAAGGCAGATACTTGCCAAATACCCCAGTTTGTGGCATAGGAAGTGACGTCGTTGACGCCTTGACACGCAATCTGGACATAACTTGACTGCACTAATATTCCTGGGGCTCTTTGACAACACTGTGGAGAAAACTTACATATGAGCATCCGCTCGCTTCCAGACACGCTGATTGGAAACAAAGCGCTTCTGCTTGTGTGGATTTACCAATGACTGCTAACTACTGCTCTGACTACTGAATCCTAACTTGCTGCACAACTGGACGATGAGTTGCTCGGCAAATTGGATAGTGACATATCTGATTGTCATCAATTGATTGTAGAACACAATGACGACTACTACTACTACTGCTACAATGAAATATGACACCAAAAGTACAGTGAAACTGAGTCTGCATTGAAGCTGTTACTTCGTGAGCTCTGGCAGTTTCTAGCACATCGCTCAAGTGTTTGATCAGATGAGTCTAAATCCTTCTCACTAACTTCTCGATTAGGAGCTAAGCTGCTTACTGGAAAAATCACACTCCTGTGCTAATACTGGAAATTCAGCACCTCATACAGCATATGTTTTTCTACATTGCTTAACACACTGATTAAGTCTGAGACTATAAGCAACTACATAGGTTTGGTGACCGTAATAATCAGCCAACAAACCACTAGCACCAGAAAAGCTTAGACTGCTGAGGTCCGAGGGTGTCTGTAGTTTTTTTGCGCTAATTTTATACATTTCATTTCAGGAAGACAGTAAGAGTGCAATCTGACATTCTTGATTAATAATTTGGCGCGCCTTGTAATAAAGAACAAAAAACAGTAGTTCCTGCTGTTGCTGTTACTGTTCTGGCCATTGGAATTCCCACTGCTTTTGTTACTATTTCTGTTTCTGCAGTTGTTGTTCCATCTGCAGTTGTGGCTGCCCTCAGAGTGAATAGGTGCCCGGTAAGAAAGTCCTTGTCGCCACTTTTCTATACTACATAGGCTGAACACACCGGGTGATACTGGTTGGTTGGTTGGTTGGTTTGTGGGATTAAAGGGACCAGACTGCGACGGTCATCGGTCCCTTTTTCCAAAAAATTAAAACCACCTAAAGAGAATAAAAACGAACAGCAGGAAAGACGTCAGACGACACAGGACAAGAAATACTCCGACAGAGAGCAGACAAAACAAATTAAAATCACACAGAGTGTGACGGTGGTTGGCCGACCATAGAGAAAAAAAAGGAAAAGCCAACCACCGAGAATACATTAAAAACTCAGTTTAAAATCGGAGGCCAAAAGCCAGAATTAACACTAAAAAACAGAAACACTCAGATTAAATAATAAAAAAAACCCTGCCCGAATAAAACGCAAAACTAAGCCAGCCATAGCAGGGCCATCTGTTAAAAGGGCAGGGAGCGTGTCAGGCAGTGCGAACGTCTGCCTGAGCACAGCTAAAAGCGGACACTCCAAGAAAATGTGGACCACAGATAAAATGGAGCCGCAGCGACATAGAGGTGGGTCCTCACGGCGCAATAAGTGGCCGTGGGTCATCCGTGTGTGCCCAATGCGCAGTCGGCAGAGGACGACAGACTCCTTGCGAGAGACGCGCAAGGAGGAGTGCCACACAGTCGTCGCCGCCTTGATAGGGCGAAGTTTGTTGGGCATGGGCAGGTTGCGCCATTCAGTGTCCCATAAATCGAAAAGTTTTCGGCGTAAGATTGCCCGCAAATCAGTCACTGGGAGGCCAATCTCGAGAGGTGGTTTACTGGTGGCCTCTTTCGCCAGGCGGTCAACATTTTCATTGCCGGGTATCCCAACATGACCGGGGGTCCACACAAAGACCACAGAGCGGCCGCAACGTGCAAGAGTATGCAGGGACTCCTGGATAGCCATCACCAGACTGGAACGAGGTAAACACTGGTCGAGAGCTCGTAAACCGCTCAGGGAATCGCTACAGATAACGAAGGACTCACCTGACCAGGAGCGGATATACTCTAGGGCTCGAAAGATAGCAACCATCTCAGCAGTGTAAACGCTGCAGCCAGCCGGCAAGGATCGTTGTTCGTAATGGTCCCCTAGAGTTAGCGCCTCACTGACAGGATGGAATAAAAGCGGCGGCGGAAGGCCTCTGGAGGGACTGAGTCCTTCGGGCCCTGTGCCAAGTCGAGCCGAAGGCAAGGGCGAGGAACACACCATGGGGGTGTACGCAAAGTGGCCCGAAAAGGAGGTGGAACAGTGAAAACCCTAAGCCCGGAGAGAAGCTCTTTGACGCGGACCGCGATCGTACAACCTGACCAGGGCCGACTTTCTGGCAGATGGACGACCGATCGCGGGAACAGAAGACGATAGTTTGGATGCCCGGGCAAGCTAAAAACATGGGCAGCATAAGTGGCCAGTAAATTTTGGCGCCTTAACCGCAATGGAGGGACACTTGCCTCCGCAAGTATGCTGTCCACTGGGCTGGTCCGGAAAGCACCAGTGGCAAGGCGTATTCCGCTGTGTAGGATTGGGTCCAGTACCCGCAGCGCAGATGGGGATGCTGAGCCATAAGCCAGGCTCCCATAATCCAGACGAGACTGGATTAACGCCTAATAGAGCCGTAGGAGAGTAGATCGGTCGGCGCCCCACCTGGTGTGGCTCAGGCATCGCAGAGCATTTAGATGCCGCCAACACATCTGTTTAAGCTGCCGAATATGAGGCAGCCAAGTCACCCGGACATCAAAAACTACATCCAAAAACCTGTGTGTCTCAACCACAGCAAGACGTCCGCCATCAAGATAAAGCCGCGGCTCCAGGTTAACAGTGCATCGCCGGCAGAAATGCATAACGCAGGTCTTGGCAGCCAAAAACTGAAAGCCATGTGCTTCAGCCCAGGACTGCGCCTTACGGATAGTGCCCTGTAGCTGACATTCAGCAGCTGCAATGCCAATAGAGCCGTAGTAAAGGCAGAAGTCGTCAGCATACAGGGACGCTGAGACAGACGTCCCCACCGCCGCAGCGAGCCCGTTAATGGCTATTAAAAACAGGCAGACACTTAAAACTGATCCCCGTGGCACACCGTTCTCCTGGACTCTGGAGAAACTATGGGAGGCCGGACTTGCACGCGAAAGGTATGATACGACAGAAATTTTCTGATAAAGATCGGCAGAGGGCCCCGAAGACCCCATCCATGAAGTGTAGAAAGGATGTGATGACGCCATGTCGTATCGTACGCCTTCCGCATATCGAAAAGACACCGACCAGGTGCTGACGGAGGGCAAAGGCAGTACAGATGGCCGACTCCAGGCTCACCAGATTGTCGGCGGCGGAGCGGCCTTTACGGAACCCACCCTGAGATGGAGCCAGAAGGCCCCGAGACTCCAGTACCCAATTCAAGCGCCGGCTCACCATCCGTTCAAGCAACTTGCAAAGAACGTTGGTGAGGCTAATGGGACGGTAGCTGTCCACCTCCAAAGGGGTCTTGCCTGGTTTCAGAATGGGGATAACAATACTTTCCCACCATTGCGACAGAAACTCACCCTCGACCCAAATACGGTTGTAAAGGTCGAGGAGCCGTTGCTGGCAGTCCACTGA
Organism: Schistocerca nitens; assembly: GCF_023898315.1. Taxonomy (NCBI): domain Eukaryota; kingdom Metazoa; phylum Arthropoda; class Insecta; order Orthoptera; family Acrididae; genus Schistocerca; species Schistocerca nitens. The sequence continues at coordinate 296,331,630 of NC_064618.1, read as the reverse complement.
AAGGCGTTTCAGCATCTGAAAGTGGATGCCATCTGGCCCAGGAGCGGTATCAGGGCAAGCGGCTAGGGCACTGCAAAATTCCCACTCACTGAATGGAACATTGTACGATTCTGGATGGTGGGTGCGAAATGAAGGGCTCCGACGTTCCATCCGCTCTTTAATGGAGCGGAAGGCCAGGGGGTAATTCGCAGAAGCGGAACTCAGAGCAAAATGCTCTGCCAAGCGGTTTGCAATGACGTCGGAGTCAGTACAAACTGCTCCATTCAGTGAGAGCGCAGGGACGCTGACAGTGGTCCGATAGCCGTAGACGCGTCGAATCTTGGCCCAGACCTGCGATAGAGTGACATGGAGGCCAATGGTTGACACATACCGCTCCCAGCACTCCTGCTTGCGTTGGCGGATAAGGCGGCGGGCTCGCGCACGCAGCTGTTTGAAGGCAATAAGGTGTTCGATAGAGGGATGTCGCTTGTGACGCTGGAGCGCCCGCCGGCGATCTTTAATCGCTTCAGCGATCTCAGGCGACCACCAAGGCACAGTCAGCCACCAAGGGGACCCAGAAGAACGGGGAATGGCAGATTCGGCGGCAGTTACGATGCCGGTGGTGACCGATTGAACCACCGCATCAATGTCATCACTAGAGAGAGGCTCAATAGCGGCAGTGGAGGAAAACAAGTCCCAGTCAGCCTTATTCATGGCCCACCTGCAAGGCCGCCCAGAAGACTGACGCTGTGGTAGTGACAGAAAGATCGGAAAGTGGTCACTACCTCACAGGTCGTCATGCACACTCCAGTCGACAGACGGTAAGAGGCTAGGGCTGCAGATCGAAAGGTTGATGGCGGAGTACGTGCCATGCGCCACGCTGAAGTGTGTGAAGGAACCATCGTTTAAAAGTGAAAGATCGAGCTGCGCCAATAAATGCTCAATGGTGGCGCCTCGACCTGTCGCCACCAACCCACCCCAAAGAGGGTTATGGGCGTTGAAGTCGCCCAGTAACAGGAAAAGAGGCGGCAATTGGGCTATCAGCACAGACAGGACATGCTGCGCAACATCATCATCCGGTGGAAGGTAAAGACTGCAGACGGTAACAGCCTGTGGCGTCCACGCCCGAACAGTGACAGCCTCTAAATGTGTTTGTAGAGGGACAGACTCGCTGTGAAGAGAGTTAAGGACATATATGCAGACGCCACCAGACACCCTTTCATAAACTGCCCGGTTCTTATAATAACCCCGATAGCCACGGAGGGTGGGGGTTCGCATTGCTGGAAACCAAGTTTCCTGAATAGCAATGCAGAAGAAAGGATGAAGTCTGATAAATTGTCGGAGCTCAGCTAGATGGTGCAAAAAACCGCTGCAGTTCCACTGGTGTATGACAGTGTCCATGTCTGAGAAGGCGTGAAGGGACTGGGAAGGCAATTTACGCCGCTTGTTCACTCGCTGCCACCAATTCAGAACCCGCACGAGTGACATCCATGGCGTCTGAGGGACCGGCGAGATCCAGGTCTTCAGCAGACGCCAGAATCTCGACCTCGTCCTCAGACGCTGAGCTTGTTGGAAGCGGTGGGACGGGTGCCACCACAATGTCGGGATTCTTGGGTACCTTTTGCTTTTTCAGCTTACTTCGCTCTGCCTTCGGTGGTTCAGGCTGGGAGGGCTTCACTGGGTCAGTCTCAGGGACGGACGACAACCGTGAGGCCCTACGACCAGGGACTGGTGGTTGTTTGAGCCACTTGCGGCTGTCTAGTACCGGTCGGAACTTGCGAATGGAGGTCCTCAAGGAACCCCTTCCTGGCAACAGTAGCTGAAGAAGTCTTACGCTTCTCTGGCTGGGAAGGGGGAACTGATGTCCCTGATGGTTGGGGGGGGGGGGGGGGAGGCCTTGCTCCTGAAGTACATGGAGCAGGAGCAACAGGGAGTGTAGTGCCCCCCCACCATCAAGGGGGCAGGTGTGGTTCTCTGGCTCTGAGAGCTAATGGTGTGTGGTGCAGCTATAGGAACTGTAACAGGAGCGACGGTGGCGGCATAAGTGGACGTCATTCGTACTGGATGCAGTCGTTCAAACTTACGCTTAGCCTCAGTGTAGGTCAGCCTATCCAGGGTCTTGTATTCCATTATTTTCCGCTCCTTCTGGAGAATCTTACAGTCCAGCGAGCAAGGGGGATGGTGCTCCCCGCAGTTGACACAGATGGGAGGCGGGGCACATGGAGTAGCAGGATGGGACAGGCGACCACAATCGCGACATATGAGGCTGGAAGCACAGCGAGAAGACATATGGCCGAACTTCCAACACTTGAAGCACCACATCGGGGGAGGGATATAGAGCTTGACATCACAACGGTATACCATCACCTTGACCTTCTCAGGTAACGTGTCACCCTCGAAGGCCAAGATGAAGGCACCGGTGGCAACTTGGTGATCCCTCGGACCCCGGTGGACGCGCTGGACGAAATGGACCCCTCGTCGCTCTAAGTTGGCGCGCAGCTCGTCATCGGACTGTAAAAGGAGATCTCTGTGAAAAATAATTCCCTGGACCATATTTAAGCTTTTATGTGGGGTGATAGTAACAGAAACATCCCCAGCTTCGTACAAGCGAGCAAGGCTTGTGACTGGGCAGAGGATGCTGTTTTTATTAAGACTGACCCTGACCGCATTTAGGACAAGCCCTCCACCTCCCCGAACTTGTCCTCTAAATGTTCGGCAAAGAACTGAGGCTTCACAGACACAAACGATTCCCCGTCAGCTCTGGTACAGACGAGATACCGGAGCGAATACCTTTCGCTCTCATTCATAGCCTTTCGTTCCTCCCATGGTGTGGCCAGGGAGGGGAACGATTTGGGGTCATACACATTAGCCTTAAAGTGAGCTTTGGAACGCTTAGAGACTGCTGACGGCTGGCCGCCAGCGAGAGATGATGTACCACGCTTCACTGCGGGTCATCCGCAATGATGCCACCTACTCCGACCAAGGGCCCTCCCCACGGGCGCCACCCAGCCACAGCAAAGGCCACCTGGCAGGGTGGCCATTGCCGGGAATTCCAATGCCCCAGGGAGATGGGCATCTACTCCTTGGCATACATGGGGAGTTAACGGCGCAGGCATCAGTAGAGCGATCCCTGTGTTGTCAGGGGGCTACAACCAACAGGGTACATGGCAGCCCCACCACAACGGACTGGCTACCGTGTTGGATTTTAGGTGACATATCGTCCATTGTTTTCATCTGTGCAGAAACTGGCACTGCTCATCGCATGGCGGAAAGTGCACGCAGGAACTGATCCATGCCCAAGACATGGAGAGCGGGCAGGACTGCAATGCAACGACGAATAAGCTGGCGAAAGTTCTCAACGCAAGATGGACACAATGCACCAAGTAAGGCGCCCTTCCCCAATCGGCTCGCTCTTCAGAAAAATTGTGAGATATGGAGGTCAAACCCGACAGGGGACCATCACATAAGGCCGAAACGTTTGAGACTCCTTTTAGTCGCCTCTTACGACAGGCAGGAATACCGCGGGCCTATTCTAACCCCCGAACCCGCAAGGGGCCGGGTGATACTTCCCCTGGCAGTGACGTAGAGACCAGGAACAAACAGATGGTTCCTGTGGTCAATGACAATGGAGTTCATGAAGTGAACAGCTAACCTGAAGCAAGGATAAGAGCGTAGAGTAAGTTATCGTTCAAGTGAGTGTTAATAGTTCAGGGAATGATCTGCATCTGAAAATGTAAATACGAGCGTGTCGAAGGCTTCAGAGAACAGTGAGAACTGCTGGACAAGTGTAGCGTCGCGATTTTTACAGACTCTGTCGCGTCCATGTATGCTCAAAAGTGACGTGCCCGTGGCAACGGTGGTGCCCTCCACGGAAGCAAGTTGGGGCCGTTGTAAAGAAAACCATGTATATCTGATCTTTCTTCCTTGTCGGTAGTTGGGCTGGTCAGGAAATCTGAGTCACCATCACATACTAAACCAAAACGATTTTAAAACATTGTACAGAGTGGGTAAAGGTTGTCAGATGAATGTATTTAAAGAACTAGAAATATTCGTATGGAAATATGTTACTGAATGACAAGCTAAAAACCAATAACGTACGTCTTTTAAAACTTTTCCACGGTTGACGTCGGTTTCAGCAACTGCATAAACACCTATTAGTTCCCTGAGCCTTTCCTTAAAAAAAATAACTGTTATAACTGTGTGGTAACATACACTGACAAGCCAAAATATTACGACCACTTTCTTAATGGCGTGTTGGCTCACATTTGTAACGCAATACATCACCGATTCTGCGTATTATCGGTTACAAAGGAGCTATGTGGCATCAAGTGTCATGTAATTCCCGTAAATACACTACTGGCCATTAAAATTGCTACACCAAGAAGAAATGCAGATGATAAACGGGTATTCGTTGAACAAATATATTATACTAGAACTGACATGTGATTACATTTTCACGCAATCTGGGTGCATACATCCTGAGAAATCAGTACCCAGAACAACCCCTTCTTGCCGTAATAGCGGCCTTGAGTCGGCATTGAGTCAAACAGAGCTTAGATAGCGTCGCGTGATAAACAAAGTAAGAGCCTATGAAATATCAGACCAGCTGTGTGGCTGGATTGAAGAGTTTTTAGCAAACAGAACACAGCATGTTGTTCTCAATGGAGAGACGTCTACAGACGTTAAAGTAACCTCTGGCGTGCCACAGGGGAGTGTTATGGGACCATTGGTTTACGCAATATATATAAATGACCTAGTAGATAGTGTCGGAAGTTCAATGCGGCTTTTCGCGGATGATACTGTAGTATACAGAGAAGTTGCAGCATTAGAAAATTGTAGTGAAATGCAGGAAGATCTGCAGCGGATAGGCACTTGGTGCAAGGAGTGGCAACTGACCCGTAACATAGACAAATGTAATGTATTACGAATACATAGAAAGAAGAATCCTTTATTGTATAATTATGTGATAGCGGAACAAACACTGGTAGCAGTTACTTCTGTAAAATATCTGGGAGTATGCGTGCAGAACGATTTGAAGTGGAATGATCATATAAAATTAATTGTTGGTAAGGCGGGTACCAGGTTGAGATTCATTGGGACGGACCTTAGAAAATGTAGTCCATCAACAAAGGAGATGGCTTACAAAACACTCGTTCGACCTATACTTGAGTATTGCTCATCAGTGTGGAATCCGTACCAGATCGGGTTGACGGAGGAGATAGAGAAGATCCAAAGAAGAGCGGCGCGTTTCGTCACAGGGTTATTTGGTAAGCGTGACAGCGTTACGGAGATGTTTAGCAAACTCAAGTGGCAGACTCTGCAAGAGAGGCGCTCTGCATCGCGGTGTAGCTTCCTGTCCAGGTTTCGAGAGGGTGCGTTTCTGGATGAGGTATCGAATATATTGCTTCCCCCTACTTATACCTCCCGAAGAGATCACGAATGTAAAATTAGACATTCGAGCGCGCACGGAGGCTACCCGGCAGTCGTTCTTCCCGCAAACCATACGCGACTGGAACAGGAAAGGGAGGTAATGACAGTGGCACGTAAAGTGCCCTCCGCCACTCACTGTTTGGTGGCTTGCGGAGTATAAATGTAGATGTAGATGTAGATGTACAGGTACAGATGCGCATGCAGCTTCAACACGATACCATAGTTCATCAAGAGTAGTGACTGGAGTATTGTGACGAGCCAGTTGCTCGGCCACCATTGACCAGACGTTATCAATAGGTGTGAGATCTGGAGAATGTGCTGGCCAGGGCAGCAGTCGAACATTTTCTGTATCCTAAAGGCCCGTACAGGAGCTGCAACATGCGGTCGTGCATTATCCTGCTGAAATGTAGTGTTTCTCAGGGATCGAATGAAGGGTCGTAACACATCTGAAATGTAACGTCTACTGTTCAAAGTTCTGTCAATGAGAACAAGAGTTGACCGCGATGTGTAACCAATGGCACCCCATACCATCACGCCGGGTGACACGCCAGTATGGTGATGAATTCACGCTTCCAATGTGCGTTCATCGCGATGTCGCCAAACACCGTGACCATCATGATACTGTAAACAGAACCTGGATTCATCCGATAAAATGAAGTTTTACCATTCGTGCACCCAGGTTCGTCATTGAGTACACCATCGCAGGCGCTCCTATCTGTGATGCAGCGTCAAGGGTAACCGCAGCCATGGTCACCGACCTGATAGTCCATGGTGCTGCAAACGTCGTCGAACTGTTCGTAGCCGGCCGAAGTGGCCGTGCGGTTAAAGGCGCTGCAGTCTGGAACCGCAAGACCGCTACGGTCGCAGGTTCGAATCCTGCCTCGGGCATGGATGTTTGTGATGTCCTTAGGTTAGTTAGGTTTAATTAGTTCTAAGTTCTAGGGGACTAATGACCTCAGCAGTTGAGTTACATAGTGCTCAGAGCCATTTGAACCATTTGAACTGTTCGTGCAGATGGTTGTTGTCTTGCAAATGTCCCCATCTGTTGACTCAGGGATCAAGACGTGGCTGAACGATCCGTTACAGCCATGCGGATAGGATGCCTGTCATCTCGATTGCTAGTGGTACGAGGCCGTTGGGATCCAGCACGGAGTTCCGTATTACACTCCTGAACCCACCGATTCCATATTCTGCTAACAGTCATTGGATCTCGACCAACGCGAGCAGCAATGTTGCGATCCGATAAACCGCATTCGCGATAGGCTACAATCTGACCTTTATCAAAGTCGGAAACGTGATGGTACGCATTTCTCCTCCTTACACGAGGCATCACAACAACTTTTCACCAGGCAACGCTGGTCAACTGCTGTCTGTGTATGAGAAATCGGTTGGAAACTTTGCTCATGTCAGCACGTTGTAGGTGTCGCCACCGGCGCCAACCTTGTGTGAATGCTCTGAAAAGTTAATCATTTGCATATCACAGCATCTTCCTCCTGTCAGTTAAATTTCGCGTCTGTAGCATGTCATCTACGTGGTGTAGCAATTTTAATGGCCAGTAGTGTAGAAATATTCATAAATGGCTAAACGTATGGAAATAAGTTACTGAATGACAAGCTAAAAACCAATAATGTAAGTTTTTTAAAACTTTCCCACGGTTGACGTCTGTTTCAGCAACTACATAAACACCTATTGGTTCCCTGAGCCTTTCCTTAAAAAAGAAAAAAATAACTGTGTTGTAGCATACACTGACGAGCCAAAACATTACTTTCACCTGCTTAATGGCGTGTTGGCTCATCTTTGTAACGCAATATATCACCGATTTTGCGTATCATCGGTTATAAAGGTCTTCGATAGATTTGTGGACCTATGTGGCATCAAGTGTCATGTAATTCCCGTAAATAACTGGCCGCTGATTTGTGTACGCGACGATGGTACTCGATAGCAACCCAGATGGGAACCATCAGAATCACGTCAGGCGAATTTGGTGGATAAAACATTAACATGATTTCACTATCATTCTCCTCGAACCATTATAGCACGATTCTGGCTTCGAGACACGGTCAATTGTACTGCCGAAAGATGCCGGTGGTCCGCAGCTGACATGGTGTCTTCGATTACTACCACAGGCCCCATGGAAGAGCAGGAGGATGTCTATCAAAACATAATACTGCACCCACCAGCCTATTTCTGTGGTCCGCTGCACGTTTCGAGGAGCCATTCGCCTTGATGACAGCGTTTCAGGAAACGAATGTCGATCTGGTGTAGCAAAAATGTGATTCATCGGACGAATTGACACGTCTTCAGTGATACACGGTCCAATCGCGATGATTTCGAGCCCAGTCCAATCATAGCTGACGATGTCGTTGGGCCAACATGTTAACACGCAGGGGTCGTCCGCTGTGGAGCCCCTTGTTTAACAATGTGCGCTGAATGACGTGCTTCGAAACACATTTGCGTCCACCGGCATTGTGGTCTTTCGCAAGAGGTGTCATAGATCGCCATCTATCCTACTTTACAGAGCAGACAACCGTCCAAATCCCACGTTCTGTGAAGAGTCCTGAACGTCCAACCGCTTTGAGCCTAGTGGTAGTGTCACTGCCCTCCTACCACTTTCTGTAGATGCTCCTGACAATGGCACATGAACATTCGACCAGCTTCGCCGTTTTCGAGATACTCGTTCATAGTATCTGCTTAATAATAACCTGTCCTTTGACAAAATCGCTTACTGCAATGAATTTCTCCATTTGCAAGGAATATCGTCGCTAGGGTAAACCCCCATCCGTCTGTGCTCAGCTTACACACTTTTCTGACTGCATTACGTCCCCGCAACGCCACCAGGAGGAATCCAATCTTGCAGTGGGCAGTGGTCACAATGTTTTAGCTGATCAGTGTATGTACACTACTGGCCATTAAAATTGCTACACCACGAAGATGACGTGCTACAGACACGAAATTTAACCGACAGGAAGAAGATGCTGTGATATGCAAATGATTAGCGTTTCAGAGCATTCACACAAGGTTGGCGCCGGTGGCGACACCTACAACGTGCTGACATGAGCAAAGTTTCCAACCGATTTCTCATACATAAACAGCAGTTGACCGGCGTTGCCTGGTGAAACGTTGTTGTGATACCTCGTGTAAGGAGGAGGAATGCGAACCAACACGTTTCCGACTTTGATAAGGGTCGGATTGTAGCCTATCGCGATTACGGTTTATAGTATCGCGACATTGCTGCTCGCCCTGGTCGAGATCCAATGACTGTTAGCAGAATATGGAATCGGTGGGTTCAAGAGGGTAATACGGAACGCCGTGTTGGATCCCAACGGCCTCATATCACTAGCAGCGAGATGACAGGCATCTTATCCACATGGCTGTAACGGATCGTGCAGCCACGTCTCGATCCCTGAGTCAACAGATGGGGACGTCTGCAAGACAACAACCATCTGCACGAACAGTTCGACGACGTTCGTAGCAGCTTGGACTATCAGCTCAGAGACCATGTCTGCGGTTACCCTTGACGCTGCATCACAGACAGGAGCGCCTGAGATTGTGTGCTCAACGACGAACCTGGGTGTACGAATGGCAAAACGTCATTTTTCGGGTGAATCCAGGTTCTGTTTACACCATCATGACGGTCGCATCCGTGTTTGGCGACATCGCGGTGAACGCACATTGGAAGCGTGTATTCGTCATCGCCATACTGGCGTGTCACCCGGCCTGATGGTATGGGGAGCCATTGGTTATACGTCTCGGTCACCTCTTGTTCGCATTGACGGCACTTTTAACAGTGGACGTTACATTTCAGATGTGTTACGATCCGTGGCTCTACCCTTCATTCGATTCCTGCGAAATCCTAAATTTCAGGTCCTGTACGGGCCTTTCTGGATACAGAGAATGTTCGACTGCTGCCCTGGCCAGCACATTCTCCAGATCTCTCACCAATTGAAAACGTCTGGTCAATGGTGGCCGAGCAACTGGCTCGTCACAATACGCCAGTCACTACTCTTGATGAACTGTGGTATCGTGTTGAAGCTGCATGGGCAGCTGTACCTGTACACGACATCCAATCTCTGTTTGACTCAATGCCCAGGCGTATCAAGGCCGTTATTACGGCCAGAGGTGGTTGTTCTGGGTACTGATTTCTCAGGATCTATGAACCCAAATTGCGTGAAAATGTAATCACATGTCAGTTCTAGTATAATATATTTGTCCAATGAATACCCGTTTGTCATCTGCATTTCTTCTTGGTGTAGCAATTTTAATGGTCAGTAGTGTGTTACAGTCTGTGGTTGCCATTAAAAAACACAGTCTTTGATAATAGTTGTTTTATAGTTCAGCTCTGTGGAATTGTAAGCAATTATATTGCTTTTGTTTACAGTAGAAGAAATGTGTATTCACCACATACGCAAGTAACAGGCTATTTCTCTACACATTGCCATGTTAAAATATTTATGAATCATAACCCAATGTCCTAAATAGCAAAAATATATTTGAAATACAAATTTTCGATTAGGTTCCATCTAATTGGACTGAAATTTCACCTGTGGCCATATTACTTCAGCATTTCTCTACGCTTTTATCTGTTAAAGAAGGTGTTCCATGTGTCATTCACACTTTTGGATGAAATGTTGCTCTCCTCTTTGCATTGAGTTGCGAATTATTTCAAACTTCTCTGGATCATTTCGTTAATCGTGACCCACTGAATAATTCGATGTTTTCAATGGTAGTGCTGTACATTTCACTTCTGAGATGACTCCACGTAGAAAAACGCAGAGGACTGAGGTCTGGTGATCTTGGAGATATGAGTACAGACCCTTCTCAACCTGTCCATCCTAAGACCACATTGGAACATTGGATGACTTCTTTCAGCAGCAGTGACATATGCATGTGCCTCATTATGCATGTAGCGCATTTCCTGACCATGTGTAACCTAACATTTTAAATCTTATGGGAATTAAATAAAAAATTTTACATTTCTAACACATGTGTACTAACTACAAAAATGTTGCATGCTAAAATCCCTGGTGTCTCGTAACCATATATTCACAAATATATCTTGCGAAAAGCTCATTGCACACCGATATTTACTGGAAATTTTTTTCTTCTTCTATCATATATTTTCACCCATTTTAGTTTTTGTTATGAATTATTATATACCCTGTAAACAACATGAAAAGCAAGGGTCCCAACGCACTTCCCTGTCACATGCATGAACTTTATTCCACAAGATAACATGGTGCATCTCCCTAAAGTCAATGAATGCAGTACTAAACTAGATCCCATTGTGTATGATCACCTTGATCTCATGGGTGAACAGAGGATGATTTTATTGTTCCTGTAGTCTGGGATATTATGGCACATGAAGTACATACTGAGACAACACTCACAGGAAAAGCAATCATGGCGGCGAGTGGCAGCCACTGCACAGCAGTGAGATCTGTGTGCACCACATCCTTGAGATAGAAGAGGACGCTGAGTGTAGCCATGGTGAGGACGCAGCCAGCAAACGAGAGTAGCATCAGCGGCCGGCGGCCAGCTCGGTCTGCCAACAGAGATGTGGCAACACTGCTTGCTGTTTGCACTGCTGCCACGATGATGGCGCACACATCTGCGTCCAGTGCCACACCCGACTGCTGAAAGGTGTCAGTGGTGTAGCCCGTGAGCACGGAAAGCCCCGTGAACACCTGTGTCAGGATCAGCACCACACACACCACCAGCGCCCGTCGGCTGCCACGCCTTTGCACCAGCTTGCCCATCAGTTCCAGCTGTGACTGCTGGGCCTCTGTCATAACAATGCATAGTCAGCTTATGTTCCTCTGCTGCTGCACTGCTGTATCACGTTATTTTAATCAACTCCTTAATACAACATCTAATGATTATCATTTCCCTATCCCTCCACCTTACAGTGTAGGAAACCCAATGATCCCTCCAATTGCTCATCAATCATGTTACATCTTGATATAATCAATGGTTCCTCAAGCTAAACCCTTCAAATACTCCAGCAATACTTATGCAACGAAATGCGCACAACTTCTGTCATTAAGTCACAAACCTATACAACTGACACACTAATACACCTCAGACTAGTACTTGACTGGCAACTAATATAGAAACCCTCATCTTGAGATGATCCAACAAAAAGTCACCAGCAGTTTACAACTGCTAACTGACTGAATATGGAAATCGTATCCTATGCTATTGTTGTCTGGATAGCTGTACCACCAAAGTTATATCAGTTCCTCTAAAAATTTAGCACAGTGATGTCTGTCTTACGTACTTTATCCATTTATCTTCCCCCATTTGGATCCTTTACCATCCAGTCAAATTTCCACTGCTCGTCACTCACATGAAAGGCACCAGAAAGTCTGACACTATCCACAAACTCGATTAGAACAACACCACTGTTTCCCTTCTAACAACTGATCCTGATTTCCTGCTGGCCGAGGTGGCCGAGCGGTTCTTGGCGCTACAGTCTGGAACCGCGCGACCGCTACAGTCACAGGTTCGAATCCTGCTTCGGGCATGGATGTGTTTGATGTCCTTAGGTTAGTTAGGTTTAAGTAGTTCTAAGTTCTAGGGGACTGATGACCTCAGCAGTTAAGTCCCATAGTGCTCAGAGCCATTTGAACCATTTGAACCTGATTTCCTGCTGCTACAGTAACAATACATCTACATATACTCTCTATACCCTGCCCCAACTTCAACCAATTCTGTTTCCTATACAATGAAACCTCTCCTAACATTTATTAATCCTGCCACCTCTTACTCATCTCTCCCTATCGTATCCCATATCAGGGCTCTCTATCTCCATCTCCATCTCTATCTTTCACTGATCCTTTTCTCTTCATATCATAGGCAGGCCCAGAGCCCAGTCCCTTCTCCATTTCTGTCTCTTACCATCAGTTCCACAGTTACCATCATCTCTACATCATACACTTTTCTTTTATACCCACATACATCCTATAACACTACAGAACATGTAACCTTTCCTGTTTAACTAGCACTTTGCTGTGGAGGTCCTTGAGCCATCAGTGAATATGTTGTGATTCTTTTTAAGACCATCATATTTCTGCACCATCTTATTATTTTTGTTGTGTTTTATTATGTATCTTTTAAATTACAAAATGAAATGTGAACAATTTATTTTAATATCATACATGACAGTCATCTTTTAATAATTATAAAAGGCTTTGTGAAATTATCTCATTTCAAATTATTTTGTATCGAATTTATGCATTTTAACACATTTTTTACTAAAGAGGAAGCGGTTGTGCCACACGCTGCACCTCCCCCTTCCCTTCTACCCCCAACCCATGTAAGGCAAGGGAGGTGAAATAACATTAAGAAATGTTTGTTGTCTATAACCATTAGTTAATGACATGTCACATGAATGGTGGAAAACTACTTAACTCATTTGCATACCATAGCTTCTTAATATAAGAGGATTCTATTTACAAAAGAACAAGTTTCAAACATTGTTCACATGCATCTGTAGCCAAAATTTATCTTGAGCTGGAACTAAATGAATTCGAAACTCAAATATCTCTCACTGATATCGGTTTTCTGTATATAATGGTATATATTTGTGTCTTGCTTATAATAACTTATTTGGAGACTCATTTCTGGTGTCTCCAAAGTTTTTACTAGATTATAGACATTATTGGTGATAATTCTGAGGAAGTGAATCGGAAGAGTTATCTATATATGTCTGTGACTGCTGTCCTGGGATACAATATCATGCAGACAGCATACAAGCCATCAGTCACTGGATGGTAGCACATTAGCCTTGCACCATCTGGTAGTGATATGCGTTAAGGTATCTGAGGAAAAGTCAGTTCATTTCAACATAGTGAGTCATACCCAACAAAGCAACCTTGAAGTTATCATTAGCAAAATGGACATATTGTTGTAAAACCTTACTGTGTGATATAAATCTATATTAGTTATTTTCATTTAAAGGCTTCAGAGGATGTTAGTAATTAATTTTGTAAAGATTAATTACTACCATCAGCTTAGCTGTGGTCCAGAAGAGATAAATCTTGTGGAAATAAAAGCCGTTATGATGTACTTGCAGTTGACATACCTAATCCCATATTGAATACTGATTTCATATAGAGTACTTAAAAACATCAGTTATAATTATCAATCTAAATTAATGTTAATAAACTAACAACAAAATCCATCACTAAATAAAATAGCCTCTCAACATGGAGCTAAATCTTCATTGCAATTTCTCTCAAAAGATCATGCAGCATTCCAAATTTACAGTGTGCTATCTTTTGATGGGGTGGACAACTTGCTTTTTCTACGATTTTCATTGAATATCTAATCAATGGTGCCATTGCATATCTAATCAATGGTGCCATATAATTTTGTACTAATAAGCAAAGCATGTTTAATAAATACAGCTGTCTGGCGTGAGATCCAAAGGAAGGCAGCGCCATTCACCTCGCTGCTCCTCGACGTATTTCTGTACAATTCCAAGCTCCTCCTGGATCGCTTCCTCGGACACGGCACCTCGCAGCCGCCTCAAGGCATTCTTGGCTTCCTCGTCCCTGCCGCGCAGCGCCAGGAAGTACGGTGACTCGGGCATCCAGAGAAAGCCCAGCATGAAGAGGACTGGCACGGCGGCCGACACGATGGCCACTGCCGAGTAGGACATGTAGGGGCCCATGCAGTAGGAGGCGAGCGAGCCCAGGCACATGGCGAACTGGAAGACGGTGGCCAGCATGCCCCGCACTTTGGCCTCCGCCACTTCCCCCACGTACATCGGTACCAGGCACACGCTGGCGCCGATGCTCAGACCAGCCACCACACGCGACGCTATCAGCATTCCCGCCGAGTCTGCAAACAGCACCTGTCAACCAAGGATACTGGTCACTATATTTCTGTTACATCTTGTCAGATTCGCTCCTGTTTCCGACAAGTCTGCCAGGCGTTATGTGGTCCAGACGATTGCTATCTCATGAGTTCTTCCTGTTACAAATACAGAATTTCATTTCCAGCATTTTTACTATATGTTTTATGATAATTCAACAGTACTTTCAATAACTTGCCTCCCACATGCTAAAACTTCACAATCGAGTCCAGTTGTCAGGTATATTTTCCTTTCTTTGGACCAGTACTTGACTTTAACGATTAGTCAGCGGGCTCTTATCAATCGCTAAAGATTCAAGTAATGGCAATCAGACTAATTTCTAACTAATTGAAGCCGGCCGCGGTGGTCTCGCGGTTCTAGGCGCTTCAGTCCGGAACCGCGTGACTGCTACGGTCGCAGGTTCAAATCCTGCCTAGGGCATTGGTGTGTATGATATCCTTAGGTTAGTTAGGTTTAAGTAGTTCTAAGTTCTAGGGGACTGATGACCTCAGATGTTAAGTCCCATAGTGCTCAGAGCCATTTGAACCATATGAACTAATTTAACTACAACATGCGCTACCCATGTCTATTCCTGCTACATTTTAACCTCAATGCTACTCAGGCACTCTTAGCAGTTGATGACCAATGGTGGTGATTCCTCTTGCAATTTTATTTCAATCTGGAAATGCATATATGAAGGACGTTCAATGAGTAATACAACACATTTTTTTTTCTAAAAGCAGGTTGGTTTTATTCAGGATTCCAATGCATCATATTGTTCCCCACTCTTTTAGCTACAAAACCCTATTTTTCAACATAATATCTGTTGAATGCGATGGGTCATACACCACCTTACTGGGAGGTACTATATTGGTCGACGTATTGCTGCATCAATGACCTCCCCATCATTCACATACTGCTTCCCATGGACTGGATCCTTCGTTGAGATCCTGGCTGTGATATAGATGAGGAAGAACAGTCCAGTGAAGTTCTGTTAGCTCCTCTCACGTGCGCAGACTTCTGTTAGGCCTTGAGCTTTCACTGAGAAGGAAAAGTTCTTTTGCTTGTTTGTGGCAACGAACACGCTGAAGTCGTTTCTTCATTTTAACAGCTGTGTGAGGCCGGCCGGCACGTGGGAGATCGGAAAGGTTTGCGCGACCTTGTTGCGATGATGACAGAAGCCTCACCCAACGACTCGCTGTGCTTTTGTTCATTGCCAGCTCCCCGTAGACCTTCTGCTAGCGCCTATGAATATCTGCGATTCTCTAGTTTTCCACCAAAAGAAACAATGATGATTCTCTGCTTGTAACGCAACTCCGTTACAGATGCCACTTGTCGTGTCCTGACATAGGTCGGAGAGGGAAAAAGAGGTTACCGGTCAGTCTGCGCTCCCGAGCGGTACAGAGCAGAAGGCAGAAGGACAATTCACAGTGAAGGCATTTGATTGTTTTCTTCTATCTGAGCCAACACTGGTACAGGTATTTACTAGAAATGCAGGTGGTGAGACTCGGTAGGGAACTCGTTGTGGAAACCCTTGGACAAACAGGGTTTTGAAATAGTTGTTTATTTCAGACAGGACTAAATAATACACTGGAGGCTAGTTCTAGGGTTAGAAAAACCATGAATAGCACTGTTACAACAGAAACCAGTGCAGAAGTCCCAGTAGTGGATGCTAACCACAGTAGCAAACACTGGTAGCATCTTAAGGTAACAACTTAGTTGCAAAACATAACATACTGAATGTGACACTGTTCACTGAGGCACCCCAAGTGAGAGAGCAGACTTACGCGGAGCTGGACCGAGGCTGGAGTCAACGGACGCGGATTCGGCGCCCAGATCGTCTGATTGAGAACTCTGCCAAAATGCGAAATCTAGGGGTTTTAAAGAGTCGCGTGGGGGCACTGTTTTCCCCACTTAAAGCCACCCAGCCAGTCCCGTAGGTCTCTTGTAGGTGCCTACCAATCACGGTTTAGTTGGGTCCCCTCTGCTGTTCCGAAGGCGGGGATGTCAATGCAGTTGCACTAAGTATCATCATTGTTCAGCTAAAAGCTAAACGTAACTGCTCTGCCAAATAAGGCTTGGAACATTATTTTTATACGTCATTTAGCCCCGCCCCTCGGGCTCCCCGGAGTAGGGACTGCTAGGTCAACAGTTTTTGGCGTTTCGCTCTCTTTCTCACCCTTGTGAGCCTAGTGACGCTGCCGTTCTCAGGGCTGGTGTAAAGCTGGCTTTATACGATAGTACGTGCCTGTTGGTTATGAAGTTCTATGATGGCAACCTACCACAGCGTCTAGACGACATATGAAGTTACATGTTAATTCCCTGAAGAGTAACTAACGCCCTGGGACCGCGTCTGGGGGCGTCTGCATTTTCGCAAGGCTCTCCCATTACGGTTTACTTCATGTAACAATATCTCTCCTAGTTTCGTCTGCCCTCAGCATCGTCTCTGCTTACGCGTCCTCCTTTCTCACAGCTTGAAGATAACACTACAGTAGCAAGGAATAACCAATATATTACACACTTTCAAGGCTACATATAGCGCTGGAACTTACTAGAGGAGCTGAAGCAGGAATATTCCACGGTGTCCCACAACAAAGTCCCCAATTTTTAACCGAAATCGGCAGTGAGTAAATGTGTTGCATTATTTATTAAACGCTCTTCGTATTATTCAACCACTCAGCAAATGTATATATTTCAAATTAACGTCAAGTTATGATAGTAGTGATACAAAGTGTATGTAGTAGTGCTAGGAGAACATTATCATTCTATTTCAGATGTGTATGAAACTTTCTTCTAATTTTTAGTGACTATTTCGAAAGGTACTTCATCGTTTTTACACTATTCCTTCTGTGCTTCGCTTATACAATTTTAATCCATGAAACAAAGGATATTTCTAAATTCTTTTATATTTATGTAATTTTATAACTTGAATTAGCAGAACAGAAAGATAAATTTGAAGATAAATGTCGAAAAAAGAATTTAACACTTTAATTTCCCATTTCGAAGTTAAGCAAAAAAAAATTAAATAATAATAATAATGAACTGTGCTGTATTTATATTAATGTAACTCCATTTATTTTTATAGTATAGCAAAGAACAGATCTTGACATCCTCACATGCTAAATGGAATCTTTTCTAAAACAAATAACTCACTATTCTACTATGTGAGACAGCTGTTGAAAGTGCACGCTTCTTGAAGAGAAATTCATGTCTCATACGAGCTCATCGAACGAATGCCAAATAATTTTAATGTTTTAAAATGAAGGAACTGTTATAAATGTTAGCCACACATTGCCACTGCTTACTGTACTACAAGAGGAGGAGAAAAATATGGAATCGCGGAAAGCCCAACATCTTACCATACCTAATTAATATGGTGTAGGAAACCTGCTGGATTCTGAACAGCTTCCAGCCATCTCACAATGGATAAATATAGGTTCCATGTAGTTTTCAAGAGAATGTTATACCCTTCTTCCTGCAAAATAGTGGAAAGTTTAGGTAACAATAATGGAGGTGGGCAGTAGACCACAGCGGTCCAATAATATTGCGATCTGGTAACTGTGATGGCGAGAGGAGATACGTTAGTTCATCCTTGTGCTCACAAAGCCAGTCCTGGATGATGGCAGCTATGTGAACAGAGGTCCTGCCATACTGGAACACGTCACCATTGGTGAAAAAACATTGTACCATGGGATGGACTTGATCAGACAAAATGGTCACAAGTCCTTGGTAGTAATGCGACCTTGCATACTAATCATGAGGTCCACGAAATACCACAACATGGCAGTCCAATTCGTCGCTAACCCTCGGCATGCTTCACTCTTCGGACCTGAACTCGGCCAGAAGTACGAAAAGTGTGAAACAACACTCATCCAGCCAAATGACCTTCTTCCATGGAGCTCCTTTCCTTTCTTTGGTGGTGACAGGTTTCGCGAGTGCGACATTCATTTCTGCAGTGATTTCGTCACAGTCATGATTTTCGTCACAGTCCTCTTCAACGAACATCTGTTACGACCACTGAACACACACTTTCGAACGTGTTATGTGTGATATAGCAGACGATGTTTTTCCGCTTTTCGTGTATCGGGTATAAATCTTTAATACGGTGCTTCTGGAAACACCAAAAACTTCAGCTGCCTTAGTTACAGAAGCACCCGCGATACAAACACCGACAATTTACCCAAGTTCTGATTCACACAGGTCCGATATAAGGCACTCACAACTAATAAGAACATTGTTGTGATCACAACTGATACTTGCAATGTATGAAGGCATTGCATATTTACCGTTGGTGATCAAAGACAACAGCGCAACATGCAGGCCTGGCTAGCATCTCTATTTATGTTCAAGCGGGCATTTCTTGTGATGTTACAATATTTTTGTCCAAGCCCTGTATGATCGTCATGTATTATATACATATTTTACAGTTTTTATTGGCACTTTATTTCTTCTGATCCATCAAGTTGAAATGTGTCAGGCTGGAGCCAACACATGTCTCTTTTTTAATTATAAATACTAGTTACCTAGTCATGTGGTAGAGAGATTTTTAGCCTTTTCGTGTTCAGTGTAATGAAGGTTCTAATATTCAAATGAAATGGACATAATAATTGCAGAAGTTAGTGCTTTCCTCTAATAAAGTATTTGTCTTTGATTCGTGTACTGGGTTTCCCTGTGGTATCTGGCTGGTCTACTTGCTGACTGGTGGCGAAGACATCAGACTGAGCCTTTCCTGTTGTGGATAGAGGCCCTGGGAAGCGTTTAGCTGGAATCTCTTACCTCAGGGGTGATGTGCAGCCCCCAACACCCACCCCCTGTGGGGCACTCCCGTGGGTTACAGACCACCTGTCCAGTATCGTGCATGGTGCCGCTTTGGCGAGTGAAGGCAATGTTTCCGGAGAGTCTGGTCAGTCATGTGGGCTGCAGGTAAGCTCATGTGTGCCTCAGGGGAGTGCAGTCACGCGCGCATTAGGATCGGTTTGGGAGCTTCACCATACCTCACATGGCGCCGTTTTCGTGAGAGAAGAGGACGCTTCTTGAGAATCGGGGCAGTCGCTTGGGCTGCAGATAAGATTTTGCGAAAGACGTGGGTGCGCAATGACGCATAAATTAGGCCCCCTTTGCAATTTCACGGCTACGTCACACGGTCGCCAAGACTCGGAGATTGTTGACCCGAACTATGGCGCGGGAAACAGAGTACATGTGTGATTGGATGGTGTCTAAAAAATAAAGCAGAGTGAGAAAATAAGTGTTGTCTTTCGTGGAGGAGGAAGCTACCACTTTTTTCCAGTGTGAGGCTCTTCCACCAAATTGTTCCAAATTTGTTTAAAGTGAAATTTAGGAAATTGGTGTCTGTAACCGAGAATGGTCGTGAGTTAGATGTCACCGTTTATAACCTGAGCGAAAGCATATTTGTTGCTCAGGACATTTATCAAATACGAAATGTAATTAAACTGCAATCTGCGTTGCGATTAAAGAGTTAAAGTTCGCGACATGCATTTCGATTGTAGGGTCGAAAGAAGCCGTCATTCGCAAGGAAATATGACGTTGTGTAATCATTTCGTTATGCGTTGCACGAGGTAATGATGACTGTATCGTGACTAGTGTTGGGACACGAATGGCACTAGCGGAATAAATTTATGGCATCACTTAAAAAATTTTGTGTGTTCATTACTGGAGAGTGAACATGCATTTTTCCCAAACAGTTTCGGGGCAAAATTAAAAATGGAACAACGACTGTGCATGATCTTCTGCGACAGGGATTTCAGCTTCAGAAGACTCGAGGTGAGCAGTTAGAATGCTAGTGACGTGTGCCTGCGATCAAGAGAAGCAACATTTCTAAATCCTCTTAGCTTCCGAAAATGACTCTCACGTGAAATGCCAGGCTGTTAATACCAGCCGTACTGTCACGTCAGTAATAGACGTGTTGCACATTTCAGCTTACAATAAAATGTCGCAAAAAGTTCATCGCTTTATAACATGGAATGATGTAAAATACGCTGAGGTGACAAGTCACGGAAGAGCGATAGGCACATACACAGATGGCGTTGGTATCGCGTACGCAAGGTGTAGCACGGCAATGCATTGTCGGGGCCGCCGTTTGTACTCACGTGATTCATATGAAAAAGTTCCGAAGTGATTATGGTCGCACGAGGGGAATTAACAGACTTTGAATGCGGAATGGTAGTTGGAGCTAGACACGTGGGACATGGTCCAGAGTGTGCCGGGGTACCATATTTCAGGCATTACGTCTCACCATGGACAACACAGTGGCCAACGGCCTCCGCTTAGCGGTTGAGAACAGCGGAGTTTGCGCAGAGTTGTCAGTGCTAACAGACGAGCAACACTGAGTGAAATAACAGCGGAAATTAATGTGAGACGTAGGACGAACGTATCGGTTAGGACAGGAAATGTGGCGTTAAAGGGCCATGGCAGCAGACGACGGACGCGAGTACCTTCGCTAACAGAACGACATCGCCTGCAGCGACTCTCCTGGGCTCGTGACCGTATCATATTGACCCTAGACGACTGGAAAACGGTGACCTCGTCAGATGAGATTCGATTTCAGTTGGTAAGAGCTGACAGTAGGATTCGAATGTTGCACAGAGCCCACGAACCATAGGACCAGGTTGTCAACAAGGCACTGTGCAAGATGGTGTGATGGCTCCATAATGGTGTGAGCTGCGTTTACAGGCAATGGACTGGATCCTCTGGTTCAGCTTCACTGAAATGGTTACGTTTGCTTACCTGAAGAACATGTACCCAACAAAATACGGAATTTTTATGTCACCAGGCACAGTTGTTGGCGATTGGTTTGAAGAACATTCTGGACAGTTTGAGCGAATGATTTGGCCACTCAGATCGCCCGACATGAGTCCCATGTAACATATGTCGGATACAATCGAAAGGTCAGTTCATGAACAAAATCCTGCACGTCAACACTTTCGCATATACGGACGCCTACAGGGGCAGCGTGGCTCAATATTCCTGCAGGGGACTTCCAACGATTTCTCGAGTCAAGGTCACGTCAGTCGTCTGCGCTATGCCGGGAAAAAGTCGGTCCGACACGATTTTAAGAGGTAGCACATGACTTCTGTTCAAAAATGGTTTAAATGGCTCTGAGCACTATGGGACTTAACTTCTGAGGCCATCAGTCCCCTACAACTTAGAATACTTAAACCTAACTAACCTAAGGACATCACACACATCCATGCCCGAGGCAGGATTCGAACCTGCGACCGTAGCGGTCGCGCGGTTCCAGACTGAAGCGCCTAGAACCGCTCGGCCACTCCGGCCGGCATGACTTCTGTCACCAGAGCGTATAACATGGAATGATCCAAATTGAACTCTAAAATAATTAAGCTGTTTTTAAAATTGATCGCCCTTCTCTACAGTTTCAGAATATTTTTTATTAAAGCATAAAGCGTTGCTTGAGTCCAAGAAAACTGAAGGGGCGGTTTAGATGCAGTACAGACCATGAGCCAGGAAGCGAACGCCGGCAGCCCTGATGCGATGAGCAGCATCTTGCGGCCGACGACGTCGACGATGAGGGGCATGGCTATGATGGGCAGCACGGACGAGATGGTGACGCAGGACACGATCCAGGAGGCCTCGTCAGCCGTCAGCGGCAGCCAGGAGCCCGGCTGCTGCAGCTGTGGCAGGGTGGGCGACGGCCAGCCGTACACCATGCCGCTCATCAGGCTCGTCAGCGCCGCTGTGGAAACACCCCACATTCAGTCATCCACTGTTGTGTCGCAAAGTTACTCGTTTCTTACAAAAATCTGCGACCAACTGAATTTAACCAGCTTCGGTATTCTATAGTCGGGAGGAAGAATAGTGTTCAGTATGGTGTTGACGACGACGACATTATAGATGGAGCAAAAGCCCAATCTGGGGAAGATGTGGAGAAAACCAATCATACCCTTTCAAACAAACCATCCCAAAATTTCGCTTGAGTGATTTAGAACTGCGGAAGACTTAAGCCCAGATGGCCAGATGGCGATTTTAACAGGCGTTCTACCTAATACAAATAGAATGCCTTACGATGGCGCCACCTCGCTGGATAAACTACGAGGGTTGTCCAGAAATTTAGTTTCATTATTTTCTTTTAAGTAAACGTGTGTAGCCAGAATCACAGCACATGCGATGCAGAGCGATGACGTAACAATCATACACT
Organism: Schistocerca nitens; assembly: GCF_023898315.1. NCBI lineage: Eukaryota > Metazoa > Arthropoda > Insecta > Orthoptera > Acrididae > Schistocerca > Schistocerca nitens. The sequence continues at coordinate 296,309,191 of NC_064618.1, read as the reverse complement.
GAAGAGCCAGAGAAACTGGAACAACTGCCTAATATCGCGATGGGCCCCTGCGAGCACGCAGAAGTGCCGCAACACGACGTGGGATGGACTCGAATAATGTGCGAAGAAGTGGTGGATGGAACTGACACCATCAATCCTTCAGGACTGTCCATAAATCCGTAAGAGTACGAGGGGGTGGAGATCGCTTCTGAACAGCCTGTTGCAAACATCCCAGATATGCTCAATAATGTTCATGTATGGGGAGTTTGGTGGCCAACGGAGATGTTTAAACTCAGAAGAGTGTTCCTGGAGCCACTCTGTAGCAACACTGGACGTGTGGGGTGTCGCATTGTCCTGCTGGAATTGCCCAAATGCGTCGGACTGCACAATGGACATGGATGGATTCAGGTGATCAGACAGGATGCATACATACATGTCATCTGTCAGAGTCGTATCTACATGTATCATGGGATAGGGGGGGAGGGGCAACCACGAACCATGGCAAGGCGGCCTAGACCGTGTGTGTGACTACCCCACATGTGGCTGCCTCTCATGTGCTAACCAAGTACACTCAGGATCTTCCTTACCTCTCTCTGGCAACTGTACCTGCCATCTTCTCAAAAGATATTTTCCAGTATGTGTGTTTCGCTTACTTAACAGCAAAGTCGTATTTAGAAAGGACCTCCCGATGTTTTGATCATTGCCCTTTCCCTCTTGCAAACTTAAACAGTCTTCTTACCAGCTTTATTTGCAATTAGAGACTGCTATTCCACCAAGGTACGTTCCCTTCTGTGTAATTCTTGCTGATTGTATAGTTTTTAAAAGTATGACGTCATATATGAAGATAGTAACTGTTCTCGAAAGAACAGATACCGATGATGACCGTGCAACTTCTCTAGAATGAAATGAAATTAATCGAAATCCTCAGCTGCCAACAGGTGTTGTTGAAATGACATCATAATGCCATCTGTTACTTCATCCACTATTCCCTGTAACTGGATATGGTATCGAAGCTTTAACTTCAGATAGAGGCGATTTAGGTTTTTCGTGTACGAATCCCAGTCTGTCTTCCTAGGAATACTAAGCCTATGGTCTGTTTAACACCCATTTCTATCATAAATCTAACTGTGGTCAGATAAGGAGAGTTCCACTGCAACATGCCATTGTTTGACGTAACGACCCATTAAGATGTTTCCAAAAGTTATGTCAGTTGCTTCTTCCTGGGTTCTACTCCTGAAGGTAGGTTCCTTAGCCATATTCAAGATCTCTAGGTTACTCCCCAATAGATGTTCAAGTAGGCACTCATCTCTGCTGTTGGTGTCACTGATTCCTCACGCCAGGTTGTGGGCACTGGTATCGCAACTAGCCAGCAGTTGTTCTTTCAGCTGTAAGCAGCTGTCTATCAGTCTGGCTTCTTTCTGAGATGATGGAACACCGTCCTCATAATGAAAGTAGGCTGAAGCCAATACCACTTTCCTCGCGACTCCCAAACACTGTTTCATTTTGTTGGTCACTAACCTCTTACAACAGCAGTTCGCCATCAACATGAATGAAATGCCATTTTTAAGATAGTTGCATGTTCTCAGGATTTTTAGATTTCTCGCGTGAATCAACTTACCTCCATTTTCTCTGAGGCCTGATATCCCCACTTTGTACATGGAGGATTCTTGGATCAAGGCCATGTTCACCTTATTTCTTCCCTGAACCAAATGCGAGGACGCAGCTGCCTCCTTACTGCTCTCCAGGTTTACCTTCAGCACTTCCAGCCCCCAACTTGCCGGCATCGTCGTCTTTGGTCACGATGTCAATAACTTGTGAGAACCCTAAATACAGTTTTAAGTCTTGCACATTCATTGCCCTCAGGGATGTTTCTCCAACTGCCATCACAAGGCTTTAGCTGTCAGTTTCTACCTTTCGGTAAATGATACTCCAGTCCTCTGGGCGAACATCCATCAGTAGTTTTGGAACCCAGATTGATATTTTAACGGTCTTGAATAATACCACTGCTATCCTGGCCAGCTTTGCTTCATCCTATGGAAATATCATGGCACCGCCTCCTTCGGTCGATCCACTGTCCCCATACCCTCACAGAAAAAGTTCAGAGCACCTGTATTCCGAAAGATCCTCCTGTATTTGGAGTCTAGGCTTATGTCCTTTCAATTTTTTCCAGATAGGGTCACCTCCACTAGCTCCTCCTGCTGTGAGGTGATGCTAACAAGAAGGAAACCTTTTTAGGTAACTACCATTCTAAAAAACAAGACTTCGGTACTGTAGGTCAGATTCACATTTTCCTACCTTGGCTTTTTCTGGATGCATTTGTCCTGAGAACTGGGAGCAACAGACTTCTCCCTCATTTCTTACTACTTGTCTTAGAAGTAGAAGGGGCTTGTTTACCCCCTTCACTTTGAGTCAATCTTTTCTTGGGTGTCTTAGGTTCAAGGCCCTTTAGTGCCCTCTATTTGTTCTTAGAAAGACATTCCTAACCTTCTGTTTCTCTTTGATCTCACAGAGGTTTCCGCCTCTGTGCTCCAGATAAGGCGTTAATCTTGACCACATCCAGTTTCTCAGTAACATTTTCAGCTCCCGGAACTGGTCCCTCCAATGGCCCAGTTGCGGAAACAGCTTCCATCGGCTCAATGCCCAATGTTTGACTGTTTGAGGTATCTTGAACATCAAGTCACTCATTTTTTTGTTTAGGTCTGTGTTCTCCATTCTCGGTCTCACGTTCATAACACCCAAAATATCTGTCCACACCAGTGTGGTCGCCCAATATCCCTGAGGCTCCATCCACGACACATCATCCTATATGCCATGCACCCATTGGCACAGATCGCTTCACACCTTGAGTTGGGCGATTGCTTTCGTTTCAATTACCTATTCCGTCCGATACACATTCTCATGTGCATCGGATGGCTTAAGAGGAAGTACTTATCCTCCTTCAGATCTGAAAGGATCTATTAATACGATTAAAATTACTTGACAGTTGACACTTCATGTGCTGGAACTGTTTTTCTCCAATCAGAGCACTCAACGTCACGCCTGAACCGATTGACGTTGCCAGATTGTAACAAAAATTGCTCAGTTCACTTACAATTCCTCGTTCAGCACTCTTTCTTGTTGTGTTTGTATCCCACATCATAGGTCAGCATTTTTATTTCATACTTCATAAAACATGATGACCACACCAAAAACAACACGCACACACACACACATATGATGCTAACAAAGTACTCACGTTTCATATACGGCACCAACCAAAGACTAATGAAATCTTCCACAAAAGACGCAATTCAGCATGTCATAAACACCTATCATAATCACAGAGATCCTCTTGCATTAGCATTAGATAAGTATCGCTTGACACCGTTTGAAGCCGAATTTTTGAAGGCTACAGTTCATCATTGCGACTGGGTCACCACAGTCATAAATGTAACTACTCAGCACAGTGTAGTGGCATAACACAATGGTTAGTGTATAAACTTTACGTGTAGAAAGTCGCAGGTCCGAATGTCGTCAAATTAATTGATTTTTTTTTATTTTTAAATGTGATCAAAAATGTTGATTATTATTTTTGTTTGGTTAATTGGTTTAAATGTAATTTTTTGTTTCTGATTCTTTGTCACATCATTTTCATAATCGTATTGACTTTCTTGTTTGCTCTTATTTTTCTTGCTACCATTCTTCCTTACTTTGGAATCTGTGTGTTACGTCTATAATCCTAAACTAACTGCCAATGAGGACTTGTCTTCGGCTGGTAATGTGGCAGCTTGTGTGACAGTGTGAGTATAGTTTCAGGTGACCAAAGATAGCGAGACATTACAGCTGCTTTCAGCACTGAAACTGAATTTTTTCTGTCTTGAGTTTGCTCATGGAGATTAGCTTGAATCGTCATGAACAAAGTGATCGTGATTTTAGTTCCGCCACAGATTATTGACCATCCTTTACTCAGATATATTGCACAGCATGAAGTTGTGGTTAGCTTAGGACATGAGTTTAAATTCAGGGCTACAAAACACGTCGTCTGCCGCAGTTCAGTCATCGGTCACTTAACATCAGCTTTCGACAGAGCATCTCGCATTTCCGTCATACCTCGTGGTGGCCACTCCCAACGTTGCTCCGCAACACTTTAACAGCATTTGTGTAGTGACTCGCAACATTTGTGTTACACCTGTAACTGAGCGGTAGCCGGCGGCCGATGTGGCAACACTGTAGCAGCAAGTGACAGACGTCAACTATCAAGTAATTTTAATTGGATTATACTTTCCCACAGAGTGAAGCTTAGCAGATAAAAGTAGACGAAGTCATGAGTGGATGGCACCCATTTCCCTGAATAGTAAATGCTTAGTAACAGTTTCATGCAACAAGAATCGCAATATGTTCGGAGATTGGCTGCTGAGATCTGTGATCATGGAGCGACACTACTACACAATCTCCATAATCCGCAGCTGTACCAGCTCCACAAGATCGCGATTGGTGAAGGCCGTCGCACATGGTCCTCTTCAGTATTGCCTAAATCATTGACCCACTGTCTATTTGCTCATGACCTTCAGCTAGTACACTGATACAGACGACGAAGAATTTCGATCGGTGCTATGTTTTGTACATATTGTGTACATAGTTCTGCGTAGTCAGTGTGTACACAACTTTCCCACTAGAGCGCTCCTCACTAAGCACAACAGCACAGGCGCAGCGCTCGTCCGTCTCCGCACTACGAGATGGCGCTGCCATAGAGACAGACCAAATTCTGCTTCCACTGATCCACGTATTAATATGTAATGCAGCCAATGAGATTGCTGGTTACGTAGATCCTTTTCTCCTCGCGGATCACACTCGCGCAGTGATACATGAATTTGCGAGGTATTATAACGAGTGTGCAGACCTCCGATTACTCTGTCTGAATTTGTCTGTACCAGTCTGCACCAGTCTGCATTTGTCTGCACCAGTCTGTACCAGTCTGCATTTGTCTGTACCAGTCTGTACAAGTTCTACATTTGTCTGTACCAGTCTATAGTCAAGTTTCAGTCTGCGCCTAAGATTACCATATTCCTGTACATAGCCATGAAGAGAAATGTATAGACACTTTCGTCAAGTATCAGAGATATATGTCAGAATAAGGTTAACGTACCAATACCAAAGGAACTTCAGATTGTCAATTGTAAATAGCATCCAGAATCAAGTTAAATACACTCCTGGAAATTGAAATAAGAACACCGTGAATTCATTGTCCCAGGAAGGGGAAACTTTATTGACACATTCCTGGGGTCAGATACATCACATGATCACACTGACAGAACCACAGGCACATAGACACAGGCAACAGAGCATGCACAATGTCGGCACTAGTACAGTGTATATCCACCTTTCGCAGCAATGCAGGCTGCTATTCTCCCATGGAGACGATCGTAGAGATGCTGGATGTAGTCCTGTGGAACGGCTTGCCATGCCATTTCCACCTGGCGCCTCAGTTGGACCAGCGTTCGTGCTGGACGTGCAGACCGCGTGAGACGACGCTTCATCCAGTCCCAAACATGCTCAATGGGGGACATATCCGGAGATCTTGCTGGCCAGGGTAGTTGACTTACACCTTCTAGAGCACGTTGGGTGGCACGGGATACATGCGGACGTGCATTGTCCTGTTGGAACAGCAAGTTCCCTTGCCGGTCTAGGAATGGTAGAACGATGGGTTCGATGACGGTTTGGATGTACCGTGCACTATTCAGTGTCCCCTCGACGATCACCAGTGGTGTACGGCCAGTGTAGGAGATCGCTCCCCACACCATGATGCCGGGTGTTGGCCCTGTGTGCCTCGGTCGTATGCAGTCCTGATTGTGGCGCTCACCTGCACGGCGCCAAACACGCATACGACCATCATCGGCACCAAGGCAGAAGCGACTCTCATCGCTGAAGACGACACGTCTCCATTCGTCCCTCCATTCACGCCTGTCGCGACACCACTGGAGGCGGGCTGCACGATGTTGGGGCGTGAGCGGAAGACGGCCTAACGGTGTGCGGGACCGTAGCCCAGCTTCATGGAGACGGTTGCGAATGGTCCTCGCCGATACCGCAGGAGCAACAGTGTCCCTAATTTGCTGGGAAGTGGCGGTGCGGTCCCCTACGGCACTGCGTAGGATCCTACGGTCTTGGCGTGCATCCGTGCGTCGCTGCGGTCCGGTCCCACGTCGACGGGCACGTGCACCTTCCGCCGACCACTGGCGACAACATCGATGTACTGTGGAGACCTCACGCCCCACGTGTTGAGCAATTCGGCGGTACGTCCACCCGGCCTCCCGCATGCCCACTATACGCCCTCACTCAAAGTCCGTCAACTGCACATACGGTTCACTCCACGCTGTCGCGGCATGCTACCAGTGTTAAAGACTGCGATGGAGCTCCGTATGCCACGGCAAACTGGCTGACACTGACGGCGGCGGTGCACAAATGCTGCGCAGCTAGCGCCATTCGACGGCCAACACCGCGGTTCCTGGTGTGTCCGCTGTGCCGTGCGTGTGATCATTGCTTGTACAGCCCTCTCGCAGTGTCCGGAGCAAGTATGGTGGGTCTGACACACCTGTGTCAATGTGTTCTTTTTTCCATTTCCAGGAGTGTATATTTACATTTACATCTACATCTACATTTTTACTCCGCAAGCCACCCAACGGTGTGTGGCGGAGGGCACTTTACGTGCCACTGTCATTACCTCCCTTTCCTGTTCCAGTCGCGTATGGTTTGCGGGAAGAACGACTGCCGGATAGCCTCCGTGCGCGCTCGAATGTCTAATTTTACATTCGTCATCTCTTCGGGAGGTATAAGTAGGGGGAAGCAATATATTCGATACCTCATCCAGAAACGCACCCTCTCGAAACCTGGACAGCTCGCTACACCGCGATGCAGAGCGCCTCTCTTGCAGAGTCTGCCACTTGAGTTTGCTAAACATCTCCGTAACGCTATCACGCTTACCAAATAATCCTGTGACGAAACGCGCAGCTCTTCTTTGGATCTTCTCTATCTCCCCCGTCAACCCGATCTGGTACAGATCCCACACTGATGAGCAATACTCAAGTATAGGTCGAACGAGTGTTTTGTAAGCCACCTCCTTTGATCAAATCAAATGGTTCAAATGGCTCTGAGCACTATGGGATTTAACATCTATGGTCATCAGTCCCCTAGAACTTAGAACTACTTAAACCTAACTAACCTAAGGACATCACACAACACCCAGCCATCACGAGGCAGAGAAAATCCCTGACCCCGCCGGGAATCGAACCCGGGAACCCGGGCGTGGGAAGCGAGAACGCTACCGCACACCCCGAGATGCGGGCACCTCCTTTGTTGATGGACTACATTTTCTAAGTACTCTCCCAATGAATCTCAACCTGGTACCCGCCTTACCAACAATTAATTTTATGTGATCATTCCACTTCAAATCGTTCCGCACGCATACTCCCAGATATTTTACAGAAGTAACTGCTACCAGTGTTTGTTCCGCTATCATATAATCATACAATAAAGGATCCTTCTTTCTATGTATTCGCAATACATTACATTTATCTATGTTAAGGGTCAGTTGCCACTTCCTGCACCAAGTGCCTATCCGCTGCAGATCTTCCTGCATTTCGCTACAATTTTCTAATGCTGCAACTTCTCTGTATACTACAGTATCATCCGCGAAAAGCCGCATGGAACTTCCGGCACTATCTACTAGGTCATTTATATATATTGTGAAAAGCAATGGTCCCATAACACTTCCCTGCGGCACGCCAGAGGTTACCTTAACGTCTGTAGACGTCTCTCCATTGATAACAACATGCTGTGTAATTTTTATGCTTGTTATTATTTTAATAAATGTGTGTGAAAATTAATCAAGTTCTGTTTAAAGTTGGTCACCGTCAATCTGCTACTCTAAGCGTGCAAGTGGCATTTCTATCGTCTGACCTAATGGTAGAAGATAAACACGCCACGATAAGACCACGAGACATATTGCTGACACTCTCCTACTTTTAGAGCGACAAGTAAAATAATCTGATGGTGTGTGTGCTGAAGGCCTTACAGTACGCACACCATAGTACATTAAGAAATTTTAGTACAGACCGAACTTCACAGACGATGGGAGAAAGAATACGAGCTAGCATTTTCAGGCAGTGTTGCAGTGCTACTGGCAACAGTCGAAACTTGTCCGGCTACCATACACTGAAGTGTCAAAGAAACTGCTATAGGTATGCGTATTCAAATACAGAGATATATAAAGAGGTAGAATACGGCGCTGTAGTCTGCAACGCCTTTATAAGACAACTAGTGTCTGGGGCAGCTGTTCAATCGCTTACTGCTGCTACAGTGGTAGGCTATCAAGATTTAAATGAGTTTGATCATGCTGTTATAATCGGCGCACGAGCGAAGGGGCACAGCATCTCCGAGATAACGATGAAATGGGGATTTTCCAGTACGACCATTTCACGGGTGTAGCCTGAATATCAGGAATGTGGTAAAACATCAAATCTCCGACTTCGCTGTGGTTGGAAAAGATCTTGCAAGAATGTGACCAACGACGACTGAAGAGAATCATTCAGCGTGATGGAAGTGCAACCTTTCTGCAAATTGCTGCAGATTTCAACAAGTGTCAGTGAGCCAACCATTCAATGAAACATCATCGATATGGGCTTTTGGAGCTTAAGACCCACGTGTGTACCCTTGATGACTGCATCACACAAAGCTTTATGCCTTGCCTGGGCCCATCAACAGTGACATTGGACTGTTGATGACTGTAAACATGTTGCCTGGTTGGACGAGTCTCGTTTCAAATAGTATCGAACAGATGGACGTGTATAGGTATGGAGACAACCTCATGAATCCATGGACCGTGAATGTCAGCAGGGGACTGTTCAAACTGGTGGAGGCTCCAAAATGGTGTGGGGCGTGTGTAGTTGGAGAGAAATGGGACTTGGCAGCTGATTAAGTTCAAGATTCAGGTCCTGTGAGGTACTGGTTTAAAGGTCAGCGATGCGAAAGTTGCGAATCGACCAAGGAATGTGTAGAGTTCAACAGCATCCAGTGGGCTGTGAGAATGTGTCAATCATTCAAGTGGCCACATCCAAGTGTTATCTTTATGGCTTAGTTGCAACAAGCAGAAAAGGTGTTGGTCAGACCCCTATGGAGACACTTCACAGTCAGCTTAATAGGATGAGTCACTTCTAAGGACAGAAAAGGTTATCTTCATTCTGAAGCCAAGAAGAACTGATCATACCAAGACCAAGGACATGAGACCAACCGGTCTGTCCAGATTTCTGCTAAAGACATTAGAAAAACTAATTAACATCCACTTCAGGGGAAGGAGGTTAACTGTGGTTCCTCTCCATGAAAACCAACAAGCATACAAACCAGGAAAATCACGCGAAACAGCACTTCACTATCGTGTTGGGAAGTATTAAAAGTACATACATGAAATGGAGCCCTGCATCTTCTTGCATACTGAGGCGGCTTTCAGCAATACGACCTTCTAATCCATTATTAAAGCTGCAGAATAGCATAGCATTCATCTACCTGTATGTGGATCACTAGCATGCTGAGAAGACGATGGATGTGAAAATGGTAATCAACACCACTAGAGAGTGTCTGCAAGGTGGGGTTTTGTTCCTGCTACTGTGGGACCTTGTGATGAATAAACTCATTAAAGAGATAAGTGCTAGAGGCTATTATTGCCAAGGACACACAGCCGATTTAATCGTAATAATACTTAGCAAATTTTCAAGTACTGTCAGAAGACTAGAACAGTGTTCTCTGAACATTATGCAAAATTGGTCCGGTAAATAGGATGTAAATGTTAATCCCAGTAAGACAGTTGTAGTTCTGTTCACGAGAAGCTTAAGCTCTTCGACAAAATTCTACCAGTGGCAAGGATAGTGAACACTTAGGTATCACACTGGATTCGAATCGAATATGGATTACATACAAATAATATTTCTTCTAAGGCAAAAGGTGCTTTACATATGTGCACTAAGAGGGCTGGTGGGAAAATTGGGGTACTAGTCCCTAGAGCATGCAATGGATTTACGCTTCTATAATAAGACGAATGATGTGGCAACAGTATGGCGGAATAAAGCAGAACAGAAGGTGGCTGCGAAGGAGCTCGAGGTGGTGCAGAGATTGATTTGTCTACCCATAATGGGTGGCATTATCAGCATTCCCATGGCTGGGATGGAGAATGTGCTGGACATGTTCCCATTACATCTTTGAGTTAAATTGGAGGCAGCAGCTGGCGCACACAGGTTAAATACTGGAAACAATTGGAGATTTTTAGGATATCCAGAATTCCACACTAATACAATGCATGTCGAAAATGTAGGGATAGTTGGGGATGCCGCTGCTTAGATGAGCGCGAGGCTCGTGACCTTGAGCGGCGGCGGTGCCGGAGGCGGCTTATCCCGGCGGCGCGCGGTAGGAGCTCTAGACCGCGCGCGGCCGGGATACGGCTTTGGCGCTGCGCCAGCGCTAAGGCAAGGCAGAGTAGTGAGGTCACACAGTGGTGACGCAATGCATTGCATTACGAACAAAAAAAACTGTTCTCACTCTATGGCCTCCGGTCAATGGAGCGTACGTCTTGCGTTCAATGTATCAACAGATCAAAATAATTATTGGTTTATGATTATAAATAAAACACATGAATAAAGATTAAAAAATTATTTATTTCAATTTCTATAATAATGTGTTACATCTCCAGTCACTTGGACTTTAGCACATCTTCCTGCATGTCAATTTCTATAATAATGTGTTACATCTCCAGTCACTTGGACTTTAGCACATCTTCCTGCACCTTTCATCCAAATACAAACACCTTCTTGTTCACTTATTTTACGATGATTTCTTGTTCTTAAATAAACAGTTTTTTTTGTTCGTAATGCAATGCATTGCGTCACCACTGTGTGACCTCACTACTCTGCCTTGCCTTAGCGCTGGCGCAGCGCCAAAGCCGTATCCCGGCCGCGCGCGGTCTAGAGCTCCTACCGCGCGCCGCCGGGATAAGCCGCCTCCGGCACCGCCGCCGCTCAAGGTCACGAGCCTCGCGCTCATCTAAGTAAGTTACAGTCAAAGCCGACGTCAGTCGGCGAGCAGCTGCACGTGCTACTGCATGTTCCGAGATGCCTCGCTACAGCAGAAGATATCGGCGTGGCCGTCAAACTGTTTACAAGGCCATAGAGGATCTGGAAGTGAGAGTTGCTAACAAAGGATCACAAGTTATTTTGCAAGGTCCATCAGTGTTTTGTGGTTGTGTTATTAATTTCACACTTACGCAATTAGATACAGCTCAAGCTGGCAATGGATGGATTACTGTTGCTGTTGTTCGTTATGATGGTAATAAAGTGAAAAATGTTACTGGTTTGGAAATGTTTAATGCAACAGATGTAATATCTTATGGCTGACTGTATGACAATTTCCACCTACTTCAACAAACCGTTCTATGTAGTCATAGAAAGTGGCCAGCAACGGAAAAAGAATCATGATTCAGATGATATTGTCTTATTTACCGACTTTCATTCCAGATCATGACCTATAATTCCTAATACACTATCTCCGCCTATTAGTGGACCTTAATATGGGGTGTTTAAACCCTTTTCCTTTTTAATACCTTGAAATATGGTGAGAACAATTTCAATGAGATATCAAACCTCTTTGGAAATATAGTAGCCCATTCTCATGCAAAAGCTGTAACCAGAGAAAGTAGTGATATTGAATGTTGGAATCTGGAATGGAGGTCGCATTCTGACTCAGCCAAAAAGGTCTTCCACTGGGTCCAGTTTGGGACCCTGGCAAGCCAGTCCATTTCCGAAATTTTATTGTGCACAAATCATTGCCTCACAGATGCTGCTTTCAGATAGGGTGCACTGTCAAGCTGATACAAATTATCATCTTCTCCAAACTATTTCCCTAGTGTATGCAGTACACAATCCTGTAGAATGTGTTCATGTACTTCCGCATTTAGCAGTTTCTTGAGCTCAATAAGGCGACCACACACTAACCTCGGAAAGCACCCCCATACCTTTACACTATCTTCTCCATACTCTCTGTTGGTACAACGCATAATGGCAGGTAACGTTCTCTAGGCATTCGCCAAACCCAAAACCAAACCCTTCCATATGACTGACTCACTGCATAGTGTGATTCATCACATCACTTCAGATCACTCGTCTGCAGTCATCCTCTGTCCACTGGTGTCGCTCTGTGCAGCACATCAAGCGTCTCTTAGAAAGTGACTACTGTGACCCATGACGAACTGATCGACCATTGCATCCCATTCCTTTCAACACCCCACGCAGAGAGAGCCTGCGTATATTATTGTTTCGTAATATAAATAGCTGCGACTTGTGAATACATTGGAGTACGTGATTCTTGAGGTTTTCCCGGCGTACTGAATGTTCGATGGGATTTCGGGACTGCAGATGGATCACGTTGACTTCTTGCCACGATATTTCGGCTGGCAATCGTCCAGTCATCTTCAGGCGAGTGTCCGTCACTGGAGACTGCAAGTTCCTGGAGTCAACTCTATAGTAAAAAACTGACGCGAAAACGCGTGCGCATTGGCCTCCGTCACAGGAGCGTCTCTATCGAAATCCGCACCCTCTGGAGCTACTGTTCTGTGGAGCGCAGGCGCATGCGTAAAGGTGATAACTACATGTCTGCCCTCTGTCGGAATGACCTGGCGTGACCTGGGCAAAATCGGACTGGGTCCATAAAGAGTCTACATCAAAATAGGTTTCGTAGTTCGCCCAGCTGTCAGCAACGTTACCGCAAGAAGATGCTTTTCGACGTTCCATGGTCAATTTAAAGGATAAAGTTTTGGACAACGTAACACTGTCTGTGCTTGGGAGAGGTTTGAACTTCGCCCCGACGCCGAGAACCCTTGTATCGTCCCCTTAGAAAAATTAATGAATGATTGTGCTGATAAACCCCTACGTTATTTGATTTTCAAACAGCTGGGCAAAACTGAACGTACTCAGACATTCACTAAAGTGACACACAATATTTTTACCGCAACGCAATCTGACTTTCAGTAATCCCTACAAAAGAATGTCCCTGACTAACAATAACCTATACCTTCCATGAATTCTTACCTCACAAAAATCTTCGTTACTCGAACTACTGCAATACAGCGAGCGCCAATACTGCCAGCTAAATAAAAGATCCTAACTACTGAAGGGACTAACTACTGATAGGCATAGTTAGCAAATGAAAGATTTTGATATATATATATATATATATATATATATATATATATATATATATATATATATATATATATATATCAGTTCATGACATCCAGTCTTACAAATTTACTGTCTCTGTCCAGATCATCCGCTCTTTAAACTCCGCCATCTCACTCCCCACATCCACCACTGCTGGCGGCTCACCTACAACTGCTCAACACTACGTGCTGTTAACATCCAGCTGCCCAACACTACAATAGCAAACAACAATGCAAACCTGCCAGAGACTACACACATCACAGCTAGTGATTTTCATACAGAGCGCTACGTGGCGTTACCAATAAAAAAACCTAAACAGCCTACTTACATAGCCCCCATGCTCCCCACAAAAAATTTTACTAATTGTTTTGGGCAGTGGCCAGTAATGATTTGATAAAATTTTACATAATTACAATAACAAAGATATCAAATGCACACACTTATTGATACAATGTTGGTCAAAAGCTAAAATTTTCTCACAGTCCATAAAGACAGTCCTGATCATTCATCATGGTAGTAATTACAATTTTATGCACAAAGTCTGAGCAGTAAAAGAAAATGCACATGAAGTAGTAGATTTCCATGAAGTCTTGAAGAAGTAGTGTTGTCCTTCCAACAGAAAGATAATGCTGACTCTTGACATGCAGACAGGTAATGGTCCACAACAGATCAAACCCACAGCAGAGTCAGTCGAAGTTTTGAAGAATATTGGTAGGTTGGTCATCACAGAGTAGACCCACTGAAGTCCTGGTAGAGATGATGGTATTGGTGGGCCACCAGAGGTGCAGACCCACTGCAGTCCTTGTAGAAATAATGTTATCGGTGGGCCATCGAAGATGCAGGCCCACTGTAGTTCTTGTAGAGATGGCTAGCAGCCATATGTTGCGACTGTGCAGGTGCACAATCACCATCGAAGAGTCTTGCGGACAATATAGCAAGTCCATAACCACAACTTGTGCACTCACCAAGTTTTTGGAATTGTCCTTAGAACCAGCAATGCTGTTAACCAGTCTGTTGCTGAATTATCAACACACGTGCAAACACTAATAATCCCAACTTCTCATCTATTGTGCATATACTATGACCAACAGAAACGTGTGCAGTGAAATGCAACTTAATTTGAAGAACTGGTGTCTATACAATTATAAATTTACAGCATAAGAATACAAATACAAAGGTACAAAATACATCATTAAAGAACATAACAATACAGATAACATTTGTAGTAATAGGAGCTTTACAAAAGAATAGAAATAAACATATACATATGTGTTACAGGAATTATGACATAAGTAGATACATAAAACGTCTGAATAACTTTTGAAATATCAACTTCACACGTGAGCATTAAACCAAAACAGAATAAATAATGTCTAAACATCTTTACAAAGTAAATAACATATTATAAATGCAAATTATATTTGAGGATAACAGTATTCCTCATCATAGTGAATGTAGCTGAGTATTAGAAAAATTCTACAACATAAGTCTCATCAGATAAACACATAAAGACAGGAAGAACACAAATAAACAAGGTACACAGACACATAGCGGAATAACACAAAGGACAGGTCAGGGCTTGTTTTCAGTGTGACATTGGGTACTGAGTCCAACCCAAAACTTCATTTCATAGATGTTTCCTCTTATTTCACTTTTTTTTAATACCTTCTCTATGCATTTCTTCTAATTCATCACAACTCACTCTCTTATATAGTCTACTCCTTCTTAAGCTAACTTAAATCTACTGAGCTCAGATGCTAAAGTAAGGGACGAGGCAATGCAGCAGTACAAAACAATTAACACAAACAGCAATGACAAAAAATGCAAATTGGCAAAGCAAGCAGCAGTATATCTAAATTAGCAAAGCAAATGCAACATTACAACCAATATAAGGCAATGTGCAGCAAATAAGAAAAATAAATCAGTAGTAAAACTGGCTTAACAGAGTAATACAAAGTGAAATTCAGTAGTACTATGCCTGGCAAACAGCAACAGCAAATGCAATAACTTATATCTAAACATGACAAAGCTCAAGCAGAAAAAATATTACGGTAAAAATGGCCATGTTTAATACCTATGTCACATCTTAACACCCGAGTGATGCATCACCTTGACTTACTGTACCAAAAAAGTTAGCAAGTCACTGACAAAAATTATGTATGCAATTCCTGTGAAGGGAAATGTCTTTTTGTGCTCCCTCGTTTTTTTGGAAGTAGATCATAAAATTACTATTTACTGGATCTGTAGGCATAAAATATCTATATTAGTACATCTATTAAATTTTATTTTAACCAATGCTGCTGCAGCTAGAAACTAGATATTAAACGAAATGAACAAATATATATATATATATATATATATATATATATATATATATATATAAAGTGACATATGAAACGTCATTCACTAGGCAAATGGCGTCTCCAAAGGCAAAAAAAATCTCTCAACTAGAAAGACAATAAATGTAAAATGTTTCTCATCATTTCCTTCGGCATTTTAGTAAATATCATAAATTAAGAGCTCCAAAGTGTAATCATATGTTTTCAAGTTTGAGCGTGTCGTATTTGCGATGCTTTCTACAAAGAAATGTCAATAGCGAGGATAATGGCCTCTTTTTTTCTCCACCTAATGGCTTTCTTTTGTCAGACGACTATCTCTCAGCTGGGCACCCAAAACGCGTTACGTCAACATCACTTACCTTTCTTACCAAAATATTTACGACAGCAGTTTCCGCTACAGTGACAGTCTCAAATAAAAATTTCACAGGTCGAGAATTTGCGTTACAAATGTGTAGAAACAAAATCCTGTAAATATAACAGTGTCCAAAAAATTTTCACTGGCATTGTGATACATTCACGCATTTACACACATTTCATAACTCTTAAAGTACGATTCTTGGTTTCCAACATCCTTTTTCACAAACCAGAGTCCCTAACTTCTATTCATTATTCATATACATATAAACACGTAATCACATTCCTCATATATGGTAGCATCATCTTATTGATCATAAACATACCTCAACAGCATAATACACATCGTCGTCGTAATAATAACACCATAACACCTCAGTCAAATCTCAAAAACGTCGTAGCTTTCTGCAATAATGTCAAAACCTAAAAAAAAATTCTCTGCTCATTTCAATAGTGTCATCTACCTCAAACGTACTTTAAAAATCATGATCCCATACCAAATACATCATTCAAAGCTCTCATAGTATCACAATGGTTCCAAAAAATATGAACAGTTCACAAAGTACAGACAAAATACAATTTCATAAGTGTGAAGTTATCCAACAGTGTGATTACGTAAACATCTGTCACTGATGTAGTAAAAAAAATGTTTGTCCCTCTCAGTTAAATGATCAGATAGCTGTGTAATTTATGTGTTAGAGAAATATGGTACCGATGTGTAAAGTTGTATAAGCACATACCATATTAGCTCAGGCTCCTTGTGCTTGCCAGACACGTGGTACACAAAGTAAGCGTGTACCCCCCCTGACGATTAATGTAATTATACCATCAAGTGTTACAAATTACAGCAATGGAATGAAATGTATCACAGAAAACATTTGTATCTTTGTAATTCAAAAATCTTTAAAAATAAATGTTTTAAGTACAAAATTAATCACTCAAATGCGTGTCCTGTAACGCTAAATGTGCGTCTTGCTGTAAGATAATTCTGTGGAAGTGTCGTAGTTATCGTCCTCTGTAATCAAAGTTCTGCTGAAGTCAATGTACTCACCTCATCATAAACAAAAGTGAAATGCTTTGCGTATAGATATCTTAGTTATTACGCTTATTGTCGTGATGAAGAAAGTACTGTGCTGTAACGTATTGTTGCGCTACAGAAAAGGCTGTCTCATTTTAGCTATACCACAAAAGTTACCACTAAAACATGTTTCACTTTCCAGAATAATACAGAAAAAATGTGCAGATATAAAACAGATACAGTTTAAAAGCAATAATATAAATTGTGTCACTCATTAGTAGCGTCGTGATATAATCGTGTAGCTGTCAAATAAACTAACCACTGTGTCATCTGGTATCTCTCAGAAAGTACTTTAAATCCAGAATGTATTTTCAAGTAAACCAATATGTTGCATTAAAATCTCATTAGCAGTACCGGTACATGTTCTAAGTATGTGAGCCTTATGGTCGATACGTAATCGTGCAACTAACAAGCAAGAATGTACAAATAACAACACTGTGTCGTCTGTTCACTATAACAATGGATTCGTAATTTCTATTTAAATAAGTTCTCTTGGTTCTTGACTGGATATTTGACTTCAAACATTGTTGCATGTTAACAGTTTCTAAGTCTGACAAAGCATACTTGTAACGTGAAGTGAAAAGTTTTATGGCAAAGTTAAAAAGCAGATTATCTCTCAATAAATGGTTTTACACGTGAAATGTAGTGTAATCCTTTACTCTTCCAAGTGCGCAGGGTTTCAACTTCAAAACTTGTATACGTCAGTAAGGAATGCTAAAATTTTTCTCAAGGTTAGCGTCTATGTTATTTTTCGCTGAGCCAGCCGGCGCACGTGGCTGCCCGGGGTGCGAGTCGCTGTCTGTCTCTTTGTTGGCGCGCGTCGTTATTGGGATTAGGAGACCTCAAATTCACCTTGTCCAGAGGGCCCTGCCCTGTATGAGTCCCGGCAGTTCTGATGCAATTCAGGTCTGTCGTTACGATTATATCGTGTGTCGTCATGTCGGTTTCTTTCTTGTCGGTCACGTGGTGGAGAATTTCTCCCTGAATCATAACCGCGCGCTGAACTGTTGTGTCTGAATTTATTCTATCTCCCTTGATAATAATTGTTTTGGCACCCATATTGTCTATTTCTATGGTTATCTCTGTCACATTCATTACTACGGAAATGCGATCTTTCTCGGTAACTATTATTCTGCCAACGGTTGTCATACGGGTGGTGTCTGTTTTGGTCACCATTTACGTTGTAAGAGTAGCCTTGTCGCGTCCAGTTATTATTTCTGTCATCGCGGAATTGTGACGGATGTGACCTGTAATTGTTATGCTCCTGTTTTCGCGTTCTGCAATTGTCAGTGTCAATTTCCAGTTCTTGTAAGAGTCCCTGAAAAGCTTCAGTGTCGTCTTTGCAACGTTCTGCCAAAATAATATGTCGTAAATGTTCAGGCAATTTGATTAAGCAAATGTGGATGAGTTCTGAGGGGCTGTATGGGTTTGAAAGATACTGATTCTTATGTAACATGTCTTCGAAATATTTGACAAGACTAGAAAATTCCGATTGTTCGGAATGTTTCATCATTACGATGCTATGTTTTACTCGGTCTTGTGTAGCTTGAGACCAATATGCTGAGACGAAGGCATGATAAAATTCTCCTTCACTGTGACAATCGTGAATGAGCGATCGCATTCTTACATCTGGTTCATTCTCTAAGTAGCCACACATAAATTCTAACCTGTGCTCCAATGACCAGTTGGGAGGAAAACAATGAGAGAATTGATGAAGCCATGCTTTTGGATGAATGTCGTTGTCAGAATTCTTAAATGTTTTGAAATTACGTGTAGTAATGAATAGTCAAAATCATCATGTCGGCGAGCCGCATATTGGTCATTGTTACTTCGTTTCGGCGGTTCAATCTCAAAATTCAGTGCGCCTTGCCAATTTCTTTCATAATTTTAGAAACGCCCTGTGTTATTATTTTGTGACTTGTCCGTATTTCTAAGTCCCTCTTCCCGTGCTGGAGTGCAAGTCTCCTCTGAAATATGTAATTCTTGTATTACCTGTGTCAACTGATCTTGTACTTCCCGGATTTCTCTTTTGTACTGTGTATTGATTTCATTTTGATTTTGTTTGAATTTTCTAATTTTTCATACTCTTCTGTATCAGTGAAGGCTACAGGTTTTGTGTCATTCATATCATCATCTACCTTTTTTTTTCTTTTTTTTTGTGGATAAGTTGGTGAACTGACCTGAAAGTTCGGCTACTTTCTCCGATAGAGAACTTATTTCCTCAGTGTGTTTTTCCGAACCAAGTTTCAGAGTGCCCATTTGTGTTGAAATCGTATCTACTGTGTCCTTTAAGTCTTCCTGAGTTTTTGCAAGTTGCATAACCGAATCGGTAGAAGCAACTGAGTCAATTTTAGCTTGCAAGGTGTCGTGATTTTCATGAACAATAGTTTGCAGTTCCTTTATGGCTGCTTCGTGATTCTGTATTGCATTTTCATGACGCGAAAAAATAGGTTGGAAATGCTCACAGATTTGTGTTTTTACGTCATTACAGACTTTTTGACATTTCGATTCGATTTTAAGTAACTCAGCAGTTAAACCTTCACGTGTTTGTTCAAGTGTGGTGTCTAACTTTTGAAGCTGTTGTGACTGTTTTTGATTTTGTTCCATTGCGTCTAACTGTTGCTGTGTTTGTCTCTGGTGTTGTTTCATTGTGTCTAACTGTTGCTGTGTTTGTCTCTGGTGTTGTTCCATTGTGTCTAACTTTTGAAGACTTTGTTCCATTGTGTCTAACTGTTGCTGTGCTTGTCTCTGATTTTGTTTCATTTGTTGCATTAATTGAAATAATAATGTATTAGTGTCTGGAATCTGTTCCTCTATGATTTTCGGCAGCGCATTTGCACTGCCAACATTCACATTTTGACGAGCAGAAAATGTGTCTTGACTTATTTGAGAAAACGGTGAGGACGCAAAACCTGAATCTACAGTATTTGCAAGATTGTGTCCTGTCATTTCGGATTCCTTAGGCGAACTGTTGCTGACCGATCGATCGATAATGCTTCCCTGTTCACTAATTGTTTCACTGTCTACACCATTATTTGCCGCCCGCTCCATTTCCCAAATTACTATGTTGAACATTAGTTAATTCATTATACGGTGGTGCTGATACACTGCTATCGTCTTCACTGTCATTTCTCAGTTTACTTTGGAGCCTAATATTACGTTTTTCACACGCCATAATTGTCGCAATGTTTCACACGATAACACAGAAAAGCACAATTGGAAGAGTAAAATAAGAAAACACATTAACACAGCACTGAAAATAATATCTAGTTAATAGCAAATGCAGCTGCAAAATACTTGGTGCAAATCTACATGCATGCCACAACTGTTTTACTGTACAACAATGAAAAACTACAACTACAAAGAAGATTCTCTCTACAATTACGCGCTAGCAATAATAGCTACACTAATTACACAAACTACAAGAAAGAATCAGAAGATTCCAGTGAGGTATCCTCCGCTAAGGGTCGACATATGTAACGTCCCCTTAGAAAAATTAATGAATGATTGTGCTGATAAACCCCTACGTTATTTGATTTTCAAACAGCTGAGCAAAACTGGACGTACTCATACATTCACTAAAGTGACACACAATATTTTTAGCGCAACGCAATCTGACTTTCAGTAATCCCTACAAAAGAATGGCCCTGACTAACAATAACCTATACCTTTCATGAATTCTTACCTCACAAAAATCTTCGTTACTCGAACTACTGCAATACAGCGAGCGCCAATACTGCCAGCTAAATAAAAGATTCTAACTACTGAAGGGACTAACTACTGATAGGCATAGGTAGCAAATGAAAGATTTTGATAAAGAACAAACAATGTATTTACCTTAATAGTGTTCAAAAGTCATTATATATATATCAGTTCAGGACATCCAGTCTTACAAATTTAATGTCTATGTCCAGATCATCCACTCACAAAACTCCGCCATCTCACGCCCCACATCCACCACTGCTGGCGGCTCACCTCCAACTGCCCAACGCTACGCGCTGTTAACATCCAGCTGCCCAACACTACAATAGCAAACAACAATCCAAACCAGCCACAGATGCACACAGCACAGCCAGTGATTTTCATACAGAGCGATACGTGGCGTTACCAATAAAAAAAAACCCTAAACAGCCTACTTACACCCTGCCTCTGACTGATTTTATTAGTGCTGTTGAGGAAGCTGTTGGACCTCTTCCTAGTGATGCTGCAGAAGAAATAAGACGTTAAACTTGCCCTGCACTCACGAAAGCTCCACGTCAGAAGAGCAACATTTCTGCCATGGAAAGGGCCGCACTAAGAAAGCTACGAGGAGATCCTCACACGGTGGTCTTACCGGCGGAAAAGGGAAACGCTACAGTGCTGTTGCCATGTGAGGATTATAATCAGAAGATTTACAACTTGCTGAGTGAACCAATGTATCGGTAGACTGACAAAGATCCCACAGCGAAAGTGGAAAGGAAAACATCAGCACTGCTGAATTCTTCTTCTATTCTGCAAGAAGTGACGAAAAGACTTAAGACCTCATAGTTCTGTGCCACCCAGGTTATACGTTCAGAAGATCCATAAAAAAGAGGTTCCGTTACAGCCAATCGCCAGTAATATCGACGTATGATTTGGTGATACATCTCGCCTCTTTACTGAGACCTTTTGTGGGGAAGTGCACGTATCATGTTCGCAACTCAGCTGACTTTATCAGTAGACTGAAGTCACTTCAACTCAGTGAGACTGACTTACTAGTCAGCTTCTTTTTCATCTCACTTTTCACTAAGGTTCCTCTTATGGATTCTTTATCGCTCATCAGCAATAAGTTCACGGCCGACATAACAGCACTTTTCCATCACGCCCTTTCCTCAACCTACTTTTTATTTAACAACGAATATTTTCAGCAGACTGACGATGTTGCCACGGACAGTCCTCTCTTGCCTTTGCTAGCAAACGTTTTCATGGAAGACTTTCAGGAAAGGGCACTAAATTCGGCAGAACTTAAACCGAGTGTTTCTGGCGATATGTAGATGACACTTTTGTTGTGTGGCCCCATGGTGAAGAAGAACTGTCACGGTTCTTGCAACATCTGAATGCAATCCACAAGAACATCCAGTTTACGATGGAAATAGAGAAGGACGGTTGCTTGCCGTTTTTGGACGTCTTGGTTACTAAGAGAGTGGATGGGTCATTAGGGCATTTTGTCCACCGTAAGCTAACACATA
Source organism: Schistocerca nitens (assembly GCF_023898315.1). Classification (NCBI taxonomy): domain Eukaryota; kingdom Metazoa; phylum Arthropoda; class Insecta; order Orthoptera; family Acrididae; genus Schistocerca; species Schistocerca nitens. The sequence continues at coordinate 296,287,002 of NC_064618.1, read as the reverse complement.
CGGACCTTTACTTACAAGTACTTATATGGATATGGTGTCTGTTCCTTTGGACATGTCCAAAAGAACAGACACCATTGATGACCTGCAGCCGTCTAAAACGAAATTAGAATTATATATTAATACCTTCAGCTGCTGACGGGCATTAATATATATCAACGGGGACAGGTGAAAATGTGTGCCCCGACCAGGCTCCGAACCAGGGATCTCTTGCTTAGATGGCAGACGCTCTATCCATCTGAGCCACCGAGGGCACAAAGGATAGTACGACTGCAGGGACTTTCTCGCGCACACCTCCCGCGAGTCCCACATTCTCAGCTTAAATGTCCACACACTACATTCGTAATGTCCCTACCCAACACACTCATTACTCGTGGAAGACATTCTTACCGAGTCCCGTAAGAGTTCGGGTAATTTGTGTGCATCCGCACAGAAGAAGAAGGTCATGGCCGGTATTGCCAGAACTATGTTCTTATATGGATATGCTGTCTGTTCCTTCGGACATGTCCGAATTGTCTAGCGACATCTGACGTCTTTTTTAGCGTCGCAGGCGCCAATTTTTTGCCTCCGGGAATTTGCAGTCTCCAGTGACGCACACTCACCTGAAGATGGCTGGACGATTCCCAGCCCGAAACATCGTGGGAAGAGGTCAACGTGATCAGGCTGAAATCCCGAAATCTCATCTAACACATTGGAGTATGCTTGAATGTTCCGATATCGACACATGATCACTAAGGATTTCCTTAAACGTGGAACTATGAATTGTACTTGCCAGACGACAAGAAGCTAGATCAGTAAATATATTTATTACTTCTCGACTTCCGTCGTTTAGGGCGCCCATGATAATGATTCCTGAAACTTTAGCAGAACAGTTTAGGATTTCAATTTTGCTAGCCTTCTCGTCTTATCTCAACACGGGAAGGAGACTATCCTCCCTGCTTCAAGTACGCACATCATTCAGAAGTAATGAAACACAGAGCCTTACAATCTTAATTTCTCTGTTGTTTGCATATTTGTTGTGAGGTGACTGATAATGAAAATCGACTGGACAATACCCCAGAAACAAAGAACCATCATAAAGTAACCTCCAGTGCCCGCCAATGCTGACGATGCAGTAATCTATGAAGAAAATACCATCATAAGCTGGTTAAAAACGCGTACTTGCGTGATCACACTTTCTGGTAGAGTGCTCAGATAACCTTCCAAGATTTTTAAAAGGTGCCTGTGCTGTTGATGGTTTGAATCTGATCTCTTTAACATGCCATCGTAGTAGCAGACAGGAGGCAAGGTAAGTATTAGCGCGAGTGCGAAGATAATGCACTTTTTATAACTCAAAGATACAAGCGTAGATATCCATTTGTGGTATTTAGTAATGTAGGTTCTCCAGCGCAGGAGACCTTCCTGTATACCATGGAGATCTTTTTGTATAAAATACGAAAATGTGTAAGTTCCTTCGAACATTTACTTCTTGTCACTCGGCAGGAAAACAGTGTAATCTGCGAAATAGTTTGCCCTGACGTTCTCAAATGTAAAATATTGCCCGTTCCTGAATATTCTAGAGGTAATAATTGTGGTATCAACGTACGATACCACACTTGTTAGGGGTTGCAGTTGTCGACCGCGGTCCGTATTAGTATCGTTGGAGCCGCGAGTCGCGACCAGCGCCGCTAGCGCCGCTCCGCGGCTTGTATCAAGTTTCTAGCGAGCTCTCGTCCACTCTTAGCATAGCCTTCAGCTGATTGGAAGCAACCTCTGACAAGGCGCTTGGTAACGTATGGCCTAAGTGAGGCCTCAATAGCTGTCTGTTTATAATTATGTGTATGCAGCCAAGAAGAATACTGTGCGACCAGTTAAGTACAATATACACTCCTGGAAATGGAAAAAAGAACACATTGACACCGGTGTGTCAGACCCACCATACTTGCTCCGGACACTGCGAGAGGGCTGTACAAGCAATGATTACACGCACGGCACAGCGGACACACCAGGAACCGCGGTGTTGGCCGTCGAATGGCGCTAGCTGCGCAGCATTTGTGCACCGCCGCCATCAGTGTCAGCCAGTTTGCCGTGGCATACGGAGCTCCATCGCAGTCTTTAACACTGGTAGCATGCCGCGACAGCGTGGACGTGAACCGTATGTGCAGTTGACGGACCTTGAGCGAGGGCGTATAGTGGGCATGCGGGAGGCCAGGTGGACGTACCGCCGAATTGCTCAACACGTGGGGCGTGAGGTCTCCATAGTACATCGATGTTGTCGCCAGTGGTCGGCGGAAGGTGCACGTGCCCGTCGACCTGGGACCGGACCGCAACGACGCACGGATGCACGCCAAGACCGTAGGATCCTACGCAGTGCCGTAGGGGACCGCACCGCCACTTCCCAGCAAATTAGGGACACTGTTGCTCCTGGGGTATCGGCGAGGACCATTCGCAACCGTCTCCATGAAGCTGGGCTACGGTCCCGCACACCGTTAGGCCGTCTTCCGCTCACGCCCCAACATCGTGCAGCCCGCCTCCAATGGTGTCGCGACAGGCGTGAATGGAGGGACGAATGGAGACGTGTCGTCTTCAGCGATGAGAGTCGCTTCTGCCTTGGTGCCAATGATGGTCGTATGCGTGTTTGGCGCCGTGCAGGTGAGCGCCACAATCAGGACTGCATACGACCGAGGCACACAGGGCCAACACCCGGCATCATGGTGTGGGGAGCGATCTCCTACACTGGCCGTACACCACTGGTGATCGTCGAGGGGACACTGAATAGTGCACGGTACATCCAAACCGTCATCGAACCCATCGTTCTACCATTCCTAGACCGGCAAGGGAACTTGCTGTTCCAACAGGACAATGCACGTCCGCATGTATCCCGTGCCACCCAACGTGCTCTAGAAGGTGTAAGTCAACTACCCTGGCCAGCAAGATCTCCGGATCTGTCCCCCATTGAGCATGTTTGGGACTGGATGAAGCGTCGTCTCACGCGGTCTGCACGTCCAGCACGAACGCTGGTCCAACTGAGGCGCCAGGTGGAAATGGCATGGCAAGCCGTTCCACAGGACTACATCCAGCATCTCTACGATCGTCTCCATGGGAGAATAGCAGCCTGCATTGCTGCGAAAGGTGGATATACACTGTACTAGTGCCGACATTGTGCATGCTCTGTTGCCTGTGTCTATGTGCCTGTGGTTCTGTCAGTGTGATCATGTGATGTATCTGACCCCAGGAATGTGTCAATAAAGTTTCCCCTTCCTGGGACAATGAATTCACGGTGTCCTTATTTCAATTTCCAGGAGTGTATATTATTTTTTCCCAACGTCTTCTAATTATTTTAGTCGTTGCAGATCCAGACCCTGCAGCCAGCACCTTATCGACGTTACTGACAAACCTGCTGTGATTTATATGTTTCCATTTAACACTGGCTACCAGTCAACATTGGCGACGTCTCGTTCGTCGTCATCATAACAATAATAAGAAAGAACATACATATGAAAAGTAAACTTGCATCTTCAGCGAACCCAGTAAATAATGTTAGACACATAGCGGCAACCTCAAAGTAATGCCGCTACATTAGATGCTGGACACTTGAGCTTTGCCATTATCCGTTATTGCAACGACGAGCGTAACAGTGATTCCCAAGATGACATTTTCTGAATCACTTGCGCTACAATTAATGTAGCTGTTTGATAGATTATAAATAAAATAGTGGAATAGTTGAAACAAACTTACTGGTGAAATCTTAGAAATGCAGCTTTATATCACTTCTCTACATAATCACCATTCAGATATACATTTATCATTTCTCTTCATGAGTTGACAAAGTTCCCCTGCATAAAATTTTGCCACCTGAGCTTGCAGATAGCCCCCACCAGCATCTTGATTTCCGTTGGAGTCAAAGTGTTAGGAACTGAGCCCCAAGTATGGGTTGTAGAGTGACTGTTCAGAACATCCCATTTGAACGAACACAATTATTATGTTTGCAGTGCAGAGCATTGCTAAGCATTGTCATGCAAAAATGCGACACCAGTAGGCAAGAGACTGCATCGCTTTTTATGAATGGTTATTTTAGCTTTCTCAATATCTCACACTGTCAGGAGCAAAAAACCGTTTTCTGGCCCCCAACATGTAGGCTGCCCTGCATGACAGGCAAGTTGTGTTGGAGTAGTATCGGCACGCTTTGTCTATCTGCTTTGCATGGCGGTCTGTGCATCAGACGCAAATAAATCGTTTTAAGGTCCCTGATGTCTTGCCTGCCCTGCATGACAGGTGTGTTGTGGAAGTTGTATCAGCCTGCTTCATTGAACTGTATTGTAGGAATTAGAAATGCCACTGAGGATGGCTGGGAACCCATTGAGATGTGTAGACGAGGGGATGGGCAGAAAGAGAGGAGGAGAAAACCTGCAGAGGGAGGGGAGGAGGGGGAGATGCCAGAGGCAGTTGGAAGGTGTAGAGGGGTACTGGGTAGTGGAAAAGAAGAGTGCGAAGCAGAGACTGAAAGAGAGAGGCAAAGGAGGATATGGTCAGAGGAACAGAGAAGAAAAAAATGGTTCAAGGGAGGGGGTGGAGAAAATTGACCAAGAGAGGGTGAGGATGGAATGAAGAAAGACAGAGGAGTGGGGAGGAGGATTAAAGACAGATATAAGTGGGAGGAAGAAGTGGACACAGAGAGGGGGGAAGGTGTGTTCGATATATGTGATGAATCATGGGCAAAAGGCTAGTAACAAATATAAACTGTTGTACACGTAAGTTCGTTGTTCTCACTGTGACTCTGTTATCATTGTACAGAATCGTCAAACTCATGGTGTGTTATTATTTAGAGAGGGTAACGAGCATTACGCTTGTTCGTCTTGTGTGATTACAGATTTGCTTATTGTTTATGGACAGTTGTATCAATTTCGCCTATAATTAAAAGTTTGCTATGTGTTGTTTAACAATAATTTTTCTAACGACTTTTCAGTATTCAGACATAATAAGCAACAATATTTTTGTAGCAATATCATATCATAAGGCAGGTCTAGGACACACTGCCCACACAACAAATCTACACACAATTTTAAACTCTTAATCAAATGACACCACTGAGGCACATCATCTTGATCCATCCGATTCGGTCTGCATATAGCTCAAATTCTGCGATGAATGTCAATAGTAAGGTTGCCTGGTCTCCCGTATTTCACGGGGTCTCGCGTATTTTAGACAAGTCTCCTTTATTTCACGAGTTTTCTCGTCTTTTACCCATCTCACATATTTGCTATTGTTTTCCCTCGGTTTTCGTAAAGTTTTATTGATTTACTGATGCTCACATTTCCGTATCATTCGAAGACTGTCGTTTCCAAATCAAATATTTCCAATTTATCGTCTCTGAATTCTCTCTTTTTTATGTTAGTTAGCTTGAAGCTCCCGTGACGAGACTTTCGTTGTGCGCTTCAGTAGAGTGTAGACAAGCAGCTAGATGTCAGTGCAGTGTGCAATTTGTATTGTGTTTAATATGTCTATTTCGCTATGGGTAGTGAAAGTGAAAACGATGGTCACTCGAAGACACCACCAAAAAGAAGACTCACCATACGGTCTTGTATCTTCCCCATTGGGAAGACACTTATGTTTGGTTTGGATCAGTAAAAAATAACAAGCATAAAGCTTTTTGTACTTAATGCAGAAGGGAATTCAGCGTAGCACATGGAGGGGCAAGAGATGGTCTGCAGCATGCATCGACAACAGGTAAAGTAATGATTTATTATATTGGTAGACTGGTAGAATGCAACAATTATATTAATTTTTTAGTTAAATCCTAGGCCTAGGCCTACATTGACAAAGTAAAAGAATTACGAAAGCCTGTAAGATAAAGCAAATTAGTAATATTAAGTCCTTAACTTTTGTAGGTCATAGAAACAAAGAAAGAGATTCAAAGAGAAGCAGTAATAGCTACAAATTTGTGAATACCGGTAGCTTATTACCATTGGCTCAAAAATGGCTCTGAGCACTATGCGACTTAACTTATGAGGTCATCAGTCGCCTAGAACTTAGAACTAATTAAACCTAACTATCCTAAGGACATCACACACATCCATGCCCGAGGCAGAATTCGAACCTGCGACCGTAGCGGTCGCTCGGCTCCAGACTGTAGCGCCTAGAACCGCACGGCCACTCCGGCCGGCCATTACCATTAAGTGACAAAATCATGGCTGCTGAAGTAACTACAATCTCTCATACTATTGTGAAGCATAATTTAAGCTATAACAACACGGACTGCAGAAATAAACTATTTAAAAAAATACTCAACGATTCTGATGTAGCTTGTAAATGGCATGTGGTCGTATGATATGGGAACTGATGGTAAAGAAAGTCAGCCCCAAGGAGCGTAAAGGATTTTGTAAAAATTCTTACGGAGCTATTTACGTTAGAAGCATTCTTTTCAATGTTCTGAACATGGCTGCACTATAACAACATTTACAGAACAGCAGGAATAAAGGGCAGCCAACCAGTTACAAAGAATGGTGCTTTTCAAATAACCTCGACCACGGTTTCGATGGATCTAAACCTGTCTTCTTCAGAAGGACAGACAGCTTCACATAAGCAAATCACTCAGAGCTGTCTCCACATGGCATTTATCGGTAACGGTTTGTATGTCCATACATAAAAATTAAGGCCCTAGAATCAAGGGCTTGTCAGAGCAGTAAAAACAATCACTCAGAATAACAGATCATGTTAGTAGCTACATGTCGGCTATTTAATTCCATGCCACGCCGTCTAGGGGCTTTGATTGCAACACTTCGTAGCTCTACTCCGAACTGAATTTCCACAGTCGCATTGCAAGTCTGTAGTGCTAATCATTTGTGTAGTATCATGTCCCTAATCGTTGGAATAAATTTCATTGTGATCACATCTCTCGGTCTTGGTGTTTCACTTTGTGCAAACAATACTGTGTCTTGCTATTATCGACTTAACATTTGGAGTATCCATGCTTGCAGAAAAAGATTCAAAGTGGTAAACTCACCCCAGAAGGCAGCGAGGTACTGCAGGTTTGTGGTGACGAACGGTATCCGCATCTTACCTGTTGAGAAAAAGCTGGATTGAGACACTGTGCAAGAACAAAGCATCTACGCCGTAGAACAAGCTTTACAACACTCTAAATGAGTTCCGCAGATACTGCGGGATTCGTGGAGGGCGTTGTCAACCTTGTAGTTCTACAAAACAATATGTTTTTGAAACTGTGAGTGTAAACATTCTTATTGCACATAAAATGACGGAACCATTTTAGCTGTCCACTTTAACTGAAGGGAGACATACGACCAGTTCAACTGTGTAAGCATGTGTCACCGTATCTGTTTGTTCGATACAATTACCACCAAAAGATTTTCGGTCTTAACTGAAATGTGGTGTGTGTTTCCCTTTTTTCCTTTGGGCTGATGTAATTCGATAAAAAGGAAGGATGTTCATAGACCATGAAATGTCAGATTATAGTAGAAAAACAACGCTAAAGGCGGAAATAGAAAGGCGATTTGTTTTACTCTTTCTGACGCTATCCAGTTTACTTAACTCATGAGGCCCTCTGTCCGCTACTCTGTTAACTGTTCTGTGTACTTTCTTTTAACCTTTTCACAATCGGAGATAAAGTTCTGCAAATGCCTTACAAGTGTCAGACCTTGCCCTTTGAAACACTGGAAATAATAAAGAAATATGAATCACCCTTATACGACTTGTGAATCTCTTGCAGTGATCGACGGTACGGGGTGAAAAGATCATATTTGAAGCACTTAGAAGGATAAAGCAGAGATTTAGTATTAGATTTGTGACCTTATTTTGCTGTCAGGCAGTTTACGCTTAGATACATACGAATACCTTTTATATCATTTTAGTAGTTTTTATGTCGCAAGGTTGTTGTTGTTCTGGTCTTCAATCCGAAGACTGATTTGATGCAACTCTCCATGCTACCGTATCCTGTGCAAGGGTGTCCATCAGCGAATTACTACTGCAACCTACACCCATTTGAACCCGCTTACTGAATTCATCTTTTGGTCTCCCTCTAAATTTTTTAACCCCCACATTTCTTCTAACACTAAATTGACGATTCCTTGATGTCTCAAAACGTGTCCTATTAACCGATCTCGTCTTATAGTCAAGTTACGCCACAAATTTCTTTTCTCCACAGCTCTATTCTGTGCCTCCTCATTAGTTACATGATCCACCCATCTAATCTTCAGCACTCTTTTGTAACAACACATTTCAAAAATTCTATTCTATTCTCTTCTTGTCTAAACTGTTTATCGTCCATGTTTCACTTTCACACTTGGCTACACTCCATACAAATACTTTCAGAAGATACCTCGTGACACTTAAATCTATGCTTGATGTTAACACATTTCTCTTCTTCACAAATGCTTTTCTTGGCGTTGCTCGTCTACAGTCTATACCCTCTCTACTTGGGCATCTTCAGTTATTTGCTGCCCAAATAGCAAAACTCGATCTAGTACTTTTAGTGTTTCGTTTCGTAATCTAATTCCCCAAGCATCGCCTGATTTAATTAGACTACAGATCAATACCCTTGTTTTGCTTTTGTTGATCTTCATCTTATATCTTCCATTCAAGACACTGTCCGTACCGTTCTACTGCTCTTCTCTCTGACAGTCTTAAAATGTCATCGGCAAACCTTAAAGTTTTAATTTCTCTCCCTGACCTGTAATTCGTACTCCAATTTTTTTCCACTTTACTACTTGCTCGATGTATAGATTGAACAACAAGATGGATAGGATACAAACCGGTCTCACTCTCTTCTCAGCCACTGCATATCTTTCATTCCGTTCGACTGATATAACTACCATGTGGTTTCTATACAATTTGTAAATGTCCTTTTGTTCTCTGCATTTTATCCCTACCATCTTCAGGATGCAAGAGTAAAAAGTATTATGAAGTGAAAGTACAATGCTACTGACAGCGTCTGTAAACCAGAGGAATCTTCAGTTTCAAGGAGAACGGCGGTAAAAGACGAAATTGTTAAATAGTTTTGGCGACAAATGGCTGAGGCTACGTTTGCTACCGGTTCGTATCTGTTACATATTCTAGCTTTCTCCAAACAAATGCTGAATTTATACGCCTTCTACCTTGCGAGGTAGGATGTGTGTTCAATTTACGAATATCATAATGGTTCTTTTTCCAGGGAGAGGGAAGAGGAAGAGGGTGTCCTCCCAATAAAAACGCAAGGAGAACAGATAACAACGTTAAGATCAGTAAACGACGTTCTACTTCTGGCCAAACGCAAGTATTATTCATGAAATTTACTCATAACGAAGTAACGTGACGGGAGGGATTCTAATAGCTCATGACGTTGTTAGTAAGACCGTACAATTCCAAAACGATCTTCTTCAAAAACAGACCTGCCTCCCCACAGTTCTGACCTCTGAATGAGAGACATAGACAGAACATGACGACAGAGACAGAAAACTTTGGTAGTTTTCGCTGAAATACGCCGTCGTGGAGCTACAGAATAAAACAAGCTCACGGAAGTTTGTACAACAAGCGAACGTTTTTGGGTGTATGTAGGAGCACTGTTTTCCCCGACTAAGCTGCTGTTGTGTAAAGTTGTGCTTTGTTGTTGTGCATTATACCAGTTAGATTAAAAGTTAATTCATGTTCTCTGTGCATTAGTAAAAATCGAAGTATGTGGTCTTTAGATTACATTATTAATTACAAGGGGCGTTAAGTAAGTAATGCCACACTTTTTTTCGAAACCAGGATGGTTTCATTCAGAATTCCAAGAGACCCTATTATTCCTCACTATTCTGGCCACAATACCCTATTTCTCAATAGAATTCCCGTTCAATGCGACAGCCTTACGCCAGCTTACTGAGAGGGCCCGTACGCCCGCATAGTACCACTCTGCTGGCCAACGTCGAAGCTGAGGACTTGCTGCATCAGTAACCCCACCCCATCACCCACGTACGGCTTCCTACGGAGTGTATCCATCACTGGACCAAACACATATATAAGTCAGAAGGTGTGAGATCTGGGCTGTAGGGTGGATCAGGAAGAACAGTCCAATAAAGATTTGTGAGCTCCTCTTCGGTGCGCTGACTCATTTGACGCCTTGCGTTGTCATTGTGAAGTTCATTTTTGTGGCAACGAACACGCTGAAGTCATTTCTTCAATTTCCTGAGGTTAGAACAATGCTCTTCAGAGTTTATCGTCGCACCCTGAGGGAGGAGGTGAAACAGAAAAACGCCTTCAGAAACCCAGAAGTCCGTCGCCATAACTTTACCGTCTGAGGGTGCGGCTTTGAACTTTTTCTTCGGAGGAGAGGTGGTATGGCGTCACTGCCTGGATTGCCTTCTGTTTCCGATTCGAAGTGTTGAACCCATGTTTCATCGGTTATGATTGTGTTTGACAAAATACTGCCACTATCAACCTTGTAACGCGCAGCCAGTTCCGCACAGACGGTCCTTCGTTGCTTCCTATGGTCTTCTGTTGGATAGATAGGAACCCAGCGGCACACTCCTTTGATTGCCCCAACCGATGGACAATTGTGTCAGCACTATCGACAGAGACGTCCAGTTGTGCAGCGAGGTGTTTGACTGCGATCAGTCGATCACCTCGAAGTGGTCGCACATTCCAGCACTGGAAGAGTCGCAGCTGTGTGCGGGCGGTCGGCGTCCGGCAGATCGGACAGGTTTGTGCGACGGTGACAGAAGCTTCGCCCAACAACTCGCCATGCTTTTGTTCGCTGCCAGACCTCCTCAGATATTCTGCAAGCGGCTATGATGCTCTGGTTTTCTACCAAACGAAGTTTAGTGACAGCTCTCTGCTTGGAACGCACCTCCATTACAGACCAATTTTGAAGGCTATGTATAGCGCCGCCACCTATCGGAACTTCGTGAAACTATAGGGGCTGAAAAGGGAATATTCCACAATATCCTGTTTCTGCGGTAGTTTATTACTCGTGCCTTAACAAATTAATTCCACTGCGATTATTTTAGTTAAGTTGATTTATGCTAACTGGTAAAAAAAGTGGAGCACTAAAAAAAAAAGAAAAATAAACGAAACGGAATTTCACTGGTTGAGAGGACATGTGATATTATTTCAGTGATTACAAACCGAGTCAAATTTACAAAGAAATTGATAGTATGAGCCCACTTGTTAGTATGACGTTGGACCTCCCTACAATCTGGATGGTGGCACTGATTTTCTTGTATCCTGTCCTAAGGCTAGCTGGCCCACAGCTACTGTAAATGGTCGTTCATATCCTGGATACAGACACTCGGACTGAGTTGACGTCCGAGCTGATCCCACATACGTTCTACTGGAGACAAATCTGGGACCCTTGCTGGCCACGGGAGTACCTCAGCGTCACTCAGACAGGTAATAAAGAGACGTACCATGTGTGGGGAGCATTGTCCTACTGAGGAATGGCACACACAATACCGTCGTACGAAAGGTAATACAAGGGACGCAGGCTATGCCTGACGTGCCGTTGTACCACCAGAGTGCCCTCAATCGCTAGCAGCCATGACCAGAAGTCACACTCCCGTGCCTCTCCGGAACAATGGAAGAATGGAACTTCTCCCCAGGTCGCCTCCATACTCGCCGACGATTGTCACCCGGAGTAGCGCAAAACCGCGAGTCACTGCCGAACAAAATGCTTTGCTATTCATCAGCAGTTCATGCTTCCCGGTCATGGCACCAGTCCAGACACAGCCGGTTGTTTGAGGCTTTAACGGCAGCTTACGCATGGGACAGTAATTCTCTAGTCAGGCTGCTTCTAGTCTCCGATCAATGACGCGGGATGACGCAGATTAATGGAGGGAGTCCGTCTCTAGTTCTGGGGTAACAGGTGCATAGGTGAAGGGGTACTAAGTGCTTGGTGCGATCTCCCCTGGTGGTAGTCAACCCTGGTCGACTGGAACCTTGACAAAGAGTATGCCTGCCCTCAAGCAGTCCTATATCGGGTCACCGTCATATGAGAATGACCCACAAATCTAGATACTACACGATTCGAATAACCAGCAGAGTGCAGACCCAGAATGAGACTACTTTCAAACTAAGTCAGGTCCTAATAACGCTGTCTCACACGAGTACGAGACATCTCCGTGTCCTTCACAGTGATCACTCAACATGTGACGCTGTCCAAGCCCCTTATATAGGCTGCCAGGCCTAGTAAGGACACTAAACGTGAACAACATAAATGCACTCTTAAGGCCGTTCTACCTGCCACATAGAATTTCACTCGAAACGTTTACATAACTGCGGAATGTGTGTACGTGCACGAAGAATCATTGATATCCGAACATGTGGTCTGGGTGCTTTACTTTGTAAGGCAGTGTGATAATCAAGCTTTATATCACAGAAAATCCGCGTCTAACATAACCATCCATGGGGACGATTTTTAAGCTGGTGTCGTTCTGACTGTTCATTTGAAACTATTATTTTTAGATAATTTAATTAGTAACTACGGTCTGAAGCATAACATATTGTAGCTGGGGCAGGTTAGTGCAAATACACACCTCCCCGCGCTCGTCGCTGAATGGCTGTCGTTTGGTCACCGTAGCTCCACAACGGTGCTTTTTCGACATACTATGGTTATGTGGTGGAAAATTTTTCACCACTCCATGTCCGGTAGCCCACCCTCTGCTCATTATCGGGCTGTTTTTCCACACACCGTATATTAAAAGTACAAATTTATCAACGAAAAAGAAACGGTTTACAAGAACGCCTCTCCCTGGCTCTTCTGTTTAAAGGAAAATACCACATTTCTAATTTGGTAAAAATCTTACGATTCTGTACAACGCTGGAAATGGATGTAAGCGAAAACGTACAAATGTGTAACTACACTCTGTAGTTCCATTTATCCTAAATGGAAATGCCGTGTGGCTAGGGCCGTCCGCCGGGTAGACCGTTCGCCTGGTAAAAGTCTTGCGAGTTGACACCACTTCAGCGACTTGCGTGTCGATGGGGATGAAATGATGATGATAAGGACAACACAACACCCAGTCCCTGGGCGGAGAAAATCTCCGACCCATCCGGGAATCGAAGCCGTGCAGTTAGGTATGACATTCCGTCGCGCTGACCACTCAGCTACCAGGGGCGGACATCCTAAATGAACGATGCTAATTCAAAAACTGAATCTTCCAGCCCAGAAGAAGATGGTCTGCAAATAATCCTTGTACAGGTACATCTATCCGAGTCGCTGATTCTTGGTCGAGAATTATACACTCCTGGAAATGGAAAAAAGAACACATTGACACCGGTGTGTCAGACCCACCATACTTGCTCCGGACACTGCGAGAGGGCTGTACAAGCAATGATCACACGCACGGCACAGCGGACACACCAGGAACCGCGGTGTTGGCCGTCGAATGGCGCTAGCTGCGCAGCATTTGTGCACCGCCGCCGTCAGTGTCAGCCAGTTTGCCGTGGCATACGGAGCTCCATCGCAGTCTTTAACACTGGTAGCATGCCGCGACAGCGTGGACGTGAACCGTATGTGCAGTTGACGGACTTTGAGCGAGGGCGTATAGTGGGCATGCGGGAGGCCGGGTGGACGTACCGCCGAATTGCTCAACACGTGGGGCGTGAGGTCTCCACAGTACATCGATGTCGTCGCCAGTGGTCGGCGGAAGGTGCACGTGCCCGTCGACCTGGGACCGGACCGCAGCGACGCACGGATGCACGCCAAGACCGTAGGATCCTACGCAGTGCCGTAGGGGACCGCACCGCCACTTCCCAGCAAATTAGGGACACTGTTGCTCCTGGGGTATCGGCGAGGACCATTCGCAACCGTCTCCATGAAGCTGGGCTACGGTCCCGCACACCGTTAGGCCGTCTTCCGCTCACGCCCCAACATCGTGCAGCCCGCCTCCAGTGGTGTCGCGACAGGCGTGAATGGTTCAAATGGCTCTGAGCACTATGGGACTTAACTACTGTGGTCATCAGCCCCCTAGAACTTAGAACTACTTAAACCTAACTAACCTAAGGACATCACACACATCCATGCCCGAGGCAGGATTCGAACCTGCGACCGTAGCAGTCGCGCGGTTCCGGACTGCGCGCCTAGAACCGCTAGACCACCACGGCCGGCGGCGTGAATGGAGGGACGAATGGAGACGTGTCGTCTTCAGCGATGAGAGTCGCTTCTGCCTTGGTGCCAATGATGGTCGTATGCGTGTTTGGCGCCGTGCAGGTGAGCGCCACAATCAGGACTGCATACGACCGAGGCACACAGGGCCAACACCCGGCATCATGGTGTGGGGAGCGATCTCCTACACTGGCCATACACCACTGGTGATCGTCGAGGGGACACTAAATAGTGCACGGTACATCCAAACCGTCATCGAACCCATCGTTCTACCATTCCTAGACCGGCAAGGGAACTTGCTGTTCCAACAGGACAATGCACGTCCGCATGTATCCCGTGCCACCCAACGTGCTCTAGAAGGTGTAAGTCAACTACCCTGGCCAGCAAGATCTCCGGATCTGTCCCCCATTGAGCATGTTTGGGACTGGATGAAGCGTCGTCTCACGCGGTCTGCACGTCCAGCACGAACGCTGGTCCAACTGAGGCGCCAGGTGGAAATGGCATGGCAAGCCGTTCCACAGGACTACATCCAGCATCTCTACGATCGTCTCCATGGGAGAATAGCAGCCTGCATTGCTGCGAAAGGTGGATATACACTGTACTAGTGCCGACATTGTGCATGCTCTGTTGCCTGTGTCTATGTGCCTGTGGTTCTGTCAGTGTGATCATGTGATGTATCTGACCCCAGGAATGTGTCAATAAAGTTTCCCCTTCCTGGGACAATGAATTCACGGTGTTCTTATTTCAATTTCCAGGAGTGTATGTTATACGAGGGGCGTTCGGAAATGATTTACAGTAGTAGTTTTTTAAACTTATTCAATAATGAACGTGAGTCAGCATGGGATCTCTAAATCTACTTCCCGCCGATGTCTGTACACTGCTGCCACCTTCCTAGAATCTTCATTACTGCGTAACAGAACCATTGTTTGTAGGTACTACGCGCCAACTCGTGAACAGCTGCTTGCACTTCTTTGTTGTTGCCGAAGCTCTTACTTCGCACCGAGTCGTCATGTTATCGCATAAAGCATAATCAGTTGGTGCAAGATCCGGTGAAGTGGTGAGTGAAATGAAGAAAAAAAGTGAAATGATCGTGTGGCACTGATGGCCGGGAGTGCTCACCCAGGAGGAACCTCGGCCACTGAGATACAAGACTTTTCAGGTGATGTCACATTGCGCTACTTGCGTGTCGATGTCGATGAAATGATGATGATGATGACAATACAACACCCAGTCCCCGAGCGGAGAAAATCTCCGACCCACACGGGAATCGAAACTGGGCCCACTGACTACTCAGTGTCAGCTAAGGTTCAAAATGGTTCAAATGGTTCTGAGCACCATGGGACTTAACTGCTGTGGTCATCAGTCCCCCAGAACTTAGAACTACTTAAACCTCACTAACCTAAGGACATCACACACATCCATGCCCGAGGCAGGATTCCAACCTGCGACCGTAGCGGTGACGCGGTTCCAGACTGTAGCGCCTAGAACCGCACGGCCACTCCGGCCGGCTGTCAGCTAAGGGAACCGACAATATGGTGGGCGCAGCACAACAATGAACCCCAGTGATATCAACTTCGTTCTTCATGCCACTGCTGATGGCAGTCATCTCCTCCATAAGCTGGAGTTTCTTGACTACACACCAGAGTTTTAAACGTTTATGAATGTCTGTTGCTTTGACTCCTTGATTCCATAAAAACCGTGAGCTCCATCTCTGTCCACAGTAGCCGCCTCCTTTTTTGTAGCTTTCTTTACTACACAACAAACAAACGCTGCTTTTCCACTAGAGACAGTGTTCACAGTTCCCATCTACGAGGGCAGTTCAATAAGTAATGCAACACATTTTTTTTTCTCGGCCAATTTTGGTTGAAAAAACCGGAAATTTCTTGTGGAATATTTTCAAACATTCCCGCTTCGTTTCGTATAGTTTCATTGACTTCTGACAGGTGGCAGCGCTGTACGGAGCTGTTAAAATAGCGTCTTTAACGGATGTGCGTTGCAAACAACGGGCAGTGATCGAGTTTCTTTTGGCGGAAAACCAGGGCATCTCAGATATTCATAGGCGCTTGCAGAATGTCTACGGTGATCTGGCAGTGGACAAAAGCACGGTGAGTCGTTGGGCAAAGCGTGTGTCATCATCGCCGCAAGGTCAAGCAAGACTGTCTGATCTCCCGCGTGCGGGCCGGCCGTGCGCAGCTGTGACTCCTGCAATGGCGGAGCGTGCGAACACACTCGTTCGAGATGATCGACGGATCACCATCAAACAACTCAGTGCTCAACTTGACATCTCTGTTGGTAGTGCTGTCACAATTGTTCACCAGTTGGGATATTCAAAGGTTTGTTCCCGCTGGGTCCCTCGTTGTCTAACCGAACACCATAAAGAGCAAAGGAGAACCATCTGTGCGGAATTGCTTGCTCGTCATGTGGCTGAGGGTGACAATTTCTTGTCAAAGATTGTTACAGGCGATGAAACATGGGTTCATCACTTCGAACCTGAAACAAAACGGCAATCAATGGAGTGGCGCCACACCCACTCCCCTACCAAGAAAAAGTTTAAAGCCATACCCTCAGCCGGTAAAGTCATGGTTACAGTCTTCTGGGACGTTGAAGGGGTTATTCTGTTCGATGTCCTTCCCCATGGTAAAACGATCAACTCTGAAGTGTATTGTGCTACTCTTCAGAAATTGAAGAAACGACTTCAGCGTGTTCGTAGGCACAAAAATCAGAACGAACTTCTCCTTCTTCATGACAACGCAAGACCTCACACAAGTCTTCACACCCGAGAGGAGCTCACAAAACTTCAGTGGACTGTTCTTCCTCATGCACCCTACAGCCCCGATCTCGCACCGTCGGATTTCCATATGTTTGGCCCAATGAAGGACGCAATCCGTGGGACGCACTACGCGGATGATGAAGAAGTTATTGATGCAGTACGACGTTGGCTCCGACATCGGCCAGTGGAATGGTACCGTGCAGGCATACAGGCCCTCATTTCAAGGTGGCGTAAGGCCGTAGCATTGAATGGAGATTACGTTGAAAAATAGTGTTGTGTAGCTAAAGTATTGGGGAATAACCTGGTGTATTTCAATGCTGAATAAAACAACCCCTGTTTCAGAAAAAAAATGTGTTGCATTACTTATTGAACTGCCCTCGTAGTGTCTGAGTAGTGTACGAGAAGCCGCTCATCGCCCTACGAGAGGACGTAACCGTAGTATCGGCGACTGTTAAGTCGTTTCCGAACGCCCTCCTACATTCTGAACTAAATTGCCTATAAAGCGCTACGACCTTCTTAAAGAATCCAAGGAACTTCACTCGCCGGCCACTGTGGCCGAGCGGTTATAGGTGCTGCAGGCGGACATTTGTCTTGTTGGTATGTAGGTCCGGAATGGCTTACCACGCAGGGCAACAAAATCGAATGTACGATATCGTTGACGTACCGTGTGCTGACAACCAAAGGAGTCCTGCTATGAAAAGAAATAGCACCCCAGGCCATCCCTCCTGGTTGTCGGGCCGAACAGCAGGCGACATTCAGGTTGGTACCCGCAGCTGTCTGGGGCGTCTCCAGACGCATTTTTGCTTGTCACTGGGGCTCAATTTCTAGCGTGGCTCATCCCTGAAGGCAATTATACTTTAGTCAATGAGACTCCAGACCAAAGATGTGTCTGGAGATGCTTCAGACAGAGTTGGGATACCAGCCTGACTGTCGCCTGGCGCACGGCCTGACAACTAAGAGTGATGCTCTGGGGTGCCATATCTTTTCATAGCAGGACCCCTAAGGTTATCATCCGCTACAGCACACGGTAAGTCAACGATATCCTACGCCCCGTTTTGTTGCCCTGCATGTCAAGCAATTCTGGGCTTATACTTCATCAAAATAATGCCTGCCTGCACACGGCGAGTTTCTAATGATTGTATTCGTGCGGGCCAAACACTACCTGGGCCAGGAAGGTCACCGGATCTCTCACCAACTGAGGACATTTGGAGCATTAGGGGCAGGGCACTCCACCCATATAGGTGTTTGGACGATCTAACCCACAAGTTGACAGAATTTGGCTCGATAAAAGAAGTTGTATAAAAAATGTTCATATTTGCTACCTTCCTACAGTAACTTTAATGGTGAAAGCATCAAATAATGATGAGACAGATATAACAAATTAACTCTCGGTTTATTATCACTAACAATACTTTTTTTTCGAAAAAGAGATTGCTTATCTGCAGAATGATATTACACGTACACATAACTACTTGCTGCACCATATGAGGAGATTCGTCATCACCCAGCAGACACTCCTTACAGTCTTCGATCATGACAGCCTGTGAGGCTGCATGATGCACAAACTTATCCAATCTCTGGGTGGCACCCTCATCTACATGGTATGTATAAGTCTTCAAACTGAGTCCTACAAGCTCCACAATCTATGAGCTATTTGACTCGCCCATAGAGATTGTTTACATCCAGGTAAAGGATGTAACTCAAATCGTTAGATGGCTTGTACTCCTCACTCAGTCACGGGTTATTCTCCTTGGCATACCTGTGGACGCACTGGCAAAATCTCCCACAAATCCCATGTTTGAAAGCAAAGTGTCATATCAACATTAGTCAGCAGTTTGATGCTGATATGTGTCTTTTTAGCATCATTTCCCATGAAATCCCGGGAGATGTGTCATAGAAGGGAAGATCCAGAGTGTATCTGCATGCACTCTAAAATTTCTCAAAAATGTCTCTGAGCAAGCACACATCTGTCTCCATGTACAGTGTAGCATATGCCTCTAACTGAGAGATGTTGAACTCCTACCAAGCATTTACCACATGCCTACACTCCACATCAGTTATGGCAGTTGCTGTGAGTTTGCTGGCAAATGCGGTTATATTGGGCAGTGTGGCCTCATGTAGTC
Source organism: Schistocerca nitens (assembly GCF_023898315.1). Taxonomy (NCBI): domain Eukaryota; kingdom Metazoa; phylum Arthropoda; class Insecta; order Orthoptera; family Acrididae; genus Schistocerca; species Schistocerca nitens. The sequence continues at coordinate 296,268,062 of NC_064618.1, read as the reverse complement.
TCTCCATCTAATCCAGGTATTCGTGTGGGAAGACCCCCTTCTGCATTTCAGACTAAAACTTCTCATCATGGGGAATGCAACTCGGGTGATAACCATATTCTCCCAACGCATTCTCTCTGCAAGTTTCTGAAGAGGTGCTTGCGTAGATCATAGTGAATCCCCGAAGCGCAGTGCTATTCTTGGCGTGATTCTCTTGGAGAACCAAATTTATTCGTCTACATTGTCAGATACGATACTAGCTTTATCATTCTCCAATCTGTAACCACCTAAGTGCTCAGTAAGAAAGTGGGCGTCGTAACCACTGAAATTACGGAAAAAGACAAGTAATGTGATGGCAGTTTGTACTTTAAGTGGTATGCATTGTGAGCTGCACTATGGAACTTTCTGGTTAGATGACAATGGTCTCTACATGGAGTTTTGCTCTTCTATCCATAGGCAACGCACAAATATGTCATTTAACTGCCTACTAGTATAATGCACCATTCTCCTGCAAGTTGATCATTGAAATGTTCTTACTATAAAGCTCATCAACATCCTGCACAAGTTTTTCGAGCTCAAAGAGCAACCATCTCCCAGGATTACAACTGGCATCATATGATCATACGAGTACACAATAAGCTGCCACATAGGTATGTTTCGTTTTGAGAGTGTCGAAAGAGGCATTGGCATCACCTTCACAACATGCCATGGGCAACTTCTTATCCTCCGTGGGAATTTCCACATGTACATGTTTCTACACGTACCAGTTCCTGGCCCGAACAATCAGTCAGATGTCTTTCTCGAAACGGCACACAGTAAAGTATTGAGACATCAATGGCTAAAATGCCTTGCTCCATGATGCTACGACATTTGGAGGGAAAGTAGGTGGGACATGGAGCTGATCCAGATGTAGTGATGCTTTTCGCCTTAGGGGAATAGTAGTAAATCTACGAGTTTAGGGCGCTCAGTGGCCACACTGGGAAAGCAGAGGGGTCCACCTACTTTATGCTTCGCATCCGCTGGCCTGGTTCTCTTCTCATTTACACGCAGACCATAGATACAAACCGAATGATTAGGATTCTGCCTCCCGAATTTTGGCAGATCTGAGATTGTGACAGACAATGAGGCCTTCGAAATTTTAATGCTCAGAGACATTAGATGCCTTGTATGTATCTGTATATGGGCACCTTTTGGGTAGTTTCTATAGCAAGCCAGAAGCGACCATGAAAAGCAGTATTCATAATTCTGATCTATATTCTGGGCGTTAATATATGTCATTTTAGCTGCAATAGCTGGAGGAAAAGTGATGAAACTGGTCCCACTCCTCATTAACTGGACCAAAAACACGAAGTATGCTTTAAGATGGAGTACTGGCCGGGGGCCTTACCAGCCCCCTTATCCCTCTTATGGAAAAACGCCACAGTATGGCGCTCTCAGTAGAAGTTCCATATTACTACTATGCAATCGACTCACCCACCAGTAGCAGACCGTCATTCCCCAAAAGTCTGACGATGCTGTTCTCTGTAGTTTCATTACTGCTGTATTTAGGGGGCTGCGTCAGCTCCCAGTAGAGAACTCCCTTGTACCTGGTGGCGTGGTACAGCTGCATATTGAGGATTTCAACGAGCTCTCTTTCCAACACTATCTGACAAACACGAAATCCAGCACTGATGTTGTCAAGGGGAGACTGCAAGATCCTTTCCTTGACCACATTGTAGTCTACGGTGGCTGTGTGATTTACCTGATGTTGGAGGACAAGTCAGGCCGTCGGGCTGCTACTGCTAGACTGGGACAAGGCGACACAGACGCCGACATGGCTGCACCGCTATCGCTAGATGGGGGACAGTAACAAGATGGACCCTGACAAGGCGCTGTAGTCAGTGACGGCACTGCCCTGCTACTGTTATGTCAGCGGCAGTAGCAATACAGTATCAGACAATGCGGCACAAATGTAGACAAAGTTACATATAACAGAAGTAGAAACAATGCTACTTACATTTACAGTTCGGGACAAGCTGAACAAAAACACAAGAACTTTGGGTTGAGAATTGCGAATCCCAACTGCGTATTACTGAATCTAGGTCACAACCACTTTCCCATAAATATACTGTGAGGGAAGCCATGACCCAGTCATCAATGAGTGGTGATGTTACGCCCGGAATGTAATCGTCAACATCCGACAAACCATCACCATCAGCTTGTGCAGATCATTCCGTGGTTGATGCTGATCAGACTTAAATGAGTAGGAGCTGTTCAGAGCTGATTATATTTATATTTATTTATGTACTCTGCAATGCACATGCGATTGCAGATACATGTGTACCGAGAAAAATTATTTCATAGGCGTCATCATCAGGCAAGCTGTGGCATCTGCGGAAACCGCTGTGTATGTTTCACTGGAAAACAAATGTGAAGATGGTATGGCGGGGCTCCAGCAGAAGCTGAGAACAGTAGAGAATGCAGGTTTCAGGTGCGGCGTGCGTGATGTAATCTGAAAATCGTTACGTCTACAAGATCTCAAGTATGTGCACTGCGTCTACTCGGACATAGATGGACATGGATATCAGCAAGAGAGTTCACATTCCAGATGCTGTGTGCCCATCAATCAATGTAATTGACGATTAGGATTTTACTACATACAGAGAGGCTTGCAAGGGCCCTAGATGCAAGTAGCAATTGACCGCCGGCATTTAGATCGCCGTACTGACAATGTCTCGAAAATTATTGCTCCTAATTTTCATATGGACTACATTCAGTGTGTGGCGGAAAATAGAAAGTAAACAAATACATAGTTTTTTTAAAGAAATAATTTATTTATTAGTAAACCAAATCAATAGTAGTATTACATTTTCTGAAGTGGTGATTAAACTACGCTGTCTCTATATTTACACATTTGGAGCAGTGACACCATATCTTCATACGCCACTCCAGCATCACTCCAGCGATTTGCGTGGTAAAATCATGTCAACCACACTTCTGCTTTTCGAGTTTTAGCATACAAACGGTTTGGGTGAAGCAGTGATTGTGGAATACCCCGTTAGTACTTGTCCAGCGAGAATGCGATGAATGCAGTATCTTTAAACACGAAGTGTCCACACTCATTGTAAAAATACTTGTGTGGCTGCATTGATCTTTGCACTTTGAGGCATCATTGTAAAATGTTGTGCAATACCTCTGCATTTATACTGCATACTGTGCAATTCCTGTTAATGGCAAGTAGTCTACTAGACTGTCGTGTAGTAATAATTCGTAGGCTGCAATGCCCACAGGGAAGTTTTGCGATGACTCAAATTCAGTAAGTATGTCCACAGTTCCAATCTTCACCACCTCACGTTGTTCTGAACAATCTGTCGCCACTGTGGGTTATAATTCCTTGTACTTCTGTGGGCTGAGTGTACATTCAAACCCATCGTCAGTCTCATAGTAAGACAGGCAAACTACTGCGCACATGCCATACACCAGTCAATGTGCATTTATGTCCCAGTCAAACTCTAAGTTGTTTTATGGGAAAAACTGGAAGTTTAGGTAAACTCTAGCATTGGTTAGTTTGCAGTTGTCAAATACGCCCGAATCATTTAAGTCTTATGGCGATATGACTGTGGAAGGAGTAGATATGCAAACAGTTCTCATGAACGGAAAGTTTGTGGTAGCTGAACTCCAAAAAAAAACCGCGGTACTTTCGTATCAATTTATCCAGCAATACTTTTTGCTCTTCCCCATCTCCTACACTGTACGAGTTGCTAACAGTAGCACTTGCATTAGAGTCAGCTCTTGTTTGCCGCTCATAATAACTTATTTACTGTCTTCAAATGGCTCGAAGCACTATAGGACTTAAAATCGGAGGCCATCAGTCCCCTACATTTCGAACTACTTAAACCTACCTAACCTAGGGACATCACACAGATCCATGCCCGAGGCAGGTTTCGAACCTGCGACCGTAGCAGCCGCGGGGTTTCGGACTGAAGCGCCTAGAATCGCTCGACCATAGCGTATATCTTCTTCAAAGAAGCCCATTAACATTCCGAGTGGAATGCACACTCTGAAGTATTTATATGTCGATTAATCTATAAATCAGTCAGCGTTTTGTAAGGCACTCAGAACCGATATTGATACAGAGACGCCGGCCGGGGTGGCCGTGCGGTTCTAGGCGCTACAGTCTGGACCCGAGCGACCGCTGCGGTCGCAGGTTCGAATCCTGCGTCGGGCATGGATGTGTGTGATGTCCTTAGGTTAGTTAGGTTTAATTAGTTCTAAGTTCTAGGCGACTGATGACCTCAGAAGTTAAGTCGCATAGTGCTCAGAGCCATTTGAACCATTGATACAGAGACGTATGTCTTGAGCGTAGATGTGATCCTCGCATTTCCCTGCAGTCAGTTTGAACGCCATTAAGGTCATATCTCATTTCTAAAACATAAAGGTGAATGTATTACGTGTAATGTGCAATGTCACACCTGCTGCAGCTTCTTAGGTGTTAGTTCCCCTTCCAAATAAAGGAAGCTCTTGCTTGGAATTGTTAAACCACCTTGAAGTTGTAATGGTACTTGAATTACGTAACCATTACGGCACCTCACCTCAACCTCTCGATACCAGCAATATTCTACTGTGTTTCCGTAAAATAGTTAACATATTTTTGTGACAACATTCAGATTTGATTTCATTAATGTAGAGGTACTTCGATACATCGATATGTAATATTGCAATGATATTATTCTTATGTGTATTCTTTCTTTTGTCACTATGATTATTGACGTACTTGTAACTCTGATTTTTGGGCGCGTAAGCGGTTATTAGAGAGTCAAGCTTTGGTCGTCATGTTAAAAAGACGCAAATTGTAGTCAGTTTATGGAATGTGAACTTTAACAGTGAGGAAGATATTTTCAAGTATGTTTTATATTGTGAAGTGATGTTTTGGAACGAGTTACGTGATATTGCAACAAAAGTAATAAAAAAGAAGTGTAACTTAAATTCGGAGTGCTGATTACTTTTTTACATCACCATCGTCCTAACTTGCAAAAGTTTAATCTTCAAGAAAGGTTTATGAAACACATCTATAAAACTTTTGAATATCGCAGAATAACACCTAGGCCTCTTTGCATCCGAGCTTGGAACCATCACTATCTAGATTTTCGACGATTGAGCCATGAGTTCACAACGAGACCAGCGTGGGAAACACGAAAAAAATGAGTGTCTAGTTTATCCATTATTTCAAGAAATGACTTTATTAACTGTGCTCTAATGACACCTGCCACATAATATAACTTTGTTGTTGCCCGAAAATGCAATATTTAGCAGCTTGAGCAACACTACAATCATAATTAATATTTGACCTTTGTTGTGGCAGGGTTGTCACAAAGTCGAATAATAATTCGTATCTCATCATTATTATTAAACACTGCCAAGACAAATGGTTTGTGAGAAAAATATTCTTGACTAATGATATGCTCGACATATTAAACTGGAATTGTTATACTGAGTGACTTCGTTACGAGGCTTGTGCCCTGTGTATTTAAGAAACTCTTACTTCCCCCATTTATCACGTTCTGCTTCCGTCGCAAAACAGTCTTCTGGTGGCTGTAGACGGTGTATTTATACTTTATAGCCGTAATGCTGCTTCAGATGAAGATCTACTATAATTTCCCCACCGCAAAAATTCCCGTTTTGATTTATGTTATTCAGCTCGAGATGATCACTATGACGTACACTGAAGCGCCAAAGAAACCAGTAAAGGCATGCGTATTCAAATACAGAAATACGTAAACAGGCAGAATACGGCGCTGCGGTCGGAAATATTTATACCGGGTGTTACAAAAAGGTACGGCCAAACTTTCAGGAAACATTCCTCACACACAAAGAAACAAAATATGTTATGTGGACATGTGTCCGGAAACGCTTACTTTCCATGTTAGAGCTCATTTTATTACTTCTCTTCAAATCACATTAATCATGGAATGGAAACACAGAGCAACAGAACGTACCAGCGTGACTTCAAACACTTTGTTACAGGAAATGTTCAAAATGTCCTCCGTTAGCGAGGATTCGTGCATCCATCCTCGGCGAATGGAATCCCTGATGCGCTGGTGCAGCCCTGGAGAATGGCGTATTGTATCACAGTCGTCCACAATACGAGCACGAAGAGTCTCTACATTTGCTACCGGGGTTGCGTAGACAAGAGCTTTCAAATGCCCCCATAAATAAAAGTCAAGAGGGTTGAGGTCAGGAGAGCGTGGAGACCATGGAGTTGGTCCGCCTCTACCAATCCATCGGTCACCGAATCTGTTGTTGAGAAGCGTACGAACACTTCGACTGAAATGTGCAGGAGCTCCATCGTGCATGAACCACATCTTGTGTCGTACTTGTAAAGGCACATGTTCTAGCAGCACAGGTAGAGTATCCCGTATGAAATCATGATAACGTACTCCATTGAGCGTAGGTGGAAGAACATGGGGCCCAATCAAGACATTACCAACAATGCCTGCCCAAACGTTCACAGGAAATATGTGTTGATGACGTGATTGCACAATCGCGTGCGGATTTTCGTCAGCCCACACATGTTGATTGTGGAAATCGACAATTTCATCACGTTGGAATGATGCCTCATCCGTAAAGAGAACATTTGCACTGAAATGAGGATTGACACATTGTTGGATGAACCATTCGTAGAAGTGTACCCGTGGAGGCCAGTCAGCTGCTGATAGTGCTTGCACACGCTGTACATGGTACGGAAACAACTGGTTCTCCCGTAGCACTCTCCATACAGTGACGTGGTCAACGTTACCTTGTACAGCAGCAACTTCTCTGACGCTGACGTTAGGGTTATCGTCAACTGCACAAAGAATTGCCTCGTCCATTGTAGGTGTCCTCGTCGTTCTAGGTCTTCCCCAGTCGCGAGTCATAGGCTGGAATGTTCCGCGCTCCCTAAGACGCCGATCAATTGCTTCGAACGTCTTCCTGTCGAGACACCTTCGTTCTCGAAATCTGTCTCGATACAAACGTACCGCGCCACGGCTATTGCCCCGTGCTAATCCATACATCAAATGGGCATCTGCCAACTCCGCATTTATAAACATTGCACTGACTGCAAAACCACGTTCATGATGAACACTAACCTGTTGATGCTACGTACTGATGTGCTTTATGCTAGCACTGTAGAGCAATGAGTCGCATGTCAACACAAGCACCGAAGTAAACATTACCTTGGGCCAACAGGCGGTGAATCGAGAAAGTACAGTACATACTGACGAAACTAAAATGAGCTCTAACATGGAAATTAAGCGCTTCCGGACACATGTCCACATAACATCTTTTCTTTATTTGTGTGTGAGGAATGTTTCCTGAAAGTTTGGCCGTATCTTTTTGTAACACCCTGTATAAGACAACATGTGTCTGGCGCAGTTGTTAGATCGGTTATTGCTGTTACAATGGCGGGTTATCATCATTTAAGTGACTTTGAACGTGGCGTTATAGTCGGCGGACGACGGGTGGGACAGATCAACTCCGAGGTAGAGATGATTTTCCCGTACGACCATTTCACGAGTGTACCGTGAATATCAGGAATCGGGTAAAACATCAAATCTCCGACATCGGTGCGGCCGGAAAAAGATCCTGCAAGAACGGGACCAACGACGACTGAAGAGAATCGTTCAACGTGACAGAAGAGCAACCCTTCCGCAAAATGCTGCATACTTCAATGCAGAGCCATGAACAGGTGTCAGCGTGTGAACCAATCAACGAAACATCATCGATATGGGCTTTCGGAGCCAAAGACCCACTCGTGTACCCGTGATGACTGCATGACACAAAGTTTTACGCCTCATGAATCCAAGGACTCTGCATGTCAGCAGGGCACTGTTCAAGCTGGTGGAGGCTCTCTAATGGTGTGGGGCGTCTGCAGTTGGAGTGATATATGACCCCGATACGTCTAGATACGACTCTGGCGGGCGACATGTACATACGCATCCTGTCTGATCATTTGTATGCCTTCATGTCCATTGTGCATTCCTACGGACATGGGCAATTCCAGCAGGACAATGCGACACCCCACGCGTCTAGACTTGTTACAGAGTGGCGTAGAAACGCTCTTCTGAATTGAAACACTTCCGCTTGCCACCGAACACCCCAGGCATGAACATTATTGAGCGTATGTTGGATGCCTTGCAATTTACTGTATAGAAGAGTTTCCACGCCCTCGTACTCTTACGGATTTATGGACAACCCGGCCGCATTCTTGGTGGTCAGTTCCCTCCAGCATTACTTGGGACATTATTCGAGTCCATGACACGTCGCGTTTTGGCACTTCTGCGTGCTCGCGGGGGCCGAACACGATATTAGGCAGGTGTACCAATTTCTTTGGCTCTTCAGTGTATATTGAATCCTAGGAACTTCCGCTATTTTATAACATGGACCCACTGTAGGAAAAAATGCGTATACGGTATGGACTAATCTCTCGTTAGGACAAGAATTCGTTGCGATATTACACTCAACGTCAATTGTACTGACTGTCAGTACATCCACTTGCTGATTCGAATCATAAATTCTATCAGTATTATGCTCCAGCACTTCGTCGCTGAAGTTCACTGCCTCCTCTTGTTTTTATATCTGTTTTAAATTTCTTAACTTTTCCACGTAACGCAAATCCTTTCACAGATCGTTTTATATGCGCATTTTAATCGTCAGTGTCGTAGGAGCTAAGAGGCATTACCACAACTTTCACACTTCCCACATCTATTTTATTGTCTGCCTCGATGACATTAGGTATGATAATACATGTTTCCAGAGCTATCAATGAAATCATCCACTCCCCTTGCTTAGAGATATTGGAGGAAAGTAGTCAATTTTTGTTGTATATGAACGTCCTTTTCATGGTGAGAGTGTATGACGTTGCATCTAGACCTCAACAGTTGCAGTGAAATGCAGCCTTCTTGATTTTACGCATTCATCAGAAGGAAAATAAAACATGGATGACTGCAGAGTTGTGACTTGAAGTCTGTGTAACGTCGAAAATTGTAGAATACATTGTTATTGTCGGAGAAGTAACGACAAAATTCTTCTACTGGTCTCAAATCGCCATGTGAACCAAGGTGGTGGATGGTATTCTGGTTTTCTTTGTAATATACGTGAACCAGTGAGTTCCATATCCCACACGACATCTAAACTGACAACCCACATTCTTTGGATTTCCACATCGTCTTTGGCGACTTACAATATACATAAGCACACCACAAAATATTGGGATTTTGATTTTTCTGACGTGTTTGAGCAAATCTATCTTTGTAAATGGTCTGTCTCATACCGTCACTATGAGCTTTTTTATGACGGTTTTAAACACAGTACTTTGGCGATAGCGATGGCCTCCATTGCGATATTATCTTTTGGCCTCCTGCAGTTGCTTCTCTGCATTTCACGCATTCTTTACTACGGCAGTGGCTCCTCCTGCTAACTAACCAATGACCAGCTGCCTAGCAATTGCAGGGATCAGAAATGGAATTATTCCATCAGATGCATTAGGTATTGGCAGAATCCTAGGCATTATAATATATCTTTTTCTTCCTCCCTTCCGCCCCTAAGGTATCTTTTTCCATTGCCACCACTGACTGGATGCAATTTTTTAAGCATCCTGTAGGTTGTTTCTTTTTCTTTAATGCACGACAAGCTGCAATCATAATTTGTCTGAAAGTTATTCCAGCTCCTTACTTAAGTTTGGCACACATTGTCTTATCGACCACGAATGCAGCAATATTTTCTCCTATACCAATGTCCTTTCTTCAATGAATCTTCTATTTTTAACAACCAATATTCAGTCTGCAATGTGACGACATTTATTTGTAGCGTAAACGATATTGTGCTCCTTGCATGTGTCGTCTAGTATGTTAATTCCCTTATTGCCACAAGCTGGGCACTTTTTCAACTTCTTTCCAGGCCCAAAAAAATTGTATCCAGGGATATGAAGTCCAACTAGTAGGTTCTCGAGAATACCACCCCTATCCATCGATGCTTTTCACATCACTTATATCTTACTACTGTGTGGTCAGAGGTTTGCATGTCCTGTTATGTTGCAAACTGCTAGCGTTCACCCAGCTGTTGTGCTTTGATGGGAAGTTGAGCCATTTCACTAATGCCTTGCTCCCTTGATGTTTTAGGACTTGCTCTATGAGGAACACGTCTGGTTCAGAGCTTTTCTCTAATTCATCTGTGTAAGAATTCCCTGCAGTTTCTTCACCGTCACTGTCCTTTAAGATGAATGTTGTCATGTTCGTGTGCTGCACTTTGGAAATTGAATACATGTATTAACCATTTCGGTGGATAGAACTTCTCAAATGCAATTTTGTATTTCGAAATAAGTATCAAATCACCTATCTTGAGGTTCAGTTTATGTATATTATATTTATAAGCTTATTATCACGAACATGAATAAATCTCGTCTTAATTGTATGGTGGTTGGTGTTATTACACTCGCCAATGATTTGTGATGGAGTGTTAAGCCATTTGAACAACCATTGAAGATTAAATTGCTTCCACATCCAGTTTTTGATCATCTTGTTCAATCATTCACCAGTTCTAGTGGCTTATCCAATATCATTCCGTTAATGCTGTGAGATGCATATTGTAAAATTCATCGCCATGGTCGGTTTGAAAATTGTAAAGACACTGATTCGCTCAATTCTGCATCAATTGTTCAAAAACCTCTGCAACCTCATTCCCTGCCTTTAGCTTCATTGGCTGAGCCAAAGCAAGTTTGGAATACGTATCTACGATCATTAGCATATACTTGAAACCTTTATTAATATGTGAATATTCGTGCATATCTACGAGATCAGCTTGCCATAAATAACCCAGTCCTCATATTATCATACGTCTGCAAAGCAGTTTTTAGCGGTTTGGTCTGTGGAACTCATGACCAGAAATCTTCATAATTACTTGATGATGTGTCTTTCTCGAAGGTCTAATATGACTGATACAATTTTGTTCATGTGACCTGTATTGCCTGCAACAGCTGGTTCCGTAAGTAGTCCTAATCATCCTATGATTTTATTCAGATCATTGTAATATACTCTATATACTCTACAGGTAGACTGTTCAGTCTTTTATTCTCACATCAACGCCTTTGCCTGTGCCATGTGCAGCTGATAATGCTGGTGTAATTATATTCTTGCCACTATGAGGCTTTCATTCATCCTTTTACGGTATTCCCCTTCCTATGCGTGTTAGTCATGTGTAATATTTTACCATACGCTTTTATCTCTTTTGGGATATACTCTTTGAGGTTCAAAGTTTTTAAGGATATTAGCTCTAATAAATTGGTCGTTCTTTCAGCTTCCTTATGCCCTGCTCGCATTCTTGGTTAAGTATGCTGGTTCTTACCTACCATTTATGGTTTCTTCCTGCTGACCCTGTATGTTCTGTCTAACACAGTATTACTGTAATGGTTAATAGCACGTATGTCCAGTTCTTTTCTGCCTCCATCCATAGTGTGTGGCAGCCGTTTTCGATTGTCAGTTATGGCTTAAACGTTTCTGAGAGTGATCTTGTTCCAATTGCCGTAACAGTAACAGTCATATCTTCCATCGAATAGCCTTCTGCACTTGAATAACTTTACACTTTGTTGATGAATGCTGCTGTAGACTAAGCCATTTCTGAGATAGGGTACAACTTATGTATTTTCTGAGACTTCTGGTGTTGATGGGACTCACATGTCTTAGCTATCGTCTTCATACATTCCTACATATCCATTAGGTTTGTGTTGACATCTTCAATTTTCTCATTGACATATAGCTCACATTGCCGTATTCTAGGATTCAATGCCTCTCCATTTCTAGCCAGTGTCTCGACAAGTAGTTCCTTTAGTTCGGCGTTGATTAAACAGATTTTTCTGTCAATGTGTTCACGTGCAAATTTGTCCAGTCTTTACAATATACTGATATAATTACGTTGTGGCACATTGCCTTTTATGCAGAATGTCTTCGAAGCTTTATTTGTATTTACCCTCATTTAATTTCCAGAAATCCATATTGCTAGTTACTGCAAAAATCCCTGCATATGGTAATGATTTCGTTGAATGACATGTTGATCTCAAAAAGCACTTGGTGAACATGCTTTAAATTCAGACAGTCTTGTTTGAAAGCAATAATAGTGTTTGCATTATCACAGACCAGCTGCTTCATTAACACTGAGTACATCTGGTTCAAATAAAATATATTGACTTGCATATGGCGACCAACGCAGAAATATCTCCAAACATAATCCTGATATTCCACTGCAATGTCATCAAATACGAATATACTCTTTGGGTTTACTTCTTCAGGCAGTGGATTATCGCTGCTTTTGCTGAATGTGTGGCATGTTAGTCCTTCATTGCCGTGCAAAATCTCCTGCAATAGCTAATATTTTGACTGAAACAGCGATTTTGAAAAATATATACATACTCAAAACTGATTTCCTCAGGATACGTTAACGGTGTTAGAACAAGATTAGTCTTCCCACAAACTGAAGGCATGTATGTTATTGTGAAGTAATGGTCCATATGTCTTCTTCTTCTGGTTTCCCACATCATCATTGCAAGACTGGTCACTTACTACAAGGCTTTGTTTTGGGGTTGTTTTGTTCACTCAGCCTTGGCGGTAACTGTTAGTTTACATTGCGATACAGGAGGTTTTATAGGGAAATAAATAACATATTTGGCTCTTCAACTTTATAATCTCTTACATATAGTTGGGTGTAGAAATTAATTTAAGTAAAATCGTAGTTCTGTGTTAAATGTGCTGTTACATGTCAGTTTTTCCAAAACGTCCCATTGTCTGTTTAATAAGCCAAGGTGCATATCCATTTAGTAAATCTAATTAAATCACTAACACTACAAGAAAACAACAAGCAATTATAACAATTACCAATGAGTTCATTTCTAATTAACTCTATCTCTTTTCGTTTGCAAAGTGAAGGTAACTCATAATGTGCGGCAGCCTGGGGCTTTTAGCCGGCTGACGACACATAAGAGTCACTGGGTTACCAGCACAGGTCATAAAAATGTTTTCTGCTGAAAGCCAAAGTCACTGGAAGGAAACAGAGGGAAGAGCCACCCGAATGCAACAGGAGTGACTAGCGAGGGTGGACAGCCCTTTATGAAACTTCATTGTGTGTAAAACCAAAAAATACCTTTCAGCTTAGATAAAGAGCTAAGATAGGAGAAAACACAACACCGCTAGTGTGGGTCTTGGTTTTAGGCCACAAGGAGTCAAGTAGGAAGGTTTGTTCAACATTTTGTAAGCGATCTCTGATTGTCTCAGAGTAATTATTGTGGTAGTGGGTGATAATCCTGCATGTGTGCACATGCACATCTTCTCATAGACTATAACCAGAAATATGTTAGATAGTGGGGGATATTTTCTGTCTCCCAGCCCACTGCAGGACACAAGTATACTCTTTTGATAGACACCGTAAAATCCAAAAGAGTAGGGAATTTGTTAGCTTGATTATTAAATTATAATGGGTCAGAACTCACAAGATCTGTTGCAGACCATCTTCTGCGAACATCTTCTGCACTCGTACAACATTAGAGTGGTATAAATGGGTTGTAATCATACTGACCTAGATGAGGTGAGCGTGATGTAATTTATCTTGCATCAGGATTTCGTTTTGCTCATTTAATTTCACAGTCAGCTAGCTACACCCATAATGCTTTTAGGAGGGGGAATTTGTGTTTGTTAATGATTTTTCTGCTCTTTTCTTGAACTTATTAACTTATCTGCAATCATTAGTAATATTCATGAACACAGTTTTACGTCGTTTCTATCATGTATTCACGCATCTGTCACAAGGCATGTTTTCAATCCCTTATTCTCTCGATAATTGATTGTCTTCTTGATTAAGTGGGTGAAACGTTCTCGATACCTTTTAGCAATAAATCAGATTGTTATAGTGACAGTTTCTTTTTATAGTTTGATGGATCCCATTATCAATCCATCTGTTCCAGCTGTGGCACTGATATTTTCATCCTCAGTTGGGTCAGCCCTGGAAATTAATTAGAGAAGCGATGATCCATTGCATGACCTTGTTTTCTGTTATTTTGCATGATCTTATGGCGAGTTATCTATCACTGTAGTTAACTGGAGACAGATTCTATAGCACCTCACAGGTTGCTCAACTGAAACCCCACATAGGAGTTTGTCTGGGATAAATTTTCGAAAATCTGATTCTCTAATTTACACTTTCATAGGTCTAAGCATAGGAATTTGTCGCCTACAAATGGAATAATTTGTTTATTGATTACATTTTTTACTGGAAAAATACATGCAAACACCACAAGAATAACGAACTTCAAGCAAATAAATTAGACTTAAGTTGCATGTGCTGTTCTAACTTGTGCTTCTCTTACGGCAAGAAGAGAGCAGGTGAGAAGAGTCAGTCGTTACACTTTTAGGGGAAAATTTTTTGGGTGTCTGTGCCTTTAGAATCTTTTCATTGTGTTTCGTGGTGTGTGTAAGTTACAGTTTCTGTAATGGGGGGAAATGCTTTACTTGTACCAGTGCATGGGTAAGTCGAAGTTGAGACGTGGTCTTGCAGTTACAGCGTGTTTCAAAAATGACCGGTATATTTGAAACGGCAATAAAAACTAAACGAGCAGCGATAGAAATACACCGTTTGTTGCAATATACTTGGGACAACAGTACATTTTCAGGCAGACAAACTTTCGAAATTACAGTAGTTACAATTTTCAACAACAGATGGCGCTGCGGTCTGGGAAACTCTATAGTACGATATTTTCCACATATCCACCATGCGTAGCAATAATATGGCGTAGTCTCTGAATGAAATTACCCGAAACCTTTGACAACGTGTCTGGCGGAATGGCTTCACATGCAGATGAGATGTACTGCTTCAGCTGTTCAATTGTTTCTGGATTCTGGCGGTACACCTGGTCTTTCAAGTGTCCCCACAGAAAGAAGTCACAGGGGTTCATGTCTGGCGAATAGGGAGGCCAATCCACGCCGCCTCCTGTATGTTTCGGATAGCCCAAAGCAATCACACGATCATCGAAATATTCATTCAGGAAATTAAAGACGTCGGCCGTGCGATGTGGCCGGGCACCATCTTGCATAAACCACGAGGTGTTCGCAGTGTCGTCTAAGGCAGTTTGTACCGCCACAAATTCACGAAGAATGTCCAGATAGCGTGATGCAGTAATCGTTTCGGATCTGAAAAATGGGTCAATGATTCCTTTGGAAGAAATGGCGGCCCAGACCAGTACTTTTTGAGGATGCAGGGACGATGGGACTGCAACATGGGGCTTTTCGGTTCCCCATATGCGCCAGTTCTGTTTATTGACGAAGCCGTCCAGGTAAAAATAAGCTTCGTCAGTAAACCAAATGCTGCCCACATGCATATCGCCGTCATCAATCCTGAGCACTATATCGTTAGCGAATGTCTCTCGTGCAGCAATGGTAGCGGCGCTGAGGGGTTGCCGCGTTTGAATTTTGTATGGATAGAGGTGTAAACTCTGGCGCATGAGACGATACGTGGACGTTGGCGTCATTTGGACCGCAGCTGCAACACGGCGAACGGAAACCCGAGGCCGCTGTTGGATCACCTGCTGCACTAGCTGCGCGTTGCCCTCTGTGGTTGCCGTACGCGGTCGCCCTACCTTTCCAGCACGTTCATCCGTCACGTTCCCAGTCCGTTGAAATTTTTCAAACAGATCCTTTATTGTATCGCTTTTCGGTCCTTTGGTTACATTAAACCTCCGTTGAAAACTTCGTCTTGTTGCAACAACACTGTGTTCTAGGCGGTGGAATTCCAACACCAGAAAAATCCTCTGTTCTAAGGAATAAACCATGTTGTCCACAGCACACTTGCACGTTGTGAACAGCACACGCTTACAGCAGAAAGACGACGTACAGAATGGCGCACCCACAGACTGCGTTGTCTTCTATATCTTTCACATCACTTGCAGCGCCATGAGTTGTTGAAAATTGTAACTACTGTAATTTCGAAAGTTTGTCCGCCTGAAAATGTACTGTTGCCCCAAGCATATTGCAACAAACGGTGTATTTCTATCGCTGCTCGTTTAGTTTTTATTGCCGTTTCAAATATACCGGTCATTTTTGAAACACCCTGTAGTTTGATAACACGAGAAAGGGAATTAGCCAGTCCATCAGTAATTGCCGGTAGAAGTTAGAGAATATCAAAATAGTAATTTGCGACGTTCAGTCGTAATAGATAGTGAATAAAATAATATGCACATTATTAAGGAACAGTCCGAAGTTGTGTCGTGAGACGAGAATGTGATGATGTCTTGGACTACAGAAAACTCAGTAGTCGTAGGAAGTGACAAAGAGGGTTACGAATCGCGAGCCAATTCCTCCATCATCACCTCGTTTTGGTCTCCAATCCTTTGTGACTGACGTGGCGTTGTAAAATAAGGAACTGCAGGATAGACAGCTCAAAAGATCGGAAGAGCAGTCCAAAAAGCCAGAAAAGCATTTCAAAAATATGGAAGAGAGTTTCACAGGTCTCGCATTTATTAATAAGCAACAAAATGAGCAGGTGTGCAACCAAAACACAGAAGAACAGTTCCTAGAGAATGAGCAACATATCGTGAAGACAGAACGACAGCTAGCGGTTCACGTAAAAAGGTGTGACGAAAAGGTCGTAGAAATGGAAAAGAAGACTTGAGATGAAAACAAAAAGGCCGCGCGGGACTAGCCGAGCGGTCTTAGGCGCTGCAGTCATGGACTGTGCGGCTGGTTCCGGCGGAGGTTCGAATCCTCCCTCCGGCATGTGTGTATGTGTTTGTCCTTAGGATGATTTAGGTTAAGTAGTGTGTAAGCTTAGGGACTTATGACGTTAGCAGTTAAATTCCATAAGATTTCACACTCATTTGAACATTTTTGAACATTTTAAACAAAAAGTCTGAGGACAAAACGAATCAAATGACTGATGAACAAGTGAGCAGTTGCGTCAATATATTAGATGTGTTGTCTCATGAAATGAAGGGCGTGACTGATGAATTGTGTAAGGACGTAGATGCTATCAAAGAATGGAAGAACGACGTCGAGCAGTTGTTATTACGAAACGACATTGCTTTGGATAGGAAAGCACCAATGACCGTGAGAGATCAGGAAGAAATAAGAATTTTATTCTGATCCAAAGAAATCCAGGTGGACGTCAACTGTCGTAAACGAGAAACATTAGTAGAATTATTCAAGGAAATAGAACGAAGAAGTGGTTCAGGGAATGGCACAGCTTTGAAATACAGAAAGTTCTTGAACGCATAATTCTATATTAAGCGTCAGTGCTCTGGGACAGCATTTGAAAACGAAGAAGCGTGGCTTGTTGCCGATAATTGAAGGACTTGAGATTTTGCATGTCGCCCCTCATAGTAGTCTGTTAGACATTTTGGAAGGGTTTGAAATATATACAAATCGAATCTGTCAGTCGCATCGGTTACTTAATGAGCAGGAGTTTTTCAGGGGGAACTAGTTCTTAGGTTTATTTGAAGACTATACCAAATGTATCTGGGGCTTGACCCAGTTGTTTTCCGATTTCTTAGATTCAACCATTATAGCTGAATGTACGTTAGTATCTTCCGCCCTGTCAGATGCTGCCACCATTTTCACGGGCCGATCTGATGTGGCTGTCTTGCAACCCTGTAGGTTCACTCCACCCCAAGAGAGAGACCCATCGCTAAGATTAATACTTCGTTCCATTCATTTGACTTACTTTACGTTTTTATCGCAACACGTGCGTGCCTCCTCGCCATGCATTCCATGCTATGGGCATAGTACATTTAACTTCTCGTACTGAATATACTTACAATACGTGTACATTACATTGTGGTTAACATTACGAAAGTTAAACGTCTGAGTTTCGCTACCATTTCAAAGAGCTTATTTTGTTAGATATAGTTTTGCATTTCCATACTATTACATACACTTGCAATGCATTCCGTATAACTACATGTCCAAACGGAATCCATCAATTCCGAAGTAGTATGACCACTATTTGAGCATTACAATTGCCCAGGAATCACTTTTTGTCAAATAATGATCCTAACTCTACATCCTTAACTATAATATGCTAATATATTTTTTGGGGTATCCACATGCATCTACTTCAAACTAAACTGTTACAGATTCTGGTATTATAACTTTATGTTTTTAATATAAAATAAAGAAAAAGAGAAAAAAGATAGAGGAAGAAAAGAAAACAATTGTAAACCTAGCTTCTGTTTTATTTCATATTGTTGCCAGTGATCTAGGCTTACCTAATGGCTATACTGTATGTCATCCACTATTTGTTTGACTGTTGTAATATGGCTACACTTGATCACACTCCTTTAACATTTCACTTTGTGATAGCTGTAAACTGATAACAGCTCAACTGTTATACGACCTCACGCTAAGTTTTTTTTAATTACAAAAATTCCTTTTATTGTAATAATTGTTCCTTTTTATTTCAAGTTAACACCGCCAATCTAGGCTCACGTAAATGATTCTGTTGTATGTTCTTTATTATATGTTTGTCTATTGTAATACGACTACATTCGGTGATACTTAAGTGACATTTTATTTAATGGTGGTTGTAAACTTATTCTTTCACAACTTATATTTTATTTCTGACCTTTATTGGCTTCATGTTTAGATTTTACCACGCCAGTTATTGGTTGCAAATGTCTCTTCAGTTTTGATTACTGACAAACAGCTATCTCTGTAAGGTTGTTCACAATGCTGCCTAACGATACACATTTCATGCTGTCAATACATGAGTTTCTCCTCCATAAAAGTAGCATAACTGTATCTTTGTCAAGTTGTTCACGATGTTCTGACATGTAGTTAATCAGAATGCATACTTGTTTCTAGAGTTACCCTTTGACTTCATTTCTGTGAGCAATTCTAGCGCCACCTACCACTCTTCATTTACTTCTTTGATAGCTTAATCGCCACAGTCGATTTGTCATTGGTTGTCTTTGAATAGACAATGGCACTGTCAAATATGCCTACATGAGATGAGTTCTGTAGCATATTCAGTCTATGTGCTCACTTTCATGGGCTCTTTACTAAAGTTTGATTTAAAAGTAAGTATGATTTCGAAATTTCTGTTTATGGAATACTAAAACGAATACTTATGTTATTATCAATACATTTGCCATCGTTAATTTTCTTGTACATTTTATTTCACAGCTTCAGTTTGCTGATGGAATTTTGAAACGTGTAATGCTTAATGAAGAATTGTGCGATTAACACCTTTCTATATTTCAAAGTTGTGCAAATCTGAATGGTCGCTTCTAGAATCAGTAAACCAGTAATGAGCAAAGAAGGTACGCAGAAGGAAGAAGAAGAGTTATGTCAGCTAACTGACACTCTCCTGTATATATGGTGATCCAGAATAATCATCTGCAAAAGTACAGACAGTAGAACTCATAGGAATGAGATACCAAGAAGTCACAGAGGATGAAATTCGGAAACACACTATATCATATCAGTACAGAAATATGCGCTATTCCTGGACCAACTGAACAGTCTGCATCCAAAGCTTTGGATCAACCATTCCAAGACGGATTCCGAAATCCTGGTCTGAAAGGTTGTTGTTGTTGTTGTTGTTGTTGTGGTCTTCAGTCCTGAGACTGGTTTGATGCAGCTCTCCATGCTACTCTATCCTGTGCAAGTTTCTTCATCTCCCAGTACCTACTGCAACCTACATCCTTCTGAATCTGCTTAGTGTATTCATCTCTTGGTCTCCCTCTACGATTTTTACCCTCCACCCTGCCCTCCAATGGTAAATTTGTGATCCCTTGATGCCTCAGAACATGTCCTACCAGCCGGTCCCTTCTTCTAGTCAAGTTGTGCCACAAACTCCTCTTCTCCCAATTCTATTCAATACCTCCTCATTAGCTATGTGATCTACCCATCTAATCTTCAGCATTCTTCTGTAGCACCACATTTCGAAAGCTTCTATTCTCTTCCTGTCCAAACTATTTGTCGCCCATGTTTCACTTCCATACATGGCTACACTCCATACAAATACTTTCAGAAACGACTTCCTGACACTTAAATCTATACTCGATGTTAACAAATGTCTCTTCTTCAGAAACGATTTCCTTGCCATTGCCAGTCTACATTTTATATCCTCTCTACTTCGACCATCATCAGTTATTTTGCTCCCTAAATAGCAAAACTCCTTTACTACTTTAAGTGTCTCATTTCCTAATCTAATTCCCTCAGCATCACCCGACTTAATTCGACTACATTCCATTATCCTCGTTTTGCTTTTGTTGATGTTTATCTTATATCCTCCTTTCAAGACGATGTCCATTCCGTTCAACTGCTCTTCCAAGTCCTTTGCTGTCTCTGACAGAATTACAATGTCATCGGCGAACCTCAACGTTTTTATTTCTTCTCCATGGACTTTAATACAAACTCTGAATTTTTCTTTTGTTTCCTTTGCTGCTTGCTCGATATACGGATTGAATAACATTGGGGAGAGGCTACAACTCTGTCTCACTCCCTTCCCAACCACCGCTTCCCTTTCATGTCCCTCGACTCCTATAACTGACATCTGCTTTCTGTACAAATTCTAAATAGCCTTTCGCTCCCTGTATTTTATCCCTGCAACCTTTAGAATTTGAAAGAGAGTATTCCAGACAACATTTTCAAAAGCTTTCTCTAAGTCTACAAATGCTAGAAACGTAGGTTTGCCTTTCCTTAATCTTTCTTCTAAGATAAGTCGTAAGGTCAGTATTGCCTCACGTGTTTCAATATTTCTACGGAATCCAAAATTATCTTCCCCGAGGTCGGCTTCTACCAGTGTTCCATTCGTCTGTACAGAATTCGCGTTAGTATTTTGCAGCTGTGACTTATTAAACTGATAGTTCGGTAATTTTCACATCTGTCAACACCTGCTTTCTTTGGGATTGGAATTATTATATTCTTCTTGAAGTCTGAGGGTACTTCGCCTGTCTCATACCTCTTCCTCACCAGATGGTAGAGTTTTGTCAGGACTGGCTCTCCCAAGGCTGTCAGGAGTTCTAATGGAATGTTGTCTACTCCCGGGGCCTTGTTTCGGCTGAGGTCTTTCAATGCTCTGTCAAACTCTTCACGCAGTATCGCATCTCCCATTTCATCTTCATCTACATTCGTTTCCATTTCTATAATATTGTCCTCAAGTACATCGCCCTTGTATAGACCCTCTATATACTCCTTCCATCTTTCTGCTTTCCCTTCTTTGGTTATAACTGGGTTTACATCTGAGCCCTTGATATTCATACAAGTGGTTCTCTTTTCTCCAAAGGTCTCTTTAATTTTCCTGTAGGCACTATCTATCTTACCCCTAGTGAGATAAGCCTCTACATCCTTACATTTGTCCTCTAACCATCCCTGCTTAGCCATTTTGCACTTCCTGTCGATCTCATTTTTGAAACGTTTGTATTCCTTTTTGCCTGCTTCATTTACTGCATTTTTATATTTTCTCCTTTCATCAATTAAATTCAATATTTCTTCTGTCACCCAAGGATTTCTAGCAGCCCTCGTCTTTTTACCTACTTTATCCTCTGCTGCCTTCACTACTTCATCCCTCAGAGCTACCCATTCTTCTTCTACTGTACTTCTTTCCCCCACTTCTGTCAATTGTTCCCTTATGCTCTCCCTGAAACTCTGTACAACCTCTGGTTTAGTCAGCTTATCCAGGTCCCATCTCCTTAAATTCCCACCTTTTTGCAGTTTCTTCAGTTTTAAACTGCAGTTCATAACCAATAGATTGTGGTCAGAGTCCAAATCTACCCCTGGAAATGTCTTACAATTTAAAACCTGGTTCCTAAATCTCTGTCTTACCATTATATAATCTATCTGATACCTTTTAGTATCTCCGGGATTCTTCCATGTATACAACCTTCTTTCATGATTCTTGAACCAAGTGTTAGCTATGATTAAGTTATGCTCTGTGCAAAATTCTACCAGACGGCTTCCTCTTTCATTTCTTAGCCCCAATCCATATTCACCTACTATGTTTCCTTCTCTCCCTTTTCCTACACTCGAATTCCAGTCACCCATGACTATTAAATCCTCGTCTCCCTTCACTATCTGAATAATTTCTTTTATCTCATCATACATTTCATCAATTTCTTCATCATCTGCAGAGCTAGTTGGCATATAAGCTTGTACTACTGTAGTAGGCATGGGCTTCGTGTCTATCTTGGCCACAATAATGCGTTCACTATGTTGTTTGTAGTAGCTTACCCGCACGTCTATTTTTTTATTCATTATTATACCTACTCCTGCATTACCTCTATTTGATTTTGTATTTATAACCCTGTATTCACCTGACCAAAAGTCTTGTTCCTCCTGCCACCGAACTTCACTAATTCCCACTATATCTAACTTTAACCTATCCATTTCCCTTTTTCAGTATTCTAACCTACCTGCTCGATTAAGGGATCTGACATTCCACGCTCCGATCCGTAGAACGCCAGTTTTCTTTCTCCTGATAACAAAGTCCTCTTGAGTAGTCCCCGCCCGGAGATCCGAATGGGGGACTATTTTACCTCCGGAATATTTTACACGAGAGGACGCCATCATCATTTAACCATACAGTAAAGCTGCATGTCCTCACGGCTGTAGTTTCCCCTTGCTTTCAGGCGTTCGCAGTTCCAGCACAGCAAGGTCGTTTTGGTTATTGTTACAAGGCCAGATCAGTCAATCATCCAGACTGTTGCCCCTGCAACTACTGAAAAGGCTGCTGACCCTCTTCAGGAACCATACGTTTGTCTGGCCTCTCAACCCCTCCGTTGTGGTTGCACCTACGGTATGGCCATCTGTATCGCTGAGGCACGCAACCCTTCCCACCAACGGCAAGGTCCGTGGTTCATGGGGGGGGGGGGGGGGGTCTGCAAGGTACAAAATAAATTTCATACTGATGTACACATCTCCAAGAAGAAGCTGCAGCTAAATTGGAACCACTTGAAGAATGCAAACAGCCATTTTTACATGAGTACTTGGCATAATAAAAACAGCAGTGCATGAAATTGGGAATGTTAAAGATGGAGTCTTATGCTACATCATTGACGAGTGCGACCTCCACACCACGAGAACAGGAATAAATGGCGTAGGAACAATCATCATGGATCGTTGATGTCACTCCATCAGACGATAGACAGAATAACAGAATAACAGAGAATTCAACGACCAGCAAAGAGAGAGCACTGAAGTTATAGAGGTACATGGACGCTATCAGTGAAGAAATTAGTGAGAGAGTGATCGAAGTAGAAGTCCTAGGACTGACTGGCTAGCACCCAAGGCTCCAACTTCGCCATTAAATGGTATACAGCTTCCCAGAGCTTGTGATGAATTAAAAAGGGAACTGTCAGAAAGTGTCGCAAGGTTCGATATCTAAACAGAGGATATTGCACATTCTGTGTCTGATGCAATGTCCGATGGCATAACAGTGACACATATTCTGGACTCAGGCAGTCAAGTCTTGGTACTAGATAAGGAAGTCCACGAAATGTGTGGTAAAGAAAATAAATGGCCAATGTTGAGAATGCAAGGAATGGGAGGGTGTGATGTAGTACACTGGTAGTGCATGGACGTTAAGGAACAGCTCAGGGCCATCTTCATTTGTCAGTCACACACACTTAGTGATAATTTTCTAGTTATGTGTAACCTGACAGTGAAGACAATTCTAGAACTCAGAGTTTTGAAATTGTACGTAGTAGTGCTATATCTGAAGTGGAGATACACATTGATACATGTGAACAAGAGGAAAGTTAAACTAACCTTCAGGGACAATCCCGACAGTTTGACTGACAAGAACATTGAAATATTAGGGGTCATACTATGGGAGAGTATTATCAGGAAACTAGGACGAATTATTAATGGAAATGGATGAAGAGATATTAGGTAAAGAAGGAGGAGAGAGTGTGTGGTGTCACCGCCAGACACCACACTTGCTAGGTGGTAGCCTTTAAATCGGCCGCGGTCCGTTAGTATACGTCGGACCCGTGTGCCGCCACTATCAGTGATTGCAGACCGAGCGCCGCCACACGGCAGGTCTAGAGAGTCTTCCTAGCACTCGCCCCAGTTGTACAGCCGACTTTGCTAGCGATGGTTCACTGACAAATTACGCTCTCATTTGCCGAGACAATAGTTAGCATAGCCTTCAGCTACGTCATTTGCTACGACCTAGCAAGGCGCCTTTATCATTTGCTATTTATCTTGTGATGCATGTACCGTCAGACCGATGTTCACCAATTATGAATTAAAGTTAAGTATTCCAGTAGTTACTTACGTTCTTTGCTACTATAAATTCCCTTAGCTGTTCCAGACCTCACGCCAGCCTGCGTGAGCTTAAACGCGTGCCTTTCGGTTTCCTCTCATAGTGGCTTGGCTGTCTTGTCAAGTCACAACAGAGTGAGCAACTCTTTTTTTTCAGAAATTGTGAGAAGCAGAGGCAACAACAGGATTCCCCACAGAAGGAAATGCATCAGGTGTAATAGAATGTTGCAAATACACTCCTGGAAATGGAAAAAAGGACACATTGACACCGGTGTGTCAGACCCACCATACTTGCTCCGGACACTGCGAGAGGGCTGTACAAGCAATGATCACACGCACGGCACAGCGGACACACCAGGAACCGCGGTGTTGGCCGTCGAATGGCGCTAGCTGCGCAGCATTTGTGCACCGCCGCCGTCAGTGTCAGCCAGTTTGCCGTGGCATACGGAGCTCCATCGCAGTCTTTAACACTGGTAGCATGCCGCGACAGCGTGGACGTGAACCGTATGTGCAGTTGACGGACTTTGAGCGAGGGCGTATAGTGGGCATGCGGGAGGCCGGGTGGACGTACCGCCGAATTGCTCAACACGTGGGGCGTGAGGTCTCCACAGTACATCGATGTTGTCGCCAGTGGTCGGCGGAAGGTGCACGTGCCCGTCGACCTGGGACCGGACCGCAGCGACGCACGGATGCACGCCAAGACCGTAGGATCCTACGCAGTGCCGTAGGGGACCGCACCGCCACTTCCCAGCAAATTAGGGACACTGTTGCTCCTGGGGTATCGGCGAGGACCATTCGCAACCGTCTCCATGAAGCTGGGCTACGGTCCCGCACACCGTTAGGCCGTCTTCCGCTCACGCCCCAACATCGTGCAGCCCGCCTCCAGTGGTGTCGTGACAGGCGTGAATGGAGGGACGAATGGAGACGTGTCGTCTTCAGCGATGAGAGTCGCTTCTGCCTTGGTGCCAATGATGGTCGTATGCGTGTTTGGCGCCGTGCAGGTGAGCTCCACAATCAGGACTGCATACGACCGAGGTACACAGGGCCAACACCCGGCATCATGGTGTGGGGAGCGATCTCCTACACTGGCCGTACACCACTGGTGATCGTCGAGGGGACACTGAATAGTGCACGGTACATCCAAACCGTCATCGAACCCATCGTTCTACCATTCCTAGACCGGCAAGGGAACTTGCTGTTCCAACAGGACAATGCACGTCCGCATGTATCCCGTGCCACCCAACGTGCTCTAGAAGGTGTAAGTCAACTACCCTGGCCAGCAAGATCTCCGGATCTGTCCCCCATTGAGCATGTTTGGGACTGGATGAAGCGTCGTCTCACGCGGTCTGCACGTCCAGCACGAACGCTGGTCCAACTGAGGCGCCAGGTGGAAATGGCATGGCAAGCCGTTCCACAGGACTACATCCAGCATCTCTATGATCGTCTCCATGGGAGAATAGCAGCCTGCATTGCTGCGAAAGGTGGATATACACTGTACTAGTGCCGACATTGTGCATGCTCTGTTGCCTGTGTCTATGTGCCTGTGGTTCTGTCAGTGTGATCATGTGATGTATCTGACCCCAGGAATGTGTCAATAAAGTTTCCCCTTCCTGGGACAATGAATTCACGGTGTTCTTATTTCAATTTCCAGGAGTGTATGATGAATATGAAGATGTCTGGACCAGTGACTCTGAAGACAAGAAGATAAATTATCAATACTTAGAATGCAATATTTTAGCAGAATCTGGCAAAACTATTAATATATTTCTCCGTGCAAGAGAGTGCATGGATGCAACGTTAAACTGCCCAGAGGGAGGTGATGGTTCGAACAGTGGTGAGTTTGAGTGCATGAACGGAGGACTGGTGATAAAATCTTGGGAGAAGAGATGTGTTATGGACACCGGTACTCCGACAGTTCTGAGGGAAAGAACAGGGAAGAAAGTAGATAGAATACTGCACAGAGAAGACGAGGGCGAACTGTTCGGCATGTTATTCAGTTTAACAAATGAGCACAGCAGTAAGTATTGTAAGTAGGGTAACATATGTTACAAGTTAATTAGTGATGGACGTTAAAAAACAGGTCAAGGCCAACTTCGTTTGTCAGTTTGTTAGTGTAAGAAAGACAGTAGCGTGATGCATTGAGCAACGAAGAGGAGAAGACAGAATATAGACATACCATGTCAAGCAAGTGTGCAAGTTAAATGTATGTTACGTGCTGAATAACAAAAGCGCAGATAGTCAAATTCAATTTGCTGAAGGCGATAAGAATCTACTAAAGACGAGGGAAAGAGCACGGAAGAGCAAGTTTGTGAGCCATAAGTTTTTCTAAATCCATTGTGGAGCTTACCAAATTAGGAAATAATATAAGAATAATTCGAGATTCTTAACAGACAAAAATCAAAGGGATGGCTATGTGTTTCACACCACAATAAATTTATTGGGTCAATAATGTCAGATCACCCAGCAAGCTTCACCACTATGGGTGTGTCCACACTGAAGAAACAGGGAGAATGATCTAGATGAATTTTTGTAGTTCACATTGGGACTACTTCCTGGAAAAGTTAAAACCATGCTAAAGTATGCAAGATGACAAAGATGATAGCATCAGACGAGATATTGGACGAGCTTGCCCAATCAGGATGATTTTTGTTTTGTTGTTTTTTACTAGGAGCAGTAGTAGGAAGCACTAAGCTGTGATTACTGGTAACATTGTAGCACAGAGCCCTTGATGATTTGTCAGTTGCGATGGTGCGCCATGAGAGTGAGGATTTTTTAAAATATGCGTAAGAGAGACAGTAGCGTGATGCTCTGAGCAATGAAGAGGGGAAGATAAAATACAGACATCCCAAGTCACGCAAATGTATGAGAGTCCGATTAACAGATGGTGCAGATTTTTTTGTGTTTTGATTTTACTGTTCACAGAGGATGCGACTGTCATTGGTCACCTGCGGGAAGTCCTTATTTGTAACAATGAATATCATGAAGAAATTAAGGTACAGCCCGAGGAGGAAACGAATATGTAAAGACTAATATAGTCATCTTGAGGTTGAAGCTCTTCTATCCGTGTTCTCTTGCAAATAGATTTGTTTCTGGAGGGGTCCGCCTAGAGCAAAACACAATTCTATCTTTACCCCTATTTCCCAGAAATGTTTCGCATAAGTTTAAGCATCATCAGTAGGCTTTTATTTTCTTTCTGTTAAACAGGAAAAATGCTCTTTACTGCTTGTACATATATAAATTTGCGTTTTTAAGACAGTGTTTACAAATTTGAAAAACAGACAAAGTTTTGTGTTTATATCTTGTTACCACATGCCTGTGGTTTTCCTAGGTTTTTATGTTTCTTATTGCGCTTGTTTTCTTTCACGGTTCGTCATCTGCAACCAAAACGTAATGCAGACAAGTTATTTACTACGGAATTCCATGACTGAGAATGTTACGGTTAGGTCTAAGGTAAATTAATTCTGTGTGGAAGATTTTGTGTGTGTGTTTGTAATATATTTCACTTTTTCTCGTTTCCCCATTATCTTCACTGTGAAGAGTCGTATTAGGTAACTTACACAGTCACTGTTGGCAAACTATGAAAAGACGAGAGTTGAAAAGTTGAATATGTTCTGAGCTGGTGTTTTGAATCTTTGTGAGAGGTATTTGCCATTTTGTGCGTGTGGGTGTGTGTGTGTGTGTGTGTGTGTGTGTGTGTGTGTGTGTGTGTGTAAGTAGCTGAAAGTTTGCGAAGTTTGTTTCTTATTCAATTTTGTATGTTAAATAATAGTGAAACAAAAACTCACAAACCTTTAGCTACTTTCACACACACACTATCTTCCACATAAAATTAGTTAATGTTAGGCATAACCAGAGCATTTCCAGTCATAAAATCCAAAGTAAATATCTTTTCTACTTTAAGTTCTGGTTGCAGAAGACAAAATATGAAAGAAAACAAGTGCAATAAAGAAACATAAACACCAGGGCAACTACAGCACGTGGTAATATGGTATATACACAAACCTTTGTTTCTCAAATTTGTAAATACTATCTTTAAAATGCAATTTATGAGTATACAAGTAGTAAAGACTATTCTTCCTTTTTAACGCAAAGAAAATAAAACTCCACTGATGATGGTGAAACTTCATCCAAGCACATCAGGGACATAGAGGAAAAAACAAAATTGTATTTTGCTCAAGGTGGACCCTCTCCAAAGAAAATCTAAAATATATTCTAATCTGAAAATAGGGAAGGTAAATGTGAGAGTTCAGATATGGAAATAAATTAGTGTAATATGTAGTTATGTTGAGTATCATACGAGAGGGTTTTGTGTTTTTCTGCATTGTCTCTCATGTGTTACGCTTTTATGTCTTGTGTGTTTCAGAGCACACAATGCTAATTAACTCGGAAACGGCGCAACGTATAGTTTTCTTTCTTACTAGTTATTTCTCAGCACACCCTACAGCGAAGCATCCGTGCAAGCCTTTCAGACTGTTTCTGACCACCCTGTATTTGAACCAAGTACTGCAAACTACTCGCCGTGTAACGGCCTTACAACAAAGATTTCTGATCATCTATAGATCTCTTCAGATAAGGTGAAAGCCCTATGACGCAGTTAATAAAAGTCATATTTAGTTTATATATTAATATAACAAAGATTCTCTCATTTGAGTTGTGGAATGAAAGAACCTAAAAAAACTGTCATTATGAAATTAAGATCGGGCACGAAGGCACAACATGTCAGGACGCTATCTCCGTGATTACAACCCATACGCTGAGGCGACAAAAGTCATGGGACACCTTCTAATATCGTGTCGGCACTCATGGACTCAACAAGTCTTTGGAAGTCCCCTCCAGAAATATTGAGCAATGTTACCTCTATAGCCGTCCATTATTGACAAAGTTTTGTAGGTAAGCGATTTTGTGCACGAACTGATCTCTCGCGTATGTCCCATAAATGTTCGATGGGACTCGTGTAGGGTGGTCTATCTTGCCAAATCATTTGCTCGTATCGTCCAGAACCGCCTTCAAACCAATTGCGAACAACTGTGGCCTGGTGACATGTCAAATTGTCATCCAGAAAAATTCCATCGTTCTCTGGGAATATGAAGTCAATGAATGGCTGCAAATGGTTTCCAACTAGCCAAATGTAACCATTTGTAGTCAATGATAGGTTCAGTTGGGCCAGAGGATCTAGTCCATTCTACGTAAACACAGTCCAACCATCGTGGAACCACCAACAAACTGCACAGTGCCTTGTTGACAACCTAGGTTATGGCTTTGTGGGATCTGTGCCACACGCAAACCGTACCATCAGCTCTTATCAACTGGGGTTGAGACTCATCTTACCAGGCTACGGTTTTCCAGTAGTCTCGGGTTCACCTGATGTGGTCACAAACACTGGAGAGGCACTGCAGACGATGTCGTGCTGTTACCAAAGACACTGGCGTCCCTCGTCTGTTGCCATAGCCCTTTAACTCGCAATTTCGCCCTACTGTCCTAACGGATACGTTCATCGTACGTCGCACATTGATTTCTGCGGTTATTTCACACAATGCTGCTTGTCTGTCAGCACTGACAACTCAAGGCAGATCTACGGCTAACGGTCGTTAAGTGAAGGCCACCGGTCACCACGTTGTCCATGGTGAGATGTAATGCCTGAGAACGATTCCGAAATAGAATGTGCCATGCGTCTAGCTCCAACTACCATTCCGCCTTCAAAGTCTGCTAATTACCGTCCTCTGTTTATGGCTCTGAGCACTATGGGACTCAACTGCTGTGGTTATCAGTCCCCTAGAACTTAGAACTACTTAAACCTAACTAACCTAAGGACATCACACACATCCATGCCCGAGGCAGGATTCGAACCTGCGACCGTAGCAGTCCCACGGTTCCGGACTGCGCGCCTAGAACCGCGAGACCACCGCGGCCGGCCGGCCTCTGTTTATAATCACTACCCTTTTGTACTTGTGTAGGCGACACTACATCTGTGTATGTCTGCATAGCTATCCCACGATTTTTGTTACCCCGGTTAATTATAAGGCACTGTGGACTGCGTACAATGGGACGAAAATGATTCAGTCGACTTACCTCACATCAGCGTGCTGCGACGAAAGCAAAGAAGTCACCTGAATAAATATTCCGTAAATCAGAAATGCATCTGAGAATTCAGACCATCAGCTCCAAAACCATCACCAGCTCCTCATTTTATTTAGTGGTAACAGAATTACCAGGCCATTATGTGAATGGTAGCGAAAAGTCATTGCCGCTTCTTCCGGGTCAACACGCCCGGCACCTAGCAGTTGACAGTAGTATACATCTGATATGACGCTAGGCATTCGTAGCACTGGCCACTGCGTCGTGTTTAGAACTACGGCCCCGCTCTCACCACTGCACTGCCAAACAACTTGTTATCTTCACTTAAGGCCCCTACACACGCACCAATTTATCGGTCGACCGACCGACCGACCAATTTCGTGGCAGCCTACGCACATCCCGACCGCCTGCATGAACTCAGCGATTACAGCGCAGCCCTGTTGTGATTTGGTTTTCTTAAGTTCATTGTGTTTTATGTTCTATTTAATCCCGCTTGGTTTTATACAGAAACAAAAACGGGGGTTTACCTTGGCTGTTTTAGAGGTGAAAAAAAATCTGAGAGGAAAAAAATGGTTCAAATCGCTCAGAGCACTATGGGACTTAACATCTGAGGTCATCAGTCCCCTAGAATTAGAACTACGTAAACGTAACTAACCTAAGGACATCACATACATCCATGCCCGAGGCAGGATTCGAACTTGCGACCGTAGCAGCAGCGCGGTTCCGAACTGAAGTGCCTAGAACAGCTCGGCCACAACGGCCGGCCATCTGAGAGGAAGCTGTGGGCAAACAGGTGGCTAATCCAAGGACAGAAATTCACGTACTTTCTGTTCCTTAAGCAGCTGGGAGCCAATTACTTCCGTAATTATCTAAGAATGAACGAATCATGCATATCGGAGCTACCGGACATCAGCAAACGATTCTTAACAAAAAAAGAATGTAGCCATGACAGAGGCTGCAAGCTGCGAGGAGAGACTGTTACCTACTTTACGATTTCTAGCCACTGGCAGAAGTCAAGAGGACTTCAAATTCACTGCTGTTGTTCAAATGGCTCTAACCACTATGGGACTTAACATCTGAGGTCATCACTCCCAATGCTGTTGTATCCCCACAATTATTATCTAAAATGATTTCTGAAACTTGCATCGTTTTTTGTAGTTGACTTCGGAAATACATCGGAGTAAAACAAAACAAATAAAAGAAAAGCCGTTCACGTAAACCTTATTAATTTATCGTTAGTGCGTAGAAGCACTGTAACAAACAGTGTACGAAATGTCCGGGCTCATAATCGCTATTTGCCGGTCTTGATGGTCGGTTCCAATTTGAGCTAGGAACATGGGTAAAAAGTTTTTGGTTTAGTCCGAACCAGCGGCCTTTTGTGCAGTCATTCGAACATCTATTTCACTGTAGCCATAGAAATTCTTCCAATCCATATGTGGCATACAGCAAACCAGTGCTTAACAAATGGCTCCGAGCACTATGGGACTGAACATCGACGGTCATCAGTCCCCTAGAACTCAGAACTACTTAAACCGAACTAACCTAAGGACATCACACAACACCCAGCCATCACGAGGCAGAGAAAATCCCTGACCCCGCCGGGAATCGAACCCATGAACCCGGGCGTGGGAACCAGTGCTTAACAGTATTGGTTGAAAACAGTCTTTGTTGCAATTTTAGTTTTTTAGTTTTCAACTACGCGTTTCGCCTTATTTAGGCATCTTCAGGTTGATCTTAATTTGGTATTCCTTAGAACGATCCTTTAGACAGTGTAGCCAAAGGGTATCGTCGAATACATCAGGGCAACACCACCTTCGTTAAACTCAGTAAAAACTTTCTAGATGGACGCGAGTGACTCCAAGACCTGCATAACGCGTCCCCGTTCACAAGAGCGAGTAACAGAATAAGATGGGGCTCAGGTAGTAAGCTTCTTTCCTAATTGCACACGTTTATGGACAAACAAAGAACAAGTAGGTAAGATTCTGAACATTAAAAATGTTGTGCGTATGAGTTGAAAGCTGAAAATGTGACGAACAAGAAGCAGTGCCAGGAAACAAACAAGCACTGGTCTCGGAGTTCCAGCTTCATTTGCTATCTATACAAATATAGTAAAACTCGTATAAAATGAATTACGAAAGCATTAGTTTCAAATCACATCCTTCTCTTCTTGATTATTCTAAATATGTCAACAAAAACAAGTTCCATTAACAAGGCCAAATGTGTCGTATTACTAGAGCAAATACGCATTCGCGAACAGAAAAACGTTCGAATGGTTCAAATGGTTCTGAGCTCTATGGGACTTAACATCTGAGGTCATCAGTCCCCTAGAACTTAGAACTGATTAAACCTAACTAACCTAAGAACATCACACACTTCCACGCCCGAGGCAGGATTCGAACCTGCGACCGTAGCAGTCGCGCGGTTCCGAACTGAAGCGCCTAGAACCGTTCGGTCACCGCGGCCGGCCAAAAACGTTCGAAATTGCCTTCCTTACACTATGTTATTCAAGTAAGCACTGTAATTTTTACTGTTTAAGACATCTGTTGCATGCACACGACAGAAATAATGAACAAGGAGCAATCGCAAACAGTAGTCTGTTAATGTTTTGGGCTGTTTAAGATGGCGGCAGCCCCCGCCCATTCTGGCTTGAAAACAACGTACAGAGTAAATCTATAGCACCATCTCCCTTCTTTTTTTTACCTCCTTGCTTAAAATCATCGAAAAATCTTTGAACTTACAAAAACATGTATGTACCAAACCAGAATTATGCCCAGTACTGTGCAAAAAGATATACCGTTCTATCGAGCATTTAAAGCTATATCGCTGACCACGCATAAAATTGAACGAACATTGCTATAAAAATAATTGTCAGAAAAATACTCACCTTATTTCTAACCGATATAAAATGTTTTACTGTTTTTCCTCCAAAAACAACTATTCTCTCTCGTAGAAAATCTATTTCAGAACAAAACAAGCATAAGTTCGTCAGTTTTCGTGAAGTATTCAAAAGTTGACAGTATTTTGTCGCCCGTACATTGTCTAGCAGTTCTTCTCCTTATTTCAGCCAGTCATACTCGGACTTAATTCGGATTGTTTGTTGCAATATTTCGCGCGAAAATTATCCAAGTGAGTTTTTATAGCGGGGGTTTCTTAATTTTCAGTTTTATGTTATTGCGTAGTTTATATAAACAATGACAAGAATTTTAAGATAAGAGATAATAACAAAATGTATGATTTTCAGCAGTTTATTATTTGTTGCGCGAATCGTTTAGCTTGCGGTATAATATGCGTTTAAATTGGCTTATCTATAATATATGGTCGTATCGTGAGTTTATTTACATAATATAAACTACTTACAAACATTATTCTCATAAACTTTGCACAGTATTTAATATTTGTTTCTGTATCGTATATATGTTTTCTGTTATTTTGTGAAAAGTGTTAAGTATTTATAGTTACTTTTCACAGGTTTGCGTATACAGTCTCGTGCATATATGAATAAAATGCGTCTAACAAAAAAAAAAAAAAAATAAAGAACTAAGCAAAATTTTAAACGATTAAAAAATAAAAGAAAATAAAAAATATCAAAAAATAAAAAATAAGAGAAATCCACCTGGGAAGATGTTTGTTACGTTGACGTTTTGGTGGTGAGGCTTGTATGCTCTCAGGACACAGTAGTCTACACTGGACAGGTTCAACCGTACCAGGCAGGTAATTGTAGAGGAGCCATACTAATGATTCCCATGTCAAGAACAAGTTTCGAAAGACAGTAAAAAATTCATATGATAAATACAATTTTAATGATGAAGCACGTATATTTTATGAATTAATGTCCACCGAATGTCGATGCTTCGGTTCTTAGATTTCCATTTCCTATAGAATCGGAAGTAAAACCTAAAAACAGGAATACAAAAGGCCGACGGACTTTTACTCTCACTATGTGCCTCACTAAACCATTATGGATTCGTTAAAAAAATGAAACAGTGCTTCATTTCTTGCATCCGTATTGCTACACTCGTCGCCCGACGTGTTCCATAATCATCTGCTGGTTTTAAATTTCTCTAGAAACTCTGTGCTTAAAGTTTCGTCGGCCTCGCACCCTGTCGTGTCTAATAGAACAGCATTTAATCCCGCGTGCAGTGACAAAAGACGAACTTTTGTCAGGCGATTGGCACGAAATTTGGGGGGAGGGGGGGGGGGGGGGAGCGGAGGTTCGGCTGTCGTATGGTCCCACGAGTGCTCAACATCCCGACGACAAGTAAAGTTAGTCGGTCAAAACACCAATATACGTCAAATAGTCGGTCGGTTAGTACCTGTGTGGGCCTCTTGCTAGGGACGAAGCCTGTAATGCTCACCGCTCACATACCAACTGCCACGCTGCTCAGAAAACCCTACCCCCTACCCCCACGGTTATTGGTTGAAGGAAAAACTCCAAAGATTTTTGTCTATCACATAAGGAAAACCCTAACAAACGACGATGACATATCAGAATTGATCATCACGGAGATAGGATTACTGGCACACACCAAAAATTAGACAGCAAGCATCTTCCAAAATCCTCCTTTCAGAGGCACTGGGCGGCGTCTTCTGTAATGTCAGATTACTGAAAATATTATTTTGCGCCAGGACACATAGTTACTCGGCTGTCTAGCGGCACGCCCTTTATGACGTCATTTTTCTGAGTCGGTCACAAGGGTTATCCGCTTCTCCAAAAGGAACCAAGGGGCATCACTTAACTGCTATTCAGACATATAGAACACTTATTCGTTGAGTTACTGACTAACTCGTCGACCTCACTTTCCTTAAATTCACTATTAAATATTGGTTACAGTTACATTGTGCAAAATTCCGTTGATTACCTGCTTTATAAATCTAGAATACAGATTACTAAGTGCTTAATGGAAGCCAATTACCACAGGTACTGCTTTGTAATTACCACAGTTCCTGTCCGTTCCTCCTACATTTTCGTCTCTACCAATTTCTCTCTCCCTGTGATCATTTCCTTTCCTGAACCCTGATCTCTCCAACAGACATGTCAATAGCATCAATTGATGCGACGCTAGGGTGCGTTTCAGAAGCTAACTTCAGTCTTATCACTTGAAAATAACCTCATTTGCAGGTCTCTTAACTCGAAGCTGCACAATCTGTTTTATACATATCAGTATAAGATTAGTGACTGTAATAAAATTTAGCTGAAATGGAAAGAATCAGATATAAAGAAGACCTGTAATCATATTGAGAAAATATTAGCACTTGTGTCATTGACCGTGTTATTTGAAACTGTAATAATGACAGAATACTTTGAAGGCATCGAACTTTGTAATCCGCGAACTAAACGTTTCTTACACCCAAACCTCCAGATGTCAGACACTCAGATCGGCAACAAACGTTGTTTCTCGATAGAGTATCAAGCAAAACACCGATTTAGTTCGTGCTGTGTCTGTCGTCCAGTAAAAACTCCGAAAAGTCGTTTTACATGTCAGGAAAATGTTGTCCCATATAACAGATCCACGCATAAAAAGAAAAAGGAACTGTCGTCAGTGAGTTTCGGACTCAGGACATTTGGTACGACGATCCGACGCTCTATCAACTCAGCCATCAGTGATCTTCAGAGCAATAGCTCACAGATACTCTTTTTCTATACTTCATAGTTCTGCTGTTACTTTTAATTTCCGTTTACGCATGTTCTACTGGACGAAAGCCCACAGCACGAACTAAATCGGTGTTTTGGTTGATAGTCTATCGATACACAACGTTTGACACCGATCTGAGTGTCTGATATCTGGAAGTCTGGGTGTTAAATATTTTGGCCGTGAAATTTGTGACGGCCAAATGCATCTCTTTGTCATCGACATATGGTGACACTCCCACAGGCAATCTAAAGCTCTAATGAGAAAAATGGATAAATATTTCATACAGTGATGATTAATGTTAATGAAATTACTCCTCTGGCCATTAAAATTACTACACCACGAAGATGACGTGCTATAGACGCGGAATTTAACAGACAGGAAGATGATGCTGTGATATGCAAATGATTAGCTTTTCAGAGCATTCACTCGGGGCTGGCGCCGGTGGCGACACCTACAACGTGCTCACATGAGGAAAGTTTCCACGAGATTTCTCATACACAAACAGCAGTTGACCGGCGTTGCCTCGAGAAACGTTGTTGTGATGCCTCCTATAAGGAGTAGAAAAGGGTAGCACCACGTTTCCGACTTTGATAAAGGTCGGATTGTAGCCTATCACGATTGCGGTTTATCGTATCGCGACATTGCTGCTCGCGTTGGTCGAGATCCAATGACTGTTAGCAGAATATGCAATTTGTCGGTTCAGAAGCGTAATACGGAACGCCGTGCTGGATCCCAACGGCCTCGTATCACTAGCAGTGGAGATGACAGGCATCTTATCCGCATGGCTGTAACGGATCGTGCAGCCACGTCTCAATCCCTGAGTCAACATATGGGGACGTTTTCAAGACAACAACCATCTGCACGAACAGTTCGATGACGTTTGCAGCAGCATGGACTATCAGCTCGGAGACCATGGCTGCGGTTACCCTTGACGCTACATCACAGACACGAGCGCCTGCGATGGTGTACTCAACGACGAACCTGGGTGCACGAATGGCAAAACGTCATTTTTTCGGATGAATCCAGGTTCTGTTTACAGCATCATGATGGTCGCATCCTTGTTTGGCGACATCGCGGTGAACACACATTGGAAGCATGTATTCGTCATCGCCATACTGGCGTAGCACCTGGCTTGATGGTATGGGGTGCCATTGGTTACACTTCTCGGTCACCTCTTCTTCGCATTGACGGCACTTTGAACAGTGGACGTTACACTTCAGATGTGTTACGACCCGTGGCTCTACCCTTCATTCGATCCCTGCGAAACCCTACATTTCAGCAGGATAATGCACGACCGCATGTTGCAGGTCCTGTACGGTCCTTTCTGGATACAGAAAATATTCGACTGCTGCCCTGGCCAGCACATTCTCCAGATCTCTCACCAATTGAAAACGTCCGGTCAATGGTGGCCGGGCAACTGGCTCGTCACAATACGCCAGTCACTACTCTTGATGAACTGTGGTATCGTGTTGAAGCTGCATGGGCAGCTGTACCTGTACACGCCACCAAGCTCTGTTTGACTCAATGCCCAGGCGTATCAAGGCCGTTATTACGGCCAGAGGTGGTTGTTCTGGGTACTGATTTCTCAGAATCTATGCACTCAAATTGCGTGAAAATGTAGTCACTTGTCACTTCTAGTATATTCGTCCAATGAATACCCGTTTATCATCTGCATTTCTTCTTGGTGTAGCAATTTTAATGGCCAGTAGTGTAGCAGAACAACTGACTGAATTAAATTAAATATATTTCACGATATCTACGTAAAATGTTATATATTACAAAATGGATACCGCACTTGTAATGGACAAGACGTCTAATTATAACTAGAGCTAAAAGAGAAGTGTGTCTACTTCGCGACAGCAAGGGAGATGTAAAGTAGTTATTCATTTATTTAAATAAAACATATCATAGAGATTAGTTAAAGGTTCGTAAACGCAGCTCATCGCTGCTTTATCGATATGGGGGTGTTACACTAGCTCGCTGTGGTCGTTCAGGAGACTCAGTAAATACCGGCGTACAGGTTGATGCCGCATTCTTTGATTTCCAGAGGGTGTCGCCTAAGGAATAAAATACAAGCGTATGGAACATGAGACCAGGTTTGTTGCTGCAGTGAATGGTTCCTAGTAAACAGAACAAAGCGTGTCGTTCGTAACGGAAAGAACACTTCACATGTAACAATAATTTCGGGCGCACTCAAGGAAGTGTCAACGGTCCATTAATCTTCACAATATACATAAATGATTTAGTGGATAACGTCTGAAGTTCCAAGAGACTGCTCCAGGACGGAGCTGTCGTGTAGGCCTAAAGAGAGACCACAACGCTATAAAAATTGTAGCCTAATGCAGTAAGACGTGCAAAGGACCGACACTTGGTGCAATTGACCCTCAACATAAACAAAAAAAGGGCAGAAAAATCCATTATCATATGAATGTACTATTGCAAAACGATCCTTGGAAGCAGTCACAGCCACGACCACATTAAACTAACCGCAGGGAATGCAGATGCCAATTGAGATTCACTGGAGGAATCCTCAGGAACTGTAGTCCACCCACGAAGCATGTAGCCTACAAATAGCCTCGTTCGATCAATACTTGAATACTGCTCGTCAGTCTGGGATCTGTACCAGATAGGAGTGATGAAACAAATACAGAAGATCCAAAGAAGGGCAGCGTGTTTCGTTACAGGTTCATTCAGTAAGTGCGCCGGAGATACTTAGCCAATTCCAGTGGCAGAAGCTGCAGGAGAGTCTTTCTGCATCACGGTGTGGTCTACTGTAAAAATTCCGAGAGCATACGTGTCTAGAAGTGTCAACCAATGCACTGCTTCCTTATCTCTCACGAAAGCATTATTAAGGTAAAATTAGAGAAATTCTAACTCCCACGACGATTTACCAACAATTGTTCTTCTTGCAGACCTTTCCCTACTGGAACAGGAAAGTCGGTATGTGGTGGTTTTTCTGTCATCTCGTTGTCACTGTATGCTTGTACCACGGGAAGCGAGAGGAGTACGTTGTTTGGCGGCCGATACTCTCTTTCTATAAAACAATTGCTCTCGTGTATTAACAGGGTTCTTTATTCATAAGAAAAAGAAGTTACTTAACTCAAGATAGTACAGGTGTTATGGTACAGGCTCTTCCGTAATACTCCACGTTAGACACATAGATGGTGAAGTACAAGTCCCGCTATGTACACTACCACGGACTCTAGGTACCGACTGACTATGAGCTGGAAGCTGAGCTAAGTACAACTTCGACTTCCAGTGTGCTGCGACTGGTGACTCGACTCGTTGACTCACTGGATGACTGACTGACCTTTCGGTCTGCGGCGGCGAACCAAATAAGGGCGGCTGAGAGGGCGTTGGTGGCGCATTTCTTGTGAGTCTGTCTTTGGCCTCTTTCCTGATATGCTCGCTTGATCAGGTTCTTACTATCGATCTTCTCGCAACCTCTTTGCCACCTGCTGTGCTGGCGACAGCTTATACCAGCACAACAGTGGTACTCAAGGTGCCATCCGCCACACACTGTAGGGCGGCTTGTGCAGTGTAGATGTAGATATAATTTAACTGAAGTTAATGGCCTTCTGAAAGCTTCTAAAAATACTAAAACATGGAAACTATGTTTTCTATAAATACTTCATTTATTTTTATAATTGTGTGACTAGTTATACATTTTATTCTTACAAGTAATAAAACTTCTACAAAACCTGCTTTTGTCTACATCCTAAATTAATATCCCAATAAATTTTTAAATACTAGCTAGTCAATCTAACTTCAGCATCGAGTGGGGGCACCAAGGTAGTCCATTTTTTAAATCTTTTTGATTTTGATTTGTCTACATCTTTTTAGTCAGGAAATCCAATATTTAGTTTGGCTGCCGAATTTGTTCTGGGAAACACTCTTTGCCATAACAAGTAACCTAAGTACCTTGGTGTTGCCCTTGACAGCACCCTTTCCTGTAAAAACGTCTTGAAAATACCACTGCCAAGATTAAAAACTCGTAAGGATATTTTTCAAAACTTGTGTGGTATGACATGGGGAGCTGCATCAGACACCTTTCGTCTGTCATCTTCTTCTCAGCAGCCCAGAAATGTGCCTCTGTATGGGTAAAAAGCTGCCACACCAACTTTATCGACATCCAGTTGAACCACACTATATGGTTAATGTCTGGAACAGTCTGACCAACATCATTTGTTGGCTTCCTCTGCTGAGCAACATCTGTGCACCCACAATACATAGAAGTGAG
This sequence comes from Schistocerca nitens, assembly GCF_023898315.1. Lineage (NCBI taxonomy): Eukaryota > Metazoa > Arthropoda > Insecta > Orthoptera > Acrididae > Schistocerca > Schistocerca nitens. Next base: position 296,227,881 of record NC_064618.1, on the reverse strand, counting down.
GCCTTGGTTAGGGAATATCGCAAGCTACAGGAGAACCTGGAATTACCCATACAGTAAGACATACCAAGTCTATGACGAAATTGACTCCGTTCAAGAGACCCATCGTTATAGCAAGCAGACAGGTAGATGCTACTAATATCAAGAAGAGAGATCTATGAAATCAGAACTGTCAACTTACTGAAAATCTTGGAGAGCATAATTGGTTCCGAAAGTCCTCGACTTGCGCCATAGGGTGGTGGGGTTTCTGGTTCCGCTGGATACGTCAGGAGTCCACTACACCTAGCAGGCGGCTACACGGGTAGCAGGGGTTGTGTGGCGTGGACTGGGCGGTTTTTTTAGCCTCAAACGGTGCGGGGCAAAGTCAGGACATGCGGGGACCAAGCAGCAATCGGTATTGTAAACCGTGGAAGCTGCGTTGGTAAAGTACCGGAGCTTCAAGCGCTGATAGAAAGCACCGAAGCTGTAATCGTTATAGGTATGGAAAGCTGGCTGAAGCCAGAGATAAATTCTGCCGAAATTTTTACAGTCGCTGTTAGTAGTAGTTTATCCTGTAGTGAAACAGAAGTGGATGGTTCCTGTGAATTATTGTGGGTCGAGGTTATACTCAACAACCGAGCTAGGTTAATAATTGGCTCCTTTTACCGACCTCCCGACTCAGCAGCATTAGTGGCAGCACAACTCAGAGAAAATCTGGAATACATTTCACATAAATTTCCTCAGCATGTTATAGTCTTAGGCGGAGATTTCAATTTACTAGATATAGACTGGGACACTCAGCTGTTTCGGACGGGTGGTAGAGACAGAGCATCGAGTGACATTATACTGAGTGCACTATCCGAAAATTACCTCGAGCAATTAAACAGAGAACCGACTCGTGGAGATAACATCTTGGACCTACTGATAACAAACAGACCCGAACTTTTCGACTCGGGACTCTGTAGCCGCAGAACAGGGAATCAGTGATCATAAGGCCGTTGCAGCATCCCTGAATAGGAAAGTAAATAGGAATATAAAAAAAGGGAGGAAGGTTTATCTGTTTAGCAAGAGTATTAGGAGGCAGATTTCAGACTACCTAACAGATCAAAAAGAAAATTTCTGTTCCGACACTGACAGTGTTGAGTGTTTATGGAAAAAGTTCAAGGCAATCGTAAAATGCGTTTTAGACAGATACGTGCCGAGTAAAACTGTGAGGGACGGGAAAAACCCACCGTGGTTCAACAACAAAGTTAGGAAACTACTGCGAAAGCAAAGAGAGCTTCACTCCAAGTTTAAACGCAGCCAAAACCTCTCAGACAAACAGAAGCTAAACGGTGTCAAAGTTAGCGTAAGGAGGGCTATGCGTGAAGCGTTCACTGAATTCGAAAGTAAAATTGTATGTACCGACTTGACCGAAAATCCTAGGAAGTTCGCCCGCATCTCGTGGTCGTGCGGTAGCGTTCTCGCTTCCCCCGCCCGGGTTCCCGGGTTCGATTCCCGGCGGGGTCAGGGATTTTCTCTGCCTCGTGATGGCTGGGTGTTGTGTGCTGTCCTTAGGTTAGTTAGGTTTAAGTAGTTCTAAGTTCTAGGGGACTGATGACCATAGATGTTAAGTCCCATAGTGCTCAGAGCCATTTGAACCATTTTGAACCTAGGAAGTTCTGGTCTTACGTCAAATCAGTAAGTGGATCGAAACAGCATATCCAGACACTCCAAGATGATGATGGCATTGAAACAGAGGATGACACGCGAAAAGCTGAAATACTAAACACCTTTTTCCAAAGCTGTTTCACAGAGGAAGACCGCACTGCAGTTCCTTCTCAAAATCCTCACATGAACGAAAAAATGGCTGACATCGAAATAAGTGTCCAAGGAATAGGAAAGCAACTGAAATCACTCAACAGAGGAAAGTCCACTGGACCTGACGGATCACCTATTCGATTCTACATAGAGTACGCGGAAGAACTTGCCCCCCCCCCCCCTTCCAACAGCCGTGTACCGCAAGTCTCTAGAGGAACGGAAAGTTCCAAATGATTGGAAAAGACCACAGGTAGTCCCAGTTTTCAAGAAGGGTCGTCGAGCAGATGAGCAAAACTATAGGCCTATATCTCTGACATCGATCTGTTGTAGAATTGTAGAACATGTTTTTTGCTCGCGTATCATGTCATTTCTGGAAACCCAGAATCTACTCTGTAGGAATCAACATGGATTCCGGAAACAGCGATCGTTTGAGACCCAACTCGCTTTATTTGTTCATGAGACCCAGAAAATACACTCCTGGAAATGGAAAAAAGAACACATTGACACCGGTGTGTCAGACCCACCATACTTGCTCCGGACACTGCGAGAGGGCTGTACAAGCAATGATCACACGCACGGCACAGCGGACACACCAGGAACCGCGGTGTTGGCCGTCGAATGGCGCTAGCTGCGCAGCATTTGTGCACCGCCGCCGTCAGTGTCAGCCAGTTTGCCGTGGCATACGGAGCTCCATCGCAGTCTTTAACACTGGTAGCATGCCGCGACAGCGTGGACGTGAACCGTATGTGCAGCTGACGGACTTTGAGCGAGGGCGTATAGTGGGCATGCGGGAGGCCGGGTGGACGTACCGCCGAATTGCTCAACACGTGGGGCGTGAGGTCTCCACAGTACATCGATGTTGCTCCTGGGGTATCGGCGAGGACCATTCGCAACCGTCTCCATGAAGCTGGGCTACGGTCCCGCACACCGTTAGGCCGTCTTCCGCTCACGCCCCAACATCGTGCAGCCCGCCTCCAGTGGTGTCGCGACAGGCGTGAATGGAGGGACGAATGGAGACGTGTCGTCTTCAGCGATGAGAGTCGCTTCTGCCTTGGTGCCAATGATGGTCGTATGCGTGTTTGGCGCCGTGCAGGTGAGCGCCACAATCAGGACTGCATACGACCGAGGCACACAGGGCCAACACCCGGCATCATGGTGTGGGGAGCGATCTCCTACACTGGCCGTACACCACTGGTGATCGTCGAGGGGACACTGAATAGTGCACGGTACATCCAAACCGTCATCGAACCCATCGTTCTACCATTCCTAGACCGGCAAGGGAACTTGCTGTTCCAACACGACAATGCACGTCCGCATGTATCCCGTGCCACCCAACGTGCTCTAGAAGGTGTAAGTCAACTACCCTGGCCAGCAAGATCTCCGGATCTGTCCCCCATTGAGCATGTTTGGGACTGGATGAAGCGTCGTCTCACGCGGTCTGCACGTCCAGCACGAACGCTGGTCCAACTGAGGCGCCAGGTGGAAATGCCATGGCAAGCCGTTCCACAGGACTACATCCAGCATCTCTACGATCGTCTCCATGGGAGAATAGCAGCCTGCATTGCTGCGAAAGGTGGATATACACTGTACTAGTGCCGACATTGTGCATGCTCTGTTGCCTGTGTCTATGTGCCTGTGGTTCTGTCAGTGTGATCATGTGATCTATCTGACCCCAGGAATGTGTCAATAAAGTTTCCCCTTCCTGGGGCAATGAATTCACGGTGTTCTTATTTCAATTTCCAGGAGTGTATTAGATACAGGCTCCCAGGTAGATGCCATTTTCCTGGACTTCCGGAAGGCGTTCGATACAGTTCCGCACTGTCGCCTGATAAACAAAGTAAGAGCCTAAGAAGTATCAGACCAGCTGTGTGGCTGGACTGAAGAGTTTTTAGTAAACAGAACACAGCATGTTGTTCTCAATGGAGAGACGTCTACAGACGTTAAAGTAACCTCTGGCGTGCCACAGGGAAGTGTTATGGGACCATTGCTTTTCACAATATATATAAATGACCTAGTAGTGTCGGAAGTTCCATGCGGCTTTTCGCGGATGATGCTGTAGTATACAGAGAAGTTACAGCATTAGAAAATTGTAGCGAAATGCAGGAAGATCTGCAGCGGATAGGCACTTGGTGCAGGGAGTGGCAACTGACCCGTAACATAGGCAAATGTAATGTATTGCGAATACATAGAAAGAAGGATCCTTTATTGTATAATTATATGATAGCGGAACAAACACTGGTAGCAGTTACTTCTGTAAAATATCTGGGAGTATGCGTACGGAACGATTTGAAGTGGAATGATCATATAAAATTAATTGTTGGTAGGGTGGGTGCCAGGTTGAGATTCATTGGGAAAGTCCTTAGAAAATATAGTCCATCAACAAAGGAGGTGGCTTACAAAACACTCGTTCGACCTATACTTGAGTATTGCTCATCAGTGTGGGATCCGTACCAGGTCGGGTTGACAGAGGAGATAGAGAAGATCCAAAGAAGAGCGGCGCGTTTCGTCATAGGGTTATTTGGTAAGCGTGATAGCGTTACGGAGATGTTTAGCAAATTCAAGTGGCAGACTGTGCAAGACAGGCGCTCTGCATCGCGGTGTAGCTTGTTGTCCAGGTTTCGAGAGGGTGCGTTTCTGGATGAGGTATCGAATATATTGCTTCCCCCTACTTATACCTCCCGAGGAGATCACGAATGTAAAATTAGAGAGATTCGAGCGCGCACGGAGGCTTTTCGGCAGTCGTTCTTCCCGCGAACCATACGCGACTGGAACAGGAAAGAGAAGTAATGACAGTGGCACGTAAAGTGCCCTCCGCCACACACCGTTGGGTGGCTTGCGGAGTATAAATGTAGATGTAGAAGTATAATTGTGATACTGCTGGCACCAAAGGCGACGGGACACTATGGATCAAAGTGAACAGAGCTCACACTGGGCATGGTCTATAGACATGCTCACATTACAGATGGTGAGCTACAGAGTCTCCAGTTTGTGACTGTGGAGTCTGAACCAGGCAATCAAACACATTAGAGATGAATGCCTCATGCATTCCTATCAGGGTAGTTGAAGCGACTTCATGAAAGCTGATGATACAGCTCTTATATGGATTAGGAGCTTAGAGATTCACATTTAGTTAGTTTTATATGTAGTTTTGCCTTTCTGTATTCCTGTTACATACATATACTAATGATATATACCTGTATTTTTACACTACATGTGAAACACATGAATAAATAAATTTAAAAAACCAAAGTAGTGCTCAGAGCGTGACTACAGAAAAGGTAGGTCTTTCTCTGGTCAACATAATCGTAAATTAAAGGCGGTAGTAGTAGTAGTAGTAGTACCTCTAGAAATTGTTCGGTACTACCTGCAGATGTTTCATCTAATGATAAACATCACGTCGCTTCTCAACCAAACGTATGTGCTGATCAAAGAATGATAATACGTTCTCTTCAAAGCACACCTGGAATTGAGTTTGAATAAAAATTTGTTACACTATGGCTTCGTGCGTTTGTATTGTGCTCAAGTGATTAAAATGGCTCTAAGCACTATGGGACGTAACTTCTGAGGTCATCAGTCCCCTAGACGTAGAACTACTTAAACCTAACTAACCCAAGGATATCACACACATCCATGCCGTAGGCAGGATTTTAACCTGCGACCGTAGCAGCAGCGCGGTTCCGGACTGAATCTCCTAGAACCGCTCGGCCGCAACGGCCGGCTTATATTGTGTCCGAAGAGCGCTATGACGCTCGGATCCGCAGACAGAGATAGCGGGAAAATGGCAATATATTAATCACAAACGCATGTTTTTGTAAACCGATTGTGTAATGAAATATTTCATACTTAAACTGGCAACGATAATTTGTGGTCTGCGAGATTAATGTAGAGCAGTTGTTACCACAACTAAGTTGCATCTAATCTCCATCACGTTGAGCGCGGCACCTGATTGGCACTAACATTAATCGTTTATAATGGCAGTTATAAGAGTTGAGGGGCATGAAAGGGAAGCAGTGGTTGGGAAGGGAGTGAGACAGGGTTGTAGCCTCTCCCCGATGTTATTCAATCTGTATATTGAGCAAGCAGTGAAGGAAACAAAAGAAAAATTCGGAGTAGGTATTAAAATCTATGGAGAAGAAATAAAAACTTTGAGGTTCGCCGATGACATTGTAATTCTGTCAGAGACAGCAAAGGACTTGGAAGAGCAGTTGACTGGAATGGACAGTGTCTTGAAAGGAGGATATAAGATGAACATCAACAAAAGCAAAACGAGGATAATGGAATGTAGTCGAATCAAGTCGGGGGATGCTGAGTGTATTAGATTAGGAAATGAGACACTTAAAGTAGTAAAGGAGTTTTGCTATTTGGGGAGCAAAATAACTGACGATGGTCGAAGTAGAGAAGATATAAAATGTAGACTGGCAATGGCTAGGAAAGCGTTTCTGAAGCAGAAAAATTTGTTAACATCGAGTATAGATTTAAATGTCAGGAAGTCGTTTCTGAAAGTACTTGTATGGAGTGTAGCCATGTATGGAAGTAGAACGTGGACGATAAATAGTTTAGACAAGAAGAGAATAGAACCTTTCGAAATGTGGTGCTACAGAAGAATGCTGAAGATTAGATGGGTAGATCACATAACTAATGAGGAGGTGTTGAATAGGATTGGGAAGGAGAGAAGTGTGTGGCACACCTTGACTAGAAGAAGGGATCGGTTGGTAGGACATGTTCTGAGGCATCAAGGGATCACCAATTTAGTATAGGAGGGCAGCGTGGAGGGTAAAAATCGTAGAGGGAGACCAAGAGATGAATACACCAAGCATATTCAGAAGGATGTAGGTTGCAGTAGGTACTGGGAGATGAAGCTTGCACAGGATAGAGTAGCATGGAGAGCTGCATCAAACCAGTCTCAGGACTGAAGACCACAACACCAACAACAACAATGAGAACCACCTCAGCTGTATTGTCAAACATTTATTGTGCTACCACCGGTTTCGTTCTTAGAACATCTTCGTGTTGCCTGCAGTTAAACAAATCAAGAAAATTTGGCTGAAGCAACGCATCTTAACGATTAAAGTAAGAAACTCAAACATCCAACAATCTTATACTAAATCCTTACCGAGTTGCGCCAAAATCATGACGTAAATGGTCTGATTATTGTATATAATGTTAACCGCCAAATGCGGAGACAATGATCACAAACATTCTACCAACCGTCTGCCGGAAGAATGGCGCGTGCACACTAGATCGCGCAGATAAGATCGCTCCAGGAGGCGGGTAAACACAGTACTTGGCCACTGTCGAGAGCGATAATGGACTGTGCGATTATAATCGCTATGAGCAAAGACGGAACCCTAAGTACAGAAATGACATTTAAGTGTAAACAACAACTTCACATTTATTCAAAACAATTCCAAAAACAGGTACATATTAGGGCAAAGAAAACAACATTTTCTTCAGGCGACTGTTAACAGCATATATAGGCTTGGAAAAATGCGTGACACAATGCAGTCTTATAAAATTATTTATTTACAACAGGTTACGTTCATTGGACATCCGCACGGTAGAAAAATTTTACAATGGTAACGTCACATGTCATATATCTCACCATATTTGAAGGTTAACATTGTCATAATCAAACTGTAAAAGTTTTTAATATACGTTTCCAGTACCAAAGCAATGGTTCGATCAACAGCAAACAAGATACTCATGGTAATTTTTTTTCTACCGTGATGATGGTCAGTGACCGAAACTTGTAGCAAATAAAGAATTTTATAGGACACCATAGTGTGGTGTAATTTTGCAAGTTAACAAAACAACCGTGCACAATAGCAAAGGAGCTGATGACAGTGCTTATAAAAAACTGTATCGTCAATCGACAAGTATGACAGTACGTGAATTATTATAATTTACAGGACACGGTAATTACGATCTCATGGGATGTTCATAACACACGAATAAGGTATTTGCAAAAGATACATAGTCACTGAACACGTGAAAGAGCTAAACTGTTGGGTTTCGCCGTATGTTGTTAATAAAATTACAATCAACCTACAATTATTTGCAATAGAAGATAGGGGGATACACAAAGCTGTATCGTTATTATCTTCGAACAGGATGTCGATGAAACTATTAACTTTCTGGATTTAAAAATACATATCAGTGACGGTATGCATGGCTTCAACATTTACAGGAAAGTGGCCATTACAGACAGTATCATTCATGCCTTCTCGTGTTGTCAGTGCATTCATAAATGTACGTACTGTAGAACCACGATATAGAGAATTCTTCGACCTCCTTTATCGGATCACGTTGTACGTGAGGAATTAAAGTCCCGAAAGTTCGTAGAGACGGAATCGATATGATCCAACGGTAGTCGCAAAATGTACAATAGGAAAGTGCCCTGTTTAGTTTACAAGGATTACAGAGAAGTTACTTTGAAGCATATTCCACCTCACGAAAGCAAAAAGCAACGTCGCAGACCTGTGCATGGGCGAAGTATCTGAGAAAACAGCATATATCTTTCGTAAACTAAGGTTAATATTGATTTAACTTTTAATAATACATTAAATTCGCGCCTTTTCCTCAAATAAGACGTTGTCATTTCATCATTCTGGCAGGCGTAAGCTAAAATATAGTGATTACCAAAGATGTTACATTGGCCAGACGGAACAAAAACTCGTCACAAGGTGCAGGGAACATGTCAGTTTAAGCGAGAATAATACCCCGTCTTTTGGTGTGCACTTACGCGAGATTGATCATACTGTCAGTAGTATATAAGATAACCTTACTGTTCTCCACAAAGCTGAAAAAGGTACATGTATGAATATATTGGAAGAGCTAAAAGTATTAACACTTTTAGACAGACAACCACAAGTGTGCTGATGTATACAGGAAGTAATTTGACAACTTGAAAGGAATCCTTAATGAATTTTAATGTGCATGTCTTGCCTTGAACTTTACACCTATTTCTTCCCTTTTTCGTATATGACTTTTAGGTTTTTTCACTTTCTTCTGTGCGTTAAGATCGCGTTATAAGACGTTGTTTTAAGGGTAGTATATCTGCATTGTACCGTACTCTGATGACTCAAATCATGTAATGTATTTATGAATTCTTATTTGCGACTTTGCTTGATATATTTGGTTGTTTTGTAAGTCTACCTCCAATTTATCACTCATCAATGTATGTTAGTCTACTAAAAGTGTCTTTCACCTTATTTATGAAGTTCATTTTTCAGCAGAGTTTGTTCCCCTGATCGGAAACAACAAAATATAAAACTCGTCTGCTTTAGAATGTTTAATTATAATTTTATTTCTTTGCATAATGATATGTTAAAATTGTCACTTTTGTATGTCAGTTTCCTTTACACTTTTACATCTGAGTCATGGCTGTCTCATATGACTGCTTCGTACATAGCGATGCGAGCACAAGAGTATTTTACATTTCTGAATTGTTAAGTTTGTCTAACATGAGCCTTTTAAAAGTGTGGCTTTTTCGAGCTGGAGTCATAGAACTCATTTCACCTGAAGTGCCATTTTTTATTCTGATATGTTGTAAACAGGTCTTATAGTGTTATCTACTCTATAATGGCGTGCACTCTAATGCACACACTGATAAAACAAGTTGTATGATAATCAGTGAAACTTACAGCAGGTATGTACACAGCTGAACAGGTGTTGCAGCAGAATTAACCGGACATGTCTTGACTAAACGAAGCGCTGAGGGGTGCTTCGCAGAGTGGATGCTTGGTACAGACTGACAGCTGGTTTCTGACACTGAGCCCCCACCACACAAAACTGAGACTTATCAGAAAGTTAACTAGAGGTGATAATTCATACATTCTTCTGGATGAACTTTGGTTTCTTGACACTGGTGCGGTCCTCTCACAGTCAACTGGAATGGCAATGCGATGATAAACGTTTTTTAATGACAACGGCAAGAAACACGTTAGACTGAAGAAGTCGTTTTTACATCATAGTACCAACTACGGAGTTTGCCCTCATGATTGGCGGAACCATTAGACTCACAAACAAGAGGAATCGGTTAGCTTTCCAATGTCTTATCTTCATTATACGCACATTACACTTGTCTATAAGTTTGCACTTATGGGTCAGTTTCGCGGAGGACCATGTGCTGCTCAGTAAACCTAATACTAAGTGTCATTCAGTTAGTACTTAATTTTATAAGTAAACTTGTTGTGTAGAGCATATTCATTAATGTGCTTTTATAATGCTTTGTAAATGTAGATTTTGTAAACTGTCATTGTTTTGATCCATCTATTGATCACAGTGCGTACGCTAAAAGAATCCCCATCTCAGATTATGCTCAGGTTACAGTTCACGTTTAGAGCCTTTAGCCACGTTATTATCCCACATATACGAAAGAAAGATATCGTAAGTCTCTCTCAGAGATCAAGATCTATACACATGAAATAAACGGTTACACTAGAGACGTATGAAAAAATATACTCTGAAAAACATGGCGCGGACTAAGTTCATTTAGATGAGTCACCGACAGAAAGCAAGAAAGGCAATGATCAAAAGCGCCGTGGTTTGTGCGGAGTAGGAACCAGCATGAGGGCGTCTACCAGGCAACAACACTATTGGTCTTGTGAAAAACTGATTTGTTGTTTCCTGCGGTTGGCTTCCGGAAAGCATTGGATAAACTTAAGCATTGTCGTTTAGTTCCTAACATTCCATCCCTGATGACTTAAATGCGGAAAACATCGTGTAAAGTTGACTGAAAAGTATGTGTGCCCACTGGAGATATTGATACTTCTATTTCTACTCATCTACGCAAACTATGGTATCCACAGTGTTTCTAGACTTGCTCTGAATTTTTTTTTTTTTTAGTTGTTTGTTCTTTGCACCAGTTACATGCTAGACGCTATCTTTGTTCACTCAGTGTTTACAAAATGTGATGGTGCGTGTGGTGCAGCACGGCAGGGAAAGCCTGTGACTACTGGAGGTATTTTTATTTTATTTATTTTACTGTATCATTTATATTTTCGCTTATCGTTTCAGTCTAAGACCTCCATAAAACAGTGAGCAATCTACTGAAATAAAGTTTTGTTTTTCTCTACTAGACAGTGCCAGAAGTTACTCCAAAATAGTAAAATAACAGATACATGCGATATTAATCAACATAATTCCACCTGATGATGGGAGGTAAATCTCCGAACCACTTTTTGGAAACACAGAAACAGAAACTGGTAAGAGTAAACGAGTAGCTCCATTCGAAATTTTACTTATGTCGAATTCAAATACAATATTTTCCCGAGTAATTATCCTCAAAGTGAAAGTTCTAAAAAATCTTATTGTCTAATTGGGCTGCGGCTACACTTCGTACTAATGAAGGTAATCAAAGTTTTCATAACTTAATTGAATGAAACTAAAGGGCCACTAGTTAGACCGGGTGCCACGGGGAACTTTACAAGACGGAGCGCGGGCTTTAAAACGTGTGCTCATATGGGCGGTCCAAATAATTACGTCTGCGTCTTTTACAAGTATTAGGGGGCCTTCAGCACAGTTTGAAAACAAATACATTTTTTTGCAAGGTACTTTTTTTCAAAGATGAAAATAATCTCACTTTGAGAGCTTGCGAATATGATGCCACTACAGTTCTTTTCTGTCACTGATGGCGTATGCACTTCGTTATGCTTGTTTCAGCCTTAGTCATCTTCAGATCTGTTACAGCAGATGTAAAAGAAAAACTACAATCTCTTCGAGGAAAACAAACTTCCCAAGCAGCATAGGGATACTCTCTTATTAAATCGTGGACGAAGAAAATTAAACCACATAATTAACAACATATAAAAAAGAAGAAAATTTATGTAATTAAATGTCTAAATTAGTTTTGTGCCGTAGAGTTTGTACGACAGTCCCTCAGAATTATTGATATCCTTGGAAGAGTCAGCCTTGACAAAATTATTCACCCTGATGTGCAAGATATATGAGACAGAAGAAGAATATAATTCCAGTTCGAAAGAAGGCAGGTGCTGACAGATGTGAATACTGCCAATCTGTAAGTTTAATAAGTCATAGTTGCAAAACACTGACATCAATTTTTTTACAGTTGATTGGAAAAACTGGCAGAAGTCGACCTCGCGGAAGATTAGTTTGGGTCCAGACAAATGAAGGAACACGTGAGGTAATACTCGTTCTACGATGTATCATACAAGATATGTTGAAGAAGGACAAACTCAAATTTACGCTATTTGTAGATTTAGAGAAAGCTTTTTACGTTGATGACTGGGCTACAGTCTTTGAAATTTAGTAGGTAGCAGGGATAAAATACAGGGAGCGAAAAGATATTTACAACTTGTTCAGAAACCAGATTGCAGTTATAGGAGTCGAGGGAGATGAAGGGGAAGCAATTGTTGTGAAAAGAGTAAGAAGGAGTTGTAACCTATCCCCAGTGTTCTTCAGTCTGTACATTGAACAAGAAGTGAACGCAATTAAGGAATAAACTTGGAAATGGAATTAAAGTTCGGGGTGAAGAAATAAAACGGTTGAGCTCTGCTGATGACGTTATAATTCTGTTAGAAACAACAAGGGACTTCGAAGAGTAGATGAATGGAATGAATGGTGTCTTGAAAACATATTATAAGATAAGGATCAACAATTGTGATACAAGTGTAACGGAACGCAGTCGAATTAAGGTGATGTTGAAGGAATTATATTGGGTAATGTGACACTACATGTAGTATTCTTGTCTTTTCGGTAAGATTTTCACCGTTTTTTCCACTGTTTCTCACATACTTCGGCACTCGATTCACGAAATACGAAACTAACATTTAACTTTCTAGTGACAGGAAAATGTTATTTATCTCACTTAAGAACAAATGTGAATATGTATTACACGACATTGTACTTGAACAGACCGACCCACATGGTACGAAATCCATCGTGTAATTTAATAAAACGCGAAAAAATTATGGTTGAAGGCGTTTTTATTGAAACGTCCTGAGTAGTAGACGAGTTTTGCTATCTGGGCACTGAAATAATCGATGATGGCCGAAGAAGAGAAGATATAAAATGCGGACTGGCTATAGCATGAAAATCGTTTCTGTAGACGATGAATTAATATTTAACAAGTTTAAATGTTAGGAAGTCTTTTCTGAAGGTATTTGTCTGGAGCGTTACTTTACACGAAAGCGGAAGTGGCACAATAAACAGTTGAGACAAGTAGAGAATAGAAGATTTTGAAATGTAGTACTACAGAAAAATGCTGAAGACTGGGTGGATAGACCCGACAACTGATGAGGAGGAATTGCATCGGATTCGGGAGAAGGGAAATTTATGCCACAACTTGACTAAAAGAAGAGATCGGTTGATAGGACACAGCCTGGGGCATCAAGGAACAGTCAGTTTGGTTATAATGTGTACGCTTTCATGGCCGGCGTCTTCATTAGATAAAACTTTCGGGCTGAGAGGCCGTGGTCGATCTGCAAAAATTCTTCTTCCTGACGTTTCGTTGCCAACTGCGGGCAACATCTTCCGAGGTGAGTCAACGATTGGCTGGGTGCAAGGCCGTGGAGATCCCATTTATATAGGCGGCTGCAAATGTGAGCTCTATCCAAGTGGGGAGGGAAGTGGAGGACCCCTGTTTCCTGTGTTTATTTAAAGAATATGCAAATTGAACTGAACAATATATCAGTATGTCAGCTGACATTTATTTGGATTTCGTGTTGTGGGATCCTTCCACACCAACAGCTCAGCACAGATTGAGTCTTTATCAGCAATTGATCTTCTTGAATTAAAAACATCACTGTTACAATTTTGAAATTTTGATTAATGGCACGTTGTAAGAGAATGTCGATCGTTGATTCATTCACACACCATTCTGCAGGATCATCACTAACGAGGTTATTTCTTTTTGTAATGTCTGAATCGACACTTAGTTTTTCGTGAAAGTCGAAATCAGAAACAATTTGCTTTTCTTCATTTTTAATTTCTGTTTCGTCTGTATTTACTTCTTTCACAACAGCCGCAGTGCCAGAAATATCATCCATACTACCTGAACTCGAAGTCGAACCGACAACATTTTTTGCGAAAAATTTATCTACTCTGCAAAGCGTTTTTAGAACATTAGCTTCTCGTTCTCGTCTGTCCTTCGATAATTGCTTTTTTCACTGTTATTCATGTTAAGGCACCTACAAAAATTTCAACCAACAGTCAAAACAAAAGAAAAATTTGTAACAGGAAAGAAAGAAAGACTGCGTCCAGTTACAATCGTACTACACCGCACATGAGCACAAAGCTTTTTACTTTAAACACTGCACACGAGCACAAAGACTTCCTTTAAACACGGAGCGATGAACTGACCAACTAGGATTACTCGACGTAACTGTGCTATGAAAGAACGACAAAGCAGAATAATTTAATTTCATTGTCGCCTGTTCCTCTGTTGTCAGTGAACAGTAGAATCACTCCTGCCGGCTGGAATTCGTCTCGTAAAGAAAACGGGACAGTCCCTTTTGGAGCTTCTGTTTCCCGCGTCGCCGAAATTTTAGCTGGGACGCAAATATGTTCTGAATGCTGTGTTGGCAGAAGAGCCAACACCGTGTTGCTAGAGGAGGCTGAAATGCACGCGTTTAATTACACGCAGACTGGCGTGAGGTCTGGAACAGTTAAGGGAATTTTTAGTAGCAAATAAAGTACGTAGTTGATGTAATACTTAACTTTAATCCATAACTGTACAACATCGGTCTGACGGTACAGTAATAAGAAGCTCAATATAAATTGGTAATGGCGCCTTGCTAGGTCGTAGCAAATGACGTAGCTGAAGGCTATGCTAACTATCGTCTCGGCAAATGAGAGCGTATTTGTCAGTGTAGCATCGCTAGCAAAGTCGGCTGCACAACTGGGGCGCGTGCCAGGACGTCTCTAGACCTGCCGTGTGGTGGCGCTCGGTCTGCAATCACTGACAGTGGCGACACGCGGGTCCGACGTATACTAGCGGACCGCGGCCGATTTCAAGGCTACCACCTAGCAAGTGTGGTGTCTGGCGGTGACACCACATTCCTCCCCCGCAAATCGGCGAACGGTTGTGTTATAAGGCTTCCGCCAGCCGTGGGGAGGACCCCATGTCGACTTATGCGACGAGGTGGGGAGCCTAACAACAGGCGAGGCTGTGCCACCCGCACCCTGCCATTCGGGCCGAGGGGAGCTAGGAAACGCCTGAAAACCTAGTCCAGGGTAAACGCCAACATGCGGTGTATGCGCCCTTAGAGAGACAGGAGGGGCCGAAGGGTCGACCTCCAT
The DNA here is from genome assembly GCF_023898315.1 of Schistocerca nitens. Taxonomy (NCBI): domain Eukaryota; kingdom Metazoa; phylum Arthropoda; class Insecta; order Orthoptera; family Acrididae; genus Schistocerca; species Schistocerca nitens. The sequence continues at coordinate 296,212,845 of NC_064618.1, read as the reverse complement.
CGAGTCGGGGCACCCGACGGGCGAAGACGACATCTGGTCCGGAGCGGGAAAGAGTGCCATGTCGGAGGACAGCTGGTCGCGGGAAGCGATCGGCGGCGCGTGACCCAGGGAGGCGCTTGGCGGCTGCAGCGACGCGTCCACTGCGGGCGGCGCCGGCGGGAGGACCGGCGGCGGCGGCAGCGGCGCGTCGCCATGGGGCAAAATGGAAATCATCGTCGGTAACACCTGGGGATAAGGCGAGCCAGTAGATGGGTCCCCAGGGCGCTGACCGGACGGCACCGTCGCTGAAAGCAGACGGGGAGCGGCAGAACCCGTGCGACGACAGAGGCGCAGTTGATTGAGATGCCGACGCACCTCACCAGAGGCCCCCAAAACCAGATAGCGCGGCCGAGGCAGCGAAGAATGCGCCCTGCGAGCCAACGCCGTGAACCGCGATAATTGCGATAGTATACAACGTCGCCTGGAGCAAAAGCAGGCGTCTGCCGCTGCACAGGAACCTGATGCGGCGGATGTAGCAAAGACATCAAGGTTCGATGAGGACGACCGTGGAGCAACTCAGCCGGCGAACGACCATCTCGGGGCTGAGAGCGATACGAGGACAAGAAGAGCAATAACGCGTCCTCCCGAGAATGCGACTATTTCAACTTCAACATCTGTGATTTGAAAGTCCGGACCAATCGTTCAGCGGCACCGTTTCACTGAGGCGAAAACGGCGCGGACGTGAGATGTTGAATACCATTGGCCTTGCAGAATGACTGAAATTCTGCGGACATGAATTGTGGGCCATTGTCGGAAACAATAGTCTGTGGAAGACCTTCAAGGCAAAAGATAGCGGATAACGCTTGGATGGTGGCAGATGACGTCGTGGAAGACATCCTGACAGCCGGCCGCTGATGGCCGAGCGGTTCTGGCGCTACAGTCTGGAACCGCGCGACCGCTACGGTCGCAGGTTCGAATCCTGCCTCGGGCATGGATGTGTGTGTTGTCCTTAGGTTAGTTAGGTTTAAGTAGTTCTAAGTTCTAGGGGACTTATGACCTCAGCAGTTGAGTCCCATAGTGCTCAGAGCCATTTGAACCATTTTTGAAAGACATCCTGACAACAAAAGGAAAATTACTGAAGGAATCGACCACAACCAACCATCGAGCATTCCAGAATGGACCAGCAAAATCGATGTGTAAGCGTTGCCAAGGGGAAGTGGCTTTTGGCCATGCAAAGAATTTCCGCGGTGGTGCGGAGTGTTGTTCGGCACACGCCATGCAAGAAGAGCACATATTCGTAATCGCAGCATCGATTCCGAACCAAGTACAGTGCTGACGAGCAAGTTGTTTCGTTCGCACTATACCCCAATGTCCTTGGTGGAGAAGCCGTAAGACAGAGGACTGTAATGAACGTGGGACCACGACCCTGGACTGATCATTATCAGAACGCAACAGCAAAACACCACGTCGTACAAAAAGTCTCTCCTCGTGAGCAAAAAATCGGCGAACCAACGGATCCTCGATCCGTGACTTTGACAAGGGCCATTGCGTAGCAACAAAATGCAAAACGGTAGCAAGGACAGGGTCAGCAGCTGTGGCTGTAGCTGCACGACGAAAATCAATCGGAAACGATTCGACCACGTCATCGGTTTCCGAATCAATGAACATGCAAGCAAGTTCGGAGGAATCGAATGCTCTATCCTCAGCAACAGGCAAACGGGACAACGCATCAGCGTTTCCGTGCTTAGCAGTGGACCGATACAAGATATCGTAGCGGTACTGCGAGAGGAAAAGAGACCAGCGAATGAATTTCTGCGCTGTACGTGGAGGTACAGGCTTGTTCGGATGAAAAAGCGATGTCAAAGGTTTGTGGTCTGTGATGATGGTAAAGGGACGACCATACAAGAACTCTTGAAACTTTGTAACACCAAAAACGAGAGCCAAAGCTTCTTTCTCAATCTGTGAATAATTTCTTTGCGCAGACGAGAGCAATTTGGACGCAAAGGCAATAGGGCGATCAAGCGATCCATCTTTGTGCGCAAGCACAGCCCCGATCCCGAAATCCGATGCATCGACCATCAACAAAAGGGGTTTCTGGGGATCGAATGGCGTAAGGCAAGTATTTGAAAGCAACGCCGATTTCAACTGGCGAAAGGCGCGTTCGCATTCCGTCGTCCAGACGAACGGAACACCTTGACGGCGTAAGCGATGAAGCGGAGCTGAAATGGAAGAGGCATGGGGAACATATTTATGATAATAGTTGATTTTTCCCAGCACACTTTGTAGCTGCTTCAAATTCTGCGGGGAAGGCAAGTCTTGTATGGCACGGAGGTGCTCTGGACTGGGATGTATTCCTTGGGCATTGATTACATGTCCCAGATATGGTAAATCACGAGCAAAAAACACACATTTGTCCTTCCGCAAGCGAAGACCATTTTGGCACAAGACCTGAAATAATGTTCTGAGATTGGCTAAATGTTCTTCTTCCGTCTTTCCGGAGATCACAATATCGTCCAGATAGTTTGCTGCAGTAGGGACCGACGCACAAACAGTTTGCAGATATTGCTGAAACAATGCAGGGGCGGATGCACACCCGAATGGCAGTCTTTTGAATCGGTACAAACCAAGATGCGTGTTAACCACTAAAACGCGCTGGGATTCCTCGTCCACTGGTATTTGTAAGTACGCATATGCTAGGTCCAACTTCGAAAAATATTTACCCGGGCACAGTTTGTCAACAAGATCTTCCGAGTGGGGTAAAGGAAAAGTTGCAATCACTAGTTGTGGATTCACCGTTGCCTTGAAGTCCACACAAAGTCTCAATTTTCCGGAAGGTTTTGGCAAAATTACTAAGGGTGATGCCCAGAGAGAAGCCTGCACACGTTCAATTACACCTTGTGATTCCAAATCGTGTAATGTTCGTGCGACCTCATCACGCAATGCGTAGGGAACATTGCGCACTCTGAAAAATTTCGGTTGCGCGTTGACTTTCAGTTCCAGATGTGCTTCATAGTTCTTAGCGCAACCTAGGCCCGGTGCAATAATGTCTGCAAATTCTTCACATAGACGAGAAACACTGGCTGAAGGCACAGTCTGATTCACTGATAGGACCTGATTGACTATAGACAAGTTAAACAACTGAAATAAATCCAAACCAAACAAGTTCACAGCAGAAGAAGAACGAAGGACGTAAAAAGACACAAGTTTTGTTTGTCCCTTGTATGTTGCAAGAAGGCTGCACTGTCCTAACACAGGGATCTTGTTACCTGAATATGTAGTTAGCTTAACATTTGTGGCACGCAATGGAGGTGTGCCCAGCTGTTGGTACGTGTCGTGATTGATTAGTGAAACCGCAGCTCCTGTAGCGAGCTGGAACGGTATCACTTTGCCTTGAATATCCAAGTCTACAAAAAGTTTATTGTCCTGATGACGACAAGAGCGACTGTCTCGTGCAACGTGAACAGACACTGGTACAGAATCACTTGCTACTTGACGTGATTTCCGGCGACGTCGACGCATACTTTTTGTGGAACAAACACAGTCACTGTTAGAGAAAGTGGCACTGGGCGGAGTGGAATGAACGACATGAATGTCCATGGGCGAAGGGTCGCAAGCCTGAATATTCGTGGTTCGACTCCGATTCCGGCGCAAAGCAAAGGGCCTGGAATGGTTTTTCGTGTCCGATCTGAGCTTTTTCTGGCAAACACTTTGAATATGTCCTTTTTTATTACAGAAAAAGCAAATAGCTTGGCGTGACGGGCAATTCTCACGCAAATGTCTAGTAGCACACCGCGGACATGACTTTAGCACTGCATTTGCTTGCTTGCGCGGCAAACGTAGCGGAGAGCTTGCCGGCAGCTGTGCGGACGAGCGCGAGGGCTGTTTACTGTTCCGCGCAGCTCGCCCGGGGGGCCAGTTAATGAGACACACAGCTGGCGAAGTTTCAAATGATTCCTGAGCAAAGTCAAGTGTGTCTTGCCGATCCAATATGTCCATCACTCGTTGAAGGGAGGGATTGACTAGTTTCAAAATCTGTTCCCTTATACGAACATCAGAAACGTTCTGTGCAATTGCATCACGCACCATAGTATCTGAATAAGGGAGTCCACATTCACACTCAAAAGCACAATCCCTAGTAAGGCCTTGCAAAGTTGCAACCCACTCCCTATTAGTCTGACCGGCCGTACGTTTTGTACGAAAGAAAGTATACCTTTTTGCAACTACATTGACTGATTCTTTGAAATATGCATCTAGCCCGCTTCTCGTGGTCGTACGGTAGCGTTCTCGCTTCCCACGCCCGGGTTCCCGGGTTTGATTCCCGGCGGGGTCAGGGATTTTCTCTGCCTCGTGATGGCTGGGTGTTGTGTGCTGTCCTTAGGTTAGTTAGGTTTAAGTAGTTCTAAGTTCTAGGGGACTTATGACCACAGCAGTTGAGTCCCATAGTGCTCAGAGCCATTTGAACCATTTTTATGCATCTAAGGCAGACAAAATTTCGTCATAGGACAGAGTTGCTACGTCGCGTCAGGGAAACAATTTCACTATCACTCGATACGTGGACACGCCGACGCACGCAAGCAAAAAAGGCTGCCGCTCATTACCTTGAATTCTGTAGGCGGCGAGATGGAATCCAAATTGGCGTGACCACTCCGTCCAGCTTTCCAGTGCAGCATCAAAAGGACGAAAAGGTGGAGCAACTGCGTGTTGTGGCTGCAGTAGCGGTGGAGCGGCGGCTGCATCGTTTTGCATCGCACGTTGACCCTGGACGAGCTGTCCAAGGGCATCCAATAAGGCCTGCGTCTGCTGATTCTGCAAGCGATAAAATTCGGACAGTACATCTGGAGATTGTGGCGAAACCATGACACAAGGAAAGTAGGGCAATACGAACGCTAAATCCTCGTTGCGATGTGCTGTGTTGGCAGAAGAGCCAACACCGTGTTGCTAGAGGAGGCTGAAATGCACGCGTTTAATTACACGCAGACTGGCGGGAGGTCTGGAACAGTTAAGGGAATTTTTAGTAGCAAATAAAGTACGTAGTTGATGTAATACTTAACTTTAATCCATAACTGTACAACATCGGTCTGACGGTACGGTAATAAGAAGCTCAATATAAATTGGTAATGGCGCCTTGCTAGGTCGTAGCAAATGACGTAGCTGAAGGCTATGCTAACTATCGTCTCGGCAAATGAGAGCGTATTTGTCAGTGTAGCATCGCTAGCAAAGTCGGCTGTACAACTGGAGCGAGTGCCAGGACGTCTCTAGACCTGCCGTGTGGTGGCGCTCGGTCTGCAATCACTGACAGTGGCGACACGCGGGTCCGACGTATACTAGCGGACCGCGGCCGATTTAAAGGCTACCACCTAGCAATGTGGTGTCTGGCGGTGACACCACACTGAATATTCTTGGCACTGTCTTTCTAATTTAAAATGCAGATAATTTTTGCAATTTCTTGCAGTGAGGTGTGCTGGATCGACTCTTATCCCACTTATTCTTACAACATTTTAGCGGTTTCTGTGGGCAGAGAAGATAGGCTACAAAGTTAAGGTAGTTTTGTTGGCAGTTGATGTGGTTTGCTGTCATATGTGTGAACACTGCTGTTATATCTACACGCAAATGCACGTTTTGTTCCAACATAAAATAAAAATAACCTTTCCTCGAAGAAAAAAGCTCAGTGAATAAGATTAATACAAAATTTGCAATGCCACTTGCTATTCGATCGTCCGCAGCTCGTGGTCGTGCGGTAGCGTTCTCGCTTCCCGCGCCCGGGTTCCCGGGATCGATTCCCGGCGGGGTCAGGGATTTTCTCTGCCTCGTGATGACTGGGTGTTGTGTGCTGTCCTTAGGTTAGTTAGGTTTAAGTAGTTCTAAGTTCTAGGGGACTGATGACCATAGATGTTAAGTCCCATAGTGCTCAGAGCCATTTGAACCATTTTTGCTATTCGATTGCACAGAGGGAACTTTGATATCGTGCAGGCTGCAGCACAATAAATGAGACAAACGAAAGTTGGTTTCTTCTACTTTTATCGCCAAAAAAGTAACTAGGTATATAAACAAATAAAAATTTAAACTGTTGTGAAGTGTATTTCACACATTAATAGGTAATCTGCTTATACTATTTTGTAGAAAATGCGTTTAAGAATTTAAAACATGTTTTGTTAAACGGCTGTCGTTAAATCAAAGTTCAGATACTGAAGACCACTGAGATTTCACATTGATTACAGTAATGAAGGGTTGAGTTCATACTTCACCGAAATTTCTACAAGAAATTTAAGTAGAGTAGGGTTTTACATACTGAGGCCCACACATGTTACAGTATTTAAGGAACCGCTCATTAGTTTATCACAGCTTTAGAAGGGTCCCAGAATTTCCCCGGGTAAATATGGTAGGGTTAAGTAGAAGCCGACAACATTCTCGGAATAATATCGTTTCAAACATTGTATTGTAGATTGCCGTCCTGACAGCTTACTTCAAAATATTTTGAACAATCATGAAGATCGTACCAGACAGAAACCCAGTGTTAAATTTCCATTCAGCCACCAAGTAAACTATCTACACTCCTGGAAATTGAAATAAGAACACCGTGAATTCATTGTCCCAGGAAGGGGAAACTTTATTGACACATTCCTGGGGTCAGATACATCACATGATCACACTGACAGAACCACAGGCACATAGACACAGGCAACAGAGCATGCACAATGTCGGCACTAGTACAGTGTATATCCACCTTTCGCAGCAATGCAGGCTGCTATTCTCCCATGGAGACGATCGTAGAGATGCTGGATGTAGTCCTGTGGAACGGCTTGCCATGCCATTTCCACCTGGCGCCTCAGTTGGACCAGCGTTCGTGCTGGACGTGCAGACCGCGTGAGACGACGCTTCATCCAGTCCCAAACATGCTCAATGGGGGACAGATCCGGAGATCTTGCTGGCCAGGGTAGTTGACTTACACCTTCTAGAGCACGTTGGGTGGCACGGGATACATGCGGACGTGCATTGTCCTGTTGGAACAGCAGGTTCCCTTGCCGGTCTAGGAATGGTAGAACGATGGGTTCGATGACGGTTTGGATGTACCGTGCACTATTCAGTGTCCCCTCGACGATCACCAGTGGTGTACGGCCAGTGTAGGAGATCGCTCCCCACACCATGATGCCGGGTGTTGGCCCTGTGTGCCTCGGTCGTATGCAGTCCTGATTGTGGCGCTCACCTGCACGGCGCCAAACACGCATACGATCATCATTGGCACCAAGGCAGAAGCGACTCTCATCGCTGAAGACGACACGTCTCCATTCGTCCCTCCATTCACGCCTGTCGCGACACCACTGGAGGCGGGCTGCACGATGTTGGGGCGTGAGCGGAAGACGGCCTAACGGTGTGCGGGACCGTAGCCCAGCTTCATGGAGACGGTTGCGAATGGTCCTCGCCGATACCCCAGGAGCAACAGTGTCCCTAATTTGCTGGGAAGTGGCGGTGCGGTCCCCTACGGCACTGCGTAGGATCCTACGGTCTTGGCGTGCATCCGTGCGTTGCTGCGGTCCGGTCCCAGGTCGACGGGCACGTGCACCTTCCGCCGACCACTGGCGACAACATCGATTTACTGTGGAGACCTCACGCCCCACGTGTTGAGCAATTCGGCGGTACGTCCACCCGGCCTCCCGCATGCCCACTATACGCCCTCGCTCAAAGTCCGTCAACTGCACATACGGTTCACGTCCACGCTGTCGCGGCATGCTACCAGTGTTAAAGACTGCGATGGAGCTCCGTATGCCACGGCAAACTGGCTGACACTGACGGCGGCGGTGCACAAATGCTGCGCAGCTAGCGCCATTCGACGGCCAACACCGCGGTTCCTGGTGTGTCCGCTGTGCCGTGCGTGTGATCATTGCTTGTACAGCCCTCTCGCAGTGTCCGGAGCAAGTATGGTGGGTCTGACACACCGGTGTCAATGTGTTCTTTTTTCCATTTCCAGGAGTGTATATTTATAAGCTTCTATTGTCGAATTTCGGTCTTAAGGCTTATTTAAACTAGCAAGTTGTTTAACAATATCAAAAAATGTTGTCGTTTGTAAGCGCAGTTATTTTAAAACGATGTCAATGTCCATATTACGTTTCTCAAATACTGTCATCGCCGTGACTGCAATTACTAAAGGCACCTTTGGCTTTCTCTCCTTGAATTTATTCCTTTGACACTTGTCTCACTTCCTAATGTAATCTTCTACGTCTCTTTTCGTGCCTTTCCACTGCTTATAATTATTTATTCGATCTAAAGCTCTGTGCATTACTTTTTGGCTATCCGTGCACGACCCACGGCCGCATACAAACTCATTATGTCACCGTTCCTGCGTCACGACCAGTACTCATACACACTTTGTATTATTCCTGCGCAGAGGAGGACCTTTTAATTAAAAGTCGCTGCCCGATATCTGCGGATAAATACGGCACTGCAGTGCCTGTGTTGTTAAGAAGAACAATGCAATGTTCATTCAGACTGAATTCATCATATAAATGGTTTTCACATGTAAGCTTATCAAAATACACCGCACCTTCTGAGCTAAATGTTATTCCTTTCCAGAGAAGCAAAAATTCCACTTGAATCAAAGCAGACGGGGAGCATAGTTTGTCGATCATGCAGGTGTCAGTCAATTAACAATCATACCAAAGACTCGGATTATAGTTCAGTAACCACTTGTGCCGATCTTCCACCGATTCCGAGATGCAATATCGCACTGAAACAGGAGCAACAAACAATTTAATTTTCCAGCATAACAGCAACTCTGCAGGCACGTTGGTTAAAAACTTGTCTCACCAAGAATAATGTTATTGCAATCTGGTGCTCCAGCTGAAAGTTCATACTGTTTCGAATAGTTACGCGAAACCTTTCACACAAGGAAGCCAATTTACAGAAAATTTGACTTAACAATGCGTATAACTTGTTATTAACCAATTGGGGAACTTTTGTAGTGTTGGTCAAGATACCGAGAGCATAATCCGAAAAGCCAGAAAAAAGTTATTTCTTTCACCTTTATCCATGTGTCTTAGCGCACATACCAAATCACTTTATTTTTTTTGAAACACACCCAGGTGACATTACAAGAAAACACACACATTGGATTACACACAGGCGAAAATTACGTCGTCGATGTAATGCAATCTACTCCCACTCACCATATTTTTGACAGCGTCTTCTACCCTAGTAATTGTAATAATTTCTTCATTCCAAAAGAGTTATAAGAACCAGAACACCTTGGAAGTATGATGCAGCACCAAGTGCGTGACCGTATTATTCATCCTTATTTCGTTTACTTGCTCTACATCCGATATCTTGAATCAAATTTCAGTATTATTTACAAATTACAGTCAAATTTTTGTACGTATAAAGTACCTCAGAATTTTAACATTTCGTAATAAGACGCTTATAAGCATAATTCATAAGCAGCTGCCATTTTTTGTTGTCAGAAGTTGCTGTTTTGTACGCGTGCCATCTTAAAACGCGTTGTTTTTATTCAGCAAGAAGTGTCAGAGGCCAGCTTCCAGGCTATACGAGAGTCGCTATCACCGCTTAGTTTCTTTTGTATCGCAAGTTACTTTAAGTTAACTGCTTTTGTGGTGACTGCAACAGACGTCAGTTACTTCAGAAAGCCTCACGCAACAAGTCTTTCTTACGAGATAAACGCAGGAGACCCATTAACTACTCCAGGGCAGCGGAAGTCCAATTAACTTCCATTCATCCTCTCAGTTGATCTACTGTTGTCCGAGGCAGGATCTGATTCATTACAATGGCAAAAAAAAAAAAAAAAAAACGTACACAAACGTTCATGAATTTGGGACAACCAGATCACTGAAAAGTTTATCGTGATGGAAAAATGTTACATTAGTTTACTTGTTTTGAAAATCAGATTACCGTCGATTTAATGACGAAATGCAGATTGGGAAATGCCAATTAATGGCAAAGCTTATTCTATCCACACCGTCTGAACTCATTATGTGTTTCAGTGTAGTTGTAAATTCGAATCAAACAAATGAACTTAAAAAACATTCACCGGAGAAAAATTTCTAACCTCAATCCTAACAAACGACCTACTGCACCACGAATGTTGGCAATCGCTGTGTTCCATGGCGGCTTTTACAGGACTAAGTTTTGCGCTTAGGTGACATCAGCGTCCAGTACTCCTGCCAAAACGTGCGCAAGCTGGCCAAACTGCTTATCCACTATTCCTGGTGTGTGGCACGTTGGCTCAAGAGTCTTCCTAGAGTGTGGCGCGTTGTCTCAGGGTCAGCAGAGATTCAAATCCAAGTACTTCGAGGCCAGTCCACCTGTACGCTTCCGAATATTCCTCATCCCAAGCAACCATAGTTTTATCCCTGTTGCACAAGTGTCTCAAAAGGAGAGGGGGGATGGGAGGAGTAGGCACTTACCCCTGCCTGGAATGTAGAGTGCTGTGTTTTTACCCGTAACAGAATTCTCACTCACTTCTAGAAGCGATTTCTCGTGATTCCGCTTAAACACTCGTTTAGCCAACTGTGGTATTATGTGGCTCGCAGTGACACGGTACTGTGGTTTTGTCAATTGCTGTACAGTTTACGTTTGTTTGATTGTCACAATGTTCATGGAAAGTTACGTCATTTCTTTCGGCGCAGCTGAGCTTTTATACCGAACTAAACTCAAAGCAGGAGTAGATTTTTGCAGGACAGAGCTGAAACAGAGTCGTCAAACTTTTTCCTGTTGATTCCTCACACACATTCTTGCCGCGCTACCGAAACTGTGTAATGTGAAAATAGTCATGTAATCATGTTTACCTTATAAGTATTAAAGTAATCCACCTGTAACAAATATTGAGTGTGTAACTACCAATTCTCTGGGACATAATACGTTTATTGTGGCACCTATGGTAGAAGACTTCTAGAATTTAGCCAACTCACTTACATAAAAAAAGAGAAATTCCAGTCTTCTCCCTCTCCACCCGCCGCCTCTGGTTAATTTCTGCGGACACCCTTGTTCTCTGGACGGGTGAAGTGGATGGTAATGTATTACTCTCCTCTCTAAAATGACTGTCTATTAGCAAACCAAATTGTCCCAAGAGCTAGTGTAATCGTTTTGTTTCCAAGTGTCTGCCATCTTAAACAGGTTTCGTCGAGGGTGACGTTGACTGAAACATATGTCGAGCAACTAATCGACTTTATTTTGTTACATGCACTTACAATTACGTATACATACAATCATCTTTCATGTTTTTGTCTGAAACGTATCGTTCCAGAAATAAGATAAGAACGAAACACAATATACAAAGACTCCAAGCGAACGAAACACAGGAATAACATAGGAAGAAACTAGAAGAGAAGAGATATTGGAAGCAGGGAGAAACACAGGGAATGAAGATAATGTGGAAACTAAATGGAAGTCGTTGAAAACTGACATTAGCGTAGCTGCAGAAGAGATACTGGGAAGAGAACAAATCAAACGAGTTTGTTAAGTGGTTCGACGAGGAATGCTTAACGGTAATACGCGAGAGAAATGAAGCGAGACGGAGAATGTTGCAAAGGAACACGAGGTTAGCAGCAGAAGAATACAGAGAAAAGAGGAAAAGAGCGGATAAGCTTTGTAGGGTAAAGAAAAGGCAGCATGAAAGGAGATGGATAGAGCAGCTGGACGAAATGTGAGACAATAAAGAGATCAGAAGGTTCTATGGAAGAACAAGAGATCTGAAGAAAGGTTTCCAACCGCGAGCAGTTTTCTGTAAGGATAAGGACGAAAATCTAATTGGAGATAAAAGCAAAGTCCTATAAAGGGGGCAAAAGTATTTTACCGAACTGCTTGACGGGAAAGATAGGGATAAAGTAGAAGGAAAGGGAACAGGACTCAGAATTGGAATCAGAGTTAGATGTAGAGGATCGGGAAGAGGAAGTAGTACCTGAGCTAGAGGAAGTGAAGAATGCTATCAAGTGCCTAAAAAATAATAATTCAGCAGGAGAAGACGGCATGGAGGCCGAATTATTAAAATGTGGGGGAAAGAAAATGGAAGAGGCAGTCCATGAATTGATAAAGGAAATATGGATAAAGGAGGTAATGCCTAAGGATTGAAACATGGGAATTATCTGCCGTTACATAAAAAAGGCGACAAGTCATAATGTAGCAATTATCGTTGGAGTAACATATAAGACATTTAGTAAAATTTTTGCCTCCAGACTTGAAGGGATGATAGAAGGGGTATTAGGGGACTATCAGTCTGTATTTAGGAGGAACAGATCCACGATGGATCAGATATTTTTATTAAGACAAGTGCTAGAGAAGTTTTATGAGTATGACAAGCAATACATCAGTTGTATATTGAGTTTAAGCAAGCGTACAACAGCCTACACAGGAAGAAAAGTATACAGATCATGAAATAATTTAGAATCCCACTAAAACTGGTCAATTTAACAGAAATGACAATGAAAACAACAGTGTGTAAAGTAAGAATAGAGCAAGAACAGTCTGGTGAATTTCAAGTACGGATAGGGCTGCGAAGAGAGATGTGATCTCCACAATGCTATTTAATTTAGTTTTAGAAAAGGTGATGCAGCAAATGCCGATAAACCCAGGAGGAACAATACGTAATCGGCAAGTTCAAGTGGTAGCATATGCGGATGACGTAGCATTAATGGCAAGGAATGTAACGTCACTAAATGGGAACTACGATGCGTTAGAGGAAGCAGCAAGAGAAGCAGGTTTAGAGGTAAACGTAAACAATACAAAGTGTGTGGTGATGAGGGAGCCCAATAAAACCGAAGAAAAGAATTCAGTAGTAATGAATGGGACAGAATATGAAACAGTGAAAACATTTAAATATTTAGTTTCTGTAATAACGGAGGACAATAAAGTTGTTGTTGTTGTAGTCTTCAGTCCAAAGTAGCAGCAGAAATTCAAGAAAGGATAACGAGTGAAAATCGTTGCTATTTTTCCTTGCAGAATGTATTTAATTCCAGGAATGTTAGCAGGAATACAAAAGTCAAAATATACACGACCATATTAAGACCTATAGTGATATATGGATCAGAAGGCTGAGTATTGACGTTAAAGGAGGACTGGTTATTGAGATGGGAAAGAAAGATACTGAGAAGGATTTTCGGAGCAGTGAGAGAGGAAGATGGCTGGAGAGTAAGGACAAATGTAGAACTACAAACACTTTTTGCACAGATGGATATTGTTGTTAAAATTAAGCAGGGAAGAATGAGATGGTCAGGACATGTACAGAGAAGGCCAGAAATTTTTCAAGGGGAAACCTGACGGGAGAAAGAGAAGAGGTAGACCAAGGAAAAGGTGACTGGACGAAATGGAAGAAGATCTAAAGGCGATGGGAATAAGAAACTGGAGAAGGAAGGCGATGGACAGAGAAGAATGGAGGCAGGTGATACAGGAGGCCAAGGTTCTTCAAAAAAGCCAACCAAGAAGTAGTATCATTCCAGAACCAAAAAGAAAATTCTCTGCCTCTGGCCAAGGTTTCAGGAAGGCTTTCCTTGGCTGTAAGGCAAATGCCAGATTTGGTACTTCCCTGATTATCCTTATACCCTGCTCCAAATCACTGCCATTTGGCTAAAAGAAGTGGCCCTTTGAGACAGAGAATGGGGAAAAGTAAAATATTTCAAGTTTCTCTTCAACTCGCGGCACTTATTAATACGCTTACTACCACCCAATGGAAGTTTCGTGAAACAAGAGTTCACTGGTGCAATGCGACATATTTGCTCTTGTCTTCATACGCCCACTTTTCATTTATGTTAAAAAAATAACGAAATTCCTCCAGCTGTATTAAGGTGTTGGTTTTACTGGCAACTAGCTTCGATGTTGCTACAACATCATCTTCAGGTCCATACTTGTTGACAGCAACCGTATGTGTCTGGCCATTTTTTCATTTGCCAGCATAACAGAGTCATGTTATGTCCACTGTAACACTGTATTTTATACACTGAAGCGCCAAAGAAACTGGTACAGGCATGCGTGTTCAAACACAGAGATATGTAAACACGCACAATATGGCGCTGCGGTCGGCTACGCCTATAAAAGACAAGTGTTGGGCGCAGTTGTTAGATCGGTTATTGCTGCTACAATGGCACGTTATCAAGATTTAAGTGAGTTTGAACGTGGTGTTACAGTCGATGCACGAGCACTGGGACCCAGCATCTCCGAGGTAGCGATGAAGTGGGGATTTTCCCATACGACCATTTCACGAGTTTACTGTGAATATCAGGAATCCCGTAAAACATCAATTCTTCGACCGCTGCAACCGGTAAAAGATCCTGCAAGAACGAGACCAACGACGACTGAAGAGAGTCGTTCAATGTGACAGAAGTGCAACCCTTCTGCAAACTGCTGCAGATTTCAATGCTGGGCCATCAACGAGCGTCAGCTTGCGAACCAATCAACGAAACATCATCGATATGGGAATTCGGAGCTGAATGCCAATTCGTGTACCCTTGACGACTGCACGACACAAAGCTTTACACGTCGCGTGAGTCAGACATTGAACTGCTGATGACCGGAAACATGTTGTCTGGTCTGACGGTCTCGTTTAAAATTGTATAGAGCGGATGGACGAGTATGGGTATGGAGACAACCTCATGAATCCATGGTCCCTGCATGTCAGCAGGAGACTGTTCAAGCTGTTGGAGGCTCTGTAATGGTGTGGGGCCTGTGGAGCTGGAGCGATATGGGACTCCTGCTACGTCTAGATAGGACTCTGACGGGTGACACGTACGTAAGCATCCTGTCTGATCATCTGAATCCATTCATGTCCACTGTGCATTCCGACTGACGTGGGCAATTCCAGCAGGACAATGCGACACCCCACGCGCACAGGATTAGTATAGAGTGGCTCCAGGAACACTCTTGTAAGTTTAAACACTTCCTCTGGCCACCAAACTCCGCAGAGATGAACATTATTGAACATATCTGGGAGGCCCTGCAACGTACTGTTCAGAAGAGTTCTCCACCCCCTCGTATTCTCATGGATTTGTGGACAGCCCTGCAGGATTCATGGCGTCAGTTCCCTCCAGCACTACTTCAGACATTAGTCGAGTCCATGCCACGTCTACTGCGAGCAATTCTGCGTGCTCGCTGGGGCCCTACACGATATTAGTCAGGTGTATCAGTTGCCGGCCGCTGTGCCCGAGCGGTTCTAGGCGCTTCAGTTCGGAAGCGCGCGACCGCTACGTTTGCAGGTTCGAATCCTGCCTCGGACATGGACGTGTGTGATGTCCTTAGGTTAGTTAGGTTTAAGTAGTTCTAAGTCTAGGGGACTGATGACCTCCGATAATAGTTCCCATAGTGCTTAGAGCCATTTGAACCATTTGGACCAGGTGTATCAGTTCCTTTGGCTCTTCAGTGTAGATGCCCTTCTTTATACACCACCAATCGACATGTGCAGCATACTTCTTCACTTTAGCTGAAAGAAAAAGAAAAGCTAAGCATCTGAGACATTGCAGATAGCGCACTGGAGTGGGTGGATGAAGAGGGGGGAAATATCGGCTGTAGCCTTACTGATACTCGTCTGAAACAAATCTGAGTATTCACTGAAACGACTGGACAGGATGTAACCGTTCATTCTAACTTGTCCTTTCCGAGACTTTGTAGGCGGTATTTCGTATCAGTAAAATATCGGATTCTAGAAGGCTAAAGAGAATGTAATAATTTTATTTTCACTGACTCTGTGGCGAATAATCGAGGACGCTTTCCAGCGCTTGTTAGCCATGGAAATCTTCATTGTCGGTATTCATAAACATTTGGGACGTACTTCCTCCCATACAAGTAGAGTTGGCCCTAAGGAAACTTAGTCATTGCACACTGGCTGCTTATGGTGGAACTTTTGATCTAGCCTAATTGTCAGGGGGTTATGCATCACGACAGATGAACGTTTCTGGTCGTTATTATGCAGATGATAGCCAGGGTTTTTGCTAAAAAGCGGCACATTCCAGAGAAGTGACCTAGAAATTGAGGAGGCATAACCAATCAACCTCTATCGTAACATGAGGTGGCTGAAATGTCATAATGTTCAACTACTTGCTGGAATTGCTCGGAATTTTCGAAATGAAGAGTCAGTTTCACACAGTCTTGAAGGTTACAAAGAGTTATTGGCATTGACATACATTAGTTTAATCACTTCCTCATTTTCTCAAGATTTCTATTGTAATCCATAAGGACCGGCAGAGTTACGCTTCAAGTACATAGATTTAGATCTAATTCGGAGTTAGATTCACTTCTAAGTGCACTGTGTTTTATCAATAGTCCTGCATTTGAATGTAAAATGTGTTTAGCTTAGGTGCGCGTGAATTTTCGACGTCAGCTAATGGAGCTAATACATAGCTGAAGTAGATGTTGATCGTAGGAGTGGACTTGCATAAGTTGGTAGGTCCGCTGTTGTTTCTATCTACATAAATGATCTTTTGGATAGGGTGGATAGCAATGTGCGGCTTTTTGCTGATGATGCTGTGGTGTATGGGAAGGTGTCGTCGTTGAGTGACTGTAGGAGGATACAAGATGACTTGGACAGGATTTGTGATTGGTGTAAAAGATGGCAGAAACTCTAAATATAAATAAATGTAAATTAATGCAGATGAATAGGAAAAAGAATCCTGTAATGTTTGAATACTCCATTAGTAGTGTAGCGCTTGTCACAGTCACGTCGATTAAATATTTGGGCGTAACACTGCAGAGCGATAGGAAGTGGGACAAGCATGTAATGGCAGTTGTGGGGAAGGCGGATAGTCGTCTTCGGTTCATTGGTAGAATTTTGGGAAGATGTGGTTCATCTGTAAAGGAGACCGCTTATAAAACACTAATACGACCTATTCTTGAGTACTGCTCGAGCGTTTGGGATCCTTGTCAGGTCGGATTGAGGGAGGACATAGAAGCAATTGAGAGGCGGGCTGCTAGATTTGTTACTGGTTGGTTTGAGCACCACGCGAGTGTTACGGAAATGCTCCAGGAACTCGGGTGGGAGTCTCTGGAGGAAAGGAGGCGTTCTTTTCGTGAATCGTTACTGAGGAAATTTAGAGAACCAGCATTTGAGGCTGATTGCAGTACAATTTTACTGCCGCCAACTTATATTTCGCGGAAAGACAACAAAGAAAAGATAAGAGAGATTAGGGCTCGTGCAGAGACATATAGACAGTCATTTTTCCCTCGTTCTGTTTGGGAGTGGTACAGGGAGAGAAGATGCTAGTTGTGGTACGAGGTACCCTCCGTCACGCACCGTATGGTGGATTGCGGAGTATGTATGTAGATGTAGAAGTTTGTTAACGTCGAAATAAATCTTATTGTTGCCGTGAAAGTTAAAGTAAGTCGTTTTTTATGTTTTCTGATGTTTCTTAGTTCCTTCTATAACATCATTATTAGTATCTTCTTGGGAATGTGGTCCTTCTGTGCAACTAAATATGAAAAACGCTTTCGCCTTTTTTATTCGAGAAGCATTCTCTGCGATAATTTTTGGTAAATTATTATCTCATACGTGTCACCTTGGGAGTAGAATTCCATGATGACATAACTGTGATAACAAAACTGTGATAATAAAACTATAAAAAATGGGCACTGAGGATTCTTTGCAAATAAAAAGAATGGAAAGCGTTTGACATAAAAACAAACAGCGTTTTATTTAGTTGCTTAGACAGACCACATCTCGAAGAAGATATCAATCTGAAGTAGCATATGTCTTTAGTGAGGCTGTTTTGACCCTCCGACTTTTGAAATAAGCATCTGGCAAAAAATTTGTCACCGTAGGGGTACATCACGTTAGCACAATTTAACACAACCTCTAAACTTGATAATTACAATGTCCCCTAGAAAGAGTTTGTTTAGGTATGCCATACCAAGCTGAAGGCACTCACTGATAATCCACAGAGCCGGCCGGTGTGGCCGAGCGGTTCTAGGCGCTACAGTCTGGAACCGCGCGACTGTTACGGTCGCAGGTTCGAATCCTGCCTCGGGCATGGATGTGTGTGATGTCCTTAGGTTAGTTAGGTTTAAGCAGTTCTAAGTTCTAGAGGACTGATGACCACAGCAGTTAAGTCCCATAGTGCTCAGAGCCAATCCACAGAGGAGCCAGACTGCGATGGTGTGCATTAGTTAAGTTCCAGCGACTATTCCAAATATTAGCTCCATACATTTTCTATGGGATTCATATCGGGTGATTTAGTAATTCGATCGAGGTGCCTGAATGTTCGCCGTACCGTGAACGCCCTGTGAACACGGCTGTTGTCGTGGGAAACAAATGTGTCCACAGCATACTACTCTTGAAGTTGACGATGAAAGGGCGCCACTTGGTGAACAATAATGTTCAAATAAACGTCTAGGTTCATGTCCACGGCAATCTGACTCAGTGTGTCCAGATCATGTCATGAAAAACATCTTCAATACATCACAGAACCACTCCCGGCATGAACTAAACCCTCCACACACTGTAGGTTAAACGCCACACTAGGCCGTCGGCGCACTCGAACCTTGTGTACATCTACGTCTACATGGATACTCTGCAAATCACACGTAAGTGCCTGGCAGAGGGTTCATCGAACCACCTTCACAATAAAACTTAATTATTCCACTCTCGAACAGCACGCGGAAAAAACTAACACATATACCATTCCGTGCGAGCTACGGTTTCCTAATTTTATTATGGTGATCGTTTCTCCCTGTATAGGTCGGCATGAACAAAATATTGTTGCAGTCGGAGGAGAAAATTGGCGACTGAAATTTCGTGAGAAGATCCCGCCGCAACCAGAAACACTTTTGTTTTAATGATGCCCACCCCAGATCCTGTATCATGTCCGTGACACTCTCCCCTATTACTCGATAATACAAAACGTGCTGCCCTTCCTTGAACTATCTCGATGTACTTCGTTAATTCTATCTGGTAAGGATCCCACACCCCGCAGTAGTGCTCCGAAAGCGGACGGAGAAGCGTAGTGTTGGTAAACTGTTCTGCCAATAAATCGTAGTTTTTGGTTAGCTTTCTCCATAACATTTTCTATGTGTTCCCTCCAATTTACGTTGTTCGTTATTGTAATTCCTAGGTATTTACTTGAATTTACAGCCTTTAGATATGACTGATTTATCGTGTAACAGAAGTTTGACGGATTCCTTTTAGCACTGATGAGGATGACCTCACACTTTTCATTATTTAGGATCAATTGCCAATTTTCGTACCATACAGTTACCACTCCAAAATAGTTTTGTAATTTGTTTTCATCTTCTGATGACTTTACTAGACGATAAACGACAGCATCATCCGCAAACAACCCAATACGGCTACTCAGATTGACTCCTAAACCGTTTATGTGGATAAGAAACAGCAGAGGCCTATAACACTACCTTGGGGAAGGCCAGGTATCACTTCTGTTTTACTCGATGACTTTCCCTCAGTTACTACGAACTGTGACCTCTCTGACAGGAAATCACGTATCCAGTCACATAAGTGAGACGATATTCCATACACCCACATTTTGATTCCAAGCCGCTTGTGAGGTGCGTGGTCAAAAGCCTTCTGGAAATCTAGAAATTCGAAATCAATTTGAAATCCCTTGTCAATAGCACTCAACACTTCGTGTGAGTAAAGAGCTCGTTGTGTTTCACAAGAATGATGTTTTCTAAATCCGTGTTGACTGTGTGTCACTAGGCCGTTCTCTTCAAGGAAATTCGTAATGTCCAAACACAATACATGTTTCAGAATCCAGCTGCATATCGACGTTAATGATATGGGCATTTAATTTAGTGAATTAGTCCTATTGCCTTCCTTGAATGTTGGTTTGAACGTAATTGGTATACAGTCAGGACCGGAAGACTTGCTTTTATTAAGTGATTTAAGTTGTTTCACTATTCGGAGGATATCTACTTCTAAGTACTCATGTTGTCAACTCTTCTTGACTCGAATTCTGGAATATTTACTTCGTCTCTTTTGGTAAAAGAATATCGGCAGGCTGTGTTTAGTAACTCAGCATTAGCAGCACTGTCATCGACAGCATTTCCATTCCTATCGCACAGAGAGGGCATCAGTTGTGTCTTGCCACTAGCATACTGTACATACAACCAGAATCTCTTTAGATTTTCTGTGAGATTTCGAGACAATGTTTCGTTAAGGAAACTATTATAATCATGTCTCATTGAAGTCCTCGCTAAATTTCAAGCTTCTGTAAAAGATCGACAATCTGAAGGATTTTGCGTTCGTTTAAATTGGCAGACTTTCTTCGTTGTTTCTGCAACAGTGTTCTGGCCTGTTTTATGTACGGAGGGAGATCAGCTCCGTCGTTCCTTATTTGGAATAAATCTCTCAATAGCTATCTTTACTATTTCTTTGAAATCAAGCCACATCTGGTCTACACTTACATTGTTAACTTGGAAGGAGTGGAGACTCTCTCAGGAAGGTGTCAAGTGAATTTTTATCTGCTTTTTTGAGCAGGTATATTTTACGTTTATTTTTTGGGGGATTTGGGAGGTGCAAGATTCAGTCTCGCTACGACAGGCCTGTGTTCACTAATCCCTGTATCCGTTTTGATGCTCGTTATTAGCTCAGGATTATTTGTTGCTAAGAGGTCAAGTGTGTTTTCACAATAGTTTAGTATTCGAGTGGACTCATCAACTAACTGCTCGAAATAAGTTTCAGAGGACGCGTTTAGCACAGTTTCGGATGATGTTACATGCGTACCTCCGGATTTAAAATGTATTTTCGCCAACATATCAAGGATAAATTGAAGTCACCACCAATTATAATTTTACGAGTTGAGTATGTGTTTGAAATTAGATTCAAGCTTTTTTCTTTTTCTTTTTTTCAAGCAATTGTATCATCTGAGTGGGGAGGTCGGTAAAATGAGCCAATTGTTATTTTATTCCTTTTTTCCAAGAATGACATCTACCCATAGTGACACAGGAACTATCTACTTCAATTTCGTTACAATATAAACTACTTCTAACACTTCTAACAGCAACAAACGCGCCACCGCAAACTGTGTTTAGCGTATCCTTTTGGAACATCGTTAAGTCCTTCGCAAAAATTTCGGCTGAACTCCCTCCAGCTTTAGTCAACTTTCAGTGCCTATAACGATTTGAGCATCACTGCTTTCTGTTAGCACTTGGAGCTCTGGTATTTTCCCAACACAGCTACGACAATTTACAATTGTAATTTGAAAAGAGGCAAAATCGAAACTCATCAGACCACAATGCAAGCCTCCAATCAGATACTGCCCATCTTCTGTGTTGTTTGACCCAATGCGGATTTACAGTTTCATGCAGAGCTGGGAGCAATGACTTTTTCCGATGTAATCGACACCAAAATCCATTGCATGCATTTCCCTTAGCAGTGTATGGTCGGAAAGTGTTTGAGGTAGACCAGCATTCACCGAGAGCAGTAATTTCTGTCACGCCTGAAACCCAGTGTCACTGACGTGGCCTGACACTCGTTCCCGATCCTCCTCAGTTAGGATCTTTTTATGACCACTGCTCTGACGCTGTGTGACATAGCTACTAGTGGAACATCATACCCTGTCAACACCCTAGGCATTCCGCCTTGATGCACAAACAAATCTCGCAACATCATAGAAACAGCCAATCAGTATGTACCCCATCTTGTTCTCTGCACCACCCACTTATCAATAAGCTGAGTTAGATCTTTGTATCCCACTTGGTACAAACCACAGTGGACTACCAAATTAAATATTTCTATGCCTAAATTGTTCTGCAACAGTACAAAATATGTATGGCTTGCATATTGGCAGTACTGATTTAACTAACAGGTTAAGCTTCACTTGGCAAAGAGTAAAGTTCAATCTTTGTATCACAATTTAAAGAAGCCAAACATTTAATTATTTATCAAAATATGTAAAGATTTTTACTAATAGCGTACAAAACACGCATGGCTCACAATTCGGCACAACAGTTTCATTGGGGGCCTAGTTGTTAACGTGTAACAATCTGTCCCTGTGTCAGCAAATGTGTATAAAAATCTGTAACTGAATATAAAATGGCAATATATGAGGTATTTGCTACAATTTAGTTAGGATGGCTAATTGACAACCTACCCCATGTTATCGAATGTGTGTTAAAATCAGTAACCGAATATAAAATGCTGATGTATGAGTCAGTTTGGTACAAGTTCATTGGGGCTATTTGTTACAGTGTAACAGTCTGTCGTATGTCACTGAATGTGTAATAACTTGAGATATTAGAACTACTGTTCAGTATGCTGTTTCATCAAAGTTTTTCGTAGTTTCCACTGTCTGACATCATACGTCGGTAGCTGCTTTTAACTTGCTGACATCTGTACATGCGCATCGAAGCAATCTCCAGTCCTATTGCACTTTGCCAAGTCAATATAAATGTATGTGCGCTTTATCAGACGAGTTAGGACTTGCACAATCTCCAAGTGTGTCATATTTCGCTGACTCAATATAAATGCATGTGTGCATTCTCAAGTTGTGACAGTTGTGTCTAGACTCGCGTCTCAGTAGTGTCAGTAAGCGATCCATGTACGTTTTGCACTGTTATAGATCAAATAAAGAAGACAAGTTTTAGTTTCTTCAGATTGTGGTACAAAGATCTAAGTATCGTCATCGACAAGTGTACTTTAACTTGAAACCTAGATCAGTAGAATCAATATTCCACTCTCGTATTTTTATAGTGTTCTAGCAGAAATTTTTATGTATTTTGACATATAATACAGACAATTTCATTTTGATGCAAAGATCGAATTTTTGTTCTACATCAGAGATTTAACTTTCTTCTTTGTGGAACTTTGTCCATGATTGTCTTTGACATAAGCAAACTGAGCAGTGTTTATGAAGCTAACATTTTGCATTGGTGCTTTCTGTACTTGCAGTTAAGGTCTTGCAGTTTAAGGTCTCTCCATAATAGACAATTTTGCGGTTTTATGTGTTAAAATGTCAGAAAATGTGACATGGTATACATCTTGGTATAATTTAGTAATTGACTATGAAGATACAGGCCGTAAACATTTTCAGTGAGTCGTGGTACCATAGTTATGATCAGTAAATGTCGCAGATTACCTCAGAAGTTCGGTTTTGAACACCAGTGGAGGCGGCAAGTGCATATTAAATTGTCAGTTACACCAGTAGTCTCAATAGATTTACATAGTTTTGATACATAATGTAGACAATTTATAGATGCAGCAATGACATTGTAACACTTAATTTGCGAGCCCACCGCCGTGTGTATGTATTAACTTGTAAGTTACACATATAATACTGTGACACACAATTTGTGAGATCAGACATGATTTAGCGCCAAATGTATTTTTATTTTTATAGAAAAAATTATATTAGGAAATATTTAATTTGGGGTTCCATTGTGTTTTGAACCAAGTGTGGTACATAGTTAGAACATTGTTTACTGCAAAGTGCAGCTTAATCTGTAAGTTAGATCAGTAGTGCCACGTCTATTTTGACAGTAGTGTTACATCTATTTTGATAAATAATACATGCAATTTAGATGTAAAAATATTTAATTTATTGTCTATTGTTGGGTACAAAAATCGAACTGAACCTGTTGCCAAGTGGGAGGTACAGAGAACAAGATGGGATACATACTGGTTGGCTGTTTTCTTTTATTGGCTGGTACAGTACTTGGCTTGTGTGTTTGGCGGGGGGGGGGGGGGGGGGGTGTTTGTATGTTTGTGTTTGTGTTTGCACACTATGTCAGATTTCTGCTATGAAGAACGTTCTACCATGAAAAATTTGTAAGAAGAATCCTCTGTTACACAACGTCACTATGAAGCAATCTTTCATGTACAATATCAATATGAGGCGTCCTTTACCATGCAACATTGCTATAAAGTACCCTCTACTGCACACAACATTGGTATAAGTACCTTCTCCGTACAGCATTGCCATGAAGCTCTCCCTGCCACGCAACGTCAGTGCGAAGCAGCCTTCGCCATTGATGATGTTATCCCACCACCATAGCTCTGCCCCCTGCATGTAGGCAACTTGGCCAGTACGTTTCTTGCATTCCAAACGCATTGTCGCAGAAACCCCATTACCTTCCTACTGATGGAGGACCACACGATACTTTGGTATCAGTTCTAAACCATCTACAGCACTCAAGACTGGTTACATCTGCTAAAGTTATATAAATGTTATTTTTTCTGTAAAAGGAGAGCACAACCCGGTTTCAGGGTAACAGTCCTATCTTCAGGTACATATGAAACATTATGACTACAGTGTGACGACTGTACATACTGTCAGACTCTAAAAGACTAACAGAACTTGTAGTAATATTCTAAAGAGGATACGCATATTCGTCCAGAATGCCCACATGAGTCAACTAACAGGGGTTCATACAGTGATTCTTTAGTACATGGTATACCAGCAGAAAATCCACTACATATATTCCTAGGCCACGCAGAAAATCTCTCGAAGAATGGGCCCCACATAAAACACATTAGATCGCCATATATAAAAGAGCGCAACTATCCCAAGTGAAATCAAATATAAACTATTAACAACCCTACGCCCCATACAGAAAATACAAACTTACAATGGTCTAGGGTTAAGGATGTTACTAACATGCTTCTGCCTAAAGCCAGATATACTGGACATTCACACACAGCAACCAGAAAAAGATACGCTATTCACTGCACCTACAAGTATCAGTGTATAAATGATACGTCTCCTTATGTGAAGATTCTTACTTAGCAGTACTGCATAAACACCCTTCTAGTACCATACCAACCGCACACTGACGCTCAAATGCAAGGTGACGGTCCGTGTTGCCGCCATGGAAGCAAGCGTGTCGTGCTCACCTTCTCACGGCTAGACTTCGGTCTATTGTCCACCTAAACCCTCTAGAAATAACAGCACTGCCACCATACCAACTCTGCTCATATACGAGAGATGCACTGGGCCTAGGTATATATAAAATGGATTTTCTGTTTTAGAATGTTACAACAAGCTCTGCTGGTTTTTTAGAGCTCGTCAACACATATAGCCATCACATTTTAGCTGTAATTTTTTAAATGCATCTCAAGATGGAACTGTTGTCCTGAAAAATGACTATGCCCTTTTTTTTCATTGGAAAATAAAATTTAAATAACTGCAGCAGATGTTATCAATAATGAATAACGTATAGAACAGTTGTGGCTGGCCTATCAAGAGAATCAGGCATCCACAGCACTGCAAAGCGACCTTTGTGCTCTTTCAAAGAGATGGCTGACACCTTACCCAGTGAGCTTACTGCCTTTACACTCTACATGTCGCATATACTGATAATGTTGTACGGAATCAATGGGTTTTGTTTGGAGAACTGATCTAGGTGTCTGATTTCTGGTCTAACGGTCGGGTCTTGGATTTTTTTCTGGGTGCAGTCATGTAGCTACAGGGTTACTATCAGTGGTACATACGTAGTGTTTAGAGGTTTTAATAAAGTTAGCTGCAATTGGGAACTGACATTTATCAATGGTACATGTCAAAATTTGTGTCGGACGCGGACTCGAATCTGGATTTCCCGCTTCACGTGAGCGGTGGCCTTAACCACCTGAACCATTCGAGCACGTTTCCCATCCGATCCAAATTCTCACCCTTGTTACTCACTACTGACTTACATTGTGTGTTTGTGTGTTGTGTATGGAACCGGGCACCTAGAAATGACAGAAAGGCTTCGTCCCGCCGTGGCCCTCAGTGGTTCACAATCCCACAACAGGCCACAGCAGACCACCCGCCCCACCACCACCCCACACCGAACCCAGGGTTATTGTGCGGTTCGGCCCCCAATGGACCCTCCCGGGAACGCCTCACACCAGACGAGTGTAAATCCAAATGTTTGCGTGGTAGAGTAACTATGGTGTACGCGTACGTGGAGACAGTGTTTGCGCAGCAATCGACGACATAGTGTAACTGAGGAGGAATAAGGAAAAGCAGCCAGCGTTCGTCGAGGCAGATGGAAAACCGCCATAAAAACCACCCACAGGCTGGCCGGCACACCGGACCTCGCACTAATCCGCCGGGCGGATTCGTGTCGGGCACTGGCGCATCTTACGCCCGTGAAGCAGAGCGTTAGATCGCCCGGCTAGCTTACATACATACAGTACATATATAACTGTGACTCGCCAGTTAAGGCGAGCCTGGATTTCCATATTTAAAACAAAAATTTACTGTGTAAGAGCTGAAAGTTTCATTCGGATCCATCAATAAAATATTTTCTCCGCCGACAGTAATTTCGTGATGCAACAAAAATCATGTTTACCACATCTCGTCTGGAGTTCCTGAAAGAAAATTTTCCTCCATTGTCAGGTCTTTTATATGTATTTTTATTTTGTTTACTACACGGTTTTGGAGATGTAGCCGTTTTCAAGCAAGTGTTTAAAAAGTTAAGCATTTTGCTTGATAATTCCAACATTTCCAAAACGCCGTACATGGAAAAATGCATATGTAAATAGCAAATGCAAGAAATTAATTTCTTTCAAGATAATTATCATTCCTTTGGGTCCTGTTGACAATGAAATCTCGTCTGGAGTCCGTGAATAACGGCGTCAGACCCTCTTTTGCCACATCGTGGCAAGGAGAAAAGAAGAAACATAATAATGTTCCAGACCTCCCCATTTCTCTTTCTGGTTTACGTTTCGAATTTTCTGGTATGAGAAACTCCTGAGGATAGTCACCCGTCAAGCCCTGGGTGGCTACGGCATAGTTCCGTGCCTGGCGGCTGCCACCTTAAGGTGTGCTCCTCCTGTATGCGGGATCGATTT
Organism: Schistocerca nitens; assembly: GCF_023898315.1. NCBI lineage: Eukaryota > Metazoa > Arthropoda > Insecta > Orthoptera > Acrididae > Schistocerca > Schistocerca nitens. The sequence goes on along the minus strand of NC_064618.1, from coordinate 296,186,159 downwards.
GTCGGTTGCATTCGAAATATTCCGGGCAGGGAGACGTAGCGGCAGTGTGGAGCCACGCCCGTTGATTTTTAGAGACACTGTATCAGTTATTTCGATATTTTTCTTTGGATGGGGAACTGCAACGGCTGTCTCCTCTCATGTCATTGGGTTACAACAGGCCACGAGTTTTAACTGGCCGATACTAGCTGAAGTTCACCTTTCTTTCACGGGGACGCCAGAAGGATGGATAAGAAAAGTTTTTCGTCACTCTGACATTAGGCTCTGACAGCTGAAACCGGAGTTTTGACCAAGCATCGTTTGAGTTTAGAGTTCTCACGATGACTTCTGATTTGTTTCGTACTGCTTCAACGATTTCCTTACTTTCGTCCATTCGTGCGTGAACTTATACCTGACAGTACACCACTCTCCCACCATGGTCAATGCAATTATTTCTGTAGCATCGGTGATTGTAGATTCGAACTTGAACCTCGAGACAACATGTTTTCGTTTTATTCCCCAGTACCTCGTGGTCCACTGACAAGTGTGTGAAATATGATCAGCATAACTTAATACTTTCCCATATATGTTGATGGTTAGTTTGTACGTAAATTTTCGTTATTCACCTTCCAAAGTGTGTGCTTATTAGAGTGAATTAAACAGGGGTATGACTGGACATTTCTATCCCTCCCCTTATTATTTGATAACTTTGCAAGACCGCCACTGGTTATTCATTTTATGAAGGGCCTCTTTTCTTTCAGCACGTTGTGTGAACTTTAAATTACGTATGTCAATAAGTTGGGAGAGCTCTGATTATTGGGAAGTACAGCTTGCGTCAGCCATTAAATCGATAAGTGACTTCGACCTTCACTACCTGCATCTTGCTTGCTTTTTATCATAAGAAACAAAAGAAAACGATTATAGGGAAAAAACTGAAAAGCTGGCAAGGATGCCAGCACAATGTTCTCGAAGTCAAAGACTTGGATTCTACACTACATACCACCTACGTACAATATATTAAAAGTTCATAAAATTCGAATCTTTTGTAACGTCCATCTATCTGCCGACTGGACTATATCTCAGGCAGCAGAAAGTCACGTGGCCAACGATAGTAGGCAGAAAGCCACCAAGTTACCTTGGTCACAGAGCCCAGCAAAGGACTGCCACTTAGCGTTTGCTAAGCCAGGAGGGAAAGAGAGCACTTGCTGGAGGGTAACAAAGCAGAATTGGTACCTAGTTTAAAGAAGATGGGGTCGGAGTTATACAGAGTCTTCCGACACTAATCGTTCAAATTAAAGCAGGTCGTAGATAACATCAAAACGAATATATTTCGATAAGGAACATATGGTCTATGAAGTTAACTTGTTAGGAAACATTTTTGTAGTGGTGTTGACGTAAGCTATTGTGTCGATGTCACTAACCGGGAATGAGTGCTGACGTTCAGTATCCTTGTTTGGATCCATGTTAATCCAGAAGGTACTCAACCTTGCGCTCATCAACAGCGATGCGGTATCAATGAGTGGGCCGGCATTCTCAGTGATAGATAGATTGGACAACACATACTTCTATTCCGCCTCTTTTATTCCGCCTCAACGGACGGAGATATCGCATCTTCGGGGAATATGTGTTGCCAGAGCTGTGAAGGTTGTACCTCTGAACGTTACACAAAGGATGTACTTCGAACTCGATAGGGCACCAGCCCATTTCAACAATGCTGCGAGGAATCAACTAACAGCCACCTTCGGGAATCGATGGGTGGGCCGAGAAGGCCCTGTGAGCTAGCCACCCAGGTCCCCTGATCTGGATTTCTTCCTCTGTGGGCATATGAAGCAGCTGGTGGTGCATGAAACTATTGTGGAAACAGAAGAAGACCTCGTCACTAGAACTGCTGTCGCTGCTGGTACTATTTCGGACATGCAAAGAATCTTCAAACGGATACGACAGTCAATGATCCGACGATGCACTGCATGCCAATGCTAGGGCATCCGAACTGTTCCTGTGAATACCACCGTTGCAATTAGCATGCTAAAGTATCTTCTGTGTTAATCGTTGCTAGTGTCAGAAATTGCCGTTAGGGACCATACGTGCCATAGCTAAATATTTGTTTTGATGGCCTCTACCTCCTGTATTAACTAGAAAGACTAGATTCGGAACACCCTGTACATAGGGTGATTTTGTTAAATTGGGACAAACTGCAGGAAATAATCCCTGAGAGGATAAAAATCAAAAAAGGTGGTAGTGACATAATGCTAGAAATGCGTTCCAAGGGATGGGGATAACAGACCTCTGATAGTGGCTCTGGTATCAGCACCAGACATGTGGCCCACCAGACGGCCATGTGGAACGATCTCCATGAAAACTGCCACGTCTGTATTACTTACAATAAGTGTAAGCCTTATTATCTACAGACTTGCTTCCACAGTGACGATTTTGTCACTGGTTAATCACACAGGCCACCACAGTGCAAGGATTTCTGTCATCCATCCTAACCACATGTGACGCTATCTTTATGAGAGACGGTATCATCAACGTGCACAGCACCCAACGATGGGTTATGACAATGCTGACAGCGAAGCATCAGCAGTGGTTTACCCTTAGTGAGTAGGTAGGGATTATTGGCGACTGCCTCGTGGGACCAGTCATCCCTCCTCAAAACCTGACAGACCAAGCATATCTGCACTTCCTGCAGGTGACCCTTTGTCCCCAGGTGGAAGACGTGTCTTTGGAGATACAAAGGGTAATGTGGTTACTGCGTGACGGTACTCGAGCCTCACAGCGCTCTTGAGTGTAGAGCTAAGACACTGGTACAGAGAGGACGTTAATTCCACTTACCTTGTGTGTTCTCATGTGTGCTTTCAAACATTGAAGCCTACACTGCCAAAGATATTTTATCTTCGCCTTCATTTTGGTGTGCCTACCTTGGAACATATTTCTGTCTATACGTCCATACAACTCTTTTTGATCCATGTGACCCCTATCCTCACAGGGATCGTTTCCTAGAATTTGTCATTTAGCAAAATCCCCCTGTTAGGTACATGGCATCAGGAGAGTGACCTTGAGGATTTTTTAAAGGAACAAACGGTGTCGGCACTGGTTAGTTATTTTATGTCTGGATTGAAGGGCTGTCCAGCAGACTGCTCTGCATTGTACATCAACGAGACGAATATCTCAATCAGAAAAACTTTGTGGCCGACCATCTCGATGGTTAAAATGAGTACGTGAACACAGCCCATTATCAATACGTCAAAGTGAAACTAAAATAGTTGAATCTTTAACGTAAACAAAAGTATCTAAAGTGAAAGCGATGTCTCGAGTTGTACTGCCTGGTAAATAAGTGAAACACTCAAAAGACATAGTCGGACGTCAGTGTAACTTCGTACACGCCAGCACCATTGGGTTCTGATGGAGACACATCTGTCCACAACAGTGGAGGATCACCGTATTGTGCACTAAGCACATCTTAACTCCTTCACATCTAAGCCTACGTCAACGACCTTGCCACACTGGATACATCAGATCACGCCCCATCACCTGGGTTAAGCAACATCGGGCCTAATTAGTTCTTGGATGGGTGATCGTCTGAGAGCAGCGGCTGCCATACAAGCAAGTCGCCGAAGTGGTGATCAATTCAAAGGCTTGCACCAGGATTTGTGCCGCCCGACATTACTATTAGCTGCGCCTGACATCCGAGAACAAGTAATGGATTCCATGAAACATTCTAAGTCATTCGTCGCCATTGGTTGCAGGCTAGCAGCAACTGGAGCAGGGAAATGTCGCCCATGCGTAGGACGCAGTTAACTCCACAGCAGTGTTTGGAATGGTGTCATTAATTGAAAGCTCAGACTGTCAGAGAATGGCGTTGCAATGTGTTCAGCAATGAATCGCGGTTTTGCACAATGCCACATAAATATCACTGGCGAGTATGATGGCGAGCTGGGGAGAGATCCCATTCTTCCAATGTTTTGAAGAGGCATAGCGGTATTGCGCTTGACATATTGGTGATGGGAACCATCAGATATGTCTTCAGATCAATCACGGCTAGTACACTACTGGCCATTAAAATTGCTACACCAAGAAGAAATGCAGATGATAAACGGGTATTCATTGGACAAATATATTATACTAGAATTGACATGTGATTACATTTTCACGCAATTTGGGTGCATAGATCCTGAGAAATTAGTACCCGGAACAACCACCTCTGGCCGTCATAACGGCCTTGATACGCCAGGGCATTGAGTCAAACAGAGCTTGGATGGCGTGTACAGGCACAGCTGCCCATGCAGCTTCAACACGATACCACAGTTCATTAAGGGTAGTGACTGGCGTACTGTGACGAGCCAGTTGCACGGACACCATTGACCTGACGTTTTCAATTGGTGAGAGATCTGGAGAATGTGCTGGCCAGGGCAACAGTCGAACATTTTCTGTATCCAGAAAGGCCCGTACAGGATCTGCAACATTCGAGCGTGCATTATCCTGCTGATATGTAGGGTTTCGCAGGGATCGAATGAAGGGTAGAGCCATGGGTCGTAACACATCAGAAATGTAACGTCCACTGTTCAAAGTGTCGTCAATGCGAACAAGAGGTGACCGAGAAGTGTAACCAATGGCACCCCATACCATCACGCCGGATGATACGCCAGTATGGCGATGACGAATACACGCTTCCAATGTGCGTTCACCGCGATGTCGCCAAACACGGAAGCGACCATCATGATGCTGTAAACAGAACCTGGATTCATCCGAAAAAAATGACGTTTTACCATTCGTGCACCCAGGTTCGTCGTTGAGTATACCATCGCAGGCGCTCCTGTCTGTGATGCAGCCTCAAGGGTAACCGCAGCCATGGTCTCCGAGCTGATAGTCCATGCTGCTGCAAACATCGTCCAACTGTTCGTGCAGATGGTTGTTGTCTTGCAAACGTCCCCCTATGTTGACTCAGGGATCGCGACGTGGCTGCACGATCCGTTACAGCCATGCGGATAAGATGCCTGTCATTTCGACTGCTAGTGATACGATGCCGTTGGGATCCAGCACGGCATTCCGTATTACCCTCCTGAACCCACCGATTCCATATTCTGCTAACAGTCATTGGATCTCGACCAACGCGAACAGCAATGTCGCGATACGATAAACCGCAATCGCGATAGGCTACAATCCGACCTTTATTAAAGTCGGAAACGTGATGGTACGCATTTCTCCCCCCTACACGATGCATCACAACGACGTTTCACCAGGCAACGCCGGTCAGCTGCCGTTTGTGTATGAGAAATCGCTTGGAAACTTTCCGCATGTCAGCACGTTGTAGGTTTCGCCACCGGCGCCAACCATGTGTGAATGCTATGAAAAGCTAATCATTTGCGTACCACAGCATCTTCTTCCTGTCGGTTAAATTTCGCGTCTGTAGCACGTCATCTTCGTGGTGTAGCAATTTTAATGGCCAGTAGTGTAGTTACTGAGGGAACTCTTGACAGCACAATGGCACATCATGGTCATATTGCGTCCTCATATGTTATCTCTCATGTCACAGTATCGTGGTGCTATTTTTTAATAGGGTAACGCTTGCCCATGTATGGTACGTTTTTCTATGAACTGTCTACTACGTGATGTTGAGGCATTCATGTGACCAGCAAGATCCTTAGATCCTTCCCAAAGGACATGTGTGAGACCAGCTGGAACGTCAACTCCATACTAGTGCCAGTATCCAAAGACCAAGGACCAGGTACAACAGTTGTGAGGCCAGCTTGCCTCAGGAGGGAATACAACGGCTTAATGACACCCTTCCCAGTGTATCTATGGGATTCAAGATAGCCACGGCACCATGAAATCACGATTGTCGTCGGTTTGCTACTCCCTCACTGTCCATAAAACCTGAGGAAGTCTGATCCTCCGAATGAAGTGGCCAGCTCTTGATGAAACGCACATCCCCACTACACCTGCAGCCTCAGCATTGAATCGGTAATGAGCGACCGTCAAGCAACGGCAAATCAGGTTCAAAGAGAGACGTCACTGGGGGTTCAAGAGGAATAGGAGTTAGAATGCAAAAGAGATATAGCAGAAAAATGAATCTGAAGAGAAAGGAAATTAACTTTGCCCTGTGTAAGGAATCGTACTAGAAATCACCTCAAGCATTTTAGGGAAACAAGAGAATACATAAAACTGAATGTGCAACAAGCATTTGAACCCCGCTCCTCTGAAACGTGGGTCTGCTTTCTTAAACACTACTTAAACAGAGAGTACAGAACAACTAACAAAGGAAACGTTCACAGTAGTACGAGGAGATATGAAGAGGAAGTGAGAATAAAAAAGGAATAACAGCAAGAGGGAAATAGAAACGGAGGGACTAAACCAAATGATTGAAATACAACTTGTGAAAGAATCGTACAGCGACATCGTTATGTTTTCAACATTTAGAAAACTGGCATCACTGAAACAAATTCTGTAATCGAAACAAATTGCGTAAATACAGGACGCCCGCTGCAGAAATACTAGCGCTCTGACTCTACACAGCTGTTTTTGAAACTTCAGGGATCATAACGCTGCAACGGATACAAATACAACAATTCGAACAAAAATACAAACGTTACCGAAGATACTTTCCTACCATGTCACTTGATTTCACTAGGGAACTTTTCACCGTCCGTACAAACTTTTTTTGCTTCAGTAGAATGCGTTTGGAAATTAGAAATCTACAACCTCTTCGTTTCAAAAAAATGGTTCAAATGGCTCTGAGCTATGGGACTTAACATCTGAGATCATCAGTCCCCTATAACTTAGAACTACTTAAACCTAACTAACCTAAGGACGTCACACACATCCACGCCCGAGGCAGGATTCGAACCTGCGACCGTAGCTGTCGCACGGTTGCAAACTGAAGCGCCTAGAACCGCTCGGCCACGCTGGCCGGCTCTTCGTTTCAACTCGACACGCGTTTGGTAATTGTGTGCTTACTTTTAGGCAAGGAAGATGTTCTCGATCTTCTTTACAACTTGTCTGATTTTAGTTATGAAACTAACGAGGAAAGTTACTGAAATGTGTCGTTAATTACTGCAAGTTACGTACATTTTACACTGACGATCCTTGTTACTATATGGCATACTCAAGAGAAGGGAAAGTGTTCTCGGTAACACGGCCTTCATTCAGAAATGTGTGGCTCTTTCGGACCGATTAGCGGAGACGTTCTGAATGAATTAAACTGTGATACAGGACATCCAAAAGTTTACCTGCAGCCTCCTCACGCATGACTTGATTTAATAAGTAGTAAAACGCACTGTCTGAAATACATTAATCTGTAGTAAGAGGGAAATATTTTCGTCCACGTTTAAAGCGAAACTGAAATTTTAATTTAAAGACCAAGGAATATTTAACAAATTTTGTTTTTACAACAAATTGTGAAGTACGCATTCTCATCGTCACAGAATATTCATTACTAGTCTGTAAAAAATACAAAGGAAATGAATAATCGATCTCAGTATAACCTTTCTGTTCCTTGTGACTACCCTCAGTTACTGTACTACAATCAATTACACAACAGGAAGTAAATGTGTGATGCGTGGCGTACTGTAAATAGCTTTCAAACAACAATTAAATAAACGATTAAGAAAACCTGAAATTCCTGATTTTCTTCTTCTTTAATTCTGTTGCGACCAAGAACTATCAGGAAAGCAGCTTTTAAACATTAATGAAAATCATGATAGTGCTCACATTTCCCGCTCCCCACGTCTCTGATGGGCTGAGGAAAGAAAATGCCTGATGTTCCCAGTCCACAAATTGCGCATTGTATTCCGTGACAGCTGACAGAAGCTCGATGTAATCGATGTTTCGTCGAGAACGAGACAGCAGATATCACAAATCGATATATTTTCGAGATGCTGTTTCACTGAATACGAAGCGCAAATTTAAAATCCTGAGCACGAAGAAAACTCTGAGTGCATGGTTGGATCTATTACGATGTTTTAGTCAGACGTTGGCGGTCTGAAAACGAAAAAGTGTGGTCATCACGAGTTATACGAAGTGGAGAAAAGGTGACAATTGCTTGGGAAAAAAGCAAGAGAACAGTAGTAAACACCGCGAAGGACGCACTGCTTAAGGTTAATAAGAGAACTTCCGCTGAGTTTGACTACTGGGATAACGACTGCTGATGACTAGCAGGTTTTTCCAGCGAGAAACAAGTACGAAGACATCAGCCACACATATTTTGAAGCATTCAACAAACTATATTTTGGCATGGATATGAACTCTTATCGACAAACTTTCAGAGTTCTGTCATTTATCAGTACTGACTGATTTGATGCAAAGAAACCATGATGTCCGTTTACACATCGTCAAGTAACTAAATTTCGCTCTGCTTGTCACTTCAGAGTACTTCCTTGTAGTAGTGCCCATGTATGCCACATATGAAAATGCGTAGACTATTGGTATTCGCTGTTCAAGATGAATTTCAATGACCCTTTCCCTTTCGCTGTGATGCGCATTTGTGTCATCGATGAATTAGTAGTAATTTCTGGGGCCACCTCACAACCTACATATAGGGTGTTCGAGATATACCGTATCGGCTGCCCTTTTTGCCGAAATCAGTAGGTCCTGTCTTCTACGGGTAAAATGTGTTTCAGGCAAACCGATAATGACGAATCGAACGGAGGAACTTATATTGTCTTGCAACGCTGAAAAAATGGAGAAAACGAACTTAGCTTCAGAATTTCAAATTATTCTCCGTACAAAATCAGCACCATTGAAAAGATTTCTGGTACTGAATATTTTTACCGAAGAAAGATATGCAGCACCCAGTTATTATTCAGATAATCGATTATTTTATTGCCTTTTAATTGTTTCGAGTCTTTACACATCCATGTGCAGAAGTTATTTAGTGTATTATCTAAAACAAATAAGAGGTCTGGTACTTCTTCCAACACTCGCATATTATTCTTTCTCTTCATAGATGTGGCTATCAAAATATTAACACAATTAAGAGTAATTTTCATGACTCCCGCAGGTGCGGCTATACTGCGGCAAGAACTGAAATTTATTGTACTATCTCTCTCCCTCTCTCTTTTATTTTCTTTTGACTTTTATACTTCTACCTGGTTTATTTCAACTTCGTGGATATGAACTGGTGCACGAGGGATACTATAACATCTGTGTTCAAAGATTAAGAACTGAAACAACGAGTTCAGAACTCAAAAGGAGGGCTCCTTTATACCTACACGCACACATATTTGCACCGACTTATCTGTACAGACAGCGGTTGTATAGACATGTCGCTGCGTGTAAATGAATCGCCAACTGAAAATTTTTTTTGTGTTGCTATGTTCGGCCTGTGCGTAGTATGGAGGCTCTTGAATTGTGCAGACCAGATGAAGTACTTTAGTATTTCATGTGTGGCGCTACATGTTTTCTGAATGATGTGTCTCGACGATGAATATGACAAAACAACAGACGATTTCAGATCAGCATAGCTCTTACCAATTGCCAAATATCAAAGATGCTGTAACTCTTTCATAAGAGTTTATCGATTTGCTTATCACAGTGTCGTTTCTTCTTATTTATGGTTTATTATACTGCAACAACACGAAGAATATCTCTTCGTTGTAGGTAGTTAAATTAGTTCCCTTTTCAATATTTAGCTCCTAAAAAAGATTAACATGTGAAAGCATTACACGTTTTAGAAGCCAGTCTTTTGTCCGTCTTCTCCAAACAATTTTTTATAACTTCTGAAATAATAACACTAGACAGAATAATTACCTAATAAGCAAATTTAATTAACTTGGCCATGGCCAAGAAACTCTACACTCTCGGTCTACTGATCCAGGACTGTGCGAAAGCGGGATTACCGTTGGGAGCTGTAAACCCAAATTGAATACAGCAGACTAGATATGCAGGCGGTCGTTGCGAACTTGGTCTGCTCAGGCAAAACCTGAGGGCGTAATACAAATTTCCTCACCAGTTTATTCAAAGTATAACAATATTACTGAAATTGACAGTTCCTACACTGACGTGCCAAAGATGAACACTGTAATGTCAGTCAAACCCTATCAAAATAGCGAATATCGTGTAGCACCAACAAAGTACATCTTTCACTTGGGACAGCTAACAATGCCTATCCATACTAGTAATGCTCTGATGACAACAAATTTTATTCAACAATACTATAAATTTCGTTTTTCGTAGATTTTACGTAAAATACAACAACTTTCCGCCAAATGTTTTTTAATGTGCTGAAACTATAATATTTTACTGTTCGTGTAATTTTTCCATTATCTTTCATTGATCATGTCAAGGCTTATTTATTTTCGAACTTTGTGAGTCCCGTACGCCGGCCGGAGTGGCCGAGCGGTTCTAGGCGCTACGGTCTGGAACCGCGCGACCGCTACGGTCGCAGGTTCGAATCCTGCCTCGGGCATGGATGTGTGTGATGTCCTTAGGTTAGTTAGGTTTAAGTAGTTCTAAGTTCTAGGGGACTGATGACCTCAGCAGTTAAGTCCCATAGTGCTCAGAGCCATTTGAACCATTTTGAGTCCCGTACAAAATCCATACGGTACTATACCCTCCGTTGTAAATTACATTTGTGCTTCTTAGCAATGTTGGCAGTAGTATCTTCGTTCAGTTGTTACCCCCAATTTGATTGTGTATTTACGTGATAAAAGGACTGAGAATTTTCTGACAGTTATAAATGTTGTAAGTAGCGTATTCCGTAGTAAATTGTGAACTACAGTTGTAGGCCTATATTCAAACTTTGACTGCGATATAATTTCAAAAAATCAATTTCCCTAACTGCAGTATAGGTACTCACGCAATTAGTGGAATATTTCCACATTTCCCGCTTATTTTCATTTGTTTGTTGTAAGAATTTATTGTGAAAAAGGCGCCTTCTTTTTGTCTTACAGCGTGTTGTTTTTGAAGTGATAACTTCAGATTTCAATACATACTCACTACACAGATATGTGGGTTTGATCGTATTTGTGAAATGCATGATACTGTGGTGCAGCAAATTTTTATTACTTCACGCAACCTGATTACATGTTGAATGACTGATAAGTAAGTATTACTATTAACAAAAGTAAAGGGACAGTGTCTGAATTAATGTTTTGTAAAGAAGGAAGAAAGTACTCTAGTAAGATATGAAATGTATCATCGTTTGTCCATAGGATTCACATCAGGCGAATTTGGTCGCCGAGACATCAACGTGAGTTTACTAAATGCATCTCAATTCACTGTAGCACGGTTCTGGCTCCGAGATACGGACAATTAAACTGCAGAATTATGACAACGCCGTCGGGGAATACATCAAGCATGAATGGTGCAGGTGGTTCACAGCTGTCAGCGTGTCTTCGATTGCTACCACAGGGCCCATGCAAGTGCAGGAGAACGTCTCCCATAGCATAATATTGCTCCCACCAGCATGCGTCCGTGGCGCGCTGCACGTTTAGAACCGCCGTTCACCTCGATGACCGCGTTTTGGGGAAGCGACCGTCGGCCTAGTGTAGCAAAAATGCGGTTCATCCGAATAGTCGACACGTTTCCCTTGACCGAAGGTCGAAATCTGATGGTCGCGTGCCCACTACCATAGTGATTGACAATGTCGTTGGCTCAACATATGAACACGTATGGGTGGTCTGCTGGGGTGGCACCTTATTCAACAATGTACGATGAACGGTGTGCCGTGAAACACTTGTGCGTGCACCAGCATTGTGCTCTTTCGGCAGAGATGCCTCAGATCATCGTCGGTCCTACTTTACACAGCGGACAAGCCTCCGAACCCCACGTTCTGTGAAGAGCCATGGACGTCCAACCACTTACAAGGGAACCTCCCCATCGCACCCCCCTCAGATTTAGTTATAAGTTGGCACAGTGGATAGGCCTTGAAAAACTGATCACAGAACAATCGAGAAAACAGGAAGAAGTTGTGTTGAACTATGAAAAAAATAAGCAAAATATACAAACTGAGTAGTCCATGTACAAGATATATAACATCAAAGAGTGTATCACATCAGGAGCGCCGTGGTCCCGTGGTTAGCGTGAGCAGCTACGAAACGCAAGGTCCTTGGTTCAAGTATTCCCTCGAGCGAAAATTTTACTTTCTTTATTTTCACAAAGTTATGATCTGTTCGTTCGTTCATTGACGTCTCTGTTCAGTGTAATAAGTTTAGTGTCTGTGTTTTGCGACCGCACCGCAAAACCGTGCGATTATTATTGATGTCGCCAGCTATATTTGCTGCATTCATATTGCCCACGGAATACACCTCACGTATTTAATGCACTCTCGTCCAAAGTAGCGAACAGTCAACTGCGAGCCAGTGAGCCTCGTTAGCAGGAATACTCTCTCTTCCGTGCGCTGTAGTCGAGTGACGTCGTGCGTTTCGATGTTCGTTTAGGTGTAGCGCCCCATACTACAGCGCAGTTACCTCGCATCGCACGTACAGATAATAATTGTCTGAAAATAAAAAATTAAACTTTTCACACGAGGGAAGACTTGAACCAAGGACCTTGCGTTCCGTAGCTGCTCACGCTAACCACGGGACCACGGCGCTCCTGACGTGATCCACTCCTTGATGTTATATATCTTGTACATGGACTACTCAGTTTGTATATTTTGCTAATTTTTTCATAGTTCCACACAACTTCTTCCTGTTTTCTCGATTGATCTGTGTTCAGTTTTTCAAGGCCTATCCACTGTGCCAACTTATAACTAAATCTGAGAGGGGTGCGATGGGGAGGTTCCCTTGTTAGCACCTAGTGATAGTTTCACTGTCCTAAGACTTTCCGTATATGCTCACGAATGTAGCATGTGAGGAATCGACCAGCTTCTCTGTTTTCGAGTTACTCGTTCTCCAGCTCTGCTTAGTAATAATCTGCCCTTTCTCAAAGACGCTTCTCTCAATGGATTTTCCCATTTGCAGTCCATATCTTCGCGAGGCTGATCCCCCGTCCGTGTCTGGTCCGCTTACATATTTTTGCTACCGCGTCACGTGCCCGCAAAGTCACTAGGCGGCATCCAACGTGGTCAAGTAATTAGCTTATGAGTTTATACCCTTTTGTTTGCAGATTATTGCCGGGAATACTTACTACTAGCAATCAGAAGTGGGATTTTTAAGACGACGTAGGTCAACAGTATCAGAATAATTGTTCCCTTATCGTTGCTGTGACGACCGTTTTACTAGAGATTATGAAGAAGCCTAAAGGACCCGCTCACACGAGCGACTGATGACAGCGATGCGCTCCCCGGGCGATTAGTGTCTTCGTATATCACACGTGTGTCGGCAGATCGCAGCAATCGGTCGCTGATCACATGGAATTCCCACGTAGGGTTGCCAGACTTTGTAAAAAATAAAACGGAGTGACTACTAATTATTTCTTTATAACAATGTTTTCAAAACTAAAATACACATACATATAACACAAAAATTACATAGCCTTTCACATATTTAATAGAGTGCGCAAAATATTAATAGTGCAGAAGTATACACCTAAAAACACAAAAAGTACATATTTATCATTTCCAAGGGTTAGTCAGTGAGATTCAGACTGATTCTAGTTTTAGCGCCGGCCGGAGTGGCCGTGCGGTTCTAGGCGCTACAGTCTGGAACCGCGTGACCGCTACGGTCGCAGGTTCGAATCCTGCCTCGGGCATGGATGTGTGTGATGTCCTTAGGTTAGTTAGGTTTAAGTAGTTCTAAGTTCTAGGGGACTGATGACCACAGCAGTTAAGTCCCATAGTGCTCAGAGCCATTTTTTTTATTCTAGTTTATTTCACTGGACTTTTGTCATTTAATAATGGAATATCATTTTTCGCAGAGGAGTCCTTGTTGGATCTTCTACGCATCAAAAATTTTTAATTTGAAACTGAGTTTCTAGCGACGATTAACAGATTAAGAACACACTCCGAACAACGCCTGAATCGGACTGGAGATGCTAGAGAAAGCAATGTAAATTACTATCGTTGGTTGTTGCTTTGGCTTAGAAGCTCAAACGTTGCCAACTACATGAAATACAGCATAACTAAATAAGCTATAAGAAAGTCATTTTTCAAGAAGATAAGTTTTAAGATTATACTTATTCTATAAAATATATTTGTAATACACTTCAATACAAAAACGGAGAATTATTCGCTCTGCGTAAAAATAAACTGAGGAAGAAAAGTTGGGCGAAAAAAACGGAAGAATCCATTTATAAGTGTCTGGTAACCTTGTAAGTAGGCTGTTTAGGTTTTTTTTATTGGTAACACCACCTCTGTATGAAAATCACTGGCTGTGCTGTGTGCAGTCTGTGGCTGCTTTGCATTGTTGTAATACTCACCATTGTAGTGTTAGGCAGCTGGCTGTGAACAGCGCATAGCGTTGCGCAGTTGGAGGTGAGCCGCCAGCAGTGGTGGATGTGGGGAGAGAGATGGCGGAGTTTTGAAATTTGTCATGAACTGCTATATTTATATATGATGATATCAAGGTAAATACATTGTTTGTTCTCTATTAATATCTTTCATTTGCTAACTATCCCTATCAGTAGTTAGTGCCTTCCATAGTTTGAATCTTTTATTTAGCTGGCAGTAGTGGGGCTTGCTGTATTGCAGTAGTGAGAGAAACGAAGATTATTGTGAGGTAAGTGATTTAGTGATTTGTGAAAGGTATAGTTTAATGTTAGTCAGGGCTATTCTTTTGTAGAGATTTTTGAAAGTCAGATTGCGTTGCGCTAAAAAAAATATTGTGTGTCAGTTTAAGGACAGTCGAGTATAAGTGTTCAATGGGGACGTTTCATATGTCGACCCTTAGCCGAGGATACCTCACTGGAATCTTCTGATTTTTTCTTGTAGTTTGTGTAATTAGTGTAGCTTTTGTTTATTGCTAGCGCGTAATTGTAGAGAAAATCTCCTTTGTAGTTGCAGTCTTTCATTGTTGTACAGTAAAACAGTTGTGGCATGCATGTAGATTTGCACCAAGTATTTCGCAGCTGCAATTAACTAGATATTATTTTCAGTGTTATGTTAATGTGTTCTCTTATTGTTGCTCTTCAAATTGTGTTTTTCTGTGTTGTCGTGTGAAATACTGTGACAATAATGGCGTGTGAAAAACGTAATACTAGGCTCCAAAGTAAACTGAGAAATGACAGTAAAGACGAAAGCAGTGTGTTAGCGCCACCGAGTAATGAATTAACTAATGTTCAAAGTAGTAATTTGGTAATTGTGCATAGGGAAATGGAGCGGGCGACAAACAATGGTGTAGACAGTGAAACAATTAGAGAACAGGGAAGCATTATCGATCGATCGGTCGGCGACAGCTCGCCTCAGGAATCCGAAATGACAGGAAACAATCTCGCAAATGCTGTGGATTCAGGATTTGGGTCCTCACCGTTTTCTCAAATAAGTCAAGACATATTTTCTGCTTGTCAAAATGTGAATGTTGCCGGTGCAACTTCACTGCCGAAAAGCACTGAGGAACGTGTTTCAGACACCAGTTCATTGTTATTACAGTTAATGCAACAAATGGGACAAAGGCTACAAAAGTTAAACACAACGCTTGAACAAAATCAGAAACAAATGGAACAAAATCAGAGTCAAACACAGCAAAAGCTACAAAAGTTAGACACAATGGAACAACACCAGAGACAAACACAGCAACAGTTAGACACAATGGAACAAAATCTTCAAAAGTTAGACACAGTGGAACAAAATCTTAAAAAGTTAGACTCATTGGAACAAACTCTTGAACAAACACGTGAAGATTTAACTATTGAGTTACGTAACATTGAATCGAAATGTCAAAAAGTCTGTAATGACGTAAAAACTCAAATTTGTGAGCATTTTCAACCTATTTTTTCGCGGCATGAAAATGTATTACAGAATCACGAAGCAGCCATAAAAGAACTGCAAACTATTGTTCATGAAAATCACGACACCTTGCAAGCTAAAATTGACTCAGTTGCATCTACCGATACGGTTATGCAACTTGCAAAAACTCAGGAAAATTTAAAGGACACAGTAGATAACGATTTCAACACAAATGGACACTCTGAAACTTGGATCAGAAAAACATACAGAGGAAATAATTTCACTATCGGATAAAGTAGCCGAACTTTCAGATCAGTTCACTAACTTATCTACAAAGGTAGATGATGATCTGAATGACACAACACCTGTAGCCTTCACTGACACTGAAGAGTATGAACAAATTAGAAAATTCAAACAAAATCAAAATCAAATCAATACACAGTACAAAAGAGAAATCCGGGAAGTACAAGATTAGTTGACGCAGGTAATACAAGAATTACATATTTCAGAGGACACTCGCGCTCCAGTACGGGAAGAGGGACATAGAAATACGGAACAACCACAAAATAATAACACAGGACATTTCGGAAATTATGAAAGAAATTGGCAAGGCGCATTGGATTTTGAGATGGAACCGCCGACACGACGTAACAATGATCGATATGCTACCCGCCGACACGATGATTTTGACTATAAGCTGTTCATTACTACACGTAAATTCAAAACGTTTAAGAATTCTGCCAACGACATTCATCCAAAAGCGTGGCTCCATCAATTCTCTCATTGTTTTCCTCCCAACTGGTCATTGGAGCACAGGTTAGAATTTATGTGTGGCTACTTGGAGAATGAACCAACTGTAAGAATGCGATCGGTCATTCACGATTGTCACAGTGAAGGAGAATTTAATCATGCCTTCCTCTCAGCGTATTGGTCTCAAGCTACACAAGACCGAGTAAAACATAGCATCATAATGATGAAACGTTTCGAACAATCTGAATTTTCCAGTCTTATGAAATATTTTGAAGACATGTTGCATAAGAATCAGTATCTTTCAAACCCATACAGCCCCTCAGAACTCATCCGCATTTGCTTAATCAAATTACCTGAACATTTACGACATATTATTTTAGCAGGACGTTGCAAAGACGACATTGAAGCTTTTCAGGGACTGTTACAAGAACTGGAAATCGACACTGACAATCGCGGAACGCGAGAACAGGAGCACAACAATTACAGGTCACATCTGTCACAATTCCGCGATGACAGAAATAATACACGACAAGGCTATTCTTATAACGTAAATCGTGACCAAAACAGACACCACCCGTATGACAACCGTTGGCAGAGTAGTAATAATTACAGGGAAAGATCACCTCTCCGCGGTAATGACTATTACAGAGACAATCAGAGAAACAGACAATATGCGAACCAAAATAATTATTATTACGGGAGACAGAATAACTTTAGACGCAACGGTCCAGCGCGCAGTTACGATTCAGGGAGAAATTCTCCACCACTTAACCGACAAGAAAGAAACTACAGTAACTACCGACATGACGACAGACGATGTGATCGTAACGACAGACCTGAATTGCATCAGAACTGGCGGGATTTAAACAGGGCAGGGCCCTCTCGTCACGGTGAATTTGTAGAAGCTAGGTCTCCTAATCCCAATAACGACGCGCGCCAACAAAGGGACAGACAATG
Source organism: Schistocerca nitens (assembly GCF_023898315.1). Taxonomy (NCBI): domain Eukaryota; kingdom Metazoa; phylum Arthropoda; class Insecta; order Orthoptera; family Acrididae; genus Schistocerca; species Schistocerca nitens. The sequence continues at coordinate 296,168,716 of NC_064618.1, read as the reverse complement.
ACTCGCACCGCAGGCACCGGCGTGCGCCGACTGGCTCAGAGAAAAATAACATAGACGGTAACCTTGAGAAAAATTCCAGTATTCTTTACCGAGGTATACCACTTGATAATTGCATTCAAGTTCAATCTCTGAGTACTATGAAGAGTAAAGGATTGCACCACACTTCACATGTAAAACCGTTTATTGAATGATAATCTGCTGTTTAACTTAGTCTTTGCCATAAAACTTTTCACTTCACATTTCTAGTATGCTTTGTCACACTGAGAGACTGTTAACATGTAACAATGTTTTGAAGTTAGATATCCAATCAAGAAGCAAGAGAACTTATTTAAACAGAAATTACGAATGCATTGTTATTGTGAACAGACGACACAGTGTTATTGTGTGTGTGCATTCTTGCTTGTTTGTTGCACGATTACGTAACAACTATAAGGCTCTCATACTTAGAACATTTACCAGCACTGCTAATGAGATTTTAATGCAACATTTTGGTTTATTTGAAAATACATTCTGAATTTAAAGTGCTTTCTGAGAGATACCAGATGACACAGAGGTTAGTTTATGTGACAGCTACACGATTTTTATCACGACACTACTAATGAGTGACAATTTACAATGTTGCTTTTGCGGTGTATCTGTTTTATATCTGCACAGTTTTTCTGAATTCTTCTGTAAAGTAAAACATGTTTTAGTAGTAACTTTTGTGGTATAGCTACAATGAGACAGCCTTTTCTGTAGCACAACAATACGTTACAGCACAGTACTTTCTTCATAAGCGTAATAACTAAGATATCTATTCGCAAAGCATTTCATTTTTGTGTATCGTGAGGTAAGTATATTGACTTCTGCAGAACTTAGCTTTCGGAGGACGATAACTACGACACTTCCACAGAGATTATCTTACAACAAGATGCACAGTTTAGCGCTACAGTACACGCATTTGAGTGATTAATTTTGTACTTAAAACATTTATTTTTAAAGATATTTGAAGTACAATGATACAAAGGTATTTTGTGATACATTTCATTCCATTGCTGTAATCTGTAACACCTGAGGGTATTATTCATTTATCCTCAGGGGGGTACACACTTACTTTGTGTACCATGTGTTTGGCAAGCACAAGGAGCCCTAGCTAATATGGTATTTGTTTATACAACTTTACTTATCGGTACCATATTTCTCTTACAAATTACACAGCTATCTGATCATTTAACTGAGAGATAAACATTTTTTTTACTATATCAGTGACACATGTTTACAGTTGTATAACTTCACACTTATGAAATTGTATTTTGTCTGTACTTTGTGAACTGTTCATATTTTTTCAGAACCATTGTGATACTATGAGGGTTTTGAATGATATATTTCGTATGGGATCACGATTTTTAAAGTACGATTGAGGTGGATGACACTATCGAAATGAGGAGAGAATTATTTTTAGGTTTTGACATTATTGCAGAAAGCTATGACGTTTTTGAGATTTGACTGAGGTGTTATGATGTTATGTTTACGACGACGATGTGTATTATGCTGCTGAGGTATGTTTATGATCAATAAGCTGATGCTATTTGAGGAATTTGATTATGCTACATATCTGTCATGATGAAATATTGAAAAAGTGTCGACGAATAAGGTAAGGAGTAATGAGTAGTGGTTAGGGACTCTGGTTTGTGAAAAAGGTTGTTGGAAACCAAGAATCGTACTTTAAGAGCTATGAAATGTATGTAAATGCGTGAATGTATTACAATGCCGACGAAAATTTTTTGGACTCTGTTATATTCATAGGATTTTGTTTCTACACATTTGTAATGCTAATTCTTGACCTGTGAAATTTTTTATATGAGACTGTCACTGTAGCGGAAACTGCTGTCGTAAATATTTCCGTACGAAAGTTAAGTGACCACTTGCACGTAATGCGTCGCGGGCACCCAGCTGTGTCAGACGCCTGGAGAAAAAGCCATTATTGCGAGCCCTTTTCAGCAGCACAGGTAGAAAAAAAAAACAGGGAGGCCATTATTCTCGCTATTGATGTTCCTTTGTAGAAAGCATCGCAAAAACGACACGGTCGAACTTGAAAACATATGATTACACTGTGGAGCTCTTAATTTATGATATTTACTGCAATGAAATGATGAGAAACATTTCATGGCTATTGTCTTGCTATTTGAGACAAATGCCATATGGCTTGCTTTATGTATTTATTTACTCAATTTGTTTAATATCTAGTTTCTAGCTGCACTGCAGCATTGGTTAAAATAAAATTTAATAGATGTACTAATATAAATATTTTCTGTCTACAGATCGAGTAAATAATAATTTTTTTTCAAAAAAATGAGGGAGCACAAAAAGACATTTACCTTCACAGGAACTGCATTCATAATTTTCTTTTCAAGTACTTGGTAATTTATTTTGTAGAATAAGTTGTGGTGCACCACTTTAATTACATAGACATTAAGATGTGAATATACATTTCCCTTGTCTGCATTGTTGTCTTTACTGTACTATTTTTTCTGCTTGAGCTTTGTCATGTTTAGATATAATTTATTACCTTTGCTTCTGCTGTTTGCCAGGCATAGTGCTACTGAATTTTAATTTGTGTTACTCTTCTAAGCCAGTTTACTACTGATTTATTTTTCTTGTTTGCTGCGCATTGCCTTATATTAGTTGTAATATTGCAATTGCTTTGCTAATTTCTATAATGCTGCTTGCTTCGCAAATCTGCATTTTTTATTGCTGTTTGTGTTAATTGTTTTGTGCTGCTGCATTGCCTCGTCCCTTAGTTTAGCATCTGAGCTCAGTAGATTTAAGTTAGCTTAAGAGGGGGTAGACTATATAAGAACCTAACTATGGAGAATAGGGAAAGAATGCTTTGAATGTTATATGAAAACGATTTGGGCCTAAATGAGTATTGTACAATGAGCCATATTTATTTTGAAAGAAATATGGTTAGAATACAGAAAAAGAGGTACAGATAGGACTCTTTGGGAATAATGATGAACGAAGGGAGATCTCCAAGAACAAAAAAGGTTTTGTTCGCAAAATACTGCAGTAGCAAATGTTACACTGAAAACATACCCTGCCCTTTCCTCTTGTGTTATTCTGCTATGTGTTTATGTATCCTTGTGTAATTGTCTTTTTCCTGTCTTTATGTGTTTAGCTAAAAAGGTTTATGTTGTAGAATTTTTCAAATACTATGTTATTTAGTTTGTAAAGATGTTTAGACATTATTTATCTGTTCTGTTTTGTTGCTCATATGTGAAGTTGATGTTTCATAAGTTATTCTGATCTTTATGTATGTACTTATGTCATAATTCTTGTAACACTGATGTGCATGTTTATTTCTATTCTTTTGTAAAGCCTGTGTTACTACAAATGTTATCTGTATTGTTATGTTCTTTAATGTTGTATTTTGTACCTTTGTAATTGTATTCTTATGTTATAAAATTGTAATTGACACCAGTTCATCAAATTAAGTAACTTGTAAGTTACATTTCACTGCACACGTTTCTGTTGGTCATAGTATATGGACAATATGTGAGAAGTAGGGACTGTTAGTGTTTGCACGTGTGTTAATAATTCAGCAAGGGACTGGATAACAGCATTGCTGGTTCTAAGGACAATTAAAAAAACTTTGTGAGTGCACAAGTGGTGGTTTATGGACTTGCTATATTGTCCGCAAGACTCTTCGATGGTGATTGTGCACCTGCACATTTGCAACAGATGGCTGCTGGCCGTCTCTACAAGGACTACAGTGGGTCTGCATCTTTGATGACTCACCAGTACCATTATTTCTGCAAGGACTGCAGTGGGTCTGCGCCTCTGGTGGCCCACCAATACCGTAATCTCTACCAGGACTGCAGTGGGTCTGCTCTGTGATGACCTACCAAACGATATTCTTCAAAACTTCGATTGACTCCGCTGTGGGTTTGCTCTGTTGTGGCCCATTACCTGTCAGCATGTCAAGAGTCAGCACTGTCTTTCCGTTGGAAGGACAACACTACTTCTTCAAGACTGCATGGAAATCCACTACTTCCGTGTGCAATTTCTTTTACTAAAGAGACTTTGTGAAAAAAAAACTGTAATTACTATTATGATGAATGATCAGGACTATCTTTATGGACTGTGAGAAAATTTTAGCTTTCGACCAACATTGTATCAATAAGTGTGTGCATTTGATTTCTTTGTTATTGTAATTACGTTATGAAAAATTTTAACAAATATGTATTGGCCAGTGCCCAAAAAAATTTGTAAAATTTTTTGTGGGTAGCATGGGGGCTATGTAAGTAGGCTGTTTAGGTTTTTTTATTGGTAACACCACCTCTGTATGAAAATCACTGGCTGTGCTGTGTGCAGTCTGTGGCTGCTTTGCATTGTTGTAATACTCACCATTGTAGTGTTAGGCAGCTGGCTGTGAACAGCGCATAGCGTTGCGCAGTTGGAGGTGAGCCGCCAGCAGTGGTGGATGTGGGGAGAGAGATGGCGGAGTTTTGAAATTTGTCATGAACTGCTATATTTATATATGATGATATCAAGTAAATACATTGTTTGTTCTCTATTAATATCTTTCATTTGCTAACTATCCCTATCAGTAGTTAGTGCCTTCCATAGTTTGAATCTTTTATTTAGCTGGCAGTAGTGGGGCTTGCTGTATTGCAGTAGTGGGAGAAACGAAGATTATTGTGAGGTAAGTGATTTAGTGATTTGTGAAAGGTATAGTTTAATGTTAGTCAGGGCTATTCTTTTGTAGAGATTTTTGAAAGTCAGATTGCGTTGCGCTTAAAAAATATTGTGTGTCAGTTTAAGGACAGTCGAGTATAAGTGTTCAAAAGGGGACGTTTCAACCCTAATTCCAGGCGGTCTGATAGATAGCACATACGATTCGTGTATGCACTATGACTGCCTGGTTGTTTAGCAGGGATGTGTGGCGATATGCTCAAAGGTGAAACTCATATACGGTATTCTGATAATACTACCTTGGTTCACTGCCAGGCTACTTGAAGCGCTGCAATTTGTTAATGCTTTCTTATATCGATTTTTTACAGAGAGATCTAAAGTCTTCCATACATGTTTTCGTTTCATAGTAAACAAAAGATAGTGTCATTCCATTGTGCTCCTAATTACGGCTTATTATGTGTAGTCTCTCTCTGAACATTGTAAATGTGTTGCTCGTATTGTGCTTGCTTTTTGCTGGCATCCGTAACTTTAGGTGTGGTAAATGATTCCATATTTGCTTTCGTTTCGTATGAAAGAAGCTGGTTTCATCACATGACTCATGTACCAGGTGGTTATAATTAAACTTTCCCAACTTAACACGTTATAACGCGGAAACTAATTACCGTACGGGTATCGGAGATGGTAGCGTTTATGTCCAGAGTACGTGGTGCGTGAATTCCATGCGTCACAGCGTCACCGTCCAGTTCCAACTATGGCCACCAGGTCTCGTGACCAGTCATCGTGATTCATGGTCTCACACACCTGACCAGTCGCAGTGCAGTTTTGACGTGTCAATATGAGCTTGGAGAAAACGAGCAGGGCGTTATTGGTGAAGCTCTATTATCAAAACAGTAGTAATGCTGCAGCTGCACATGAAAATATCACCGGCTGAAAGGATTGCGGAAGGGTCCTCTTTCTCCACCGCCTGTGCGGAGCATAATGAAGAAGTTCGAATCAATTGGAGAACTGGGCGTCGTCCTGGAAGAGGCCGACGACCGGTTGCACCACAGGTGGTTAATTAAATCATTGTTGCTATGAAGACAACGCTGCGTGAAATTCCCGATCGTCAGGCAGTGCGCGTGCTGTGTCACGACAGTTGAACATCCCGTGGTCCACTGTACGGAGGTGCTTCGAACCATTCTCAGGTGGTATCCGTACAAGATCCATATCGTACAGCAGCTTGCAGCACAGGACACACAATAACGTGTTGACTTCTCTCTCCACTTTCCCGCGACGATTGGAGTTGACGAGGGCTGGCCCTGGACCATCCTATGGACAGACGAAGCTCATTTTTCTCTGATGGGTGAGGTGAACACACATAATTGCCGAATGTGGGCATCTTCACCTCCAGTCACCATGCATGAAGTTCATCTGTACGATGAATGTATCACCGTATGGTGTGGCTTCACGGATATGTTCGTCATTGGCCCATTCATTTTTGAACAGGTTGGCGCTCAAGGACCAAAGTCTTGTGACCGGCCAGCATTACTGCGATATGTTTCGCCAGCATGTCATACCCGCCCTACGGAAGAGAGACGCACTGAACTCAACTGTTTTCATGCAAGATGACGCCCCACCGCACATCGCTCGTGAAGTTCACCTGCTTCTCCGAAACACGTTTAGAAACGATCGAATTATCAACCGATAGTTTCCAAATGCTTGGCCGGCACGATCACCTAATCTCACTACCTGTGATTTCTGGTTGTGGGGCTACCTAAAGGACAGGGATTATCAGGGGAACATTCACTCTTGTGCTGATCTGAAGCGCAGCATATCAAGAGAGGTAGCCAGAATACCTTCGTACTTGTTTCGTTCTGCTGTGCATAATGCAGTCCTGCGCTTTCAAACTCTCCTGGACACTGATGAGCATCATTTGAGCCCTTTTGAAGCAGTAATGGTACAGGTATATAATGGTATGATGTACTGTAGTTCTACATTAAAAGTGTTTCAATTGAGTTGATTGTACATTATTTCTCTTCCCTAGGTCCTGGACATTAATGCTATCAAGTTTGGTCCTCGTACGATAATTAGTTTCTGTGTTATAATGTATTAAATAGGGAAAGTTTCATTATAACCACCCGGTATATTAACTTCTACTTACCAATAAATGTGTGAACCATTCGATTTAAATGCATTGTAAGTATATCGCTCGTACTCCACTTAATTTTTGTTCACGTCTGTTCTCAATATTTTCTTGCATTTAATGGAAAACTCCACGTTGGAAGCTTTTAACAGAATTGGTATTCAGCTTTATTACATCTTGTCACAGAATCACCGGTGTTGCTTCTTGCCACTGAGTACGGGTTACTGTTAGTGACGAGAGAATTCTTCCTTTCAAAAGCTAAAACTGCAACAGTGGTTACACAAATGTGTTCACAAGGTATCTACAAGTACTATAAGCTATACACTTTAGCAGAAATCGGCGTACTAGATGCATCCTCCCATTCCGGTGAAAATTTCGTAGTTCTCTATTGAATACGAGCAAGTACAAGAAACAGATGCTAATAAAATTAAAGCAGGATACGAGCAATAAACCGGTAAATCAAGCAGATCACACATGGCTTCGTAAGCAGAAACAAATATGCATGAAACCAACTTCTGTTTTATATGAAACAAAAACAAATGTGTTTTTTAATTGATTATTGATCCATCTCTAAGTATTTTACACGCAGCTGATGTCATCATTTTACTTACATTGTATAGCTGCACAATAAGTCATACATTCTTAATCATTTACCCTGCCCAACATTAGGGATGCAAGTAAAAATCAAGCAGTGTACAAGCAGCGTACCTGCAATGCAATTCAAAGAGTGTAATTCACAAAAGAAGTCGTAATCAGGAACATAATGCAGTGAAACCAGCTTCAGTGTACGTCCATGATATTCTACTCCCCGTTTTGTTGCCCTTCATGGTCAGCCATCCTGAGCTCACAATTCAGCAAGATAATGTCCGCCTGCAAACGGTGAGAGCTTCGTCCTTGCCAAACCCTACATTGGTCAGCCAGTTGAGAACGTTTGGAGCATTATGGGCAGAACCCCCTAACCAGCTTAGGATTTTGACGATGTAAGGCGTCAGTTGGACAGGATTTGGCAGGATACCCCCAGGAGGACATCCAACAACTCGATCAATGAATGTCAAATGAATAATTGCTTGTATAAGGGCTAGAGGTGGACCAAAGCGTCATTGACTTGCTCAATGTATGAATCTGCTTCTCGTAAAGAAATAATCCAATTTTTCTGAAATTGTAATCATTGTTTGTCGCTGTACAAATAAATCACGTCTACCGATTTCCATCCCATTCGGATACTGCCTTCGTGGTGTGTTCCCCCCCTCCCGTTAGTGTACATAAGACAACTTTACAGTGGCGAGACACAACATAAAGACTGAAGATCACAAAGGTTAAATTCATAACTCTTTTTCATATAATTTTTCTACATTACACTAATAATGGTCACAGCGGACCCAACGAGATGTGCAGGCCCTGCAACGAACTTGTGAGGTAGCACTAGAACGCTTGTCCGTCACACTTCGTGAACACTCGGCTCAGTGCAAGGCCCACGGGAGACCAATATTTAATGAAAAGGTGCCCAGTATAGGGCTTAATTTTGTCCTATGCTATCGAGAACGTACAGGGTTATTACAAATGATTGAAGCGATTTCACAGCTCTACAACAACTTTATTATTTGAGATATTTTCACAATGCTTTCCACACACATACAAAAACTCAAAAAGTTTTTTTAGGCATTCACAAATGTTCGATATGTGCCCCTTTAGTGATTCGGCAGACATCAAACCGATAATCAAGTTCTTCCCACACTCGGCGCAGCATGTCCCCATCAATGAGTTCGAAAGCATCGTTGATGCGAGCTCGCAGTTCTGGCGCGTTTCTTGGTAGAGGAGGTTTAAACACTTCACCATTAAGAAAAAATGTTGCTTCATCACTGAAAACAAGTTTCGCACTGAACGCATCCTCTTCCATGAGCTGTTGCAACCGCGCCGAAAATTCAAAGCGTTTGACGTTGTCATCGGGCGTCAGGGCTTGTAGCAATTGTAAACGGTAAGGCTTCTGCTTTAGCCTTTTCCGTAAGATTTTCCAAACCGTCGGCTGTGGTACGTTTAGCTCCCTGCTTGCTTTATTCGTCGACTTCCGCGGGCTACGCGTGAAACTTGCCCGCACGCGTTCAACCGTTTCTTCGCTCACTGCAGACCGACCCGTTGATTTCCCCTTACAGAGGCATCCAGAAGCTTTAAACTGCGCATACCATCACCGAATGGAGTTATCAGTTGGTGGATCTTTGTTGAACTTCGTCCTGAAGTGTCGTTGCACTGTTATGACTGACTGATGTGAGTGCATTTCAAGCACGACATACGCTTTCTCGGCTCCTGTCGCCATTTTCTCTCACTGCACTCTCGAGCGCTCTGGCAGCAGAAACCCGAAGTGCGGCTTCAGCCGAACAAAACTTTATGAGTTTTTCTACGTATCTGTAGTGTGTCGTGACCATATGTCAATGAATGGAGCTACAGTGAATTTATGAAATCGCTTCAATCATTTGTAATAGCCCTGTATATGCATTTAAACGAGCAGTTAAGAATTATTAACTCGTCTGAAATACACTCCTGGAAATTGAAATAAGAACACCGTGAATTCATTGTCCCAGGAAGGGGAAACTTTATTGACACATTCCTGGGGTCAGATACGTCACATGATCACACTGACAGAACCACAGGCACATAGACACAGGCAACAGAGCATGCACAATGTCGGCACTAGTACAGTGTATATCCACCTTTCGCAGCAATGCAGGCTGCTATTCTCCCATGGAGACGATCGTAGAGATGCTGGATGTAGTCCTGTGGAACGGCTTGCCATGCCATTTCCACCTGGCGCCTCAGTTGGACCAGCGTTCGTGCCGGACGTGCAGACCGCGTGAGACGACGCTTCATCCAGTCCCAAACATGCTCAATGGGGGACAGATCCGGAGATCTTGCTGGCCAGGGTAGTTGACTTACACCTTCTAGAGCACGTTGGGTGGCACGGGATACATGCGGACGTGCATTGTCCTGTTGGAACAGCAAGTTCCCTTGCCGGTCTAGGAATGGTAGAACGATGGGTTCGATGACGGTTTGGATGTACCGTGCACTATTCAGTGTCTCCTCGACGATCACCAGTGGTGTACGGCCAGTGTAGGAGATCGCTCCCCACACCATGATGCCGGGTGTTGGCCCTGTGTGCCTCGGTCGTATGCAGTCCTGATTGTGGCGCTCACCTGCACGGCGCCAAACACGCATACGACCATCATTGGCACCAAGGCAGAAGCGACTCTCATCGCTGAAGACGACACGTCTCCATTCGTCCCTCCATTCACGCCTGTCGCGACACCACTGGAGGCGGGCTGCACGATGTTGGGGCGTGAGCGGAAGACGGCCTAACGGCGTGCGGGACCGTAGCCCAGCTTCATGGAGACGGTTGCGAATGGTCCTCGCCGATACCCCAGGAGCAACAGTGTCCCTAATTTGCTGGGAAGTGGCGGTGCGGTCCCCTACGGCACTGCGTAGGATCCTACGGTCTTGGCGTGCATCCGTGCGTCGCTGCGGTCCGGTCCCAGGTCGACGGGCACGTGCACCTTCCGCCGACCACTGGCGACAACATCGATGTACTGTGGAGACCTCACGCCCCACGTGTTGAGCAATTCGGCGGTACGTCCACCCGGCCTCCCGCATGCCCACTATACGCCCTCGCTCAAAGTCCGTCAACTGCACATACGGTTCACGTCCACGCTGTCGCGGCATGCTACCAGTGTTAAAGACTGCGATGGAGCTCCGTATGCCACGGCAAACTGGCTGACACTGACGGCGGCGGTGCACAAATGCTGCGCAGCTAGCGCCATTCGACGGCCAACACCGCGGTTCCTGGTGTGTCCGCTGTGCCGTGCGTGTGATCATTGCTTGTACAGTCCTCTCGCAGTGTCCGGAGCAAGTATGGTGGGTCTGACACACCGGTGTCAATGTGTTCTTTTTTCCATTTCCAGGAGTGTAGTTACTCGCTGCCCGCCGGAGGCGGCTGCTGGCACTCGTAAGACCTGCAGTGTCACGTACTGTGACGTACGCACCACTGCCTGTATTTCTCTTGGGCCTTGTTGTTACAGGAGGTGACAACAAAACAGTGGTATCTTTTCACGGTCGCTGGCTGTCTGTTAAATATGTTGTTCTGACCAGTGCGGCGATAATGCACTGGATGGAAGTATGTACGGCCGTGTTGCTCCGATCCCCACTCGTTCAACGTGAAACAAAACAAAATAAAAATTTTGTAATTATTTCATACACTACAATGGATAAAAACGCCTAAATTATGTTTTTAAAAAGAAATACTGACCTCACGTCACCCGTGCGCAAAGATAGAAATGTGATCGAAAATTCTGGCACACTACATATCCTCCTCTTGAGCTGAGCGACGTAGGGTTTAAGATTTTCCACAGTTCTTTTAAATAAACTACATAAATAACAGCAGAATTGAAATCAGTTATTGGGCCGGTGCATAAATTCGTAACGCTCTCCCATAAGTTTAGTGAACGCTAGACATATCCATAACAGAGACTTTAGTCATCAATAATATATTCTCCTTCATTATTTACAACAGTCTGCCAACGCTGGAGTAACTTTCCAGCTCCGCGACCGTAGAAATCAGGTGGTTTTGAGGCGAAGAGTTCATCGGGCCCTGTTTGGACCGCGTTTCCATCCGGAAAAGAACTTCCTTGAAGCGTGTTCGATAGAGAGCGGAAAAGATGAAAATCTGAGGGCGCAAGATGAGGTGCGTAAGGTGGGTGCGGAATGACTTCCCAACCCAACTCCTGTATAGGTTCTCTTTCTCCGTCTAACAGAATGCGGTCGTGCATTTTCGTGGAGTAGAGTACTTCTCGCAGTCTTCCTGGTCGTTGTTATTGGACTGCGTCTGCAAGATGTCTTCGTTGTTGACAGTAAATATCAACAGTTACGGTTACACTTCGGGGAAGCAATTCGTAGTACACGACACTGTCGCTTTTCCGTAAGATGCATAACATTACAATATCTAATGTGGATGGGGGCAGGTCTTCGTATGGCGAGTTGATGCTTCGAGCCAAGTAGAGATGCATACACTACTGGCCATTAAAATTGCTACACCACGAAGATGATGTGCTACAGACGCGAAATTTAACCGACAGGAAGAAGATGCTGTGATATGCAAATGATTAGATTTTCAGAACATTCACACAGGGCTGGCGCCGGTGGCGACACCTACAACGTGCTCACATGAGGAAAGTGTCCAACCGATTTCTCAGACACAAACAGCAGTTGACCGGGGTCGCCTGGTGAAACGTTGTTGTGATGCCTCGTGTAAGGAGGAGAAATGAGTACCATCACGTTTCCGACTTTCATAAAGGTCGGATTGTAGCCTATCGCGATTGCGGTTTATCGTATCGCGACATTACTGCTCGCGTTGGTCGAGATCCAATGACTGTTAGCAGAATATGGAATCGGTGGGTTCAGGAGGGTAATACGGAACGCTGTGCTGGATCCCAACGGCCTCGTATCACTAGCAGTGGAGACGACAGGCATCTTATCCACATGGCTGTAACGGATCGTGCAGCCACGTCTCGATCCCTGAGTCGACAGATGGGGACGTTTGCAAGACAATAACCATCTGCACGAACAGTTCGACGACGTTTGCAGCAGCATGGACTATTAGCTCGGAGACCATGGCTGCGGTTACCCTTGACGCTGCATCACTGACAGGAGCGCCTGCGATGGTGTACTCAACGACGAACCTGGGTGCACGAATGGCAAAACATCATTTTTTCGGATGAGTCCAGGTTCTGTATACAGCATCATGATAGTCGCATCCTTGTTTGTGGTATGGGGTGCCATTCGTTAGACGTCTCGGTCACCTCTTGTTCGCATTGGCGGTACTTTGAACAGTGTACGTTACAGTGGTCGCATCCGTTTTGGCGACATCGCGGTGAACGCACATTGGAAGCGTGTATTCGTCATCGCCATACTGGCGTATCACCCGGCGTGATGATACGGGGTGCCATTGGTAACACGTCTCGGTCACCTCTTGTTCGCATTGACGGCACTTTGAACAGTGGACGTTACATTTCAGATGTGTTACGACCCGTGGCTCTACCCTTCATTCGATCCCTGCGAAACCCTACATTTCAAAAGGATAAAGCACGACCGCATGTTGCAGGTCCTGTACGGGCCTTTCTGGATACAGAAAATGTTCGACTGCTGCCCTGGCCAGCACATTCTCCAGATCTCTGACCAATTGAAAACTTCTGTTCAGTGGTGGTCGAGCAACTGGCTCGTCACAATACGGCAGTCACTACTCTTGATGAACTGTGGTATCGTGTTGTAGCTGCATGGGCCGCTGTACCTGTACACGCCATCCAAGCTCTGTTTGACTCAATGCCCAGGCGTATTAAGGCTGTCGTTACGGCCAGAGGTGGTTGTTCTGGGTACTGATTTCTCCGGATCTATGCACCCGAATTACGTGAAAATTTAATCACATGTCAGTTCTAGTATAATATATCTGTCCAATGAATACCGTTTACCATCTGCATTTTTATCTTGGTGTAGCAATTTTAATAGCCAGTTGTGTATCAATTTGAGGTAAGGGACACTGGTCCAGAAACGACCGAGTCGAAGGTTATAAGCGAAAATCGTTCTGATATCTCCGACAGTGGACCTCCCGTACTGCAAGCTCTTTCTTTTACATGTTGTGTGAGGTGGTAGTATGTGCCGAAACAAGAAAATATTCTCTACTACACATGGGTTCAAAAGTGCATACCTTAAGAGGTATGAGCATTTGCTCAGTCGATCAGCTGTGTTTCACAGTAGCGAAGACAATCAATTACTCATAGCTCTTAAGGTATACACTTTAGAGACCGAGCTTACGGAACTTTTTTTCTTGTTTTGGTTCATACTATCTCCTCTCAAAATATGGATAGCAAAGAACCTGCTGTAGCAAGGATCCACTGTTAGAAGTATCAGAACTTTCGACTCGGTCGTTTCCCTTACCCCAAATTGAAACAAAATGACAGCACGCCAAAGTGGTGCTCTACGAGTTAGCATTGAGAAACAGCCAACTGGAGGGAAGAAATGTCCTGCTAGCGATACACATTTTCCCTTGAAGAAGTATCTCACGCAATGTCAGACCGAAAATTTGCCAAATGAGCGTGAATTAATTGTTCAACAAACGAGAGTCACTCCAAGAGAAATGCATACTTTTTTTTTAAATTCATTTTTTATTCTACATGTTTGAAAGTTTTACAGTGTGTAGATACATTTTCATTTCTCCACATAATTTCCATCCTTCTCAACTGCCTTACGCCATCTTGAAACCAGCACCTGTATACCCGCACGGTAAAATTCTGGACCAACCTGTTGGAGCCAATGTTTGGCAGTGTGCACAAGGAAGTCATCATTTTCAAACCTTGTTCCACGAAGAGAGTCACATGGAGCCAGGTCAGGACTGTAAGGCGGGTGTTTCAGTGTTGTCCATCCGAGTTTTGTGATCGCTTCCATGGTTTTTTGACTGGCATGTGGCCGTGCATTGTCGTGCAACAGCAAAACATCCTGCTTTTGTTGATGTGGTCGAACACGACTCAGTCGAGCTTGAAGGTTCTTCAGTGTCGTCACACACGCATTAGAATTTATGGTGGTTCCACTTAGAATGATGTCCACAAGCAAGAGTCCTTCGGAATCGAAAAACGCCGTAGCCATAACTTTTCCAGCAGAAGGTGTGGTTTTTATTTTTTTTTTTTTCCTTGGGTGAATTTGCATGATGCCACTCCACTGATTGCCTCTTCATCTCTGGTGAAAAATGATGGAGTCATGTTTCATCACCTGTCACAATTATTCCAAGAAATTCATCTCCCCCATTCTCGTACTGTTCCAAAAGTTCGCTGCATGCCGTTTTTCTTGTTTCTTTGTGAGCCACTGTCAACATCCTGGGAGCCCACCTGGCACAAACCTTTTTTAACGCCAACACTTTCAGTACTCTGCAAACACTTCCTTCCCCTATCCCAACGTAGCGTGACAATTCGTTCATTGTGATGCGTCTGTCAGCAGTCACCAATTCGTTAACTCTCCGCACATTGTCTGTAGTGTGTGCAGTACGAGGCCTGCCGCTGCGAGGACAATCCTCAATATTGCCGTGCCCGCTTTCATCACGTAACCTGCTTGCCCACCGACTAACTGTACTGCGATCGACAGCAGCATCTCCATACACATTTTTCAACCTCTTGTGGATGTTTCCCACTGTCTCGTTTTCACAGCACAGGAATTCTATCACAGCACGTTGCTTCTGACGAACGTCAAGTGTAGCAGCCATCTTGAAGACATGCTGTGACGGCACCACTCACAGGAACAGGTTGAACTAAGTTTGAAAACAAGCTGGAAGGATGTGTCTACACACTGTAAAACTTTCACACATGCAGAATGAAAACTGTATTTTTACACAAATAGTGTGCATTTCTTTTGGAGTGACCCTCGTATGTGGTCGAATGTGCTTTTGGAATAAAGGCAAATAAATGGCGTCTATTACATCAAGAAATTGGAGTTGGCCCTGACAAAGCAGAAAATGTTGTAAATTGTACTTTGCTACACAGCATACTAATAGACAAAGAACTCTATGCCGAATTTTTAAAGATATGAGTTTAGACAAATAGTCGGTACAGGCGTTTACCATTTTGTAGATCGCAAAACAGTACTACTGTTGTGGCATCAGAGGCGAGGGAAAAGATTACAACATTTTTTTTTTCGAGGATGCAATATAAAGAATACTTGAAGTCTTACTACCAAGTACAAGGCCCCATCTTCTGCCTTACCGGTAGTTAATTTTTAGTTAGGATAGTATACAGGAAAATGGACGAGAACTAGTCAGATCACAACTCCCCCCTTAATATCTTAAAGAACCGTAACCAAAATAAATCTCCAAGTAAAACAAAAAACGCCTTTATCAATTTCGGGCAAACTAGGGAGAATGACAATAGTTATAACACCGTCTTCATTAGTCACCATAAATGTGAGAGCAAAGAAAATTAGCTTTCTCTTCCATTCCCGCAACTTGCAAGTAAAGCTTCTCGTGTGGTACTGAGGCTTCTTTTGGCCCCACAATTATCTTCGTCCTTGCAAGAGGTTCATTAGATTCTCGCATTTCATCACCGTGTCACGCGACTGGCTTGAAAAATTCAAACTGATTTGAAGCTTGTGCATGGTCGCACATCAACGCTTGACAATGGACGACCGTTTCGCTCGCAGTAGTAGAGCACCCATTCCTCTGCACGTGTTTGTTTTACCCACGCACTGTCGTGTAGAATCGTGCGACGCTTTGCAAGTTCGCACACCCAGTGAACGTTAGGCTTAGATGGACGTAAGGTGCTGTGCTGTGGGGTGATCAGTATGGTTGAAAATGAATGAAGTGTGTTCATTTTAAACGGACGTGCTCCTATGACTTTGCATCTGCAACTATCAAGGACGCTCACAACTTTGGACTGGGATTGGCCCGAGCGAGGTGCCGCAGTGGTTAGGACACTGGGCTCGCATTCGGGAGGACGACAGTCAAAACCCGCGTCTGGCCATCATGATTTAGGTTTTCCGTGATTTCTCTAAATCGCTTCAGGCAGATGCCGGGACCCTTTGAAAGGCTACGGCCGACTTACTTCCCCATCCTTCACTAATCCATTGGGACCAATGATTTCACTGTTTGGTCTCTGCCGTGTCAGCACAGCATGGAATTCAACCTTTTACACAACGACACAAGCTCAGCACAATAGGCTGTGTGGTGGTAGGACTGGACCAAGTGACACATCATGCAATCACCACCGATAGTCGCGCTGAACATTTATTTGGTACATTTAAATGAGACAAATGACAAATAAAACCATATCATTTCAAAAATTACCACACTACTTTAAAATTACCGTTTAGATGAGAGCAAGTTACTTCAAAATTTTAAACATTCATAAACCACGGCTCTTATGGCCTATTACAAATTTAGTGAAATGAGTTAAAATTATTTACTCAAAAACTATGATCAACCTGAAGAACAATTTAGAAAAATTTGAGGAAATGTAGTCTTCCGTTGCTGCAGTGATTGGTGTTACCAAAGTAATTCAGAGTACAGGCAACTACATATCAGATATCATGGCACACAACCACTTACTTAAATGACAGGCACCCTACAATGTAAGACATAAAATATGAAATTTCATATGACGAAGCAACCTCGTGGGATTCAACAAACTACGCCCAGAAGCGGACGCCCGCCCACTCAGCTGTTTCCAATACAGGCTCGGCGTGGACAGCCCTCAACGCTGCCGTTGAAAACCATCTGCCCTCAAACCACCAACCTGTAATACTATACATTGAGGAAACACTGCAGCACATGGAAGAACGCAAGATGTTGGACATTGGTCAAGGAAACGCTCGATACCCACATCCCACCCATACACGAAATTAATGAAACAGCACAAATTGACGAGGCAGTAGAAACCCTCACTAACGCCGTCCAGGACGCAATGGCAGGCACCATACCTGATCGCACCTCACAACAACACAGTGCGGCCCTGCCCCAGGAAATCCCGGGCCTAATCTCAATGAGGAATCGCCTCAGGAGACAATGGCAGCGCACCAGGCGCCAGTACTTCAAACGGCCCATTAACAGGCTACAGGGCATCATACACGATAAAATACAAATACACAGAACACAACAGTGGAACCAAAAACTCGAAGGGCTGGAACCGCACGACCTTGCGTGTGGCAACTAGCCCGACACTTCAGCAGGGAGAAAATATACACCCGAACGCTTCAAGGGCCTGACGGACCTGCATACTCAGCGGAAGAGAAAGCAGAACTAATGGCCCGCACACTCGCAGCGTCATTCACACCGAACCTGGTACCATCAGATCCAGTGTTCACACTTGCTACTGACCAAGAGGTTACACGCATTCTAGCCCAACCATCGTGCGACGACATTCGACATGCTAGCACAGCCGAAGTCTCCTGGGCTATAATGCATTCCGCTGCTAGGAAAGCCCCTGGTCATGATGGCATTCAAAACCGTGTCCTCCAGGAGTTCACGGATAAAGCAACTGAGTACCTAACGCACATAACGAATACCATACTAAAACACCAACACTTCCCCGCCTTTTGGAAGACGGCCAAGGTCCTGATGTTCAGGAAGCCGGGGAAAGACCACAGCCTCCCACAAAATTACCGACCAATCAGCCTTCTGAGCTCGCTCAGCAAGATTGTTGAGAAGGTGATTCTTAAACGCATCACTAGGCACTGCATAACAAATGACACCCTGAGACCGGAGCAATTCGGCTTCAGGCCCACAACACAACAACTCTTACGGGTCGTTGAACATTTAACATATGGCTTCAACATAAACAAAGCTACAGGGGCGGTGTTCCTGGACATCGAAAAGGCTTTCGACCGTCTATGGCACAACGGCCTGATTCGCAAACTCAGCGACGCGGGATTCCCCGACGGGCTGGTGCGTCTAATACACTCATACCTCACAGACAGGAGTTTCAACACTGACGTGCAGGGAAAACAATCAACACGACACGGTATACACGCGGGAGTACCCCAGGGAAGCATCCTAGGGCCCCTACTGTTTAACCTCTACATAAACGATCTCCCAACCACACACAACACAACGATGGCAATCTACGCGGATGACACAGCCATCCTCGCGCAAGATTGGAAACCATCAAACATTACGTCACGCCTACAGACTGCACTCAGAGTGGCTGAGCCTTGGTTGGAGAAATGGCGTGTTAGAGTAAAACGTCGGCAAGTGCGAAGCCGTTCTGTTCACTAGAAGACCGAAGCAACTGCGCAAACACCGATACTGTAGACCAATAACTCTACATGCACGCCCAATACGTTTCCGTGAGAAAGTCAAATACCTCGGTGTCTGGCTGGACCGGAAATTACTCTGGGGGGACCACATACAACACATGACCAACCGAGCTAACGCGAGGCTCAAACAGCTCTATCCTATGCTCAACAGGCGTAGCACACTGAACAGAAGGGTGTCGAGGTCCATATACATGACACTTATCCGACCCCTGATGACGTACGCAGCTCCCGTCTGGGGATACGCTGCGCCTACACGCCTGCGCCGTCTGCAGCTCATACAAAACAAAGTACTAAAAATCATAAGCAATGCTCCACGATACACACGCATCGCGGACCTTCACCGGGAATACCGACTTGAGACTCTCACGGAAGTAATCCACCAACTCACCACAAGACTATACAGAAACTCCAGACATTCGCAGAACCTGTTTATTCTGAATTTGGGGAACTACGACCACAACCATAGATGGAAACATAAAAGACCAAAAGACATATTTGTAAGGACCTAACATCTATGGCGAAGCATACGCAAACATAACGGTACAGGTGAGCCCCTGTTAATCAGACGCCATTACTGGATATCCAGCTGGAATACACTGCCGAATAACTGGCACCACGCAGGGAAGCCGTACCGTACACTTCATGCAGACAAGCTCCACACATCCCCCACACAGTGAGATGATCTATGGCCGATCTCCCACTACTGTATAACGATCTTGATTGTTCCAGGAATGTAGCGGCTGCAGCAACTGGGATACATCGCCATCGCTTGCCACGGTAATGATGCATGATACCCATACTAACAAATCCAACCTTGCATGAACTATCGCAGCTAGTAAGCCACTACTGCTCTTACTACCCATCCCACTGTCGCAGAGGTTTTTTTCCCACGGCACGAGCTATGGCACTTTTTTCCCTCTGCTCTTCAAATCGCTACCCTCACTCGCGTTTCGTCCACTATCTATCACCTGATGGACCGTGTTAATGTGTAGTCTTACCCAGACGCACGAATAATATCACAGCCCAGCATCCTGTGATCCACTTACTAGATAACTAACAAGTTTACGGAGGTGACAGTAGAACTTTTGGTTTGGTCACCACGTTGGTGCGGGCGTGGAGGGGCCCCATCTCTATTTTTTAAGGTCACAAATAGGCACGAAAAATCCCACAACTTAGACTGACATCTGCCTTAAGTAATTAAAACACAGTAACTCATTACAGCACATCATCTGTAGAATTAATCAATCTATTAATGAACATCAGCTAAGCAGTACAAATCTATTATCTTATGTGCGTTAAGTCAATTACACATTAAGCTGTGAGCGAACTAGATACACTGCCAGCCGGCACGAGCGGGAAAAGTGGTGGAAAGTATACAACAGCAGAAGCAGGACGCAACCCAGGACCTAGCACCCGCTACCAAGACAAACAGCAGAAATCCTGATAAAACGAAATCAAAATGCAAGTAACTAGCGTGCAGGCTAACGGTATATAGTTCGTCCCCCGACGCAAAACACAAAGCGACTTACAGCAAATAGCCACACTTAAATTTGTGATTAAATCAGAATTAATTGCAATATCTACAAACTGTCATTGAAGGACCTCAGATGTTAAGTCCCACAGTGCTCAGAGCTATTTGAATCATTTGTCATTGAAGGAATTCTTGTACCTTCATTAATAGAATCGGTTTCAAACAATTTAAACACACAATGGCAGCTGGCCTCTCAGTAACTCGTAAGAATTTATGGAACTTCTCATTAGACACGTGTCTGTCAGACACACTATTACTTCAGATAGAAACGTAACAGTAATGTTATTGCAATTCACAGCAAAATATATCCAGGGAAAATTTTATCACTGTATATCTGTAGCAATTGGCCAGCTTAACTCCGTCGTGTGATATAAATTCAATAAGCAGGCGGAACTTAGACAAGGACGAGCCAAACTGTTTTCAATGGCGGTTAAACACTGACAGTAGCAATCTACAAACAGAATGTATCAGCACTTCAGGCCCTAGTAAATGTTAATCATCACATCACATACAGCTCTCACTAGAACGTGGCGTACTAAGCAAGTTGCCGGCCGAAGTAGCCGAGCGGTTCTAGGCGCTACAGTCTGGAACCGCGCAACCGCTACGGTCGCAGGTTCGAATCCTGCCTTGGGCATGGATGTGTGTGATGTCCTCAGGTTAGTTAGGTTTAAGTAGTTCTAAGTTCTAGGGGACTCATGACTGCAAAAGTTAAGTCCCATAGTGCTCATTGCCATTTGAACTAAGCAAGTTGAAATTAAACACATTCGAGGACAGACTCACCAGGAAAGTTCTTGGGCTCGAACAAACAGATCTGTATGAACGTTTGGTTACAGGACCATTATGCACCTCTGAATGTGCTGGTGGGTGTCGTTTTTCTGCAAAAATCTGCAGTCATGCTCTAGATATCACTGTAGATGTAATTGTAGACGCCATACGCAATGCAGCAATATTAACTATAAATGTAAATGCGGAATGTCAATAAAATGCTCCGAGCAATACGAATGACTGCAAAACGCACAGTGAAGAAATGCAAGTTGATCGCATGGCGTATTTGCACATTCTATAATATCAGTGTTGAACGCCACGTCAATGACACTTTTGAAGTTGTTCACTGGTTCACCAATATCGTAGCCAGCGTTCTGCCATGCGTAACGAAGCATTGGTCTGTATACTCTCGGAGATAACTGATTGTAAATGACAGAATGCATATTCATGATAAAGAATCTGTCGTGCAATTTCGGCTGCATATTACTGGAACGTAGTTTAATGAAGTCTGTTATTCTCTTGGCATATATTTTATATTGCCTGAAGAAATACACATCCAGAGGTCGTGCATATTTTGTAGTTTTAGGTGGAATGATTTTTAAATCTACATGTTTCCCGCCAGATCCTTCCAGTAGTACTCGTTCATCTTTATGTCCAGACCAGGAGTCACAAAGTACTAATGACTTTCTCGACAAATGTGGATTCAAAACTGACAGAAAAAACGCCTTCAGATGTTGTTTCGTCATCTTCCCACTCACACTTGCATCGACGACGACGTTTGGAGGGCACCGCGTTTCTACACTCCTGGAAATGGAAAAAAGAACACATTGACACCGGTGTGTCAGACCCACCATACTTGCTCCGGACACTGCGAGAGGGCTGTACAAGCAATGATCACACGCACGGCACAGCGGACACACCAGGAACCGCGGTGTTGGCCGTCGAATGGCGCTAGCTGCGCAGCATTTGTGCACCGCCGCCGTCAGTGTCAGCCAGTTTGCCGTGGCATACGGAGCTCCATCGCAGTCTTTAACACTGGTAGCATGCCGCGACAGCGTGGACGTGAACCGTATGTGCAGTTGACGGACTTTGAGCGAGGGCGTATAGTGGGCGTGCGGGAGGCCGGGTGGACGTACCGCCGAATTGCTCAACACGTGGGGCGTGAGGTCTCCACAGTACATCGATGTTGTCGCCAGTGGTCGGCGGAAGGTGCACGTGCCCGTCGACCTGGGACCGGACCGCAGCGACGCACGGATGCACGCCAAGACCGTAGGATCCTACGCAGTGCCGTAGGGGACCGCACCGCCACTTCCCAGCAAATTAGGGACACTGTTGCTCCTGGGGTATCGGCGAGGACCATTCGCAACCGTCTCCATGAAGCTGGGCTACGGTCCCGCACACCGTTAGGCCGTCTTCCGCTCACGCCCCAACATCGTGCAGCCCGCCTCCAGTGGTGTCGCGACAGGCGTGAATGGAGGGACGAATGGAGACGTGTCGTCTTCAGCGATGAGAGTCGCTTCTGCCTTGGTGCCAATGATGGTCGTATGCGTGTTTGGCGCCGTGCAGGTGAGCGCCACAATCAGGACTGCATACGACCGAGGCACACAGGGCCAACACCCGGCATCATGGTGTGGGGAGCGATCTCCTACACTGGCCGTACACCACTGGTGATCGTCGAGGGGACACTGAATAGTGCACGGTACATCCAAACCGTCATCGAACCCATCGTTCTACCATTCCTAGACCGGCAAGGGAACTTGCTGTTCCAACAGGACAATGCACGTCCGCATGTATCCCGTGCCACCCAACGTGCTCTAGAAGGTGTAAGTCAACTACCCTGGCCAGCAAGATCTCCGGATATGTCCCCCATTGAGCATGTTTGGGACTGGATGAAGCGTCGTCTCACGCGGTCTGCACGTCCAGCACGAACGCTGGTCCAACTGAGGCGCCAGGTGGAAATGGCATGGCAAGCCGTTCCACAGGACTACATCCAGCATCTCTACGATCGTCTCCATGGGAGAATAGCAGCCTGCATTGCTGCGAAAGGTGGATATACACTGTACTAGTGCCGACATTGTGCATGCTCTGTTGCCTGTGTCTATGTGCCTGTGGTTCTGTCAGTGTGATCATGTGATGTATCTGACCCCAGGAATGTGTCAATAAAGTTTCCCCTTCCTGGGACAATGAATTCACGGTGTTCTTATTT
Organism: Schistocerca nitens; assembly: GCF_023898315.1. Classification (NCBI taxonomy): domain Eukaryota; kingdom Metazoa; phylum Arthropoda; class Insecta; order Orthoptera; family Acrididae; genus Schistocerca; species Schistocerca nitens. The sequence goes on along the minus strand of NC_064618.1, from coordinate 296,145,592 downwards.
CAATTTCCAGGAGTGTATTTCCCTTGACACGCGGGGTCCAAACTTTCCACTGGATTCTTGGAAGCAAATATAGTGTTTGCCTGCCAATCGTCCGTCCATTGATATAGCAACATCGATCGTGTAACTATGTGTTGCACAGTTAATTGATTGCAACATCGCGACAGTGTTTTTCTCCCCTTTCATGGACAGTGTTCTGTCACAAGAAAGTTCATAGTTGAACTGACTGTGATCACAGTTCCATACATAACTAATATCGATGTTTTCTCTCGTGTTATGCTCATTGACGTCAGCAACAAACGTTTGAGCTCTTTCAGTCAGCTCTTCTTCGTCATCCTTATCTTTTCGTGCTTGGAGCATAGTGATACGGTGTGATGTTATCCTAAACTCCTTTTTCAAATTAGTAGTAAATCCTAGTGAAGCTGTAAAGTTTGTACACCCGAGATTTCTGGCTACGTCCAATGCCCAATGTTATAAATGCCAATAATGAACGGCGGAACCGCATTCTCGCGCTTCATTGAATTTCGCCATTACACGCTCCTTGATGGTCTTGAACAGCAGTGTACGATTTCCTTTGAAAACTGTATTTCCTTCTCTTTTCTTTGCCACGTAATCCAGTACGTTTTCAATATTGCTTTTAGACTTCAGTTTAGGGTATCTTTTCAGAAGGTTTCGTATGTGTCGAAACCTCTTACGTAATAATCATCGTACATGTTCTCCAGTGTGTTGTCATCAAACGCCGTAATGATACTTGCAACTTTAACCTTCTTCTTGGGAGACGGTTGGTATTCACTGTCACTGCTTCCATCGCCTCTTCCCGCACTTGCCGTAGCACTACCGTTTGCAATGAGTTGTTCGTCATTATCATCCCTATCGTCATCATTATGTGTTAGTGTTACAACAGTGTCTGTTTCTAACTTATGCTCATATTTCTGCACTATAATAGATACCAAAAAACATGCGAATGATTCGTCTTCAACACCAATACCATCTTCACGTAGAAGGATTCTTCCTAACTTCATCTCAACCAATCGCAATACATTAGCAGGATTGATTACCAATCGCCGAGCCATTTGACGCTTCAATACACAAATAATGTCACAAAACGCAACTTCAGAGGCACATTGCACCGTCCCTACTTGTCCCGACTGGCGTACCGGCAGGTCAGTGTGCAATGCGGCATGGCATACGCAGATGCCTCTAACGGACGACTGCAGAGTTTTGCAGATGCAGGAGTATCACTAGTGCAATAAGAGACCTTTACATTATTTCTCACACGAGTTTGGTGTATTTGTGTTTGTTCGAGCCCAAGTACTTCCCTGGTCAGTAGGAATAGCAACGGCCGGCCAAGAAAATGAAGTCAACAGCACAGAACCCAGCTGTCGATTCCGGCCACAATCTACAGCACAAGCAAGGCCCTTACCCTCTTACTTGTTCGACGAATCCAGCCGCCGCAGATCCCGGTGCCAGGACACATGTAGCAAGCACAATACAACAACGGCTTCCTAGCAACGTGACTGCTTCCACGCCGGCGATATTTCCTACAGCACCGTCACCCGGATATACAGCCCCTTTTAGATGTGCTCTTCCTGCTGCCCTGCACGGCACCTGTACTGTCCGCCAGACTTCCCAAAAGACGTTACTGCTAGGCGTCCCAAACCGCTCTCCTCGCTACTTGATACAGCTTACCCCTCGCTCCCCGATCGACAAGGTAGGTGGCGCCATCGCGCGCCCTTCGCACACCACCGGGAAGATGACAGATACCGGCGGCGGGAATATCGCTGATCGAGCCACCCAGCTCAGCCTCCTCATCCAAATCAATCAACCAACCAACTGGGATTGGGTCGACGGAGTTACGATTTCACAGAAAGCGGCATTACAGGTACGAACTACAGGGAAGCGGGAAGGAAAAACGCTGTCTTTCGTAACAACACGGTGCATCGTCATCAACTTGACGGCGCGAGATATAGGCACGGTAGTAATGTCGGCATTTAAGAAAGGACCGTGGTCGTGGGACATTCCTGTCTGTGAAATAATAAGCGGCGTCGAACACGTAGTGCGCAACTCCACAGTGAAACGTTGGACCAAATATGACGTGCCACGAGCCGTATTCTTGCGAAAGCAAAACTTCTAGCACCCAATACGACCAAGGCCCAGCGCAATGGTCTGCGCATACTACGCTACAGGGTTATTACAAATGATTGAAGCGATTTCACAGCTCTACAATAACTTTAATATTTGAGATATTTTCACAATGCTTTGCACACACATACAAAAACTCAAAAAGTGTTTTTAGGCATTCACAAATGTCCGATATGTGCCCCTTTAGTGATTCGGCAGACATCAAACCGATAATCAAGTTCTTCCTCCCACACTCGGCGCAGCATGTCCCCATCAATGAGTTCGAAAGCATCGTTGATGCGAGCTCACAGTTCTGGCACGTTTCTTGGTAGAGGAGGTTTAAACACTGAATCTTTCACATAACCCCACAGAAAGAAATCGCATGGGGTTAAGTCGGGAGAGCGTGGAGGCCATGACATGAATTGCTGACCATGATCTCCACCACGACTGATCCATCGGTTTTCCAATCTCCTGTTTAAGAAATGCCGAACATCATGATGGAAGTGCGGTGGAGCACCATCCTGTTGAAAGATGAAGTCGGCGCTGTCGGTCTCCAGTTGTGGCATGAGCCAATTTTCCAGCATGTCCAGATACACGTTTTTTTCGCAGAAGAAAAAGTGGCCATAAACTTTAAACCGTGAGATTGCACAAAACACGTTAACTTTTGGTGAATTTCGAATTTGCTGCACGAATGCGTGAGGATTCTCTACCGCCCAGATTCGCACATTGTGACTGTTCACTTCACCATTAAGAAAAAATGTTGCTTCATCACTGAAAACAAGTTTCGCACTGAACGCATCCTCTTCCATGAGCTGTTGCAACCGCGCCGAAAATTCAAAGCGTTTGACTTTGTCATCGGGTGTCAGGGCTTGTAGCAATTGTAAACTGTAAGGCTTCTGCTTTAGCCTTTTCCGTAAGATTTTCCAAACCGTCGGCTGTGGTACGTTTAGCTCCCTGCTTGCTTTATTCGTCGACTTCCGCGGGCTACGCGTGAAACTTGCCCGCACGCGTTCAACCGTTTCTTCGCTCACTGCAGGCCAACCCGTTGATTTCCCCTTACAGAGGCATCCAGAAGCTTTAAACTGCGCATACCATCGCCGAATGGAGTTAGCAGTTGGTGGATCTTTGTTGAACTTCGTCCTGAAGTATCGTTGCACTGTTATGACTGACTGATGTGAGTGCATTTCAAGCACGACATACGCTTTCTCGGCTCCTGTCGCCATTTTGTCTCACTGCGCTCTCGAGCGCTCTGGCGTCAGAAACCTGAAGTGCGGCTTCAGCCGAACAAAACTTTATGAGTTTTTCTACGTATCTGTAGTGTGTCGTGACCATATGTCAATGAATGGAGCTACAGTGAATTTATGAAATCGCTTCAATCATTTGTAATAGCCCTGTATAATAAGAGCATTGTGGTCCTTCCTCCTGACGAGAGCAATGGGGCCGTTATATGTCACTCACATTTCTCAGTCGCATGACAGACATTCATGGTACTCTTAAAGTTTGATATTCTGTTCATCTGCTAATTCTTTGGCGTAGGATTCACCACCTTTCATGAGAAGAAAATAAAAATCATTGTTCTACTAGCCATACAAACATCTTATTAGTTCACAATTGGGCTTCCTTTTAATCAGATCCCTATGAATCTTGCAGCTTCATCATTACATTCAATTACTGCCTTTTCTTTAAAATAAACAAGTTGATAATCTCTTCACCAACATGAAATCTTATCAAGATGTTACATAATATTTGTGCAGCTTTCTCCAGATAGCCCAGGGTACTTAATTGTAGATAAGAGCATCATCTACGAAAGATAGAGGCTACTTTTGATATTTTCTTCCAAGTCATTAATATACACTATCTAATTAAAAGTACCCAGACACCTAGCAGCGAACATTAATATGTGGTGTGTCCATCCTTCACCTTTATGACAACTTGAACTGTGCTGAGGACACTCAGTGACATGTGTGAATGTCTATGGAGGAATGACGGCCCATTCTTTCTCAAGAGCCAAAACCAGAGAAGGCAGTGATCCAGAACGCTGTGGTCTGGAGAGAAGTCGACGTCCTAACATTTACCAAAGGCGATCCGTTGGGTTCAGGTAAGCACTCTGAGCGGGCCGGTCCATTTCAGGAATGTTACTGTCTGGAAACCATTGCCTCGTAGATGCTGCTTTATGACTGGGTCCCTCATCGTGCTGAAGCAAACAGTCATCCTCTCCTAACTGTTCCCCTACTGAATGCCGTACACAATGTCACAAACTATGTTAATACCATTCTGCACTTATCGTTTCCTTAAGTTCAAACAGTCATATACCATAGCACGAGCCGGCCGAAGTGGCCGTGCGGTTCCAGGCGCTGCATTCTGGAACCACGAGACCACTGCGGTCGCAGGTTCGAATCCTGCCTAGGGCATGGATGTGTGTGATGTCCTTAGGTTAGTTAGGTTTAACTAGTTCTAAGTTTTAGGGGACTAATGACCTCAGAAGTTGAGCCCCATAGTGCTCAGAACCATTTTTGAACCACAGCACTAACTCCTTCATACTTTACTGCTGTCATTACACATTATGACTGGTAACATTCTACACGCATTTGCCAAACCCGAACCTATACATTGGATTGCCACAGGTTATAGCGTGATTCATCGCTCCAAATCATGCGTCTTCAATTTTCCAATGGGCTTCATCCTAGAAACCATCTCAAGCGTGGCTTAGCACTGACTACAGAAATATGTGGCTTATGAGGACCTGTTCCCCATGAACCATGGATCTTGTCATCGGTGGTGAGGCTTTCGCGCCTTAGCGATACATATAGCTGTATCATACAGGGTGTTTCAAAAATGACCGGTATATTTGAAACGGCAATAAAAACTAAACGAGCAGCGATAGAAATACACCGTTTGTTGCAATATGCTTGGGACAACAGTACATTTTCAGGCGGACAAACTTTCGAAATTACAGTAGTTACAATTTTCAACAACAGATGGCGCTGCAAGTGATGTGAAAGATATAGAAGACAATGCAGTCTGTGGGTGCGCCATTCTGTACGTCGTCTTTCTGCTGTAAGCGTGTGCTGTTCACAACGTGCAAGTGTGCTGTGGACAACATGGTTTATTCCTTAGAACAGAGGATTTTTCTGGTGTTGGAATTCCACCGCCTAGAACACAGTGTTGTTGCAACAAGACAAAGTTTTCAACGGAGGTTTAATGTAACCAAAGGACCGAAAAGCGATACAATAAAGGATCTGTTTGCAAAATTTCAACGGACTGGGAACGTGACGGATGAACGTGCTGGAAAGGTAGGGCGACCACGTACGGCAACCACAGAGGGCAACGCGCAGCTAGTGCAGCAGGTGATCCAACAGCGGCCTCGGGGTTCCGTTCGCCGTGTTGCAGCTGCGGTCCAAATGACGCCAACGTCCACGTATCGTCTCATGCGCCAGAGTTTACACCTCTATCCATACAAAATTCAAACGCGGCAACCCCTCAGCCCCGCTACCATTGCTGCACGAGAGACATTCGCTAACGATATAGTGCACAGGATTGATGACGGCGATATGCATGTGGGCAGCATTTGGTTTACTGACGAAGCTTATTTTTACCTGGACGGCTTCGTCAATAAACAGAACTGGCGCATATGGGGAACCGAAAAGCCCCATGTTGCAGTCCCATCGTCCCTGCATCCTCAAAAAGTACTGGTCTGGGCCGCCATTTCTTCCAAAGGAATCATTGGCCCATTTTTCAGATTCGAAACGATTACTGCATCACGCTATCTGGACATTCTTCGTGAATTTGTGGCGGTACAAACTGCCTTAGACGACACTGCGAACACCTCGTGGTTTATGCAAGATGGTGCCCGGCCACATCGCACGGCCGACGTCTTTAATTTCCTGAATGAATATTTCGATGATCGTGTGATTGCTTTGGGCTATCCGAAACATACAGGAGGCGGCGTGGATTGGCCTTCTATTCGCCAGACATGAACCCCTGTGACTTCTTTCTGTGGGGACACTTGAAAGACCAGGTGTACCGCCAGAATCCAGAAACAATTGAACAGCTGAAGCAGTACATCTCATCTGCATGTGAAGCTATTCCGCCAGACACGTTGTCAAAGGTTTCGGGTAATTTCATTCAGAGACTACGCCATATTATTGCTACGCATGGTGGATATGTGGAAAATATCGTACTATAGAGTTTCCCAGACCGCAGCGCCATCTGTTGTTGACAATTGTAACTACTGTAATTTCGAAAGTTTGTCTGCCTGAAAATGTACTGTTGTCCCAAGCATATTGCAACAAACGGTGTATTTCTATCGCTGCTCGTTTAGTTTGTATTGCCGTTTCAAATATACCGGTCATTTTTGAAACACCCTGTAGGTACAACCACAACAGAAGGGTATCTGTTGAGAGGCCAGGAAGACGTATGGTTCCTGAAGAGAGGCAGCAGCCTTTTCAGTAGTTGCAGAGGCAACAGTTTGTAAGATTGACTGATCTGGCCTTGTAACATCAACTAAAACAGCCTTGCTGTGCTGGTACTGCGAACGGTAGGAAGCAAGGGGAAACTAAAGTCGTAATTTTTCCCGAGGACATGCAGCTCTACTGTGTGATTAAATGATCATGGCGTCCTCTAGCGTAAAATATTCCGGTGATAAAATAGTCCCCCATTCGGATCTCGGGGCGGGGCTACTCAGGAGGAAGTCGGTATCATGAGAAACTAAACTGGCGTTTTACAGATCACTTTGCTAATCAGGAAGGAAGGTTAGAAAATCTAAAAAGGGAAATGGGTAGCTTAAAGTTAGATATAGTGGGAATTAATGAAGTCCGGTGGCAGGAGGAACAGCATTTCTGGTCAGGTGAATACAGGATTGTAAATACAAAATCAAATACTGGTAATGAAGGAGTAAGTTTAACAATGAATAAGGAAATAAGAATGCGGGTAAGGTACTATGAGCAGCATAGTAAACACATTATCATAGCCAAGATAGATGCAAAGCCCACAGTAGTACAAGTTTACATGAGAACTAGCTCCGCACATGATGAAGAGATTAAAGAAATGTATGGTGAGGTAAAACAAATTATTCAGATAGTTAAAGGAGATGAAAATTTAATTGTAATGGGGGGCTAGAATTTGACAGTAGGAAAAGGAAAAATACTAGGTGAATATGGGCTACGGGAAAGGAATGAAAGAGGTAGCTGCCGGGTAGAATTTTGCGCATACCATAATTCAGTCATTGCTAACACTTGGTTTAAGAATCATAAAAGAAGGTTGTATATGTGGAAGAGGCCTGGAGATACTTGAAGGTTTCAGATTGATTGTATAATGGCTAGACAGAGATTTAGGAACCAAGTATTAAAATGTAAAACATTCCCAGGGGCAGATGTGGACTCTGACCACAATTTATTGGTTATGAACTGTAGATTAAAACAAAAAATTGGGAAAAGGTAGGAATTTAAGAGGATGAGATCTGGATGAATTGAAAGAACTAGAGATATCTTTGAGCTTCCAAGCGAGCATCAGGAACGGTTGACTAGAACAGGGGAAAGGAATACAGTAGAAGGCGAATGGGTAGCTTTAAGAGACGAAATAGCGAAGGCAGCAGAGGATCAAATAGGTAAAAAGACAAGGCCTAGTAGGAATCCTTGGATAGCACGAGAGATAATGAATGTCAAATATGAAAGGAGAAAATTTAAAAATGAAGCAGGAGATACGGAATACATATGTCTAAAGATGAGACCGACAGGAAGTGCAAAATTGCTAAGCAGGAGTGGCTAGAGGACAAATGTAGGGATTCAGAAGCATATTTCACTAGGGGTAAGATAGATACTGCCTAAAGCAAAACGAAATGGGCCTTTGGGGTAAAGGGAAGCAACTGTATGAACGTCAAGAGCTCAGATAGTAAACCAATGCTAAGCACAGAAGAGAAAGCTGAAAGGTGGAAGGAGTCTATACAAGGGAGAGTAACTTGAAAGCAATATTATAGAAAGGGAACTGGGCGTATATGAAGATGAGATGGAAGACATGATACTGTGAGAAGAATTTCGCAAAGGTCTGAAAGATCTAAGTCGAAACGAGGCTCCAGGAGTAGACAATATTCCGTCAGAGCTACTGATAGTCCTGGCAGAGTCATCCATAACACAACCCTTCCATCCGGTGTGGAAAAAGTATGAGACAGGCAAGAAAACAGTTGGTGTCAGATGTGAAAATTACCGAATTATCAAACTTCCTGGCAGATTAAAACTGTGTGCCGGACCGAGACTCGAACTCGGGACCTTTGCCTTTCGCGGGCAAGTGCTCTACCATCTGAGCTACCCAAGCACGACTCCTTTCTTTCAGGAGTGCTAGTTCTGCAAGGTTCGCAGGAGAGCTTCTGTAAAGTTTGGAAGGTAGGAGACTAGGTACTGGCAGAAGTAAAGCTGTGAGGACGGGGCGTGAGCCGTGCTTGGGTAGCTCAGATGGTAGAGCACTTGCCTGCGAAAGGCAAAGGTCCTGAGTTCGAGTCTCGATCCGTCACACAGTTTTAATCTGCCAGGAAGTTTCATATCAGCGCACACTGCGCTGCAGAGTGAAAATCTCATTCTGGATACCGAATTATCAGTTTAAGTCATGGTTGTAAGATACTAACATGAATTCCTTACAGAAAAATGGAAAAACTGATAGAAGCAGACCTCGGGGAATATCAGTTTGGATCCCAGAGAAATATAGGGATACACAAGGCAATACTAACCCTACGACTTAACTTAGAAGACACGTTAGGAAAGGCAAGCCTACATTTATAGCATATGTTGACTTAGAAAAAGCTTTTTGCAATGCTGACTGGAATATTCTCTTTAAAATCTGAAGGTAGTAGGGCTAAAATACAGGGAGCAAAAGGCTATTTACAGCTTGACAGAAATCAGATGGCAGTAATAAGAATCGAAGGACATGAAAGGGCAGTAGTGGTTGAGATGGGAGTGAGACAGCTTTTTAGCCTATCCCCGATGTTACTCAGTCTGTGCATTGAACAAGCAGGAAACTAAAGAAAAATTTGGAGCAGGAATTAAAATTCAGACAGAAGAAATAAAGACTTTGAGATCTGCCTATGACATTGTAATTCAGTCAGAGACAGCAAAGGATTTGGAAGAGCAGTTGAATGGAATGGACATTGTCTTGAAATGAGGATATAAGATTAGCATCAACAAAAGCAAAACAAGGATAATGGAATATAGTCCAATTAAATCAGGTGATGCTAAGGGAATCATAATAGGAAATGAAACACTTAAAGAAGTAGATGAGTTTTGCTACTTGGGAAGCAAAATAACTGATGATGGCCAAAATAGAAGGGATATAAAATGTAGACTGGCAGTGGCAAGAAAAGCTTTTCTGAAGAAGAGAATATAGATTTAAGTGTTAGGAAGTCTTTTCTGAAGGTATTTGTCTGGAGTGTGGCCGTGTATAGAAGTGAAACACGGTCTTACACAGTTTAGATAAAAAGAGAACAGAAGCTTTCAAAATATGGTCCTACAGAAGAATGATGAAGATTGGGTGGGTATATCATGTAACTAATGAGAAAGTGCTGAGCAGAATTGGGGAGACATGATATTTGTGGCACAACTTGACCAAAAGAAGAGATCAGTTGATAGGACTCATTCTGAGACATCAAGGGATCACCGATTTAGTATTTGAGGGATGTGTGTGTGGGGAGAGGGGGGGGGGCGGTGAATAAAAATCATAGTGTGAGACTAAGAGATGAAAACAGTAAGCAGATTCAGAAATATGTAGGCTGCAGTAGTTATTTAAAGATGAAAAGGCTGACACAGGATAGAGTAACATAGAGAGCTCCATCAAACCAGTCTTCAGACTCATGACCAAAACAACCACAACATAAGTAACTGCTTGACCTTGTATGTAAGTCTGTATTACTCCATACGAATAGTGGGCATCATCCTACCGTTACTGTAGGTAGCAGTTTGGGACTCAGGAATGATTGCTTCAGCTGATGTCATGTAATTTCTGTCACCTCCACAGCACTCGACAGCCCCTGTCTGTCAGTACATGCAGTCTCTCTGGCCTCGGTTCAGTCATGGTTGTTCTTTCATTTTTCCACTTCACCATCACGTTACCAACAGTCGACTTGGGCAGCTTTAGAAGGGTTGAAATGTCCCTGATGGATTTTTTACTCAAGTTACATCGAAGTGGATTTCTTACTCAAGTTTAACATCCAACGACTATTCCACATTTGAAGTTATTGGGCTCTCTGGAATGATGCATTTTTGCTGTTACTGCATCTCTACTGTCAACACAATACTCCCTGCCTCCTTTAATACTGGCTGGTCTGCCTCTCGTGACATGTAATGGTCAACTCCACGTCTTATAGGGGTGTCTGAATGCTTTTGATCAGATAGTGTACACCATGAACAGTAATACTCCCAGTAACTTCCATAGGTAACACCTGAAATTACTTCTGCATCTATCAGTCACCCTCCATCCAAGATAAAATGCTGGTTTCTCCCTACCAAGAAATTCTCAATACAATTACAGTTTTCGCGTTTACATCACACAGCTGTCATTTCATTAATAAGCGTTACAATTTGCAGGTTTATCTGTACCTGTCGTGTGAACTAATTTGTCAAAAGAAGTGATTTTCAACTTTTCTTTCCTTCATCATCACAGAGGTCAAATATAAAGAAAACAGGAGCAGTACTGATATGCATAGTCACAGAGGGCATCCTTGATGGGAAAAATAACAAAACATGGCAATGTAATTATTTATAAATCTAGACAAAAAACTATTGTAAGCAATGGCAGAAAAGAGAAGAGGAGGAGAGGGAGGCTATGTACACTACTGGCCATTAAAATGGCTACACCAAGAAAAAAATGCAGATGATAAACGGGTATTCATTGGACAAATATGTGATACTAGAACTGACATGTGATTACATTTTCACGCAATTTGGGTACATAGATCCTGAGAAATCAGTATCCAGAACAACCACATCTGGCCGTAATAACGGCCTTGATACGCCTGGGCATTGAGTCAAATAGAGCTTGGATGGCATGTACAGGTACAGCTGCCCGTGTGACTTCAACACGAAACCACAGTTCATCAAGAGTGGTTCAAAAATGGCTCTGAGCACTATGCGACTTAACTTCTAAGGTCATCAGTCGCCTAGAACTTAGAACTAAATAAACCTAACTAACCTAAGGACATCACACACATCCATGCCCGAGGCAGGATTCGAACCTGCGACCGCAGCGGTCGCGCGGTTCCAGACTGTAGCGCCTTTAACCGCTTGGCCACCATGGCCGGCCAAGAGTGGTGATGGCGTATTGTGACGAGCCAGTTGCTCGGCCACCATTGACCAGACGTTTTCAATTGGTGAGAGTTCTGGAGAATGTGCTGGCCAGGGCAGCAGTCGCACATTTTCTGTATCCAGAAAGGCCCGTACAGGACCTGCAACGTGCGATCGTGCTTTATACTGCTGAAATGTAGGGTTTTGCAGGGATCGAATGAAGGGTAGAGCCACAGGTCGTAACACATCTGAAATGTAACGTCCACTGTTCAAAGTGCCGTCAATGCGAACAAGAGGTGACCGAGACGTGTAACCAATGGCACCCCATACCATCACGGCGGGTGATACGCCAGTATGGCGATGACGAATACACGCTTTCAATGTGCGTTCACCGCGATGTCGCCAAACACGGATGCGACCATCATGATACTGTAAACAGAACCTGGATTCATCCGAAAAAGTGACGTTTTGCCATTCGTGCACCCATGTTCGTCGTTGAGTACACCATCGCAGGCGCTCCTGTCTGTGATGCAGCGTCAAGTGTAACCACAGCCATGGTCTTCGAGCTGATAGTCCATGCTGCTGCAAACGTCGTCGAACTGTTCGTGCAGATGGTTGTTGTCTTGCAAACGTCCCCATCTGTTGACTCAGGGATCGAGACGTGGCTGCACGATCCATGCGGATAAGATGCCTGTCGTCTCCACTGCTAGTGATACGAGGCCGTTGGGATCCAGCACGGCGTTCCGTATTACCCTCCTGAACCCACCGATTCCATTTTCTGCTAACAGTCATTGGATCTTGACCAACGCGAGCAGCAATGTCGCGATACGATAAACCGCAATCGCGATAGGCTACAATCCGACCTTTATCAAAGTCGGAAACGTGATGGTACTCATTTCCCCTCCTTACACGAGGCATCACAACAACGTTTCTCGAGGCAACGCCGGTCAACTGCTGTTTGTATATGATAAATCGGTTGGAAACTTTCCTCATGTCAGCACGTTGTAGGTGTCGCCACCGGCGCCAACCTTGTGTGAATGCTCTGAAAAGCTTATCATTTGCATATTACAGCATCTTCTTCCTGTCGGTTAAATTTCGCATCTGTAGCACGTCATCTTCGTGGTGTAGCAATTTTAATGGCCAGTAGTGTACATTTACCCTTCTCTATCATCCCTGAACGTTTGTAACATCATCGTGGAATCAACATTAGATTAACTTGTATTCATCTCCCACGACTGTTTGCGACACAACTGAGAAAAACTTTCTGTAGTTGTATTACATACTTCCACAATGCTTATGGCACCTTAGTATGTTTGCCGCCGATGCAAGCGACACAATTTTGCAGGTAGATTGTGTTTGTTTTTGTGTAGTATTACACTTATGACATTCAACAATGTTACAGAACCACCTTACATTAGAATCACATATTCATGACATATTTTATGTACACTGGCTACAGAAAATACCTACCTTTGGGAGACATCATGTTATTAGTGACAAATATATTCTTTGTATATCCATTTCTTCTACAGGCAATGGCAAATATGTTTTTAAAATATGCATTTTCTTCCAGAATTAAACTGAGTATTGGAGCCCCTTACAGAACAAATCAGGTGCTCTTCCCACCATGCAGTATTTAAGGACAACTAAACAACTCCCTGTCCCTGTACCACTAAATTAACTGGAGATAAATGAAGCTCATTTCTAACGAATTTTTACCTGTCAGTAAACTTTAGGACTGCCTTAAATTGGCGCCATTATACTAACAACCTATGACTCTGCTCTTATCCTCACAGCCGATACATCATCGTTTAAGTGAGGGAGTAGTGCGTTCCCCAAAACACCTCTTCAGTGACTGAAGGGCCCATATCATGTGCATGTAAGACTCTAACAACAGAACATAAGAATTATTCCCAGGCTGAGCGGTTGGCCCTATCAGTTATCTATTGGATTAACATAAGTTCTACCATATCACGAACTATAAATCCATGATAACTACTTTTGGACGAAAACATAAGCTTCTAGGAGTCTGAGCAAAGACTTCAAGGCTAGACGTTGCTCTTACATGCCTATCACTATCAGACTCATTAGCATGTTATCCACCAGCATGCTAATGCAGATACCTTGTCACAGTTACTCATGGTGTCTAACTCATATTTTGATAGTACTGTCTATGTCTATATTTTTTAACATCGTTAAAACCTTCAAATAAATGATTATGCAATTTTCTATTACCTATAGCAGGTCTCTGCCTATCCATGTCAAGTTTGATTTACTCACCTAACAGTGTTAGTTCTCAGACAATTGCACACATATTACCAGTTACACCACCAGCTGTACCAAGCAGTGCCATTCTCCTTGCTGTGTTGTCACTCTGCTCAAACTTCATCAGTTCTCGCCTAACTATGTTGTGATCACTTGAGGATGACTCGAATTAAGAATATGGCTCATCAGAAAGACTATTGGCCAACAATCACTGAAGCTGTAGCTCTACAGTCCAGGTGGGGCATCACACGGTCATACATTTTCACCATAGCCAACACCTACACTATTATTGCAAAACATCAGTGTTGATTTTGCACAACCTTTTCTTCACTCCACATGCCTTACTGTCATTATACACTCTCTAATTATCAATACATCATTAATCCCAAATACAATATGACAGATGCTGTTAATGGGTTGTTCTCCAAGATTGTTCCAGTGGCTCACAACCTGTGTATAAGCTATTCTACTATTTCTGAAAGTGAAACGGAATCTGGCATCTCAGTTCTGAACCTTTCCCACTATTTTCTAATGTAGATGCAGTGCAGTATACACATTTCACCTGAATATCCAAGACCATGGGGGGAAACATCCACAGAAGCAGGATTCACCATATTTGAAAGCCCTTGTCAGATAATACCTGCCAGCCAGAGGGGCCGAGCGGTTCTAGATGCTACAGTCTGGAACCGCGTGACCGCTACGGTTGCAGGTTCGAATCCTGCCTCTGCCATGGATGTGTGTGTGATGTCCTTAGGTTAGTTAGGTTTAAGTAGTTCTAAGTTCTAGGGGACTGATGACCTCAGAACTTAAGTCCCATAGTGTTCAGAGCCATTTGAACCATTTTGATAATACCTGTTGACACAGGAGACTCACTGGGATCCTTCATGGCTATCAACCTAGTACCATCATCCATCTCATCATGTCACAGTGCATTGGTTGCCTTCTCAGTGTCAGTAGTACTGCATGGGAGTTCCTGTCCTTGTCTGCAGACATAAAGATCACAGCATGTGTAAGGCCACAACCAAGGCTGTAAATCTCATTCTTCTCAACAACCCATTCCACTCTTGGCAGTCATCTACTCAGCAAAGGTGGCCTTAAAGTATCATTCTACCATCACCATCTGTGCCATTGCAGCCCTACAATACGGCAAGCCATTTCATGGCAGATCGTTTGTCTTTCGCTTGACTAGAAGTCTTCTTCTAGGATTGCTACATCACTACTTCGTATCTCCACATCAACCTCACTTCAGGACACAATTTTGTTGTCCTCTGGGTAGTCACTGTCACAACTGTCAGTCGTGCTGAGTGGCACTTGGTCACAGTGACATAGCATCATCAGGGCCATCTTTAACCTACTGAAGGCCCTGGGCATATTAGGATAATGAGACACCTGTAACCTTGACAGTGCACTATTTTGTTAGAATAGACAAAGAAAGTAGATAACTGATGTTCTAGATGTATTTTTATTCCTTTACAGTCATATTTAATGAGTAGATAATATATTATAATCCACAAAATTAACTCTTTTGTTATTCACACATTAAAAATTTAGAATCAATGTCGATTGAAGAGGTACCATTCTAGATTTTAGATGGGAAAAATCGTTAAACACTTCTTAAAAACCTATATTTTTGAGCATATCACATTCTATGGACATCAGCGATAAACTGGTTAATCTCTCTTGAAGCATTGTACTTCTTAATTCATTTTCTTATTCTTTTCTATGTGGAAAAGGAGCGTCCACACTGCAATGGGTGACAATCATGTTTAAAAAGATCCTCAATGCGATTTCTACATTTGGAAATGAGTCTTCAATTCTGTTTTCTTTCAAAAGGTGATATATTTCCAATATACTACGGTATTAGTTCCCCCATTTCTGTTATGAACAATTTTCAAGTATTCTGTGAAATGCAGACATTCCATTTCCAACTCTTGCTCACAACGTCTTCATAATAAATTTCAGCAAATTCTTTCCAACTTTGTCTCACCTCTTCAGAATTCAGATTTTCAAGCGAAGAAATAAACCAAAACGTTGACTAATGTTCTCTTAAGAACTTAATAGCTGTTTTAGATGAACGCTCAGGGTATCAGTTATGGGAAGAAAGATTTCTACTTTGAATTTCTCTTTTCCATTCAATTGGACTGACAGTGGCATGAACTTCTACGTTTTATTCTTTGAGATGGGTCCTTGTAATCAGATTCCGGGTTTCTTTCTTTGGCAGATGATTCGAGGTCATCAAATATATCCCTGAGGTTAATGATAAAATTATCAAGTGAAGCAAACAAATTAGTTGCAACGTGCAGTGTTACTGTTTCTTTCCAAATATAATTACTTGTTTTGTCTAGTCTTTCCAATATAGAGCTCCAAATTTCCATTAGTACAATAAATTCTAGCTTTCCCATTTTTCTGGACACATTAAGGCCTTCATCTCTAGTTTATATTGCCTGTTCTGTATCTTCTGCGATGGAGATCAAAGTTTCTATAATTTGTTTGTGACCTTCCTGCAAGGCACTTGCTGAATCAGCTCAGGCTGACCATCTAGTTTGTGAAAGACTTTTAACAACATTTTTGGACCTAAATATTCTGTCAGTATATTCCATCGGTGGGTAGGACTCGACAAAAAGTTGTACACCTTCTGAACCATTTCAAAAAACTTCGTTGCCTCTGATACACACCCAGCAGCTTGGACACTTACCAGGTTTTGTGAATGTCCTGCACATGGTGCAAAGGTCGCAAATTCATATTTCCACTTGATTTTTGCCTGTAGACCAGTATACTTCCCTGACATATTTGAAGCATTGTTGTAGCTTTGTACTCTGCAATCTTTTATGGGTATATTATGATTCTCTAAGAAATTCAAGATGGTTTCCGCTAAATAATCATATTTACGGTCTGTAATAGATATAAATTTCAGGAACCTTTAAACAGGAATGCGGTCTTTTACTTACCGAATTATAAAAGTTAGCTGGTCAACATGAGGCAGATCGAGCATACTATTGGAAAAAGATTTCACTAATTTAACTTTATTTATAATTTTTTAGGACCTGAAGTGTTACCTTTTCCAGGATTCCCAAATTCTTGTAAGAGATCTGTAAGAAATGCGTTGCATTCACTCAATAATCCCAAACATCCCAAATAATTTCCATTGTTGGGAGATCCTAGGATTTCATTGTCACCGCGAAATGGAAGCCCTCCCGATGCCAAAAATTTTACAACAGCTACAATACATTTAAGTACATTTCTCCAGTAATCCACTTCTTTTTGATGTTGAGAAAATAAGTCTATATGGTATCTATTCTACCGACAGCTTCACTCTGTGCCAGATAAGCATCATAGATTGCCTATGTGATTAATGTGCTTCCAATCATTACATCCACTCGGAGAGCATAGATTTAAATCAAAAGGGTTAAATAAGCAGCATGAAAAACAAAATAGTGAGTTTTCGGAAGGTGAGCACAGCGACCATTTTCTTCTACACTTTCATTGTTCTTTAATTTGCGAATAAATAATGCTTTCTTGAAATACCTAGTTACTGATTTATTACCATCTTTGTAGGTTCTGGATGCCTCAGAAAAGTCAGAATCTTTATTTTGAAAATATAGAGGTCTCTTACGAATCAAAACTTCGCAATTGCTTTCTGTAAAATTTTCATGAAAATAATCAGCAGGATCGTATGATATTTCTTCTGGGTTGGAAAACCGTCGTTCAACTGACACAGTTGTCGGTGTTAGAGAAGTCACCGAAGTTATTGCAATTTCGTCTTCGGGACGGACGCTTTCTGGTTGAATCCCGTTTCCTAAAATGGCAGAAATTTCAAATTGGTGTAGAACATGAACATTCAGAAATTCCCGCAATTTGTTATCGACACTACTCATAATTTGGAAGATTTATTATTTGATTGATACTTACAGAAGTTGCTCCAGTAGTTGTTGTAAAATATGCTGTTAATTTTGGTAATTTTTCAATTACTTCCCTCTGATGTATAACTCTTTTCCTTCCTGCAGATCCACTGGGATATGAATGTTTCGACATTTAATTTTGTAATTCAGCATTTATTTTTACACCGAAAATAGACGTTAACACAAAAGAGAACAGGTAAAGGATGATCACTCAAAGGATACCTCAGAGCACAGACAGTAACAACTACAGACAAAACAAACGTCACTACACCGCAGACAAATGCAGAGAAATTCCCAATCGTCGAGTCAGTTTATTTAAGTCGATAGGTCATGTTTAATTTTATGTCGCTATTCACTCCGTGCAGAACTGTGCACTGCTCAAAGGTAATACCCAATTAAGTATTGTAGATAGTCATTATTGTTCGATTTTTTCAGTAATAAATATCGGTGATCATTTGGTGATCTGGCAGGAACTATGGGACCTCTATCGATGGGCACGTGCCCTGAGTGCCCAGTGGGAAAGAGGAGCCTGAGTATCATCCTCATTGAATGTTAGCTGAGGACAGCACCCATTTCCAGATAATCTCAGCTACTCTCAGAGTGCACTGAATTGCAACATCCACCAGCAGACTGTACACCCATCACAGCTGACCAACATGGCTCATCGCACACTCACTGCTTTAGGTGGCGTTCCCCAACATAGTGTTATAGGCCCTTTGCTGTTCCTTTTCTATATAAACTATTTGGGAGGCAATCTGAGCAGCCGTCTTAGGTTGTTTGCAGATGACGCTGTCGTTTATCGACTAATAAAGTCATCAGAAGACCAAAACGAATTGCAAAACGATTTAAAAAAAGATTCCTGTATGGTGCAAAACTTGGCAATTGACCCTAAATAACGAAAAGTGTGAGTTCATCCACATGAGTACTAAAAGGAGTCCATTAAACCTCGATTAAACGATAAATCAGTCAAATCTAAAGCCCGTAAATTCAACTAAATACCTAGGAATTACAATTACAAACAACTTAAATTGGAAGGAACACATAGAAAATGTTGTGGGGAAGACTAACCAAAGACTGTGTTTTATTGCCGGACACTTAGAAAATGTAACAGATCTACTAAGGAGACTGCCTACACTACACTTGTCCATTCTCGTTTAGAATACTGCTGCACGGTGTGGGATCCTTACCAGATACGATTGACAGAGTACATAGAAAAAGTTCAAAGAAGGGCAGCACTTTTTGTATTATCACAAAATAGGGGAGAGAGTGTCACTGAACTGATACAGGATTTGGGGTGGTCATCAATAAAAACAAAGGCGTTCTTCATTGCGGAGGAATCTTCTCACGAAATTCCAATCACCAACTTTCTCCTCCGAATGCAAAAATATTTTTTTGACACCAATCTACATAGGGAGAAACCATCACCAAGATAAAATAAGGGAAATCAGAGCTTGTACGGAAAGATACAGTTGTTCGTTCTTTCCGCACACTACATGAGATTGGAATAATAGAGAATTGTGAAGGTGGTTCAATGAACCCACTGTCAGGCACTTAAATGTGATTTGGAGAGTATCCATGTAGATGTAGATGAAGTATCTGACATCCAACCAAAAACATGCAGCAGATGAAAAATTGTATGTGGAGACTGGCTCACTATTCAGTGGGTTTAGTAGGATTATGCAAATTCATATTGTGTACCACATCTCTGTCAGTTACCTCCATGAGACAAAGGTGCAGTTCGCACTGGACTCACGAAAATGGTTTCTCATAGGCTGCAAAAATCCATCTTGCCTGAGAGATTAAGCTGTTCTCTGACTTCCCTTTTAGTCAACAAATGGGATCTCTGCTGCTGTGTTAAATGACTTTTCTCTTCTGTGTTTCAATAATGGACTCTACCCTACACCCTCAGTTCACAGTAGATGTAAATGTCATATGAAATTTTTGGCTGGAATATCCCACAGTGTGGGCTCAGGTGATTGTGTGAGTACTGGTAGACCAACAGTGGAGAGGTCAGGTAATGTTCACACAAGATAAGTAGTGCACAAGTGTAGATACATTTTCAGTTGTTGACTCATGGTTTGTGTCTGTTAGTTTATTTATTTTGCATTGAAAAAGGGGTAGTTTGACAGCTACAACATTATATGTCAGTTGTAACAACAGTTATATAAAGACAATGAAGCAAGTAATGGAAAGAAGTTCTTTTTAAAGCTGCCTTACTTATCTGAGATAACTATGGACCACATTGTATGTGTGATTATAATTTCGTTGCTCCAGCCATTGCATTTTGCACACTGATGTCCTCATAAAGTAGGACAAGTCATTTTACTCAGAACATATCCTACTCAGCACACATGTAATTTAAGAAATATAGCACACAATGTTTTATATCAAATATATCGAAAGGAAAAGCTATCATCAACCTGAGCTCTGATTTGAGCATCACAGTGGTTTATTATAAGTGGTCCTGGTGGAGGTGGTATGTCCAGCCTTCCTTCAACCATTGAACTAATTTACCCACAGGCTGTTATCCTGCTAGAAGATGCCATCACCGTTGAAGAAGACAGCGAACATGAAGGGGTGCAGGTGGTACACTATAATATACATGTAATTCACAGTTCCCTTGACTACAATGAGTTGCCTGCTATACCAACAGGTGGCATTCAATCTTGCAATGGGTAGTGGTCATAATGTTCAAAAAATTTTTTGGCTTCCAGTGGGGTGTCCTTTGTACACTCCACAATATTTCAACAGGGCATGTGTCAGTCATCCTCAGGTGATCCACTGAAGATTGATGAAGACTTTATGTAAATAAAAAAACCAGATTCTGCAAGCAGACTCATGATGTCAACTGGTTGCTGTGTCATCCTCTGCCATATTGCCATCACTTGGATGCAGTATGGAGAGGCATAATGTCAGCCCTTGTTGCCTTCTCAGTGGACTCTGTTCCAATCATTCCACCAAGAAACAATCCCTATCTCTTGCAGTACCAGAAATTGAACCCGTGGCCTCCGCACAGTACTCCTCTAAGCTTGGAGAGACAGAGAGAGAGAGAGAGACAAAGGCAGACACAGACAGACAGAATCCTCTTGGCATCCTTTAGTAAGTTCATAAGTTGTGTGTGACAGCACAGCTCCTAAGTCATAGTATAAGAAGACAGCATCGAATAGGAATGATTGGCCTGTGGATAATGTGCAAAAACCAGACCATCATGCACAGAGAGGCAACCAGTGAGAAGGAGGGACTTCTTTCTCATAAAATAAAACTGAATGATAGTCACTTCTGTTAAGGTAAATTTTGAAAACTTACTGACATCAGCAGAAATATCCAAGTTACCAAGTGCCACTGAAATTTCCTTAATAAAGTCATATTTCCAAATACTACAGAAGGTGGACAAAAATATGGCAACAGCAAAAAACACAACACATTACCATGCCTAATACAGTGTGAAAAAAGCCACTGCAATCACAACAACTCCCAGTCTTGGAAATGATAAATACAAGTCCTGTATGGTTTTTAAGGGACTCTTATACCACTCTCCCTGCAAATAGAGAAAGTTCCGATAATGATGATGGAGGTGGATAGTAATAGTGCAGCCTTTTCTCCAAATAAGACAACAAATGCTCAATAACACTGAGACGTGCTGCCTATGCTGACCAGAGAAGATGCAACAATTCACACTTGTGCTCACAAAACCAGTCCTGGATGATGAGAGCTGTGTGAACAGGTGTTCTGCCATCTCAGAACACAGCATCACCATTAGGGAACAAATACTGTGCACTGGAATGGACCTCATCAGTCAAAGTGGTTACATAACCTTTGACAATAATGCAACCTCGCAGAGTAACCATGGGCCTCATGGAATACAGCAATATGGCTGCCCAAATCATCACCGTACCCCCACCATGTTTCATTCTTGGGGCATAAGCCAGGTCAGTAGTTGGAAAAAGTGTGAAACAATACTCAACTGACCGAATTACATTCTTTCATAGCTAGCCTTGTTTTGAGGGCTTCGGCAACACATTCTCCTGTTACGGGCATGTGTACCACAGATGAGTGGTTTAGTAATTCCAGCTCACCCAGCAATTGCCTGCTTCTGGAGCTCCATTTGTTTTGTTTTGGTGCTGACAGGGTTCACGATTGTGATATTCAGTTCTACAGTGACTTGCACCTGTTGTCCTCTTATTTTTCATCACAATCCTCTTCAGTAACCATCTGTCATTATTACTCAGCATATACTTTCATTTGCATTGTGACCAACCGAATTATGTTTTTCCACTTTCCCTGTAAGCAGTGTGAATATTCTACACTTTGCCTCTTAGAACATCAAGCACTTCAGCTACCTTTGTTACGGAAGCACCCACTATACAAGCACCAACAATTTTCCTATATTCAAATTCACTTAGCTCTGACATAATGCACTCATAACTACAATGACCATTTTTCTGACCACGACTGACACTCGGAGTGTACTGAGGACGTTGCTCAGTGCTGTTCATGGTCAAATACATCAGTGCAACCTTGCAGGCATCTGCATTTATGTTCAAGCATGCATTTCTCAGAGTGTTTCCATGTTTTTGTCTATCCCCTGTATGTATGCGGTCCATGCACTTAACAGACTTCTTTGGGGCAAAAGTGACCATCTAAATGGGAAAAACAGCCAGAGCCCATTGGTATAATGATTTCTGCATACTTGGTTGCCGATACTGAAAAGCTCAAAAACTAAAAGAGTAATGATAAAAAATATAATATTTTTTACATTATGTGGCAACCATGAATCTTGCAAACAATGGAACAAGTAGCATGTTTTCCCAAATGTTGTTGCGTCAAAGTTGCAGTGACAAGGTTTGCACATGCCAGATATGACTGTAAAATGGCTGAGGTGACTGCTGTCGAGAATCCTAATATCTTTACAAACCACAATTTGTGTTTAAAATCTGGAGATTCTGTGATTTAGCATCTAAAAAAACTTGTTGACAAGTATTGGATAATCTATTTTGACAGAAGATGCATCTTTGCATCACAAGGTATGGGATCTGTGTGAGCAACAGCTTCTGTTTTATTGTCGTTTACCTTGTAAAATCACAACAGATACATAGCATGCAGTTCATCTTGGCCATATGTGTTGCCCACTAATTATGTGGGATTGATTGACTCATGTGCTTCCAGTCCCTCCTGCTCAACTTCTAAAGCAGCCATAGGTATAAGAAACAGATGTACTACCATAGAAAATTTTAAAAAATGTGCTTTTAATGAAAGCTAGTGTAAGCTGTACCAGTATTTTGTGTCGTAGGTCCTGGGTAAAAGGATGATATACACGGTGGTCCATTGATAGTGACTGGGCCAAATACCTCACAAAATAAGCATCAAACGAAAAAACTACAAAGAACGAAACTCGTCTAGCTTGAAGGGGGAAACCAACCAGTATGGTTGGCCTGCTAGATGGTGCTGCCATAGGTCAAATGGATATCAACTGCGTTTTTTTAGATAGGAACCCCCATTTTTTATTACATATTCATCTAGTACGTAAAGAGATATGAATATTTTAGTTGGACAACTTTTTTGCTTTGTGATAGATGGCACTGTAATAGTCACAAATGTTTAAGTACGTGGTATCATGTAACATTCTGCCAGTGCGGACGGTATTTGCTTCGTGATACATTACCCATCTTAAAATTGACCGTTTATCAATTGTGGAAAAGGTCGATATCATGTTGATGTATGGCTACTGTGATCAAAATGCCCAAGGGGCGTGTGCTATGTATGCTGCTCGGTATCCTGGACGACATCATCCAAGTGTCCGGACCATTTCCTGGTTAGTTACGTTATTTAAGGAAACAGGAAGTGTTCAGCCACATGTGAATTGGCAACTATGACCTGCCCAAGTAGGTGTTTTCGCTGTTGTCATGGCTAATCCGCACATCAATAGCAGACAAATTGCGTGAGATTCGGGAATCTCAGAAACGTCGGTGCTGAGAGTGCTACATCAACATCGATTGCACCTGTACCATATTTCTGTGCACTAGGAATTGCATGGCGATGACTTTGAACATCGTGTACAGTTCTGCCACTGGGCACAAGAGAAATTATGGGACAGTAACAGATTTTTTGCACGCGTTCTATTTAGCAACGAAGCGTCATTCACCAACAGCAGTAACGTAAACCAGCATAATATGCACTATTTGGCAATGGAAAATCCACAATGGCTGTGACAAGTGGAACATCAGCGACCTTGATGGGTTAATGTATGGTGCGGCATTATGGGAGGAAGGATAATTGGCCCCCATTTTATCAATCGCAATCTAAATGGTGCAATGTATGCTGATTTCCTACGTGATGTTCTACCGATGTTACTGCAAGATGTTTCACTGCATGACAGAATGGCGATGTACTTCCAACATGATGGATGCCCGGCACATAGCTCGCATGCAGTTGAAGTGGTATTGAATAGCATATTTCATGACAGGTGGATTGGTCGTCGGAGCACCATACCATGGCTCACACGTTCACCGGTTCTGACGTTCCTGGATTTCTTTCTGTGGGGAAAGTTGAAGGATATTGGCTATTGTGATCCACTGACAATGCCTGACAACATGCGTCAGCACATTGTCAATGCATGTGTGAACATTATGGAAGGCGAACTACTCACTGTTGAGAGGCATGTCATTACACATATCACCAAATGCATTGAGGTTGATAGACACCATTTTGAGTATTTATTGCATTAATATGGTATTTAAAGGTAATCATGCTGTAACAGCATGCGTTCTCAGAAATGATAAGTTTACAAAGGTACATGTATCACATTGGAACAACCAAAATAAAATGTTAAAACGTACCTAAGTTCTGTATTTTAATTTAAAAAACCTACCTGTTACCAACTGTTCATCTAAAATTGTGAGCCATATGTTTGTGACTATTACAGTGCCATCTATCACAAAGTGAAAAAAGTGGTCCAACTAAAACATTCATATTTCTTTACGTACTACACGAATATGTAATAAAAAAATGGGGGTTCCTATTTTAAAAAATGCAGTTGATATCCGTTTGACCTATGGCAGTGCCATCTAGCGGGCCAAACATAATACCATCTAGTTTCCCCCTTCAAGCTAGACAAGTTTCGTTCCTTGTAGTTTTTTCGTTTCACACTTATTTCGCGAGATATTTGGCCCTTCATGACCAATGGACCACCCTTCTAAATCCAGAAGAGCAAATTGTCTGGTATTAAAATGCAAGAGTCTTTTATGAAGAATTTGAAAGCTGTGAAGGCATAGTGTCCAAAAATATTTCCCACTTGCAAACTGTTCACTATCACAGTGTGGAGAGAGCAATATAACACTTCAGTGCTGATTTTATCATAAACTGGACATGGTTGATTTCAATCACAAATCAGGAGATAGTGTGTAGTTGATACATTTGGGGAACATAAACAGTGTTAAATATGAAGATCAGTGTTACATAACCTCCTGTCACGTGACAACAGAATATGGATAATGTATTGTTCTATTCATCATTTTCACATTCCTATGACAGTAACCCATTCTTCCCACATTTTTTTGAAGTATTGTATTACTTGAGACTGATTAACCTTGTCCTTCTGCCAGCTCTAGTATATCTTTTGTTGACTGTGAACAGTTTTATCTCTGAGTACATTCCTACACATCAGATATTTTTACTTTGTATTTTAGTACATTTTTAGAAACTGTTTGATGAATTTTGTTCCTTGTTCTGTAATTTGTGAAACTAATTACATTAAAAATATAGTCCATTTCCACTAAACTCTGTCTACAGTAAATGTAATTAACTTTTTCTATTCATACCTTATTTAGCCTTCTTTCGGCTTCTACAAAGCATTACATAGGTGACAGTACTTACCTTCCACTTTATTTATCAGTTCTCTCATGAGACATTCTATTCTTTTGAAAACTGGATATCTTAAGAAGTTAATGTAAACAAAAGACCAACCGTATATTTAAATGTAGAAATAAAAGGAGAGAATTGTATTGATGTTTTAGTATTATATTTGCAAAATGTGCCAACGGCAGTTGAAACACTAATACAGAATTGAAGTTCTATATTCAAGTGTTTGTTATATCATCAGTGAATCCTGATATTTCTTCTTGCTTAAGAGATCAGTTTCAGTGACTTCAGTTCCTCCTTAAGTTGTTTCTTCTCTTGCTCTGAGTATCCAACCAGGGGAGGACGTGGCTCACCCACATCAATTGGAGTCATCAGATTCATGGCTGCTTTCATTGCAGGTACCCAAACACCTTTTCCAAACAACAAAAATTTTAATTTTTCCAGTATGCATATATTATGTATACAAATTATTCCAAAAAAAACTCTCTCTCTCTCTCTCTCTCTCTCTCTCTCTCTCTCTCTCTCACACACACACACACACACACACACACACACACACACACACACGGCAGACAAACACATAATGTGTGTGGGGGGGGGGGTGTAGAATGATGAGGAGGGAGGAGGGCTAAAGTAAGTAAAATGGCACACTGATATACACAAGATCTTTGAAATAAACTGCTGCAGAATAACAGAGGAAAAAAGAAAATCTTGTAATTTCCAATTTTAAAGATGTCGTCAAAAGATTTATTTACTCAATTTTTCTTTGGATCTAGGATTATACTGGGTACTGGACAATTACTCAATTAATATACATATTTCTTGAAATTTTTTAAACACATCATTTTAGCAAAAAATAATATCACATTTTTATACTACCCAATATTTTGTCACTGTATACACTTTTGAAATACAATTGTAATTGAGACAACAGTTTTATTCCCCTAGATACACCCTTACTATGAAGATAAAATAATCGTTCACAGTTGATTTGAAACAGTTTCTGTCCATAATTATTTTTGTGGATTTGGGTAATGTGTTGTACAGTTTGATGCCAGGATGGAGTATGCCTTTTGTAATGATGCTGTATTTGTATGTTGTACATACACACCATTTATTTGTTTTGTATGGTAGCTTTGCATAGATTCATTATAAGTAAAGCATGGACTGCTGCTGTTTAAGTTTTCTTTTACAGTAATTCTATTTTCTGGTATGTTAATACGTGGAAATGGTAATATTTTATTTTTCTGAAATAGCTGCATACATGATGACCATGGTCTACTCCTTCCATTAGTCTAATAATCTTATCCTGTAATCTAAATCATTTCAACTTGCTCCACAATTTCCCCAAAATACTGTTCCATATTTCAATACTGAGTGAACATAAGGAAAATATATGGTCTTGAGATTATTGTATGATCTACAGCTCCTTGGTATTCATACTGTAAAACATGCTTTGCTTTTTCTGTTTATGTATTCTACCTGTGTTCCCCATTTCTCATTATGTTCTAGCCAAGTACCAAGAAATTTTGTACTTCGTTGTTTTCCAAATGTCTATTTATTTCAGTATGAGGATTAACTGGTGTCCTATTCTGTGTGGTGAATATGAATATGTCCATTGCAATAGTTTTTTCCCCCAGATTTATAATCAAACAGTTTGCGTCAAGTATGCTACTGTGTTCTTGGAGACAGTCTTAATGTTGCTTTCAAAAGTTTCTTTGTTATTTCGCATGATTAAGATGTTGCTGTTATCTGCAAGTATTGATTAAGCCATTTACTTCATGTGATGGTATCAAAGTGTGTATTTTTTGGCATGTGAAATATTGTATCTACCTGCTCAGTTTTTGATACAAGGTATGTGTGATGCGCTACTAATAAACAATCTTCTTATCTGGCAACATTCAGTAAAACTTGATTCCATCTTGACAATCAGAAAAAAAATATAAAAAATTGGCTTCAAAACTGTCAGCATCAAATACAAAAATGGTCTCTTGAAAGAGTTAGAAAGTTATCAGTTTTGATTATGCTAGTACTAAATACATTTTATTTTCCTAGTGTGCAAAGTATGCAAACAGATCAAGTGAAAAATATTTAACAGAACAATCAAAAGAATATGATAAATAATGAAAGAGAACATGAACGAAAATGTGTGAATGCATTTAAATAACACAAATTATCTTACCGTATCTCGTCATGGCTTTAATAGCCTGGTTTAGTATCATTTGCTGTTTATGGGCCTCATGTGCATCACCTTTCTTAACACTCTCAAAAATTTTCTGTGCTAGCCCAGGAAGCATGTTGAGTGTTGTAGCTATAGTAGAATTATATCCAAGAGTAGCTGCACCTGCCAAAACCTGTTCAAACAGTTTTACAGTAGGATTAAAATAATTTAATGTAACACATTCAGTCACATAATTATTAACATAATAAACCAAAGAACATTTATATGCCTGTATAACAAGAAATGTTGCCACTTTAGAAGAACAAGTCAATAAAATAGATAAATAAAAAAGTAAAATGAAATAAAATATGATAGAACTATATGTGTCAGAACTTGATATGATGATATCAGTTGGTCTCTCAGGTGAGGAAACAGGTAAACTGATTTTTCACCATGCACCCTGACCACACACTGCAAGGTGGCTTGAAAATTACAGATGCAGTAGGCATAGATTTTACAGTGGTTCAAAGATTGAAAAATTGTCTTATACATATAGAAATGTAAAATTTTATACTGCAAAAAATGCAGAAAAATAGTATCCAATGACTATAATATCAGTGAGTCACAACTGGAATATATCAACTTGTACAATCCTTGGATGTAACGGTTTGTGGAGATTTGAAATGAAGTAATCACCTAACCTCAGCCATAGGTAAAATGCATGGCAGACTTCGGTTCATTGGCAAGATATTGGGAAAATGCAGCCTATCATTATAGGTGGCTGCTTATGAAGCACTTTTATATTCCATCTCTGAATATTGCTCAAATGTGTGGGGCCTATAACAAATAAGACGAATAGGGGATGGTGAACATATATAGTGAAGGACAGCATAAATGGTCATGGGGGAGCATCATGGAAATACTGAGAGGCCCAACATAGCAGACACTTGAAAAAAAATGACAGATTCTGCAAAAGCTCACTTGCAAGATTTCAAGACCCAGTATTGAAAAATAACCTAAAGATATACTTTAGCCCCATTTGTACCACTCCCAGAGCAATGCAAAGACAAGATTATACTAATTACAGTGTGCACAGAGTCATTTAAGCAGTCATTCTTCCCATACTCCAAAAGTTATGGGAATGAGGAGACACCCTAACATGTGATATTATGCTAAGTACTCATTGCTACGCACTTCGCAGTGGTTTGCAGAGTCCATATGAACCTAGATGCAGATTTTGTATAAAGTTCAACAAAAATTTTTGTCAGTGTCAATAACCAACCACATTTTTCTCTGCATAGAAGGAAAAAACAAATATATAATAATCTGTGCAGAGACATTCATTCTGTATACATACTGATAACAATGGATTCAAAATTGAATGTGAAATAATAATAAATAATTTTTTATCCCTTCTATAACTGAAGAATAAGCAAGGAAACAGTTATTTATTTAGAAATTATACTCCAAAACACCATCTGTTCTTGGTTACAATATTCAAAGCCAGATATACTCTTGCTTAATGCTAAATATATAGTTTTAACAGTAATTAATAATTAAAGATTGCTTCTACTTGAACATTTTTAATTATTCAACATAAAAACAATAATGCACATACCTGGTCACATCCTAAGAAAACACTTACATCACCATTGTTTACCAATAAACATTGTATTGCTTCTTCTAAATTTGTGTTTGTATACTTTGCACCTGCAAATGTTGGTATTTCCTTCAAGGCAGCCTCCAAGAAATTTGGAACACTGACTGAAACATCAATCAGTTATTAATCACTAACAGACATTTGCACTGAACAATTGCATTAGATGTGGTTGAAAGATTTCTGATGTGGAATATGTGTATAGAAAGAGTCACATTAAAAGACTACACATACATTCAAAGCTATAGCATAAGAAATGTCTTATATATAATATAATGGAGTTTAAGAGTGAATCAAATAATTTTCTTTTGGCTAATTGTTTCTACTCTATTCAACAGCATCTTCACAAGGGCTCTGAAAATTAGTGAGTCTTGTAATGCAATCCACATTGCCACCATAACAAAATAATATTTGTGCACCTTTGACTTCTTTCCACATCCTATAACTGTTTCTCCATTGCAGTTTGATTAATATAATATAATGTAACAGAGTAGATTGTAGATTGTAGATTGTATTTTATTGGTCATGTTGTCTACATAGCAGCTTATGCATAAGACATTGGACAAGTCAAGTTATAAATATACAGACTGAAAGTAATTTCAAGGCATACATATTTAAGCTTACAATAATACACTTTATACACAAGTATTTATATAACACATTTCATAAATTTAAATATTCTTCAATGGAGTAAAAACAGTGATGCTGTAAATATGACTTTAGAGATTTTCCAAATGTATTGACCTCAGTGATAGCTTTTATGTTTTCAGGAAGTTTGTTATAAAGCTTGACTCCCATGTGAAAAGTACCTTTTTGGCACAGTGCTGTGCTGATTTGAGTCACATGTAAGTTTCTGTTTTGTCTGGTAAAGTGCTCATGTATGTCACAGTTTTTTTGTAGTCTCTGGTCCTTGCCTATTACATTTAATTTAAAGAACAAAAGGGTTTCCATAATGTATACACACGGTAATGGGGGAATACCAGATTTCTTAAACAGGGGTTTACAAGAGTCTCTAGGCTTGCACCCAAACAAGATTCTAATGGCCCTTTTTTGTAGTTTAAAAGTGCTATTAGCTATTTTAGAGTTTCCCCAGAAGGTGACCCCATATCTAAGACGAGAATGAAAGTACGCATGATATGCATTCAATACTGTTTTCTCACTGCAGCATGATTTTAATGAACAAAGAAGATAACATGTTTTGCTCAGTTCTGCATTGAGACATTCAATATGCTTATTCCATCTGATGTTACTCTGCAGCCAAAGTCCTAAGAATTTGGTTTCAATACTGTTACCAACTGGTTCATCATTGATAGAGACTGATGGGATAAACATGTCCTTGTTAGGAACATTGTGGAATTTTAGAGCAAAGGTTTTCTTACTGTTTATTACAAGCTGATTACTCTGTGCCCAGCTGCTAAGTTGTTTTGTGGCCGTGTTTACTGTCTGCTGTAACTGTTCATCGTCGTCTCCTTTTAGTAGAATCGTGGTGTCATCTGCAAATATGATTGATTTGTGTGCATCAATATTTAAGCTTAGATCATTTATGTACAGAAGAAACAGAAGAGGTCCCAATACGGATCCTTGGGGTACACCACATTTTATTTGTTTATAGTCAGATAAGTGATTAGATACAGTTTTTAGTTCAATATTTGTGTGCTTGATGCACACTGCCTGCATACGATTTGTCAGGAAGGAACTGATCCACTTATTGGACAGACCTCGAATACCATATCTTTCTAGCTTTGATAGCAGAATTTTATGGTCCACCATGTCAAAAGCTTTTGACAAGTCAATAAAGACTCCTATTGTTTCCTGTTTTTTGTCCATCAGGTTTAGGATGGAATTGATGCACTCATAGACAGCAGTTGTCGTTGACCTCTTATTTCTGAATCCATGTTGTTCATTACGTAGGATGCTGTTTTTATTTATAAATTTCATAAGTTTCTCATACATAACTTTTTCCAGTACTTTAGAGATGCAGGAGGAAATTGTGATGGGTCTGTAGTTATTTACATTGTCGTTATCCCCTTTTTTATATACAGGAATAACTTTTGATGTTTTTAACGCATCAGGGAAAGTGCCTGCCTGAAGTGAGCAGTCGCATAAATGTGTGAGTACTTCAATTAGGTTTGATGCGCTCTTCTTTAACATTGTTGCAGGTATACCATCAATACCTGCCGATTTGGAATTTTTTAGTCCTTTTATTGCTTTAGCTACTTCATCTTGTGAAACAGAACTGATGTACATCTATGATTATTTTATATTAGTTCTACAGTATTTTTGCAATACATTCTTCTACATAGACATCAGAGATTACACTTTCATGGTTGGGTTAAGAAGTATGACATCATGCTCTTGCATACAGCATTTATCACAAGACAGTTTTCCACAAAAAAGGAATTTGCTGTGCTCTTACAGTGCCCTATTCAGCCAGTGAGGGTGCTTGACTTCCTGAAAATTCTAATATCCTTGTCATGTTTTCAAGCATCTAAACAGCTAGATACACATTTTGGCACTGGAAGAAAATTACTCCACTGTGCAGAACAGATGTGGGCCAGTGATTGGACAGATAGCAGGGAAGGCATTGGGAAAGGTGTCGTAGTGATGCATGTGAGAGTGTACAGGGACATAGTGCAAACAGGAAAATGGGCTGCTAGGTGCTGCACTGAGAGGCTGTGCAGTGGAGGGAGACAGGGGGGTGGGGGTGGGGGAATAGGGAGAGGAGAGACGGAAACCAGAGAAAGGGAGAGGACTGCACAGATGCAGTGGGAGTGTAGAAGGCATGAGGCTCAAGGGGAGCAGGGAAGTGGATAGAGGCACATCAGGAACAGAGACTGGCAAAGCTTGAGGCCAGGATGGTTAGAGAACTGAAGATTATGTTGCAAGGAGAGTTCCCAAATGTGCAGTTCAGAATCAGGGATCAGTCGAAAGAGCAAATCAAGATATCGAAAATATGTTATCAACTTGGACGTAAACAAATGAAACTTCAAAATGGTCTGAAGGGTTGAGGTTTGTGCAAGCAATGAAAAATAGGGCTTATCATAAAGGGATCAGATGTTCACCATATGAAGCCATGTTTGGGGTTCCAATGAAAATGGGCATTGTGACCTCAGCCGTTCCACGTGATTTAATAAAAAATATAAACACTGAAGAAGACTTGGAAACAATGTTAAACACCACTTCCACTGACTCACTGGAAATTGAAAATGATGGCCAAGGAATTGATGCCAGTGAATCAAATACTGAAAGAGAAGAAACAGAGGCAGAAAGTGCAGCTGCAGTAGGTGAGGAAGCACCAGAGACAGGATTTGACGACAGTTAACAGTGAGACACTGGCACCAGCTGATGGTTGTGATGAGATGCTGACAACTTTTAAAAGTTTTAATAAAGTGAAATAGATCTGAGAAGCTGCCAAAGAAGATCTTCAATTGCAGGCAAAGAAAATGAAAGCAGCCTCATGTAACAAAATTCCAAAACCTTCAGTTGGACAGTTGTGAGAATTAAAGTACCAGATGTAGACAGGGCAAAAATTGATGCAAAATCTGTAATAATAGTAGTGATAAATATTCAGGACGATGAATTTCATCAACTTGGTACCAAAGCTGGTAAAATGAAGTCACTGTACACTAGGAGCCAATTCATATTGTGCAAGGAAAATTTTATAAATGTTGAATGTTATGTAATTTGAAATGCCACAGTAGTCAACCTTGTTGCAATAAAAAGTAATATTCACAAGGTAACATTTTTTACATTTTTCAATAATATGGAATAATCAC
The DNA here is from genome assembly GCF_023898315.1 of Schistocerca nitens. Lineage (NCBI taxonomy): Eukaryota > Metazoa > Arthropoda > Insecta > Orthoptera > Acrididae > Schistocerca > Schistocerca nitens. The sequence goes on along the minus strand of NC_064618.1, from coordinate 296,112,596 downwards.
ATTGGAATGCAAGAATGTTTAAAATACATAAATCTACAAAAAGTACAAACTATTTCAATAAATTGCTAAGCTGATTTTTTTTAAATGAATGCAGTTTTACCAGTTGGTATGGTTATACTCTAAGATTTACCAATGTCTCTTGGTAAAAGTTCGAAATCTATGCATATAATGAGAAATTGGACTTTTACCACACCGTGATGGTAAGTCTTAGGTTTCACCAGTTAATTCTGGGATTTGCCAATCGTGTTACTTTTACAGTAACACATATATTGAAGATGTTAGAGTGTATCAGCATAGCATTTATTTGTGCAAAGAGCATTACATTTTAATCTTAACTTAGTGTTATTGTTTCCATAATATCATGTCAGAAATGTGTCTCTGTTTGGTATTATGCCATTTTATAAAGTCAGTGTTTCATTATTTGATGTTTTAACATTCTACATCTTTTCTAAAATTATATAACATATATCCAAAACCGTACAATTACTGCCTTGCATACAACTCGTGGCTACACACTTTTTAATTTTTATACATACTTGAAACTCATAGAAAACCATTTGTCTTGAAATGAAAGTACAAGCTCCCCGAATCATATGCAACGTAAAGAAATAAGATTTGTGTCACCCTCTATTCCCGGTATTAAAAATACGCAACATTACATGCCTGTACATATTTGAAATGACAGTCCCTACAAGAAAATATTTAAGAACCTCCAGTGCATACCAGGAAAATAGCTTTGTGCACAGTCATGGAACAAGAAATGGCAATAAAATCTATGTCTCCTATGCCAGGACATCAACCTATCAGAAGAGTGTTCTTCAGAGAGGTAGACAATTATACAATCACTTTCCTAACAACATCAAATTATCAAACAAAGAAAGCTTGTTCAAAAAAAAAGCTTAACTCATTTCTGATGGATCACAGCTTCTGCTCTGTACATGAATTCCTCACCAATTGAAATGGAAACTTATAAAGTAAAATTATCAAACATAATGGTATTATATAAATATTACACACACACACACACACACACACACACACACACACACACACAAACACATCAAACTTTTGCACATCAGTCATTTGTGATAAATTCTATTCTTATATACATTTAATCTTTATCTCCTCTGTATTCATTATTGACTTGTCCTGTGTCTGTACAAGATGTCACAGGTCCAAAATTAAATAAACGAATAAATATGGACTTTCTGACAATTTATACATTTCCCAATAATTCATGTTCCTGTTCATATTCTCCACACCCTCAGTCATCCTGCCTCCCCCCTCCCAAAAAAAAATCTTACTCCCCTTCCTCTCTTTTTCTTTCTATCTCCTTATATCTATGTATCTATTGGTCCATCTATGGTGAACTTTATATTGTGTGTGTGTGTGTGTGTGTGTGTGTGTGTGTGTGTGTGTGTGTGTGTGGGTTTGTGTGTGTTTACATATACAGAAGTTCAAAGTGATTAACACTTACAGTTTACACCAGTATAAGCTGGTAAATGGTAGTATAATAACGGTGTTTTTGGTGCAGCTTTTCCAACTTCTTTCAGGTACCTCACCAGGTCCTGAATTGAAGCAGGGCGATTGAAAAGTTCAGGCAAACAAAGCAGTCCAGAAACTCCAAGGTCCTCACAGTGTTTTGCCTAGAAGAGAATTTTGTGAATTTTCTATCTCTCAGTCATACTTACATGACATAAAACCTGCATCATTTATCATACAAAATAAATGAAAAATATAGATAATACTGTGCTTAATTTGAACATATGTAATAATGCATTTTTCAATAAGAAGGAATCATTCTGAAATATATTCACTCATTCAAACTGTTAGTGAACTGTTGGTAAATGCTTGCAAGCAGAGGAATCTACAACAAGGATTTTTGGTACCCGGCCTCAGTTACAAGACTAACATAAGGCAGATACCTTCAGATACACCAATTTCCAAGTCTAACTGGCAACAGACTCACCTCCACTGTCATCAACAGAAGAATAACCATGCCACCAGCTCATCTAAAGGATTTTTTTAGCATCAGGTCTAAAGGGAAAGGCGTCACCAAGATAAGTGAAAACAAATGCCTAACAGTGTTTCACCAAAACATTTAAGCCATAAAGAACAAAGCACAACAACTAGAAGTAGAATTGGAAAATTTTGATAGCCAAATTTTGTGTATCACTGAACACTGGTGCAAAGGGAAGGAAATTGAACACACTGCATTAGCCTCATTTGACCTTGCATGTTACTATAGCAGAATCTCAATGAATGGTGGAGGTTCATGTATCTATGTAAAAAAAGGTATGTCATTTAAAGTTAGATATGATCTTTTAGATCTAGGTGAGGACAAACATTTCGAACTTTCCACTGTTGAAATAATAGGACCTGGCATAGCAAAAAAATTGGTCATATTTTGTGTGTACTGCTCTCCCAGTGGAGACATTGATATATTCTTCTCAAAACTGAATCAAAGCTTAGACAAGGTTTCTGGACCAAAAGCAAATGTAATTATCTGTGGTGACTTAAACATTAATATGATGACGCCTGATAAGGCTAGCAACATATATGTGAATATTCTAAGCTGTCATGGAATATCCTCCCTTGTTAATTGTCCAACTAGAATAACGAAAGAATCCTCCTCATCTATAGATCATGTAGCTACAGATACTGATAGTAAAAAATGTCATATTGTTGTCCAAAACCTGAGCCTATCAGACCACCTCTGCCAGATCTTAAAAACTAACATTCATGTAGAAACTCCTCCTAAACTTTGTACATACAAAATAATGTTTTCCAAATCAGCTCTGTATCAGTTTAAATCCCAGCTAGAATATGAAGATTGGAGGGAAGTCTATGCAGAAACCAATGCAAATCGGAAATTTATCAAGTTCATGTCAATTTTTAAACTCAGATTTGAAGAGATGTTTCCCAAAACTCTTTATCAAATTAAAACTACAAAGAGAAATCAATGGGTGACTACAGGTATCAAAAAATCCTCAGAAACTCTTATATATCTCAACTCCATAAAAAATAATCAATCTAACCCAGAAGTTCTGCAATTCTACAAAAAGTACAGGAAAATATACAGAAAGGTGTTGCTAGCTGCAAAAAAACTTTCAAACAACAAAATATTACTTGAAGCTGAAAACAAGAGCAAAACAGCCTGAAACATCGTCAAACAGGAAACATCTAACTCTGCTAAAAAGGACCTCAATTCACATATTAAAAACAAAGATGTACCAGTAGGTAACCCTAAAAAATTAGCTGATTTTGTAAACTCATATTTCAGTAGTATTGCAAAAAAATTACAGCAGAAATTTCCAGATACGTATGATTTACCTACTCAGAACCAGCCAACAAACTCAATGGTGCTCTTGCCAACGACAGAAAGGGAAGTGGCACTAGTAGTACACCAACTAAAAAATAAAACTTCAGTAGGACTTGATGAAATCCCAGTCTGCGTAATTAAATATTGTATAGACTCCATAAGGGGCCCATTAACAGACATAATTAATGAATCTTTCGAATCTGGATACTTTCTGGAGTACCCAAAACAAGCAAAAGTTATACCTATCCTTAAAAATGGAGATGTGGAAAATGTAGAGAACTACAGGCCAATCTCTATACTGTCTATCATTTCTAAAATAATAGAAATACTAGTCAAAAAGAGACTGCTAAATTACCTGAATAAATATAATCTTCTTTCCAATGACCAATTTGGTTTTAGGCCCGGAAAAGGCACACAATCTGCTATAGCACAGTTCACTAAAGTAATTTTAGAAGCACTGGACAAAGGTGAAAATGTAAGTGGAATCTTTTTAGACTTGTCCAAGGCCTTTGATACAGTTGACCACAAAATCTTACTTCATAAATTAGGGCAAATAGGAATAAGAGGTGTGACAAAGAAGTGGTTCAAATCATACTTGGAAAACAGAGTTCAACGAGTTGAGATATCACAAGTATCAAACAATTCCCTTATAAAACACCTGTCTGACCCAGACAATGTGAATATAGGCGTCCCACAGGGAAGTGTATTAGGCCCAATATTGTTTCTTATATACATTAACAACTTCCCACAAAGTATCAGACATGGTGAAAAAATACTTTTTGCTGATGACAGCAACATAGTAATAAGAGGTGAAAATCCAACACAACTGTCAGAAAAAGCAAATGAGGCTCTCAATGATGTCCACAACTGGTCATTAAAAAATAAAGTAACCCTAAATGTAAAGAAAACTAACTATATTAACTTCCAATTGAACAAAAAACACAATGCCACTAGAATAAAAGTTAATAATAATGAATTAGAATGTGTAACAAGTACCAAATTCTTAGGGATGAATGTAGACAGCCAACTGAAATGGACAAACCATGTCAACATTTTGGCAAAGAAATTATCCACAGCATGCTATGCTCTTAGAATCCTTGCACCGGTATGCAATGATACCTGTCGTAAAATAACATATTACGGATATCTACACTTAGTCCTCAGCTATGGGATCATGTTTTGGGGAACAAGTGCCAGTAACATACAAACTGTGTTCAAAGTACAAAAAAGAGCCATAAGGATAGTAACAAACAGCAACAACAGGGCCCACTGTCTAGAATTATTTAGAAAGCTAGGAATTCTAACTGTTTCTTGTGAGTATATCTTTCAGAACATAATGTTCATTAAGAAAAATCTCAACATGTACAACACTAACAGCCTAATACATGACCATGAAACAAGAGCTTGTCACCACCTCCATCTAGATAGAAAGAACAAGGCAAAGACACAAAAAAGTATATTTTATAATGGGATAAAACTGTATAACAAATTACCACAAGAAATTAAAGAAATAAATGAGCCCCTCACTTTCAGACAAAAGCTTAAAACCTTTTTAGTAAGTAAAAGTTGTTATACTGTAAAAGAATGTTTAACATAGATGTAGATTATTAGCAACATATGACATTATCACTAAAAAATTATGTAATTATAAATGTGTGTATGACTAGTTATAAAAACTACACAAAATATGAGAAACCTGTTTCATTGTAAATGTAAATGTGTGCTCATGTGTTGTAAACTGATGACATCCATACAATATTTATTGTTCCATAGATGAATAAATAAATAAATTACAAATTACATTTTACTCCAGCTATTCCATGCCGTCATATAGACCTTAATAAGGATTTACATACTGTAAGAACTTGTGATGATAAAAATATGCAGTGTCTATTTTCCATATAACAATTCAATTAAACTATCCATTACAAGTACTGGTTATGCCTATCCAACTTATTTGCTTCTAGACAGTAATAAAATTATTCTTCGTGTATCACAGAGGAAGAACAGTCAAAACAGTGGCATCTTATCTTAGTACAGTAAGTACACAGGACACCTCTTAGTTTGATTTTGGATTTTTCTTGGAACAGTGAAGCCCAACTGTTTAAGGATTTTTACACTGGACATGGCTCTTGATCTCTAATAGCCAAAGCTTGTCGTGGAGTAAATACATGTTGCCAAAAAACTTTGTTTCTTCTCAATTGCAGATTTCTTTTTCTCAAACTTCTGGGTCAAATGTGCCATAAATTTGAGGAAAAACACTATAAAATTATAGGGAGGCAGAGTAGCTAGCCATTATTTACTTTCAGAAGGCGAAATTAAAAGTACTGCTTATAGACATATATAAAAGTAGAAACTACTAACCCTAATGCCCAGAGGCGACAGTGGCCATGTGTGGGTGAATTATGTACATTTGGTTGTACGTGTGTTTTGTTTTGTCTGTGTCAGATGAAGGACTTAGTCAAATAGCTAAATAATACCTAGCAGTTGTGACAGTTTGCCCTGCTTTACTTATTTCTTCATTTAATGTCCTCGGTGTCCATGTACTGCGTTGCTACACTGGCTGAAAAATGGGTTGTGGATTCCGACATTGACTACTGTAAATAATGTAGCTGACAGGTGCACAGTTGTGTTTCACAGTACTTTAATTTCACTTTTCACAACCTCCTAATAATACACAGTTATATGGCCAGTGCACTATTGTTTAAGTTTCAATAAGCCTTATTAATAGTGTGCAGGCAAACCTCCACATACTGCTACAATAGTTTACTATTGAACATCTGCAAACAGTAAAAACCTAACCACAAAGTTCACAGTTCTTGAAGAATAGAAAGGTATGTATGGAGTAGACACTGTCATTGTTTTAACACACAGCTTAATTGTGTAACACTTATTTCACAGTTAAGTTGCAGCATTGTTGTTGTTCTAACCAACACAGGCTCATCTGAAACTCGGCCGTGGACTGACTGTCTCAGTACCAAAAATCAGGCCCTTATATATCATCACAATAATAGGTACTGAAACTACACATTGTTTAAAGTTAAATTTATAGAAATTACATTTAAAACTTAACTCATTAAATTAACTGAATACATCGAAAAATTCCATCTTATTTACAGTTTCTTCTACTACAAGGTTTAGGCCAAATTATTTGTTTAAATGATGAAATTAACATATATAGTTATGTAAACAATACTTCTGACAAAACTGTTAATTACTTTGGAATTAATGAAGGGCTGGTTTTGCTAACATATTTTCGAATAGAGCCAAATAGATCCTTTCAGAATGCTCTTGCTTCATCTCCCAAATGTTCATAATTATTACAGAATTTATATTTGTTTATACGTCAACAATAGAATTTAAGTTATGAAACAATTACAGATTTCACCCTATAACAAAAGATACTACCCGGGAATAGTCGAAATAAATTAAAAAATCAATAACATACCTAAAACTAAGCACAAAATAAGATCTGGTGTTATATTCCTTAAAACTAAGGGCTAATCTTTCTCTTTTATGAAGAATGCAGATTATTTTCACATATGTTAATGATAATCAGTTAAAATTGAAAAAACGATTTTAAGGAGGCAGATGGCAAAACAAAAGGGGAAGTAAAAATATCCCAGCTTGCTTCATCATACAGTTGTTTTTCAGTGTTTCTGTCTGTCACTCAGTGCTTCCTCCGTGTGGTGAGTAACAATCTCCCATTTCCATATTGTTGTTATCCTAACTTTCAGGTTGCTAGCTCCTTCCTCAGGTAACAAAAAGGGATAATCTGGGGAATTTTAGAAAGGAGTGATAGGCCACTCAGACCCAAAGATGAGAAAGCTCCATCTGTTGTGAGGATGAGGATAGACAGAGATGAAGGGGAAGGTGGATATAGTATACAGCACATTGGTAAGCCCTGTGCCAGCAACAGTCCAGAGATAAAAGAAATACAGTGCAATTAATAACTAAGAGGAAAGTAGAATGGAAATGGGGAAAACCAAAAAGAGGGACGGAGATAAATGATAGGACAGAGTGAAAAATAAAGCTGAGTAAGAGGAAGAGAAGTGACATGAATGGTTCAGTTAAGAACTAAGAAGAAAGTGAGAAAGGAAATGAGGATATGCCAAAAAGGGAGAAAGGGAGAAACATGAACATAAAAAATTAAAAAGTAACACAGTAAATTATTGAGTAAATAAATTAAGAAATTGTAACAAAAAGTGAAAAGTAAAAAAAAGAGAAGGTGAGAGAGCATGTCAATGAAAGTTAAATCCAAGAGGATGGTGGGGTGTTATAATACAGTATATTGGAGGACTAAAATTTTCTGGGTTTCTGTCACTGATCATTTAGATCATATCAAGCAATTGGCAGCAGCATTCATATCAAGCAATTGGCAGCAGCATTTATCCTCCTGAATTAAATTTCTTTCAGGCAAATTTCAATAAATCGAGACAGTTCTGTGTCAGTTGCAAGATGCACCACAGAAGTCAGCAGGCGCAGCTAGAAGTTTGACAACTGTCTGAGGTTGTCAGTTTGGATGTGTCCACAGTCTCTTACCCATGCACTGTACTGGTCGGTCAGCAGCTTCTAGAGACAGGCCCAGTCAGCTCTTAACTCTGTTTCCTCCTCAGTTCATGCCTTCAGTGAGGCAGCAGAAAATTGGAAGGCATACGAACACCACCTATGGCATTACTTTCATGTCATCCACATTCTGGATGTGAAGGTATGTCATGCACTGTCTTTGTCATGGATTTATTTCCCCTTGTATCGGGTGTTGCAGCAGTTGGTCCCATTGCAGAAACCTTTGTCTTTGTTGTTTGACACTTACATTCATTGTTGTCTTCCTATTATCACTGCCACACACACATCGTGACAATGGAGTTGAATTTCACCAATGCAAGAAGGAGCCCCATCAATCTTGTCATGACCCTCCACATCAAATGGTTCAAATGGCTCTGAGCACTATGGGACGCAACTGCTGTGGTCATAAGTCCCCTAGAACTTAGAACTACTTAAACCTAACTAACCTAAGGACAGCACACAACACCCAGCCATCACGAGGCAGAGAAAATCCCTGACCCCGCCGGCCCTCCACATCCTTAGTTGCAATGGACATATGCCGATGTCATGATTCATGATGTTATCATCCACTCCAGCCCAGATAAAGAAGTCCAGCAATGGGCTGTCCAGTTGGATAACTCCTTCCTTGAAGAGGTTTCGTCAACTGAGCAGCCAAATGAGGTCTACCATACCGCTGGTCTGCAACTAGAGGCCTTGTGCAATGTTGTGGCGGTACAGGGTGGCCTGGCTGCATCCAGGGAGGATGACATCATGGCAATGTAAACTGACCAATCCAGCACCTCCCTCACAGTGTTTGGACAGCATTCCAGCCACTGCTCTCTGTTTTTATCACGTGTGTTCTGTTACTCCAAACATGACAGATCAGAGTGTCCCCAGGATTGAGCCATCTGTTGTAAGTGTCACAAAAAAGGTCACTTTGTAGTACTCTGCCACTCAGCTGCCCAGATTGCAGCACCAAAGATCAAAGATCATGGATATGAATATTCAGGAAGTGTTATCGTGGGGGCCAGTTCCCTATCATGATTCCAAAAAGCTTTTTAGCAAGAATTTTGGTTCTCTCACAACAGCTGTGCCTGAAGGTAGACACCAGCATGGCAGTTTCCCTGCTTAAAACCCAAACATATTCAGACCTCAGCTCTCTGCAGTTGTCACCACTAAGCAGGCACCTCGAGCGATACAGTAAACAGCAAATCCCTTTGCTTGGTCTATTTGTGGTGGGTGGAGGTCACCTATAAATCAGTGATTCGATCTGCTACTTTTATTGTCATTCACAATGCTAGTTTAGCAAACCTTTTCAGGTTTCATGCCTTTCACACCTTTGGCTTTTCGATCATGAATTCCATGCAGTTGGCATCTGGTGAGATCCGCTGTCAGTCTTCGGAATTTCTGTGCTCAGAATTTCAGGATGTCTTTGCAGAAGGCCTAGGGTGCACCACAGATTTTCAAGCCCACATAAACTCGAAGCAGTTGGCTCGGCTTAGATTTTTTCATGCTAGGCAGAGGCCCCTGGTCCTCTCCTCCTCACACCAGCCACTTTTGTCTATATCCCCAGGCCTCTGACAACTGGGGATTGCTCGCTCCTCTCACCTCTGGGGCCTTCATGGACATGGACACTGCCTCCAAATCACAGTCATTTGCAGCTTGCCCCAGCAACTCTCTACCTGTCCCCTCCCCCCCTCCCCCCTCCCCCTCTCCCCCCCTCCCCCCCTCCCCCCATAAGGGGGGAGGAGTGTAGTGACCCACATAGATCCACACCTGAGATCCAGGTATACAATTGTAGGGCGCACCACAGAAGTCAGCAAACACAGTTAGAAGTTCAAACACCATCAGAGGCCTCCACTTGTGGATGCACGCACAGCCTCTAGTCGGCTTTTAGAGAGGAAGGTGAGCTTATGGGCATACAACAGCATGGTTATTAGTGGGCTTTTAGAGATGGGCCAGGCCAGCTCTAACTCATTTACACATTTACCTATGCATATGTGTTATCAGATTGTTACTGTGAACCACTCCTTGGCTAGTGTACCCATTGTAATAACTTATTTTCTAGACTCAATAGTTTGTTGTGTCAGTCATCATGTGGTGTTCTCTAGTGCAGTTAGAACAGACTTGGTATATCAATGTTAGCTTCAGAGATAGTATAACTAGTTTTCAGGATTCATTAGATGTTATGTCAACTGTTTAGCATAGAGGAGAGAATTGTGGCTCAAATGTTCATGTGTTTAACAGTTGTCAAATGAGAACATCCACTAATGATGTTGCATGCACTCATTTTCTGTTTAATAGTCTCACAACATTTGTTAAATGTGAGGGTGTGATTGAGCTCTATTATAACAGCTTAGCTTGATATCTTATTTTCTAATTGTCAGCTCTGCACTTACATAGTTTGAAAACTAAATGAAAAGTGTAAATTTTGTTCTGCACTGGCTTTTTGTTGTGATAGTAAGTCTATAGAACTTATTGAGGTATTGAAGCACTTCTGTTAACTTGTTCCCCACTATTCAGATTTTGGGGATTGAGCAGTTTATATTGTCACACCTTTGTAAAGGAAAGGTAAAACTGCTAGAGAGGATATTCCATTCTGCAACACAGTGTGCACTGTTTTTAAACTTGCTGTCAGTTTAAAGGTGTGTGCCAAACCATATTGCAAACCTGTAACTGGGAAGGATCTGGGTTTAAGCCTCAATCCAACACCCAATTTTAATCTGGCAGGAAGTTTGAGACAGTTACTGATTATTTACTGATATGCTGGTAACTTGTCTGGCAGCTCAGACCAGCATTCTGATCTGAGCTGCCAGAGATGGTGGTCATGTGTGCGTGACATGAGCTTGCTTTTTGTGTTTGTTTGTTTGTGTGTGTGTGTGTGTTTCTTTTTTTGATGAAAGCTGTGGCTGAAAGCTAATGTTTAAGTGTCTTTTAGTTGCGCCTGTCTGCAACTTAATGTGTAATCTTTATGGTAAGTAGCAATCTATCTTTTCCTTACATTAGGAAAAGATAACATATTGCAGTGTTACCTTCACGCAACAAAGAGGAACAATTTCACTTTTCTGCCTGATTAATGATTACATAATAAATTCATATTGGTAGAGTAGCTCAAATATTCAGGAAGTTTAAATTACAAATCTTGCTTATGTCACTCTGATTTGGATTTGCTGTAGATAATCACATTAGGCTATTGTTGTTTCATTAAATACTACAGACCAAGTGTATTAGTGTCCAATGTCTATTGATTTAATTACTGAATGGAAATTAAACCCACATAAAATAGAAAAGAAATTACTTATGTTAACAGAATTGAATAAAAGGTATATAAAGATTACCATATGAAGGACATCCTTCATACAAGCTCCTCCAACCTGAACCATGACAACTTGTTTGGTGGTTTTTGCAGCATCTACCCATGCCTTTGTAACTGCTTTCCTCTCATCAACAGTCATTGACATTCCTTCTCCACTTGTTCCATTTACTACAAACAACAACATGTTAATGTAAGAGAGAGAACCAAGGTCCATAAACAAATAAATACAACAATTGCATACAAGTACAAATACAGTGTTGTAAAATTTTGAAATCCTTGAGTAAACATGTGCTACTTAATTATATTACAGAGAATATTACAAAGGATTCTCTTTGCAGCCTAAAAAAATAAGCTGTGGAGCTCCTATCTATTCTAAAAACTATTCATTCATTTTGTTTCTGGAATTTCTTTACAATTGATACATAGATCAAAAATTCATTAATTAATCTTCAAAACACAGAGCGACATGACTTTTATAATTCAAATGTCATGAAACATATGTTTCGTGATATTATGTAACCACAGTCATGCTTATTTTGTTATATTCAGTCCTACAAGCAACTGATATAAGCAGATTATTCAATAAAGTATTTTTGCTTATGATCACTTTCCTTCTTCATTTGATTTGGGCCTCCTATGTATTTTGTAAATAACTACATCTGACTTAACTTACAGCTTTTCCAATAATTTTCCATTCAATCAGAATGTGGTTGCTTATGAACTCCTCATCCTTTGTTTACTACAGAGAGGAGACTCTAAAACCTTTCAAAATGTATCTCTATTCAGAATTTCATATTCTTCAGTCTTCATCTCTTTCAGAATATTTATGATCAACCACTTTTAATAAATAAATATTGGCTTCATAAGGAATACCAACAATTCATAACTGACATAACAGTTAGATGTATTAATTACTTAATTCATCCAGTCACACTTGTTCCTTAAATTCCATTATGAAGAAAGTCACCAAGGATGTCAAGTTTTACATTAACAGACAAAACTAGTCACCGCTGGCTGCTTCTGTAAAGTATGCTAAAAACAAATTATCACCAGTGCTGGTCTTCTCACACACATAAGTTTAGGATTGCCTCTGGATTACTTTATATATGTACTTACAAGACAAACAGCTACTTTGAAGAAAATTTTCCTGTTCACTAATCATTTGCTGTTTTCATCTTCTACTTATAACAAAGCATCGGCTTTCTACACCATGCTGAAAGAAGCCCCAATTTGGATAATACAAATATTAGACTTATGCAGAATTTACATGAAAGAAGCCCCAATTTGGATAATACAAATATTAGACTTCCGCAGAATTTACATCTCTGAATTGAAATATCCTGATAAATTATAGGAGGAGTGGATGATGAGATATACTTTTTCTTTGTTTTTGAATATGAGGGGATTTTCAATATCCTGCTGGTTGTTTACTAGCACCTTTTATAGGTTTTTGCACCAAGTTTAAAACTATGTTCAAAACTGTAGTCTATATGAGAATTATTTTTACTCCTAATATGTGATTGTGAATTATACATTTCATCCTAAATTCACTCTTGTTGCTATTCACAAGTACAATTAGGGAGTATTTGTATTGACATATAAGTGTAAGAATCCCTAGGTCCATGAAGGGGCTTCTGAGGATGTTCAGTTATCAATTTTATACACAATTTTTACAGAATTTCAAACAAAGGAAAATTCAGGATGGAATATAACAATATTATGAAAAGTAAAGTTGCTACTCACTATATAGCGGAGATGCTGAGTCACAAATAGGTACAACAAAAAGACTGTCACAAATATTGCTTTCAGCCAGTAAGGCATTCATCAGAATAGACAGCAAACACAGACATACACACTCAAACAAATGCAACTCACACACACACATGACCGCAGTCTCAAGCAACTGAGGCCTTAGTTGCCTGAGACTGCAGTCATGTGTGTGTGTGTGTGTGTGTGTGTGTGTGTGTGTGTGTGTGTGTGTGTGTGTGTGTGTGAGAGAGAGAGAGAGAGAGAGAGAGAGAGAGAGAGAGAGAGAGAGAGAGAGAGTTGCATTTGCATGAGTGTGTATGTGTGTGTTTGTCATCTATTCTGATGAAGGCCCTACTGGCCAAAAACTATGTTTGTGGCAGTCTTTTTGTTGTGCCTATCTGCGACTCAGCAGCTCCGCTATATGGTGAGTAGCAACTTACCTTTTCATAATATTTTTAAAGAATTTTGTAGAATTAAACCTTTTAGACATTAGCTGTATTGCCCCAGAATATTACACCATAGGGCATTATTGAGTGAAGGTAAATGAAGTATCTCAGCTGTCCCTTCTGCCTGTCAATACAATTAGAGAGAGTTCTAAATGCAAAGTAGGCATAACTGAGCTGTTTGGTTAACTTATCTACATCCTGGTGCCACATAAGTTTATTATCCATCTGAATGCCTAGAAACTTCACTCTTGGAACTTCAACCATTGTGTACCCATTGATCTCTAATTCTGGTACCTATAAGTTTGCAGTTAAGTATTATGAGTTTTTCTTTAATTACGGGTTAAGCTGTTAGCTGTGGACCATATGTTATCATATTCCATTATTCTTCTGGCTGCTTCTAACATTTATGTGTTTAGGCTCTTTATCTATATATTTGAGTCACAGCAACTCCATAGGTTTTCAAGAGTCCTCCAGTCTCCCAGTTAGGCCAAGAAAAGGAGTGGAAAAAAAGCAGTTCATATTGCAGGATGCAATATTTAATATTTCTGCCATTCTGAATTTAGTCTTGTTTCCATGATACCATTTGTTGCTAAGATATGATTCCTTACATATAAGGGGAATGCCCTTAACACCACATCATTCCCGAATAGAATTTTATGACCTATGTAATAAAAGGCAACAGAAAAAGATAACAGGAAACGTCAAGAGGGCATTTTTTCTTGTTCAGTTCTACAAGATCTGAGTTCTTAAAAGCAAATATTGCATTCTCAGTAGAGAAGCCTTTTCAGAAGCCAAATAGAATTGCTGTTATGATGTTACTCTCAGAGTGATGGTTCAGTATACTGTTGTAAGCTACTTTATCAAAAATTTCTGAGAAACAGAAAGGAGGTTGATGGGTCTTATTTCCACTTTTGTGAATGGGTACTACTACTGCATACATGTCTTTCAGCAACTTCATTTTTAATCATTGACAGGTTGTAAAGGTAACTCAAGGGGCTAACACATGATTTAGCAAACCTGATGTCTCGTGGTGGAGTATGCTATGCTGATCTGAGTAAATCTAATGGATCTGTCTATGATGGACAGTTTTTGGTACCCATGTTTTCAGCTACTGCAAATAGGAATTAATTGGATTTAGTTGCCAATGACTTAAATTTAATGTCATCTGCATTACTCTTACTATCATCAAGGAGTGTATATCATTTTCCCTGTCAATTTTATTTGTTTTATGCCTAATAACACTTGTCAACAGCCATTTTGTATTTGGGATATGATATATCAGTTGTTATATATTCTGGTGTGCAGAATCTGAATCCACCTTTCAAAATGTCCCTGCAGTTAAGATTTTCGAGTTTTGTAAAGAGTTTTTCTACTGCCAGGCATTCAACCATTCCAAAAAAACTTTCCTAAATTGAGTGAAGCAAAGCTGAAAGAAGGTATAGTTGGTGGATCACAAACAAGAAAAGTGATGAAGGATCCACCCAGTGATATGAAACTCACAATTATCAAATTAGTCACTGGTCACCTTACAGAGCAAATTGTGAAGGACTTTTTTGGGTAACAAAAGAGATGATAACTATGTTTCCATTATAAATTATTTGTTCTACAGCCGCTAGAACATGGGGTGCAGAACGTCATTTAAAATTCACTTTTAACATTCCCACCTTGATTTATTTTCAGAAAATTTCGGAGCCATAAGCAGTGGGCAGGGTGAATGCTTTCATCCAGACGTCTGTACAATGGACCACTGTTATCAGTGTCACTGAAGCCCTTAGATGATGAATGATTACTGCTGGGGTCTTGTTAGGGAGAGTGATGAAATGACAAATGAAAGAAGAGCACCATTGTCACAGTTTTTGAATATCAAAGAACATTAAAATTGAAAATATATTGTCAACTAATTTAGCACTCATATTGCTGTCATGTCCATGTATACATTTTGTCTGGGTACAAGATACTTTGATCCAAAATGTTAGTCAGCCTTTCTTTCAGCTTCCACTGTAATTGTCTGACCCACTGCAAAGGAAAACCCAGTTCATAGTCTTGTAAGAATTTTTTAGGAGAGAATGAAATTCCTCCTCTACTGAGCGTCCTTGTTAACTTTTCTCCCATTGTTCAGACCATAAATTTCTGTGAATAGGGTAACTGAGACAACATAACTCTGTAAAACTGTACGTTTAACTTGGTAATGTAACACCTTTTTCTCCTCATTTTTAAGGGGGGATTTGAAAAATCTGATTGCAGTTTGCATACATCTTACATCAGTAGATGTATGTATTTTCTCCACACTCAAAGAATTATCATGTTAAAAGTAATTTTTCATTCATTATCCTAAGTAAAAGTTAGGAGAGTAGTATTTCATTACTGGACACCACAAGGAAAAAAGTACTGGCAGAACTCCTTAGAAAGACTTAAATTATGACTGAGGGAGAGTTTAATAGCACACCAACCAGAAACTTCAGGTTAAGTGCCAGTTTAATTTTGAAGCATCTGAGAAATCTGAATTGACAGTGTCTTAATTATAATTTTGACAAATGCTTAAAAGTGCTGGGTACATTTATTTCACTTCTTTCTTTGCTAGGATTTTGTAATATATTATATAATTAAACAATAAATTATTGTACTTTGATTCATTACGAAATATTAGCAAACAAGGGAGTGTTTAGTGAATGTGAGAATTCAGAACGGATGTAATTCAATATTTATTTTCATAATTAGTAGGTACAGTTGATTTAATGAAATGGTTCTACAAAGTTTAAGTGCATAACATGTTCATCAATAGTGAATTTTCTGTAAAACTATAGGTCAGTGGAAAGTGTGAGAATATTTTGTCATTAAGTACAAAGAAATGGTGGTAAATATGATTCTGTTGTTATCTAGAAAGGAGTTTTGAAAGTGTTTCTATCCTACAGAGCATTATAATATTATATCACATGACTTCCTTTTTACTTGTGAGAGTATGTAATGCCATTTTTTTCTGACATAAAAGAAATGCTAAGTTAAAAATCAACAAAAGACCAAACAGAACCACTACAGACTACTGGAGTATATAAAATTAAGTAAGTGTTAAGTGTAGGGGAGAGAGGCCATGGAGTTAAAAATGGCTGAAAGGGCACAAAGAACATGTGTGGTGCCTCAAGCAATGCAAAAAGCCAGTCATAGCTGAACATATCCTATTGTCAGGACAAAGTCTTTGGGAATGTTCAAAAATTTAATAAAAGCACCATACAATATAAACGGAAAGTCAGACAGGCGGTCAAGATTGTTAAACACCCAAACAGTTTTAACTGTGATGACATCCTTAGGTTGCTGGTGACATGGCTGCCTGTCCTTAGTGCTACAAAGATGATACCAGAATATGCAAAGATAAATGCAATTTGTACCCTCATCCCATTCCCTAGGCTCTACTACAGCAGTGAACAATTCCCCAACCACAGCAATATTTTAACAGCCTATCATGAACATTTACGGTGGTAAATGTTGGAAATACTCTCCTTAAATTCTCAGAAATACGATAGTGCACATATGTGTGCAGCCAGTTTCTGGGAGAAGGCTTCAGGCTGAATATCAAATCAAAAGATTTCTTGCAAGAGTGACATGGTACCAAAGCCTGAGAACTTTTAATCTCACAGTGAATGTAATATGATAAAACTAATTTGAATTATAAGACAGAAAGGGATAAAGTGCATCATGCTTAAAATCACATTCAAATTCACCTAGTGTGCTCTATTCATTTTTTTCCATTTAGATGTGAGATTTACTAGATCCAGTTCTTCATTCATTATTTTGTTGCTATCGACTGGTTTCTGTGTGCTTCAGTGTTTTAACACAGATAACACAATACAGCAGAGACAATGATTTCATTAACTTGTAAATGAAAAATTTATCTTCAACTCCTTATATTCATGTTACAGTGGTATACACATCAGTTAATTCAAAATTCCAAGGATCCAGCATATACATGGGGTTTACATGATGATGATTCAAATTTTTAGGGGTGACGGAGAAGGCTAAGTGTATCAAATTGAGGTAAGCAAATTTGATCTGTAAATGACCAAGTCAAAAGTTAGAAGCAAAAATCGTTCTGACATCTCTGACAGCAGACCTTTTCTATTGAAAGCTCTATGCTTGCCATATTTTGGAAGGAAACAGTATGGACCAAATCAACAAAAACGTCCAGTAAAGATGGGCTCTAAAGTGCATACTTTGAGAGCTTTGAGCACTTTTTCATTTTTGCTACTGTGGAACACATATCTTCTACTGAACAAGAGCTCATTGCTCCTAAGGTATGCACTTTGGAGCCCATGTTTCCCAGACATTTTTTCTTGTTTTGGTCCATTTTACCTGCTCACAAAATATGGAAAACAAAGAGCTTGCATAAGAAGAGGCCCACCGACAAAGGTATCACATGATTTTCACTTATAATTTTTGACTTGGTTGTTTCTGGACAAGGGTCCATTGCCTCAGACTGATACATTTATTCTTCTCCATTATCCCTGAAAGTTTGTAACACACCACAAAATCACCCTGCAGGTTAAGTGTTGCTATCATTTGCACATAATTTCTCAGTTGCCATTCATGAAATGATTGCATAAGGCCACAAATATCCCTGCCATACACTATGCACTTGAAAGCAATGTAGATATAAAGATACAGGACTAGGGGAACTTTGTCGTCTGAAATTTTACATCTTTCGTGTTTTCAAAATCACTTTGAGTACTATATTGTACCCGCCCAGCAATTAAATTTCATGTTAATTCCTGAATTTGATGTAATTTACATTTCTCTCCTTTGTACTCCTCAGACAAAGTGAATATTAAAGAAAAAATATTGCACATAATAACAATTATCTCATTTAAGTGAAGTGTGAACTTACCCAAGACAGCATTAATTCCAACATCAGAGAGATATTTAGCATATTTTGGTATGATATCAAGATTGACACTCTGTGCACTGAAAAAAAGACAACAAATTACATTTAAGCCTGTTTAAAACGCAGCACCAGGAGTATGAAAGCAAATATGTAGCATAAAGTAAATTCTCTGTATGATCATGTGCAATAATAACCAATGCAAACAGAGAATATTATTACCAACCTGTCTCTCTTGAAAGGAGTCAACACTGGTGACATCAACCCCTGGAAGTGGTACTTCTGTAAACATAATCATAATTTGACAATCATGTCACCAAACATTGACCAAGATAAATTTGAAAGATTACTTTGCTTTATCAACAAATTAGCAGCATTTGTCAAACTTTTTATGCATTTTGAGAAGGTTATAACTTAATATTAGTAACATTAAGCTTTACTGTAGATTCATTTTCAAGAAATATATTGTGAGGCAGTGACAACCTCTATCACAAATTTAATGGTAGTAAAATGTTCACAGCAAAAACAAACTGAATAACTCACCAAAATTATTTCAGTACAGTGAGATAGGAATCTAATTTCTAAAGAATGTATTTGTCAGGCAGTAGAATGCATCAAAATAGATACCAAATGCTGAACTTTCACTTTCAATGACTAATAGAGCAGACCTGACTTTGATAAAACAGCTAGATTTGTGACTGCTACGCAGCATTATACATGAGAAAGAACTAAAAGATCAATATTACATTGCAAGTTTTTGGTAAGAATATGACTATTTGTTGGAGCACACCAAAAAAATCATTGCAAGTTTTTCGTAAGAATATGACTATTTGTTGGAGCACACCAAAAAAATCATTTTAATTTCATTACCAGTATATCTTTTACAAGCCAATATCTTTGTGTATGTCTTAGTTAAAATAGACAGGCAGAAAAGTTTCCAAATATTAATGCAGGAAAAATTAAAGAAAAAAATCTGCACAGCTTATAAGCAATTGATTTTCATTCAAAATTTTGGTGCTCCAATAGTTTTTAAAAGATAAACCCCATTAAAAAGGACAAATTCCCAAATTCAGAACTGCCCTAGTGAGAAATTGAATTGAAGATGGCTGTTAAATCGGAGAGAGTGTACTGCTGCCACCATGGTGAACATGTCTTATCACTGGGATGTCATCAAACCTGATACTGGCCTTTGGTGTGACAATCAAGTGTAGGATGGGCAATAAACACAATATCAGTGCATCTTACCATGGTCAGATCATAAGTTAATGATGCATGGGACACTCCATCTTCAAGATTGTGCAAGCACTAGAATTTTCACATACTGCATTTTTTTTTTCAACAGAAAATACTATATTCACTGATCAAATATTAAATGCTCTGAATAACTGCATGTTGCCCATTGGGATATTTTGTGATCTTTCAAAGACTTTTGACTGTGTGAATCATGAAAGTCGTCTAGATAAGCTTAAGTATTGTGGTATGAGTAGGGCAGTGCGAAAATGGTTTGATTCATATTTAACTGAAAGAATGCAGATGGTTTAAATTAACAGTGGAGATAGTCTGCAAAAATCAGTAGAGTCCTCTAACTGGGGCGGTATGAAGAATGGTGTCCCACAGGGTTCGGTCTTGGGCTCCCTATTGTTCTTAATATATATTAATGACTTGCCACTCCATACTCATAAAGATCCAAAGCTGGTTCCTTTTTATCATGATACAAGTATAGTAATCACACCTAACAAGCAAGAATTAACTGGGAAATTGTAAATAATGTCTTTCAGAAAATTATTAAGTGGTCCTCTGCAAATGGACTATGACTAAATTTTGTTTCCCAAATAACAAAACTCATCCACTATCTGATGTGTTTCATTTCCTTTTCATTCTTTTTTGGAGGTGTCTCTAATTCAATTGCTCATGAGCACATACTGACAGAATAGAACAGTCAGATGATCAATGAATTCATTCACTAATTATGATTAGAATTTAAAAATAACTATCATTATGCAATATGAAAGACATTTTGGTGTTTTTTGCAATGAAATCTGTGAGAAATTCATATATAACTGTAGGAATGTACCAGGGTTGTGTGTGGAGATTTAGCTCTTCATGTTGGTTGTTAATCATATGGCAGACATAGCCTCAGACTTTCTGCAGATGATACAGCTATGTAGAAAGAAGTACTATCCGAAAAACAGCTGCACAAGCATTCAGTAGAATATTGATGACATTTCAAAGTCTTACAAAGAATGGCAACTTGCCATAAATGTCAAGAAATGTTAAACTGAACATTTCACAAAATCAGCAAACTTAGTATTCACTGATTACAGTATGTTCAACTTACATCTGGAATCAGTCATCTCATACAAATACCTAAGTGTAGCAATTTGTGGGGGCATGAAGTGCAATGATCGCATAGGCTCAGTTATAGATATATCTGGTGGTAGATTTTGGTTCAATTGCAGGGAACTGGGAAAATGCAGTCAGTCTACAAAGGAGACTGCACAAAAACCACTAGTGCAACAGATCAAAAACTATTGCTCATATGTTTGGGATCCATACTAAATAGGTCTAACAGAGGATACTGAAAGTGTACAAAGAAGAACAACATGAGTAGTGACAGGTTAGTTTCAGCCACAGGATAGTGTCATGGAAATGCTGAAAAACTGGGACTAGCAGACAGCTGAATGTAGATGTCAGCTACTGTGAGAAAGCCCACTTGCAAGGTTTCAAGAACTAGTATTAAGTGAGGAATCTAGAAATATAATACTATCTCCTGCATACTCCCTATTGGGGCCACAAAGATTAGATTAATTAAATGTGCACAGAGACTTTCAAGCAGTCATTCTTCCAACAGTCCACATGAAAAGGGAACAGAAAGAGACCCTGATAGATGGTAGAATGGGAAGCAACCTCTACCATGCACTTTACACTAGCTGCCAGTCCTGTTTGGCCAAAAGCTTTGTTTGACAGTCTTTATGTTGTGCCTATCAGTGATTCAGCATTTACGTTATGTGGGAGTAGCAACTATCCTTTTCATTATATTGTCATTATTCCATCCTAGATTTTCCATTTTTTTATTGTTAGATAAAGTGTTATGGAATCCACTGTGCACTCATTTAGGGCACTGTGTAGAAATACCAGATGGCAGGAGGTGTAATTAAACTGATGGTGTTCCAAGCACTGCAATGCAGCCTGTATACATTGCAGAATGCTGGAACATGGTAAGTATGTTCATTAGTCGTTGTACTCGAGGAGTGTGCACAAAGAATAATAGATCCACTTTCTGCCACCATGTGAAACTATGGCATTGTAAGCAATCAGAATGTGGTGTTGGTGCAGGAAAAGTGGAGGAATGATGAAAAACATGATAAGGATGGCCCTGGCTTGTTTATTAGGATATGGTCACAAGTTATAACATGTGTTCAATATGGTCTCCTGACTTAGCAGCATTCTGCATACATAATGCAGCACAATCAACAGTTGCTCTTAGCATGTCCACTGTAATCAGAGTGATATTTTATTGTTTGCTGTTCTCCATATCAGGAAGATTAGGGATACATTCATGATAGACATGATCTTTCACATATCCCTACAACCAGAAGTCACATGGATTCTTGTCAGGGGATCTGGAAGGCCACACATCCTGAAGTTGCCTAAAGATGATGTGGTCATTACTGAAGGTTTCTTGAAGTAAATCTTTCACCTGGTAAGTAAATTGTAATGTCATCCCCTTTTGCATGAAAGTGGTGGTGTGGACACAGCTGTGCTCTTGTAAAGCTGCAATCACATGTTGCATAAGGAGGTCCTTATGATGTGCAGATGTCACTGTACACTCAACAGGCCCACAAAGTGTCATCTTCTTGAAGAAAAGTGGGCCAAGAATGAATTAGCTTTGAAGCCACACTTCATAAACATATAAGCTGAATGCAGTGGATGCTCCTGCACAAAAAGTGATGGAGTAGAACCCTGTATGTGACAGTTCTGTGCATTCATGACACCTTGCCTCATCCATACAAAGAAAATTCCGTGGCCACATGCCGTCCATTTTCATACATGCAAAAAAGAGGAAAAAAGTTATGATGTTGTACTCTGGGGCTTCATTTGGTGCACATTCTGAATCTTGTAGGGATACCAGTATAAAATGTGCAGCAAAATCTTTTTAACTGTTGGTCAGGAGAGAGACAATTTCCATGACACAGCTCAAGTAATGGCTTTAGGATCTAAGGCATGTGCAGCAACATCAGCCATAGCTATCACAACTCCATTAACAACTGCCATGAGAATGTGATGCCTCCCTCTTCCTTGGGCACCACTTAATTAATCTGTTTCTTTAAATTTATTGATCATATTCCTTAGTCCATTTATTGACATAGGGCCTCTTACCAGTGGGGCATGGTCTTTCTTCTCAATAGCCATTGAATATGGGAAGCTCCTACCTTCTTTACCCTTGTCACCAACAGTCACTGTTGTTGTTGTTGTTGTTGTTGTTGTGGTCTTCAGTCCTGAGACTGGTTTGATGCAGCTCTCCATGCTACTCTATCCTGTGGAAGCTTCTTCATCTCCCAATACCTACTGCAGCCTACATCCTTCTGAATCTGCTTAGTGTATTCATCTCTTGGTCTCCCTCTACGATTTTTACCCTCCACCCTACCCTCCAGTGCTAAATTGGTGATCCCTTGATGTCTCAGAACATGTCCTACCAACCGATCCCTTCTTCTAGTTAAGTTGTGCCACAAACTCCTCTTCTCCCCAATTCTATTCAATACTTCCTCATTAGTTATGTGATCTACCCATCTAATATTCAGCATTCTTCTGTAGCACCACATTTTGAAAGCTTCTATTCTCTTCTTGTCTAAACTATTTATCGTCCATGTTTCACTTCCATACAAATACTTTCAGAAAGGACACTCGATGTTAACAAATTTCTCTTCATCAGAAACGTTTTCCTTTCCATTGCCAGTCTACATTTTATATCCTCTCTACTTTGACCATTATCAGTTATTTTGCTCCCCAAATAGCAGAACTCCTTTACTACTTTAAGTGTCTCATTTCCTAATCTTATTCCCTCAGCATCACCAGACTTAATTTGACTATATTCCATTATCCTCATTTTGCTGTTGTTGATGTTCATCTTATACCCTCCTTTCAAGACATTGTCCATTCCGTTCAACTGCTCTACCAAGTCCTTTGCTGTTTCTGACAGAATTACAATGTCATCGACGAACCTCAAAGTTTTTATTTTTTCCCCATGGATTTTAATACCCACTCTGAACTTTACTTTTGTTTCCTTTACTGCTTGCTCAATATACAGATTGAATAGCATCAGGGAGAGGTTACAACCCTGTCTCACTCCGTTCCCAACCGCTGCTTCCCTTTCATGTCCCTCGACTCTTATAACTGCCATCTGGTTTCTGTACAAATTGTAAATAGCCTTTCGCTCCCTGTATTTTACCCCTGCCACCTTCAGAATTTGAAAGAGAGTATTCTAGTCAACATTGTCAAAAGCTTTCTCTAAGTCTACAATACAAATGCTAGAAATGTAGGTTTGCCTTTCCTTAATCTTTACTTCTAAGATAAGTCGTAGGGTCAGTATTGCCTCACGTGTTCCAACATTTCCACGGAATCCAAACTGATCTTCCCCGAGGTCAGCTTCTATCAGTTTTTCCATTCGTCTGTAAAGAATTTGCATTAGTATTTTGCATCTGTGGCTTATTAAACTGATAGTTCGGTAATTTTCACATCTGTCAACACCTGCTTCCTTTGGGATCGGAATTACTATATTCTTCTTGAAGTCTGAGGGAATTTCACCTGTCTCCTACATCTTGCTCAAGAGATGGTAGAGTTTTGTCAGGACTGGCTCTCCCAAGGCTGTCAGTAGTTCTAATGGAATGTTGTCTACTCCCGGGGCCTTGTTTCGACTCAGGTCTTTCAGTGCTCTATCAAACTCTTCACGCAGTATCGTATCTCCCATTTCATCTTCATCTACATCCTCTTCCATTTCCATAATATTGTCCTCAAGAACATCGCCCCTGTACAGACCCTCTATATACTCCTTCCACCTTTCTGCTTTCCCTTCTTTGCTTAGAACTGGGTTTCCATCTGAGCTCTTGATATTCACACAAGTGGTTCTCTTTTCTCCAAAGGTCTCTTTAATTTTCCTGTAGGCAGTATCTATCTTACCCCTCGTGACATAAGCCTCTACATCCTTACATTTGTCCTCTAGCCACCCCTGCTTAGCCATTTCGCACTACCTGTCGATCTCATTTTTGAGATGTTTGTATTCCTTTTTGCCTGCTTCATTTACTGTATTTTTGTATTTTCTCCTTTCATCAATTAAATTCAATATTTCTTCTGTTACCCAAGGGTTTATACTAGCCCTCGTCTTTTTACCTATTTGATCCGCTGCTGCCTTCACTATTTCATCCCTCAAAGCTACCCATTCTTCTAATGTATTTCCTTCCCCCATTCCTGTCAATTGTTCCCTTATCCTCTCCCTGAAACCCTGTACAACCCCATCTCCTTAAATTCTCACCTATTTGCAGTTTCTTCAGTTTTAATCTACAGTTCATCATAACCAATAGATTGTGGTCAGAATCCACATCTGCCCCTGGGAATGTCTTACAATTTAAAACCTGGTTCCTAAATCTCTATCTTACCATTATATAATCTATCTGAAACCTTCTAGTATCTCCAGGGTTCTTCCATGTATACAACCTTCTTTCATGATTCTTGAATCAAGTGCTAGCTATGATTAAGTTATGCTTAGTGCAAAATTCTACCAGGCGGCTTCCTCTTTCATTTCTTAGCCCCAATCCATATTCACCTACTACGTTTCCTTCTCTTCCTTTTCCTACTGTCAAATACCAGTCACCCAAGACTATTAAATTTTCGTCTCCCTTCACTACCTGAATAATTTCTATTATCTCATCATACATTTCATCAATTTCTTCATCATCTGCAGAGCTATTTGGCATATAAGCTTGTACTACTGTAGTAGGCATGGGCTTCGTGTCTATTTTGGCCACAATAATGCGTTCACTATGCTGTTTGTAGTAGCTTACCCGCACTCCTATTTTTTTATTCATTGTTAAACCTACTCCTGCATTACCCCTATTTGATTTTGTATTTATAACCCTGTATTCACCTGACCAAAAGTCTTGTTCCTCCTGCCACCAAACTTCACTAATTCCCATTATATCTAACCTATCCATTTCCCTTTTTAAATTTTCTAACCTACCTGCCCGATTAAGGGATCTGACATTCCACACTCCAATCTGTAGAACGCCAGTTTTCTTTCTCCTGATAACGACACCCTCTTGAGTAGTCCCCGCCTGGAGATCCGAATGGGGGACTATTTTACCTCCGGGATATTTTACCGAAGAGGACGCCATCACCTTTTAATCATACAGTAAAGCTGCATGCCCTTGGGAAAAATTACGGCTGTAGTTTCCCCTTGCTTTCAGCTGTTCGCAGTACCAGCACAGCAAGGCCATTTTGGTTAGTGTTACAAGGCCGGATCAGTCAATCATCCAGACTGTTGCCCCTGCAACTACTGAAAAGGCTGCTGCCCCTCTTCAGGAACCACATGTTTTTCTGGCCTCTCAACAGATATCCCTCTGTTGTGGTTGCACCTACGGTATGGCTATCTGTATCGTTGAGGCACGCAAGCCTCCCCACCAACGGCAAGGTCCATGGTTCATGGGAGGGGGGGGGGGGGGGGGGTCAACAGTCACTTCACAAAAGAAATCAGTGTGCATCACCAAATGACAAACAGCATACTGACATCAAAACAGGAAACATATCACATTCTGACTGCTTATAGCATCATATTTTCACCTGGAGGCAGGAAGTGGAACTATTATTTTTTTCAGCACACTCCATGAGCACTCTGACTAATATACATACCTATGATGTTTCAGCATCCTGTGATTTATACAGGCCACACTGAAGAACTCAGAATCCCTCCCAGCACATAGAACAACTTGCTGAATTAACCAAGGAAATTTGAAACAAACATAACATAAAGTGTGATACTATTATTTTAGGATGTCCTGGAATCAATTTTGGGACAGTGTCCATTAGGCACAGAGAGCTGTAGCAGTGCTTGTTGCATCAGTTTAAGCCCACAGCTGTACATGTTGCATCAGTTTGTTAAAAATGTCTAAACAATCATTTTGCTGCTAGACACCTAAGAGCACTAAAACTGTATAATAAGTTAGCAAAAGCAAGTCATGGGGAGGACAGCTTACTGTATCCTCAAGCTGCCACAAAAAGTTCAATCCCTCCCATGGAATCCAAATGCAAATTATGAAGAAAGTCTGTGGAATGGACCCTGGATGAGCATACATACTTAGTAGAATGTAAATGGATAGATAAAAAATCTACACACTAAGTGGCGACAGGGGAACACACACACAAAAGGATTTAACTTTTACAAGCTTTCAGAGCTAGTGTCTCCTACTTCTGGCCGAAGAGCTGGAGGGAAAGGAAGAGGGGTGAAGGAAAAGGACTGGAGAGGTTTAGGGAAAGGGGTAAAATTCAGAAAAGTCACCCAGTACCCCAGGTCAGGGGAGGCTTACCAGACGGGATGAAGAGGAAAGACTGGTTGTTGGGGACTGCACCAGATGGGATTTGGAAAAATCAGAGGTTAAAGGTGGAAGACAGGGGTAATATGCAAAGCAGAGATTACTACTAAAACACTGTGCATGAGTTAATAAGAGTGAAAAGCTAAGTGTATTGTATGTAACAGAGGTGGGAGAAGGGACGGTGAAAAATACACAAGTTAGAAAATGAATGGTGTTGAAAACTGAAGTGGAGTGAATAAAAGAGTAGTTATTGTGAAGAAATGCTGAGACAAAAGAAATTAACGTAAATTAAGGCCAGGTGGGTGGCGAAAACCAAGGACATGTTGTAGTGCTAGTTCCCACCTGTGGAATTCTGAGAAACTGGTGTCTGGAGGAAGAATCCAGATGTCACATGTGGTGAATCAGGCACCAAGATCATGACTTCCATGTTGTACAGCATTCTCTGCAACAGGATATTGTGTGTTGCTTGTATACACTTTCTGCCTGTGCCCATTCATCCTGACTGATAACTGGGTGGTAGTCATGCCAATGTAAAAGATTGCGCAGCTTACCACCTGACACCAGTTTCTCAGAACTCCGCAGCTTTTCACCACCCAGCTGGCCTTAATTTACATGAATTTCTTCCATCTCAGTATTTCTTCACAGTAAATACTCCTTTCTTCACTCCATTTTAGTTTTCTAATCTTTCATCTTTTAACTTATCTATTTTTCACTGTTCCCCCTCCCACCTCTGTTACATATAAATCACTTAGCTTTTCACTCTTACTAACTCATGCACAGTGTTTTGGTAGTAATCTCTGTCTTGCATATTACCCTGTCTTCCACCTTTAAGCTCTCAGGTTTTCAAATCTCGTCTGCTACAATTTCCCAACAATCAGTCTTTCCTTCTCATCCCGTCCAGCAAGTCTCCCCTGATCCAATGTTCTGGGTGACTTTTCTGAACTGTACCCATTTCCCTAAATCTCTCCAGTCCTTTTCCTGCACTCCCCTTCCTTTCCATTCAATTCTTCGACCAGAAGAAGGAATCACTGGCTCCAAAAGCTTGTAAAAGTTAAATCCTTTTGTTTTTGTGTTCCACTACCACCTGGTGAGTAGATTTTTTATCTATTTACATTATATTATCAACAACTGATTATTTTCATTCTTACACCAATTAGTAGAGCAGAAGTGTCAACTGCTGTAGTCTTTTGGAAGGCTCGGGGTATTAAATAATCAGTGACCATCTAGTTGAAAGAGGAATTAGTCAGTCTGTTGCAGTGTCATCAAGCTTTGGACTCACCCATGTGAAGTATTTACCAGCTCCAGGAAACTAAGTAAGTTGAAACATGTCTTTTTCACTAACATTCTGGCTTTTCCATGAGTCTCACTCTTCCCACAACCACCCCTTTTTGTAGCTTGATAACAATATATTTTAAAAAAGAAAGAACTCAATTCCATGAATCGAGCTCAGAGAAACATTTGACACCAACTGGCTGTTACATCATAGTTTTTTATCTTTGAAGCTGCTATTTTTTATTTAAGTATCTCTTCATTTGTCCTCAAAAGGCTAATGGCACATGATTCCAACCTCACCACCAAGCAAAAATACCTGCCATTATTGGGAATTAACCATGGGTCATTCTAATTTTGTTCTACAATATAGAGCGAGAGCAACCATGTGTCACTGTGTCTGCCGCTGTTCGTCAACAGCATTTCATGCTTATCAGTGGCTGACATTACACTGATTGAAATTAAACCCTTCACTTCATAAATCTTTCGGGAATACATGTGTTGTGGGCACTGAACCGCAAGCCATTGTAGTACTTCTTTCTTTCAAATACTGCAATTTTACTGTCTGACTGTATGTTTCCTCCGACTTATCCTCTAGGGTGGATTTCCTGTTGACATCTGAGGTTTAACATGTCACTTTGACAAAATTATGTGTTACCCACTGTCTGGTAGTGATACAAATGAGCTACACTAGGGGAATGATAAACCCTCCTCTCTCACACTTCCAGTGTTACCATCTTTGGAAACCACAACCAGTCGGAGAAGCAACTTTCTCCTACAGCGTCTACAAGAGACAGGGCTTCCTTTCAAAAACCCTCACCCTGGAAATCCATATATCAGACAGATCCACAGACCCCATCATATTCTGAACCATTGTTCATTTATGTTGTCCCACCACCACCACCAGTGATACACAGTGATATTGGTGTGTGACCAGTCCTCCTGCCCCCTCCACACTTAACCAGAACATCAGTAATGTAATTATCCAATGGCACTGCAGTGGATATTACTGACACCTGCCAAGAACCAAGTTCCTCTTATTCTGCAATCTGTTTTGCTCTCCAAGAAGCAGACAATACTGACAATTATTCTCCAACTCTTTAACGTTACCTTACATTCTGTCAGAAGAGTATTGGCCCCAAAAGAGCATCTGGAAGTCTCTGTAGATTAGTTCATAAAGATGCCATCAGTGGGTGGATTTCCCTCTGTAGCAGTGTGAGTGCAAACTACTCCATTGATCGCTATTTGTAACGTTTATATACCTCCTGACAGGGATTAGCTGGAGATGATGACCTTTATCCAATAACTGGCCTCCTTCTCTTCTACTTGGGGATTTCATTGTGCACCACGGCCTGTGGGGAAGTACCACCTCATTTGGTAGGGACCTTCTGATTGACCAGCTTCTTTCCGATCTACATCTGTCTGCTCACCCATTACACCTTTTCAGCTATCAACCATACAGCCTCTTCCCTCAGTCTTGTGGCTTTGCTACAGTGGTCACTACATGATGGTCTTTGTGACAGTGACAACTTTCCGGTGATCCTGTCACTTTCTTGACACTGGTTGAGAGCCACTGTCACTTAGCGCCCTCTCTATCGGGATGCATCAATGATGTTGTGGGAGACGTCTTAGACATGATCACCCACACCACTGGAACTGCCTTATACAGGCCCGTTCTGTCACCAGCCAGTATCATAGTGGACCACAGACATTGCAACAGCTACTCACGACCTTTGATGGGCCCTGCGACATCTCAAGCGACATCCTTCACAGACCACACTCCTCCCTTTCAAGCAGTTTCGCTCTAAGGCTCACTATCTCATTAAACACAGCAAGAAGGAATGCTTGGTGTGCTACATTTCATTCCTGGGAACGTTTGTCTCATCATCCCAGGTGTGGGCCAAGCTCCACGGTCTTCTTGGATGCCAATAGTCAACAACTGTTCCAGATCGTTTCTTTCAGGGTGATATTTGTACTGAGACATCAGTTCTTGCTGAACTCCTTGAGAGCTTTGCAACAGCATCAGTGTCCTATTCTTACTTTGCTACCTTCAAATGCATAGAAGGCAAGTTGAAGATGTTCCCTAATTCCTTCAGCCCCTTTCAAGCCGAATTATATGACGAACCTTCCACTGATTGGAAACTGTTTCAGGCTCTTGACTCATCACATGATAAGGGTCCAAGCCTTGGTTCATAATCAGATGATCTAACAAAACAACAATTATATAGTATCATCACATCAATCCTTAAGCCAGGCAAAAACCCAGCGTCCATCTACGAGTACCAACCATTTAGCCTCACCAACATGCTCTGCAAACAGCTTGAAATGATGGTAGCCTGCCGATTATGCTGGTTTCTCGAATCACGTGGCCTTTTGTCTCTCTATCAGTGTGGTTTCCACGAGGGACAATCCACAACCAGTCCCAATAAGGTTGGAAACAGCAATCTGACAGACTTTTTCTATGTGACAACACTTCATTGCAGTCTTTTTTTTTTTTTTTTTTTTACTTACAAAATGTATATGAGACCATTTTGCGCCATCACATTTTACTTACCCTCCATGACAGACTTTCAAGGCTTCCTACGATTTTTGTTTGTCAGTTTTTATCCCTCTGTTGTTTTGGGTTGTAGTTGGTACATCGCACAGCTCCCCATGGGCACAAGAGAATAGCGTCCTGCAAGGCTCCCTGCTGAGTGATACACTCTTCCTTATCGCCATCAATGGGCTAGAGATCTCTCTGTTGGCTGAATGTTTGTCAATGACTTTTCTGTTTGGTGTGGTTCCCCATCTGTAGTCTTGGTTGAACATCACCTCCAAGGCGCCATTTGAAGAGCCTACACTTGCGCCCTTCCCCCATGGCTTCCATTTCTCTGCCGCGAAAATGCGAGTCATGCATTTCTGTCATCACACTATGGTCCATCCTGACCCAGAGCTCTGCTTGGGTTCCCAGAGCTTGGATGATGTTGCCCAATCCCGAGTTTTGGGACTCCTCTTTGACAAAAAGTTGTTTTGGTTACCCATATTCACCATCTAAAAACTAGCTTCGTGTGAAAGCTTAATGCTCCTTGATTCCTTGACCATATCTCTTGGGGTGCAGATTGTGCTACTATGCTCTGTATTTACTGGGCACTAGTCTCATCTTGATTGGGCTATATTTGCCAGGTTAGGGCTCAGTGGCACCTTCAGCCTTGAAATTGTTGGTCCCAGTCCATTATCATGGAGACAGTCTTCTTGCCAAAGTGGTGATATTCCCTCTTCAAGTTTTGGTGGGGCCAACTCCTGCTTATTTGTGCAATCACTATCCATCTATTTCCTTGTCATCCAACTTAGCAAGTTATTTCCACATACAGAGGGCGTCAACCATTACTATGCTTTTACATCTTGCACTGATAAGGAAAAATGGTCTTTTCCGGGAACATTTACTATTTTTATGGCAGAGCTGATGGCCACTAACAGAGCCATACTTAAACATACCTCCCTCAACTGTGCTTTAATTTTTAGTGATTCTCTGTGCAGTCCCCACTCCAATGATGGATGTTACTCTTATCACCCTGCAACATCAGCTATTTTCTACATCCACATAAATTCTCCACAAGCCTACAATATTGTTTTGCTAGCAATAACATAGAGTAAGCACACCACATGCAGTTACAATACTCAAATGATGTTGCAGAGTTACATAAATTTACCACACATTTGTTAAACCCCACTGGAGGGTTGTGAAAGGAGTACACTGGGGCACACTTGTACGTGGCATCAGAATAATATTTGTGGGTCCCAAGTCATCTGGATATCCCAGGGAATCAACAGGCTCACTATTTAGCTCGAGAAGCGATTACACTCCCAACTTCCTCTTTGATGATCCCACATGCGGATTTGCAGATGCAAATAAGACTTCCCCTTACTCAGAGATGGAACAACATCTGTCAGGCTGTTGGCCACTCTAATAAACTCTGCATTATCAAGGAGACTACTACTGCAAATCGTTCCTCCTTCCATTCCTGCCAGGAGGAATTCACCATCCTATGTCACCTCCACATCATACATAATTAATCCATAGTTTATTTCATGTAACGAGCCACCCTCACATTGTGGTTGCGGAGGCTTACAGTAGCTCAAGGTCTCCGTAGACATTCTGCAAGCGCCTATGGTTATCTGCGATGCTCTGGTTTTCCACCAAAAGCAACTCAATGACAGTTCTCTGCTTGGAACAGCACCTCCGTTACCGACACTATTTTAAAGACTATGTAGAGGGTCACCAACCAGAGCAACTTCATGAAACTATAGGCGCTGAAACGCGAATATTCCATCATGTCCCACAACAAATTCCGCGTTTTTTCAACCGAAATTGGCAGAGAAAAAAAGTGTTGCATTACTTATTGGACGTCCCTCGTACCTTGAGACAGAACAGTGGTTTGTTTGCAGCAGGCAAGTATCCATACAGAAAGTGCAACAACGTCTGGTACACCACAGACTGTCAGAACGACTACCACTGTTGCAGCTGCTCTTTATGCAACAGCAGAGAGAGGCATGCCAACGACAACGCTGAATACAGCAGCGGCATCTTGTCATCTCTTCCGACGAGTGTCCGTTCTGCGTACAATAACATAATGGACGTATCCCTTTATGGAGGCTTGAGGAGAATAGGCTCAGCACATCACGTCTGGTTTGCGTAGCAACTAATATGGATGGCAGCGTTACGTTTCTGGCGAGTTAAGGTTAAGGCCTGTGGCTGTGCCCTGTTTTCGAGGTTTCCGTGATGTCTTTCAACGACATAATGCAGGAATACATGTTGCCCATTCTGTTCCGGCTTCCCTCGATATATATGGTATTCGACTCTTGCGCTGCCCTGCACTATCTCCAGATCACTCAGTCATTGATCGGTTGATTGATTTGGGGGAGGGGACCAAACGGCGAGGTCATTGGTCCCATCGGATTAGGCAAGGATGGGAAAGGAAGTCGGCCGTGCCCTTTCAAAGGAACCATCTCGGCATTTGCCTGAAGCGATTTAGGGAAATCACGGGAAATCTAAATCAG
Organism: Schistocerca nitens; assembly: GCF_023898315.1. Taxonomy (NCBI): domain Eukaryota; kingdom Metazoa; phylum Arthropoda; class Insecta; order Orthoptera; family Acrididae; genus Schistocerca; species Schistocerca nitens. Next base: position 296,079,460 of record NC_064618.1, on the reverse strand, counting down.
GATGGCGGGACGTGGATTTGAACCTCCGTCCTCCCGCATCCGAGTCCAGTGTGCTAACCATTGCGCCACCTCGCTCGGTGAGAACATCTGACCATGGGTTGCCTAGAGACTGATGTACTACTGCTCGCCATACACTTCGAGTGATAAACTCTGATACATACATAGTTCAGGCAGCGCGGAATGGCGTCACTCAAGCTCAGTTTGTTTCGATGCCTAGAAGTGGCAGCACTGCTTACTAAATTTTGCACTCTTTACAATCCTAAATCACATCCATACACATTTAACGATTTTTTTCCCCCACAATACTGTATTCAGGGTGGTCAGAAAGAGTATGGGAGTTGCACGATAAGTAGTACTGAGAAATGATTGTTAAGAAAAAAAACTATATGTTGCGCCGTTTCCAAACTGATTAGCATTAAAGTTAACCAGTCAGACCGCTGTGAGCGCAAATTCAAGCGGCTCGTCAGAGACGATGTCGCCAAACTTCTTCTTCGCTTGGTTGCCTAAAACCGAACAAAAGAGTGATATAAAAATTAAACATTGGAAAATAGTATGGATGAAACCGGAGCCAAAGGCTGAGCAGTGTCGTGCGCTCATTCTGCGCTATGAGAACAATTGATATTGCGTGCGGTTCTGGGCGCTACAGTCTGGAGCCGAGCGACCGCTACGGTCGCAGGTTCGAATCCTGCCTCGGGCATGGATGTGTGTGACGTCCTCAGGTTAGTTAGGTTTAATTAGTTCTAAGTTCTAGGCGACTAATGACCTCAGAAGTTAAGTCGCATAGTGCTCAGAGCCATTTGATATCATTGCATGTGGCGGGTTCCTTTAATTTGCGCGCGCGACGATCTGGTTCAAATGGCTCTGAGCACTATGGGACTTAACAGCTATGGTCATCAGTCCCCTAGAACTTAGAACTACTTAAACCTAACTAACCTAAGGACATCACACAACACCCAGTCATCACGAGGCAGAAAAAATCCCTGACCCCGCCGGGAATCGAACCCGGGCGCGGGAAGCGAGAACGCTACCGCACGACCACGAGCTGCGGACACGCGACGACCTGAATGGCTAACTTCAATGCCAATTAACTCGGGAGCGACGCAACGTATTGAATTCATTTCTTGACAGTTAATTTTCAGGACAACTTACCGTGCAACACCCTGCACGCTTTTCAGACTGTTTCTGGCCATCCTGTTTATACAGTAAGTAAAATTTCGTAGTGTTCTATCGACTGAGCTACCAAAGCACGACTCACGATCCGTCCTCACAGCTTTATTTCGGCCAATGCCTTCTCTCCTGCCTTCCAATCTTCACAGAAGTTCTCCTGCGAAACTTGCCAGACTAGTCTTGCCGGCGATGTAGCTCATGTTCGGTCAGCGGTCTGTCTATGCTCTATAATAGAGAAATTGACTGAAAGATCCAACAATGACCTTGACGGGGTGTCATATGACTTCCGCCCAGACCAAACGCCGAGAACAAGAACAAACAACATGGGGGAAAAAAATTACGTTCGAGCAATTGCCCGCTAGTCTCAGTCCGGCACACATTTTTAATTTGCCAGGAAGTTTCACATCAGCGCATACTCCGCTGCAGAGCGAAAATTTCTTTCTGAAAATTTCGTTATTTGTTATCCTTCTTGGCATTGCAATGTTCACGGCCACCAGCCTAACTGCAACAACGGTGAAGCTAACGCGGGCACCAGGCTACAAGGTCACTCCGTCCCTAGAGTTTATCAGAGTTACGTAAATTCTTATCTGTCACTCTTCAAACGCAGTCCTAGGCAACAGTAAGTTATGTAATTAATGATATAAATACCAGACGCTATCTTGAGCCGTTATATCTCATCGATGAAAGGCATCGGAGACAGTAAGCATTGTTCTGCAAGTAAACAACAGTGAATACAACCCAGCAACGGGCACAACGACGTTGTTCACAGTTGACAGTTGGTTCGAACAAAACAGGATTAAATTCTGCCATGAATTTGTAAGCGTCATTCTCTCTCTTTTCATTCAGTATTGCATAGAAAGCGTGGCGCAACAATGATAAATCCTGGCCTTGCACACAATAAATAAAGCACCGAACAAATAGGCCTAGTCATCGGTTCATCATGATCTGTCGTGTTCTGAATCAAAAATCATACCTCCCGTATTTCAGTTTCTTCAGGAGCCAGTGGTCAATTTCTCTGCCTATCCTAGAGTACCAAGCGGGAAGGAGTGCCGGTCCCCGGCACGAATCCGCCTAGCGGATTAGTGTCGAGGTCTGGTGTGCCGGCCAGCCTGTGGATGGTTTTTAAGCGGTTTTCCATCTGCCTCGGCGAATGCGGGCTGGTTCCCCTTATTCCGCCTCAGTTGCATTATGTCGGCGATTGCTGCGCAAACACTGTCTCCACGTACGCGTACACCATAATTACTCTACCACGCAAACATTTGGGTTTACACTCGTCTGGAATGCGACGTTCCCGGAGGGTTCCACTGGGGGCCGAACAGCGAAATAACCCTAGGTTTGGTGTGGGGCGGTGGTGGGGTGAGTGGACTGCTGTAGCCTATTGTGGGGTTGTGTACGACTGAGGGCTACGGCGGGGACGAAGCCTCTCCGTCGTTTCTAGGTCCCCAGTTCAATACATACATATATAAATTCTATATTATGTGAGCGGTGTTTCATCGATAATAATAGCCTCGTCGAGTGAACGTTAAACCCTAAACACGCTTTACCTTCCTTTCACTCACGATATTTTCTTCGTTATTACCAAACAGCAGAATAAATTTGAAATTATATTTCCTGTTTTAAGTACGTTATAGGCAGCAGGTATTTATAATAAAGTGTTAGCATTAGACGTTTGCTGATTCATAAACATAGTTTCTCAACAGTTTTGAGTTTTGTTTTGCAGGAAATAGCGCTTCGTTCCTTCCATCCTTGCCCCTTCACGAAATTAATATGAATTTCCGTACGTTAAGCTCAATACATAGAAACGTTCATGTTAACAAAGGGAAAAAACCATAGGGGTAGGTATTCAGTTCTTTTTAATATCTACCCTCGTATCCTAGAAACCACTGCATAGAGCAAGACAGCTCGTACATCGCAAAAATATTGCTTGCTGAGAACGATTTCCTGTACAGTCTCGTACATCTCTAATTTTAGCTGCAGTGTACTACTGAAGTGAAATATTTATTATAATCCTCTGAAAAGACAGTTTCTCAAAATCAGAGAATTCTTCCAAGAACTGCACTCCGCCTTGCATGGAGTTTATGAACTACCGGTATCTCCGTAATGCTTTCGCGCCGACAAAAAACTCCTCAAAATCCTCGTATATCATCGAAATTTTTTATGCTTTTCAGTCCACTGTGTCTACTCCACACGTACGAGCGGCCGACCTACTCACTGATAGGTTCCACGACCGCCTCGTGAGCTACTTCCTTCGTAAGGTACCGCAGTTACCAGGTGAAGTGGTGCAGTAAAGAGATTGCAGTCATATTTCGAAGGAGCGGGATACAAAAAACACGTCCGACTATCCTGGTTTCGATTAATTCTGTCTTCCTTAATCACTTGAGATGAATGCCGAAATGGATCCTTAACTACCTATTTGTTAACTGCGAGTGGACTATCTCCCACTCTATCGTAGGATGATTGAATCAGAAACATAACACTCGCAATTAAGGCAGTAGTCAGCGTTATAGAGGGCGTCCCAAGAGGAATGGTCAGTATCCAGCGATATGACAGGAACGATCATTTGAAACTAAAATTGTATAGTACACATGGGCTCTGAAATGTATACCTTAAGACCTACGAGCACTTGTTTATTTTCGCTAATGTGAAACGCATCTCTTCTACTGCAAGTTCTCTGCTTTCCATATTTTGGGAGGATGTATATGGACCAAAATAAGAAAAAATTGTCTAGTAAACACTGGCTATAAAATGCGTTAAAATTAAAATTTAAAACAGTCTTATCGCATTTTTTTTATTTATTGGAGTGAGTGACCGGTTTCGACTCTTTCATAGAGTCATCTTCAGACTCCAGAGCAGTGGATGGACACTGCCAGACGAGTTTCGTCGACCCTCGACGCTCGTGTCCATCCACCGCTCTGGAGTCTGAAGATGACTCTGTGAAAGAGTCGAAACCGGTGACTCACTCCAATAAATAAAAAAGAAATTGCGATAAGACTGTTTCAAATTTTAATTTTAACAAATTTTAAGATCGCTCGGTATGTTTTCAAAAATTTCTAAAATGCGTGTTTCGTAGTAGCGAAGGTGAGCAAGTGCTCATAGCTCTTAAGGTTTGCGCTTTAGAGCCCGTGTTTATCGGATATTCTTTTCCTGTTTTCCTACCTACTACCACCTCTCAAAATATGAAAAGCAAAGAGTTTGCAGTAGAAGAGATTTGTTTCGCAGCACCTAAGACAAAGATAGTGCTCATGCTCTTAAGTTATGCATTTTAAAGCCCACGTTTACCAAACTTTTTTGCTTAGAATGATAGTTCCTATCACATCCATAATGACCGTTCCTCCTGGGATACATACACAGAGAGTATAATTATATTGTGGATGCTACTCCTAGGACACACAGCCAGAGAGTATAGTTATATTGTGGATGTAGTCGAACATGTGTGTCCCCCTTGGACGCCAGTCGGACAGAGCCACTGAGGTCTTGCATGGCACAGGGTACAGATACGGAAGCTGTCGTATGGCCCTTCTGTAACCATCGGTTTCCCATTACAGTCGCGGGCTCCCGTCCGACGACGAGAGCAGCAATATCGCAGAGCGATAAGCCGCAGCCGCGACACTTCACGACCCTGCCGCTATCGAATTCCGACGGGAGCTAGTAGTCGTTTCTCCTTACGTGAGGCATAACACCATCTTCTCACAAACAACGTTGAAATCTGATTCATAGACGAGAAACACGGTGCATAATTTATCCTCATATACAGAATGTACGCCTCGATGGCTGAATGGTTGCCGGCACGGTAGCTCACAAGGGGAGGCCGCCAATTGTGAAATTCAGATTCGATTCATACTGCGCATAATAAAAGCTCATGGCCAGAGGTGTAATGTGGCAAAGCACCAAGATGCACTTCTCAGCCGTTGTCGAGAAAATCGACAGTTAAAAGAAACCGTTGCAGTGAAATACTCTCTACGATTAATAATTTTCTACAGCGTCGTGGCGCAGCGGTAAGCGCTTGGGTTCGTAATCCGAAAGTCCCCGGATCGAATCTCGCGCCATGCAACCTTTTTTTTGTATTTGTTTTTTGTAATTCATATATATATATATATATATATATATATAATTCCCGGCAATCAGTTGCTACAATTATGCATATAATAAGTTGTTGAAAGTCGTTTCTCGTGGAAAAACTGGCGACTTCGAACATCATTATGTTTTCCGCAAACAAAGTTGTATTTCACAAATGTTATTAATTGTCTTCATAATGTTAACAACGTATAGTTAACGGAAGACGTAGAAACGATATTCCGAAACGAATACGTATAGCGTAAGTCAAACGTTCGAATAAGAACAGAGACCCCACGAACACAAATTTGCTCTGGCAGGTATGAAATATAAACTCCGTTACTCGCTCGTTACACTTGAAGGACAGATGTTGAATGGGCCGAAACGAGCAGCCGCATAACAGCGTAGTTGCCTGCTAACTTCGAAAGAAGGTACATGCGGTCCCTAGCGCAACTTATAACATCGTCGAAAACTAGTGCGGATGGGAGAGCTTTGGTACACCCTGTTAAACGAACGGAAAAATGGAGGCGGTACAATTGGAGAGCGATCCGCCTTCACCAACATGCATAAGCAATTCATTAATAGTATATATATATATATATATATATATATATATATATTTGAATTACAAAAAACTAATAAAAAAGTTGCATTACGCGTGATTCGATCCGGCGACCTTCGGATTACGAACCCGAGCGCTTACCGCTGCGCCACGACGCTGTAGAAAATTATTAATCGTAGAGAGTATTTCACGGCAACGGTTTCTTTTAACTGTCGATTTTCTCGACAACGGCTGAGAAGTGCATCTTGGTGCTTTGCCACATTACACCTCTGGCCATGAGCTTTTATTATGCGCAGTATGAATCGAATCTGAATTTCACAATTGGCGGCCTCCCCTTGTCAGAGTGCTCGGCCAGAGGGTTAGCTACCCTCTTTAATAAAAAAGCTGAGTAAACGGCTCAACGAACAACCTGAAGGGGTGTCATTGGACGTCCGCCCCGAACATATACAACGAGCAATATAGAACAAAAAAGAGGTCAAAAAAGAAAAAAAATGGTCAGCGCGGCAGAATGTCACGCAAGGGGCCCGGGTTCGATTCCAGGCTGGGTCGGAGATTTTCTACGCTCCGGGGCTGGGCGTTGTGTTATCCTCATCATCATTTCATCTTCATCGACACGCAAGTCGCCGAAGTGGAGTCAACTAAAGAGGCTTCCATCAGGCGACCAGTCTACCCGACGGAAGGCCCTAGCCACACGGCATTTCATTTCATATACAGGAGGCAGATGATTTTAGTCCTACTTACAGTGCGATCCACGTAAAACTTGAACTACTTTAATGAGTCATAACTTTTGGACCAATAATTAGACACATTTGCAATTTTGGGAGATGATAATACGCAGTTGGGGGATTACGTACATACAAGGTCCTCACAGCAAATGCTGGAAGTGTCCTCCACCAGCATCGATGGTACTGTACTCGTTTCACCATATTCCCCAACGTACTGTGAAGTCTGTCCTCACCTATGTTTCTTATTTAGTGTGTGTTGGCCTCACGGAGTTTTGCGGTTGCCCGTGGTCTATGTTTGTACACTCGACTATTAAGGCAACTTCAAAAGAAAAAATTCAGGGACGATAAATCAGTTTATCGGGGGGAGGAGGGGGGGAGCATTTTTTTTCTTTGTCGAGATTATTCGGTCACCAAAGAAAATGGCTACAAATTGCATAGAAGCGTTAGATGTGTGACGCGTTGCTCTATCTTGGAAATAACCTTCTGAAAGTTCGACGTAATCCAGCTGCTACACAAATATATTGAAGATGCCCGTGTAAACTGTAGTGTCTTGTGTCGCATCAAAGAAAATGGGGCCAAAAGTCCTGGAAGCAGACAGCGTGCATCACACTCCAACCTTTTGATCATGCAGTGGTATTTCTTGGATGATAGGATATTTGCTGTTTTGTGTGTTGATGTAGCCTGAGAGATGGAACTATACATCATCTGTGGACGTAGTTATGGAGGAGAGAAAGTATGGGCGTTGAATAAGAAAACCTTGAAACTACCGACAGTAACGCTTTCTTTTTTCATCATCTGTTTCTTGTAATGCTTGCAACATGTGCAGTCTGTATGGTCGCAATGCTGATTTCTACACAGCTCTCTGACATATGCCATATGAAATGCCTGCCACCTGGCTCAATCGACGCAACGATTTCCTTGGAGAGTTCTCCAAGCGTCTCCGAACATTATCAATAACCTCTGCACTCAATGTTGGTCTGTGTTTACCAGTGTCTCTATTTAGTGCACCAGTTGCCTCTAGCATCCTTACAATCGGTAAAATTGTTACCTTTGTTGGAACATAGCGCACATAGAATTCTCTCCGGAATGCTCGTTGTGTTGTACACAATGAATCTAGCTTCCAGTAGGTTTCCACAATAAAAATCCACTCTCGAAGTGTGTACTGCATGTTTCTGCCAGCTAAAGACTGCGAACGGGTCACTAATTTGCTCGTTATTGTCACACGGCCCGAACTATACACTCACAGACTTACAAATCGCAACCGACGAGGCTACAAGTGAACTAACACGAGCCGAGCAAGCGCGACATTATACCGGACAAGAGCAAAAACAAAATGCCCTATATTTTATGTGGCGCTAAAATGTTGATCAGTTCCATACCCAAGCCTTTAGTACACTTCATGCCAATTTCATGTTTGTTGCACGCCGTCTTCATTGTGCTGCAGTTTTAATGACCAATGGTGTATTCTTCATGTCTTGTGGTTATCCTCTTCACAAATGGATCCTTCGCGTTTTTATAACGACTTGACTTCTGCCAGATAATTTGCCATCCACACGTTAAACCGAAATCAAATACACAACATAAACTTCACACAATACGCTGCGAGATAGTACGCACTATTTACGCTCCAGAGCAGTTTACGTTACAAGAAATAAACCTGCGCAAGTTTTTGTTCTAATGTAAACACCACCGTAAGTGACTTCAGACGTTACGTGGGCAATTTACTTGCTAGTGGATACAAGTCTATAGATCTGACGGAGAAAATCATTCGAACAAATGCGGTTCCTCTCTAGTTAATCATTCCATCATAATTTTAATAAGTGTCGAGTAATGCACGTTTTCTGCAATTTCGGTTGTTGCATGTAGAGAAATTAATATGAGCTTTGCACAATAGAGCAGTAGTTAAACCACTTTCATGCGCGAATCCTTCATAAAATGCGTGATACGCGTATTATAGAATTTGTCGACTTGGAAAAAGCGTTCGACAATGTAATATGGAGCAAGATGTACCGGAATTCTGAGAAAAATAGGGGTAATCTATAGCGAGAGACCGATAGTATACAATACGTACAAGATCCAAGAGGGAATCATAAGAGTGGACTACCAAGATCGAAGTGCCCGGATTAAAAAGGGTGTCAGACAGGGATGTAGTCTTTCACCCCTACTGCTCAGTCCTTATCTCGAAGAAGCAGTGATGGAAATAAAAGAAAGGTTCAGCAATTGGTTTAAAATTCAAGGTGAAAGGATATCAATGATACGATTTGCTGATGACATTGCTATCCTAAGTGAAAGTGAAGAAGAATTACATGGTCTGCTGAATGAAATGAACAGTGTAATGAGTACAGAATATGGATTGAGAGTAAATCGAAGAAAGACGAAAGGAATGAGAAGTAGCAGAAATGACAACATCGAGAAACTTAACATCAGGATTGATGGTCATGAAGTAGATGAAGTTAAGGAATTTTGCTACCTTGGCAGGAAAATAACCAATGACAGACGGAGCAAGAAGGTCATCAAAAACCAGACTAACACTGCCAAGAGAAATCTGCTAGTATCAAACATAAGCCTCAATTTGAGAAGAAATTTCAAGAATGTGTGGTGTCACCGCCAGACACCACACTTGCTAGGTGGGAGCCTTTAAATCGGCCGCGGTCCGTTAGTATACGTCGGACCTGTGTGTCGCCACTATCAGTGATTGCAGACCGAGCGCCGCCACACGGCAGGTCTAGTCTAGAGAGACTCCCTAGCACTCGTCCCAGTTGGACAGCCGACTTTGCTAGCGATGGTTCACTGTCTACATACGCTCTCATTTGCAGAGACGACAGTTTAGCATAGCCTTCAGCTACGTTATTTGCTACGACCTAGCAAGGCGCCATATTCAGTTACTATGAATGTATTCTGAACAGATAATATTGTGAATCATGTACCGTCAAGAGCGAAGTTCATCATTAATGGATTAAAGTTAAGTATTAAACTAATTACGTCCGCTTTTCGAATTCTAATTCCTTGTCATGTTCCAGACCTCACGTCAGTATAGTTCTTCCCTACTCACGCCAGCCTGCGTGAGCTAAAACGCGTGCATTTCGGCCTCCACTAGTAACACGGTGTTGGCTCTTCTGCCAACACAACAGAATGTACTTTCGGAGCACAGCATTGTATGGTAGTGAAACATGGACTGTGGTAAAACCGGAAGAGAAGAGAATCGAAGCATTTGAGATGTGATGCTACAGACGAAAGTTGAAAATTAGGACTGATAAGGTAAGCAGTGAGGAGGTTTTGCGCAGAATCGGAGAGGAAAGGAATGTGCGGAAAAGACTGACAAGAAGAAGGAACAGGATGATAGGACATCTGTTAAGACATCAGGGAATGACTTCCATGGTACTAGAGGGAGCTGTAGAGGGCAAAAACAGTAGAGGATGGCAGAGATTGGAATACATCCAGCAAATAATTGAGGACGTAGGTTGCAAGTGCTACTCTGAGATGAAGAGGTTGGCACAGGAGAGGAATTCGCGGCAACCCGCTTCAAACCAGACAGAAGACTAATGACCCCAGAACAAGAAGCGTCACATTGTCTATGCATTTTTTCGCTGAGTTTATAGAGATAAAATACATACGATGGAAAATTTTAGCAAGTGTTAATGAACGGAGCTGTGTTTACCCGTAGTAAACGCGTTCCGACGGAAACAGCCATCAGCGCCGAAGCAGAGTACACAATCTGGCCTACTGGAGGATAGGGTAGTCAGTTATCACGAAACGAAGTCTAGCTACTGCATGCACAGTACCTAGAGACATCGGAGTTTTTCCGCGAACGTATTAAACTATTGTGAAATATTGTGTGAAAACTATACCGGTCGATCACGATCGAGAAGATAATGTTAAATTGTTTATGCTATATAGTATACTGAAAATTCATTTAACTCGTTAATCTGCTAAACAATTGCATCTATATCGTCAGTATATATCAGCCGAAGCCTTCTATATTAATTTTCTAGTCAGAAATATTAATTTGTTTAAAGCGAACATGTAGCGGACATCAGCACAAACAGACATACTGAAGAAATGCTGCAAGGAATCCACTGCTGTATTATCGTGGATTAATGACGATTTGTTTATATTCGCCAAATTTTTGGCCGAAGTCTCGCGGGATGCAGCTTCCCGACTTGATAATTTCGTCGCTAGCGCCACCCGTTCTATATAAGAAAGTTGGCTTTTTTCTATGTTAAATTACGATTAGTGCACGCACCGACAAGGACAACAGAAGAGGGAAGTAACCATGGAGATGACAGGTGCTCGCTTACCGTGAGCTCATGGCCAGCATGCGCAGACACCAGACTCCGATGCGTGGCGCCTCGCAATGCCGCCGGACCTGGCAAGAGCTACGACGGGGTAAGTACGGCCTTCCGACATGTGTGACTGAGTCAATAATAGCGCGGGGGGCGGGGGTACAAATTGACTATCGAAGTTGGAGGGCTCCAAACGATACGTATCCAACGTGCGATAGTAAATCGATTTTGGAAGTCTCTTGGCGCGCGTTATGAACAATTATTTGTGATCGTCATTTTTATCAGGTTTCCGTTGTTTCTTCAGTTCGTGTACATTACATTCCCGCCGTAATTACTTGTGATTCCATTGGGAAATCGACACGGTTTCTCTTCATAGCGAGTGTAATGTCTGCTGCTTCTCACGTTTCTTCTGCGGGTTGCCTGACATGGGAAACTATAATTCCATGCATATCCAGCATAGACAAATGTTTGACTTTTTCCCGGAAATATGGACTTCTGGCGGACGATAAAAGGAGGGACTGAGTTCACTGTGGTGCTGCGAAGTCTGTAAAACTTCGTAAGAGGAATGTGGACACCGAGATTCCGTTGCAATTTCATTGCGGACTTTGCGGAAAGCGAACCAGCGTTAGGAAAAATACGTGGTTCGAGTCCTCCAAATTATCCATTCAGACGAGCGTAATTCTTGTGTCGTGCTGGATTCGAGATTACACGTTGCAAGCCACAGCATCAAAAACTGAGTTATCGGCAAATACCGTGTGTGACTACTCGGGTTTTGCCGAGAAGTGTGCTACGTGGTCGTGACAAATGACAGTGTGCCAATTGGTGGACCAAATAAAACAGTTGAAGTAGACGAATCTCTTATTGCCAGACGAAAGAATCAGAGAGGACGACCTTCTAAAAGTGAAGTAGATCATATCTGGGTTTTCGGTGGGATAGAAAGAGAGTCCCGGAAGTGTTTCAAAAAATGGTTCAAATGGCTCTGAGCACTATGGGACTTAACATCTGAGGTCATCAGTCTCCTAGAACTTAGAACTACTTAAACCTAACTAACCTAACGACATCACACACATCCATGCCCAAGGCAGGATTCGAACCTGCGACCGTAGCAGTCGCGTGGTTCCGGACTGAAGCGCCTAGAACCTCTCGGCCACCACGGCCGGCGGAAGTGTTTTGTTCTGAGGGTATTGTCCCGAGACAAGGTGACTTTAGTGGGTCTCATAAAACATTTCATACTGCCTGGAACAAAAGTCATTACATACGGGTTTGAGTCGTACCAGACTCTGAAAGCTGAAGGTTTCGACCACGAATTTGTGAACCACTCTGTGGAGTTCGGAGTGGCCGAGAGGTTCTAGGCGCTACAGTCTGGAACCGCGTGACCGCTACGGTTGCAGGTTCGAATCCTGCCTCGGGCATGGATGTGTGTGATGTCCGTAGGTTAGTTAGCTTTAAGTAGTTGTAAGTTCTAGGGGACTGATGACCTCAGAAGTTAAGTCCCATAGTGCTCAGAGCCATTTGAATTGAACTCTGTGGTGTTCGTCTCTTCAGATGACGCCAGTGTCCATACCCAGAATACGGAACGGCTTTGGAAATCTGTCATGTCTACCATAAAAAGAGAAGGGCGTCCAGGACAGAGGGTCGAACTGTACTTGTCCCAGTACCTATATTTCCACAACTTGCGTTTGCAGGGGAAAATCGACGCATGCGACACCCTGCCGATATTCCTGCGCGATATTGGCAGAGTTTACCCTGGGTACGGTAAAAAAGGAATTGCCCCTGTAACTTAAACATCACGCGGACTGTCACAAGACGATAACACCGACGACGAGTAAGGTAAGTTGACTCCTTTGAATTTACAAGTGCTTCTCTAACGCTTTTGTTTCTTCGTTGCTGTAGTGACAACTTGAAACATACTCGTAACGCGCGCCACGAGACTTCCATAATCGATTTAGTATCGCACGTTCGATATGTATCGTTTGGAGTCAAAGGTAGAAAAAATTCAAACATACGCCCAGAAGTAAGTATTTGTTGAGATACGGATAATTCTGCTTGCCTCAGCAGTCAGTGGTGCTCGCTGTCTTCCTGTTGACGTTCGTTAGCCATTTTCTATTGATTTAATGTCACTTATATTAGCGTTGGGTTCGGTGTGATACAGAGAACACAATTTTACTGTCAACATGTATGACTTCAGAATTATTGCCACAGTTAATAGTCAGACTGTTAGCCTTGAATTAACTAGCGATCTTGTTATTCTAGCTCATCATACTCGTATATGGGTAGCCCTGTTTGTTAGTCCAACAGAATGGAATGAGCGTACGGAATCGGTGCCGGGAGGCCCCATCCGGGGAAGTTCGGACGCCAAGTGCAAGTCTTATTTCAGTCGACGCCCCATTGGGCGACTTGCGCGCCGATGATGAGGATGAAATGATGATGAGGACAACACAATACTCAGTCCCTGAGCGGAGAAAATCTCCAATCCGGCCGGGAATTTGCACGGGAGGTGAGCACGTTACCTCCCAGCTAAGCAGGCGGACTAGTCCAACAGAATTTGGCGACCAGTCGTTTCGTGGAGAATGGAGAAATGCCTAAAACACCTCAACTATTTTAAACAAAAGTTTAGCACTAAATGTAATATTGTTAATTTAGAAGCTTAAGGAATCAATCTGAGACATTGTCATGTAGCTGTAGAGGGCCACAATAATGCCTGTTGTCAATTATAAATCTATGAGTGTATGTACGTGCCTTCGAATGAGGGCAAAAATCAGCAGTAGGGACACTCTGTTCCAGTAAATACTAAGTTGTAAACTTAAAAGAGTCAGTACCTTATTATCCATTTATCATTGATTGTGTTTCTCTCTGCTTTGAACTCTGATACCGAGCGAGATAGTTCAGTGGCAACGCACTGGACCGGTATTTGAGAGGACGCCTTCTCAAAGCCTTGTCCGATCACACAGATTCTGGTTCCCAGTAATTTTGCTTACAGCAACAACTGCGATGGTTGCTTTGAAAGAGAGCTGCCGATTTCTTTCCCTAATCCGAGCATGCTTCCGTCTCTAACGACTTCGACGTCGACACGATGTTAAAACCTTATCTCCCTTCCCTTTGACTGTGATTCTGTTGTCAAACACAGCACTTGAGGCTACATTTGACGTCATTCAGTCAGTACCTACTGTTTCAAGGTTGTTCTGGCATCAGAATAAGATTGGTGATTTCGTGGGTGTGAACTACGTGAACACTGAAACAGAGCCTTGTTAGTCCATGCAAGAAACTGCACACATGGTTTTCTGCTCTGGCTTTGCCAACTGTGTTAATCGACAGACACATGAGAAGTACGCTGAACGACACACTCAGCGCCGCATTCCACCTGAACATAAATGTTCGCAAGATCGTTCCAGCGAGCTGCAGATGTAGGATCGCTAGCAACCAGGACAGTGGATCGTGGTAAACTTATACAGCTTTCCGACGCGTACATGATCATCCGGAAACAAATAAGCGAAAAACTGTAGCATCTGAAGGTGTAAACTAAGCTCTTGCGTCGTCACTTCAGCCCGAGCAGTCACTTTATGCATATCACTTACAGCGCGTCAAAGCTCGCAGGCCACAAGACTACCATGCCAGACTAAAATTCTCCCAATAGATTCTGAGAGGGAGCATTGAAGGTCGATAGTTCACAACTTGTACACACACACAAGAAAAAGTTTTGCACCACCTCGGTTCAGAGAGTTCCGGAACCTCTACAGAAAATTGGAATAGAGATCAACATAAACATCATTTCCGCCCTTTTTATTGCTCGTGAAAACCACACATTGCATGTTTACCACCATACAGCGGGACCTTCAGAGATGGTGGTCCAGATTGTTGTACACACCGGTACCTCTAATACCCAGTAGCACGTCCTCTTGCATTGATGCATACCTGTATTCGTTGTGGCATACTATCCACAAGTTCATCAAGGCACTGTTTGTCCAGATTGTCCCACTCATCAACAACGATTCGGCGTAGACCCCTCAGAGTGGTTGGTGGATCACGTAGTCCATAAACAGCCCTTTTTCAATCCATCCCAGGCATATTCGATAGTATTCATGTCTGGAGAATGTGCTGGTCACTCTAGTCGAGCGATGTCGTTATCCTCAAGAAAGTCATTCACAAGATGTGCACGATGGGGGCGTGAATGCCTCACCAATATGCCGCCGATATGGTTGCACTATCAGTCGGAGGGTGGCATTCACGTATCGTACAACCGTTACGGCGCCTTCCATGACCACCAGCGGCGTACGGCGGCCCCACATAATGCCACCCCAAAACAGCAGGGAACCTCCACCTTGCTGCACTCGCTGAACAGTGTGTCTAAGGCGTTCAGCCTGACCCCGTTGCCTCCAAACAGGTCTCCGACGATTGTCTGGTTGAAGGCGTATGCGACGCACATCCGCGAAGGGAACGTGATGCCAATCCTGAGCCGTCCATTCGGCATGTTTATGGGCCCATCTGTACCGCACTGCATGGTGTCGTGGTTGCAAAGATGGGCCTCGCCATGGACGTCGGGAGTGAAGTTACGCATCATGCAGCCTATTGTGCACAGTTTGAGTCGTAACAGAACGTACTCTGGCTCCACGAAAAGCATTATTCAACATGGTGGCGTTGCTGTCAGGGTTGCACCGAGCCATAATCCGCAGGTAACGATCATACACTGCAGTAGTAGCCCTTGGGCGGCCTGAGCGAGGCATGTCATCGACAGTTCCTGTCCGTCTGTATCTCCTCCATGTCCGAGCAACATCGCCTTGGTTCACTCCGAGACGCCAGGACACTTCCCTTGTTGGGAGCCCTTCCTGGCACAAAGGAAGGGGGAGGAAGCCGTCCGACCACCCTCAGTCATTAACACTGCCAAATCTAAAATAACATGCCGACCCCGTGAAGACGCAGAATAAGGCCAGAAAGGAAGAAAAAGTTAGAACTAATTTAAGAATTATTCATCTGATTTTGTGCGCCAGTTTCTTATTGTGTTAATCGATACCTTGAAAAGACCAATGTAATTAGTGCTGAATATTACGCAAGTCTTAGAGAAAAAAATGAATGAAGAAACTCATGATAATAGGCCTGGAAGCGAAAAGATAAAAAAAAAAAAGAGATTTCTTGAAGTCTATGAAAATCCCTCCAGCACAGGAAATACTGAGGCACTTTAAGCACGAAAGATTGAAATGTCCTCCACAGTCACCGTATTTCGTTCCCTTTGACATTCACTCATAACGACATCAACAGAAGTACATGACTGAGAAGCGTTTTGAGTACAAAGAGGTGGTTATGGCAGTCATATATTCCTGTTCTGCAGACCTTTTAAAAACGCTCTTCAGGGACATTGCTTACTTGCTGGAACAATTTTGGAATAAGTGCGCTGGCCTGAACGGGGACTACACTGAAAGACAACCCCGTCAGGATAAGAACATTTCACCTTGCACTCATACAAAAGTAATCTGAAATCCGTTAGACTATGATAATGACTGGTGGCTTTCACTAACTGTACCATAGTTTGACATGGAGTACGAGTGACGTTCATTCAAAAGGTCATCTTGATTTTGACAGCGACCATTTTTTCCACCGTTGTTGAATCAGAGCTGTAACCAATTACTGCAGTGTCCATGGGACGTTGATCTCCGACAGTCTGTCTTCCTTATTACATGCTGGCACATCTGTAGCTAGGCTCAATACCGTTTCTTCCAAATCCACCAGAAACAAACGCAAAATAATTTTATTTAAAAAAGCGGATAAAATGTCACTAGAAGCCTTCCTAAGAGACAATCTCCATTCCGTCCGAACAGACTACGCAAATGTAGAGGAGATGTGGCTCAAATTCAAAGATGTAGTAGCAACAACAATTGAGAGATTCATACCTCATAAATTGGTCAGAGATGGAACTGATCCCCCATGGTACACAAAACAGGTCCGAACGCTGTTGCAGAGGCAACGGAAAAAGCATGCGAACTTCAGAAGAACGCGAAATCCCGAAGATTGGCTAAAATTTACAGACGCGCGAAATTTGGCACGGACTTCAATGCGAGATGCCTTTAATAGGTTCCACAACGAAACATTGTCTCGAAATTTGGTAGAAAATCCGAAGAAATTCAGGTCGTATGTAAAGTACACAAGCGGCAAGACGCAGTCAATACCTTCGCTTGCGCGGTGCCGATGGTACTGTTACCGACGACTGTGCCGCTAAAGCGGAGTTATTGATGCAGTTTTTCGAAATTCCTTCACCAGGGAAGACGAATGGTATATTCCAGAATTTGAAACACGAACAGCTGCTAGCATGAGTTTCTTCGAAGTAGACACCTTAGGGGTTGCGAAGCAACTCAAATCGCTTGATACGAGCAAGTCTTCAGGTCCAGATTGTATACTGATTAGGTTCCTTTCAGATTACGCTGATACAATAGCTCCCTACTTAGCACTCATATACAACCGCTCGCTCACCGATAGATCTGTACCTACAGATTGGAAAATTGCGCAGGTCGCACCAGTGTTTAAGAAGGGTAGTAGGAGTAATCCATTGAACTACAGACCTATATCATTGACGTCGGTTTGCAGTAGGGTTTTGGAGCATATACTGTATTCAAACATTATGAATCACCTCGAAGGGAACGATCTATTGATACGTAATCAGCATGGTTTCAGAAAACATCGTTCTTGTGCAACTCTTTATTCGCACGAAGTAATGGCCGCTATAGACAGGGGATCTCAAGTTGATTCCGTATTTCTAGATTTCCGGAAAGCTTTTGACACCGTTCCTCACAAGCGACTTCTAATCAAGCTGCGGGCCTATGGGGTATCGTCTCAGTTGTGCGACTGGATTCGTGATTTCCTGTCAGGAAGGTCGCAGTTCGTATTAATAGACGGCAAATCATCGAGTAAAATTGAAGTGATATCAGGTGTTCCCCAGGGAAGCGTCCTGGGACCTCTGCTGTTCCTGATCTATATAAATGACCTGGGTGACAATCTGAGCAGTTCTCTTAGGTTGTTCGCAGATGATGCTGTAATTTACCGTCTAGTAAGGTCATCCGAAGACCAGTATCAGTTGCAAAGCGATTTAGAAAAGATTGCTGTATGGTGTGGCAGGTGGCAGTTGACGCTAAATAACAAAAAGTGTGAGGTGATCCACATGAGTTCCAAAAGAAATCCGTTGAAATTCGATTACTCGATAAATAGTACAATTCTCAAGGCTGTCAATTCAACTAAGTACGTGGGTGTAAAAATTACGAACAACTTCAGATGGAAAGACCACATAGATAATATCGTAGGGAAGGCGAGCCAAAGGTTCCGTTTCATTGGCAGGACACTTAGAAGATGCAACAAGTCCACTAAAGAGACAGCTTACACTACACTCGTTCATTCTCTGTTGGAATATTGCTGCGCGGTGTGGGATCCTTACCAGGTGGGATTGCGGAGGACATCGAAAGGGTGCAAAAAAGGGCAGCTCGTTTTGTATTATCACGTAATAGGGGAGAGAGTGTGGCAGATATGATACGCGAGTTGGGATGGAAGTCATTAAAGCAAAAACGTTTTTCGTCGCGGCGAGATCTATTTACGAAATTTCAGTCACCAACTTTCTCTTCCGAATGCGAAAATATTTTGTTGAGCCCAACCTACATAGGTAGGAATGATCATCAAAATAAAATAAGAGAAATCAGAGCTCGAACAGAAAGGTTTAGGTGTTCGCGCTGTTCGGGAGTGGAATGGTAGGGAGATAGTATGATTGTGGTTCGATAAACCCTCTGCCAAGCACTTAAATGTGAATTGCAGAGTAATCATGTAGATGTAGATGTAGAATCTTTCACACTGTAGCGGAGTGTACGCTGTTTTGTAACTGTCTGTCAGACGGAAACTACACTACTGGCCATTAAAATTCCTACACCACGAAGATGACGTGCTACAGACGCGAAATTTAACCGACAGGAAGAAGATGCAGTGATATGCAAATGATTAGCTTTTCAGAGCATTCACACAAGATTGGCGCCGGTGGCGACACCTACAACGTGCTGACATGAGGAAAGTTTCCAATCGATTTCTCATACACAAACAGCAGTTGACCGGCGTTGCGTGGTGAAACGTTGTTGTGATGCCTCGTGTAAGGAGGAGAAATGCGTACCATCACATTTCCGACTTTGATGTAGGTCAGATTGTAGCCTATCGCGATTGCGGTTTATCGTATCGCTAACATGACTGTTAGCAGAATATGGAATCGGTGGGTTCAGGAGGGTAATACGGAACGCCGTGCTGGATCCCAAAGGCCTCGTATCAGTAGCAGTCGAGAAGACAGGCATGTTATCCGCATGGCTGTAACGGATGGGGACGTTTGCAAGACAACAACCGTCTGCACGAACAGTTCAACGACGTTTGCAGCACCATGGACTATCAGCTCGGAGACCATGGCTGCGGTTACCCTTGACGCTGCATCACAGACAGGAGTGTCTGCTATGGTGTACTCAGCGACGAACCTGGGTGCACGAATGGCAAAACGTCATTTTTTCGGATGAATCCAGGTTCTGTTTACAGCATAATGATGGCCGCATCCGTGTTTGGCGACATCGCGGTGAACGCACATTGGAAGCGTGTATTGGTCATCGCCATAGTGGCGTATCACCCGGCGTGATGGTACGGGGTGCCATTGGTTACACTTCTCGGTCACCTCTTGTTCGCAATGACGGCATTTTGAACAGTGGACGTTACATTTCAGATGTGTTACGACCCGTGGCTCTACCCTTCATTCGATCCCTGCGAAACCCTACATTTCAGCAGGATAATGCACGACCGCATGTTGCAGGTTCTGTGCGGGCCTTTCTGGATACAGAAAATGTTCGACTGCTGCCCTGGCCAGCACATTCTCCAGATCTCTCGCCAATTGAAAACGTCTGGGCAATGGTGGCCGAGCAACTGGCTCGTCACAACACGTCAGTCACTACGCTTGATGAACTGTGGTATCATTTTGAAGCTGCATGGGCAGCTGTACCTGTACACGCCATCCAAGCTCTGTTTGACTCAATGCCCAGGCGTATCAAGGCTGTTATTACGGCCAGAGGTGGTTGTTCTGGGTACTGATTTCTGAGGATCTACGAGGGTTGTTTTTTAAGTAAGGGCCGTTCGCGCGTATAGTCCCGTAGTTCGCGCAGACGCCGCAACAAGCCACCGCGCCACTTGCCGGCGTCCTTCCCGTTCACACTGATGCAAGTTGCAGCTCTGTAGCTGACGTGTACGCATCGCTGTGCTACTTTATTATGTTTACGATTATTGAATCGCCCGCCGCGTGTGAGATACGGTCAGCTATCAGCTGCAGAAATTCATCGTCAGTTTATGGCTCGAATGCAATGAGTGAAGGTAAAGTGCGTCAATGGGTTAGAGAGTTTAAAAATGGCCGTCAAAACGTCCATGACGAAGAACGCTCAGGCCGGCCCTCTGTGATCACTGATGATTTGGTGGCTGCAGTCGAAACAAAGATTCGTGAGGACAGAAGATTCACAATTTCCACTCTTTCTTTGGAATTTCCACAAGTTTCAAGGTCGGTTTTGTACAAAATTGTGTCTGAAAACCTAAACTTTAAGAAACTGTGTTCCCGGTGGGTACCCAGACTCCTCACAGAGGACCACAAAGGGAAGAGATTTGCCACTTCATTGGACTTTTTGATTCGTTACGAGAAAGAAGGGGATGACATGTCAAGTCAAATTGTCACTGGAGATGAAACATGGGTATCCCATATCACCCCCGAAAGCGAGCGACAATCGATGGAATGGCGACACACGACCTCACCCGTCAAGGTCAAAGCCAAACAGACGCTGTCAAAGCGCAAGATTATGGCAACTGTGTTCTGGGACCGGCGCGGTGTTTTGCTAGTGGACTTTATGCCACGAGGAACGACAATCAACTCAGATGCCTACTGTGCAACTCTAAAGAAGCTCCGCAGAGCAATTCAAAACAAAAGGCGCGGCATGCTGACAAAAGGAGTTTGCTCCTGCACGATAACGCTAGGCCTCACACCTCTCAAAAGACTCGGGATTTGATTGATTCTTTTGGCTGGGAAGTTTTGGACCATGCACCATACAGCCTCGACCTTGCTCCTAGCTATTTTCACCTTTTCCGGTACCTGAAACACCATCTTGGCGGGCAGCGCTTCAATGACGACGACGAAGTGAAAGCGGCCGTGAACTCTTGCCTGTCGGAGCAGGCGGCCGAACTCTTTGAAGAGGGAATTAAAAACTTAGTTGTACGGTATGACAAGTGCTTAAATAAACAAGGCAACTATCTAGAAAAATAGGTAAAAGTGTGTAGAACCAGAAAATAAAAGTATTTTTACAAAAGTATTTGTATCTTTTTTTAAAAATAAAAACGGCCCTTACTTAAAAAACAACCCTCGTATGCACCCAAGTTGCGTGAAAATCTAATCACATGTCAGTTCTAGTATAACATATTTGTCCAATGAATACCCGTTTATCATCTGCATTTCTTCTTGGTGTACCAATTTTAATGGCCAGTAATGTATGTGTTGAAGTGGGGCTCGAATGCAGAGCTTTACAACGTTTTAAAATTCCAACAACTGAGTAAAATGTAAAATAAAGCCAAAAAATAAGAAAAGCTCCACCAGACTTATAAATATTCACCCAACATGGTGGAGGTTGCTGCGAGTAACTGGCTGCAAAGAATGCAAAATTGGAAGAAAAAGTTCGCAAGTCTCACAAGAGGAGCAACACTAATCGAAGAAAAGAATAAGAATGAAGAGAATTCTGAATTGTCCGCACGTCTGGAAAATAACCGGCAAAAGCTTAACTGAAAGAAAAATGAGAGAAAGTAATACTGTTTCAGAACTGTTACAGCACTGATGAATAGCGACAAGAGCCGATTCAAAACTTAATCAGGTACTTTCAATAGCTGCCGGCATTGACTACTGAAATAAAAAAAAAAAAAAACGGAGAGATAATGGGCCGGTTTTTCTCATCCCAGAGAATCTAATCTGTCTAAATGATAAACAAAGATCGCCGCTACTGAATTCTCAATTGAGGAAAATCCGACAGATAACCCTATCGCTCTGAAAGTAAGCTACAGACAATTCTTCGTAATAACGACGCTATCTGCGTAGATCTCCACAGCTACTGGAAGTGTAATCCCTTGGATTTATATTAACCACTATTGCCCCTAAAACCCCATTGATCAATAAAATGGGACGCGTTGCGAAGAAGAACAGAAAGAAAACAGGGCTATGAAAAAACGGGAATAAATCAGAAAGTGTCAAGAATCAAACCGTGCGGCGTACAACTCTGTAACAACTCTAACAAATGACCCCAATTATCAAGGAATCAGCCTTAAATTTAAAAGTAACAAATGCTCCTACAAGGTCTTTGCATCATTTCTGCTACTTCTAATTACCTTCGTCTTTCTTCAGTTTACGCTCAGTCGATACACTGTACTCATTAGATTGCTCATTCATCAGAAGAATCTGTGATTCTTCTTCACTTTCAGTGACGATAGCAGTGTCATCAGCGAATCTTATTATTGACATCCTTTCACCTTGAATTTTAAGTCGACTCTTGAACCTTTGTTTTACTACCTGGGTACATTTCTATTCTGAAAGCTTGACAGCGAACCAAATTTGATTTAGGCAAGACCACATCTACATTATAACTACACAGCCGAGAGACGTTTAGTAATAAAAAACCCGAACCTATTTCCCCTTCTTTTTGTTTTTTCAATGCCGTCAGTATTTTGTTTTGATCACCTGAAGAAAGAAAAATCCTTGGCAGGACTGGAGATCAAACTCTGGTCCTCCACTCATGGCTCTAACACGTAATAAAAATGCCTAAATATTAAAACTATTTATGTCTCACCTCTTTTGCACCAAACAAATCAAAGGTAACCAAGGAGTTATTATCCGGAACGACCTTGAGTCGAACTAGCACATAAACTGTAGGTAAAGCAGGCGCCACTAATAGTTCTTCGGAGAAAAGTTCAGCTGTCATCAACCCGAAAGTGCATTACTAGTCATTGTCCTATTGGAGATGGTATGACGTTGCCTATGTCCGACTTTCAAACTGCCGTGTGTACGGGGTCCTGCAGCTTTAACGTGTGTCCGAACTACGGCGCAACTAGGCATTTGTCACATTAACAAACAAAAAATCTTACGAAAATGTAATCCATACACGAAAGAGGTGGCTTGCAAAACACTTGCTCGATGGATTCTTGAATATTGCTAATCAGCCTCGGACCCTCATCTAGTTGGATTAATAGAACGGACTATTCACGTCGGTGTGTAGAATGTGTGAGACTGGAGATGTACCACCAGACTTTCGGAAAAGCATCATCCACACGATTCCCAAGATTGCGGGGGCTGACAAGTGCGAGAATTATCGCACAATCAGCTTAACAGCTCATGCATCCAAGTTGCTGTCAAGAATAATATACAGAAGAATGGAAAAGAAAACTGAGGATGTGTTTGATGACGATTATTTTGGCGTTAGGAAATGTAAAGGTATCAGAGAGGGAGTTATGACATTGCGGCTGATAACGGACGCGAGACTAAAGAAATATCAAGACACATTCGTACGATTTGTCGACCCTTAGAAACGTTCGACAGTGTAAAAGGGTGCAAGATGTTCGAAATTCTCAGGAAAATAGGAATAAGCTATAGGGAGGGACGGGTAACATACAACATGTAAAAGACCCAACAAAGAACTAAAAGAAGACCAAGAAGGAAGTGCTCAGATTAAAAAGGGTGTAAGACAGGAATGTAGTCTTTTGAATCTATTGTTCAATCTATACATCGTCCGCCCCGATAGCTAAGTGGTCAGCGTGACGGATTGCCGTCCTACGGGCCCGGGTTCGATTCCCGGCTGGGTCGGGGATTTTCTCCGCTCAGGGACTGGGTGTTGTGTTGTCTTCATCATCATTTCATCCCCATCCGGCACGCAGGTCGCCCAATGTGGCGTCGAAAGTTATAAGACTTGCAACAAGGCGGCCGGACCTGCCCCGTAAGGGGCCTCCCGACCAATGACGCCAAACGCTCATTTCCAATCTATATATCGACGAAGCAATGATGGAAATACAACAAAGGTTCAAGAGTGGAATTAAATTTAAGGTGAAAGGATGTCAATAATAAGATTCGATGATGACACTGCTATCATCAGTGAAAGTGAAGAAGAATCACAGGATCTGCTGAATGAATGAACACTCTAATGAGTACAGTGTATGGACTGAGCGTAAACTGCAGAAAGACGAAGATAATTAGAAGTAGCAGAAATGAGAACAGCGAGAAACTTAACTTCAGGATTGATGATCACGAAGTAGATGAAATTAAGTAGATTCTGCTACCTAGGCTACAAAATAACCCATGAAGGACTCACCAAGGAGGACAGACACAGCAGACAAGCACTGGAAAAAATGCATTCATGTCCGAAAGAAGTCACTAGTGCCAACACAGCCCTTAATTTGAGCAAGAAATGTCTGAGAATCATTTTATAGTAGTGAAACATGGAATGTGGGAAAGTCGGAAAAGAGCAGAATCGAAAAATTTGAGATATTGAAAATTAGGTGGACTGATAAGGTAAGGAATGAGGAGGTTCTCTGCAGAATCGGCAAGGAAAGAAATACATGGAAAACATTGACAAGAAGAAGGGACAGGGCGGTAGCACATCTCTTAAGACATCAGGAAATAACTTCCATGGTACTAGAGAGAGCTGTTGAAGGATCGTGCAGTCGACACGACAGCGTTTCGGAAATTCCTGCGCCAGACGCTACAAGAGAGGTGAGCACAGCAGAACGGTGTACTGTTGAAATTCCAACAGCGTCTCTTACAAGAAGAGTCGAGCAAAATATCACTTCCTATCACATACGAGTTTCAAAATGACCACGACGAAAATACCAGAGGAATAAGGGCTCATAAGGAGGTTTACAAGCATTCCTCTGTAACATATACGTTTATTTCCGCCTCGATTTTATATTTAATTACGGTGCATAAAGAAGTGAAACCGGCCATGTGTTAAATGAAACACTTTTCGATCCAGATGGAAATAAACTTTTACACTATTAACAGTACTGCGATCGCTACATCGCAGTGACGATATCACCAATGCAATCATTCTTCCCAATACCATTCATGAATGGAAAAGCGAAAACTAAAAAATTTAGTGGTACCAGAAGTACCATCCGGCGCACCCCCTGAGGTGAAAACGTGGATTTTCCAGAAAATATGATTGCATATCAGTGTAACTTCGTATACATACACGACATCGGAGGGCATCAAAGTGATTAGAGTTGCTATTTCTTGTTACAGGTAGGACGGCCACCAGGTTTCATTAATTTTGTTTGTGTTTTGTGTTATTCCCAGGCCTAGTAGCATACGTATGGGGCGCGAAAAGCGTCAGATGTTGAGTAATCACTGTAAAGGACACGGAAATGCTGTGTACGCATGTGAGACAGCATTATCAGCAACTGAGAGAGTTTAAAAGGGGCATCATTGCGTGTCTCTTTTTGGCTAGCTGGTCGAAAAGTGCAGTTTCCAGATCTGTGAGGCTTTAGGATGTGAGTGTCCCGATGTTAGGCTGCACGGGAACGAAGGGGGCAGTCACACTTGTCATCAAGGTTCTGGTCGACCAAGTCCGACCACGACAAGGGAGGATCGCTATATCTTGCACCAAGCACATTGTAACCCCTTCACATCCGCACCTAACAACCGAGAGCACGTAATGGGCTCCCTGCAAATCTTGGCTCATCCCACATCATTGATCGAAGACTAGGAGCAGCTGGACTAGGAAATTACCATCCCATGCGTAGACTGCCACTAGGATCACAACCCGAAGGTTGCCTTTGGAGTGGTGTCTTGACCGGGAAGCATGAAATTCTGATGAGTGGGTCACGTTGTTTTCAGCAATGAATTACAGTTCTGCACTATTCCGGATGTCCATCGTCGGTGAGTATGGCAGCGATATGGGGAGATAGGTCCTGCTCTTCCAGTGTTTAGGAGAGGCCCAGCGGTCTTAACACCTGGAGTCATGTTGTGGGGAGCCAGTGGGCGTTTCTTCAGGTCATTGCTAGTAGTGATTGAGGGAACTCTTACAGCACAACAGTATGTCACAGACATCCTGCATTCCCATGTGTTACCTCTGATGCGACAGTATCATGGTGCCATTTTTCAACAGGACAACGCACATTCACGCATGACACGTGTCACTATGAACTATCTGGGTGATGCTGAGGTCCTCCTG
The DNA here is from genome assembly GCF_023898315.1 of Schistocerca nitens. Taxonomy (NCBI): domain Eukaryota; kingdom Metazoa; phylum Arthropoda; class Insecta; order Orthoptera; family Acrididae; genus Schistocerca; species Schistocerca nitens. Next base: position 296,053,443 of record NC_064618.1, on the reverse strand, counting down.
TACCCAGATAGATCCTCAGATCTGTCTCTGTTAGAAAATGTGTGGGACTAGAGCAGATGTCAACTCCGCATAAGTCGTCAAGGACCAGTTACAACAGCTGCAGGCCGCCTAGTCTCAGGAGAGGATACGATGGCTTTATGACACACATCCTGTGCTACCGCAAGCTGTCGCCAGCGCACCGGTCGGCAAAGATGAGGCGCGGAGATCGATAGTAGGTGCTGGATCGAGTGCGCCTATCACGAATGAGGCCAGAAACACACCGACAAGCAGCACGTCGTCAACGCCCTCTCAACAGCATGTATTTAGGCCGCCGCCGCTGACCAGAGGGCCTCAGTCGCTCGGCCTCGACACACAGACTCACTCCTTCAGATTGGCGTCTGTCAGGCCACGCGCGAAACGGGTATAGTTCATCGCAGATTATGACAGTACATAGGGAACAGATTAATGCCTATAGTGGGAGTAGCAGTGAAACTAAAGTTTGTAATAACCAGATTAACAATATTGCCTGCAAGAGGACTATAACTGATGATCTTGTACCACAACACGTGGACTTTATGCTAGTTAAGTAAATGTTCATGTAAATAATAAAAGCACTCCGTCTTCAGGCCACAAGTGGCCCATCGGGACCATCCGACCGCCGTGTCATTCTCACTGAGGATGCGGATAGGTGGGGCGTGTGGTCAGCACACCGCTCTTCCGATCGTTATGATGGTTGTCTGTGACCGGAGCCGCTACTATTCGGACGAGTAGCTCCTCAATTGGCTTAACAAGGCTGAGTGCACCCAGAAAAATGGCAACAGCACATGGCGGCCCAGATAGTCACCCATCCAAGTGCCGGCCACTCCCCACAGCGCTTAACTTCGGTGATCTGGCGGGGACCGGTGTATTTTTTTTTTCTTTTCTTCTTTAAATCTCATTTTGTTTGCTTTTGTTCGTTTCATCTGCTCGGGGCGGACGTCGTAAGACACCCTTTTAAGTTCGTCGTTGATCAATTAACTCAGTTTTTTTATTACAGAGGGCAGCTAACCCTCTGACCGAACACGCTGAGCAATCGTGCCGGCGTGTATCCAATGCGGCAACGCCGTTGCCACTCATGTAAATAAAGAACCATGTTAATTCATGTGTGAATTTATGTTGTAGAAAGACGATACTGGCCACCCATAACAACGCCCTCTCCCTTGCTTCGTTGTGCTACAAGACTCTACACATCCCAACTGAATTAGTGCGTGCATACTGATAAGTGGGCAGTAACTTCCAAGTTCTTTGTAAAGCCGACTCCAATTTGTAATCATTGAGATAACATCACATACGCTCTCAACCCATGAAGTTTCATTTCGTTTCTTCCTCCCCTTCTGGGTGCTTCATTTTTTGCCAGGTAGTATAGATGCAGATCTTAGCGTTAACTGTACCTCTCCAGTCGACAACAGCATCGATATACCAGTGAAACGAAGAGCTGTGATGGCTCAGTAGACTTTGCCAATGCTATCAAGAGAGATGTTGATGGAGAGGAAACACACGCTCAGTTACTATGAAAACAGCTTACGAAGCTGCCATGATGAACAAGTCATCTTAGAATTCAGTTAATGTAGTCTAAGTAATTTTCTTTAAATCGTGAATCGTGACGTCTAAAAACGCAAAAGTAAATGAAACGCTTGGTCTCCCGTGATTAGCAGCCAAAACTTGACAGATTCTGTGGATCTTTCTATTGCTGTGGTCTCAGCTGGTGCAGTGTATCAGTTAAAATGCTGTGTACTATTAGTCGTGAAGAGTTATTTTGTCTCTGTAATGCAGACTGATGAGTAACTGAGTCACAGACAGCTGCCACTTTACAGGAACGCATTCATGATGCTTTGGTATAGCATGTGACTGCGATGTCATCATCGTTGCCGTGGCTGAAGCCGCTAGTACATGCCCCTGTGGCAGAGATAAATTAGTAGGTAACTGGCCTGAAACCCTTTGGTGGAACAAGTTTCCGTCACTAGTATTTGGCCAGCAGGGGAACGAGAACTTGTTGCATAAAGTTAACTGATTACCAAAGTCTGCGCCAACGTCATAGTATTTTATCGGCGAAAGTTACGATACACTGTATGAGATCACTTTTCATTTCGGTACTCAACAGCAGCAACAAATGAATAGCAATCTTCTCCCCGCGGGGTACAGAAGTCACTTACTTTCCATACGGTAGGGCCTAGACATTAGCACAAACTTAGGTACGCCATCACCAGGTGTAAGAAGCACGGAAAAAAGTCGCTACGAGGAACGAGCCTTAATGTATGTTGATGTATTGTGATTGATGAGTAAAGCTGCGTCGAAAAGCACACATGCGATTGGTACTTCTTTCCCACTAACTACAGGTCACACTGATTGTGGTAATAGTACATGACGGCTGTTTGTATGGAATGAAACATCCGGGCGAGAGTGAGACACTAGTTCCGATCAGTCATCCTGAACCGGATTTTCTTGGTTTTCCCAAATCAGTTGTGAGGAATGTTTCGTTGCATTGTTTTCAAGTTCACAGCAGATTTCATGTCCAATTTTTTTCCAGTCACAGCTTGTGCATTATCTCTAATGATATCAGCTATTTTAACCACAGTTGCGGGTTCGACGTCCATAATGAATAAGATACATATAACGAGCTCATCGTCGACGGGAAGTTAAAGGCCAGTTTCCTTTTTCCCTTACCTTACCTGTCGGTCTTCCTCATAGACGATTCATACAGATACTAGAGACAGACGATATAAGTTGCGAAACAATGCATCATTTTGTCAACCTCTAAATCTCGTGGATGGCTGTTGAACGTCCATTGATCAGTATTGGCAGCTGTCACGACTTCTCCCTTACGTATATTGATGAGCCAATACATTACGATTACCGCCCATCGCGAGACTGAATTCCAGGTGGTGGCGTTGCTTGTGCGACACGCGGTTAGGAAATATACAAAGATGGTTTGATAAGACTGGTAAATTTCCATGAAAGAATGGAACATATTTGTTGCGTCTTCATGATTGGTAAGGTTGGCCGGCCGTTGTGAGCGAGTGGTTCTAGGCGCTTCAGTCCGGAACCGCGATTCTGCTACGGTCGCAGGTTCTAAACCTGCCTCAGGGATGGATGTGTGTGATGTGCTTTGGTTAGTTAGGTTTAAGTAGTTCTAAGTCTAGGGGACTGATGACCTCAGATGTTAAGTCCCATAGTGTTCAGATCCATTTGAACCGTTGGTAAGCTTGGTTATTCCAAGGATCGTATAAAGAATTCCAACAATGTACTGAATTGTTCACAGTCGTCAGAATTGTTCAATATGACCACTGGGATTGAAAATGGAGAAAACCAAGTTTCGTACTGTTACTAAACATTTTCGTTTGAAGGGTTGGATTACTACACAAATCAAAACAGAATTCGATGACGCTCACGCGAGCTTTGCACCATCACTAACGACCATTTACTTTTGAATTAATGAATTTAAACATGGTCAGAGAAGCACCGAAGACGAAACGCACTCCTGTCGTCCAGTTGAGGTCTTTACGAAAAAAACCATCGTGACATCCATGCTAAAGTAATGCAAGATCGCCAAATAAAAATTAATATATATCTGAGACTGCAGGCATCTCAACCGAATGAGTGTGTAATATGCTGGATGGAGAATTGCCTATGGAGAAGCTGTGTGCAGGTTGATTGCAGCGATTTCTGAGTCGACGAAAAGTGCATCCGGCACAACATATCAACACGATGTCTGGCGATGTTTAATCGCAATCTGCAAGACATTTAGCGCAGATTTGTGACTGTGATGAAACCTCGATCCATCATCACACACCAGAATTATAATGGCAGTCAAAACAGCACCGAAGAAGGCAAAGAGCATTTTGGATTGCCAAGGATTAATGATCGCAGATTACTTGGAGAAAGGCTGAACCATAACTGGACACTATTATGCTTCATGATTCGATCATCTGAAACTTGCGTTGGCTGAAAACAGTCCAAAGTTGTCCAGCAAAACAGTGCTCTTTAGTCAGGATAATACAGCATCACACACGTCAGCGCTAACAATGGCGAAAGTGTGTGAATTGGGTTTGAGTTGGTTCCTCATCCGCCCTATTTTCCACACTTAGTCCCAAGCGACTTCGTTCTGTTCCCTACCTTGAAACTTCGGCTTTCTGGGAAGAAATTTTCATCAAATGAGAAAATGATTTGTAGTCAACGAGTATTTTGCAGAGTTTGGCAAAACATATTTTCCCGATGGGATGAAAAACTTGGAGAATCGATGGATAAACTGTATATCCCTCAATGGGGACCATGTCAAACAGAAGGTGAGTTGTTCACGAAACAAACTTTTTTCTTAGTCTTTTACCAGACTTATCAAATCACCATCTTAGAAGCAGAGACAAATGGGGATCATTCTTCACCATAAGCAATAAAGGGTACATTGTTATAGCCTAGCACCTCGGAACGAGTATCTCGGAAACACCGAAGTTGGTCGGCTGTTCGTCTGCTACTGTCACGAGCATTGATGGAAAGTGATTGAAGGACGGTGGAATCACGCATAGATGGCAAGGTGTTAGACGTCCACGCCTCAACACAGAAATTGGAGGTCAGAGGCTTGTCAGCTCTTTAAAGCACAGGATACGTATTGGCGATCTGTGGCAGATCTGATGGCTAAGTATAATGCTGGTGGAGGTACAAGTGTTTTGGAACAGACTTTTCAGTGCACGTTGTTGAGCATGGGACTCCACAGCAGATGATCCGTACTTATTTCCATGTTGACCCAACGACACCGTCAATTACGATTGCATTGGGCATAAGACCATCGAGACTGGATCATGAGAAAAGGAAACATTTCACTTGGTCTGATAAACCACATTTCTTCTTACATCAGATCGATGTTAGTATGAGGATGCGCCATTATCCAAGCGAACAACTGCTTGAAACATGGACGCAACGTGGTGGAGGCAGCTTTATCTTATGGGAGACATTCACCTGGGCTTCCATTGGATTTATGGTAGTAATAAAAGGTACCATGACAAATGTGGTCCGCTGAACATTATTGCAGACCAACTGCATTCCTTTCGTTCTTGACGTCTTCCCTGACGGCGATGACTCTTCCATCTGGATAACTCCCCATGTCACAACGTTAGAAACCTGTTACACTGGTCTGAGACGCATGATAGAGAACTCAAGCTGATATATTGGCCTCAAAATTCTCTTAAGTGAACTCGACGGAACACATCTGAGTTGCTACCATTTGCAGTTCTGCATCCACACACCACTGGCCCGTGATGAATAGGAAATGTGAAACATGTGCGCACACATCTAGTGCAACATACTTCCGGAAACCTGCCAAATACATTGTCGAATCTATGCCACGCAGGATGGCTTGAACGTTGCGTTCCGAAGATGGACCAAGGCGCCATTAAGCAGGGGGCCGCAATGTTTTTGTTCATCGGTGTATATCAGTTCAAAAACTCTCACCGAACTTTTGGATAATGAAGTAGCATGAATTCTAAGAGTGCAGAAAATGGAAAGGATCTCTGTATTTAACACACGATACTTCTCAGTTTCTTCCCATGTGGATGGGTTTTTGGCCTGATCAGTGGGAGAGAACGCTTAAGCCTGGAAAGGTGCCAATTCACGGGCTGATCATATCTGTTTTCACCAACAAACTTGATAATACTCGTGGGTCCACAGATAGTACTGGTAAACTACAGGAAGCTGAGTAAGGTAAGACAGAAAGGGAAACTTACAGAAAGACTGAATTCCAAGATGCAGGCGGAAGCGACTCAAAGAAAGAGCAATCCCCTCCACAATTACGCATCTGCAGATTTGTCTTCACAATCGAAATGCCCAGTCAAACACTGATAATGGGGTGTGTACACTTCTACATCTAAATCAATACTCCGCAAGCCACCATATTGCGTATAGCGGGGGGTACCCTGTACCATTACGAGTGATTTCCTTTCCCGTTCCACTCGCAAATAGATCGAGGGAGAAATGACCGTCTGTATGCCACTGTATGAGCCCTAATTTCTCTTATCTTACCTTCCTGGCCTTTAAGCGAAGTGTGTGTTGGCAGCAGAAGAATCGTCCTGCAGTCAGCTTCAAATGCCGGTCCTCTAAATTTTCTCAGTGGTGTTCCTTGAAAAGAACGTCGTCTTCCCTCCAAAGATCCCCATTTGAGTTCGCGAAGCATCTCCGTAATACTTGCATGTTGATCGAACCTACTGGTAAAAGATCTATGTAGCCTCTGAACTGCTTCACTGTCTTTCTTTAATCCGTCCGATTGGGGATCCCATACACTTGATATATATTCAAGAATGGGTCGCACTATTGTTCTGTACACAGTCTTCTATTTACATAAACCACACTTTTCTAAAATCATTCTAGTAAACTGAAGCTGACCCTTCGTCCTCCCTACTACAAACGTTACATTGTTCTATTTCTTATTGCTTTGCAATGTTACACCTAGATATTTAATCGCCATGACTGTGCCAAACAGCGCACTACTGATGCTGAATCAAACATTATGGGATTGTTCATTCTACTCATTTGCATTTATCCTCCGTTGCTCGCGCGGATGACACTCATCATCCACATGACTTCCCCGCTCCATTTTGTTCGACAGGGCTGGATTGAGTTCGCGCCATTTTCAGTATCTTTCTGTTAACTCTTCGGCCGTTAGCTCCAATCATTGTTGTCTTTCAGTTAGGAAAGACACGTTGTTTATGAAACACTATTATAGTCTGGAGGACACTTGTCATCCGCGCGAGCTCTGCTGCCACAATCTGAAACTAAGTAATTCTGTATTACTTTATTGCTTTCCTAGATTCAATCGATCTTTCGTGTGCGTAAATTTAGACGTACTGAAACTGATTGCAATTACCTTCCATGTTACCTAATATTCTCTTTATTTTTACATTGTGGAAGAAATCTCAAAGGCAAAAAACCTCGGACAGAGTTTAGTAGAGATCCTAATGTATGGTTGGAATGGTTCAATGAGCTGAGTGATGAAGATGCTCACAGTGATAGCGCTCACTCAGAGACTAAGGATTCTGTTCATGAAAGCCGTCATGATTCAGGAACAGAACAAGAAGAGTCAGAAAATGATGAATATGAATCACAGGAAGAAGTAACTCAAGAGGATGCATTTTTTACGGAAAGATGGAATAACTAAACGGGGGAAAAATAAATATCCTACCAGTGTTAGAAGCAGATCTTGTAATTTTATTACGCATTTGCCTGGACCAAAAAATCAAGCTCGTATAAAAAAGGCGAAATAGAAATTCTGAATTTGTTCTTGGATGAAAACATAATAAGCATTAACGCAACATGCACTAATGTATACATCAATTAAGTCCGTGGTAACTTCTCTAGGGAAAGGGACGCTAAAGAAACAGATGCGATAGAGATCAGAGCTTTCATTGGTTTGTTATATCTATGTGGATCTTTGAGATGTTCTAGGAACCGTACATCGAAATTGTGGTATTAACTCAAAGGGAAACGGACTTGAATCATGTTATTTATGCATAAGTGAATACTGATTCAGGTTTCTGTTGAGATGTCTGAGATCTGATAATATCCGTGATAGAGGTGTTCGCAGAGAGATTGGCAAGTTGGCTGCTATCAGAGCTATCAGAGAGGTACTTGAACTATTAACGAACAATTGCCAAAAATATTTTTCACCTAGTGAATATCTTACTGTTGACCAACAGCTTTGGCCTTTCAGCAAAGTATGGGTTAAAATGTTTGCTTTGGTTGATGTAAAACCAACTTATACTTTGAATTTAGAACCGTACGTCGGTAAGCAACAAGAGGGACCATGTAATGCCAGTAATTCAGCTGAAGACATTGTTCTTCGAACGATCAAACTGTTTCAAACGTTAGAATATATTATACTGTGTACAAATATTAAATGTACACTCCTGGAAATTGAAATAAGAACACCGTGAATTCATTGTCCCAGGAAGGGGAAACTTTATTGACACATTCCTGTGGTCAGATACATCACATGATCACACTGACAGAACCACAGGCACATAGACACAGGCAACAGAGCATGCACAATGTCGGCACTACTACAGTGTATATCCACCTTTCGCAGCAATGCAGGCTGCTATTCTCCCATGGAGACGATCGTAGAGATGCTGGATGTAGTCCTGTGGAACGGCTTGCCATGCCATTTCCACCTGGCGCCTCAGTTGGACCAGCGTTCGTGCTGGACGTGCAGACCGCGTGAGACGACGCTTCATCCAGTCCCAAACATGCTCAATGGGGGACAGATCCGGAGATCTTGCTGGCCAGGGTAGTTGACTTACACCTTCTAGAGCACGTTGGGTGGCACGGGATACATGCGGACGTGCATTGTCCTGTTGGAACAGCAAGTTCCCTTGCCGGTCTAGGAATGGTAGAACGATGGGTTCGATGACGGTTTGGATGTACCGTGCACTATTCAGTGTCCCCTCGACGATCACCAGTTGTGTACGGCCAGTGTAGGAGATCGCTCCCCACACCATGATGCCGGGTGTTGGCCCTGTGTGCCTCGGTCGTATGCATTCCTGATTGTGGCGCTCACCTGCACGGCGCCAAACACGCATACGACCATCATTGGCACCAAGGCAGAAGCGACTCTCATCGCTGAAGACGACACGTCTCCATTCGTCCCTCCATTCACGCCTGTCGCGACACCACTGGAGGCGGGCTGCACGATGTTGGGGCGTGAGCGGAAGACGGCCTAACGGTGTGCGGGACCGTAGCCCAGCTTCGTGGAGACGGTTGCGAATGGTCCTCGCCGATACCCCAGGAGCAACAGTGTCCCTAATTTGCTGGGAAGTGGCGGTGCGGTCCCCTACGGCACTGCGTAGGATCCTACGGTCTTGGCGTGCATCCGTGCGTCGCTGCGGTCCGGTCCCAGGTCGACGGGCACGTGCACCTTCCGCCGACCACTGGCGACAACATCGATGTACTGTGGAGACCTCACGCCCCACGTGTTGAGCAATTCGGCGGTACGTCCACCCGGCCTCCCGCATGCCCACTATACGCCCTCGCTCAAAGTCCGTCAACTGCACATACGGTTCACGTCCACGCTGTCGCGGCATGCTACCAGTGTTAAAGACTGCGATGGAGCTCCGTATGCCACGGCAAACTGGCTGACACTGACGGCGGCGGTGCACAAATGCTGCGCAGCTAGCGCCATTCGACGGCCAACACCGCGGTTCCTGGTGTGTCCGCTGTGCCGTGCGTGTGATCATTGCTTGTACAGCCCTCTCGCAGTGTCCGGAGCAAGTATGGTGGGTCTCCATTTCCAGGAGTGTATTTTATTTAGATCTAATAAAAACTCATAAAACTAGTCATAAAGACCGTTCAAAGTGTACAAATAGACCAATTGCTTTGTGGATGACACCAGTCATCCGCGCGAGTGACGATGTCACGAATTTTCGCGTGAGGAACGGAAGGTTAACTTAAATTTTTCTGCGTTTTCAGCTAGCTGCCATTCATCACACCAACTAGAAGTTTTGTCTAAATCATCCTGTATCCTCCTACAGTTACTCAGCGACGACTTCTTCCCGTACACCACAGCATCACCAGAAAAAAGCCGCCGATTGCTGCCCGCCCTGTCTACCACGTCATTTATGTGGCTAGAGACTCCTAATGATACCCTTGTCTCTGATGAACACTCGCCGTCGAGAACAACATACTGTGTTCCATTACTTAAAAAGTCTTCGAGGCACTCGTCTGAGAACTATTCCGTATGCTCCTAGCTTCTTTAACTGTCGTCGGTGTGGCACCATGTAAATGCTTTCCAGAAATATGGGATCTGCCTGCTGTACATCCACAGTTCGCAGTATATCATGTGAAAAAGGGAAAGCTGAGCTGCGCACGAGCAATGCTTTCTAAAACCGTGTTGATTCGTGAACATTAGCTTCTCGGTCTCAAGAAAATTTATTACATTCAAAGACTGTGCAGCAAACCAACGTTACGTATACCGGTTTGTAATTTTGCGGATCCGTTCTTTTACCCTTCCTATGTACAGGAGTCACTTTGATTTCATACTGTGTAAATTATGACTTTGTCAGAGTTGTGAGAGAGTGTTGTTATTATGGTTGTTTGAAAGTCATACTAAAGGTATTTAATAATCACTGATGTGTACAAATTATTATTATTATATTAAAATTTATATAAATGTTCTTGTTACTAATGAAAATATTACTACATCAAACCGTTTTTTTTTTTGTTATTATTTAGAAAACGATAGCCATCTGTGGCACGTTAAAAGCGGAAGCGAGTGACAGATGACGGAAAATTATATTTCGGGCTTGGGGGAGAGGACGGAAATAACACAAGGAAAGCCCCTCTCCACCCAGAACCAAACCCTGAAACCATGTCACTGGTTCAGGTCCTCAACTCTCCAGATATCTTGTAGACCCCACGTCACAATGAGTCAGCAACGTTATCGCCTCCTTCACAACGCATGCAGTGTGTAAACAGCTTCTTGATCGCTAAAACAGGAGAGCAGAGCACACGGCACAATGACTCCTAGGATGAGAGCATAGCATAGGAATATCTATGGAGTGAGCTTAGGGTACTAAATCGAAGCGAAACAGTCATGTCATTTTGTTAAGAAATAATTGTTTACATTTTGCGCTAAGACCAGAACTTAATATTACACATAATTATATGTCCTGTTTTCATAGTTCCATTTATTGATAACGGCAATGGTGCTGAATTGTTGCAGCTACAGATGCAAATGGAAATTCGTCTAGGAGGAAAAATTACTTTTCGTAGGTAAGTAGCACAAAAGTCTAATAATAGTCATCAAACAAGTAAGGGGAGTTTTACATGTTGATTCATGTCGGGAGATTCTGTAATAAAGGCATTAAATCATACGGCTAACTTATGTCACTCTATGGACTTCGGTGCCCACATATTTATGAGACAAGTGGTGGACAAATTTTGTAGTGCGGGATTGTACAGACAATCAATATGTTTGAATGTACAGTTAGTCTCACAAGAAAGTGTACACCGTTATCTGTATGAAATAAAAGACCCTATTATATGTTTGCATGAAAATACATGTTATTACTAATTGCACAATTACCTAATAGTTAATCCAATCACCGCCATCATCGATTACAGCTTAGCACCTTAGCCCTGTCCGCCCCGATATCTGAGTGGTCAGCGTGACAGATTGCCGTCCTATGGCCCCGAGTTCAATTCCCGGCTGGGTAGGGGATTTTCTCCGCTCAGGGATTGGGGTTTTCTGTCTTCATCATCGTTTCACCCTCATCCGGCGAACAGGTCGCCCATGTGGCATCGAATGAATACCTGCGCCAAGACGGCCAGTGCTGCCCCGCAAGGGACCTCCCGGTCAATGACGCCAAACGTTCATTTCCATTACCGTAGCCCTCTCTCCGGTAAATTATCCACGTTTCCAACCTCTAAATATGGTTTGACCCGCTTCGCAATGAATGTCTTTGACTTTCTAAGAATTTTAGCAGCAGCTCCATACGAAAGCTTTGGTCCCTTTGGATGATTTACGAGGAACACTGGCTCGTGACGCTTCAGATATTTTGCACTCATTTTAAACTGCAACTGACAAAACAAAGCATTCAGTACAAAAGCGCATTGATTACAGATTCGAGATACTGCCAGAGACGTCGCGGCGGACGTTACATTTAAAATTATGGCGTACACTTATTTGTGGAACTGTCCATATAGACATGTTGTTGTTGTTGTGGTCTTCAGTCCTGAGACTGGTTTGATGCAGCTCTCCATATAGACATATTAGAGCATTAGTCGCCTGTAACTCAGATTTATATATGATCATCTGAGTCATTTCATCCGTTTTATACAGTTTTACAAACCACTGTACTTATTTTATAGTAATCACAAAGGTCCTATGACTTGATGAATGATTATGTGGATTAATGTAATTACTCGAAGGATGTACAAAGACTGAAAAGATTGTATCAGAAAATAAAAACAGAAGACTTTCATCCTTGAAAATATTGCAGATTGTGGTAACTCGCCAATCTGACGCGTGTCATAGCTCCAAGTTCGAAGTTTTCTGGCCACTTTCACTTTGGTGTATAACTCAGCCATTTCGCAATGCCACCACAGCAGAATTCATTAAAAGAGACACAGAACAACAGTTAAACGTAATGCGAAACCAAAAAATGGTTGTGGCTATCCTTTCTTTCCGTATTAAAAAAAAAAGCCACACATTCCCTTGATGCAAAAAAGGAGAAATACCCTCACTCCACCGTCATTTCAATTCTCAAAAGTTCATTTTTGCTACGTAAGTCAGTAGAATTCCAATTTTTTTGCTTATTATCACTGTTCGTCATACATGATAGACATACACATTAAAGACGTATAGTAACTATTATGTGCTCGTGAATATGCTGAAGTCTGATTTCCTGCCATTGTAGCATGACAAATTGTAGTTAAAACGATGCATTTTGGAGGGGTCCTTCATGCGGTGCAAAACTGAAACTGCATTTTCGTGATATGCAGGCATAAATACAGAAAATAGCAAATATGACAATACCTTCGGAAACCTTGATATCGCCGGCCGCGGTGGTCTAGCGGTTCTAGGCGCTGAGTCCGGAACCGCGCGACTGGTACGGTCGCAGGTTCGAATCCTGCCTCGGGCATGGATGTGTGTGATGTCCTTAGGTTAGTTAGGTTTAAGTAGTTCTAAGTTCTAGGGGACTGATGACCACAGATGTTAAGTCCCATAGTTTTCAGAGCCATTTGAACCAAACCTTGATATCAAGTTGGGGGCTGTGTATTTTATTTCTGATGCTAATTGTCGAGGAGGGAAGGAAAGTGGCGTCACAAAGTTAGAACGACTTTAACTTTTGTGGCGTCGGAAAGTGACGTCATACAGTGTTCCCGCAGGAATCTGGGTTTTTTACACACACAATTTTGGTGACACCACTCTAATGGCGACCAAGTGGCGTCACTTTTGTTGCATGTAGGAAATCAGCTTTAAGCCATCCTCACACAGGACATATTGCTCATCACAAAGCATGCCAAATGTGGTGTCAATCGTAGCTGCTGCATTCTCTGAAATGAACCGCTACATCTCATACAACATGGTTCTCATCATATTTGCAACCACTGCACTCTCTAGAGGCAGTTCCCGACAGCATCCCATGCGCAAGATTCTGGACTCGTCGATGGGATGAATAGCTAATTGCTGGTAGAGGAAAACTACATAATTTTAAATGTAAACATTTCTTTGTACTTCGAAATACTGTTTCTGTTATATTTTCTTGGCATCTAGTAGTTTTCAGACGCCATCTTTGTTTAAAAAGTGTGACAATTTATGTGTGATGTATTGCGATAGAGAAAGGAGTCTGCGACCACTAGAGGTATTCTGTTTCAGTTGTTTTATTTTCACAGTTACATTCACATTTAGGTTTTAGTCAAAACCTCCCCAAAAACCATTTCTGATATAGTGTTTTGTTTTACCACTAGACACTGTCGCAGGTTACCCCAAAGTCGTAACACAACACACACACGTCACATTAACACATACAAATCCACTTGACAGTGAAGGTTTAAACCTTTGAAACATGTTGTGTATATAAATAAACATAGACTGGTAACAGTAATCTTGTTTCTTTATTCAGCACTACATAATGTTGTGAAGTGATCTGAGATTCATAGTACTAGAACCTATTCGATAACTCGATTAAATCTCCATCTCATTTTCGGTTTTAAACTTAATATACAATGAGGTGATAAAAGGTATGGAATACTTCCTAATATAATGTCGGACCTCCTTTTGACTGGCGTAGTGCAGCAACTTGACATTGCATGGTCTCAACGGGTCGTTCGAAGTCTGAGCAGAAATACTGAACCATGCTGCCTCTGCAACTGCCCATAATTGCGAAAGCATTGCTGGTGCATGATTTTGTTCATGAACTGACCTCTTGATTACATCTCAGATATGTGTTGGGTAACCTGGATGAGCAAACCATTTGCTCGAACTGTACAGAATGCTCTTCAAACCACTGGCGATTTATCTGGTAATAAACATGCAACCAGTCGCTTTTTTTATTATTCACCGAACTGTAAATATGTTTTCGACCCACTGCAGGCAAATCATCAGACGAAGTCGTTACAAGAACATTATGTTGTGGACCAAGTGTATCTAGATGCTAGTAGCATCAGCACTGCATCTAGCTACACTTGGTCCACAACATAATGTTCTTGTAACACCGCCATTTGATGATGATCCTGTAGGGGCTCGAAAACATGTTCATGGTTGGATAAATCGTAAAAAAGAGACTGGTTGCATGTTTATTACCAGATAAATCGCCATTTTAAATCACAGTTGCTGTTCGTCATACACAACGGATACATGGAAATTCTTCAAACCAATCGTGAACAATGTTGCCCCAGTGACATGGCACGTTGTCATCCATAAAAATTCCATCGTCATTTGGGAACATGAAGTCCATGAATGGGTGCACATGGTCTCCAGGTAGCCAAACATAGCCATTTCCAGCCAGTTATCGGTTCAGCTGGACCAGAGGATGCAGTCCATTCACAGCCCATACTATCATGGAGCCACCACCAACTTGCACAGTGTCTTTCTGACAACTTGGGTCCATGGCTTTGTGGGGTCTGCACCACACTCGAACCCTACCATCAGCTCTTACCACCTGAAATCGGGACTCATCTGACCAGGCCACAGTTTCCCACTAGTCTAGGGTCCAATCGATATGGTCACGATACCAGGAGAGGGCTGCAGGTGATGTCATGCTACTAGCAAAGGCACTCACATTGGTCGTCTGCCGCTACCGGCGGTTAAGCCGAATTTCGCCGCACTGTCCTAAGGGATACATTCATCATACGACCCACATTGATTTCTGCAGTTATTTACGCAGTGTTGCTTGTCTGTTAGCACTGACAATGCTACGTAAAGGCCACTGTTATTGGTCGTTAAGTGAAGTCCATCAGTCAGTGCGTTGGTAATATTGCGAGAGGTAATATTCGAAATTTGGTATTCTTGGCACTCTCTTGACATCGCGGATCTCGAAATATTGAATTCCCTAACGATTTTCGAAATGGTATGCCCCTTTGTCTAGCTCCAACTGTCATTCCACGTTCAAAGTCTGTTAGTTTCCGTGTTACAGCCGTAATGGTCAGAAATCTTTTCATGTAAATCACCAGAGTACTAAATGCTTCGCCAATGCACTGGCCTTTTATACCTTGAGGACACGATACTACCGCCATATGTATATGTGCATATCGCTAACCCATACCTTTCCGTGCAGTTAAAGGAGCTTCAGTCTGGAACCGCGTGACCGCTACGGTCGCAGGTTCGAATCCTGCCTCGGGCATGGATGTGTGTGATGTCCTTAGGTTAGTTAGGTTTAAGTAGTTCTAAGTTCTAGGGGACTGATGACCACAGATGTTAAGTCCCATAGTGCTCAGAGCCATTTGAACCATTTGAACCATACCTTTCCTCACCAGAGTGCAGTTAAAGAATCGCATCTAATGTCACTTTACAGAAGTTAATATCCCTATTCTCATTGTTGTATTGGCCACCAGCTCTCCAAAGTTACGTACTTCATCATACAGATTTCAAGATCGACATTTGTTTCGTAATTTCATTTTAATGGAAGAGGAGATTTTTTCAGTGCTTGCTCAGAATCACTAACAAGGGAACCTCCCCATCGCACCCCCCTCAGATTTAGTTATAAGTTGGCACAGTGAATAGGCCTTGAAAAACTGAACACAGATCAATCGAGAAAACAGGAAGAAGTTGTGTGGAACTATGAAAAAATAAGCAAAATATACCAACTGAGTAGTCCATGCGTATGATAGGCAACATCATCAAGCCTTTCCTCGAGTGAAAATTTTAATTTTTTTATTTTCAGTTTACGTGACAAACTCTTATGTTTTCATCACTTTTTTGGGAGTGATTATCACATCCACAAGAAAACCTAAATCGGGCTAGGTAGAAGAATCCTTTTACCCATTCGCCAAGTGTACAAATTATGTGGGTCGACAACATATTCCTGTCGTGTGACGCACATGCCGTCACCAGTGGCGTATAGAATATATCAGACGTGTTTTCCTGTGAGGAATCGGTTGACCTACGACCTTGCGATTCCATTGTTTTCGGTTCCCATTGGAGAGGCACGTCCTTTCGTCTACTAATCGCACGGTTTTGCGGTGCGGTCGCAAAACACAGACACTAAACTTATTACAGCGAACAGAGACGTCAATGAACGAACGGACAGATCATAACTTTACGAAAATAAAGAAAGTAAAATTTTCACTCGAGGGAAGACTTGAACCAAGGACCCCTCGATCCGCAGCTACTCACACTAGCCACGGTACCACGGCGCTCCTTTGCTCACTGTATCCTATATGTTGCTTATCTTACACATGGACTACTCAGTTTGTATATTTTGCTTTTTTTTCATAGTTTCACACAACTTCTTCCTGTTTTCTCGATTGATCTGTGTTCAGTTTTTCAAGGCCTATCCACTGTGCCAACTTATAACTAAATCTGAGGGGGGTGCGATGGGGAGGTTCCCTTGTAAGAAAGATATTTACCGGCATAAGAAAGATATTTACCGGCAAGATATAAACATAAGGCAGTCCATAAAACTAAGAGATATGTATATTTATTTCACAGTAAGTTTTATTGTATCAAAAACTTCGGCCGGCCGGTGTGACCGTGCGGCTCTAGGTGCTTCAGTCTGGAACCGCGTGGCCGCTACGGTCGCAGGTTCGAATCCTGCCTCGGGCATGGATGTGTGTGATGTCCTTAGGTTAGTTAGGTTTAAGTAGTTCTAAGTTATAGGGGACTGATGACGACAGATGTTAAGTCCCATAGTGCTCAGAGCCATTTGAACGATTTTGAACCATCAAAAACTTCCAGTGTATAACTTTTGTTTACTTCCTGATATAGAATAGAAGTAACGTTAAAATTTCTGGCCACTGGAGAAACATTCCAATCGTTGGAACAAGAATTGTAGCAAATACATTATTTATAATAAGTAACATCGCTTACTGCATACTTCTGTTAAATTAATAAGAAAAAACTGAAACGTGTAAAAAAGGTAAAAATACTGGAATGAGCTTGACACGAACTACTACCTTTGTCTATACAGCTCACGTAACTACCCTGTGGCTTCGACATGACAGTCCGCGTCTCAGTACATGGTACGTACTATGTAATGGATGCATCTGGAACTGTTAATTTGATATTTAATTACAACAAATTGTACCAAAAGGACGAGCTTCTGATAGATCATCACTGTCCCATAGCACGGAAGTGGTATATTTTATAGCACACAAGTTATAACACTAAAATCTTCAAATAGGGGAAGCCTTTAACTACTGGTATATAGTCACCTATCATTTTGTTATAACAGAACCTACTTAAACCGACGCGATTTTGAGAAATCCTCAATTTTTCTGATGCTTTGAAATAGCTAATATTCATAACACGTACTCTAAACTGAAGAAAAACACAAAATATGGAGGTTAATTGCAAACGATATGGCGGCAACTAAATTCTGCTTCTAACGTAAAACCGGCGTTGTGTCACATTGGCCATGTTCTTCTCCACGAGGCAAAAATCTGACATGCCAGATTCTTCATTGCGCGCTTTGCAGTGTAGTCGAACGCGGAAATCCACGCTGTCACGTCACCAGCTCCTTGCCCAATTGCGTTTTCACGTCCCGTGAGAGGACAGCTTAGGCTGTATTTCGAATGGCACCGACAACTATCGGCAGACTCAATTGCCAGAGGCCGCCAGATAACATCGGCCGACAGCTTGGTGTCAAGGCATCTGACCTCCTCCATCAGTTTTTGGAGGGATCAAGGAGGTCAGCTTAGAATCTGGTCTACTAAGTAGTTTAGCCGGATTGATGACACGACGTCTCTGTGCTAGACCACCGATGCATTGCAGCTATTAAAAAGACGGCGAATGCATGTGAATGAGCTATATCTATCTCGAAAAGAACTTACTAGAATAAATTATAAGAAATTAGAATAAATAGACAAGTTTTACGAATATGTGAGATGAAGAGAGATACGTTCTATTACATACGAGAAATGATTTGTGCTGATATTGAAGTTAGTGCGTAAAAGGCAAACATACATTTTAGAATAAGATACTCTAAAAATCTAAATCAATGAAAAGCGGAAACACACACCACGTTTGCAAACCACCCCATATAACACAATCACCATCTTACTGGCATAAAAAGACCAATAAGCAGGAATAATAGGTTGTAGACAGTTAATGCCCACCTACCACGACCCAAAAAGGATCCACTATAGACAGTACCTAACTTTAAGCAGAAGATACGTCACCATATTCACTTGAACAAATTACTGTCGAAATTCGGTTATAATTTACGTCTAAAATTTCCAATACAGATTTTTGCCTACTTTGCTGCGATTTCAGTTCACAGATTCGGTGGTGTATCCCAATTACGGTATTTTTCACACCTAGGATGCCACAGACTACTCCTTTCTTGGACTAAGCTTATCTGTTTCTCTCAGTCTATATTTCTTGTATGAGGAAATCTGCTGACGCCACCGAAGCAACTGATATTGACATCACCGATTGTCATCCGAAGTATCTCCGTTCGGGCAATGAGACTGGCTGGGTTGTGGCCGCGCAGAAGTGGCGGCCGATGTCGGTCGTCGGTGGAATCCGCCAATGCCGGTGCCCATGTGACCAGAACTTAACAGTTGACACGACGGGACGTACCGTTTTCCATGTATTCCACGGTGTTTTGCACAAAATGGATGCAGGTACAACCAAAACAGATTGTTAATTAAGCGAAAAGCATTGTTGCATTGGCCTTTGCGTTAAGCAGACACCTAGTTACATTGACAACAATGACTTATTCTTACTTGCTAGCAGTCGTCCCTAAATTTTATAAGTGTAGAATTGCGCAGGCGCCAGTTCGAACCTTAAAAAGCACTGATTATCTTTTACGAACAGCGTTCCTCCGAATTAATACAATGCATACCAAGCAGCATATACAAAATTGTAATTAAACACGTAAGCTTTATTAATGAACTGTGGCTGACTTTCGGATTTTGGAACTCATTGAACCTTATGAACGATAGATGGAAGTACATTCAGATATGTTTCTGATGTGATCAGTTCACATCGACGATTGTAGAAAAACTGTTCGGAAAAATTCATATATTTTAGCAACTATTTCATTGGTACTTGTTCTAATTCTTCAAAAACTACCCCATTCCCCCTTCCTTTACACAAATATTTAACAATGACCGTGCAGCAAATAGTGCAGTTCCTCGCTCGTACTGCATGTTTCGTTTTCTGCCTCTGATCGTCTAAAACTGT
This sequence comes from Schistocerca nitens, assembly GCF_023898315.1. Classification (NCBI taxonomy): domain Eukaryota; kingdom Metazoa; phylum Arthropoda; class Insecta; order Orthoptera; family Acrididae; genus Schistocerca; species Schistocerca nitens. The sequence continues at coordinate 296,034,098 of NC_064618.1, read as the reverse complement.
ATTAAGTGCCGTACGTGAAGCGTCGTGCAAAAAGCATGTATAAATAATTTACTCATAATCAGCAGAGTAAATTTCCGTTCTTACCATCCTTGCCGTCCTTACGAGACCTCTTTCCGTAATGAATTGGTACAGCCTTTAAGAGGACTGTGTTTTATATACATGCATTTAACGCACTGATAGTACTGAAGGTCACAGTGAAGTGTAAACAACTTCTTCCCAACTGATAAATGCCGATGTTGTACCTACCTACGGAAAAGACTAGCAATAAAATAAGTGTATTTGAACAATACTCAGCCTAGTTGTTATTCGAAAATGACAAGTTACACACTGCTATAGAACGGCACGCGGCGAACTTGTGTAAAAACATCGTCGTACACGCACAACATCCAGTCAGAGATTTTGTTTGAGTGCGTATGGTGCTCGTTCTTACGCTTGTGGTGTGTCTGGTGACGAAATAGTTTTACTTTCCACCCGGACTTTTAACTCCATCGAAATACTGTATAATATAATCCCTGAAGTCTTCTGTCTCTAGCTTGCAGAGATTCTACACAAAAAACTACTATTTCATCAAATATGAGACTGAAATAAAGCCGTAAGAAAATTACAGTATTTAAAATGAACACAAATCGGTAGAGTATGAATAATTCGCATTTGAATTGTTCTACGGACGGTAATATATAGCAGCCTTTGATACGAGAGGAAATCAATGTTAAAGTAATTTAGACTGATGGTAAAGCTCTGCGTTTGCGTGCTATAGTGCGCCTGAACTTTGTCGGTATTTATTACGCTTATTACCAGTTCCTCGTCATTATGCAGCCATGGCTGGGCAGACACCGTCAATTTCGCAATAATATTACCACATTAAAATTAATTTTAAAAAACCTTCAGTTTAAACTGTGGTGCTAAAGTGGGTACTTTAAAACATATATCTTTTTTAAGAACTAGATTACAATATACATTACAATAATAAGACAATCATGTTGCAAAGTAACAGAGTTGCTGCTGTTTTCGTTGGCACTGAGTTGCAGCTCAGGTAGACACCGTTCTATCACCAGAAAAGTATTCTTCTATACTGTACAAGGGTTGGTCTTTTGGTGTAAACAATATTTTAATCCTAAATTGTTCAACTGGTAATGACTGAATATCCTTAGGTAGACCATTAAATAATTTTTAGGCCACCATTCAGAAACTGCTCTGTGTCTTAATTAATTGATATTTTGGCCTGTCTTTATAGTGAGTGATGTATTGATGAACTTCATTTCTCTTTCTGTAGGTCTCATGATCTGTAAGCCCAGAAGCTTAACAGCTGCTGTGCCACCCAGTACTTCAGTCTCACTTAGACTCCATATCATCCTCTTTGTTTTGTCATCATCAATTTCCATCTAGGTCTTGGCCTCACTGAATGGGACGTCTGCTTGTCAAACAGCTTGAAGTACATTCTCCCCTTTTGAGAACGAAGTTGTGTCGTCTGCAAACTGCCAGGTATGCCCATTGGAGCATATGTCATTAACGAAAATTAAGAACAACAAGGGCCCTATTATGTCACCCTATGGCACATGATCTTTCTATCTTCATTTCAACTGATTCTGCTACTTGTACTGATACAGTGAGTCATCTGCTATTTAGGTGGGATTTGAGAGTATGTAAAACAGCTCCCCCAGAACCATATGATTTTAGCTTGCTGAGCAGGGCCATATGTGGGATACAATCAAATGCCATACAAAGGTTATGGACTACCAGTGCTAAGGACTCCATTTCTGCAAAACCCTGACTTTTTTTGTAAGCGTCAAGTACTGTTGTTGTAGTCAACTTACGCTTCCGAAAGCCATGCTGTGTTTCGTAAGGTTATTTCCTTCAAAACAACTTAATAGCTGCTCTTTCATTATGGACTCTGTCACCTCTAGTACATGACATGGATGAAATTCAATGCTGGTTTGTGACTCCATAGTTAAAGAAAAACACTGCTATGGATGAATAATCAGTACACCATCATACACAGTATCTGTTCATGTTTTGTAATTGTATTAGTAATGATGTGTTGGAATTTTAAATAAAATTATGATTATTATACCCAGAAAGGGCAGCCTTTTACTATTATTGCCACATATGTTGTAGCATTTTAAAGTAGCAGTACCTATTATTTTTATTGAGGCAACTGTAAATATTGTTAGGTAGAGGGATGGTACCTGTGTACCCAAACCAACCAGCGAGTTTAAAACTTTTGGAGAGAACTAACCTCCAGTGACAGATTTGCTCAATGTTCTTATAAGTAAAGTGATTCAAACTCAACATAACAGTGTGGTAATGTCCCCATTGCTATCTGCCTCTAAATCTAAGTTGTGGTGATGAACTGATATTTAGGATAACCTGAGGTCTAGTTTAGGTTGGAAGTCAAGTTTCATTGATAAAATCAACTAATGTGATTACAAAATAAAGACTGTGGTAACTGACTGACCTGGAACTTAGCCAAAGGCCTACATTCATTCCATATTCAATGCACTTTTGGTTATAAATAACGAAAACTGTGACACATTCAGACCACTGTATTACATAATAGACAAATCTCTGATTCCTATTTTGGTTCGTGTATTGTGCATCAATTATGAAAAATGAAAAGGGGGGATGGGCCACTATGTAATTCTTACCAAATAACCCAGAGGATAACTGAAGTAAAGACTGAAGGAGAAAAACCCCAAGAGAAATGAATGGTGCATGACAAAAGGGAAAAGTTCTAGTAATAACTAACAACAGGCTATCTTTCAGAAACACAATGAAAAGCAACTTTGAGATTAGCAAAATGTATGAATGGCCCCTGTCTGGCTCAAAAATATAGCAATTTAAGATATCAGCTTACTCTGCTCTTGGTAAATTATACATAGTGACAAGCTAAAATCATATGCCAGATCTGATACTTGTGTTTGCAACCAGTGCCCAAGGATGCCTCATGAACCAACTGAAAGCCACATACTGCTCCCCATATATTCCAAGACTAGAAGAATTTGATCTGAAAATAATCCTGTTGCTGTAGGGGAGCCAGAACATCTTGTTGTATTCCCATTTCAAGAAGTACTAGTATTGTCCATCATGGAAGAACCTCTGCAAAGTTGGAAGGAATGGAGTCAAGAAAATGTCAAGCTGAAGCTTTGAGATTGTTTGAGATATGCTCAGATTGTGCACGTGGCAGCATACTGCCCATGAAATCCAGGTTCAAGTCCTGGTGTCTTGCGAAGTTTTAATTTTGTGATAAATAATAGCCACAAGAGAACATCATAAAGGATAAGAAAGATGTTTGTAGCTAAAACAAGCAACAAAAGAGGGCTACAATCACACATAGGAAATTAGAAGAACATTTAGAGAAGCAGAAAGTGTACAAGTTATGTAATGCTACAAATCCTCTTTGGAGCATAGTGAAATGTGAGAGGGAAAGGGAGAGGGCGTGATTGTGACATTGAGAAACAGCTGAAATTGTTAAAATTGAAAAAAAGCCCCAATGGAATCCTTACCAGATTGTATACCCGATTCGTGGCTCAGTTAGCCCCTCTGCTACTATAATCTATTGTAGATCTCTTGAACAAAAAACTGTGCCTAGTAGCTGGAAGAAAGCACAGGTCACATCTGTCTACAAGAAGTTATCAATAAAACTATCATCCAATATCCTTGACATCTGTCTGTTGTAGAAACTTAGAACATATTGTAAGCTCGAACATAATGAGATAGCTGAAACATAATACCTCCTCCATGCCATCCATCATGGATTTTGAAAACACAGGTCGTGTGAAACCTAACTCACACTTTTCTGATGTGACTTAGTGAAAGCCCTGGATCAAGGCAGTCGGGTAGATACAGTATTTCTTGATTTCCAAAAAACATTTGATTCAGTACCCAAACCTACGCTTATTACCAAAAGTACAATCATGTGAGGTATCAGACTGCATTGAGATTTCTTGATAGGAAGGATGCAGCATGTTGTCTTGGTTGGAGATTAATCAACATATGTAGAAGTAACATCATGTGAACCCCGGGGAAGTGTGTTGGGTACTCTGATTTAATGTTGTATATTAATCATCTCATGGGCAATATCAATAGTAACCTCAAAACTTTTTGCAGGTGATGCAATTATGTACATAGAATTACAGTCCAAATGAAGCTGTACAAATATTCAGTCAGAGCTCGATAAGATTTCATAGTGGTGCAATGATTGGCAACTTGCCTTAAATGCTCAAAAATGTAAAATTGTGTATTTCACAAAGCACAAGAACATAGTATACTGTAAATATACCATTGCTGAATAACAGTTGGAATATGTAAACTCAAACAAATACTTGGGTGTAACATTTATTAGGGACATGAAATTAAAGGATCATATAGGCTCAGTCGTGGCCGACCAGTGCCCTTCCCTCTGCGTGTGCAACCGTCTTCCAACAATTTTGTGTGACACTCATAAATCTACTTCTTCAAGGCAGCTTCTTGCTGAAATGGTGGCAGGATGCTCATTGCACTTGGATAGTTGACTGACTTTGTGCAAATTCCAACATACAAAATGATTTCTCTTGTGGTGTAGTCACCTTGTTGCTACAAACAAAGAACAGCACAGCTGTGTGTAAACTTTGAATCTTCCTCTATCCAGTGACATGCATAATATCTTTCTATCTTTTATAATTTGGCTGTAATAAGCAAATGATATCTGTTCTTTCTTTTTTGAATCACCTGGCATTGGTGTAGATGAAGAGAACAAGAGAGAAAGATAGGGAGACGGCAGAAAATGTAGGAGTTGTATTGAACAACACTGTTTACAGTTCGGACAATCTATCTAACTTTTAAGAACTAGATTAGCTTCTTGTGTCTGTTGTGCGAATATTAAATATTGCTTGTATAATATTTAAAAATAAAAAGTCTCGGTATATCTGTCACCCTAACCATTTCTCTTTTTAAATTCTTTATCCTACCTACCCAATTAGTAGTTCTAACTTTCTGCACCATGACCTGTAGAACCAGTTTTGGTTTTCCTTGTAATTAGTCACTGTCCACAGATCCAAAGAGAAACCATCTTACCTTCAGAATATTTTACCCAAGTGGATGCCATCTTCATGAAACCATGCCCCATAGAGCTGCATGCCCTTGACAACGGGGGTAGGAGAGAGAGGGGAGGAGGGGAGGGCAACCAACTGTAGTTTCCCCTTGCTTTTAGCTGTTCATAGTACCAGTACAGCAAGATTATGTTGACTAATGTTAATAAGGCCAGATCAGTTAATGCTCCAGGCTGTCACCTCTGCAACTGCTGAAAAGGCTGCTATCTTTCTTCAGGTTCCATGAGTTTGCCTGTCCTCTCCACAGACACCCAGCCTCTCCATATATACTCATCACTTGTAGTTGCACTTACAGTGTGGCTGTCTGTATCATTGAGGTACACAAGTCCCCACAACTTGGCAAGGATCATGGGACATGGAGGAATACATTCCCTTACAAACAACAAAACATTTAACAGTAGAAACTTATCTGCAAAAAAATATTATAAAATAGAGGGAAACATTCCACATGGGAAAATGTATCTAAAAACAAAGATTCTGTAACTTACCAAACGAAAGCATTGGTAAGTTGATAGAAACAATAACAAACACAAACACACACACAAATTTCAAGCTTTCGCAACCCACGGTTGCTTCATCAGGAAAGAGGGAAGGAGGGGGAAAGACGAAAGGATGTGGGTTTTAAGGGAGAGGGTAAAGAGTCATTCCAATCCCGGGAGCGGAAAGACTTACCTTGGGGGGGAAAAAGGGACGTCTGCTTGTGTCTGTTATGTGCGGATGGATATGTGTGTGTGTGCGAGTGTATACCTGTCCCTTTTTCCCCCCCAAGGTAAGTCTTTCCGCTCCCGGGATTGGAATGACTCTTTACCCTCTCCCTTAAAACCCACATCCTTTCGTCTTTCCCCCTCCTTCCCTCTTTCCTGATGAAGCAACCGTGGGTTGCGAAAGCTTGAAATTTGTGTGTGTGTTTGTGTTTGTTATTGTTTCTATCAACATACCAACGCTTTCGTTTGGTAAATAGGTTTAAGAATTTAAAAAGAGAAATGGTTAGGGTGACAGATATAGCGAGAATTTGGGAAGTGAGATGGCAGGACAAATAGGACATCCAATCAGGTGAGTACAGGGGTATAAATACAAAATGAAATATGGGTAATGCAGGAGTAGGTCTAATAATGAATGAGAAAATAGGAATTTGGGTAAGCTACTATGAACATCACAGGTAATGCATTATCATAGGAAAGATGGACACAAAGGCAACAACCGCCACAGTACTACAAGTTTATATACTAACTAAAGTGGAACAATGAAGGAGTCCCTTGTTATGGGTTGTAACTAAGTTGTCACTTCTTGACTGATGTGTCACACCAATGCTTCTTATGCTCAGATTTTGCCTTACACTAACCTTCGGTAACCTTTTTGGATTTTCTTGAAGCTGTGGATCTGCTACTTAGTTCCACTAATTATACTGTACAGACTTTTTCATCATCTACAGAGGGTTGAGGGCTGGAAGAGAGCTCACAACTATGCCAACTCACTGCACAATGACATAACCAATTTTGAAAGAACTTTTCTGTACTTTTTTTGTTCAAATAAAACCATTGCACAATTGGCTGATCAGATCTCACATTAATACGAGCAACATATATGGAGTGAATCTTATGACATAATTTCAAAGAGTATGTTGGGTCAAGTTACATATCAGACTTAAAACATTTTCAGTTGTTTTCTGGGACATTTGCATTATAGACACCAACCATTTCTCTCTGCCATTCAAAACACTACCAAGCCACAATGCCAAAACATAATTGACCCTTTCACATCAGGTGAAGGGAGATCTCCTGTAACACTACACAACTAGTTCTGCAGATGACAAAGAGATTGAAACAATGTATGATGAGATAAAGAAAGTTATTCAAGCAGTAATGGGAAACAAAAATTTAATTGTAATGAGTGACTAGAATTCAATAGCAAGAAAAGGAACAGATGGAAAATTAGTAGGATAATATGGACTGGGGGAAAGTAATGAAAGAGGAACCTGTCTGGTAGAATTTTGCATACAGCATAATTTAATCATTGCTAACACTTAGTGTACAAATCATGAAAGAAGGTTGTATAGGTGAAAGAGACTTAGGCCACTGGAATATTTAAGACTGTTACATGATTGTAAGACACAGATTTCAAAACCAGATTTTAAACTGTGAGACATGTCCGGTGTTGGTGTACATTCTTATCATAATTTATTGGTTAAGAACTGTACATCACAACTGAAGAAATTACAAAAAGCTAGGAAATTGAGATGAGACCTGGATAAACTGAAGAAAATAGAGCTTGTTTAGAGTTTAAGAGCGAGAATTAGGCAACTTTTGACTGAAACAGGGGAAAGGAATAGAATACAATAGAAGACAAATGGGTAGCTTTGAGAGATGAAATAGGGAAGGCTGCCAAGGATCACATAGGTAGAAAGACAAGGTCTAGTAAAAGTCCCTGAATAACACTAGAGATATTGAATTCAACTGACAAAGGAAGAAAATATAAAAATGCAGCAAATGAAGCAAGCAAAATGAAATACAGTAGTCAGAATGACAGAAATAGCAAAATGGCTTAACAGAAATGGCTAGAGGACAAATGTAAGATTGTAGAAGCATGTAAAACAATGCAAAAGATAGCTGCCACCCATAAGAAAATTAGAGAGACATTTGGAGAGAAGCAGAAATGGTTCGAGGACAAATGTAAAGCTGTAGAAGTATGTTCCCCCAGGAACATCTCACACCACATGAGTATAACCCCAAATGTTTGTGTGGTAGAGTAGTTATGGTGTGAGCATACGTGGAGACAGTGTGTGCGTACCAGTCGCCGACATAGTGTAACTGAGGCGGAATAAGGGGAACCAGCCCGCATTCGCCAAGGCAGGTGGAAAACCACCTTAAAAACTATCCACAGACTGGCCTGCACACCGGACCTCGACACTAATCCACCAGGCAGATTCATGCTGGTGACCAGCATGCCTTTCCGCCCAGAAAGCAGTGCATTAGACCACACGGCTAACCAGACAGGCATTTTAGTATGTACAAATATGGGCACTGTAATTACCAAGGAAGTGTAAACAGACTGATATACTGTTCAAAATCAATGTAATTATAAAAGTACAATGGAAATAACAACAGTATGGAAAGGGTAGGTTGCTAGTCACCATCCTAGATGAGGTGTTGAGTTTTAGACAGATACAATGAAAAATATTGCTGAAATATTAAGCTTTTGGATCATGTCCTTTTTCTGAAATAGAAAGCCCATGCACATCATACAAGCACAATAACACACACATGGCCACAGTCTCTAGGTGTTGGAGTCTGACTACAACTGTGTTTGATGTGAGGAGCAATCTCCTGGGGTGGGTAGTGGAGTTGGGAGATGGCAGAGAGGAGGATGGATGGCAGGGTAACAGTGGGGGAGATGCTATGTTGCCTGTGGGGGCATGCAGGGACATGGTGGGGACAGGATAGGTCTGCTAGGTGCAGTCTTAGGAGGGCTTGCTGGTGGGGGGAGGGAGGAGGAGAGGAAAGAAGTAGATGAGGTAGAAGGCTTGTGTAGTGGGAGCAGGGAAGGGGATAGACAAGTGGAGGAAGGGACTAGCGAAAGTTGAAGTGCTATGGGAACGAAGGATACATTGTTCCCAACAATGCAATTTGGAAAAGGGGGGTGTTGCTAGGAAGAATCCAGATGGCTAAGCTGTGAAGCAATCATTAAAGTGAAGCGCACTGTTGGACAGCATGTGCAGCAGCTGGGTGGTCCAGCTGTTTCTTGGCTATATTTGGCAGTGGCCATCTATGCAGACAGATAGCTTGTTAGTTGTCATGTCCCTGTAGAAAGTGGCATTGTGGTTGCAGTTTAGTTTGTAGATCACATGGTTGCTTTCACAGGTAGGTAGCTCTGCCTTTCTTAGTATAGGGGATGCTTGTGACAGGACTGGAGTAGGTGGTAGTGGGAGGATGGATAGGACAGTTTTTGCATCTAAGACTATTGCAGGGATATGAGCCATGAGGCAAGGGATTGGGAACAACAGTTGAGGTGAGATTGACAAGGATATTGTGTAGGTTTGGTGTGGGGGATGGGAAGGATAGTTGGCAGGACATTCCTCAGTTCAGGGTGCAAGGATATGTATTTGAAACCTTGGCAGAGAATGTGATTCAGCTGCTCCAGTTCTGGGTGGCACTGAGTCATGAGAGGAGTGCTCATTTGTGGCCAGACATTTGATATTCAGGAGATGATAGATGACTGAAAAGACAAGGCATAGGAGATATGTTTTTGGACAAGGTTGGGAGGGTAATTTCAGTCTGTAAAGGCCTCATTGGGACCCTTGGCATGTTTGGAGAGGAACTTACTGTAACTACAGATGCGAGGACCATGTGGGGCTAGGTTGAATGGAAAGGCTTCTTGATATGGATGGTGGCAGCTGTTGAAGTGGAGGTATATTTGGTGGTTGGAAGGTTTGATGTAGATGTAGGTACTGATTAGCCATCCGTGAAGTGGAGGTCATCATCGGGTAGGTGGCTTTTTGGATCGAGGAGGACCATGTGAAATAAGTGGAGGAGAAGATGTTAAGGTTCTGGAACAATGTGTATATGGTGTCCTATACCTTAGCCCAGATTGCAGAGATGTCATCAATGAATCTGAACCAAGTGCGGGTTTTGGTATTCTGGTCAGTTAGGAAGAATTGCTCTAGATGCCCCATGGGTAGGTTGGCATAGGATAGCACCATGCAAGTGCCCATTGCTGTTCCATGGATTTGTTCGTAGGTGATGCTTCTAGAGGAGAAGTAATTGTGCATGAGGGTATAGCTGATCATGGTGAACAGGAAGGAGATTGTAGGTTTGGAGCCAGTCAAGGATTTGGAGAAGGTAGTGTTCAATACAATGATCCACTCTCCCTGGCCTTAGATCGCCCCCTGTCAACTTTCTACCATTTCCTAACCTCGAACCTTGTCTCTCCATCATTCTGTAAACTCCTCAGCATAGAAATCAATCTTACATCCATGGAAAGGACCACAATCCACCCCTTCAAATCTAGTCCCTACCTTGTGGCTGTTTACTGTACCCCCCCCCCCCCCCCACTCAAGAAAATCACTGCTTTCATGGACCAACAGCTTACCTTTTTACGAGGTGTGGCTAGAAAAAAACCGGACTAGTACTGGTGAAACAATAAAACGAATGCAATAAGGCTGAAAGTCGCGTGGCCTGTCACGTGACTCTCGCTTTGCCTATTGCTCGAGTTTCATCTGCCTCCTGCACTCAGTCTGCCTGTGGCGTCTGTTTTAAGTAGTTGACGTTTTGTCTGTGCGTCGGAAAATGTTGAGTGTACAGAAAGAACAGCGTGTTAACATCAAATTTTGTTTCAAACTAGGAAAATCTGCAAGTGAAACGTTTGTAATGTTACAAGTGTACGGCGATGATTGTTTATCGCGAACACAAGTGTTTGAGTGGTTTAAACGATTTAAAGATGGCCGCGAAGACACCAGTGATGACACTCGCACTGGCAGACCATTGTCAGCAAAAACTGATGCAAACATTGAAAAAATCGGTAAACTTGTTCGACACTTTCCTTGTCAACTCCTGTTAACTCAGACACTGCTCTGATTGTTAAACGGCGATCTTGTTGTAACATTACAAACGTTTCACTTGCAGATTTTCCTAGTTTGAAACAAAATTTGATGTTAACACGCTGTTCTTTCTGTACACTCAACATTTTCCGACGCACAGACAAAACGTCAACTACTTAAAACAGACACCATGGGCAGACTGAGTGCGGGAGGCAGATGAAACTCGAGCAGTAGGCGGAGCGAGAGTCACGTGACAGGCCACGCGACTTTCAGCCTTATTGCATTTGTTTTATTGTTTCACCAGTACTAGTCCGGTTTTTTTCTAGCCACACCTCGTATGTATAATCTACCCTCCAATATAAAAGGCACCAGCTATGGCTGAAAGTTCCACCACTGGGATTATGGACAGCTGGGATTACCAGATGTCAGATGCACCCACCTACAAAGCCTGTGATAATGACACTACTCCAAGAGTGCAGTAGGCTCTCCAGTCCCTCCTGAAATCCTTAGGTCCACCCAGAAACTCACTCCCCGCACTCCTACCCACTACATGCTATCTAAAGTCCGTAAACCCAACCACCAAGGACACCCCATTGGGGCTGGTTACTGTTCCACCCCCCTCTCCTTCCCCCCCCCTCCCCCTCACAGGGAGAATCACTTCTTTGATGAACCAACACCTTCGCTTTTTACGTATAATCTACCCTCCTATAAAATAGTCACAACAATATCTTCTATCAATTTTCCACAGTCCTTGCTCCTTTACCACTTCGTGCCATGCTCCTTACTATTGATGCCACCTCCCTCTACCCTGATGTCCCCAATGCCCATGGCCTCACTGCTATTGAACACTACCTTTTCCATCACCTGACAAACTCCGAAATTACAACCTTCTACCTGGTCACCAGGACCAACTATATGCTCTCCGCAATTACTTCTTCTTTGAAAGCATCAATTATAAACAAACCCATGGTACAGAAATGGGCACCTGCATGGCATCATCCTATGCCAAATTATTCACAGGCCATGTAGAGGACTACTCCTTAACCCCCCAGAATGCCATATCTCTCACTTCCTTCAGATTCAGTGATGACATCGTAGTGATATGGACTGAATGTGAGGACACCCTACCCACAATCCTCCAGAAGCTCAACACCTTTTTCTCCATTCACTTCACCTCCTTAACCCAACAACCACCTTCCCAATGCTGACCTCAATCTCTGTCCACATCAGCCCTACCAACCACAATACCTCGACTTTGACCACTGCCATCCATGGCCATCACATCTGTAGTGACAAGGAGTCCCTCTCCAAATATGCCAATGATCTCTCTGAGGCCTTCACAGACTGCAATTACCCTTCTAATCTTGTCCAGAAACAGATCTCTCATGCCTTGTCTCTCCAGTCACCTGTCTCTTCCCACGTACCCATTGCAGCACTGGAGCAACTGAGGCAAATTCTGCCAGTGTTTTGACTACCCCTCAATGTGTCCTTAACTGAAAAAAATATCCTGCCCATTATCCTCCCCTCTCCTCCCCACAGCAGTATTCTGCTGCCCACCAGAGCTATGCGAGATGCTTTTCCATCCCCACTCCATTCCTGGTCCCAGTTCCTTGCCACGTGGCTCATACACCAGTAACGGATGTAGATGTAAAAACTGTCCTATATGTCTTCCCACTTTCACCTACTCCAGTCCTGTTATAGGCATCTCCGACCAGCCCCACCAAAGGCAGAGCCACCTGTGAAAGCAGCCATGTTATCTACATATTAAGCTACATCAAATGTGCTACTTTTTACATGAGCATGACAGCTAACAAGATTTCTATATGAATGGCCACTGCCAAACTGTGGCCAAGAAACAGCCGGACCACCCAACTGAAGAACATGCTGCTTAACAAGATGTGCTTTACTTTAATAAACTGCTTCATGCCCTGCGCCATGTGGATTCTTCCTCTCAACACTAGCTTTTTTGTTCCTATTGATTTTCTGTCAGGTAGTATTATGTGAACACTTTATTGTGACAGATATAGGTAGGGTATGTTTTGAACCATGGTTGCCTAAGATATCAGTGGACGTCAGGTCTGAACTACCACATTTACAACACTGACAACCTCAGCAAACAATTGTGCTGTAACTGTTAATAAATGCTTTGTATACTCTGCTTTGCTTTATGTTGTGCATTGCTCATCGCTTTCTTTTCTCATCTTGACATAAGTGAAGGGATGAACACCAAAAGGGATCAGCAATCACTATGATCATCATATCAGTTCTGCTTCTGCAGAAGCACAGAACATGAATGTAGGCTGCCAACCCTGTGGAAGGGAGATGGGACTTGTTTCCCAGCTCCAGTCCTCTCCACTTGGGCAGTCTAAATTCTAGTTTGTTTTCACTCACAACTGAATGGTGCAATACAGCGTCTGCACTCTATTGACTGGGGGTACATAAGAGTTCTTGAAGTGCAACTCTTGATTATTTGCCACAGTAAAATCCCAGTGAGGATTGAAGGATGTAGTAGAAAAGCAACTGACAACTTGTTTATAGATCCAACAACCTGGAGTGATAAAGCTGTAAAAACCAAGTCAATGGCTTAGCAGACCAAACTGTTAGCTATAAAATATACTGACCAGTTAGGTACAGATCATAAAAGTACTGTATCACAAAATTATAAACAATGCCTCAATAATTGTGTTTAGAGTGGAAATATGGAGAGGATGCTATGACGAAATTTATAAAGCAGTGTGGATGAAAAATTTAACTCTTTTCTCAAATGTATTGCAGCATCACTACGAATCTTGCTTTGCCCTAAAACAAACAAAGATAAAACTAAACACATGATTGGATAATGTTGTTGGATTAAAGTATCTTTTACTATGAAGAGAATCCAGAAAACAAGCAGTCATCAAGATGGCTGGTTCAAATGGCTCTGAGCACTATGGGACTTAACAGCTGAGGTCATCAGTCCCCTAGAACTTAGAACTACTTAAACCTAACTAACCTAAGAACATCACACACATCCATGCCTGAGGCAGGATTCGAACCTGTGACCGTAGCGGTCTCGCGATTCCAGACTGACGCGCCTAGAACCGCACGTCACACCGGCCGGCACAGTCATCAAGAGCTGAAGCTATCACCAGTATTATAAACTCATTCAGTCTCTCATTAAAAATGCAATATTCATGCACTATGCAAATATATTACTATTCCAATAATAAGGCAAAACCAATATGGAACAATATTAAACAAGGAACCAGCAAAAATTATGATCTAGATTAAATAGCATAAATGGTGATACTTTCAAATTATTGGGCTACAAATTCACTGATTTCTTTCTCATGATGGCAGTAAACATTGCACCCATTAACAAACAAGCAAATGAAAAGTTTTAGATTTGCTTGTACAGAAATTGTGTGCAACACCCACAAAGTAGGAAGATCCATGAAGTAAGCATAGTGTACTGCACCTCACTAATATCAAACTGGCATCATCATATGACTTTGGTTCACTGCTCTTTGTTTAAATTTTGCATTAAGACTGAAGCATATGCAGGATGATCCAAAATGATCGTTACAGCTTTTATCATGTACATTTGTGAAACGATGGTAGGTGTAGTCTGTGGCATAATATTCACGCAATCTAAAGCTTTTGTTTTTTTGTGACAACAGTCACCCGCAGTAGATGGCACAGTGTATGGAATTGTTGACAGACACCAAATCTGACACCCAAATCCAGCAGAACGTTCGGACACATTACAGAGGAACACCACCAACATGTCTGACTACCAGTCAGTCGTACATGTTTCAAGGAATCTGGAAGTGTCATGAAGAGGTCGAGTTCTGGGCATCTGAGCATGAGTGATGCAGATGTGGAAAGAGTGCAATAGGTGTTTATCTGGAGCCAATGAAATGTCTCAGTCACCACCAACCAGAGTACACCAGACTGAAGCTTCATGCCTACAAGGTGCAGCTGCGGGTACAGTTTAACCTGATGATAGGCCAAAGTGCAAAGCATCTGCAGTTGATATTGTGAGTTGCATGAATGATGACTCAATACTATCTGAAAAAGGTGATGTTCACAGACAAAGCTTGCTTGCATGTGTCCAGGAAGGTAAACCATCACAATGTGAGGATCTGGGGCTTTGAGAACTTCTACTTCAGCATGGAAATTGTGCACAAAAGGCCAAAACTAAACATTTTGTATGGTCTGATTCGTGACGATGTGGTGGGACTGTTTTCACTTGCAGAGGCATCAGTAACCTCAACCGTTTATTTGGTCATGTTGGAACAGCTTGCATTTCTGCAGTTTGTAGAACTACAACCTGACATAATGCTGTAGCAGGATGGTGCACCTCCTCATTGGGCTTGAATTGTTAAGAAACATTGGATGACACATTTGCAGTTTGTGGGACTGGCAGAGGAGAACCCATTTCCTGGCCCACAAGGTCTCCAGACATAACGCCATTAGATTTTTTTCTTTGGAGGTTTGCGGAGAATACTGTCTACTAAACTATGGAACAGGATCTGCAGGAACTCTGAACTCACATCAGACCCACAATTACAGACATTAATGAGGATGTTCTCGGCCAGACATGGGAATAACTGGAATATTGCTAAGATATCCTGGGTGCTACAGATGGCACACAGACTGAACTCTGTTAAACGGCTATTAAAATTTTAGGTATATGTGATCAAAGTTATAAGATCATTGTGAAACACCCTGTACTTATTAATAACTGCAATGAAAGACATCAAAGCAGGAAAACGTACTTTTCAGAGGCAAGAACATTGTCAAGACTAATTATGGTTATCATGTTAGAAGTAGCACTTCATGCACTGAAAAATATTGAGACATAGTGTAACAAAGTGTTAATATTGTCTGAATAATTTATTTGAATGTGTGGACATATAGTTGCAAGCCAAGTGCTAGATAAATCTGGTTGAGTGGGATTGTGCTGCTTGTGAACCACTGGATGTATACTTGTTTCAAGCAATTTCAATGAAAACCAAAAAAGGTCGAATAGGGGAAAAAATCATGCAGTCACAAATTTTTGTACAACAGTAGGAAGGCGTTTCATAAACAAACATTATAAGGATCTTGACCAAGGGGGTGAGAGTGGGGTGGGGTTAAAGGCCACATTTTATATTTTTCTTGAATTACTCAAAAACTGCAGCTTCTGATGAAAATGTTTCCAGTACAAAATCAAACTGCATTAAATTTCCTACAAAAAGGTCCCTTTTTTATGCAATAATACCTGTTGTAGAGCAGGGGATAGAAAAATCATAATTATTAAAAATAATGTTTTAGTGGTATAAAATTAATGTTTATTGTTTAATGAAATGAAGTAACAACAAACATTAACTGTCTGAAGCACATCTAAGTGCATTAGAACGATATTGAAGGATAAATTGAGTTACGGGCGGGGGAGGGGGGGGGGTGATGGGCTGGAGGAGCAGGGGCAGAATGCAGGCACATGAAAAAGGCAGATCACTGGAGTGTTGTTGTCATGCAGTTTCCTCGTTTGTAGATCCGCAAGCTGAAGAGTAAGACGGCAAGTTACCACTCTGATCACTGGAAGAAGCTACAGAGCATTTCACAAAGTTATACTGACCCTTCTGCAACTCACCTCATGAATCATTGGTTACACACTGTGCATACAAGCCTTTAGGGTGTTAATTTTCCACAAAATGTGTTAGCACTACATGGAATACAGGTATGAGCCATTACAAGGGGTGTTCACTAAGTGATACAACACAATTTTTTTCTTGCCCATTTGGGTTGAAAAAATGCACAATTTGTTGTGGGACATCATGGAAGATTACCACTTCGGTCCCCATAGTTTCATTAAGTTCCGATAGTTGGAAGCACTATATGTAACCTTCAAACTGTTATCTGTAAAGGATGTGTCCTCCAAGCAGAGAGGTGACATTGAGTTTCTTTTGGCAGAAAACCAGAGCATTGCACATATTCTTAGGCACTTGCAGAATGTCTATCAAGACCTGGCAATGAAAGAAAGCATCATGAGGCATTAGGCAAACCTTCCCTGGCCGGCTGCACACAGTTGGGACTCGTTCAGTGTTGAGAACCTGTAGACACTCTCCTCCGAGGTGACTGACAGATCACAATCAAACACCTTGATGCTCAACTGGGTGTCTCTGTTGGTAGTCCTGAAACGAGTTGGGGGTACTGAAAGGTGTATGCCTGCTGGGTTCTTCACTGCCTAACAGAAGACCATAATGAGCAACAAAGGACCATCTGTGCACAAGTGCTTATGCTTTACGAAGCTGATTGTGACATTTTTTTTATCAAACATGGTCACAGGCGATGAAGCTTGCGTTCTTTACTTCGAACCTGAAAAGAAAGGTAATCCATGGAGTTGCACCACACCACCTCTCCTCTGAACAAAAAGTTCAAAGCCGCACCCTCAGCTGGAAATGTCATGGTGATGGTCTTCTGGGAATCATAAGTGGTTACTCTGTATTATGTCCGCACTCATAGTGCAATGATCAACTCTGAAGTGTATTGTGCTAACTTCAGGAAATTAAAGAAATGACTTCAGTATGTTTGCCGCCACAAAAATGCAAACAAACTTTTCCTTCTGCATAACAATGCAAGGCCTCACACAAGTCTGTGCACCTGAGAGGAGATCACAAAACTTCATTAGACCGTTCTTCCACATCCACCCTACATCCCAGATCTTGTACCTTCCACCTTCCATCTGTTTCGCCCAACAAAGATGCACACCACAGGGAACAGTACGTGGATTATGGGGAAATTATCAATGTCACAAGACATTAGCTCCACCATCGACCAGTGCAGTGGTACTATGCAGTCATGCACCCCCTCTCAGTAAGGTGGTCTAAGGTCGCCGCATTGAATGACGATTATGTTGAAAAATAGGTTTTGTAACCAAAAGAGTAGGAAATAATATGCTGTATTGGAATCCTGAATAAAATCAATCTCTTTCAGAAAAAAATGTGTTGCATTACATATTGAATACCCCTCGTAATAATATTAATGCAAGAAACGCTAGTCCATCTAAACAGTAGATACACCTTACAAAAGTTGGGATAGGAGATTTTATTTTTTTAACTCATTCATATGTTTGGAAAGATTCTAAATCCAAGTTTTGCCAACAAAATTTATGTTGGATAAATTTTCTATAGTCAAAAAACATAGAAAATTTCGAATTTTTTACAGTTTTTTCAAAAAATCTGTTTCCTGTGCTCCTAGCACTTTGATGTCTGTTTCTTTCTTAAAAGAGCACAAAATTTTATACATATTTATTACTACAACTTTTTTGTGCAGGGTACAAGGTGCCAAAAAATATCAATTTTTCAAATTTTTTGCAAAATGGAAAAATTTAAGCACTTTTATTTCAGCTTCTATCTATATAGTATAAATTTATTATATGTTATGTTATATATTGGAAATGAACGTGTCACTTTGCAGTATGTAATTATTCCCAGTGCAGTCAGGTTTCCTGGGCATTTTGTTTCATATATCACTAGTCGAAAGTAATATCCACAGCATTTCAACACTGACTCATGCACATTTATTAAAATACATGGATTACTCAATATGTTACATTTAAACAGTAACAGAAAACTGAACTATTATTAACTGAAATAGGCAAATCAAAACAGGTAGCTAATTGTATGAGTATAAAGGAACTATGCAGCAGAAATGAAACATAGGTAGCTTTATTACAATTAAAAATCCATTAACATTTACTAACACTTGCTGTTATCACTTCTAGGCACATAATACTTCTGACAGTTTACTTTGATGTTTGGTGCACTTGAGGTGAACATGTGATTCATTTCCAATCTTTTGATGGACCAAGTTCCTCGGTGTCACCAGAAACGCCTTGAATAGTTGAATAGGGTGAGTAGGTCATGTGAGTCCCAGTTCGACCCGTTCTTCTGACTGTGAGTCAGCCTCTGCTGTTTCACTGAGTTTGATATCTATTTCCTCTT
Source organism: Schistocerca nitens (assembly GCF_023898315.1). Taxonomy (NCBI): domain Eukaryota; kingdom Metazoa; phylum Arthropoda; class Insecta; order Orthoptera; family Acrididae; genus Schistocerca; species Schistocerca nitens. Next base: position 296,015,508 of record NC_064618.1, on the reverse strand, counting down.
CACTTTTTTCATATAAAAATTGTGGTACATTTCAACAGCTGACTCCACTGCAATTCTTGCAAATGGAAGTAAATTTCAAAACTGATTTTCAGCAGGAGCACACTCCACCACAGCATCTTGGCTAGCTACAACATGCCTCAGATGGTCGTTACTGTGAGTCAGCCTCATTTCTCAGAAGGTTTCCAGTTTCCCATCCAACCCTGGATCTGATGGTAACTCTGTAACAAATGATGTTGCACAGCATCTTTTGTGGGTGGCAATCTTGCAAGATTCAGTTTGCCTCTTGTGGCCAGCTTGGCAAATAGCTGGTACCATGAACTGTCTAGTGTCTGGTCCACTTCCATCGTACAATGTGATAATAAACTGTTCTCCAGCTGTTATTATTTCTTCACACGTAGTGTCTGGTTTCTTGAACGATCCGAGTGCTGAGTTTAGGTGTTCATGTTTATTAAGAATGTTGCAAAACTTCATTTTTCTTTGACCAAAGAAAGTGGACATTGTGTCACATCCACTAATGGCATGAGTGAGCGGAATATGTTCACTGTTGAACTTTTAGGATGCACTGTAAAAGCACTTGCCTGCTACAATTCCTCTTTCTGGCTTAAAAAATAAGTTCTTGATGCCTTGTCCTAAACCTGTTATGAGTGCAAGGAGGTCAACACCTTCTTCCACTATTGATCACACTTCCAAAATTGTTGGTTCTCAAAATGGCAAATGTTAGAATCATAATGTCAGCATCTTCTTGTGCCTGGCCCACCTCAATGCTACGCTCTCAAAATTACTTTTTAAAAACCATGATCAAGCAACTTTTGTCTTGTTTGTCTTACAAAAACTTCTCCTGAGGGACTTGGTTTACCATCTCTGTTTCAACAACTTCAACCAAAGAATGTTTTCTGGTCCTACGAATTCTCTCAGCACTTTTGCTTTCCCTCACAAGAGTACCCATCAAATACAGTAGCAAACTGAAATCAAAAATAATGTTGCAGGCAAGAAATATAACTTTGGGCTATTTATTTGAAGGAAACATTTCGAGGCCAAGTTGCTTTGTGTGCAAGGTACCATACATTAATGACAAATTTAATCGGTGAAACTAAGCTCACATTCTCACTGGACCAAAGACAATGTAGCATGAAGATTTTGTTCCTATTTGCATGGTTCTTTCTGAGAACAGAGACATTGGTTAAGGAGAAAGCTCTTATTTCCCAAAGGCTATTAATACTTCACTTTGTTCCTTTAAATATATCCTTTGGAAAGAGTTAAAGGATCAACAGGAGTAATTTAGTGATCCCAGATTTTAGAACATTGACCACAGAAAGGAGTGTCACAGCCTTATCTTTTCTATGGAACTTTACATTCTGAAAATTTTCCCTCTCTTTGTGACATGACACAACTACTTCCGACAGACACTATAAGAAGGACGTTCAGTAAGTAATTTAATACATTTTTTTCTCAGCCAGTTTTGGTTGAAAAAACGTGGAATTTGTTGTAGACATCATGGAATATTTCCCGCTTTAGCCTCTACACTTTCAGGAAGTTCTGGTAGACAGTGGCACTATACATAGCCTTTAAAATTGCATCTGTAATGGAGGTGCAATCTAAGCATGGAGCTGAAATTGAGTTTCTTTATGCAGAAAACCAAAGCATCACAGATATTCTTAAGTGCTAGTAGAATGTCTACAGAGACTTGACAGTGAAAATAAACACAGGAGTCGATGGAGGAGGTGTTTGTCATCATCACAACTAGGTCATACAAACCTGTCCAATCTCCCGCATGCTAGCCGCACAGCTGTGACTTCTGCAGTGTAGGAATGTGCGGACATTCTCATGCAAGACGTCGGCTCTAAAGTCAGACAGTAGAGCGGTACCATGTGGGCATACTGACCTTCCAAGTAAGGTGGCATAAGGCCATCACATTGAACAGAGATCATGTTGACAAATATGAGTTTGTAGCCAAAAGAGTGGGGAATAATATGGTGTATGAACCATGGACCTTGCTGTTGGTGGGGAGGCTTGCGTGCCTCAGTGGTACAGGTAGCCGTACCGTAGGTACAACCACAACGGAGGGGTATCTGTTGAGAGGCCAGACAAACGTGTGGTTCCTGAAGAGGGGCAGCAGCCTTTTCAGTAGTTGCAAGGGCAACAGTCTGGATGATTGACTGATCTGGCCTTGTAACAATAACCAAAATGGCCTTGCTGTGCTGGTACTGCGAACGGCTGAAAGCAAGGGGAAACTATGGCTGTAATTTTTCCCGAGGGCATGCAGCTTTACTGTATGATTAAATGATGATGGCGTCCTCTTGGGTAAAATATTCCGGAGGTAAAATAGTCCCCCATTCGGATCTCCGGGCGGGGACTACTCAAGAGGATGTCGTTCTCAGGAGAAAGAAAACTGGCATTCTACGGATCGGAGCTTGGAATGTCAGATCCCTTAATCGGGCAGGTAGGTTAGAAAATTTAAAAAGGGAAATGGATAGGTTAAAGTTAGATATAGTGGGAATTAGTGAAGTTCGGTGGCAGGAGGAACAAGACTTCTGGTCAGGTGACTACAGGGTTATCAACACAAAGTCAAATAGGGGTAATGCAGGAGTAGGTTTAATAATGAATAGGAAAATAGGAATGCGGGTAAGCTACTACAAACAGCATAGTGAACGCATTATTGTGGCCAAGATAGATACGAAGCCCACACCTACTACAGTAGTACAAGTTTATATGCCAACTAGCTCTGCAGATGACGAAGAAATTGAAGAAATGTATGATGAAATAAAAGAAATTATTCAGATAGTGAAGGGAGACGAAAATTTAATAGTCATGGGTGACTGGAATTCGAGTGTAGGAAAAGGGAGAGAAGGAAACGTAGTAGGTGAATATGGATTGGGGCTAAGAAATGAAAGAGGAAGCCGTCTGGTAGAATTTTGTACAGAGCACAACTTAATCATAGCTAACACTTGGTTTAAGAATCATGATAGAAGGTTGTATGCATGGAGGAACCCTGGAGATACTAAAAGGTATCAGATAGATTATATAATGGTAAGACAGAGATTTAGGAACCAGGTTTCAAATTGTAAGACATTTCCAGGGGCAGATGTGGACTCTGACCACAATCTATTGGTTATGACCTGTAGATTAAAACTGAAGAAACTGCAAAAAGGTGGGAATTTAAGGAGATGGGACCTGGATAAACTGAAAGAAGCAGAGGTTGTACAGAGTTTCAGGGAGAGCATAAGGGAACAATTGACAGGAATGAGGGAAAGAAATACAGTAGAAGAGGAATGGGTAGCTTTGAGGGATGAAGTAGTGAAGGCAGCAGAGGATCAAATAGGTAAAAAGACGAGGGCTAGTAGAAATCCTTGGGTAACAGAAGAAATATTGAATTTAATTGATGAAAGGAGAAAATATAAAAATGCAGTAAATGAAGCAGGCAAAAAGGAACACAAACGTCTCAAAACTGAGATCGACAGGAAGTGCAAAATGGCTAAGCAGGGATGGCTGGAGGACAAATGTAAGGATGTAGAGGCTTTTCTCACTAGGGGTAAGATAGATACTGCCTACAGGAAAATTAAAGAGACCTTTGGAGATAAGAGAACCACTTGTATGAACATCAAGAGCTCAGATGGAAACCCAGTTCTAAGCAAAGAAGGGAAAGCAGAAAGGTGGAAGGAGTATATAGAGGGTCTATACAAGGGCAATGTACTTGAGGACAATATTATGGAAATGGAAGAGGATGTAGATGAAGATGAAATGGGAGATACGATACTGCGTGAAGAGTTTGACAGAGCACTGAAAGACCTGAGTCGAAACAAGGCCCCGGGAGTAGACAACATTCCATTAGAACTACTGATGGCCTTGGGAGAGCCAGTCCTGACAAAACTCTACCATCTGGTGAGCAAGATGTATGAAACAGGTGAAATACCGTCAGACTTCAAGAAGAATATAATATTCCAATCCCAAAGAAAGCAGGTGTTGACAGATGTGAAAATTACCGGACAATCAGTTTAATAAGCCACAGCTGCAAAATACTAACACAAATTCTTTACAGACGAATGGAAAAACTAGTAGAAGCCGGCCTCGGGGAAGATCAGTTTGGATTCCGTAGAAATACTGGAACACGTGAGGCAATACTGACCTTACGACTTACCTTAGAAGAAAGATTAAGGAAAGGCAAACCTACGTTTCTAGCATTTGTAGACTTAGAGAAAGCTTTTGACAATGTTGACTGGAATACTCTCTTTCAAATTCTAAAGGTGGCAGGGGTAAAATACAGGGAGCGAAAGGCTATTTACAATTTGTACAGAAACCAGATGGCAGTTATAAGAGTCGAGGGACATGAAAGGGAAGCAGCGGTTGGGAAGGGAGTAAGACAGCCTCTCCCCGATGTTATTCAATCTGTATATTGAGCAAGCAGTAAAGGAAACAAAAGAAAAATTCGGAGTAGGTATTAAAATCCATGGAGAAGAAATAAAAACTTTGAGGTTCGCCGATGACATTGTAATTCTGTCAGAGACAGCAAAGGACTTGGAAGAGCAGTTGAACGGAATGGATGATGTCTTGAAGGGAGGATATAAGACGAACATCAACAAAAGCAAAACGAGAATAATGGAATGTAGTCGAATTAAGTCGGGTGATGTTGAGGGTATTAGATTAGGAAATGAGACACTTAAAGTAGTAAAAGAGTGTTGCTATTTGGGGAGCAAAATAACCGATGATGGTCGAAGTAGAGAGGATATAAAATGTAGACTGGCAATGGCAAGGAAAGTGTTTCTGAAGAAGAGAAATTTGTTAACATCGAGTATAGATTTAAGTGTCAGGAAGTCATTTCTGAAAGTATTTGTATGGAGTGTAGCCATGTATGGAAGTGAAACATGGACGGTAAATAGTTTGGACAAGAAGCGAATAGAAACTTTCTAGAATAAAACCAATCTGGTTTTCAGAAAAAAATGCTGCATTACTTAATGAACACCCATGGCAAAATCACTTTCAGAAGAGAGGGGGGATGCACTGTAAATATGTATCTTTCTATCAATAAACAGAAACTGAAATAAAAGTGCTCAAAAACTTGGTATTTTGCAATTTTACACAGACTTTGAAAAACCTGTATTTTCTGACAAACTGTATTACCCTTGGTGCCGGGAGCAGGAAAAAGTTGTAGAAGCCAAATTTGTAGAGAATGTTTTGCTCTTTTAAAAAGTAAAGAGATGCCAAGTTGCTAGGAGCATAAGGAAATGAGGTTTTTTTTCCAAAAAACTGAAAAAGTCAGAAATTTTCAGTTTTTTTATGTTAGAAAAGTTACCTAACATAAATTTTGTTGGCAAAACTTGGTTTTCTGATCTTTCCAATCATATGGATGAGTTACAAAAATAAAATCTTCTACCCCACCTTCTGGAAGGTACAGGCTTTTTCTAACTATTTGCATAGTGTTCTTCACTGCTAGAGAGTAAAATGATTCTTAGTCATGCTGTATGACAGTCGTAGTGTTCTTCTGGGAAAGGCCACTCTCCATCATGAGGACTGCTCACTTTCCAATTTACACACAGACTGTAAGTCCCCAGCATTTTCTGTCCAGCTCTCCTATGTGAGTAGATAAAATACGAGGGTTGGAACTTAAATAGTGGCAACTATTTATTCATAACCGATACAAAAGAATTACACATTTGCATCTGTTACTGTCCTTCAAAGTAGCACCTATTGCCAGCGATATGGAAGGCGTAGTATACTGTTAGCAGAACCTGTTCTGTTGATGGTGTGAATGGAGCAGTCTAAAGTTATGGTGATTCTCGTGTACGACTGTGATGGTGTTATCCTAACGCATTATGTTCCTCCTCGTCAGACCATCAATGCACAGTATTACTGTTTGTTTTTTGGAGCATCACCTGCGACCAACTTTGCAAAAAAATCGGCGACACTTTCTGCGCAACCCACCCACATTTTGCACGACAATGCGCTGGCGCATACAGCGCAAGCTGTGGCTGCTCTGTTCGGTCGATGGGACTGGGAAGTACTGTACCATCCACCATAATCACTGAACTAAAGTCCTTGTAACTTTGATTCAATTCCGAAGATGAAGGAACCACTTCATGGGATTTGCTTCAGAACTGTTCCAGAGATTCGACAGGCAGTAGACCACTCCATTTGCACCATCAACAGAACAGGTTCTGCTAACAGTATACTATGCCATCCACATCACTGGCAATGGGTTCTACACAACGCTGGTGACTACTTTGAAGGACAGTATCAGGTGCAAACATGTTAACTGTTTTGAATCGGTTGTGAATAAATAGTTGCCACTATTTAAGTTCCAACCCTCGTAATTCACTGAGATACAGTGGAGTCATTTTCAGTTTGTTCAATACTTATTTGCTGTTGATAAGTGAACTTTTACGTAAAATATGTTCCTATAAACAATGATATTTAATTTGTAAGTTTGATGATGTCAATGACCCATGTGGTGTTGATGGGAAGGTGTAGCTGGTGTAAACTAAAACGCTAGTGGTAGGAGAAATTACCTTTTCTGGAAGAATGCTACTACCGCCACACAGGATGACTAAGAATCAATTTCCCCTCTAATAGTGTGCAGTGATTTAAACAGAACATGTTCATAAATATTTCTTCCATTAATATTATTAGGAACTCCTGTCTGCATTCCGTGTAGTTTAACACTCCAGGCAAATCTGTGCAGTGCATCACCCGCTGACGTACGGAAGGATCGACATAACTTTGTGAAATGTCCTTTAGTTTCTTCTTGTGACAGTGTGCTACGAAGAGTGGGGGATCAGCTGCTCACTTATCTGTTTGAAGCCCTCTGAAGGAGGAAACTGCATGACCACTATGCGCTGATATGCCTACCCTCCAGTCCCCCTCCATCCTGCTACACACCTGGCACTCAATTTACCCATTAATATGACACTACAACACTTAGATGTGGTACACACATTTAATATTTGTTCTGTATCCACTTACTTTAACAATAAACATTAACTTAATATCATAAAACACTATTTTTAACAATCTGCAATTATTCCATCCCCTATTAGTACTAAAGAAAAAAAGAATAGCACCTCTTTTGTAGAAAATTTAAGTAGCTTAATTTTGTACTGGGAAACATTTTTCACTAGATGCTGCAGTTTTAGTGTTATTCAAGGAAAAAAACTTACACCCCAGTGGTCAGGACATTTACTACGTTATTCACGGCACTCTCAGCTAACAATGTACAAAACTTTTTGACACCAATTTTTTCCCCAATTTTCCTTCGTTGATAGGACTAATTAGGCATTTTTTCAAGATACTTCCACTTTGGCATACTGGAAAATCATTTTATGCCTCTGCAGCATAATTTAATAAACCAGTACAAAACTTGAAAAATAGCAATAGCTTGCCCTTGTTTTCTAACATAAAAAAAAAAAAAAAAAAAAAAGAAGAGGAGCAATGTCTAAGCTGTGATACTTGTCACAAACCAGGAAATGCCTGAAGATGGCCTCATAAGCTGAAAACTGGTTAACACAATAAAAGTAATATTGTAACTGTAGAACAAAAGCAAACTAGCACTTTCAGTTTATTACAAACAAATGAAACAATCTTGATGCCGATTCTAGATAGCCAGTGTGAATGGTTAATATGCCTCCAAACTGTGTATACAAAATCCAAGGTTATTTTTTAACAGAATCTTTATGTTCTAATGATGTAGTGATATTCAAAAACCTGCTGAGCGCTTATTGGCAAACCTCATTCTGTCCCACGTGGGGATGCCAATGTATGTTGTACACAAAAAACCTGTTCTGTCACATGCATGCTCACTCCACAGATATTACCACTTTGTGGCACCATCAAAAGACATCAGTTTAAATATAGTATATATGGAATTTACAAAAATAATCAGGTCACTAAACAGTAGTAATTCTTCTGTCTATTATGGTGTTTCTAAAGAATATTAAAATATGAACTAACTTGTTAGGGCATATTTCCCAGCAGACTTAATATATTGCAGTAATAGCCACTTTAAAAACTAAATTCTGCCAACGGTACAAACTGACCCTATGTGATCCTGTCGCCAAGAAGCACTGGATATGGGTGGACATGTGGTCAGCACACAGCTCTCCTGGCAGTTGTCAGTTTTTGTGACCAGAACCACTAGTTCTTAATCAAGTAACTCCTCAATTGGCTTCGCAAGAACTGAGTGCACCCTACTTGCCAATATCGTCCAGTGGGCCCAGACGTCACCCATCCAAGTGCTAGCCAAGACCAACAACACTGAACTTCAGTGTCCCCTCTGGGGCGAGGCCGTTGGCACTTATAAAACTAGAGATTAGCAAATCACCTCTAATTACAGACAAATGTCCATCCATCCACTCTTTCAAAATTTTTTGAGAAAGAGACCTTTAATAGAATACTGCCACTCTTTTCTGAGCAGAACTTGTTGACCGTCCCTCAGTTCGGCATTTGTGAGGAGGAATTCTGCACAAAGAAAGCAATAAAGTCCCTCACTAATGAAATGTTATTAGTATATTTTTCATACTTGCCAAAACCTTTGTTTTTCTGCATAAAAAATTTCTGCTTGGCAAAGTAAAGTGTTATGACAACAACATCAGTTCACATACCTTCATTTTATAACACAAAGTAGGTTTAATAGTAACTTAAACAGTCATAGGCATAAAAGTAACCACTGAATGGAAAACACAACATGCGGGATCCCCAAGGGATTGGTACTTGTCCCACCATTGTTCTGAACTTATGTATGTGATCTTATGGCAGCTTCCAGCTATTTCTTCACTGTGTTTGTGGGAATACATTGTACCACCTCTGTACGCTCCTGGCATGTACCAGTAGTCTGCTGCATGAGCTGTAACTTCTATTTGTTGTGAATATAGCTTTTAGAGCTGTGGGATGTATACATCCTACCAAATAATGTTGATTTAAAGGTCCTTGGGAAATATGCTCAAGACTAAAGAAGTTTCTCCAAGTGGCTTGGGAAGTATACTTACCACAAGATTAATGGGTCTTTTGTTGACCTTGGAAAGCATACTTGCCACCAACTTAGTGGTTTTGCAAGGCTTTTGGGAATACATCTTACCATCTGTGGATGTACCTGTGATCTTGTGGTAGTAACAAATGTATAAAACTTGCTACAACAGTCAGTTTGTTTGTTGTTATATCACTACAGTTGTCACTTGTGATGTCAGACAAAATTGCTATGTTTCTAGTGAGAAATACACTTACCATCAAAATAACAGCTCATGAAAGGCTTACATACCACCAAAGATTTTGGCTCTAAATTAGAAAAACAATAATATCAAAAAATATAGTCAATAGATCAAAATTCTAATATAATAAAAATTAACTTTCTAAATAATTATAAAGATGCACCTGTAAAGGGTTAAACAATGGTTAAAACTGTAGTGTTTGTTGATGAATTATCGTATTACTACGAATGTGGTATATGCTTTAAGGGTTTGTGAGATTTTTGGCCCATTCCCTAGAATTTTAGGAGTTACCTATTCATGGGACACAGCAGCTAAAGGGCAGCGAAGGAAATAATCAGTGACACAGCATGCACACATACTGGGAGGCAGTTCAGTCTTTCTTTTGCCGTTTGTTCAACCTGCACAATGGAATGTTGTATAAGCTTGAAAACATTGAGTTTCTTAATTTTCTTTGGTTCTTTACTACGTCAGTGCTTGAGTAATGAGAAAATGTCCAACTAAATAGGCCCTCTGTTTGAGATGTAACTTCCTTATAATTATCAGCATTTTCAATATCTTCATTGTCATTGTCATTCTGAGACACTATTCCCCAGGAGCACATGTGGCTCAAGAAGACACAGTGCTGTATTGTCCCTCAATCTGCACTGTTGCATTTGCATCCATTAGTCACAAAAACCTGTGCTGTGCTGCTTCGCTCTTTGTTGCCTGGGTCCCAATACTTATGCGCCTGTTCTTAATGTGTTAAATAGGGGGGCTGGCTCACCCGTATTTTTTGGAAGTGATCAGCCAGCCACATATTCCTGAGAATCTATTTTAGTTATCCTCATCTTAATTGTTTTTTTAATTGACATTTTTAGAACATATGACGTTTTTAATGCTATCCTCTAGGATATGAGGTAGTACAATTGTGCAGGTGAGATTAGGTGGGGGAGGGAGAGGGGGGAGAGGGGGAGAGAGAGAGAGAGAGAGAGAGAGAGAGAGAGAGAGAGAGAGAGAGAGAAATTCTATCTCAGACTGCTCCTTACTTCTTTTACAGCATTTTCTAAGTCTAACCACAATCGTTTCGAGTAATTTTCATATGGGAGCTTACAGCCTCCTCACTAAGTGCTTCTAACCCCAGACAGAAACAAATCTAAACTCTACCTTACCATATATATAGGACAGATGATAGCTGAACAGGCCTAATAGTGTAAGTCTTAATCTCACAGATTCACATTGTTGTTGTTGTTGTGGTCTGTCCTGAGACTGGTTTGATGCAGCTCTCCATGCTACTCTATCCTGTGCAAGCTTCTTCATCTCTCAGTACCTACTGCAACCTACATCCTTCTGAATCTGCTTAGTGTATTCATCTCTTGGTCTCCCTCTACAATTTTTACCCTCCACGCTGCCCTCCAATACTAAATTGGTGATCCCTTGATGTCTCAGAACGTGTCCTACCAACCGATCCCTTCTTCTAGTCAAGTTGTACCACAAACTCCTCTTCTCCCCAATTCTCTTCAATACCTCCTCATTAGTTATGTGATCTAACCATTTAATCTTCAGTATTCTTCTGTAGCACCACATTTCGAAAGCTTCTATTCTCTTCTTGTCCAAACTGTTTATCGTCCATGTTTCACTTTCATAAATGGCTACACTCCAAACGAATACTTTCAGAAACGACTTCCTGACACTTAAATCTATACTCGATGTTAACAAATTTCTCTTCTTCGGAAATGCTTTCCTTGCCATTGCCAGTCTACATTTTATATCCTATACTTCAACCATCATCAGTTATTTTGCTCCCCAAATAGCAAAACTCCTTTACTACTTGAAGTGTCTCATTTCCTAACCTAATTCCCTCAGCATCACCCGACTTAATTTGACTACATTCCATTATCCTCGTTTTGCTTTTGTTGATGTACATCTTAAATCCTCATTTCAAGATACTGTTCAGCCATTTACTGTGTATGACAACTTTGCAATGGCAAACCTCAAAGTTTTTATTTCTTCTTCCTGAACTTTAATTCTACTCCAAATTTTCTTCTCCATGGATTTTAATACCTACTCCAAATTTTTCTTTTGTTTCCTTTACTGCTTGCTCAATATACAGATTGAATAACATCGGGGAGAGGCTACAACCCTGTCTCACTCCCTTCCCAACCACTGCTTCCCTTTCATATCGCTCGACTCTTATAACTGCCATCTGGTTTCTGTACAAATTGTAAATAGCCATTCACTCCCTGTATTTTACCCCTGCCACCTTCAGAATTTGAAAGAGAGTATTCCACTCAACATTGTCAAAAGCTTTCTCCAAGTCTACAAATGCTAGAAATGTAGGTTTGCTTATACTCAGTCTAGCTTCTAAGGTAAGTCATAGGGTCAGTATTGCCTCACGTGTTCCCATATTTCTACGGAATCCAAACTGATCTTCCCCGAGGTCGGCTTCTACCAGTTTTACCATTTGTCTGTAAAGAATTCGTGTTAGTATTTTGCAGCCGTGACTTATTAAACTGATAGTGCGGTAATTTTCACATCTGTCAACGCCTGCTTTCTTTGGGATTGGAATTATTATATTCTTCTTGAAGTCTGAGGGTACTTCGCTTCTCTCATACATTTTGCTCACCAGATGGTAGAGTTTTGTTAGGACTGGCTCTCCCAAGGCCGTCAGTAGTTCTAATGGAATGTTGTCTACTCCTGGGGCCTTGTTTCGACTCAGGTCTTTCAGTGCTCTGTCAAACTCTTCACGGAGTATCATATCTCCCATTTCATCTTCATCTACATCCTCTTCCATTTCCATAATATTGCCCTCAAGTACATCATCCTTGTATAGTCCCTCTATATGCTCCTTCCACCTTTCTGCTTTCCCTTCTTTGCTTATAAATGGGTTTCCATCTTGTATTCATACAAGTGGTTCTCTTTTCTCCAAAGGTCTCTTTAATTTTCCTGTAGGCAGTATCTATCTTACCCCTAGTGAGATAAGCCTCTACATCCTTACATTTATCCTCTAGCCATGCCTGCTTAGCCATTTTGCACTTCTTGTCGATTTCATTTTTGAGACGTTTGTATTCCTTTTTGCCTGCTTCATTTACTGCATTTTTATATTTTCCCCTTTCATCAATTAAATTCAGTATTTCTTCTGTTACCCAAGGGTTTCTACTAGCCCTCGTCTTTTTACCTATTTGATCCGCTGCTGCCTTCACTATTTCATCCCTCAAAGCTATCCATTCTTCCTCTACTGTATTTCCTTCCCCCATTCCTGTCAATTGTTCCCTTATGCTCTCCCTGAAACCCTGTAAAACCTCTGGTTTAGTCAGTTTATCCAGGTCCCATCTCCTTAAATTCCCACCTTTTGCAGTTTCTTCAGTTTTAATCTATAGTTCATAACCAATGGATTGTGGTCAGAGTCCACATCTGCCCATGGAAATGTCTTACAATTTAAAATCTGGTTCCCAAATCTCTGTCTTACCATTATATAATCTATCTGAAACCTGTCAGTATCTCCAGGGTTCTTCCATGTATACAACCTTCTTTTATGATTCTTGAACCTACTACGTTTCCTTCTCTCCCTTTTCCTACTATCGAATTCCAGTCACCCATGACTATTAAATTTTCATCTCCCTTCACTACCTGAATAATTTCTTTTATCTCATCATACATTTCTTCAATTTCTTCGTCATCTGCAGAGCTAGTTAGCAAATAGACTTGTACTACTGTGGTAGGCGTGGGCGTCGTGTCTATCTTGGCCACAATACTGCTTTCACTATGTTGTTTGTAGTAGCTTACCCAAACTCCTATTTTTTTATTCATTATTAAACCTACTCCTGCATTACCCCTATTTGATTTTGTATTTATAACCCTGTGTTCACCTGATCAAAAGTCTTGTTCCTCCTGCCAACGAACTTCGCTAATTCCCACTATATCTAACTTTAACCTATCCATTTCCCTTCTTAAATTTTCTAATCTACCTGCCCAATTAAGGGATCTGACATTCCACGCTCCGATCCATAGAACGCCAGTTTTCTTTCTCCTGATAACGACGTCCTCTTGAGTAGTCCCCGCCCGGAGATCCGAATGGGGTACTATTTTACCTCCAGAATATTTTACCCAAGAGGATGCCATCATCATTTATCCATACAGTAAAGCTGCATGCCCTCGGGAAAAATTACGGCCGTAGTTTCCCCTTGCTTTCAGCCGTTCGCAGTACCAGCACAGCAAGGCCGTTTTGGTTAGTGTTCCAAGGCCAGATCAGTCAATCATCCAGACTGTTGCCCCTGCAACTACTGAAAAGGCTGCTGCCCCTCTTCAGGAACCATACGTTTGTCTGGCCTCTCAACAGATACCCCTCTGTTGTGGTTGCACCTACGGTATGGCTACCTGTATCGCCGAGGCACGCAAGCCTCCCCACCAACGGCAAGGTCTACGGTTCATGGGGGGGAGATTCACATTATGTGATTTCAAACAAGCAATAATGACCTGCTTGAATGAGTAGCAGACATCAATGATAATTTGCTATATGAATTGTTGTAAAAATCTCTTGGACCTAGCTGATAATTTAAAACAGAATGGACAATAAGGGGAACTAATCAATATGATCTGTTCAAGTTTTGCACTTAGAAGTACCTCATTATGTGTTGACCTAAAGCCAAGACTGTTTTCTTGTTTTGTATATTGTCTTACACAGCAGAGTGTCTACAGTGAATAAAATATTTATTCAGCACAAATGATCAGTATGAATATTTTGCAAATACATAACCACATGTTTAGCAGCACACTTACAATAATTTCTAAATAGATTTCTTTATTTGCTGGTAGATAGATAACAATACATCTTGCACAAGCTTCTTTAAGCATCTTTGAATTCTTACATTAACTTCCTATTATATTTTCTCTTTGAAAAGTTCTATCAGCTACAGACACGTTTAACAGGGCTAGAGGAAATAAATTTAATTGTGTGGTGTTATTACCGGCCACCAGGTTCCATCGTGACAGTTCTAGAATCATTCAAAGGGAGTCTACATTCTGTATCGCAGAAGTACCCGGATCATGCTATATTAGTCGGAGGTGACTTCAGCCCACCTAGTATAGACTGGGATGTCTATGGATTCATTACAGGTGGTACAGACAAGCTGTTGTGTGAATTACTTTTGAACACATTATCTTGAGCAGCTAAATCGACAGCCAATGCGTAATGGAAATATTTTAGATCTGGTAGCCACGAAGAGACCAGATCTCATTGACGGTGTCAGTGTTGAGACAGGGATTAGTGATCATGATGTTGTCATTACAACCATGGTTACGAAAATTAAAAAGTCGGTCAAGAAGGCTAGGAGAGTATTCTTACTAGAAAGAGCAGATAAGCAGTTAGTAAATGAATTGACTTCATTTACTTCCGGTACAATGGACGTGGAAGAATTATGGGCAAATTTTAAACACATTGTAAATCACGCATTGGACAAGCATTTGCCAAAAAAGTGGGTTACGGACGGAAAAGACCCACCGTGGTTTAACAGCGCAATTCGGAGAATGCTCAGGAAGCAAAGGCAGTTGCACTCGCGGTACAAGAAAGACTGGGAGAATGAGGACAGGCAAAAGTTAGTAGAGATTCGTGCTGCTGTAAAAAGAGCGATGCGTGAAGAATTCAACCACTACCACCATCATACCTTAGCAAAAGATCTTGCTGAAAACCCAAGGAAATTCTGGTCTTATGCAAAATCGTTAAGCGGGCTGAAAGCTTCCATCCAGTCACTCACTGATCAGTCTGGCCTGGCAACAGAAGACAGCAAAACGAAAGCTGAAATTTGAGAAATCTTTCTCGCAGGAGGATTGTACAAACATACTGCCGTTTTGAGTCTCATACAGATTCCCGTATGGAGGACATGGTGATAGACATCCCTGGGGTCGTGAAGCAGCTGAATGGGTTGAAAATAAATAAATCGCCAGGTCCTGATGAGATTCCAATTCGGTTTTACAGAGAGTACTATACTGCATTGGCTCCTTACTTAGCTTGCATTTATCTCGAATCTCTTGCCCAACGTAAAGTCCCGAGCGACTGGAAGAAAGCGCAGGTGACGCCTGTATATAAGAAGGGTAGAAGGATGGATCCTCAAAATTACAGACCAATATCCTTAACATCGGTTTGTTGCAGGATTCTTGAACATATTCTCAGTTCGAATATAATGAATTTCCTTGAGACGGAGAAGTTGCTGTCCATGCATCAGCACAGCTTTAGAAAGCATCGCTCCTGCGAAACGCAACTCGCCCTTTTTTCACATGATATCTTGCAAACCATGGATGAAGGGTATCAGACGGATGCCATATTCCTTGACTTCCGGAAAGCGTTTGACTCGGTGCCCCACTGCAGACTCCTAACTAAGGCATGGGGATTGGTTCCCAAGTATGTGAGTGGCTCGGAGACTTCTTAAGTAAAAGAACCCAGTACGTTGTCCTCGATGGTGAGTGTTCATCGGAGGTGAGGGTATCATCTGGAGTGCCCCAGGGAAGTGAGGTAGGTCCGCTGTTGTTTTCTATCTACATAAATGATCTTTTGGATAGGGTGGATAGCAATGTGCGACTGTTTGCTGATGATGCTGTGGCGAATGGGAAGGTGTCATCGTCGAGTGACTGTAGGAGGATACAAGATGACTTGGACAGGATTTGTGATTGGTGTAAAGAATGGCAGCCAACTCTAAATATAGATAAATGTAAATTAATGCAGATGTATAGGAAAAAGAATCCTGTAATGTTTGAATACTCCGCTTGACACAGTCACGTCGATTAAATATTTGGGCGTAACATTGCAGAGCGATATGAAGTGGGACAAGCACGTAATGGCAGTTGTGGTCAAGGCGGATAGTCGTCTTCGGTTCATTGGTAGAATTTTGGGACGATGTGGTTCATGTGTAAAGGAGACCGCTTATAAAACACTAATACGACCTATTCTTGAGTACTGCTCGAGCGTTTGGGATCCCTATCAGGTCGGATTGAGGGAGGACATAGAAGCAATTCAGAGTCGGGCTGCTAGATTTGTTACTGGTAGGTTTGATCATCACGCAAGTGTTACGGAAATGCTTCAGGAACTCGGGTGGGAGTCTCTAGAGGAAAGGAGGCGTTCTTTTCGTGAATCGCTACTGAGGAAATTTAGAGAACCAGTGTTTGAGGCTGACTGTAGTACAATTTTACTGCCACCAACTTACATTTTGTGGAAAGACCATAAAGAAAAGATAAGAGAGATTAGGGCTCATACAGAGGCATATACACAGTCATTTTTCCCTCGTTCTGTTTGGTAGTGGAACAGGGAGAGAAGATGCTAGTTGTGGTACGAGGTACCCTCCGCCACGCACCGTATGGTGGGTTGCGGAGTATGTATGTAGATGTAGATATGCAACAGAAGAGTTTGTTGCAAAGCTGTATGACAATTAGTGATGTATTGTACAAGACCTGTTTATACATATTACATGTGATGTTTCTACCAATAGCAGGCTTTTTTTCTTTTGTATTGTTAATGTACACCAGGACCAGCTAAATGCTGCACACATGGGATTACCCATCGTCAGTTTTGTCAGTTCTAGGAGGAATTTCAATACGAGTATGGTGACATACCTTACTATACGAAAGTATGCTGGCTCAGTCAATTTTTTTAATTATATTTTGCCATTTTACACTTCTTACATCAGAAGGGAAAGAGTGAACCAATATTTGAAGACTTGCTGGATATCAGATCTTGCATTTCTCGTTGACATTACGTCTACATCAACAGCCCCAACATGTTTTCAAGGTGAAAATAATTTAATTTCTAACATTGTGGAAATACTAAATGCTTTTGAAAGGGAGCTTGTTCTTTGGGAGAGCCAACTACTGGCTGAAAACACTACTTATTTACCTACCCTTGCTTTGGTCCAGGAAAGTGCTAGATTTCAAGACTGAGTGTCAATAACTGTAAAAATTAAGGAGCAATTTCGAGCACGATTTGTTATTTTATGAGTATGTCTCCTACGATTCATTGTTATACACAGGCATTTTCAGCATCAATTGAAGATGCTCTGAATCATCTACAGATGGATCTGATAGACCTGCAGTGCAGTACAAGTTCTTTGCAGTACAAAGTACAAAATAATTCTATGAAAACTTTCGACAACAAGAATTTCCATGACTGCATCACAAACCTGCAAGATTTATGTCCAAGTTCAGATCTACTTGGGTATGTGAAAGAGTTTCTCCATAATGAAGATGAATATTGGAGGTTTTGATTGAGTATTAGTGACTAAAATCTTTGCAACTGCTTGCGTTTATCAATGTGCTGTGGTTTTGTGCCTCGCATTAACTTTATCGTTTCTCATCACCAATGATAAACATGTTTCGGATGTTCTTTCTTTTTCTAATTTAAAATTGTTATTTACTAATGGTGCCTCATTCTGCTCCATGTTACATAGGCAAACATTGTTACCTGAAAAATTTTGTATTAAACTGGTTGTTCAACGTATACCTAAATGCTTAAAAATTATCCTTTAATTACTGAGCAACATGTCTGGTACCTTTGCATGAAGGGTATTTAGGTACCTATCATGGTGAAACCAATCTGGTATATTTATGCATCACTTGTTTTTATGTTTTGTTGTAGAACTGTGAGGTTTGTTGATAGGGTGATGGAATAACACAATACCTTCCCATGTCCACATTGCGCACTGTGAAAGGATCACGAGAGTGCTCCAGGTACAGTGTAACCCAGCTAGTGGGTAGAGTGAAGCAGTGACATCTGTGCTTAGAGACATGAACTAAATGAGGTTCCATTTCCCCGTTTACACGTCTGGTAAATGTGCACCCTGTGGCGAGGAAGTTGCACATGTACAGAATTTCTGGCCAGTCCTTGTGTACACCTTCACATGCTCCACATCCTTGAAGTTATCTCTGATGAAAATTTTGTTACTGTGGCTTTGGTCACACACTATGCCTTAACTTAAAACTACTGAAATAGCTTAGCTCCCCATACTCTAAACACAGATGTGGGATCCATTATAAGATATCCTTCTGTGAATACTAAAATCTATATATGCCTTAGATATAATAAATAAGTATAGAATAAAAAATGAGTGGTTTGGGCAGTAACAGGCTAAACTGCTGTAACTGAATTGCAAAGTAAAAGCCAGAAAACATTTATCTCATTTCACAAGACTCTTCTACATGAATGAAGGCAGAAACTTGAGGTGAATTTAGACTTAAGGAACCATTCGATTTGACAAGGATATTAGGGATCTGACATGGACTGATTATGGGAATCACTATGTATCTACAGCCAGATTACTTGTCTGTCCTACAAGTAATTATGTTTAGGGGCCACTGTGTCAAAATTCAGAGAATGGCATTAAGTAACTGAACATCCATCACTTCCATGTAGCTATTACTCAGTACATGTGAGTAAAGTTCTCAGGAGATATGATTATCATCTCTGGAGTAACCTATCATAGCAACGATGGGAGCTATGAGCTACTGCACTGCCCAGTCTGCCTGATTACAGTGCCAAGGGCAGCCCATGAGACTGCAAAATTCAGTGCCAGCAACAGTCACTTGCCAGCTGCCCGATTCCAGCACCAGTTCAACATGAGCTACATTTTTTGTGTGACTTTTCCTCGCGTTGTCCTTCACTGCTTTTAGACATTAACCGTAAACCAGGAAAATCTGTTTTTATCAGCTTAATATCCAATATGTAGCAAAGCACATGTGATTTAGTAAGCCTGTGGTAGCTCTCACTGACCTGCCACTGCAGTTGGGCAGGCTTAAGCGATTCCAAGGGAGTTCCGCCATTTACTGCTAGATGGTAATGGCATCATTTTCACTGCTGTGGGTAACAAATTTATCACAGTTTCGTAATTTATAAATTATATGCACAAAATTTCCTTGTGAATCAGTCTATTAGTGAAAACCATATCAGAATCCCTATAGTAGTTGCAGAGAGAAGCCCTAAACATACAGACATAAACAGTGATGGGAGACTCATTTATGTATGTATAGAAAATATCTTTCTTATGAATATAATAGAGGGAAACATTCCACGTGGGAAAAATATATCTAAAAACAAATATGCTGTAACTTACCAAACGAAAGCGTTGGTATGTTGATAGGAGACAGTAAAAAAACAAACACAAATTTCGAGCTTTCGCAACCCAAGGTTGCTTCATCAGGAAAGAGGGAAGGAGAGGGAAAGACGAAAGGATGTGGGTTTTAAGGGAGAGGGTAAGGAGTCATTCCAATCCCGGGAGCAGATATAAATATCTTTCTTACATGCACATACAAAAATCTAACATGATATCAGGCAATCTCAGAAGCCACTGATGCAATGTGAGATCTGCACATCTCGAACTGCCAGAGAAGTAGTGCTGCACTCTTAGATGAAAATCATGCCATGCAGTTGCAATTGAACTGCACCTGTTGAATGAAAGTACACTAAGTGCCTCTTGGTGCAGTGTTATCACCATCTCGCTACAGTGCACAGTAGTAACATATGGGCAAGCAAGTGAGCTAGTTGCAATAGGGAGACTTGAGTTGGCAGGCAGATGAACCAGCAATTTGCAGCTGACACCAAGATAAGATTTTAGTTTCAATGTGTGATCCCCAGTTTCTATCTTCATTCATGGAGATTTTATCTTGTGAAATTGGATTAATGTTTTTGAAACACAATGCGAACTGTTTAGTACATAAAATAATACTGGCTGAGAGCTTTAAGATAGTCAAAATTATATACTTAATGCAAAATATCATGAAATTATAAAATTTCATCTTTTGGGTGTTGATCGTTTAAAAAATATGAAATGATATGAGTGAGTTTTTCATATTTGCTCATAGTTACATAACTACGAAAAACTATTTGTAAGTGAAAGCATCATTCCACAATGATGGGATGACAAATTAAATTGAAAAACTATAGAAGATATAACAAAGTAGTATTCTAAGTTAGAACGTCTTTTCAAAGAAAATTTAATCTCAATAAGCTCAGAATCACTCATCGAAACTAAGTGCTTATGTGATTTTCATACTAAATAGATAATGGCAACTAGTTAGCATTAAATTCTTCATTTATTTATATGTGATTTCATGTAGATTTAATGGGAATTACATATTATATATAATCAGATGCATCAGGCAACTCGCACTGCTGGTCAGAGATGAAAATATCTCCCTTCTTTAGTGTTCTAAGTGCAATTTTTGTTTTCTCACAGGCTTGCCATGAAAACATTTAGGGAACTTTCCACCCAAGTTATAGACAAAATTGTAATGTTGTTGTTGTTGTGGTCTTCAGTCCTGAGACTGGTTTGATGCAGCTCTCCATGCTACTATATTCTGTGCAAGCTTCTTCATCTCCCAGTACCTACAGCTTCTTCATCTCCCAGTACCTACTGCAACCTACATCCTTGTGAATCTGCTTAGTGTATTCATCTCTTGGTCTTCCTCTACGAGTTTTACCATCCACACTGCCCTCCAATACTAAATTAGTGATCCCTTGATGCCTCAGAATATGTCCTACCAACCGATCCCTTCTTCTGGTCAAGCTGTGCCACAAAGTTCTCTTTTCCCCAATCCTATTCAATACTTCCTCATTAGTTATGTGATCTACCCATCTAATCTTCAGCATCCTTCTGTAGCACCACATTTCGAAAGCTTCTATTCTCTTCTTGTCCAAACTATTTATCATCCATGTTTCACTTCCATACATGGCTACACTCCATACAAATACTTTCAGAAATGACTTCCTGACACTTAAATCTATACTCAATGTTAACAAATTTCTCTTCTTCAGAAACGCTTTCCTTGCCATTGCGTCTACATTTTATATCCTCTCTATTTCGACCATCGTCAGTTATTTTGCTCCCCAAATAGCAAAACTCCTTTACTACTTTAAGTGTCTCATTTCCTAATCTAATTCCCTCAGCATCACCCAACTTAATTTGACTACATTCCATTATCCTCATTTTGCTTTTGTTGATGTTCATCTTATATCCTCCTTTCAAGACGCTATCCATTCCATTCAACTGCTCTTCCAAGTCCTTTGCTGTCTCTGACAGAATTACAATGTCATCGGCGAACCTCAAAGTTTTTACTTCTTCTCCATGGATTTTAATACCTACTCCAAATTTTTCTTTTGTTTCCTTTACTGCTTGCTCAGTGTACAGATTGAATAACATCGGGGAGAGGCTACAACCCTGTCTCACTCCCTTCCCAACCACTGCTTCCCTTTCATGCCCCTCGACTCTTATAACTGCCATCTGGTTTCTGTACAAATTGTAAATAGCCTTTCGCTCTCTGTATTTTACCCCTGCCACCTTTAAAACTTGAAAGAGAGGAACAATACTTACCTATTAGAGGCACAGAATGATTACAATAAGGGGCATTCCAGGAAAGAAACAACAAACAAGTGAGGAAATGCAAGCACATAACAGCACAGAAATATGACTAGTTTTTAAACTACAACGTATTTTCCAGTTGAAGTATGTGCTCTTGCTTAAACCACTTATACACAAATTATGACCCACTGCTAGTGTGACACGTCCATCATATGTGGGTGCATTTGGTTGTCGGTGCAAGAATGCATAATTTACCCAGATTAAAAGTGGTAGCCCAAAAGCTAACGATAACTGTACTGTGAAGTGCTCCACCCATCAATCAAGTTCAGGTGAGTGGCTGGGCATCTTTTCTCACTTTTGTTTACTGAAGTGAACAGTTTCTATTTTTACAATACTATGAGTGACTTTATGAGCATTGTGATAAATGTTAAAAATTCAATTCTCCTGTGCAGTATTCAGATGGATGGTAGCTGGGACTGTTACTATGACTCTCCCTGCCATGTGGCAGGCACCGCTGACCTATTTGACAAACTGTATTGCCTTAACAACAAACAAGTGGATATGGTATTTTGTTCTGCAGGTAAAATGGGTGAATCTTGAATAGCTGGCCCAACAAAGGTCTCCACATTCAGGTGAACAAATCTGTCAGAATGCACTCACTCATCGGTCTGCGAAAGGCTGCTTTATGATAATCAATTGCAGCATACTCTACAATGAAAATGACTACATTAGGCATTGAAATTCTATGCCGAAAAATGGAGAAGTTAACATGGCTGGACACACAAAAATATATCTCTCAATTGTGCTGAGAAAACTAAAGCCATCACAAGTATCAATACTTTCTTTCAACATTTTAAAATGAACTTGTAACATGTAGAAAGACACAGGTTACATCAAACAGCCAATCTAGTCTAGTGGGCAAGAATAATTTTTTTCTAGATTTTCTGCATTTATGACAAGGAACAATGCTTAAGATTGTATGCAGGTCGTAGGTAACAATCTCTTGCTGGTGTACCAATGATTATATTCCCAGTATCATGGAAATAACTTCCACCTCCGTACTTTAGGGGACTCATAATTATTCAGTGTATGTATTTTCCTCCAACTGTCAAACAACACTGGAAAATATTAAAGTCTCTTGCAATACCAGCCATTACAGAGAAATCAAGCATTGTGCAGTACATCTCTGAAAGATTCTAGAAAAGAACTTTTTTACAGTTTAATAAGCCACAGAACCAGGTTATATGGTGTACTAAAAGTTTAATGTGCTTAAACTGAAAAGCTTCTGCCTTTCGTGAAATTCAAGTTAATGATAATATAATGATTATACTCACTGGATTATTTTAGAAGAACAAATGTTGCTTCTAATATTTCTTGGAAAAAAGAAAAAAGGAAAATATTTCTATTCAAATATGAAATGAGCAGAAAATGATTTGTATTTCTTTCCTTTGACAAATGGTACTGGTAAATTACAGTGATAACAAACAAAGCGTGGTAAAAATTGCTCCGTCATTGACAAATCGAAATTTATCCAAATGTAATTGACTAGTGTATCATATGCAGGTCTATTTCAAAACCACTTTGCTAATTAGGAGTTCGAAGAGAAAGCACAACATATGACAAATTTCTGACCTTCAGAAAATAATGTTGAGAAGCTCCATGTCAAAAATAGAAGAACACTCTTTTAAATGACTGACATATGCTCAGAAAATTGTTCATTTGATTACGAACAATTCACATCCTTAAGGCATCATCATTTAGAAGATATAATACAAAACTAAGTTACACACTGATCATAGTTCTTGTATATTACAGCACTTCCTTTATGCACGCAGATCATTACTATATGTTACTGTTGTCTTTGGTCTAGTTTCTTATTTTCTTTAATCAACAAATATAACATGTGCTTATTTCATTTTGTTCATGCCTTGTTATGATAATAAAATATCATTGTGAAAAAATTTAAGAGATGGTATCAACAAGATAAATTCTCAAATTCACTTTCATGCGTATGTTTTATACACTGTAGACAAGAAAAGACAAGTTCAGTGTTGAAAAATTGCTATGTAATTACAAATCAAATTGTCCATTTGCTGTACACTGATTGTAAGATGTATTCTATAATCAAATCTCAGCCTTTTTCATAAAAATTCTTTACTAATCTATTTAACTGTACACAATATTGGCCAGTGCTACTTTGTTACTGCTTGGTGTGAAGTCCCAAATATTAAAGCTTGCACAAAATTTACAAATATGAAAACCACTATATTTTAAACAACAATGAGGTAACAACAATTACAATTCTGAAGTCATTAAAAAGATGTAAAAAACAACATAATTTTTGCAACCCAATTACACCTATTTATTAATTAGCCTTTGTACATGCTCGTTTTATAAGCTACTACCTCCAAGCTTACACTGGCCAATGTGATCTCCAAATTTATACATTAGCTCCTTAAATCAGCCATCAGCTTGGAAATATTTATGGGCCTACAGAGATCACACAGGTTCTCAAATAGTAATATTGTCCATACAACTTGCACCAAAAATATAGTGAATGGCCATTAGTATATCTTTCTTTCCCCCCTTAATTGAAAAATGAGCAACAGCAGCCACTGTTGTATAAACCACAAAATGGAATACAAAATACAGAAAGAAAATATTAAATATTTATATTAATTTGATAAGTTATTTATCATCTCTTATCATACTTACAAAACAACTAAGCTACTCATATAATACACAGGGTTGAGATATAGCTTTCTTTGAACACTACAAGTACACTACAAGTTTATCGAACTCTAATACGTGACAGGATGCGTAAGCCCATGAGGGCTAGCAACAGTTTGTCTCTCTGTGACACATTCTGAACAAGAGAGAAAAATAAAGTCAGAAAGCAAACCAAACAGTCTTTTTAGAGATCACTCAGCTTGTGCCTAAGTGTGTAAGCGGGCTCATCCCATCCAAATGCCACAGCAATTGCTTTGGTAGAGGTTTTTTTTCCGGATCATGCAATGAAATAACAAAAATATAGAAATGAATATTAATTTAATTCACTTTAATTCTTCACAAATAAAAACATTCTATACAAGAAAGGGGATGGTACCGCTATTCAATCATTTACAAATGTATGAGGTTTCCTATACACTTTAAGCTAACAAAAAATACAATGCAATTTAATCTGCGAACTGTTACTGGAGACCATGAATCCTATTAACAGAAGAAACAATACAAACAACTACTTTAAGTCTTAGAACATGCGCTGCAAAATATTAATATAATGAAAATGAGTGAAATCTTAAGTCATGATCCAACATTTTCTTGCCTTAGGAAATGGCTCTATAATTTGGACAGATTGCATGTTTAATTTAAAACAAGGGATGAAAAACTGAACACATTAACAGTGTTTAATTTGGAAAACAGTGAGCCATGTTGTACCATTACGAAGCACCTGTTAAAGACTATGGCAGTGGTACTCAGACTCTCAGTATGGAGCTGGTAAGGTGGTCTTTAAGTTTGCTTGGCACTGGACTTGTTGGGTTGAGCTGATGTCTGTGACCACTGGTTTCGACCACTGCCGTTGTCCTGAAGCAAAAAGAGATACATTGTGAGTATAGTAACCAAGCTCATTTTTTGTTCCTTTTTTTGGTGTGTGTGTGTGTGTGGGGGGGGGGGGGGGGGGGGAGGAACAGTCGTACAGGTATTATGAACATTAAAAAGAAAAATGAATCCATAGCAACATTTCAAAAGCATTGAAGAGATCTCTCTTAAAATGCTCACCAAATTCATTAAGTATTGATTTACTACAAGTCATTCTTAACAAGGCATTGTTTTTTACTTCAGAAGCTTGAAACAACTTTTCTTTAAATATCCGGAAAAACAATTTTTCCACCAATAATCATTTGTTCAACAATTATGCAGGTGAATACCATAGTTTTACTTTCCAGTTTTTCCATGTCCGTGATGGACATTTTCTCTTCAGCCACTGAACAACCGTCTGGTAATATAATTTGCATAACTATAATTTTTTTGCAGCAATATTGGCTTATCACAGAATTGCTTTTTTTCTGGATTTGTTTCCACTAAACTCACAACTAAGAGCTTGCTAAAAATATTGGAAGTCAGAATGCTTTCAGCATGAATAATGAGCTTCTGAAGCCAGCAAGTTTGTGACTGACTGCACAGTATTTTCTTACATTTTTTTGTGTTTTCATTAACATTTAAACAAATTTATGTAATTTTTGAAAACAAATTATATGCAAAGTTACCAGTATGTTTTAGCTCTATCTTCCTGATACTACACACATCCACGTAAACTGGCTGGGAATTTGAGTGAAGGGTAACAATTATTGGAAAAACTATTTTGTTCTACCTACCCTTATTTTCTTGTTACTGAAATTCTGTACTAGTACAAAATACTTCACACATGTGAAAACTCCCTCTCATCCTTCCTCCTTACAAAAAATATACACAGCTGATATGATTCAGGCTGGACACTTAAGTATTAGCTACATTCAACAGTGTTCTATTTCCACATGCTGTCCACTTTAGTTTCAAATCAACCTGAAACTGAACATTCTTTTAAAGGTATCCAATATCTAGAAATTGTGGCCTGTTTTTGCTGTGGTCTTCAGTCCAAAGACTGGTTTTATGCAGCTCTCCATACTACTCTCTTCATGCAAGCCTCTTCATCTCCGAGTAACTACTGCAACCTACAACCCTCTGAATCTGCTTACTGTATTCATCTCTTGGTCTCCCTCTATGATTTTTACCTCCCATGCTTCCCTCCAGTACTAAATTGGTGATCCCTTGATGCCTCAGAATGCGTCCTAACAACCAATTCCTTCTTCTGGTAAGATCGTATTACAGATTTCTCATCTCCCCAATTTTATTCAGTACCTCCTCGTTAGTTACATGGTCTACCCATTTAATCTTCAGTATTCTTCTGCAGCACCACATTACATAGGACTTCCTGATGCTTAAGTCTATACTACATGTTAACAACTTTCTCTTCTTCCAGAAGGCTTGTCTTGCCATTGCCAATCTAAATTTTGTATCCTCCCTACTTTGACTATCAACAGTTATCTTGCTATCTTGCTTCCCTCATAATAAAACTCATCTACTACTTTAAGAGTCTCATTTCCTAACCTAATTCCCTCAGCATCACCTGATTTAATTTGACTACATTCCATTATCCTTGTTTTGCTTTTGTTGATGTACATCTTAAATCCTCATTTCAAGATACTGTTCAGCCATTTACTGTGTATGACAACTTTGCAATGGCAAACCTCAAAGTTTTTATTTCTTCTTCCTGAATTTATTTCTTCTTCCTGAACTTTAATTCTACTCCAAATTTTTCTTTTGTTTCCTTTACTGCTTGCTCAATATACAATTGAATAACATCAGCGATAGGCTACAACCCTGTCTCACTCCCTTCTCAACCACTGCCTCCCTTTCCTGCCCATCGACTCATAACTGCCATCTGGTTTCTGTACAAATTGTAAATAGCCTTTTGCTCCCTGTATTTTACCCCCGTCACCTTTAGAATTTCAAAGAGAGTATTCCAGTCAACGTTGTCAAACGCTGTCTCTAAAAGTCTATCTAACCTATCTTCTATGAGAAGTCATAGGGTCAGTATCGGCTTCTATGAGTTTTACCATTCTTCTGTAAAAGATTTGTGCTAGTATTTTGCAGCCATGACTTATTAAACTGATAGTTTGGTAATTTTCACACCTGACAGCACCTGTTTTCTTTGGAACTGGGATTATTATATTCTTCTTGATGTCTGAGGCTATTTCGCCTGTCTCATACACCATCACCAGATAGAAGATTTTTGTCATGGCTGGCTCTCCCAAGGCTATCAGTAGCTCTAATGGAAAGTTGTCTACTCCCAGGACCTTGTTTCGATTTAGGTCTTTCAGTCTTTGTTAAATTCTTCATGCAGTATCATATCTCCCTTCTATTCTTTCTCTATGCCCTCTTCCATTTCCATAATATTGCCCTAAAGTGCATTTCCCTTGTATAGACCCTCTATATACTCCTGCTTACCTTCTTTGCTTAGGACTGGTTTTCCATCTGAGCTCTTGATATCAATACAGGTGCTTCTCTTTTCTCCAAAGGTCTCTCTAAGTTTCCTGTAGGCAGTATCTATCTTACCCCTAGTGATATACACTTCTACATCCTTACATTTGCCCTCTAGCCATTCCTGCTTAGCCATTTTACCCTTCCTGTCAATCTAATTTTTTTAGACATTTGTATTCCCTTTCAACCACATCGTTTATTACGTTTTTATGTCTTCTCCTTCAGCATCTCTTGAGTTACCCAAGGATATCTACTAACCCTTGTCTTTTTACCTACTCGATCCTCTGCTGCCTTCACTTATCATATTCCCTTTCCCTGTTCTTGGTGATTGCTCCCTAATACTCACTCAAACCAACCTCTGGTTCTTTCAGTTTATCCAGGTCCCATCTCCTTAAATTGCTGCCTTTATACAGTTTCTTTAGTTTTAATCTGCAGTTCATAACCAATAAATTGTGGCCAGAGTCCACAACTGCCCCTGGAAATGTCTTACAGTTTAAAACCTGGTTCCTAAATCTCTGTCTTACCATTATATAATCTATCTGAAACTTTCTGGTGTCTCCAGGTCTCATATGACACCAATTGTGCAACTTTCAACAATAATCAAACTTAAAGCTTATATTTCAATATCTCTGATTACATCCAGGAATGCTAACAGATCCTTAAAAGTACATGCTATCTTTGTGTAAATTGATGATCTCTGAGAAAGATCAATTGTTGTCTCATCATCAATCCATAACATATATTCCTTACGAATATTTCTGGCATCATATAAATTACCTGCTGAAGTTAATGTTATCTGTCTGTACATAATTTCTAGCCATCTCTCCTGATTTTGTGACAACCTGTGTTATCAACTGTTTTTTCCAACACACACACACACACACACACACACACACACACACACACACACACACACATGTACATCAAGATTTCCTACTCTCCACTCCAGAACTTTTAATGTATCTATCTACTTTCTGTGTAGGCAATGTCAAATGATATTGTTGATATTCCAGCCTGAACTTTCCACTGTTTTATTTTCTGTGTTGCTATTTTCACATTGCTGCAAGTTATTCACATTCAAGAACTTTGCAAAATAAGTCATCTATATGTGTCTTCACCATATCTTCAATGATTAGGTAGCCACTGTCACCCATCACACCCTGTCATACACCATTTATGTGACATGTTCATTTTCCCTATCTTTCCTGAGACACTATATGTACTGCTGCTAACATCTGCTGCAGAGCTGTCACTTCTCTTTTATTCTTTAAATACTTCAGCATTTCTCTCCTGTTTGGATTATGGAATATGAAAAAAGGCAGCCATCAGTGCACTGCATGAATAGTTCAAAAGCACAGCAAAAATTACAACAAAAAAGTGAAAATACTAGACATGAAAGGTACGGGAAATACGGACATGGAGTTCTAAAAGCAGTAGAAGATCATATTGTTAAGTTGAACAAATTAAGTATTTCTCCCAGTTTTTGCATTAGGCATATATACAAATTTTAGCTTCTTTATGTCGTCACTCAAAATAGGTGTTAAGTCTTCAGCCAAAATACAAGCAACCATTTCATTACCAAACAAAATGCATTCTACCATAATTGCATACTTACATGCATAAACCACAACTACTGGATTTTGGAAGGCTGTCTTACTGAAGGACCTTTTACAACAGAGAGCAATGCCCTATTCAGAGGTGTGTTACAATATTTTCACCTTGTTTAACTTACTGAAGAGAGAGATGTCAATGTCTGGACCACCTACCAGTGTTTTGTCCTTCACCCTTAACCGCATAGAGAACTAAACCACTGTCTATGGCTGGTCCATCTCATAATCTATTTCACTAATATGAGCTATGATACACAGCAGAATGATACCTATTCCCCAGTCATTTGTAAGATGAGGAGAGACATTTCTCTGTTTGATATGCTACATTATTTACATGCACCAAAACTTCTGGAAGATAAAAACTGAATGTAAATGTACCTGAGTGTTCTCAGGGAGTTTGAGCAGATAAAGTGTTTTATAACACAGATGTTCCACACCTGCTCAAAGACCTCAAAGATCACATGTAGTTCTGCACTAAATACATTACGTAATTTTATGAGCCGATCTTTAGAATACTAGCCGGGAAGGCTGTCTCCTTGTTCAGATGCACGAATATAAATGGTCATGCAACTGCGATGTTCACATAAAATTTATAAAATGGGTATCTCAAAAAACAATGTGGTGTGAAATCCACTTTTCACTTTCAAAATAATCCATACATTTATACTTCATATTACAAACTACGTAACTGTTCCTAAGCAATTTACTGAACACAGTTGCTAGTGTTTGTCAAGCCATATGGAACATCAATAATCTTAGAACACACAAAAACTTGTATTTCTGAGTAGCAGCTGCCAAGTGGGCAAGTAACTGCTACCAGCTTCAGCATAGTGGCTGGTTGCAGAGGTACTTTTTGGCAATGGAAATCTCTTCATGAATAGATTGTATCAATGACTTTCAGATATAAGCTCAATGTGTAACATTCACAGCTACACCTTCTGCATTTTTTACTTCGCTTTCAGTTCCTATTTATCCAGCAGAAGTCTAGAGGCTTCAGAAGGTTTTGTATTAGTGC
Organism: Schistocerca nitens; assembly: GCF_023898315.1. Classification (NCBI taxonomy): domain Eukaryota; kingdom Metazoa; phylum Arthropoda; class Insecta; order Orthoptera; family Acrididae; genus Schistocerca; species Schistocerca nitens. Next base: position 295,985,300 of record NC_064618.1, on the reverse strand, counting down.
CAATCTTTAAGGTGAGAAACTGCTTACACAGAAGTGTCAAGAGTTGAATTATTGAAAAAAGTCTCACTTTAATTTCATATATTTTGAGTACTGATCTTTCTAGTGTAGAAGGGTCGCCCAGAAAGTAATGAACGTTTTTTTCTCAGCTGAAAATGATACGAATGCAAAACATTACATATGTACAGGGCTATTACAAATGATTGAAGCGATTTCATAAATTCACTGTAGCTCCATTCATTGACATATGGTCACGACACACTACAGATACATAGAAAAACTCAAAGTTTTGTTTGGCTGAAGCCGCACTTCAGGTTTCTGCCGCCAGAGCACTCGAGAGCGCAGTGAGACAAAATGGCGACAGGAGCCGAGAAAGCGTATGTCGTGCTAGAAATGCACTCACATCAGTCAGTCATAACAGTGCAACGACACTTCAGGACGAAGTTCAACAAAGATCCACCGACTGCTAACTCCATTCGGCGATGGTATGCGCAGTTTAAAGCTTCTGGATGACTCTGTAAGGGGAAATCAACGGGTCGGCCTGCAGTGAGCGAAGAAACGGTTGAACGCATGCGGGCAAGTTTCACGCGTAGCCCGCGGAAGCCGACGAATAAAGCAAGCAGGGAGCTAAACGTACCACAGCCGACGGTTTGGAAAATCTTACGAAAAAGGCTAAAGCAGAAGCCTTACCGTTTACAATTGCTACAAGCCCTGACACCTGATGACAAAGTCAAACGCTTTGAATTTTCGGTGCGGTTGCAACAGCTCATGGAAGAGGATGCGTTCAGTGCGAAACTTGTTTTCAGTGATGAAGCAACGTTTTTTCTTAATGGTGAAGTGAACAGACACAATGTGTGAATCTGGGCGGTAGAGAATCCTCACGCATGCGTGCAGCAAATTCGCAATTCACCAAAAGTTAACGTGTTTTGTGCAATCTCACGGTTTAAAGTTTACGGCCCCTTCTTCTTCTGCGAAAAAAACGTTACAGGACACGTGTATCTGGACATGCTGGAAAATTGGCTCATACCACAACAGGAGACCGACAGCGCCGACTTCATCTTTCAACAGGATGGTGCTCCACCGCACTTCCATCGTGATGTTCGGCATTTCTTAAACAGATCGGTTGTGGTGGAGATCATGATCAGCAATTCATGTCATGGCCTCCACGCTCTCCCGACTTAACCCCACGCGATTTCTTTCTGTGGGGTTATGTGAAAGATTCAGTGTTTAAACCTCCTCTACCAAGAAACGGGCCAGAACTGCGAGCTCGCATCAATGATGCTTTCGAACTCATTGATGGGGACATGCTGCGCCGAGTGTGGGAGGAATTTGATTATCAGCTTGATGTCTGCCGAATCACTAAAGAGGCACATATCAAACATTTGTGAATGCCTAAAAAAACTTTTTGAGTTTTTGTATGTGTGTGCAAAGCATTGTGAAAATATCTCAAATAATAAAGTTATTGTAGAGCTGTGAAATCGCTTCAATCATTTGTAATAACCCTGTATTATTTGAATCTACTGAGTGAGTACACACCAAGTTTTTGTCACTTCCGACAGATAGCATAGCTGCAGGACAGATTAAAAATGGCATCTGTAAATGCTTGTGCAAAGTCTACAGATAATCTGTTGTTGACAGAAGAAGAGTTAGTCTCTGGGCACAGAGGGTGAGGTCATCAGAAGGCAGTTCGGCGGAGCTCCACGATTTGCAACGGTTGGGGAGACCATTCACGGCTGTCACACCTGACATGTTGTAGCGAGCTGATGTTGTCATTCATGAGGACATACGCATTACGATTCGGCAGTTGGCGCTGCATCTGTCAATCAGCAAGGAAGTGTGGATGCAATTATCTGCACTCTTGTATATTGGTACCGAAAGGCCTTACACGCCCTTGTTTCACACTGGAGGAAGGCCATAGAATGGGATGGAGATTACGTGGAAAAATATGGTGAGTAGATAAAACACCATTCTTTCGTGTGTGTAATTCTCATTACATTCAATAAAGAATTGTTGTTCCGGGCAACCCTAGTATTAAAATATACCTACAGATAAGGCAATTAGAGCTTTGGATCTGCCTTTCTGTACATTAGCATACTTTCACACATTTTCCACGCTTCCAATGAAAGTTGCCAAGGAAATGATAGCATACAATATCGTTTTGGATCCATGCAACGTAGTCTCCACAGTATCTCACTGTAAGTGGATTACTGAATTTTTAATGTTTTAAAATAATAATCCATCACATGGCAAAACAAATTATTTAGCACCAGTTTATTATTCATTATGTGAACTGTGAAAGGGTGTAGAAAATCTAAATAACTGTAGAAGATATGATTCCAAGATTGTTGTAATTTATAGAAGAATAAGAATTCTCACCCAAAATAACTGGTTCAGTGGGCACTTTCTTCCACACTATTATCAATTTTTTAATTTCTGTGACTTCAACCACTTCACAGAGTGTTATATTTTGGGACACTTCTTATGCAGCTGGTGGATTTCCCGTTACTCCTCTGAACACTTGCAGATGTTGCATTCGAGATGCTGCAACTCACATATTTGTTTTGTACAAGCTGTGAGTGCACAATTTGATTGATAGTGCAGGTATTGCTCCATGTGCACTGATTTTCGATACACGCTATGTCCCAGGTTCCCGCCATCTCTCGTAACCAGCATATCTAGAAATGGTGCTTGATCCTACCTCCACAGCAAATTTTATGTTAACATGGAGACTGCTCAGGTGTCTTAGGACGTTTCAGAGCTGTTCATCGCCATGATGTACAGAGGAACCTGTGCAACGCAGAAGCTCTACACCTTCAGCTGTATGGATTACCAAAAATCCACAAAGATGACGAACCGTTAATACTGATCATATATGCACATAGCTCATCGATGTACAAACTGGTGAAATACTTTGCCCCTCTGCTTCACCCACACATGGGGCAGACTGGCACATACATAAATGACAACAAAGCTAAATAATACTTCAAAAAGATCTATTTACAAGGAATCTGTCAAAGCATTTCATCAATTTAGATAATAAAAAATAACTAACCACGTCACTGATCAGTAACAGTTGCAGGTGATCTATCTAACAGCTTCCAGGATCAATTAAAATTTGATTTTCATCATTTCACATGATTACTGACCAACTTTGAAAAATGCTGTCATAATCATTAAGAGGTACAATCTTATATTAAAAGCTTAACAGAATAAGGCAAGTATTACTTTCAGAAACTTGTTTCTGTCTTGAAACAGAGTAACTGGTGGTGCGCTAACATCTGGACTTGATTCATCCAGTATTTGAGAATGTGAGCACTTAACATCTTACAACAAACTTTATGCACAATTTATATCACTGAAAGTATCTGCAAAATTATATCACTTTACAGTTCATAAGATATGATATCATAAACATTGAGATGTGTTAAAAACTTGCTTTCGCTTAAAATGGTGCACAAATTGTCCAGGCTACTCTCATCCAGTGTTTCATAATCAGGGCACTTTCAGACTTCCAACAAACTTTAAGCATAATTTCAAACCCTTACTAAACTTTTTTCTCACTCACAAGCTTAAAGGCAAATAATTAACACTAACTCATTTGTCAAGCAAGCAGATGTTTGAAGCTGTTTTATACATGGTAGTTCGATTGTTTAAAGATCAGGGGTTTGCTGATATTCCACTACAATGTCAGTCCCCTTTATACTTGTGTAGTCAACACAACCTAACCTAATCTTGATATCTGATGTAGTGCCAGTTAAATCATGCAAGGAAAAATCTTTCATTGAAACAATCTAAAATTTAGCTAACTCGGTAACATTACATATAACATACCCCTGCTTTTTCTGTAATGTAAGTATTGTGGACCAGTTCTTGTTTTATTGAATAAATAGCAAAGATCAACATAGCGGCAATTTTTTGTTGAAAAAAGACTACTAAATAATCTCTCTGGACTAAAAAAAATGTCAGAATGGAAAACTGTGAAAATTGCCATAGAATGGAGTGAAATAGTCAATAGTGTGAAGACTGTATGCTTTTATCATCTTTGGTGCTATGAAGCAATCAATCTGAATGGAGATGTGACTTGCCTTTGATGCCATAGTGTTTCACATGTCAGTCCATAACTATGGAGTAGCACCAGTTGATCTTAAACTTGTTGCTGATTTGGCAGGAGTTAGAATAATAACAGTTGAGAGCTGCAGTAAGGTCACGAATAGGGTAGATATTGTGGCCAAACCTGCCAAATTAGTTAAGACCTTCAAAATAAGTTTCTAGTACGCTAGCTTTAGTATAGACGTCTGTCAGACTCACTGCTCTGGTTATTACGGACAAAATTGTGCAGGGAACACAAGAGTTCAGGAACATCCTGCGAACCAGAGAAAAAGTGCAATTGAGGCTAGTAGTACTCACCAGGACACCATGAGAGGGGAACATCTGAGTTGTACAGAGGTCCTGGGGTATGAAATACTAAGTAACTAGCATTTTAAATCCACATACATGGCCTAGCTATGTCACCTTGCGTATTAGGTTCTTAGGGAAAACATTTTGGTAAAAATCTTGCAGTGACTAGTAGGGGTATTGAGAATAGGTTGGCCAACATTATCCTGAACCACACAACTGAGGATGATGAAAAGCACGTCATTGGCAACACACTACACAGCAATGCTAAGGTTGTGTCACTTGGTGATACATACCCAGGATGTGGTGTACTGTGAATAAGTAAATACTAAGAACTCACTCAATAGAGTGTGGTGACAACATGAGTGTGACTGAAGTGTCATTCCCATCAAAGCCACACTACACACAGCATGGTCTCAATCTGAATGTTCTGAGTAACAGTCTTGTATGGATCAGCGGCCTAGTGCAAATCTTTCAACTTGATGAGGATACTTGCTTAACTAAATTCCAGAAACATTCAATATAACCAGAGCACTGTCTGTCCAATTCCTATGATTTTTAAAAACTTTCGTTAGGGCTTTTCTAGAGTAAATTTCTAAAAAGACAGAGCTGCTGAATAAGAGGAGACACAGTATTGCCAGTAAGTAAAGAAACAACAAACAGAAGCTATGACAGTACAAATGTTAACTTTTCCGTCAAAACATAAGAAGCTTATTCAATAAGAAAAATGAGCTGCTTGTATCGATATAGGGCACTGAAAAATCTACAGCTCTTTCTACAGATGTGCTATGCATACCAGATAATTGTAGGGATATGCAGTAAGTGAACAATAGACTTAGATGGATACACGTACCTCATTACTGAAGGCATAATATAAGGAAAGGGGGCAAAGCTATCTACACAAAAAGTAGAATAAGGTTCCAGACCATGGCCCTCAATGAGTATTGTACCAAACAGCTCTTTAGATGGTTTATTACCTGGCCAGGAAGACAGCACCATCGTATTTACATCTGAGAAGTAGGGAGGGGTGGTAGCAATAGCATACACTCCAGTACTCAAAGTGAAGGACTGTCACATGCTACACGTTATGCACCACTGAATAAAGTGCCCATTTACAATAAGAACAGAGACAGGCTACACGGTACATCAGACCTCAGCTTCTCACAAGTGCTTCAATGACAGAATCCATATAACTTTTCCCCTGCTGATGTCACTTTTTCCACAGAAGTGTGTGTTTATTAGTCTGCTGTTTCAATTCTTTCTAACTCTTTGTTAGAGTCTATGATGACTTATTTCAGTTTCCTCACCTGTCAAAAGAAAAACTGTAAATTCATGGTAAGATCTTACGGGACCAAACTGCTAAGACAATCAGTCTCTAAACTTACAGGCCACTTAATCTAACTTAAACTTACTCTAAGGATGACACACACACACACACACACACACACACACACACACACACACACACACACGAGGGAGGACTCTAACCTCTGACGGGGGAGGGGGGGCTGCGCAGACCATTACAAGACGCCTCAGACCACGCAGCTACCCCGGCCTGTCGAAAGAGCTCACACTTTTACGGTGTGTTATACGGACCTTCCAGTCTTCCAATATCAAAGCAATAGAAGCTAATGTCACAGCAGCAAGGGTAAACTGACCATATGGTCTAGTGGTTACAGTTTTTGGCAAGTAATGCAAATGTGCTGGGTTTGATTCCCGTTGGCTATCTCACATTTTTCTCTGGTGGAAAGATCTGGAAAGAGGTCCCCGCTGAGTCTTGTGAGGTCAAGTGAAAAGCTATTGGTATATGAAAGAAGCAAAATGAAGCGGATGTCATCTAAGTAGTGTTGCATCGAAAGGCCTGCACCCGGTCAGGTGACACACGATATTTATTTATTATCAGCAAAAGCAAAAGTTATTTTTTCTGGTTAAAGAGCAAGATGCTTGATGTGTGGTGACTAGATCTTATTCTTTGCAAGATTCTCAATCACTTCTACAAGATTTCGGCATGGCAGCAGTATCAAGGGAATCATTTTCTTGCAAAATTTTGTCAATGGAATAAAAAGTCACGGGTTGGTGCTCCTCAATGCCAAAAATTTGGCTTCCCTTGTGTCTCCATATTTTTAATTTTGTTCTGTCTATTTCTACATGGTAGTCTGACTTTTCTTGATTTTGAGAAGTGAACATGAAAAGAAACTCTGTATACACAAAATGAAGTGTTGCCTGGCACTGTTGTTTGACAATACTTCACACATGCAGTCACTTTGCAACATTTATGCACAATGTTCCATATACAAATCCAGGGTTCATCACCACTGGCCACTTTAATTATGATACTTCTTTTGTTTTCGTAAAAAACCTAACACAGTACACAGATTTTGCAAAAATGTTCTCTTGTCCACAAACAATTACTTTTTTATTTTTGCACCTTTATATTCAAATTTCATATGTGCAACTTCTTTTCTCAGTTTCCTTCCTAGCCTGGAAGTTCCCATTCTGTAGGACAAAAGCTGTGAATTTTTTGAAAAGACAGTATTGCATTGTATTGTTCATAGTATTACAGAAATTGCTATCTATAGCACATCTATCTGCATCATAAATGAAATAGTCACTGTGTACATTTTACTTATTCTGTTCTGGGCCAGGTACTTCATTCCTGCTCCACTCAGCACTGTGTTGTTGTTTCTTTAGTTTGCAGATCACTGACTTAAATTTAGCTTGTCAACATTTGCTTAAAACTGCCATCACCTTCTCTGTCGGCACTATCTCACCTTTTTGTTCTCATTGTCTCTAAAATTAACTGCAACTACTTTTCGTGGTTGCACTGTAAGGTAACAAAGCATTCTACTCGGACTCTGACTATGACTATATATAGCTGCAGAATAAGGTTAGTCACTGCTATGGCCAGGTAACCACCTCGCCTTGCCAAGTAATAATGTGGAAACAGACTTGGATAACATGCAAGATATAGATTCTGACAATGTACAAGACAACCAAACAGCAAATGTTTTAAATTTCTACACAGCAAATGTTTTAAATTTCTACATGGCAAATGTTTTAAATTTCTACACACCCATACTCTGCAAGCCTCCTTATGATGTATGGTCGATGGTACTTCTCGTACTACTTTTCGTGTTCCGGTGAAGCATGGTTCACAGGAAGAACTATCACTGGTAGGCCTCCATGCATGATCTCTCTACTTTTATCTTCATAGTCTTTTTGCAAAATAAACTTAGGAGGAAGCAATATACTGGTCGGCACTTTTACGAATGTACACTCTCAAAATTTTAACAGTACAGCATACTGTGATGCAGAGTGTCTCTGTGACACTTACACAATTACTAAATGAACTTGTAAAAAATGTGGTGCTCTTTTTTGGATCGTCTCTATTTTCTCGATCAGTACTTTCTGGTGTGGAGCCCAGACTGGAGAGCAATATTGAAGTACTTGATGAGAAAGTGTTTTGCAAGCTGCTACTTTCATTTTGGATTACATTTCCCGAGGATTCTTAAAATGGATCTCAGTACAGCATCTGCCTTACCTGTGGTTAATTTTATGTAGTTGTTCCACTTCAAATTGCTCCATACGTACTTCTACATATTTTACGGAGGTAATAACTTCCAGTGATAGTTCTGCAATCATGTGATCATTCAATAAAGGGTCTTTCTTTCTACGTATGTATTTGCAATATGTTACATTCATTTACATTGAGGGTCAATTGCCACCTCTTGCACCAATCATCGAATGTATGCTGGTCTGCCTGCATTTTGCGACAATATTCTAGCATTGCAACTTTTCTGCGTACAATAGAATCATTCGGGAAAAGCCTCATGGAACTTCTGACTATATATATATATATATATTAATGCTCCTTGAACACTCCTTTGGTACAGGCCCAAAGTTACTTTTTTGCGTCTTAAGCCTTCTCTCTGATCAGAATGAAATGCTGTGTTTTGTTTACTATAAACTCTTCAATCCAGTCACACAGTCATTAAGCAATCAGAGAGTGCACTAATAAGACTTACTAGAAATGACTGAGAAGTAACTGTACATGGAGATCTCAATGCTGATGTAATCTTAGAAAGAAATACTGCAACAGCAATTGATAATCTACTTCTAAATCCAATAGTCTTTCATGAAATAGAAGCGAGCCCTTTAATAAATGGTTTATTTGATCACGATAGTCAAATGGTTGCAAAAAAGCATAAGCAATCAATTACGTTTAACTAAGATGATATACAATTCACAGAATCACAAATGCTGACTCACTCTCACAGTGCAGTGAGGATTTATAGAAAGAACTATGGGGAGACATTTTCATTTTCAAAGGACAAACAATAGATGAAAAACTTAATTATTTTCTAAAAAACAGTCCTACAGCACTATTATGCCAGTTTTCTTTTACAAGGCCAAGGAATGATTATAGTGGAAGCTGTGATAAAAGGTAGCTAACATCTGGGACCAGTATATTGTGACAGGAAGAGAGCTTTACTTAATGCAGAGGACTCCAAGAGGACTCCAAGAATTAAAGAGGTACTACAAGCAGTACAGCAAAATTCTTTACTGTATAATGACGAATGATGTTATATGAAGATCATTGACTACTCATTTAAATGAATTCTTCCAAACAGTAGCTAAAACTGTAAGAACGAGAAAGAAACATGAAAGCATTACATTACACTTCCTTCTACAGATATTGCATAATTCACCACCAAACATCAGTCTGCCAAATCATTTGTTAGAGAGATAAGAAAATTTTAACCAAGATGGTATTTCTACTATGTACTAAAATCTTATGCTCACTTTGCAGCAGGACCATGGGTTACATTTGTAATCAGCCAATGAATTCAGAGTTAGTAACACCTGTTTAGCTACAGAAATCTAAACCTGTGACTGACCTCTAATCATAAATGCATTTCCCTCCTTCCTGTGTTCTCAAATGTTATCGAAAATTTAGCTTATAACACGATATTGAGATACTTCTTCCATAAACATCTACTTTTGAAGTTTCCATAAATGGCACTACAAATCATCTCTCAGACCACTACAAGTTTGTGCCTCAAGATATCCACACCCCCCTGTGAAGTGAACTGGACTGTTCTGTGTAACTTTCTATCGGATGGTACGTTACGCATGCCAGAACTCTTACATTGTTACTGCACTGTTTCTTATTTTTCAGCCTTGAGAGGTCTCTTAGACATACTATAACATCTGGATGTCTTATTTTTGATGAATGTTACCATTTTTTCCATGGTGGGGAAAGCTAGATCTTCTACATAACATTTTTTATGTGGTACTGTTGTTCCACACTGAATCAGTGAATTCTCTGATGAAGGCTCTGACAACAGCAGTAATACCCCAGATTTAGAGGTTTTTAGCAATCTAATTTGGACCAGGAAACAAAGTGAAGCCGATTTGACACTGATGACAATGGAGGAACTTACTACATTAAGAACAGATGTTTTCAATGGAGAATACAGAAGCCACCAGCTAATGAAAGAAATGGAGAAAGTATCAGAAAAATTCCTGCTGCTTCGTAGGTATGGAATCTGTTCTCTAGTCAAGAAACTTCATATGAAATCATTCTATGAACAAACCTGAAAAAAGCTTAGAGCACAGTACACTAATTATCACTTACTATATCTACAAGATGATTTCGTTGAAGACACTTGTCGGACTGGTAGTGTTTTTCGCCAATTTAGCCACTAGGATAGCTTTGCGCATTAACAACCTGCTTACAGGATAGGAAGATGCACTGGACTTCTGATCGAATCCGCCAGATGGATTAATGGTGAGGGTTTGTGTGCCTGCCACCCTGGTTCTGGTTTATACGCAGTTTCCTACATTCAACTGCATGAATACTGGACTGGTACTTAAATCCTACCTCAGCTACAAGTTCCGCAAACATTCAGAAAAGCTTTCATACACATTCACATGAATAACATTATACACACACAGTACTGGAAGTAACAGGGTGGCAACAGGAAGGCCATGGCCATCCCATAAATTACCATGCCAAGTCAATTTCTTAATATGCTGCCCATGCACAGATGCAAGAACATTTTCAAATCAGGGAACAAATCGGTTTACAGCAGATGGAACAAGCAGAAACCTTTTCACATAAAGATTTGTTACTGTATTATCTGCATTAAGATTCAAAAATCCAGATGATCAGGAGGAAAGAAAGGAAGTAGACACATCAGCAGCAATTTCGAAAATCTTTCTGTGTTGAATTGAAAATGACCCTGACTCAGGTAAACCCAAGATGATCATGTTTTATAGTACAACCAAAGGTGTGCAACTTATTCATCAAGTTGCAAAAGTTATGAAAATATACATTCAGCAAAACAATTGATTTCAGATATAGCAAATAAAAAGGTTGTCTGAAAGACATCTCAATAGTAATCTTGTTCATGTCCACATCCACAGTACTTCGGGGTTAACGGAAGAATCTGAAGATATTCCTCTTCCAGCACAGAGACTGAGACAAGTTTAATTACAGTACACACAGACATTTAATCAGTCATTATTCCCACACTCCATACATCATTGAAACGGGAAGCATGAAAAATGGGAAGAAACCATAACATGTTGTTCCACAGTAAGTACAACCTGGCATGAACTTCATAATTGTTTGTAGAATACGGATGTAGATGTAGAATAGCCTTTTAATAGTAGTTCAAAATTGGCTTATGTAAACTCATCTTTATTGTGAAAGCAATAAATTATCTCAGTAACTTTGTTCAGGCTGAAGTGAACAAGAAAAATTACCATGCTGAAATTTTCTGTGAACTTAAAAAAGTTCTAATACAGAAGGTCACAAACAGTAAAGACTTAATTCAGAGGGAGGAAACACTAAATATTGTGTCTTACAGACTTTTGTGCTCAGGCTGCTAGATAAATGGTTTATCTGTGCATTAAAGGGCTCTTCACAAACTGTGATGTTTGCTGATAACAGGTCCAATCACATCCATACCAGACACAGCCAGACCAACAATTGGTTTCACAGAGAACAGCTTACATCTTTAATCTTACAGAGTCCCATATTAAGCAACTCTAAACAAATCACAATGGCTTAAAGGCCCCAGAAACACACACCATTAGTGGGCACATAACTGATGAGATTCCATGTGTGATGTTCTTAGGTATTCAGAAACTGAGGTGGCACCTGCATGTGAGTAAGTTAACCGAAATACTTATTTGTGCCTGCTTTGAATTTAGAAATAACTTCCATTTTGTTGCTTGGAAATGTGGTTGCTAGCATACCTTTGTGTAATTTTGACTAATATGCCGTTTTCAAGCAGTAGTTGATGTTCATGACAAAGCACCAAGTTGTCCAACCACGGTCAGAAAACAAGAAACTTTGGAAGAAATGACATCATATTGAAGACAAAGTGACCGACTTATTTCCTTATTTTTATATTTTTTCCAACAGAATCACAAGAGAATGTCACAGTGTAGTTGCAAGTTTCGCAAGTGTCATTATCTTCGGACTGTCAATTTATAAAAAAAGGATACAGAGAATCAGGTCTGTCAAATAATTATCTACATAATGATAAATTCTTTCTTATATTTACATGGTAAGGGAGTCAGAAGTGGTAACTGCATTGTGAATTCCTCTTGTGTGCCAAACTTGCAACAAGGAAACCTACGCACAATTGTATAAGAACAGTTTAAAAGTAGTAGCAGAAACAAGAAATCATTCAGTTTGTTAGGGGCGATAAAAATTTAATTGTGATGGGGGAATGGAACCTGACTGTAGGAAAAGGAAGACAAAAGAAAATAGTTGGAGAACGTGGGGTGAGGGAGAGGAATAAACAGAGAAGCCACCTGGTAGAATTTTGCACAGAGCACAATCTAATCATTGCTAATACTTGGTTCAAGAAACACGAGAGAAATTAAGGTGATGGAATCTGCAGTGAGTCATGAACAATGGCGGTCAAGTTTAGGCTTGTTCTGCGCACATACATCACAAATTCTCTGACAGCCAATGAGTGTTCAATAGTTTTCAGAGTGCTTTACTGCGAATGCCGCAGTTAATGCGAACATTAAATGTGATCATAGCAAGCTGTTTAGTGAATTTTGTTTCCATTTGTTGCGAGTTGTCAAAGCTGATTGTCGGGGGAAATGATAAATTCAGCATATGCAAGAGAGACATAATTTGCAGGATATATGCTTTCTTCAAGCAGAAAGCAGGTGCATGTGTGTACCGCAGCTGTCACTTGGGATAAACACCAATTCAATTCCCCAACAACAAACCTCTGATAACACACGAGAGATTTTATTTCATTGATGAAAGATAAAACATAAAAGTGCAGAAAATGAAGTAAGCAAAAGGGAATACAAATGTTTAAAAAAGAGTGACAAAGTACAAAATGGTTATGGTGGTACAGCTGGAAGACAACATAATGCCTGGCCATACAAGCATGCATGACTGACAAAAATGTACAAGCCACCTAAAAATCATTTAGGATACCTTTGGAGAAAAGAGAAACAGCTGTTTGAATATCAAGAACAAGTTGAGAAGCCACTAAACAAAGACGGAAAGGCTGAAAGGTGGATGGCATATAAAGAAGAGCTATACAAGGGGAAAATACTTGACGACAATGTAATAAAAAGGGAAGATAAAACAGATGAGATGGAGGTGTGGTACTCCAAGAATCTGACACTGCACTGAAAGATCCACGTCAAAACTGAGCCCCTGGAGTAGGTAACATTTCTTCAGAATTATTGATATCTATGAGAGAACTGACAATGAACAAAGTTATGTCACCATCATCTTGTGATTGTACTGCTGAATAACAAACAGTTGTTCATGTTGTATCACCATGTTCCGCACGTACCTAAAGGAGTCCTTTCAATGATTTTTTGATCATAGCGAATGGAGTGATAAACTACACTCCTGGAAATGGAAAAAAGAACACATTGACACCGGTGTGTCAGACCCACCATACATGCTCCGGACACTGCGAGAGGGCTGTACAAGCAATGATCACACGCACGGCACAGCGGACACACCAGGAACCGCGGTGTTGGCCGTCGAATGGCGCTAGCTGTGCAGCATTTGTGCACCGCCGCCGTCAGTGTCAGCCAGTTTGCCGTGGCATACGGAGCTCCATCGCAGTCTTTAACACTGGTAGCATGCCGCGACAGCGTGGACGTGAACCGTATGTGCAGTTGACGGACTTTGAGCGAGGGCGTATAGTGGGCATGCGGGAGGCCGGGTGGACGTACCACCGAATTGCTCAACATGTGGGGCGTGAGGTCTCCACAGTACATCGATGTTGTCGCCAGTGGTCGGCGGAAGGTGCACGTGCCCGTCGACCTGGGACCGGACCGCAGCGACGCACGCCAAGACCGTAGGATCCTACGCAGTGCCGTAGGGGACCGCACCGCCACTTCCCAGCAAATTAGGGACACTGTTGCTCCTGGGGTATCGGCGAGGACCATTCGCAACCGTCTCCATGAAGCTGGGCTACGGTCCCGCACACCGTTAGGCCGTCTTCCGCTCACGCCCCAACATCGTGCAGCCCGCCTCCAGTGGTGTCGAGACAGGCGTGAATGGAGGGACGAATGGAGACGTGTCGTCTTCAGCGATGAGAGTCGCTTCTGCCTTGGTGCCAATGATGGTCGTATGCGTGTTTGGCGCCGTGCAGGTGAGCGCCACAATCAGGACTGCATACGACCGAGGCACACAGGGCCAACACCCGGCATCATGGTGTGGGGAGCGATCTCCTACACTGGCCGTACACCACTGGTGATCGTCGAGGGGACACTGAATAGTGCACGGTACATCCAAACCGTCATCGAACCCATCGTTCTACCATTCCTAGACCGGCAAGGGAACTTGCTGTTCCAACAGGACAATGCACGTCCGCATGTATCCCGTGCCACCCAACGTGCTCTAGAAGGTGTAAGTCAACTACCCTGGCCAGCAAGATCTCCGGATCTGTCCCCCATTGAGCATGTTTGGGACTGGATGAAGCGTCGTCTCACGCGGTCTGCACGTCCAGCACGAACGCTGGTCCAACTGAGGCGCCAGGTGGAAATGGCATGGCAAGCCGTTCCACAGGACTACATCCAGCATCTCTACGATCGTCTCCATGGGAGAATAGCAGCCTGCATTGCTGCGAAAGGTGGATATACACTGTACTAGTGCCGACATTGTGCATGCTCTGTTGCCTGTGTCTATGTGCCTGTGGTTCTGTCAGTGTGATCATGTGATGTATCTGACCCCAGGAATGTGTCAATAAAGTTTCCCCTTCCTGGGACAATGAATTCACGGTGTTCTTATTTCAATTTCCAGGAGTGTATATAGAAGACCTGCACACTCACCTATAACTATCGTGATCTCTCTCTCTCTCTCTCTCTCTCTCTCTCTCTCTCTCTCTCTCTCTCTCTGTGTGTGTGTGTGTGTGTGTGTGTGTGTGTGTGTGTGTGTGTGTGTGAACTATTCTTCTAGTTGAAAAACTACATTACTCTTCCCCATCACCCCTCTGGTAAAAGAAGAGGTTCCCTGAGAAATTTTTCAATGTTTTCTGACTAACAAAATTCCATACTGTTTTACTGATGAACTCTTGGGCGGGTGGGTAGCTTTTTGGGCACATGGCATACCTTGTACACATGTCAAGAATAGCTGTCTATATGTTGCCAAGATAAAGATGTATCTGAGCAGTATCATAGTTCAATTTTCTTTTACTTAAATGATGATAAAATAAACTTATATAATATAAGATAAATTAAACAACATAATATAAATTTTCATTACCTCAATCTATTGCCATGTACAAATCTCATCTACAGTAATGACCCACTCAAAGCATTAGACAGCACAGTCACACCAGATCCCAGCCCAATGCTTATTCAATTGTTAATTATCTCATAGTTAATCGTCCCACTGTGGGGTTCTGCTGCTAGCTCGGAATCAGAGTCATTTTCTTGCACCGATTGTAAATCTTTTCCCCTCAGCTAGCTTGCTATTTATATTATATTCCTGCCACTCTCTTGGACATATGACAACACAACTTATCACAATGTTGGCTGAAGCAGTAACAGTCCCTGTGTTGTACACGCCTGTTACCTTCAGAATTCAAAAGAGTGTATTCAAGTCATTACAATCAGAAGCTTCCTCTAAGTTTACAAATGCTACACACATAGGTTTGCCTTTCCTTAACCCATCTTCTAACAGAAGTTGTTGGGTCAGTATTGCCTCGATTGTCCATACATTTCTCCGGAATCCAAACTAATCTTCCCCAAGGTTGGCTTCCACCAGCTTTTCTATTCTTCTATAAAGAATGTGTGTTAGTATTTTGGAACTATAACTTAATACACTGATGGTTTGGTAATGTTGCCTGTCTCGCATATCTTGAACGCCAGATGGAATGTCATTTGCTGCTGAGGCCACTTTTTGACTTAGGTCTTTCGGTGTTCTGTGAAATTCTACTCTTAGTTAGCGTATCTCCCATCTCATTTTCATCTACGCTCTATTCCATTCCTATAATATTGCCTGTTCAGACGCTCTAAACACTACTTACGTCTTTCAGCTTTCTCTTCTTTGTTTAGACTGGTTTTCCATCTGAGCTCTTGTTATTCATACAGTTGCTTCTCTTTTCTCCAAATGCTTCTTTAATTTTCCTGTAGATGATATCTATCATTCCCCTAGTTAAATATACTTCTAAATCCTTACATTTGTCTTGTAGCAATTCCTGATAACCATTTTGCACTTCCTGTCAATCTCATTTTTTAGATGTTAGTATTCCCTTCCATCTGCTTCATTTACAGCATTTTTTATAGTTTCACCTTTCCATCAATCGAATTCAGAAGAGGCCTTGTCTTTCTACATATTCGATCCTCTGTCCCTTAACTATTTCCTCTCTTAAAGCTACCAATCTATCTTTTACTGTATGCCTCTCCAGTTCCAGTAAATTGTTGCTTGGCACTCCCTCTGAAGTCTCAACAACCTCTGCTTTTTTCAGCTTTTCCAGGTCCCTGTACTTAATTTCCTACCTTTTTGCAATTTCTTTAAGCTGTAGAATATTCCCAGGGACATATGTGGACTTTTACCACAATCTGTTGGTTATGAACTGAATGTCTACATTTTGACAAGACAGGGAGAAATAAAACAATAGATATGAAATTCTACTGCCAGTTATTCCTTACTGACATCATGCCATAGTACGACAGCATCCGAACCATCCGTAGCTAGAAAATGGGTTCAAGTAACCCAAAGCCAGTCTTAATTAAATACAAAGTGAATCTTGCAAAACTTTGGATGTTTTTACACCAAACTGGTTAACACAAGTTGCTGTCGCAGAAATAATCAAACTTGCTGGAAATGCATAGATACTTAGACAAATTAAGGTTCTGCTGCATCAATTGCATACTTTATACTATTATGCTATTTGAAAATTTACAAAAGAGGTGCCCATTTAGTAGTAGTTCTGGCAACTACCACAACAATTTAACAGAATTATCTTCTGAATGAAAATGTATCAACTGTGTTTTATTGTGCAGGCTTTCACAAGTTGACCCGAAAACCTTTTCGGCGTGGTCCAAGCAAATAACCCAGTTCCAGATTCCCTAAGTTTTAAGGCAATTCTGTGACTTACTCTGTCACACATCCATCCCACTCAATCCAATAAAATTTTCATGTTTCTTACTTCCGAAATATAAAAATTAGGTTGTTTTTGAAGAACAGAGAGACCAAAAATGCGTCAACTTTCGTACAGTTTTCACCATCAGCCTTTACAAAATTCTTTTTCATTGTTATTTAAAAGCTGTAAATGTGTTTTCCATCACTAAACAACTGTTAGTATGAAAGTACGGACAGACACTAGCAACTTTGGCTAACACTCCTATAGACAAGTATAGGTTCATCTTACTCACCAGAGCTTCAGCCAATAACAAGAGCATTTTCAATCATGTGGCCAAATCTTAGAATGTAATGATTTTTAAGCTTTAATTTCATAAAAATAACAAGATATTTTGTGAGAATATTGACTGAAAATGTTATTTTAATGTGTAATCATCAATAAAAATCCATACTACACTTTTAACAAAGGAAAATAGCCTATTATTACCAGGTCTGTTTCTTTGCTACCTGATGAGATGTCCCCTTAACAGATCAAAATAAACAGGCACCTGATCGATGGTGCGAATAAGTCCCAGCAAATAGTGGTACCGTTTCCTTAAACTGGTTATCTGTGTTACTAAATGGTTTCCCAGCTGCAGGTTGTGTATATAATGGCTATCAGAAGCAATAAAAGTTTTATTTTCATTACTACATATCTTTATTGACAATTCAGTAATTTAAAATACTGTCAATCTTCTCCTGAAGACGTATTATCTTACGTAAAGGGTTTAACACGATAAGTCAAGTATTAAAGTTACAAACCGGTATGTGTGTTCAAGCTGCTTAACTCACAGCAAGCAAATAACCCATCTAGTATTTGATAATGAGAACACTTAGTGACGTCCAACAAACTTTACACAGAATTTCAAATCTTTTCAAAACTTTTACTCACTGACATCCCCCAAAAAATCATCGAAGCAAAAAGTTTATTGACTACTACATTTCCTTTTTTACTAAAATGCTATTCCGGCACATTTTGCACACAATATCTACATATACCATTGTGTGTACATGAAAATTTCTATTACTGCACGACTCATAGTTAAGGAGATGTGACATCAAACATGGAAATTCAATCCTTTAAATAGTCGAGGATAGCACTACATTAATATACAATTTGTTTAACGTGAAATGTCACAAGAAGTTGCAGAACTAGCATTGTTCTGCCCCACCCTCCTCATCATCCTGCCGGTACTTGCTTTGAATTAAACAATACACACAGATGGAAAATTCCTCTTTCATCTTCAATGCACTCAGGTAATTTATAGAGTAATTGGGAAGCCTTCATTGCATTTCTCTTGCGTGTACTGAACATTCCACTGTTCCAGTACTTAAAACCTTCCCCGCATCAGTCCCTTGAAAATTTGTTGTGTAGAATTAGCTTTATTTAATTTATTCTTTATCTGAAGCCACATATGAACATTACTTTATGTGGCACTACATTAACTTCCTGCTGCACACTAATCATAATTAGCTTAAAAATAGTACTGTATGTTTGCATCAAACAATTGTGAACTGCAACTGTTAGGTCCACTTTTCTCTACACAGCCTTGGCTTTAATTCATATCCATTATTGATTGCTACAATTTACAACAATTTATAGTTCTTACAGTGCTGACAATACAAGCAAATTTAATGACCATACAATGTCTTCTGGGCTCCATACAGATGAATCCGCAGCAATTGATGTAACAGCCAGCCTCGAAAATCAAATGTAGTAGAGTGGTAACAGCTCTAGAAATGTTGTTGAAGCTTGGTTTCGTTTTACTGTGCCACGTTCCAAGTATTCTACGCAAATTTACATCTGTTAGCATTACTAGTCTCCTGTAGAAATATATACTATTGTCGGGTATTTGCATAATTTTGAAGTCAATTTTTCGACAACAAATGGATTCAGGCAAACTGTAGTTTAAACTGGTACATGTTCATAAAAAGCGAATGTCCGCGATATACATGTACACAGTTGGCCACAGAATGAAACGCGGTGTCCGCTCACTCCACTTGCCATATTTGTTGTAGTGTTTGGCCAAGCTGCTCTAACTGTTCCTTCCTGCCCTTACAAACTTTTCAAATTAAATCTGTGTGACATCAACTGCGAAAGCTTCATCTGTAAATGTAAGATGACTCCTGTACTAATCAATCAGAGAACGTAAAAAAGTTTTCCTCAGCAAGAATAGTTTAATTTGCGAATGTAAGATGGTCCTGAACTTTTTTTGAGCGAAGAATTTGGGGAAGAAACCTCGTATTATAGATGGGTATAAACAGCACCTCAAACTTTTAGAAGAATGTAATACAACCCTTTCCAAAGAATACAAGTGTTAGCAGGTAAGAACATTAGTGAACCACCAGTTTAATAATACAGTTACGAAGTACCAATACAAATCATACACTGAGAATGGAAAGACTGATAGTATCAGACCTCAGTGAAGATCAGTTCAAAGTTCAGTCTCATTTGTACATACAGAAGAAGTAACTATTTTTATTTTCCTCTTACATACAGGGTGATAAATCTATAATGTAACCACTATCGTAGTGTGCGGCTGGCTACTGTGTCCACAGTGTGGGTTACAGGAGATCTGCAGTAAATATAGTATGACTGTGTCAAGTTATTTAATATATATGCTTAAAAAGAAAAATAAATAACTGACTTGCATTACGCAAGGAAATGCTGGAACTGTCTTCTTTTGTTGTGCGAGTGTTTCTGACACCTGCTAAGGAAATTGACCATTAGACTCTGCAGTTACCTCTTAAGATATGACAGCAATTTCTTGACAAGCATTAGATTTAAGTTCACCTAAAGTATGTGGATCTGATTTGTATGCTCTCTCTTTTAATGCCCCCAAGAGAGAAAATTCGCAGGGGGTTAAATCAGAGAACACAGGGGGTAAAATCAGAGAAATGCCATATGTTGTTAGTGATAATTGTGTCTTGAACGAAGTCATGAATTATGTAAGGCATTCCAGATTTTGTGAATTAATTTATCCATCTACATGGGACCATCAGTCATGTGAAAAGAAAGTTAGGTGAGATTCAATTTCCCTGTGATGCATCTTATTCAAAATTTAGTCACAAAATGCAACCTTTTTGCAGGGTCTTGGCCTACAGCTATTTTATAAGGTTGTAACTTCATAAACTTTAATGCCATTTGAACAGATCCATAAGAAATTCCCATTTGCTAGAAAGATGTCAAACTGATTTATTTTAGATCCTTCCAGAGCATGCCCAATGTTATCCAGTTACTTCTGTGAGCACTGTAAATGGCTGTGCATGTTTCTTGTCAAGAACAATTCTTGTTTCTTGAAATAATGTCTTCACTGCACGTGTTGATTCTGTATGCACATATGGATCATACTCTAATACTCTTTGGTAAACAGAGTACTTGTACTTCACAATTTCATTTGAAACATTTTCACTCACTAAATTATATTTTGTTGGCTAACAAACATGTGCTACCTGTGCAAACAAAGGCCTTGCAGCACAGGGGAAATGTACTCCCTGTCAGTGCCCGTCAGCCAACAAAATCCCTGCCAGGCAGTTGCATTACGGATTGATCACACTGTACCTTATGATAGCGTAAAGCTGAAACCAGAGCTGAATTCATAAAAGAAAAGTTTCTTTGTTGTTGCCGAGTTATGTATCTAATTCACTTAGTACCAATTCACAAGTAGCATGAAACATACCCATTTTCAGCAGCTCCAGGTGCCTATCTCATCCTCATCTAAACCTGTAACAACACAAACAGTTAAATCAACTACATGAAAGGCTTCTCTCTCTCTCTCTCTCTCCCTCACACACACACACACACACACACACACACACACACACACACACACACACACAAAATCCATGCCTTTCACAATTTCCTGAGAAACAGAGTGATTTTTAAAAAGTAGCTGAAACATCATGATAAGACCAAGTTGCTTTCTTCTCATGAAAATCAAATGAAAAATTTAATTTAGTTATTTCTAGTATGTAGGGGTGAGCCCTGTCTGTCTCACAGCAGTACATACAAAAATATCGATGGTAGCCAATGAAAACCTTTTAACTCCATCTTATTGTGGAAACACTTTAATTGCAGCAACCGGTAGCTCCACAATCAAAGGGCAATTCCATGTCAAATCAACAAGTGCTACAACCTGACCCTCTCAGATTTTTTTTTAAATTAAGTATGCATATATCACTCATAAATCATGACACAAATTAATTTTTTCACATTTTTCTGATGAAAAGTTACCGAATAACAGACCTTCAAAAACTGAAAAGATGACAAATTTTATACTTGCAGGACAGTGTTTTCTTTACAACTCCTGTTCTAATTAAGCTAGAACAATCAAATTTACTTCACTGGAAAGCTCTTTTATATGATACCAAACATCATATATATCGTATGGTAAGTCACATCATCTTTGTTTATATATAGGAGAAGGTGAATACAAAGTGAAACTACTTGCAAAAAAAGAAAGAGAAAATAAGATGACAGGAAAGATTTCGAAATGCAACAGTGACAATAACAAATGTAATTGTTGGGTTCAAATTAATGATTGAATATAATAGAGGGAAACATTCCACGTGGGAAAAATATATCTAAAAACACAGATGATGTGACTTACCGAACGAAAGTGCTGGCAGGTCGATAGACACACAAACAAACACAAACATACACACAAAATTCAAGCTTTCGCAACAAACTGTTGCCTCATCAGGAAAGAGGGAAAGACGAAAGGATGTGGGTTTTAAGGGAGAGGGTAAGGAGTCATTCCAATCCCGGGAGCGGAAAGACTTACCTTAGGGGGAAAAAAGGACGGGTATACACTCGCACGCACACACACATCCATCCGCACATACACAGACACAAGCAGACATATTTAAAGACGAAGAGTTTGGGCAGAGATGTCAGTCGAGGCGGAAGTGAAGAGGCAAAGATGATGTTGAATGACAGGTGAGGTATGAGTGGCGGCAACTTGAAATTAGCGGAGATTGAGGCCTGGTGGGTAACGGGAAGAGAGGATATATTGAAGAGCAAGTTCCCATCTCCGGAGTTCGGATAGGTTGGTGTTGGTGGGAAGTATCCAGATAACCCGGACGGTGTAACACTGTGCCAAGATGGATACTTCCCACCAACACCAACCTATCCGAACTCCGGAGATGGGAACTTGCTCTTCAATATATCCTCTCTTCCCGTTACCCACCAGGCCTCAATCTCCGCTAATTTCAAGTTGCCGCCACTCATACCTCACCTGTCATTCAACATCATCTTTGCCTCTTCACTTCCGCCTCGACTGACATCTCTGCCCAAACTCTGTCTTTAAATATGTCTGCTTGTGTCTGTATATGTGTGGATGGATATATGTGTGTGTGCCAGTGTATACCTGTCCTTTTTTCCCCCTAAGGTAAGTCTTTCCGCTCCCGGGATTGGAATGACTCCTTACCATCTCCCTTAAAACCCACATCCTTTCGTCTTTCCCTCTCCTTCCCTCTTTCCTGATGAGGCAACAGTTTGTTGCGAAAGCTTGAATTTTGTGTGTGTGTTTGTTTGTGTGTCTATCGACCTGCCAGCGCTTTCGTTCGGTATGTCACATCATCTTTGTTTTTAGATATATTTTTCCCACGAGGAATGTTTCCCTCGATATATATATATATATATATATATATATATATATATATATATATATATATATATATATATATATATATATATATATATATAAAACAGAGGGAAACATTCCACGTGGAAAAAAATATATCTAAAAAGAAAGAAAGTGATGAGACTTACCAAACAAAAGAGCTGGCAGGTCGATAGACACACAAACAAACACAAACATACACACAAAATTCTAGCTTTCGCAACAAACGGTTGCTTCGTCAGGAAAGAGGGAAGGAGAGGGAAAGAGGAAAGGAAGTGGGTTTTAAGGGAGAGGGTAAGGAGTCATTCCAATCCCGGGAGTGGAAAGACTTACCTTAGGGGGAAAAAAGGACGGGTATACGCTAGCACACACACACATATCCATCCGCATATACACAGACACAAGCAGACATTTGTAAAGGCAAAGAGTTTGGGCAGAGATGTCAGTCGAGGCGGAAGTACAGAGGCAAAGGTGATGTTGAAAGACAGGTGAGGTACGAGCGGCGGCAAATAGAAATTGGAGATTAGCGGAGATTGAATCTACAAAACCTTTCACCTGACTCCATCAACCTCCTGACCCCACCAACACCCCGCACCCCTACCTTCTACCTTCTTCCTAAAATTCACAAACCCAATCATCCGGGCCGTCCCATTGTAGCTGGTTACCAAGCCCCCACAGAACGCATCTCTGCCTACGTAGATCAACACCTTCAACCCATCACATGCAGTCTCCCATCCTTCATCAAAGACACCAACCACTTTCTCGAACGCCTGGAATCCCTACCCAGTCTGTTACCCCCGGAAACTATCCTTGTAACCATTGATGCCACTTCCTTATACACAAATATTCCGCATGTCCAGGGCCTCGCTGCGATGGAGCACTTCCTTTCACGCCGATCACCTGCCACCCTACCTAAAACCTCTTTCCTCATCACCTTAGCAAGCTTCATCCTGACCCACAACTTCTTCACTTTTGAAGGCCAGACATAACAACAATTAAAGGGAACAGCCATGGGTACCAGGATGGCCCCCTCGTACGCCAACCTATTCGTGGGTCGCTTAGAGGAAACCTTCTTGGTTACCCAGGCCTCCCAACCCAAAGTTTGGTACAGATTTATTGATGACATTTTCATGATCTGGACTCACAGTGAAGAAGAACTGCAGAACTTCCTCTCCAACCTCAACTCCTTTGGTTCCATCAGATTCACCTGGTCCTACTCCAAATCCCATGCCACTTTCCTTGACGTTGATCTCCACCTGTCCAATGGCCAGCTTCACACGTCCGTCCACATCAAACCCACCAACAAGCAACAGTACCTCCATTATGACAGCTGCCACCCATTCCACATCAAACGGTCCCTTCCCTACAGCCTAGGTCTTCGTGGCAAACGAATCTGCTCCAGTCCGGAATCCTTGAACCATTACACCAACAACCTGAAAACAGCTTTCGCATCCCGTAACTACCCTCGCGACCTGGTACAGAAGCAAATAACCAGAGCCACTTCCTCATCTCCTCAAACCCGGAACCTTCCACAGAAGAACCCCAAAAGTGCCCCACTTGTGACAGGATACTTTCTGGAACTGGATCAGATTCTGAATGTGGCTCTCCAGCAGGGATACGACTTCCTCAAATCCTGCCCTGAAATGAGATCCATCCTTCATTAAATCCTCCCCACTCCACCTAGAGTGTCTTTCCGCCGTCCACCTAACCTTCGTAACCTCTTAGTTCATCCCTATGAAATCCCCAAACCACCTTCCCTACCCTCTGGCTCCTACCCTTGTAACCGCCCCCGGTGTAAAACCTGTCCCATGCACCCTCCCACCACCACCTACTCCAGTCCTGTAACCCGGAAGGTGTACACGATCAAAGGCAGAGCCACGTGTGAAAGCACCCACGTGATTTACCAACTGACCTGCCTACACTGTGAAGCCTTCTATGTGGGAATGACCAGCAACAAACTGTCCATTCGCATGAATGGACACAGGCAGACAGTGTTTGTTGGTAATGAGGATCACCCTGTGGCTAAACATGCCTTGGTGCACGGCCAGCACATCTTGGCACAGTGTTACACCGTCCGGGTTATCTGGATACTTCCCACTAAGACCAACCTGTGAGAACTCCGGAGGTGGGAACTTGCCCTTCAGCATATCCTCTCTTCTCGCTATCCGCCAGGCCTCAATCTCCGCTAATCTCCAATTTCTATTTGCCGCCGCTCGTACCTCACCTGTCTTTCAACATCACCTTTGCCTCTGTACTTCCGCCTCGACTGACATCTCTGCCCAAACTCTTTGCCTTTACAAATGTCTGCTTGTGTCTGTGTATATGCGGATGGATATGTGTGTGTATGCGAGTGTATACCCGTCCTTTTTTCCCCCCTAAGGTAAGTCTTTCCGCTCCCGGGATTGGAATGACTCCTTACCCTCTCCCTTAAAACCCACTTCCTTTCATCTTTCCCTCTCCTTCCCTCTTTCCTGACGAAGCAACCGTTTGTTGCGAAAGCTAGAATTTTGTGTGTATGTTTGTGTTTGTTTGTGTGTCTATCGACCTGCCAGCGCTTTTGTTTGGTAAGTCTCATCACTTTCTTTCTTTTTATAAAATAGAGGGAAACATTCCACGTAGGAAAAATATATCTAAAAACAAAGATGATGTGATTTACCAAATGAAAGTGCTGGCAGGTCGACAGACACACAAACGAACACAAACATACACACAAAATTCAAGCTTTCGCAACAAACTGTTGCCTCATCAGGAAAGAGGGAAGGAGAGGGAAAGACGAAAGGATGTGGGTTTTAAGGGAGAGGGTAAGGAGTCATTCCAATCCCGGGAGCGGAAAGACTTACCTTAGGGGGAAAAAAGGACAGGTATACACTCGCACACACACACGTATGCATCCACACATATACAGACACAAGCAGAAATATGTCTGCTTGTGTCTGTATATGTGTGGATGGATATGTGTGTGTGTGCGCGAGTGTATACCCGTCCTTTTTTCCCCCTAAGGTAAGTCTTTCCGCTCCCGGGATTGGAATGACTCCTTACCCTCTCCCTTAAAACCCACATCCTTTCGTCTTTCCCTCTTTCCTGATGAGGCAACAGTTTGTTGCGAAAGCTTGAATTTTGTGTGTATGTTTGTGTTCGTTTGTGTGTCTGTCGACCTACCAGCACTTTCATTTGGTAAGTCACATCATCTTTGTTTATATATATATATATACGTAGGCAGAGATACGCTCTGTGGGGGCTTGGTAACCAGCTACAATGGGGCGGCCGGGATGGTTGGGTTTATGAATTTTGGGAAGAAGGTGGAATGTAGGGGTGCGGGGTATCGGTGGGGTCAGGAGGTTGATGGAGTCAGGGGAAAGTTTTTGTAGGGGGCCTAAGGTTCTGAGGATTCCTTGAAGCTCCGCCTGGACATCAGGAATGGGATTACCTTGGTAAACTTTGTATGTGGTGTTGTCTGAAAGCTGACGCAGTCCCTCAGCCACATACTCCCGACGATCAAGTACCACGGTCGTGGAACCCTTGTCCGCCGGAAGAATGACGATGGATCGGTCAGCCTTCAGATCACGGATAGCTTGGGCTTCAGCAGTGATGTTGGGAGTAGGATTAAGGTTTTTTAAGAAGGATTGAGAGGCAAGGCTGGAAGTCAGAAATTCCTGGAAGGTTTGGAGAGGGTGATTTTGAGGAAGAGAAGGTGGGTCCTGCTGTGACGGAGGACGGAACTGTTCCAGGCAGGGTTCAATTTGGATAGTGTCTTGGGGAGTTGGATCATTAGGAGTAGGATTAGGATCATTTTTCTTCGTGGCAAAGTGATACTTCCAGCAGAGAGTACGAGTG
Source organism: Schistocerca nitens (assembly GCF_023898315.1). Taxonomy (NCBI): domain Eukaryota; kingdom Metazoa; phylum Arthropoda; class Insecta; order Orthoptera; family Acrididae; genus Schistocerca; species Schistocerca nitens. Next base: position 295,958,819 of record NC_064618.1, on the reverse strand, counting down.
TAGGACAGTAAATCTTTGACGAGGGCTGTTTGGTTGAATCTGGGAGTGGGGCTGAAGGTGAGGCCTTGGGATGGTACAGAGGTTTCGGATTGGGAGAGAGGTTTGGAGGAAAGGTTAACTACTGAATTAGGGTGTTGTGGTTCCAGATTGCGTTGATTGGAATTTTGAGGTTTTGGAGGGAGTGGAGCTGGAAGTGGGAGATTGAGTAGATGGGAGAGACTGGGTTTGTGTGCAATGAGAGGAGGTTGAGGTTTGCTGGAAAGGTTGTGAAGGGTGAGTGAGTTGCCTTTCCGGAGGTGGGAAACCAGGAGATTGGATAGTTTTTTGAGGTGGAGGGTGGCATGCTGTTCTAATTTGCGGTTGGCCTGTAGGAGGATGCTCTGAACAGCCGGTGTGGATGTGGGAGAGGAAAGATTGAGGACTTTTATTAAGGATAGGAGTTGACGGGTGTGTTCATTGGCTGAGTTGATGTGTAGGTGAAGGATTAGGTGGGTGAGGGCAATGGATTGTTCAGTTTGGAACTGGTAAAGGGACTGATGGAAAGAAGGATTACAGCCAGAGATGGGAACTTTAAGTGTGAGGCCTTTGGGGGTAATGCCAAATGTCAGACAAGCCTGGGAAAATAAAATATGGGAGTGTAATCTGGCTAGGGCGAAGGCATGTTTGCGGAGGGAAACTAAATAAAACTTAATGGGGTCGTTGTGGGGATGATGTGAGGGTGACATGGTATTAGAAGGTGGAAAGTGTAACATGAGGCTGAAATGAAAATGAAAATAAAAATATATGGCGAGAGATAAGGTGAACTAGAAAGCAACTGGAGATCTGATGTGAAAAAAGGCGAAAAGGTGTTGGTTATAGCTGGGCTATGTTGATCCTGTGGTGAACTTGGGTTGGTAGACAACCATGTGCAGAAAGGTTATGTGGTTGTGTTGCCGCCAAAACACGTTAAAGGGTGGAGCAATTCAGGAAAATTTTGAAAAAACTGCGTGTAAATGTAATGGTTTTGTGGTGGCAGATTGTGAAAATGAGGCTAACAATTGTCTGACGAAGAAATAATGACGATAAAACCTGTGGGAAACGGCTGAAAAAGATCAGTGACGTGGGAAAAACGGAAATGGAAAAAAAGCAAAAGTTATTGGAACTGGCCGAAATGACTGTTTAATAGCTGAAAGGAACTGTTTGTGAACTGGAAACGGTGCATTTTGTAGCAGCAGTATTGTTGAAAGCGAAAAAAAAAAAAATTTTTTTTGGTTATGGTTTGGAAGTGGGTTACGTATTATTGAGTATATATAGGAGGGATAAAATTGTATGGTAGATTCGGTAAAGAGGAGAAGGTGAATACAAAGTGAAACTACTTGCAAAAAAAGAAAGAGAAAATAAGATGACAGGAAAGATTTCGAAGTGCAACAGTGACAATAACAAATGTAATTGTTGGGTTCAAATTAATGATTGAATATAATAGAGGGAAACATTCCACGTGGGAAAAATATATCTAAAAACACAGATGATGTGACTTACCGAACGAAAGTGCTGGCAGGTCAATAGACACACAAACAAACACAAAAATACACACAAAATTCAAGCTTTCGCAACAAACTGTTGCCTCATCAGGAAAGAGGGAAGGAGAGGGAAAGAGGAAAGGAAGTGGGTTTTAAGGGAGAGGGTAAGGAGTCATTCCAATCCCGGGAGTGGAAAGACTTACCTTAGGGGGAAAAAAGGACGGGTATACGCTAGCACACACACACATATCCATCCGCATATACACAGACACAAGCAGACATTTGTAAAGGCAAAGAGTTTGGGCAGAGATGTCAGTCGGGCGGAAGTAAAGAGGCAAATATGTTGTTGAAAGACAGGTGAGATATGAGCGGTGGCAAATTGAAATTAGCGGAGATTGAGGCCTGGCGGGTAACGAGAAGAGAGGATATACTGAAGGGCAAGTTCCCATCTCCGGAGTTCGGATAGGTTGGTGTTAGTGGGAAGTATCCAGATAACCCAGACGGTGTAACACTGTGCCAAGATGTGCTGGCCGTGCACCAAGGCATGTTTAGCCACAGGGTGATCCTCATTACCAACAAACACTGTCTGCCTGTGTCCATTCATACGAATGGACAGTTTGTTGCTGGTCATTCCCACATAGAAAGCTTCACAGTGTAGGCAGGTCAGTTGGTAAATCACGTGGGTGCTTTCACACGTGGCTCTGCCTTTGATCGTGTACACCTTCCGGGTTACAGGACTGGAGTAGGTGGTGGTGGGAGGGTGCATGGGACAGGTTTTACATCGGGGGTGTTTACAAGGGTAGGAGCCAGAGGGTAGGGAAGGTGGTTTGGGGATTTCATAGGGATGAACTAAGAGGTTACGCAGGTTAGGTGGACGGCGGAAAGACACTCTTGGTGGAGCGGGGAGGATTTCATGAAGGATGGATCTCATTTCAGGGCAGGATTTGAGGAAGTCTTATCCCTGCTGGAGAGCCACATTCAGAGTTTGATCCAGTCCCGGAAAGTATCCTGTCACAAGTGAGGCACTTTTGGGGTTCTTCTGTGCGAGGTTCTGGATTTGAGGAGATGAAGTGACTCTGGTTAATTGCTTTCTGTACCAGGTCGGGAGGGTAGTTGCGGGATGCGAAAGCTGTTTTCAGGTTGTTGGTGTAATGGTTCAGGGATTCCGCACTGGAGCAGATTCGTTTGCCACGAAGACCTAGGCTGTAGGGAAGGGACCGTTTGATGTGGAATGGGTGGCAGCTGTCATAATGGAGGTACTGTTGCTTGTTGGTGGGTTTGATGTGGACGGACGTGTGAAGCTGCCCATTGGACAGGTGGAGGTCAACGTCAAGGGAAGTGGCATGGGATTTTGAGTAGGACCAGGTGAATCTGATGGAACCAAAGGAGTTGAGGTTGGAGAGGAAATTCTGGAGTTCTTCTTCACTGTGAGTCCACATCATGAAGATGTCATCAATAAATCTGTACCAAACCTTGGGTTGGCAGGCCTGGGTAACCAAGAAGGCTTCCTCTAAGCGACCCATGAATAGGTTGGCGTACGAGGGGGCCATCCTGGTGCCCATGGCTGTTCCCTTTAATTGTTGGTATGTCTGGCCTTCGGAAGTGAAGAAGTTGTGGGTCAGGATGAAGCTGGCTAAGGTAATGAGGAAAGAGGTTTTTGGTAGGGTGGCAGGTGATCGGCGTGAAAGGAAGTGCTCCATCGCAGCGAGGCCCTGGACGTGTGGAATATTTGTGTATAAGGAAGTGGCATCAATGGTTACAAGGATGGTTTCCGGGGGTAACAGACTGGGTAGGGATTACAGGCGTTCGAGAAAGTGGTTGGTGTCTTTGATGAAGGATGGGAGACTGCATGTGATGGGTTGAAGGTGTTGATCTACGTAGGCAGAGATACGTTCTGTGGGGGCTTGGTAGCCAGCTACAATGGGACGGCCGGGATGATTGGGTTTGTGAATTTTCGGAAGAAGGTAGAAGGTAGGGGTGCGGGGTGTAGGTGGGGTCAGGAGGTTGATGGAGTCAGGTGAAAGGTTTTGTAGGGGGCCTAAGGTTCTGAGGATTCCTTGAAGCTCCGCCTGGATATCAGGAATCTCAAATCTCTCCATAAGTTTCATTTCTTCATTTTTGTGATCTTCTTTAGTAGCAAACTTGAAGTTCATTCCTTCTATGTTATCCTTGGCAACATAGATATTGCATGTAGGCAAACATATAAAGTTGTTTTGGTGTCATTATTTGATCACTGTATGGCCGTTGCAGACTTGCTCGAACACCATCACTAGCTCCCTTCCCATGCAAGGTGGCTGAAAAATGACATTCAGCTTCAGTTTGGAAATCATCTTCATGATGGCACAGATTGATAAACTTCTTCCTATTTTTATAATGAGCTGCTGCTCGATCAGAGAAATAATATATTTCTCTTGGTTTTCTAGCGAATTTAACAATCATGAAGTCCCTCAAGTACGACAGAAACAAATCCACAGCAACAGTGTCATGTGTTAGGCATTCTGATATGATTACAAGACTTGTGTGCTCGAGTTTGTTCCCATCCTTGTAACAAGCAACAATGGGATGAATTGTTGCTTGCATTTTTGTCCAGTGATAGCCTTGAACTTCGTCCTGGATGACAAAGGAGTAATTCTCAGAAAAGCCGCAGATCGCTAAGACTTCGCCTTCTTTAAGTTCATTTCTCAGTCTCTTTTGGAAAGTTGATTGTTGACTAGCAACAAATGAATGTCGTGTAAGCGATTTTAATTTATCAAAAAAACAATCAATAAAGTTGTCACATGATTTTATGATTGTTTCTAGAGATGTGTGATTAACGGAAACCCATTGCTGGTAAGTTATATTATCAATATCATTAATATTCAACAAATCTTGTAGATATGTCTTACATGTTTCTGGGCCAGGGCAGAATTTACATTCACAAAAATGACAAGCAGGTAATGACAGATTACATACAACTCTTGCAATGCAGTCTTTCTAAGTTTTTATTGGATTATCTTCATCCTTTGTCAGCTGAGGAATGTTACACCCAGTCAGCATGAGTTTGAAGTTTTGATGGGTGGGTAGTACACACACAGAGACACTATGTGTACCACTACATCCAGCTAAAACAAAATTTTTGGGACGTAGATCTGCAAACTTCGAAAATCCGATGTGGAGCTCTGGATGGTTGTCTTTAAAGTTCACGTAAATTTCTTTCAAATTACTTAAAACTAGCCGTTTCTGTACTTGCAGTTTTTCTCCGTTATCTCTCACAAGCACAAAATCTTTTTTCCCCAGGCATTGCCCTGCTTATCTCATCAGAACAATGAAAGTTTCTAACAAAAGCAGCAGTTGTTTGATCAAGAGTCTTGCCAGGTTTTGGGTTTGGTGAAGACAAAATTCCCTTGGCCTTCATCAAATCTTTTACTCTTCGAGGCATGTAATTTGTTACATTAAATTCATCTTGAAGCTTCTTAACACTCCAGCTTTTAGGTAAAATGGTAAGAATTTCCATCTGTTTACTTTGAGATGTACATGTACGAAATTTATCTTTTAGCTGACTGGTCATCTCAGATTCTGCATGATCATGTACCTCTTCTTTTTTGGAAGGAAGCAGTAATACCTTTGTTGGAATTCTTGAAGTTAATTTAATTAGTTTTTCCTTAGGATATTTTGCTTCACACAGTTGTTTCTTCTTAATTGGCGATTCACCAACGGACTGCAAAGAAGCATTCAACCTTTCTAAGGCCTCACTTGCTGCAATGTCTTGTACATCACTATCACATAAAACCTTTTCACTTTCTTGTTTCACCACAGAATACAGTAGATCATCATCATTTTCTGAGCTAGATGTGTCACAAATTTCTACCCGTGCAATTTTTTTTACGGCAGTTGTCACACACTTTTTCATTTAAAGTTAAGAAAGGTTTTCTTGCTATCATCCATTGTGAAACAGGCCGTAAGTTTTTCTTGTGGCCCTTTTCATTAAATGGATTACAGCACAAAGCTGAAATTTTAGGCATTTTATATTTCTCAAGTGAACAAACTAATTTATAAACATGTTTTTGAAGTTGAATGCCCCTGCTTTCTATATTCAATACTACACAATATTACTTCTCTATTATTTCACTTCCTGTAAATAAAAATAAAAAAAATGATTTCATTATGTTAATAGTATGCAAACATTAACTGGTTGTAGGCATACAAACTTACAGCCTCTTGTGAGGTTTGTACAAAAGTACCTTTAAGCTAGATTCAAAACACATTTCAGAGTTAATCACATAATTTCACTACACCTGCCCCGCAACAAAAGAATGTGTGGGTCACGTTCAACAATAGGTGAAAGTTGCTGGCAATATTAACCAGAAATAAAATACTGAATAGATTGCAGATAGTAACACTAAAGAATAATTTTATATATAATCTTTAAAATGAGAGATAGCTTCTTTTTTTTTCTTTTTTTTCCCGTCGTTTTACAGCTATTAATAAATAGTTAGCACTAAAGTTTAATAAGCAGTTATTCGTTTCAAAAGTACAATTTGTGGATCATGTAACAAAATCTAACACCGTAATAGTGTCATGTGTAGCAAAATAATAGAAATTCACCTATCTGACTGTGATTTTGGAGAATCGTGGTAAACATAAAATTGCTTTTGATAGTGATCCCATGCTCATCCCAAGTTGAAACTTTCAGAATATGTAGATTTAAAGTGTATCTTTCACATATATTTTTTTGAGAATTTTAAAAATACAGTTTTTCAAAATTCGATAATTTCATCAATGTTGTTTTTATAAACAATGTGTGTGTGTGTATATATATTAAACTAATGATGTTTGGTATCATAAAAAATCTCTTTACAAGAGCTTTCCAATTAAGTAAATTTTATGGTTCTAGCTTAATCAGAACATGAGTTATAAAGAAAACAACATTGATCCGCGAGTCAAAAATTTGTCATTTTTTCAATATTTGAAAGTCCATTACTCGGTAACTTTTTATCAGAAAAATGTGAAAAAATTAATTTGTGGTACTATTTACGAGTACTATAGGCATACTTAATTTCATTTAAATCCAAGAGGGTAAGGTTGAAAACGATAGTTTCATTTGTTGATTTGACGTGGAATGACCCCGAAACGACATTTGAAAGTGCATGGATTTCTATAATATATCAATAATTAGGCTTCTACTATACAGTTACTCATGTAGCAAGCTTTGGAATCACTTTATATTGTTTCTTAAGAAACAATTTTTGCTTCACCAGCACGATTTTTTACTAAATGGAGTTATGCAGTTTTTATTGCCAACTATCAATATGGAAACACCATGAAAAATACATGCTTGAACTGCAGTGCAGATGCTAGCCAAGCCTGTAGATGGCACTGTTGTATTTATTAATTAATCGCAACCGTGAAATGCCCTCAATATGTTGAATTAGATGTGGTCAGAACAGTGTTTGGTGTGGCTGTGGGTGCATTATGTCAATGCTCATGTGGTGGGTGCTTCCATAATCAAGGGAGCCAAAGCGTTTGGGATTTCAAAGGGAACTGTAGTGGCGATTTATAATGTATATAGAGAAATCTGAAAGATTTCATCCACTCTGTCAAAATACAGACAAAAGTATGTGTTGAGTGAAAACAGTCATTAAAGGGGATTGTGACAAATAAGGGAAAGTCACTCATGAACATTATCAGCACCAAAACAGCATGAATATCAAGCTTCATACGCTGGGAATGGTAGGGCAAGCTGGAATTCCAGAGCCATTTATCAGTGATGCACATGCCAATAACAGGACAGCGTGGTGCTGAAGCCATAAAACCAGGACTATGATGTAATCAAGGAATATAATTTGGCTGGATGATACTTTTTCACATTGTTTCCACCATTGGGCAGCCAGATCATGGTATCCCACAGTTACTCTGCAATACTGCCAAGGATTATGTCAGCAGTTTGGCTGACCGGATCTGGCCCATGGTACAATGTTCTCCAATGGTGATGCTGTTTTCAAAGACAACAGGTTCCCTGTCCACACATCTATCATCACCCAGGACTTGTTCTGTGAGCACAACCATGTCGTGCCTCTCTTGGCCACCAGTCACTAGACCTCAATATTATTGAGCCTTTGTGGTTTACTCTGGAGAGAAGGGTGCATAATTGTTAACCACCTCAATCAGCATTACCTGAGGTTGTCACTATTTTGCAGGAAGAATGATGTAAGTCATACAAGACAACTGGAATCTTGGAATGCCAATAGTTTTCCTACGCTAGACATGGTAATGCGTTTTTCATACCCCCATAATTTTCTCACCAAACCGACCGAACCCCCCCCCCCCGTTTATGCCTACACACAATATCTATAGCATTTTTTTAATGGTACAAATGTTGCTGATAAAATTTATTTTGTTTTTACTTGTGGCCAGCATTCAAAAAATGTGGCACATTTCTTCCAAAATACTGTCACACTTAAATTCTTTAAGTGAAACATACTGCAACTTTCATCTGAGATCTGAACTGCATAGACTATTTTATGCATCACTAATCACAAATTACAATATTGTACAGTTTCTCAATGAGGTCATTTATGGTTGATGTTCTGAGACGTACTTCAGAAGGATAACTAAGCCACATTTGAATCGAGTTCCCTGTCTTTAGAACTGACAATGAAGGAGCACGTTTCACACAGTCTGTTCTCTAATTTTATCATATCAATGCTAACTTGTGTCAGACAAAAAATGTCACCTTGCCCACTCACGACTTTACCATACAATTCTAGAATCTGCCTCCTTGAACATCACACTGAATCACATGTAGAGTAACTTAATCCCAATCCCTTGGAAATAATCCTCACAGGTATTCTCATTTGTGCAATCAACATAATTTTGTTATTGTACATTAAGTACCATAACATCTGCAACTCTTGCTGTATCAGTACCGAAAGCTTGTTAAAATCCAATCTCCATTGCATTGCACATCTACAATTTTTGTATGTTAGCCTCTTTCTCAAAATACTATACTCCTACAGCTCTATGCTTTTCTATGGGTCTCACTTTCTTACCCGAGAAGCTTAAAAGTACACTTTTTGTGAAAGCAAATATTGCCCCACTTCTAATCAAGGCTGTTCTGAAAGGATTTATACTTCTAGTCCTATGATGAATTGTGAAATTGTCCTTACCTGATGCAATGGCTGGTGCATTAGAGTAGTTGAGTGATGTTGCTGATGTGGTGGTATAGCAGGAATAAACAGATGAGGTGTGTACGCTCCACTAGGAGCTATTGGTGTGCTCTGACTGCCAGGCAAGTTGAATGGCGGTGGTGTACCAGAATGGAATCCTTGTTTATCATATGACTACAAAACAAAAATCAGATCATCAAACCAATTGACACTCTGGTTTTGAAAAGAGTAAAGGATTTTTTTTTATTTCATACAAAAAAATAAAAACTTGTCTTTGACTTACATTAACTTTCCCTATAGCAACATGTGATTTGCCATACATTGTTGCACTCAGATCTGCACCAGAGGACCCTGTTGAACCAGTGTTTGCACCCACTCCAGTCTTACTCTGTGACTGACTACCAGCAACATAGCCAGTTTTACTATAGTCTTGATTCTGCGTCAACCCATCATAGCCTGATGCATAACCAGACCCGTATGTACCAGGCTTAGGATACTGTGATGTCGTCGTCGTACCATGTGCATTTGTGGCAGGTGGCATCTGTTCAAGCACAATGAAAGCAAAAAGTGTCACAATGTGTTTCAACTTTCCAAGAATGTTTCAAAACATTGGTAGATGACAGCAAATAACCAGACAGTGTCCACGAACATACAATATTAAAATGTGTTTAATGACAGTACAATAATAAACCACAATCTTAAAAACGAAAATGAGTGAATAAAAGTCACAAGAGTGCTAAAGGAAGATGCTCAGAACTGTGTTCAAATCACGCATGCAACACTATGGAGACATTTTCCTTAAATAATTTATTAATCATGTATGGAATATTACTAACGATGGCCTGAGACTGTACTAGGTAGCAAGCCTGCTAGGTTTTCAAATTAACTATTCCACTATCATAAAGAAACTTGATTTTTACAGAGGTCTTCTGACTACAAGTCACATTAACTACTTTTATCTTTAGTTTGCAACTATCATCAACTGCATAAATTTCCGTCATCTGCAATACTGAATGAAGCAGCTATCCAGAACCAAAAAGAAAGAAGTTTGGAACGAAGGATCACACCAGGAAAAAGCAGACATTCACTTTGCAGATCAGTTTGTTCTACAAATTTCATTGTGCCACAACAAAACTCACAAGCTCAAAATTTGCTTTATTTATTGTAACTGTATCAGTGTTTCTCTTTCCTGTATTCTATACAATGTTTAAAAAAATTAGGAACAGAAATAATAATACAGACCTGATATATGGCAGGAGTCCCGTACTGGAAGCTGCCAGGCATCATGCCACCACCATAGAAGTATGCATAACCAGGAGGCAGGGCAGATGGGTTTAACATCGGCTGCTGATGTGCCTGTGTTGCATTCTGCAAAATTAGTAACTCAAAATTGCCTATTTCACACGTTACGACACGTCAATTCACACAAATATTAGGAAATTTTGATAAACATGGCAGTTTTCCAGGATAATATAAGTTTAATAATTCTTTAATGTGTTCATCACTGTACGTAAGTTACATTTAAATAGGAACCAAATAATTGCTTAACCAATATTTAGGACGATAATTTAATTTCTCCAAATTAAAAAGGAGTATCTACGGACTACAATATCAATAAAAAGAGAGAATCAAAACACCGTACACAAAAGGAAAAAAAAAAAACATAATTGTAGCAGAGGGGCCTAGTCACTAATGGCATACTTACGAGACACATAACATGTGCATTTATGAATGAACAATACTGTTGTGAAGTGTGATAAAACTGCCTTTCAATTATACAAAAAGAAGCACACACAACCATAAAAAGCAAGCAACAAGTTAATAAAAGGAATACAATGGTGTATGAAATTTTTCTTGCTGGTACTTATCTCAAAAACATTAATTATTTAGGGTCTCTGAAATAAATCTAATCAACCATCCCCCTAAATTTGTTATAGTAAAGTTTTGATACAGAACACAAACACTTAATAAAAATTTCATTCTTCCCACAACCAAGAACATCACTTCTCCCCACTCCAAGGTAAGCTGCAAAGTGTAGTACGTAAAAAAAATTACACAATGAGACAAGTACACCATCAAATCTGCATAGTGATTAGTTCTCCACCTTGAAAAGTAAAACTTTAACCACAGAGTAATGTAATACATGGAACCAAATCAGTGTTTCATCTTAAATGTGGATGCACATGCAATAACCAAAATATATTCTGTCCAAACTGTAACTTACTAACTTGCATTTCTCCACTTGCTCCTCTAGTGAAGGAAAATATATACCAGTGTTCTACACACAATGTGAAAATGCAGGAACTTGTATAATGCATGCAAGTAGTAACACAAACTAAGCTAGTCATACTAGGATGAACTTGCATATGAAATAGCATTAGGAGACTTGGTTTGTTGTTAAGTGAAGCACAAAAGGATGCACAGCAACATATCATCAATACTCCGGCCAAGGCAAAGTGAATGACAAGTCTGGGAAATCAGTTACTGTGATAATGTTGCAAAAGTGAGTGAACGTGCGCGCGCGTGTGTGTGTGTGTGTGTGTGGGGGGGGGGGGGTGTTCTCGTGAAAAAACAAGGACTATGCAGAGCTGCACAGCTTTTACAAAGCCTTCATTGCTTAATGAATTAATTATTTCTACGGAATGCTATTCATAAGTGCTTACTTCAACAAAGTCATTAATGGATTCAAAGTTTGTGGTTGTTACATTAGTCAGGCAAAGTGAAAAAGCAATCAAAAAACCATCACAAAATGACCTTTGAGACAATTTTTGTTGTAATATAGATAAGAGAAATTGAACTGGAAGGGAAGTAACAAGTTAGGCAACTCTCATGGTGCCATTTGTTGTGTGCACTGAAAATTATCAATTTGAGACAAAAATCTTAGGTGATTATTCCCTTATATTGTGTGTGAGAGTACCTACATATATTACTCTTTAACGAATGGCATACTGCGAGCCTTCTCCCACTGAGTGGTTTGACAAATATATAGCACATGGATCCAAAATAGATTACACATTAGATTGTAGCTCATCATGACTCATTCTTATCTAAATATTCCCAATAACTGTTAACTGCACATGCAATCTTCCTGTGCCCAAATCCTAAAGCCGGAAGTGTGTACTGCACAGTTACTTTTAACTCTGATGTATCTATAATTTTAAAGCACTGATTGCCAAATAGGGTTTGTCATATATTCTTGAGTTCTGCACACAGCGTTTCTCATTTGTAGGTTATTAACTGTCATGAAATGAGACACTGTGCATTCTCAGTCTAAAGTACCAACAAGCTTGAAACACAAAAGAAAACCTTATCGATCCAATTTATAATGAAACTGTTAGTTATTAAATGTTTTCTAAAGCTCCTCATTGTTCCATTCTGGATTGTGAAGCTGTATAGTACATTTTCAAAACAAGATGACAGCAACTTTAAGTGGGAGAATGAGAAAACAGTTGCAAATAGCACACAGTTTGTATAAACCTCCGGTGTTTTGGTTTTGTCATGAACAACTACAAAGTAATTTGGTCCATGCCGGAAGTAACTTTCATATCTGGTGTACCAGACTTTACCTACAAAACCTCCAAATTTTCACTACAACCTTTACTGTTCTATTGCACAGAAAGCCAAACAGACTGAGCACAAGCTATAAAAACCATATCAAGTTAACTACTAGTGTTTTCTTGAAACATAACAGCATAAAACAATTAAGGAGGTATTATTTTGCTGCTTACCTGCTGTGAAAGTGTTGAAGGTACAGGTGACGCATTGTTGTCACCTCGTGTGTACCTGCCATCTGACATTGAATATGCTACACTAGCAAGGCCACCTTCCCTCCCCGTAGAGAGGCTCGTCGGCGCCTGGAAGCTCATGTCATAATAGCCAGGGGCCTATAAAAAGTACACCTTTATTTACACACAGTCTCCTTCCAAAATGTCTACACGAAGGAACATTAAAACGTGAAAACTACAAACATCTGGAAAGTGAGGGGGAGGGAGAAATATTTCTCCCACCAGTGCACAGAAGATTGGCACAAATTTATGGAAATGACCTACAAATATCTAAAATCAAATGGACATAAAATTTGGAAAGTATTAAAGGGATCATGTTATCCTGTACTGAATTATGTGGCAATATTTGAACCGATCTCAGCTTGTTGGGTTTATTTCCAAAATATTCTCTTCTTGTTTTCACGATTTACAACTATAAATCTTTCATTGTCTGATCATTCTACAATTTTAATGCAAAAAACACTGTTTAATATGCAAGGTAAATTAAGTTAAGTAGTTTCTATTTATGTTGCAGAGTTACCTTGTCAATTTCTTACAAAAACAAATGGTACTGATAAAAAAATGAATTAAGTGAACAGCATTATCATCATTGTGTAGGATAAAGAATGAGCTTGTTGAAATGGAACAACTGTGCAATTGTGACAACAAAACTTACAAGCGAAATTTGAAGTTTCAAGTTATGTAACAACCCTAAATGTATATTAAAGGAAATAATATGAAGTGGAAGATGCATAGTGATGAACTTCAGGTTTTGATGTCTTGGACGTCAGCATTTTATGATATGCAAAATGCCTGGCTTTACCCTAGTTGTTGCTGTTTTATCAGCAGACATACAGATGTTTTACACCAGTGGTCATCTAACTTTGGTCCACAGGCCGCATATGGCACAAACCAAGTATTCGTGGGGCCTTTGGTTCTCAGCTATACTTTATACTGGAATAATGTTCATCTAACAGCCATCGGTTGAATCCAAAAACTCGAACTTGTGTTGAGAGCTTCCAAAGAGTTAACCTTTATGCTCAGTTGTTGTGGTGGTGGTCTTCAGTCCTGAGACTGGTTTGATGCAGCTCTCCATGCTACTCTATCCTGTGCAAGCCTCTTCATCTCCCAGTACCTACTGCAGCCTACATCCTTCTGAATCTGCTTAGTGTATCCACCTCTTGGTCTCCCTCTGATTTTTATCCTCCACAGTGCCCTCCAGTACTGAATTGGTGATCCCTTGATGCCTCAGAACATGTCCTACCAACCGACCCCTTCCTCTAATCAAGTTGTACCACAAACTCCTCTTTTCCCCAATTCTATTCAATACCTCCTCATTAGTTATGTGATCTACCCATCTAATCTTCAGCATTCTTCTGTAGCACCACATTTCGACAGCTTCTACTTTCTTCTTGCCTAAACTATTTATCGTCCATGTTTCACTTCCATACATGGCTACACTCCATACAAATACTTTCAGAAACAACTTCCTGACACTCGATGTTAACAAATTTCTCTTCTTCAGAAAGGCTTTCCTTGCAATTGCCAGTCTACATTTTATATCCTCTCTACTTCAACCATTATCAGTTATTTTGCTCCCCAAATAGCAAAACTCCTGTACTACTTTAAGTGTCTCATTTCCTAATCTAATTCCCGCAGCATCACCTGACTTAATTCGAATACATTCCATTATCCTCATTTTGTTTCTGTTGATGTTCAGTAACAAATAAAAATACTTGCAGAAATAGTGATATTTTAATATGCACTTAATAAGGTTGAGGATGTGTGAGGGGAAATATTTTATTGTTTGACTGAGTCACTGAAATGAGTACAGTACAACTGACATTTGGCTGAAACTGGCCGATTTGGTTGTGGTGACACATGCACCTGTAGCATGACTTGACGTCTAGGTTATGTTGAAGTGCAGCAGTTTGGTTGTAATTTGGCAAAGCAGACAAATGTAAATACCAAATAAAGGTTGTGGTAACTGACTGACATGTATGGTAGCCTAAGATTTACTTTTGCATCACAGTACTTACTTGTGGCAAGGAACATAAAATTAAATTAAGGTTGTGATAATCCAACAAAATGAGAAGAAGATAAATGACATTTGTGACTGTTGCATACCGCCTTTTTAAAGTGCCTTTAAATGTAAATACAGTTACTGTTATTGATCAATTAACCATCTGCTCACAGAGAAAACACAACATTTCGTCACGCAACTACAGTATCACGACTTTGGGGTTGCTGAAGGTGGCAGCAGTGTGAAACCCTTAACATAGCTGGTATATTGGGAACCAATAACATACTAATTTATCTAAGTTATCAACTGATACCAAGGTTGGTACCTATGTGGCCTGAGGCACTGACACTCGTCAGTATTGGCTCTCAAGCAAAAATGTTGACGACCACTGTTTTACACTGTCAAGAAAAATATATCTATTGCACTGCGTTTTGTGTTAGCCTGAAGCAATAAAAAGAAACAATTTTTGAAAAACACATTCTCCTGTGTAAAATCCTGGTTAAATAGAAAAAAAAACTAATTTTCTCTCTTATATTAAAAAAAAAAATCCTTAAGGAACTTAAGGAATGGAGAAACAAAGTGTGTCCTTGTGAAGCAGCTACACCTTTGCCTAACTGGATGTTCCGTAACGTATTTGTGAAAGGTCATACTGAATGAGATGTCAAGACAATTATCATAGTTCTTTTGCTATTTAAACAGCTGCTCCCTGTATTTAGTGTAGAGTATGTATGGCATGAAAATAGTTCTTTCTCTCTTTTATTGTTTCATGTATTACAGTTCCCATCAGAAATTCTGTACGTGTACCTCCGGGAAGGAAATCTGTTTAGACCAATTGTAGCTGAAGAAAATAAATTTTTGTCCTCATGGGTTAGATAAAGCCGAGGAAAATATTAATTCAATAGTAGTAATCTGCAAAGTTCAGAGTTAGTCTTAGTTAACAACAGCAATAAAGCTCAAAGGATTAGGCATAGGAAACCTGGAGAAGCCTGATGGTAACAGCTATAAAATGATCAGTTAAAAAAGTAAAGACACAAAAGAAGAAAACTATTAGACATATCTATTGCCAAGAGAAGTACAATTTTACTGCACACAAAACACTATTCATTCTATGAGTATCAATACACGCCGGTCAATAAATAATACTGAGACAGTAAACGGTGGGTACAGTGGAGGGAGGAGGGAGGAAGGAGGAAGGAGTCAGAACTAATTGATGATACTGCCACAAGGAGAAGGCAAAAGCACTACTTCTAGCTTACCTGTAAATGTATGTGTACCCTAACACCAAGACTTCGGTTTGATGCATTATGGTCTTCAGTGTAGCCTTATGTATCCACCTTCTGGATATTTTCTGTTGTCTACCCACCTTCAGTTAGGTCATTGTTTCAATCTTTTCTTATCTTGGAATCCAAGGAAGAACTTCCTTGATTCACCTACTGCCCATTCCACCAGGCTAAATGCTGTCCAACACCCCCTCCCCCCAAAAAAATTCTTTGCTGTTAAAATCACATCTTTAACAGAAGTCAGTTCCTTGAACCATTTGCTTGTTTTCCTGCCCCTCTTTCAAAATTTCCCAACATTCATTATTCTGCTCCTTGCTGAACAACCCTCATGTTTTGAAAGTTACGCACATTAAAAATGTATGTCTCACTGCCACAACTTTTCAGACACGCCAAAATCTTGGACCTGAAAATTCTACATAGTTTACTAAAAAAATAACCCAGAAATTTCTATTCTTCTGTTTATTTCTTTTTATGTTCATGCAGCAGCCAAATTCCAACTAAAAAAAAAGAACTTATCACAGACAATTTCCTTTTCATTGTTATTACAGTTGATTCACAGTCCAGCTTTCAAAATAACTATATTAAGTTCACCCATTTGTTGCTGAGGTGAATCACTAAGAAGTGACGCAGACTATACTTCTTGCTGTATGAACATTAATATTTTATCCCATTCATTTCAGAAGTAGTGTGTGGGAAATGCTTTTACAATTCTCTGAGAGCTCCAATATGCATAATTTTATCTGCTCATCGTTTTGGATAGATACGTATGGGAATGAAGAATATTAGTAGTTTGTCGAAAGGTGATTATTGAAATTTTCTAAGACTGGTCTTGTGAGATGTATTGCACCTTTCTTGGGATGTTTGCCAGTTAAGATTTTTTAAACATTTTTGTACAGAAGCATAGGTCATCCTCATGTTTCATATGCCAAACTGCAGTTTCTTAGTGTCCTAACAATGAATCAGAATATTTTCAAAGTTGTCTCAAACCCAGTTAGATATCTAATAGGAATGAATTTTGTTTAGGAAGTGTTGATGTGACAGTGAATAAACACCTTTCAAAATTCTAGGCATTTTTTATCAAACTGGCACTGATGATGTAGTGTGTGAAGAATGAGGTACAAGTTTTGTATAAGAGAAATTTTCGGGAGCCATGATGATTTGTACGGAGAAGTTTAAATCATCTTTTCTCTTTCAAATCTAAATTTCTCACTGTTCTAATGAAGTGTAACAGAAGCTGTAGGTTTGATGCCTATATTCTTCAGTATGCTAATGTATGCCTGATGTTCTGTCTCTTTAGGACTGTTAGTAAAGATTTCGCTGAAAGAGTCAAAAGTGACTTGTTATCCATCACTGCTGCCAGTTGTCAGGAAATTTTACTGAATGGATTATAGCAAGTTTTCAAAGTTCCCAAACCACCAATAAAACAAGTTTTGCAAAAATTGTGAAATATACACTGACGGCAATGATCACTTAATTTTGAGTTGTAGATGAAGAAATTTTTGTGTGAAGGATGAAACAATTGTGCACTTCTATCATTTATAACTTGTGGACTGTCCTGGTGGTGGGGTCAACTTCTGAATTCCTACACTGCTTGGCCTTTTCAACTCATCTTTTAAACAATAAAAAACTAAGAACAATAGGTGCCAGTTACGGACCTGCCTCTTTTCAAGTAATGTATCTCCCCCCCCCCCCCCCCAACACACACACACACACACACACACACACACACACACACACACACAAAAAAAAAAAAAAAAGGTGGCCACTTACAACTAACCAGCTGAAAAAACTTCTATGCCATCTTCATCCCTGTCTAACTGAACTGTCACCATTATTATGACTATGTTTCAACTACGATGAGTAATGGCAAAAGCATATTTCCTTCACAGCCATTAAACAGTACAGTACTACAGATTGTGATTAATTACCACCAAACACAATGATTTTGCTCAACATCCAACAATTTGGAATCCACTGTAAACACGGTTCTTTTCCATTTCCAGTTTTTCACACACAGTTTTGTGTACTAATTTGAGCTTCCCTCACATGTAACTGGCAGCCCCATATACATACATTTATTTCTTCAACAATCTCATTTGCAATGGTATTAATGGAGTAGTTGGAGTGTTTTTCATCAATGGTGATGTGTATATTTGTTAATCCAAAGTAAACGCTCTTCATAAAATTCAATTCTGATCCATCCAACAGTCCAATCCTTTAAATGGATGTGGTTAACAAAAGCATGAGACACCATACTTACGCGACTGTAAGATGATGTTTTATCCCCAAATTTGTCAACTGAAAAATACAGGTTTCTCCTAAATTTGAAAATTCTTGCTAAGGCCAATGTTTTTACTTTGTGTTGTAGATTACTACAACAGTAATCTTATATTTACAGATGAAGCTTTGACCATTTATCATCCTGTGTGCACTTAATTTGAAGAATTCGTGAGGGTTGAAGGGCGAACAGTGACAGCAGCAGCTTGGCCGAGCACAAAGACAAATGCGGGGAGGGAGTGGTGAGGGGAAACATTTCAATGTGCTGTCAAACATGGGAATTTATACAATGGAACTTCACTTTTTATGAACATCTACTATGTTTAAACTGCAGTATCTCTGAATTCCTTTGTAGTCTGAACTGAATTGACTTCAAAATTGGACAAATACTCAACAACAGTATATATTTTTACAAGAGACACATTAATGCTAACAAAAATATGTTTGCACAGAACACTAGGAAAGTGACACAACAAATGAAACACGAACTTCAACAACAGTGCTGCAGCTGCTTTGCTATACAGCACTGCTGACTTTCGAGGTTTGTTACAGTGGTGGATCTGGAGTGGTACAATTTCTGTCAAGTCAACTGTATAGAGCCAATGTACTGTTGTCATTCAGTTTGCTGATATCGTCACGCACTGTAAGAACTGTAAATTATGGCAATTGATAAGGGACACAAATTACAGCCATGCATGTTGAGAAACATGCACCCACAAGTTCACGATTCACAACTGGTTCATATAGACAATACAACACTAATTTTAAGTTAATGGTGATTCTTGAAGCAGAGGGCACAAAGTAATGTGCAACAGGAACAAAATTTGGCATCACAGAAGCAAATAATAATAATAGGTGATTTCAGTTAAAGACAAACTTAAAGAACACGAGTTCTACACAACGAATTTTCACGTGGCCGAAGCAAAGAAGGTTACACAAATTGGAGCAACATGTTGTGCAGTACTTGCAAGAGAGATACATTGAAGGCATCCCAATTACTTGAGAAAATATCCGAATGAAGGCATTCGAGCTGTGTGTCATGTAATACAGAGCAAATACTGGCTGCTGTGTGAGGATGATGTATAGAGCAAGGTTTACATTACAACGTAGAACAATGTTAGCTCAGTGACTTCCAGTGGCATTCAACGAAAAACTACTTGCTACGTCATATGATCAGTACAAATCAAAAACCTGTTTACTTTGATATGCTGTTAAGTATTAATGTTGATGTGAAGGGCGTTAAAAGTGTAATTAAGAAGCTCTGGCAATGAGAGAGGCACAACAATTATACTGGCTGCACTAGCAGATGGAAAGAAGCTCCTCTCATATGCAATTCTTCACAGGAAAACTATACCGAAAGAAAATCTGCCTGCAGGACTTCAAGAAAAGAAATGGATGACAAATGGGCTGGTGCTACGTTCATTGAAGATTGCTTGGAATGGAATACTAGGCTCTTTGCTTAAGAGAAGGAATATGTTACACACAGTTTTTTCATTAGCCACCTCACCCAACCCAAAACTGGTAATAATTCTTGGCAGCATGATCCCACAATTTCAAGTAAGGGATATTGTTGTGATACTTTTAGGTTGACCTGCAACAGCTTTACAGTGTGTGGCTTCTTCAAGGAGGCAGTGAATCCTTACTATCTGGAGCAGAACCTCTATTCAGGATTCAAGAAAGTGCTGCATATCCAAAGATATGGATGGCTCAAAAGACTTCATGCTATGGGAAGAGGATCAGGAAGCAAGAAATGTCAATAGGCTTGCAAATGAACATGTCGATGCCAGTGATTATGATTAAAAAGAGTGACACCACAATCAACTGGCTTAAATAGTAATCAAAATAAGGAAATCAATGTAAATATTGGTGCAAATCATATCTTTTAGTTTATGATAAGTATTATGTTATCTTTTTCAAGTACATATCAATAAAACACCATGAAATTTTGATTACCCAAAATATGTTACAGACAAAAAATTATCAAGGAGCCTCTTAAGAAAAAGGGGGTTATCTTCATTTTCAGTCACCTTATGGTCAGGTAAATATGGAAATCTTTGTTTCACAGCTGCTGCTGTAATGGTCACTTCAGATGGGTATCAGCTTTTAACTGCCTGATACATCTGGTTGAAACTTTGTTTATAACTGCTCCAAAAATCACACACACTGATAGCAATTCCATTTGGCAAAATTTTCTCCCATTTCACAGAAATTTACCTTCTTTAAATATTGAAATTTTGAATTACTCACCATGTGTGGTATCCTCTGTTGCAGCAATTGGATTTCTTCAAAACTATATACAGGCTGCTGGAAGTAAGGTAAGCCACCTTGGCTCATTATGTATTGTGGAGTACTAAGCATAGGAGGAACACCAGGAGGTATGTTAGGCACAACACTGCTCTTTCCAGTAATTAAAGACACACCTGTGGAAAATAATATCAACATGACAATAGCAAAAATCTAAATTTTAATTTTACAAACACACATTTATGCTTTTAGAAAAGTATACTGGAAACTAACCAGTTGAGCTGGTAACTTTGGTAGATGTGGTGTTTACAGTCTGGTTAGTACTAACCAGCCCCAAGGCTGGTGCTGCATTAACACTGGATGACAGACCACTGTTGGCAGTGGTTACATTTGTACTACTAAGGCTGGAGCTTGAAGTAGTAGTTGCATCATACTGAAAAAAGAAAAGAATAAAATATAGTCTTACACACACACACACACACACACACACACACACACACACACACAAAGGGGTTAACAAGTAATAGACAAAACTTTCATACCCAAACTAACTTTCATTATGTTCAGCAGTATTTGACAAGTAACACACTGGAACTTTCCTAATGATGCCTGAAGTTACTAATTCTGTTACTTGCTATTTGTGATTGTCTGCTGCCCCTTGTCCAGCAAAAGATTTTTATCTCTTCATACGAGTGTAGTTTCACTACAGTGATTATCTTTTTTGTAAGAAAGATGTGAGTTTGTAAATACTTTAGGAGTAAAGAAGACAACTAACTCACTGGAAACCAGAAGCATGAGTATTGTCAGGTGCACACAAAAAAAAGGTCAGAAAACTTGCAATCCTATCTCAGGCTAGAGTGCAAATACACCCACAGAAGTGGCACCCACCCAACACAACTCTCAATCTACCCTAATCCTCTTGCCAAACTGCACTCCTGGCATTGTGACCAACCTGCACTATGCAGGGACACAGGTGTGTGTGTGTGTGTGTGTGTGTGTGTGTGTGTGTGGTGGTGCCTGTCTACAACTGCTTGGAAATTTTTTTTTTTTTTGGTGTGCACGCCCATCGCCGGCTCAATGCTTCGGCTTTTTGGAGAGTGGTCTTTACGTCTATAGTGTTTACATTCTACCTGAATGTTTCTACATAATTAAAGATTTCAGCTTTTTATTTGCAAGGAAGTGTACAGTATTAACTTCCATTCTAAAATAGTTGCTACATTTAACAATGTAATTTAAACTGGAGAATTTCACAAAATTATGTTTTCATGGATTTTTAATCTTGTTAGAATTTATGTCAGTATCTTCAGTGATTGCACTTGGCATTTAAGGTATATTTCATTTCCTTCTGGTGGTTAAATTCTAACAAATATTTCTTTTGGAGGGGGAAAAAAGGTTTCTGTAGTCACCCATCAACAAAAAATTATTAAGAAAAATTAGTTATGAATTTCACAATCACTATCAAAATTAATAATGTCTTTGGACTTGTCATTTCTACATCTTATGAAGGATTTTTTTTACAGCAGAAATACATTTCTGTCTATGGATACGACAATAACACATCCATTAACAGTACACTCAATATCAAGATTGTCAACAGATGCTTCCAGGAATTAAACCCATCATGTCAAAATGTATTACCCATATTGCAGTTCTCGATGAAACCTGACTCAATTTGACTTTCATCTAAAACGTCACTTCCCATTTTAAAGACACACTGTTCCTCAGGTGAAAATACACTATAACCTAGTGAAAGTACATTTTTTTCCGTGTTAGGTGACAATATTCATTCCCTTGGAGCTATAAAACTTGTCAATCCATTTCAATGTTGAAGGCTTCATAATCTGGCCTAGAATTTCCCTGGAAATATTGGCACTGCATATTTTCGTATTACAAAAGTATAAACATGAATTCCACCAAATACCACACATTACTTTTCAACACACATTAACTTTCAAAGCATTATAATCGAGATAGCGATGCGCTTTGGTCAGCCAATCATAACTCATGTCATGTGATCTCGCGAGCCAGTGACAGCAGATATTCAGAGCATAGGACACACGATATAATCAGCCAATAGCCAACATCATTGTTAAGTAGTGCAACCAATAAAGAGAAGTTAACAGTCTAAATTAATATACATACAGTAGAGCTCCAAGAAAAACTAAGCTTTCACATATAATATTGGTCGTCAAAATTATTTTTGATTAAATTGCAGCAGCTGAATATTTATGATAAGCACGATCATAAATTTCATTGCTGTGCACCAAACATTTTGTGGATTACCTGGTTGAATAAACATTCCATCAACCACTTTGAATTTTCCACAGAAAAGTCTATTACAGGAGAAACTGCTCAAAGACTCACTATGCATTTCTTATAGGTACTTATACTTTTGCCATATTTTTCATACTAAATATGAAAAACCTTGACACTTGGTCTTTTTTTTTTGGCGTGCGTTACCCTTTATGATATAACAAACACAAATTTGCCAGAAAAATTTAAAATAATGGCATAAGTGGCTGGTCTTCTGGAGCCGAATTTTTCTAAGCGGCTGGTCCTCAGTGTTCAGTTTTGAATGACAGTCTAACATTCTGTTATTTAAGAAATTCAGCACACATTCTCACATGTAACATAATTCATCTTGCGTAAAAGGAAATTTACTCAAAGTAATGCTTCCCAAACCACAACTTGCAGTATTTTCCAACAACCTGTTAGAAATGTAAACAGTTATGATGTCACATTGGGTTGGGAAGTCTCCCCTGACTTGGGGTTCTGGGTAACTTTTCCAAGGTCTACCCCTTTTCCTAAACCTCAATGGTCCTTTTCCATCACCCCTCTTCGTTCCCCTTCAACCCTTCTGGCAGAAGGAGCCACTGGTTCTATAAGACTGCAAACTGTAATACCTTTTTATGTGTGTGTTTTTCTGCTGCCACTTGGTGAGCAGATTTTATTATTTATCAGTTACATTACATAAAAATGATAAATATCAAGGTGGCACACCAAAAGCATCATATGCCCAAAATTTATTTACTATACATTACTACAATAGCAAAACGCAGTAAGCAGCTGTGTAGCTGTCTTTGTCACTTGACCAATTGATGAACATTTCTTGCTGTGAACAGCCAATAAGAGAGACTTATTTCAACCAATCATGGTCAGCTTGTTTCATAGGTGTACTCAATCTGCAGTGTACAGTTGCTGTAGTATTTGGTACTAGTTCGTAAAAAAATGGATTTCAAGACAAAATTGTGTTGTTGCAATCCATTTGAAGGAGGAGGTCACACAAGAACACAGAAGAATTCAAGGAGTGGATGATAAAGAAAGTGTCCTAACCTAATGTTAGGTGGAACACTTTGCAGTGAAGGTAAGAAAGCATGTATAATGAAACCCATCAATCCCTGTAGATGTTGCCTCAGCAGTGCTAGGTACTTCACAGAAAATTTAGGTGAATATGAAATAGCATCAGGTGACACTTGATTCTTTAAAGTATTGCCCTTCAGTATTTAAGTGAATCCCCTGTGAAGAAAAAGAGGCTTCAGAGTAAAAGAAAGCACCCAATGCAAAAACTGAAAAATGTTGCTTCAGTGTTGGAGCATGCTTACATGGCACAACTGGAAAGAGAACAGAGTGTGAGGAAACAGTTCAATGAGTTCGTGATTTTTTTAATGTGATTATAAAGTAAGCCATGTGATGCAAGGAAGAAAAGACTGTCTGTGAAAGAAAATTGAATTAAAGTACATAAGCAGAAGCAGCTAATGGTGAACAATCTTAAGGAATTATAAGCATATTTCAAAGGCACATACCCAAATGTAAATAATGGATTCTCAACATTTTGAGAGATGCAATCAAAGCACTGTGCAGTGGGGCCCAAGCAGTTTTAACTCTCACTTCAGAATTTTAAGTAATTGTTGAAGGGTGTAAACTGAAAGTACTAATTAACTGTGAAGAACATACATTCATGTCATACAAGCACTGTGAAGTATTTGTATATGCAATCTTACACTTCCAGTATGTTTATTAAGTGTGTGTCCCTACTGTTCAAGTGTGACAAGACTGACTGATTACCTGTTTGAACTGTGTGGTACGAACTGCACTGACAAAATTACAAGTAAGTGTTGGTTAACAACAGGTAGGGTAGTTCTAGTGACTGTAACAAAATCAATAGATGATTTCACTGAGGTATCAAGTGTACAACAGCTCCTACCACACTCATTTATCATCGAGCATCATTCATAGTTCTGTAAAATCAATACAGAAGAACTCACAGTACATGAATATCTTGCTGTTTGTGATTTTGCAGAGAATGGCTCCTTCACCATTCAGGATGAAGCACAGAGATTTCAATGGAATAATTCACAGGTTACAATTAACCCATCTGTTGCAACAGTTGTTTCAGTGGGACAGAGAAAATAGTCCTCTTTGTGTCTTCCATTACATATTAACTTCCCACCTAACAAAGAAACTGCAAAGCTGAAGCAATGTTTCAAGAATACAAGAATAATTCCAGGCACCCAGAAGTTTCATTGTATAATAACTTTTAACAAACATATAGTACAAACAAGGACATATTTTGCTTCTTTATTGAGCACAGACGAGACAGTGACTGTCCTGCTTCTTTAGTGAGCAGAGACGAGGCAGTGACTGTCATAGTGAATGAAATGCTGTTAACAGACATACATGGAGTTGTTGCCTGTATGTACAACAGTCATTGGTGGGTCACACGCATGTTGCAGACTTATGAAGAAACAGGTGAAGTACGGACCAGTTTCTTGCATCCACAAGGACCATCTCCATCATTTGTGTTTCCTGCCAAACCTGACACTTCTATTATCAGAAGTGACATTCTCGCTAGAACCAGTGACACCAACTGGAAGGAGATACAGTCTCCTTGCATCAGATCTGGTGAACATTAACTACTTAATTGGAGACTTGTGAGACAAGATTTTACCATATTTTATTACTTTTTCATTCAAGTTGTACTCTACATGCTTCATAATACCACTACAATAATATAATCCATATTTTTTGTACAACATTACTTATCAATTGAAGTTTTTAATAATCTGGGTTTCATATTTATACGCTATCTTCTGCATTTTGACAACATACTGATACGGTCAGAAAAATTTTTCGGGCATGATACCTTTGGTGTGTCATCTTGATGTTTACCATGTTACACATTGGAACAATACTTTTTTTTTTTCAATAAACCAAAGATGTGGTGTTTTGAGACATTCAAGTTCAAACTGTGAAGTCAATGATATAGAATGTGAAAATTCTTGGAAACCTGCCATGTTGCATGTCAATGTAAAGATCTACTTATGAGCTTTTCAACAATAAAAGTTTCATTGCTATATATGGACTACAACCAGAATTATAGTCATTTGTGTTCAGGCACACACATGTAATTTTCACACAATTTGCAAACTACGCAGACCTGTAACTATCTTCACAACTGTCATAAAGCTCTGCAAATTGAGTTTCCATCTCTTACCTAGATCATTGAATGCAACAAATATGAAAGAAATCTGAAATGGTTAGGTTGAAAATGTCACTTTCTACATTGGATTGACATGGAATTACTCATTTTATTAATTTCTATTTATACCAACTATACTGAATTGAGAAAATATTTGAGTCCTTTACGTGAGTAATTGCTGGTTGGGTAATTTCTACCTGATATATTAATTTTCTGCAGCTGAGAAAGTCATTTGGAAATGTGTGTAAAGATTAATTTATGCATTACAATTAATTTCCTTATGCATTCACAAACATAAGCAAATATGTGTGCTGCATCTGTAATAATATGCATCATCTGTAATGCTGTTTACAATTTTGTCTCCTTAGTATAACAACTTTTTATTATAATTGCTATTTTAGCTTTATTCAGTTTGCATAGGCACTGACATTGTTATGTTCTATGCTTTAAGGAAAAATTTGATTACTTATTTAAGGTTCTCAGAACAGTTTTATAGTTTGTACCTGAAAATGTATGGACTAATTTATACTTTACTATTTATTACCATGTTACTAGATTTAAAGTTTGGCAATATCAATATCGTTAGCATTCTAATTGCAACCAATGTATTATTCAGTAATTTTTGTGTTCTTAAATGTATTATTCAGTAATTTTTGTGTTCTTAATTATGGTTTATGCTCTGATGCTTGTAAAAATTGTGTCTGTGAGACACAGTTTTATTAATACAAACGTGACACACTCTCCCACCTCACACGCAGCTATAAGTGAAAAGTGGAACTGTGTATCAGTAGTACTGCAAAATTTTCTGACTGTACTCTTTTTAACAATTCTGTACTGAACCATATGCACTAGTGCATGTAAGGCCGAACTGCAAATGGCTGTGTATGTATGTTTCGTAGATACCTGATCTGCTTTTGGCTATATGAGGTTTTTTTATTGTTTTATTACTGTTGCTCTCACACTTACTATTAATCCGTGCATATGACATTTTTGTCGTGTCCACAGGTGACCAAGCAATGTATAAAAATTATAAATAAATGATTTCCATTTTATACTATTTACAAGGATGATGTATCTACAACCACTGGAAGTAATCACGGTCTTACTGAGAAAATACTACATTCATTGCAATTGTGGAGACTTTTATATTTTGGCTTCCATTTAATTCTGGTGTATTATCCATTTATAGTTGCACTTGAGCACGAGCAGCTACTCGGAACTAGATTGTAGTGCTTTATGAAGTACTTATTTTAAAGCAACAGCCTAACTGAAATATTGTTCTTTAAATTTACCCAAGGTTGTGGATCCTACAAAGTGACCTTTCACAATATCTTATAAAATTCTGTTGTTCTGCGCAGGGAGGGAAAACATATGCCCGCCCGCGCGCGCACTGTCTTTCATACATTTTAGCAAGCCAGTAAAGATACATCAACCATAATGTTCCAGATCTTCGTTTATGATTATTTGATAAGTTAAGCAAAGGTAAAACACCACATCTGCAAAACCTATGGCGAAAACTTACTAGAACCTGAATGAATACTACTGTTGTTTAGTCGTGCATGCCTCATCATTGTCTCTTAGCCATGTTTTTGCTGTAACTTCCAATTTTGTGTGTGCACTACTTCATAGTTTGTGCATGGACTTTGCACTTGATTCAGCCACTAGAGGCCACCCAGCCTGCTGATACAACAGCAGTTGTGTGCGCAGCCTGTTGGCTGTGCTCCTGTTGGAACTAATGTCTACATAGGCCAGAGCACAAGACTCCACCGACCACTTTTGTATTGCTAATTGTATTGTACCTTGTCTTTCATGTGTTTGTACTGTTCAAGCAATAAAGTACAGTGTTCTTGGGTTAGAACACTTTGGCAACTAATACTTCAGTCATTGGTTCTCTGAGTTTAATTTCCATTGAGGCAGTGCTTAAATCTCTTCCCAAGAAACAGCAGGCACTGACAGTTGCTATTTCTAGTTTAACAACTACAATGGCACAACCTGCAGCTCCGCCAACAACATATCTGCCACCATTCCCTGCATATAGCGATGCAGCAGAAGACTTGGACACTTAAAACAAAAGCGACTGCGGCAACATTTCCAGGAACTTGGGGTAATAGACTTAAACTTGTGCAAAGAACCTTTTTTGTCATGGATTTCACCTCATATTTATCAGTTGTGTCAGCTCACCCCCTTACAAGAATCTCAAAGTCTTTCTTTTGATCAGACATGTGAGCAACTTTTTACCTATCACCGTAAACATACCCCGAGTTATTGCTGCTCATGTGGAGTTTTACCACTGCCAAAAACAGCCAAAACACTCATACAGGGAATGGGCAGCAGAACTACGTGGATTTAGCCATAGTTGCAATTTTGAGACAAATATTCATAAGGAATTCCGTGCAGATCAACTGGTCTGTGATGCAATCATATGTTTTGCTCTTGATAGACAAGTTCAAGAGTGAGCTCTACTGTATGAAAATAGTAAACTTAAAGAAGTATTGAACATAGCTCACCAATTTGAAGTTTCACACACTGCAGGCAGGCAGGCAGTCAGTCAGTCAGTCAGTCAGTAGCCTGTATCAGTTTCTCTCAATACTCCCACCCTACAGTTCGCAGGGGAACATAGACACTATTGCAGCAGTCCAGCAGACATCTCAGCATTGTTGTTAGGTAACAACAACAACAGTCTGGGTCGCAACAACAGCCTTATGCTCCACTGCCTTCATACCCATACTGCTTCATTCAATATGAACGGACTGTGTGTCCTAAATACAGTCAACGTGTAATAGATGCCACACACACACACACACACACACACACACACACACACACACACAAAACATATTGCTTCTGTATATAACTCCTTTCTAAACCTGAGTGGGAATGAAACGAACATGGATGTGGAAAGTGTTTCAGCAGTGACAGTGTTCAAAGCAAGTTATACAATGACGTGTGTGTGTGTGTGTGTGTGTGTGTGTGTGTGTGTGTGTGTGTGTGTGTGTGTGTTTGTGCGCGCGCACACAACAAACCACAGAGAATTTAGGTGGACACAGGTGCAGCAGTAATGTTGGTGAATTCTCAGACTTATATGGATTTGGGTTCTCCCCCTCTGAATCCAGTGTCACGTAGGCTGGTGAGTTGTAACTAACAACCAAGTCTCGTTTTTGGACAGTTTTCTGCAGTTTTAGTCACTTGGGCACCCATCCTTGCTAATAAGACACTGTCTTTGAAATTCAGTTATTTTTATGTCAACTGTGAAATAAAATTTTCAGGACGAGGTAGTGGTGGGCGAGGACAGAACTGATTGCTGGCACTCTCATTAGCTCATAATTTAAAGCAAAAATCACATTAAATGATCAAACCTGGGGTTCCTTCGACGATGTGCCCAGGGCTGATGCTAACTTAACATGACCCTGTCCTTGGGTTCCTGTGGGTGTACCATAATTGTTCTGGTACTGAGAAGATGCACCTGTTCCAGCATATGCTGCTGACGCCAAAGCTGAAGTACCATATGGTGCAGGCTGATATGCTGGCTGAGCAGGAAACGCAGCTGCAGCAGCTGTCTGTTGTGCCACAACTCCTGGATATGGTGCAGGCTGGTAAGCAGCTGCAGCCACAGCAGCTGCTGATGCTTGCTGGTGTAAAAGAGGCATATCACAAAATTACATTGTAATAAAACATATGCAGTTCCTTCAACATATATATGATAATCATACTTAAAAATTCTGATCAATAAATTAGAATACGTGAAAAGTAAACACTCAGCTATAGTAGATTAGTGCATGGAGCACAGAAACACAATAAAAAACAGCATTCACGCTAGCTTACGAGCATTACATTCTTTTCAAGCATACAGAACCTGCATAGACACCCAAACCCACACTATCAAGGCTACGGAAGTGTTCGTTTGCATGTCTGTGTGGTTGCATGTGTGACTGTGTGTATCACTGCTTGAAAAAGTTCTAGTGCTCGAAAGCTAGTGTGAACACCGTTTTCTGTTACACATTCTGTGCTACACACACTGATCTACTATAGGTGAGTTATTGCCTTCAGCTTATTTTATGTATTGCTCCATTCCGGTATTTCCAATATCATTATCAATAAACTAGTTCCATGGCACGTGAAGTATGAGATTAGAGGAAACGTATCCTCCACAAATAACATTTGGGCACGAGATTAACACGTATTTGGGCATGAGAAATTGTTATAATATTCATGCTATAGGGAATTATAAAAATGTGTAATTAATTACCATATTTTACAATTTCATCAAATAACTTTAGGGGAGATGACTGCAAAAATACTAAAAAAATTTTGAAAATATTTTATTTGCTTATTTGGAAGTTCTTATAATTGGGATAATTATCTCATATTTTTACTTTGAAATTCTAACAACAAACGATATAAAGAACATACAATCCAAAACACTGTAATGCACAACACCAACTTTTTAAGGTTTCCAGTGGAGGAACAACTTGCTTGTTCAATTTTGCCTGTGAACCTTGGATCATAGCTTTAGAACCCAGTTTTTCTCTCCCTCTCTTTCTTTGTTTCTTTCACGCGCGCGCTGCACACGCCATTTTGTGGTGAGAGTAGTGCTTTAAAGAAAGCAATTCTGCTTGATGAACAAGTTTTGTGGTGTTTAGAGGAATCTGAGTGAAGTCTGAGTTACTGTGTCATTCTTTATGCAAGGTGAATATACTGAAGCTTGCTTAAAGCGTCAAGGCCAGGTCAAGTATTTAAAATGGATAAGAAATCTCATCTTACCAATATAAAGAGGGAAAAGGGGTTGAGGTTATGGTTGGGCCTGCAGATGCAAACATCAGCTTGTCTCCATGTGCATCTGAAGTAAAACTTGAGATAGTTGTCATGCCAGGAGGAGTGAACGACATAAATGCAGGTTTCAGAATTGCCAATCTGGAATTCGTAGCAGAAGCACTTAGGAAAGCCTGCAAGTGCTCTGTTTGTGGAGCAAATTTGAATATGGTGGATGATGGAAAGAGAGAAGGTTTGGTTTGTACACTACACATTTTATGTCAAACCAATGATGGTGACACACCATTCAAGACACCAAAGGGCAATAACAGAATGTATGAAGCCAATATGAGGTTTGCTTATGGACCAAGATGTGTAGGACTTGAAAGAGAGAATAGAAACCTTTTATGTGGCATGATTAAGATGCCTGGTTCTCCATTAAAATTTCCTGCAATGAACACTATTCTCCTCAATGCAGTTGCAAATTTAAGTTAAAATGGCTCTGAGAA
This sequence comes from Schistocerca nitens, assembly GCF_023898315.1. Lineage (NCBI taxonomy): Eukaryota > Metazoa > Arthropoda > Insecta > Orthoptera > Acrididae > Schistocerca > Schistocerca nitens. The sequence continues at coordinate 295,927,850 of NC_064618.1, read as the reverse complement.
CTATGGGACATAACATTGGAGGTCATTAGTCCCCTAGAACTTAGAACTACTTAAACCTAACTAACCTAAGGATATCACACACATCCATACCCGAGGCAGAATTCGAACCTGCGACCATAGCAGTCGTGCGGTTCCTGACTGATGCGCCCAAAACTGCTTGGCCACCGCGGCCGGCGCAAATTTAAATGAAGAGAACATGAAAATGACAGTTCATATGGCTAATCAAGAAAATTCTGATGCGCAAATAAGTATCTATTTCCTGTGACAGTTACTTGACGAAGAGGGGACATAAAGCAATGCGTGGAGTTTCAAAAGTCATTAGTGCTGACCAGGAAAATTATTACACTTGCTGGTAATGTCCAAATATTGTTCAGCATGTTCATTACACAAGAAATTTAACAATGCAGCAAATAACAGAATTGCAAAAAGCATGCAAAGCTGTTTGTAGCAGGAATTATTTAGGCTCCAGTGGTGAGACAAAGCCGCAGGCATGAAACTCATTTTACATAGGTCTCTGCAAAAAGTTTGGAGCATAATACATAAAGTATTTAGGAGATGGAGTCTCTAGTGCTTTCAAGACTGTAGCTGAAAGTAGGCCTTATGGAAAAGACTACAGTACCAAAAAACCGGAATGCTTAGGCCATATTCAGAAGAGGATGGAGGGGCGATTCAGAAGACTTGTTGCACACAATAAAGGTAAACTGCAGGAGGATAGAACCCGCTGGGAGAAAGGCTAACAAAGAAGGGAATCGACAGCGAGCATATTGCAATGAGATGACAAAATCCATGGGAAACTACCAATATGCACGTATACAAATTATGCTTGTATTACATACACAAATTATAAAAGGACAGTACTTTGATGGATCTGTCATTTGTACTCAATGACTCTTGCGAAAAGGCTTCTGATGGAATTATGCCCACACGACGGGAATTAACAGACTATGAATGCGGAATGGTAGTTGGAGCCAGACACAAGGGATATTCCATTTAGAAAATTCAATATTCCGCAATCCACAATCTCGAGCATGTGCTGAGAATACCACATTTCAGACATTATCTCTCACCACGCACAATGCTGTGTTAGACAGCCTTCACTTAACAAGCAAGAGCAGCAGCATTTGCATAGAGTTGTAAGTGCCAACATAAAGGTAACAATGTTTGAAAAAACTGCAGAAATCACTGTGGGACATACAACAAACGTATTTGTTAGGACAATGCAGTGAAACTTGGCGTTAATGGGCTATGGCAGCAGACAACCTATGGGAGTGGCTTTGCTAACATCACGACTTCCCCAGCAGTGCCTTGCCTGGGCTCATGACCATATCAGTTGGTCCCCCAACAACTGGAAGACAGTGGCCTGGTCAGATGAGTCCCGATTTAAATTGGTAAGAGCTGATGGTAGGGTTCAAGTGTGGCACAGACTCAAGTTGTCATCAAGACACCACGCAATCTGGTGGCAGCTTGCTGGCTCCATAAAGGTGTGGGCTTTATTTACTTGGAATGGATTACGTCCTCTGGCCCAGATTTCCCGGTTAAAAACACACTTTCTCCTGGGTGAAAACAAACTTTTTCCCTGTTAACTGACAGTATATTTTCTCTCAGAAATGTATAGCTTATCAGTCCTTTGAATGTTTTATACACAGGCGTAGAATTTCCCGGCGCTTCAGAAAACTAAACACAGGGGAAAAAAAAACATGTTTTGAGAAGATCTTTGATGTGCAACAACATATACCGTGCATATTTTCGTATTACTAAAGTGTACATCCAAATTCCATCAAACAGCGCATGTTACTTTCCAAAGCATTGAAATTGAGATTGTGATGCGCTTTTGTAAGCTAGTTATAGCTCATGTCATGTGATTTCGCCAGTTGTTGACAGCGGGTATTCAGAGCTTAGGACACTCGGTGTAGTCAGCCAATGGCAACATTACTGTTAAGTAGCACGAACACACGAACAGAAAAAGTTAATGGTTTAAATTAATATACATAGTATTGCTTCACGAACAGCAAAGCTTTCACATATAATATTGATCTAGAAGATTAATACGCTGCAAGAGAAGCTAAGCTTTCACATATGTTTTCTTTTATACGTGTATTACAATTTAAGAGGTATCACATAAATGTGCAGGTAAAATTTTTAATAACAATATATAAGTCTGATCTTCTGGGCTCAAAATTCATCTAAATGGCTTGTCACCGAAGAGTTGATTTTTAAATGAGAGTCAAATGCTCTGTGATTTAAGAAATTCATCATACATTCTCGCACATAGTTTAACTTGCGTAAAGGGAAATTTACTTTGATGGTAATGCTTTTCAAACCATCATTCGGAATATTTTCCAGTGACCTGTTAGAAATAGGTTCATTTCTGCAGTTGCCAGAGAGCGCCAGATGATAGGTATCACCACGCTTGCGCAGCTACAATGTCGTAGGGAGACCGTGTGTCCGCACGTGTAAAACATTAAAGAATCGTACATTATGTCATTAAAGAAACAAGGCATCAGAGGATACTCCAAGAGCATCGGAATTTTTTGACCCATACTAAAATGTGCACTTTTAAAGTGCACGTTCGTATGTCCAGATTCCCAATGAAGTAGGCCACAACCTGATATTAAGCTTTTCAATGTGGTTTTTGGGATGTAAATTTTCATGGAGTACCAGTACTGTGTTAATCTCATTTTTGGTTCTTCATTATGGCATAATGCCATACATGCTAGAAGTTGAAAACATGCACTTGAAATGCAGTGAATAATGTGTGGAATTAAACACTTCGTTTAGAATATATTATCTGCCTCAGTGGAAAAGATTAATGAAAGAAAATTTCTTTAGCAAACCGACAAAAATAACTTAATTGTTCTGCAAGGCAATTAATGCTTGACTGTCAATGGTGGAAATAAAATAAAATCTGCTACTAACAACACATTTTAGCCTTCCATAATTATATGAATGTATTTTAATTGACTTGATAGTTTTTGATAGTTCCCAGCCACAGAAATCTGTTTTGTATTCATTTGATGAGAGAGCAGTAAACGAAGAGGAAACAGCAAAGTCACTAAATTTAAACACGGGTCACTTCCCCACTATAACTCAGACTGCTCTGCACATCAGCCCCGGATCCAAGATATTTCAGAACCGCGGCAATATCCCGCTACTCCCTCGAGCGTTTGAGATAGGACGTCTAAAATTAAAAAAAAAAAAAAAAAATCAAATTTTCAAAAATATGTTCATTTGGTAGCACACATCTTTCTGAAGAATCTGATGCATAAAACGTGTGTTCGAGGAAATGTAGGACATGTTAATTGGTCGTAAGTGTGTCAAAGTGCAGTGCCACACCTCTTCACACAGCATTCTCCTATTGCATGTCACTGTATTTCGTTCTGTGGAATTGAAATGTGTATATTTTGTAATGGATGCCATCAAACCATATTCCGGACAGTGGAAATTAAAACGTCCTGTGGCATCTCTCCTGCTTACGGTCGGCTGGTTTGACATCCTGCCGACTCTTCAGAAAATTTGCATTCTTTATTCCATATCAGTTAACAACTTGCTGCTTTGTGTGACATAAAATTAAATATAGGATACATAAACCCAGTAACACATTTCTTCAATCCTTAGCTCCTAGAATTTTTTTGTCTCTAATCTTGCTACAGCTTTACATGGTGAGATTTCCTTTCTGCGAAAAAATCTATTACCTCATCAAAGTTTGTCAAACATTTTGATACATGAAAAATCGAAATGTCATTGTCTAATACTGAAAAATCTGTTGATACAAATAGGACCCAAGACTGGTGTGATTTCCCAATCTGATTACGTCTATTTTGTCACTGTCTGCTAGATAAATAAAATAGGCCTTTCCAATACTGCAACAGTAGTAACACACACCAAATAAGATAGACTTTTTTGGCACAAACAGTCTTCTTTGTAACGTCAGACTATAATTCACAAAGCACCAATATCAAATGCCTATTGGGCCTACTACAAGCAAAAAGCTTTACGTTAGGAAATAGTTTCACACTTCATTCATATGCTCCAGTTTCTCAAGCATGAGATCGAAAAGTAGTACGAAATTTTTATACAAACTTGGAATCATCGTATTGTTCCATAATTTGTGTGATGTTCCAGTTTCTTCTCCTTCCTCGTTCTAACAAATAGTCTTGTTATCACTAATTCTGTAACTATTCCTGCCAATGTCAAAGCTTATTCGCAGGTTAATTTCACTAACTCTGACAGAATCACCAGTTTACTTATCCCGCAATTATTCTCTGGTTAGGCATTGTTACATGTTCGTACAATGCATTTTCCACGCTTCTTCCAGAATAGAACTTAAAGCAGCTGCTAGCTGGGGACTGCACAACTGGCCCTTACTAGTATAGCGATTTGGCCAAATATTTTCTATCAAAATTTCATTTTCTTCGATACACCGAGAAGTTAATATGTAATCTTTCTTACCTGTTATTCATTTAATTCCACTCCTGTAGTCTGAATCTGTGGATTTCACTAGTAATTATAATAACACTCATCATTCACAAACCCAATCAATCACACAATCAGATAGCGGTTGGCATTCATCCGTTCGACCTTCCTCCGCTCAAGTCGTATAGCCCCTTTTGTCTGCAGGAAAGTTTGTTTCTACAAGCAACGAGGATTCCCCTGACAGACACATCATGTACACTATGCACACATTCCCAAATCAACTTATGATTAATTCAGAAATCAACTTAGAATGTGTTCAAAAATGTTCAAAAACTGACAGGGGATGTGTTTCTTAGTCATATGAATAATCAATAGACCAACGTGCGCTGGATGCTAGACGCTTTGTGAAATGAGGTTTTCTCCCTCAAGAATATGAATTTGCCACCACAAAGATATAGCACAAGAAAGAAAATAATAAAAGTCTGTCGTTGCAAACATGTTTTACTGTCAACTGCAACAGTACATTACAAACTATGTGCATTCCATGGTATCAGGAATCTCCCCAAAAATTCTCAGTAACATTACGTGACACAAGGATTATGCTTTCGAACACGTGAAGACATTGCCATAGCAGTGACACACGAGATATAATGGTTCGGCCATGGTGAGGCCACGAGTACTCAGTGTCTTCCACAGCATTGGCAGCGTGTGATGGATTCATTGGGAGACTGTTTTGATGGACTCTTGGGTGTCACAGGTCCGTGTTCCTGCCCTGTACTATTGTGTGCTGTTGTAACTGGCAGTAAAACATGTTTAGAACAACAAAATTTGCTATGTCTATTTTCTCATGCCATATCTGTATGGCAGTGTATGTGTGTTCATCTATCTCCCTATACGTAATGTTTACATTTGAACTAACCTTCCATTCCCGTATTTCAGATTTTTTAAAAATTCATTACCACTTTCAAGACAAAAAGCAGTTGTCATGACTTTTGCAATAACACTCATGTTTACACTGACCTGTGTTACTTTATGAACATTATATTCCTCCAAATAGCAACTATAGACACCATCATATTCTGAGAGTGGAGAATCATGAATACACAACAAAAGTGAGATGACACACAGTTGTTCAAATTTAAAACAGTCCCAAGTGACAGAAATTTTATGTGCATATCCAAAACTTGCACACTATTTTTACAGCAACAATATAGCAATCACTCTGTACCTGTGAGTATGAGCTGGCAGCAGCTGGGTATGGGTTTGCAGCTGCAGCAGCCGCTGCGGCTGCTGCTGCTGCAGCAGCTGCAGCAGACTGACTGCTGTAACTGGTGCTGCTGCCTGCACTATTACTGCTGGAGGTGTAGCTCAGCTGGGGTGGTTGCTGATGCTGAGATGAATATGTAGTCGTCGATGATGTAACCTTAAACACAAACAAACTCTGCATGAAAACTCGTCCCATTGATTAATAAAAACACTTAACAGAATTAGGCAGTGCAACAGTAAGAATTATTGTCAGCATCTTGTATGAAAAAAGTATATGTATGAATGAAGACTGCTGACAGGCAAAATATTCTTATTTACAAAAATGACTGCAGCTCAGATACAAAGGGTTTGAAAGTCACTGGAAACTCTGCACCAATACAACATTGTTTATAGCCTTATAAGCAATTAATAATCAAGGGGCCACTGCCCATCTTTGGCCCAGCTAAATAAATGAAGTATTAACCTATTGCTCAATTGTTTTGAATGCACATTCGCCTACCCAGAGAGTAAGTATTTTAGGGTGCACTGCACGTAACATCTGTTTCTCGACTTTCATCCACGATTTACCACAATTTCACCAAATCTGTACACTGCTGAATACAGAATATGTAACAAGAGTAATAATTAAGCAGAGCTAAATGAGAGTGGATGATGATGATGACGACGAACCCAGCATGGTCTTCAGTCCGAAGACTGGTTTGATGCAATTTTCCATAATACTACACACTTTGCAAACTTCTTCACCTCTCTAGAAATACTGTAATCTACATACAATTAACTGTACAATTTAAAACCGCTGCACATCCCTCCATTACCGAATTTATTATTCATTGGTGCTGTACAATGTGTCCTACCTACAGACCACTTTCATTCAAAGAGGATGTGCTCTTCTCTCTACAGTTCAACTATGTAGCCTGCCATAAGCTGTCTCATCAACCCATCAAATTGTCAGCATTATGCTGTTGCACTGTATTTCAAAAACTTCTACTTGCTCCTTGTCTGTACTCCTTATCACCCATGCTTCACTTCAGTATAAGGCTACACTCCTGACAAACATCTGAAAAGAATTTTTAACACTGGAATTTATATTCAGCATTAAAATACTTCTCTTTTTCAGAAATTAGTTTCTTGCTATTGGCAGTCTGCATTTTTTTTCCCCCCAGCCATCAGTTATTTTGTTGCCCAGATAGCAAAACTAATCTCTGTTTGGTCTCTCATTTTCTAACCCAAGTCCATCAACATTGCCTGACTTAATTAAACTATATTCCACTACTATTGTTTTACTTCTATTGATGTGTATTTTATAACCATTTTTTCAACATAGTATTCATTCCATTCAACTGATCATCTAGATTTTTGGAACCTCGAGGGGGGGGGGGGGGGGGGGGTGAGAAGGAGAAAGAAGTGACACTGCTGAGGGTAACAGGGTGGAACCTGCAAGCAAAACCTTAAAATGGTTAAATAAGTTGATAGTATGCAAAGTGAAGGAGAGGTATGATGCTGATTGGAAGGATGCTGAAGTATCTACTTACCAGAAGAACAAGCAAAGTGTGCACAATTAATATTCCATTGACAGTATTTTTAATATCTATATAACTAGGAAGCAAATTCTGTAATATCACAAACATCACAAGGAATTTTAATAGGTCACTAGGCCAATAACTTAGACGGAAAACATAAATGAGAACATAAGTGGTTAAAAATGGGCAGTCCATCAGGAAATGGTGAATTGTCAGAGGTTGAGGGCAATCGCATAGTAGTTGGGGGAGCACCACTTAACAAATGGTGATGGCTAAAAGACAGTGCCCAATACACAACCTAGCTAAAATGATCACCTCGCGGCGAGAGGGCTGAGAGGTAGTCATCCACGCCGCTGGGAGAGGCTTAATTCCCCAGAGCTTGTTTTGTGGTAAGATTCTATGGGACCGAACTGCTGAGGTCATTGACCCCTAGGATTACAAACTAATTAATCTAACTTATGCTAAGGACAACACACTCCATGCCTGAGGGAAGACTCAAACCTTCAACGGGGGAGGGGGAGGAGGTAGCTGCGCAAACCGTGACATGAACACTGACACCACCTGCTGACAGATGGCAACACCACATAATCATCATAGAACTCCATCAAAAATGAGCAAGTGAAAGCTTTCCTGGACCCGTTGCACTAAGGGATGGATGGTATACAGCACACAGAGGCTCTGAAGTGCACCGAGAGAAAGTCGGAGCACATGACGCAATTGAAAATCTGGTGTCTCTGGATGTACTCCGTGGCCTGATACAGTACAAGAGGTCAGCTGTAAATATAGAGCTGTTTTCCAGAAGTCAATACCAAAAACTGTCAGTGTCAATGACGAAGGCACACCTGACACTACAGTCAGTCGAAGAACCATCAGTGTACACAAACATACTATTGTGAAGTTCCTTGCGAGGGTCGTGAATCTTACGTTGATAGAGTGAGGCTGGAGTAGGGTCCTTAGGAAGCGAAAGAAGGCCCAGGTGAAAACGGACCGCCGCACAAAGCTAAGGTGGTGAAGGTTTCACACCCATTGGGAGTGTTGCAGGTAGTGTTAAGTTAAGCTGCCAGAGCAAGAACAGAAAGTGAACTCCAGGAGGTAACATAGAAGAGGGATGTGCCCCATACTGGCGTTCGAAGGAGTAATCAAAGGAGGTGGTATAGGATGGATAGCCAAACATGGCAGAGAAACAGAATGCATATCTGCTGAGGAGAAAGTCATGGCAGTGCAACAGCAGCATTTCAGCAGCTTCTGCATACAGATTCACTACTGGGTTAGGGTAAAAGGCACCAGTGGCCGAACGTATGCCCCGATGGTTGATAGTATTGAGGCAGCGTACGAGGGATGGATGTGCAGATGCGTAAACAAACACCCATAGCCTAGTTTCGAATTGACAAGGGACGGGTACAAACAGAGAAGGGTGATCTGATTTCCTCCCCATGAAGTACTGCTGAGGACACGTATGACACTGAGGGACTACATACACTGGGCACGCAGGTAATGCACATGGGAGGACCACAGAAGTTTCCTATCATGCTTGAGGCACAGGAACTTCGTAGTGAACTGGGCTGGAAGAGCAACAGGCCCTAGATGTAAAGATGATGGAAGAAACCAACTGCACTGCCAGAAATTCATACAAACTGTTTTGTCAGTGGAAAAGCAAAAGCCATTGTCGACACTCCACAAGTAAAAGACAATTGAGACATCACTGAAGATGCCACCCAAGGAGATGAGTCTGCGGAGAACTGCAACAGATCACAAAATCGTCAACAAAAAGGGAGCCAGAAATGCACAGTGGGAGACAGGCCATAATTGGGTTAGTGGCAATAGCAAAGAGGGCCACGCTCAGCACGAAACCCTGAGGCACACCATTTTCCTGGATAAAAGTGTCCAACAAGGCAGAACCCAAACATACATTGAAAACTCTGTCTTTTACAAATCCTTGAAGGAAATGGGGCATGCAGCCATGGAATCCACACGTCATGAGCACGGGGAATACCAGTCCTCCAGCACGGGTCATAGGCTTTCTCCAAATTGAAAAACACAGCCAGTCTAGTATTTCCACAGAAAAATGGTCAACTGCAGAACGGTGCACCCTAAATCCACTCTGTGCAGTGGTTAGTGAATTGTGATACTCTAGCAACCATCCCAGCCGGACATGAATCATATGTTTCATCACGTTGCAAACATAGCTCATAAGACAAATGGAGCGATAACTAGAAGGAATTTGTTTGTCCTTACCGGGCTTAGGCCAATGGCTTCACGCCAGCATCTGGGAAAACTGCCCTCTGCACAGATGCAATTGTACGTATAAAGGAGGAAGTGCTTGCCAGCAAGAGAAAGGTTCTGCAGCATCTGAATGAACATCTTCCGGCCCTCGGGCGGAAGATCAGAACGAAGTGAGAGCATGATTTATTAAAGGTGACACTGTAGCACTCCCGATTAAAGGCACACTGTAGCAATCCCAATTCTGAGAAGAGAAGGGTATCATCACCTGAGCCTCTTCCACTTGTTTCCTATGGAGGAAGGCAGGGTGATAGTGGCTGGAGCTCGAAAGCTTTGCAAAAAAGAGACCCAAGGTGTTGGAGATAGCAATAGGGTCCACTATGACATTATCTGCTACGGTCAGGCTGGAAACTGAGGAATGGACCTTGGTCCCAGAGAGCTGTAGGAGGTTGGCCCACATGATGGAAAAGGGAGGGGGAACTGTTAAAAGAACTAGTAAAGGAAATCCAGCTGGCCTTTCTTCTATCCCGAAGAAAGTGACAACACTGTTTATAATGAATACCGTTTGCCATCTTAGGATGAATGTTAAAAATATAGAGCACATATCCACATGTGAATTGCGCGATGGCACACCTCAGTCCCCGAAGGGACCACGACACGGCACAGTAAAGAGGAAATGCAAAGAATTGAACATTCTACAGCGGCAAGGATAAACGTTTGTAAGATATTCTACATGGTCATCACAACTGGGGAAAAGTTCGTCACAGGTCGCCAGGGAGGAGCAAAGCCCCCAGCCAGCCTTAGAAAGCTGCTATTTGGATGTGTGTGTAGATTGGGTAGGAGTCAGCAAACGGATAGCACACAGGAAATGGTCGCTCAAGTACACATCAGAGATAATGGACCACCTGAGACGATGGGCAAGCTGGGTAGTGCAGAAGGAGAGGTCTAAACCTGAATATGTGCCCATAGAGCGAAAGGAACATGGGTGCTCCTGTGTTAAGGCAGATGAGATTAAACTGAATGAGGTCAGCCAAGAGGGTACCTCTGCGACAGGTGCTGGGAGAGACCCAAAGGGGACGATTTGCATTAAAGTCACTGAGCAGCAGAAAGGGGTGGGGGAGTTGCCCAATAATCTGCCCTGGTGACACCGAATGATGGAGGGATGTAAACGATACAAAGCAGAAAGGTCAAGTGAGGAAGGAAAATGTGGACTGCAACAGCTGAAGCCAGGTAGTCAGGGAGAAAGGGTTGACTATGAATGTCATCCCAGATGAGGAGCATAAAACCTCCATGAGATGGAAAGCTGGCCTCGGCAGGTAGGTCAAAGTGGACCGGGAAGAAATGTGAGAGCTCAAAGCACTCATGAGGATGCAATTTTGTTTCCTGGAGCAGAGAACAAGAGGATGCTGCAATTCCAAGAGCATCCAGTGCTCTTTGTTGTATCGAAGGCCATGAACACCCCATTGGAGTAGAGTCATGACAAGAAAAAGGAAGGATAGAAAAAATGAAGCTGTTTCACCTCGGTGAATGCCGAGTGTCAGCCTTCGAAGAGTCACTGCTGTAGGGTGCACAGGCTGGAGGATCCTGCTCCGTGAGATCTATAGAGGCACTGGCATTCACCTTCTGTCGGTCTGTGGAACCCAGGGCAGAAGAATGGGTGGCAGTGCGCACTGGTGAACAGAAGTCGGCCGGGTGAGAGTATCACATGGTGACACCGTCAAAGAGGATCTCTGAGTCAGTGAACGAAAGACCTTTTGCCTGTGTTTGATTTCTTGGAGCCTTTCTGGCTGGCAGAGGAAGACTCAGATGTTTGTTGGCGGGAAGGACGTAATAAATCTTCGTGGAAGTATTCTTCTCTCTTTTCCGGCCTGCTTATTGTGTAGAAGGTGACTTTGCCTCGTGGGGCAAAAGTCTGGTGACTTGTTGCACAGATGGAGTGGGAGACAGGAATGCTACCATGACACTGGCAATTTTACAACCACAGTGCTGAATTTGAGGTCGCTGTCTGCATGGCCATGTCCTTCATGAGCAAGATGTAGCAGGAACACTAATGTAAGTGCCGGATGGTAGAATGCAGTTTCCTACTAGCCAACAACTAGATACAGTGGGGAGAAGGGGGGCAGACAATTGCCCTCGTGAGCATCCCTACCACAAGTTACACATTTGGCCAGCTGTCGACAGGGCATTTGAGTTTGGTTGTAATGATGTCACTGCTAGGAGTGCATCAGATTCGTAATGTACGGTGGGACTATGATAACTTCATAGCCTGCTTTGATCTTTGATGGAAGCACCACAATCAAAAGAAAGAAAAACAGGGCTTCTGGGCACTAACAATGCATCAACCTTTTTCATCACCCGATGGACTGCAAAAAATGTGTGTGAAATCTTATGGGACTTAACTGCTAAGGTCATCAGTCCCTAAGCTTACACACTACTTAACCTAAATTATCCTAAGGATAAACACACACACCCATGCCCGAGGGAGGACTCGAACCTCCACCGGGACCAGCCGCACAGTCCATGACTGCAGCGCCTTAGACCGCTCGGCTAATCCCACGCGGCGATGGACTGCAACAACATACTGATCAGAGATGTATGTTTGGTTTCTGCAGCAGTCAGACCTTTGAGCAGTGTAGTGTAAATAACACCAGGGGAAGAATTCAGCATTCGACGGGCCTCAACACCAACATGATAGCCATGGAGGAGAGAAATTGCAAGCAACTACTCAGGCAATCACCCCTCCCTGGACCTGGCTTGTACCAGGGGCTACGTGCGAAACCTCCCTTTGCCCCAAGGCTTGGAATTACGTGTTATTCAGTCACCTCTTACACATCAGATGCATGGGTTGGCTTTCAGGAGTGCACAGGGAGGAAGAAGAAAAGTAGGAACCTCAAACGCTGAAGTGTAGGAAGGATAGAAGAAAGGGAACGAACAAAGGAAGAAGGAACGAAAAACAATGGAGAGACTGTTCTGATATTGGCTACTGAAAATGAAGAACACATTTCCAAAAACATCCCAGACATGTTCCTCAAGGAAAGGGAAAAAGAATAGCTAGAGGACAGACATGCAACAAACAAGGGAAAAGACGCTGCAAAGGTGGGGACTCATGGTAGCCAAGCACAAACCCGCCATTAGGTCTCCAGTCACCCACCATCTCTGAATGTCTCACCACCCAGCCACAGAGGAGCATTCCCCCTCTTAACTCAGTATCATCCACGACTGTAGCAACCAAATCACATTCTTTGTCAAGGATTTGACTACCTTTCCTTGTGCCCTGAAATGAGAAAGGTCCTGCCCCCTATCCTTCCCACCTCTCCTACAGGATATTCCGCCGTCCACCGAACCTACACAATATCCCATCGCTCATAGCCCTGTAACAGACATAGATGCAAGACCTGTCCCATATACCCTTCCATCATCACCTACTCCAGTCCATTCACAAGATTCACCTATCCCATCGAAGGCAAGGCTACCTGTGAAACCCGTCACGTGATCTAAAAGCTAAGTTGCAACTAGTGTGCTGCAGCCTACATGGGCACGACAACTAACAAGCTCACTGTCCGCATGAATGGACACTGACAAACTGTGGCCACGAAACAGCACAGCACGCCACCTGACATGGCGTTCTTCATTTCAATGACTGCTTTACATCCTGTGCCATCGGGATCCTCCCCACCAACACCAGTTTTTCTGAACTGCGCAGGTGAGAACTCCCCTGCAATATTATATCACACGTTCCCGTATCCCTCCTGGCCTCAACCTTCGTCGGTCACTGTCCTTACCCATCTAGCCCCCTCCCCATTACCATTCCAACAATACACTGCCTTCTATTCCACAAACACACCCACAGTCTTTTTACTTCTCTTGTTTTCCAGTATCTCCCCACCCCCCTTCCCACCCTTCACCTAACCTCCCAACTGCACCTAGTTGCCCTACCATCTCTCCACTTCATCCCTGTACACTCCCACAAGCAGCACTTTACCATTCCCCATCCCTAACTTGCTATCCCTCCCCCACCCCCACCGCCCTCCTCCTCACCCCCATCACCCAGTTGCCCCTCCCATTATGTGCTATGTGCTGATGCTCTCAGTCTGGCCTCAGCAGCTAGACAATGTGGACAAGTGTGTGTGTGTGTGTGTGTGTGTGTGTGTGTGTGTGTGTGTGTGCGCGCGCGCGCGCATTGTCTATTTCCGAAGTAGACCCTACTAGCCAAAAACTCACTTCCTGACAGTCTTTCTGTTGTGCCTACCTGCTCAGCGTCTCCTCTATATGGTGAGAAGCAACTATCCTTTTCATAATATTGTTACCTTTTTTAAATAAATAGAGAGCCAGGTTATTCCAGCATTAGCTCTTAGAGGTATAGTTTGTTTACATAATGCTTCATATCGAAACAAGCAGGAGAATTAATTACCTTCCTTTAGTTCACTAAAAAGTATAATCAAGTCCTGGCTGAGCAGTAATCACATACGTTATGAACCAGATTTAAGAAAAATCTAACTTTGGTGCTCCATAATAAATGCCAAATCGCCTGTTTTTCATTGACAAAATTTTCCAAAAAAATGGATTTGTTCCCTCTAAATGGCCCATACCATCTATATGCAGCTCATCTTCAATATTACACAGAGTAACATCCATAGATGCACAAGGGTCATTGAAATATAAACTAGAACTTTGTTCGTTTGGCTAGCAAAGTGGCAAGAGCAACACGACGCAAAAAGGAATTATTTGTGGGCTACTGGAAATGCCTTGCACACAGCCAACATGCTCAATTCCACCATATCAGTATCGCTATGAGTGAACAGGAAATAACAAATTTCTTTTTTTGCCAACACAGGTGCAAAATCAAGAAGCATTTTGGAGAATCTACAAGAACAGCTTGGCGATGTTACGATGAGAAGAACCTAGGTGTTCAATTGGGCCAAGAAGTTCTGAAATAGTCATGATAAAGTTGAAAATCAACCCACAATCATCATCTGGCAACCACAGTAAATGAAGTCAATATGTGGAAGACCACTGCCATATCACTGTTGATGAGATTGCATCATAGGTGGTGGGTGTTTACTGTAGGAAGTGTCCATACCATTTTATCACACACACTTTCGTATGGAAAAATACCGACAAGATGGGTTAAATAACTTATCACCAACCCACAAAAGAGTGAGCAGAAAGGTATCTGTCAATGAGGTCTGAATTGTTTTGAAAAACAAGAGGCTTTCTGGACCATATTGTTCTCTGTGATTAAATGTGGGTCCATAATTGTAACCCATAGAACAAGAGGATGAGCATAGCATGTAGGAAAGTTGGAGAAGAGGCACCGATTAAGGCCAAGAATTAACTGTCAGCCAGGAAAGATTTGACAGCTGTTTTGGGTATTGGTGCTCGACTACATGCATGAAAGGAAGACAGTAAATACAGCCTACTACTACAAGCTTCTGTATGATGACAAGACCACTTATCGCAACAAATGACACAAGCAACTAATTCATATTGTCCTCCCTGTGCAAGGATATGCAAGGTAACATGAAGCAGCTCTAACTCATGAAAAGCTCACTAAATTGCACTTGCAGTTTCTTGGACAACTACCTCACTAACAAGATTAGTCTCCACACGACAATGGCCCTAGGAGTGAAAGTTCTGAAGACTACATCACAATCAAACAGTACATGTTCATTTGGCTACTGGGCAGCCAATTTGTTTCTTCCATGAAAGGATCTGACAAAATCCTGTTTAATGATGAAAATTTATCTGTTGAGTAACTATTTAGAAAAATATAGCACAGCATTTTTATTGGTATGAATCAACAATAAAGCTGGGTTACAATATTCTGGTTTATACATGAATGATCCTCATAATACGTTAAGCATCTTACTCTCCGATGTAGTGTTTTTGCTGTTGTAGCATGAAAAGACTGGAAACGTTCTGTGTCGTGTTAAAAAACTGATGATAACTGGAGGAGAGTTCTTTGAGGCTCAATAAAACTGAAAAATGTGGTAATGATATTCCACACAGATTCAAGTGTTGATATGTTGTTTTCATGGCAGACACACAGCCACTGCACTGGCAGTCACAGGTGGGGAAATGGGCAACATTACCGTGCATGGTATAGTGCCAACCAAAGGCCACTAGCAGCTATGATAAAGAAAATAAGCTGGTGTGCAAAACTTAGGGGGCAAAGTAAATTGTGTGTGTGTGTGTGTGTGTGTGTGTGTGTGTGTGACCAGCACTATTTATGATGGCTCTCAAGGGGCGCATAGTTCTTAATAGGTAGTGTGATCACCATGAGGGGGCAATATATGCTCTGCAACATGCTCTCATGCTGCCCAGAAGGTTGGTCGTGATAGGGCATTCCAACCCTCCTCCAGTGTGTCTGACAACTGGTGAATGGTCGTTAGTGCATGTGGAACTACTGCAATGCGTCTCCAACTTATCCCACAAGTGCTTCATGAGGGGTTAAGATGGGTGAACAAGCAGGCCAGTCCACTTGCCAAATTTCCTCTTGGTCCAAGAACTACTCCACCTGCACTGTTTGATGCAGCCACACACAGTCATCTGTAAAAATGAAGCCAGGGCCTACAGCTCTCTCGAAAAGACATGCATAGGGGAGGAGTTTCACAACAACATTGATTTATGCCACCTTTGAACACAGTACGCTCACCAGTCTGTTATCGTGACACTGTACTCTTTCCCCAAGGGTATCGTTTCAGGGCAGCATTTGGCTCTGACTTCATTTTTATGGATGGCAATCTGCAACTGCATCCAACAGTGCAAATGGAGCAGTTCTTTGAAGAAGAGGATATTCAGTGTATGATCTGCCTGCCCATTCCGCTGACTTAAATACCATTGAGTATGTGTGGGAAGCATTGGGGAGACGTATTTTAGAACATTCATGTCCAGGTGCACGAATGACAATCCAGCAGTTGTCAGCTGCACCAGTGGTGGAATGGAATGGCCTACCACAGGAACTCCTTACCAACCTTATGGTCAGTACTGTAGCATGTTGCAGAGCACCCACTGCCCTCCATGGTGATCACACACCCTATTTAGAATCACATCCCATCATTTGTAATGTCAACAGGATGACAACGAAACGTGGTGACTCCTGTTCAATTATTGTCTTTGAACAGACTTGTCATTTCCGCTCATCTCATTGTGTATTTCTTTCATCTCCTTGCACATTTCTTTTAGTTATCTTCTATGCTATACCGTAGCAGTTTTACGCCTGGTCCAGGTTTCATCAAGTTATGTTACTTGTCAGCGACACATCATGTGAAAATTACTTTCGTCCTTAAGTTTCCCACACCAGTATATAATGCACATCCTGTTCCTGCTCTTTCTACTCAAAAGCAATAAGTGACTCCTGTACCTCCATCAAGAGCTCAGTCAACATATAATGGGAATTAATATATAGAAGCATAGCATTTGATATCATTCTACTTTTAGGAGTGTACTGTATACTATAGTCTGTCTAAAATTACTTCAGGATTGACAGCGAGGACAGAAGTGGTAGTGGGGAAAGTCCACTTGGCAGGCTCAGGCCAGTTTCTGCTGATACCACATTACCTACAGCAGCAGCAAACCCTTTAAGCTGCCACATTTTCACCCTACGCAACAACACTTCCTGCTTCCAGTGAGCTTCAGTAGCAATCAGCTAGCTGTCCTATGCAATCAGTGCACCCGGTGACTTTCCGTGCATTTGTTTACACAGTTGCAGGAGTTATTCTTTTATTTGTTGTTACTGTTATTTGTTGTATGGTACTCAACAATGTTAGCACAAAGTTCCTTAAAAGTTGTAAGTGGAAAAACTTGACACCGTTCTTTTGGTCAGAAGACTGCTGTACAGGGCAGTCAAGAGAAACTGTTTGCATATTATGTGCCTGTTTTGAGAATGAGGAACTTAATACTGGCCTGCTACTCTCCATTAACAATAATCATCAAAACTACTGCAGCTTTGTTTACAAACAAAAACACTGTTGCAAAGATTGGGAAGGAAATGTCTGACAAAGAAATGTATGTTGAAGAACCATCAAAACTTAAACCTCCTGGAAAAAAAGAAGTACAGATAAGAGGATTACCTATATTTATTCGCCTACAAAGGATGCGATTCATCACCATGTGTACGATTATCATCGCAGGAAGAAACATCGACACTCATGAAGTTATTGGCAACACGTAAGGAATCAAAACCTTTGCAGGGCAGTTGCACATCCTTGCCCACAGTTTTAAACAACCTAGGTTTGAACTATGGATATTTCTGAGGCCATAAGCTGTTGATGGAGAGAGGATATAGCTGCATGGTGATGCAGATTTTTAAGGGACATCCATAGCATAAACATAGATGAAGTGATGCGGCTTGACGAAATGTGGATCAATTCTGGTCATGTTGTCAAGCAGGGATGGATAGATGACAGAGCTGAAGGAACAATAGCAATAGCTTCTGGCAAGGAGGGGGGGGGGGGGGGGGCGCTACTCTGAAGGGTTCTCCCACTCTGTCTCAATGGTCATATAATTCATGAAGTTCCAATATCAAATGCCAAGGCCTACTACAAGCAACAAGTTTTATGCTAGGAAATAGCTTCACATTTCATTCATAGGCTGCTGTTTCTCCAGCATGAGACCGAAAATTAGTAGTACAAAGTTTTTATATGAATTTTTAATAGTCATATTCTCCCATAATTTGTGTGATGTACCCATTTCTTCAGCTTTCTTGTTCTAATAAACGATCTTGTCATCCCTAATTCTGTAACTATTCATGGCAGTGTCAAAACTTTTTCTCCAGTTAACCCTGTCACAATAGCCGGTTTATTTATCCCACGTTTATTCTCTGGTTAGGCGTTATTACGTGTTCGTACAACATGTTTTCTGTGCTACTCCCAGAATAGAACTTACACGACTGTACCACTGGTCCTTACTGGTGTAGCAGTTTGGCCAAAAACTTTATCAAAATTTCATTTTCTTTCATACAAAGAGGATAACACAATCTTTCTTACCTGTCAGTCATTTATTTTCACTCTGGTAGTCTGAATCTACGGCTTTCACTAGTAATTATAACAACGCTGATCATTTGCAAACCCAGTCAACCACATAAACAAAAAGCGATTAGCATTCATCCGTTCGGCTTTATTCCACTCAACTCGTATAGCCCCGTCACCTTTTTCCTGCAGGAAAGTTTATTTCTACATGCGATGGGGATTTCCCTGGCAGAGACATCATGTACACTATGCACACATTCAAAAATCAACTTATGATTCATTTAGAAATCAACTTAGAATGTGTTCAAAAAGCAACAGGGATGCGTTTCAAAATCATATGAATAATCGGTAGACCAATGTGCAATGGATGCTAGGCGCTTTGTGAAAAAGGTTTTTTCTCAAGAATACGAATTCAACAACAGTGACACTGACAGTGACACAAAGGGCCCAGTACAGCGATGAGGATGATATCAGCGGAGTCTTTATATTATCCCTTTAGAAATGGAGAACAGGCGAACTCAGCTACATGTTTGGCATGTGCCGTTTATATCTGTATGTAAAATGTAAACTTTCACGGCCAGAAATGTCACAATTAAATACCTACGATAACATTACATCATCGTAAGGTATGAAATTTTAGTAAGAAGGAATTAATAGCAACTAATTCCATAGGAAGTTCATCTCAGAAAGTCAGTTTGTATCACACAAGATAATTATTACTGTTTACAGTATAATAGAAATTCCCTGTTATTTGTACCACTTTTGTTCTTTCTCAACAATAGAGGTTAACCATTTAGGTATGTTTTCCCACCGTGAAAAAAATGATTAATTTTTTGTTGTGTCAAAATTAAGTAGGTGCATTAACAATGTCACTGCAAACCTACAGTGACCTGTTTGTTGTGTACCCAATTGGTAGTAAATGCGCAAGTGGACCATCGTGCGTCTTATGTATCTCAAATTACCTGACATTAGAGATCTCCAACAGAGTTCTGCTTTCAAACACATGCAAATTTGATATATTCTTAAGATTTCCTTCGCATAATGTGTTCAGTTAACTTCAATAATGTTGCCCACGTGTTAAAAATTAGGTAAGGCTGTAAGAAAATATGTTTCTGTTAACTGTCCATTTTGTCTTAACAATTTGTTGCCACAGATAAAACTAAAATCAAAAATATTGCAGATCTTCCAGAACACACGTATGCAATTTCCATATTTATAAAAGTGAAGAGTTTGCCTGTCTGAGCAAGTTGAACAAAATTTAAGATTACAAGCATGTTTCATGTGAGATGCAGCAACTCTGTTCCACGCCTCCATGTCTTACAGCCAAAGTGTCAATCCTAAAGCAATTTTGGGCAGACTATACCTCCTTCCCTGTTTCTTGTATATAGAGATGGCAGTGCTGCTACAGCGGTCAGTTTCTAGTTTGCTTTGCTGGATAATAAAAGTTATCAGTCTGTTAACATTGAGTGGCATTAAATAATGGGCAAAAGTACAGTAGAACCTCACTAACCCATTCCCTACAGGACCGGGATCATGGTCAGATTGCAAAATAGCTTGGATTATCAGAGGAACACTTACTGACCCATATCATCATCACAATGAAGTACAGTGAAACGTTAATTTTCAACTGGAAATACTGTCCGAAATATTATTCCATGTTAAAACAGTAACAAAACAAAAGTAAAATGTTGACATACTAAAAAATCTTACATGAAAGTGTAATGCAGAGTAGTGCCTGTACTATAAAAAAATGTTTGTATCATACAGTAAGATAGTTACTGTGAGTGAAAGTTTAATATTTGTACATACCTTATTACAGTGTTACATTGAAACAACTGATTTGTACTTAATTGTTTAAAATGTGAGAAATACTGTAAAAAAAATGTTCTGTTCTTCAGCAGGACGAATAATGTCTGTAATGTTCTTTTGCTTAGCAGATGACAATCTTGATTTTGCCATGATGTTCTGCCATTTCCTAGACCACAAAATGTTGTTGGGATAAATGCAGAGCTTTGTTCAATGTATTGAAGGGTTATATCAAATGAATTTTTAGCAACTGTATGTGATCCTCGAGCCATAGGTTCATTGCCTTCATTGTTGTCACCTCATTCTCATTCTCGTCACTTGTTCAAGTTACATAGTCAATGATTTGGTCGTCGATTAATTCTGCTTCTGTTAAGTAGTCACCTTACATCACTGGCCTCAATCACACATTTACATTTAGTTGGTGTCATAATTTAGTTTCACACACTTAAACATGCAAGAAGAACACAGTCACTAATTTCGCACCTTGCACTGGTCAACTGCCTACTGATCCGTATCTGTGGCAATGAGTCATCAGCAAGTCCTGTAGCAGCAGCAGCTCATATACATAACAAGTAACAGAAATGGGATGGTCGGACTAGGTGGGTAGTCGGACCATCAGAAGTTTGACTGGTGAGTTTCTACAGTATGTGGAATGAATCTGGCTATTTTGAATACCGTATTTACCCGAATCTAAGCCACAACTGAAAAATGAGACTCGAAATCAAGGAAAAAAAAAATTACCGAATCTAAGCCGCTCCTGAAATTTGAGACTCTAAATTCAAGGGGAGAGGTAAGTTTTAGACCGCCCCTCCAAATAGAAACAAAGTTGGTCCATTGTAACACGAGACACAATTGAGGTCAAATGGATGAAGATACAGCTACAGTAATTTGGTTTGAGTCGTAAGATTAACAGTTATGCTTTACCAAGTAGACACTGCTACGTGTCAGGCGCACCGTCCGTATTTATACGGGTACCCTTCCTTTTTCACGTGCTTCATCTGGTTTGAATCAATTGCTTATTTTGCTTTGATCCGATAAGTGCCGTTCTCTTTGCTATAGGTCTTTACGTCACTCTAAGCTGAAAATGCATTATTAAGGTGTCATGCATTGTTTGTCGCATTCTGATAATGAGTGTTTACGACCTGTCACCGTTCGCAGCATGGCTTGCTTTTGTGCACACTACCGTGGCTTACAATTAAAAAAAAGAGAGGAATTGTCTTATAACCGAAACAACAGCAAGAGACTGCTATTTGTTGTTACTTACACTGTTGCTTTCTTTGATAATGATCAACAAGAAAAAAATAATAGACTGCATATGATAGAATTGTTCCTAACGAGAGTTTAGCAAAAATTTTTCTCCGTTTGAAAATCTTTGCAGATGCCTCTTTACTACATTACATTCTGTACAGAAATTAGAGTCATCTTAGATTCGTGCTTCATTTCTGACTGTATCACTATTCAGCATAAGAATAATACGATTATAAACATGACATTATATGTATATTCTTCCGCGTTTGCTGTTGTCTCACTCTAGTTTCGTAGTTTATTAGGCAGACAGGATTTAAATGAGATAGCAGAAAACACGAAAGAATACATGGCATTATGTTTACATTCTTCTACCTTTTCTTTTAATTTATTTACTAACACATAGGTTTTGGCACCAGTATTTATCTTTGTGCCTGCAAAGCATGCATGTGTAGTGCTACATATATTAGATGGCAGAAGTTAGTTGTGGCGAGACCTACCAACACTTTTCAGAACTTCCGCTTACTTTGCACTCGATTCTAAGCCGCACGCGGTTTTTTGGATTACAAAAATCAGAAAAAAAAGTGTGGCTTAGATTCGAGTAAATACGGTACAATGTATCGGAAGTTACAAAGTGAACCACACATCTGTATGTCTACCACTGACTATTGCAAATCTTCACTTAGTTTTAAGTGAAAGTACCTAACCTGGCAATGATTAATAACTGTTAAATAAGTATGGGAATTGGATACACATTCTAATCTTCTTCTCCACCTCTTTCTGTTAATGTCTTATCCCCCACTCTGTCCATCACTCCCCCCCCCCCCCCAAATCACCCATCTCCTCTTCCCCTGCTCGACCCTCCTCTGTGCCTCTTCTCCTTTCCCCCTCCCCTCTTACACACATCTCCCCCCCCCCCCCACTCCATCTACTCTCAGCCTTTTCTCTGACTTTAAGCCTTGGTTACCACAACTTTTCTGCTTTCTATGAAAACCAAATGATAGGAAAACAGCACATTGTTATTTATAGACTGTTTGTTTGAAAATATCTATAATGAGATTGAATATACTTGGG
Organism: Schistocerca nitens; assembly: GCF_023898315.1. Lineage (NCBI taxonomy): Eukaryota > Metazoa > Arthropoda > Insecta > Orthoptera > Acrididae > Schistocerca > Schistocerca nitens. The sequence continues at coordinate 295,905,337 of NC_064618.1, read as the reverse complement.
AGAGCAGTTTATCTAATAGTTTAAATGTTCGTTATTGTGGCTGAAACTGACTGCAAGAAAGAAAACAGAACAGCGCACTTTTGCAGCATAACATGACACATAATTTTCTATCTTGCAATCTATTTTTCACAGAAACCCTGTACACGGCTGTTTAAAAAATATACAATACAACCCCGCTTTTAAGTTCCCAGATTTAATTTTTCCTGCCATTTACAAAAATTTTTATATCTCCCATGAAATTTCCTATGTTTACAATGCTAATTCACATCCAATTTTATGTTAACATACCTACAATTTTTCTGTGATTTACATTTTACGAAACAATGTTCACGCAAAACAAAAAAAGTAATTGATATAAAATACAGGCATGGCACTGGCCTTGAAGAAGTGTTGACAAACATTATGCGATTTAGTTTCTTGACACCATAACACTCTACTCAAAAGGTCTGAATCGGTAAAGTTGTAAGAATTCGTGTTTTATTTCCTTCCTCTGACAACCTCTACTTCACATGGTGGCTGCTGGGAATACCTAGGTTCTTTTGAATAATGACCAATCACAAAGTTTTCAGTGTATTGCGCATACGCAACTTCATAATTTTTGGACACCACGTTAGCAAAAGCTTTCGACTTTGAACAAGTCCCGCCCATTTACCACCCTCCATATATACCTGCGACCCGCACATGGTCTGCTGCTTTTGCTCTCATCATGACAACTCAATAGCACATTTTGTGTGTTCTGTTGTTCAGCTGCATGTAGCCCTAGTTGACACCTTTGCAATGCTCAAATGTTTCTGGTTTGAATAATGAAATACTGCACCAGTTAATATTGTTTCAGAATGTGAGTGGTGTGTGTAATGGAGGGTGAGCAGTACCTTATAACCTCAAACTGACAATGGGAATAAATTCATGGAAGGCATCATTCCAAGTGTGGAAAAAGAGGGAGAGAGAGAGAGAGAGAGAGAGAGAACTGATGCGATGTTTCATTACTTAAATAATGAATGACACAACTGCACACTTTCCAAAAACATCGATTATGATGAACGAAACAAAAGTCAAATGTTTCTACTTTCCAAACAGTTAAACAGTGCCAGTTACACCAGTGGGTAAACAGTAGAAAATTCAGGTAACCTTTATTGGATAATAACCAAGTCCCTAGCGAGTATTTGAAGTCTGTTATGTACATATCACACATAAACTACGAAAATGCTAGAGGGATTACAAATGTAACTTTTACCTCTTAAAATGTTATTTCCCACTTCTTACACCATTTTTTGAAGTACTACCTTGAAAAGTGTAAAAGCAGAGTTTCAGTGCACAGCCCAGGTCCATATGACTTTTTAGAGTGTCATGGAAATATTTGAAGTAAATCGATCAAGAACTTTTCAAGACTTTTACATATACCACATATCGCCTACGTCCATCCAAATCTTTATTAGAGCAACATGTAAAAATCTGAAGTAAATCAGTCAAGAGCATTTCAAGATTTTTGCTAATCACTTTTCCCTATTATATGTACGTTTATATACAGGGTCTCTCTTAGGAGAGTTGTCAGGTGCATATTCTATGGTGTTCCAGCAAACATTCACAATTTTGTTTTTGCGGCGTGTAGATGGAATCAACCCAAACAAAGACTGCTCATTATGTCTTTCGTGCAACACATAGCACCAAGGGAAGTATTGGTTTGTTTCCTGTAACAATCAAAATGCTTTTTAAAGTGGAATTTTATGTGCCTACTCGACAGAAAGGTTCCAAATTACCCTAGGGGGATATTTGTTTTATTGATGTGTATAAATAGAGGCAGTAAAACACAAAGAAAAACTAGTACTCCAGCAGTGATAGCACTGCTTGCTAGGGCCTGCACAGACTGCTACTGCCATCACAAATGCTGCTTAGTCGCTACTAGGGTACTGGTTATTCTTCGTACTTTACTATTCATGTTAATACATACTGGTAAAGCAAGTAATACACTGAACTAATTTGGGTCTGCTCTATTGAATGTTCACAAAAATTCCACTTTCAAAATAATTTTATTAGTACCAGGAAACAAACAGATTTTCCGTTGACATTGGGCATTGTACGAAAGATGCAATGAGCAGGATTTAAACTGTAAGGCTGCACACTTTTGGTGAACCTAGAATGTGCTGGATGATATCGTGAAAATTCTCTGTTACCCAATATCACACATTTTGCCTATTCACTGAAACATTCACAAAAATTTGCTTAAAAAATTGCAAATATCTGCTGAAACACCAGAGACAATACGCTTGACAACCCACAGGAGAGAGACCCGGCATATTAAAAAATATATAACCTCTGTCCATCCAAACATTTATTATTAGAGCAACATGGAACACACACACACACACACACACACACACGTGCGTGTGCACTGCAGCCTCTGGCATCTTAGTCACACAGCAGTGTATGATGGGAGCAGCACTTTGGGTAGGGGAAGGAGGATGCTGGGGCGGGGGAGGCTGAGGCAGAAGGATAGCAGGGTGGGGGTGGGAGACAGTGAAGTACTGCTGGATATCACGCAAAGATGAGGTGATGGCAGCTAGGTGCAGCCAGGAGGTTAGACGGAGGGGAGACGACAGGAGAGGTTTGGGTTGGGGGAGGGCAAAGGAAAAAAGGGGGGGGGGGGCTGAATGGGTGAGAAAAATGACTAACAAAGGTTGATGCCAGGAAGGACCCACATGGCACAAGCTGTGAAGCAGCAGCATGCTTAGCAACAGGGTGGTCCACTTGTTTCTTCGCCACAATTTTTCAGTGGCCATTCATATGGACAGACAGTTTGTTGGTTGCCATGCTCACATAGAATGCAGTACAGTGGTTACAGCTTAACTTTTAGATTACATGACTGGTTTCACAGGTATCCCTGCCACTGCTGGAATAGATGATGTTTGTGAACGGACTGGAGTAAGTGGTGGGGGAGGATGTATGGGACAGGTCTTGCACCTAGGTCTACTACAGGAATATGAGCCATGATGTAAAGAGTTAGGAGCAGGGGTTAGGATGTAAGGGGTAGGGATGTCCAAGTAAATTCTGCAGGTTCGATGGACAGCGGAATACCACTGTAGGAGGGGTGGGAAGGATAGTGGGCAGGAGATTCTCCTTTCAAGGCACAACGAGAGGTAGTCGAAACCCTGGCAGAGAATGTAATTCAGTTGCTCCAGTCCTGAGTAATACTGAGTTATGAGGGGAATGCTCCTCTGTGGCCGGAGAGTCAGAATGGAAGGTTGTGGGAGACTGGAAAGATAAGGCACTGAATATTTGTTTTTGTACAAGGTTAGGAGGACAATTACAGTCTGCGAAAGCCTCAGACAGACGGTATATTTTAAGAGGAACCGATAATCACTGCAGATGTGATGACCACGGGTGGCTAGGCTGTATGGAAAGGACTTCTTGGTATGGAATGGGTGGAAGCTGTCGAAGTGAGATATTGCATGTGGTTAGTAGGTCTGATATGGACAAAGATACTGATGTAGCCATTTTTGAGGAGGAGATCAAAATCTAGGTAGGTAGTTTGTTGGGTTGAGTAGGACGAGGTGAAGCAAGAGGCTGTTGAGGTTATGGAGGAATGTGGATAGGGCGTCCTCATCCTCGATCCAGATGGCAAAGATGTAATCAATGAATCTGAATCAGATGACAGGTTCAGGATTCTGGCTGTTTAGGAAGGATTCCTCTAGATGGCCCATGAACACGCTGGCATAGGATAGTGCCATGCGGGTTCCCATAGCCGTACCCTGGATTTGTTTGTAGGTAATGCTCTGAGAATCAACAATAATGATAGACAACAGCTCACCAAAAAGATGATTGCTGAGCCGCAGACAGGCACATAGAAAAAAACTATCACACTCTCACAACTAAATTTCCTGCCATAGCTTTTGTCAGGAAACGAGAGCACACGCACACACACACACACACACACACACACACACACACACACACACACATTAACGTAATCACTTAGACACAACCCATGAACACATGACCGCCATCTCTGGCCGCTGTGTCCACAGTCCCTGAGAATCAGATCCAAACAAACCACTCCTTGTCTCCCCCTGCCTCTCATCGGCAGCTGCTAGGCTAGCTGTTAGAAAATGGTGGCAGCACTGACTGCAAGCTGAGGGGACTGGTAAGAAGGGGAGAAGCAGTAGGAATGAGGGAGTAGGGAAGCGGCTCTAGTACTCAGCTGCACCCAGTCAACTACGGTGCATGACAACCCAGTAAACAAAGCATTTCATCTATTTAGACAAAAACAAGATTTTTCGAGTGTATTTTTCAAATTTCCCAGAAATGTTTGAAATTCCCTGATTTCCAGAACCTGTGGCAACACTGAACACATGTGTTAAAAGTAGGATTATCAAAAATACCTTTTTTTTTAAGTATGGCAACAAATGGAGGGAAAAACAGCGGGTACGTATTACAAAAACATTATAGCAGAAATGTGATGATATGCTTGGGAGCACTTTTAAACATTTTGATTAATTAAATTGTAGAAGCAACAGCAGCATGTAAAGACTGTTAGTATGCGAAGATACATGTGTTGCTTTTTCCTTTTTTATCAAACATGCAGATAGTACATGTGCAAACAGCAGTCCATCAGTAATAACCCTATGATAGTATCAAAATGCATCACTTAATCCCTTATGTTAAAACTAACCAAATTTAAATAAGTAATAGAAAGCATTTTAGACTAACACACGCATCTGATAAATGGTCAAATGATTATAAAGCTAAGTTAAAAGGCTCCAACCATAAGTGTGTGTTAATCTCTGCAGAATTTGCATTTTGGCTTTCATGTAAATCAAGAGAGATTATATCAAATACCTGTACAGACGAGTAGTTTGATGGCGTATAGCTGGAGGCAGTTGGATAGACGGAAGATGACGACTTCTGATTCTGGTAAGTGGATTGATATGTGACTGTACTGGGTGCGGAGTAAGATAGGCCCACTTCGCTTTTATCTACGTCCAAAGTAGATGCAGTCGATGACCTTGTTTGTGTGAAACTGGACTGGCTAACTTTGTGGTCTGATGTAGAGAGAATAGATTCAGAACCTGGAAGCTAGAAACAAAGTTTATACATACAGTACCAAAATTTTAACATTTTTTTTACTAAATTATGCAGAAATCCTTAACAGTACCTTCTGACTTTGACTGAGTGATGAAGCAATACTGTTTTGACTCGATTTTTGAGTTGAGGATGCCGTGTATGCATCTAATGCAGATGTTTGACTTGTACTCAGGTCAAGATTCGTGGAAGCTCTAGGCGATGGTAAGGAATCCAGAACTGAGTTTGATACACTGTTGGAAAACTTGTTCTGTTCAGAATTTGTTTCAAAAGAGTTCGTCTCACTTCCAAATTCTAGAGCACCAAACTGAACATCTAGATATCCTATACTGCTGTTAATAGCATCACCAGGCATTTCAACTGCTGTTGCTGGAATCTGAAAGTTTCCAATTAGTGCTTTCCTCCATTCAAGAAGTATATTTACAATTAAATGTTAACAACACACTAAATACATGAATGCACAAGATTACACAAGTATTTACTTTTGAGGGAGGAGGAACTCTTGGCCGCTGTGTTTTCGTCCGCGTTGGTATGGACTGCGACTGGGTGGTGGTTGATGGAGATTCTGCAGGCTGCTCTTGTATCTGCGGGCTGTAGGTACTAGAGGAACTTACGTAACTGGATGTAGAAAATGGTGCTGTAACACAAGTTGCGTAGTTACAGAGTTTTGAAAAGCATATAAAATTTACATCAGTCAAGTTTAAAATTATATCAAGTAACACATACACTCATACGCATGCCTTACACTACATGCACAGTATTGGTCTTAAGGACCGAGGTTTTACATATATCCTTAGTGGCTACATCAGCTAACCTGATACAAATAGACCATATGCGCTTAATTTACAGTTTATATACACACAACTAATTTCCTTCAGATCAACATCAAAGACAGTAAAAGACCCTGAGCACACGTCACAGGTGTGACATTCATACAAGCGGAAATCTATAAAGGTTTAGAAGGAATTGTGCATCAATATAAAAAAACCTATTCTGAATCCAGCAGACACCAAAAATGTGCAGTCCCAAGTATCAACTGCATGCCAACCAGCACAGTGCCACAAAATGGCATCAAGACTGCACTAACCCATATGCTAATGATAAGAGCAGGCAATGCCACACCACCATGAAGAGACAGTTCAGCAGCCCCTGGCAACACTGTTTTAGCCACCCGCCCTTCACTGGTTGGCCCAGTTAAGTCGCAGTCTTCGAGAGCATTAGTACCGACTAACAGGAAGACGTTACTTAGCCAGCATTCTGCTAATAGTAATGGAGATTGAAGAACTATTATATAGGAGGCACAGGAAACACTGAAAGTTAAGTGCTGTTTCCTCCCTTAATAGAAACAAAGTTTTCTGTTAACTAGAAAGTGTTTTGTACAGATGATTTTAGATTCCTGCCACCAGCCATTGAAACTTCTCTTCTTCCTTACTTGTGTCAACGCTGACTCCCATAGTAGCCGACACAACAAACAATGTATGGGTACAACACCATCTCTTTAAGTTGTTGCAGAACCATTTCCTAGATGTAGGTATTATGCTACCAAATGGTTTGAGTGAAGTATGTTCTTCATCAGGACAAATAAAATAACTTCACTGAGTTTGTTGACAAAGTCTTCAGCGCACTGAACTCTGAGATTTCCAAAAGATGAATGTTAACTTACACATAGTGAATCTGGAATAAAGACCAGTATGTGCTTTTTCAAATCTACATGGTTACTCTGCAGTTCACATGGTAAGTGCCTGGCAGAGGATTCATCAAACCATTTCCATATTACTTCTCTACCATTCCACTCTCGAATGGCGCGTGTGAAAAAAGGAACACCTAAATCTTTCCGTTCGAGTTCTGATTTCTGTTGTTTTATTATGATGATCATTTCTCCCTACACAGGTGGGTGTCAACAAAATATTTTCGCATTTAGAAGAGAAAGCTGGTGATTAAAATTTCGTAAATAGATCTCACCGCAAAGAAAACTGCCTTTGCTTCAGTTACTGCCACTAAAACGAGCTGCCCTTCTTTGCACTTTTTCGATGACCTCCACCAATCCTACCTGGTAAGGATCCCCTCCATCAATCCTACCTGGTAAGGATCTCACACCGCGCAGCAATATTCTCCAGCAGAGGACAGACAAGTGTAATGTAGGCTGTCTCTTTAGTGAGCGTTCTGTCAACAAAGTGCAGTCTGTTTCGCCTTCCCCACAATATTATCTATATGGTCTCCCCAATTTAAGTTGCTTGTAATTGTAATTCCTAGGTATTTAGTCGAATTGACAGCCCTTCGATTTGTGCGATTTATCATATACCCAACATGTATTGGATTTCTTTTAGTACCCATGTGCACGACCTCGCACTTTTTTAGTTTAGTGCCAATTGCCACTTTTCGCACCATACAGAAATTCTCTCTAGATCATTTTGTAATTGGAATTGATCATCTGACGATTTTACTAGACGGTAAATTACTGTGTCATCTGCAAACAATCTAAGAGGGCTGCTCAGATTATCACCTAGACCATTTATGTAAAACAGGAACAGCAGAAGGCCTATGACACTACCTTGCGGAATGCCAGATATCACTTCTGTTCTACTCGATGATTTACCATCTATCACTACAAACTGTGATCGCTCTGAGAGGAAATCACGAATCCAGTCACATAACTGAGGCGATACTCCATATGCACGCAATTTGATTAATAGTCGCTTGTGAGGAATGGTATCAAAAGCCTTCTGGAAATCTAGGAATATGTAATCAATCTGAGATGCCTTGTCGACAGCACTCATTACTTCATGGGAATAAAGAGCTAGCTGTGTTCCACAAGAACGATATATTCTGAATCCATGTTGGTTATGTATCAATAAGTCATTTTCTTCAAGGTGATTCATAATGTTCAAGTACAGAATACGCTCCAAAATCCTACTGCAAATTGAAGTCAGTGATATGGGTATGTAATTCAATGGGTTACTCCAATTTCCTTTCTTGAATATTTGTGTGACCTGTGCTACTTTCCAGTCTTTAGGAACAGACATTTCGTCAAGTGAGCGGTTGTATATGATTGCTAAGAAAGGTGTTACTGTGTCTGCATACTCTGAAAGGAACCTGATTGGAATATCATATGGACCGGAAGACTTGCTTTTCTTGAGTTGTTTCGCAACACTTAAGATATCTATTTTTATGTCACTCATGCTTCTGTTCTTGTTTCAAATTCTGGAATATTTACTACTTGTTCTTTCGTGAAGGAATTACGGAAAACTGTATTTAGTAACCCCGCTTTAGTGGCACCATCATTGGTAACATTTCCATCATCATCACGCAGTGATGGTATTGACTTTTTTTTTTGCCACTGGTGTACTTTACATACGACCAGAATCTCTTTGGGTTTTCTACCATATTTTGAGACAATGTTTCATTGTGGAAAAGGCTTTGATGCGCAAATGAAATCTCTTTATGGCCTTTTGAAGGGACTAAAAATGATTGAAGTCAATTACATGTCAACATCTATTGAAATTTTTCCTTCTACGGTACCAGAACTAGACATTTTTTGTAACAAGTAAGGAACATATTGGTTTTCCCTTATACTGATGGGTGACAAGTGGTTATTGTTTCTGTGGAAACATGACACTTTACTGAAGAATTAAACACAGGGTTTTCTCAGTATGGCAATGATTCAAATTCTGCATCCCTCTGCACTATCACCATTGATATCAGTGTAAATAACAGTGAATCACCATCAGCATAAATACTAGAAGCTGTCAACTTCAAAGAAAATTTGTCAACAGATGTGGCAACAGTGTGCAATGACACTAATCTATGATAATCTTCCAGATGTGGTGAAGTACACTGCATCTTTAAGTTTTCCTGCAGCAAAAGGCAAAGTAGAAGTGCCTAACGCAGATTGGATATGAATTATATCTCTTGTGGTCTTTACTCTTCCAACACCAGCATGGAAACCTAGTACGCAAACAAACAAATTTCCTAAAATATCTGTGCTCAGTTTCAAAACAAAATGTTTACAAAGTTAAAGACAGTTATTGCTCTGCATGTAAGACTAAGAACATTTATAAAGATTAGCTACCTCAATCACAAAGCTAAGTTGGAAGCAATGAAGAAATGCACCATCAAGGAGGAAGTAGCTATGAAGTGCGTCTTCATCTGGCAAAGTAAATAAAAAAACTGTAACAGGCTACATAAACATCTACTTCCCCATCAGATTAGTGTGTTGTTTTTCACACCAATATTAACCCTTTTGCTGCTGTGGACAAGTATTTACAGCCTGCTACACTCTTCCCCAGGTGCTGTAATGTGTACATGTGCACCTCCTACAGTGGTGTGTGTGTGTGTGTGTGTGTGTGTGTGTGTGTGTGTGTGTGTGTCCTGACCTGCCGACCTTCCACTGCCATGAACAGCTTACTTCCGAATTTCGGTGAGTAAAAAAGTTTCAAGTATTTATCATACAACATAAATACCTCATTTGTGTGCTATCATTTGCGAGAAACCTCATTTTAATATCTTGAACTGCTTATGAGATATGATGATTGTTATGACAACAAGATTCACTGTGCACAAGGACACGAATGGGCACGTTGCACACAACTGTCTAGCGGATATAAAATCTAATAACTTCAAAACTGAATGAGATATCGTTCTGCCCTCAATTTTAAATAAAATTTGGTATCTTACGTACATTTTGTTTGCTGCAATATAACGGCTTAAATCAATCAAATGCAAAGTGTTGCAACCTGTAGTAATCGCGACCAGAACAGTCACGGGGTGGCCGAGAAAACGCGGCGGGACCAAACAGAGAGAGGCTCGCAAATAAACAAACGAACGGAAAGGACAGACACAAAACAACGACAGACGATCGAGAGAGATCTTACGACAACAACATGCAAGAAGCAACAGAGTGACAGAGACAACCAAACGAACCCAAGACGTCCACTAGTAATGAAAACAAAAAACGGTAAACGCGCCATTTGTTATCGAGGCGATATGTCAAGACACATGCAACAATTAGACTCGCTAGCTGAGTGAGAGGCAGGAGCTTAAACACATGATTGGGTGCGCCGCTATGGGCCGCTGGAACCACGTTCCACTATGGTGCCTCACACTAAATGCGGGCCAAGAGGCACACACTTCCACGGCTTACGGCACGATAGTGAGGAGACCTCTCGGGGTCTTCAATGTCCATGACGTCCAGCGGGGATTCAAATTACGTGGCGCGCGGTACCAGACAAAGTTTACACAGTGCATTTTTACCTCTTCCAAAAAATATCAAACCATAAGATGTGCAAAAATCAAATTTTTCACCTAATACTTTCTGAAAAATCAGATGAAAAGTATTTCAACTTGGTTGGAATGTGTATTTCAGGCACCAGAATCTGGGGAGCAGTGCAGCTATAACAAAAGCCACCCTCAGCATGGACTGCAGAGAGCACATCTGTAGCATTGAAAAGGATAACTATTATTTAGTTAGTCCTAAGGTAAAGTAGCCCTAAATCTGCCATGCCAAAAAATTTGACTTCTCTAATGTCTACTGAACTGAACGTATAACAAACTAGTAGTATGTGGTGCATTCAAGTTGTAATGCCTCCAATTTTTCTCACGTTGAAACTTATATTACTTCTTGACCTTATCTTCCTGCAGCTGTGCACACTTTTCAAAATATCAATGCCATGATTCCACAGCCACTGTGAATGCTTTAAGAGTCTGGTTTGAGCACTGGAAAATCATTTGACGCAATAGCAGCATTGCTAGTGAATGGGCATCCAGGTAGTGTCTTTCGTTTTCTAAACAGCCAAAGTGACTAGGAACCTGGTCATGCGAGTGGGGAGCATTAGAAATCATTTCAGTCATTGTCAAAAAGAAACTGCAGTATCGCATTCACCCGATATGCTGGTGAGTTGTCTTGGTGAGAAACTACACCTGCTGCTTTTCTGACAGTTTTTCATGCAATGCTGGAAGAAGCTTGTTCTTCCAAATATCTTGGTATGATGCACCTGTCACTATAGAGTCCCCTGGAAAGCAATAAATAAGGATTACACCACTGCTGTCTCACAACATGGGCACCATTACTTTTTCAGCACTGGCGCTTAGCCAATTTTTTTTGGCAGTGGCTAGTGCGTGTGCGTATTGGCACATACACACGCTTCTGCTGAGCTGATTGGCACTTCATTTAAGGACTGAAAAAGGACATTAATGTTTCATCCCTTATCACAATCAATGAAAAGAAAGTCGCATTCATGCAATCATTGTGTGAACATTGTCCAACAACATGCTACACGCATGGCATTGTGGTCATCCATCTGCATTCATGACACCCACATGAAAGATTCACATTTTCATGTCTTCATGCAGGATTGTGTGCACAGATCACACGGAAATTTCAACATTGGAGGTGGTGTGTTCCATACACATTCGGCAATCACCCAAAACAAATTTCTGCACTCACTCGATCACGTGGTCAAACTGGCTGGTGCGAGGCTGAGATTGTCTTGGTTTGTTAACACAAGATGTTCTACCTTCTTGAACTGTCACACCCATATAACCACATTAGACTCATCCATGACACCATCACCACCTCTCAATTAACTAGTGATTAATTTCAATCTATGTTGCACTGTGTAAATGGAGAAAACGTATGATTGTATGCTGTTCTTATAAAGAAAATGCCGCCATTTTAAGTATGGAAAACATTCCTCACTCTCCATGCAGTCACTTTAGTTCTGTATGGTGTACAGGGCAGCCATCTCTTTCATGCATTCACAAATGCATGCTTTTTTTAAAACAAACTGCATGTTTTTATCTGTTTTCAGTTCTGAGAGAAAAGTCTGAAGTTTCATAGCCTGAATGCACCTTCTACATCACAGCATCTGCAGTGAAGCACCTTTGCCTTATAACTACACTGGCACATCACATGTCCTCAGTGTGGCATAAGGGTTCCAGCCAATAGCAAGAATTTTCATGTGCCTTTCGCTACTGGTACACTAATATGAATGCTATTAGTAGTCAAAGGGAACCACACAAATTAGATTCTAATAAAGCAACCTTGTAGTGAATGTGTATCCGTGTCCAAGTTGGCCCGATCTATCCATGCCTGGCCAAAGTTACCTCCGGATCTCAGCCAGTTCTCATTAAACACGTGACAACCACACCAGAGTCCTTTTGTTGGTGAAAAGTCACCATGTTTAATGAATTGCCTCTGAGGATACTTATGTATAAACTCTATTGCAAATCTTTGAAGTCAATGTGTATCCACTGGCCTCATACAAGATATTCGGTAGTTCAGACAACTTTGTTGTCCTAAAGCTGCAAAGCATGCCTAGAGACAGGCCATTATGGTTCATTTTTCGCATTTGCTGGACATTATATAGGATGTGAACTTTGCTTTCAAGCAGGCTTCTAGCCAACACACAAGATGCTAAAGAGAACGATTAAATTTTTGCATGGATCATAAATTGGTCTTTTCACACGAACAGCATGGAGAAAACAAAGTATAATTTGTGAAAATTAATTACCTGCTGAAGATGTGAACCCTGATGGAGGACTAGGAGGCTGGTAAGATGATGCTGACGATGATGAGACAGTGTAACTGCTACTACTTGTTGTCCCAAAGGAAGTTCCTGCAGATGTACTTGTGCCAATGCCAACAGCAGATTTTAGGTTTTCTGTTGCTTGTGATAATTGATTCAGGTACTCAGACTGTGTTGAATTTAATTGGTTGACACCTACAGGAACTGGACTCTAAAAACATACCATACACAAATTATTTTCAGATGAACAACTCAGACAATAAAAAAAGAAGCAGTTTCACAAATTATATACAATATCAAAGCAGTAACATTTTGTCCAGGAAACATGAGAAGGGCCAAAGTATGGTTCCACATAACCATATATTGCAAAGGAATACTTTTCGCAAGGAAGATGTTTAAAACATTTAAGTAAGGCTCATGAAAGAATTTCATGAACAAACAACTAAATGAGCTCAAACTGAAAATAGGTCCAAACAATATGTATTTCTTGTACACTGCTCTTACTTGCGACAGCTGATTTGTTGTTGACTGATGTATTTCAAGGCTCTGAGACATCTGGCTTGAACTAGATGCCACACTGCTTGAAAGAGTCTGTGACGTCAATGCAGACGACAACTCTGTAGTTGGTTCCTGTGTGGGAATAACTGGTTCAGAGTTGACTACAGGTTCCACTGTACCACCACTGGGCGTGAATACCTTGCTGTCTGCTAGTGAACCAGTGTATTCTTCATTGTCCCAATCTTCCGGTGAAGGGAATTCGCCCCATTTTTCTGTGCCAAACCAGAGAAAATGCACTAATAAAGAAGTAGTGATACGAAATTATTGTACCTATACTAAAGTTAACAAAAACAAAATGTATACAATTTGTAATATGATACTGCAATTTATTTTCATCCTATTTAACAGTGTATATTCCATATTTATGCAATGCTGAAAGAAGAGGGAGGGAAAGGAGGCAAGTATGAATTTAGAAATTTAAATGGTGCAACACTACTCCTATTTTATGGCAAATTTGATACTTTTAAGAAGCACAGTCATTTTACCAAACACAACCCACAGTAGTGTGATCCTTCTTAAAGCACTGAATTGCATGATTTTACATCATCATATGCCAAATAGGGATGGTTGGTTGGTTGGTGTTGGGGAAGGAGACCAGACAGCGAGGTCATCGGTCTCATCGGATTAGGGAAGGATGGGGAAGGAAGTCGGCCGTGCCCTTTCAGAGGAACCATCCCGGCATTTGCCTGGAGCAATTTAGGGAAATCACGGAAAACCTAAATCAGGAGGGCCGGACGCGGGATTGAACCGTCGTCCTCCCGAATGCGAGTCCAGTGTCTAACCACTGCGCCACCTCGCTCGGTCCAAATAGGGATGCTTCAGTGCTCAACAGAGGAGCAAACATATCTTCTTGTACTTAACGAACATGACAAAAACCAGATAAGGAAAGACTTGCAATGATAAAGGATACTACCACTTTCCTGTGTTTATATCTGCAATTCACTTATTTCTTAATAAAAAAATAATTATCATGGCCTAAGTACTCGTCTTTGCTTCTCTTTTCACATAGTTTTCCATTTTTCCGATCCTTATGAACCGATGTCACTTCTTACTATCCTTGTCTTTCTGCCTTCATTTGGCTTCCAATAATTAAACACTATTTCTGGAAGCATGTGATGTTCCCTGAAATTTCTAGGGTGTTCACTGATGCTTATATCAATTCAGTTGATGGTCCTATCTCTCCCTCTTTTTTCAGCTCATTCTTCTGACTGGTTCAATGCAGCCCACGATGATTTCCTCTCTTGTGACAATCTCTTCATCTCAAAGCAGTACTTGCACCCTGCATCAATTATTTGTCAGGTGTATTCCAATCTCTGTTTCACCTACAGTTTCTACCCTCTAGTAGCATTCCCTGCTGTCTTAATACACGACATTTAAATCATATCCTCCTCCTTGTCAGTGTTTTCCACATGTTCCTCTCTTCACTGATTCTGCAGAGAACCTCTCATTCTGAATCTGTCCACCTTTATTTTCAACTTTCTTCTACAGCACATAACAGTTTGATTCTCTTCCTTTCCAATATTCCAACACTCCACAATTCACTACCATACAACACTGTGCTCCAAACAAACATTTTCCGAAATTTCTTCCTCAAAATAACCAACCATTGTATGGTGTTGCTATTTGTTAAAAAGTAAATTCAAAAATAATGCCAAGGAAACCATTTGCATATGCACAAGAATGATGATGTGTAGCAATGCACTTCTTCTGGCCGCAAGCACTTGTAGCGTCAACAAGTAGGAATGGCATATCTCCGCCATCGCAAGTTATTTGACTCTGTAACTTAATGGCCCAAACCATCTTGCTAGTTCTGTTTGCTATATGACTTCTTGTAATGTGGACATCTGTATTAAATATACTGATGTCAAGTCTGGGTCACACTAGACTGGTTTTGTCATCATTTTATGAAGTATGTAAAATGATGCTTAATGGAAGCGCAGATTATGTTTTCATGTTTCTGGAAATGAAAGAAGAATAATATTTTCAGTTTGTTGGCATATGTCAACATTATGATCGGGGGAAGGGGAGGCTCCCTGCCCCAGCCTCCTCCTCATCCCCTTACCCCCACCCAGTCACCACTCCCTTCATGCACTGTTGCTGCTGCTCACAATGCGGTTTCAGTTATCTGAGACTGCAGGCTGTGTGTGTGTGTGTGTGTGTGTGTGTGTGTGTGTGTGTGTGTGTGTGAACACCCCCCCCCCCCTGCCCGCTCTCAAGGAAAGAAAGAAAAACTGGAACTTTTTGTGGCTACATACAAGTCACCATTCATCTTCCAAGATATTGAGTTTCAAATTATTGATAGTGGGTCAAGGACACAGAATGACTTTCTTTGGAAACAGCTTGGAACCATTCCAGCTCCTGCTTGAACTATTTTCGAAAATGATGGAAAGTCCAAAATAATACTTTGATGTGTATCTATATTCTTTTCAAATTTCTCTTATCTCACAAATATAGCTACAACTTGTTTACCACAAGTTGGTCAGTTCCAATCTGGAAGAAGCTACCATGGAGACATTGCTTTTGATTGATAGCACACAGCACAAATATTAGGCTTGACAGTCTAAGCAAAGAAATGAAAGCCTGCTGAGCAACCACAATCAAATGCACTTTCAATCTAGAATGTTCTTACACAAAAGTATCAACAAAGTAGGAAAAGACTGATTGCTTCTTACTGTAAAGATAAAATGTTAAGTGCACACAGATACAATTAAAAGACACTTACACATAAGTTTTCGGCTTCAGCCTTTGTCAGAAAAAGAAGGTGAAACACACAACATTCATTCTCACAAGCAAGCACACTTCACATACACGAGACTGCCAACTCTGGCATCTCTGACACTAATAATAAATAGTTATTGGCAGATATACCACAACAGTAAACATTGACCTACCCATTTTTAGCGGATCTCCACCAGAACTGTCATCTGCAGTGGGGTTGTTCCACGTATCTATAGACCTAGGGAAACCAGTCTTGTCACGGCTCTGGAATGTACGAGGACCTAGGCGACCTCCACCTCGTCCACCTCTACCAGATCGACCTGGGCCATTCAGCACTCGTCCTCCACCTCCACCACGATAAAAGCCCTCCCCTCGACTCTCCTCTAAATTTTTCTCATTTTCTTTATTTTCACGTCCACGCCCTAAAAAAAAGGCACACAAATTGTAATTTTAACTTGTAGAAGTAATATAAATAATGTGTATCAAATAAGGTTTGAATGAGCATTTATTTACAACTCTACTATTCTAATTTCCACCTCAAGGCCACCTGCAACAACATGAACAGTAAAAATACAGCTGCACAGAGGAAAACAAAAATAATACAAATGAGTACTACATTAAAATAGAGTGAAACCTCACTCGTACACTTTTCAAGGGACTTAAAAAAAATGGTGTAAAATGTGGGAAATAAAGTTTTAAGCTGTAAAAGTTACATATAGGATACCCCCTTGCACTTTATGTATGATATATGTACATAACAAGCATCAGAAGACCTGTCAGGGATTTGTTTATAATCTAATGATGGTTTATTATCTAATAAAAACCGCTGATGTAACTAGAACTGATAGCTGTCTGGGAATTAGGAACGTTTGATTCAATTTCATACGTCATAATTGATGTTTTTGAAAGCCTGCAGTTGTCAGTAATTATTTAAATAATGAAATACTGCACTAGTTACATATTTTTTTCATGCTTAGCATGATGCATTTCAAGAATTTCTTTTCTTATTGTCAAGTGCAGATATGTAAATAAGTATTTTGTATGCTGTTTGAATAGGAAGTGGAATAAAATCAAGAAAACCTTCCTAAAGTGGAGTGAGAAGGTATTAGGATTCCAGGACACCAAAAGAAAACCATGGATATATGATCATACATGGCAGAAGATTGAAGAAAGGAGAGAAATAAAGGCCTTGATCAACCAGTGTAGGGACAAAGAAGTAAAACAACGCCTTAGGGCAAGGTACAATGAAGTTCACTGGCAAGTGAAGAGAAACACTAGATCTCATAGAAGAAATTGGGTAGAACAGCTTGCAGAAAGAGCTTAAGAGGCAGCAGAAAAAGGCGATTCGAAATAGCTATATAGTATCTCCAAACAGCTGCCCCAGGAAAGCATTAAAGAAAGTAAGCCAGTGAAGTCTAAAGAAGGTGAACTGTTGACCAATAGTGAGGAGCAGCTAAAGCGACGGAAGGAATATTTCAGTGAGATATTCAACATGACCCTAACCCATCAAGAAGAACGAGAGCAGGAGGAACTAGACCTTGTGACGAAGCAAGCTGGGAAAATTTTAATTCCCCTCTTGTTTTGCCATCTGCCTCCTTAATTCATTTTCTCACTTAACAATTTACCATTAATATATGTGAATATAATCTTTATTTTCATAATAGAAAAAGTTTGGCCTTCAGCTTTAAAGTAAATACCACCAGATCTAATTGTGTGCCTAGTTTTATTTATGTAATCGATTTTGTAAGTTGTTTTTTTTTTTTTTTTTTTACTATTCCTAGTTAGCATCTTTTGTTATAGGGTGAAATCACAGATTTTTTCATAACTTAAATTCTACTGTTGACGTATAAACAAATATAAATTTTGTACTAATTATAAACATTTGGAAGACAAACTAATAGTATTCTTGAAGTATTTATTTGGCTCTATTCGATAACATGTTAGCAAAGCCAGTCCTTAATTCCAAAGTAATTAATAGTTTTGTCAAAAGTATTGTTTGTGTATCTATGTATGTTAATAATTTCACGATTTAAACAAATAATTCGGCTTAACCCTTGTGACTTTTATAAGAGACGCAATTTTTCGATGTATTCGGTCAATTTAATGAGTTAAGTTTTAATTGTAATTTCTGTAAACTGAACTTCGAACAGTGTGTAGTTTCAGCACCTGTTATTGCGAGGATATAAAAGGGCCCAATTTTTGGTCACGGCCGAGTTTCAGATGAGAAACCTGTGTTGGTTAGAACAACAATGCTTCAACTGTGGAATAAGTGTTAAAAAATTAGGCCATGTGTAAAAACAATGACAGTGTCTGCTCCATACGTACCTGTTTATTGTTCAAGAACTGTGAACTATGTGGTTATGTTTTTATTGCTCACAGATGTTCAACAGTGAACTATTGTAGCAGTATGTGGAGGTTCGTCTGAGAACTATTAATGAGGCTTATGGAAAGTTTAAACAATAGTGCACTGCCATTCACATATAACTATGTATTGCTGGGTGGTTGTGCAAAGTGAAAGTAAACTACCGTGAAACACAAATGTGTACCTGTCAGCTACATTATTTACAGTAGCCAGTGCCCAAATTACAAACCCCATTTTTCAGCCAGTGTAGCAACGCAGTACGTTGACACTGAGGACAACAAATGAATAAATGAAGCAGGTAGAACCACTACAACCAACAGGAAACGCCTGCACTGCAAATCAATACTCACCCTACTAACAAGAGCGAAATTATCAAGGCTCTTAAAAGCTGCAAGAATAACAAGGCACCTGGTGTAGATGGTTTGGTGACGGAAATGCTCAAGGCAGACTATGAAGTAACAGCAGATGTGTTACTACCCCTGTTCCAAGAAATCTGGAACACAGAAACCATCCCGGAAGATTGGAGCAAGGGAATCCTTATCAAGTTGCCCAAGAAAGGAGACCTGATGAAGTGCAACAACTGGTGTGACATCGCATTTTTGTCTATACTCAGTAAAGTATTTTCAAGGATTGTTTTAAATCGTGCCAGAGTGCCCCATCTCCAAAGGTCATCAGTATCATGAAGATGATGTACAGAGAATATACTTGCCCGGTGAAATATGATGGAAATCTCTCAGAACCATTTACTTTAAATTCTGAAGTAAGGCAGGATTGTTTCTTTTCACCACTGCTGTTTTTACTGACATTAGATGTCATGAAGAAGGTAAACCGAGAGAAAAGGAGGGGTATACAGTGGACTCTATATGATCGCCTGGAGGACCTTGACTTTGCGGACGACATCTGCCTTCTGTCCCACATTTTCAAGGATATGAGTGAGAAACTTAAGGAATTGGAAACAGAAGCTCAGAGAGTTGGATTAAAAATCAACATGGCTAAGACTAAGTAACTTAGAATGAACAGTAAGAACAAGAATGCACTAGCTGTGAAAGAAGAGGCGACTGAGCAAGTGAAGAGCCTTTGTAGTCTGGGAAGTACTGTTTCCAAAAACGGAGGAGCGACAGAAGACGTTGAAAGAAGGATAAAAAAGGCAAAAGGGGCTTTGCCCAGCTGCGACCAGTTTGGACATTTCGTGAAAAACTGTTGAAGGTAAATGTAAAATCTGTTAGCTCTTTTACAGGTGTGAGACGTGGAAGGTGACAGCACAAATTATAACACGAGTAGGGCTACAAACCTTCAACAATAAATATTTGAGGACTATACTGAGAGTATGCTGCCCAAATAATATCTCAAACCAAGAATTAATGCAACACACCCAACAACGGAAAGCCGAGATAACCATGAAAGAAGGGAAACGGAGATGGATTGGACACACTCTGAGAAGAGGCCTGCAACATATTCCAAAGCAGGCTTTAGAATGGAATCCACAAGGAGCAAGGAGGAGAGGCAGACCGAGGTCGACCTGGCGCAGGAGTGTTGAAGCTGAGGTGGCAGCCATTGGCCAGTAACATCAAGAAGACGGCAACGAACAGGGTCAGATAGAGCTCTAATATGTGCCCTATGCTTCACATCGGAGTAAAAGCAATTAAGTCAAGTAAGTCATGGTGTTCGAATATGTGTTGTTCTGCATATCTTGCACTGTAGTTGTCTTTTTGAGGTTATCAGGTATAGTGCCAGTGCCGTATCAGTTATGTTGTGTTTTCTTTGCTAAAGAAGGCTTTGGCTGAAAACTATGTGAAAAAATCTTTTCGTTGTGCTTGTCTGCAACTCAACTAGTCGTCTTTACAGAGAGCAGCAATCTATCTTTCTCCTAATATTGCTGATATTCCAACCCGAAGTTTCCCCTTTTTGAAATTGAAGTTATTGGTAAATACAAAGGAAACAGTAAGCTGCCCAATGTGAACGGTATAGACTACATGAATGACAATAAAAAGATTGTGTAGTCAGATGAGGATGGTAAAAGAGCTTAATGTTTATAACATTTAAATAAATCAACTCCACAGTACACGACGTCTCCCAATGGTGAAAGAATTCTTATGGCAATCATTTTTCCATGACTGTATCACATTCACTGAATAGCAAAGGAAGGAACATCAAGCTCTCTGTGTATGACTACATGGTCTAATTTTATTTTACGTCAACTTACTACACATGACATGTTAGGATCTGCATGTTTGGGGTTCAGCAGGAAGCTAATTTTTGTAGTCTCCACAGTGGACAGGAACTTCTTGAATCAATTACTCTACATAAATTTCCAGGTGAGCAACACCACAAAATATTTACATTGTCAAGTTTGAAGTTTCCCCGTAAAGTCTGATAAAACGTTTCTATTGTCAGCAAAGAGAATTGTTTCTGATTCTTGAATGTGTGATGGCAGATCATTTTATATAACAAGAAAATGAGTGGACATGATATCGATCCCTTCAGTATTTTTAACAGAAGTCAAGGAAAGAGTGAAAATTTTGAGCTGCAAAAACACAACAATAGAAAATAATTTGAACAAATTAATTTTGCTTTCATCATTTCAGAGCTCACTCATCACTGTGTTGAGCCATTAGACAGCATATGGTTGACACATGTTTTTAATTTCACTGATGGTCATTCTTGAGAAGGTAATGGGCTATACCCATATTAGAATACTGAGTTGTCATATCAATGTGTAAACAACAATTGTTGCCCATGACAAAACCACTGCAATTTGTATTTCTCAAAGTCTTTACTTCTCTGCAAAGCTACTTTTGTCTTAAGAAACAAGCAGCAGGAATGAGAACAAAATTGATAAGGCTATTATAAACCTACATAGAGACTCAGCACTGCATATTAACAGAAAACAAGCACAGATTAAGTACAATATCTTAAAGCTGTTTTTACCACAATTATACTGTCTGCTTAGCTAACAACGAACCACCACGATTCTACTAAAACGAGACGACAATGAACAGTTACAGCAGACAGTAAACACGGTCATGAAACAACTTAGCAGCTGGGCACAGAGTAATCAGCTTGTAATAAACAGTAAGAAAACCATTGCTCTAAAATTCCACAATGTTCCTAACAAGGACATGTTTATCCCATCAGTCTATCAATGACTAAGCAGTTGGTAACAATACTGAAACCAAATTTTTAGGACTTCGGCTGCAGAGTAACATCATATGGAATAAGCATATTGAATATCTCAATGCAGAACTTAGCAAAACATGTTACCTTCTTTGTTCGTTAGAATCATGCTGTAGTGAGAAAACAGTATTGAATGCATATAATGCGTACTTTCATTCTCGTCTTAGATATGGGGTCACCTTCTGGGGAAACTCCAAAACAGCTAATAGCACTTTTAAACTACAAAAAAGGGCCATTAGAATCTTGTTTGGGTGCAAGCCTAGAGACTCTTGTAAACCCCTGTTTAAGAAATCTGGTATTCCTCCATTACCATGTGTATACATTATGGAAACCCTTTTGTTCTTTAAATTAAATGTAATAGGCAAGGACCGGAGACTGCAAAAAAATTGTGATATACATGAGCACTTTACCAGACAAAACAGAAACTTACATATGACTCAAATCAGCACAGCACTGTGCCAAAAAGGTACTTTTCACACGGGAGTTAAGCTTTATAACAAACTTCCTGAAAACATAAAAGCTATCACTGAGGTCAATACATTTGGAAAATCTCTTAAGTCATATTTACAGCATCAGTGCTTTTACTCCATTGAACAATATTTAAATTTATGAAATATGTCATATAAATACTTATGTGTAAAGTGTATTATTGTAACCTTAAATATGTATGCCTTGTAATGACTTTCAGCCTGTATATTTATAACTTGACTTGTCCAATGTCTTATGCACAAGCTGCTATGTAGACAACAGGACCAAAAAAAAAAAAAAAAAAAATACAATACAATACAACATCACCTGCTTCTGCAAGTAACTAATAATACCTTTGTTATTCTAATCAAAGATCAGTGTATATACGTTCCTAGTTTAGTTCAAAGACAAATTAAGCATGTGGCCCAATGGTACAACACACTGGCATTGTAAAAATCATGTTCTTGAGGTAATTCATGCCAAATTTGTTTTTCAAGTTTCTGCACTGAACTACCCACATGTTGGCACTGCAAAAATCATGTTCTTAGGGTAATGCATAGCAAATTTGTTTTTCAAAGTCCCACATGGAACTACCTGGAAATAACTCTGTCATCCTTCACTGTGCATGACATAGCAGCAAATAACTATTCCCAAAAGTGTAAAGTTTTAGTGGCACGAAGAATATTCAGTACACCTAAAAACTGAATTATGTACCAATTTGACAATTCTACAACATTTTCCAAAGCCTGTAGAAATGAATTATGCTTTTGTATTGGAAACTTTAATAACAGTTTCCCCTTTCTGCATGACAGCTGTTGTATTAATTACATAGTAAGAACACTGCCCAACAAGGTGGTAACGCCTGACCAAAGTAGAGATACAAACCATTCAGCTAGATGAATAATTTTCAATGCAAACTGAGCAACTATCAAGTGATGAGCTTGAAAAAGAAACATTTTACTAATGACTCTTGTCATGCAGAATGATAAAGTAATTCATTTTTTCTGTCCCGCTGAAGAATCTGCTACAGAAGAATGCTGAAGATAAGGTGGGTAGATCACATAACTAATGAGGAGGTATTGAATAGGATTGGGGAGAAGAGAAGTTTGTGGCTCAACTTGACTAGAAGAAGGGATCGGTTGGTAGGACATGTTTTGAGGCATCAAGGGATCACAAATTTAGCATTGGAGGGCAGCGTGGAGGGTAAAAATCGTAGAGGGAGACCAAGAGATCAATACACTAAGCAGATTCAGAAGGATGTAGGTTGCAGTAGGTACTGGGAGATGAAGAAGCTTGCACAGGATAGAGTAGCATGGAGAGCTGCATCAAACCAGTCTCAGGACTGAAGACCACAACAACAACAACAACAACAACAACAACGAAGAATCTGGACAGATCATAATTTATGGCAATTTTATTTCTTGAACAGCATACCCAACAGTGTGGGTTAATTTTGAATCAGATAACAGAAAAATACACAATTCCATATACCCATACACCCCACATATCTAAATTTAACCAATACGTTCAATATAATTGCAAAGCCACTTCACACAATATGCAAAATTGAGAACTAATAACACAACAGTTTCCTGTTGTGTACAAATAAACTTTTTAGTATCCACAAGAAATGGTTGAGTGAAATATCTTTCAGTGTCAGGTAACAGTATCCATATATGGGTCTTAAACCTACAATATTTGTTCTACACAGTAACTTTTTATAAACTCACATCTTCTGGCATCATTACGTCCACCCCTCATACGTGGAGGCCCGCCACCCCGTATGCGGGAACGGTCCCTTTCCTGAACAGCTCCGCTTTCTCGATCCCATTCCTCTTGTTCTGTGTCCCTATTATTCACAGTTGCTTCTGTCTTTGCAGCACTGGGTTGTCGATTCTTTTTCTTTTTACTTGTAGTTTCCCAACCAGTCTGCAATCAGAAGAAAAATATAAAAACCTTACTTTAAAAAACCAGACTGAAAACAAAACAATAAGGCTTCTGTTACCGCTTACATGTTTTCAAAAATACTTCAGTACATTAGAGAGCCTGCACGTTTCAGCAACTGATTGATCACGATTACAGTTCAACATCCCATCGACAACATCAAATGGACCAGAAACTCAAATTGGGGAATGAAACTGGCTGTGCCCTTCTAAGGAAACTGTTCTGGCCATTGCCTTAAGCGTATAGGAAAATCAAGAAATACCTAAATGTGGACTGACAGACAAAGAATCTGAGCTGGCATGACTGAGTAAGATGCCAATGTCTTATCACTGTCATCTATCTCTGAATTTCAGTTCACATCATTAACAAATTTCTGTACACATCAGTAAAATCAGCTCATCACACTCCTGAGGAACTATTAAAATTAAGTTTGTTCTATGACTCCTTATAATACACCAGTGGCTTTTTAGGCCAATTGCATAAAAGGGCAAATCTTTAAATGGAATATTTACTAATACCATTATTATCAATTATTACACATAAAATACAAACAAAATTATTAAAAATTATAGCTACATATAGATACCAGTAAATCATCATCCCTGACATTTAATCAATATTTCCACAGTGTGATATCAGAGTGCATACGTGGAGAAGTCCCCCCGCATGAACCATGGACCTTGCCGTTGGTGGGGAGGCTTGCGTGCCTCAATGATACAGATAGCCGTTCCGTAGGTGCAGCCACAACGGAGGGGTATCTGTTGAGAGGCCAGACAAACGTGTGGTTCCTGAAGAGGGGCAGCAGCCTTTGCAGTAGTTGCAGGCCCAACAGTCTGGATGATTGACTGATTTGGCCATGTAACACTAACCAAAATGGCCTTGCTGTTCTGGTACTGCGAACGGCTGAAAGCAAGGGGAAACTACAGCCGCAATTTTTCGCGAGGACATGCAGCTTTCCTGTATGATTAAATGATGGCGTCCTCTTGGGTAAAATATTCCGGAGGTAAAATAGTCACCCATTCGGATCTCTGGGTGGGGACTACTCAAGAGGACGTCGTTATCAGGAGAAAGAAAACTGGCGTTCTACAGATCGGAGCGTGGAATGTCACATCCCTTAATCGGGCAGGTTGGTTAGAAAATTTAAAAAAGGAAATGGATAGGTTAAAGTTAGATATAATGGGAATTAGTGAAGTTTGGTGGCAGGAGGAACAAGACTTTTCGTCACGTGAATACAGGGTTATAAATACAAAATCAAATAGGGGCAATGCAGTAGTAGGTTTAATAATGAATAAAAAAATAGGAGTGCGGGTAAGCTACTACAAACAGCATAGTGAATGCATTATTGTGGCCAAATTAGACACAAAGCCCATGCCTACTACAGTAGTACAAGTTTATATGCCAACTAGCTCTGCAGATGACGAAGAAATTGATGAAATGTATGATGAGATAAAAGAAATTATTCTGGTAGTGAAGGGAGACGAAAATTTAATAATCATGGCTGACCGGAATTCGAGAGTAGGAAAAGGGAGAGAAGGAAACATAGTAGGTGAATATGGCTTGGGGCTAAGAAATGAAAGAGGAAGCCGCCTGTTAGAATTTTGCGCAGAGCATAACTTAATCATAGCTAATACTTGGTTTAAGAATCATGAAAGAAAGTTGTATACATGGAAGAACCCTGGATTTACTAGCAGGTATCAGATAGATTATATAATGGTAGGACAGAGTTTTAGGAACCAGGTTTTAAATTTTAAAACATTTCCAGGGGCAGATGTGGACTCCGACCACAATCTATTGGTTATGAACTGTAGATTGAAACTGAAGAAACTGCAAAAAGGTGGCAATTTAAGGAGATGGGACCTGGATCAACTGAAAAGAACCAGATGTAAAGAGTTTCAGGGAGAGCGTAAGGGAACAACTGACAGGAATCGGCGAAAGAAATACAGTAGAAGAAGAATGGGTAGCTTTGAGGGATGAAATAGTGAAGGCAGTAGAGGACCAAATATGTAAAAAGACGAGGGCTAGTAGAAATCCTTGGGTAACAGAAGAATACTGAATTGAATTGATGAAAGGAGAAAATATAAAAATGCAGTAAATGAAGCAGGCAAAAAGGAATACAAACGTCTCAAAAATGAGATCGACAGGAAGTGCAAAATGGCTAAGCAGGGATGGCTAGAGGACAAATGTAAGGGTGTAGAGGCTTATCTCACTAGGGGTAAGATAGATACTGCCTACAGGAAAATTAAAGAGACCTTTGGAGAAAGGAGAACCACTTGTGTGAATATCAAGAGCTCAGATGGAAACCCAGTTCTAAGCAAAGAAGGGAAAGCAGAAAGGTGGAAGTAGTATATAGAGGGTCTATACAAGGGTGATGTACTTGAGGACAATATTATGGAAACAGAAGAGGATGTAGATGTAGATGAAATGGGAGATACGATACTGCGTGAAGAGTTTGACAGAGCACTGAAAGACCTGAGTCGAAACAAGGCCCCCGGAATAGACAACATTCCATTAGAACTACTGACAGCCTTGGGAGAGCCAGTCCTGACAAAACTCTACCATGTGGTGAGCAAGATGTATGAGACAGGCAAAATACCCTCAGACTTCAAGAAGAATATAATAATCCCAACCCCAAAGAAAGCAGGTGTTGACAGATGTGAAAATTACCGAACTATCAGTTTAATAAGTCACAGCTGCAAAATACTAATGCAAATTCTTTACAGATGAATGGAAAAACTGATAGAAGCCGACCTCGGGGAAGATCAGTTTGGATTCCGTAGAAACGTTGGAACACGTGAGGCAATACTGACATTACTACTTATCTTAGAAGAAATATTAAGGAAAGGCAAACCTACATTTCTAGCATTTGTAGACTTAGAGAAAGCTTTTGACAATGTTGATTGGAATACTCTCTTTCAAATTCTGAAGGTGGCAGGGGTAAAATACAGAGAGCAAAAGACTATTTACAATTTGTACGGAAAGCAGATGGCAGTTATAAGAATCTAGGGACACGAAAGGGAAGCAGTGGTTGGGAAGGGAGCGAGACAGGGTTGTAGCCTCTCCCCGATGTTATTCAATCTGTATATTGAGCAAGCAATAAAGGAAACAAAAGAAAAGTTCAGAGTAGGTATTAAAATCCATGGAGAAGAAATAAAAACTTTGAGGTTCGCTGATGACATTGTAATTCTGTCAGAGACAGCAATGGACTTGGAAGAGTAATTGAACGGAATGAACGGTGTCTTGAAAGGAGGATGTAAGATGAACATCAACAAAAGCAAAACGAGGATAATGGAATGTAGTCTAATTAAGTCAGGTGATGCTGAGGGAATTAGATTAGGAAATGAGACACTTAAAGTAGTAAAGGAGTTTTGCTATTTGGGGAGCAAAATAACTGATGATGGTCGAAGTAGAAATGATACAAAATGTAGACTGGCAATGTCAAGGAAAGCGTTTATGAAGAAGAGAAATTTGTTAACATCGAGTATAGATTTAAGTGTCAGGAAGTTGTTTCTGAAAGTATTCGTTTGGAGTGTAGCCATTTATGAAAGTGAAACATGGACGATAAACAGTTTGGACAAGAAGAGAATAGAAGCTTTCGAAATGTGGTGCTACAGAAGAATACTGAAGATTAAATGGTTAGATCACATAACTAATGAGGAGGTATTGAAGAGAATTGGGGAGAAGAGGAGCTTGTGGCACCACTTGACTAGAAGAAGGGATCGGTTGGTAGGACATGTTCTGAGGCATCAAGGGATCACTAATTTAGTATTGGAGGGCAGCGTGGAGGGTAAAAATCGTAGAGGGAGACCGAGAGATGAATACACTAAGCAGATTCAGAAGGATGTAGGCTGCAGTAGGTACTGGGAGATGAAGAAGCTTGCACAGGATAGAGTAGCATGGAGAGCTGCATCAAACCAGTTTCAGGACTGAAGACCACAACAACGTGGAGAAAGAATAAATTCAACAAATTTTTCCCGGATCTCCTGGTTAAGAACACACTTTCTCCTGGGTTAAAATACATTTTTTCCATGTTCAGTGACCGAAAATTTTCTCTAGGAACCATAAAACTTATCAACCATCTAAATGGTTAAGCTTTTTTATACACTGGCGTAAAACTTCCCGGCACTTAGTTTCCAAAGCATTGAAATCGAGATTGCGATGCTCTTTGGTAAGCCAATCATAGCTGATGTCAGGTGATCTCACCAGCAGATGATAGCAGATATTCAAGGCATAGGACACATGACTATAGTCAACCAATAGCAATCAACATCACAGTTCAGTAGCGCAAACACATAAATACGAAAGTTAATGGTTTAAATTAATACACATACTGTAGCTACAAGATAAGCTAAACTTTCACACACAATATTGGTCTTTTTTTGCAAGTGTTACACCTTAATATTATCACTCAAACGTGCCAGTAAAACTTTAAATAATACATAACTGTCCGGGCGTTGAAATTCTTGTAAGTGGTTGGCCCTCAGATACTTAGGCTTTAAATGAGATCGAATGCTCTGTGATTGAAGACGTTCAAAGCACATTCACACACACAAAAATCCATCTTGCGTAAAATGAAATTTACTTCGAAATTAATGCTTTTCAACCACCATTCGCAATATTTTCCTGCGACCTGTTAGAATTCATTTCAGCAGTTGTCAGAGAGCGCCACAAAAAGGCGTTACTGTGCGTGCACAGCTATGATGATGTAGGAAGTCTACATGTTCGTACCTCTATAGCATTAAGAGACATTATGTTGTACACGAGACAGAACATCAGAGGGTACTCCAAGAGCATCAGAATTTCGTAAACCAGACTAAAATGCATAATCCAGCTGAAAGTGCACATTCGTATGTCCAGATTCACAAATAATTAAGCCCCAACCTGATTTTAAGCTATTCATTGTGGTCCTTGTGCTGAAAATTTTCTTGGCGTACCAGTACTGTATTATCCCTTTTTTGTTCTTTATTATGGCATAATGCCATAGGTGCCAGGAGATAGAAATGGGCACTTGTAATTCAGCAAACAGTTGACACTAGCCACTACTGTGGAATGAAACACTTCATTTCAAATAAATTGACCGCCTCTGTGAAAAAGACTAATACAAGCAAAAATTTTTTAGCTAGTAGGCTTGCTAGCTCTCTGCCACAGAAATCTTTTGTTTTCATTTGACATGAGAGTTGTAACAAAGAGGAAACAGCAAAATCACTAAACAAACTCTGGTCTCATGGAAACTAACGCCCTTCCCACAGCAGTTCCAACTGCTCTGCGCATGCGCAGATCTGGCAGCTTGGGCTCGCCAGAAGAATTTTTCCAGCTAGTGTCTGGCTGCTTGTTACATCTGACATAGCTAACAGCCGTACTTCTAGTAGCCATAAGAAGGAGCAGGTACTGCTCACATGGGACTCAACTGTGCATGCGCACGAGCCCACTGGCAACTGCTCAAACAAACCTAATGAGACTGCTGTGATGTCTCGGTCATCCAAAGCAGTTTGTTGTTATGAAGTATTGCATAGTCTTCGTTCTAAAGCCTTTGACACTTTTGGCAGAACACTTGTGTGTGCACTGCGTTTTGTTGTTGGAAATGGTGCATTTCCTTTGCAGCTTAAGTTTATTTTGGTTTTCTTTCCCTCTTTTATATTTTATTGCTGCAGTATTGATTTGCAATAGCATGCTAAAGTAGAATTCTTTGTTAGGCTATCAGTTCTTACCAATCAAAACTACAAAAATTTATCCAAAAACTAAAACAATGAAAAATTCCCAGGTTTTGCCCAGTTTTCTCCTGGGTCAAAAAATTCCTGAGTTTTTCCTAGTTTTCCCAGGTTGTATACACCCTGGATATGAAGTGATGTGGCCCACTATATTTTTCCAAAAAAAGAATCATATATATTTGACATGATTTAGGGAAACTACAGAAAACTTGGCAGGCCAGATGGATATTTCAAATGCTATCCTCTCAAATGTGAGTTGGTGTGTTTCACTGTGGTGCCAACTCACTAGGTAAGAGATGAACAGCTATGTCACACCACTGGCACTGGTGCCCCTAAAGAGTGCTGAGGTGCACTGAGATGAGCAATATAAATGTTCTGCGAACATAAAAATGAATCAAAAGTAGTTGCTTTTTTTCATATTATGAACCGTTTTAAATTGCTTGTAGACTGCCAAAAGTGTGTTGAGAGCATTTGAAGGTTTGTTACATACTAATAAACACAAAAACATAAAAATCATTTCATAATGATAGTAAATATTTGTAAAAATTCAGTTTAGTTAAAGAAACGTAAATGATTTCCAGGTGTTCACCAAATAATGACAAGTATTTTTTCATAATTCTACTTGAGAACCTAGACAGATTTTATGTATATTCTGAAAGTGGTTACTCTCAATGCTTGCTTCTCCCGGCATTAATATTTGTTTTTAATAATTAAATAATGTCATGCTGTCTTACCGGTATGCCTTCCAACAGCATGTTAACTGCTCTATCAGGATCATTATCACAATCGTGAAGGGCAGTGACAACTTCATCCTCACTTTTTCTTGTGGCATCCATTACCTGTAACAAAATTTGAAAAACACGCAATCTTTGCTTAAAACGATAACTCACAACAGTGTCATACTAAGACTCACTTAACTAAAGATATATGTATAAAACTACATGTTTCTTACAGCATCATTTCAATTATGTAAAGGTAGTACCAGAAATACAAAATCGTACTGCCTCACCAATAAAAGTTCAGTGTATGTACCATGAATGCTACAGATCTCTACTAGCCATAATGCAATTATTGTATTTGCATAGTTCATGTCAATGCAAAACAGCAGGCCAATTTTTAGCATTGAAAAATTCAATAAAACAAAATATTAATATTTAGCAGCAAAGTAATGAAACCATTACTATGTGAGCAGAAGACATTAACTGTTTATATTCCTCTATGTTGAGCCCTAATGTCAGAGCTACGTGGGTCACGAGACAAAGGGGTCACATGTTGTGGCGAAACACTGTCCACAGACTGTAGTTTGTGGTGTTTTACACAATGCTAACAAGATAATCTTACAGGCAAGAAGGTATTGTAAATGCACCATTATAACAGAGAATGCAAGTTGTTGAATGGTTACGACACAAAGCATTGAGAAAAGTGAAGATAATTAAGAGACAAATAAGATCTACAAATTCTTAGTATACTGTCACATATAATGCAGCAACATAACCATAATCTGCACTAACACAAGTAGTCCTAATCACAACAGCCTTCTCCAACATTTCAACTTTGAAATACCTACACCATATTACTGTTTCATAAGTATTAAATGGGTAGATGGTGTAGGGAGGGAGAGTTTCTTTAATACACAAGCTTAAGTTACAATCACACAAAAAATATGAATATGTAAATGACTCATTCCACATCATTACAATTCAATGTGCAAATGATCCATGGAGCATAAAACCAATCGACCTAGCTCACATTCTGACACCAAACTACTACTTTATTATAAACATAGGAATGGCCCACCCCACAATATGAGCACCTGAATACCTTAAAAAAAAAAAAAAACACACACACACACACACACACACACACACACACACACACAAACGAAGTGCACCCAGAGAAAAAAAACTGCATGCATTCAGCAAAGCAATATCATTTCTTTTAAAAAATTCTGTGAAATTCTCTTGACATGTCAGTAACAGGGCACGCAGGAAATAAAATCTACACTTAATGATATTAATATCCCTGACTAAACAATTATTCACTATCAAATATGGGTTATATGGTTTGATTTTTAAGGCAATGAGAACAGTACCTGTTTTATTTTGTCTTTTAAATCTGGATCTTCTGGCTTTGTTTCAATTATCTGGGCTATACGCATCTGCTCGGCTGTAGGCTGCAAACATGAAGGTCAAAGTTTCATTACCTCAAGAAAAAATATATAAATACAAGCTTATTTAAAAATAAGAATAAGCAATGCATAATACAGTAACTACTCACTAAAAATCTGAAATTATATAACGGAATACTCCAAACTATTTCCTGATATTAGAAAGGTGCACTCCCCACACAGCAACCCACTGTCAAATTTACTTTTCACAACTGATATTCTTCATGCTTTGGACCTTGGTACTTTAAGCCCAATTTACTGAGGAAACAATCTAAACCTCAAAGTTATGCAGTTATACAGTAGGATGCAATCTATTGTAAGCGAAAGTATTTATTCTCAACCTGCTCCTGAATAGAATTACCGGCAATACAATCATAACTACAGGACACTGCAACCCCTAATGTAAAGTTGAGTACATTTGTGTATCTACCAACTATTTTCATCACAATAGTGATACAAGGATACTGCAATTTTATAAACAATTCTGTGTGGAAAAGAATCTCTAAGCCTATAATATGCTACTTCCACAGACAATCTTACTGGTTAGGACACACACAGTTATAAAATGGATAGTAATTCAAATTGGCAGCAAAGTAAAATACCTATGTACCAGATTCCTTTATTGGGACAGTGTCAAACAAATATTCATTACAACAGACTAAGAAAACAAAAATATCTTTATCCAGCATTTTGTGTGTAAGCCATTTAAAGACTGAATGTTATGACAAACTGATAACACAGCACCATATAATCTACACTTTAACCAACAGAAAATGAAGTCTTACCTGTGTTTTAGGGTGATGGTCCAGTGACTTTGGTGATTCTGATTTTGTGTCTGTTTTTTGTGATTTGCCTGTTGCAGAACTTTCCTGTTTTGCACCTTTTCCACCACGTGAGGTGGTGCGGTTTACTGTACTCATCTTTACAATGTCTATGTACAATCACTATTTACAAGTTGTTCTGCAACTGAAATGAAGTTATACAAATATATAACTTTCACACAAAGGATTACATATGAAATCACACACACTTCTCAGAATGTCTTCATCTTGTTCTCTGAAACCCACCAAACTACACAAATACTTCACCAAAATGTATTACAACCTTTGTGCACAATGGCAATCAATAAAGTAGGTTCAAATACTTTAATTTGGATAAATTCTGAATTATAGCTTCAGTCTTTAAAATGGAATTTATAGTTTTTGAAAGCTTTTCTACGCCCAATACTATCGAACAATTATTAATTATTTAACACGCCACAGAGATACACGTTTATCACACTCATATTCGTATAAAGTGGGAATTCTATTGAAATGCACCGACAGCTGATAAAAATATCACTAAACTGCATCTCTCCACTTGATCGAATACCATGCAATTCTGGAAGTCCAGAAGCTTTTCGCACACACGCATCGTCCTGGCAATTTTTAATAGCACAATCATAAAATCCAGGGATCATTAGTGCTCACATAACACTTAAAACTAAAACTCCGCGAAACGGATAATCCAACATCTATTACTTACAAGGTGAAATAACAAACTTGCTTTACTCCACAATTTAGAAAACAGACAACTGTCCAGGAAGTATACACAACAAACTGAAAGCAGAAGCGCGCGCACACCCTACAAGGCCGCGTTTTCTCAAAAAATTAACAAGTTACTTAAAATAAAAACACAAAGGAAGTCGATCAGATTAGGTTAAGTACTCCGTCGATGACACCATGACAGTGCTCGAG
The DNA here is from genome assembly GCF_023898315.1 of Schistocerca nitens. Lineage (NCBI taxonomy): Eukaryota > Metazoa > Arthropoda > Insecta > Orthoptera > Acrididae > Schistocerca > Schistocerca nitens. The sequence goes on along the minus strand of NC_064618.1, from coordinate 295,871,906 downwards.
ACATTTTCTTTTATAAATAAGTACAACCAATCACTGCGTGGGAAACAACTCTTGGCTCTTTACAACACCAACTTAGTACATAAACAAAAATTTGTGGATAAAAACTATTATTATTGTTAACACGAGTAGCACGTTAAAGACAGCTCTACTGTTGAAGATGTGTTGATTGGTGGAACTTAATTAAAGCTCCCAGAAACGTAATTTTCACAGTAGCTACATTTCACACAAAGAAATTTATTTTCATAAAGCCGGGTTAATTTCAGCCATGTGGGGAGGACGCCATTTCAAAGCCTTGTTAGGCTTACTATTGACAACCTTCCGAAATAGAGAAAAGTTCTTTCGGGAAAGGCTCATTTCCGGTGGATTAGTTGTTTGTCGTGACCGACTAACAAATCCCAAGAACGCGTACGTAGCACAAACGACTTACTTTTCGGTCAGTATCACCGTAAACGGAAAAAAATAAGCAATTCTCGTACCTGCAAAATGCGCTCAAAACGCAATCAAGTCACGTGACATACACTTCTCGGAAGACGTACTCCATAGATATGACTAGATATTCAGTAGGGCCTTCGCATTGTCTGGCGCTTTATTTTCTCTGGAACGAAGTTAGCGCTACTAGTGAAGGTAGTGAGAAACATTAAATAGTAAATACGTAGGTAATTTGAAATACTGTTGACGAAGCACATTAGATGTTAATCCACTGAAACGCTTTTTGAGTAACTGCTTCGGACAAATAAACCAAATTTAAAGAACACCATTGTCAAATGCTATTTTATTACCCGGTTTCAACGAAATGGCATGAACTATGAAAAATTTATCATCGAAGAAACTATTTACATCACAATTTTAAAAAAAACACGTCTGAAAACTCTTGAGAACAGAGACCCATTCGGTTAATTGCCATATTACCTGTAATTTGAAGCGTATGTTTAGCGTGTCTGCAAAGAAGCCGCTATGTAAAATGACACAAACGGCATTCTTTTCTGAAGATAAAATATGGATACTACCTACCCTGTGTCCAAACTCTTACAATTTCTGAGATTGGAGTGTGTTAAATGACATTAAGAAGTCTCATTATTTTCAATTAATGAATGACGACTAGCTACAGGGAGCACACCTAATTTCACATGAATAATATGAAGTTACTGCATACTGGTACTCTGTAAGTAATTTATTTGTTTATTCATACAGGATCACCTCACAATGATATATAGAATTTGTTATTATGATACAATGAAAGTAAACAGTTCAAAATATACCAGAATATATAAGTAGGCTTTCATGATGATAGGATAGGTGGTCGGCTGTGGCCTTGATTAAGGCACAATCCTGGCATTTAACTGAAATAATTTAAGAAAAGCTAAATCAGAATGGCTGGACAGAGTAAACTTCCATCCCCCCAAATATGAGGCCAGTGTCTTTTAAAAACTGCTCTGCCTCATTTGTTTGGTTCCTATGGACAATGTTCTTTGATTTATTCACAATTTGCTCAAAGTACCTTATACAAAATAGTTTTATCCTTCATTGCTGTATACACCAAGGACTCCCTTTGGTGATTCCTGGACCACAAATGTGTTGTATGCCCCTTCCACTACCTCCAGTCTTTTTGTAAAACTGACATCAGGTCTATAAAAATGTTAATGTGCCCCATGCACATCTTAATATCCTCCCCTAAGTCCACCTGAAAAACTGAGTGTGTGAATGAATTACATTGTAATCATACACAGAAGTGCCAAAGATACTGGTTTAGGCGTGAATATTCAAATACAGAGAAATGTAAACAGGCAGAATACGGAGCTGCAGTCGGCAACACCTATATAAGACAACAAGTGTCTGGTGCAGTTGTTAGATCGGTTACTCATGCTACAATGGCAAGTTATCAAGATTTAAATGAGTCTGAATGTTGTGTTATAGTCAGCACACAAGTGATGGGACACAGCAACTCCGAAGTAGTGATAAAGTGGGGATTTTCATGTACAACCATTTCAAGAATGTACCGTGAATATCAGGAATCCAGTAAAACACCAAATCTCTGACATCGCTGCAGTCGGGAAAAGATACGGCAAGAACGAGACCAAAGACAACTGCAGAGAATCGTTCAATGTGACAGAAGTGCAACCCTTCTGCAAATTACTACAGATTTCAATGCTGGGCCCTCACCAACGCCTGTGTCTGTCAACACCGACACTGGACTGTTGATGACTGGAAACAAGTTACCAGGTCAGATGAGTCTCATTTCAAATTGTATCGAGTGGATGGACATGGAGGGCTATGGAGACAACCTCATGAATCCATGGACCCTGCATGTCAGCACAGGACTGTTCAAGCTGGTGGAGGCTCTGTAATGGTGTGGGACATTTGTAGTCAGAGTGATATGGGACCCCTGATACATCTAGATAGGACTCTGACAGGTGACACATATGTAATATTCCTGTCTGATCACCTGCATCCATTCATGTCCATTCTGCATACTGATGGACTTGGGCAATTCCAGCAGGACAAAGCGACACTCCACACATCCCGAATTGCTATAGAGCAGCTGCAGTTTAAACACTTCCACTGGCCACCAACCTACCCAGACATGAATATTATTGAGCATATCTGGGATGCCTTGCAACATGCTCTCCACCCCCTCATACTCCTACAGATTTATGGACAGTCCTGCAGGATTCATGGTGTCAGTTCCCTCCAGCACTACTTCAGATATTAGTCGAGTCCATGCCATGTCGTGTTGTGGCACTTCTGCATACTTGTGGGGCCCTACATAATATTAGGCAGGTGCACCAGTTTCTTTGGCTCTTCAGTGTATGTTGCAATGTGACAGGGTGTTATCCCCTTTCATTATTAACCACTACTCTTGAGTTCTCTTAAATAATATTTAACTGTGTAGTATGCATTACTTATGAAGAATGTTTTACCTGCCTTTTTAAACAGATGTATTTTAAATTCATTTTTGGATGGTATACTGTCTTCTGCAAACACTACTTTTTCATCTTTTACTCAGACATGTTTCACGGAAGTTACAGCACCATTCACTGATTATGCTGTAACCTCAGCAAGACATACCTGGGTAAAAAGAAGTAAGAAAAATTCGTTTATTCAAGGAAAACACAAGAGTGAGCTTCAACTTCAAGATGAAGATCTAATTTAGTAATCTTTTTCATCTCCTTGGGCAATTTATTATACAAATTTATTCCCTTATATCCTTAGTAAACATAAGCCCACACCGGCTCTTGCTCCATGATCCAGTGAAATGCTCAGTAAACAATGCCCGCATATACGCCAGTAAGTTAAATAAAACAATGGAAAATCCAGGATGGAATGTAACAATACCAGAGAAGGAAAGTTGCAACTCACCATACAGTGGAGATGCTGGGTGTCAGACACTGAGGCTGCAGACGTGTATGCACGTTGCGTTTTTGTGAGTGTGTGTGTGCGTGTGTATGTGTGTCTACTGCTGACAAAGGCCTCTTTTTGTTGTGCCTATCATGACTCAGTAATTTAAATAATCTTTACCAATATGGGTGACACATTGCTTTTAACAAATAAAGGTAACAACCTATATACAATAGTGACTAACTGTTGACTTTTGTAAAAAAAAAAAAAAAAAAAAAATCCTCAGCAATCAACGAAACCACAATGAGAAAAAGCCTGAAAAAACTGGTATCAGAAACGTCACAAGACCAATACAGGTCAAACAAAGTCCACAATACCACGAACTCACACATATCTCCATAACCTGGTACTGGAAATTTCACTTGATCTATATGTCTCGAGCAAAGTCCACAGTGCCGTGGACCCACAAATAGCTCCAAAGCTCAGTCTGGAAATTTCTCTTGACTTATATAGCTCAAACAAAATCCATGGTACCACAAAACCACACATAACCTGACAGATCCACTATGTAACACTTCATGCTCAACCAAAGCCCAAAACACTAACACACCACAAGTTGGAGATCGAACAATTATCGAAAACCTAACCTGACCGAAATAACACACTCCATGATACCCGTACTCGCACCCACACACACAGCACTGAAAGAAACAAAATAACAAACATTAATGAAGTGTGTACAGAACACACTAACACAAGCCTAATTCTGCCCAACATGCATATTTCAGCACATACACTCATCTCGAGTTTGAGACGCAGCAACTTTGGTAAATATGATTAATTCACCATGCTGTTGACACTTCACACATTTTCATCACAAGGAAATATAACTGCAGAACTTTATTTGTAGTGATCATGTTGTCACCCATAACAGCAACAACATGTGACAAAAAATTAAATTTCCATCCAGTGACCACAGGCATACTAACAATTCCAAAACTGAAAATAAATGAGTAACCAATTACTTATGACATTACAATAATTCACTGACAAGCCAACAAAAATGCATTTCCAGAATGCAGCATAACATACAGCACTAAGTACAATGCCTCACTATCGTCACTCACATACAACAAGTAAACCCTAGAGACTGTCATAGCAAATGATAAAACACTGCCTCCAAACATGAAGCTTTTCAAATACGCCTTACAAACATGACATCACATAACACAACATAGCTACATCACAGATCAAAGCTGACACTTGGTACCATACACTTCAGGGCTACCTTAATTTTTCCAGTATCCTATCTATGAACTGAAGTCTGCTGCCTGCTTTACCTATGATTGGTCCTTGTGATCCATTACACTCGCTCACAAACTGTTACACAAATACACTCCTGGAAATTGAAATAAGAACACCGTGAATTCATTGTCCCAGGAAGGGGAAACTTTATTGACACATTCCTGGGGTCAGATACATCACATGATCACACTGACAGAACCACAGGCACATAGACACAGGCAACAGAGCATGCACAATGTCGGCACTAGTACAGTGTATATCCACCTTTCGCAGCAATGCAGGCTGCTATTCTCCCATGGAGACGATCGTAGAGATGCTGGATGTAGTCCTGTGGAACGGCTTGCCATGCCATTTCCACCTGGCGCCTCAGTTGGACCAACGTTCGTGCTGGACGTGCAGACCGCGTGAGACGACGCTTCATCCAGTCCCAAACATGCTCAGTGGGGGACAGACCCGGAGATCTTGCTGGCCAGAGTAGTTGACTTACACCTTCTAGAGCACGTTGGGTGGCACGGGATACATGCGGACGTGCATTGTCCTGTTGGAACAGCAAGTTCCCTTGCCGGTCTAGGAATGGTAGAACGATGGGTTCGATGACGGTTTGGATGTACCGTGCACTATTCAGTGTCCCCTCGACGATCACCAGTGGTGTACAGCCAGTGTAGGAGATCGCTCCCCACACCATGATGCCGGGTGTTGGCCCTGTGTGCCTCGGTCGTATGCAGTCCTGATTGTGGCGCTCACCTGCACGGCGCCAAACACGCATACGACCATCATTGGCACCAAGGCAGAAGCGACTCTCTTCGCTGAAGACGACACGTCTCCATTCGTCCCTCCATTCACGCCTGTCGCGACACCACTGGAGGCGGGCTGCACGATGTTGGGGCGTGAGCGGAAGACGGCCTAACGGTGTGCGGGACCGTAGCCCAGCTTCATGGAGACGGTTGCGAATGGTCCTCGCCGATACCCCAGGAGCAATAGTGTCCCTAATTTGCTGGGAAGTGGCGGTGCGGTCCCCTACGGCACTGCGTAGGATCCTACAGTCTTGGCGTGCATCCGTGCGTCGCTGCGGTCCGGTCCCATGTCGACGGGCACGTGCACCTTCCGCCGACCACTGGCGACAACATCGATGTACTGTGGAGACCTCACGCCCCACGTGTTGAGCAATTCGGCGGTACGTCCACCCGGCCTCCCGCATGCCCACTATACGCCCTCGCTCAAAGTCCGTCAACTGCACATACGGTTCACGTCCACGCTGTCGCGGCATGCTACCAGTGTTAAAGACTGCGATGGAGCTCCGTAGGCCACGGCAAACTGGCTGACACTGACGGCGGCGGTGCACAAATGCTGCGCAGCTAGCGCCATTCGACGGCCAACACCGCGGTTCCTGGTGTGTCCGCTGTGCCGTGCGTGTGATCATTGCTTGTACAGCCCTCTCGCAGTGTCCGGAGCAAGTATGGTGGGTCTGACACACCGGTGTCAACGTGTTCTTTTTTCCATTTCCAGGAGTGTATTTGTATAGGCTGAACGATTCCAACTGCGACTCAGTGATGTTGTACTCATCGGATACTATGGTTTTGCATTTTATGAAGCGGTCAATGTTACATTTCTGGTCATTTAAAGCAAACTGTCAGTCTTGCACTACTTTGAAATCTTATCAAGATTTGACTGAATATTTGTCAAGCATTTTGAAGGTATTATTCATTTTAGGCAGCATCATCAACAAAAAGTCTACATTTATTATTAACATTGTCTGCAAGTTCATTAACATACAAAATGAACAAAGAGAGTCTGAATACACTTCCATGGGGCACACTTGAAGTTACTACTACTTTTGTTGATGGCTATCCACCCATGATAACAACTGTGTCCTTACTACTAACAAATCTTCAGTGCAGTCTTTAAAGTTGGTTTGATATGCCATATGATCATACTGTTGTTAATAGGTGTTGTTGTGGCACCAAGTCAAATGCTTTTTAGAAGTCAGGAAATACTGCATCCAAACTGATAACATTCATCCACAATTTTCAGTATGTCATGAGAGAAAAGAACAAGTTGGTCTCTCATGACTGATGTTTTTTGAGGAAATTCTGTTTGAGATACCTCTGTATGTCTGAGCTCAGAATATGTTCTAAACTTCTACAACAGATATATGTCAGTGATGTTGAATGGTAGTATTATCAGTCATCTTTACTTATCTGCTTTGTAGACAAGTGTGACCTGTGCAATCTTCCTACCACTGGACACAGAATTTTGTTTGACTGGTCTACAGTATGTTATGGTTTGGAGAGGGACTAACTCAGATGTAAATTCTGCATAGAATCTGGTAGGGATTCCAATGGGTCCTGAGGTTTGTTCAGTTTTTAAGATATGGCTGTTTGTCAATGCTGCTGACATTAATATCTATATCAAAAATTTCTACAATTGTTCGAAAACTAAACTGTGGCAGTACTCCTGGATTTTTCAATGTAAAGAAACATCTGAAAATTTAATTCAGCATTTCAGATTTTGCTTTGCTACCTGGATTCCTGTGACATCCATGAGTATCTGGGCATACTTCAGTGCCACTTACAACTTTTGCATATTACTAGAATTCATTTGGGTACTGTGAAATGTTCTTTGATAATATTCAGCTGTGGTAGTTATTAAAAACTTCATGCTTTGCCCTTTTGACAGCCAAACACATTTCATTTATCATCTCTCTCTCTCTCTCTCCCTCTATAATCTACACTGTGATTTGCTGTTGTAATCACTGTTTGGGCCCTTCCATCATGAAATGTTCCTCCTTGAGATATGAAACTACTGCCACTTTATCTAATTTACTGACAGTTTAAATCTTTCTGGATGCTTCAGTTGACTTTGGTACTTAGGTAATTGTTGTTACTGCATCTTCCTCAAGGTAACTGGTGTCAGATTAAATTCAGACATCCTCAAAGACATCAGGTTTGCTTGTTGACATGAGATGTAATTTATTTTCATTGTGAATGGGCTTCCAAACTTTATTTTCTATTTTGAAGGTAGCAGGATATCTTGCCATGCCCACTGTGTGTAAAACTCTAATTATTCCAATGGATTGTTTAATGATTTAAGCTTCCACCAATGTTAAAAGTATGATACTGGAACAAATGTTGCAAAAGAAAAAAAATCCAAGAAACTGGAACAATGCTGGAATTACTCTCATTCATAATAAGAAAAACAAACATGATACATAACTCCATAGCCTTAATTGCCTCTTATTTGTAACATAGAAGATATTCACTAAAATGATCACCAAATGCCTAAAAAAACATTGGATTTTAATCCGGCAAAGCAACAAGCTGCAGGATAGTGATAAACTCAAAAGTGAAAGAGAAATCAAGCAATGAGATCCAGTATCAACAAAACTATTTCAGGTGTCTTACAGGAAGTTTTGTACATTCTTGCAATGACAAAACAAAAAAAGTGTTAGAGGAACACACAGTATCTGATCGGAAGTATACAGATATCCCTTTGTAATGCAGAACTGACCATTAGACGTCACAAGAGGCAGACCCATCAGTATAAAAGGAGGCAGGGGGTATTCTGTCATCAGCAGAGAAGCAGTAATAGCAGAATGGGTCAGTCAGGAGGTCTCAGTGATTTGAAAGTCGACCTGTTATTTAATGTCACTCAAGTAACAAATACATCAGGGACATTTCAGACTTTCTAAAGCTACCCAAACTGATGGTTGGTGATGTGACTTTGAAGTCAAAATGCAAAGGAACAACCACAGCAAAACCAAGACCAGGCAGGTCTCATATAGTGACAGACAGGGTCTATTGGGCATTGCAGGGTGGCTGAAAAAAATCGCTTGAAATAAATGGAACAAATCACTTGTGAGTTCCTAAGTGTTACCAACAGTCCAGCTAGCACAATGGCTGCACATAGGAAGCTGAAAAGAATGGTGTACAATGGTCAAGCAGCTCCTCATAAGCTACATATTTCTGTAATAAATGCTAAGTGATGCTTGAGGTGGTGTAAATTAGCAATGCGTCTGGACAGTGAATGACTGGTAAAGAAAGATTTGGGGTGATGAGTCATGCTATACCTTGTGACAATCCAATGTAAGGGTTTGGATTTGGCAAATGCCTGGAGAACATTACCTCCTATCATGTGTAGTGCCATCTGTGAAGTACAGAGAAGCTCGTGTTGCAGTGTGGTGGTGTTTTCCATGGTAAGGGTGGGGTTCCCATCTTGCCATCTTGCACTTAAGAAAAAACGTTTTATAGCAATTTGTGCTGCATACAATAGAGGAACAGTTCGGAGATGTTTGTATCACACACTTCTCATAAAAGAGAGTTGTTAGATATTTGTTAAAAAAAAAAAGAGAGAGAGAAGAAGCATGGGAAATCTTATGATACCACGAAAATGGGGTGGAGTAATCAGGTTTAAAAGCAGAAACTGGATTCAGAATTTCTAAGAACATTAGATAATTTGTGGTGGGTACAATAGCTGAAAGATGATATAAATCTTTAACTAAGAATCATATGTAAAAACCAGGATACATTAAGTTGTATGTATGGGGATAGGACATTGTTCCTCCAATAGAAGACGGGTTGTGCAGTGGACAGGCATGTGGAAATGACAATAATTAGCTGATCCTTTGGACAAAATCCTCCTTCAGACCTAGCACACAGAGAGGGGATGACTGACAGGTATAAGAACAGAAAAATGGAAATGGCTACTGTATACATTAATACCAAAAACACTAGACTTATCAAAATTCAAATGGAAGAGATCTATAAGTAAAAGCCTTCAAGGGCATCTCACATTTGAAACAAAACTACCACTAGTACGCCCTAAAAAATACGAAGATACAAAGGACTTACATCTGCAAACAAAAGATGTTCTTATACATACAGAAATTTCTTGTTTTTTGTTATATCTTACAATTTTTCACAAGCACTTGCTCAACAGGAAAACAACTAGTACATATCTATTTTGTGGGGGAATGTAACCTTCTCATCTTTGCTGTATCATTCACTGAATGTCAGGCACATCAGGTGTCACCATCACCCAGTATGTAACTTGAGTCAAAGAGACAGCAAGATATTGGGTTATAAATCTCTCTTGCTGACTCCATAGTCTGAATTGGAATGGCACTGAAAAACTTCATGAGTACTAATTTTAAATACTCTTCAAAGTAGGCTTACCAGTCACATGGGTCCCTGCCTTCATGGATGGTCTCAGTTCCTAACTAGAGCAGCCCCTTCGGTAAAATTTCCAGCAGCATGTGTGGATATGTGGCATACACAGACAACCATTGTAAAGTGAAATGGGAAATCAATCTTATACAGCCTTACCCTTTTTTTAAAAAGAAATTGTCTTATTTATCAAAACTGCAAAATAGTGCAGTCCAAATTAAGTTGTGTGTCAACGAGAACTGGACTGTTATTCAAAAAGAGTAAGTTCATCTTCATTTAAAGTTCATATGAGTACTGCTCTGGTCCCTTCATTGGAGAGAGACATTTTTTATTTGCATCCCTGTCCAAACACAGTAATTCTTCATCTCAATGCTTTTGTTGTTGATAGCATGTTGTTATACAAGGGATAAAAACCTCTGCACAAATCAAATTGTAGAATCTCATAAAACAACCATCCTTAAAAGTAAACTTGCTCACTGTCCTGTAGCAAACAAATTACAAAATCTTCTTGTTTTTATTAAGGGTATAATATCATTCTAGTTACATAACTGACAATTGAAAATAACCAAGAGCAAGATGCAGTTACCAAAATGAAAATTGTTATGAAGGTTTTTAGTGAACAACAACACAGAAACAGTGGATCGAGTGGAGACTCCCACTAAGTTTACAGGAGAATCGTTGATCATTAAATAAATATAGTGCTGGAATCAGAGTTCTGCTGATAATTGCTACTATGGAAGACAATAAATGAATGAATGAAATATTCCTTGTTATTCAACTGGATAGCAAACTACAATGGAAATAACATATTAAAAAACAGTTCAAAAAGCTCAGTCCTACTACATTGGCATGAAATCGAAAAACTGTTTGTAAAGAAATGGCCAATTCTGTTAGATTTTTGGATGCTTATTCCAAAGAAAATCAAAGAAAAATTACATCCTCTGTTAATTTCTTACAAAATCACATTTTCATTTAGTGTGCATAGAAAAAAATATACGGCATTGATGAGGATGTTGTTGTTGTAGCCTTCAGTCCAAAGACTGGCCTGATGCATTTAATCCCACTAGTCAATCCTATGCAGATCTCTGCATCTGTCTATTTTATTGCATCACAAATCCTTTTTAACCATTTAACCAAGCCCAGTTCTTGGAAAAAGCACAGGTCACACCTGTCTACAAGAAAGGCATTAGAAGTGATCCATTAAACTACCATCCAATATCCTTGAGATTATTTTATTGTAAAAGCTCAAACATTAAGAAGTATTTCAAATGGAATGGCCTCCTCCACTCCAACCAGCATGGACTCTGAAAACATTGATCATTTGAAATCCAACTAGCACTTTTCTCACATGACATACTGAAAGTTTCACAACAAGACAGTCAGGTAGAAGCAGTATTTCTTGCTTTCTGAGAAGCATTTGATTCATTGCCACACCTACACTTATTGTCAAAAGTACGATCATATGGGGTATCAAGTGAAATTCGTGACTGGATTGAGGAGTTCCTGGTAGGGAGGACACAGCATGGTGTCTTGGATGGAGTGTCATTGTCAGATGCAGAAGTGCCCTAGGGAAGTGTGTTGGGACCCTTTCTGTTCATGTCATATATTAATGACCTCCTTAGGCTTTTTGCAGATTATACTGTTATCTGTAATGAAGTGCTGTCTGAAAGAAACTGCATAAATATTCACTCAAATCTTGCTAAGATTTCAAAGTGGTGCAAAAATTGGCAACTTGCTTTAAATGTTCAAAGATGTAAAATTGTGCACTTCACAAAACAAAAAAGCATAGTATCCTATGACTATAATAACAATGAGTCACTGCTGGAATTGGCCAACTCATACAAATACATGGTGTAACAGTTTGTAAGGATATGAAATGGAATGATCACATAGGCTCAGTCATGGGCAAGGCAGGTAGTAGACTTCAGATTTTTGGTAGAATGCTGGGGAACTGCAATCAGTCTACAAAAAAGATTGCTTACAAATCACTCATGTGACTGGTTCTAGAATATTGCTCAAGTGCATGGGACCCATATCAAATACAGCTAACAGCAGATATTGAATGTATACAGAGAAGGACAGCATGAATGGTCACAGATTTGTTTGATCTATAGGAAAGTGTCACAGAGATACTGAAGAAACTGAACTGGCGGACTCTTGTAAATAGATGTAAGCTATCCCAGGTAAGTCTGCTAGCTACGTTTCAAGAACCGGCTTTAAATGATGACTCTAGGAATATATTATGACCCCCTATACATTGCTCACATAGGGATCATGAGGAGAAGATTAGAATAATTACAGCGTGCACAGAGGCATTCAAAGAATCATTCATCCCATGCTCTGTATGTGAATGGAACGAGAAGAAACCCTAATAACTGGTACAATGGGATGTGCCCTCTGCCATGCACTTCACAGTAGTTTAAAGAGTATAGCTGTAGATATAGAACCTGTGTATTGTGTTCTAGTCATGGTCTACCTCCATAAGTTAACCCCTCACATTTCCTTCTATTATAAAATTAATTATTCCTTTATGTCTCATAATGTGTCCTGTCTACATACCACTTCTTTTACTCAAGTTGTGCCAGAAAGCTCTTTTCTCCCTGATTGGATTCAGTACCCTTTCATTTGGTTATTCATTCTAATCATATGATCTCCAGTGTTCTTTTTGCTACTTACACTCCATTTCAAAAGTTTCTATTCTGTTTATCACGCATGTTTCATTTCCATATAAGATGATTTTCCAGACAAATAAATTCAGGAAAGGCTCTCTAACACTAAAATTTATATTCACTGTTAACATATTTCTCTTTTTCAAGTTGCCAGTTTGCATTTCATGTTGTATTTACTTCTGTCATTGTTAGTTATGTTGCAGTAGAGATATCAAAACTTACCTACCACTTTAGAATCTCAGTTCCTTACCAGATTCCCTCAGCACCTCCTAACTTAATTTCACTACACTTCTTTACCATTTATTTTACTTTTGTTGATGTTTATCTTATAAACCTCTACTTAAGTTACTACACATTCCATTCAACTTATCTTCAAAGTCCTCAGGCATCTCTGATAGAAGTACAATCTTATCGGCAAACCTTGGAAGTCTTTAGGTCTTCTCTTTCAACTTCAATTCCTTTTCCAAATTCCTTCTTGTGTTCCATTATTTTGTTCTCTTTATATAATGAAATGTGCCACAACTCCGTTTTAGTCCTCTCTGAAATACTTCCTCCCATCCATGCCCATCAAATCTGCTGACTGCAGCCTTGTTTCTGTACAGATAACCTTCTCCTGTCTGCATTTCATTCATGGTAACTTCAGAATTTCAAAGACTGTATTACAGTAAACACTGTCAGAATCATTTACAAATGCTTTAAATGTGAGTTTGCCTTCCTTCAACCCATCTTCTACAAAAAGCTGTAGATTCAGCATTACCTCACGTGTTCCTACATTTGTCCAGAATCCAAACTGAACTACCCCTGTATCATCTTCAACCAGTCATTCCATTCTTCTTACTGTTCTACAACCAGGACTAATTAAACTGATGTTTTGGTAATACTTACACCTGTCACCACCTGCGTTCTTTAGTGTTGCAGTTATTAATTCTTCTTGATGTCTGAAAGGATATTTAACCTATCACATACCAGGCTTGTTCTCCAACGATCTTAGTAAGCTTCATAAAAATATAGTCTGCTCCAGGTGGTTTGTTTTGAACTGACCTTCCAGTTTCCTGTCAAACTCTTCTTGCAGTATCAAATCATGTATTTCATTTTCATCCACTTCCTCTTCTCTTTCTACAGTACATTTGAACTACTGACATGAAGATGGAGTGTCAGTGACTGTCAGTTATTACGAAGTAATTTTTTTTTTTAGTTGCCAAAAACTTCCACGGCTATGATCAGTTTCAATGTTAATATCAGATAAACTGTGCTATTGTGGCTTTTGATCTCTCCAGAGATGTCATCTTCTGTTTGTTCAGCTGTGGGAGACTACTGAAGATGACGTTTTTGGATGGATCAAGAGTGGCTATCTAGTAGAGACCAGATATGAGTTACAAAGCCACTGCTCTTTCCCTTTAAATTGTCCAGCTGCTGTTTTTAGCCAACACTTCAAATGAGACATTTACGTAATTTTACACTGAACACTAACAGCTGTGTGCATATTGGAAAAGTCAAGATTTGTTTAATACAACTGTCACAGTAAAGCATGATGTATATTGTTAAATCCAAATACTCTGATAAATTGTAGCAGTTGCTAATTAGCTGCCAACATTCTTTTTCACTTTCAAATACCAGGAGATTTTCAATTTCCTGTCTTATGTCTGTCAGCAATCTTTTTGTAGGCTTTTGTGCCAGAATCATAAAATTCCATTCTGAAATATAGATGGGGACTCATACTCTATAAGGAAGCTATTTGTACTTCTAGCATTGTGGATGTGAGTGTCACTGTTTACCTACATTCACTCTTTACTTTTAACTACAAATACAATTACCGTATTTACTCGAATCTAAGCCGCACTTTTTTACCGGTTTTTGTAATCCAAAAAACCGCCTGCGGCTTAGAATCGAGTGCAAAGCTAGCGGAAGTTCTTAAAAATGTCGGTGGGTGCCGCCACAACTTAGTTCTGCCGTCGAATATATGTAGCGCATGCTTTGTAGGCACAAAGATAAATACTGGCGCCAAAACCTCTGCGTCCGTAAATAAATTTTTTAAAAAAAGGTGTAAGACAAGCTTTTTTTCTCCGCGCCGAGTTTCGACCACTGCATTTTCATACATTATCCAACGAAGTAAACACAAATTCCGTATTGTTCATCTTCGAATGTAGCAGCATTTCAATGTACTACGAAAACCCGACTGGCAAGGATGTTTAGGATGTTTGTCAATATGGCCAACTCTACGTTCTAAATTTTTTCCTATCTGTGAGAAGAGATGGTTGCTAATAGGAACTTTTATAAATTGTGAATCACATGCAGTATTCTCGTCACCATAAGAATAATACGAATATAAACATTTTGCCATGTATTGTTTCGTGTTTGCTGTTATCTGCCGGCCGCGGTGGTCTAGCGGTTCTAGTCGCGCAGTCCGGAACCGCGCGACTGCTACGGTCGCAGGTTCGAATCCTGCCTCGGGCATGGATGTGTGTGATGTCCTTAGGTTAGTTAGGTTTAAGTAGTTCTAAGTTCTAGGGGACTAATGACCACAGCAGTTGAGTCCCATAGTGCTCAGAACCATTTGAACCATTTTTGCCGCTATCTCATTTAAATCCTGTCTGCGTAATAAACCACAAAACTAGAGTGAGACAACAGCAAACGCGGAAGAATATACATATCATGTCATGTTTATATTCGTATTATTCTTATGCTAAACAGTGATACAGTCAGAAATGAAGCGAGGCAATTGACTAGATTTTTAAATCTAAGATGACTCTAATTTCTGTGCAGAATGTAATGTACTAAAGAGGCGTCTGCAAAGATTTTCAAACGGAGAAAAATTTTCGCTAAACTCTCGTTCAGAACATCTTCTATCATACGCAGTCTATTATTTGGTTCTTGTTGATCATTATCAAAGAAAGCAGCAGTGTGAGTAACAACAAGTAGCTGTCTCTTGCCATTGTTTCGCTAATGAGACGATTCCTCTCTTTTTTTTTTATTATTGTAAGCGGCGGTGGCGTGCACAAAAGCAAGCCATGCCGCGAGCGGCGACAGGCCGTAAACACGCAGTATCAGAGTACGACAAACAATGCATGACACAGTACAGTAATGCATTTTCAGCGTAGAGTGACGTAAACACCTATAACAAAGAAAACTGCGCTTATCAGATCAAAGAAAAATAAGCAACCAATTCAATGCAGACGAAGCATGTGAAAAAGGAGGGGTACCCGTATAAATACGGACGGAGCGCCTGACGCATAGCAATGAAAGCTTAACTGCTAAGCTTACGACTCGAACCAAACTACTGCAGCTGTATCGTCATTCATTCGACCTAAATTGTCTCATATTACAGTGGACCAACTTTGTTTCGATTTGGAGACGCGGCCTAAAACTTTTCTCTCCCCTTGAATTTCGAGTCTCAAATTTCAGGTGCGGCTTAGATTCGGGAAATTTTTTTTCCTTGATTTCGAGTCTCATTTTTCAGGTGCGGCTTAGATTCGAGTGCGGCTTAGACTCGAGTAAATACGGTAGTGAGTAAATATAAAATGACTGAAAAAAAGCACAGGTCATTCCCATTTTGAAGATGGGTTGTCGAATAGATGCACACAACTATGGGCCTATATATCCAATGTTGGTCTGCAGTAAAATTTTAGAACATGTTTTATGCTCACATATTATGATATTTCTTTAGACTGAAAAATCTCCTTTGTAGTAATTAGTAAGGGTTCCAAAAGCAGTGATTGTGTTCGTCCTTGAGTAGTGGATACTGGCACCCACATTGATACCATGTTGCTCGACTCCTGGAAGGCATTTGATATAGTTCTGCACGAGTCTAATGAACAAAATATGAACGTATGGAGTATCAGACCAGCTATGTGATACGACTGAATATAACACAGCATGTCATTCTCAACAGAGAGAATTCTGCAGACATAAAAGTAACTTCGGGACTATACCATAACCCAAAGGAGTGTTATAGGACCATTTCTTTTCAGGATATATACATAAATGACTCAGTGATACTGTCAGAAGTTGCATGAGGCTTTTCATGGATGATACTGTTGTATACAGAGAAGTTGAATGTTCGAAAACTGTAGCAAAATGCAGAAAGATCTGCACGGGATTGACACTTGGTGCAGGAAGTGGCAACTGACCTTCAGCATAAGCAAATGTAACACATTGTGCACAAATAGTCAAAAATACCCATTACTGTACGATGATATGATTGCAAAACAATCACTGGAAGCAGTTACATCCATAAAATATCTAGATGTGTGCATAAGGAGCAGTTTAAAGTGGAATGGCCGCATAAAACTGATGGCAGGTAAGTCAGATGAGATTCAGTGGAGGAATCCTAGGGAAATGTAGTCCATCTACAAAGGAAATAGCTTACAAAACCCTCCTTTGACCAATACTTGAATTTTACTTGTCAGTCTGGGATCCATACCAGATGAGGCCGACAAAGTAAATAGAGATGGTCCAAAGAAGAGCAGCACATTTTGTTACAAATTCATTCAATAAGTGCAAAAGTATCAAGAGATGCTGAGCCACACTAGCAACAGATGCAGCAAGAGGGGCTTTCTGTTTCATGGCATGCTTTACTGTTAAAGTTCTGGAAGCATATGTCCCTAGAAGAGTCAACCAATAAATTGATTCCCCTATGCATGTATCATGAAAAGGTCATGGAGGTTAGTCAAAGAGACGTGAGATCACACAGAGGCTTACCAGCAATTATTCTCCATGCAAACAATTGGCAACTGGAACAGGAAAAGGAGGAAGTGACAGTGGTACACAAAGTACCCTCCACCACACACTGTAAGATGGCTTGTGGAGAATGGCTGTAGATGTACCAGACACATAACTGTAAGAATACCAGGGTCCCTAAGGAGGTTTCTGCAAGATGCCTGGTTGTCTACTTTACATAATTTTCTTGCTGTAATTTTCTGTAGTATCAATCTATGTCTTGACTGGAACTGTGTTGACACGGAAAATTATGCCACAGGACAATAATCAATAAAAGTATGTTATCAATCCTGTCTGTAGATCAACACAATGGCTGAAATTTTTACAGTGAAAATCAGGTAGAGCTGAGCTTTTTGATTAACTCGTCCACTCCTGGTGTCATCTCAGTTTATTATCCATGAAACCTCACACATGAAGTCTCATCCAGTGTGTGCACATTTGCTACCTTTAAGTCACTTTTTTGTTTGGAATTACAAAAGTCTGTAGAGATTTGGATTTGTTAGTTTGCATTAGTGTGTGTGAGTTGCAGGAAGTTCTCCTGTCTCCACTACACTTTATACTGGGATTAATGAAACAAAAAAAAGACAGAAATATTTTAAATATTTTTGTGAAACAGTTTCTGCATTGTCAGAAGCTGGGTTTGTTGGTTCAGACATTTGGACTCTTTTTTTATGTATGAAGTATTTGTAAAAAAATGAAAAATGTTCAGAAGAGACATGGGTGGTTGTTGACTACTGCTGGATCTTCCATGGATTTCTGTCTAATTTTGCAATATTTGTTTAAATAGTTCAATATAACATGCACATTTTTCCCAGCTTTTGTGACTAGAGAAAAAGCTGTGATTATACTTGAAATCAGCACCTCAAGCTGCAGTGTGATCGCTTGGAATTTTAAAAATGGTTTTCAGTGCCCCTAATTTAGCTGGCATGTGTTATTTGCTAAATACTGTTACAGGAAATTTACAATAATGATTAAGATCATATAGACGGTTTTGGTGATGAAGTCTTTGCTCATCAGTGCTCTCCAGTACAGTCATGGACACCATCATAAGCAAAGTTTCCCAAGGATCAGCGGCATATAATATGAAAATCATAACATATGTAGACAATGTGATGATATGGGAAGATAATGAGTAGAAATTAGAACAACTGAATACCTGCAGAGGGTACAAGAAGTAGATGATTTGAAATACACAGGAAGTAAGGTATGCAGAAAATGAAACATCAACAGAGGACAGGACGTTGCTTGAAATTTTATTATTATTGTGTATCAGATATAGTTAGGCATTGGAAAATGTATGCCAAACCATTATATATTTGTAAAAATCATATTATCTACAGTTTAGAACTATGGATGAAAATGTTGGGTGTGGACAAAGAAAGATTTGAGCAGAATACAAGCGATGGAGATGCGCTTTCTAAGAGGGATCCTAAGTAAGATGAGAAGGGATAGGATATGAGATGTGAAACATGCTCTGTATGAACTGCCTAAAAGAAACTAGACCATCAACAAGATGGAGAGAACAAGTGAAGCATGACATCAACCGAAGAGGCCTCCAATGGGACGAAATGGTGAACAACAGTCTGTGGGAGAAAAGAGAAGGTTGGAAGAGACTTTGTGAATGATCTGTGTAAACAGCAGTGTTCCGGGAGGAAGAAGAAGAACAATGGGAATAAATTTAACTCACTTCCTACAGCGGCCTTTATACTTCCCCCCCCCCCCCCCCTCCCCCTTCTTCTTTCAGATGAGTAGTTTTGAAAAGAACTAGGTAGAAGAATGGTTAATGTCTGATATGAAAGAAAACAAGAATTAATATAATTCAAAGCACTAGCTGTAGTCATGAATAATACTGTAAAGTCAGAATATCACAAAAAATCATGAAATAAGCACAGCAGTCATAAAAGTCTCCCAAGATAGAATAGAATGGTGCAATTGAGGTACAATTCTATAATCAGATGAGGATATATTGAATTGCTGATCACCAATTTCATTTTTCCAAATAACTGTCAGGAAACAGAAGAAATAAAAACTAAACTTTCAGATGCTACTGAATTATCTTCACTGGTGTTGTATGTACTTAAGGATATGTATTTCAAGGACATGTCTGCTTATGAAATTACACAGACTAATAGATTGCCAAAAAGCAGTAAGACATGTTACCACAGAGGTATGTCTCACAAAGAGCTAAACAACTGTACTCACTTGATCAGAATCCAGTTGAGTTCTGTTTGTAATCAGCCAATATTTTGAGATATAGTACCTAAAATAAACATTAACAAACCATACTTATAAATGGAGAGATAAGAAAACAGTCTATAACTATAGGTACCACAGTTTGGCTTCTGTTACTTAAAAAATCTTAGGGAAAAAACTTAAGATAGAATATCCAAAGTGAATATGTCTGCAGCATTCACAGCAGCTGTACAAACTGAAAGTGACACAGTCACTTTCTGACAGGTCTCCACTTGTGTTTGGAATCATACTATCTGCAGTGCTACAGTGTTGAAAGATGTGTGATAGAGGCTCGAAATAACTAACATGATATCACAGGTTATGATTCAGCCAGGGAAATTTCATCACTCTTGAAATAAAAAAAAAAAAAAAAACACAGTGTCATTAAAAATGAACAACTGTTAAGGTTAGGTCCCAGTAATATATATTTATAGTCAAATACTAAATGAAATGCCACATGTAGAACTATTTTTTTTTTCCCTGGACATCACAAAGGAGAGGAATTATTGGACTGATAAGCAAATCTTAACCTCTTTTCAGTGTTTTTTCCATATAGAAAATAGTGATAGAACCTTTAAGATATTTTCACCCAACTTACTGTACAGGGAGCTCTTTTTGTTTAAACCAGTGAACAGATATTATTTATTCTGCAAAATTGAGTAGTAGAATTTTGTGGTGAATCAATGACCAAACATTTTGCAGAGATCTTCAAGTAAAAAGTAGTTGTAACATACAGTCACATATCTACTTAAGTAATATCTACTTGTAAATTATAAATTCAAATACTATTATTTAATCATTTCAAACAAAATATCTACTCACTCATAATGACTAAAATCAATATGTATTGTGATATACAAGAATTTTATTATGTTTGTCTTTTGAAGCTGATTTCAGTTTTTGTTGTAATTTTAAATGCTACTTTCTTGGTTGTGCTAAACAGATGCAGTTCATCTACTACTGCTATGTTAATGTTCATGTGACTACACTGATAGTTATCAGAGAATCTGTGCTTGCCAGGGTTGAAACTTTGTCATTAGTCTGCAAGTTGTGCCCACGGAATCAATAATAACCAGCGTAGAAGCAGGCATTTGTGGTGTGGACATGGTTACACTGAAGAAATCGATATAGAAGATCTGGGAGTATAGGCTCACACAAAGCTTCCAAAAAGTAAATTAACTCTGGGCAAGAGGAATGCCATAAAATGCCTGAATGAGGATGGTAGTATTATCATTCCCCCCACTGACAAGGGAAATATGATAGTTGTTTTGAATGTGACTGACTATCACAATAAGATTAATGACTTATTAGAGCCACAACCATATAGGAACCTGATTAAAGGCCAAAATGATAAAGTTCTTAGAATTGTTATGTTGTCGTTAAAAAAAAAAGTGCTCTATCAAACAGAGCATTCAGAAAAGTCTGCTCAACTCAGCTGTGCTACCACCAAGGCTTTATGGGTTGCTGAAGGTGCACAAAGAACAAGTTCCTCTAAGACCTATAGTGAGTGCTATTGGTTCACCAGCCTATTCAGTTGCCAAGTTCTTGGCAACATTATTACGGCTGTAGGTGGGCAAATAGAATAGTGGTCCAGCTATCGCTGTATCCGTGGTTCTGCTCGAGACGGTGTTGCAACAGCTGAGACAGATTTTTCCTCCTGATATTGCAAAACGGTTGAAATATTGTCTCACAACAATATATTTGAAATGAAACAATGAGTTCTATGAACAGACAGATGGCATGGCTATGGAAAATATAAACTTTCATGGTGGAAAATGTCACAGTTAATCAAATTTTCCAGGCTATTATGCCATGGTCAAATATATTTTACATTTAAACCCAGCATTTCATCCCCATTTGCAGAGGACATTTTCAAGGGTGACTGTAGCTTTTTTGAGTGTCCGATTCACGCCTTGGCTAGCCAAATTACAGCGAATTTCTTCATGGAAAAATTTGAGGAGCAGCAATGGAAACTGCCAACAAGAAATTGAATAGTTGGTTCTGATACATGGATGATACATTTGTTTTGTGTAAGCATGGCAGAGAGAAACTGGGTCAGTTTCACAAACATCTCAATGGGATTAATCATAAAATTCAGTTTACTATGGAGGAGGAGGTAGGCAGAAGATTAAATAATCTTGATGTGCTTGTTTTCAGGAAAGTAGAGGGCAGCTTATGCTGCATGGTTTACAAAAAACCCATGCACACAGACCTACACCGGAATTTGGACCACCGCCCACAGCAAAAGCAAGGCATCATAAAAACATTGGCGGATAGAGCAAGGAATACCTGCAAAACAGAACTGCTTGATGCAGAATTAAAACATCTCACCAGTACATTGCTCATGAATGGTTATTCGTCTGCTGAGGTAAAAATAGCACTAAGCCCACTGTCCAGAAATCATAGTGATGCACAAGTGCTTGTGAAATCAAGTTTTCCTACCTTTCATTAAAGATGTTACTGACCACAAAGGAGAAAAAAAAAGGAACATCACAGTAATCTACAAACCCACGTTGAAGATACAAGATCATCAAAAACTGGCCAAGGATGCTTGCAAACCGCTGGAAAAACCTGGAATTTATAGGATTTGGTGTAGTTGTGGGGAGGTGTAATGGTAAAGAAACGACTAGAAGAGCACAAGGACAAGTGCAGAAGAGAGGAGACTGACAGATCAGTTGTAGCAGAACAAGTTTTGCAGCTAGGAGACCAGCACATTCATTTTGACAGGACTCAAGTACTGACACCAACAAGCGACTACCATGAAAGGCTACACAGAGAGGCCATAGAGATTGCAAAATACCCCAGGAATTTCAGTAGGAAGGTGGAAGGTGTGAGATTGAATGACTTCTGGATCCCAGTGCTGAAGAAGATGTGTACCAGTCTTTCACCATGGGGTGGTAGCAACAGCAGATGATGGCAGTTGACAATGGCCAATTGCAGTCAGGTATTCAAAACATGTGACATGCATGGAAGCACATGTAAAAGGAAGTTTGCTGCTCCAGTTGGTAGCAAGCCAGGTGTGAATCGGACATTCAAAGAAGCTACAATCCCCCTTGAAAATGTCATCCGCAAATGGGGATGAAATGCTGGGTTTAAATGTGAAATCCTTTCACCATGGCATAATAGCCCAGAAATTTTTTATTAACTCTGACATTTCCTGCCATGAAAGTTTACATTGTACTATGAGAGAACCACAGTTACCTGCATGTTATAATAGTAGAGGCCTTTTATAGAATGTGATGTTGCCAGGCAAGACAATGGTGATGTGCAAACTAAATTAGATCTTTGGAATGAAGAAATCACAAAAATGGGTCATAACTAAGACAACTTGTTTGACATTGAGTAAGAACTCTTCAGTATCCCATCCAACAATTGCAGAAGAGGAGATGTATAAGGCGGACAACTTCCAGTGCTTGGGTAGTGTTGTTTCTTCAGATAATGCTATACATTAAAGACACTGGAGAGAGATGTGCAAAAAGCTTCTATATTCAGGTCATGACAAATCTGCAATATTAGGCACAAGCTTTGACCCGTGGCATAATGGTAGTTGCTGATGTGATGTCACTTCTTTACATGTATTGTGAATTGCATTTTTTTAAAAGTGCTATTCGCTGTCATATTCTTTGGTTTTCAGATTAGTGCTTTCTTAAAATCTCTGCTTTGTGTAAGAGTCAAAACATAATCTTTTCTGTTTTGGTGAAATTCCACTGCTTTGCCCGTTTATCAATCTTTCTTCTTTACAATAAAGATTTTTTCTAATTTATATTTAAAAACACGCACAACACACACACACAAAATTATTTTTCTTTTGTTCTTCTTATGATAACTGTGATTTACTACTGGCACATGCAAATACTTATAAATATGAATGGCAATTCCCACTTGAGCTGCAGTTAAATTAATTTTTTAAGTTCACGCCGTGTGTTATGATATCTGTTGATAATGTAGAGCTTTTTACCATGTTCAGTTTGTTTTATTTTCAATAAATGTTTCTTTGACTAATCTTTAACTGAGCATTGTAGTTGTAACTAATTTTTTATGCACCAAAGTCTAATAATAAAAACTGTTTGTTTCATTCGTGTTTAAAAATATGTCCAATGATATGACAAAGCAGTCACCATGTTTGTGTCACCTGATGCATGTTTGCTACATCACTAGTCAAAACCAATGATTAGTATCGCATTTCCCACTTTGCCCTAAATCCTACTATGTGATATGTCAAATACACTACTTGACAAAACAAGTAAAGCACCCTGCGGCCATAGGAGGAAATGAAATGAAAATAGGGTATATGATGTTAATACAGTAATTACAAAATTGAGTCAAAAGTACAAAGAACTTTGGCAGTATGCGGCCACTTATCAGTATTATGTTGCACCCTCTTTGGCTTGGATGCTTGCACTGATTCAGTTGGGAATGGTGTTATGCAGCCGTTCTCTCACGAGGAAAGCTAGCTCCCAACTGTTATAACTGAACCTTGATATATAGGTATTGGGACAGAGTTGATTTGTAAGCTGGTCCCACTCATTTTCTATCAGGGCCAGAGCTGGGGATTTTGTTGGCTATAAGAGTACTGTAAAATGAGGTGAATCCAATCCGATCCTTTACCAGTTTTCCCCTGTTTGGATAACTGAGTGTAGCATTTAACAATTACATTGCAGATGACCATTGTCATGAATTTTTGACTAATCTAAACAACAATGGCATTTTGGAGTGCATGCAACCAAGAAATTGCATTGTCAGTAGGTATGTGATTCTTGTGCTACACTCGTGTAGTCAATATAACAGTGTGAAAACTTCCACTGGTGCCAGTTACTTCTGAAGTGTAACGGCTAAGCTGCAATATTATTGCTTGCATAAGAATGTTTTAAGTGGTACAGTTTCGTTATTTTGTTCATTGCTAATACTGCTTGGTCACTATGCAGGTCTACTTACAAAATTGCATTTTTTAGGTTGAATCTGATCGTGCGAGTATACCAAAAGTTTCTGGGACCAACACGGAAAACTAACTAAAAACCAGAATTTCTTCTAAATCCAGTGAAAGCTGTCAAATCAGAAAAAATAAGCATCCAGAAAGCTTCAGAGCAATATGCAGTTGCATATACCACATTAAATGACAAACTCATGGAAAGGTACAAATACGAAATAGGCGGCCAACCAGCATTAACCAATAGTGAGAAAAAAAGCCTGGTTGAAGGATTATTGGTTTGCGCAAAATGGGGGTTTCTTTGCAGGAATAATGGCGTTAGGGACATTGTACAGGCATATATCAATCAAGCAGGGAAGATTGAAAGAAGATTTTGTGACAATCGACCTGGGCAAGAGTGAGTAAAATCTTTTCTGAAAAGAAATAAAGAACTAACGGTTAAAGTAAGTGAAAATGCAAAGAGGGCAAAGGCAGCAGTTACCTGAAAAACAGTGATTGATTATTTTAAAAACCTTGAAGTGACCTTGAGTGGTGCCCCTCCCTCCAACATTATAAACTATGACAAGACAAACTTTTGTGACGATCCTGGACAAGTGAAAGTAATAGTCAAGCGAGGCACAAGATGTCCTGAAATGATAGTGGATAGTTCCAAGTCAAGTATCAGTGTGATGATAGTAGCAGTTGCTGATGGCCCAGTCCTCCCACCATACATAGTTTATAGGGCAAAACACTTGTATGATACTTGGAATGAAGGGGGCATAACTGGTGCAGGTTATAATAGGCATCAAAGTGGTTGGTTTGACCTAACCATGTTTGAATCATGGTTTGTTAAAATTGTCTTGCCTTATGCCCAGCAATTAGAGGGACCTAAAGTGATTATAGGTGACAATCTCTCGAGTCATCTGTCATATAACCTGATTAAACTGTGCTAGGAGCAGAATATTAAATTTGTGCTTCTACCACCTAATTCTAGTCATTTGTGTCAGCCACTTGATGTGGCCTTTTTTAGACTTTTAAAACTTGCTTGGAGAAATGTGCTAGATGATTGGAAAAGGAAGAATAGAGGAGTGGTGCCAAAATTCGAATTTCCTAGGTGGTTGAAGAAAACCTTTGAAAATATAGCTATCACATCCAAATCAAATATCTGGGTTCAGAAAACAGGAATTTTTCCTTTCTGTCCTGATAAAGTCATTTCACAGCAACCGATAACAATGCACATGGCACCAGCTCATCAGAAGCCTCTGAAATGCAATTGAAGCAGGTTCACTCTAATGAAACAAAAGGAAAGCTGCGCCAAGTAAAGCATTTAGCATTAACTCCAGGAAAGGAATTGTTATCAGTGACTTCAATGAAAATGGTAGTGATGGGGCTGCAAGCAGGGAGTCCCTATGCAGAACATCTAAAAATGATCTAGAACAGCACGAATCAAATTAAATGAAGAAATGGACAAGGAGGAGGATAAAGATTGGCATGGATTTAAAGAAAATGATTTTACCATAGCAAAATTTCCTATGATAAAAGGTTCAGGTTCTTTATTGGTAAAGTTGAAAGCATCTCTAATGATGCCTCTGAAATGCCATTTCTGAGCAAGTAAGTTCTTGACGGTAATATTTCTTTTATCTTTCCAGAAACTGATGATGCAACTTAGGTAGAAAGAGCCCAGATTATTAAAAAAGTTGTTCCAGAACATACAAGGTGGGAGAAATTTATTTTGAAGAGATAAATGATTATGAGATTGAGTAAATACTTTTCACATTCATTATGACATACAATAACCAAAAATTAATATTTGTTTGTCAAATTTTGTGAATGCATATGTTTGTATAGCAAAAATCTCAAGTTTAATGTGCTTATAAAAATCTGTTTAGGCTAGAAATTGTAAAATTTTGTTGCAAATACAGCAATATATTTTTTAAAAATCAAAATAGTGATTGGATTCACTCCACGGGAAGTCTGATTCCATCCCTGCATACAAAATCCAATGGTGATTGGATTCGCCCCAACTGAGGAGGTGAAACTAATCGGCAATTAACTTAAAACAATAACTGCAATTATAAACTAAAAATAATGTGATACTTGAATATAACATTATCAAGTTTGTGGAATTAACATACTGAATTTTTATTCCAATGTCACAACAGTAAATGGACAAAATTTAAAATGCTGTTTTTGATCTGATTCATCTCATTTTACAGTACCTCAGTGTCAAACAGACAGTTCATAGAGACACCTGCCATGTGTGGACAAGTATTGTCCTACAGAAAATGGCCCCATGATACTCTCGCATTGGAGGTAACACATGAGAACACAAGATGTCCATGGCATACCACTGTGCTGTTGAAGCTCCCTCAGTCACTACCAGCTGTAACTTGAAGTCATACCCAATTGCTCTTCACATGAAGATGCTGTGAGTACTACTACTACGCCTCTCCAAAACACTGGACGAATGGGAACTCTCACCAGGTCACCACCATATTTGCCGATGATGGTCATCCGGGGGTAGTGCAGAACAGTGATTCATCACTGAACACCATGTGACACCTTTCATTAACAGACCATCATAACAGTCAAAGCACCACTCCAAATGCAGCCTTTTGTGTTGCAGTTTTATTGACAGCCTTTGTGTGGGCAGTAATTCCCAAGTCTGGATGAATGGTGTTGGATGACACAGAATGTTGCAGGGAGTCCATACTTGGATGGCAGGTATAGATATGAAGGGATTACAGTGTGACAGGTGCACAAGACAACAATTCCCCCCCCCCCCCCTCCACCTGTGGTTGCCAGATATCATCAACCAGAAACTCACATCTCATCACCGTGTTCTGTTGAGCAACTCTTGAAACTCTCCGTTTGCGTGCTTGACATAACACTTAATCCAAGGGTCATAACTTTGTTCAAAAAGTGTGACAGACCTAAAATAATGTCAGATGCATCCCCAGTAATTCTGTAGTTGAGGTTATGGTCCAGTCTGTTCGCAACACCCTAATAATTACATCATCTTCATTACCAAGATATTTCTCCAGAGAGTGTATGCCACAGGTGGCATTCCTAGTGCCAGCAGTTGAATACAAATACTAGGCATTCCTTTCACATGACTACTCCCTAGTACAAAGATCTCTGTGGTTTACCTGTCTTGTCAGAGTGTTACTGTAATGCTAGGGTTGTCTGCACACTTTTGTCTACAGTCTTCAAATCAGTAAAGCTGTTGGGAGACATATAGAATAATTAGCATTTGCAGCTTCCTGATTTTGCAAGTTTGACTACAGTCCAGTCATATGTTCTATTAGATTAGAATAGATTAGATTAGATGTACTTTTCTTTCCGATTGATCCATATATCCTCTGGGATGTGGAACACATCAGAAAACAAGAATACACAATAAATATTTACAAAATAAGAACAGATATGCTAATGTACCTTCGACAGATCCTAAATGAAATTCTCATTGGTGATGTGCAATTGGTCAAAAAATAAATAAATAAATAAAATCATTCATCAATGAGTAGAAGGAGTTGACCATCAATAAATCCTTTAGACTCTTCTGAAACTGAGCTTTATTGTTAGTTAAACAGTTTACAGTTGCTGGCATTTTATTGAAAATGTTTATTGCTGAATGGTGGACACTGTTCTGAACCGAAGTAAGTAACTTTAAATCTTTGTGAAAGTTATTCTTATTTCTAATGTTGATTCCATGAACTGAGCTGTTAGTTTAAAAATACAAATTCACTGGTAGTGGTGGTTTCGTAGTGAGGGATAGGATGGCGAGGGGAGCAATTGTGCAGAAGTAGCACCATTACAAATTCCATCAAGGAATGAATAAATATATAGGAAAGCAGTACTTATAGTTAGTATCCCCAGTTCCTTAAACAGTCCTCTGCAGGACGTTATTGAGTTCCCCACCACAAATAATTTATGTTGCATGTTTTTGGGCTGGGAAAACTTTGGCCTGGCTTGGTGAGTTGCCCCATAAAATAATCTTGTATGACATTATGGAGAAAGTAAGCTTAGTACACCAGTTTTTTTTTATATCACCTCTCTCTGACAACATTTGCTTAACAAATAGAGATTTGTGTAGTGCTTCAGCAGTTCTGTGGTAGGGTCCTCCCAGTTAAATTTGTTATCAAACTGTAATCCTAAGAATTTAGCACTGTCACCATCTTCTATCTTCTTGTTATCATATTTTAGACATATACTGGCAGAAACCTCTTACGAGTTCAGAACGGCATAAGTATGTTTGTTTTTTTAATGTTCAGTGACAGAGAATTGGCTGCGAACCATTTATTATGTACACGGCTATTTCATTAGCTGACCTTTCTAAGGTTATACTTTATATTGCAACATTTGTATCATCTGCAAACAAAACGAATTTGGCCTCTGGTGATGTTACTGATGGAAGGTCATTGATATACACAAGAAAAAGTAAGGTCCCTAAGATGGAGCCTTGGGGGATATCAGATGTTATTGGTTCCCAGTTGGGTAATGCCTCATAGCTTAATACATGTCTCTCTCCTCTTGACACTCTTTCTTTTCTAACAGAGAGATATATAGGATTTTCACCGTTTTGCAGTATTTCCTGTTAAACTGTAATATTCTAATTTACTTAAAAGGATATTGTGATTTGCACCATCAAAGACCTTTGACAGATAACAAAATATACTAGTAGCATGTAACTTATTGTCTAATGAAATAAATACATCCTTCACTGCATTTGTAGATAGCCTTTTGAATATCAGAACCTTTTAGAAATACAAATTGTGACTTTGATAATATTTTATTTGTTATCAGATGGTTAAGAAGATGACTTTATATTTTCTAAATTTTTAGAATGCTGACAAAATTGAAATTGGATGGAAGTTTGATGGTATTTCTTCATCTCCTTTCTTATACAAAGGCTTATCAACTTCAGCAAATACAACCACCTACAAATGTGATACAAGACTGGTTACACAAATAACTTAAAATGTCATTAAACTGAGGCACACTGTTTAATCAACTTTGTTGATATATTATTATAGCCACCAGAATTTTTTAATTTAAGGATTTTATGCTGGACATTACTTCTACTGATGTTGTGAGGGTCCTACTGATATTATTGTAGTTATCAGATATTATTGTAGTTATTTGCAGTGACTGATCTGAGATATTCCATATAAGCATGTACTGAACTTGACAACCTCATCTTTTCAATAACAGCTATGAAGCATTTATTGAAAAGTTCACACACCTGTTTAACTGATATTACTGTTGTTATTTGTAGTGACTGATCTGAGATATTCCATAGCAGCATGTACTGAAATTGACAACCTCATCTTTTCAATAACAGCTATGAAGCGCTTATTGACAATTTCACA
The DNA here is from genome assembly GCF_023898315.1 of Schistocerca nitens. Lineage (NCBI taxonomy): Eukaryota > Metazoa > Arthropoda > Insecta > Orthoptera > Acrididae > Schistocerca > Schistocerca nitens. The sequence goes on along the minus strand of NC_064618.1, from coordinate 295,842,208 downwards.
CATCTGTTACCCCCTTTGTCATTTATTGTTAATGCTATGTGCTCCTCTTCATCTCTGGCTCTACCAGTCTCTTTCTCCACTATATTCCACATTGTCTTTATTTTGTTATCTGATGTGGCTGTCCTTTTCTGGTAATGCATTTGCTTTGATGTCCATATTACTATCTTCAATATCTTGCAATATGTTTTGTAATGATCTATAGTATTTACACCAGAGCTGTTTCTGGCTGATAGATAGTTTCTGCTTTGTCTTACAGGATACCTTTATTCCTTGAGTAATCCATGGCTTTTTTGTAAACTTCATTCTAATCTGGATCTATTCTGGAGGAAAACAGCTTCCAAGTAAGTTAAGGGTATTGTTAATAAAAGTGTTGTATTTCTAATTCATGCTATGAGTATTGTAAACATCACTGCAATTCACATCTTTGAGGAGTTTCTTTAAAAAATCAGTTTTTGGCTTACTGACTACTCTCTTGAATTTAGATTTAGTGGATTTTATATGCTGATCGGTATTGACATTTAGCAAAAAGCGGTGCATTTCATGGTCTGAGAGGCTACTTATTATTGGTTTTATAATATAATTTTGTCCATTAGACATTTCTATCAAGATATTATCAATGGCTGCCTTTGGGCCCTCAGCTATTCTGGTTGGAAAGTTAACAGTAAAAATCAGTTAAATGACAATTCTACTGTAAGTTCTTACTGGAAGAGTTTTCATGAAAATCTACATTAAAATCACCAGCAACCACTAATTCTTTATTTTTTGTTATTAAATAGGCCAACAGAGCTTCAAAGTGATTTATGAACAGATTAAAATTACCTGCTGGTGCTTAGTATGCACTTACTGTTATGAATGATTTATTATGAAATTTTACTTTTGCTGTACATGCTTCCACGTGATGCTACAGGCAGAGTTTATGAATGTCTATGTTATTAAATTTATGGCAATTCCTGATGAATGAGGCAACTCCTCCATCCTTCATTTCATGAAGCCCTACAGACATGAGAAGGTAAGCTAAAACCTGCAACACTTAACATATCTATACAAGTAGTCACATGATGTTCAGAGAGGCAGATTATATCAACTGGGTTGGAAGACTCTAATTCATCTATGCAGATAATTAGTTCATTTATTTTACTTCTTAGCCATTGAATATTTTGATGCACTAAACATAGTTGGCTTTTCGCAATGACTGAAATAAAACTGGATGGAAATAAAATTTATGCTGATTATTGAAAATTTTTAACCAACAGCAGTGTTTGCTGATCCACTGTGCCATTTTTTTTTTTTAGTTCCATTCTCAAACTGACAGTTCATTTCATTCCTAACCTCTCTTAGAACTTGACTTCTTTCTATCTTACCTGCCGTAAAAAAGGAGTTTTTCCAACACCTAAAACCACTGGTATTTACCACTTACAGCAGCACCTTTCCCCTTAAATTTTCTGCTATTAGCCCTGCCAGTTTACCCTCCTTTTTTCCTATTAAGGTGTATGCCATGCCAAGTATAATCCCACTTACTGAGAGAATCACAGAAACCATACTAATATGTGACCATGCACCTCACTCAGACAGCCATTCCAACTTCAGATTAACTCTCCCGACAACACAGTTCAAATGAGGTCAGTCATGGCATCTTAACATGGCTGCTGCCAACTCCATATCTCAGTGGCTCTAATTCTGATTATGCTTCTGCCAGACTGGCTTTGAATTTTAGGATCAAATGCTCTGTTTCCACAATTGTGAAGCAATAAGCACAGTGTCAAATACCACCACATCTCCAGCCATGCTGGTCTCTTAACAGCATGCAATGTGAAGGCAGTCTTCACATTGTTGACCATTTCTCATGGCTCTGCAACATTTTTTTAACCTAGCTGGATTATTTAGTGATGGTTATTCAATGAAAAATTGCAGCTACAGTTTTTATTTTTTTATCTTTTTAATTTTTATTTTCATTATTTATTTATTTACTTATTTATTTATTTTTGCTGTTTGTGTTATTAAATACTGACCTGTGGTACTCATATTACATAAGAAACATGTGTATGCAATATAAAAGTGTTGCTGATTTGGCTACATATTAGGTTACTAAACAATTTTCAAAGCAAGATAATGTTTCTTACATGTGAATTAGCTGGCATGACAGCAGAGATTGACATCAGGTTAAGTTGCATATGATACACAACTATGAAGCAATCAGTCTACAGTAGTCTACATTGATCAAAAGCTTGTAACTATTCATTACAAATAGCTCTTTATAAGCTACTGACTCTTGTTGACTATAATAAAACATTACTTTACTTTGTTGTCAGTGGAAAAATTATTTGGCACTTAACTATTGTAAACACACATATGCTAACACTTCTACAGTTTCAGATGCACTGCAACTAAACCAAGGGCTTTCACTGCCTTGTAGCCCACAATGTATTATTTTACACAAGTGATATAACTGCTGTTCTTCAGCACAGAGTGCTAGTGTTGTGGCATGGCAGCAAGCCAGCACAATCTCACTCAGATTGGCTGAAAAGGATATTAATGTGTTAAAAACACAGTGGAACCCAGATTCAAATAATGTTAGTAAAGCTCACTATAAATCAGCACTCTTGTCCTTTCAGATCAACACTGAGACTATTTTTTTACCTAGATTTAGAGGTTGACAGTGTTAAATTCTTGGGTTACACTTTGATAACAAACTCATCTGTGGAGTGCCTCAACAATCTCTAGCTGCCACGCAGACGTATTTGCTAGGTCACACCCATCTGAACAAAGGATGAGGTTGGCCTTATAAAGACTGGCGTACGAACATTTAAATATTTCAAAAACTACATACTCATGTGAAAAACTGATAGGTTATATTTTGTTAATTTGGATGAATTACATGCTCTAATAATAATTTGGGTTGAAAAATATGTAGTCAGTTAATAAAGTAAAAAAAAATGACAGAACTATTTAGTGTGTCTACACTGTGAATTTTCTAATTACAATTGTGGCAGCCATATTTATACAAATAATCATTTATGCTAATTTTGGCAAATTTTTAATTACTGACTTCACTACTGAGTGACAGGTGTCATTCAGTTCATAAAAATTAGATGAACAAAAGCACATCAGTAAAAACTGGAATCCAACAAGTACAATAGCTAAATTTGCAATAGAAATGTTGAGTGTGCATGAACTTTAATATTAATTATTTAGTAAGTTAATTAGAATACATTAGTATAAAGTCCGGATGCTAGTCTTTCTAATGAATAGTTTCAATATATCCAATACAAAATATTAGCTCACTTGAAATCTGTTACTGCAAACTGTAGTAATAAGTTCAATTCTTAATATCTTTTAATCAACTTAGTTTCTGGAAAAACTACATGTCCTATTGCAGTCAGCATACTGAAAACAATATTCTAAGTAATAAACCTAAGCGAGTCAAATTCTGATTAATATTTTGATATATTCAGCTACATACTACACATGCACAATGTGGATACTTCAATGAAAATTGAAAAATGAATGAAAAGTATTAACTATTAGCAGGAGTGCAATTGCAGCAGGTGGAGTGATTGCCAGCTGGGTATGTGGTAGATGGAATTCAAGTTTACTCTGTATAAGAAGCTACAATCAATTACTGCATGAAGTCTTTGAATATGAGCCGTCCATGAAAGTTTGCCATCTGTCCCCAGTCCCAGTAATCTGACATTTTCTCCCTCACTAATCATAATAACGTTTCAAAGGAGTTGAATGCCAGTGAGAACAAAATTGTGTGTAAGAAACTGGATTTAGAGTCTTTCATTACTTTGCCTACTAAGTTTTCACAAATGATCCCTAGATGGTACTTTTAAGCTGTGAAATTTAGTTTCATTTAAAATTTGTCTTTTTTTATTGTTAAAACAATAGCAGCTCAGAAATTGACCAACTACTATTTTTACAGTAAGTGTTCAAACAAAAAGCGTCTGTTAAAAAATGGAAATTTCATACGTACATTTCTGTTGAATTACTAGCTCAACACCAATTGCTTTGCTCAACTTTTGATAATTAGTCACCTTCAGAAAATACTGTTTACAATTCGTTTGCAGAATTTCATCATGGTTGTGCTTCCATCAGTGATGAATTTCACAAATGTTGAGCAAAACAGTTTGTTGTTGCAAGAAACATCAACATTGTGTGCAACATATTCAAAGAAACTTATCGTATGACTTACTATATGACTTACTATAAGAAACAGGCATCTGAGGCATTTTGAAGACTGCAGTATGCTCAAGTTTGTATGGGCATATAGCTGTGAAAAGATCTGTACACAATGGATTTTTCACAATTTGACTAAAGCTCAAAAACAGGCTCGATCTACTGGTATAAGGAAATGATCAAAAAACTCGACCAAAGAAATGCAAAATCAATATACAGAATCATGACAGGAGATGAAACTTTATTGTATTCATATGACCTGAAATCTAAACAGCAGTCAACTGTCGGGGTGTTCCAAGACAAATCAAAACAAACAAAAATGGTGCTTTCCCAAGGCATTTTGTAGAAAATAACTTCTTGTTTATTTATTTATGCTGGTCATGTCATGACCATTGTTTTAGAGGATTGAGGAACAGTTAATGCTGTGTAGCATACAATGATTCCTCTCCAGGAGACACTGTCTTAAAGTAACACTGTCCATGTGGTTAGGGAGGTTTGCATGTTCGTATAAATCAAAACAATGCTGGTGCTAGCATAGCTGCTGGCAGTGTCTTTCTAGCCAGACAACTCTTAGTAGATGAACCAAATGAAGCATCGTATATTCCCATTTCCTATCCTTCATTATTTCACAATTTTAAGGAAAGGGGAGATGAATCTCAAGAGCTGTAGTTCCAATTCATCTAGGAGAAGATTACATCAAAATCAAAAACCCTGATCCTCCACACTGGGGTTGGTGATAGGTGATCACTCCATCATGGAAAACTTAATAGTAAACAGACAAGAAGGAAGCCTCATAATTTGCTACAAAATATATGAAAAGCATGAGAATAAGGGATACAATTCAGGACATGGAATATTCATTGTTTTAGAATTCTATGCAGAGTTGGAGGTAGTGGTGGATGCCATTTCAAATAAAAGTTGTAAAGTTCTATTTTGCGATATGAATGATAAACTGGGAAGAGAATACATGTTCCATTCAACAACTGGATGACACATGAACTCAGCAATGACAATGGCATCAGATTTATCATCTCTGCAACATCAGAAGGGATGTTCATCAGCAGCACAAATTTCCAATGGAAGAATATACACAAAGGGACTTGAGTGTCACTGGATGGTAAAACAGTTAATCAGATGAATCACATTGCAGTTGACATCAAAGCAAAGAACCAGGTGGTGGATATAAAGACAGCATAGAATGTGGAGTGAAGGAGTGACCATTTCCTAGTAAAAAGTTGACTACAAGTACTATAATACTAACAACTTATTGTCTCTTTGAGTTCAACATCCCACTTATTATAGAGGGATACTAACGTAGTTTTTCAGGCTAGCAAGGGGTAGGTTGCAGTACACAAAATGGTACTGACATCAGATGATATTGTGTGTAGTGGCTGGAAGTGAGAAATGTATAAATGGCATATTATTTAATAACTTATTTGTAGAATGGTATTGTACATTAGGAGCAAACAAAATGAGGTAGCACTGTTTTAGACAGACAGCCTTGTATTTGAAATGATGGAGACTCCAATCTTCATCCAGCCATGCTGATTTAGGTTTTCCATAATTTTCTTAAATTACTTCAGGCAAATGCCAGGATGATTATGGAGACTTTGAAAACAGGGCACATCTACTGGCCTTAAAATATCATAAATGTAACAAATATCATAAATGTAACAGCTGCTGTCAAAATTACCAGCCATGCGAACCAGAACTGACAGTTTTGTAACCAATGGTTCCCCACAGCATCACATCAGGTGCTCAGCCCATATAATGATCAGAATTGCAATCTAACTATGTTTGTTGTACTCAAAGACTACAGATATGGACAGGCCCACTGAAATACTATACACATAACTGGGACTCCTCTGAAAAGAAAACATGGTGCCACTCCTGTATTCTGTGTAAACTTTGAGCAGGCCACTGTTGGCATGCTTCTCTATGTAGCTGCATCAACAAAAGCCACAATGTGCTCACCATGCTGACAGCACTTGGTGCTACAGATTTTGTTACACTGTCCATATTGATATTTTTATGACTACAAAGAAACTCATTTTCTTGTCAAGGTAAGTGATATGGCTTTACGATCTGGCATGGCTGAGTGAACAATAAGTCTATCCTCTCAGGCACTAGTCATGTTGGATCGCTGAGATACTGCACAGTGTTGCGTATGGCCCTCCCGGATCCACTGATACCATAATTATGTGACAGTTACTGGGACCTAACCAATGCAAGAAACACTATATCCACATCTATCTATATCTATACTCTGCAAACCACTGTGAAGCACTTGGCAGAGAGTATGTCCCACTGTAGCAGTCATTTGGACTTCTTGCTGCTCCATTCAAGCATGGTGTACAGGAAGAATGACTGTTTGAATGCCTCTGTCGATGCTGTGATTATTCTAATCTTATCCTCACAATCCCCAAGTGAGCGATATGTAGGGGATTCTAATACATTCCTAGAATCATCATTTTGAGCCTGTTCTTGAAACACATTAAATGTATTCACAGTTGCGAATATGGAAAACCATCAGCTATATAATGGAATGACAATAATGAAAACTTGTGCCAGACTGGGACATGAACCTGGATTTCTTGCTTATCGTGAGTGGTTGTAAACTTCCATATGTCATCAACCATGTTCCTGCATCCTGTACTTGTACATCCATTATGTATATTCCTGTATAGGGGAGACATTTTACTTGAAAGTCAGTTACCCAGAGTTGGTGGATAAATACAATATTGCAGTGCCTTTGTTATTCAGAAATGCATGCCTGTCCGAACAAACTTTGCATCATATTTCTGAATAGCACAGACACTGCAACATCATACCATGTTCTTGAAACATTGTTAGTAGACTTTCTTAGGATAGATTACATCTGCCTTCAAGGGTCTGTCATTTCCATTTCTTCAGCATCTCTGTGACACTCTCCCATGGATGAAACAAGCCTGTGACCGTTCATGCTACCCTTCCCTGTATACGTTAAATATCCCCTGTTAGTCCTATTTGGTATGGGTCTCATACACTTGAGCAATATTCCAGAACTGATCACATAAGTGATTTGTAAGCAATCTCCTTGGTAGACTGATTGCACTTCCCTAGTATTATACCAATAAACCGAAGCCTTCCACCTGCCTTACCAATGACTGAGCCTAAGATCTGAGTGAATATTTATGCAGTTTTTTTTTTTCAGAAAGTACATCATTATAGATAACTCAATCATCTGCAAAAGTCTAAGGTTACGGTTAATATTGTCTGCAGGGTCATTAACATACAACATGAACAGCAAGGGCCTCAACACACTTCCCTGAGGCACAACTAAAGTTACTCCTACATCTGATGATGGTTCTCATCCGAGATAACATGCTGCATCCTCCCTACCAAGAAGTTCTCAATCCAGTCACAAATTTTCCTTGATACCCCTTATGATTGTACTTTTGATAATAAGTGTATGGGTGGTCTGAGTCAAATGCTTTTCGGAAATCGAGAAGTACTGCATCTACCCGCCTGCCTCAATTCATAGCATCTGCAGCTTGTGTTCTAATGGCTAGCATTGCTGCCTCTGGATCATGGGGCCCTGGCTTCAATTCCTGGCTGGGTCAGGAATTTTCTCTGCTCTGGGACTGGATGTCTGTGTTGCCCTCATAATTTCATCATCATTTGGGAAAGTGTTGAGACTGGACAATGAAAAGATTGAGAATTTGTACAGGCACTATAGCTGTGTAATAGAGCACCCTACAAACCATCATCACCATCATCACTGATCAAAAGCTTTCAGTTCATCATGTGAGGAAAGTGCTAGTTGGGTTTCATGTGATTGATGTTTTTGGAATACATGCTGGCTTGGCATGGAGGAAGTCATTCTGTTCAAGGTACCTCATTATGTTTGAGCTTCAATTCTACAACAAAGTGATGTCAAGGATATGGGACAGTAGTTTTGCAGATCGCTTCCACTACCCTTCCTGTAGACAGCTGTGACCTGTGCTTTCTTTCAAGGAGGGGGCATGGTTTTTTGTTTGAGAGATCTATGGTGGATTAGTTAGAAGAAAGACTAACTCAGCCACAAATTCAGTATAGAATCTGCTAGGAATTTTAACAATTTCAGCTGTTTCTCCACACCCTGACACTTATATTTATTTCACTCATCTTTTCAATGGTATGAGGATTAAACTGCGACAATTGTCCTGCGTTTTTGTTCTAAAGTGACATTTGAAAACAGAATTACGAATTTAAGCTTTTGCTTTGCTATCCTCAGTTTGAGTTCCTGTCTCATTCACTAGACTGGACAGTAACTTTGGCGCCACTAACAGCCTTTACATATGACTGGAATTTCTTTGGGTTTTGTGAAAGATCAATTGACCTGCTAGAGTGGTCATGGAAGGTTCACACATTGCTCTCTTGACAGCCACAAATGTTTCATTCAGCATCTCTCTACCTATAGCCCTATGCTTGTTTTACACCAATTACACAGTAATCCTTATTTCTTTAGAAATTTCTTTACATTGGTCATATGCCATGGAGGGTCCCTCCCATTATGAAGTATTCTAATGGGTACCATATATCCAGTGATGGTCAGTTATTCTTTTCAGCCATAATTCCTCAACGTGCTTCTGTTCTATGCTGAAAGTTTCAAGCTCCTTATTGAGATATGACACTACTGATTTTTTAGCTAGTTTACTGAACATACATATTTTTCTACTTGGTTTAGTTGTCCTTTGTACTCGTAATCATTGTTGCCACAAAGGTGCCATGCTCACTGACTACCGTTTTCGATGTGGACATCCTCAGAGAGGTCAGGTCCATTTGTTGCCATTAGATCCAATACATTTACATCACAAGTGGGTTTCCAAACTGTGTGTTCTATATAGTTTCAGAGAAGGCATTTAGTAATGTTTCACAGGATGTCTTATCATGCCTACCACTAACAAAACTGTAATTTTCCCAATTAATTGTTGGATAATTAAAGTCTCCACCAATGATTACGATATGATTGCGGAACTTCTGTACAAGTGAACTGAGGTTTTCTCTACAGTTTTTGGTTACATCAGGAGATGAGTCTGACTGACAATAGAAGGATACAATTAGCATTTTATGCCAACCCCTCATACTGAGTCTTGCCTAAACAATCTCAAATGCAGCTTCAATTTCTATCTCAGTAGATTTGATTTCTTGTCTACTGCAACAAATACACCACCTCCATTTCCCATTTGCCTATCCTTCTGATATATACTTAAATTTTCCCACAAAAATCTGACTGCTATCAGTTTCAAGTTTCAGCCAGCTTTCTGTACCTAGTATTTGTAGGCTTCACTGCTTTTCATGAGCGCTTCAAACTCAGGCACTTTGTTGCGAATGCTTCAGCAATTAACCATTAGGATTTTAATACTCTCACCTGTGCGAGTCATTCCTTCTGATCTTACACTGATGCTTCTGGGTTTCCTCCATCTTTCGTTATCTGGATTGGCTGGAGAGTCACCCAATCTAAAAACTTCTGTGTGCACTCCAAAATAGTCAGCTACTGAGTAGCTGCCTCTGATGTGTAGTGCACATCTGGCCCATTTAGGGGGACCCTACAATTCTCAACCCTATGGTGCAAGTTCAAGAAGTCACAGCCTAGTTTGTCACAGAACCTTTGAAGTCTCTGGTTCAGTCCTTCCAATTGACACAGAATCAAAAGGCCATGATCAGTTTTGGGAACAATGCTGCAGTTTGTGAACTTTGTTGAAACAGTTTGTGAGCTTTGTTGAAACCCCATGCACAAGGCTGGTCTGCTCAGCCTTCTCTGCCAGTCACTGGAATGGCCCAAGTATGAACTCGGAGCTCAGATGACAGCACCATTTGCTCCAACATGCCCCACAATCTGCAGTTGTTTGCACCCCATTCCCTCAAATGCTGCAGGAATAGCCTCTTCAACATGTTTTGAATAAGGCTCCCAGATATACACACTGAATGCACCTGGAGTCATTTCCTGTCTGTTTCCGCCACTTCCCTAAGGGGTACCAGCATACACTGTACATTTGAAATCCTGACAATTAATACACCCCTACCCTTTTGCATTTGTCTCCTCTTGACATTGGACAAAACAGGTTTCCGCAGAACAGGTGAAGTGAGCTCCACTGGAACAGTTTCAGTTCCAGTGAAAGACAGCACCTCAAACTTGTTGGTTAGGGAGGTCGGTACAACACCCTGAGTCATCCCCAGTTCCCGTCTGCCCTGTACAGGATGTCTAGCTCTACCATTGAAATGCCAATCACAGTCAGGTGGACGAGTATTGACAGATCCTATACTTTCTGCAGAGGAAACAGGATCGACAGGAATGGACAGTACTTGAGGTACCTTTGGTACTGGTGCGACAGCTATAGGACTCTTGGGAGCTCTTCCAACCCAGCAACTTGTAGCAGCTGCCAGTCGTTTGACAGTAGTGAGGGCAATTTACAGCTGCTTATGAATGTCAACCAGCTCATTCTGTGTTTGAGACCAGCATTCACAGGGGGCTGCATTTTAGCTGCTGTGATGTATTACAGGACAGTAGATAAATAACTTTAAATTAAGCCTGCTGATTATCTTTTAATCTGCTGGGCTAAGAAGTTGCTACTTCCTAATAATAACTGAAGGAAATAAAGAGATTTCTATTATGGCAACAGAAAAACCTGTGTTAAAAATTACTGGTTTCCTACAACTTTGAGGTTAATGTTAAACTGTTAACAAACTCAAAAGCAGAGTTAATTTATGATAAATGTAGATAATATATAGGGCTACTCCTCTTTAAGGGAAAACTAGATCTAACACAATATTGTAGAATATCTGCTACAGATTTACTACAAATTAGATTATACACAGGACACTGGTAGTTTCTGACAGTTCTCAAAAATGCATGTTTATTTGCACTGATGTGGAGAGAAATTCAGGGATGATCTGCCATGAAATAAGTTATGTACCCAAAACACTCATACTGGTAACTTACAAAAATACAATTTTGTAAGTCTCTGACAATTCTGAAAAATAACCTATTTCTCATGTAATTATGCAATGAAATTAGAGACTGATTGTTTTGAATGAGGATAGGTGATAGGCCACTGTCTTGATGCTGTTGAACATGATGAACCGACACATGATGGTTATCATTTTTCCTTGCAGAAGGCATAACATGACCTTCTCAGTAACAAACAACATTAAAATACAGTTTTGGAATGAGAAATCCAGTGTATAATCTTTTCCTACAAACAGAAAGTAAAACGGAATTATTTTTACCTCACTGTGCAGTTGCACTGAAAGGCTAATCATTTGCCAAGCACATAGTACATACTCCAAGCATGTAGTACACTTCACGGCAGTGTGATGTTTGTTGCCTGCTGCTTTCAAGGCTTTCAAGGTGTTGCAATTGTAATGGTCATCAGTGAGTATAATAGAAGTATCATCTGCATACTATACTTTCTTGGAACTGGGAGAACAATATTTTATTTCAATAAAATAAATCAGTAAGTGAAGCGGTCCTAAAAAGAGCACTGAATAACTCCATAATTGATATTAATATATTCTGTATTTTTATGAATCACTCTTATTTTTAGAAAATTCTTATTTCCTCTTACATGTCCACTTCCATTATATACTCTGTTCTCTGTGGCAGTCTTTGTCTCATCAATTAAGTGATCCACACTTAAAGATGTTTTTGTAAAGCCACTCTGATTCTCAAATATTAAATTGTATTTATTCACTATGTCATGTGCATGTCGTCAGATATAAGTGATGTAGAAATAAATAATTCGGCATATTAACTCTGCCATAGCCGGTCCCAAGCCCGGTTAAAAAACCTTGGTTCACCTGGCCCAGGTGATAGTACCTCATGAGGGCCCCTTGCCAGGGATATGGTGAAGACCTCAATGGCAGCAAAGGCGGAGAAGATGGACTTCGGTACAGCGGAGCTGGCGGAAGAGGCAGCCTCTTGTCCAAGGGCAAAATGGACAGAGGGAACGACGGTTCCACATGTTAGTGGCGGCACCCCGACAGTGTCTGTTCCACATGTTAGTGGCGGCTGAATAAATAATATTCCAAGCTAACAACCTGGTCTTACTTTCGGAATTCAGGGATGACCTTGGATTCCCTACTCTTTACAATTTACAGCTTCAAGTCGCAATATGGAAAGTTCGAACAATGGATGCTCTACCCTACGTGGTAACTCTGATGAGGAATCCACCATTACATCATGTAATGCAATGGGACCTGGGATTCTGGGGAGTCCCAACATTTGTGGTGAAGAAAAGGTGAAACATATAGAAAAGCCTTCCAAGTTTCAGTTCAAGAAGAAGTACTACTTTGGAACCTTAAATGTAAATTCTCTTCTGAAAACTGGGAAACAAAAGGAATTAGAATTATTTCTGCAGAAGAACGATATACAGATTATAGCAGTTCAGGAAACACGATTCTTAGATGAGGATGTAGTTGATACACAACATTATAGAATTTATAAAGGGAAACCAGCAGTGAGAATAACGGAAAACATGCCAATGTTTGGAACAGCATTTTATGTAAACAAAAATATCGTAGATAGTGTAACAGAATTTAGATCGAATTCAGAAAGGATATCCATGTTAACAACGAAGTGCAAGGATAAAAGTTACACCCTGATAAACTGTCATGCACCTATAAATGCTGACAACAGAAGAAATCTGGAGAAAGCAAATAAATTCTGGGATCTTTTAGAATCTGAAATTTCTGTCATACCTAAAAAGAACATTAAAATACTTCTTGGTGACTTCAATGCGCAAAATTGGGAGGGAAAAGAAATTTAGAACTATTGTAGGTGAATATCCAGCACACTCAAGAACAAACAGAAATGGTGAAAGACTGATCAACATGTGTAAAATGTTCCAGTTAAAACTCATGTCCACACATTTCTGCAAACTGACAAGAAAAGCCAAAACCTGGAGACATCCAAATCCAAACCTAGGCGAATTTCAACTGGATCACGTAGCCTTATTTAAAAGGTACATCAGGGAAATTATGAATGTAAAAATAGTCAGAAATGGGGAATTTGATTCAGATCATTATCTCTCTAAGATTAAAATAAAATTTCTCCCATCTAAACCAAAAAAGGCGACCAAGAAAGTGATCAGATACAACACCACTACAGCTAATATTACAAAAGAAAATATAGAAAAATTTAGAGAAGAAATTGAGACAAGTAAATAAGGTGATTGGCGTGAACTCCAGATGAAAATAACTCAAGCAGCAGAGAAAACTTAAGGATTAGCCAAGAATAAAAAGAAAACATGGTAGAATGAGGAGTGTGAAGAAGCACTAATAAAGAGCTCAAAAATGGAGAAAATGGAGATGTTCGAAAAAAGAGGAAGACCATGAACAATTCAGAATAAAGAAAAGAAACAAAAAATAATCCGAAAAATTAAAAGGAACTTTGAAAATTGTCAGCTTATTGAAATAGAAGAAAATTTCACCAAAAATAATTCTAGAAATTTTTACCATCCTTTAAACACATACTTAAAGGATATCAGGTACCAAGTATTTGTTTCAAAGATGAAAATGAAAAAATAGGATTAAATAATAAAGAAAATTGTGAAATTTTAGCAAATATTTTTGAAAAGTTGTTAAATTGTCTAGTTCCAACAGATAAATTAGAATTTCCAGTGACACCTCAAAATCTAGTGAAGATTTCCCACTGACAGAGCTAGAAATTCATGAAGCCATCAAAACACTCAAAAACGATAAAGCAAGTGGTGAAGACTCCATTACAGCAGAATTATTGAAGTGGTCAGAACCAAAAATCATAAGGCATCTACAGCTGCTTTTTGAGAACATTTAGAAAACTGAAAAGATTCCAGTTGAATGGAAAACAGCATTAATACACCCGCTACATAAAAAGAGAGACAAACAAAATGTCAGTAATTACAGAGGAATGTCACTTCTGCCAGTGGCATACAAAATATTATCAAAAATTCTCCTCAACAGAGTGGTAGATACTTTAGACAAACAACTAGGAGAATATCAGGGTGGTTTTCGAAAGGGAAGATCCTGTGCAGAACAAATTTTTAGCTTAAAGTCAATAATTCGCCATAGAATGTTAACCAGCAAACCAATACTAGTGTCATTTATAGATTTCAAGAAAGCATTTGATTGTATAGACAGAGAAATGATAGATAGGGTCATTAGAGAATTTGGTGTTAAATCAAAACTAGCAAACATAATTCGTGAAACACTAACAGGTTCAGTATCTAAAGTCAAATTTATGGGAGAAGTATCTCAGCCTTTTGAAATAAAAACTGGTGTTAGACAAGGTGATGGTTTATCACCTTTACTGTTTAACTGGGTTCTAGAAAAAGTTGCAAGGATCTGGAATTCGGAGCTAAAAAATCACAAAATTGAACCAATAACTCTGGGAAGGAAAACAAATGGAATTAAGGTACACTGCTTGGCTTTTGTGGATGATTTTGCAATACTTTCAGAAAACCTGACAGAAGCAGTTACTCAAATAAACATTCTGGAAAAATTAGCAAACAGAACTGGTCTCAAAATTTCAGCTGAAAAAACAAAATTCATGACAAATATGAAAAATGCACCAAAATACATAGAAACACAAATAGATAAAATAGAGCGAGTAAATAAATTTCAGTATCTTGGAGAAACTATACAACAGAATGGACTAGAAAAATCTGCAATAGATGTAAGAATTAACAAAATGGAAAGAGCATATGGTTTGACCAAAGATATTTACAACAAGAAATGTATATCTAGAAAAACAAAACTAAAACACTACACCACAGTGGTACAACCAGAATGTTTATATGGATCTGAATGCCTAACGATGAACTATAAGATGGACAAACTAGAGGTATTGGAAAGAAGGATTATTAGAAAAATAATGGGTGCAATGAAAACTGCAGATGGTTGGAAAATAAGAAGTAATGAGGAGATCTACAAAAATATAGAGAAAATATCCGAAGTAATGGCCAAACGAAGATTAACCTTTTTTGGACGTCTCTACCGAATGGATGGAAATAGACTAACAAAACAAATACTCCTATATTTCTGGAAGAATAAATCGACAATAGCATAAATTGCAGAAGTAAGAAAAGATCTTGAAAGAAACAACATAAAAGAATCATAAATAGTAGAAAGAAATCATTTTAAAAACAAAATACTAAATTTAGAAGGCTTTCAAAGCAGAAGAAATAAAAAACCAGGAACAACATGAACAGAAGAAAGGAAGAGACTTCATGGGGAGAAAATGAGGGAATACTGGAAAAACAGGAAGCAACAACAAAGGAAGAAGAGGACCTGAAGTTGTTAACGTGATCCTAGTTGGTCAATACAGCCATGATAAAGTTTTCTATTACAAACTTCCATCATGCTGGAGTAGCTGTGGGCCAGCAACTACTGTTAATCAGTACAATGAAAAACCAGTCCAAAATTGCAAATTTACTTTTTTTTATTTACTCAGTGACTAGTTTCAGGCTGTGGCCCATTTTCAGATCATCATAACATAGTCAGAAACGGTATTTCCGAAGATGTGAAAACCATGTCAAAAATGTGCAATGAACAGTTACAGCACATACATTTAACTCATGCACTGTATGTGCTGTAACTGCTTGTTGCACATTTTGACATTGTCTTCACATTTTTGGAAATACCATTTTTGACTATGCTACAATGATTTGAAAATGGGTCTCGGCCCGAAAATAGTCATCAAGTGAATAAAAAAAGTAAAATTTGCAACTTTGGACTGGCTTTTCATTGTAAAGTTTTCCATGTTTGAAAGAGTGAAAAAGGAATTATTTGTAATGCGAATTCAAGAATGTATTCCAGAAGTTTGTTCCAAGAACTAGGTATACTAACTACTGCTTCTCTGTGTAATTATTCCTTGAAGAAATTTGTCTCCTTGATCTTCATTCACTTTGGTTTAGATATGAGTCAGTTTTCAATAGACTGCCAGCAAGCATAAAAAGACCAGCTACTAATAAAGCACTGTTTAAGAGGGAACATAAATAATTTATTAGGGGCCAACTTCTTGTTCTCCACTGATGTAGTCCATAATAGAACAAACTAATGTATAAATTATTGACTGCATCACATAACATGGATGATATGTAATAGTGGACTTCAGCACAACTTTAGTGTACTAACACAGTCTGTGTGATTAAGTCCTTAAAAGATGCTTTTGTTTTGATAATGCTTAGGGATTGCCTTGTTCTTTTTTGTATTTTCTCATTTAAATGTTTAAATGTTTTTAATCAGTGTGTAAATGAAAAAAAGGTACACATTTTTAAAACTTTTCCCACACCATTGACGACCATGAATTAAATATTTCCCAAAATATGAAACAGGAACAATGAGAGCCAGAATGTCAAACATGAATGTTAAAAGAACAGGAAATTCTTTCCTCAGGTATAAGATCGAGAACAGGAAAAATAAATGATACATAACATACACTGAAAGGAATAAAAAGCAACTTCAAAGTAGATGGGGCACAAATTGTAGGAAGTGATAATGACAGATAAATAGATAAGATTTGAATTCAAGAGTGCTCTTAAAGAGCTGATATTTGTTTGGTAAGTCAAAGGTGAAACATAATATAACACAAACTAAGTAAGAAAAAAAGAAAAACAAAATGTTCATCAAACAAAAGTGAAAGCAAACAGGACTTGAGCAAAGATGTAACAGGCTAAAGAAATTTATAGGAAAGGAGAACAATAGTAAATAATTATGTATGTATACAAATCCATAAAATGAAGTAAAGTAAAAATTAATGAGCACACTGAGTGAGAACAAAAGGGAAAACATATATCAAGACTAGGCAAATACAAGAGCTCAGTACATACTGGAAGACTCTTTTAATCTCTCCAGATTGATAAGCATTGGTCTTGGGAGAGGAGATCCAGATGACTTTAAGGGAAGTTAAAAAACTGTTCACTAATGACACTCAAGTCCAACCTTATCAGATACAGCGTAGATGCTAGCTGAACACGACTACAATTAATTCACAGCAAACAATTTAAATCTTAATTTCACACAGACTTACATTATGCAGTTTCAAACAAGCAACAATGACCTCTTAGCACTAGTAGTATAGGTTAAAGAAATACACTAAATGAAACACTGAGTGTCAAATTCATTGAAGGTTGGATTGGATAACAAGTTAAAATGGAGTTGAGTGTAAAATAATCTAAACATTAATTTTATGTGTTTCTCTGAAAATTCTCTTCAGTAGAGCAGAACAGAAAATCATTTAATTCAGTTTTAAATTCCACCCCAATACCTAGAAAACATTTAATAAGCTGTGGTAGGTTGTATTATAAAGTGCTTGTTAAAATACGAAGTTTTTTGAAGAGGCCTCTGTGGTATGTTCTACAATTAACATCAGATATAATTATTACAACATATCCCTGTATTGTGAAACTGCTCTCCCTGAAAAATCCGGGTTTCCCATAAAAAGTAACTCCACAACTCATTAGTGAATGGACATACACAGAAGGTGCACTTTAAATGCAGTTAAACCAGGTGCTTCATTAATTTTTAGCAGTTGATTTTCCAATTAAGTTTTTGATCAATCTATAATCTCAAAAACGTAACACTCTACTCCTGGTGTTTCAACATCTGAGCACAATGTTTTTATAGCTTGTAGAGTTCTATGAGGATTACTGTAGTGTGTGTATCGAGACTTTTCAAAACATAACATTAATCCATTTGCTCTGAACTATCTGTTGATATTTCTAAATATTTTGTTAGCCAGGTTTGCCGTAAGGGAACTGGTACGTGTTTTATTCCTCTATTTGTATCATTTGTCTGCCTATACAGTTGAGGGCTCAGCATGGCCAACTGTTATGTGGAGGACCCAGGTTTGATTCCTGGTTTTTACAATGATTTTTCCGTGGTAGAAGGATTGGAATAGGGTGTACTCAGCCTTGAGATGCCAACTGAAAAGCTGCTTGACTGAGCAGTAATGACTCCAGGTCACAAAAACTGATAACAGTTGGGATAGCAGTGCACTGATCCCACATCACTTCTGCATCCAGTGATGCCACTGGTGGAGTATGACTTGGCAGTCTGCCAGAACTGAAGGGCTCGCCAGGGCCTGTGGATGGGGTTTATGTTTCATATGTAGTGTTTGCAAGTTTCATTTGTATTATCTGCAAAAAGGGAAAAAATTGGTACACCAGGTCCGATTGCTTGAAATTCTGACTGAATATTGTTATGTCTTTGACGGTGAACTGATACAATCTGATGTCTATTATGCACATAAGATAAAAACCATGACCTGCTGTGTCTACTGTTCCATAATATTTATAGTACAGAAAGTTCGAGAAGAATGTAAATAATTTAGGAGTAAAGGAGACCACTCACCAAAGAGCTGAAGCATTAAGACATTGACAGGCACACATAAAAGACAAAGAAAAAGAAAAACTTGCTAGCTTTCGAAATAACCCCTTGGACATGCTAAAAGTACACACACACACACACACACACACACAAACAAACAAACACACAGTGGAATGAATAGTGGCAGCGAGAGGGCAGAGGGCAGGAAGAGGGGTTGGGGATTGGTAACTAGTGATTCAGAAGGAGGCGGCAGGTTTGGTGACTAGGAATGCAGGATGGAGCAGTAGCAGGTGCATGGGCTAGGCATGAAAAACACAGGTTCTGGAGCTGATAAGGTGTTGAACACAGGAAAATTGATGTGGTGGCATGGATTGGGAGGGTATGAGAGAACAGAGGAAGGGGAACGTGTCACGTGCAGGGTATGGGGACAGGGTTAGTGGAGACGAGGCCAGGAGGGTTATGGGAGCACTAATCCATTACCCCCGCATCCTCTACCCAACACTTTCCCCTTCCTCTGTCCTATTAACCTTCCCAATCCTTTTCCTCACATCCTCTTCATCATGTGCCACACCTCACTGCCTCTGGTACCTGTGTATCACATACCTAGCATGTGCATCTGTCACCTGTCACTTTCACACTGCTAACCAGCAAAACTGCTGCCTCCTTCTGAGTCGCTAGCTATCCATCAACAACCCATCTTCCTACCTCTCACCCCTCTCTCTCTCCCTCTATGCTCCCTACCTGACACAATCCCCACCTCACCCTAGTCATCTTGAGAAATGCAATCTGGGCATTGCAGCTCAGTCAGCAATGAAGAAACACAGTTGTGTACCCATATGTGTGTGTGTGTGTTTTCTGTTGCATCATCTGTGAATTTAAATTTAGCCTGTCCAGTTGTGACTTCTTTTTAACATCTGATGATGTCTTCTATAAATTATTTGATTATGCAGATATAAGGATTGATAATTCCTATTATCAGCATGGTAAATAGGAGTCTTCATTGTAAATCAGTACAATAAATAGCAGAGTATTGTAAACAGGGCTGTATATTTACATTCATTGCTAACTATTAATTCAAAACTTAATAATGTATCAAGTAAACACTAATCTAGTAATAGTAGACACACAGCAGCAATTTAATATAACTGAAGAAGCAGTAAGCTTTTTTTCCCAAAGTACTAGCTTATCTTACAATTTACTAGATTACATTTAACTGGTGCAGTCACAAATAGTATTAAGCAATACTCTGATGATAGTTTATGTTTAGTACAGGATACAGTTTAATTTCATATGTTTTGCTTGACTAATTCCTAACCCCTGAAGGTCCTCGTTCTCAATGAGTTCTATGGATTATAATGAATGAATGCAGGAAAGCAGTGGCACAATAGAATCATAGTTCTCACTGTTATGTTCTACAGCGGGCTCCACAAAAAGCTGCAGAGTAGAGCCAATGCATTTTCTTTGTGGCCATTTATTCTGTCTAATAATGTAGTCATGTACTTGCCAATTTAAAACACAAGTTTCATTGGAAATTATCACTCTGGTTACCTTTCTCGTGATATGTGTGTTTTATCACTAGGAGTCTGCAGTATGTGCTACTCACAGGGAGTATAAGACAGGTGTCACAACAGGGCCAGCTATACACAAGGATAACTGCTATAGTTCTGGAGTGCTGTAAGAAACAACAAGTATATTGGGATGTCTGAGTGGAAGTTAAGTGGTTACTAAAACAGTTTATGAGATCGTTACCTCTGACGGAGAACAGATGTCTTTCAATACCCAAATAAAGTTTAGCATCTCACTAAACTTAAAGAGAGAGAAAGAGTGATGGGGGGGGGGGAGGAGGAGGAGGAGGAGGAAAGCTTGTGTTTTTAAAACGATGAATGGTAAATAACTTGCAGTTAAAATATGAACAAATAAATTCATGTGTCTTTATCAATAAAATTCTTTAGGTATGTAACAACACCATATGTGTTAAAACTACTGACATTTCAGCTGCTGTTACAGGCAGCCTTCATCAGGGTTCCTACTTGTGACTTGGGGTTACATCAGAAGAAATAATAGAGTCGGTGGAAGTGCCTTTATGACGTACTCCAGCCAGAAGCAGAGAAGATCCGATAGGAGATGGTCAGGATCTTGCTACATGCAAAACTGCCAAAAGCTAATATCTCAAAGAAATAACAATATTCCATGCTTGAACCAAGGAGCAATTCTAACACTGTAACGTTACAAGTTGGCAAGGCAATGTGTCCATCAGTATGAACAGAGTAGATATGACACCAGGATGAAGGACTCATCATTCAACCTGTATATAATAACCTGAGAGTGAGCTTGCTACCAAGATAATTAGATAGACACAGGCTTTAATTAAGCAGTCAAGAATAAAGAATGATACAGCAAGAAGGATCACCCCTGACAAGCACCGAGGATCTATCTACTATCTGACATAAAAAAATAAGAATACTCTTTGAGGAATATAGTTCATGACATTAATTTCCCAGCCGGCCGGAGTGGCTGTGTGGTTCTAGGCGCTACAGTCTGCAGCCGAGCGACCGCTACGGTCACAGGTTTGAATCCTGCCTCGGGCATGGATGTGTGTGATGTCCTTAGGTTAGTTAGGTTTAATTAGTTCTAAGTTCTAGGCGACTGATGACCTCAGAAGTTAAGTCGCATAGTGCTCAGAGCCATTTGAACCCATTAATTTCCCTTAATGAACAAACTGAGACATCTGGTGGGTCATACAGAGTCGTATGTTTGGGATTCTGTACATTTCATCCAGCAGCACTTATTACCCACTGCACCTACAGGCTTAATATTGAGTTTTAATATCAAATCCTTGTTTATCAATAATTGCATTTAGGAGGAAGATGGTTCAAATCCATGTCTAGCCATTCAGATTTAGGTTTTCCTTGGTTTCCCTAAGTCACTCTATGCAAATTCCATGATTGTTACCTTGAAAGGGCACAGCTGGTAACCATTCCCATCCTTGAAATGTCCTAAGCATGTGCTCCGTCTCTAATAACCTCAGCCTCAACAGGATGTTAAACTTTAATCTTCCTTCCTTCCTTTTGTTTACCAATGTGTCAGTAGGAGTCACTGTGAATATTTTACAGGAGTGTGTTGCACCAGATACAGCATGCCAGATGACCACTTACTTCAAGTGGAAATTACACTTAACCTTGAATTTCACTATCTGAAAATATTTTTTCATTCACTGACTATTTTATGGGATCCCAAGCATTTATTCGTTAAATTTCCAAATCAGAAAAAGAGGTGCTAATAGGATTCATTAATGATAACTATATAGTCTCTGTCATGTCAGAAGGTGACCCAGTTTTGAGCGATTCTGTGTATCGAGGACAATATTATGGAGATGGAAGAGGATGTAGATGAAGATGAAATGGGAGATACGATACTGTGTGAAGAGTTTGACAGAGCACTGAAAGACCTGAGTCGAAACAAGGCTCTGGGAGTAGACAACATTCCGTTAGAACTACTGATGGCCTTGGGTGAGCCAGTCCTGACAAAACTCTACCATCTGGTGAGCAAGATGTATGAGACAGGCGAAATACCCTCAGACTTCAAGAAGAATATAATAATTCCAATCCCAGAGAAAGTAGGTGTTGACAGATGTGAAATTACTAAACTATCAGTTTAATAAGTCACAGTTGCAAAATACTAACACAAATTCTTTACAGACAAATGGAAAAACTGGTAGAAGCTGACCTCGGGGAAGATCAGTTTGGATTCCGTACAAATATTGGAACACGTGAGGCAATACTGACCTTACTACTTATCTTAGAAGAAATATTAAGGAAAGGCAAACCTATGTTTCTGGCATTTGTAGACTTAGAGAAAGCTTTTGGCAATGTTAACTGGAATACTCTCATTCAAATTCTAAAGGTGGCAGGGGTAAAATACAGGGAGCGAAAGGCTATTTACAATTTGTACAGAAAGCAGATGGCAGTTATAAGAGTCGAGGGGCATGAAAGAGAAGCAGTGGTTGGGAAGGGAGTGAGACAGGGTTGTAGCCTCTCCCCGATGTTATTCAATCTGTATATTGAGCAAGCAGTAAAGGAAAGAAAAGAAAAATTTGGAGTAGGTATTAAAATCCATGGAGAAGAAATAAACACTTTGAGGTTCGCCAATGACATTGTAATTCTGTCAGAGACAGCAAAGGACTTGGAAGAGCAGTTGAACAGAATGGAAGTGTCTTGAAATGAGGATATAAGATGAACATCAACAAAAGCAAAACGAGGATAATGGAATGCAGTCAAATGAAGTCGGTGATGCTGAGGAAATTAGATTAGGAAATGAGACACTTAAAGTAGTAAAGGAGTTTTGCTATTTGGGGAGCAAAATAACTGATGATGGTCAAAGTAGAGAAGATATAAAATGTAGACTGGCAATGTCAAGGAAATCGTTTCTGAAGAAGAGAAATTTGTTAACATAGAGTATAGATTTATGTGTCAGGAAGTCGTTTCTGAAAGTATTTGTATGGAGTGTAGCCATGTATGGAAGTGAAACATGGGTGATAAATAGTTTGGACAAGAAGAGAATAGAAGCTTTCAAAATGTGGTGCTACAGAAGAATGTTGAAGATTAGATGGGTAGATCACGTAACTAATGAGGAGGTATTGAATAGAATTGGGGGGAAGAGGAGTTTGTGGCACAACTTGACAAGAAGAAGGGACCAGTTGGTTGGACATGTTCTGAGGCATCAAGGGATCACAAATTTAGCATTGGAGGGCAGCGTGGAGGGTAAAAATCGTAGAGGGAGACCAAGAGATGAATACTCTAAACAGATACAGAAGGATGTAGGTTGCAGTAGGTACTGGGAGATGAAGAAGCTTGCACAGGATAGAGTAACATGGAGAGCTGCATCAAACCAGTCTCTGGACTGAAGACCACAACAAGAACAACTGTGTAACTCACTCCACTAATGTCCAGCAACCAATGGAATTTAGCCTTCTTCTGGACACCTTGCTGAGAATATTGCTGAGTGGCCTTACATGCTCTCCAGACCGTGATGTGGTCATACTAAAGTGGTGATGCAACACTTTATAAAGCTTGGCAGCATGGATGGTGATGGCCCAGTATCTGCACTGTGCATAGGCAAACCTCATCCTCTCTATGTTTCCCTATCTCTCTCTCTCTCTCTCTCTCTCTCTCTCTCTCTCTATCTATCTATCTATCTATCTCCCTATGCACAGAGTCACTTTTGATGTAATGTCTACTGCTGTGCAGTAGAACAACTTTATTGTGTAGGCTCAAAAATTTTATTAAAGTTCCAGAGGAGACTGAGCAGAACTGATGAGCCACTTGTTATGTCAGCATGCGTACCACCAGTGCAATAGACCTCAGGACCAGAGTAGACAGAAATGTAAACACCACTGTACTACATAGCGAGTCACTATGAGGTAACACCATGAAACTCTGCAGCTCAGCATCATTAAAAATTCAAATGTTGACAGAAAAGTTGTGCTCAGTGGCCTAGAATCATTACTGAAATTACTACAGCAAGGCAAAGAGCACGGCAGTCTCATAAATACATCCAAAGGGGGGGGGGGAGTTATCTCTTATAAATATTGCAGTTTTTGGTGCACAAGATACATTCTGTTGTGTTGCCATTCTGTCTGTGTTGAAGAACCAGAGAGAATGAAAGTCTAAGTTTCAGTGAAACCACAACTAGCTGTTCAATGATGGCCAGCCTGCTACCCACTTGCTGGTTTAAACATAGGACCAGTCAAACCTGTGGCATACCACAGCCACTCTGCTGCTGCTATCTGCTGGCTCATTGTGGATTAAAAGTTTGATGAATCGCTAGCCCTCCTCCTCCAATGCGTCACTGCAGATGATCTACGAGCTGGCATCTTCGCTCCAACTAGTTGAGATGTGTCTGTGCAGCCTCCTGGCTACCCATGAACACCTGCTACAGTCATGATTGATCAATGCTGGGTGACCCGGGCCTCTCTGCATGACAACCAGCATTCTGGACCACCATCGGTAGATGTCATTTGAATGCAGGATGGGCTGCATTGAGAGTGCTGAGATGGGAGCCGGATGAAGTCATCAGAGCATGTCCAGTGGGCCATGCCTGCTTCATTCGCTACTGATGCCTGGTCTACACATGGCTGAGGCACTGACCTGTGGCCTAATGATATGCTCATGAAGCATCAGCATTCATTCATGGCACATGTGCCTCGAGCCTGTCCACCAACGCAGCCCTGAAGAAACTAAAACCTTTGTAAAGTTTGCTTGACAATAAATGTATTTACAGATAACACTGTCTTCCTGATACCAACCTCACAACTCGCTCTACTTCCTGAGTACAACGCGATCCCATGGCTGGGTCATAAGAGTACTATAGTGCTGGATACTTCTGCTGCACGCAGAAAAAAATGAAATAAACAGAAGAGTAAAAATTACATGGGGTGTTTTCTCATGAAGTAAACTAATTTCATGAAAAGAAGTTAAAAAATGTGTCTGAAACTGAAAGATTTCAATCAGTTTGCGTTTTGAATGAGATATGAACTGAGGCTGAGATGATATACTAGTGGAAAAAGGGTAAAGTAAGTCATAAAATATGCAGGAGTTTCATGAATGCAAATTAGTGAAGACAACAGTGCATGGAAAGGTTTGGAGGAGGTTTGGAAAAGTCTGGAGGACGCCTTTGTCCAACATTAGATGTCAAATGATTGTTTTGATGATCCAATAAATATTAGAGACTAATGAAATAGAATCAATGTTTAGAAAATAAATAATTAATAGTCATGGTTACACCAAAATCAGATCGTGCATATTTTCAACCCTCAGGAAATTTCAATTTAGCTTTCCAACATGGAATTCTGAAAAACATCGGTCATGCAAAGCTCAGCTCACTATTTTTTGACAGGACATCCTGAAAGCTGTGGATAATGGCAGTCAGATAGATACAGTATTTCTTGACTTCCAAGAAGCATTTGACATAGTGCCACTGATGTTTCTCTCTATGGTTTCTTAACATAATACAACCTCTGACAATACAGTTTGGTGAATGAAGTCAGAATGGTCAATCGGGCAACACTGGTGACTCACAACACTGCACCTGTGTAGTGGCCAGTGTTGACAACCTACCCCTGACATAGTTTAGTTGAGCATCATATGTATTCTGTGTTAGACCTGTTGGACGAAGTGTTCATTTAGTACATTGGTTGTGAACTGAGAACAGGAGAATGAATGAGCAAAGGATCAATTTAAAGTTTTTTTTTAAGCTTGGCAAGACAATGAAAGAAACGCATGCAATACTGGTACATGTTTATGGGGATCAAGCAATGTCCATGAAGTGTGTGTACGACTGGCTTGCACATTTTCGAGGAGGCCGGGAAAGTGTTGCTGACAATCCCCGTAATGGACAACCAGCAACCACTGTCAGTGACGAACGACCATTGATCAACTGTGTGCATGATAGCGGATGAACTGCAGATGAACCATGAATCTGTGCGACAAATCCATACCCAGGAGTTAAGGAAGTGGAAAATGTGTTGTTGTCTTGTGCCACATCAATTGACTGACAATCAGAAGCAGGCATGTTTAGAGGCTTCATAGGATTTTGTCGAAACAGTGGATTTGACAACCAATTTCTTGAACTGTACTGTCACTGAAGATGAAACCTGGTGTATCTGGTACGACCCTGAAATGAAACAGCAAAGCATGGAACGGTGTTCTCTGACATCACCTCATCGGAGAAAGGTCAGAGCTGAAAAATCACGCATCAAAACAATGCTCGTCACCTTTTTTGATAGTCAAGGCAGTATCCACAAGGAATTTCTACATGAGGGAACAACGTTGAACATTGCATGGTACGTTGAAATTCTGACCTGTTTCGTGCAATGTATATGCAGGGGACGACCTCAGTATGCACAACAAGGTTCCTGGCAAAAAAGGGGATGGTGCAACTTGAACATCCACCATACTTGCAGGAGCTCAATCCTCGAGACTGCTTCCTATTCCCTCAACACAAAGTCGCTTTGAAAGGAAAGAGATTTGACGATATTGCTTATGCCTAATGAAATGTGATACAGCTTTTGAACACCATGCCAAAGGAAGACTTTGTGCAAAGTTTCCAGGACTTGTATCACAGAGCTCAGTGGTACCCAGTTATGGGAGGTGACTATTTCGAAGGACAGTAAGGTAACTGTAGTTCATAGTTTATCAACGTTAATGTTACAGGACTATTCACCAAACTTTATTGTCAGAGGCTGTACATCACATTAATCATTTGTGGCAGTCTAAACACAATGATCATTCCACATGGATAACCAAGTTTTCACAAGGGATATGTGAAAACCTAGGGACTTTTAAATAGAGTAAGAAATGCCAAATATTCGGTTCTTACCATAACAAAGCATGAACATAATATGTCCATCAGTTATTCTAACTGCTTCCAATAACTCATTTTATCTAGCTGTGGGAAGTAGAAGTTTGTTTCAACTTCCACACTGGACATGAATTTGCTGCCCGAAAGCCATTTATGTTCAGAAGAAACTGTAGCCGTAAGAGGCAAAATGTAGAAAGTAGATTAAGGGATATCAACACACAATAAAAACTGACAGCTTGAGATGAGGCTGTTACAAACTTTAAGCTGTGTGTGAACTTGTAAAAGAGAATCTTCTCCTCCTGCAAACTAAATACCTTTCTCATGAATTACTTGTAAAATCTATTCACAAAAGTGGCATGACGAAAAGCTGGGATTGTTGTTCCCCCTTTCCATGTGGTTGGTAAATGCGAAGACATGATGTTTTAGACTCAAGTGATCATAGGATATTACTTTGAATCAATTGTGATGAGTGAGTTGGGTCAGTGAAAGACAGTGGATGCACATTCATGAGGATGGGGGTCAAATACCTGCCCAATCATCCAGATATAGGTATTCCAAAAAACTTCAGTCATGTGAAACTCAACACACACTTTTTTCAAGTGACATACTAAAACATATGGAACAAGTCCTAAATCACTTAAGACAGTTATCAGGGAAGTTCATTTGAAGGAAACCCAACTGATTTACTTTCATATTCTTCCCAAAACCAAGCTTGTGCTCCATCTCTAATGACCTTATTGTCAACAGGGTATTAAACATTTATCCTTCATTCTTTCTTAGTCAGCTGTGAACAACTGACACCATCTTCATTTTCAATGTTCATATGCTATGTTATATTACAACTATATTTGAAGTGTTCACAATTACAGATTTTCATTTGAAGGCTGCTCAACATGGTATTGTGAACTTCATTGGCCAGTAAATGGATAACTTGACATCATATATGACCACAACAATGTTCCATTTGCTTTAGTTTTTATTTTGTTTCATATATAATTTTTCCATGTTAATTGTGAAGTTATACCAGTTTTTGAAATTCACTTTCCATTCCAATGAAGAAAGATACACTTTCACACACTTTCATCAGTGTTACAGTGAACTCATCAAACTAAATATCAACAACTGTATGCGACATATATGAAAACAGACACAAATATGGCTTAAGTTGGATGTAAAGTAAAATCTGATGTAACCGCAAGGTATGTAGAACAGAATGACTTCTTCCATGCCAAAAAGAATGGATTCTGAAAATACTGGAATTGGCAAACTCAATTCACATATTTCTCACAAGACAGCCCAAAAACTGTTTATTAAGGTAATTTTTTTTATTCGTGTCAAAGGTATCAATTACAAGGGAATTAACAGAAATTAACAGTTATAAAACATGTAAGTAGACAATGTACATTAACATGTAAACATGAAAAAGGACAAAGAAATCTACAATTAACTTGCTTTTGCCCAAAAGTGAGCTTCGTTCAAAGCATTACAGTTTGCATACAGTTCAAAGTAATTGTACATAAATGAACGTTCATAAATACACTTAAGTATAGACTAACAGACATTGAATTAAATTTTCTTCGCCGAGAAATGGGCAATGTCCAAGGCGTTAAAACTGGCTAGCCTCAACTATTCATCAGTACATGATGACAGGCAGAGATGGCAGTTGTGCAGGTGAGACATAATCTGCTCCTCTCCACACTCACAAGTTGAGGGTCCTCTAGTGTATCCCCATTTTTAAAGAGTTTCTTTACACCGACCAACAACAGTTCATAATCTGTTGAGGGACTTCCAGGTACACCAGCTCTCATTACCACTGTGAGGTAGTTCTTCTTTAGGTTGTCTCCAGCCTAGAGGAGCAGTCTCTACTCTTTTTCTCCACATGTCCAGCCTGTGGTTTGTGTTGTTGTTGTTGTTTACATAGACCCTTGCAAAATTTTTTCTGGACTTCATGCGAGACGGTGCTGACAAATGGCCAAATAATGGGTGAGTGTCAGATGTCAAGGCTCTATGTCCTTCTGCTTGAGCAGCTGCTTCACACCTGATGTCGGGCAGAGCTATACCGGCTAGATGATACAGCAGCTCCATTTTAGTGGGACTCAGGCACCCAGTGATTATGCGGCATGTCTCATTCAGAGCAGTGTTCAGTGCCTAGCATGGCAGGAGTTATGCCAGACAGGCACTGTATATTCGCCCGCAGAGTAGCACAAGGCCAAAGCCAAAGTCCAAATAGTGACTGACTGTGCACCCCAGTTAGATCTCCTTAGTTTTCGTATTATATTATTCCTTGCAGACACTTTTATTTTGGTATTAAGGCAATCAAATGGAAGCAGCATTTCTTCGCTCATGAAAAGCATTTGACTCACAAGGAATTCCTTGAGTGCAAGATCGCAAAAGGCCAATGATGTTTACTGCATTTGACACCCTGCACATTGACTATCTGGCTGCTAATGACAACAGAGGGGCGGGGCTCAAGGTGATCACAGTACGAGCTACGGACTTTAATTGAACTACTTAGTTGACGAATAACTCACAACAGTGCTACAATACTAGTGGTGTTGACAAAGAGCAGAGCACTGGCAATGATAAATGAAGCAAATATTGTATTATGTCTACAACAACAGTTGCCCAAGTTCACATTTTATTAGAAAGGAACTCAAGGAATTTTGCAGGTTGAGAAGCAAGTGGCAGATGAAATATTATTGTTTCTGCAAAATGAGACAGTGGAATGTGTGGTGTTCTATACGCTTCACTCTGCGGACAATGTACATGAGAAGTACAATGATGATGATATGTGCTAAACAATTGAAAGTGATATCGAAAAAGGTGTCCACCCATGTAGTTCATCATCCTTCTTGGACAGGGAGCCACAAATTCCATCCCTAGTGAAATATATTGAAGGACAATCTTTGTTCAAGGAGCAGGTACAAAATATAATTACGTACATTGAAGATCATCCACAGCATAGTAAAAACACAATTATGAACATATTTCAAAGAAGTTTGCAGTAATATTACCATGAACTGCATAAGAAAAACTACAGTTATTCAAGGTATGGCTAGATGCACTTGCAACAAAAACTGGTGTTTGCACATTTCAAGGATGCTCAATACATTTTACAGGATGTGCATGATAGTGATTTACTATGTCATGCACATCAAACTGTGTGCAACATATATTACAGTGATTTCAAGGGAAGCAGTAAATGGTTGCAAAACTTCAAACAGTGTTGCAGAACTGGAAGATGTGAGATAACGAAATTTCAAACAAAACATCAACTTGATGAAGCACAGCAAACTGCGGAATCAGCCTGAAAAGCTGTAGATGAGATAAACAAGCTTATCCCATCATTCAGTAAGTAATTTGTTTTCAACTCTGAGCATCCAGATTTGAAGAGGAAATGCATGTGAAAGAAACAATGGAAATTAGAGTTACCAAGAGAGTTCTATCAAGATCAGCTACCATTAATGCCTTAACACATTAATATACATTACTCTGAATGGTAAATTGGCTGGACAGTTATTTACTGTGCAGCAAGAATTTGGAGGGGCTCTGCCCCCTATCATTCTTTCTGATGTGCATGATCTTGCAATGGCAATAGGGAATCTTTCTGTCTTAGCAAGCAAGAGTGGGAAAATGGGTGTAAGAGAACTGCAACAGTGGTATGAGCACTGCCTTTGGCCAATAGCTGGAAAAATAACTTGCTTTTATTAATTCCTGGTCTGTGTATAAAAATTATACACTTTCAGTGCAAACTATCCCTTCTGAAAAGTGTGTGATGTTGCAGTTCATACAACCAGGGACCACTGGACAAATTCACCCTCTGGATGTTTATTTTATCTGTTCCTATGAAACATATAATTGCACTATCTGCAGTTACACCTCACAGGATAGCCAGTTCCATAATAAGCTCCACAACAGACTGTTTCACATTCAGTTGCATGCCATCACATTCCATCAGTTCTCATCACCCCATTACACCAATATCATTCTTCTTTAAGTGTCGGTAACTAGCTGAATGTCCTGTGTGGTTTGCAGCTCCCAAGGAGTTTCCCTTCAATGTTCATGGTGCAGACCTTTGTGATCAATGTGGCACATCATTTTTCATTTGGTGTTCATGATGGAAGTTAATGGTTTGTTTTGAACATTTCTTAAATGTAAACAATGTCCATTTTGTGAAGTGTAATACATACACTTTAGTTTTGATCTCTGAGGGTTGATCTCGGCACTTCCTGGACACTCATTTTCTGTCACCCTCCTTGTGCACTTTGTGAGTCATTAACAGCTAATATTTTTCCTGTCATGATTGTTAATACCACACTTTCAACTGAACCTTACCAAAGATCGAACTTGCGACCTCACACTCAAGGGGTTCCTTGTCAGTTCCAGCCCAATGCTTCTTAACAAATGTGTAATCACATGGAGTATCAAGCTGGACTGAAGATTTCCTGTTAGAGAGGATGCAGCATGTTATTGACAGGTATACAAGTAACCTCAAGCATGCTGTAGAGAAGTGTGTTCAGTGCTATTGTATATTACATATTGTAAAGTAACGACTTGGGCTAGGGCTTTTATGACCCAGAAATCACCATAATCTGCCCCAAAAAATATGTTGTTATGGTCAAAAATTTACAAAAATATGCACAATAACATAAAAATATAACCTAACAGTATTAAACTGAGGAAACATTTCTGTCATATAATAAATTACTAAGTCAGATTATGGTAATGAACTATTTATTTGAGAATAAAATGAACATGAGAAGCAAGCTTATCTATGAAATTTGATGTTATAGTATGATTTTTGTTAATGTTACCAGGACACAGTTAGCCTATGATGTGGTGTTATTTTACATCCTCGTTTTTACTTCAGTTTGTTGAGTTCTGAGTTGCAATATGCAATGAAAACTGTTTACAAATTCTGAAATAAAAAATATTTCCTATTGTCAGGCACAAAACCTTGTACTCCAAAAACCTTCTTTCTACTTTGGCTGACACAAAAGAAGCATATTTAAAATGGACAATATCATTCAAATCTGCTTATAAATAATTAAGTGAGAACCTTTCACCCATCAAAATCACAGAAATGGAACATAGAATACGATGCCCTTAGTTTTTTTAACACCTTTTCCATTTTCTTTGATACTTCTTTCCCACTTAACCACACACAGCTTCTCATTTATTCACTGGTTTTTTATGTGTACTTGTTCCATATGCTTCATTAGTGGTACTACTACTGATTGCTCCAAAACAGTTACGGCAGCAGGAATAAATCTAAAATCTGATTTTATGTATAAAAGTTGTCCTGAAATTTTAGCATTAAACATTAATTCTATGGCTAGTCTAATTGCAGCAGCTTAGTCAATTAAGCTTTTCACAACTTTAGATTAATACTTGCAGGCATCAATCCAGAACCCCTGTCTTGTCAGAACATGATGTGGTGGTAAAAAAAATGTCAGGAGCTAGTAACTTAAATGCTGCAGCTCATGAAAGGGTTTCAAAAATATCTTTTTGACACACCCATTAAAGTTGTGTAAATCACTGAATTTACTACAAATATCCTCTGCAACTATGTGTAAGGTACGAGCTGAATAAATCACATACACTATTTTACTGTATAATGGTTTTAGTGAATCACCAGCTTTCACCATATAAGGCATAGCATCTGTTATGAAGAGTATTACATTGTCACACTTAATATCTTCAGGCCCTATGGCACCCATAGGTCTGTTAAATAAGTTACTACTAATGGTGGAAAAATTTATCTTTCCAAAGAGTCTGTGGTTTCATCAATTGATATCCATATATTTTTATTTACAGCCTGTTGTCTGATTTGTAGCATTCTTTTTTCATAGGTTTGGCTGACATAATTCTCCTTACTGAAGGAGAATCAGGAAGAGATTGGCCTTGGTATTAGCTAAGAACTAAATGAAATTTTAGATGGTTCAGTTTACTTATGAGAATGTCAACACAAAGGAAATTTATACAAAGTTCTTCACAGAATTGAGGATAAGACTGGTGGAGTTACCCTACGAGCACTTGCTGTAGTGTTTTTCAATTTTCAATCTGTTGCACTCTATGCTGTGTTAGCGTTTTTCTGTTGTCACATGGTTTTGAACAATAAATGACTTTTCTGCAGTTACTCTTAGATCACACAGTTTACAATACAGTATCTTATCATCAGTCAAAAATACCTTTTCATGAGATCGAGACATGAACTGTTGTAATTTTATTTGAATACTTTGTTCCACTTCAGGCATTTTCTCTGAACTATAATGGACACATTTCTGATGTCATCAAGATTGAATGACACAATGAGACACTTCTCTGTAGCCCAGGGTTCAGCAAGGATTGAAAAACTACCTGCTCATTGAATAACAACAGGCTACACAATCTCACTGTTCCACAATGGTGAAATCTTTATTGTGAACTCAAACAAAGTAGGAGAGGAATGCAGTTATTAGCCATTTTCTAGGAAACAAAATGAGGTGTGCAGTCTGAGAATTGTAACACAGAGAAAGAAATTGCATGAGAAAAGTTATTTACTTCTTTAAACAGTGAAAATATAATGAAGATGACCATTTACTTACTAAAACATGCTGTATCAGAGAAAAATGGCCTTATATGTATAAATATGACATAATAAATCTCAGTAATTTGGTTGGTTTTTATGTAACAAGCATTTTATGTATTTGAGGAACATGTCAGTCTTACCATAAAATATACACCCTTTCACAAAAATTCAAGTCCTATTAATGACCTTGCACATAATATTAATAGTAATCTCAAATTTTATGCACATGACGCAATTTTCTACATACTGTCTGAAAAAATATGAAAAAAATATTCAGTGGGATCTTGAGATTTCAAAGAGAAACAAAAATTGTCAATGTGCTTTAAGTGTTCAGAAACCTTAAACTGGGTACTTCATAAACAAGTAAAATGAAGTATCCAATGGCTACAACATCAGTAAGCCTCCACGGTAATCAGTCTACTTAAACAAAAATCTCAGTGTAACAGTTTCTAGAAATATGAAATGAAATTGTTATATAAGCTCAGTCACAGGTAAAGAAAGTGGCTGATCTCATTTCATTTATTCAGTTCGTTGATCACCATACAAAGCAGATTGTGCGGCCCACCCTAGACTGTTACTCAAGTGTGTGGGATCCATAGCAAATAGGGCTAACCAGGTTATTGATTTGTACAAAGAATGGCAGCATGAATTGTTGCAGATTTGTTTGGCTCATGGGAGAGCACCACAGACTTGCTGAAAAATCTGAATTGACAGAGACTTCATGATACACACCAGCTATACCGAAAAAGTATTTATGAAAAATTCAAGACTCAATATTAAGTAATGAATCTAGGAATAGACCACTGTCACCTGTGCACAGCTCCTATAGAGAGATTAGACTATATTCAGTGCACATAGTAACCTTTAAGCAGTCATTCTTCAGTACATCATATACAAATTAAGTGGGAAGGAAATCTAACACGTGGCACAATGGGAAGTACCCTCTGCCATACACTTCACTATGGTTTAGAGTATGCTTGTAAACATAGATATTGTAATCTGCAAATTGTCATCTGTCATTTGCAAAATAAACATTTTTGTATTAAAAAACGGAAGATAAGTCTTAAACATCTGTTCGATGTTGAGGTTATTAGAGATCAAGCATTTTCTGAATTGTATAGCAGAAAACAAAGATCCAGTCTTTGCCTTACCACAGGAGCTATCCCAGGATCAACTGTCATGATTTAGAGAGACCATAGAAAACGTCAATCAGGACACTCAGATAGTGCATGGCAACCCTTAAAACAGTGGCGCATGGAAGGATAGCAAATAACAAATTTTACTTACTGTGCATATTGTGATGCAATGAAGCCTAATATACACTCCTGGAAATGGAAAAAAGAACACATTGACACCGGTGTGTCAGACCCACCATACTTGCTCCGGACACTGCGAGAGGGCTGTACAAGCAATGATCACACGCACGGCACAGCGGACACACCAGGAACCGCGGTGTTGGCCGTCGAATGGCGCTAGCTGCGCAGCATTTGTGCACCGCCGCCGTCAGTGTCAGCCAGTTTGCCGTGGCATACGGAGCTCCATCGCAGTCTTTA
Organism: Schistocerca nitens; assembly: GCF_023898315.1. Taxonomy (NCBI): domain Eukaryota; kingdom Metazoa; phylum Arthropoda; class Insecta; order Orthoptera; family Acrididae; genus Schistocerca; species Schistocerca nitens. The sequence goes on along the minus strand of NC_064618.1, from coordinate 295,807,222 downwards.
ACACTGGTAGCATGCCACGACAGCGTGGACGTGAACCGTATGTGCAGTTGACGGACTTTGAGCGAGGGCGTATAGTGGGCATGCGGGAGGCCGGGTGGACGTACCGCCGAATTGCTCAACACGTGGGGCGTGAGGTCTCCACAGTACATCGATGTTGTCGCCAGTGGTCGGCGGAAGGTGCACGTGCCCGTCGACTTGGGACCGGACCGCAGCGACGCACGGATGCACGCCAAGACCGTAGGATCCTACGCAGTGCCGTAGGGGACCGCACCGCCAATTCCCAGCAAATTAGGGACACTGTTGCTCCTGGGGTATCGGCGAGGACCATTCGCAACCGTCTCCATGAAGCTGGGCTACGGTCCCGCACACCGTTAGGCCGTCTTCCGCTCACGCCCCAACATCATGCAGCCCGCCTCCAGTGGTGTCGCGACAGGCGTGAATGGAGGGACGAATGGAGACGTGTCGTCTTCAGCGATGAGAGTTGCTTCTGCCTTGGTGCCAATGATGGTCGTATGCGTGTTTGGCGCCGTGCAGGTGAGCGCCACAATCAGGACTGCATACGACCGAGGCACACAGGGCCAACACCCGGCATCATGATGTGGGGAGCGATCTCCTACACTGGCCGTACACCACTGGTGATCGTCGAGGGGACACTGAATAGTGCACGGTACATCCAAACCGTCATCGAACCCATCGTTCTACCATTCCTAGACCGGCAAGGGAACTTGCTGTTCCAACAGGACAATGCACGTCCGCATGTATCCCGTGCCACCCAACGTGCTCTAGAAGGTGTAAGTCAACTACCCTGGCCAGCAAGATCTCCGGATCTGTCCCCCATTGAGCATGTTTGGGACTGGATGAAGCGTCGTCTCACGCGGTCTGCACGTCCAGCACGAACGCTGGTCCAACTGAGGCGCCAGGTGGAAATGGCATGGCAAGCTGTTCCACAGGACTACATCCAGCATCTCTACGATCGTCTCCATGGGAGAATAGCAGCCTGCATTGCTGCGAAAGGTGGATATACACTGTACTAGTGCCGACATTGTGCATGCTCTGTTGCCTGTGTCTATGTGCCTGTGGTTCTGTCAGTGTGATCATGTGATGTATCTGACCCCAGGAATGTGTCAATAAAGTTTCCCCTTCCTGGGACAATGAATTCACGGTGTTCTTATTTCAATTTCCAGGAGTGTATATTTGGAAATCTACTATACCTGCAAATATCGACCTCTTCACTCAAGTTTAAAAAGTAAATTAATATAAAAATCAATCTTTATGCAGCTGATGAACTATCATTTCATTTGTATAATTAAAATTAACAAATACGTAAATATGTTAATTTTTCATAAATATTTATGCATACTTTTATAATGTTTAAATGTCACTTTTTTGGAAGAAACCATTTTAAACATTTCCACTGAGTATCTCTGACAACTAAACTCCACAAACCTGGAAACAGTATACCACAGCAGGAGGGGGGAACATTATTAAATTTGCAGGCAATTTGAGGGAATATAGGGTGGATAATATAGTACACAGAGCTGCCACTTCTGACAGCAATAGTGGCTTTTACCCAACTGGGCACCACGTTGAAGTCAGCTTGGACGACAGATGCAGGTGTGTCACTCCATGCTGCTTCAACTGTATGCAGGCTTCATCAATTATAATGAACAATTAGTGGTGGCATGCCAGTGTCTTGGCAACTCATGGCCAGCTGTTTTCATGGGATGAGAGATCTGCAGAACATACTGGTTAGGGCAACAGTTGAACACCCTCTGTTTCAAGGTAGGTCATAACAGTACGGGCAACATGCTGTCTTGCATTTTCTCGTTGAAAGACAATATAATGGATACCTGGAAGATATGGCATAGACACTGGGCTGAATATGTCATAAAGAGAATGTTTTCAGCCCAGATTGCCAGCTTTATGAACCAGAGATGATTTTGTCATGTACCTCATGGCAACCCGTACCCTCCCACAAGGTGGGAAACCTGTATGATGATGACGACAAATGGAATCTGGCAATGTTGATTCTCCTCAAAGCCTTCACACATTGATATGTCCCCTGTGATGCCTGTTTGCTGAATTGGGACTCTAAAGACAAGGTGCTGCCATTTCTACATCCACTTTTGGCCTGAATCTCTTTGCTGCTGCATCAAGGGAAGCTGCAGGAGGGGTCACATCACACTGATTGTATATAGGGTTGCAGAAATCACCATACTGTCCATGTTGATACTAGTCTAGCTGCAAACCTATGTGAACTGGCTGTATGATCCTGCATGGCTGAGTGAACAGTGTGTCTGCCCTCTCACGCACCAGTTGTATGGAGCAGCTGAGGTCCTGCTGGGCAGTGAGTATGGCTCTACTGGACCCATTGATACCACATTAGTATGAGTCAAGGGGTACTGACCAATGCATCAATATCTTTCCTTCAAATTGAAAATGTAGATGGCCTTACTCCTACCTAATTTGCACTGTTGAAGTGAGATACTAATGATTTGCAGATCCAGGCATGTAGTACACTCAGAGGTGAATCCAAAGGATAAGGGTAGGGGGGGCTGTAAAACTGAATTCCCTCCCACGAACCACATCTTCTTCTTCTTAACCCCCCGCCGAAAAACATAGTTTTCAGGCTTAACAGTATCGAAAATTTTCGCGCTATTGTAGTTGGTATTATAATAATAGTTTTCCTGCTTAATGGCGAACAAAAATGCTTACAGGGACAGATATATTTAACGAAGTACTTAATTTTAATTGACGTTGGTGAATTCGTCCGTGAACTAAGTAAAGTGGGTCGCATACCTCAGGGGCCTTGGGATAAGTAGCGCGGCCACTGTGGACGAAGTGGAAGTCGGAGGTGGGATGTTTTATGGTCTGTCTTCCAGTACTGACAAGTCATGGGCGCGCGATTCCTGTCGATCACCTGTTGTGGTATAAATTTTGTCACGGAAGTAACATGGATTCCTGAATGTCTATCACAGTTATGGGCATTTTCAAATGCGGAAAATCTCTGTTGCAAGGAACATTAAATTATTTCAGGCTGTTGCAATCCAATGCAATGCGGAGAAGAAAACTGGCAATTAACTATATTATCTAACTTTTGAGGTAGTGTCTCATATTGAATAGTGCATTTAAATAGAGTATAAATACCACATTTCATCAGAGTCACTCGTAGACATACACTACTGGATATTAAAATTGCTACACCACGAAGATGACGTGCTACAGACGCGAAATTTAACCGACAGGAAGAAGATGCTGTGATATGCAAATGATTAGCTTTTCAGAGCATTCACACAAGGTTGGTGCCGGTGGCGACACCTACAACGTGCTGACATGAGAAAAGTTTCCAACCGATTTCTCACACACAAACACCAGTTGACCGGCGCTGTCTGGTGAAACGTTGTTGTGATGCCTCGTGTAACGAGGAGAAATGCGTACCATCACGTTTCCGACTTTGATAAAGGTCGGATTGTAGCCTATCGCGATTGCGGTTTATCGTATCGCGACACTGCTGCTCGCGTTGGTCGAGATCCAATGACTGTTAGCAGAATATGGAATCGGTGGGTTCAGGAGGGTAATACGGAACTCCACGCCGGATCCCAATGGCCTCGTATCACTAGCAGTCGAGACGTCAGGCATCTTATCCGCATGGCTGTAACGGATCGTGCAGCCACGTCTCGATCCCTGAGTCAACAGATGGGGGGACGTTTGCAAGACAACAACCATCTGCACGAACAGTTCGACGACGTTTGCAGCAGCATAGACTACCAGCTCGGAGACCAAGGCTGCGGTTACCCTTGACGCTGCATCACAGTCAGGAGCGCCCTGTGATGGTGTACTTAACGACGAACTTGGGCGCACGAATGGCAAAACATCATTTTTTCGGATGAATCCAGGTTCTGTTTACAGCATCATGATGGTCGCATCCGTGTTTGGCGACATCACGGTGAACGCACAATGGAAGCGTGTATTCGTCATCGCCATACTGGCGTATCACCCGGTGTGATGGTATGGGGTACCATTGGTTACACGTCTCGGTCACCTGTTGTTCGCATTGACGGCACTTTGAACAATGGACGCTACATTTCACATATGTTAGGACCCGTGGTTCTACCCTACATTCGATCCCTGCGAAATCCTACATTTCGCAGGATAATGCACGACCGCATGTTGCAGGTCCTGTACGGGCCTTTGTAGATACAGAAAATGTTCGACTGCTGTCCTGGCCAGCACATTCTCCAGATCCCTCATCAATTGAAAATGTCAGGTAAATGGTGGCCGAGCAACTGGCTCGTCACAATACGCCAGTCACTACTCTTGATGAACTGTGGTATCGTGTTGAAGCTGCATGGGTAGCTGTACCTGTACACGCCATCCAAGCTCTGTTTGACTCAATGCCCATGCGTATCAAGGCCGTTATTACGGCCAGAGGTGGTTGTTCTGGGTACTGATTTCTCAGGATCTATGCACCCAAATTGCGTGAAAATGTAATCACATGTCAGTTCTAGTATAATGTATTTGTCCAATGAATACCCGTTTATCATCTGCATTTCTTTTTGGTGTAGCAATTTTAATGGCCAGTAGTGTAGTAAAACCAACAACAGTTCAACATGCAACTCAGGTGTCGCAACTGTTATATCGCTGAGCGTGGTAGCAATGTGACACAGACCATAGTCAACACGGGGCTTTCTGAATGAAGCCGACTTCTTACATTCAGTTCTTGTCTTTGGCCAACTCACCACGCACTTACTATAGCTAGTCTTTCGGGGTTCATATGCGATCCGAGGTGCCACTACAAACGTCAGTGTCGACGACCACTGCTGTGGAGAATTGGGAGACGGTTCGGTAATAAAAAACTTCTATGAGCTCAGACCCCCCTCCCCAAATACCAAAGGCCAAAATCCTGAATTCGACTCAGAGTACACAAGTGATGTGAACAACCGAACCAAAACAATCGATTCAGTTAGTTGTTGGAAAACAGTTGACTCGTCTGGTTGCAGTTTTACGTGTCGGGTGAATTATTCATTCCGTCTTTCGAGTGAAACCAGTTTGTGATAGAAACCAGATGAAAACAGTCGTTTCAATCAGTTGTATTTCGTATCCGCATGATTATTATTGATTCATTTCTTTCGAGTGTGAGAGCAGCCAAATGGAAATGGTCGTCACAGTTCTTAACATTCGATCGTTTTGCCCTTATTAAATCATTATTGTTGACTGCACTCTACCGTCGTCACTGTTGAAAAATTTGCTTTTCATTGAGTGCCAATAACCAATTTTTAGTTCGTTTTTCGTCCATGTTTATGAATAGGCAGTCTCTTTACATTGTAGTAGACTTTTTGTCTGAGTCAGAATGCTGAAACGCTCAGAGCCGTGAGAATGGAAGAAATAATGACTGGATAAAAAGTGATCCTCAAGATAAATTCAGTACGATATACAGGACCTGGAAGGATGTTTTATATTATGATTCTATATTAACTGAACAAAATTAACGAATGCTGACAAGTATTTCCGGCGAAAAATATACTTCAAAAGCAAGTGATTAAGTTACCAAACAATTAAAAACACAGAACGTTATATGCTTTCTGATCACGTCACCTCAGCACTTAACTGAAATAAAATGATCGGCGACGGGTGCGAACCAGCGAAAAGACAGAGACAGCTTCAACATCTTTAAATAAAAAGGCAATTGTTCATCATAAATTTTTATAGAGCTCCAGTTGTTAACCTCTTAAAATTCACATGTAATGCCAGAAATATAAACTATTCGTATTTAAGTAAATAAATACCGGTACGTAACTTTTGAAAATACTTCATTTTTAGTAATACCGGTATACCTTTTATTCGCCCCTTCTTGAAATAAGTTATTTGTCTCCAAAAAAGTTGGTTCTTTATAACCGAACAGGCTGAAATAGTATAATACTGTATAGGAAATCAATCAAACTTGGAGACTGAACGAAAATAGTATCATTCGGTCCGTCTCACATTAGTGAAACCACTCAAACCAGGAGAGTGAATGAAAATATTCACATAGCTGACCTGGCAGCAGATACTAGTTTCATTCGGTTGAAAAAATCAACTGGACGAAAAAAAAGACTGGCCAAACGGTTGTTAAAACCAGACAGTTGTCTCATAACTGTAGGAGACTCCATGCCAATTTTACGTTCGTTGCTCGCCGCCTTCATGGTGTTGTTATTTTAATGGTCAGCATATCATATCATATCATATCCTTGCAGAACACGACTTCTGTGTCTTGGCATATGCGTCACGCCTGTCTTGGTCCAAAGACGAGTGAAATGCAAGTGGAGACGCAAAGCGCTGGCGCCAGAGTTCCATTCTCACGTGAGGGCTTCGGTCACGTGACAATGGCCGGCCACACCACTCTGGCGTCACGCGCAGGCGTCCAGACTCACCGCCCATGCGACACCTCATAAGCCTTGTTCCGCCGCGCTGTGACCGTGAACATCCCATTACAGAAGCCGTCGCGTGGTTTGTAACTGAGAGAGCGTCCGCGCCGTCGGGTGTCTGGTGCAGCCCCCGCTGCAATTCACTCAGCATGTTATTATTTGGCGTCGCACTAACTGCGCCTGAACACGTATAGTCCAGTCAACGAAGGAAAATTAGGAGAAAATATCTTGCAGTCGCAAATTTTTGCAGTGTTAGAAGAGTGTGTCGTGAACAACATACTAAAACCCTGTGAACGTTTGGGTTTAAAGATCACTTCTTATGTTTTTGTCGAATAACTCGAAAACGGCGGCATCTATCGAAAATATCACCCAGTACAAAATCAAATTACATAAAATTTCCTACAAAACAGATCCCACTCATTTTTTTGTGGGAGTAATAGTTTCCGCGTTCAGGGAATGGAAAAATCGCAGATTCAAATGTCTCTAAGCACTATGGGTCTTAACATCTGAGGTCATCAGTCCCCTAGACTTAGAACTACTTAAACCTAACTAACCTAAGGAATCACACACATCCATGCCTGAGGCAGGATTCGAATCTGCGACCGTAGCAGCAGCGCGGTTCCGGACTGAAGCGCCTAGAACCGCTCGGCCACAACGGCCGGCGCAGATTATTAAAAATATTGTTCTAACGGTATAGAATTAGTATTTATCTTTAAATTATGTTTGTTAAAAACGAGTACTAAATGTGTACAGCACTTCTATGAGCCGTACTTAGGGATAAATTGTATTCAAGGGATGCAATAGAGCGAAGGGGGGGGGGGGGGATGTGTGCGGTAGAAGCACGTCTTGCAAACTGAAAGCCGAGCAGGTGGTTCCCCTCTCTGTCTACTGCACTGTTACAAGCAGCCACTACAGGGTGTTTCACAAAGTTATGTAGAAGTCAAGCAAAGCATGTAGGAGACTGCTGTCGTCAGTTTGCAGACCTGTGAAGGAGGAAAGTGCGTGACCACAATATAGCGACCTACCTTCCCTTGTGCTTCTACCCCACACATCTCCCCCCTCCATCCTGTTACATCCTTGGAACACAGTTTATCCCTTAATACGGCCGTACTGCACTTAGGAGTGCTACACACATTTAATATTTGTAATTAGCTGAGATATTTTAAAGATAAACATTAATTTTATATCGTTACACCAACAATTTTTAAGAACCTGCGATTTTTTCATCCTCTGATCGCGGAAACTATTACTTCTAAAACAAAAACATGAGTTGGACCATTTTCGTAGAAAATTTAATGTAATTTACTTTTTTACTAGGAAATATTTTCACTAGAAACCGCGGTTTCCGAGTTATTAGGGAATACATAAAAAAACAACCTTTAAACCAACCCGCGCACCCTCACTCACACCCCACCGGTCTGGATTTTTAGCATGTTATTCAGGACAATTCCTCCTAGCACTGTGCAAAAATTTTCTTCTACATGATTTTTTTCCCTAAAGGATCTTTTTTGGTATTTGATGACCTGCGGGTTCCCTATTAAGTAACAAGGCCGAATTACAGATAAGAAAGAAATGCTCGAATATATTGATAATTTTTATAGTAACCTGTACAGTAAAGTCAATGATGATATCTCAGTCCTAGGCGAAGTGGACGCCTCTGTTTCCTAAATCCCAGAAATACTTCTCTCAGAAGTCAAACATACTATAGACAAATATGAAAAAAAGGAACCGATCCAGGTAGTGGCGATCTCCAGTCGATATTTTAAAGCTGATGAATGACGAATCTATAAAGTATTTAGCTAAAATATTTTTGAACTGTCTGTACAGAGGAAAATTACCAAGAGATTGGAATAAAGTCAAATAATCCTATATATAAGTAAGTACTAAAAATGCAAAGAACTATCGCCCAATCAGCCTCCTACCCATACTGTACAAAGTTTTTGCTAGCATTTTGACCACCAGATTGAGCACTACACTTGACCTGGTCCAGCTCATTAAACAAGCTTGGTTTCGTGCAGGGTTTAGTACAATTAGTAGAATAAATGAGGACATCTACCTCTTTATCGTGCCTTCATAGATTCTGAGAGGCCATTCAGTTCGATCAGTCACCCAGTTGTGTTTGAGGCTCTAACAGAACAAGGAATAGAACAGCTTTATACAACATATACAAAACCTAAACAGCGTTTGTAAATGAAGTTGAAGAAACCAATGAATTTCCCATCGAATGCTGCGTAAAACAAGGCGACTCTGTATCTCCAAAATTATTTTCAGCAGTCCTCAAAAAAGCAATGGCTAAATTAGATTGGAAAACAAAGTGAATCCAAATTCTGGGAAAGAGATTAAGTAGCCTGAGGTCGCTGATGACATTGTACTATCTGCAAACAGTATAAAGAACTCCAAATACTGGTTAATGAACTTGCGTCATTCTGCTCTGAAGTTGGCTCTAAAAATGAAATGTGATAAAACCAAGATCATGATGGATGAACGGACACCGGAGTGAAATACACTCCTGGAAATGGAAAAAAGAACACATTGACACCGGTGTGTCAGACCCACCATACTTGCTCCGGACACTGCGAGAGGGCTGTACAAGCAATGATCACACGCACGGCACAGCGGACACACCAGGAACCGCGGTGTTGGCCGTCGAATGGCGCTAGCTGCGCAGCATTTGTGCACCGCCGCCGTCAGTGTCAGCCAGTTTGCCGTGGCATACGGAGCTCCATCGCAGTCTTTAACACTGGTAGCATGCCGCGACAGCGTGGACGTGAACCGTATGTGCAGTTGACGGACTTTGAGCGAGGGCGTATAGTGGGCATGCGGGAGGCCGGGTGGACGTACCGCCGAATTGCTCAACACGTGGGGCGTGAGGTCTCCACAGTACATCGATGTTGTCGCCAGTGGTCGGCGGAAGGTGCACGTGCCCGTCGACCTGGGACCGGACCGCAGCGACGCACGGATGCACGCCAAGACGGTAGGATCCTACGCAGTGCCGTAGGGGACCACACCGCCACTTCCCAGCAAATTAGGGACACTGTTGCTCCTGGGGTATCGGCGAGGACCATTCGCAACCGTCTCCATGAAGCTGGGCTACGGTCCCGCACACCGTTAGGCCGTCTTCCGCTCACGCCCCAACATCGTGCAGCCCGCCTCCAGTGGTGTCGAGACAGGCGTGAATGGAGGGACGAATGGAGACGTGTCGTCTTCAGCGATGAGAGTCGCTTCTGCCTTGGTGCCAATGATGGTCGTATGCGTGTTTGGCGCCGTGCAGGTGAGCGCCACAATCAGGACTGCATACGACCGAGGCACACAGGGCCAACACCCGGCATCATGGTGTGGGGAGCGATCTCCTACACTGGCCGTACACCACTGGTGATCGTCGAGGGGACACTGAATAGTGCACGGTACATCCAAACCGTCATCGAACCCATCGTTCTACCATTCCTAGACCGGCAAGGGAACTTGCTGTTCCAACAGGACAATGCACGTTCGCATGTATCCCGTGCCACCCAACGTGCTCTAGAAGGTGTAAGTCAACTACCCTGGCCAGCAAGATCTCCGGATCTGTCCCCCATTGAGCATGTTTGGGACTGGATGAAGCGTCGTCTCACGTGGTCTGCACGTCCAGCACGAACGCTGGTCCAACTGAGGCGCCAAGTGGAAATGGCATGGCAAGCTGTTCCACAGGACTACATCCAGCATCTCTACGATCGTCTCCATGGGAGAATAGCAGCCTGCATTGCTGCGAAAGGTGGATATACACTGTACTAGTGCCGACATTGTGCATGCTCTGTTGCCTGTGTCTATGTGCCTGTGGTTCTGTCAGTGTGATCATGTGATGTATCTGACCCCAGGAATGTGTCAATAAAGTTTCCCCTTCCTGGGACAATGAATTCACGGTGTTCTTATTTCAATTTCCAGGAGTGTATGAAAGGAGATTTGTAACCAGAAATATTTTGACGTATTAAATTAGGCTGCAAGCTTATGGAAGATACTCGTCAGTTTTGAAGCCCAAGACGTCGACTGAGCTGAAGAAAACAGTTTTTGACCAACGTATACTGCCAGTAGTAACTTCTGGCTGTGAGGCATGGGCATTACCGTAAATGGGTCCATTGTCAAGAAACGAGCAGTAAAGAGTAGCCCAAAGAGGAATGGAAAGAATAACATTGGGCTACACAGAGAAAGACAGAAAGAAAACAGTTGACATTAGGCAGATAAAAAGGTCAGCGATATAATGTAATGAGTGAATACCTTGGAATGGCAGTGGGCTGCTCATGTCGCTCGAAGAAAAGTTGGCAGGTGGTCGAAAGAAGTACTAGACTGGAGCCCAAAAAAAAAAAAAAAACCCGGACAGATGAGACAGAGACTTAAAAAATAGACAGCCGGAGTGAACTGACAGCGGGAAGCTCAAGATCGGCAGAAATGGAACTTGCAGAGACCCTATGTTGGACGCCAACTCAAAGAGGCTACACCACCAATTGATGGAACTGACTGAAGATGATGGCATGAAAATTTGAATGAAATACGTGGAAAGCTCGTAGACAAACATTCTGTAAAGAAACATAGTGCCTGAACTCAGAATTAGTGAGAGGAAGGTAAAACAGGATTGGAAAAATGGCAGTAAGTGAACTATATCATCACTAATCTTAATGCAAAAGAGTGGCTGTCGAGCACTGAGGATATTCTGTTTGTTCATCTGTTTCGTTGAGCGGCGTATATCGTTTGGAGCGAGGGTATGTGCCTTGTTAACAATGCAAAGCAAATAATCTCCCTATTACATTGTAGTGCAAGTTCATAATAATTCGTGGATAAAATGCTAATGCACATAAATGTCAAACAATAATAAAGAATGTTCGAGGTTATATTCTCGGTCTTAACGTGACTTTCGATCACATAAAGGTATCAAGTATCGCCGTGGTGGTGGTGGCGGGGGGGGGGGGGGGGGGTTAGCTGGCTCACAGGTTAGGGGATACTATAAAAGCGGAAATACCTCGAGCTTTTGATGGAGAGAGAGAGAGAGAGAGAGAGAGAGAGAGAGAAACGGGAGGGGGGAGGAGGAACTGAGGGACACGTACGGATTGATGTTTTTTTGTTATACCTTCATAGTGGAAAGTTCCCTTTCTCCCTCCTTCCTACCACCAAGAAGTAACTTCGTCTCTTTGGGTTTTGCGCTTACTCAAGGACTGCAAGGGAGCCTTCCTGAATGAGCCCTATCCAGTAGCTCAGTTGGAGCACTTATTTCGTCATGCTGATTTAAGTGTTACGTGTCTATGGTGCCTCAAATAACTCTGGCTGTCACGAAGGGCCCCATAAATAACATCGCGAAGCATTTCTTCTCATCTAATCTGCACGGCCTACACTAATTTCACTTCTGATAGGATATTAAAGAAGAAAGAAGAACTAATTTCCTTGTTATCAGTATATACTTTTTTTTTTTTTTTTTTTTTTTTTTTTTTTTTTGGGCGAGTCGAAGTGGCGCAGTGGTAGGACACTGGCCTCGTATTCGGGAGGACGGAAGTTCAAATCTCGCTCCAGACAGTGCAATTCAGGTTTCCCTAAAGGCAGATGCCGGACCGATTCCTTTAAAAAGGCACGACTGAATTTTTTCTCTACGTTCATATTATGGAGCCAGATAATGCAATAACTGTAACAATGTTCCAATGGCGGGCTGTGCTGCGATGGGTAGTACAGCTGCCATGTCCATTTTGCTCTGTTCTGTCTTAGACTGGGATGCCAAACAACATTCCGGATGTGGGGTACCGATGCAGCAGAAATGCTGTTGGTCTCAGCAAATTTACAACAAAGCAGGCGGCTCGTAAGTAGTGCACAGAGCAGCAGTTTCATTTTCCTCCATTCGTGAGCGAAACGAAACATTACTTCCTTGATTTACAACGGGCTCGTATCTTTTTCTATTGTTCCCGTATGAAACGTACCCGGATCGAAGCCGTTTCCGAACGCAATGTTTTGAATTTTTTGTCAGACATGAATAAGGAATTTCTTTCAGAGTGCAATGTACGAATTCTTTAATTACAGTATTTCCATTTGCCTGTGGTTTATTGGTTTTCATTCTCTGTCGAGTTAGTTGATTCCAACGTATTCAAAATATCTCTGCCTAAGATGAAATATGTCAGTTAGTAAACAAAACTAAAATATTTGTAGCCAGCTACACGAACAGTTAATATTGATCCATATACTAAATTTAATTCTAAGTTCCCCTTTCTTTATTAGTTCAAAGGTCAGAGGAGAGCAAGGGATTTCATTGTAATCCGGGTTTGATGCGGGCTCACGACGACTTATTCTCCAGAGCCAGTCTTTAATCTCAGAGTAGCACTTAACACTCAACGTCCTCAATTATTTGTTGGATATATTCCGATATGTGGCTTTCCTATTTGCTCTCTACGGTTTCCTCTAATGCAATGGAAGTTATTCCCCGACGTCTAACATATGTCCTATCATCCTGTCCCGTCTCCTTTTCTGTATTTTCCACGTTCCTTTCTTTGTCAATTCAGCGGAGAACCCCCTCATTCCTATCTTATCAGACCACCTAATTTTCTATACATATCACCACATCTCACACGCTTCGATTCTCTTCTTTTCCCGCGTGCCTTCGGTCGATGCTTCTCTGCCATACAAAGTTGCGCATCCAACGTGCTTTCTCAGAAATCTTTTTTCCTAAAATTGAGGGCATGTCCGACACCAAAAGACTTCTTACGGCCAGGAATGGCTAATTTGCCTGTGTGAATTTCTATCAATGACCTTCTTGCTTCGTTCGGTACGTAATATTTTGCTTCCAATTATTTAACTCCATCTACTCCGTGGTCATGAATTTTCGCATTAAGTTTCTAGTTATTCTCATTTCTGCTTCTCCTCGCTACTTTCATCTTTCTTCGGTTTACTCTCAATTCATATGCTGTACTCATTAGACTTTCAATTGCATTCAGCAGACCCTGTAACTGAATCGCAAATTGTTGAAATTATGTAAGTCAAAATTTTCAGTTTTCGTTTTCTCACTGAATAGTACATCTAAGCATCTAAGAGACGTCTTGCTCCTACAAATGGTAGAAGAGGTGGTGCACTTTAGGCTGTTTGTTGTTGAAATCAAGTGAGTCACTTAGTTATTTCGTTTCAACAGATGCTGCTCATTCGCACGCAGAATCTGTTTTCCTCCAATACTATACACTTTAACAATTATCCATTTCCTTTGTTGTGGAAAAAACAATCACTGCTAATGTTTATTGAGGGCAGTTGGTTGTATTACTATGGCTCCATAAAGGAAGAATAGTAATGCAGATTATGATAGAAACAAGCTAAAGACAGCTCGTACCAAAGGACTGCCTTATCGAAATTACGGAGGAGATTATGTTCCTGGGAAAGCAGTTACGAGAATATTGCAGATAAATTTCAACTTTCTTGAGACAACCATAGGAAATTGTATACACGTAAATAATATCAATATTATCAGCAATACCAATCTTATATTGTTAATTTCCTGTCACTGCAGAATAAAATATTATGACTCCGTTGACGTAATTCAACGTAGCAATATTTTGGCAAAATTTCTTGATCTTCCTACCAAAGATGCCCAGTACTTACATCTACAGCGCCTTATTAAAACAAAGGAAGTAAAGGAGAGGCGTCCTCGAAAATCTCATCCAGAATGTTGTGAAAACTGTAGGGATGCAACGTATCTTTATCATATAATGCTTGGAAGTGAAAGGAAACTGATTTGCAAGATATGCATGCAGTGACGAATTCGCGCGTGTTTCGAATCTGCAAATTGCTACTTAAGGGAATCACACCTGTTGATAAACGCGGGAAACACCCGAATGCCAAGGAGACACCAGACACCTTCGCACTCATTCACGAGCGTATAAAGTGTTTCCCCACAAAAACCTCACATTATTCACAAAAGGATGCAACATATTTAAACTCTGAACTAAATGTGCGGATGATGCACAGTATGTTCAATGACAAATATGCAGATTGTAAAGTAAAATATGATGTTTATCGTAATTATTATCGGGGAAATTTTAATTATTCATTTGGCAGACCCAAAGTGGATGTCGTAAATACGAAGAGCTTGAACTCAAACTAAGCCCATATTTAAATGAAAGAGCCAAGCTTGCCGCCAGAGCGAAATTAAATGTTCATAAGCGTCGTAGTTAAAAGTTTACAACTCACTTCGGAATGCCAAGAGCCCAATATATTGATACTGTGGGAGCCACAGTCTTTGATTATATGCAAAACTTGCCGCTTCCATATATCCATATCTCCGCCAACTATGGGTGTACTATTCCACCATACATCATTTGAAAACTGAACACTCCACTTTGTACTTGTACCATGAAGGCTTAGGAAAGAAAGGTGCAAACGAGTAGCATCTTTAGTTTCTGATAACAGAAAAAACGATCACAGTAAAAATGTGACTGATCTTTCCTTTTCTGATGGCTGTGTCGGCTAGAACAAAAACTTACACCTTTATACGCAGGCCGCATTATAAGAGGAAAATAAAAACTCATGACCGCATTTACATCCCTTATGAATACATGGAACTCATAGTAAGCAGTAAACGGAATGTGGCCAGTAAAATTAGTTAATGGAGAGGAAATACTAGATTTCGACAACTGGTGGCCAAAATATTTTTGAAAAATTGTTATTTCGTGTGATACAATGACAGAACAACGCAATAAAAAAATCTTCGCTCCGAGTAGCATCGAAGAAATACAATCCCTTGAGTCAGGAGAAGTGATTGGCCTTCCGTATATCGATGGCTTAGTAAGACATACTTTTCGCTTAAGAAAAAGACATGAGCCCATCATTCCAGGATTAATGGACAGCATTCCAATGGCCTACCCAAAATACCAAGTACATATTTCCAGAATGAAGATGGAAGATGTGAAGAAAGTCATTGAATATGTGCCTGCTGCAAAGAGATCGCTCTATGAAGAAGTGCTTTCTTGACTAGTGATTGACTAACATTACAGCTAATGTACAGTTAATCATTATTGCTGTTAAAATAATTCAGTTTGTTCTATTTTGTCAGACCATTCAACTGTATTATTCAGTGTTCATACAATTAAATCCTAAAAAAGCAAAAAAAATATGTTTGTAAATTGCTGAAACCAAAAAAGTCAAAAAACTTTGAAATAATTAAATATCGAAATGATGTATTCTAAGTTAATTATTTCTCTCTAAATAAAAGCAGAATGAAGTCACTTTCAGTTCTGAAAAATTCCAGTGATGCAAAAAAAAAAAAAAAAAAAATGGCTCTGAGCACTATGGGACTTAACATCTGAGGTCATCAGTCCCCTAGAACCTAGAACTACTTAAACCTAACTAACCCAAGAACATCACACACATCCATGCGCGAGGCAGGATTCGAACCTGCGACCGTAGCGGTCGCGCGGTTCCAGACTGAAGCGCCTAGAACCGCTCGGCCACACCGGCCGGCTCCAGTGATGCAGCAACAATACTTATGGCAGTATTAAGTTTTTTGCTTCTCCTGAAAAGTATAAAAAAAATTGCCGCGCGGGGTGGCCGTGCCGTCTATGGGAGTCTTGTCACGGTTTGCGCAGCTCCCCCAATCGGAGGGTCGAGTCCTCCCTTGAGCATGGGTGTGTGTGTTGTCCTTAGTGTAAGTTAGTTTAAGTTAGATTAATTAGTGCGTACCACAAATTTCCAAATGAATTATTTGGTTTCAACAGTTGATGATTCAGTTCTTCGTCACTTTCACAGAAGATAGCAATGTTATCAGCTAATTCTATCATCGGTTATCTGTCAACCTGAATTTTAATCCCACTCTTGTACCTTTCTTTTACTTCCTTCACTGCTTCGTCGATGCAGAGATTGAACATTAGGAGCCAAAGGCTGCATCCCTTCTTGATTCCATTCTTGTTGTTTCCTCTTAGTTCTCGTACATATTTCTCAGAATTTCGAACACCTTACACAATTTTACATTGTCGAATACTTTTTGTGGATCGACAAACTCTATTGTATAGATGAATACAATTATTCTTTTCCACTTGTGCTGCCTTGTAAATATCGAATTTTGCACGGTCTTAGGTAAAGTATGACACTGCTGTTAATACGCCTACTTGCTAGATGGGAAAAAATATACGTTATGTAATTTCCTGTTGCACACTTATACACACTGAATTTTTCTGTCTGTCTGTAGAACCGTCTCAGATTTGTATTCTTTGACACATGTTGTTGTTGTGGTCTTCAATCCAGAGACTGGTTTGATGCAGCTCTCCATGCTACTCTATCCTGTGCAAGCTTCTTCATCTCCCAGTACCTACTGGAAACTACATCCTTCTGAATCTGCTTAGTGTATTCATCTCTTGGTCTCCCTCTACGATTTTTACCCTCCACGCTGCCCCCCAATACTAAATTGGTGGTCCCTTGATGCTTCAGAATATGCCCTACCAACCGATCCCTTCTTCTAGTCAAGTTGTGCCACAAATTTCTCTTCTCTCAAATTCTATTCAATACCTCCTCATTAGTTATGTGATCTACGCATCTAATCTTCAGCATTCTTCTGTAGCACCACATTTCGAAAGCTCCTATTCTCTTTTTGTCTAAACTATTTATCGTCCACGTTTCACTTCCATACATGGCTACACTCCATACAAATACTTTCAGAAACGACTTCCTGACACTTAAATCTATACTCGATGTTAACAAATTTCTCTTCTTCAGAAACGCTTTCCTTGCCATTGCCAGTCTACATTTTATATCCTCTTTACTTCGACCATCATCAGTTATTTTGCTCCCCAAATAGCCAAACTCCTTTACAACTTTAAGTGTCTCATTTCCTAATCTAATTCCCTCAGCATCACCCGACTTAATTCGACTACATTCCATTATCCTCGTTTTGCTTTTGTTGATGTTCATCTTATATCCTCCTTTCAAGACACGGTCCATTCCGTTCAACTGCTCTTCGAAGTCCTACTTAGACCATCATCAGTTATTTTGCTCCCCAAACAGCAAAACTCATTTTCTACTTTAAGTGTCTCACTTTCCAATCTAATTCCCGCAGCATCATCCGATTTAATTCGACTACATTCCATTATCCTCGTTTTGCTTTTGTTGATGTTCATCTTATATCCTCCTTTCAAGACACTGTCCATTCCGTTCAGCTGCTCTTCCAGGTCCTTTGCTGTCTCTGACAGAATTACAATGTCATTGGCGAACCTCAGAGTTTTTATTGACACATATATCAATAAAAAGAAGGAAATAACACACAGGGTGGTTATAATTAAACTTCCTCTACTCTAGTGGGCCTCCATAAAAAACGAATGATCAGTAGGACAACGAAACTTAGTGGAAGCATTTGTAAGGACATGGGGAAGAGAAATAACGAAAAAACATTGAAAGAAGTACATTTTAATTTCCACATGAGAGGGTAATATTTATTAATTGCGTACTATTTTTGCGTTCCAGGATACAAACTTTGCTCAATGTGACGACCGTCTGCATCCACGACAGCCTGAAACCGCACTAGAGATTGCTCTAGTGATGCCCGAAACATCTCATGTGGAATGTTCAGATGTCGTGACACAGTTCGTGCAGTGCTTTTTAATTATTTATCCTTTCAAAACAACAATGTGTATGATGTTGTATATACTGTACCAACCTGACTTGTCCTACATCGTTTGTGCAAAATATGTACCTAAACACGATTTACAGGACCAATAAAGAAATACAAAATACAAATACAAAAATGCTTGAAGATCGCACAGTGCGTCCAGCATTCTCCGCCGTGGCAATAGCAACTTCAACCAGTTGTGGCGCAACTGGCCGTCGGCCTCTTCCAGGAGCAATTCCCAAATCGCCAGTTAATTCGAACTTCCGAATCATGTTCTTCAACCCTCGTGCAGAAAGAGGACCCGTCCGTATCCCTTCAGTGGGTCGATGTTCGCGAAGAGCCCTAGCACTATTGGTGTAGTTTTGATAAAACAGCTTTACGAGTAAAGCCCTGCTCATCATGTCCAGACCCGTCTGTAGCTATAATGCACACTGATGCTTGTATTTGAACGCTACTTCGCCGTACTAGTACCGGCGCCTAATGTCAAGTTATAACACTAACAGTACTAACAACGCGAGTCTTGCAGCGCACAGTCTGAACAGCATGTCTATGAAGCTGTGTACCCATTTGGTAAATAGTTTTTCATCTACTCTGCCTCAAGTAGCGAAAGTTTAATTATAACCACTCTGTAACTTCCTCATATTTTTGGCAACTATTCCCTGTTGCCTGCCAATCATTTGTAAGAGCACGACAGGCAAATAGCCGTCTGCTGCACCACCTTTCTACAGACATCTTGATTTTGAACAACGCAACGACGTTGCAGCATAATGACGCCGTTTGTCACGTGATGACCAAACTGGACAATGTACTGGGAAGACCATCCACGGTACCAAGAAGTTTAGTCGTCCTGAAGAGCACTGATGCAAATACAGTCGAAACGTCAGTTTTAATAGTTATTTATGAGTTTTAAAATGAGGTGGCCTAGTGCCCAATAGAATTTTATTCAAATTGACACTGGTGTGCAGGTCGTCTGATATGTATTTCAATTTTTTAGTTTTAATATTTTCTTGTAGTGCTCAAGTGTAATTCATGGTAGCGAAGTAGGATCGTCGCTTCAGCAGAGGTTGTTTGTTCGATTGGCCTGTGGTCTGATAAACTGCCCACCATGCATCTACTTTGGATAGCCAGTAGAGAGCGTCAGACTGAAACCACATGATGCCATGTTCGAGTGCCAGTTCCAAGCTGGATGCTAGCTCCTGCCCCTACTTCCAGCTAGCAATGACTTAATTCCTCTCCTATAACTTTTTTCGGGCTTTGTTCCAATATAAAAATTAACTTTGTAAGTAGCCTGTTTGTATGCTGGCAGCGCTATAGACCGTGTTAATATCGCTGACAGCGCTCTGCGCCCTCGGCAAGAGTTTCTGTGGTTGGACCGACTAGCAGTTAGCGAGTGGATAGGGAAGTGTATGGACATGATTTTCTTAGTGGAGACTCTATGTTGGTAGGACATGCATTGTAAAGTGAGATGAAATGATGTGTTTATAAGAAAATACGGAATGAAATGTATGATGATGGATGTTTGGTTGATAATGTTTGGGCAGTGGAATTATTGATAACTATATAATTTTTGGAACTGGACGTCACATGAATAAGGTAAAATTTTCTAAATACATTGTTTGCTCTTCAACAAAAGCTTTCTTTCGCTAACCGTATGCCTCCTAGTAGTTAGAGCATATAGTAGTTGGAATATTTTTATTTAGCTGGCTGTAGTTGCTACTTGCTGTAATTGCTGTAGTTCGTGTTATGAAGATTTTCTGCGAGGTAAGTGACTTATGAAAAAGAATAGGGTTTCCACTATCGGGATTCGTGATTAAAATGAGTTTAGGCAGTTAACAGAGTTGGAGGTAGTTTCATATTTCTTTAATTTAATATTTTTTTTGGATACGTGTTATTATTAGGATTTCTTGTAATTCAGGGCTATTTTTGGTGTTAATTATTGTTAGTCATGTTGTCAATGTATATTGTGGGTAATAAATGAATAGGTTAAGTTTAAGTAGGCTTTGTCAGGGGTCGGCCGAGCAGTTCTAGGCACTTCAGTCTGACCGCGCGACCGCTACGGTCGCAGGTTAGAATCCTGCCTCTGGCTTGGATGTGTGATGTCCTTAGGTTAGTTAGGTTTAAGTAGTTCTGAGTTCTAGGGGACTGATGACCTCAGATGTTACGTCCCATAGTGCTCAGAGCCATTCGAACCATTTTTTTGTCAGGGGTCGGCCGGTTTGGCCGAACGGTTCTAGGCGCTTCAGTCTGGAACCGTGAGACAGCTACGGTCGCAGGTTCGAATCCTGTCCCGGGCATGGATGTGTGTGATGTCCTTAGGTTAGTTAGGTTTAAGTAGTTCTGACTTCTAGGGGACTGATGACCTCCTCAGATGTGAAGTCCCATAGTACTCAGAGACATCTGAACAATTTTTTGTCAAGGGTAATTCTGTAGGTCAGTGTTTAAAAAAAATAATTAAAGAGGTAGTTTCAACTTCATCTCATAGCCCACCAAGACTGGCTAACGCGGCCTTTCAGACCGATGTAAGCGCGCCCATCTGTATTCCGTACATTGAATATACTTAGTGTGTTACTTCTCAACCATCTTGTTTATATATAAATCCCTTCAGATGATTACATCCTAGCCAATCTGATTAGGTCACCTGTGAACTTGTACACAGTTCCCACCTTTCTACTTGTAAAAATGAACCTTGCCACGGACGCATGCCAATGTAGGTAGCATTGTGTTATAAGGGACATTCAGCTCTGTTTCTATGGGACCTGTGGTAGTAATCGAAGGCACCGTGACAGCACGTGGACTACGCTGAACATTATTGCGGAAGACGCTTTACGCTTGATTTCTTCCCCGACGGTGATAGCATTTCAGGAGGGTGACTGTTCTTGTTACAAGGGCGGAATGGCACTACACGCTTGTATCTGATTCCGAAGTCCTAATGTGCGAGAGCATTCCGTAAATAGCGAGCAAATACTAACTTCATTAAAGTCCGTGCGTGCCGTTAGTTCTCTGTGGCACGTTAATTCTTCTCGAGTCGTCGAATGTGTGACTCAGAGAAGTCGTGTTGCCTAATCTAAAAATAGTTTAAGGCTTTTCAAGTTCTCTGTGCGATCCGCTTGGGACAGAATGCGGTGTACGGAGGCGCGCGCTGATCCGGGAAGCGGTGCAGTATGGGGCTTCTTCGGCAGAGCGTTAATGGTATGACAGCTTGCTAGGCGGGACGTGACGAGCGGTCTCGTGAGGTCCCGTGACGCGTGGCTGCGATCCCTGCTGACGTCAATGGCCGGGCGACCTACTTTGGGGCGACAGGGTGCCGCGTAATTGGGTTCTGCAAACGGGATTGTTTCAGGAGGATTACGGACGCGCCGCTCACTTCCAACTGTCTCGCTGGGAGCATCGGACTCTGACCGCGACGAAGGCCGAAAAGGCTTCTGCACTGGCCACGTGGGCACTATTCCAGGTCGAACGGCAGACTGTGCCAGGTCACAAGCGTGACTTAAAGAAAGGAGAACACAGCCCATTCAGAACAGCTGCTGATTTGCCTAGGACAAGCAGTAGTTATGTCTGCACCAAATAACTGATATACAAATTAGCAGAACTTTTTTTTAACTTTTACGTTTGCACTTTTGCTAAATTTATTCATGATGTACCATTCAGACCTCGCGTTCAATATCCATCCACATAAATCTTGGATCATGTGCCTTAAAACATAAAAGTATGGCAAGTAGCAACATAATATTAAATCTAGCCTAAATAATTTCTTTTGGACAGCTCCATCTATATTAGCAAGCGACTGTCTCGGAACCCGGGACCACGGTCACAGTTGCAGATTCTCTATATAACGGCAACAAAAATGTGATTTCAGTATTTCGCGTAATTATTGACCGAATGTAAAAAATTAAAATACTGTCATAATTACGCCATTAGCAACTGTAGACTTACGTTAAAACTTTAATACAATACATCTACATCTACATACATACTCCGCAATCCACCATACGGTGCGTGGCGGAGGGTACCTCGTACCACAACTAGCATCTTCTCTCCCTGTTCCACTCCCAAACAGAACGAGGGAAAAATGACTGCCTATATGCCTTTGTACGAGCCCTAATCTCTCTTATCTTATCTTTGTGGTCTTTCCGCGAAAAGTAAGCTGGCGGCAGTAAAATTGTACTGCAGTCAGCCTCAAACGCTGGTTCTCTAAACTTCCTCAGTAGCGATTCACGAAAAGAACGCCTCCTTTCCTCTAGAGACTCCCACCCGAGTTCCTGAAGCATTTCCGTAACACTCGCGTGATGATCAAACCTACCAGTAACAAATCTAGCAGCCCGACTCTGAATTGCTTCTATGTCCTCCCTCAATCCGACCTGATAGGGATCCCAAACGCTCGAGCAGTACTCAAGAATAGGTCGTATTAGTGTTTTATAAGCGGTCTCCTTTACACATGAACCACATCGTCCCAAAATTCTACCAATGAACCGAAGACGACTATCCGCCTTGACCACAACTGCCATTACGTGCTTGTCCCACTTCATATCGCTCTGCAATGTTACGCCCAAATATTTAATCGACGTGACTGTGTCAAGCGGAGTATTCAAACATTACAGGATTCTTTTTCCTATACATCTGCATTAATTTACATTTATCTATATTTAGATTTAGCCGCCATTCGTTACACCAATCACAAATCCTGTCCAAGTCATCTTGTATCCTCCTACAGTCATTCAACGACGACACCTCCCCGTACACCACAGCATCATCAGCAAAAAGCCGCACATTGCTATCCACCCTATCCAAAAGATCATTTATGTAGATATAAAACAACAGCAGACCTACCACACTCCCTTGAGGCACTCCAGATGATACTCTCACCTCCGATGAACATTCACCATCGAGGACCACGTACTGGGTTCTATTACTTAAGAAGTCTTCGAGCCACTCACATACTTGGGAACCAATCCCATATGCTCGTACCTTAGTTAGGAGTCTGCAGTGGGGCACCGAGTCAAACGCTTTCCGGAAGTCAAGGAATATGGCATCCGTCTGATACCCTTCATCCATGGTTCGCAAGATATCATGTGAAAAAAGGGCGAGTTGCGTTTCGCATCAGATTGTGTAAAACAAGTATTACAGTTAGAAACTGTGTGTTTGTCTTCAGGAAATGGCGACGCTCAAATACCAGGACTTTATTCATCCAGTATTTGAAAACGTGAGCGCTTAGCGATTTCCAAGAAACTTTACATATCATTTGAAACCTTTACGAAACTTTTCCTCGCTGACACAATGACACCCCCCCCCCTTTCCCCCCAAAAATGAAGAAAGGAGAAAGGTTTATCGCTAACTACATTTTCGCTTTTTGCGCAGTAAAACAAACGGGTGAGGCATGGCGTTTTAATTTTTTACTTTATTACCGACTCTATTCGCAGCACAGTTTGCAGACAGTATCCACATACATTACTGAATGAACCACGGTAATCATATCATTGAACGACACATAGTCCATGAAATATGTCACAAACACCGAGATGCGTCAAAAACTCGCTTTCGCTTAAAATGGAGCGCAGATTACCCAGACTATATTCATCTAGTTTTGCATAATGAGAGCGATTAGCGACACACAACAAACTTTAAGCATAACTTCGACTCTTTTCTAAACTTTTACATACTTAACGTGAAATATTTAACATATTACCTCATTTGTAAAGTAAGCAGACGTTTGAAGCCGTTTTATACGTGGGAGTTCGATTCTTTGAAGAACCGGAGATTTACTTGGTTCAAATGGCTCTGAGCACTAGGGGACTCAACATCTGTGGTCATCAGTCCCCTAGAACTTAGAACTACATAACCTAACTAACCTAAGGACATCACACACATCCATGCCCGAGGCAGGATTTCAACCTGCGACCATAGCGGTCAAGCGGTTCCAGACTGAAGAGCCTAGAACCGCACGGCCACACCGGCCGGCGGAGATTTACTGGACTATTCCTAAACGACAACACGGTTCAACAACTGGCGGAATCAACAGCCTTTAATGATGTTACTACAGCTTCAGGTGTTAGGCCATTTTCAAACTCGTAAACTGAAGCAAATTTCCGTCTTTACTTTTATTCACAAGAAAGCGACCAATGGTTCATTAACCTCTCTGGACCCGCAATTACTTAATGCTGTATTATTTGGGACTGCTTATCACACGACGGCAACAAAGACGAAGGCAACGTAACCGATTAATATATGCTGAATTTATCCATATGATTGTGGCATATTCATCGAGGAAGATTTTCTGCCTTCTGCTTTTACAGATCATAATGACAGTGTTAGTAATGCTCCCTGGCGAGCTGGATCTTTTCAGAGCCATGGACATTCCTCCGTTACCCGAAATGAAACAATTCCTTGGCCGTGAAGATCGCTAAGAAAAGATAGGAAAAAGGAAATAAATTATAAATAGTATCTGGTACCCCATTGAAAAAGCACGTTGAATCGCACTTAAGAATATGAGAACGAAACCGAAGAGAGAACTGTTTTGATTCTGATCAAGCAAACAAAAAGGAAGGAAAGGGAAATTAAAATACGTCGGCAGAGAATCTGCAAACTTTCCACTATACGGATTGTAATGAAAGTATAATACGAGGGTCACTCCAAAAGAAATGCACACTATTTTTTAATATATCTTTTATTCTACATGTTTCAAAGTTTTACAGTGTGTAGATACATCCTTTAGGAACAATATTTTCATTTCTCCACATAATTTCCATCCCTCTCAACCGCCTCACGCCATCTTGGAGCCAGCGCCTGTATACCTGCACGGTAAAATTCTGGACCAACCTGTTGGAGCCACTGTTTGGCAGCGTGCACAAGGTCATCATCTTCAAACCTTGTTCCACAAAGAGAGTCGCACAGGAATTCTATGACAGCACGTTGCTTCTGACGAACGTCAAGTGTAGCAGTCATCTTGAAGACTTGCCGTGACGGCGCCACTCGCGGGAACAGGTTGAACTAAGTTTGAAAACAAGCGAGAAGTATGTTTCTACGCAATGTAAAACTTTCAAACATGCAGAATGACGAACTGTAATTTTACAAAAATAGTGTGCATTTCTTTTGGAGTGACCCTCGTAATTTACCAATAGAAGACTGTATTTACTGCCTTAAGTGCGAAGAATGGTGGCACGAATCCTGTTTTCGTTATGAAGATTCTGACCGCACCAGTTGCGCTGTGTGTTAACTGATACTTCCTCTTACTGGGCCGCGCGGGGTAGCCGCGCTCTAGGGCGCCTTGCCACGGTTCGCGCGGCTCCCCTCCCGTCGGAGGTTCGAGTCCTCCCTCGGGCATAGGCGTGGGTGTTGTCCTTAGCGTAAAAGTAGTGTGTAAGCCTAGAGACCGCTGATCTCAGCAGTTAGGTCCCAAATGAACTTACCACAAATTATTACCACCACCTCTTACTGGAATATTTTAGCAGGTTTCTGTATTTTATACAGTGTCTCGTACACAAGACCTTACTTCAATAGTGCTACATCCCCAATTTTGTTCATCTTAAAATATTTGAGGCTGATATATAACTGACTGATGACAATAGGAAGAAACGGTAATCCCATGCAACAAGTGATGCACTGCACTATTTCAGATAACTCAGTCAGAGAACTGCTGCTGCTGCTGTGGTCTTCAGTCCTGAGACTGGTTTGATGCAGCTCTCCATGCTACTCTATCCTGTGCAAGCTTCTTCATCTCCCAGTACCTACTGCAACCTACATCCTTCTGAATCTGCTTAGTGTATTCATCTCTTGGTCTCCCTCTACGATTTTTACCCTCCACGCTGCCCTCCAATGCTAAATTTGTGATCCCTTGATGCCTCAAAACATGTCCTATCAACCGATCCCTTCTTCTAGTCAAGTTGTGCCACAAACTTCTCTTCTCCCCAATCCTATTCAATACCTCCTCATTAGTTACGTGATCTACCCACCTTATCTTCAGCATCCTTCTGTAGCACCACATTTCGAAAGCTTCTATTCTCTTCTTGTCCATACTAGTTATCGTCCATGTTTCACTTCCATACATGGCTACACTCCATACAAATACTTTCAGAAACGACTTCCTGACACTTAAATCTATACTCGATGTTAACAAATTTCTCTTCTTCAGAAACGATTTCCTTGCCATTGCCAGTCTACATTTTATATCCTCTCTACTTCGACCATCATCAGTTATTTTACTCCCTAAATAGCAAAACTCCTTTACAACTTTAAGTGTCTCATTTCCTAATCTAATTCCCTCAGCATCACCTGACTTAATTAGACTACATTCCATTATCCTCGTTTTGCTTTGGTTGATGTTCATCTTATATCCTCCTTTCAAGACACTGTCCATTCCGTTCAACTACTCTTCCAAGTCCTTTGCTGTCTCTGACAGAATTACAATGTCATCGGCGAACCTCAAAGATTTAACTTCTTCTCCATGAATTTTAATACCTACTCCGAATTTTTCTTTTGTTTCCTTTACTGCTTGCTCAATATACAGATTGAATAACATCGGGGAGAGGCTACAACCCTGTCTCACTCCTTTCCCAACCACTGCTTCCCTTTCATGCCCCTCGACTCTTATAACTGCCATCTGGTTTCTGTACAAATTGTAAATAGCCTTTCGTTCCCTGTATTTTACCCCTGCCACCTTTAGAATGTGAAAGAGAGTATTCCAGTCAACATTGTCAAAAGCTTTCTCTAAGTCTACAAATGCTAGAAACGTAGGTTTGCCTTTTCTTAATCTTTCTTCTAAGATAAGTCGTAAGGTTAGTATTGCCTCACGTGTTCCAACATTTCTACGGAATCCAAACTGATCTTCCCTGAGGTCCGCTTCTACCAGTTTTTCCATTCGTCTGTAAAGAATTCGCGTTAGTATTTTGCAGCTGTGACTTATTAATCTGATAGTTCGGTAATTTTCACATCTGTCAACACCTGCTTTCTTTGGGATTGGAATTATTATATTCTTCTTAAAGTCTGAGGGTATTTCACCTGTCTCATACATCTTGCTCACTAGATGGTAGAGTTTTGTCAGGACTGGCTCTCCCAAGGCCGTCAGTAGTTCTAATGGAATGTTGTCTACTCCGGGGGCCTTGTTTCGACTCAGGTCTTTCAGTGCTCTGTCAAACTCTTCACGCAGTATCGTATCTCCCATTTCATCTTCATCTACATCCTCTTCCATTTCCATAATATTGTCCTCAAGTACATCGCCCTTGTATAAACCCTCTATATACTCCTTCCACCTTTCTGCCTTCCCTTCTTTGCTTAGAACTGGGTTGCCATCTGAGCTCTTGATATTCATACAAGTGGTTCTCTGTTCTCCAAAGGTCTCTTTAATTTTCCTGTAGGCAGTATCTATCTTACCCCTAGTGAGACAAGCCTCTACATCCTTCCATTTTTCCTCTAGCCATCCCTGCTTAGCCATTTTGCACTTCCTGTCGATCTTATTTTTGAGACGTTTGTATTCCTTTTTGCCTGCTTCATTTACTGCATTTTTATATTTTCTCCTTTCATCAATTAATTCAATATTTCTTCTGTTACCCAAGGATTTCTATTAGCCCTCGTCTTTTTACCTACTTGATCGTCTGCTGCTTTCACTACTTCATCCCTCAGAGCTACCCATTCTTCTTCTACTGTATTTCTTTCCCCCATTCCTGTCTATTGTTCCCTTATGCTCTCCCTGAAACTCTCTACAACCTCTCGTTCTTTCAGTTTATCCAGGTCCCATCTCCTTAAATTGCCACCTTTTTGCAGTTTCTTCAGTTTCAATCTGCTGTTCATAACCAAGAGATTGTGGTCAGAATCCATATCTGCCCCTGGAAATGTCTTACAATTTAAAACCTGGTTCCTAAATCTCTGTCTTACCATTATATAATCTGTCTGATACCTTTTAGTATCTCCAGGATTCTTCCAGATATACAACCTTCTTTTATGATTCTTGAACCAAGTGTTAGCTATGATTAAGTTATGCTCTGTGCAAAATTCTACAAGGCGGCTTCCTCTTTCATTTCTTCCCCCCAATCCATATTCACCTACTATGTTTCCTTCTCTCCCTTTTCCTACTGACGAATTCCAGTCACCCATGACTATTAAATTTTCGTCTCCCTTCACTATCTGAATAATTTCTTTTATCTCGTCATACATTTCATCAATTTCTTCATCATCTGCAGAGCTAGTTGGCATATAAACTTGTACTACTGTAGTAGGCATGGGCTTTGTGTCTATCTTGGCCACAATAATGCGTTCACTATGCTGTTTGTAGTAGCTAACCCTCACTCCTATTTTTTTATTCATTATTAAACCTACTCCTGCATTACCTCTATTCGATTTTGTATTTATAACCCTGTAATCACCTGACCAAAAGTCTTGTTCCTCCTGCCACCGAACTTCACTAATTCCCACTATATCTAACTTTAACCTATCCATTTCCCTTTTTAAATTTTCTAACCTACCTGCCCGATTAAGGGATCTGACATTCCACGCTCCGAACCGTAGAACGCCAGTTTTCTTTCTCCTGATAACGACGTCCTCTTGAGTAGTCCCTTCCCGGAGATCCGAATGGGGGACTATTTTACCTCCGGGATATTTTACACAAGAGGACGCCATCATCATTTAATCATACAGTAAAGCTGCATGTCCTCGGGAAAAATTACGGCTGTAGTTTCCCCTTGCTTTCAGCCGTTCGCAGTACCAGCACAGCAAGGCCGTTTTGGTTAATGTTACAAGGCCAGATCAGTCAATCATCCAGACTGTTGCCCGTCGGGTAGACGGTTCGCCGGGTGCAAGTCTTTCGCTCTGAAGCCACTTCGGTGACTTGCGCTTCGGTGGGGATGAAACGATGATGATTAGGAAACGCAACACCCAGTCCCTGAGCGAAGAAAATCTCCGACCCAGCCGGGAGTCGAACCCGGACCATTTAGGACTGACATTCTGTCGCGCTGACCACTCTGCTACCGGGGGCGGACAGGACCAAGGTACATTAGACAAATGTAGACTTGTTGTTAAATAAAGAAGAAAACATGAAAGGTGCGAACATTATTCTCATTTTAGTAATAATAAATTTATCCCACTAGAAAAGTATTCTCACCTCCTGTCGTGTAAAACTGCGCATTTGAATTACATTTTATGTTTACTAGTTCCACATTAAATTTAAAATTTTCGTATCCCTGTCGGATTCCGTTAGACAAGAGTCAGAGAAAATATAAGTTAAAATGTTAGTACGGATAAATTATTTACTGATAAGTTAAAACATTATAGTCACATGCTTAATAGTGCGTTGGTACACCCATGGAACTCAGTATAGAGCGATTCTGCGTAGTATTGATTCGGCAAATCCATGGAGTAAGTATGTTGTCAGATATCTACGCACAGGTCATGTATGCAATATTCGTAAATTCCGATCCGATATTTGTAAGTGTGGAACTCGCGCCCGATAGCACCTCAGATTTGTTCTATAGAGCTCGAATCTAGCGTATCTGACGGCCAAGACATCAACGTGAGTTCACTATCATTCTCCCCAAACCACTGTATAGCACTATTCTAGCCTTGTGAAATGGACAGTTATCCTGCTCAAATGCCATCGCCGTCGGGGGTGATATCAAGCATGAAGGAATGCTGGCCATCCGCAATAATGTTCACCTAGTGCACATGCTATCGTGGTGCCTTCGATTCTACCACAGGTCCCATAGAAACACAAGTGAATGCGTCCCATGGCGTAGTACTACCCCCACTGACCTGCGACCGTGGCAAAATGCATGTTTCGAGCAGGCATTCACCTGGATCTTCCGTGTTCGATAATATGCACTGAACAGTGTGCTCCGACTGTAACAACATTGTACTTTTTCGTCGGATCTGCCACAGATCGCGGCCTGTCGTGATTTGCAGAGCGGGCAAGCCTCCGAGTCCTATGTTCTGTGACGAACCGACGATGTCCAGAGACCTTGTCCCCTACTCGTAGTTTCACCGCTCTTCAACGATTTTCTATAGATACTCACGACAGTAGCACGTGAACAACCGACCAGCTCGCAATTGCCGAGATGCTCATTCCCAGGTGACGGCCGGAATCTACCCGTTTTCAAAATCGCTTATGCTGTAAGCGCTCTGGTGGATAATCGATTGACGGAAGTAAACGCGGGGCTCAAGATCCGTTGGTCCCAGTGCTTGCACACGTTCTTTATGGTAGGGGTGTAATAGCTGCCGGCTGGTGTGGCCGAGCGGTTCTAGGCGCTTCAGTCTGGAACCGCGCGACCGCTACGGTCGCAGGTTCGAATCCTGCCTCGGGCATGGATGTGTGTGATGTCCTTAGGTTAGGTAGGTTTAAGTATTTCTAAGTACTAGGGGACTGATGACCTCCGATGTTAAGTCCAGTAGTGCTCATAGCCATTTGAACCATTTGCAATACCTGTTCCACCAGTACCCTCCATACAGTATCCTTCGAAGTGTGGGTTTCACGGGCAAGTTGATAGATGTTTATTGCTGCGTAGTTGGCCACACGATCCGACAGCATCTCCTCAAAGTCTGGTGCTCAGACACATCTTTGGCGGGAAATTCGATCGGCTGTCTGTGGCGTGAACGACTCTGTCAGTGTTGCGTTGGTATCCACGGGGATAAACTTCTTCCAGTTAGGATGGTGCCTGTTGGGAAACCATTCTCTGTACATTCGTGCTGATTTACAGGCACTATATCCTGCCACACCATGTATAAAATGCATGTCTGCCAACTATCGTGAGCTATGAGGTAAGTTCTGTACACAGTGTCTGTTTGGCGGTCAGGAGTGTACACTGTTTATCACCTGCTGCCTGTTCCAGTGTACAATAGACACCCGGGATCATTGCGAGAGTACGGCAGAACTGCATACCCTCATGCTGGACAATTATCACGATGTTATGCTGTGTACGTTACATATGTCCATAACAGAATAAATATGCATTTCCGACTACTGGTTCCCTATCTGAATATAATCGGTTGTGGACTCACTATCACCTGTTTCAATTCGCCCAAAAGGTTTGAGATACCCTATATAGGGCAAATATTGGGCTGATCCAATAGGCGCCTATGGCCAACCTTACCTTTTCAGGGTGGATAGCGCCAATGTTTCTAAGAAGCGTAGGCGCTGCAGAGTGGAACAGACGCGTTCTATGTGTTCTCCAACGCCTGTGTTGATGGCACTTTCCGATGTTCAGTCGTTCCTGGGGCCTCGGTTTGAGTCTTTTCGGTCTACTATCCAGCTCAGTTTGTAATCAAATATGAAGTCCAGATCATTCACTCTTTCATAACCAGAAATGTGTTCCTCACTATCAAAGCAGATGCGTGAAATATGAATCGTCGCTGTTGGAAGTCCACGGACATAGTTTTCTCTGGCGAGAAGCCGAAATCAGTACGTTCTGTTACGACGTATTTAATATCATTTATAACTGGCGTTTCACTTTAGCATTGTTCTAGGAGTAGCGAAATCGTCCACAAATAATGAGCACTGTACTGGCTCCTTAATCGTTACGTTATTGACGGAGACGTTGGAGTTGACACTTAGGATGTTTCCCTGAGGGAAACGCTTCCTCTGTTAAAACGGTTCTGATAAGACTTCTCCAATTTGATATTGGAAATAGCACCAAGACAGGCAGGGACGCAACAAGACGAAGGGATGTCCTCGAAAATCCATTTAGTGGAACTGTCCTCGAATGTTAAGCATTAAAGTGGTATCGTAGGCTTTCTTAAGACACAAAAAGATGGCTACAATTGTTGTCTTCGCAGGAAAGCCTGGTAGGTAGTGATTCGAACTACAAATCAAAAAGAAATTGTCCTGGAAGAGGTATCCAGTGTTTGTCACTGAGACGTATTCTTTATAGAAAAATGACTTGTCATCACAACTGTAAAAAATTGGCTAAGTACGAGTAAACTCGCGCTCTGAGGCTTCTGTCCAAACTTAATTACTGTACGTATTGACACTCTCTACAATTTTTGCCTGTTATCTATATCGATACTGGGAAGATATCGTTCTCGGAGATTCCAAGACTTTCGAGAATATTTTAATTTTAATGTTTAAATTTAAATTATCCTTTTTTAATTATTATGGTATATTATATTACAATTTCTTATATTAACACGCTATGATAATTAGTAACACCAAATATTCATATTTTTTAAAAATTCCTTATTGAATAATGTTTGAGTTAGCTGAATCAGTGTTTAAAAATCAACGAGCGAAATCTTCTGCGATGGAATGCACTCGGGCACAATCAAAATATGTAACACAAATGGCCGCGTCTTTAGATTTAATTGACTTGGCAGCTTAAATTATGTACACCGCCAAAGGACCTCAGACCTCAGAGTGTGACCTAAATTTGAACTTGATACGTCTACCAGCTCCTGAGAAAAAGGGATCTTAACAGCCGAACAGACCGATAGATGGGTAACGTATGACAAAAAAAAAAAAAATTGTTTCGTGTGTGTTATTAAAATTATCCATGTTCGTATTTTTCCTTTACTTGTTCTGTGAAAGCTTGTTCCTTACCGAATTTCATGACTGTAGGATAACGGGAAGTACCCTAAACGTCTTGATCAGTGAGCTTGCAAGTATAAAAATATGTGACAAAAAGGGCTGCGTCTTTTGAGTGCATTGACTTGGAACCTTAAATGTTTTACACCGCCAAGGGATCGTAATCCTTAGTATGTAACACAAATTTCAACTTGATACGTCCACCCGTTCATGAGAACAAGGGTTTTTAACCGTCGGACAGGGAGGCAGACAGACAGATAACAAAGTGATCTTGTAAGGTTTCGTTTTTTACCGATTGAGGTATGGAACTCTAAAAAATGAAATAATAGCTTTCAGAAGTGCGATAAAAAGTTATTATTATTATTATTATTATTATTTTCGATTATTCCCGTTTAAAGAGAGCGTTTGAACTTGAATTCCTTTATGATGATTGTTTATGTTTTTTCTGAGCCCAAATTTTCTTCATGTGTTCACTGTGTTGTTTCTTTCGCTCCGCTGTCCATTTGCATCCTGGTCTCTTCTGTGTTGTGGTGTCAAATTTACGTTTTTTGATGATGTTCCTGAATTCAGTTCTATTTTCTGCATCGTTTACTGTTATGTGTGCTTGTCTGAGGTCCTCTTCAACTTCTTTTATCCATTTTGTTTTTCCCCTGCCTGAGTTGTGACTTTAAGAATTCGCTTTGAAATTCTGTTTTCATTCATCCTGTGGATATGTCCGTAGAACTGCATTCTTCTTTCCCTTATTGTATCCGTAATCTTGTCTGCGTATTTATATAATTCTGATGTTGGTCTCTTCTTCCAGATTCCTTGCTCTTGTACCGGGTCAAAAATTTTCCTGAGAGTTTTCCTTTCTTGTTTCTCTATTTCTTTGATTTTAGTTTGCCCACCTATTTGTGTTGCTTCAGATGCATACAGTGCCTCCGGAAGTACGACAGTGTTGTAGTGCCTCAATTTTGCGTTAATGGATATGGACTTTTTGTTATAATAGTTCCACGTGAGTTAATACGCTTTCTGTAGTTTTTTTTTTTTTTTTATTCTTTCCTCATTGACCTTTAGGTTGATCCCTGATGGCTGGATGATTTCTCCCAGGTACTTAAAATGTGGTGCTTGTACGATTTTCCCATGAGTTGTCTGTCACAATAGGCAATTTGTCTTGTGGCACTCTTTCTATGTACTGGGTTTTCTCATACGAGATTTGCAGGCCAGTTCTTTGTGTAATTTCGTGTAACTTCTCTGTGGCGTTAGTGGCTTCTTTTCTACTATTTGTGAGGATTTGCAACGTCGTCTGCAAAAGCTAAACACTTCACATTGAATCTATTATCTTTTCTAACGCCAATTTGGATTCCTTTGACTTCTTTTTCCCGTGTCCTGATAATTTTTTCAAGAATGATATTAAAGAGTAATGGTGAAAGTCCGTCACCCTGTCGCACTCCAGTTGGATTTCAAATGGTTCAGAGATATCCCCCATAAATTTAACCTTGGAGACTGTGTCAGTTAATGCTTGCCGAATGATTGCTCTTGTCTTTCTATCAATGCTGAATTCTTCCAGCGTGTTGCAAAAAGTTTTTATTTATTTATTTATTTTTTGATTGAATTTTGTTGCTGAGAGTCTAACTCCTCCCAAAAGTAAGGTTTTAATCTGCGAAAAAGTCAGCTATGTGGTTCTTCGGAGAACAATTCCTTATTGCACTCCGGGAATTCGTTCACTCCTACATTTAATTTTTTTCTTACAGAACCACGGGAAACTTGTATCACGTTCAAATGACGTTCGTTAGAAATCAGTTCGTGTCAAGGAAGGCTTCCCCTACTGTTCCACTTTTTTTCAATTACTTATAAAAGCGTTAACAAGTCTGTGCTCTTACGTGTTGGCTACACACGAAAGTGAAAGTTGTTCTTGCTGAAACAAAGCATTCACAGAATTGCCTCCGAATGGAATTCTTTTTTCAATATGGATAAATGTCCATCGTCGTGAAGTTATTACAGTGTTAGAAATTTTC
Organism: Schistocerca nitens; assembly: GCF_023898315.1. Lineage (NCBI taxonomy): Eukaryota > Metazoa > Arthropoda > Insecta > Orthoptera > Acrididae > Schistocerca > Schistocerca nitens. Next base: position 295,772,740 of record NC_064618.1, on the reverse strand, counting down.
GTGTAGCTGCGTTTTAAAACCCCATGACCCCTCTTCATCTGGAGATAAAGTAGTTCCACACCTCTGAAACAAAACGTTTCTTTTGGGTATTGGCATAGAGAAATATTTCTTTTCTGTATTGTGTTGAGGTTAATTTTTGTGCTAAAAAGTCGGGCGATTTCTCATTATTTTTACGATTAATTTGTGGTAGCTCGCGTGTGCTTAACCGTCAGTAAAATGATAGTGGTATGACGTGTGGTGGATAATAAACGGGAACTACCCTTCAGTTGTGATAATGCCTCGATATCGTCGAGATCACTGAAAGTAAAATTTTCTTTCCGGATCCATGGCCTAAAAGCAGTTAACTCGATTCACGAGACGGGCAGCTACTTTAGTACACCGAATCTAAGCTACAATAACCACACACAACCGCTAGCAGACATAATAGTTAAGTCAGGAGAATGGAAATAGTGAATGAAATTCCTTGAAGGACGTGATAAGATAGTATTCGAAATGTCCCCAATTTTCGGCCTGCCCAGTAGCATCTAATACTTTAGAAATATTCGCGTGATAATATAAGAAATATTCATTTGTTCTATGTAGCAGCCATTACAATAGGTTATGAACATCGTATTGGGCTGCCAGCTTGCTTCAAAATTTTATATTGAAGCAATTCTGGGCCCTTTGTGGAAGCTACCTGTGACTACGCTGGGAGTGTTGTAGGAATATGAAGGGAAGCGAGGGAATAATATTTAATGTTGTCAGCGAATGCAGCTTTTGACAAGTGATACTGAATTTGTAGCGAGTACCATTATTGAAAACGAAAACGTCAGTAAGATACTTTCTTGAAATTCAGTAATTTGCAAGTGTTGCGAGTGTCACACTTTCGTACTGACACTCGGTGCAAAATACAAAGCACGCGCGTCGTACCAAAACTGCGAGACATAATCACAGCTGCCCCCTCCGCGCCTAAATCTCTCCTTTCCTCTCCGGTCTTTCTTCCTGTGCTCACCGAACCCCTCATCTGTTAGCGATCAGGGACAGTTAGACGAATAGTCCCTCGGCCACAGTGGCAAGCTACAGAACGAAACAACTGTTCTTACCTTCTCCTTTCATCCTCTTGGAACAAAAAAGGTTGTGTTGAACCATTACAAGATGAGAAGAAAGGAAGAAATTATAAATGGAAAGAAATATGAAACGCTCCTGGGAAAGGGCAACAGAAGTGAAAGTACGTACTGCAGCCGAGTGCAGTGGTCCATTCAAGAAGGGCAAAATGTATATCAGTTTTTGTTAAATTCGCTGCTATATACAGGGTGTTTCAAAAATGACCAGTATATTTGAAACGGCAATAAAAACTAAACGAGCAGCGATAGAAATACACCGTTTGTTGCAATATGCTTGGGACAACAGTACATTTTCAGGCGGACAAACTTTCGAAATTACAGTAGTTACAATTTTCAACAACAGATGGCGCTGCAAGTGATGTGAAAGATATAGACGACAACGCAGTCTGTGGGTGCGCCATTCTGTACGTCGTCTTTCTGCTGTAAGCGTGTGCTGTTCACAACGTGCAAGTGTGCTGTGGACAACATGGTTTATTCCTTAGAACAGAGGATTTTTCTGGTGTTGGAATTCCACCACCTAGAACACAGTGTTGTTGCAACAAGACGAAGTTTTCAACGGAGGTTTAATGTAACCAAAGGACCGAAAAGCGATACAATAAAGGATCTGTTTGAAAAATTTCAACGGACTGGGAACGTGACGGATGAACGTGCTGGAAAGGTAGGGCGACCGCGTACGGCAACCACAGAGGGCAACGCGCAGCTAGTGCAGCAGGTGATCCAACAGCGGCCTCGGGTTTCCGTTCGCCGTGTTGCAGCTGCGGTCCAAATGACGCCAACGTCCACGTATCGTCTCATGCGCCAGAGTTTACACCTCTATCCATACAAAATTCAAACGCGGCAACCCCTCAGCGCCGCTACCATTGCTGCACGAGAGACATTCGCTAAATTGGTTTACTGACGAAGCTTATTTTTACCTGGACGGCTTCGTCAACAAACAGAACTGGCGCATATGGGGAACCGAAAAGCCCCATGTTGCAGTCCCATCGTCCCTGCATCCTCAAAAAGTACTGGTCTGGGCCGCCATTTCTTCCAAAGGAATCATTGGCCCATTTTTCAGATCCGAAACGATTACTGCATCACGCTATCTGGACATTCTTCGTGAATTTGTGGCGGTACAAACTGCCTTAGACGACACTGCGAACACCTCGTGGTTTATGCAAGATGGTGCCCGGCCACATCGCACGGCCGACGTCTTTAATTTCCTGAATGAATGTTTCGATGATCGTGTGATTGCTTTGGGCTATCCGAAACATACAGGAGGCGGCGTGGATTGGCCTCCCTATTCGCCAGACATGAACCCCTGTGACTTCTTTCTGTGGGGACACTTGAAAGACCAGGTGTACCGCCAGAATCCAGAAACAATTGAACAGCTGAAGCAGTACATCTCATCTGCCATGTGAAGCCATTGCGCCAGACACGTTGTCAAAGGTTCCGGGTAATTTCATTCAGAGATTACGCCATATTATTGCTACGCATGGTGGATATGTGGAAAATATCGTACTATAGAGTTTCCCAGACCGCAGCGCCATCTGTTGTTGACAATTGTAACTACTGTAATTTCGAAAGTTTGTCTGCCTGAAAATGTACTGTTGTCCCAAGCATATTGCAACAAACGGTGTATTTCTATCGCTGCTCGTTTAGTTTGTATTGCCGTTTCAAATATACCGGTCATTTTTGAAACACCCTGTAAATACTGAACGGAGAAAAATCTTTTGTTCGTTATCCATAATCAGTTTGGGGTGCAACGTCATCAAGAGAAGAACGATTGTACTCTAGGTGATCCTTATTTTTCAACTCTCTATAAGTTCAGAAGAAGTTCTCTTATCTTCTGTCAGTGAATTATGAAACGATGTGCGTAAATTTTCGGCTCAATCAAAGAGCTGCAAGGAGACCCTAAATTGCGATAAAGTGTGAAACTTTCACTCAGAAAGTAAGCTTTCGGATAAATTTTTGTAGTTATTTCAGTTAAATTCGTTTGCAGACACTGCACACATTCGGCCTCAATTTAAGCTCTGCCCTTAGGTTCCTAGCTAACCACTCCCTTGGAAATCGCGACATATTCAGAAAAACGGTCAAATATTCGTGACAAGAAAGAATATAAATATCATTGCTGGTTGTTCCAGTCGCAGCAATTTTCTTTTTCGTTTTTTAATCAGACTGATGTCACGAAATCGAAGAAATCATTCCCGAGAATCCACGCTCTTATATGCAAATAACATCGAATATTGCAGAACATACTTCTGTTGCATGAATAAGAAAGTTCCAGAATGTGTTACAAACACGAAGATGAAAAAAATAATTAACATGTACCAGGATGCAAAAGTACTTACTTCGACTCAGTAACTGCACATCTCTAATCACATGACCACATTGATCGCATACAGTTTCTAACATTATTGTGGTTTATCTTTGAATCTCCTAAATGCTTTTACAGTTGATGTCTCTTTAAGTGACATTTAATTCCAATAAATCGTACCTAGAGTGAAGCGTTTGTGATTTATCTTCAACGTGCCTTTACCTTGAAACGGCATACTGCGTAACAAGTAAGTTTTTATACGGGAACAACGAAATACGGTGAATCCTCTCAAAAAGAGCGAGACAGGGACGTCACGAGACCCATTTCCGATTTCAGTCGAATGCCGAAAGCGATTGTGGCTCCCTTATTTTAATCACTCGTCATTTTGTCCTTGTTTTGAGAGCTAGATAGTATGTGTGCGAATTTGTACGATTAGCAGTCACCGATTTTTTTATTTTTTTATTTTAGAGGTTGTGCCTAACCTTCACCTCAGCTTATAACTGCACGCACCAAAGAAATAAGCCGGCCGGAGTGGCCATGCGGTTCTGGGCGCTACAGTCTGGAACCGAGCGACCGCTACGGTCGCAGGTTCGAATCCTGCCTCGGGCATGGATGTGTGTGATGTACTTAGGTTAGTTAGGTTTAATTAGTTCTAAGTTCTAGGCGACTGATGACCTCCGAAGTTAAGTCGCATACTGCTCAGAGCCATTTGAACCATCTGAACCAAAGAAATAAAATAACCAGTATATCTTATTTTAAGTGCATACTGTTTAGAAATATAATCCGTTAGTGGTTTTGTACATTTGTGTTATAGGTCTACACCAAAACAAAAAAAGGTTCGCGTGCTTAATTTTAAGTGAATATGTGAATTTATTATTATACCTAGAGTTTCGTAATTTTCTTACCACTTTATCGTGCTCCTTTGTTTTGACTTTAGAAAGCATAGCGGAGGGTTGTCCAATTTGCTTCACTGTGATTGCCGTACTGCCTCTCTACGATACGCAATCTCTCTGTATCGAACTCATCCAAGACTACAATAACATTTTCACAAAATATAACATTGAGAAATAATTTACGTTACAAAGACATTCAACTACTGAGAGACCATTTCTTAGAAAAAAAATCAATGTCTGTTCGTTCACTCAACGTTTGATTCAACAAAACTTGTAAATAAAAACGCTTATCTGTCATAGAAATTGTGTACGTTAAGAACAAAAACATAATTCTTCTTAAATTTTTCACGCTTTCCAAGTAATTTTGGAAATTTTTAACATTTGCTTCAGAATGTTTTATAACAAGTGGCGTCGATGTGGCACTGTTGTTGTGGCCTTGAGTCCGAAGACTGGTTCGATGCAGCTCTCAATGCTACTCAATCCTGCGCAAGCCGCATCACCTCCGAATACCTACTGCAACCTACACTACTGGCCATTAAAATTGCTACACCAAGAAGAAATGCAGATGATAAACGGGTATTCATTGGACAAATATATTATACTAGAACTGATATGATATTACATTTTCACGCAATGTGGGTGCATAGATCCTGAGACATCAGTACCCAGAACAACCACCTCTGGCCATAATAACGGCCTTGGCACGCCTGGGCATTGAGTCAAACAGAGCTTGGATGGCGTGTACAGGTACAGCTGCCCATGCAGCTTCAACACGATACCACAGTTCATCAAGAGAAGTGACTGGCGTATTGTGACGAGCCAATTGCTCGGCCACCATTGACCAGACGTTTTCAATTGGTGAGAAATCTGGAGAATCTGCTGGCCAGGGCAGCAGTCGAACATTTTCTGTGTCCAGAAAAGCCCGTATAGGACCTGCAACATGCGGTCGTGCATTATCCTGCTGAAATGTAGGATTTCGCAGGGATCGAAAAAAGGGTAGAGCCACGGGTCGTCACACATCGGAAATGTAACGTCCACAGGAAAATTAATGAGACATTTGGAGAAAAGAGAGCCACTTGTATGAATATCAAGAGCTCAGATGGAAACCCAGTTCTAAGCAAAGAGGGGAAAGCGGAAAGGTGGAAGGAGTATATAGAGGGTCTATACAAGGGCGATGTACTTGAGGACAATATTATGGAAATGGAAGAGGATGTAGATGAAGATGAAATGGGAGATACGATACTGCGTGAAGAGTTTGATAGAGCACTGAAAGACCTGAGGCGAAACAAGGCCCCGGGAGTAGACAACATTCCATTAGAACTACTGACGGCCTTGGGAGAGACAGTCCTGACAAAACTCTACCATCTGGTGAGCAAGATGTACGAGACAGGCGAAATACCCTCAGACTTCAAGAAGAATATAATAATTCCAATCCCAAAGAAAGCAGGTGTTGACAGATGTGAAAATTACCGAACTATCAGTTTAATAAGTCACAGCTGCAAAATACTAACGTGAACTATTTACAGACGAATGGAAAAACTGGTAGAAGTCGACCTCGGGGAAGATCAGTTTGGATTCCATAGAAATGTTGGAACACGTTAGACAATACTGACCTTACGACTTACCTACGTTTCTAGCATTTGTAGACTTAGAGAAAGCTTTTGACAATGTTGACTGGAATACTCTCTTTCAAACTCTAAAGGTGGCAGGGGTACAATACAGGGAGCGAAAGGCTATTTACAATTTGATGGCAGTTATAAGAGTCGAGGGGCATGAAAGGGAAGCAGTGGTTGGTTATTCAATCTGTATATTGAGCAAGCAGTACAGGAAGCAAAAGAAAAGTATGGAGTAGGTATTAAAATCCAGGAAGAAGAAATAAAAACTTTGAGGTTCGCAGATGACATTGTAATTCTGTCAGAGACAGCAAAGGACTTGGAAGAGCAGTTGAACGGAATGGACAGTGTCTTGAAACGAGGATATAAGATGAACATCAACCAAAGCAAAACGAGGATAATGGAATGTAGTCGAATGAAGTCGGGTGATGCTGAGGGAATTAGATTAAGAAATGAGACACTTAAAGTAGAAAAGGAGTTTTGCTATTTAGGGAGCAAAATAACTGATGATGGTCGAAGTAGAGAGGATATAAAATGTAGACTGGCAATGGCAAGGAAAGCGTTTCTGAAGAAGAGAAATTTGTTAACATCGAGTATAGATTTAAGTGTCAGGAAGTCATTTCTGAAAGTATTTGTATGAAGTGTAGCCATGTATGGAAGTGAAACATGGACAATAAGTAGTTTGGACAAGAAGAGAATAGAAGCTTTCGAAAGGTGGTGCTACAGAAGAATGTTGAAGATTAGGTGGGTAGATCACGTAAGTAATGAGGAGGTATTGAATAGGATTGGGGAGAAGAGAAGTTTGTGGCACAACTTGACTAGAAGAAGGGATCGGTTAGTAGGACATGTCCTGAGGCATCAACGGATCACAAATTTAGCATTGGAGTGCAGCATGGAGGGTAAAAATCGTAGGGGGAGACCAAGAGATGAATACACTAAGCAGATTCAGAAGGATGTAGGTTGCAGTAGGTACTGGGAGATGGAGCTTGCACACGATAGATTAGCATGGAGAGCTGCATCAAACCAGTCTCAGGACTGAAGACTACAACAACAACAACTTGCAAAGGGGCGTAACTATCAGCACATCATAATATTACACCCTCCTGCCCAGTTAGAGAGAAGAGATACAGAAAAAAAGGAGCGGAAAATTGGTGTGCGGAATTCTTTTGCGCCAGGACAATGCACCGCCGCACAAGCCCTTGAAACACTGGAAACTCAGCGTGACTGCGGGTTCGAATTGTTACGTCATCCGCCATATTCTCCAGATTTGGCTTCATCAGAGTTTTTTCTTTTCTCAAAGCTAAAAAAGACCTCAAAGGACGACGATTTGACAATGTTGATGCAGTGATTGATGTTGTGAAAGCAAGATTGGACTCGAAATCGAAAACCTTTTATTTGAATGTTTTGTAGAAGTTATCTGAGCGTGCCCGCAAGTGTATTAGTGTTAGAGTAGAAACTTTTCGACCACCCCCCCCCCCCCCTCGTTAAGTTCCCCAGTCTATCATCATCGGAGGATATTTTAATAATTCAAGAACTCATTGGCAAAATTACTGTTTTGTAAGTGATGGGCGTGACAACACGAGATGTGAAACATTGGTAAATACCTTCTCTGAAAACTATGTTGAACATACTGTTTGGGAACCCACACATTGTGGAAATACAGTAGAGTCCCGGTAATTCGAGCTAATTGGGGCTGAGGCTTCCTCGAATTACAAAAAAAACTCGGATAATAAGGACATATCACTAAATCAATGGGTAAATCATGAATAAATGTTTAATGAGCACAATAATGATTAAAAAATAAAGACAATTTAGTACATATCTGTGTTGTAGTTGAAGTCGCCAGTCAAAGACTGGTTTGATGCAGCTCTCAATGCAACTCCATCCTGTGCAAGCTTCTTCATCTCTAAGTACCTACTGCAACATACATCCTTCTGAATCTGCTTAATGTATCCATCCATCTCTTGGTCTCCCTCTACGATTTTTACCCTCCACGCTGACCTCGAATACTAAATTGGTGATCCCTCGATGCCTCAGAATACGTCCTGCCAACCGACCCTTCTTCTAGTCAAGTTGTGCCACAAACTCCTCTTCTCCCCAATTCTGTTCAGTACCTCCTCATTAGTTACGTGATCTACCCATCTATTCTTCAGCATTCTTCTGTAGCACCACATTTCGAAACCTGATAGTCTCTTCTTGTTTAAACTACTTATCGTCCATGTTTCACTTCCATACATGGCTACACTCCATGCAAATACTTTCAGAAAAGACTTTCTGACACTTAAATCTATACTCGGTGTTAACAAATTTCTCTTCTTCAGAAACGTTTTCCTTGCCATTGCCAGTCTACATTTTATATTCTCTCTACTTCGATCATCACCAGTTATTTTGCTCCCAAAATTAGCAAAACTAATCTACTACTCGAAGTGTCTTATTTCTTAACCTAATTCCCTCAGCATCACCTGATTTAATTCGACTACATTCCATTATCCTCGTTTTGCTTTTGCTGATTTCATCTTATATCGTCTTGTCAAGACACTGTCCATTCCGTTCAATTGCTCTTCCAGGTCCTTTCTGTCTCTGACAGAATTACAATGTCATCGGCAAACCTCAAAGTTTTTATTTCTTCTCCATGGAGCTTAATTCCTGCTAAAAAAGATTCTTTTGTTTCCTTTACTGCTTGCTCAGTATATAGATTGAATAACATCAGGGATAGGCTGCAACCCTGTCTCACTCCCTTCCCAATCACACTTCCCTTTCATGCCCCTCGACTCTTATAGCTGCCATCTGCTTTCTGTACAAAAATATCTGTGTTCTACGTATAAATATTGGCACATATTTCCAAGTTGCAAAAATATAATGTACGTTTTAAAGAAATCGTCCATAATCCTTTGTTTTAAAACAGAACCTCATTTTTTTAGCAGCAATTTCGTGCCATTTTGTAAGAAGCATGGTGGCAGTAGGAGCAGCTTCCGCTCTGGTAATTTCTCGTCGTCACTGTCTTCAGTGGGTTCACTAACGATTTCAACAATTACAAGATCGGTCACTTAAAACTGTTCATCTATTCTGAAACACCATTCGCATTTTCACATCCAGCAAGCTTTTTCATCAGTTCTGCCAACGGTAATTGATTTTCGTCTGTATTGTAGGTCTCCGTTTCATTCCGTAAAATCTGATTCAAGACTTTTTTAGTGTCTCCGCCTTTATCTGAGACCATGAATTGACTGCTCAGTAAACTACGTCTTTTAGCGTAGATTTTCAGAAATTCTTTGATGGTTCTCACCTTTTGTTGTTTGTAGACGCGTCTGTAGCAAACGATGACGTTACCTTTTTTTCAACGATTGTAAAACGCCTGGGTCCATAGGCTGTATTAAACTCGTCATGTTAGGGGGTAAGAACAATGTGCGAATACCGTCACATTATAATTCTTCCTCATCAGGGTTTGAACCAGCGTTGTCAAGTGTTAAGATTGCTTTCAAAGGCAAGCAGTTTTTCTTTACGTATCTTTTGGTCTCTAAAAAAAATCTTCGAAAAAGCTCATCTTAAAAATATTTTTATCCATCCAAGAAGATTTTTTTGTGGATATGTGTACCAGCAGTTCAGAAGCAGTGATATTTTTTAAAGCTGTAAGGCTTAGCAGACTTCTCAGCAGCTTCAGTTTATGTTCTCCACTTGCATTCGACGCTGCAAGAAGTGTTAACCTCTGTTTACGTTTTTTTTTTTTTTTTTTTTTTTCCTGGGACAGCCCTAGAGTTTTAGATGGAATCATTTTATAATTTAGCCCCGTTTTATAACAGTTATACAGTTGACGAGGAGTAAGGTTTTTTTCTTTGTATAATTTTTCTTAATTTCTGACAAAATTGTGTAGCAGTTTGACAATCTGCATAAAGTTTTTCACTGCAAATTTCAAGCTGCCTTACGCCGTTTCGCTTCTTCCACCTAGCCAATCATTCTGAACTTGTCTCACCTTCAACTCATTTATAAAAATACAGTTTTTTCTTGCAGAATAGGCCCTGAAATTGGATTTCCTTTTCGTCTTGTTGAGTAGACCAAACGGACAAAGCTTCACTCGTTTTTTCATATTCAGGTTTCTTCATTGACTTACGTTCAAATGACGAAATAGAACATGTTTTTGACGAAAACTTCCCAATTTTGTCTCTGTTTCTAAGCCAATCTCCAAGTATCACTTCACCGACTCCATACTCACAAGGAAACCTCCCCATCGCACCCCCCTCAGATTTAGTTATATGTTGGCACAGTGGATAGGCCTTGAAAAACTGAACACAGATCAATCGAGAAAACAGGAAGAAGTTGTGTGGAACTATGAAAAAAATAAGTAAAATATACAAACTGAGTAGTCCATGCGCAAGATAGGCAACATCAAGGACCTGGGAAGACAAGGAGCGCCGTGGTCCCGTGGTTAGCGAGAGCAGCTACGGAACGGGAGGTCCTAGGTTCAAATCTTCCCTCGAGTGAAAAGTTTAACTTTTTATTTTCAGTTTATGTGACAAACTCTTATGTTTTCATCACTTTTTTGGGAATGATTATCACATCCACAAGAAAACCTAAATCGGGCAAGGTAGAAGAATCTTTTTACCCATTCGCTAAGTGTACAAGTTAGGTGGGTCGACAACATATTCCTGTCATGTGACGCACATGCCGTCACCAGTGTCGTATAGCATATATCAGACGTGTTTTCCTGTGGAAGAATCGGTTGACCTATGACCTTGCGATCAAATGTTTTCGGTTCCCATTGGAGAGGCACGTCCTTTCGTCTACTAATCGCACGGTTTTGCGGTGCGGTCGCAAAACACAGACACTAAACTTATTACAGAGAACAGAGACGTCAATGAACGAACGGACAGATAATAACTTTGCTAAAATAAATCGATGGAAGATTTAAACCAAGGACCTCTCGTTCCGCAGCTGCTCACGCTAACCACGGGACCACGGCGCTCCTGAGCTCAATTTATCCTTGATGTTGCATATCTTACGCATGGACTACTCAGTTTGTATATTTTGCTTATTTTTTTCATAGTTCCACACAACTTCTTCCTGTTTTCTCGATTGATCTGTGTTCAGTTTTTCAAGGCCTATCCACTGTGCCAACTTATAACTAAATCTGAGGGGGGTGTGATGGGGAGGTTCCCTTGTCAGCAGCAAAATTTTTTTTAATGTTTCTCTTTTGTCTAGTCTTTTCAAAGCCTCCAGTTCCACACTCAACGGCAAAAATTTTCTCAACTCCTACTGCTCATTGTAATGTATGAATTAAAACGTCAAGAAACACACAGTTACGTATGTACAGTACACTGTACGTACATACAACACTTTAAAATTAACGTGACACAGGTGGGCTCACTACAGTACAATGTTACTACACAACTAACTACAGTACCTACAACAATGGCCAGCCAATGCTGTAAAATGTGTACTGTATTGTTACTTAGGCGTACTGTATTTTAATGGTCACTGTTGCTGAGTAGGCACTACAACAGGGGTAACAATAAGTCGGTCCCAATTAGTGAAGGGTCGACAAAGAAACGGAAAAACGGACTCATCGAAACCTAATGGTATCTTTCCAGTCTGTAATAGTAATTCATTAGTAGTCTGAGGCCAAGGTTATTTCTGTGCATTATGAACGAAAACCCCAAGTGCGACAATTTTACTTGTATCATACATGGAAAATTGAAAGAGAGTTCAAAATGTATAACATTCGAAAGTGAGTTAAACGTACATGCGAACAATATATGGAAACGGGTTTTTGTAAAATTTTAATTTTCTTAATTCTAGCTCGAATTACACGGAACCTCGAAATACTGGGCCTCGAATTACTGGAGCTCTACCGCATACTGAATCCAATTGTAACATACAGACCTGACCTCTTCGAGAATGTCCACATTGTAACTGGTACCAGTGACCAACAGCCAGCTGTAGCAACAATGATTACCAAAGTACGAAGAGCAACTACAACAAGTAGAAGATTTATATCGTTTCTTGCCAAGCACTTACCATTTTCTCTGAAACCGTCAAGCGGCTCTACTCTCCAGTGCATTATAAAATAGTGTTGCAAGTTTTTTTGAATGATTTAAACAGTACTGAACAGTATCAAATGATACTATCACAAAGGCTGGCATCCTTGCACAAGTTCTTACTAGTGCCATTCTGGTGAGACTTTGTGTAAATGTTGGAGCAACGGCAAACTAAAAACTAGATAAAGGGGCAAAAACGTCTTATCTCAATAAGGAACTCGAATTATCTAGCTCTGAGGACGAGCTTGTGGAAGAACTGTGGCTCAGATTTAGAGTAATGGTTGATCATGCACTTTAGAGATATGTACCTAGTAGAATAGTTCATTATGGTAGGAACCGTCCATGTTTTTACAGTCACCATAAAAAACTTCCGAAGGAACAGATATTACTGCATAATAGGTGTAAAAGAAGTGCACGAACTCTTCGTCCAGGCGTTGAAGGTCCAAGGGATGTCGACCTGTCACTGTGTCATCCTGGCCAGGGTCCATCTTCTGCCTTGTGACGTCATGTGGATGCGGTATGGAGAAGCACGTGATCAGCACACCGTTATCCCGTCTGTTTTGCCGACTTTCCAGATCGTGGAGCCGCTATTTCTCTCTCAAGTAACTTTTCAGTTGGCATCATGAGGTTAAGCGTACCACGTATCAGCTCTCCCACCAAATGAAATTCCTCGGCAATATTGGTGATCGAATCCGGCTCCTCCGCTTGACGGGGATCTACACTGACCGCTCACCTATGGATGTCAAAATAAACCATGGGGCTTTATATAAAGGTATGCTGAATTAAATGCGTTTGGCTGTCAAGATGGCAATGCGTGAACCCTTCTACACTGTAGTACCAGAATATCATCGAAATATCTCCCATAAAACTCGAAAAAATTCTGGTCATACGTAAAGGCTGTTAGATATATAACAGTTAGTGTCCAGATATTCATGGACGAGGCAGAAACTGAAATTGAGGATAGCAAATCAGAAGCATAAATGCTGAACTACCTTTCCAAACATTCCTTTACAAACGACAAACCAAGAGTATTGCCTCAGTTTAATTCTCGCACCACTGCAAACATGTGTGATATACATCGCTAAGATCGGACAACGTGCCAGAGCCTGATGAAATTTCTTTCAGACTGTATATCGTATTTGCGGAAGAGTTAGTCCCTCTTGAAACCATAATCTACCATAGAGCCCTCGAACAAACACCGTGCTCAATAACTGGAAGAAATCACCGGTCCCCTCCCCCCCCCCCCTTCCATATGTTGTAGAATATTTGAACACATTATGAGCTCAAACATAATCAGCTATCTCAAACAGAATGACATCCTCCACCCCATTTACCATGGCTCCCGAAAACACTGATAAAGTGAAACCCAACAGGCATTTGTCTCAGAGGAACCCTGAGAGCCATTTATCAAGGTAGGCAGGTAATGCAGTGTTTCCATATTTCCGAAAAACTGACTCAGTGCCACACCTACGATTGTTGTCGAAAGTACCTTCACGTACCGTATTCAGTTAAATTTGTGAATGGCATGTGGACTTCTTGGTAGGAGGGCGCAACATATTGTCGTGGGGGACAGATATCAACATATGTGGAAATATCATCATATGTTCCCCAGGGAAGTGTATTGAGACCCTTGCAGTTAATGTTGTATAGTAACGACCAGCGGACATATTTCAGGGGGTAGACCAGCCTTCATTTTTTAACCTATATTTTTTGCTTAAAATGTTCCCTGGAGACTCTTTTTTAAAGATTCATTCATATAAGGCGTGCCATAAATGTTACAGCCATGTTAAAACGGCGATTTGCTGTGTGGGGTTCTGTCACATCCGAGGGCTCGAATGCAACCGATGTAATACTGTAGGGTCACAGAGGGCATTAGTATCAACTAAAATACTGTTCTCAACAAGATTTCTCTTTGTAACATGATTCGTTCACGGTAAACAATCTGAAAGCACGTGCTTGTCTCACGTCTGCTTAACTTCTCACAACGCTTGTTTTCTATGCGAAGCAGAACTAACAAGAAAATGACAAACAGACTTATTTACACGAGTAGAAAAGGTTCAAAAAGTGATCCTAATTGTGCAAGAAACTTTTCGATTGCTGAGCGGAAGCCAGTTAATGGATATGAGAGCGTTTCGACATCGGCGAAAAGAGGCCAACTGTGCGGTACTCATATTGACGATTAAAGATTCGTTCAATTTTATTACTAAAAATGCAAGTTGAAACTGTAAGCTCTTGTTTTTTTCAAAACAACATTTTTCAAATTGGCGGGAGCTATATATAACACAATAAATATGCATGGAATTACATTACACCTTTTTGTAACTTGTGAGTCGGCCTTGCCGGCCGGTGTGGCCGAACGGTTCTAGGCGCTTCAGTCTGGAACCGCGAGACCGCTCCGGTCGCAGGTTCGAATCCTGCCTCGGGCATGGATGTGTGTAATGTCCTTAGGTTAGTTAGGTTCAAATAGTTCTAAGTTCTAGGGGGACTGATGACCTCAGGTGTTTAAGTCCCATAGTGCTCAGAGCCATTTGAAACATTTTGAGTCGGCCTTTTATTCTTACTGTAGTACTTAGGATTTTTGCGAAGTATTTTAATTTCGATTATTGCTGCACGTTGTTATAACGACTTCTTTGTCGACAACATTGACTTTTATTCCAGACCGACGGCATTTCGTTACAAACCATCTTTTTCAAATATCCCTACGTATACGTTCGACAATATCCTCAGTTTCATACAGTTTTAGAAATTTTGTTCTAGACTGAAAATTGAGGCGTTCAGAGCTCCCATCAAGCACTCTGCGAAGGTCTTTCGTCGATGTCGTGTAGTGTCCTCTGGGTGTAAGTTTTTTACTTAAAAAACAGATAATACAATCTTAAGGATCTACAATAAAGATCTAAAGTTAGCTTTGTAGTTTGCTATTTTATTGGAAAAATCATTAATATCGGTTCCAAAATTGAGCGTCACCGTGGTCTGTCCCATTAATACAAACCCCAGACATTTTGCAGATTCTGAAGTTATCTGTAATGAAGTACTGTCTGAAAAAAACTACACAAATATTCTGTAGGATCGTAACAAAATTTTAAAGGGGTGCGACACTTGACAACTTGCTTTAAATGTTCGGAAACGTAAAACTGTGCATATGAAATGCAACATTCACATAGGCCCAGTAGTAACTAAAGCAGGTGGCAGACCTTAGTTCATTCGTAGGATACTATGAAAATGCAATCAGTCCACAAAGGATATTGCTTACGTTTCTTACAAAACACTCATGCAACCCATCATAGAATACTGCTCAAGCGTGTGGCACTCATACCATATAGGACTAAAAGGGGATATTGCAGGGGCCTAAGTACAGTCGTAGTGGCTAATGGGCAGGTACACAAGCTGGAGTCCCCTCCTCCCTCTATATGCTGAACCAAATCCACCCCATTCCCAACGCAACAAAACGTCTCCCACACATCGTCTCTCATAGGCAGTTGCGCTCCTCCACCCCTTCCCCCTCATCCTTCTGGCCCTCACATACCCACACAATATACCACACTATTTCCTGACCGCTCTCATCTCACATGAGTCAGAAGGTGAAATTAGTGCGATAAATATTTAAAAAAACTCTCTTTTATTTTAAATGCATTGTTGGAACGAAATATCTTTTTTTTCCTGCCCTTATCCCATGTATTTATGGGGTCGGCTTGTTGTTCTGGATTTGGCAATGTTAGTAGTAGAGGGGTGCTGGATGCTCTTCCTGCTGCCATCCCTTTGCCCCCTCCCCCACCCTCCTCCTCCCACACCCTGAAGGAACTTGTGTACTCCACCTGCCTGCATCTAATGTTAACCATTGGGAAAATGTGAGAAAGTTTTTTTCGAAATGTTCGCGTACCATGTAGCTGAGAAAGGATGTGGGTACCACTCCTATTCACCTCATCGTATGTGGGAAACCGCCTGAAAACTACATCCAGGCTGGCCAGCACACCAGCCCTCGTCATCAATTAGCCGGGCGCGTTTGACCCAGGGCTGGCGCGCCTCCCAGAACCCCAGAAGCGATGTGCTAACGCGCGCAGTTTTGTGGGTAATTTGGTGGAACGAAATATAATCTCAACAAATTTTCTCTGATCTATCCATAAACAGCTATTCGTCCATGCATCATTGCACAGAACAAATACTGCACGCTATGCAAGGTACATTTTAATTAAATAGAAACCTAAATTGCATGACTGTAACACAAAAGAAGAATGAGCAGATAATTTCAAAGATGTACATATATTCGAATATCGACGTACAAACGTAAACTTCTAATGAAGTGTGTATGCTTAGCGATCTAAATTCTTGTCTTACTTACATGGTCATACAGTGCAGACTTCCACAGCCAGTATCTGCGTCCTTTGACATTTATGTTTTATGGTAGTTATTCCGTGGCCCAAATCGTGTTTCTGTTCTTAAGGTTTCATTTCCTAATGCTGGAGACACCATCAAAGACTATAAAAACTCGGATAGCAGTTTCAAACTTGAAAGAGCTTACAAGCCGAACTGTTGATATGTATGTGTGAAACTGCCAGGTAGGGACATCATCAGACCTGTTACGTCATGCTGGGGTAATGAAAAGTTCCTGCAGTGATCAGCAGAACAACGTCATAGCGAGGGAACCGGCCGTCAGCTTAAAGTTCAGGCGCTATTACGGAAGAATGCTTATTCAGAGTGCAAGAGCACTCATTCAGGACGCAGACAAAGTAGAAGACACTACCCAGTATGTCTGAAAACCAAAGATGGAAAAACGTACAGCTCGGCCAGGTCTTCTGGAGATGCTGACTAGACAAGAAAACCAGGACAAATGAAGTCAAGGACTGGAGAAAGGCACCACTGGAGAAATAGTAACCAGTCAGCTCACACATATACGCTGCCACCCTCTCCTCCATTCAAATCAAATCCTCACTTTCAGAAGTTTGTTATATTCAGCAGCATCCAGGTGCATATGGTATGCCATACAATGCAGTCTACGCCATCTGATGACTACGAGATGGACACCACTGGCAATCCAAGATGGTGCAGCCATCCATCATCCTTGTAGTTTGTCACCGGTTGCTGCAGGATCCCGCCTGAGTTGAGATCTACAAGCAGTATATTTGCTGCCTCCATTCTGCTGGGTCACCTACAGAGTGACTACCTTCATCTACATCTACATCATACTCTGCAAGCCACTTAATGGTGTGACATGGTTCCACTAACTGACCCCTCCCCCCCCCCCCTACCCTCATCCTTTCGCGAGTGGTGTGTGAGAAGAATGACTGTCGGTAAGCCTCCGTATTGGCTCTAATTTCTCGAATTTTCTCATTGTGGTCACTTCGCGAGGTGTATGTGGAAGGAGGTAATACGCTGTCCGACTCTTCCCGTAAGGTGCTCTCTCGAAATTTCAAAAGCAAACCTCTCTGTGATGTACAACGCCTCTTCTGTAACTATTCGCGAGTGGAACAGGGTTGGAGGGATCAGATAGTGGTACCGAAAGTACCCTCCGCCACACACCATTAAGTGGCTTGCGGAGAATGATGTAGATATAGATGTCTACCAATGGACTTAGTTGAGCATCTCGCGCCGACTAAAGGACCCAGTTTCGAAACGGGCCGACCTTCGTTGGATCTTCTCTCTCCCTTCTATCAGTTCTCGTGATAAGGATCCCATGCTGAACAACAGTACTCAAGAACTGGTCGAACAAGTGCCTTATATGCCACTTCCTGGATGGATGAGTTTTCCTATGCTTGCACATTTTGTTACCTTTATTTATGTTGAGAACCAACTGGCAGAGTCTGCTCCATTCACCAATCTTCTGCAGGCCATTCTGAAAATTGCTACTGTCTTCTAGCGTTGCTACTTTGTTACAGAAAACCGCATCATTTGCGAACAGCCTTAAAGAGCATCCAGCGCTTTCTAATAGATCATTTACGTACACTCTAGACAGTAACGGTCCTGTCACATTTCCTTGGGATACTCCGGAGCCGGCCGAAGTGGCCGAGCGGTTGTAGGCGCTTCAGTCTGGAACCGCGCGACCGCTACAGTCGCAGGTTCGAATCCTGCCTCGGTCAGGCATGTGTGTGATGTCCTTAGGTTAGTTAGGTTTAAGGAGTTCTAAGTTCTAGGGGACTGATGACCTCAGATGTTCAGTCCCATAGTGCTCAGAGCCATTTTTGATACTCCGAAAATTACGTTTACATCTGTCGATTTTGTCCGTTAAGAGCGACGTGTCGAGTTCTATCTGCAGGGAAGTCTTGAATCCTGTCGTAAAACTGGTCCGATACTCGATAAGCTAGTTTTTTTTTTCGCTAAACGGCTATGTGGGACGGTGTAAAATGCCTTGTTGAAGCCAAGGAACACGGCATCAACCTGAGCGCCGTTGTCTATAGCGCTATGGATCTCTTGCAGGAACAGAGCGAGCTGAGTTTCATAAAATCTATGATTGCGGAATCCATGTTGATTTTTTATAGTGGACATTTCCGTTCTGGAAAAACGTCATAACTTTTTAGTATAAAACGTGTTGTAATTCTACAACAGCTTCACGTCAAAGATATAGGCATATAAATAAGTGCATCTGCCCTACGACCCTTCTTGAAAACGGTAATGATTTGCGCTTTTTCTAGTCGCTAGATACCATTTGTAGCTCCAGCGATCTTCAATAAAATGTTTCTAGAAGGGATGCAAGTTCTTTCACATTATTTTTGTAGAATCCTACAGGTATCTCACCTGGTCTTGCGTTTTCACTACTACGCGATTGCAATTGCTTTTCTGTTCCGTTGCCGGCCGCTGTGGCCAAGCGGTTCTAGGCACTTCAGTCCAGAACCACGCTGCTGCTACGGTCGCAGGTTCGAATCCTGCCTCGGGCATGGATGTGTGTAATGTCCTTAGGTTAGTTAGGTTTAAGTAGTTTCTAAGTCTAGGGGACTGATGACCTCAGATGTTAAGTCCCATAGTGCTTAGAGCCATTTGAACCATTTTTCTGTTCCGTTATCGGGTATCTCAGTATTTGCCATTTCGACATTCGTACGATGATTGAAAGGAGGGACTGTGCTGCAATCTTCCATGGTGAAACAATTTCTGCAGACCAAATTCAGTATTTCGATTTTCTCTCTGTTATCTTCCGTTTCGGTGCCAGTATGTCTCTCTAAGTGAATGCATAGATGATTTCGAACCGCTTGCTGATTTTACATGAGATCAAAAACCTCTTGGAATTGGATGACAAAATTTTACTTTCAGTCACTGAACGGTTCTCTTATTGCTCTCCTTACGCTCATTTTCACTTCGTTCAGATTTTGTTTGTCAGCTAGGTTTTGACTTGTCTTGCGTCTGAGATGAAGTTCTCTTTGTTTACGCAGCAGTTTTCTAACATGGCTATTAAACCACGGTGGGTCTTTCCTATCGCTTAAGACCTTGCTCGAACGTACTTTTCTAAGGCATATCGAACGACGCTTTAGAATTTTTTTTCTCTTTGAGTTCCACATCTTAGTCCTCATCTCTGAATAATTGATGCCGGTTACTCAGATGCTGTGCAGTTTGTATCCTGTCAATCTTGCTAAGCAAAAATATGTTCCTACCTTTCTTAACATTCCTTGTTAAAACATGTAGTTATAGTTGATGTCGCAGCATTGTGATCACTGATACCTTACTCTACATTAACTGATTCAGTTAACTTCAGGTCTGTTTGTTGCTAGGAAGTCTAAGACGTTACCCTCATGAGTTGGTTCTCTATCTGCACAAAGCAATTTTCGAACATAGATTCAGAATGATGTCACACAAATCCCTGTTTCTGACTTCAGCTTTGACTGCATAACTCTACTAATCTATACCTGGCAAGTTGAAGTTACAATATTCTGTAAGTTCTCTGTGAAGCGTTCTACCACTACTTCTCCTGACCCAGGTAGTCTATAAAAGCATCTGATTACAATTTTTGACCAACTTTTGACGCTTAACTTCACCCAGATTGATTCACATTCGGGATCCGTGATAACCTCGCTAAATAATATCGGTTTCTTACTGCAATAAACACACCGCTGCCATTGGCGACTAACTTATTCTTATAATGAATATTCCAATCTGAGCTTAGGCTTTTATTGCTTTACCCTTCCTAACATTGACTGGGCATTATAACCTTCAATAAGGGATGTTAATTGTGGGACGTTTCCTTGGATGCTCCTGCAATTTGCTGATATAATATTAACCTTTTCTGTATTCGATCTCCGATGACGAACGTTTTCTGAGAACATTGTGGCTGATACATCTTCGATTTTGGCAGGCAATTCGTCTCTGACCCCACGAGGGGTGGGGCGGAGTACCCTAACGTGAAAGCCCCCATGTGCACGCCACACGTACTCCGCTACCATAGCAGCCGCTTCCTGCACCTAATGCAAGCCTGACCTATTAAGGGGAATCCTAAAATTCACCATCTGATAGCGGAGGTTGAGAAGTTCTCATCCGATGCCGTCGCAGAGTCGTCTGAGCCTCAGGTTTAGACCTTCCACTCTGCTCCAAACCAGAGGACCGTGATCGACGCCGGGTTCGATGCTAGAAATAGACAGCTTAGCCTACACCCCGTATGCGATCCTAGTTGCCTTCACCAAATCAATCATCCGCCGAAAGGGGCTGGGGATTGTCTCAGAACATAAGCGGCAGACGTCTTTCGTGCCGATATGTGCCACTATTTGCAACCGGTTGCACCCAGTGCGCTCGATAGCGGCAGGCAAGGCCTCCTCCAAGTCACGGACGAGACCCCCCCCCCCCCCCCCCCGGCAAACATACCGATCTACACTTTCATTCGTTCACGCCCTGAATGCTATTTCCCTGACGGGCTCCATCACCTGTCTAACGTTGGAGCTGACAATGATTAGCAAACCAACCCTCTCGGAAGGAAAATCGACCACTAGCCCAACAGGAGAGGCATCAGAAGTGCTGGCTCAGAAGTTTTATCAACACTAGGTAGCACCTCATATCTGTTACTAAGGCGTTCCCTCTTTCGCGTCCCACCCACGCGAACGCACTAATGTCTGTCACTCACTATAACGTGACAGTGAACCAGTCAGGTGTTGCGTAATGGAAGACGCAATGATAACCAGGTCACCAGGGGTTTCCAGTGGCACCAACGGTGTCTCATGTCTCGTCACCGACGCTCCGATGTCGTCGCAGCTTTGAGCATTAGCCAGAAGCCTGTCGACCATAGCCAACACAGCTGCCAGCTGTTTACGGACAGCAGCCAACTCTCTTTGTGTCCGCACACAAGAAGCACAGTCCATAGCCCTATCATACCGTGTAAAATATTGGCATAAGATGTCAAAAAATACAAACAAAGCAGTCAAGAGTAACTTAGAAAGTAACAGTAGACGCCGCAAAAGGGAAAACTCAATAGCGCCACAGTCGGGTAGACTGTGGCGCTATTGAGTTTGGAATGTACGCAAAATACAGAGGGGTCCAAAAAATGTAGCCACTGTTTAAAAGTCCACAACTGGCAAGCTAAATGATGGAGTTGTCTGATCTTTGGTAGTGTAATAGTTTGTAGTTCCGGCAATCGCCACACAAGCATTGTATTGCCTTGTTTTGTTTTGCTAGATGACAGTCGCCAGATAGTCAGTGTTTTGTTCCTAGTTGCACCTAGTTACTCGAGTAAACATGGCTGGCGCAAGGCTTACACTCGATGAAAGGAAGTCAGTTTTGAAGTGGTATTTTAAGTAAGAAAACAATAATGAGGTCCAACGGCAATGGCGAAATGAGTATCAAACAGAACCACCGACACGTTTAACGATTCGTCGCATTCGAGACAAATTTGAAGCCGAAGGCTGTGTTAAAGATGTACACAAACAACGATCTGTAACAGTAACAAGTCCAGCTAACTCCCGTCGCGTGTTACAACAATTCACTCGCTTACCACAAAGTCTGTGAGACGTGGAGTGAGTCGCTCAAGTGTTCCGCGAATTTTGAAGACAGCAAAGTGGAAGTGCTACATCCCACGATTCCTACACGCAATGAACGAGGACGCCCCAGATCGTAGAATGGAGTACTGCGAGTGGTTTACTAACATGTTGCGCAACGAGTTTGCAGAGATGATTGTGTGGTCTGATGAGGCACAATTCAAACTCAATGGTACAGTAAATCGCCAAGGTTGCATCTACTGGGCCGCCGAAAATTCGAACGCCCATGTAGACAAAGCCGTGAATTTGCCAGAAGTAAATGTGTGGTGTGGGTTGTCTTACCGGGGCTTGATTGGGCCATTCTTCTTTGACGGCACAGTTACCGGTGAGGTGTACCTTCAGAAGCTTCAGACATCCATTTTACCTGTCATCCGAGACTTGTATGGAGACAGAAGAGTTTACTTTCAACTAGATGGTGCCCCAGCCCACTCCCAAAATTGTGTTAGGGCGTATCTCGACGAAAATCTACCAGGAAGATGGATAGGCCGTAGAGGTGCTGTGGAGTATCCACCACGTTCCCCAGACCTAACTCCTCTGGACTTTTACCTGTGAGGAACACTAAAGGACGTCGTTTATCGACAAAAGCCTCGCATATTGGATGAACTTCGAGAATCCATCGTACATTCATGCACAAATATCCAACTGAACACGTTGCAGTCAGTAGTTCGTGCTGCAGTTCGGCGGCATCGTTTGTGTGTGGATGTTAATGGTGACCATTTCGAACACCTACAGTGATATCTTTAAGCTGGACTTTAAGTTACACTTTCACCAAAAATGAGACAACTCCGTCAATTAGTTTGCAAGTTATGGACTTTTAAACAGTGGCTACATTTTTATTTGGACCCCTCTGTATAACGAGGAGAACGTAAAAACACCAAAATTCACTCTGCAGCGTTCTCAGTATAGTCTGAGACTGCAAGATCCGCAAACTCTTAAAATAGACATAAATATCTCTACTGAAAATGGATGTATCAACAGTTATCTTTTACTGGAAGGTCCGCTTACGCCAAAGTTACTGCAGGAAATAAATATGCAATCTCCAGAGCACTGATCTAAACTATATGCTGTTCACGAGGTGTGATAAACAGTAACGGGGATTTTTGTTTTTTCTTAAAGAATCTATGTTTATTCATCAACATCAGCTTTGTCCCCTTCAAAGTAATCCAACTCAGATACAATACGCTGGTGCCACCGCATTTACCAATCTTGGAAGCACTTCTGGAACTCTCTCTTCGTTTTGATGTTCAGCTCGTTCAACGATTTTTATTCTCATCAATCATGGCAAAACGATGTCCTTTCATGGCTCTCTTCAGCCTCGGGAATAGAAAGAAGTCACAGGGCACCAGGTCCAGTGAATGTGATGGCCCAGGCAACATAACGGTTTTGTTTTTGCCAAAACATCACAATCAATTATTGAGGTGTGAGCGGGAGAATCATCGTGGCGCAATTTCCGTGAGCGGTTTTGCCAGAATTCTGGTCGTTTACTTCGGATTGCTTTACACAAACGGCGCGTAGTTTCCAGGTTCCACTTCTTATTGACCGTACGACCATTAGGCAGGAATACATGATGCAATATCCCATTGTAATCGAAGAAACCAGTGAGAAGAACCTTCATATGTGATCGAACTTGTCGAATTTTTTTCAGTCTCGGCTCTCCATCTAGGCTAGTTTTCATTGGGACGACTGGGCCTTAGTTTTGACGTCGAACTCATATACCCATGTTTTGTCATCTGTTATAGACTTCTTTAGAAGTTATGGGTCGTTGTCGACTTTATTCAGAAATTCCTGAGCGTGTCTACGCGACGTCGTTTTTGGTTGAAAATGAACAGTTTCGGAACAAACTTAGCTGCTACACGTTTCATACCTAAGACACCCGAAAAAAATTGCTAGGCATGAACCAAAGGATATGCCGACATCAGCAACCTCTCTCATAGTGATTCGACGATTTTCCAGAACTATTTTCTTTACTTCTTCCACTTTGTCGTCAGTAACTGTGGGATAGAGCGTTCGGGGCGCTCGTCGTCTTCAACGTCTTCTAGACTCTCATTGAAACGTTCATACCACTCGTAAGCTCTTATCTTACTCATAGTAGCTCCAAAAGCCACAGTCAACATTTCGAATGTGATGCTGCACTTTATTCCATTTTGAAGTACAATTTAATGCAAATGCTTTGATCCATCTTCGTCAAAAGTAAAAATTCACCGAGCACTCGAAAACACGGATAACATTTTCGACTGTCAACCATAAACTAAATATTTAAAACAGTTGGAAATGTAAACATATATCAGGAACCTGTTTACCAACAAGATAAAAATAAAGCCCGCGAAATTAAAAAAACTCCAGTTACTTTTTGATCACACTGCGTACTAAAACGAGATGTAGACGTAGACACGTGATGTGGCGCTTTTGTCAGCGGAAAATTAGAGGAAGAAGCCGCCTTATATAAGGACGTGCACTAAGATTTACGCAAAAACGAAACGAGTACTTTGTTAAACACTGGTGCATACAGTAAAACACACAGGTACAGTTGACTTCCACGCAGAAGTACGCGAAACAGAAAAATATCAACTAAACTACTCTGTACCAGACAACTGCAGCTGCTGCACCCGCTGCAGGCGCGTCCTCTCGCATCGGCCTCTGACGCTGGACTGATTGTCGGAGACCCGTAGTCAACGGTCACTTGATTCAAACTGAGTCACGTGATGGGTGACGTGGCGCTTCTGGCGGCGGAAAATTACACGAGGAAGCCGCCCCACACAAGGATATGTATCAAGATTTACGAAAGAACAAAAACTAAGAGTAATTTACTAGACATCAGTCTAAACACTAAAATGCGTAGGTATAGTTCACTTTGGACCGCTTTGAAGAAGTATGTGAAAAAAAAACAGAAACTAAACTAAATTACTGTGTACCAGACAAGTGCTTCTTCTAAAACCGCTATAGGCGCGTCCTCTCGCCTCGCCACTGTTGTCAGCTGCCTCCTTGGTGGGCTGTCAGTTCGAGACTGGGACTGTTTGCAGTCCAACTACACTGTTTCTGTCACCCAGCCTATATGGACCACCAATATCGTGGATCACCGTCACGTCATCTTGTTTGGTCATGCCGGCACAACGGTTCGAGCGCCATGTGTTGTCACGGAACAGCCGAGCCACGAGTGGCTGCCACTGTCAACCCTCGCCGACGGTACGGCGCTTGCGTCAGGGCTCTGCGTCCTCGCGGACGTCACTAACTGCAGCTTCCCGCACGTGTTGCCTGCCGGGCGGGTGAAACGCCGACGCCGGCACGCCGCGCGCCCGCGCCATCTGCGTCACCGAGACTAACAGCTTCATGTCCTGCCTTGTAACTGACAAGAATAAAGCATTATTGTAAGCACGAATGTTCTGGTCAACCGTACGATTCTAATCACCTCCACACCTGCAGCTTACGGCCAAGCGGGAAATCGGCGCTCCACCCAGATTTGTCACCGGCCGTTCCATCCGTCACCGTAGGGGAGCACCACAGACTGTTGCCTAAAGGTGCAGTTCCAATGCGGTGGCTTTGGTGGCGCAAGAGCGGCGGAATTCCTTCCGTCTGACCAGTTGCACTATTTAAGGTAAGACCGCACTGAGCGGAATGGCGCTGCAGCAGAGCGGCGCGGTTCAAAAATGGTTCAAATGGCTCTGAGCACTATGGGACTCAACTGCTGTGGTCATAAGTCCCCTAGAACTTAGAACTACTTAAACCTAACTAACCTAAGGACATCACACACATCCATGCCCGAGGCAGGATTCGAACCTGCGACCGTAGCAGTCGCACGGTTCCGGACTGCGCGCCTAGAACCGCGAGACCACCGCGGCCGGCAGCGGCGCGGTACGACGCGACCAAATATTGTTTACATGAAATCCTTTGAGACAGAACGCACTACACGACAGCGGAACTACATTATTGGCCATTAAAATTGCTATACCACGAAGATGACATGCTACAGACGCGAAATTTAACCGACAGGAAGAAGATGCTGTGATATGCAAATGATTAGCTTTTCAGAGCATTCACACAAGGTTGGCGCCGGTGGCGACACCTCGAACGTGCTGACACGAGGAAAGTTTCCAACCGATTTCTCATACACAAACAGCAGTTGACCGGCGTTGCCTGGTGAAACGTTGTTGTGATGCCTCGTGTAAGGAGGAGAAAGGCGTACCATCACGTTTCCTACTTTGAGAAAGGTCGGATTGTAGCCTACCGCGATTGCGGTTTATCGTATCGCGACATTGCTGCTCGCGTTAGTCGAGATTCAATGACTGTTAGCAGAACACGGAATCGGTGGGTTCAGAAGGATAATACGGAACACCGTGCTGGATCCCAACGGCCTCGTATCACTAGCAGTCGAGATGACAGGCAGCTTATCCGCATGGCTGTAACGGATCGAGCAGCCACGTCTCGATCCCTGAGTCAACAGATGGAGACGTTTGCAAGACAACAACCATCTGCACGAACAGTTCGACGACGTTTGCAGCAGCAAGGACTATCAGCTCGGAGACAATGGCTGCGGTTACCAATGACGCTGCATCACAGGCAGGAGCGCCTGCGATGGTGTACTCAACATCGAACCTGGGTGCACGAATGGCAAAACGTCATTTTTTCGGATGAATCCAGGTTCTGTTTACAGCATCCTGGTGGTCGCATCCGTGTTTGGCGACATCGCGGTGAACGCACATAGGAAGCGTGTGTTCGTCATCGCCATACTGGCGTATCACCCGGCGTGATGGTATGGGATGCCATTGGTTACACGTCTCGGTCACCTCTTATTCGCATTGACGGCACTTTGAACAGTGGACGTTACATTTCCGATGTGTTACGACCCGTGGCTCTACCCTTCATTCGATCCATGGGAAACCCTACATTTCAAAAGGATAATGCACGACCGCATGTTGCAGGTCCTGTACGGGCCTTTCTGGATACAGAAAATGTTCGACTGCAGCCCTGGCCAGCACATTCTCCAGATCTTTCACCAACTGTAAACGTCTGGTGAATGGTGGCCGAGCAAGTGGCTCGTCACAATACGCCAGTCACTACTCTTGATGAACTGTTGTATCGTGTTGAAGCTGTACCTGTACACGCCATCCAAGCTCTGTTTGACTCAATGCCCAGGCGTACCAAGGCCGTTATTACGGCCAGAGGTGGTTGTTCTGGGTACTGATTTCTCAGGATCTATGCACCCAAATTGCGTGAAAATGTAATCACATTTCAGTTCTAGTATAATATATTTGTCCAATGAATACCCGTTTATCATCTGCATTTCTTCTTGGTGTAGCAATTTTAATGGGCAGTAGTGTAGTTGGCGCAGCAGTGCGTGGCAAAGTTGGCAAGCTGGCCACCTATGATAAATCGATTGATTCCTTCCATTCCATTATCGACTTGTTTCACCAGTTCCCGTTAATATATATCAACGCTTGTCAGCAGCTGAAGGCATTAGCGCTGTGCGGCGTCACGTAGTTCCGTTGTCGCTAATGCGGTACAGCAAGCGTTACGACACTGCATATCACCGTGATCATAGCTCTTTTGACGTGCGAAACGGCAGTTTCTTTACCTAAATGATGTTAGACGTGGGAAAGTTAATTGTACGTAACTGGATATCCAGAGTTACATGACCAAAATTAACATTATACAGAATGAACAATAATAAAACCGACGAGCTGAAGGACCGATTTCCTGACAGTAAATAGAGGAGAAAAGATTCTGTGAATATGTGTCCAGAAATGGACGATTTGCGTGCAACGACAAAAAATCGTCCAGGAACATACTACAGAGCTGCATCGCATCCACATCGCAACCGATGTTCAAAGGGGCTTCCATGGGACTGCAGGTGATAGGGATAGTAGCAGCTGTCATGCGGGATACCCATAAGCGTACTTTCTACATCTACATCTACATGGATAGTCTGCAAATCACATTTAAGTGCCTGGCAGAGGGTTCATCGAACCACCTTCACAATTCTCTGTTATTCCAAACTCGTATAGCGCGCGGAAACAATGAACACCTATATCTTTCCGTACGAGCTCTGATTTTCCTTATTTTATCGTCGTGATCGTTCCTCCCTATATAGGTCGGTGTCAACAAAATATTTTTGCATTCGGAGGAGAAAGTAGGTGATTGGAATTTCGTGAGAAGGATCCGTCGCAACCAAAAACGCCTTTCTTTTAATGATGTCCAGCCCAAGTCCGGTATCATTTCTGTGACACTCTTTCCCATATTTCGTGATAATACAAAACGTGCTGCCTTTCTTTGAACTTTTTCGATATACTCCGTCAGTCCTCTCTGGTAAGGATCCCACACCGCGCAGCAGTATTCTAAAGCGTAGTGTAGGCAGTCTCCTTAGTAGGTCTGTTACATTTTCTAAGTGTCCTGTCAATATAAAGCAGTCTTTGGTTATCCTTCCCCACAACATTTTCTACGTGTTCCTTCCAATTTAAGTTGTTTGTAATTGTAATACCTAAGTATTTAGTTGAATTTACGGCTTTTAGATTAGACTGATTTATCGTGTAACCGAAGTTTAACGAATTCCTTTTAGCACTCATGTGGATGACCTCACACTTTTCGTTATTTAGGGTCAATTGCCACTTGTCGCACCATTCAGATATCTTTTCTAAATCGTTTTGCAGTTCGTTTTGGTTTTCTGATGACTTTATTAATCGATAAACGACAGCGTCATCTGCAAACAACCGAAGACGGCTGCTCAGATTGTCTCTAAAATCATTTATATAGATAAGGAACAGCAAAGGGCCTGTAACACTACCTTGGGGAACGCCAGAAATCACTTCTGTTTTACTCGATGACTTTTCGTCAGTTACTACGAAGTGTGACCTCTCTGACAGAAAATCACAAATCCAGTCACATAACTGAGACGATACTCCACAAGCACGCAATTTCACTACGAGCTGTTTGTGTGGTACAGTGTCAAAAGCCTTCCGGAAATCCAGAAATACGGTGTAAGATGGCAAGAACTATGCCCCTTACATGAAGTCATTAAAGATCATCTAACTCACGTTGAGCGAACAGTAGGGCTGAACAAAAATGACTGACAAGGCACAATGCATCTTGTAGAGGGTATAGTATGGACGTATTGGAATAATTAATGTCGGGTGATGGTTTTAAAGTAATTCACACAACATGAAAACTTTGTGGAAACACTTCAATTTACTGGAGGGTAGTTTATCCCAGGGAAGTATACAGAGTTGACCGTGGCCGGGTGGGGAGCGGCGAAGGCAAGCGACAATAGGCAGCTTAGGGCGGCTCAAGCTCTGTGAAAGCAGTAACGGGGCGCGGCCTCCAGCTGCCTTAAGATGAGTGACAGTGAGTGGGTGGTTGACCCCATGATGGTGTACCGGGAAGCAGACGGAGAACTTGTACGCCTGTTGATAAATGTCCGTCGTCCCGTTTTCAGTGAAATATGCAAGTAAGCCACGCAAAGCTACGGTGGAACGGTCAACAGAGGCCAAAATATGCGTGTTTGTGACTATAGCAACTTCACGCTGAATTCACGGTCTGCAGTGTCTGAAGTAAATCAGGTGAAGAGCGACAGAATGAAATACGCCGGCCTCCGATGGGAATGTAGGACCAAGGAATTTGAAGTACTCTCCTGGGAGTCAGAATTCCGGAAAAATTGGTGTTTTGTGCAGACGCTAACCTTGATGGGTGGCCTGGGAGGAGCTAAATAGCAGAAGTTGAGAGGAAGGGAAATTTTGTGGGAATTTGTTCACTTCCCAGAGCAGGCATTGGTTGGTGCTGGGAAGTGACGCATAATTAACTCGAGATGCGCTGCAATTGGCGTAAGTGATTTTGCTGGAGGGGAAACCGAGGCGAAGAGTGGACTGGGAGAAGTCCCCGTAGTGGTCTTCCGATCCCAGCTTGCCTAGAGTGTGGACGTGGCGTTCTTTACTAAACTTGCCTGAGAAAGAGTGAGCATCTCTGCAGTTTAGGACTTAGAAAATGGAACGATTGAGCTTGGAGATAGGAAGTTTTGGTTCAGCTATGTGCTGAGCAAGATAGCTAGGAGTGAATAGACGAGCGCAGCCTTGCAGCATCACGAGGTCGGCCGACATCTGCACAACGACGCCGCTCTGCCACGCAGAATTCGGTGATATTGCGCCCGCTCCGGCCACTGATTAATTTGTTGGATCATGTCGGCAAAGTTTCCTCAACGGTTTCATGGGTCATGTATTGTAGAATTCTTCTTGCACTTCGCATTATGCCTCGGTCAGTCGATAGGAATTATTTTTGAGTTATCATGCTTTACTCCACGCAAACGCAATTTATTACCACTGCCTGATAGGAGAGTCTTGTAATGTGATGATTGAAGTTCAGGAGTTAAAATAAATTTGTGCTAATCGACTGCATCTGTTTTCAATCAAGTAGTTGAAATCCCAAGTCACTTTCTTAATTAATTTTATGTTCAACATTTGCATCTGGCGTTCAATAGCTGAATATAACATCAATGTGCATCCTTTTTAATTAGAAGTGATCAATTCTGAATCAATTAATGTCAACACTGCCACCACAGTTCAATTAGGAGTCACAGGGCCATATTACTTTTTTTGCGTTATCCGTTATTGCGGCAGTTTTGCACTCTCTGTTGATCTGTTAATCAATTAGCTGGGGCGAACACACGTCAAAACCAGATAAGTGACGGGTGGGGTGTTACAACGGAATCGATATGATATCACTTGTCAATACCACGCAACACTTCATGTGAATAAAGAGCTAGTTGTGTTTCACAGGAACGATGTTTTCTAAACCCATGTTGACAGTGTGTCATTAGACCGTATTCTTCGAGGTAATTCATAATGTTCGAACAAAAATGGTTCCAATGGCTCTGAGCACTATGGGACTTAACAGCTGAGGTCATCAGTCCCCTAGAACTTAGAACTACTTTAACCTAACTAACCTAAGGACATTACACACATCCATGCCCGAGGCAGGATTCAAACCTGCGACCGTAGCGGTCGCGCGGTTCCAGACTGAAGCGCCTAGAACCGCTCGGCCACACCAGCCGGCCAATGTTCGAACACAATATATGTTCCATAATCCTGCTGCATATCGACGTTAACGATATGGGCCTGTAATTTAGTGGATTACTCCTACTACCTTTCTTGAATATTGGTGTGACCTGTGCAACTTTCCAGTCTTTGGGTACGGATCTTTTGTCGAGCGAACGGTTGTATGTGATTGTTAAGTATGGAGCTAACGTATCAGCACACTCCGAAAGACACCTAATTGGTATACAGTCTGGACCAGAAGACTTGCTTTTATTAAGTGATTTAAGTTGCTTCACTACTCTGAGGATATTTATTTCTACGTTACTCATGTTGGCAGCTGTTCTCGATTCGAAATCTGGAATCTTTAAGAAATGGCTCTGAGCACTATGGGACTTAACATCTGAGTTCATCAGTCCCCTAGAACTTAGAACTAATTAAACCTAACTAACCTAAGGGCTTCACACACATCCATGCCCGAGGCAGGATTCGAACTGGCGACCGTAGTAGTCGCGCAGTTCCGGACTGAAGCGCCTAGAACCTCTCGGCCACCACGTCCGGCTGGAATGTTTACTTCGTCTTCTCTTGTGAAGGCATTTCCAAAGGCTGTGTTTAGTAACTTTGTTTTGGCTGCACTATCTTCGATAGTATCTCCATTGCTATCGTGCAGAGAAGGCATTGCTTGTTTCTTGCCGCTAACATACTTCACATACGACCAGAATCTCTTTGGATTTTCTGTCAGGTTTCGAGACAAAGTTTCGTTGTGCAAACTGTTATAAACATTACGGATTGGAGTCCGAGATAAATTTCGAGCTTCTGTAAAAGACTGCCAGTCTTGGGGATTTTGCGTCTGTTTAAATTTGGCATGTTTGTTTCGTTGTTTCTGCTAGTGTTCTAGCCCGTTTTGTGTACCAAGGAGGATCAGCTCCGTAGTTTGTTAATTTATTTGTACAAATCTCTTAATTGCTATTTCTTTGAATTTAAGCCACATCTGGTCTACAATTATATTATTAATTTGCAATGAGTGGAGATTCTCTCTCAGGAAGGCGTCAAGTGAATTTTTATCTGCTTTTTTGAATAGGTATATTTTTCACTTATTTTTCGAGGATTTGGGGATTACAATATCCAATCTCGCTACGACAACCCTGTGTTCACTAATCTCTGAATCGGTTTTGATGCTCGCTATTAACTCAGGATTACTTGTCGCTAAGAGGTCAAGAGTGTTTTCACAACCGTTTACTATTCGTGTGGGCTCATGAACTAACTGCTCGAAATAATTTTCAGAGAATGCGTTTAGTACAATTTCGGATGATATTTTATGCGTACCTCCGGAGTTGAACATGTATTTTCGCCAACATATCGAGGGTAAATTAAAGTCACCAACAACTATTATCGTACGAGTCGGGTACGTGTTTGAAATCAAACTCAAGATTTCTTTGAACCTTTCAGCAACTGTATCATCTGAATTGGGAGGGCGGTAAAAGGATCCAGTTATTATTTTATTCCGCTTGCCAACAATGACCTCTGCCCATACTAACTAATAGGAAGTTTGCCTCATATCATGTTGGCGGGCCACTTGCCTGGAGCTTGTTCTAGAGTTCATCTCAGTATCCTGTAGAACCAAGTCTTCCAAATCGTGCACGCACAGTCCGCCGCCTTAATATTTTGTGCGATGTGGTTTGTGTCTATGAGGATACTTGTCTTGGTATATCTGTGCTGCCTCTCGACCATTTCCATTTGCTGCAAAAACACCATCTCGGCTTATCCCGACATGAATACTTGACCACTCTGCTGCTTACAGTACGCTTCGTCTATCACATAGCTATCAACGCGCAAGGAACACACGGCACGTGGTCAAAGAAACAATAATTCGTCAGCGCCACCTTCCATGGCAACGATGCGTCTCTGGACACGTGTTCATAGAACCTTTTTCCATCCATTCCATCAGGGATCTGTCCCTGTAATTTATCGGTTTTATTAATATTCGTTCTGTACGAACAGTACCAGAAAAAGCACCATTTGGGAAGAAATTGCCTAGGAAATGGGAGTAAACATAACGTACGAAAAACTAGACTAAATTTTTTTATTTTGTGAAACAGGCGATTAGGTGTTTATTTTTTATGATTACATGCTTATTGTTACATTTTTTTACTGCTTATCTTCTCTTCGATGAGCCCTGTTTTTCATATCGTTTTGCCATTTGAATCCATCCCGTATCTGAATAGCATTATTTACAAAATTGCCTCTTATATGACGGTCTCGTAATTGTAGCTCTTCAGTTTCTTCATTGTCAAACAACAGTGAGGCGTGTCTGAGAAAATTAGGCAAGGCACAAGTGGCTTGAATTACGTTCTCTACATGTTTTCCGGACTGAGGTAGATCTTGCGATAGTAAATCCTATATTTTTGGCACAGTATTCCAAAAGTGTTATCTGAAGCTCTTCGGGCAGGTCTGTAACCCTACACTTTTTTCCAGTGGTCATCTAGCTGTGTGCTAGGATATGTCCCACCAAATAGGTTTTTAATGGAAAAGCTTCGTTTCCAACAATCACGTGAGGCAGTCGACCTCACGTGCCTGGCTATTGTTTCGGGCCTTGTCTATTGAAGGCATTTGTTTTCCGTTTTGTTGGTAAATCTTACCGTGAGAAGATCCCCGCGTGGCTGTTCTTTCCAAGGTATCGAACGTTCATATATACACTCCTGGAAATGGAAAAAGGAACACATTGACACCGGTGTGTCAGACCCACCATACTTGCTCCGGACACTGCGAGAGGGCTGTACAAGCAATGATCACACGCACGGCACAGCGGACACACCAGGAACCACGGTGTTGGCCGTCGAATGGCGCTAGCTGCGCAGCATTTGTGCACCGCCGCCGTCAGTGTCAGCCAGTTTGCCGTGGCATACGGAGCTCCATCGCAGTCTTTAACACTGGTAGCATGCCGCGACAGCGTGGACGTGAACCGTATGTGCAGTTGACGGACTTTGAGCGAGGGCGTATAGTGGGCATGCGGGAGGCCGGGTGGATGTACCGCCGAATTGCTCAACACGTGGGGCGTGAGGTCTCCACAGTACATCGATGTTGTCGCCAGTGGTCGGCGGAAGGTGCACGTGCACGTCGACCTGGGACCGGACCGCAGCGACGCACGGATGCACGCCAAGACCGTAGGATCCTACGCAGTGCCGTAGGGGACCGCACCGCCACTTCCCAGCAAATTAGGGACACTGTTGCTCCTGGGGTATCGGCGAGGACCATTCGCAACCGTCTGCATGAAGCTGGGCTACGGTCCCGCACACCGTTAGGCCGTCTTCCGCTCACGCCCCAACATCGTGCAGCCCGCCTCCAGTGGAGTCGCGACAGGCGTGAATGGAGGGACGAATGGAGACGTGTCGTCTTCAGCGATGAGAGTCGCTTCTGCCTTGGTGCCAATGATGGTCGTATGCGTGTTTGGCGCCGTGCCGGTGAGCGCCACAATCAGGACTGCATACGACCGAGGCACACAGGGCCAACACCCGGCATCATGGTGTGGGGAGCGATCTCCTACACTGGCCGTACACCACTGGTGATCGTCGAGGGGACACTGAATAGTGCACGGTACATCCAAACCGTCATCGAACCCATCGTTCTACCATTCCTAGACCGGCAAGGGAACTTGCTGTTCCAACAGGACAATGCACGTCCGCATGTATCCCGTG
Organism: Schistocerca nitens; assembly: GCF_023898315.1. NCBI lineage: Eukaryota > Metazoa > Arthropoda > Insecta > Orthoptera > Acrididae > Schistocerca > Schistocerca nitens. Next base: position 295,738,162 of record NC_064618.1, on the reverse strand, counting down.
CCACCCAACGTGCTCTAGAAGGTGTAAGTCAACTACCCTGGCCAGCAAGATCTCCGGATCTGTCCCCCATTGAGCATGTTTGGGACTGGATGAAGCGTCGTCTCACGCGGTCTGCACGTCCAGCACGAACGCTGGTCCAACTGAGGCGCCAGGTGGAAATGGCATGGCAAGCCGTTCCACAGGACTACATCCAGCATCTCTACGATCGTCTCCATGGGAGAATAGCAGCCTGCATTGCTGCGAAAGGCGGATATACACTGTACTAGTGCCGACATTGTGCATGCTCTGTTGCCTGTGTCTATGTGCCTGTGGTTCTGTCAGTGTGGTCATGTGATGTATCTGACCCCAGGAATGTGTCAATAAAGTTTCCCCTTCCTGGGACAATGAATTCACGGTGTTCTTATTTCAATTTCCAGGAGTGTATAAATTTATAGTCTTCTTCCTCATACAATAAAGAAATAATTATCACAGCCATGTCACTTTTGTTAGTTTTGCTCGAAGGTCGCCGAACGACTCACATACAAAATGTACTACGTATCTTTGCACATGCGCTACTTACTTTGTTGCAAAATGCTGCGCATAAAAACATTTTTCCGGGGCTCATAGTTCGGTTTCTGTTGGTGATAGAAGGATAGGATCAACTGTTTCGAATAGCCCATGGGCTAGGTACTATTTGTATACCCAACAGGAGGATCGTCTCTCTGTATCTATCCTACACTACAGAGTCGAAGTTTGATATGACACACTTCGTCCAGCTTAGGCAAATGGATCAAATCAGCTGGTTCATTTTGCATTAGATGTGGTCTACGGAGCGCCTTAAGGAGCTTATGGAGGCATCATTTACATTTAGTTTATGGGCGTTTCGTGGAAAACCTGGAAAACATAGTTTTTGGATACCAAAACCGAGCCGCGAATTACAAGACGGCTATGCATAGAAAATGTCTGAAATTTCTACGATATATTCCTATGATCCCGATCACAAGAAAACCTTGAAAATTTTCCTGGTATCTTTATTTGTTTCCGAGGTGCAGAGGTTCACAGTTACTCTGTTCGTACACGTAAAATACGTACGTAAAATCCGTCTTGAGGCGAAATCTAAGTAATAAGTAACCGCAACAAATTGCTCAAGTTTTAACGGCATATACCTACATGTACCATATTGCCGTTTTCAAAAATCTTTATCCGTCACTAAGAAACACCCCAGAAATATGGTTTCTGGGCGCCAAAACCGGGATGCGGACAGCAATATGGCTATGCACAAGAAACGGCTGTAATTTGTACGATGTATTCCAATGATCCAGATCTCGAACAACCTTGCCAACTTTCTTGACGTCATTATCCGTTTCTGATATAGAGAGGTTCAAAGTTAGCCTACTTGCACACGTAAAATCCGCACATAAAATCCGGCATGAGGCGAAAATGTAGTTTACAAAGTGACGTAGCACGCAGAAATATGCTGTAAAGTGTCTCCGTTATCATCAGAAGGGTTCTGGGAACCCCTCTCGCCAGTGAGACAAGCCTGTGGCTCTTGGCACCACCTTCTAATTGTAGTACTGCCAGACGAGATAAACCTGACCGATTGAAGAACGTAAGCTTGGAGAAAGAACACTTGGTATTTTCAACAGCCGTATGTTTGTTAAATACATGATGGCGGCTGTTCATACGTTAGGGAAATTTAACATCTGTTCTGCTAATTGTTATGCACTAAAGTTTTTTAAAATACCTGTACTTACATTAAGCTTTAAACAGAAGAGAAATGCTATGAGAATATACCGTTCAAAAACTCGAGTGCTTCAGTGTTAAGATCTTCGTCACAGATGGTAATACAAAAAGATGTTGTACTGCTAGGTATGAGTTTATAACATACATCGTTGAAACCAGGTATTTAGTTGCGAATAATTCTCAGTCATTGGATAAAACTACGTTACGAGCTCTCTCAGAATTTCGTCCTCGTAAAGCTTGTCGGGGTGCTTCTCTACTGCTGTATTCCTTTGTTAGGCAATTTACACTCAATGGCCCACCTTTCACGTTTGTTGAAAGTTTCGTTAAGTTATTTGTCGCATTATCCTTTGATGGTAGCTATTTCTGACAGCAACCGAGCGATTCTTGCAGTAGTAGGACAATGGACGCGCATTCTCGAAGTCAGCGATTCAAATCCCCAACTGTTAATCTAGATTAAGGTTCTCCGTGATTTTCACCAGATTGCTTGAGGAAAATGCCGGGAGGTTTCCTTTAAAAAGGATACGGCCGATTTCCTTATTTTTCCGTCATCTATCGGAGATAGTGCTGCTTCTCTAAGGACCTAGTTCTCGACGGGACATTAAACCCTAATCTTCAATTTTTATTTCTGACAGCGCAGTTTTTAAGAAGTCACCTGCAGTAACATCGAACGTGGAATAGACATTGAGTCAATGGATCTCAAATGGCTGTGAACACTATGGGACTCAACTGCTGTGGTCATTAGTCCCCTAGAACTTAGAACTACTTAAACCTAACTAACCTAAGGACATCACACACATCCATGCCCGAGGCAGGATTCGAACCTGCGACCGTAGCAGTCGCACGGTTCCGGACTGCGCGCCTAGAACCGCGAGACCACCGCGGCCGGCATTGGATCTCACCTGAATAACAAATACATTACGGGCATTTCAGCCCTTCTAAGGCAGCTCAGTCGACTACTGGTGATCAGAGTGTCAAGCGCAAACGCGAAGGAACAGCCACAGTTAAACCAAGACCAAGCAGACATCATTTACTGACGGGCAGGGACCGTCGAGTTTTGCCGAGGACGGCTGTAAAAAATCGCATTAAATCAGAGGAAGGAATCACTCGTGAGTTCCAAAGTGTTATCAGCAGTGCGGGTGGCACAACGACTGCCCGTAGGGAGTTAAAAAGAATAGGATAGAGTGGCCGAGCAGTTTCATAAGCCACATATTTTTGTAGCCAGTGGTAAACGACGATTGAGGTGGTATGAAGAACGATACTACTGGATAGCAGATGACGGGAAACGAGGGATTTGCATAAATGGATCACGCTATACCCTGTGGCAATCTGAAGGAAATGTTTGGGTTTGGCGAATGCCTGGCGAATGTTACCTGCCGACATGTGTAGTGCCAACAGTGAAGCACGGAGGAGTTGGTATTATGGCATGGGGGTATATTTGGTATTTGGGGTGTGGTCCCTTTATTTCGGTGAAGAAAACCCCAAATGCGAAAGATTATGAAGATAATTTACAGCAAGTATACAGCGTACAATAGAGGAACAATTGGGAGACGGTGTGTGATAATATCAGTATGATAATCACGCTGCCATAAGAAGCGTCTGTGAGATAATGGTTTTTGGACAACCAAATTCTTAAAATGGACTGGCCTGACCAGAGTTCCGATCTGAATGGAACACCTTGGGATGAATTAGAGCGTCGACTTCGCTCCATCCCCCAGTGTCCAACATCACTACCATCACTGATTCGGCTCTTGAGGAGCCATTTCTCCACAGGCTTTGAGACGCCTCATGGAAGGTGTCCCAAGCAGAGCCGAAGCCGTCATAAAGGCGAAGAGTGGATGCACCCCACACTAATGTTTACCAATATACTCTATATGATCAAAAGTATCTGGACACCCCCAAAAACATCCGTTTTTCATATTAAGCGCATTGTGCTGCCACCTACTGCCAGGTACTCCATATCAGCGACCTCACTAGTCTTTAGACATCGTCAGAGAGCAGAATGTGGTGCTCCACAGAACGCTCCACAGAACTCACGGACTTCGAACGTGGTCAGGTGATTGGGTGTCACTTGCGTCATACGTCTGTACGCTCCTAAACATCCCTAGGTCCACTGTTTCCGATGTGATAGTGAAGTGGAAACGTTAAGGGGCACATACAGCACAAAAGCTTACAGGCCGACCTCGTATGTTGACCGGCAGAGGCCGCCGACAGTTGAAGAGGGTCGTAATGTGTAACAGGCATACATCTATCCAGACAATCACACATGAATTCCAAACCTCATCAGGATCCACTGCAATTTTTATGAAGATAGCCGGGAGGTGAGAAAACTTGAAGCGGCTGCTCATAAGCCACACATCACGACGGTAAATGCCAAGCGATGCCTCGCTTGGTGTAAGGAACGTAAACATTGGACAATTGAACAGTGGGAAAACATTGCGTGGAGTCACGAATCACGGAACACAATGTGGCGATCCGATGGGAGGACGTGGGTAAGCCGGCCGGTTTGACCGAACGGTTCTAGGCGCTACAGTCTGGAACCGCGCGACCGCTAAGGTCGCAGGTTCGAATCCTGACTCGGTTCTAGTGGACTGATGACCTTAGAAGTTAAGTCCCATAGTGCTCAGAGCCATTTGAACCATTTTTTGACGTGGGTAAGGCGAATGCCCGGTGAACGTCGTCTGCCAGCGTGGTGTTATGGTGTGGTCGTGTTTTTCATGGAGGGGGCTTGCACCCCTTGTTCTTTTGCGTGGCACTATCACAGCATAGGTCTGCATTTGATGTTTTAAGCACCTTCTTGCTTCCCACTGTTGAAGAGCAATTTAGGGATGGCGATTGAATTTTTCGATACGATAGAGCACCTGTTCATAATACACGATGTGGCGGAGTGGTTACACGACAATAACATCCCTGTAATGAACTGCCCTGCACAGAGTCCTGACCTGAATCCTATGGAACACCTTTGGGACGTTTTGGAACACCGATTTCGTGCCAGGCCTCAGCGACCGACATAGACACCTCCCCTCAGTGCAGCACTCCGTGAAGAATGGGCTGCCATTCCCCAGGAAACCTTCCAGCACTTGACTGAACGTATGCCTGCGAGAGCGGAAGCTGTCATCAAGGCTTCGGGTGGGTTAACACCACCATTACCGATGGAGGGCGCCACGAACTTGTAAGTCATTTTCAGCCTGGTGTCCGGATACTTTTGATCACATAGTGTATGTCCTGACACTTCTGTTCAAAGAGAGTATCTTTACCTCATATTGATATCCAAAATTATCTTTGGTCATTGAAACATAGCGTAAGCCTTCGCGTGACTAAGCGATTTTACTAATTTTTCCAATATTTCTTCCCATTTTAATTTATTCTCATTTTTCTTTCCAGAGGTACCTTATCCTGATGGGCGTTGCCCGGTTGTCTGAGCTTACTTATGCCACTTCTTTTACCGATGAATAATTCGTTAACTATGCTGTTATTCTTTTCCGTGTATCTTCTAAGAATAAACAACATACTGCCGCAGTTCCCAACAACAGAAGGGGTTCCGCAGCGACCCACACCGTTGCTAAGCAACAGTGTGTGACGAGACGGCTAGCCAGCAACATGAAATGTTTCCGTCCGCAGTCACGAAAATCTCAAGAAAACCGTTAAATGCAGTAAAATCGTGGAGCAACGACAGCATTCAAAAGGTAAGCCATCAGCAGTTCGGCTGACACGTGGCACCCAAAGCACAGGTGACAAACTGATTGGCACTTTCTGTTACTGCATAACACAATTTCTCACATGCATGTGGAGTGCTAACTGCAGAAAGGGAGCGACTCCACTTTTACGAATATTGCAGAAAAGACAAAAAACCACTTCATACATAAACCCTAAAGCAAAATTATTCTATATTTTTTTCTAAAAATATATGGTCTGCAGTGCTTTAGATTATGCAGTTTTTTTCCAATTTTGTGTTATGGGTAGCTTAATTTTTTTTCAGCTGGATGTGTTCCCTTTTTGCAATAAACAGTGTGAAATATAAATTAACAGGCGTATAAAGGGTGCCAGTTATTGAACTAGATGAAAAAACGTTAATTAGTTACAAACTACGTCATGCACACACTTTATTCAACACGTAAACTTCACTACAGATATTCGGATTTAGGTTATGACATGGTAGATATGCCTGCCATTATTGGCGATGATGTGGCGCAGACGAATAACGAAATTCTGCATGACTCGCTGAAGTGTCGGAACATCTACGGTGTCCATGCTCTCCTGAATGGCTGATTTCAGCTCAGCAATGGTTTTGGGGGGTACCCTGGAGCCAGAATGCGGTCCGCAGCGAGCTCCTCTAGGACATCAACCACTCTCCTGCTTCGATGGGGTTGAGCTCCATCTTGCATGAACCTCATCTTGTGGAAATCAGGGTCACTTTGGATAATCGGGATGAAATCATCTTCCAAAACCTTCACGTACCATCGGTAGTCACCGTGCCATCAAGAACTATCGCTCCGGTTATTCCGTGACTCGACATTGCACTCCTCACAGCCACCCCTTGGGGGTGAAGAGACTTCCCGATCCAGAAATGCGGATTCTCAATCTCCCAAATCCTACACTAATGCATATTGACAAACCGATCCAGATGAAAGTGGGCTTCGTCGCTAAACCAAACCATAGTGTGCATACTAATTCCCATCATACCCCGAGGCCAACCGTTCGGTTTGAACGTCCTAACACAAACCGTTCAGAAGTTATGACGATTTTACTTCATATAAGTAAATAATTCTCACCCTGTATTTTGAGGGTACGAATTTGTTTTAAATATTTTCCTCAAACTAATTGTATTATAAATATTATTACTTCAAAATAAGTTCATGGACTTAAAGATTCTCTCAGTTTCGTCTCTGTTGTAGGGTATGTCAAATTTCATTCCAAAATTCCATTCTTTCTTGTGGAATGTAAATTAAACTTTTTTATATCATCCAATTTATCGATTTTTGTGGGTAGTTTGGCTTTGTAGTTAGTTTCCTTAAGAGGTACTAGATTCATGTGAGTATTCCTTAAATAGAAGTCTATCTTAAATTGAGATACCTGTGTGTATGTTTACTGAAACTAAATTCATGGTACTCTGATAGGGCAAAACAAATCTCTTGCTCCTTTGGAACAACTTTACTATAAGAATCATTAATAGGCAAGCTGTTTGTATAATTTTGGCCACCAAGTACTGTAATCTGCAAAATCTTCTGTTTTCATGTGAACAACGCTAAGTTTGATTTCTCCTGTGAAGAATCCAATATAAGGTGTATCACAACAGTAACAGTGCAATATCGTTCCTTTTTTCTCAGTTTTCTCCTGATGATGCCAAAATCCCTGTATCGTTTACAGCAAAAAGGGAACACATTCTGGAGGTGTCCACTTTCTGCAGTACTTGGTGAATTACACCTATTGCTAGAGGTGCTTTATTGATTGTGGAAAAGTTGCGTATCTGCAGTAAACAATGCGCCTCAATTTAATTTTGCAAACCAGTCAATCCAGGCTGTTTATCATGGTTTGTTTGAGGCTGTTTGACTTGGAGAAGCATGAGTTTTATAATTCTTGTAATTACTGGTAAATCGGAATACTACTAATGATACATTCTCCAGCGAATGTGTGTGTGTGTGTGTGTGTGTGTGTGTGTGTGTGTGTGTGTGTGTTTGGAGCTTACGGGAGCGCAACGGCGAGGTTATCAGCGCCCTTGCGCACATTAAAAGGAACAGGTGCGAATAAAATTACGAAAATTGTTATCACACATTGAGGAGTGAACCTATAAAATGACACTGATGCATTCACTGCCACCTAATTCGCGTTGACCACACAATCACCCTATCTCACACGCCTTAAGACAACGGAGAGAAGATGAAATGTGCTATAGCCGGGCTTAAAACAGAAATAAAATGACAGAGTATCTAAATGAACGGCACAGGGAAATATGACTGGCTGACTACACACAAAATGCAGAGGTGAGCCAGTCAACATGTTAACACGTTTCAAACACCTCCCTAAGATTTTCGCGAACATGTTGGACAAATTACAAAACCTTAAAATCTCACCACATTCCTTTGACCGTTACCTAAAATAGAGGGCAGTTCTGCCGGCAAATCTGCTGCCGCCCCTGGTCAGTAAATAAACCACAGTCCGATAAAAAGTGGTGCACAGTGATATGTACGCCACAAAAACCACACATTGGAGGGTCCTCTCTCCGGAGCAAGAAGCCTTGCGTCATATGGCTGTGGCCTATACGAAGACGAGTAAGCAGGACCTCGTCCCATCGACGTGGCTGGAACGAGGTACGCCATGGTCGCGAAGTGGGCTTTACGAGGTGGAGCTTGTTGTCTGTCACTTCCAGGCACTCATCTTCCATCGACGCAAAACTCTCATACGAATCTTCCGTACTAAGTGCTCCTAGTAACCGAGCGGAAGGGCGCTTTGGTTAGCACACGGGTCTCACATGTGGGAGGACGGCGGTTCAAACCCATGTCCTGCCATCCTGATTTAGGTTTTCCGTGATTTCCCTAAATCACTTCAGGCAAATGACAGGATGGCTCCTTCGAAAGGGCATGGCCGATTTCCTTCCTCATCCTTGAAACAATCGGAGATTGTGCTCCGTCGCTAATAAACTCAATGTCGATGGGACGTTAAACCCAGTCTTCCTCCCTTTGTTCCTAGTATTCGCTCATATATGTAATGTTTGTCAAGTTCAGTTTATCGTCATGGGTCTTAAAACGTATGTTTTCCATGCATTTATCACAGGAAGTAATAAGTTTTTGTACTACACATATCAAAATACGTTTTGCATCACCTCGGTTCCGAGAGTTCCGGAACCTGTACAGAAAATTGGAATAGAGATCAGCATAAACATCATTTCCGTCCTTTTTATTGCTCATGAAAACCACACATTGCATGTTGTATCACCATACAGCGAGACCTTCAGAGCCGGCCGGAGTGGCCGAGCGGTTCTAGGCGCTACAGTCTGGAACCGCGCGACCGTTACGGTCGCAGGTTCGAATCCTGCCTCGGGCATGGATGTGTGTGATGTTCTTAGGTTAGTTAGGTTTAAGTAGTTCTAAGTTCTAGGGGACTGATGAGCACAGAATTTAAGTCCCATAGTGCTCAGAGCCATTTGAGACCTTCAGAGGTGGTGGTCCAGACTGCTGTACACATCGGTACCTCTAATACCCAGTAGTACGTCCTCTTGCATTCATGCATGCCTGTATTCGTCGTGGAATACTATCCACAAGTTCATCAAGGCACTGTTTGTCCAGATTGTTCCACTCCTCAACGGCGATTCGCTGTAGATACCTCAGAGGGCTTGGTGGGTCACGTCGTCCATAAACGGCTCTTTTCAGTTTATCCCTGGCATGTTCGATAGAGTTTGTGCCTGGAAAACATGCTGGGCATCTAGTCTAGCGATGTCGTTATCCTGAAGGAAGTCATTTCCAAGATGGGCACGATGGGGGCGCGAATTGTTGCCCATGAAGACGAATGCCTCGCCAATATGCTGCCGATATGGTTGCACTATCGGTCGGAGGATGCTATGCATGTATCGTACAGCCATTACGGCACCTTCCATGACCACCAGCGGCGTACGTCGACTGCACATAACGCCACCTCAAAACAGCAGGGGACCTCCACCTTGCTGCGCTCGCTGGACAATGTTTCTAAGGCGTTTAGCCTGACCGGGTTGCCTCCAAACACGTCTGCGACGAATGTCAAGGTGAAGGTGAAGAGAACGTGATGCCAATCCCGAGCAGTCCATTCGGCATGTTGTTGGGCCCATCTTTACCACGCTGCATAGTGTCGTAGTTGCAAAGATGGGCCTCGCCATGGACATCGAGAGTGAAGTTGCGCATCATGCAGCCTATTGCACACAGTTTGTGTCGTAACACGACGTCCTATGGCTGCACGAAAAGCATTATTCAACATGGTGGCGTTGCTGTCAGGGTTCCTCCGAGCCATAATCCGTAGGTAGCGGTAATCCACTGCAGAAGTAGCCCTTGGGCGGCTTGAGCGAGGCATGTCATTGACAGTTCTTGTTTCTCTTTATCTCCTCCATGTCCGAACAACATGGTTCACTCCGAGACGCCTGGACATTTCCCTTGTTGAGAGGCCTTACCGGCACAAAGTAACAATGCGGACACGATCGAACCGCGGCATTGACCGTCTAGGCATGGTTGAACTACAGACAACACGTGCCATGTACCTCCTTCCCGGTGGAATGACTGGAACTGATCGGCTGTGGACCTCCTCCGTCTAATAGGCCCTGCTCATGCATGGTTGTTTACGTCTTTGGGCAATTTTAGTGACATTTCTGTGATATAATATCCACAGTCGACGTCTATCTTCAGGAGTTATGGGAACCGGGATGATGCAAAACTTTTTTTGATCTTTGTGATTTCAAAGGCATTATAGATGACTTCCAAGCATTACGCTGTTCTCTGAAAATTAATTTACTTTTTAAATCGAAGGCATCTTAGGAACGGAATGAACTACGATTACAAATTCTTGTTCTGCTTAAATATCTGAATCTCTACATGACTAACCAAGTTCAAGGTGCACGATCCCAGCTGCAGGTTGCCTATCTAACGGCTTCCAGAGATAACAAAATCGGATTTCAATATTTCACATGGTTACTGATCGAAGTTAAAAATTTAAAAGTGTCGGCATGTACTCATTAAGACATACAATGTTATGTTAAAAGTCTAACAGTGAGAGGCAAGTATTACAGTTAGATACCGTGTGTACATCTCGAGGCAGCGTAACTGACCATGCCCAAATACTCATACTTCATTCATCCAGTATTTTTGCATGAGATCACTTAGTGACTTGCGGCAAACTCTCGAGATAATTTCAAACCTTTACGAAATCATTTCTCGCTAACAACCTCCGCAAAATGGTGAAAGAAAAAAAGTTATTGCTTACTACATTTTCGCTGTTCATGCATTAAAACTGCCACATCAAGCATGATGTATTAATTTGTTACTTCTTTACTATTAAGTCAATGCACAACACATTTTGCGGGCAGTATGCACATTCAGAGTGATTATAATTAAAGTTCCAGTTTCAAAACGCTGTAAAAAAAGAACCGCTGCTCACAATGACGTCAAATATGAATGGAATATCATCGAAGGAGGGGGAAATGATGTGAAAACATAAAAAATTCAACTAAATTTTTCCTCTAGATGGGGTTGTAAGTGTCATAACGTAAATGAGTTGGGTCACAAATCACAGATGAATCGCAATAGGACGTCCGTGGTGTGAGTTGCACATTAATCTAACCGTACTGTGCAATGTCTATGACCGCATGAGTTTCGCATTCAACAATTGTGGCACTATTAGGTAGGTAAGCCCATCCACTAAGGCCGACCACATCGGATGCCAAAATTCGGTTTTTAATTGTTCTGAGGCCAAAAGCAACATAAAAAGCAAAAATGAAATCGGTTTTCAACTATCTTGAGACTGGCACGAGACATTTTCAATTTTCTGACCAACGTTGAAATCGAAAAACAGCACATAACAGATCGGAGTCTCTCAGGACTCACTGAATGCGTTGCGCAATGCATGCCTCCAGCTGAGCTTCGATTGTAATCGGAGCACTGAACACATCATCTTTCAGATAACGCCGCAGCCAGAATTCACATTCATTGAGATCAGGTGACCTGGACCGCTAGGCTGTAGGGAAACGGCGGCTGGTAATTCTAGCATTTTCGAAATATCTGTGTAGCAGCCGCTTCACTGCTTGTGCAGTGTTTGGAGGGTTGTCGTCTTACATAAAAATGATCTTACCCACAATCTACCCTCTTGAAGGGTTGGAATGACGGTGGTGCGCAAAAAATTCTCATAGCGTTTACCAGTAAAGGTACAGGTAACAGGACGCGGAGGACCCATCTTCTCGAAATAACATGGCCCTACGACAAACGATGCCACAACCGACAACCTTTACAGAATGGAGCGGTATCGATTGATGTGCGAGCGGATTTTCCGTTGCCCATATTCTTCAATTCTGTGAACTGACTTGTCCCTGGAGATGGAAAGGGACTTCGTCTGTCCACAGAATGTTCCATGACCATTCCTGTAAAAGAGCATTACCAGCAGTGTGCGGTCCAGCATTGACGGAATCATGACGAACACCTGAAATGCCAACTGAGGGACAGCCGTGTACCACGCGTCCTTTATTTTGCACATTCTTTCGCTTACAGCGCCATATACTGGTAAAACTTTCGTTAAATTTTTTGTTTCCATAAAGTTTCCCCCTTCTCCGATAATATTACGTTCAAATTGTATGCCATTCTCAGCAGAGTATTGAAACTGGAACTTTAATTACGATCACCCTTCGCATCGCTGAACGGACCTGTAAAATTATATCATTGAGCGACGAATAGTACATGAGGTATGACACTGACACCGAAACTTCCACATGTCAGACACTAAGATCGGTAGCAAACGTTGTACGTCGGCAGAGTATCAGCCGAAGCACCGATTTAGTTCGTGCTGTGTGCTGACGTCCAGTGGAACGTGCGTAAACGGTAATTACAAGTAATACCAGAACTACGAAGCACAGGAAAAGCAATTGTTTCTACGATATATGAAGAGAGTATCTATTGCCGAAGGAACAGTTACCGTTGATGACCATGCAACTTTCGTTAGAATGAAATGATAATTAAATGGACACCCTATCTACAAACAGGCGTTGATATACTTCATTGGGGACATGTTGAAAATGTGTGTCCCGACCGGGACTCGAAACCGGGATCTCCTGCTTACATGGCAGACGCTCTGTCCACATGGGCACATGGGAAAACATCTATTAGGCGCACTACGAATGTAGTGGTGTGGACATGTTGGGACCGTGGGTCTCACGGGGAGCGTGCAAGGGATAAGTCCCTGCAGGCGCACTATCCTCTGTGCCCTCGGTGGCTCATGGATAGAGCGTCTGCCATATAAGCAGGAGATCCCGGTTTCGAGTCCCGGTCGGGACACACATTTTCAACATGTCCCCAATGAAGTATACCAACGCCCGTTTACAGCTAGGGTGTCCATTTAATTATCATTTCATTTGTTTCTACGATCTCGATTAGGTGATGTTGACCTATCCAGCTTTTGGAAGTCCCACCGCTTTTCTATTACTTCCGCCACTTTTTCCTTGAACTGAGCTACGTCCGTACTGTGACACTGCCAGTGCATTTGACATCCACGAAGGCGATCTATGGTTCCTTCAGCAGCACAGGTCACCGAATGTGGTTGAGGGGATGCTTCCCCCCGTCGACTGGCGTGCCGTTTGACGATCGGTGTGCGCAACTTATCTTGACACTGATGTCCAGTCTGCATGGTACATTATGATCAATGGGAAGCATGCCGGTCACGCCTTCACAGGATTCACCTCGCAGACACACTATTACGTGTCGTCTGTGATATTTTGGACACAGACGAGCACCGCCTGGAGTGCAGATCAGCAGAGATGTCTGGTTCTTGGTGGAACAGATGTTGTTGTTTCTAATTGCCCGTACGACTCCTCGTAAGATACCTACTCAAATGTTCCTCTTTCCGGATGCGAGGTACTTCCCGCAAGCGAAGACAAACTCTGTGAATTGGATTTGCGGACACGCAGCTCTCTTCTTGTTTGCTGATGGCGAGAAAAGTACCCTTGAGTTTTGGCAGTTCCTTAATTGACGCCATTATGCTGTTGCCGCAATTCAAAATACAGGCAATTTTTCTCCAGTTTCCTTTGCAGTGTCTTCCTTAACCCAACCCAGAGCTGGAGTGTTCCTGTCATGAAGAGTTGATCCCCGTCTCTCCACACGTTGAACCGATATATTATCTGGTCATCGGAATGCCCTTTTCGGAAAAACTATACGTCGATAGTCCCAATGAGTCTGACGTCTTGCTGCGCCCTCCTCCTCGCGGAGCCGGTTTCCTGCTATTCTCGGGGATATTAATCTTACATAAAGAAAGAAAAAAATTAAATAAATAAATAAACAATTCTCATTGTACCTTTACTCCACGTTCGCTACTCTTTCTTTGGTTCGTGAAGGATGGAAACGGGTTATTAATTTTGTCATTTGTTGGAAACCCGATTTTGCTTTTATTTATTTTATTACATTTTACTGTATAAAAAAGAAAGAAGTTGGTAGAGCGTAACGTCGTGATACCAAAGGCCTCGCGTTCAAACCCCAGTGAAGACAACTTTGTTTCACTGTTTACGCGTGAAACAGTTACATAGGAGAACATTTTCTTGACGTGTAAAAGGACTTACCGCAGTTTGTAGCGATGTTCTTTTGGCAGTCTGCTTTCGCTTCGATAGTTGAAAGCAACAAATCTATAGAGTGCTTTCGTATACACTACTGACCATTAAAATTGCTAGACCAAGAAGAAATGCAGATGATAAACGGGTATTCATTGGACAAATATATTATACTAGAACTGAAATGTGATTACATTTTCACGCAGTTTGGGTGCATAGATCCTGAGAAATCAGTACCCAGAACAACCACCTCTGGCTGTAATAACGGCCTTGATACGCCTGGGCATTGAGTCAAACAGAGCTTGGATGGCGTGTACAGGAACAGCTGCCCATGCAGCTTCAACACGATACAACAGTTCATCAAGAGTAGTGACTGGCGTATTATGACGAGCCAGTTGCTCGGCCACCATTGACCAGACGTTTTAAATTGGTGAGAGATCTGGAGAATGTGCTGGCCAGGGCAGCAGTCGAACATTTTCTGTATCCAGAAAGGCCCGTATAGCACCAGCAACATGCGGTCGTGCATTATCCTGCTGAAATGCAGGGTATGGCAGGGATCGAATGAAGGGTAAAACCACGGGTCGTGTCACATCTGAAATGTAGCGTCCACTGTTCAAAGTACCATCAATGCGAACAAGAGGTGCCCGAGACGTGTAACCAGAGGCACCCAGTACTATCAAGGCAGTTGATACGCCAGTATGACGATGTCGAATACACGCTTCCAATGTGCGTTCACCGCGATGTCGCCAAACACGGATGCGACCATCATGATGCTGTAAACAGAACCTGGATTCATCCGAAAAATGACGTTCACCCATTCGTGCACCCAGGTCCGTCGTTGAGTACACCATCGCTGGCGCTCCTGTCTGTGATGCAGCGTCAAGGGTAACCGCAGCCACGGTCTCCGAGATGATAGTCCATGCTGCTGCAAACGTCGTCGAACTGTTCGTGCAGATGGTTGTTGTCTTGCAAACGTCGCCATCTGTTGACACAGGGATCGAGACGTGGCTGCACGATCCGTTACAGCCATGCGAATAAGATGTCTGTCATCTCGAGTGCTAGAGAGACGAGGCCGTTGGGATCCAGCACGGCGTTCCGTATTACCCTCCTGAACCCACTGATTCCATATTCTGCTAACAGTCGTTGGATCTCGACCAACGCGAGCAGCAATGTCACGATACGATAAACCGCAATCGCGATAGGCTACAATCCGACCGTTATGAAAGTCGGAAACGTGATGGTACGCATTTCTCCTCCTTACAGGAGGCATCACATCAACGTTTCACGAGGCAACGCCGGTCAACTGGTGTTTGTGTGAGAAATCGGTTGGAAACTTTCCTCATGTCAGCACGTTGTAGGTGTCGCGACCGGCGCCAACCTTGTGTGAATGCTCTGAAAAGCTAATCATTTGCATATCACAGCATCTTCTTCCTGTCGGTTAAATTTCGCGTCTGTAGCACGTCATCTTCGTGGTGTAGTAATTTTAATGGCCAGTAGTGTATATAAGTGTGGTGTTCTGTCGGACATATGCGATATGTGTGGTGTCCTGCCGGACATGTGCGACAGAACACGATACCTATCTATACCAGTGTACTCTACTGGTTAGCTACTTTGAAATAACGAAGTGAAAGCAGACTGCTGAAAGTACAATTCTACAACCTCCGGAAAGTCATTTTAGACGTCAGGAAAATGTGTTCCTATGTAACTGTTGCATGGAGAGCTGCATCAAACCAGTCTCAGGACTGAAGACCACAACAACATGTAACTGTTTCACGCGTAAACAGTTTTAAAAAAGGTTGTATTTAGTGTGGTTTGAACACAGAACCTTTGGAACGACGACTTCACATTCTATTTCTTTTTTTTTTTTTTTTTTTTTTTTTGTCCCGATTTGTTCGTTACTGCTTGTCGCATTCGTTCGGGGTGGACGTCCCATGACATCAAGTTCCTCGTTGAGCCAGTCACTCAGTTCTTTTTATTAGAGAAGGCATGTAACCCTCTGACCGAACACGCTGAGATACGGTGCCGGCGCCAACTCAACAACTCGAGATCTACAAAACAAATCACTCGCAGATACACTTTGCCTGTGCTTCATCGTTCTGTTGTTACTAATAGTTCACGCATGTTCTACTGGACAACAGCACAGAGTACGAATTAAATCGGTGTTTTCGTTGATATTCAATCGAGATACAACATTTCGTACCGATTTGAGTGTCTCACATCTGGAGGTTTGGGTGTGAGATTCGTGAAAAATTAGCTTTTGCTTAAAACTGAGCGCAAATTACCTGCACTATACTGATCCAGTGTTTGATAATCACAGCACTTGGCGACTTCCAACCAACATAAAACATTTTTAAAGCTTTTTCTCTCTTACATGCTTAACGTCAAATATTTAACACATTAACACATTCTTAAAGTAATCAGAAGTTAGAAGCTCTTTTATACATGGAAGCTGGATTCTTTAAAGAATCAAGGTTTACTTGTAATTAAATAAGATGTCTCAGCTTTATTGTCTTTGTGTCAGTGCAGTTCGTATCTTCCGACCCAGTACATTGCTCTTACCGTTTCGAGGCTTCTCGTCTCCCTAGTACTGAATCGGTAGAGGTTGCTGGAATTCGAGCTGCTAATATGCTGTTTTCTTTCGCTGCAAAATTTGGCAGTCTAATGATACTGTGTGAGATAGGTCTAGAACATGAGCCGCTTTGGAATTACAATCACCCAGTAAAAACAAACAAAAAATTCAAAACAGCATTATATATCAGTGGATAAACTTGTATGATAAAGGTAATGAAAAGATTACAAAAACACGTACATCTGCCTAAAAAGGCAGCCAAAACTTTCTTCATAAGTAATGCATACCACACAACTACCATAGGTGGTAAATCATTGGAAGCGGTAACGACCGTAAAATACTTAGGAGTTACTATCCGGAGCGATCTGAAGTGGAATGATCACATAAAACAAATAGTGGGAAAAGCAGGCGCCAGGTTGAGATTCATAGGAAGAATTCTAAGAAAATGTGACTCATCGACGAAAGAAGTAGCTTACAAAACGCTTGTTCGTCCGATTCTTGAGTATTGCTCATCAGTATGGGACCCTTACCAGGTTGGATTAATAGAAGAGATAGACATGATCCAGCGAAAAGCAGCGCGATTCGTCATGGGGACATTTAGTCAGCGCGAGAGCGTTATGGAGATGCTGAACAAGCTCCAGTGGCGGACACTTCAAGAAAGGCGTTACGCAATACGGAGAGGTTTATTATCGAAATTACGAGAGAGCACATTCCGGGAAGAGATGGGCAACATATTACTACCGCCCACATATATCTCGCGTAATGATCACAACGAAAAGATCCGAGAAATTAGAGCAAATACGGAGACTTACAAGCAGTCGTTCTTCCCACGCACAATTCGTGAATGGAACAGGGAAGGGGGGATCAGATAGTGGTACAATAAGTACCCTCCGCCACACACCGTAAGGTGGCTCGCGGAGTATAGATGTAGATGTAGATGTAGAAGACTTAGGGTAACGGGTAATAATGTGAAAGGGTCCTGTAGCCACCTTTCATTGCCAACTCCCGCAGTGGTCAAGTCGGCAAAGAGGTTTCCGCTACTTGTAAGAAATCCACCTGCGTTAGGTTGGTGGCGGAAATGGCATCCTGGGGTTTTCCGGTCCACGCGGAGCGTGGAAGAGGCTGGAGAAGCGGGAGGCAGTCTGCCGCCGGTACGGGAAGGGTACACAGCTGTGCTCCAGTCGAAGAAGGGTGAGTTGGGCTGACCGCGTGGCGCGTTGTCGCATAGAGAGGGGAGCTTTTAGCTTTTGGTCTCGAATTTCGTCTTATAAAGATTTATTTGCTGGGTTGCAGCAGGGAATGCAAGGCTTTTGTAGAATTTCAGTTTGATTCCCAATGCAGTCTTGACTTTGATCCGTGAGAGGAACGCAGCACAAAGGAGTTGCATATGTTGAAGTGCCCTCGGTTCAGTGTGAATGTTTATGTGCCTACAATTGTGTGTGTATGCTTCTAATCTTTTCCGGATCTTGGTAATTTTTGTGTATTTGTGAATTTTCTTTGTCTCATGTGATTAAAATTTGGCCACGGTCCATAGAAATTGTCTCCGCGGACCGAGTGGACACGCGAGTCTGTTATGAAACGTGTCGTATTTCACAAGCAATTGTATATAGTTAGCATGCAACAGCAGGCTATAGATGCACTACATCAATGTTTTAAGGAATAAATAATTTTGCCTTCAATCTTATCTTGTGTACCGATGTTACGTCGCCGTTACCTTCGCCATTTACCTTGTAGTTGTCCTTGTTGGCCCACCTATAGCGTTTCCATGTGCACAGGTGTAGTGATTAGTGTAATTTTTTTTATCTGAAACAAGTGCTCTGGAATAGATCGTGTTTTCACGAATGTTGCTGCAGGCTGCACTTACGCATGGTGTTCACGACCTATTTACTTTACTCAATATTTGATTCACGGGAAGAATGCCTGGATCATATTAATAACTACATCCCATTCTTTATCAATGACGTTACAATGAATGTTCTTTTGTGAGTTTTTCTTATTAATAAATTAAGTAATTTTCCGACTCAGTGCTACCTCTTTTTGTCGTGTGGCTAGAGTTGGTGGCGACCCTATCTTTTATATTGATTTCAGTGTCAAATAGCATTTTCTTATTCAAAGTGCGCGTGGCTCTTTTAGCTATCAGGATACATTCAAAGGGCGCTTCATGCTTCTTGCACATAGCGTCCTTGTATTCACGCTACTTACAAATGAAAGGGGAAACTACAACAGCTTGTCGCATTTCAGTACATCATCATATTTTAGTGATTTCAAAAGAGAGTGCTGTGTCTAGATGTAAAACGCAAGGTAGTAATGTCTGCTGATTCCGGTTCTGCGGTGTACTGAGGAGCATAGTTGAGTGTGGTGGGAATGGAGTCTTAGTGTTGATGCAAGCCATCTTCCCAGTCCAGGAGTCATCAGCGGATGTTGTTAGTGCGTGCGGCAACGAAGAGCAGAACTATGTTTTATGTTACAAGTTACCTGAAACGAATTGTGTGTATAAACGAACATTATACAATAGGGACTTACTGAACAAGGCAGGAAGCTGTTAACCCACTGACGTCATATTCGGGAGGATGGAGCTGCTCTATCAGGCCATCCTGATTTCAGTTTTCTGTGATTCTGGTAGATCACTGAGGCAAATGCCGGGGTCATTCCTTAATCGAGACCAAGGTCGGCCACCTCTCCTATCCTCACAGGCTACCTGTCCTGTCTTCACACACTACCTGTCTTATCTTCATAAAGCAGGTTATGTATGCTGTGTGTTGTGTATTTTGACCTAATGATTTGCTTTGTATTACCTTGATAAATCCTGTATTATTGTGAGCTGATCCTTGGATGAATAGAAGTTAATAAATAAAATGTTGTGAAGCGAAAACGATAGTTTCTGCATCATCTGATGGCAGTAAACAGTGGTTGATTCCCTGCAAAAACGTGATTATTGGCAAGTTGGAAGTAGAGGACGTATGGGTGCATCCTTCGAACGTAAAAATGTCCAGATCTGCAGGTGCTTTCACTGGTTCTAACAACAGATTAAGAATTATCGAGAACAATTTTTCACATTGTTATGTGTGTCACAAAAAATATTCCAGTTTGTTTTAAATATTACTGAATCACAACATAATTAACGCAATGTTTCTGGAAGAGCAAATGGTAGACTTTGTCACTCTGAGGTAATATTTCAGTTTTTATTAACATCTATGCCATGTACTACATCCATGATATGTACATCTTCGTCCTGATATTTTATCAAATAAAAATTATACGCTAGCTAAAACGAAGATCTACAGTAATTTCCAATAAATATTGTACCTAATATGATCCAGAATAAAATTTTAGTAATAATCAGCCCTTGTCCTGGATATCTTTGCGTTAACACTTAATTATAGTCGTGGCTCCATGGGACCCACAATCGAACTTCCAATGTCTGTCAAATACGTAGCGGGAGCCACAGTTCTCCACGCTCCTAGGTACCACTACCGGCCATTAAAAATTGCTACACCAAGAAGAAATGCAGATTATAAACGGGTATTCATTGGACAAATATATTATACTAGAACTGACATGTGATTACATTTTCACGCAATTTGGGTGCATAGATCCTGAGAACTCAGTACCCAGAACAACCACCTCTGGCCGTAATAACGGCCTTGATACGCCTGGGCATTGAGTCAAACAGAGCTTGGATGGCGTGTACAGGTACAGCTGACCATGCAGCTTCAACACGATACCACAGTTAATCAAGAGTAGTGACTGGCATATTGTGACGAGCCAGTTGCTCAGCCACCATGGACCAGACGATTTCAATTGGTGAGAGATCTGGAGAATATTCTGGCCAGGGCAGCAGTCGAACATTTTCTGTATCCAGAAAGGCCCGTACAGGACCTGCAACATGCGGTCGTGCCTTATCCTGCTGAAATGTAGGGTTTCGCAGGGATCGAATGAAGGGTAGAGCCACGGGTCGTAACACATCTAAAATGCAGCGTCAACTGTTCAAAGTGCCGTCATTGCGAATAAGAGGTGACCGAGACGTGTAAACAGTGGCACCCCATACCATCACGCCAGGTGATACGCCAGTATGGCGATGACGAATACACGCTTCCAGTGTGCGTTCACCGCGATGTCGCCAAACACGGATGCGACCATTATGATGCTGTAAACAGAACCTGGATTCATCCGAAAACATGATGTTTTGCCATTCATGCATCCAAGTTCGTCGTTGAGTACACCATCGAAGGCGCTCCTGTCTGTGATGCAGCGTCAAGGGTAACCGCAACCATGGTCTCTGAGCTGATAGTCCATGCTGCTGCAAACGTCGTCGAACTGTTGGTGCAGATGGTTGTTGTCTTGCAAACGTCCCCATCTGTTGATTCAGGAATCGAGACGTGGCTGCACGATCCGTTACAGCCATGCGGATAAGATGCCTGTCATCTCGACTACTAGTGATACGAGGCCGTTGGGATCCAGCACGGCGTTCCGTATTACCCTCCTGAACCCACCGATTCCATATTCTGCTAACAGTCATTGGATCTCGACCAACGCAAGCAGCAATGTCGCGATACGATAAACCGCAATCGCGATAGGCTACAATGCGACCTTTATCAAGTCGGAAACGTGATAGTATGCATTTCTCCTCCTTACACGAGGCATCACAACGACGTTTCACCAGGCAACGCCAGTCAACTGCTGTTTGTGTATAAAAAATCGGTTGGTTTTTTTCTCATGTCAGCACGTTGTGGGTGTCGCCAGCGGCGCCAACCTTGTGTGAATGCTCTGAAAAGCTAATCATTTGCATATCACAGCATGTTCTTCTTTTCGGTTAAATTTCGCGTCTGTAGCACTTCATTTTCGTGGTGTATCAATTTTAATGGCCAGTAGTGTAGCTTCCGGCAGTAAGCCAAAGACTGCGCTGGGTGATTGAAGTGTTTCGCTCGCTGCTCCTAAGGTCAGTATACATGTAAGTGTGGACCCACTGGATCCACGACTATTCTCGAGTTATTTTCTTTTCTTATTTCTTCAGATTTACTGTTATATTTCAGCTATTTGTATTGGCAAATTTAAAAGGTGTTTATGGAAATCGACACGACATATTAGAGCAATTGCTGAATGATGAGTTGTGCAGTTATGAAGGCGAAAGTGGTGCAGATTCAATATCTGCAAGTAATACCTTCCGAACACAAACACAGTAAATGAGTTTTTAGAGAATGATGAAGACTTGAAGATAATGAGTGATCAAGACTCAAACTCAATATTATCTGCAAAATAGGTTTCATGGGTTAAAACACCACCTGCATGAAACGCTTCTGTCAAGAGCCATCATCATATTATCAGATTTCCTTGTACTAGTTCATGTTAAAGACGCATTGAACCATTTGATCCAAGTAAAGCATTCAAATAATATAATATTATCAAGAATAAAATACTATTTTGAAGAAACAAAAAAAAAAAAAAAACTAGCAGAGCTAAGATCCGGTACAAGGCTAAAGACAGCACAGGACTGAAGGAACGCACTTAGCGGGACTGGACATCTTTATGGGCCTATCGTTCTACTCTGCATTATTATAGTCGAACCATGAAGCCATAATATTGCTGTTCGTGACAGATAGAACTGGACGATAAAGTTTCCGACTATGTATGTTTTCATTGCGATTTTATATGCTTTTATTATACCTTCAGTTCGATAATCCTGAAGATAAAAAGTAATTGACAAATGTGACACAAGATGCATAACGACAGAAAATATAGAGAGCTTCAATAGTAATTCACAAGTAAATTACTCAGCCAGTGCTAATGTAAATACCAATGACCTGTTGCTTGCTTTAAGGGCACAGTGCACTTTTCAAATGGATATTTCGAGCAAACCCAACAAATATGATTTGAAAATGCCTTGTCTCGCAGAGTCAAAAACGTGCTAGTTGCTTCATTATGTACTTTGATAGTGGAAAAAAACCACTCACTTTGATAGAAGACTAGAGAAACTATCTAACACCAGTGCAAGCATGTATGCGATAATGTCAGCCGGTTTTCAACTCCAATCGTAACATCAAGACAGACAACTGGTACACATCAATGGAACTTGTCAGTAATTGCTGTCGAGACCATGCAGGAAAACAAAAAGGAAATTCCAAAGGAGCTCTTGCTCCACAACTATAGAGCAATTGCATCATCACTGTTAGGGTTCATAAAAGATAGACAATTGTGAATTATGCACCAAAGAGGAACAAATCTGCCATTCTTTTGACTTCTTTGCTGCATGACAACTCTGTAAATGCGTCAGCCTACAAACATGAAATGTTTATTCATTATAACAGTATGAAAGGTAGTGTTGATTCTATCCACCAAATGTGTTGAGTATATTCAAGCAGCCACAGAACATGTCACAACCCAATTCCTGTGTTCTAGAGGCTACTAGACTTTTATCCCCGACTTCGCCTGCAAACATGTGTGGCACATATATCGCACACATCTCCTTCTGCTCCCTCCGTCCATCACTTCCACCTCCCACTCCTTTTCCATCTCCTTCTTCCCCCATCTCTCTGTCCATGTCCATCTCATCCTTCCCCTATCTCTTTCCACGTCCTCCTCTTTCCATCACTGATTATCTCCTACTCCCCTTTCTCTGTCCATCTCCTCCACCCCCTCTCTGACCATCCCCTGCAGCCCCTTTCTCTGTCCATTATATCTTTCCCCCTCTCACTATCCACTGTCGCACACCCCCTCTTTCTGCTCAGCAGTGCCCATCCACATGTATACCCCCTAGAATGCATTTCAATACTACTGGCATAACATGCCAGTCATGCAGGGCAGCCCATGAATTAGGCATTACTAATCTTATTTCACCCCAACCCCACCTCTATCCCACAGTACTTATCCCACAGTACTTGGTTTTCAACAGTAAATAGTATGTCTACCAAATTTGGTTGAAATCGATCAAATGGTTTAGCTGGAGATGTGGAACATACAGACACACACAAACATCCATTTTCACATAGTAGAGTAGACAGGAGTGTACTGAATACTTACATTATCCAGCACTCATGAAAGGCTGGAGAAGATGACAAGCACAATGTTTTACAAAGGGCTCGGAAAGATTTTGTGTTACCCAGACATTAAAGATAGATGCTATAACCAAAGACTCCCCACACAACTCAACTCATGATGAGAATCGCCACAGCTCTAAAACTTCAACTATTGGCACAAGAAAACGATCAAAGCAACCTTAAATTGGAGAGAAATAAGAGCAAGAGCTGCACAGTCTGTCCGCCTACTAAAAGAGCGACGACTGTATGCTTGTGTGCTACGTGCAAGCTGCCTATTGGCATGGCCTGTTTTGTTGTTGTTGTGGTCTTCAGTCCTGAGACTGGTTTGATGCAGCTCTCCATGCTACTCTATCCTGTGCAAGCTTCTTCATCTCCCAATACCTACTGCAACCTACATCCTTCTGAATCTGCTTAGTGTATTGATCTCTTGGTCTCCCTCTACGATTTTTACCCTCCACGCTGCCCTCCAATGCTAAAGTTGTGATCCCTTGATGCCTCAAAACATGTCCTACCAACCGATCCCTTCTTTTAGTCAAGTTGTGCCACAAACTTCTCTTCTCCCCAATCCTATTCAATACCTCCTCATTAGTTACGTGATCTACCCACCTTATCTTCAGCATTCTTCTGTAGCACCACATTTCGAAAGCTTCTATTCTCTTCTTGTCCAAACTAGTTATCGTCCATGTCTCACTTCCATACATGGCTACACTCCATACAAATACTTTCAGAAACGACTTCCTGCCACCTAAATCTATACTAGATGTTAACAAATTTCTCTTCTTGAGAAACGCTTTCCTTGCCATTGCCAGTCTACATTTTATATCCTCTCTACTTCGACCATCATCGGTTATTTTACTCCCTAAATAGCGAAACTCCTTTACTACTTTAAGTGTCTCATTTCCTAATCTAATTCCCTCAGCATCACCCGACTTAATTTGACTACATTCCATTATCCTCGTTTTGCTTTTGTTGATGTTCATCTTATATCCTCCTTTCAAGACACTGTCCATTCCGTTCAACTGCTCTTCCAAGTCCTTTGCTGTCTCTGACAGAATTACAATGTCATCGGCGAACCTCAAAGTTTTTACTTCTTCTCCATGAATTTTAATACCTATTCCGAATTTTTCTTTTGTTTCCTTTACTGCTTGCTCAATATAAAGATTGAATAACATTGGGGAGAGGCTACAACCCTGTCTCACTCCTTTCCCAACTACTGCTTCCCTTTCATGCCCCTCGACTCATAACTGCCATCTGGTTTCTGTACAAATTGTAAATAGCCTTTCGCTCCCTGTATTTTACCCCTGCCACCTTCAGAATTTGAAAGAGAGTATTCCAGTCAACATTGTCAAAAGCTTTCTCTAAGTCTACAAATGCTAGAAACGTAGGTTTGCCTTTTCTTAATCTTTCTTCCAAGATAAGTCGTAAGGTCAGTATTGCCTCACGTGTTCCAACACTTCTACGGAATCCAAACTGATCTTCCCCGACGTCGGCTTCTACCAGTTTTTCCATTCGTCTGTAAAGAATTCGCGTTAGTATTTTGCAGCTGTGACTTATTAAACTGATAGTTCGGTAATTTTCACATCTGTCAACACCTGCTTTCTTTGGGATTGGAATTATTATATTCTTCTTGAAGTCTGAGGGTATTTCACCTGTCTCATACATCGTGCTCACTAGATGGTAGAGTTTTGTCATGACTGGCTCTCCCGAGGCCATCAGTAGTTCTAGTGGAATGTTGTCTACTCCCGGGGCCTTGTTTCGACTCAGGTCTTTCAGTGCTCTGTCAAACTCTTCACGCAGTATCTTATCTCCCATTTCGTCTTCATCTACATCCTCTTCCATTTCCATAATATTGTCCTCGAGTACATCTCCCTTGTATAAACCTTCTATATACTCCTTCCACCTTTCTGCCTTCCCTTCTTTGCTTAGAACTGGGTTGCCATCTGAGCTCTTGATATTCATACAAGTGGTTCTCTTCTCTCCAAAGGTCTCTTTAATTTTCCTGTAGGCAGTATCTATCTTACCCCTAGTGAGACAAGCCTCTACATCCTTACATTTGTCCTTTAGCCATCCCTGCTTAGCCATTTTGCACTTCCTGTCGATTTCATTTTTGAGACGTTTGTATTCCTTTTTGCCTGCTTCATTTACTGCATTTTTATATTTTCTCCTTTCATCAATTAAATTCAATATTTCTTCTGTTACCCAAGGATTTCTATTAGCCCTCGTCTTTTTACCTACTTGATCGTCTGCTGCCTTCACCACTTCATCCCTCAGAGCTACCCATTCTTCTTCTACTGTATTTCTTTCCCCCATTCCTGTCAATTGTCCCCTTATGCTCTCCCTGAAACTCTCTACAACCTCTGGTTCTTTCAGTTTATCCAGGTCCCATCTCCTTAAATTCCCACCTTTTTGCAGTTTCTTCAGTTTCAATCTGCAGTTCACAACCAATAGATTGTGGTCAGAATCCACATCTGCCCCTGGAAATGTCTTACAATTTAAAACCTGGTTCCTAAATCTCTGTCTTACCATTATATAATCTATCTGAAACCTGTCAGTATCTCCTGGCTTCTTCCATGTATACAGCCTCCTTTCATGATTCTTGAACCAAGTGTTAGCTATGATTAACTTATGCTCTGTGCAAAATTCTACAAGGCGGCTTCCTCTTTCATTCCTTCCCCCCAATCCATATTCACCTACTATGTTTCCTTCTCTCCCTTTTCCTACTGACGAATTCCAGTCACCCATGACTATTAAATTTTCGTCTCCCTTTACTACCTGAATAATTTCTTTTATCTCGTCATACATTTCATCTATTTCTTCATCATCTGCAGAGCTAGTTGGCATATAAACTTGTACTACTGTAGTAGGCATGGGCTTTGTGTCTATCTTGGCCACAATAATGCGTTCACTATGCTGTTTGTAGTAGCTAACCCGCACTCCTATTTTTTTATTCATTATTAAACCTACTCCTGCATTACCCCTATTTGATTTTGTATTTATAACCCTGTAATCACCTGACCAAAAGTCTTGTTCCTCCTGCCACCGAACTTCACTAATTCCCACTATATCTAACTTTAACCTATCCATTTCCCTTTTCAAATTTTCTAACCTACCTGCCCGATTAAGTGATCTGACATTCCACGCTCCGATCCGTAGAACGCCAGTTTTCTTTCTCCTGATAACGACGTCCTCTTAAGTAGTCCCTTCCTGGAGATCCGAATGGGGGACTATTTTACCTCCGGGATATTTTACACAAGAGGACGCCATCATCATTTAATCATACAGTAGAGCTGCATGTCCTCGGGAAAAATTACGGCTGTAGTTTCCCCTTGCTTTCAGCCGTTCGCAGTACCAGCACAGCAAGGCCGTTTTGGTTAATGTTACAAGGCCAGATCAGTCAATCATCCAGACTGTTGCCCCTGCAACTACTGAAAAGGCTGCTGCCCCTCTTCAGGAACCACATGTTTGTCTGGCCTCTCAACAGATACCCCTCCGTTGTGGTTGCACCTACGGTACGGCCATCTGTATCGCTGAGGCACGCAAGCCTCCCCACCAACGGCAAGGTCCATGGTTCATGGGGGGGGGGGGGTTAAACAATGTATAATTTGCATATGTAAACTGGCTCACATTGACCACTGTCAAAATTTTCTTAGGAGAGGATTGTAAGTTTTTATTTTAATGCTTTTGTGAAGTACATTTTAAAGTATATGAAAAAAGTCTATAATTTTGATCCTTGTTTAGTACTTTCTAAATTTTTTCGGTAGTACGTTCCTAGTTTACACTGATTTATGTACGTAAATATTAGAACAGAAGTTGAAAGTTCCTATCATTGGTTTTGCTAAATACTACATTTTTTAATGTCATTAATGTTTAAGCTCAAAGTTTAATACATTATTTTAAAAGTAAAACATACTTTACTTTTATTATCATTTCAAAATAGAAGCGTTACTGCTTTTCACAATTACAGTTAAGAGTTAAATAACGGATGAACTAAGTGCCTGTTTAAATCGTCAGTTATAGTTCTCATTTTTGTAATTATTTCCATAGCTCATAACATACATTGCTGTCTATATACAGTGGTCTCTTTGATGGGATTCTGAGAAAATGAAATCAGGCTACAAAGAAGATAATTCAGAAATACTCGGGTGACCCATCATGTAATATTGTTTAAGATGGTGGGTATGTTCCAGGTAGGTCTACCAGTGGATATTGAATGTATGCGAAGAAGGGCAGCACGATTTGTCACAGTTTTGTCTCATCCATGGGAGAGCGTCACAGACACGCATAAAAACGTCAACTGGTGAATGCTTGAAGATACACGTTAACTATCTCGTTCTCCAATAGTGAATGGAACGGGAAAAACTCTAGTGTGTGATACTATGGTAAGTACCCTCTGCCACGCATGTCATGTTGGGTTATACTGTATGGGTGTATATGGGACCGGAGAACGGCGTAGACGAGGAGCAGCAGCCTTCTAAAGCCGGTATTACACTATCAAATTTCTTTGTCAAAGATTTGATCAAAGATGTGATCAAATATTCCGTCAAATATATTTGACAAAGATCTTTGACGTAGCGCTAGAAGGGGTATTACACTGTCATCATATTTTTCGTCAAAGTTCAAGATGGCTGACAACAACAACTCGTTATCAATCGCAGCAGTTGCATGTACCACAATTGCACTGTGTGCACATACGGAAGGGAAGCGGGGGAAAAAAAGGAAACATACCTGGGTGAAGCCGTGGGATTTATGACGACACGATAAAAGTATTCAACAAAACTTGTTACGTGAGCTTATAGTGGAGGACGTCAAGTGGTACATCAATTACTTAAGAATGGATGAGCATACATTTCAGTATGTGCTCAATGAAGTGTATCCTCTTATCACAAAGCACAGTACTCACTTAAGAACTGCTACATCTGCAGAAGACAGGCTCACTGTAACACTCCGATTCCGTGCTACAGGAGAGGGTTGGGTTGGTTTAGATTAGGTTAGGTTAGGTTAGGTCAGGTCTCTAATCTTCTTAATCTATTTTTGTATCCAGGGTGCATCACGTTGTAAAGCGCCTCATCAGCTTCATACATCTCTATTAATTTTGTAGTTGTCGGCATACACCAATTGTATTTACCGGCAATTTTTATAAAAACACTACAGACGACAGAACGCTGCAGCGATGCTAGCGCTCCATGTGGTAACATGTCACATTGCAGTGAACAGAAGACAAGCGACTTCTTTGATGAAATCTACAGCGAGGCCCTAGATTTGATCAAATATTGGACGACATTTGACAAAGTTCCCTATGATACTATCAGATATCTTTGACAAAGATTTTTGACAAAGAAATTTGATAGTGTAATACCGGCCTAAACAATGGCACAGCTGGAGTAAAGCATCCAATCATATCTCTGCTTTCAGGACGGCCAGTGATAATCGTGGCTCGAAACCACACAGTATGTATATCTGTGGAATAAGCATAGTCTACTTGTCACATTCTCAACATCCAACCGGGCTAGTCACGTGATTTTGGGATGACACTATTTGTCTTCAATTTGTGGTAGTAGCGAAACTTGAATATTACACGTATTCGCCCTTTTTATATATGTTTCTGCACATTTGAGTTATAGTAACAGCTATGGTGAATACTGTCATTGCTATGGATGTAAAGAGAAGCATGTGAAAGGAAGACTATTTTCATAGGTATGTACAACAAATGTATAATTCTAAACGTCACATTAATATAAAGCACTTTATAGTTGAAAAATATCGAGACATCGTATAAGTTTTGTATTGCAGAGAATTTCTGCGATTTTCTGGCCACGTGTTGACGAGACATGTGCTAGATAAATTGCAGGTGTGTTTGAGTAAACTACCAGTCAGTGAATGCATACTGTTGCCATGTTTATATGCAGATAAAATTCTACATAACAGTCTCATTAATTTATGCAGGTTCTCAAATCCTTGTGTGTATCTAAGTATTCCTGCACGACAGTTTCTTATTCGGTGTCACTGTAAACAAAATTAATTAGAAGAGATTCGACAATATGGATCAGTGCAACAGAAAACATAAAAAATATTGTTGGACGTCACTTCTTTTATTACTTCAAAATTCGAGCAGTGATCCGTAATTTTTATTTATTTTTTCGAAGTGCGTGGTTTTACTTTTCTGATGTGATGGCGAAAAAATGTAGATGTTTTACTTGTCTATAAAAAGCAGAAGGGTAAATAAAGAAAAGTTGAAGATAATAATGAACAAGCAGGTGGTACAAATCGTTTACCGTATTTTCTGTAAGTATGTAATTAATTACAACAAAGATTCGACAGTATGAATAAGTGCAGTAGAAAACCTAAAACAATATTGTTGGCTGTCACTTCTTATCCCGTAAATAAAGTGGGATCTGAGCTATGATAATGTGGCGAAAAACCACAGCACCATTGACTGCTGTTCACATCTTTAAACCAATTTCAGTTCTTGGTACCAAATTGTTAAGATGCACGAAGTTTCATGGTACTTCTGAAGGTGATTTATCTGTAGCAGCGAAGTAGTAACACTCAAAATACGTTAAGAGCTATACAGACTAAAACGCTCCCTCCCAAAATCACGTGATTTGAGCTGCAGCAGGTGTTGCGGACAGAATTCTCGTTCTGCGCATCCGAATACTCACACCATAGATATTTATACTCTTTACTCGCAACACAAACCAGCTTGATTTCCTCACCTAGCAAGGATCGTAGCCAGCAGTGATGGTGCAGGTTAAAAGCGCCGGTAAGATTCAGTGCACTTACTTCATCACCGCATAAACGCACTGAACACAATGCCAGTCAACTAACGTTTCTCTTAACAGGGTTGTGAGCCACGGAAAGTGTGTTCAGCAGCAATTTCATCAGCTGTAAACGGTGGATGGTAATACATTTTGTCGAGGCGAGACGACGTACTACTGCTGAAACTCACAATGAGTTCTAAGAGAAACCCATTTAGTGCATTGGGTGAAGATAATTAGGATATTGGCGTCAAGAACTTTGGATATGATGAGTGTATTCTTTATTTCGAAACCATCAGAGGCAAGCTTTATATCACAGTTAGAAAATCTGACTATATGAACGTGAGACAGGAAGAAATCCTGGTTAGTGATTTTTCTCTATAACTTCCAGACGTTTAAAAGATGACATTGTTGACAACTGCGAATACCCTAAATTGGGTCAAAGACGATAAGTGGCCACAAAAATCTATGCTATTTTAGAACTCTTCAACAAGCGACAATCGAATTTGTCCCCCATCCTGTTAATAGCAGCAAAACATTGCTTTCACAAGTCACTGCTGGAAAAAAATAAGAGAAAGGTGCATCTCATTCATTCTAATGTATTACATGTTAACCGAAAAACTGTAGCAATTCCAAAATGAATAGAAAATCATATCCATGTTAACCATATTCGGCGTTATGCAGGCGTTGAGACTACTTATTTTACAAGACACAACGGATTTGTTCTACGTAAATGTCATTCAAGCACACTACGAAAGGGTCTGGAAGGAAATAGCTCTTACATAGAATAGTGACGTGAAATTATGTTGTATACTGACCGCATATTGCAATTTGTTTTGCATTTTCCTACTTAATCTTCCTTTAGTCCTTACTGTTAATGCCATCTCGATTGTCTGTTGAACTATACATCCTCGAAAACTCCGTGAGGAGATAGGTCTCATTTAGCATGTTTCTGAGACAGTTTAATAATACACCTATTGTGACCGTATTCAGGTTTCTTCACTGCGAGCCCTTTATCTTAATTCTATAAAAACGCGTCCTTGGTTGTAACACTAACTAAACAAAATTTTAACGAATATTGATTTGATTATCGTGCTCGCTGAAATAACATTTGTACTTAGATTAGTCATTATGTCAATGGTGAAAAAGTAAAGAAGAAGTTAAATACACGGCTGGACTTACATACTCTCCAGAAGCTGATGCCGAGTGTAGATCTTCTGAAGAAGGCTCAGGTGTATAATCGTGGCTTATCAAGCATATTGTTTGTTTCAGTTGCCCAACAGTCTTAGTCGGTTGTGTCAGATGATGTAAAGTCGCAGCACGACATCCAGCATGTCTCACAGCACACCCAGCGACGGTACGATGTCCTGCTATAAGCTCTATGCATCTCGTTATAATGACGAAAGTGCTATGACAATCTCTGACTTTTAGCGTAAGTCTCTGACACCGCAGGTCTTAATGCTGAGTGACTGAAGAATCAGCATCAAAGCTCATCCATTTCGATGCTTACCTTTTATCTTTCATGTAACGTCTCTATGTAGCTGCACATTATTCGAGTCTGCTTGTTGACACCAGACGTAATGATTCTCCCATTTACTATTTAAAACACAGTAATTTATATTCTTCACAGCCTTTAAAATATACTGCTCATAAAACAACATAAAAAAACATTGCACACGGCTAGCAACAGATGTAGGCATGTAAGGACGATATTCCCGCAGATACTATTCCTAACTTCCCATTCTTCTTTTATTTATTGTGTGATATTGTATGCTTACCTCGAAGTGCTGCCAGGTCATTGTTGGCACCTGCTTTTTTAGAAATGTTTATCATAAATTGCAGAGTTCATGCGCAAACATTTACAGCTTCCTTCTGGTTTTGAGCTACTCCGTCTATTTTATAGCTTTTACTGTAACCTGGAAACTATACAAGTGATTGATTTATTATCTTCGCTGACAGAAAGTCGTAGGAAATTTCGTCAGAGATACCTGGATTTCATACAGGTTTTATTAATTTTTCCCTGAGATTACGTCTTAACAGGTCTTTATTAATTTTGACCTGAGATCCCGCTTATTAAATTTGATCTACCTCTTGGGTTTATAATATTGGCGGTACTGAGACAAGTAATAGTCATCAGACATCATTGACTTTCATAGATGGTTTTATTAGTTGTTATCTTACATTTGTCTTAGAAAATTTTATCCGTTTCTTGAACTGGTAATGTTGTCGGTACTGAGGCAGTGATTAGCTAGCGAGCTGACTTTTAATCACGACCTGCTAACTGCTGTTTGTAAACACCATGGGTTTTTATTTGTTAAATTTTCTGTTTTTTGTTTATCAAACTGATATGTATCTGCAGCCAGTGCCAGCAATGAGAGGTAATAATGAGTAACCACACCAGTTGTTAAAGCAGTTCCCATATTAGCAACCACAATGACCGTACGAAAGTTGTAGCAACTGTGAAGTTGAGCTGGTTAACACTGCGCTCAAAATAAAATTATATCTCAAGAAAAACTAATTAGGAAAGGTACCTGTGAGAGCAAAATTAGGAAAGTGGCTTTTCTGACGTGAAAATTAGTTCTGCAAAACTTATAGAGTGCAGTTTAATGGGGAATCGTGTCTGATGCTGAATAACGGCTTGAAAAAGTTGTCTTCTCATTTGTTGCCAATTAGCAATAATCAGTCGAAGATAGTGTTTCTGCAGTACCACGCACCAGTCGTACGAAACGGCTTTGGTCGTAAAGAAAATTTATCAAACGTCTACCTCGTGATCAGTATTCAAGTAACGGTAGAGGATTGAAATAACGTTATAACGTCCGACAGAAAGATGGAGTCACAATTAACATGAGTTAACATGAAGTTCGCGGCCTCTTGCCCGGCTCGATCCTGTGGTCTAGTTAATATTATCGCATTAAGTTTGTGTCAGTGAGGGAACTGAAGTTATTTTGTGTCATTACATCCCATACAAATTTATTGAATTTATTTTGTGGTGCTGGGGTCGGAATATGTTACAACGCGTCACATGAAGAGAATGCCAGAATATGTGTGTATACAACTCTAACACGAGATATCTACAACACAGCTGTAGAAGTCACATTGAAATACATATCTTAGTAGCGACTGGTAACCAGCAAACAAAATGGAGCAGCGATTGTCTTTCGAATAGAAGCAGAAAGCTCTAACGGTCTCTACACGGGCGATTGGATCGCCACCCACGAGCGATTTGCCAATCAGTTCCAACCAATATATCTAACGCCACTGTGTTGAGAAATTCTGCTATGAAAAACGAACTGGCAGTGGCAGTTGATCTCCACGAATATGTACAAAAAATAAAAGCTTTGTAAAATGTGAGATTTTAATTTATTAAACTTGTATTTAAACGTTTTTCTTAGCAACTGTAATATCTTGTCCGTATTTACATTTACGAGTTTAATTGAACAAATCCCATTTACATGTAATGAAACTACACGCTTGCCTTATCCACCTTTCGTGCACTCTATTAAACGAGGATAATGGAATGTAGTCGAATTAAGTCGGGTGATGTTGAGGGTATTAGATTAGGAAATGAGACACTTAAAGTAGTAAAGGAGTTTTGCTATTTGGGGAGCAAAATAACCGATGATGGTCGAAGTAGAGAGCATATAAAATGTAGACTGGCAATGGCAAGGAAAGCGTTTCTGAAGAAGAGAAATTTGTTAACATCGAGTATAGATTTAAGTGTCAGGAAGTGATTTCTGAAAGTATTTGTATGGAGTGTAGCCATGTACGGAAGTGAAACATGGACGGTAAATAGTTTGGACAAGAAGAGAATAGAAGCTTTCGAAATGTGGTGCTACAGAAGAATGCTGAAGATTAGATGGGTAGATCACATAACTAATGAGGAGGTACTGAATAGGATTGGGGAGAAGAGGAGTTTGTGGCACAACTTGACTAGCAGAAGGGATCGGTTGGTAGGACATGTTCTGAGGCATCAAGGGATCACCAATTTAGTATTGGAGGGCAGCGTGGAGGGTAAAAATCGTAGGGGAAGACCAAGAGATGAATACACTAAGCAGATTCAGAAGGATGTAGGTTGCAGTAGGTACTGGGAGATGAAGAAGCTTGCACAGGATAGAGTAGCATGGAGAGCTGCATCAAACCAGTCTCAGGACTGAAGACCACAACAACAACAACATTGTCGTAAAACTTTACTTCCAGCAGGATAGTGGACATTACGTTGCCGCCAAGATGCGCGATTATCTTGAAAACAGTCTTCAAGACTCTGGGTTGGACATAGAGGTGCCCCTCACATTTCCAACATTCTCTGAACTTAACATATGTTGTTTTCTATCTGTCATGTATTCGAAACGATGGTTTGTACTGTGTGAAACCAGCCGTATTGGCAGAAATGTCGAAAGAAACTGAAACAGTAAGGGTAGTGGTCGCAGTGGACATCTCAGCAAATGTTCCTCACACATTTTATCACAAACGAGAAATGTCTGAAAAGCAGCTGTGCTAAATGTACCAGTGTGAATGGCCAGAGTGCGTTCTTTATGCACGGGACTGTTCGCAGGCGGTGCTGTTGTCTGTGGGAGGGTTGCTACGCAAGAAGAGTGCAACGAAATGCGGAAGACCTGCGGAGAATCGAATACTGGTGCACGACAGACAGTCGACTTTGAACGTAAATAAATATAACATTTTGAGGATAAATAGGAGCAGAGATCCATTACTGATCAGTTACACTACTGGCCAACAATTGCTGGAAATAGTAACAATCGTGGAATGCCTTGGAGTAACCGTCTGCAGCCATCTCAAGAGGAATGACCTCATACAACTAATTGTAGAGAAGTAGGTACCAGGCTGAGAGAATCGTTGGGGACTCTTTAATGTCGTGTAATTCATACACGAGGAAAATGCCCGTGGCTTATACGAGGGTGAGTCAAATGAAAACCTTAAATTTGTAATAACAAATCGAAATTTCGCGCCGTTAACCTGTATGTTGGTAAGCGTGCTACGAATAGCGTGCAGAATGGCCTGTAGGTGGCAGCATAGTGCAGATGCACACACACCGTCGCAGTATCAGTATAAAGATGGCCGCCCCACTTGCAACTTGCACCAGGGAAGAAGAGCGTTCTGTTATTCGGTTTTTGCGTAGTGAAGGTGTGAAACCTATTGAAATTCATCGCGAATGAAGGTTCAGTACGGTGATGCATGTTTGTCACAGCAGCAAGTCTACGATTGGAGTAGGAAGTTCGAAATGGTGTGGAAGATTCTCCTCGTCCAGGTAAGGCACAACGAGTTGTGACTCCACAGAACATTGCAGCAGTTGAAGCCATAATGAAGGAAAACCGCAGAGTGACACTGAATGACATTGCAGCATGTTTACAGATTAGTCATGGGTCAGCACACCACACTGTGCATGATGTGCTCCAGTTTCACAAAGTGTCTGCAAGATGGGTGCCACGGCAGCTGACTCCTGAAATGAGAGAACGACGTGTCGATGCTTGTGAAGAATTTCTTCGGCGCTTTGAACGAGAAGGTGATGGCTCCCTTGCAAGAATCGTTACTGGGGACGAAATCTGGATTCATTTCCACCAACCGGAAAAGAAGAGAGCGAGCAAGGAATGGCGCCATTCCTCATCACCAAAAGCAAAGAAGTTTCGAACAGAACCATCAGCAGGGAAGGTTATGCCGACTCTCTTTTGGGACGAAAAAGGCGTCATTTTGGAGCATTACATGCCTAGAGGGACCACTGTCACCAGTGCATCATACACAGATCTCCTAAAAAATCTTCTGCGCCCTGCAATCAAATCTAAGCGACGTGGATTGATGTCAGCAGGTGCCCTTTTGCAACATGACAATGCAAGGCCCCACACTACCCATACAACAGTTGCAACAATCACAAACGTGCATTTTGAGTGTCTTCCTCATCCACCATACTCATCAGACTTTGCCCCAAGTGATTTCCATATGTTTGGGCCACTCAAAGACGCAATGGGAGGAAAGAAGTTCCGTTCTGATGAAGGGGTACGCCATGCGGTGCATGAGTGGTTGCGCGGACTTCCAAAAGAATTCTTTTCTAAAGGAATTTATGCACTTTGTAAGGACTGGAGGACTTGATTGGGCGTGGGGGAGATTATGTTGAAAAGTGATACAGCTTTGTACCACTTCTGCACAATAAATAATATTTTAAAAAATATTTAAGGTTTTCATTTGACTCACTCTCGTAAAATGTTTGTTCGACCGGTTATCGTTTATTACTCATCATTCTGGAGCTTAAAGGAAGACATAGTGAAGATCCAACAAAGAGCGGCACGCTCCGTCACGAGAACATATACACTCCTGGAAATGGAAAAAAGAACACATTGACACCGGTGTGTCAGACCCACCATACTTGCTCCGGACACTGCGAGAGGACTGTACAAGCAATGATCACACGCACGGCACAGCGGACACACCAGGAACCGCGGTGTTGGCCGTCGAATGGCGCTAGCTGCGCAGCATTTGTGCACCGCCGCCGTCAGTGTCAGCCAGTTTGCCGTGGCATACGGAGCTCCATCGCAGTCTTTAACACTGGTAGCATGCCGCGACAGCGTGGACGTGAACCGTATGTGCAGTTGACGGACTTTGAGCGAGGGCGTATAGTGGGCATGCGGGAGGCCGGGTGGACGTACCGCCGAATTGCTCAACACGTGGGGCGTGAGGTCTCCACAGTACATCGATGTTGTCGCCAGTGGTCGGCGAAAGGTGCACGTGCCCGTCGACCTGGGACCGGACCGCAGCGACGCACGGATGCACGCCAAGACCGTAGGATCCTACGCAGTGCCGTAGGGGACCGCACCGCCACTTCCCAGCAAATTAGGGACACTGTTACTCCTGGGGTATCGGCGAGGACCATTCGCAACCGTCTCCATGAAGCTGGGCTACGGTCCCGCACACCGTTAGGCCGTCTTCCGCTCACGCCCCAACATCGTGCAGCCCGCCTCCAGTGGTGTCGCGACAGGCGTGAATGGAGGGACGAATGGAGACGTGTCGTCTTCAGCGATGAGAGTCGCTTCTGCCTTGGTGCCAATGATGGTCGTATGCGTGTTTGGCGCCGTGCAGGTGAGCGCCACAATCAGGACTGCAGACGGCCGAGGCACACAGGGCCAACACCCGGCATCATGGTGTGGGAAGCGATCTCCTACACTAGCCGTACACCACTGGTGATCGTCGAGGGGACACTGAATAGTGCACGGTACATCCAAACCGTCATCGAACCCATCGTTCTACCATTCCTAGACCGGCAAGGGAACTTGCTGTTCCAACAGGACAATGCACGTCCGCATGTATCCCGTGCCACCCAACGTGCTCTAGAAGGTGTAAGTCAACTACCCTGGCCAGCAAGATCTCCGGATCTGTCCCCCATTGAGCATGTTTGGGACTGGATGAAGCGTCGTCTCACGCGGTCTGCACGTCCAGCACGAACGCTGGTCCAACTGAGGCGCCAGGTGGAAATGGCATGGCAAGCCGTTCCACAGGACTACATCCAGCATCTCTACGATCGTCTCCATGGGAGAATAGCAGCCTGCATTGCTGCGAAAGGTGGATATACACTGTACTAGTGCCGACATTGTGCATGCTCTGTTGCCTGTGGCTATGTGCCTGTGGTTCTGTCAGTGTGATCATGTGATGTATCTGACCCCAGGAATGTGTCAATAAAGTTTCCCCTTCCTGGGACAATGAATTCACGGTGTTCTTATTTCAATTTCCAGGAGTGTAGTAAGCGCGATAGCTTCACAGTGTTATTCAACGAACTCCTGTAGCAGACGTTGGAGGAGAGGCGTTGCGCATCACGGTGATAATGGGTGGGATTCAAATATTCACATGATGTCAAGAATTCTCATCGGGATCTGTTATGTGTGCTACTAATGAAATTTTCTTTGAACACTGAAGCTGCACGAATGTACATATGCTTTAAAGGAGACCAAATAATTTGGAGGGAAAAGACAAAAAGCTGTTAAATCTACTTCTAACGAAATTATCATTCGATGTATTTGAACTTTTATTACGCTTGGTACTGTGTGGACGCGAAGTGCTGTCTTACGTACGCACATTGTTATTCCTATTGCGTCTATCATTTTAAGCCTAACTAAGTTTCTTATACTAACATGTTTTTACTCTGTAACAACGAGGCTATACATGGGTATCAATCCCAACAGTTTACATCATTCTCCTACCATTCCTCATCTCTCGTTTTCTTATTGCTCAATTTGTAAATATCTTTTTCTACATCGTCAGTACCCACTGTTGTAGTTGTTGTTTTATCTTATCTCTTTTTAATCTGATGAACTTTGTCATGTTGGCTTTTTTGCATTTTTGCCGATTCCTCACGTTTGTATAGTAATGCATTATTCTTATATTTGTAGTTCTAGTTTGTATGGGTCTTGTGAACCACGCTTATGTAAGCGTACGGACCAGTCAAATCCGCTATTTAGTGGCTATTTATTTCGGTTCCTTACCTCGCTGGCTCCTACGACAGTCGTTCCCACTGCTGCGGTCAGCTGGCTTTTGTTGAATAATAGAGAATTGTGAAGGTTGTTCGATAACCCATCTACCAGGCACTTAAATGTGATTTGCAGAGTATCGATGTAGATTTAGATCGCTGTTTGTTTCCAAATGACTGGCTTCGCGCAATGTCGCCCACCTTTAGATCATAAGTGGTAGTTACAGAGTAACTTGTAATGGGACTATCAGTTCAGTGTCCAGTATGATTTATATTTATATATATATATATATATATATATATATATATATATATATATATATATATATACAGGGTGTTTCAAAAATGACCGGTATATTTGAGACGGCAATAAAAACTAAACGAGCAGCGATAGAAATACACCGTTTGTTGCAATATGCTTGGGACAACAGTACATTTTCAGGCAGACAAACTTTCGAAATTACAGTAGTTACAATTTTCAACAACAGATGGCGCTGCGGTCTGGGAAACTCTATAGTACGATATTTTCCACATATCCACCATGCGTAACAATAATATGGCGTAGTCTCTGAATGAAATTACCCGAAACCTTTGACAACGTGTCTGGCGGAATGGCTTCACATGCAGATGAGATGTACTGCTTCAGCTGTTCAATTGTTTCTGGATTCTGGCGGTACACCTGGTCTTTCAAGTGTCCCCACAGAAAGAAGTCACAGGGGTTCATGTCTGGCGAATAAGGAGGCCAATGCACGCCGCCTCCTGTATGTTTCGGATAGCCCAAAGCAATCACACGATCATCGAAATATTCATTCAGGAAATTAAAGACGTCGGCCGTGCGATGTGGCCGGGCACCATCTTGCATAAACCACGAGGTGTTCGCAGTGTCGTCTAAGGCAGTTTGTACCGCCACAAATTCACGAAGAATGTCCAGATAGCGTGATGCAGTAATCGTTTCGGATCTGAAAAATGGGCCAATGATTCCTTTGGAAGAAATGGCGGCCCAGACCAGTACTTTTTGAGGATGCAGGGACGATGGGACTGCAACATGGGGCTTTTCGGTTCCCCATATGCGCCAGTTCTGTTTATTGACGAAGCCGTCCAGGTAAAAACAAGCTTCGTCAGTAAACCAAATGCTGCCCACATGCATATCGCCGTCATCACTCCTGTGCACTATATCGTTAGCGAATGTCTCTCGTGCAGCAATGGTAGCGGCGCTGAGGGGTTGCCGCGTTTGAATTTTGTATGGATAGAGGTGTAAACTCTGGCGCATGAGACGATACGTGGACGTTGGCGTCATTTGGACCGCAGCTGCAACACGGCGAACGGAAACCCGAGGCCGCTGTTGGATCAAAAATGGTTCAAATGGCTCTGAGCACTATGGGGCTCAACTGCTGAGGTCATTAGTCCCCTAGAACTTAGAACTAGTTAAACCTAACTAACCTAAGGACATCACAAACATCCATGGCCGAGGCAGGATTCGAACCTGCGACCGTAGCGGTCTTGCGGTTCCAGACTGCAGCGCCTTTAACCGCACGGCCACTTCGGCCGGCCTGTTGGATCACCTGCTGCACTAGCTGCGCGTTGCCCTCTGCGGTTGCCGTACGCGGTCGCCCTACCTTTCCAGCACGTTCATCCATCACGTTCCCAGTCCGTTGAAATTTTTCAAACAGATCCTTTATTGTATCGCTTTTCGGTCCTTTGGTTACATTAAACCTCCGTTGCAAAACTTCGTCTTGTTGCAACAACACTGTGTTCTAGGCGGTGGAATTCCAACACCAGAAAAATCCTCTGTTCTAAGGAATAAACCATGCTGTCTACAGCACACTTGCACGTTGTGAACAGCACACGCTTACAGCAGAAAGACGACGTACAGAATGGCGCACCCACAGACTGCGTTGTCTTCTATATCTTTCACATCACTTGCAGCGCCATCTGTTGTTGAAAATTGTAACTACTGTAATTTCGAAAGTTTGTCCGCCTGAAAATGTACTGTTGTCCCAAGCATATTGCAACAAACGGTGTATTTCTATCGCTGCTCGTTTAGTTTTTATTGCCGTTTCAAATATACTGGTCATTTTTGAAACACCCTGTATATATATATATATATATATATATATATATATATATATATATATATATATATATATATATATATATATATATATATATTGTGTTTGATACTAGAATGTCGTGTTCCCAGTGTGGCACAGCTTTGCCACAGGAAACACGAAAGCGGTCGAAGACGTCCGTCTTCTGGTCGGCTCCTGATCGTTGTCAGGAGGAGGCTAGTTTTTGATTACGCAAAGGCTTCTATTATTTGGAAAAGAAAAACCGGATTTCTTTACGTAATCAGTATGAATTTTATAATTACCTAAGGACCTTTAACAATGAACAATAAAAAAATTGCATTTGCAAATGAAATCATTAATAAATGGGGCAGCTATGAGTTGTATAGAAAAGAAGGAGCGGCCTTCTGTCTTCGACCAGGATGCCGCAGTATTCTCTGCTGTAGTAAAGGCTGTCTTGTCATTTATAAAAATAATGTGACATGGAGGTAAAAAAATAAAGGAAAAGAATAGAATGAGAAATCTGATAAACACTAAATACATTCAAATAATTCTCACAAGCAGTTAGGGCTTATTTATAAACAGTATAACTTACGTAAGTAATTTTCTAACTGTATGGTGCGATCAGATTTCAGCCTGTCCTGTGCTAGCTTCTTGGTTCACGTTTTTGTCACAAATTCCAGTCATTACTTTACTCCTTCCTTCGAGACAATTCTTGCATCGTTCAACACCTTCATAACAATAACTTGTTGGTTTACAGTATCGAACATAAATTATTTGAATTTTATTGATTAATAACTTGTCTGCACGCTGGCAAGACCGCTCACTTTTATGGCTTAAAGACGACCTTCTTTACGCTTTCACATTACAAACAGAAGTACGAAAAAATCTGAAAATCTACAAAGGCTTTTACTGTCATCTTTTATTTGGATTGAAGCGGAACGTTCAGTTCAGCTTCTGTTACAATGTTTCTTTGACTGAGCAATCGATGTATTAGCGTCCGCGCTAGAGGCACATCTTTACAGTTACGTAAATCATATAAAAC
The DNA here is from genome assembly GCF_023898315.1 of Schistocerca nitens. Classification (NCBI taxonomy): domain Eukaryota; kingdom Metazoa; phylum Arthropoda; class Insecta; order Orthoptera; family Acrididae; genus Schistocerca; species Schistocerca nitens. The sequence goes on along the minus strand of NC_064618.1, from coordinate 295,696,251 downwards.
AAATGTCTTTCAAAGAATTTGTCTCATCTCATAAGTTGATCATTTAATATACAGATAGGTGAATGCCTTTGCAAGGATACTCACAGCTTTCATACGACGGAAGACCAATAATATTATAAGTGTCATATACTGTTCTAGTTCTATTGGGGCAGATTACTCTGTAACTACGACATATTATCTGAGGATGAACGACACTGCGCGAAACCGGTCATTTGGGAATAAACAGCTATCGACAGTCAAGAAATAAGCCTATCTTGTAAAAATAAGGATCTCTGCTAACTCCCGGTCACTAATATCCAATTTAGATAAATCTGAGCGTTAGAAAGTCTTCACAAAGTACAGGGTGATTCAAAAAGAATACCACAACTTTAAAAATGTGTATTTAATGAAAGAAACATAATATAACCTTCTGTTATACATCATTACAAAGAGTATTTAAAAAGGTTTTTTTCACTCAAAAACAAGTTCAGAGATGTTCAATATGGCCCCCTCCAGACACTCGAGCAATGTCAACCCGATACTCCAACTCGTTCCACACTCTCTGTAGCATATCAGGCGTAACAGTTTGGATAGCTGCTGTTATTTCTCGTTTCAAATCATCAATGGTGGCTGGGAGAGATGGCTGAAACACCATATCCTTAACATACCCCCATAAGAAAAAATCGCAGGGGGTAAGATCAGGGCTTCTTGGAGGCCAGTGATGAAGTGCTCTGTTACGGGCTGCCTGGCGGCCGATCCATCGCCTCGGGTAGTTGACGTTCAGGTTTCATAACTAACCTTTTTCGTAGGACTCTCCATACAGTTGATTGTGGAATTTGCAGCTCTCTGCTAGCTCTGCGAGTCGATTTTCCTGGGCTGCGAACAAATGCTTGCTGGATGCGTGCTACATTTTCATCACTCGTTCTCGGCCGTCCAGAACTTTTCCCTTTGCACAAACACCCATTCTCTGTAAACTGTTTGTACCAACGTTTAATACACCACCTATCAGGAGGTTTAACACCATACTTCGTTCGAAATGCACGCTGAACAACTGTCGTCGATTCACTTCTGCCGTACTCAATAACACAAAATGCTTTCTGTTGAGCGGTCGCCATCTTAGCATCAACTGACGCTGACGCCTAGTCAACAGCGCCTCAAGCGGACAAATGTACAACTAAATGAAACTTTATAGCTCCCTTAATTCGCCGACAGATAGTGCTTAGCTCTGCCTTTTGTCGTTGCAGAGTTTTAAATTCCTAAAGTTGTGGTATTCTTTTTGAATCACCCTGTAGTTCTCTGGAGTGGAAGTGAAACGTGGGTGATAAACACTGAACATGAAGAGTACAGAATGTTTTGGAATGATTGGATGGGTAAATAGGATAACTCATGGAGAAGTACTCGCGGGGAGGAAAGAGCTTTATGACACAATTTCAGTAAAAGAATGTATCGACTGAAAGGACACAGACTAAAGCATGAAGGAATTATTAATTACTTATTTAAGGGACGTGTAAAGGATAAAAATTGTAAGGGGAGACCATGGCCTGACTACAGCAAACAGATTGAAGTGGATCTAGATTTCAGTAGTTATGTGGAGATGGAGAGGCTCACACAGGATAAGCTAGCTTGCAGAACTGCATCAAAACGGCTTTTGGGTTGAAGGCAACAACAACAACAACAACGATAATATTAGTCGACCGCAGTATTTTTGTACCTCGGAGTGAGGGCGCTTATCGTGAATTTATTTTGTGATATTTCAAGGCAACACCCTGAACCGCTTGGTAGTGTATGCACAACTGTCCTGAAGGGATTCATAGTGCAATGCGTTTACCTTTGCCACATCTATACTTGTTTACTGTAACGTCACCGCTTGCTTCCGGTAACGGCCACAAGGGGCTAAGTGCATTAACATTGTCGTCGGGTAGTGCAGCTGACATCCTTCCTACTTGTTGATAATGAATCAAGCTGTGTCAGTTTAACAAACCCGAACACGAAGAATACATAAGGAAATGAATCGGGCTTGTAAATGAACACCAGTAATCGTGGTTATGACCAGAGTTCTATATCTACATCTACATCTACATAGACCCTACGCAAGCCACCGTACAGTGCATGGGGAGGGTACCCTGTACAACTATTAGTCATTTCCTTTCCTGCTTCACTCGCAAATAGAGCGAAGGATAAACGACGGTCTGTACGCTTCTCCATGAACCCTAATTTCTCGCATTTTCGTGGTCCTTACGCCCGTTATGTATGTTGGCGACAGTAGAATCGTTCGGCAGTCAGCTTCAAATGCCGGTTCTCTAAATTTTTTCAATAGTGTTCATCGAAAAGAACGTAGCCTTCCCTCCAGGGATTCCCTATTAAGTTCCCGAAACATCTCTGTAACACTTACGTGTTGTTCGAACCTACCAGTAACAAATACAGCAGCTCGCTTCTATATTGATTCAGTGTCTTCCTTCAATGGCAAGAACAAGTAGAGACCCTGCAGTAGTTGTGCACTACAAAAACTACTCAAAATTTCAAAATTACGAAGAAAGGTTGTTAAAAAAATCATGAAACATGCACATAATGCCAGAAATCAGTACAACTGACAACAGAGTTAAGGAACTAGGGAATATAGTGAAGCAAGAGACAGGACAACCAACAATAGAAGAAGATAACATTACTATTGAATTGAATGGAAGGGCTATAAATGACAAGTCACAGATAGCAAATGTATTTAGTAATCATTCCTTAAACATAGTAGAAAGCATGGGGACTAACTGTTCAAGAGAACGATCACAGCAATATGTTGAAGAAGTAACTCTCATAAAATTACATCATATGAATGTATCACCAACTTCTACTTCAGAAATTAAGAGGATCATACATTCTCTCAAGAATATAAGTTCTTCTGGTTTTGATGGTGTTTCCAATAGAGTACAAAAGATTTGTTCCCATATAATAAGTCCGGTATTGTCCGAAATATGTAATGCATCACTAATTCAAGGCATTTTTCCAGAGAGATAAAATATACAACTTGTTAAACCCCTCTTTAAGAAAGGTGATAAGAGAGACGTCAGTAACTACCGACCTGTTTCACTGACATCATTTTCCAAAATTTTTAAGAAGGTGATGTATTCTAGAACAATACGAGTATCTCATCTTGGCAACAATAATACACTCAGCAAATCACAGTTTGGGTTTCAGAAGGGTTGCTCTACTGACGATGCCATTTACATGTTCACACACCAGATATTAGAAGCATTATATAACAAAATAGCACCGTTAGGTATTTTCTGTGACCTATCCAAGGCATTTGATTGTGTGAATCATAGTATACTCCTAGACAAATTGAAGTTTTATGGGATTGCCAACCAATGGATCATGTCATATCTAACCAAAAGAATGCAGAAAGTTGTACTTAGTAGTAATTCAACCAACAGATTGGACATAATTTTGACTGGGGAGAAATTACGTTTGGGGTTTCCCAAGGCTCAATCTTAGGTCTACTACTGTTTCTCATATGTGTAAATGATCTATCGTCTAATATACAACAAGCAGAATTGGTTCTTTTTGCAGCTGTCACCAGAATTGCAATCACTCTCAGTATACATGCAGAAAGGGAAGAAATGGTGAACAAAGTTCTCAAAAGACTCATTGACTGGTTTTCTGCGAATGGTCTCATCCTGAATTTCACAAAGACACATCATATTCAGTTGTGCACCTCTAGGGGTACTGCACTAGTAATAGTGTAACAAATGATGATCAAATAATACATAGGGTGGAAACATCAAAATTCTTAGGTATCCATACTGATGAGAATTTAAATTGGAAAAACACATTTTGGTACTAATAAAACAACTTCCACATTTTCACTTAGAATCATAGCCAATTTTGGGGAGAGAGAAATCAGTAAATTGACATATTTTGCTTATTTACATACAGAAATGTCTTATTGAGTAATTTTCTGGTGTAACTCATCTTTAAGAAAGGTCTTCATTCCCCAAAAACGTGCTGTAAGAATAACATGTGGTCCTCACACGTGATAATCTTGTAGACATCTGTTTAAGGAGTTGGGCATTCTGATTACTGCTTCACAATGTATTTATTCCCTGATCAAGTTTGTTGTAAATGAACCACTACAGTTCAAAAGGAACAATGAGGTACAAAATTACAATGCTAGAAGAAAAAGTGACATTCATTACTCAACATTAAGGTTGTCTTTAGCACAGAAAGGGGCGCACAACGCTGCAACCAAAAGTTTTGACTACTTACCCAGGGATATAAAATGTCTGACAGCAAGGTAAAATTTGAAAATAAATAGAAAATTTCTCGAAACTTCCTGGCAGATTAAAACTGTGTGCCCGACCGAGACTCGAACTCGGGACCTTTGCCTTTCGCGGGCAAGTGCTCTACCAACTTTTTTTTTTTTTTTAAATCTCATTTTGTTCACTTTTGTTCGTTGCATCTGTTCGGGGCGGACGTCGTAAGACATCCGTTTAAGTTCGTTGTGGATCGATTAGCTCAGTTTTTTTATTACAGAGGGCTGTTAACCCTCTGACCGAACACGCTGAGCTACCGTGCCGGCTTCCAACTGAGCTACCGAAGCACGACTCACGCCCGGTACTCACAGCTTTACTTCTGCCAGTATCTCGTCTCCCACCTTCCAAACTTTACAGAAGCTCTCCTGCGAACCTTGCAGAACTAGCACTCCTGAAAGAAAGGATATTGCGGAGACATGGCTTAGCCACAGCCTGGGGGATGTTTCCAGAATTCTAGAAAATTTCTCCTTGACAACTCCTTCCATTCCGTGGAAGAATTTCTATGTTTGTAATGTGTAAAAGGACGTGGGTAGGAATTGCTAACTCAATCTGTATATTTTGTTTTCATTTGGGGGAAAAATCATTATATGGTGATGTTTAGAGTACAAATAGATGCACAAATTAATTTGCAATATGAATGTAAAATGCCGTGGTCCACATCATGACGATTTATCGCGCAAAATGATCCATGGAACATGAAAGTAACTTACTAACTAACTAATCCGACCTGGTACGGATCCTAAACAGTAGAGCAGTACTCTAGAATAGCTCGCACCTGCGTCCTATATGCTGTCTTCTTTATAGGTGAACCACTCTTTCCTAAAATTCTCCCAATAAACCGAAGTCGACCATTCCCCTTCCATACCACAGTTCTCGCATGCTCGTTCCATTTCATATCGCTTTGCAACGCTATGCTCTGATCTTTTAAACGACTTGGCTGTGTCAAGCAGTACACTAGTAATACTGTATCTTAACGTTACAGGTTTGTTCTTCCTACTCATCCACATTACTTACATTTTTTCCACATTTAGAGATAGCTGCCATTCATCACACTAACTAGATATTCTGTCTAAGTAGTCTTGTATTTTCCTACAGTCCCTCAACTTTGACACCTTACCATATACCACAGCATCATCAGAAAACAGCCCCCAATTGCTGCCCACCCTGTCCCGCATGTCGTTTACGCATAGAGAGAACAACAGCGGTCCTATCATACTTTCCTGGGGCACTCCTGACGATACTCTCGTCTCTGATGGGCATTCGCCGTCGAGGACAGCATACTGGGTTCTATTACTTAAGAAGTCTTCGAACCACTCACATATCTGTGAACTTATTCCATATGCTAGTACCTATTTTAACAGTCTGCAATGGGGCACCGTGTCAAACGCCTGCAGGAAATCTAGAAATATGGCACCTGCCGGTTGTCCTTCACCCAAAGTTCGCAGTATACCATGTGAAAAAAGGGCTAGCTGAGTTGCGAACGCCGGCCGGAGTGGCCGAACGGTTCTAGGCGCTACAGTCTGGAACCGCGCGACCGCTGCGGTCGCAGGTTCGAATCCTGCCTCGGGCATGGATGTGTGTGATGTCCTTCGGTTAGTTAGGTTTAAGTAGTTCTAAGTTCTAGGGGACTGATGACCTTAGAAGTTAAGTCCCATAGTACTCAGAGCCATTTGAACCATTTTTTGAGTTGCGAACGAGCGATGCTTTCTAAAACCATGCTGATTCGTGGACCTTAGCTTGTCAGTCTCAAGACTGTATATTAGGCCGCACGGGCTAGCCGAGCGGTCTCAGCCGCCTTATCACGGTCCACGCGGCTCTCCCCGTCGGAGGTTCGAGTCCTGCCTCGGGCATGGGTGTGTGAGTTGTCCTTAACGTAAGTTAGTTTAAGTTAGATTAAGTAGTATGTAAGCTTAGGGACCGATGATCTCAGCGGTTTGGTCCCACAAGACTTTACCACAAATTTCCGAAAAAGTATGTTATATTCGAATTGAGAATATGTTCAAGGAGTCTGCAGCAATCTTAAGTTAGGGATATTAGTCTGTAATTTTGCGGATCCGCTGTTTTGCCCTTCTTATGAACTGGAGTGACTTGCGCCTTTTTACAGTCGCTTGGTACTTCGTATTGGACGAGAGATTCATGATGAATGCATGCTAATTAATGAACCATTCCCGTAGAGTACTCTTTGTAAAACCAAACTGGAATTCCATCCGGACGTGGTGATGTATTTGCTTTTAAATCTTTCAGCTGTTTCTCTACGCCTAGGATGCATATTACTACACTATGTGATCAAAAATATCCAAACACCTGGCTGAAAATGACTTACAAGGTCGTGACGCTCATCATCGGTAATGCTAAAATTCAGTATGGTGTTGGCTTCAAAGACAGCTTCCACTCTGGCAGACATATGTTCAGTCAGACGCTGGAAGGTTTCTTGCGGAATGGCAGCCCACTCTACACGGAGTGCTGCACTGAGGGGAGGTATCGATGTCGGTCGGTGAAGCCTGGCACGAAGTCGGCGTTCCAAAACATCCCAAAGGTGTTCTGTAGGATTCAGGTCAGGACTCTACGCAGGCCAGTCCATTACGGGGACGTTATTGTTGTATAACCACTCTCCACAGGCCGTGCATTGTGGACAGATGCTCGATCGTGTTGAAAGATGCAGTCGCCATCCCTGAATTGCTCTTAAACAGTGGGAAGCAAGAAGGTACTTAACACATCAAAGTAGGCCTGTGCTGTGATAGTGCCACGCAAAAGAACAAAGGGTGCAAGCCCCATCCATGAAAAACACGACCACACCATAACATTACCGCCTCCGAATTTTACTGTTGGCACTACACACGGTGGCAGGTGATGTTCACTGGGCAGTCGCCAAACCCACACCCTGCTATCGGATAGCCACATTTCGTACCGTGATTCGTCACTCCACACAACGTTTTACCACTGTTCAAATGTCCAGTGTTCACGATCCTTACACCAAGCGAGGCGTCGTTTGGCTTTTATCAGCGTGATGTGTGGATTATGAGCAGCCGCTCGACCATGAAATTCAAGTTTGCTCACCTCCCGCCTAACTGTCATAGTACTTGCAGTGGATCCTGATGCAGTTTGGAATTCCCGTGTGATGGTCTGAATAGACGTATGCCTAATGCACTTACGACCCTCTTCAACCGTCGGCGGTCTCTGTCAATCAACAGATGAGGTCGGCCTGTTCGCTTTTGTGCTGTACGTGTCCCTTCACCTTTCCATTTCACTATCACATCGGAAACAGTGGACCTAGGGGTGTTTAGGGAGTGTGGAAATCTCTTGTACAGAAGTATGACACAAGCGACACCCAATCACCTGACTACGTTCGAAGTCCGTGAGTTCTGCGGGGCGCCCCATTCTGCTCTCTGACGATGTCTTAAAGGCTAGAGAGGTCGCTGATATGAAGTAACTGGCAGTAGGTGGCAGCACAATGCACCTAATATGAAAGACGTATGTTTTTAGGGGTGTCCGGATACTTTTGATCACAGAGTGTATGTCGTCCGACGGGAATCTGTCCGATGGTGAAATGACGGTGTGCTTGTACGATTCAGTGCAGAATTGTCACTTATGATACAATATTTTACGTATATGCACAGCTAGCTATTGTTATAAAATTGCTACATGCAACAAAAGGCGAACTGTCATGCTTGAATATACAATTGATTAGCGTTTCAGTACAACTGCACATAATAGGTAATAGTAACGTCGTACACAACCTGCACACAAGGAAAGACTATGCACCGGGTTTGTAATAGCGAAATCGCATTTGAATGTTGATTGTTTGCGAGAAGATCATGTTATGCGCTATGTAAGAAGGGGAAACGTCTGCTGGCACATGTTGGTATCCGGTGTGGACGAGAATGTTGTCTATCGAAACTATGGGCTACACTTGCTCGGCTGGCCGCGCGGTCTAACGCGCTGCTTCCCGAGCGAGAAGGCGTGCCGGTCCCCGGCACGAATCCACCTGGCGGATTAGTGTCGAGGTCTGGTGTGCCGGCCAGCCTGTGGATGGTTTTTAAGGTGGTTTTCCATCTACCTCGGCGAATGCGGGCTTGTTCCCCTTATCCCGCCTTAGCTACACTGTTCGGTGGTTGATGCGCAAACACCGTTTCCATGTATACGCGTACACCATAATTACTCTACCACGCAAACATTTTGGGTTACACTCGTCTGGTATGAGACGTTCCCCCGGGGAGGGGGGGGGGGGGGGGGGGGCGGGGTTCACTGGGGGCTGAACCGCGCAATAACGCTGGGTTGGGTGTGGGGCGGCGGTGGGGTGGATGGACTATTGTGGCATGTTGTGGGGTTGTGAGCTACAGAGGGCTACAGCGGGACGAAGCCTCTCCGTCGTTTCTAGGTCCCCGGTTTAATACAATACAGTACTATATAATACGGGTTACAGTCCCACAATATTGCGGCTGACGTTAGTGTGGATCTCAGAACAGTCATTCGAAAGGTTGGGGAGGGGGGTGAGGGGGCATTATCAACACCGTACAAGGCAGCGCTGGATAGTTCAGTTAAGCCGCGCATCTTGAGTCTGAAAATGGGCTTGTTTGCAATATGGCATGTGTATACACTGACAATGCGACGACGGTTGAAGCACCATAAACTCTTATCAGGACGACAACCACTGTTACGGTTTTCCTTGACTGTGCAGTGGAGAGAGGAGCTCTGACAGCGATGGTCCCAACGATAACACTGAACATAGGGGTGACGCCACGACGTCATTTGAGTTGCGTATCAGTTCGGCGTACAGCGTCACGATCTACGTATCCGTGTGTAAGGTCTCTGAGGGGAACAGACGTTGCCAGATTGCATTCGTCATCGTGATACGGACCCAGGGCATTGGGTACACAACGAGGTCATCTCTTATGACAGCCAATAAATTAGACAGAAACCGTTGTATTTATGACGTCTTTTGGCCGATGGTTGTTCCCTACTTTCGAGGTCTCCGTGACGTTATCTTTCAACAAGATAACGCAAGACCACATATTTGCCGTGCTGTTCTGATCCACCTCGAGAAAGTGGATGTCAGACCGCTGCTGTGGCCAACACGTTCTCCAGATCACCATCCACTGGTCGTGAGTTTCTCAGACTGGCGCCGCATTACTTGCCACACACTACAGCGGTGAACTCCGACATAATTTTCGAGCTGCGTGGCGTGACGTTCCCGTACCTTTGTTTTGAAAACAGTCTATTTTCAGGGACAAACGCACACAGTTCCAGTAAGGAACTGATGATTTCGGACGACAGCGGCTGTCTTCAGACCTTAAGATGGATGCAATAATTCACTCCAACCGCTGACTGACAAGTATTTGAACTAACATCTTCAGTAAGATTGAAATATCGTTCTTTCCGAAAAATACTCGTATCTGTCATCCAAATTCAGCTCGACTCTATGTCTAGACTTGTTGAGCCATTGTTGCTGCCAGAACTGGGAGTTCTGTATAGTAAATTTCTCATCATGTAGACTCCCTCATCATAATTAGTCGGTTTATTCTTTGTTGAGTGTTGTGATCTTATTTATTCATTTATTAAATAACTGAGTCTTCGACTAGACGTTTCCATCCACAGCGATCTTCGGCTCTTCTTAACATATTAGTGCCAGCTCCGCCCCTCCCCCACCCTCCCCCACCCCCACATACATCCCCACAAACACACACATGTCGAATTGGGCTCCAGTCACTATCTTTCACGGTCTAGGCCTCACAGTCGTGCAGGAACGCAGGGAACAACAATGATTCCACTAAACGGGTCTTCGTTGTTTCGGATATTGCCCTGTTCTGCCAAATCTTAGTGAGTGTAACTATTGCGGTTCGGCCGAGGACGATTCGTCGTTTTAGTTCTTTATCACACTTTCCTGTTTTATTGATCAGAGACCCTAGATACACACAACCATATACTACCTTCAGATTCTTTAACCAACCTGTAAGTTGAATTTGATCTAAACCTTGGCGATTAATAACCCTTAGTTTGGTCATCTCATTTTCATCTTTAGACCGAAATTTAAATTTATAGTATTCACTCTGGAGAGCAGACCACTAAGTTCTTCTTCACTTCCTGCAATTAGGGTAGTATCATCCGCAAGGCGTATATTGTTGATTTTCGTGCTGCCAATTGAAATTACTCCATCTCAATGGAGCCAGTATACTGCTGATGACATAACTCTGCGTAGATGTTGTAAAACTGAGGTGACAGTATACAACCTTGCGTGACTCCATTTGTCACGTCAAAAAACTCTGAGTATTCACTATCCACCTTTATGGTTCCAGTATGACCCTCAATTTTAATCATATGTTCTCACAACTATACTCCATCTACATAATATATATATAAGATGGCGGCCACTGAGTGACGCGCGTTTCTTTGGCTCGCGAGTTTTTCCGCTCATTGAAGGTGTTACAGAGAAGTGCGGCAGTCCACAACGTGTGCATCCGACTAAACAAGTGTTACTTGCCGTGGTGTGTTGTTCTCCGTTGATTACCACAAGTGATAAGTGAGTGAAAAATGGGAAGAGCACGGGTAAGCGGCAGCAGGCGAGGCTACATGGGCGCAGGCGGCGCGGGCGCCCGGTCTCCGGCGGCAGGTGAGGCCACGCTTCCCGACATCGGGGAGCTCGTCCGGTCCCAGGTGAGTGCGGCGCTGCACAGTGAAGACACGCTAGACGTAATCGTGCAATCCATCACGGACTCTGTGACGGCCGCGGTCATGGACAAATTGCAAGAGTCTGTCGGGCGCAACAGCACCGAAATCCAGTCTCTTAAAAAGTCCCTGGCCGCACAAGAGAAAAAAGCCGCCGACCTAGAAGCTAAACTGTCTGCGGCCACCGATGAAATTGAGCAGTATCAGCGAAGGAACAGCTTGCGCTTGTTCGGGGTAGCTGAAAACGATCGTGAAAACACCGACGACCTGGCCATTAGCCTCGTGCGTGAGAAACTTGGCGTGCAGGTCGACGTGGCCGATATTGACAGAAGCCACCGTGCTGGGCGCAGGATACCAGGTGCCGTGAAACCCAGGCCCATAATAATTAAATTTGTGTCATATCGGAAAAGAGCTGAAGTGTTTGCTCAGAAAAGAAAACTCGCCAAGAGTGGGCTTACCCTGAGGGAAGATCTGACGCGCGAAAGACTAAAAGTTTTGAACACTGCGATCACACAGTTCGGCCTTCAAAATGTATGGACCCAGGATGGCAGGATCGTAGTCAAGACGGAAGGAGGGAGGAAAACGGTGACGAACATGTCCGAACTGAAAGACTGAGCGAAATCTCGCGAGACACGAAGTCTCATATTGTACTCTGTCTAATATAAGTTAATTTTTATTCTTTCTTTTCATTTTTTTACGTAAATATTGCTTCGTTATTTCTATAAGTACCATAAGTACTCTATTTAAAATCAGTCAATTGTTTCGCATAAATATTGCTTCTTTATTTGTCTATCGTAAGTGCTCATGTATATTCATATTGTCAGTCAAACGGGAATTAACATTCTCCATTAACAGGAATCTCCTTAAAACCGCCTTTCTATATCTGTTATTTTCATCCTCGTCACTACCACTACTACTACTATTATCTTTTTCGTAACCACTACTGCCACTTTCCATCTTTCTTTTCGCTCCCTTCTCTGATACCTCCAGCTTGTCTTTCACCTTTAGCCCACAGACGCTTGAGTCAGTCACGACCTTGGACACACCTATAAATATGTCTTAGCCCCCGCGAAATCCAGCTTTTGTCCCTCTTCCGGCCAGCAGGTAGACGGAGCGCGCTCGGTCCTACAGGCGGCCACAATGGGACGGACCGGTTCCGGCGGCGGGCTCTTTGTGGCCCAAGCGAACGCTCAGTCGCTAACGGCTCACTTCAACGAGTTCTGTGACCTGTTCTGCCAATCGCTGTTCCATATTATCCTCGTCTCTGAACCTTGGTTGAAACCAAACATTTCTTCTGACGCTATCCGAATCACTGGTTACTCTCTCCTAAGGGCAGATCGTGAAACACGACGCGGGGGTGGTGTGGGTGCCTATGTTCGCTCTGATCTGAGACCTACTATACTATCACATCGGATGCAAAAGGCGAAGGAGAAGCAGAGTTCTTGTTTTTCGAAATAAATACATCAAATCAGAAACTGCTAATTGGAGTAATCTATAAACCTCCAAACGTCGGTGCTATGTCCTCCTTTCAGTCTGCCCTGTCCTCGCTCGTGACACTGTATGAACACATAATCATTATGGGCGACACAAACATCGACTTGCAGTTAAAATCTCCCTCTGCAGAAAAACTAAGGAGACTGTTCCACTCCAATGATATGAGTTTAACACCGCTGGACCCAACTCATCACACGCCACACAGCCATACACTCATAGATATAATAGCAACAAAGCGACCAGATAAAATAATTCGCGCCAATCAGACATCCGCTCCAGGACTCTCTGCTCATGACGTGATATTCTTAAATTACTCAGTGCATACTACCAAAGAAAAATCTCACCTGGTAACCTACAGAAACCTAAAAAATGTTAACCATGACGCTCTTCAAAAGGATTGCTCAGACATCCCTTGGCATGATATAAGCAATGAACCGACTTTAGACGGAAAAATTCGGGAATTATGTCGCAAAATTATTGCACTGTATGATAAACATGCTCCTCAACGCACTGTCAAGGTAAAGAGAGCTCCCGCTCCGTGGCTCACCACTGCATTACGCCAGTTAGTGAATAAACGTGATGCTGCACATAGGGCCTTCAAGCTTAACCCAACTCCCGAGGCGTACGAAGCTTATAGGAAACTCCGAAATAGAACCAAGCAAAGCGTGAGGAATGCCAAAATCAGACATGCCCGCTCTATCGTATGCGGCATATCAAAACCTGCTGCACTGTGGAAAAAGCTGCGCAGTTTCGGTATAGGGAAGCGAAGATCTGACGCTGTTTATCAAGCGTCTGCAGAAGAATTAAACGATTTCTTCTCAACAGCTGTAAACTGCCACGCAGCGACAAATTACCAGCCCCAAGATATCAATCTCTCGAGAGACAAGTTTTTCCTAAAACATGTCACTACCGGCACAGTACACAAGGCAATTATGAGAATCTCTTCCGAGGCAGTAGGAAATGATGGAGTGAGCATTGGCATGATTAAGAACGTCGTAGACACTATTACTCCAGTTATCACAGACATCTTCAACCTGTCTCTTGTCAGTAGTACATATCCTACTGAGTGGAAGCAAAGTTTAATTCAACCTATACCCAAGACTGACAACCCTAAGTCGCCAGGTGACTACAGGCCGATCAGCATACTACCTGCAATATCTAAAGCCCTAGAATACATCGTCCATGAACAGCTGACGGATTACCTCAAAACTCATAACATCCACGACAAATATCAGTCAAGCTTTCGAAAGCACCATAGTACAGCAACTGCATTAATCAAAGTAACTGATGACATTAAACATGCTATGGACAGACGTGAAGCTACCATCCTAACACTGCTTGACTTTAGCAAGGCTTTTGATACAGTTGAATTTGATATATAACTAATTAAAATGAAGCAACTGAATTTCTCAAACAGCGCAATACACTGGTTCGACAGCTACCTCAAAAACAGAAGTCAACAAGTCATTTGTGGGTCGGAAAAGTCATCATGGAAAAACGTGCGCTCTGGAGTTCCCCAAGGCTCTGTCCTTGGTCCATTACTCTTCTCACTGTACATTAATGATATTTCTTCAGTGATTCACTCCTGCAACTACCATCTATATGCCGACGACATCCAACTGTACATAAGTGCAAGCCCCAAGAACATTGCTGACGCAGTAGCGAATATGAACGCAGATCTTTGCTCTGTTTCTCGATGGGCACAGAACCTAGGTCTGAAGCTAAACCCCAAGAAATCCCAGGTCATACTTATATCTCATCCAAAGTTAATCAGTCGGTACTTTCGCGAAACAGTCCCTCAAATACTCCTCAATGGTACCCAACTAACATACCAAAAAACAGTAAAAGACCTTGGAATAATCTTGGATGAACACCTAAACTGGGAAGAACAAACAGTCACAGCTTGCCGGAAATCGCTCTCCTCCCTACATGCAATTCAAAAATTGAGAAAAATATTTCCAACCCATGTTAAACAAAAATTAGTCCAAACACTAGTCTTGCCTAATCTTTACGACTGTGATGTAGTTCAACACGACACAAATAGTGAAAATTCGAGATGCCTCGAGCTAGTGATGAATGCTTACGTTAGATACATATGCAATATACGGTTGTATGATGATATCAGTCCTTCATACTCCCAGCTAGGTTGGATACGCCCACATAAGACGGCCAAGGTCCTGATGTTCAGGAAGCCGGGGAAAGACCACAGCCTCCCACAAAATTACCGACCCATCAGCCTTCTGAGCTCGCTCAGTAAGGTTGTTGAGAAGGTGATTCTCAAACGCATCACTAGGCACTGCATAACAAATGACATCCTGAGATCGGAGCAATTCGGCTTCAGGAATCACCACTCCACAACACAACAACTCCTACGGGTCGTTGAACATATAACACATGGCTTCAACATAAACAAAGCTACAGGGGCAGTGTTCCTGGACATCGAAAAGGCTTTCGACCGTCTATGGCACAACGGCCTCATCCGCAAACTCAGCGACGCGGGATTCCCCGACGGGCTGCTGCATCTAATACACTCATACCTCACAGACAGGAGTTTCAACACTGACGTGCAGGGAAAACAATCAACACGACACGGTATACACGCGGGAGTATCCCAGGGAAGCATCCTAGGGCCCCTACTGTTTAACCTCTACATAAACGATCTCCCAACCACACACAACACAATGATGGCAATCTACGCGGATGAAACAGCCATCCTTGCGCAAGATTGGAAACCATCAAACATTACGTCACGCCCACAGACTGCACTCAGAGTGGCCGAGCCTTGGTTGGAGAAATGGCGTGTTAGAGCAAACGTCGACAAGTGTGAAGCCGTTCTGTTCACTAAAAGACCGAAGCAACTGCGCAAACACCGCTACTGCAGACCAATAACTCTACATGCACGTCCAATACGTTTCCGCGAGAAAGTCAAATACCTCGGTGTCTGGCTGGACCGGAAATTACTCTGGGGGGACCACATACAACACACGACCAACCGAGCTAGCGCGAGGCTCAAACAGCTCTATCTTATGCTCAACAGGCGTAGCACACTGAACAGAGGGGTGTCAAGGTCCATGTACATGACACTTATCCGACCCCTGCGCCGTCTGCAGCTCATACAAAACAAAGTACTCAAAATCATAAGCAATGCTCCACGATACACACGCATCGCGGACCTTCACCGGGAATACCGACTTGAGACTCTCACGGAGGTAATCCACAAACTCACCACAAGACTATACAGAAACTCCAGACATTCGCAGAACCCGTTTATTCTGAATCTGGGGAACTACTACCACAACCATAGATGGAAACATAAAAGACCAAAAGACATACTTGCAAGGACATAACATCTATGGCCAAGCATACGCAAACATAACGGCACAGGCGAGCCCCTGTTAATCAGACGCATTTACTGGATATCCAGCTGAAATACACTGCCGAATAACTGGCACCACATAGGGAAGCCGTACCGTACACTGCATGCAAACAAGCTCCACACATCCCCCACACAGTGAGATGATCTATGGCCGATCTCCCACTACTGTATAACGATCTTGATTGTTCCAGGAATGTAGCAGCTGCAGCAACTGAGACACATCGCCATCGCTTGTCACGGTAATGATGCATGATACCTATACTAACAAATCCAACCTTGCATGAGCTATCGCAGCTAGTAAGCCACTACTGCTCTTACTACCCATCCCACTGTCGCAGAGGTTTTTTTCCCACGGCACGAGCCATGGCACTTTTTTCCCTCTGCTCTTCAAATCGCAACCCTCACTCGCGTTTCGTCCACTATCTATCACTTGATGGACCGTGTTAATGCGTAGCCTTACCCAGACGCACGGACAACATCACAGCCCAGCATCCTGTGATCCACTTACTAGATAACTAACATGTTTACGGAGGTGACAGTAGAACTTTTGGTTTGGTCACCACGTTGGTGCGGGCGTGGAGGGGCCCCATCTCGCCTTCATCGATTTCTTAGCCACAGGTGCCCCCAATACTTATCTTCTCACATTAAACACCTATCATCATTCCACAACCGCAATACCAGATCGGATACGTCTAGCATCTTGGCTGTACCTTTACATAACACGAAATCTTTCTCCGTGTCATTCTCCATCTCAGCCATACGACTATGGAACGCGCTCCCCTGTGATCTGCGTCTTATCCAGAACCATTCAACATTCAAGAGGGAACTCAAGACTTACATATTAGGGACGGTATAGCCACCATTGTTGTGCCCCTCTCATCTTTTTCTTTCTCCTGTCCATCATAGCTTCGAATTTTACCATTCTATTTCTCTTCCTCTAACCTATCTATCTCTTCTATATCTCTTTCACCCCATTCTATCGTCTTATGTCTCTGCTTGATGAGAATAACTCACAAGCTGCAAGAATATAACGAGTAAATTCCCAACTAGCAATAGGACTGACATTCATAAAAGAAAAATATGTTTACTTTCATATACATAGTCATTACTATTATTATTATTATTCTTGAAACTTCCTGGCAGATTAAAACTGTGTGCCCGACCGAGACTCGAACTCGGGACCTTTGCCTTTCGCGGGCAAGTGCTCTACCAACTGAGCTACCGAAGCACGACTCACGCCCGGTCCTCACAGCTTTACTTCTGCCAGTATCTCGTCTCCTACCTTCCAAACTTTAGAAGCTCTCCTGCGAAACTTGCAGAACTAGCACTCCTGAAAGAAAGGATACAGCGGAGACATGGCTTAGCCACAGCCTGGGGGATGTTTCCAGAATGAGATTTTCACTCTGCAGCGGAGTGTGCGCTGATATGAAACTTCCTGGCAGATTAAAACTGTGTGCCCGACCGAGACTCGAACTCGGGACCTTTGCCTTTCGCGGGCAAGTGCTCTAGAGCACTTGCCCGCGAAAGGCAAAGGTCAGAGCACTTGCCCGCGAAAGGCAAAGGTCCCGAGTTCGAGTCTCGGTCGAGAACACAGTTTTAATCTGCCAGGAAGTTTCATATCAGCGCACACTCCGCTGCAGAGTGAAAATCTCATTCTGGAAACATCCCCCAGGCTGTGGCTAAGCCATGTCTCCGCTGTATCCTTTCTTTCAGGAGTGCTAGTTCTGCAAGTTTCGCAGGAGAGCTTCTGTAAAGTTTGGAAGGTAGGAGACGAGATACTGGCAGAAGTAAAGCTGTGAGGACCGGGCGTGAGTCGTGCTTCGGTAGCTCAGATGGTCGGTCAGTCTGCTTTCGGCTGCGGTGGGGCGAGGACGTCCGCTGCGCCCCGCCGTGCGCGACCGTGAGCGCTTGCTTGTGTTTACCTTCTCGCGGCGCGAGTTGTATTTGTTCCAAGTTCAGTGCGATTATGGCACACACATGGCGCCACGATACGATCAAAATTACTTTCCAACCAGATCACGCGCGTCCTCGAGCCTATGAAATAGAACAGTTCATACGCGACGATCTACGTTTAGATCCGGCGACTGTCGTCGGAATACATTTTTCTATAACGGCGAGCGTGGTTTATGTTAAAATGACCAGTGCAGAGGTCTGCGCGACAGTGGTTTCTAAATACTCGAACTCTCTCCGATTCAAACATTCTGACGGGCATATCGGTGCAGTGACGGTGGATCATGCAGGCATGGGCCTAAGGACTGTAAGAGTTTTTGAGCTGCCCTTCGAGTTCCCAGAGGAAGTTGTCAAGGACGCCTTCCGACCATATGGCAATGTTATCAGCCACGTTGCAGAAAAGTGGCAAACTTTCTCGACGTATAAGGTCTACAATGGTGTGCGCCAAATTAAACTTGAGCTCAAGAAACATGTGCCGTCCTATTTGAACATCGGTGGCTGTCGTGCAATCATCATGTACGACGGTCAACCGCGTACCTGTTCCGGATGTGGGCAGGAAGGCCATGTTCGATCGAGCTGCTTACAACGTAGAATTACGCAGATACCAGTGGGAGACTCCGTTTCCCCGACGGGGACGACAATCCTGCCCCTCACGTACGCTCAGACGACGATGCGCACCATAGTTGAGGACGAAACGGGCGATCAGACACATCCATCGACGCCAGAAGTACCAAGGGAGGAAGAGGAAGGACCCTCGGTGCCAACCCATATGTCGCCCCCTCCACAGCAACAACAGCAGCAACAGTCCCACGGACTCCAGACGCAACATAACATTCAGAACGCGATAGACGTGGACGCGAACATTGTCCCGACCGCGGCTTTCCTAGCTGAAGGTGATACGACGCTGGATTGCCTCCCACATTCGGATACGGATGTCCACGTTCGAAAGCAACGTTCGCCCCGACGACGCAAGCGACGTCGGCGGACCCCTTCTGACGATTGCCTCCTACACACGGCCGGTCAAGAAGGTGACATCTCATCAGACAGCATGGATGCTGCGCCTGCTGAGGATCTAAGTGGTGTAGACGGTTCACTTGCCCATACTACGAGTGCCCAGTTACTTCTTGCACCACAAACGCGGCAGGTCGCGTCGATGGACGGCGATCCGTCTACCTCTACCAAAGACGACGTACGTGAGAGAGATTTAGGTGCCGATCAGCCACACAGCATCGTGTTGCACCCACTGTGGTCGGACGATGTTGAGGAACTTCCTGAAGAGGGCACGGGTGACAGGGGAGGGGGCGGCATTGGGGATGCCACTCCTAGCGTGAACGACTCATAATTTGTAACGGGTTTGGTGGGTCCGTCATCTCTTGCGGTTAGCTTTTATTGCCATGGCGTCTACCCTAGGTGAAGAGGCTCGGCATCACACCTTTCGCCTTGCCACAATCAATATCAACGCGATAGGGGCACCACACAAACTGACAATGCTACAACGCATGCTTGATGCTGCGGACATCGACGTGGCCCTCTTACATGAAGTATGTGTCGCTAGTTTCCCTGACTTCTACGGATATACCGTCCACATCTCCCACGCCTCTTCTACCGATTGTGGTGTGGCTGTTCTGCTACGGGACGGTTTGGCGGCTACGGACGTACTGTACTTACCGAGTGCAAGAGCCATGGCAGTAACTGTCAACGGTGTACGACTCCTCAATGTATATGCCCCTTCAGGATCAGGGAGACGGAGAGATCGGGCCCGCTTTTTTTCGGAAGATATTCCGCGTCTATTTATGGGCCACATAGACGATATGGTGATCGGAGGAGATTTTAACTGTACATTATCTCCATCTGATCAGCAGCCACATCACGTCCCGTGTGCGGAATTGGAAATACTAGTGCGTGACCTCCACCTGATTGACACGTGGCGCCACATCCATGGCCCAGCTCCTGGTTACACCCATTATACAAGCCATTCATCAAGTCGGTTGGACAGGATTTACGTCACAAGCACCCTTTCGACGGCGACGAGAGGAGCAGAGCTCTGGCCCACTGCATTCACCGACCACGCAGCCTATATTTGCACCATTGCCCTCAAACCTGCACGTGTGTGGCGCAGTAGGCCCCCCTGGAAACTGAACGTCGCCCATCTGGACGAGCCGGCATGTAAAGGTGCTGTCGAAGAGTCGTGGAACGCGTCCTTACGGCGTCGTGGTCGTTACCGATCGACCCTCAGTTGGTGGATTGAATGTGCGAAGCCTGCTCTTAGACGCACCTTCATGGCTTACGGCCGGGAAGCAGCGGCTTGGAGGAGGAGCACGGAAAACTTTTATTACACCGTCCTACGGGAATGTCTTGCTACGGAGCCCTCACCTGACAGGCAGATCACAGTCAATCGCGCGAAAGCGCAGCTCGTCTCCTTAGCACGCCATCATTTACAAGGCGCTGTTATACGGTCGCGTGCGCCAGACATGATACAATCAGAAAGGCCATCTATGCACCACGTGCTCATGGAACGCAGGAGGCGCCGTAGGGCACTGGTAACCGACATGATAACAGACGACGGTCGACATGTGGTAGAACAAGCAGATATAGTAGAAGCCTTCTATGGGCATTACGCTCACCTTTATTCAGCAGTGCTACCTGATATGGTGACGGTAGACACCGTTTCAGCACATGTCCACGGTACAGTTCCACCAGACATGGTACCGACTTTACTGGGAGAAGTGACAGAAGAGGAAGTTCTCGACGCCATTGGTAAAGGTGCTCCCCATAAATCACCAGGAATCGATGGGTTACCATTAGAGTTCTATCGAGCCTTTAAACAACTGTTGCTACCGTGTTTGATTGAAATTTGCCAGGAATTGATGTCCCCGGGTATAACATTGCCTGCACCATTCTTGGAAGGTCTGATTGTCCCCAACCATAAGCCGAAGGGACGGAATCATGTCCGCGACTATCGTCCCTTAACGTTATTGAACAGCGACTTCAAGATCTTTTCGAGGCTGCTATCAGAACGTATTCGCGGCACACTATTGCACGTCTTGTCCGGCGATCAGACGTCCTTGGGGGGACCCAACAACATCAGAACTGCGTTATGTCGTTACAGAGATCTCATCTCCCTTGCACGGGTGAGACGTTTGCCGGCTGCCCTCGCGTCTATCGACTTTAGCCAGGCTTTTGACCGTGTGGGCCACACTTTCCTCACGGCCGTTCTACGGCGCATGGAATACCCCGACCCCTTTATCACAGTGTTGACACGCCTACTACATGGTGCAACTTCTCGAGTTCTTGTCAATGGAAGACTGACGGCACCCATGCCGATCCGCCGATCAGTACGACAGGGATGTCCATTATCAACATTGTTATTTGCATTGGCCTTAGAACCCTTGTTGTGTGGTCTCCGAGACAGGCTCACTGGGATACAGTTCGGCGGCTCCATCTATCGCTGCACCGCATATGCGGATGATTTGATGATCGTCATACGAGGAGCTGACGATATGGCCGCGGCTTTGGACTGGATTGAAACCTACGGTACGGCTTCTGGTAGCCAAATCAACGTTGACAAGTCGTTCGCCTTGAGCATCGGGACTGGGCTACCGCAGGAACACATTGCCCCCTTACGCTTCAGTGATACTGTACGCTGCTTGGGCTTAGATTTCATGAACGACATGCGACGCGCGACGACGCTCAATTATCGACGCCTTCTTCACCAAATTCGGGCCGGAATTGTAAATCAGCGCTTGCGATCCCTCAACATCGTTCAGCGGGCGTATTATGCCAATGTATACCTTGCGTCCCGCATACCGCATGTCGCCCAAACGCTACCCATTCCGAAGCCCTTGGCTCGTAGCATTATGGCAGCGCTGGGATACTACGTCACCGCTGGTATGTTACTGAAGATCAGATACGTATCTCTTACCCTCCCCAAGGAAAAAGGTGGTCTCGGCCTAGTTAACGTCCATGATAGGGCCATTGCCCTCTATGTTAGCTCACATTTATGTCTGCTGCGCCGTTGTCCTACGAGCCTCACGAGTCTGCTTCTGACGGCGCTACGTCCTGCTTCACTAAGAGCGCCGGTGCCACTACAGGACATCCCAGCGCCCCTCTTTTATATAGGACGGTTCTATTTAGAACAAAGTTATTGCAGTGTCGCGCTCACGACAGCACAAATGGCCACAACTCGACGCCTATATCATGACATGCTGCAACGCCGCCCCCTAAATGTGGTCGAACTAAAATATCCTGACGTACGGTGGCGCGTGGTGTGGAAGACTGTACACGATGCCATGCTTGATTCCGATGTTGTTTCTCAATGGTACGTCGTCGTTAATGGGAAGCTCGTGACGCAAGAACGTCTCTACAATATCCACATGACAGAATCTCCCAATTGTGTGGGTTGTAATACAGTAGATTCTGACGAGCACCGCCTCAGCTGTGGAGAGGCGGAACCGGTTTGGCGCCTAGTGCGGCAGATGCCGGCTTATCTCTTGCGAGTTAGGCCGGAGCATATATCTGCACGCACGTTATTGTTTCCGGATGAGACATTTTACCCCAAGACTCGAACCAACTCTGTCACCTGGATACGTGGACATGCAGTCCATTACCTCTGTCGTGACGGACACAAGGATTTCCTTGACTTCTGGTTCTATTTGCAAGAAAGACATCATGCTATTTCCGGGCATACCAGATATCGACAGTGCTTCGCAAACTACCTATGGAGTGCCTTTCACAGCCCGCCGTGTAGCTGGAATGTTCCAGGCAGTGGCAGATGAGGTCAGAACGAACTGCAAACGACCATATATTGAGCAATCTTATAAGTGGGCGCAGTCGCTGGGAAGCCTCACTACGACGTGGTAGCTTTCTTTTCATGCTATTTATGTTTCATATCATCGATGGCGTCTTCATTCTGTTTTAGTTTTCCAGGCTTGGTTAACTGTGACTGTTCGCACATTGATTAAAAAAAAAAAAGAACCGTGGGCAGGAGACCTGCGTTCAAATCCAAATAAATACACAAGAACAAAATAAGAACAAAATGAACAACAAATAAAATGTAATAAAGTATTATACCCTTTCCTTTCTTCTTTTATTTTATTTTTTTGTACAAAGTTCAGAGGCATATTTAATTTTTGTTCGTTGGCGGAACCTGAAGTGGCGTCCTAGTTAGCTTTAGGATTGAAGTGGCGGTGGCACTAGCTTTGTTTTTGTTTTTAGGCTTGAAACACGTATGTTGTGCGGCAGCGATGCTGAGGCATTGTAGAATCTCTGACCAGAGCAGTTGCGCTTGAAGCGCAGTGCAGTACAGTTGTATCTCGGTAGCAGTCGCGTAATGTAGTGTGTCGCGAGCAGTCGCGTAAAGTAGTCTGTTGGTAGCTGTCGCGGAGAGTACTATGTCTGTAGCAGTTGCGTCGGCGGGCGTCGGCACAGCGATGGTCAAGATTCAGGACAAGGTATAATTTTATTAAATAAATGTTTATGCAGCTTTGCGCTTATCAGATAATGTAAGGTCCACTCATTGTAATTTAACTTTCAAAAATCGCCCCCAATAATAATTTGGATTTAAAAACAAATTTACAAACAATCATTCAAATTCCCTCCATTTCCCTTTAACAAAATTTTTTTAAAAAAAAAAAAAAAAAAAAAAAAAAAAAAAAGGCAATTGCAATGTTTTTCCTCCAAGCCGCAGCCAACAATAAGAGCAGAATTTTGACATGCAGTTTTAATAAGGTAAGAAATTTATTCTGAATTCGCACAGGGCAAAGACCGACATTTCGGTTAAATTGATTTTTGAGTATCACTGTAGTTTCATTGTCATGGGATTCTCGTTCATTATTTTATGGGAACTTGCACTTGAGTCAGATAGCGAGCTGTCATTTAATTGTCTTTGCCATTAATATTCTTGTGGGAGTTTATATTTAGCTGTGGCTCCATTACTAATAAATATAGTCATTTTAAAATTTCTGTGGGGAGGTTACACTTGGCGACACCCAGTCCAGGATCGTATTTCGTTGAGAATCTTTTGAAAAACAGTCAGATATCTGCTCTTATTTGCTTAAATATAATTATAATTTGGCGCAACGCTTTTACTAATTTGTGACTTTCATTCCTCAGATCATCGGCAATTCGTTGCTCTGTTGTATTTGAGTGTTGATTTTTGCATTGTGTTTATTTGCTTTGTGATTTATTGTGACTATTGTAAAAATGCCGCGAAAGACTGTGAATAGTTTATCGCGAGGTATTATGAATGAATTTACCGACTTAAACAACGTGACCGATATTAATTGTGACACGCAGTGTAATGATAACAATCCTGCGTTCACTGACAATCAATGCGTTCCAACCACTAATGATGACTTTTGCCTTAATGATGAACAAGCGAACTCAATTGTCTCCACTGTTAATTTAACGACAATTGATGACGCGGGGGGCTCTATTGTAATGAGCGCTGCCCAGCTTAACACACCCGGTTTGGAAAATTCAAATAACGTACAAACAAATTTCTCTAATGAGAATGAGCAGGATACACAAAGTACGACGGATTTATTTAATTCCGAAATAGTGAGTGACAGTGTACGTCCGACTGATAATTCTTTTTGTAAATTGCAGAATGGCCAAATGGTCACACAAAGCGCGACAATTCCAGATCCACCATTAAACAGTACAGATAATAGAGTAGGTAATGTTACTGAGGATCCAATCATGGCATTGTTGCTACGAATTAATGAACGTATAGAAAAACTAGATAACGATTCCAAACAAAATAAAGAAGAGTCCAAACAACAGAGTGAAAATCTCAAACAATACTTAAATGAAAAATTTGACAAATTTAATGAAAGTTTCGATAACCATTTCAAACAACTTAGCGAAACAATTAATGAAAGTTTCAATCTGACGAACGAAAAACAAGATAACCTTAACGAACGGAACAAACAAGTTAGTGAACAGAGTACAGCTGTTACCGTGCAATGTCAGGACATTAAAGAACCATTACGTGTGAATACTAAGGCTTGTGCTAAAAACAGTAATAAAGAAGTTGGCACTGTTGCACAAGAATTAAGTAGCACACGTGTAGGCATAACAGAATCACATAAAGTCGAAATTAATGCAGTCACAGAACAATGCCCTAAAAACACAGTACAGATACGCGACGAGTTTAATTTAGAGTCACTGGAAGTTAAACACACTCTAAATACGGAAGTCGATAGTAAAAGTGAACGACAGAACAACCAAATTGACGAGAGTATTAAAGTGACAGAACTGAAAACTATTGCCGTCACCAATACGTCACAGAATCCGCCACTTTGCGAGCATTTGTCAGAGTCAAGCAGCGCGTATAATTTGAACAATTTACAGCAATTACCCGACTTAAAATGCGAAAAGCTACGCGACTTAAAATCTGAAAAGCTACGCAACTTGAAATCCGAAATGACACAGACAAAAAGATTCTCACACAAACCTGAACGTTTTCTTAAATTCAGTGACGAGAACGTACATCACGAGCAATTTTTATTTGTAAGAAAATCTAAGGAACATAATAATGACAGAGCACAGATACACGTTTTGCACCGTATACGACAATTTATTTTTGTATTTTCACCGCTATTACCTGTAACGCAGAAATTAGCTTTGAACTGGATACGACAATTTGCTTTTGCATTTTCAACAGCATTGCGTGTAATACAGAAAATAGAATTAGCATGGATACTACAATTTTCTTTTGAATTTTTACCACCATTGCCTGGAACGCAAAAACTAAAATTTATTTGCAGCGCGTAATAGACCTCAGGGGATTCATTACGCTTTAATGAATATGTGCCGTAGCGAGCATAGGGCCCCGAGCTGTAGTAGTGCTGTTTCATCTTTAGTTTTCTGCACTGCTGCCTTCTCTTCTACTATCCTTTATATCTATCAAAACAGCTCTTTAACTTTTGCTCTACCTAGAATTAAGAAAAATGTAATGAAAACCGGATATGACAAATTTTTACCGAAAGTGACAATTTTCATTAGGCACTGCAGAACTACCGCCGTAATTTTAATATCAGATAAAATTTTAATCATCAGTATGTACAAAATTTTGAGCAGTCGCAACCACATTTTGGTAACAATAGACGTTTTTCACCGTAACAGCATGAAAGTCAGTCGCTTAGCATACGTAACCAACAATACAGTCTACAAGGTCAACCAAGCTTTAATGTTTCGCCGCGTGCACGTATAGTCCCTGATACAACAAATGGTAACGCACGGCAGCAAAGGAACAACTACGTACAGAAAACACAGTATTTCAATTCCTATCGCAATGCACCGCATAGAAGTGACTATTATGACAGACGTAAAATTAACGAGCACAATTTTCAGCGTACATTTCATTACAGTCGATCCTTTCAGCAGCAAGAACATCAGCAACAACATATTATAACGAATGAAACAGACAATAGGTGTCATCCATAGCGTAAGATGTCAGGAAGAAATAATAGTACAGTTCAAATAGTCGAAATGCCACAGCATCCTCTCGTAAATAACAGCACGTACGACAGAATTTGACCAGACAAAGTACAGGTAGCCTATTCCAGTAACGTAAGCAATACTTATTGACACGCAGAATTTTGTTCACGAGAATGTTATTTGAAATATGCTTTGTTGAATGCACCACTTTTATCGCACCCAGACCTTACTAGAAATTTTTCTATTGCCACCGACAGTTCCAACACAGCTTTAGGCGTACATATTTTTCAGGAAATTGAAGAAGATGGCTCAACAGTAATCAAAAACATCGCATTTGCAAGCCGCATTTTGTCACCTGCTGAACGAAATTATTCCGTTACTGAACTAGAAACATTATGTGTTGTATGGGCTTTTACGAGATTTCGGCACTTTCTTTATGGAAGACACACCACAGTTTACACAGATCACAGAGCTATTCAATTTTTACTTTCAGCTAAATTCACTCATGACAGACTGAGCAGATGGAAACTTTATTTACAGGAATTTAATTTTACAATAGTTCACATTCCCGGCACACAAAATGTTATAGCAGACGCACTGTCGCGTTCTCTCAGCAACAATCAGGAAGACGTAGCAACCAATTTCTGCAAAGCAAATTTCAGCGTCATGTACATTCAACAAGTCGCATTTGAAAATTTTATTTCATCGTCATTACAGGACATAGCACGAGAGCAAAGCAAAGACAATGTGTGGAAAGAAATTAAACACCTTTGGCAAGATAAGAATAATGTTACGATTAGAAACCACTACACTGTACGCAATGACATTCTGTTTCGCCGCTCTCATCCAGACAGTAACAATTGGTTATTATGCATTCCTGACGAACTGGTTAACAAATTAATTTGGTACACGCATTTAAGCTACGCACATTATGGAGCAAGAAAATGTTTTCTTATATTGAGACAGAACTGTTATTTTACAAACATGGAAAAACGTATACGACGAGTTTTAGCGTCATGTAAAATTTGCCAGAAAGCTAAGTCTGACACCACTTCACACATTCCTCCATTATATCCCATTGTACCTGTTAAATTAAGACATATGGCCGCAGTAGACATTTTTGGTCCAATTCCGAGAACTAATAGAGGTTTTTGCTACATCTTTGTCGCTGTTGAACTCACTTCAAAATTTGTTACCTTCACTCCGTTACGCAAAGCTACTGCCAAAACTGTTTCGAAAGCATTTGTAAAGCATTTCTTATTTCATGTAGGACATGTGATGAAAGTAATTTCAGATAATGGATCACAATTTCGTTCTGCTATATGGACACGCATGTTACGAGCTAGAAACATTTCTCCGATTTATATATCCAAGTACCACGCTTCTTCGAACCCTTGTGAACGACTAATGAAAGAAATTGGTAAACTGTGTAGAATATACTGCCACAAAAGACATGTTAATTGGGACACACACATACACTCATTCCAAGATGTAATTAATTCCATTCCAAATGAATCCACTATGCTATCTCCGTCTGTTATACTGAAAAACGTTGAACCACCAAACAAAATCAAAGAATTAGTAACATTTCCTACATCTCGTCGATTACGACACCTCGAAATAGTTGACATTGCGCTGAACAACATCAAACGTACCGCAGAGCGCCGGAGAAGACAGCAAAAACAGGTTTGTAGACACCGAGATTTTCACGTTGGACAGAAGATATTAGTACGTACACACTATTTATCCAGCAAATTAAAAGGTAAGTGCAGTAAATTTGAACTTCTATACGCAGGTCCATATCGGATTCGCAGCATTCCTCACCCCAATGTTGTACACGTCGAAACTCTGAGAACCAGAAAATCGAAAGGCAACCATCATGTGTCAAACATTAAACCCTTTATCGAATGAAACCACTTTACGATGTAACATGCTATGAGGCCGTTTACACATTTTATGACCACTTATGCAATTATATTCACATGACTAATTACTGATGATTATCGTATTTTTTTTTGGCAAGTGCCCGGCAAGGTAAGGTTAGCAGGTCGCTTTTCTTGTCGTTACACATCAGACCGTGCATATTTTCCAGATGAACTTACACATTTTGTGACCACTTATGCAATTACATTTATGTGACTACCTATTGATGATTATCGTATTTTTTCTTGGCAAGTGCCCGGCAAGGTAAGGTTAGCAGGTCGCTCTTCTTGTCGTTACACACTAGACCGTGCATTTTTTTCAGATGAACTTACGCATTTTATGAATAATTATGCAATTCTCTATAATGACGCATTAATTTTATCAAATTCTCTCTCCATTGAAGTCTTTAATTATCGCATCTATTAACTACATTACATATAAGCTGAACACAACGAATGTCACATTTTGTCTTCTTATGTATGTACGATTGTTTTTATGTTTTGTTTGTATGCACTGTGAACTAGTTAAGGTATAACACACACCATTTGACTTTGACATTTTGCCTTGTGATATCTCAACATCATGACTGTTTTACATTTTCCTTTTTTGCTGCTGCATTACGATATTCTCTGTACACTTTTTGCCTTTAAACACTGTCTGTGTTTTGAGATATTACGTTTTCTGTCATGTTATGTTGTATGCTTAATTGAGTCACCATTAACCAGTCACTATTTAATGGGTATATGATTTAAATGCAAGACATTAATCTTTGTTCATCAATTTCAGAAATAAATGATGCGTACAGGAAATGAATTAAACAGAAGTGGGAATTTCACCTATGGAATAAACGAAAGAAGATGCAATAAGCTAATGAGGACGAGTAAATGGATCAGAATTAACAAGCATTAACCAGAATATATTATACACATCACAGAATAGCAGTCTTAACTAATTTTTTCTTTCAGAATACAAAGCGATTGATGCAAGCTGTCAGACAGAACTACACATTTTAGTTTTAAGTGATGAAATATGCTAGGGATTAGGAATAGTTGTGTGATGAATAATGAAATGATTTTTGCAGATGATAATGAATGCTGATAATGAACAATGATGAAGAATATGGTACTATGAATAATGAAGTTTTTGTTTACAGGTGATGATAATGATGGAGTTATGATGATATGAATAATGAAGTTTTTCTTTACAGATGAGGATAATGTTGAAGTTATGTATTTATGCTATGTAGTTATTTAAGTATTTGTTGCAGTTTACTTTGACAGCAGGTGTTATATTGCGTAGTAGGATGACTGAAGGTTTTGGAAAGGACAGCTATGGAACACATTTTTTATACACATTTCACTACCTGTTAATTCGAAGTTCACTACTTTTCAGCATAGTCTGCATTTCTTCTTTCAGCTCAATAATCCATTTTGTATTTTTCTTTCAGGAGAAGCTTTTTATGATACTTACTAAACTTGTTACTTATTATACCTGTTCTAGTACTTGCATTTTTCTTACCCACTTGTGTCTATCATTTATAAATGTGATAACCTTGCTACAGCTGACTCATGACGAATGACGTTACACAATCTTTTAATTTATAGGAACAACCTAGAAGCAATTTTTTCTCTTATTTCTTCTTGCTTTCCCTTCTAATTACCCAAAGCAATGCATTGCTAGCAGAAAAAACAAAATGTATTAACAGTCCCAGATAATGTCACTAGTTTATGATAATTCTGAATAACACTGATCAGCTCTGAATAGTATGTCACTTGAATAATGACTTCTTAATGATACCAAAACATAATTGCCACTATCTATTGTAATGAGAATACTTATTATGCCCATGCTTATTAATGCTACTAATGTTTTGTACTATTCAATACTTGCTGGCCACTGAGTGCCCATAATTAATGTAACTTATAATGCCCATGCTTATTAATGCTACTAATGTTTTGTACTATTCAATACTTGCTGGCCACTGAGTGCCCATAATTAATGTAACTTATAATGCCCATGCTTATTAATGCTACTAATGTTTTGTACTATTCAGTACTTGCTGGCCACTGAGTGCCCATAATTAATGTAACTTATAATGCCCATGCTTATTAATGCTATGACTGTAATTAACTGATTTTTCTAATAATGATTTCTTAATGATATGAATAATACTGAATGATGAATAATGTTTTATACTATTCAATACTTGCTGGACACTGAGTGCCCATAATTAATGTAACTTATAATGCCCATGCTTATTAATGCTACTAATGTTTTATACTATTCAATACTTGCTGGCCACTGAGTGCCCATAATTAATGTAATTACTTATTATGCCCATGATTATTAAGGCTATGACTGTAATTAACTGATTTTTAATAATGATTTCTTAATGATATGAAGAATACTGAATGATGAATAATGTTTTATACTATTCAATACTTGCTGGCCAATGAGTGCCAATAATTAATGTAACTTAACGTTTTGTTAGTGTTTTCAATGATGACTTCCCATATTAATACTGAATGATGATAAATATTTTGTACTAATCGAAAGTTGCTAGGCCACTGAGTGTTAATAGTTACTTGTAAATATGTTATTTGAATGAGGAAAAATGTTTTGTAATACTCAATACTTGATGGCGATTGATTACCACTCTTGTCTTTAAATTAATTAATGAACATTTTTCTGTAATACTACATTCATGGTACAGAAATGTTCAATGACTAGAGTATGGATACCGCAAACTACTTATGTAATCACTAATCAAGACTTGTGTGTTAGTTAATGTCCTTCACCTTCTGACCTAACTACCTGAAATTATTGTAACATCCATTTGTCTTGTCCATCCTCATTATCATGGAGCACTATATTTGGTTTTTGCACTAATTCTACGTTGGTGTGCCGCCTCTTAAAAGCGTGGTGTTGACACGACATGCTGTCCACCACTGTAGGCGAAGAAACTACTTATGTAATCACTAATCAAGACTTTGTTATGGAGCACTGTGTGCCGCCTCTTAAGAGCGTGGTGTTGACACGACATGCTGTCCACCACCGTAAGCGATGAAGACGTTATTCTGGTCCCACTGTTTGGTGTACCTGGTATACTGCCAAATGATAGTATGGAATACTACTACGACGTTTCACTGTCTTGATAAGCTGATAAATACTTCTGGGAACGGAACTGCAGATTGTATCACTTAGTTGTGATTCTGTGGAAAGATATGGACTTTCAGTGCAGCTATGTGCAAACTAAAGTGCTACAACCATGATGCAATCCTTCCTTTCCTATCCTAATAGTGAAAATCATTTTTTTACTAACACCATTTATGTTCATGGCATATACATTTTTTCTCGATTTGTTGAACTCTAGTGCGAGTACACTTGTGTCACTTGTCGACATGATTTTTGCCATTTGTTGTCAAAATACTAAAGACATTTTCGATTTGTTTTGAAGTGCAGTATGTGTGCACTCTTGTCATCTATATTGTATATACTTTTTGTGATTTGATGATTTTTTCTACTCTTGCGTTTATTTGTTATAAAAATGTTCAAAAGTTTTCAGTGCATGTGCACTTATGTGAATATGTTTTCAACTGAACTACAGTGCCTGTGCACTCTTCTCAATTTTCGATATGATTTGTGTTCATTCTGTATACCTTTTATGATTTATGTCATTTGTTACTCTTGTATATACATTTCGTCTTTTACTGATATGTTCTCCACTGCAGTGCATGTGCACTCATGACACTTGTCAACATGATGAAACTGCTAAAGAATTTTTCAGTGTGTGTACACTTTGTTATCTGTCAAATAATTTGTATATACATCTTTCCTGATTTGTTTTGTACTTATGTTTTGTCTTGTCTGTAATGTTTTGTAATCGGTGCATGCGCACAACATTTAATTCATGTGATACATCTAAATATTTTGTTAATTAAAGGAAAAATTTGTTACGATGGCAAGTCCAAATGACTCACCATCGCTGCCAAATTTTTGCCCCCCCAGTGGAGGGTTATGAAACACGTATGTTGTGCGGCAGCGATGCTGAGGCATTGTAGAATCTCTGACCAGAGCAGTTGCGCTTGAAGCGCAGTGCAGTACAGTTGTATCTCGGTAGCAGTCGCGTAATGTAGTGTGTCGCGAGCAGTCGCGTAAAGTAGTCTGTTGGTAGCTGTCGCGGAGAGTACTATGTCTGTAGCAGTTGCGTCGGCGGGCGTCGGCACAGCGATGGTCAAGATTCAGGACAAGGTATAATTTTATTAAATAAATGTTTATGCAGCTTTGCGCTTATCAGATAATGTAAGGTCCACTCATTGTAATTTAACTTTCAAAAATCGCCCCCAATAATAATTTGGATTTAAAAACAAATTTACAAACAATCATTCAAATTCCCTCCATTTCCCTTTAACAAAATTTTTTTAAAAAAAAAAAAAAAAAAAAAAAAAAAAAAAAGGCAATTGCAATGTTTTTCCTCCAAGCCGCAGCCAACAATAAGAGCAGAATTTTGACATGCAGTTTTAATAAGGTAAGAAATTTATTCTGAATTCGCACAGGGCAAAGACCGACATTTCGGTTAAATTGATTTTTGAGTATCACTGTAGTTTCATTGTCATGGGATTCTCGTTCATTATTTTATGGGAACTTGCACTTGAGTCAGATAGCGAGCTGTCATTTAATTGTCTTTGCCATTAATATTCTTGTGGGAGTTTATATTTAGCTGTGGCTCCATTACTAATAAATATAGTCATTTTAAAATTTCTGTGGGGAGGTTACAGGCTAGATAGGTTTTTGGGGGTAGTATGGGTGATAGGGGCCAACGCCTGAAGTGGAAGAGGTAATTTTCTTACTTTATTAATTAAAAAAAAAAAGAAAAGTTGGTAGAAAAAAAAACATAAAAACAAAAAAACAAAACAAAAATAAAAAAAACAAAAAAAAACAAAAAAAAGATGGTAGAGCACTTGCCCGCGAAAGGCAAAGGTCCCGAGTTCAAGTCTCGGTCGGGCACACAGTTTTAATCTGCCAGGAAGTTTCATATCAGCGTACACTCCGCTGCAGAGTGAAAATCTCATTCTGGAAACATCCCCCAGGCTGTGGCTAAGCCATGTCTCCGCTGTATCCTTTCTTTCAGGAGTGCTAGTTCTGCAAGTTTCGCAGGAGAGCTTCTGTAAAGTTTGGAAGGTAGGAGACGAGATACTGGCAGAAGTAAAGCTGTGAGGACCGGGCGTGAGTCGTGCTTCGGTAGCTCAGATGGTAGAGCACTTGCCCGCGAAAGGCAAAGGCCCCGAGTTCGAGTCTCGGTCGGGCACACAGTTTTAATCTGCCAGGAAGTTTCATATCAGCGCACACTCCGCTGCAGAGTGAAAATCTCAATCTTGATTATTATTCTTGATTGTTATAATTATTTTTGATTGTTATAATTATCATTGTACTACTTCTATAATCTCTATTTTTTATCTTTAACATTAATACTGTAAAACATGTTATATGTCCTTAATGTTCTGTAGAAACTGAAATTTGTTGAATCTGAGTATGCCTGGTTAGGTGTAAGAGAGGGCCTGAAGGCCCTAATCTTGCCAGGTAAAATAAATGCATAAATAAATAAATAAATAATACATAAAATTTGTTATTTACTATCCTTCACTTTGATGCAGTTATAATGGCCAGCAGAGTATATACAGTGTTTTACAGGGATAAGTGCACATACTATTATCATTGGTACCGTAAGGTGAACCCACTAAAGTGGGTTGGTTGTTTTTCTCTGCATCTAACAGTCTTTTTCGAAACACATAAATAATTTTACTACCTGATGTTTTCTGCGTGGTCATAACTGCGCCGCTAATTGTACTAAGTATAGACTAAACGTTTTGCATGCATGTATCCACACTACAAAACCTGACCTGATGCCCAGGGGAAATTAAGGGTTAATGGCTTGCTTGTGCCACGTGTACTTGGAGGTAGTAATCGACCAAAAAATATATGATTTGTAAGCTATAATTATTAGTCTGAAAATGAAGTAAATACTGATGTAATATTGTTCACTACACTGTCTTCAGTCGTCAGTAAAAATATCTGCATTTATACCCATAATACTCTGCATATTTGCAGAGAAGAGAACGTTGAAACCTACCTCCTGCTTTTCTGCAGTAGTTCATTTTTGTAGAGGAAATTCTAGGCATAACTGATGCATTCCGTCTCCCGAGAATCGCGTGTTAAAAAATGTGATCCACGTCTGAATGACCGAGTGAGGCTGCGCATTTATTATGGCAGATCACTCACTGTTGGGAAGAGTGTGGTTCAGAGCCCTCTCTGGCCATCCAGGTTTAGATCTTCTGCTGTTTTCCTAATTTACTTAATGCAGAAGCCCAGCTGTAGCCTTTGAAAAGCTGTTTCCTTTCCGTGCTTAAGCTGCACCACGAGTGCATTCGTATGATACCAAACCTCTGTGGAATTAAAAACATCCTTGCTATATAGGGCGTTTCAGAAGTGATGGTCAATATTCAGTGATAGGACAGAAATGATCATTCGAAACAAAAAAGTCAAGTAAAACTGGACTCTAAAATGCATGCCTTAAGCTATGAGCAATTCTTGATCTTCGATACTGTGAAACAAATCTCTTCTACTGCGAACGTTTTGCTTTCCATACTTTTGGGGAAGTGGTAGTATGGACCAAAACAAGAAGAAAATGTCCAGTAAACATATGCTCTAAAGTGCGTACCTTATAAGTTATGAACGCTTGGTTCATTAGAAGAGCTGTAGTACCGAAGACGAGCAAGTGCCCATAGTTCTTTAAGGCGTGCATTTTAGAGCACATGTTTACTGGACTTTTTTTTCTTATTTTCGGCCGTATTACTACTCTCCAAAATATGGAAAGCAAAGAGCCTACAGTAGAAGAGATCTGTTTCACAGTATTGAAGATCAAGAATTTATCATACCTCTTTTTAGAGTCCACGTTGTTTCGAACGATCATTCCTGTCATATCCCTGAATACTGACCATTCTGAAACACCCTGTGTATACTGAAGCACTCATCAAATTAGACTACTGCTTTGGGCACCAGCGTGCTTTATAAGGTATGGCCCTGAGGATATCCTTGTTTTGCCCCGAGCTGAGAACCAGTTCTCGCACCCAGTTTTGTAAGGAACCTTCAGTTTAACCTAGAATGCGAACCCTGTTCGAGTTAAGGTACATATAGTGCGGCTAAAAAGAAAAATCACGTAAAGAAACGAGAAAATGCGAGAACCATTAAAACCACCGCCGCGCCGGATTATTCTGCACTATCACACGGTTACTAGCACTTCAATTGAACTACAGAGTGCTTACCTGAGTTGTTGCTCCATATAACAGCGGTACAGATGGGGATAATGAAATCGGGGGTGAAAAATACTATATACAGCCTTAATCAGGATGCTACGCGTGCTAATCCTGCGACATCTGTTTTATTTATTGGAGTGATCTCATAGGACTTTCACTGTTAATTACGCTAGTACAAATAAATGGTCGCCTCTTCAGTTACTTGGTTTATGTAAGATTATAAACAAATCAAAAAATTTCGAAAGCGATCATAAAATTTACTTCTGTCACTTGGTCACCTTTACTTTTATCGATTTTATTCGGATGTGGAATATTCAAATCACGCCATATTTAGAATTCGACGTGAAAACTTTGCGTTTTCCTATAACTGATTGGATGAACTGCTTCAGCAAAAAGGGGCAGTGGGTGCCACTGGACTGGAGTTCTCTCTGATCGCAATTTTTCCAGTCCTCAGATTTTCAGAAGACTGCAAAGACGTAGACATGAAGAATAAAGACGTAGAATAATAATACGTTTGTTTTATTTAAAAAGCTTTACGAGTTTCTACATTAAAAAATCGGAGGCATTACTTTTCATCATGTCATCGTATATGTCAGCTACTCAACGCTGAGGGCAACAGGAGTTTAAAAATAATGTTATTTCAGAGCAAGATTATCTGTAATACAACTAGTACAAGTAATTTCAGGATCTTAATCGTCATCGTTAAACGTGATTTTCTTAGATCGCCTCTGGCTAGTGGCAGGATGAGCCCTCTAATTAATCCACGATCGGTTTCCTGCCTCGTCATTGTCCGACTAAGTTAGCTCAATGTCGAACGAACGATACATCCCAATCTTCTCTCCATTTTCGTCTAACTTCCAAAATCTTTTTGTACGACTGAAAAGAACCACCGTTTTCTGTTGCAATCAATAACGAAGTACGAGAGGGCTTCAAAAAGTAAGCTGCACATGTCGTCTCATGCTAAGACCATTGCGCATCAAGCGTGGCGCGTTGTCGGAAGAGTGTACAACTTCTCGGCTTCCTAAAGATACGGTTGTGCTGCGGTACTGCCAGCAGGTGGATAATGGTGTGGGAGTGAAATGACATGACAATAAGGAACGTGTTCTTCGGTATATGGACCAAATTTAGTGTCGCGTCCAGCCGTAGTGAAATGGTGCCAACAGTTTACCAGGTCCGCACACATGTGGGTGATGCTGATCACGAAGAAAGGCCATCGATATTGACCACAGGCGAAAATGTCCACGTAATCGAGAAACTGATTCGCAGCAATCGCAGATTTTTCAACGATGCAGATGTTCAAACAGTTCTCGAATAACTTCTTCCGAACAGGCCATGAAGGCCCAACGGTACCAACCGGTCGTCGTGTCATCCTCAGCCCATAGGCGTCATTGGATGCGGATATGGAGGGGCAAATGATCAGCACACCGCTCTCCCGGCCGTACGTCAGTTCCCGAGACCAGAGCCGCTGCTTCTCAATCAAGTAGCTCCTCAGTTTGCCTCACAAGGGCTGAGTGCTCCACGTTTTCCAACAGCGCTCGGCAGACCGCATAGTCACCCATCCAAGGGCTGGCCCAGCCCGACAGCGCTTAACTTCTTAGAAATGACCGGAACCGATGTTATCACTAGGGCCCGGATTTTATTACCTAAAAAACAGTGAAACATGCAAGCATTTATGACCTAAAACGTACATAAATATGATCTTAAAAAAGAAAATATGACTTAATAGAAGTACAGTGAAAAGATCATCTATCGAAACAGTAAAACAATGTTTTTATTTCTACATAGTATTTAAAGCATTTCACATTATTTAATACCGTATGTCAATCTCCAGTATCTGCAAAGTTGCACTGGATCACAAGGTGCATTTTCAGGTTTTCCATTGTCAAAGATCTACGGTTGTCACTGAGGATAGTTTTGTACCTGGAAAAGCTCCTCTCCACTTCACAAGACGTCACTGGAGCTTATTTGTAGGTAGCCAGGTCACTGGAGTTCAGCTTTGTTTCAGTATCTTCAAATGTTGCTGCATTCCCTGAAAGACTGAGCAGTGTTACGTGGCTTTATGCTTAATTACAGACTTACTATTTTATCACTTGATTTGTTATCACCACGTAACGCCCGCTTTTTACGTCCTTCTTCGTTGTTGAGCGATGTATAACTTTTCGTTCTGACGCCGCAACTCTTCATTTCCTATATCTTTACTACTTTTTATCTATATAAATGATGACCCCCTATGAACCATGGACCTTGCCGTTGGTGGGGAGGCTTGCGTACCTCAACAACACAGATAGCCGTACCGTAGGTGCAACCACAATGGAGGGGTATCTGTTGAGAGGCCAGACAAATGTGTGGTTCCTGAAGAGGGGCAGCAGCCTTTTCAGTAGTTGCAGGGGCAACAGTCTGGATGATTGACTGATCTGGCCTTGCAACACTAACCAAAACGGCCTTCCTGTGCTGGTACTGTGAACGGCTGAAAGCAAGGGGAAACTACAGCCGTAATTTTTCCCGAGGACATGCAGCTTTACTGTATGGTTAAATAATGATAGCGTCCTCCTGGGTAAAATATTCCGGAGATAAAATAGTCCCCCATTCGAATCTCCAGGCGGGGACTACTCAAGAGGACGTCGTTACAGGAGAAAGAAAACTGGCGTTCTACGGATCGGAGCGTGGAATGTCAGATCCCTTAATCGGGCAGGTAGGTTAGAAAATTTAAAAAGGGAAATGGATGGGTTAAAGTTAGATATAGTGGGAATTAGTGAAGTTCGGTAGCAGGAGGAACAAGACTTTTGGTCAGGTGAACACAGGGTTATAAATACAAAATCAAATAGAGGTAATGCAGGAGCAGGTTTAATAATGAATAAAAAAAATAGGAGTGCGGGTAAGCTACTACAAACAGCATAGTGAACGCATTATTGTGACCAAGATAGACACGAAGCCCACGCCTACTACAGTAGTATAAGTTTATATGCCAACTAGCTCTGCAGATGACGAAGAAATTGAAGAAATGTATGATGAAACAAAAGAAATTATTCAGGTAGTGAAGGGAGACAAAAATTTAATAGTCATGGGTGACTGGAATTCGGTAGCAGGAAACGGGAGAGAAGGAAACGTAGTAGGTGAATATGGATTGGGGGTAAGAAATGAAAGAGGAAGCCGCCTGGTAGAATTTTGCACAGAGCACAACTTAATCATTGCTAACACTTGGTTCAAGAATCATACAAGAAGGTTGTATACGTGGAAGAAGCCTGGAGATACTGACAGGTTTCAGATAGATTATATAACGGTAAGACAGAGGTTCAGGAACCAGGTTTTAAATTGTAAGACATTTCCAGGGGCAGATGTGGACCCTGACCACAATCTATTGGCTATGAACTGTAGATTGAAACTAAAGAAACTGCAAAAAGGTGGCAATTTAAGGAGATGGGACCTGGATAAACTGAAAAGAACCAGATGTTGTAAAGAGTTTCAGGGAGAGCGTAAGGGAACAAATGGCAGGAATGGGGGAAAGAAATACAGTAGAAGAAGAATGGGTAGCTTTGAGGGATGAAGTAATGAAGGCAGCCGAGGATCAAGTAGGTAAAAAGACGAGGGCTAGTAGAAATCCTTGGATAACAGAAGAAATATTGAATTTAATTG
Organism: Schistocerca nitens; assembly: GCF_023898315.1. Lineage (NCBI taxonomy): Eukaryota > Metazoa > Arthropoda > Insecta > Orthoptera > Acrididae > Schistocerca > Schistocerca nitens. The sequence goes on along the minus strand of NC_064618.1, from coordinate 295,657,174 downwards.
ATGAAAGGAGAAAATATAAAAATGCAGTAAATGAAGCAGGTAAAAAGGAATACAAACGTCTCAAAAATGAGATCGACAGGAAGTGCAAAATGGCTAAGCAGGGATGGCTACAGGATAAATGTAAGGATGTAGAGGTTTATCTCACTAGGGGTAAGATAGATACTGCCTACAGAAAAATTAAAGAGACCTTTGGAGAAAAGAGAACCACTTGTATGAATATCAAGAGCTCAGATGGAAACCCAGTTCTAAGCAAAGAAGGGAAAGCAGAAAGGTGGAAGGAGTATATAGAGGGTCTATACAAGGACGATGTACTTGAGGGCAATATCATGGAAATGGAAGAGGATGTAGATGAAGATAAAATGGGAGATATGATACTGCGTTTGACAGAGCAATGAAAGACCTAAGTTGAAACAAGGCCCCAGGAGTAGACAACATTTCATTAGAACTACTGACGGCCTTGAGAGAGCTAGTCCTGACAAAACTCTACCATCTGGTGAGCAAGATGTATGAGACAGGCGAAATACCCTCAGACTTCAAGAAGAATATAATAATTCCAATCCCAAGGAAAGCAGGTGTTGACAGATGTGAAAATTACCGAACTATCAGTTTAATAAGTCACGGCTGCAAAATACTAACATGAATTCTTTACAGACGAATGGAAAAACTAGTAGAAGCCGACCTTGGGGAAGATCAGTTTGGATTCCGTAGAAATATTGGAACACGTGAGGCAATACTGACCCTACAGCTTATCTTAGAAGCTAGATTAAGGAAAGGCAAACCTACGTTTCTAGCATTTGTAGACTTATGACAATGTTGACTGGAATACTCTCTTTCAAATTCTGAATGTGGCAGGGGTAAAATATAGGGAGCGAAAGGCTATTTACAATTTGTATAGAAACCAAATGGCAGTTATAAGAGTTGAGGGCCATGAAAGGGAAGCAGTGGTTGGGAAGGGAGTGAGACAGGGTTGTAGCCTCTCCCCGATGTTATTCAATCTGTATATTGAGCAAGCAGTAAAGGAAACAAAAGAAAAGTTTGGAGTAGGTATTAAAATCCATGGAGAAGAATTAAAAACTTTGAGGTTCGCCGATGACATTGTAATTCTGTCAGAGACAGCAAAGGACTTGGAAGAGCAGTTGAATGGAATGGACAGTGTCTTGAAAGGAGGAGATGAACATCAACAAAAGCAAAACGAGGATAATGGAATGTAGTCAAATTAAGTCGGGTGATGCTGAGGGAATTACATTAGGAAATGAGACACTTAAAGTAGTAAAGGAGTTTTGCTATTTGGGGAGCAAAATAACTGATGATGGTCGAAGTAGAGAGGATATAAAATGTAGACTGGCAATTCCAAGGAAAGCGTTTCTGAAGAGGAGAAATTTGTTAACATCGAGTACAGATTTAAATGTCAGGAAGTCGTTTCTGAAAGTATTTGTATGGAGTGTAGCCATGTATGGAAGTGAAACATGGACGATAAAAAGTTTGGACAAGAAGAGAATAGAAGCTTTCGAAATGTGGTGCTTTACAAGAATGCTGAAGATTAGATGGGTAGATCACATAACTGATGAGGAGGTATTGAATAGAATTGGGGAGGAGTTTGTGGCACAACTTGACTAGAAGAAGGGATCGGTTGGTAGGACATGTTCTGAGGCATCAAGGGATCACCAATTTAGTACTGGAGGGCAGCGTGGAGGGTAAAAATTGTAGAGGGAGACCAAGAGATGAATACACTAATCAGATTCAGAAGGATGTAGGTTGCAGTAGGTACTGGGAGACGAAGAAGCTTGCACAGGATAGAGTAGCATGGAGAGCTGCATCAAACCAGTCTCAGGACTGAAGACCACAACAAAAAAAAAATGGTTCAAATGGCTCTGAGCACTATGGGACTCAACTGCTGTGGTCATTAGTCCCCTAGAACTTAGAACTACTTAAACCTAACTAACCTAAGGACATCACACACATCCATGCCCGAGGCAGGATTCGAACCTGCGACCGTAGCAGTCGCACGGTTCCCGACTGCGCGCGTAGAACCGCGAGACCACCGCGGCCGGCGCAGACCACAACAACAACAACAACAACATAAATGATGAACTATTGGTTTTGCCGTTTAACGAGTTTTTAATAACTTTGGAAGTATTACAGGCATCGGTTCCCACCTAATCTGTCACCCGCCTGTACGTTTTACATGAACCTTTCAAGACTCGATCAATCTGTTAACAAAGAGAAAACAGAATATCCCTTCCTTTGACGTTGTCCAACAACGACCTAGGAAGCTCGACGCCCTCGCGGCCCAGGCTCTTCCATGGCTCGCGGTAGTTTGAGCATTCGTTACGTCCAACTTTCGTGGTGATCGTTGGGCAACGTCTTCCTCGTTATCTGCAACTTCTTCCCACAGTATTTCTGAAAACCCAAAAACAAACTTAAAGAACATAATAATAATAACTGTTCTTACAATTATTTGTATAAGTCTTGGTCGATTTAATGAGGGGTGGGACAGGCCTAAGTCTTGTGACACCACAACTATCACTAATTTTGCACAGTGTAGAATATCCAGGATTCCGTTAGAGACCAATTTGCAATTTGGTTTTCACTTTGTCAGCCACATGACCACGAGCTCGACCCAACTCACTCTGCACATATTGCCCAACACTCAGGGCCTCACATAGCTGAGTGCCAACAGCTTCCAGTCGTTTGATGGCTTTTGATATCACTGAAAAATTAGCGTTGATATATGCCAAGTTTCGAGACAATTTTGATAGCACTTGATTCATCGCTACCAAGCTCACAGAAGATTGTCTTTATTTGGGTGTAATTGGTGCAGTAATACTCAGCAACATTAAGCCAAGAATCCCATCGTGTAAGAACAGGTTTAGGTGGGAGGGGCGTTGATGGTGCTTGTTCCTTGAATTTCTGCACCCGTAGCAGAGCCTTCAAATAGATTTCTTGCCACAGGAAATTAATTTGTCCACGTCAGGGTAATTTGATCGCACCTCTTCGGCAACTCTGTGCAACGCATGTGCAAGGCAAGTGGCGTACACCATGCTGGGGTAGAGAATCTGAAGTCCTTGGCTGCTTTAGCCATGTATGAAGCAAATCGTTGTCTCTGTTCACACCATCTGGCCACAGTAGCTTCAGAGACTTGTCAAACAAAATAGCAATCGTCGAACTGTTTGCTCTATCGAGAGCTTCACACGTTAGTAGGGACACATCTCCAGTGCCATCAATTTTTAGAACACCAACAACAACATTTGCAATACATCACCCACTAATATCCGTAGTTTCATCTATCGACAGCCAGATCTTTTGCTCAGCAATAGTAATTCGTATTTTGTTGAGCACATCATTGTAGCATACGGATAAACAGTTCTTTCTCAGTGTAGTTTCATCTGGAACTGTGTGTGTTGTGTACTTATCGAAGAACCGTCTGAAGCGTGGATTCTTCAGCTTTTCCATTAGTATGTTGCAGGACACCATTATCTCACACAAATCCTTGCAGAATGATTGCACGGTTGACGATTGACCTGTCTGTTCAAATAACAGCGTTTGCCTGCTGTTATTTCCAGCACTTCGTTTCACACAGCTGCTGTATTTAGCGGTATTACAGTGTTGTTGCACATTAAAGCGCTTTTCTGCACTAACTTTAACTTCACACAGTTTACAAAATAATATTTTCCCATCAGTTCAAATGGGTCAAATGGCTCTGAGCACTATGGGACTTAACTTTGTGGTCATCAGTCCCCTAGAACTTAGAACTACTTAAACATAACTAACCTAAGGACATCACACACATCCATGCCCGAGGCAGGATTCGAACCTGCGACCGTAGCGGTCGCGTGGTTCCAGACTGTAGCGCCTAGAACCTCTCGGCCATCCCGGCCGGCTTTTCCACGAGTACTAAAGAACTTCTCTCCAAATTCTCCAACATATCCTCGCAACTTCACGCTATCGGAGCACTTTGCTTTAGGCATGTTGAACAAGGCAAAGGCTGTATTCAAACTGGTTACTGGGAACACCTGTGCGGCTGCGATGATTATTACGGCAGAAGCCGCCTTTGTTGGCTCTGAGAGCGTATTGTCGACTCTGCGCAACAATGTTTTATGTTCGAGAAACGACTATTGTGGTACGCCGATTTTCTGCTACAGTCCTGAGAAATAAAGCTGTGTACTAATTTATCTGTTTATCTTTCATAATAGCATGTTAAATATTGTCTCGTGAGCAACATATTCATTTTCTTATTCGTGTGTAGCACATTAAATATTGTCTCGTGAGCAACATATTCATTTTCTTATTCGTGTGTACCGTAAGATACGAGAAAAACGGTATATGCATTTTATGCAAAAGTTGACGGAAATATGACCTATTATATTGAAAGTTAGCCGCAGTATGACCAATTACTAAAATTTGTTGAAATGTGACTTTATATGCACAATCAAAATACGTTTTTCGACACTAAAATGTCTAGATTTGTGTATCAATTGTTCTAAAATTCACCTTATAGTTCAGAAAAAAATATGACTTGTCATTAAAATCCGGGCCCTAGTTGTCACTGCGAAAAGGCCGTTGGCCAGTTCTCGAATAGCTCCGAGACAAATGAATGTATTTCCACCCTCGAAGAACTGAATGATTGATAAAATGTTCAGACTGTTGTTTATAGAGACTTGATGACTATGTTGAAAAATATTTTAATGTATCTGTGTCACTCTGAATTGTAGAGCAGCACTAAATAAAAGGTATTTGGCCTGCTATAATAATGTGAAACTCACATTCTGAAGTCTCCTCGTAACTAATCTCGACAATAATGTCTTTTACGATGGATCGCTGTTTTAAAGAGCTGTTTGAAGTGTTGCACATTATTTACTGGAAGCAGTCACATCCATAGAATATCTAGTAGTATGCGTACGAAGCGACTTAAAGTGGAATGACCCCATAAAACTAAACGCAGATAAGGGAGACACCAGACTGAGATTCGTTGGAACAGCCCTCAAGAAGTGTAGCCACCCTTTCCAAAGGAATCATCCCGGCATTCCTCATTAGCAGTTTCGGGAAATTACGAAAAAGAAAAATCTATTTGCCTGGACCAGGATTTTAACCCAGTCCTCCTGAACGCTAGTACTGCCCTAATCGCTGTGCCACTAAGCACAATATAATATTCTGGAGGCAGGTATTTTTTATTTTTTCTTCTTGGATTATGTGGTAAGTTTGCACTGTTTCGCACACATTTTCGGCATTTCTCTTACGAAATTCATAACTAACATCACATTTTTTCGTAACTGGAACATGCATTTAACCTCATTCAAGAGCAAAAATAAATCATGTATTAAGACAAGTTACACCCAATGATGGATCCACAGGGTCCAAAATGCATCGCGTATTTAATAAAAGAGAAAATTTGTGACCGAAGGTTTTTTTAAATTCATACTTACATGCATTTTTGAAGTTGGGGCTACCGAAATTGAAATGCTTTGGTAAAAAAGATGCCTAATATACCCTCTCAGTTTAATGCAGTAATTTCGTATGATACTCAGTCTTATTGTAGATGTATTATCACTTACCGGTGGGAAATTTCTAATGAAATATTGATAGCATCACTGACGTGACTTAAATGAACCTTTCTGGAAAGTCTTGCCCTTTACAAACACAAAACTAGAGGATTTAGAAGGGACGCTACTGAAGTTGAGGCACTAAGCCATGAACACGGTGTACGGAAGTAGTGCATTAACTTTACCATCTTAACGTTGTATGTGCCTGTGCATCTAACTTAACAGCTTGGCTATCGTAAGTTTAGCACAGAGGGACGGAAGTTTGAGTGACGTCAGTGAGTGCATACTGCGTTACAATAAATAAAGCACACTTATCTGTTTGGATGGAAAGCTGCAACCATGAGGTGCTCTTTCTTGTACATGTTACCGGCAAAGTGTCAAATGAAGGCAATATATAGAATGCCTAGGCAGTATCTAGAATGGCCAGAACTTTTGGCGAGGTGTTTCAAATTATTTTAATAAGTTTCCTAGGGAATATAAAAAACAACAACTAAGATGTAATAAACAATCAAAAACCCATTTTTTAACAATAACTGATTTTAAACTTTCAAATTTTATGTACTTCGAAGCTGTACTTCTTCAATGTATTATTTTATTTATTAAAGCAAGCAGAAGTGAAATGACATTTTGAATTGCAAATAACTTTTATTTTTACGTACAAACGTCTGAGGTTCTGGCATTATTTTTTGCTCATGCGCTTCACAAATTCTTGTCCAGTCCCAGTAGATTGTTGAGCTGCAGATGACCTGAGATATTCTTCTCTGTCCATCGGTACATCTTCGGATTTTAGGAGAGATTTCTTGCATCCTGTGAACTGTAACCTTGTGCAACTGCTTTAGAATTCCCTCTTTGGTACAAAATTTATAAAAACCATCATTTATCACATAAAGCACGACAACCAAAAATGTTGCGAGCGTCTTCATGACGTTATCAGTTTCAGGAACAGGGAATCTAACTGTAGATCCGTTTTCGACTAACGGGAACATTTTGTTGGAGAACACTTTCATTTTCTACGCCTGACACTCTAGATTCTTCTTTGACTCTTGCCGACCAGAAGGTGGACTCCTGTTGAATTTTCACAGATGTCTTCTTATTTACAATCTCTTCCAATTCTTCTTCTCTTGTAATACGATTTATAACCTCTTATGGCAGAACTTACGTGTTATTCTGCAGCCAAACAGAGCCGCATATGGAGACCTCTTGGCACCGGAATGATATGCACGGTTGTTCATTAACTGGACGAGCCGTAAACCCACACACCAATGATTATTTTGTTCTCTCTGCATCCATGTTGTCAGCACATTCTCCAAATATGGTTTGCTCTTTCAGCGCTTCGTTAACTTTGGCTATGACGAGGTTTCCCAAGTACGATTTTCAGTTCCAACCAGTACTCTTTGTTGTCAGATTGCCTCCAGTTGTCTGGAGGATTGATGTACCTTCGAGGAGGGTAGATATATGATTCAAATGGTACGCTGTTTTGTCAGCTGATTTTGTTATAAGGGCTTTAAGTAAAACAAACTTAGTCAAGTGATCTTTATATACTAGAAGGAGCTTATATTCAGCATGTGGATGAGTTTGAAAATTAGTTACGTCACTCAGGCATCGAGAAGTAAATTCAGAAGAAATCATTAGTTTTACTGCTATGTCTTTTCTATAGCCCTTCCGATTCTACTGGTAGGGTTCACAGATTTCTATGAAAAGCTCTATATGATGACGAACTGTATTAACATAGCTTGCAGATGGCCCTTCTCACTACGTTCCAGTAACGGGGAATTTAACGAGCTCAATACTCCAGACTTTATTAGCCCAATTCTTCCATCCACAAACTTTACGCTAATATAACAGCAATAACTATATTTATGGCTGCTTAGTGACATATGACTAACCACTTACGTCACAAAGTGTCGTCATTCCGGCCCGAAGTGGGCCTGAGGAAAGTTCTTGAAGCAAGTAAGAAGAGGAAGGGTGGGATAGCTGTCCTTTTGAAGGGCAAAATTACACTTAAGGTTCATGAACCAAGTCGAAAAAGTACAGTAATGAAAAATTAATTGCTGCAAAGACTATAAGGATTGCGCGTGGTTGCAGCCGAAAAAAAGCACGATATGTTCAACCGGATTTTGATTTCAAAACCAATTGTTTTTTTGTGTGTGTCGGCTTTTACGCTAGAATTTCGGGCTCAACAAAACGAGCTCCCAGCCAGTCGATGTATTCTAGCGTATTGTGTGTGTAAGCTGGGACTCCGAAAGACTGCTCTGAACCTTGATGAGATACAAAGCAATGAATGAGGTCGCTCAGTAATATGTCGGATTGGACGAGTTCTTGACCTGTTTGCGCCAGATACCCAGTACTACGTCAAACGCATGAAGGTCCTGCACGGCAGGCAAGGGCAAAAATAGGAAAAAAAAGAAACAAGGAGAAGCATATGCCACTGAAACTGATGGTGCGATACAGCAAATTTCTAACTCCCTCAGTGAAAATGATGAGGAGCGTTAATTTTATCTTCAGCAGTTAACTGACTAGATCCATGGTGACTACCATCCTGATGTCAAGACTGTAAAAGCTCAACTGTTGAAGTATAGAACTGATATAGTGAGTCCCCCATATATCAAGAACACTAGGTACAAAATTGTCACCTTCGTAGCTGAGTGGTTCTGGAAAATCTGCAAAGCGGCCGCGAGAGCGGTGTGTTGACCACATGCAGCTGTATATTCCAACCACATAACGCCGCAACGCAGAGGATGACACGGCGGCCGGTAGACATTGAGCGTTCACGGCCTGTCGAGGAGCTCAATAGGTACAAAACTCATATAGATATGTGGTGCTAGTCTTAAGGTCATCTCTGGAGGAAGTGTGTGGACAAGTGGGTGAGACAGCAGCAGACATTATTGTTGAAGCTGCTCGATCGCAGGTTTACAGTGCAACGTAAAATCTCCTTCAGACCAGTTTCTTCCGGAGAACGAGGTCCTCAGCCTGATTCCGCACTCCGTCTTCAGGCCACGAGTGGCCTACCGGGACAATCCGACCGCCGTGTCATCCTCGGTGGAGGATGCGGATAGGAGAGGCGTGGGGTCAGTACACTGCTCTCCCGGTCGTAAGATAGTATTCTTGACCGAAGCCGCTACTATTCTGCTCCTCAATTGGCATCACGAGGCTGAGTGCACCCCGAAAAATGGCAACAGCGCGCGGCGGCTTGGATGGTCAACCATCCAAATGCTGACCGCGCCCGACAGCGCTTAACTTCGGTGATCTCACGGGAACCGGTGTATTCACTGCGCCAAGGCCGTTGCCCTCCTCAGCCGTGATACTGCCAAAAATTTGATTACTCGACTACTGATGCAGAAGAAGCGAGGAAACTTGAATAAACGGAAGATCAAAAGTATAGCCACAGCATTTGGCGTGGTGGAAGCTGGCAGAGCTAAAATTTTCTTGTCACCATTGCAATTTGGCCTGGCCGCATTCATCTACGAGAAGCATGGCTCTCGGAATGTAGTTGATGTATTGTCTGCTTTAGGATACAGTGCTTCCCACACAGAAACATTACGATTTGAGGTGTCAGCGATAATGGCCAAGGGACTGGCATTTGGTCCATCCATGTCATTCCAATTTTTCTTTGACTACACTAGCTAGAAGACCCAAACTTTTGGTGAAAACAAAGCTTTCCATGTAATGGGGGGGGGGGGGGGGGGGGGGAATCCAATGTACCACATCAAAGACTGCCACACTTCCACAGGATCCTATTCCACGACTAGAAAATTACCTTCACCAGAGGCGAACTGAAATTTTGAGAAAAATGATAATGCTGCAAGTTTGGGAATCATTAAGCTCAACATTATTCGAGATTGTTTGCAGTTGTCTTCGTAATTGGATATTGTTATTCCACTCCCACCAGACCTACTTCAGTTGTACGTCACAGTCAATCAAATGCCAGGTACTCCTGGGTGGAATGTGTTCACGTGTTCATGTGTTCATGTGTCGCCATAGATATTCCTTATCAACAAACTCACATTTCCTGCCAGCCCTTCACATCAGCTCCACCCAGCATTTACCACACAGTGTGCACAACCTTGTTATACGCTGTTGAGAAGTGTCAGGTTTGGAATCAATGGCTCTGAGCACTATGGGACTTAACTTCTGTGGTCATCAGTCCCCTAGAACTTAGAACTTGGTAAACCTAACTAACCTAAGGACATCACACACATCCATGCCCGAGGCAGGATTCGAACCTGCGACCGTAGCAGTCACGCGGTTCCGGACTGAGCGCCTTAACCGCGAGACCGGTTTGGAATCACACGACCTTTGATCAGCCGCCGCATTTAAAACAGGGGCGTCCAATCTTTTAGCTAACCTAGGGCATATTGGAAGAAGACGAGCATTTTAGGGTCGCACATCACATACTTGGAACAAATCGGGATGAACCAATGAGAGAGTAACATCGTGTGACGGGAGTGGCAAACAGAAAATTTTCACTTTATCGTAGCCATACATAAACGGAATTTCATGCATTTTTTTCCGATTGTGTGTTAGATGATCACTTGTTGGACCTCATTGATAATTGCTTTGGACAGCATGCGGGCCGGCCGCTGTGGTCGAGCGGTTCTAGGCGCTTCAGTCCGGAACCGCGCTGCCGCTACGGTCGCAGGTTCGAATCCTACCTCGGGCAGATGTGTGTGATGTCCTTAGGTTAGTTAGATTTAACTAGTTCTAAATCTAGGGGACTGATGACCTCAAATGTTAAGTCCCATAGTGCTCAGAGCCATTTAAACCATTTTTTGACTGCATGAGGGCCACAGTTTGGACTCCCCTGATCGAAAAGCTCGTGAAATTGTTGCAAGCTGTAAAGGGCAACTTACCGAAATTACTCTAATTTCAACATGCGCTACAAGCTGTACTGTACGTCTGATTGACCGAAAATTGCTTATTTCCGAATTCTAGGCAAGAAAGTCCTTTTTCCGTCTTGTTTCATTTTTGACCCATTTCCGGTCCGAAATTTTGGTATTCGGTTTTAGTAACCTCGAAAAGTATAATCAGCTTTCCAAAAAAGCTATTACAAACTTTCCACAAAGAATGACCATCTGACTGGATTGTTGGATCATAAAATAAAAATCGCCAGGGACTTAAATACCGTCCGTGATAGCCTGCATTGTGTGATTGAATTTGTTATCCATTCCGTATCTCCCTGCAGATTCCGCAGCGGAGGATCCACCGGCAGCTAATTTGAGCCCGTCGCTGAGGCGATTCGCTAGCGGCGGTCCTGCTCAAGTACGCGCGCCACGCTCCTGCCAGCAGCACGCTTTCTTGCCGGCCGTGCTCGCTCCGTCTTGCTTTCTTCCTGCGGGCCTGTCGCAGTCCCAGTGGCAGCAGCCCCCGCCTTTTGTTTCGCCCCACGTGTCCCGCCCGCGGGAACATCCGCCCGCCAAACTCTAACTCCCCCCCCCCCCTTCCCCCCAGTACCGCCGCCCCCGCGCCGGCACGCTGACTGCTTTTTAATGCCTCTGTGACGTCAATGGAGAAAGTCGAGCTCCGGCACGGCGCTGGACGTCAGCGCCGGCCGCGGGACTCCCGGTTCCTTGCCTTCCCGGCCCTCGCCGCTGTCACCGCCTTCTACTCAGTTCGTGTTACGACATCAAGTCTTCTGGGCGGCGACTCGTTGGCACCCGACCCGGAGCTAGCCGAATCGAATCCAGGAGGCTCAAGTGGTCGTCACTGGCGGAACTTGGCGGGAAAATGAGGAGAGGTGTCGGAAACGAAGGTTTTCACGACGTCGCCTCTTGCATTGTACACTGAAGCGCCAAAGAAACTGATATAGGCATACTTACTCAAAAACAGAGATATGTAAACGGGTAGAATACGGCGCTGCGGTCGGCAACTCCTATATAAGACAACAAGAGTCTGCCGCAGTTGTTAGATCGGTTACTGCTGCTACAACGGCAGGTTATCAAGATTTAGGTTAGTTTGAACGTGGTGTTATAGTAGGCGCACGAGCGATGGGACAAAGCATCTCCGAATAGCGATGAAGTGGGGATTTTCTCGACCATTTCGCGAGTATGTCGTGCATATCAGGAATCCGGTAAAACGTCAAATCTCCGACACTGCTGCAGCTGGAAAAAGATTCTGCAAGAACGGCATCAATGACGACTGAAGAGAATCGTTCAAAGTGACAAAGTGCATATAGCTGCAGACTTCAGTGCTGGGCCATCAACAAGTGTCAGCGTGCCAACCATTCAACGAAACATCATCGATGAGGGCTTTCGGAGCCGAAAGTCCACTCGTGCACCCTTGACTGCACGACACAAATCTTACGCCTCGCCTGGGCTCGTCAACACCGACATTGGTCTGTTGATGACAGGAAACATGTTGCTTGGTCGGACGAGTCTCGTTTCAAATTGTATCGAGCGGATCGACGTGTACGGGTATGGAGACAGTCTCATGAATCCATGGACACAGCAAGGGACTCTTCAAGCTGGTGGAGGCAATGTAATGGTGTGGGACGTGTGCAATTGGAGTGTTATGGGGTTCCTGATACTTCTACATACGACTCTGACAGGTGACACGTTCGTAACCATTCTGTCTGTTAACCTGCATCCATTCGTGTCCATTGTGCATTCCGTCGGACTTGGACAATTCCAGCAGGACAATGCGACACCATACACGTGCAGAATTGCTAGAGAGAGGCTCCAGGTACAGTCTTCTGAGATTAAACACTTCCGCAGGCCGCCAAGCTCCCCAGACATGAGCATTATAGAACATATGTGAGATGCCTGGCAATAGAAATCTCCAGTCCCTCTTACGTATTTACCCCTGCCGGTTCATGGTATGCGTTCCCTCCAGCACTACTTCTCTCAATTCACAAAATACATTTGTTGGAAAAAACTTTGCCGTAACTCGCAAAATGTTTAGAATCCAGTAATGCTAGATATTTCAACTGTTTCTGTGATGCAAACAGGGCCGGATCTAGAAAGGGGGGGGGGGAGGGGCAAACCGGGGTATCTGCCTCGGGCAGCAATTTCTTGGGGCACCAAATTCATATTCTAGAAGAAAAAAAACTTTGCTTCACAAAGTCCCTAGCATCTAGCGCATGTTGGTCTATCGATTATTCATATGATTTTGAACATTTTTGAACATATGCTAAGTCGATTTTTGAACGAATCATTAGTTGATTTTTGAATGTGTGCGTAGCGTGCGCGATGTCATTTCCGGGGGAATCCACGTCGCATCTAGAAATAAAGAACTTTCCAGCAGAGAAAAATGGGCGGGCCTATACGACCAGAGCTGAATAAACCCGATCGGGTGAATGCCAATCGCTTTTCGTTTATGTGGTTGACTGGGTGTTCTAATGTTTGGATGTTATTATAATTATAAGCGAAATCCATAGACGCATACTACCAGAGTGGGAATAAACGACTAACGTGAATAACAGGTAAGAAAGATTACATATTATCTTCTCGATGTATCCAAGAAAATGAAATTTTTACAGAAAATTTTTGTCAGATCGCTACACCCACTAAGGGCCAGTTGTACAGTCTCCAGTTAGCAGCCGCTTAACTTCTATAGTCAAAACGCGTTGTACGAAACACGTAATAACGCCTAACCGGAGAATAATCGGGGATTAACTGAACCGGTGATTCTGGCAGGGTTAGTGCAGTAAACCACACAATAAGTTTTGACAATGGCAAGAATAATTACAGAATTAGTAATGACAAGATTGTTTGTTAGAACGAAGAAGGAGGAGAAACGGGAACATCACACAAATTGTATGGAAGAATATGACGATTCCAAATTTAAGTAAAACTTTCGTACTAGTACTACTTTTCGATCTCATGATTGAGAATGTGAAGCATATGAATGAAATATGAAACTATTTCCTAACATAAAACTTTTTGCTTGTGGTAGGCCTAGTAGGCACTCGATGTTGGTACTTCGTAAATTATATTCTGTCCTGTTAATTATGTAAATGAGATAGATAGAAATGACTATTTGTACCAAAACAGTCTGGCTTATTTGGCCTGTGTTTCAGTCTCTTCAACATTCGAAAGGCCTATTTTATCTAGCAGAGAGTGACAAAATAGACGTAATGAAATCGAAAAGCCCCACCAGTCTTGGGTACTATTCGTATTAACAGCTTTTTCAGAATTAGACAACGACATTTTTATTTTTCATGTAGCAAAACGTTTCACACACTTTCATGAGGTAATAGATTCTTTCGCAGAAAGTAAAGCAGCCGTGTAAAAAGCTGAAGCAAGATTAGAGAAAACAAAAATGCTGGGACCTAAGGATTGAAGAAATGTGTACTGTTTTGCTTGTCTCTTGTCTTTACTGGTTTTATGTTTCCTATATTTCATTTTGTGTCACACAAAAGAGAAAGTCATTAGCTAATGGACAATAAAGACTGCAAATTTTCTGACGAGTTCTTAATCTTCCTGACGAGTTCGTAATCTTCCGGTCACAAACAATCCCACCCAGTATTAATTGTGAGTTTTTTTTTAGGAGGGTAGGATGTCAAACCGGCCGACTGGGAGCAGAACAGGCACTACATGACATTTTAACTTCCACTGTCCTGAATATAGGCTTGATGATTTCCATTACGAAGTATACATGTTTGACTTCCACAGGGAGAAATACAACGATGTGCAATAGAAGAGCGTTGTGTGAAGAGGCATGGCAGTACACTTTGGCATACTGAAGACCAAATAACGTCTCTTAGATTTCCTCGAACATGTATGTTTTATATATTAAGCTCTTCAGAAATACGTGGCTACCAAACGAACATATTTAAAAAAAATAGATTTTTGACGTTCTATCTCAAATGCTACAGGGGGAGGAAGGGGGGACGTCACTATCAAGTTTTTGCCCCGGTTCGGAAATATCGTAGATGCGGGGCAGGATTGAAATCATGATTTAGTTTAGCTTCTGAGCTTTCAGAAAATACAAAGTACGAAGAATGGGTTTCATCTTCACGACAGCTTCTCTTTCTAGGCCTTTCTTCGTTCTCGTCTTCTGCAATGCTCATAGTTTCCGTCCATACTTCTTCAAACCCTATGTTTTTAACACTTTGCAGAGTGGTAATAAATTTGTAAACGTTATCTTATAGTAAGAGATGTCCATGCTCTTGGTTTGTAAAATTTAAAAAAAGAATACCTTAAAATGCAAACATATTATTGAACAAAACCAAGAAAAATTCGGTTCTAGTCCTTGAAACAAATCACGGAAATCACGCAAAGCCTGAAGCCACTGAAGTAAGGAAACAACTTCAATAGTTATTACCTGTGCTTACAAGCCTGGAAGTAGAATGCCATCGTGTAGATGCGAACACTGGGCATTTCCTTTTCAGTAAACTCTTTAAGAGCATTCTCACTTTCATCGTGGCCCCTAAAAGAACATTCTTATTTTGCGAGACATACTACTGCATCAGTCAACCTGTGCAATACTTTTCTATTTTCTTTGACCTTTTCACTGTCCAAACAGTCATAAATTTTTTTTCTAATAATTGAATGAGTGGTGTAATCTGTAGTGCTAAACGTTTGTAATACTGCGAAAGATTTTATAGGCGTTGTTTATCTGTTATGTTTATTAAAAACTGTGAATTCGGCAAATGTTTCGAAACCTGTCGTATTCCAGTGCGTTTTCTCAGTTGCAAATGACAACCATGGCCAGCAATAAACTTTAATTATTTATATGAAAATATCTGTTGTAAGGATGCTTATTTTTTCCGGCTGCTCACACTGCAAGAGCGGAAGAGCAGGAGTGGTCTGTGCCTGTTTTAATGTCACTAACTGACCCTCGTATTTCTACTTCAAAATGGTTCAAATGGCTCTGAGCACTATGGGACTCAACTGCTGTGGTCATAAGTCCCCTAGAACTTAGAACTACTTAAACCTAACTAACCTAAGGACATCACACACATCCATGCCCGAGGCAGGATTCGAACCTGCGACCGTAGCAGTCACGCGGTCGAATTTCAACTACGAGAACGGTCTTTTCACTAAACATTTTGTTCCACATTGTTTATCCATTTCGAAGAATTATCGCTAGCAACTGTCTTGGTACACTGCACACTACGAAATAAATAGGAATAACACAAATGGCTCCAAACAGTATGGGACTTAACATCTGACGTCATCAGTCCCCTAGACTTAGAACTACTTAAACTAACTAACCTAAGGACGTGACACACATCCATGCCCGAGGCAGAATTCGAACCTGCGACCGTAGCAGCAGCGCGGTTCCGGACTGAAGCGCCTAGAACCGCTCGGCCATAGCGACCGGCAATAGTACTAACACTAATACTAACAAAGCCTTTGAGGACTGTAACAGTCGAACAAACACGTTCTTAGTTGCTTTTAATTATACGTGCTATGCAAATTTCCAAAAGCCAATCGTGATCGTTGGTACATTTCGGAGACGGTCATGTGTGTATGGCAACGTGGGATTCCGAAGCCTTGGCGCGCTGATTCCCGCATCTCTTCACGTCGGCTCTCCTTCCACGTATCGTAGTGTAGGCTGGTGCAGTAACCATCTGAAGCTCTGTTCTGCCCTCTGTTCTACAGGAGAGGACGAGACATTCCAACACCTCACACGCTAATTCTTCATGGGGGAAACTGGCGGGTTTTGCACTTATTATTAGTAAACTAATTAATTTTGGTGTACTTTAGATATGGGCTTCGGTGATAGCTTTCATAGCTCACAATATAAGCCACTGCTTGACACACTAGTTTTTAGGAAAAACTACACCTTTCAGCTATTTGTCTTAAATAAGACTCATATGATGCAATAACAAACAAATAAAACACACTTCCAGGCATCAGAAGTAGAGATAAATGGGTACACACTGGATGACGCTCCATGGTGAAGTTGCTAGACATCTAAATGGATAAAAAACTGAATTGGCAACAGAACGTGAATAACTTAATAAAAATAAATCTATCTGACTCATTACTCTTTGTGTTGACCTCCAAATAGGCACGGTAACATTCTTTGCATATTTCGACTTAATACTGTCTTGTGACGCAATATTCTGGAGTAATGCTTCTTAGGGGAGAAAACTATTTAGTCTATAGAAGCGTGTAGTAACAATATTATGTAAAGTTGGTAACCGAACATCTTGCTGAAGCCTCTTCGGGGACAATTATTAAACTATATGGAATAAAATCTTCTTAACTTGTGAACGGTTTGCTTTAGGACGTTCAAATTGCACGGTTGGTCGCGGTGCATGATGGGAATTAGAATATACATACGCGCGCGCTTTGTTGTTGTCGGGCATCTGTAGGTGAAAATGTCACGGTACAGCGTGACTGAGGGTATAGTGCTTGTGAAAGCCTTCTATGCGAGCAATAACAGCCCAACTGCGGCTCAAAGGAAGGTTCAAGTTGAAGATAACCGGTCCAAGTGTGCTAACAATCAAGAATTTGATTTGCAAGTTAGAGAGAACGGGCAGTGTTCGTGATGACAGTATTGGCAATGTCAGTCGTCCAAAAAGGGTGAGAACGCCTGAAATCATCGAGAAGAAACGCGCTGTGTTTCAAAAGAGCCCCAGGAAATCGGTCAGACGAGCTGGACAGCAGGTGGGAATCAACCGGGAGACACTGCGACAAATTATTGTTGAAGACCTGCAACTCTTTCCATTCAAAATTGCCGGCCGAAGTGGCCGTGCGGTTAAAGGCGCTGCAGTCTGGAACCGCAACACCGCTACGGTCGCAGGTTCGAATCCTGCCCCGGGCATGGATGTTTGTGATGTCCTTAGGTTAGTTAGGTTTAAGTAGTTCTAAGTTCTAGGGGACTAATGACCTCAGAAGTTGAGTCCCATAGTGCTCAGAGCCATTTGAACCATTTGAACCATTCAAAATTCAAACCTATCAGCCATTAAGCTCCAGGGCCATGGAGCAGCGGTTGTGTTTCGCTAACACAGAATTGATGAACAGGACTTTGATGTGAATGTGGTTTGCCGGCCGCTGGTGGCCGAGCGGTTCTGGCGCTACAGTCTGGAACCGCGCGACCGCTACGGTCGCAGGTTCGAATCCTGCCTCGGGCATGGATGTGTGTGTTGTCCTTAGGTTAGTTAGGTTTAAGTAGTTCTAAGTTCTAGGGGACTTATGACCTCAGCAGTTGAGTCCCATAGTGCTCAGAGTCATTTGAACCATTTTGAATGTGGTTTGGTAGAGCAACGAAGCCAACTTTTAATAGGGTGGGTTCGTCAATATGGAAAATTGGCGCCTTTGGGGGACGGAGAATCCGCATTTCGCGATCGAGAAGTCTCTTCACCGTCAACGGGTGACGGTGTGGTGTGCAGTGTCCAGTCACGAAGGTGGCGCAGTGGTTAGACACTGGACTCGCATTCGGGAGGACGACGGTTCAATCCCGCGACCGGCCATCCTGATTTAGGTTTTCCGTGATTTCCCTAAATCACTCCAGGCAAATGCCGGGATGGTTCCTCTGAAAGGGCACGGCCGACATCCTACCCCATCCTTCCCTAATCAGATGAGACCGATGACCACGCTGTCTGGTCTCCTTCCCCAAACAACCAGTCACGAAATAATCTGTGTGGTATTCCTTTATCGCATAGTGACTACCGAACGGTAGTTCAAGGTTTTGGAAGATGACTTCATCCCCATTATCCAAAGTGACCCTGATTTCCACAAGACGTGGTTCATGCAAGACGGAGTTCGACGCCATCGAAGCAGGAGAGTGTTCGATGTCACGGAGACGCACTTTGGGGACCACAATCTGCCTCGGGGTACCTAGACGTCACTGGCACGGGCCTCGATTGACCGCTGTATTCTGCGGATCTGAACACATGCGACTCCTTTTTGTGGGGCTACGTTAAAGACAAGGTGTACAGCAATAATCCAGAAACCATTGATGAGCTGGAAACAGCCTTTCAGGAGGTCATCGACAGCATCGATGTTCCGATACTTCAGCAAGTCATGCAGAGTTTCGTTATTCGTCCGCGCCACATCATCGCCAATAATGGCAAGTATATCGAACATGTTATAACCTAAATTCGAATTTCTGCAGTGACGTGTACATGTCGAATAAAGCGTTCGCACGCCGTACTTTGTAACTAATTTACTTTTTTTCATATAGTTCAATAATTGTCACCCTGTATGTAGAAATAAATTTAATCCGTAATGCTATATGTGATTAACAATAAGAGTAAATTTAGGATGAATTGTGAAATTTACAATCACATAGCTAAAAGCAGAAATACTTCCATTCCTTTCCAGGTTTCACAGCACAGGTTTTTTTACTCTGCTGAAGCCAATTAAAGATTGTCGGCAGACATCAAACAAGAAACTGAAAAATCTTTTGTATCCGGCCTGGGAGGCGGCGCGTGGTAAGGAACAGGAGCAGGAAAAGGTACTAATCTCTCGGCACTGCAAATACGGTTTAAGCACCTTTACTAGTGGATAAACATATGCAAACATATTACATAACTTCCAAGGTGGTGCGAATTTGAAGCGAAGTGTCCTGGCTGGCTGCACCTGATCAAATGGGCTGAAGCAGTCGAGGAGCTCGTAGACCTCGACAGCGCCAGCTAGAGGTTGCTGTCGTCGGTGTCTGTCGTAGTGCTAACCTAGCACAGCGGAACTACGTTGTGGCATCGTAGCTATCGATACCACATCTTCTATTCGAAAACAAATCAGAAAAGTACATTCTTAACCACAGCCATAATTTTCTAGAATGTTTGGATTCGTGGCTACACATACAATGCAATCTAGAGGTAATACCTATAATTATCACTGTGAGTATCTTAGCTCTGGTCAAAATTAGTTGTTAGTGTATTTTACAGATGTAGACTGAAGTGATTACTTTTGCCTGTTGATGTTTAACCTAGCTCGTTCCTCATCACTGAAAACATTCTTTCGTGTTAAAAGTTACATAACATGATGTGTGGGTGAATTACCAAATGAATCCCCACGATTCAGTTCAAAACAATCATGCAAACGTTAAAATATCGAACGTTATTCATACTTGACATGTTGTGCTTTCCATGACTTACACGATTCTAGTGAGATAGGTGGCCACCGAAAACAAAAATCTAGCATTTCTGAATTTTATTGCTTTTACCATCCACATGGTGACGACGACGGAGACCACCGAAAGCTCGAACGTTTTTCGGATATGACGCGACCACTACGCTGACGACTGTAGAGGTCGTCAAAAACTTGCCAACAGCAGTGAGAGTATCTCTGATAATGGATGCTGTAATATTTCTGGCTTTACAGCCATCATATTCAGCTACAAGAAACTGTTCTTGGAACAGTTGAAGAGCAGCAGTGGGTGGATGACGTAATGTGGTATGAGATACCGGAGGCAGGTGATTTATTCGGCACGTGTGTCGTAAGAAAGACCGTCTAAATTGTGATCCTTCTCCGCGACTGGCTGCTGTGTTCGGAAGTAGCTCGTCAAAATGAAAAACTGAATTTATTTGGGTTTAATATAAAAGAGTCTCTCAACAGCAAGCTATCATTCCGTTATCTCAAAAGTGTTAATTACCAGCAGAATAATAAACAATTGCTAAAGGAAAAGACAGACGGAAGCACTTCGGAGATCTTCGAGTTGCGCCTAACTTGGATGGCGTTCGCAGTGATTTCGCTGACAGATCAGAGCTGGTTCGGCAGTCTCGGAGGACAGACATGTTGTCTGCCGCGGTCGGCGTCGGTTAAGAACTTTAACTAGCAACCTCTGGTGTTTGGACATGTAATTGAGAGCTAGTTTCATAGTAACCACACAAACATGCAGTTCATCACTGTTTATTCTCTGTGAAAGTGTGATGAGAGGAAATTGTTTGTGATTCATAAAACGGACTCTAATCGCGCAGTTTCTCGTATTCTGCTGATAAAAAGCGAGTGATTTCCCGTATAAAGAAACCAATTCAAAATTTAATTATTTATACAATAGCAGTTCCTAACAGTTTATTACAGCCTCGAACGTGCTGCAAGTTCGTGAACATTATTCAGAACTTACGCATTTCATTCAGGACGTTGGAAGCAACTAGGCACCTCGCGTGTACTGTATCTTAGTACAAATTACATCAGTGACACGTCATCCGTGATAACGTAGAAGAGGTATGAAGGAAGGAAATTTACGAGGGAAGGGATTTATCATACAGACATAAATACCTCTCGCTATCTCTCTCTTTCACTTGCCGCAATATCGGCATCAGTTTGCTGATAAAAAGGCTGTCTGATTACACAGTCGTAGCGCTAGCTGGTAGCACTTTGGGATACTTGTGATTTCACGAGTTCTTTCCTTTTCGCATTGCTTTCTAATGTTTCCCCTGGGTGGTTAAACGATGGGCTTGATAAGTATACCAATCGTTTTATTTTGTGAAATTGCTATGCTCTTTCTTTTATTTGTGAATTCTATCTTACAGTTACACGCATATAACAAGGAGCATTAACCTAAGACAACAAATGGAAATAACCTCTAAATAATTTTACATTTCATTACGATCATCCAGCGATGATATTATCCTACGGACAATAGCATCGTCACCAAGGAATCTGAGAGTTCTCTCATCCTTGTGGGGTAACCATAGAGTAAATATCTCTGGAGTGAGCATTGCGTTCTGCGCATGTTGTCAACATTAAACCAGGATTGTCACGTGTTTTCGGTGTGCTTTCTGCAGCGTTTGAAGTTTATAATATCAAGAGTTTTTGTTGTGTTTCACCGTTTGTTGATAGTGTAATAGCGATGGTGAATTACTGTTGTTGCTACGGATGCAAAGAAAATATGTGAAAGGAGGGATAGTAACTTTTCATGGGTACATACCATGTAGCTCTAATTATAGTTATCAAATTAGTAAGACACACTGTATATGTTTAACATTTTCGAGACGCATTATAATTAAGGCTTTATTCTGTAGACCTATTTTTCTACGATTTTGTGACTATATAATAGATATTACGGCTTGTACAAAAGCTTACAAACAATCGCTTCCTCTCGTAAATTTGCTGGTGGAACAGGAAAGGGATGGTTAGTTGTTTCAGCAAATACTATCCTCCATGAATTTTTCAGTGACTTGCCGATTATGTGTATAGATTATTGACCTGGGAGCAAGTACGTAAAATGCGTTAAAGAAGTACTTCAAAGTGTCACCAGTAAGAAAAATTGTGCTTTAGGTCGCAAAAACGAGAAAATAAATACGCAGAAACAACAGAAAAAAGGAGGAATTAGCAGGGATATAATCGCTAATGTGTACTGTCAAGTCGTTTTGCAAGACTATCACTGCAAAACTGTACGTCAGGATCTGTACTACTATAAAGTGCCACATCATACCGAAAACTACCAAAAATCGAGTGCATCTGAACTGTGACACCTATCGCAAAGAAGCAGGATGTAATATCACTTTCCCTTAAAAGTTACGTAGCTGGTTTATTCCCGGTATCAAATGGACACTGTTAAAATGTCTGCGCAACATATATAAATAATCTACGACACGTACGAAAAGCATCCGTCTGTATTAGGGATGTAGTGACATTCTAAATATACAGGGCGCTATACGGACAAACACACGACGTCCCGAGAACACGTGACCACGCCGGCAATGTGTGTTGACAACACAAAATCTGTTCTGCGCATGTGAATGCTCACTCCAGAGATATTTACTCTATGGGGGTAACGGGCGATTTGTGGCGCCCTGAAAATATTTTTTAAGTTCGGAATTGGTGTGGCCGCACGGGTTCCTCTCTGCGGGCCGCGGCTCGCCGGCGGCCGTGTGGCGGCGAACCTTAGCCGGGGCAAGAGGGGCAGCCCCAGCGCGTGGTCCAGGCCGACCGCGTGGCTGGGGATTCCGTGGTGACGCTGTGACGAGGACTGTGCTTTGTGTCGACGAAGGAGATGTGTATGCCAGGAGTGCCAAAGATGGCGGGCTTTGTGAAATCATAATGGCAGACATTTCACAGCTCATGTCGAAATTAATAATAGCCAGAGGAATCACGATATCTTAAAAAGAAACATGTACATTACCATTATTTGCACGACGATTCTGATGGTGTAATCAGATTTTCAATATATTTATTAGCTTAAGGTTTAGTATCTGA
This sequence comes from Schistocerca nitens, assembly GCF_023898315.1. Classification (NCBI taxonomy): domain Eukaryota; kingdom Metazoa; phylum Arthropoda; class Insecta; order Orthoptera; family Acrididae; genus Schistocerca; species Schistocerca nitens. The sequence continues at coordinate 295,634,595 of NC_064618.1, read as the reverse complement.
CTGTAAATTAGACAAGTAACACCCAGAAACGAATTTCCAAAATCTAAACGGTTCTTCCGATTTTATCGATCAACATGTCTTTAGAAAACTATTAGTGTAAACCTAAATTGATATGAATTACAGGCATGTAACTCGAATAGTACATGTGTTATTGGAGGTCAAAGTGGCCGATTACTACTGATCGCGTCAGGCCACAAGTACTCCACAGTTACACGAAAAAACGGTAGCAGCATGCTTATAAATATGTTTTTTCGTCTATGTCTTTGTTTATATCCCAAATATACTGTTCATGAAGAATTTGGTTAAATATTTACTGTGTATTAGAGAGCACAGAGACGTTATGGTGCTGGCCTACCTTTTGTTTCTATTCCTTTGATATATGTTTATTTGATTTGTTTATGTATTTAATAATGTGTGTTAGAGCGTATTTATGGTCCAACTGCAGGAATATTTATTTAAATGTAAATCCAGTATTTCGTATGTGTTTCAATATGTTTGTGAGTGTGCGTTGGCTTGAAGGAATGGCGAGAGTGCTCTAGCCCATCACAGCTCTCGTTAATGGGGAGACTGGATGGAAGTGGGGGAGGAATGCTGGACAGTGCTGGACGGGAAGCAGCGATGTTTGGTCACAGGAACTACGTGGAGAGTGGAGCAGTTTGCGCGTGGTCGCGGGAGAAGACGTAGTATGCGTTTAGAAGTGAATATCTCGCGAACTATGTTGTTATTCATAACTAATTATGTGAAGCAGGAATGTATTGTTTCCCTGTTATTCGACTTATATTTTATTTATTTGCTGGACCATCGGCACCAATAAGTGTTTTACAGTAATAAATTGTATTCTTAAAGATACTTCTGCTGACGCACTCATCATTTAAAGTCGTTAAAATAGTACCTGCAGATTTTATTTAATTGCAGTCATTTATGAATTTCTATGTCACATTCAAAATTAGCAATTGCCGAGAGATAGGAACCTTCGACCAATCGATTCATGTGTATATTTATATTCTATATTATAGACACAGTAGTATTTGGCTTGTAATGCGGCAACTACGTATCCCAGCCCCTAGACAACGAAACCTGCCAAAACTTTTAATACTTCAACTCTGAGTCGGAGGGTGCGTAGTTGAGGGTTATTTCATTATTGTATTTGAAAGCCCACACCCTACAACATAAATCATTAACATTCATTTAAAAAGCTGGTATCCTCATACGCTTCTACATCTACTCCTGCACCGATGCTTCGCGAACCATCGTGAACTGTATGGCCGAGTGTATGTCTGACAGTACCACTTATTTTGGCTTTTCCCGTTCCATTCCCGTACGGTGCGCGGGAAATGATCGTTTTAATGCGTCTGTGCGTGTTGCAAGTAATAAAATCTCATCCTCACGATCCCTGTGGGAGCGACATGTAGGAGGTCGTAATATATTCCTAGTGTTATCTTTCAGAGCCAGTTCTTGAAGCTTGATCGGTAGACTTTCTCAGAACATTTAACGTCATCTTCAAGAGTCTGCCAGTTCAGTTGTTTCAACATCACACTGACACCCTCCCGCGGGTCAAAGAAACCTGCGAGCATTCGTGCTGCCATTCTCTGTATACCTTCAATATCACCTGCTGCTCCTATACTTGAGCAATATCTGAAGACGGGTCGCACGAGTGATTTATAATCAATATCCTTTGTAGACTGATTGCATCTCCCTGGTATTCTACTAATAAACCGAAATCTGCTACCTCCTTTACCCACGACTGAACCTATGTGATCGTTCCACTTCATATCCTTACTAATTATAAGTGTTACACCTAAATATTTGTATAATTTGACAATATCTTACTGTGATTCAGTAACGTTATTTTCATACGATACTATGTTTTTTCGTTATGCGAAGTGCACAGTATTACATTTTTTAGTATTTAAATCAAGTTGCCAATCATAGCACCACTTTGAAATTTTATCAAGGTATGAAAGAATATCTCTACAACTTTGTTCGAACTGTACTTCGTTGTAGATCACTGCATCATCTGCGAAAAGTCTGTCCGGAAGATCATTAATGTACGATATGAACAGCAAGCGACATAATGCAGTTCCCTAGGATACACAAGAATTTGCTTCTACATCTGTCGATGATTTTCTGTCTTCATTTCGGTGCACCCGATGTTATTTTCCTTCGTCCTGAATAATCTGACACTTAAGGAGCTACTTTGTATGACTGCGTCTTCGTTGCCCGTCGACAGTGTGATCAGAGGGAGGGAAGACTGGGGTTTAATGTCCAGTCGATAACGGGATCATTGCAGTCAGAGCATGTTGAAGAATGAGGAAGGAAAACGGTCTTGACTTTCGAAGGGACCACGCAGATACTGACATTAATGGGAGGAAAACAATCAAGAAAACATAAATCTGGATAGCAGAACGGGGATTTGAATCGTCGTCTTCTCGACAGTGAAACGAGTTTGTTACTATTGCCCCACATCGCTTGATTCGAGAGCGTGGTAATGTTGAACACGTTTCAGAATTTTGTGAAGATTCTACCTGACTCATTGCCAGCGTTCATTATTTGCAAGATATCGTGTGCGAAAAAGAGAAGCGAACTAGACACGAGTGATTTTTCCTGAACTTGTGCTTTTTCGTTGAAAGAAATTTCTTTTTCTCGTTATTTTCTTTGTGTTAGAGTTGAGAATATGTTGTGTAGGCTATCATAGACGCACAAAACAGGAAAAGCCTTTAAATGACACTTCATGAGGTGGGATGTAACAAAACGAAATTCATCTGCGTTTGAAGAAGAATATCCGAAGACTTTTTATCACACGATGTAAACAGAGGTGACAAAAGTTATGCGATACCTCCAAATATCGTGTCGGACGTCCTTTTGGCCGGCGTGGTGCAGCAGCTCGACGTGGCAGGACTTAACAAGTCGTTGGAAGTCCCTCGGACGCTAGTAAATGATTATTGAGCCACGCTACCTCTATAGCCGTCCATAATTGCGGAAGTGTTGCCGGTGCAGGATTTCGTGCAGGAACTGACCTCTCGGTTATGTCCCATAAATGTTCTCTAGGATCCAAATCGGGCGATCTAAGTGGCCAAATCATTCGCTCGAACTGTCCAGAATGTTCTTCAAACCAATCGTCAACAATTGTGGCCCGGTGCATTGTCACCCATAAAATTTCCGTCAATTTGGAAACACGAAGTTCATGAATAGCTGCAAATGCTCTCCAAGCAGCCGAACGTAACCACTCCCAGTCAATGATAAGTTCAGTTCCAAGTAAACACCGCCCACAACATTATGGAGCGATCATCAGCGTGCACAGTGCCTTGTTGACAACTTGAGTCCATGGCTTCGTGGGATCTGCGCCTCACCTGAATCCTGCCATCAGCTCTTACCAACTGAAATCGGAACACATCTGGCCAGGCCACAGTTTTCCAGTCGTCTAGGGTCCAATCGATGTAGTCACGAGCCCAGGAGAGACGCTGCAGGCGATGTGCTGTTATCGGTCGTCTACTGCCATAGCCCATTCATTAATCACATAAAAGGATGACAGCCAAAACAGTTGCAGGATAAAATTTTTTTATTAAAATTCTTGACCAAGGTTTCGGTACATATAAATATACCTTCATCAGAAGTAAAACTTCCTGAACAGAAAGACACATTCATTAGAAAAGCTATATCAACGAAAGTGAGAAACAGACGCTTAAGTAACGGTGAAATTACCACAGTAATACAGGCACAAAATCTTTAGTACTTACTAAAATTACATCATGCAATGGAGAATATTAAAACAATTATGCCAAAGGCGTCGTCAGTAATTAAGATATCATCTCCATTTGTACAACATGTGTAATGGGCGCAGGGTCAAAGCGAACAGTTTAGCACCATTACTTCGCCTATGAACTATTGAAACACGAGTGTGAAAGCACTAGGGCAGATGGTTCCGCCGAGAGAGAGCACTTGCATGTGCCAGACTCGCGCATATTAAAATCCATGAATACATACATAAGCGCATCAGAAATTATTAAAGGTTGTGTTAATTCAAACTCTGTCTTAATAAATAAAACGTATCAGCCCAATTAAAGACATTTATGTAAAATAGAAATATAGAACCAATTTACCTGTGTCCTAGTGTCAAACGGATAAAGCTTGCGCTTGGAACATCTAACGAGAGAGGGCACTAGTGTAATGCGCGAGAGTCTCGCGTAACGTAGGCAGTGAAATAACATACCATTCATTAATGCCACATTCCGTCTCACGCGCCTTCCAATACGTTCACTGTATGTCCCACATTGATTTCCGCGGTTATTTCACGCAGTGTTGCTTGTCTATTAGCACAGACAACTCTACACAAACGTCGCTGCTCTAGGTCGTTAAGTGAAGGTCTTTTACATTTGTGTACGCGATACCATCGCCATCTGCATGTGTGCACATCGCTATCGCATGACTTTTGACACCTCCGTGTATACGTCTACAGGTACTCGCAGTAATGAACTTTTCACGTGTCGTAGCATTCGTAATCAATAGCGTATAAGAAGACGTTCTGAAAATGGATTTTTATTGAAGAAAACAACCGCTCTTACCACAGAGGGGCCAATCGGGAACGACCGACCGCCGCGTCATCCTTAGCCAGTGTTCTCATTTGGATGCGGTATGGAGGAGCATGTGATCAGCACACTGCGCTATTGGCCATTATCGGCTTTGTAGACCTTGCAGGCGCTCTCTCTAAGTGGCTTCTCGGGTGACATCTCGAGTGTACCCCCATTCCAGTCCTCTGACGAAGGAAGACTCCGTGGCAGTACCGGGAATTGAACCCGTGTCCTCCACATGGCAGTCAGCCGCACTGACCGATCAACTATGGAGGCGGACAGGATAACTATATAGTCCGATTTAAATCATTTGGCATCTGCCGTTTAAGGTCCAAAGTTGCGAGTTGTCGCGACAAGAATTGTTGCAGGGTATTCGCTCATTCATCGTGTCCCCGTACACCCCAGCACAAAGAAGAACCTTCAGGGGTGTGGGACGAGTAAAAATAGACATTAACAGAAGACGAGTACTGAATTAACAATAAACAACGAGGATGATTCGATAATTAAACAAACATATTAGGTTGGTGCATACGTTCCTAGCGGTTTTGTTTTGTATGTTGATGTTCCAGTTGCTATTGGTTTACTTATCGATTGCCATTTTTTAATGTAGTTTACTGTTGCCATTTGAGTTTACTTATTGTCATTTTGTCATTTGGAAGTAGCGTGTAGAGCTGCGGCCGCTAGGAAATGGAGTGCCAAAGTGGAGAAAACGGAACATTTCCGACATAAACTTCTCTTTGAATTCAACAGAAGGTTGACACCAATGGAGACAGCCAGAAACATTTCAGCCGTACGTGGGGAAACGCCATTGGACAGAACACGGCAAGAAAATGGTTTTCTCGTTTAAGGATGATCGTTTTGACATTAGCGTCTCTCCACTTTCAGGAAGACCTTCGAGGTTTGATGAAGATCGTTTGAACGCATTAGTCCACAACGATCCACGTCAGTGTACTCGACAACAGGGAAATGCAATGAACTGTGATATGATATCTGCACACAATGGGGAAGGTTCAAAAATATGGTGATTGGGTAACGGCATGCTCTAAACCAAAATCACACAAATCAGCGGGTGGGCATATGTGCATCTTTGCTTGCTCGTCATCAGTTGAATCGTGAACAACAGCGATCATACCTTTCCTGTATCGTTACTGGTGACGGTAAATGCTGTCTTTGTGCTAACATAAGAGAAAGAAAGGAATGGTTGAGCCCAAACAAAGCAGCAACTCCCCGTAGAAAGATCTGCGCGCATCCACCAAAGATAATTTGATGCATTTAGCGGAACAGCGACGGTATGTTGTGCTACGAATTGCTTCCCCAAGGTATAACGATCACTGCTGACATTTACTGTCAACGACTGAGACCTTATTCACCTGATCTTGCGCCCTCAGATTTTCGCCTTTTCCGCTCTCTGCCGAACAACATTCAAGGAACTTCTTTTCTAGATGAAAATGCGCTCCGAGCATGGTTCGATGAGTTCTTCGCCTGAAAACCACTTATTTACTACAGTCGCGGAATCGAAATGTTATCCCCGCATTGGCAGTAAGTTTGTAAACAGTGAAGAAGAATATATTACTGATGACGAAGTCTCTACTAAGTATATGTAATGTGTTAATTAAACTTATAGAAAAAACTCCACGCACTTATCCACCAACCTAATATATAGTGAAGGCAATGTCTAATGTAGGGAACTGAAACGGCTGAAAGTGTTAGTTTCCAACCCTGTGAAGGGCGTTAGCAATTTGTTCGATTAATGCGAGTAGATACGTAAACAAAACATCCAGGGTCTTAGCTACGCAGGTGTGCCCGCTTTTGATGAACTGTGTTCTTTACTTCCGGAAGGTGTACAGTCATCAGAAATATTCCCTCAGATGGACATACAGAACGGCATTAGCTCATGAACCGTGCGAGTTTTTAAGCGAGGGTGGAAGATTTTAAAAGTGGCCACAAAATCATAACCGACGAACAATGCTCCGGATGAACGGAGGCAGTATCCACCTCGGTGTTGCACATTGATATCGATTCACTTATCTAAAAAAAACCGACGACTAATAGTCGAACAAATCGCTGGAAACGGTCTCTCGCACAACTTAATTCACCACTGAAAACAAACTAAACTACCATAAGACTTACACAAAGTGGGTTTCCAGAGAGTTTACGGTTGATTACAAAGAACAGGGATTCCACATTTGGACCGAGCTCAAAAAGGGTTTCAGTAGCGAAAGTGATGCATTTTTGGACAAGATTTTAATCTATGATGAAACTTTGATACATTATTTTGAGCCAGAGTCCAAGTTTCAAACCATGCGCTCTGAATTACTTGTCCTAAAAATTCAAAGCTCAACATCTGTTTGTAAGGTGGTTGTAGCGATCTTTTGGAATGCCCTTGATCCGATTCTTTTTTTAAATTGAGATCGAATGCAAGCCTGCGGCGAAGAGGGAGTATCTGTTACAGCAGAAGAATGACGTGCTTCTTCAAGACATCGCTCACCTCATACGGCACAACTGACGCTGGAAACTGTTGGCAAAGTAGGTTGGGAGCTGCTACCTCATCTTCCTTACAGTCCTGACCTAATTTCTTCGGAATTTTATCGTGTTGGTCCGATGAAAGAAACTTTACATGACATCAAGTCAATAGACAAGGAAAAAGTTACAAAACCTAGAGATCAAGGTAAAGAGTTGTTCGCTGAAGGAATAAGAAACCTCGTAAGCAGATGGACAGTTGCACAGAAGTTGTTGAGGATTACGTGCAAAAACAGACAAAAGTTGTACAGATTTCAAAACCATTTTCTCTGTACAGTTATTTGTCTGTTTCATTATTGAAAGACCCTCGTATCACTTTACTGCTTGATACTCTCTATATTTATACTACCTAAATTTAATCAGGTTAATTAGTAAGGAAGCTGATAATTTGAAAACAGCTGCTGCCTCCTCAGTTTTACTATGTAGCTAGTGTTTGTATGCTGTCAGTAGCTTAATACTTTTTGATCACAACAGAGATTTTCAAATAAAATATTTTCCTACATCTTTTAATACTGCCTCCTATATACAGTACATTGCTATTTGTCATGCGGTGACAGAGAATCATTTTAAAGATGCTACTTCCTGCAAAAGTCACTTTAAAACATCTGAAATTGATGTATGCTGTAGATCTCTATAGCTCCTCATAGAATATCAAATATATGTTTTTAATTTTAATTAAGCCTGAATTTATGGTAATTTATTTGAAACTGGTTAAATTATTTTGTGCGGAAAACTGCTTCAAACTTATCAAGTCATATCTCAAAAACTATTGAACTCAATGAAGTCTTTTTTTGCTTTTCGTCGATTACCAAAATACCGCGATCGGCTACGGATGCGTCCAGTATTACGTATCGAACTGCGTTTTCTATGTATAAGCTCTGGGAGGCGGCTTTTTTTTTTTTTTTTTTTGGCAAAGGTTTCCCATTATTAACTCGTAACAAATAATAAGTTCGAAGTGTTAATCTCCTTTAAAAATTACTTGAAGATTATGGAATTCACATTTCGTACAGATCTCTGCAGTGTAATTATTTCAAAAATCTGATCATAATTTTTCTCAGTACCGAAGTTATGTCTTTCGTGGATAGAGGCGAAACTATCGCACCCGTAAAAGTTTCATACTTGAGAAATGGCAGGCACAATCCTTAGCGTAGTGAATGTGCGCACAAAGTGGAGCTCCTATTGGTGGCGGGAACAGTGTATGTAAGCTACTTTAAAGCGGACTACAGATGAAACTGGAATTGCAGGATTTCTCTTGGTGATTTTAGTTGTTTGAGAATCAGTCTGTGGTCTAAGGCATATTTCTGTGCCTGAAGTTTCAGCTCCTAATACTCAGACATCCTCAGAGACCATAAAGACCTCGTGAGTTGGTATTCAAACTCACACAAGCTCAACTGTTTACACATAACACACAACGGTCGGTTGGTGATGCCATCCTGCCGCTGCCACAGATCGCGATATCGCGCCGTCCAGTTCTACACAATGTATACTGCAGGGGTGTTGGTGCTGCTTGCTTTATTTAACACAGAGGCTCACAGCATGTCTAATTTCAGTCTTTCCTATTTCCTACATAGGTTATTTTTTGAATTTGTATTCTTCTCTGTGCATCTTAACACAGTAATAACGACTGGACCGTGGAAAAACGACAGTATCAGAGAGGGAACATGGTGGTTCCCAGGTCCCTGCTACTGGAGATTTACTCGTGTTGAAACATACCTTGGACCACGGCCTAATGCACATACACTATGTGATAAAAAGTATCCGGACACCTGGCTGAAAATTACTTAAAAGTTCGTGGCGCCCTCCATCAGTAATGCTGGAACTCAATATGGTGCTGGCCCACCCTTAGCCTTGATGACAGCTTCCACTCTGCATTTATACGTTCAATCAGGTGCTGGGAGGTTTCTTGGGGAATGGCAGCCCATTCTTCACGGAGTGCTGCACTGAGGAGAGGTATCGATGTCGGTCGGTGAGGCCTGGCACGAATTCGGCGTTCCAAAACATCCCCAAGGTGTTCTATAGGATTCAGGCCAGGACTCTGTGCAGGCCAGTCCATTACAGGGATGTTATTGTCGATTAACCACTCCACCTCAGGCCGTGCATTATGAACAGGTGCTCGATCGTGTTGAAAGATGCAATCGCCACCCCCGAATTGCTCTTCAGCAGTGGGAAGCAAGGAGGTGCTTAAAACATCAATGTTGGTCTGTGCTGTGATAGTGCCAGCCAAAACAACAATGGGTGCAACCACCTCCCCTCCATGAAAAAGACGACCACACCATAACACCACCAACTCCGAATTTTGCTGTTGGCACTACACACGCTGGCAGATGATGTTCACCGAGCATTCTCCATAACCACACCCTGCCATCGGATCGCCACTTTGTGTACTATGATTTGTCACTCCACACAAAGTTTTTCCATTGTTCAATCGTCCAATGTTTAAGCTCCCTACACCAAGCGAGGCGTTGTTTGTCATTTACCGGCGTGATGTGTGGTTTATGAGCAGCCGCTCAACCATGCAATCCAAGTTTTCTCACCTTCTGCCTAACTGTTATAGTACTTGCAGTGGATCCTGATGCAGTTTGGAATTCCTGTGTGATGTCTGCGTAGATGTCTGCCTATTACACATTACAACCCTCTTCAGTTGTCGGCGGTCTCTGTTAGTCTACAGACGGGGTCAGCCTGTACGCTTTTGCGCTGTACATGTCCCTTCACGTTTCCACTTCACTATCACATCGGAAATAGTGGACGTAGGGATGTTTAGAAGTGTGGAAATCTCACGAACAGACCTATGACGCAAGCGACACCCGGTTACCTGGCTACGTTCCAAGTCCGTTAGTTCCGCGGAGCGCCCCATTCTGCTCTTTGGCCTGGCAACGGAACACAGCAAAACGAAAGCTGAAATTTTAAATTTAGCATTTGAGAAATCTTTCACGCAGGAGGATCGTACAAACATACCGCCGTTTGAGTCTCGTACAGATTCCCGTATGGAGGACATAGTGATAGACATCCCTGGGGTAGTGAAGCAGCTGAATGGGTTGAAAATAAATAAATCGCCAGAGCCTGATGGGATTCCAGTTCAGTTTTACAGAGAGTACTCTACTGCATTGGCTCCTTACTTAGATTGCATTTATCGCGAATCTCTTGCCCAACGTAAAGTCCCGAGCGACTGGGAAAAAGCGCAGGTGACGCCTGTATATAAGAAGGGTAGAAGGACGGATACTCAAAATTACAGACCAATATCCTTAACATCAGTTTGTTGCAGGATTCTCGAACATATTCTCAGTTCGAATATAATGAATTTCCTTGAGACAGAGAAGTTGCTGTCCATGCATCAGCACGGCTTTAGAAAGCATCGCTCTTGCGAAACGCAACTCGCCCTTTTTTCACATGATATCTTGCGAACCATGGATGAAGGGCATCAGACGGATGCCATATTCCTTGACTTCCGGAAAGCGTTTGACTCGGCGCCCCACTGCAGACCCCTAACTAAGGTACGAGCATATGGGATTGGTTCCCAAATATGTGAGTGGCTCGAAGACTTCTTAAGTAATAGAACCCAGTACCTTGTCCTCGATGGTGAGTGTTTATCGGAGGTGAGGATATCATCTGGAGTGCCCCAGGGAAGTGTGGTAGGTCCGCTGTTGTTTTCTGTCTACATAAATGATCTTTTGGATAGGGTGGATAGCAACGTGCGGCTATTTGCTGATGATGCTGTGGTGTACGGTAAGGTGTCGTCGTTGAGTGACTGTAGGAGGATACAAGATGATGTGGACAGGATTTGTGATTGGTGTAAAGAATGGCAGCTAACTCTAACTATAGATAAATGTAAATTAATGCAGATGAATAGGAAATAGAATCCCGTAATGTTTGAATACTCCATTAGTAGTGTAGCGCTTGACACAGTCACGTCGATGGAATATTTGAGCGTAACATTGCAGAGCGATATGAAGTGGGACAAGCATGTAATGGCAGTTGTGGGGAGGGCGGATAGTCGTCTTCGGTTCATTGGTAGAATTTTGGGAAGATTTAGTTGATCTGTAAAGTAGACCGCTTATAAAACACTAATACGACCTATTCTTGAGTACTGGTCGAGCGTTTGGTATCCCTATCAGGTCGCATTGAGGGAGGACATAGAAGCAATTCAGAGGCGGGCTGCTAGATTTGTTACTGGTGGGTTTGATCATCGCGCGAGTGTTACGGAAATGCCTCAGGAACTCGGGTGGGAGTCTCTAGAGGAAAGGACGCGTTCTTTTCGTGAATCCCTACTGACGAAATTTAGAGAACCAGCATTTGAGGCTGACTGCAGTACAATTTTACTGCCGCCAACTTATATTTCGCGGAAAGACCACAAAGATATGAGAGGTTAGGGCTCGCACAGAGGCATATAGGCAGTCATTTTTTCCTCGTTCTGTTTGGGAGTGGGACAGGGAGAGAAGATGCTAGTTGTGGTACGAGGTACCCTCCGCCACGCACCGTATGGTGGATTGCGGAGTATGTATGTAGATGTAGATGTCTAATGACTACTGAGGTCGCTGATATGGTGTACCTGGCAGTAGGTGGCAGCACAATGCACCTAATATGAAAAACTTTGTTTCGGGGGGCGGGGGGGGGGGGGGGGGTATCCGGATACTTTCGATCAAAAAATGGTTCAAATGGCTCTGAGCACTATGGGACTCAATTTCTGAGGTCATTAGTCCCCTAGAACTTAGAACTAGTTAAACCTAACTAACCTAAGGACATCACACACAACCATGCCCGAGGCAGGATTCGAACCTGCGACCGTAGCGGTCACGCGGTTCCAGACTGAAGCGCCTACAACCGCACGGCCACACCGGCCGGCACTTTCGATCACATAGTGCACGACTGAAACCACCAACAATGCAAATACCGCCCGTGAAAGCACAAGTTTTGTCCCGGCTTTTATAGCGATCGCTGTCGTGTGAACAGAGTACTACGTATGTGGTCTGCGTTCGGTCCAGAGGGCGGCCGATCGATTCCGGGCATTGATACGTGGCCCGCTGGAACAACTGGAACAAGGCCGCCGCTCACCTCCAGCGCGCGCATTCGTGTCGAGCGGCCTGCAAGTCGAGTGACAGCTGAGCGGCGGCTGGCACGCAGCCAAGGGTCTGTCGGTACCTGCAGCTGGCCGCCCGCCTCTCTACTGGGAATTCAGACAGCGCCTATTGTCAGCATATAAAACTGTCAGTGTTCTACTGTGGCTGTTTTACGTTACGAGTCAGCTGCTAGCATCTCAAACTATTGCTTGAAGCACTGGAATACGAAATGGACAGACGGTAAAGAGCCAAAATACACTCCTGGAAATGAAAAAAAGAACACATTGACACCGGTGTGTCAGACCCACCATACTTGCTCTGGACACTGCGAGAGGGCTGTACAAGCAATGATCACACGCACGGCACAGCGGACACACCAGGAACCGCGGTGTTGGCCGTCGAATGGCGCTAGCTGCGCAGCATTTGTGCACCGCCGCCGTCAGTGTCAGCCAGTTTGCCGTGGCATACGGAGCTCCATCGCAGTCTTTAACACTGGTAGCATGCCGCGACAGCGTGGACGTGAACCGTATGTGCAGTTGATGGACTTTGAGCGAGGGCGTATAGTGGGCATGCGGGAGGCCGGGTGGACGTACCGCCGAATTGCTCAACACGTGGGGCGTGAGGTCTCCACAGTACATCGATGTTGTCGCGAGTGGTCGGCGGAAGGTGCACGTGCCCGTCGACCTGGGACCGGACCGCAGCGACGCACGGATGCACGCCAAGACCGTAGGATCCTACGCAGTGCCGTAGGGGACCGCACCGCCACTTCCCAGCAAATTAGGGACACTGTTGCTCCTGGGGTATCGGCGAGGACCATTCGCAACCGTCTCCATGAAGCTGGGCTACGGTCCCGCACACCGTTAGGCCGTCTTCCGCTCACGCCCCAACATCGTGCAGCCCGCCTCCAGTGGTGTCGCGACAGGCGTGAATGGAGGGACGAATGGAGACGTGTCGTCTTCAGCGATGAGAGTCGCTTCTGCCTTGGTGCCAATGATGGTCGTATGCGTGTTTGGCGCCGTGCAGGTGAGCGCCACAATGAGGACTGCATACGACCGAGGCACACAGGGCCAACACCCGGCATCATGGTGTGGGGAGCGATCTCCTACACTGGCCGTACACCACTGGTGATCGTCGAGGGGACACTGAATAGTGCACGGTACATCCAAACCGTCATTGAACCCATCGTTCTACCATTCCTAGACCGGCAAGGGAACTTGCTGTTCCAACAGGACAATGCACGTCCGCATGTATCCCGTGCCACCCAACGTACTCTAGAAGGTGTAAGTCAACTACCCTGGCCAGCAAGATCTCCGGATCTGTCCCCCATTGAGCATGTTTGGGACTGGATGAAGCGTCGTCTCACGCGGTCTGCACGTCCAGCACGAACGCTGGTCCAACTGAGGCGCCAGGTGGAAATGGCATGGCAAGCCGTTCCACAGGACTACATCCAGCATCTCTACGATCGTCTCCATGGGAGAATAGCAGCCTGCATTGCTGCGAAAGGTGGATATACACTGTACTAGTGCCGACATTGTGCATGCTCTGTTGCCTGTGTCTATGTGCCTGTGGTTCTGTCAGTGTGATCATGAGATGTATCTGACCCCAGGAATGTGTCAATAAAGTTTCCCCTTCCTGGGACAATGAATTCACAGTGTTCTTATTTCAATTTCCAGGAGTGTATTATCACCACTCCCCAGTGCAAGACTCAGTGACACCTGGTGGCGTTGCCCATGCGTGGCATAGCAGAGAAAGTATACGAGACGTGTAAGAAAGGTCATGAGACTTATTTTTCATCTAACGAAGTTTTTACTTCTTTTGTTCAGACAACAATATTGTCCACTTCAAAGCAGGTCCCTTTGGCATCTATACACGGGCGGAGTCGTTGTTCCCAGTGTTGGTACCAGCGCTGAAAGTCTTCAACTGGTAGGAGCTTTAACATGTCGGTCATATTCCTTTGAATGTTCTCCAGATTCCCAAAATGACGTCCTTTTGCCCAGGATATGTGGCCGGTTTTGCAGTGACCACTTTTCGTCCGAAGCGGTGGACGAGTTCATTCGTTTGTTCGGATGGAAGACCAACATTGTTTGCCCGCGTTTAGCCGGTTGGGGACACGGTGCGATGGCAGAATCGAGGCATACACCCTGCAATTTTTCTCAACCGATTTTACAGAAACTGTTCTGTAAAAAAAAAAAAAAAATCATTTATGCGTTCTTATAGCTTTATAGGTCAGCTTCATGACGACCACGTGCCCATCATTTCGTTAATGGTCCTAGTTATTGTGATATTAGCGTTTATGTATGACGTGATGCGAAATTAGCAAAAGTTTGCAATGGAAAATTCGAGTCCCTACAATTTTGCATTGGATGCATATTACACAGTACACCTCTTTGACGACTATACATGGAAGTATTTGGAGAGTCAATCGCTGTCGTTATCTTGGTGAATGGGTCCACCTCAATGGTAGAGACGGCACCTTCATCTTAGAAAGTTGTAACAAACTCAACGCAGCATACCATGTGTCCTACAATCTGTACAAGAAGTGCATTTCGAAGAACGCTAAGGTCTGCCATTCCAGAACTGTTGTCAGACCACAGTTTCTGTATGCCACAGAACCCCTCTTGATGCACAAAAAATGCACGATGGATGACCTTGAGAAAGCCGAAAGACGTATTCTCAGAAAAATTCATGGCCTGAGATAGCTCCCAGATGGAACCCACCGATTGAAATCTAATTATGAACTGTATAAACGGTTAGAATCAGCCAACACAAGTATGTGTCGTAGGAGGCTCAAGTTCTGTGGACATCTACAACGAATGAACAACAATAGGCTTACCAAGAAGATCTTCTCATTGGTTAAAAGCTACAAGACTGGAAGTCAGTGGCTTAATGAAGTACTAAAGGACTTGGATTCGGCTGGGATCTCTGATCTTGAGGTACAAATTTTGTGCTATGGTCGAGTCTTGGACCCCACCACCTGCAATCCCTAAAAGTCGGAAGCCCCTTTCACAGGGGCGGAGGGAGAAATTATCAACAGGGCTCAAGAGATATTGGGAACATAAGAGAGCATCGAAGAAGGACTAGTCATAAGCGCTTCTTAGTGGGCTTAAATCAATAATAATTATAACTTAGTATGTTCCTGCATATGAAATTTAGCTAACATACTTAATTTTTTTAAAACTTTGGCGGAGGTTTCTACCTGTCACCAATCTCGAGAAAATTGATCTAGTGTAACCCACTCATTTGTGATCGCGCGCGCCAGTGATAAAGACAATGTTATGGATATTTCATAATCTAAGGGAAGAGAAAGCGACGTGACTGCTAGAGAATGGAAAAGCGACTTTGAAAGAGTGCAGATTGTTACGATCTGTCACCTCGGAACAAGCGTCTCGGACATGGCGAAGTTGCTCGGCTGTTCACATGCTACTGTTGTGAGCAGCTACGGAAAGTGGTTGAAGCAAGGTATTGGACGTCTATGCCTGACCACAAAACGTGGAGGACGGTGGCTTACCTGCTCCGTAACGCAGGACAGGCGGTGATCTGTGGCAGATCTGACGACGGTCTACAAGCCGGCGCATGTACAACTATTTTGGGGCACATTGTTCAGTGCATACTGCTGAACATGGTGTTAGGCAGCATACGATCCCTGCGTGCTCTTATGTTGACCCAACGACACTGTCAGTTACGGTGGTGGTGGTGGTGGGGTTGGGGGGGGGGGGGGGTAGTATCATACAGGGTGGCTCAGGAAAAACGCGCCCCGAATGCTAGTCTGCTGACTGTCGCCCGCGCAATGGTCACCCATTCGTTGCGACTACGTTTTGCATTGTCAGTACGAAGCCGTTGCGACTTGGTTGAGACCTGTGCAGAAAATATCTCACTGAGATGCATCCTTTTCAAGAAAGTGTCGCAGTAATGGAGACATAAATGTCTACCAATTCATTTAAGAAAACGCGGAACATTTTTGCAAAGAAATTCCGGACGTATCCATTTCCCCCAAAGAGCAGTAGAAAGGATTTTGTGACAAAGTGGCTTACTGCAGAGTGAGTAGCAAACGTTAAAAATAGAATCGAGGACCTGATGTGATCGTGGATATTGGAGCACGAATGATCCACACCCCCAAAGAAGAATTGTCGCAACAAGTGAACGTTTCGTGTAGGTCATGTCAACCCGTTTCACGCCATACAGGGATGAAGCCCTACAAAAGACATATGTATACAAATGAAGGAGGAAGATAAGGCAAAACGTGTGAATTAGTGTACGTGACTACGTCAAACAATTGAGAGTGGAATGTTGGATCCTCTTCTGTATTTCATGAGTGATGAAGCCTAGTTCCATTTGATAGGACATGTAAATTCCCAGGACACCAGATGCTGGTTAACAAATAATCTCTATGCGATTAATGAGAACCCTCTGTACGCTGAGAAAATCGGAGTGCGGTGTGCCATGTCAGCAAGTCGTAGTATGATACCCATATTTCATAAACAACAATAACATCGCTGTGTATATGTGTATCTTTTAGGAATTTTGCGCACAGTTAACCCACATTAACGTACGTATGCTGTCTCTCAATAGGATGGGGCGACCTGTCACACTGCTTGCGAGTCAGTCTCACGAATTCCTAAAAGATTCACTGAAGAAAGAATTGTCTGCAACAGGATTGTGGCCGCCGCGTTCGCCAGAGCAAACCGCTTGTGTATTTCGCTTGTGAGACAGTCTTGTGTATTTCGTTTGTGAGACAGTCCAAAGGAAAAAGTCTACGCAAAGAACCTGATAACGTTAGAAGACTTGAAGGGCAATATTCGAGATGGAATTTTGAAAACTGATGGGCGCAAAAGTGCACTGAAGGACAAGGTCACTAACAGCACATAATGTAATATAAATGACAAGCTTATTTGTTACTAGCCGATAACAACTCTCTTCGCTGGGGTTTTGGTTTTCTGTTATTAGTTTTATTAACGTAAAAACTGACAAAAACTGCAGTGAAAGACTTTTTCTTTTTGATTTGTCGCTGTATCACAATATCACGATAACTAATTTCATTGTCCACAATTACTATGACCACTTCGTTTGACTGAGGTACACTTTACCGTCTTTGATGTTTGTCCATTGGTCTCTTAGCAGACTCGAATTATTATTTTTTAATTATCTGAGATTATTTTTTCGAGGTGATTTTCAAGCATTCGTACCAATTCATTATTTTTACGTATGAAACGTTGTAGATCCAAAGTTATATCTCAATGCAATCCAGTGATGTTCAAAGAGTTCTGATCGGCTTCATCATCTTCGTTTCCTACAAAGTAAATTTGTAGAAACTTCACCGTTTCATTTCAAAATAGTAAGAATGACTCAATTTTATGACACATTCCTCCTTGGATTCTAAACACCGGATTAAATCCTTCCTCCTCGGTTATTGGTGTTGCTCCAAATGATGTCATTTGGTAGCATGCGTTATAGTGTCTTATTTTTTTCAAAAAGTCCTTCGATATCAGAGGTCCACCTTTCATATATTCAAAGAATTCAGGTGGAGGTAATTTCAGAGCGGACAATGTAATTCTACCATTTGAGCAGCATGTACTTGGTGTCTGTGCTTTAAAGTATTTCGCGTTACAATATTTACATAGTTTATAAGTTAACCCATTTTTTCCGATTGCTATATCTGAATGTTCATTATACAGGGTGTTACAAAAAGGTACGGCCAAACTTTCAGGAAACATTCCTCACACACAAAGAAAGAAAATATGTTATGTGGACATGTGTCTGGAAACGCTTACTTTCCATGTTAGAGCTCATTTTATTACTTCTCTTCAAATTACATTAATCATGGAATGGAAACACACAACAACAGAATGTACCAGCGTGACTTCAATCACTTTGTTACAGGAAATGTTCAAAATGTCCTCCGTTAGCGAGGATACATGCATCCACCCTCCGTCGCATGGAATCCCTGATGCGCTGATGCAGCCCTAGGGAATGGCGTATTGTATCACAGCCGTCCACAATACGAGCACGGAGAGTCTCTACATTTGGTACCGGGGTTGCGTAGACAAGGGCTTTCAAATGCCCCCATAAATGAAAGTCAAGATGGTTGAGGTCAGGAGAGCGTGGAGGACATGGAATTGGTCCGCCTCTACCAATCCATCGGTTACCGAATCTGTTGTTGAGAAGCGTACGAACACTTCGACTGAAATGTGCAGGAGCTCCATCGTGCATGAACCACAAGTTGTATCGTACTTGTAAAGGCACATGTTCTAGCAGCACAGATAGAGTATCCCGTATGAAATCATGATAACGTGCTCCATTGAGCGTAGGTGGAAGAGCATGGGGCCCAATCAAGACATCACTAACAATGCCTGCCCAAACGTTCACAGAAAATCTGTGTTGATGACGTCCTTGCACAATTGCGTGCGGATTCTCGTCAGCCCACACATGTTGATTGTGAAAATTTACAATTTGATCACGTTGGAATGAAGCCTCATCCGTAAAGAGAACATTTGCACTGAAATGAGGATTGACACATTGTTGGATGGACCATTCGCAGAAGTGTACCCGTGGAGGCCAATCAGCTGCTGATAGTGCCTGCAGACGCTGTACATGGTACGGAAACAACTGATTCTCCCGTAGCACTCTCCATACAGTGACGTGGTCAACGTTACCTTTTACAGCAGCAACTTCTCTGACGCTGACATTAGGGTTATCGTCAACTGCACGAAGAATTGCCTCGTCCATTACACGTGTCCTCGTCGTTCTAGGTCTTCCCCAGTCGCGAGTCATAGGCTGGAATGTTCCGTGCTCCCTAAGACGCCGATCAGTTGCTTCGAAGGTCTTCCTGTCGGGACACCTTCGTTCTGGAAATCTGTCTCGATACAAACGTACCGCGCCACGGCTATTGCCCCGTGCTAATCCATACATCAAATAGGCATCTGCCAACTCCGCATTTGTAAACATTGCACTGACTGCAAAACCACATTCGTGATGAACACTAACCTGTTGATGCTACGTACTGATGTGCTTGATGCTAGTGCAGTAGAGCAATGAGTCGCATGTCAACACAAGCACCGAAGTCAACATTACTTCCTTCAACTGGGCCAACTGGCGGTGAATCGAGGAAGTACAGTACATACTGCCGAAACTAAAATGATCTCTAACATGGAAATTAAGCGTTTCCGGACACACGTCCACATAACATCTTTTCTTTATTTGTGTGTGAGGAATGATTCCTGAACGTTTGGCCGTACATTTTTGTAACACCCTGTATTTTATAGTTGGATCGTAATGGAATGCCTCATTTTTAATACAGTGACGTCCTTGCCTCTTGCGCATCCAAAATTTGAAGATGTCTTCAATGATTGTGCTGTGACCTGATTTCCTAAGAGATTACTTCTGTATTCTATTCCTCACTTTTGTTGCTATCTGATCTCTTTCCTGTTTCTCTATATGATTGCTTTCTTCTGCGATCTGTTTCCCTAATATTTTCACGTCGCTCTTCTGTCAGATTACGTCTTCTTCGCTGAGAAATTTGTCGTAACGTTGCTAGACGTGTTTCTGTTTCTTGGTCGATTTCGTTGTTCCGCGTCATATTTGTCTTTTCGACACTAAACGGGGTGGCGAACAGTTGCTTTTACTTTTGGGCATTTTGCTCCAATGCCGGCCGCGGTGGTCTCGCGGTTCTAGGCGCGCAGTCCGGAACCGTGCGACTGCTACGGTCGCAGGTTCGAATCCTGCCTCGGGCATGGATGTGTGTGATGTCCTTAGGTTAGTTAGGTTTAACTAGTTCTAAGTTCTAGGGGACTGATGACCACAGCAGTTGAGTCCCATAGTGCTCAGAGCCATTTGAACCATTTTTTGCTCCAATACATTTTTACGTTCTTTATTACTACACACAGGTATTAATTACTAAGCCAACGGCCTTTCGCAGTGTTAGCAGCGGTTCCCGTAAGATCACCGAAATTAAGCGCTGTCGGGCTGGGCTAGCACTGGGATGGGTGTCCATCCGATCTGCCGAGAGCTGTTGGCAAGTGGGGTGCACTCAGCTCTTGTGAGGCAAATCGAGGAGCTACGTGACTGAAGTAGCGGCTCCGGTCTCGTAAACTGACATACGGCCGGGAGAGCAGTGTGCTGACCACATGCCCCTCCATATCCGCATCCAGTGACGCCTGTGGTTGAGGACGACACGGCGGGCGGTCGGTACCGTTGGGCCTTCATGGCCTGATCGGGAGGAGTTTAGTTTTTATTAATTACTCCTTCTTTAAAAGTTGAATTGCAACTGAATCATAGTTTTCGCGAGCAGTTTTTCCTTCGTTATTTTTACCCTGCGATTATTATAAATAACACTGAGACGCACTAGGCAGAGATTACACCAGTTAATTAATATTGGCAGCGCCGAGTTTTAATTACGTTAGCATTATAATTTTTGCCACCCACAAACACCCAGTTTCATCCATCGCGACCAAAACACCATAGTGCACAATGCGAGACTTAAGGCTCCCCCCATGCATAACCGCAATTGGTCTACAGTGAATAGTTTTGGCTAGAACTTGAAATATATGCACACACGTCGCTTGTATACATATGTATTGAGGGGCATGTGGTCAGCTCATTATTGCATGTATTTCCACATGTCGTATCTGCTCGTTACGGGCAACAATTCATGCGTAACTGGCGAGCTGTCTGTACTCGGCGCCGGTTTCTCATGCGCCACCCTGTACTGCGCGCTTCCATTCGACTTGTGGTAGTAACCGAAGACGCCAGGACAGCTGTGGACTACGTGGACATCACTGCGGGCCACATGCATCCCTTCATGCTTGATGTCTTCCCCGACAGTGACGGCATTAACCAGCAGGGTAACTGTCCATGTCACAAGACCAGAATCGAGGTACTGTGGTTTGAGGAGCATGATACTGAACTCACACTGATGTCTTGACTACCATATTCGCTCGATCTGAAACCACTGAAGCCATCTGTGGAGTTACCGGGTGCCAGCTCGGCGCCCTCTATCCACTGGCCCGCAATTTACGGGAATTGTGTGATCTACGCGTAGACATCAGGCGCCACATACTGTTTCATTTTATTCTTTCTTACGGGCCCGTTAACTGATATTCCAACATCAAGCCAGCCTATAAATTAGGTAAACGTGCATATAGTAGAGGTCAGACTTCCCAGGCAAGCCAATGAAATAAGTATATGTAAAGAGAATAAAACACTAGATTTGCATTTACTTTTCGTTGGTGGGTTCACTTCTATCGTACAAGGCGCCCAAAAAATTTATATATTTTAAGAGTCTTTCGTTCGTAGTCAAGGAAGAAGCTGCTGTATCTCCTTGGATCTAAAATATTGTAAATACTGACGCTGCAATAAAAAACGCTTTGATATGCACGCCACTATAAAATGAAATGCTCTGAATTGCTTTGTGGCTTCTGCTGTGGAAAAAGGACATGAAATATCTTGTTACATTTGAAATTGCCGCGAAATGGCGGCTGATTGTTGCATCCCAGCGAATTTTCTGTTTACTGGCGGCGCGGCAGCTAGAAATTGCTAGAAATTATTTAAACGTTCAAATCATTGACATGAGGGGTCGGAAGTTTACTTTCAACAACAAAAAAGCTAACATTTCACACATATACGAGGAGCTTTTGAAAAGTCCGTGCAAAGTCCGAGAGATGGCACCACTGGCGCGTATCGAGGTCATGTTTAGTCAGTAGCATCTTTGGGAAGAACGCACACCAAGTTTCAGCCATATTGGTCTATTTCTTTGTGTTTGGCATTCGTGTGATTCAAGGAAGTCGAGTGATTGTCAAAAAATGGACGAAAAAGAATTTCATGTGGTGATTAAACATTACTTTATGAAAGGCAAAACGCCTCAGGAGACTAAAGAGAAGCTCGATAAACATTACGGTGACTCTGCACCTTCGATTAGAACAGTTTATAAGTGGTTTCAAGACTTTCGGAGTGGCCATATCGGCACAAGTGATGCTGAACGTTCTGGACGCCCTGTGGTGGTTACGACTCCAGAAATCATTGATAAAATCCATGATATGATGATGGATGACAGAAGAGTTAAGGTGCGTGAGATTGCTAGTGATGTGGGCACCTCGAATGAACGGGTACATAATATTTTGGATAAACATTTGGACATGAGTAAGCTATCCGCAAGATGGGTTCCACGACTGCTCACGCTTGACCAAAAACGGAATCGTGTGAAATGTTGCAAGGATGGTTTGCAGCTGTTCAGGAAGTACCCGCAGGACTTCAAGCGTCGTTTCGTCACTGTGGATGAAACATGGATACATTACTATACTCCTGAGACCAAACAGAAATCTAAAAAATGGATTACCAAGGGAGAATCTGCACCAAAAAAGGCGAAGACCATTCCTTCGGCCGGAAAGGTTATGGCGACTGTCTTTTGGGACTCGCAAGGGATAATCCTCATCGACTATCTGGAAAAGGGTAAAACTGTTACAGGTGCATATTATTCATCGTTACTGGACCGTTTGAAAACCGAGCTGCAAGAAAAACGGCGGCGACTGGACCGCCAAAAATGTCCTTTTCCGTCACGACAATGCACCAGCTCACACCTCTGCAGTTGTGGTCGCAGAGTTATTGGAAACAGGAGTCCAACTCGTTTCATATCCCCCTTTTCTCCAGGCTTGGCTCCCTCGGACTACTATTTGTTCCCCAATTTGAAGATATGGCTGGCGGGACAAAGATTTTATTCAAACGAGGAGGTGATTGCAGCATCTAATAGCTATTTTGCAGACTTGGACAATTCCTATTATTCGGAAGGGATCAACAAATTAGAACAGCGTTGGACGAAGTGTATAAGTCTAAAAGGAGACTATGTCGAAAAACAAAAAAGGTTTACCCCAAACACGTAAGTAGTTTACGCCCCTCGTATTAACAATTACAAATCACACATCTCCTCAACGTAAATGAGTCTTTCCTCAGGAACACTGAAAACAAAAAGTAAGACAGACAGAGGAAATAGCGGCTATTACGACCGGTTCTTTTGCAGAATAGGAAAAATATTATTATCTATAATTGCAGGGATGGTAGCTATATTGTTCAGAATATGTCTCTGATGAAAAATAATTACTGTACACTTCAGACATTTTAATAATAAGTTACAAAAATCACGCAGTATTTAACCACCAAACTCTGAGACCACTGGAAACCTACCTAAGACTCTCGAAGCTGTGCACTGGTGAATCACTACTGTATGGCGTTCCAAAACTGGACCAACCCTCTATTAAGCAGGTCATCATGATGTTTTGGATCAGCAGTGTATTAGAGCAGTGCATTCAATGTAACACAAAATGAAAACTCATAGAGTTTCATGAAAGTACAATTCGGAATCATGTGAAACCAAGAACTGAACGTACTTGCGAAGAAAGCAGTATCAACAGGAAAACATTTAAACACGAAATTGCCACATGTAGACTTTTGCAACATTATCAAATCTCACATTGAATGAAACTCATAGACATTTAAAAGGGTGTCACTAAGCAGCAGTTCCAGATAAGATCTCATCGAAACCTAGGTCCTGCAAAGCAACTACAGCACAAAGAAGCGCATTCGGCTTTGTAAGGATGAGGTTAAAACGTAGGAATTTTCCGAGTCATCTGGTCCTCTGTACCGTCTTCATCTTCGAGTGACACTCTACTGCGAGTGAGGAAATGAAACAGTTGCCGATGTGATTCACTTGCAGTGGTAGACAACCTGGTCCCTATCGTCCACTAACGGGCTTTCCAGCTTTCATGGTGGGCGGAAGGTTGCAGGGGTTTGAAAACCATTTTCATTAGGTTTTCGTAAAATTTTGACATTAAGTATTTGATAAGTAACTACTGTTGTATGCTTTAACTTATTGTAACTCTGCTTTACAAATTTTATAAAGTTACTTCCCTACTCTACAGCTTACCAATGCTTTGGAACTGGTGGACGGTTAGAAAATTTTACAACTAATAGAGGTACAGAAATGTGCAGTAGTAAAGAAGATTGAATGCCCCTGATCACATACACATAAAGAAATGTGTATCTCTCCCTGCGCCCAGAAGTACTTTTCTGGAATAGGGTATAGTTGCCATCTATGACTCGGTAATGAAATACCTTAAGAAAAGTAGTTTACGAATTTAGAACGTAATCATAGTAGGAATAGTACCTGTACATATACAAAGAAAATATTGTTAGCTCAATGAATGAAAAATTATGACTGCAGTTTTATTTTACCCTTTAGTAATTGTTCATGGAAGACTTTACCATGGAAACAATGATTTTGTTTCTATAAAATACCATTTGCTACCGCCAGTCACGATTTTCCTCTATTTACTTTCGGGAAATAATGCTCGTTATCAAGTGCGATTTTTCTGTGAGCTACTACATTATTGTGGTACCTGTATTATAAACTCAGAGTGGAAACCGAAGAAGGACAGCTACTCAGCTTGCAGATAGAAGAAGCGAATATCATGGGACCCTGCATGTTGTATGGGACGGTGTATGTAAACACACCCAAGACATAGTCGATAAGGAGTGCTTGTACATTTGCAGTAGACGTGACAAGAAATTGCACACTTTGCCATCCAAACAAATTAACAACTCTCACAAACTGCTCTATAGGTTGGGCAACTACGACTAAAGTAATACGCGATTGATGGAAATAGAATTTTCATACCATAACACTACACATGGTATTTCTAGCAAACTAGAATTAAAATAAATGAAAGCCCACGAATGGATCACAATAAACAGCTAATGTGTTTATATGGACTTTCATTCAGTTTAATTCTAGTAACACGTTGCGTAATATTATAGTACGTTAAGTTTCAATTCCAGCAATCAAATTAACAGTTCTAACCTTCCAGTGACTGAGAAAATCTCACACAAATTTTACAGCAGAATGGGGAACAACACGTACATAAAATTCTAGTAAAGGGAAAAACAGTACGCCCCATACAGAATTAAAATACAACAAAAAACCAAACCTAAACAACTACACACTGAAGAAGCTCGTAGTTGCAACTAAAAATGCAGCTGTTGCTGCAAAATTGAATGCAAATACAAAAACAGCAATAGGTCACAAAATCAATAAAAATTAGGAAAGAATGGCGCATATTTTATGTATTACAGTAAAGGCACCAGCATAATGGAGCAGTTCACATATCGCAAACATCACGCAAAACGCACTTGACAATGCGAATCATTGCCAGAAATAACTTTGTGATCATTTTATGATGTGATATACGTCAGCAATAATTGTTCTCTTACTATCGTTAAATTTGAATCTAAATACCCAGTGCTATACACGACTTGTTCTTATCAGTGTGTATTTTCCGCGCATGTGAACGCAGCCGATGGTTATATGGCGTCAAGACTGAAAATGAATAAAAATCCCATATATGATAACAACGGCAAGTCATTCACTGTAAATAGCAGACTTTTGCCGCTAAAGACAATAATATATAAGACACAGACTTCACCTATTTAAAAATAACCATTACTGATACGACAGAGGTACGACCTTCCTATTCTGTGTATGATCAAATTAATCTTACACTAGTTACATCTCTTCACTACCCTTTCCGCCTCCCTAACCGTCTCGTCGGTTGCAAGCATTCCTTTCTCTCGCTCTCCTCTCCTGTCTTGAGTTTCTTATGTCATTGTAGGATATTCTTCTTTATATATTGCAGATAAAGTTGAGTATGAAAGGTGCAATATTTCTTACTGGAAGTAGCTTTCACTTCATCATTACTGTTGTTGTGGTTTGGTTTTCAGTTCGAAGACTGGTTTGATGCAGCTTCTGATGTTAGTGTATCCTGTGCAAGCCTCTTCATCTCTGCATAACTACTGCATCCTACAACCATCAGAAACTGATTACGGTATTCATCTTTTGCTCTCCCCCGACAATTTTTATCCCACAGACTCACTTCCATCAGCAAACTGACGATTCCTTCATTTATCAGTATGTGTCCCTCCTTTTAGCCAAGTACTGCCACAAATATTTTTCCCCATTTCGATTAAGTACCTTCTCATTAGTTATTCGAACTACTCATCTAACCTTTGGCATTCTTTTTAAACACATTTAAAAAGCTTCTGTTCGCTTCTGTTCTCTTCTTGTCGGAAATGCTTATCGTCCACGTTTCACTTCTGTCCAAGGAATTATTACGAGTACATTCGTCTTGAAGTATGAGGATGTTTCGTTTGTCTTATACATCTCGACCAAGGTGGAATAGTTTTGTGATGTCTGGCTATTCCGAGGATCTAAAAAATTCTTAGAAAATTTTGTCTGCTCTGGGGTCTTGTTCCGAATTAGGTCTTTCACTGTTCTGTCAAATTCTTGTCGCAATATCATATCTTCCAACTTATCGTCATCTATTTCTTATTCCTTTTCTATTATATTGCCATCAAGCTCATTTTCCTTCCATTTTATATATATTCCGTGCCTCTTTCAACTTCATCTTCTTTGCTTAGCGCTGGCTTGCTGTCTGAGCTCTTAATATTCATACAGCTTGTTCTCTTTTCTCTAATGGTCTCCTTGATTTTCCTATAGGCGACATCTATTATTACCCCATTTATTCATGCTTCTACGTCCTCGGATTTCCGTTTATATTTACCCATTTACCACTTTCCGTTATTTTCTAGACATATGTATTCTTTTTTTGTCTGCTTCGTAATTTCTAGACGTATGTATTCTTTTTTGTTTGCTTCATCTGCTGCATTTTTATATTTTTTCCTGTCGTCAGTTAGCTTCAATATTCCGTGTGTTATCTAAGGATATCTAATGGGCATTGTCTTTTGCCTCTTTGATCCTCTGCTATTTTCAATTTCAATATTTCGGCAATTAAGATTACCCATTCGTCTTCTACTGTGTTCCTTAACCCCTTTTCTGCCAATCGTTGCCTAATACTCCCTCTGAAGCTCTCAACAGCCTCTGGTTCTTTCAATTTATTCAATTTCCACATTCTTAATTTCTTAACTTTACCATGCGCACAATATAACTTGCTTGGCACGTTTCGTGAGAGACAGTCCGAGAGTAATCGTGCTGTCGCCGCCTCGAAGATGGGCGCTGCGGGAGAGGAGATGTGTATGTAGAACGAGTTCCGACTCCTTCTCACACGGCAAGTAGGACACGGAAATCAGCGTTGCGTTCACAACGCCTGCTACAATTCTGTTTTGCTAAAGTGATGTGTTGTATGATAGATAGGGTTGGCAACGGGCACAAACAATACATACTGGCCCGAAGTCATCCGATTTCTATACACAGTTATGTTGTGCAACTGCTACTGTGACATAATAATTTCAAATTAAAGAACAATGTGAAGCCATTTTTACTATTGAAGGTATTTATAAAGTCTGAACAACACGCAACATGGAAAATGTAAATATATGGCAAACGGAGAAGAGCAGTTAGAAAGATTTTCATCTTCGCATTTGTTTCTGGTCAAGTTACCAAATCGTGAGAACTTTTGAAAATTTAACTAACAGTATGTCAATAGAACAGCGTGAATATGTGTTAGGATATTTCTGGAGGAATGGCAGCCCATTCTTCCTCAAGCGGAGAAACCAGAGAAGGTAGTGATATTGAACACTGGATCTGGAGCGAAGTTCTAGCTCATAGGAAAGGTGATCCATCGTATTATGATGGGGACTCTGGGCAGGCCAGGTCATTTCAGAAATGTCACTGTCCACAAACCGTTGCCTCACAGGTGGTGCTTTATGACAGGGTGCATTGTGATGCTCATAGCATCATCGTCTCTGAACCGTTCCTCTATTGTATACAGTAGACGACGCTATTAATGTGGACATATTCTTCCGCATTTAGCGTTTTATTAAATGCGATAGGGAGGCTATACCCTATCCACGAGAAGCACCCCTTCGTCGTAACACCACCTCCTACATACACTACTGGCCACTGAAATTGCCACACCAAGAAGAAATGCACATGATAAACGGGTATTCATTGGACAAATATATTATACTAGAACTTACATGTGATTACATTTTCACGCAATTTGGGTGCATATATCCCGAGAAATCAGTACCCAGAACAATCACCTATGGCCGTAATAACGGCCTTGATACGCCTGGGCATTGAGTCAAACATAGCTTGGATAGCGTGTACAGGTACAACTGTCCATGCAGCTTCAACACGATACCACAGTTCATCAAAAGTAGTGACTGGCGTATTGTGACAAGCCAGTTGCTCGGCCACCATTGAGCAGACGTTTTCAGTTGGTGAGAGATCTGGAGAATGTGCTGGCGAGGGCAGCAGTCGAACATTTTCTGTATCCAGAAAGGCCCGTACAGGACCTGCAACATGCGGTCGTGCATTATCCTGCTGAAGTGGTCCAACTAAAACATTCAAATTTCTTTACGTACAGCACGAATATGTGATAAAAAATGGGGGCTCCTATTTAAAAAAAAAACGCAGTTGATATCCGTTTGACCTATGGCAGCGGCAGCGCCATCTAGCGGGTCAACCATAGCGCCATCTGATTTCCCCCTTCAAGCTAGACAACTTTCGTTCTTTGTAGTTTTTTCGTTTGACGTTTTTTTCGTGAGAAATTAGGCCCGGTCGCGATCAATGGACCACCCTGTACACGCCACTGTGTGTCGGTCACTGCCGCGGCTGGTGGAGCCTCGGGCGGCGGCTGCCGGTGGCACAGCGCCTCGCCGGGGCTCACCTTGACCGCCAGTCGGGCTGGTCCGGCCGCCGGCCTCAGCGCAGGCCTCCGCTTTTACCCACCGCTGTTCGGCAGCAGAGGCGGCGCTCACGTGCCGCGCCGCACGGCTTTCTCCCGTCCTCTCCGCCGCGCTGGCCGGCTTTCGGCTTTCCTGCCGCGTTTCACGGTCGCTGCCCACCGCTGGCCGGGCCGTCCTCCGCTCCCGCCGTTCTCACGCGCCTCTCCAGTCTGTAGCAGAGTTTATACACCGAGTCCTACGTACCTGCGACGGAAATATCTTTTGTAAAGGTTGCTATTGTTGTCGCTGTTCTTCAGCAGGTCCCCACAGCAGACTGTCCTACGGTAACCTACATGTATTTCAAACTGGTCCTGTACTCAAACATCGGTCTCCCTGTACAACGCACTCTCCCCACTCCGTCACCACCCATCTACATCTACATCTACATACATACTCCGCAGTCTACCATACGGTGCGTGGCGGAGAGTACCTCGTACCACAACTAGCATCTTCTCTCCCTGTTCCACTCCCAAACAGAACGAGGGAAAAATGACTGCTTATGCGCCTCTGTAGAGCTCTAATCTCTCTTATCTTATCTTTGTGGTCTTTCCGCGAAATGTAAGTGGGCGGCAGTAAAATTGTACTGCAGTCAGCCTCAAATGCTGTTTCTCTAAATTTCCTCAGTAGCGATTCACGAAAAGAACGCCTCCTTTCCTCCAGAGACTCCCACCCGAGTTCCTGAAGCATTTCCGTAACACTCGCGTGATGATCAAACCGACCAGTAACAAATCTAGCAGCCCGCCTCTGAATTGCTTCTATGTCCTCCCTCAGACCGACCTCATAGGGATCCCAAACGCTCGGGCAGTACTCAAGAATAGGTCGTATTAGTGTTTTATAAGTGGTCTACTTTACAGATCAACTACATCTTCCCAAAATTCTACCAATGAACCGAAGACGACTATCCGTCTTCCCCACAACTGCCATTACATGCTTGTCCAATTTCATATCGCTCTGCAATGTTACGCCCAAATATTTAATCGACATAACTGTGTCAAGCGCCACACTACTAATGGAGTATTCAAACATTACTGGATTCTTTTTCCTATTCAACTGCATTAATTTACCTTTATCTATATTTAGATTTAGCTGCCATTCTTTACACCAATCTCTGGCCCTTATTACTGCTTCACTTCCCTACATTACCAGATTCATACTTCCTTAATGTTTCAGGGAGAGTCGCATCAACCAATCCTTTCTTAATTCAAGTCGTGCTATAAATCTCCTGCCTGGCAAAAATAGTGAAGTACCCCGAAGTGGAGCAGCAACGAAATGAAACTCTACTGTTTGAGACCGTACGTGATGTTATTGCTGAGATTACAAAGTCGAGCCAGGTTTACAGTGAACGTGACAGTATGAGCCCACTTATGAGTATGACGTTGCACTCCCTCGGGCCCAGATACGTGTACTGATTAGACTGGAAAGGATGTTATAGCGCTGGTCTGGCTAGCGCTGTAACGTGTAGCTCTATTTGACGCATGCCACTACTTTAGTATGTTGACAAGTCCCAACGGTCCTGGTCTATTAATTCTTTGGTTCAAAATGGCTCTGAGTACTATGGCACTTAACATCTACGGTCATCAGTCCCCTAGAACTTAGAACTACGTAAACCTAACTAACCTAGGGACACCACACAACACCCAATCATCACGAGGCAGAGAAATATTAATTCTTTGTTTCTTCCGCGGATTTTGACGATGGTTTTATCCTATTAACGTGGGTTGTCACGTGCTGTCCGGGCTCATCTTTTCACTGTGTTTTGGAGATGTATTAGTGATCATGCATGATTCTGATCGTATGATCATCTGCCGTTTCATCCAAGGTTTTACCGAGGAATGATATGTTATTACGCGCACTTGTACCTTGGAATTCGCGGCGCATGAAATATTAGTTTTATATGATTTGGTTATACACACATAAAAAAAAGTTTTGTATCTCCTCGGTTCCGAGAGGTCCGGAACCTGTACAGAAAATTGGAAGAGAGATCAACATAAACATCATTTCCGCCCTTTTTATTGTTCATGAAAACCACACATTTATGTTGTACCACCATACAACGAGATCTTCAGAGGTGGTGGTCCAGATTGTTGTACACACCGGTACCTCTAATACCGAGTAGCACGTCTTCTTGCATTGATGCATGCCTGTAGTCGTCGTAGTATACTATCCACGATTCGGCGTAGATCCCTCAGAGTGGTTGGTGGGTCACGTCGTCTATAAACAGCCCTTTTCAATTTATCCGAGGCATTTAGATAGGGTTCATGTCTGGAGATCATGCTGGCCACTCTAGTTGAGCGATGTCATTATCCTGAAGGAAGTCATTCACAAGATGTACGCGGTGGGGGAGCGCATTGTCGTCCATGAAGACGAATGCCTCGCCAATATGCCGCCGATATGGTTGCACTATCGGTCGGAGAATGGCA
This sequence comes from Schistocerca nitens, assembly GCF_023898315.1. Taxonomy (NCBI): domain Eukaryota; kingdom Metazoa; phylum Arthropoda; class Insecta; order Orthoptera; family Acrididae; genus Schistocerca; species Schistocerca nitens. The sequence goes on along the minus strand of NC_064618.1, from coordinate 295,603,308 downwards.
TTCACGTTTCGTACAGCCGTTACGGCGCCTTGAATGACCACCAGCGGCATACGTCGGTCCCACATAATGCCATCCCGAAGCATCAGGAAACCTCTACCTTGCTGCACTCGCTGGACAGTGTGTCTAAGGCATTCAGCCTGTCCGGGTTCCCTCAAAACATGTCTCCGACGATTGTCTGGTTTAAGGCATATGCAACACTCATCGGTGAACAGAACGTGATGCCAATCCTGAGCGGTCCATTCGGCATGTTGTTGAGTCCATCTGTACCGCGCTGCATGGTGTCGTGCTTGCAAAGATGGACCTCGCCGTGAACGTCGGTAGTGAAGTTGCCCATCATTCATCCTATTGTGCACAGTCTGAGTCATAACACGACGTCCTGTGGCTGCACGAAAAGCATTATTCAACACGGTGGCGTTGCTGTCAGTGTTCCTCCGAGCCATAATCCCTAGGTAGCGGTCATCCACTGCAGTAGCAGCCCATGGGCGGCCTGAGCGATGCTTGTCAGAGACATTTCCTGTTTCTCTGTATCTCCTCCATGTCCAGGCAACATCGAGTTGGTTCATTCCGAGATGCCAGGACACTCCCCTTGTTGAGAGCCCTTCCTGGCACAAAGTAGCAATGCGGACGCGATCGATACGCGGTATTGACCGTCTAGGCATGGTTGATTTACAGACAATACGAGCAGTGTACCTCCTTCCTGGTGGAATTCCTGGAACTGATCAACTGCCAAACTCCCTCCGTCTAATAGGCGCTGCTCATGCAGGGTTGTTTGCATCTTTGGGTGGGTTTAGTGACAAAGGGACTGTGGCTGTGATACTGTACCCACAGTTAACGTCCATCTTCAGGAGTTTTGGGAACCGGGGTGATGCACAATTTTTTTGATGTTTGTATGTATATACCTCCAGAGTATGAAATCAGTCGTCATACGGTGAAAACATAATAAACAGCTATTGCGGATTTGGACTTTCACTCCATTTTAATGCATAATATTTTAGCATGTCTGATTTTAAGTCGGTTCATTGTCCTTCACATTATGTATTCCTTTCTTGCTGTGATTACCTGACCTATAAGGTTATTTCTTGTACATACTGTTGTGCCTTTAGACTTCCCTCAGTCACTATCAGCCGTGACTTCAAGTCATACCGACGGCTCCCCACAGCATGACGCTAGTAGTAACGTCGATGCCCGTCTCCAAAACGTTCAGGAGTGGAACATCTTCCCATGACGCCGCCATACTCGCCGACGACGTTCTTCCGGAGTAGCGCAGAACCGTGATTCACCTCTTACGGTACCACTCCGAACGCAAAATGTTGCAACTAGTCTGTTTCTTTTTCTCGGATGGCTGTCGCAAATGTGAAGGGATTACGATGTGCAAAGTGCACAATATGATGATCCTCCCTTCGGTGATCAGACTCGGCACATGCTAACTTCATAATTTCAAAGAGTATAGTCAAAGAGTATAGTCCAGTCAAGACTGTCAAAAGCTTGCTCTAAATCTACAAAAGCTATAAATGTAGGTTTACCTTTGTCAGTCTGTCACTTGCCTTCTTGGAAATTTCAGCTATTCTTGAAATCTCGGGGTATTTCGCATATATCTTGCGCACCACGTGTAATAACTTTTCCCCCCAATCGGTTTCCAAAACACTGGTCGTATTATGAAACCTATTCTTTCTAGAAATATATACTGAGGATTCCGCCTTAAGATAAAAACATTTTGTTGCTATTCTAGATTTGCATCAGCAGACTGACTCTCGAAACCTTTTTTGAATTGCGTGTCGGATGGTTCTTGCCAAATATACCATGCATTAGGGTTTCTTGTATGGAGTGCGAGAACAGTGACGGCTTCAATGCCTCTGTCCCAACTAGAATTAGTCTGACATTGCTTTCGTGGGAGCTAAGGGAGCTGTAGTGTAGTCATAGACTTCTTACTTAAAGTCAGGTTCCCATTCAAATGAGCAAATAAACGGCAAAATTTTGATATTTTTTTGAGACAGTGAAAAGACATAAAAAGAATCTGTTTGGGGATTATGATTGATCATACTTTGAACTTCATTTTAGATTTTTAATACAAAAAAATGGCGTCCGTAATTATGGTTTGATCAAGGGCCTGCGAGTTTGAAGTACGCAACTGGGTGCAATGTAGCCCCGCAGGAGTTACATGAAATCAAAAATGGATAACATCTGCCGATGCTACATTGTATTTATATGAGCTTATAACTAACCACAATGAAATAACCTTAAATTTAATGATATGGTACTAACTCGAACTCTGAGTTTATTTTTGGTGGTTCATTTCACTCTTGTACGGCTTTACAAAAAACGGTTAATATTAACAAATTTCATATATTGCACGTATAAGCTCCCAAGAAAAGTGTTTACTTTTCGGGGGTCAAAGGTAGAAGCTTTTTTTTTAGGTTGAACCGTTTTTATTTTATACTGCACGCAGTTTTGAAAAATCGGTTCTCAAGAAAAAACTTGTATAAAATTTAGGGAAAACTTTTTTATGTATTATTTGTTCAGTCTGTATGAAAACTACGTGATACTATATATTTTTGATGTCACTGAGCACAAATCTGAAGTTAGATTGCCAAAATTCAAAATGGTTAATCCAACATGCGGACCAAAAATTATGATTTGTCCAATTTTGACCAAAATTTGACCAAAAAAGTGTTTTCGTTTCTTACTTTTAGTCTGCAATTCCAGGACCATATAGCACTACTTTCTCCAACTCGAATTATATCTGGAGAGCAATTCTCTCGTTGTTCTTGGCGAGAAAAGCCGATCCGGCTGAGCTGGATATGCTGCGTTCAGCAGCCTGCGCACGGTGTTCGTCCGCTTTTTCGGTGAATATTTTTGCATGTATTCTGCAGTGTAAGTCATTTTGTGAACGTGCGTCATGGCATGACAAGTTTTCGACCTGAGCCGGGCGTCTCCGGCTGAGAGCGTCCCACAGAGGCCGTGACACTGCTTCGAACAGTGGGCTGTAGAAACTTTTGTAACGCACGGGTTAAAAAACGGTTCCGTCCCAACATTCTATGCATATATATCTTTCAAAAACTGCAATAAAAATCGAATATTCGACCGTTTTGAATGGGACCTGACCATGATGTTTGTTCTTGAAACTCTGTAACAAGGTTTTTGAGACTTACGAGGGTAATCCCAAAAATAAGGTTTCCTATTTCTTTTATAACTACATAGACCTGTTTATTTCTACAATGGTTTACATCAGTTTACAGCTTGAACGCTTAGCTACTTTTCGACAGAATCACCATTTCTGTCGATGCATTTTTGTAGACGCTGTGACAGTTTTTGTATGCCCATGTCATACCAGCTCGCCGCCATCCTGTTGAGAAAGTTATGAACTGGAGTGATTGTTGCTTGGTCTCAGGTGTAAAGTGGTATGCCCAGGTTTCGTCACCCGTGACAATTGAGTCCAGAAAATTGTCCTGTTCGGCTGCAAGGCGGTGAATTAATGCCCGGGAAGCATTAACTCGTTGCCGCATGTGGTCCTCAGTCAGCATGCGTGGCACCCATCTTGCGCACACCTTCCGGTAGTTCAATGTTTCCGTTAAAATTCGGTGAGCGGTGCTTCGGGAAACCTCAGGAACCAACGTGCAGAGACCATCCAGGATGATCCGCAGATTTTCACGCATGCTTTGCTCAACCTTCAACACTGTCTCCTCAGAAATTGACGGTCTCCCGCTCCTTTGTTCGTCGTGAATTTCGGCCCGACCAGCTGCAAACTCTCTACACCACTTACGAACATTTTTGACATCCATGCACGACTCACCATACACTTCCGTCAATTGGCAATGGATTTCATAACAGTGTGACCAACTGCCACTCAAACAGAGTTCTGTAGTTATAAAAAAATAGGAGACCTTACTTTTGGGGCTACCCTCGTGATTAACATCTGTCTTCAAGTGACTGCATTTCCGTGACTTCCTCCCAAGTGTCACATAAATTGTTCTTTGTACATATTCAAATCTTCCTTGTCACTCAGAATTCGTATAAGTCTCCACTTGATCATTATTGGAAGGTGGGTGGACGAGTGTTTTGTAAACAACGTCTTTTGTAAACTGACTGTACCTTTCCAGTATCCTACAAACGAAACAAATCCTGTCATCTGCTTTGCCTAACGATGAAGGTATGTCACGTTTACATTTCATATCTTCTCTGTTTACCTATATGTTACGGCGATGTTGCAGTGTGATCAGTGGGTTTCTCTTCTATCCACTTACCAAAAAAATGGGTTATTCATTTCCACTTTTTTTCTGGTACAACTGGTATTTTAGCAGCTATTGTATCTGTATAATCTAACTTCACAAAATGGAAAAAATAATAGTCTCATTTTGGGCATAAAATTTCTGTTTATGTATGTAATACACTAGTGAGAAATTCTGATATATAGCAAATGACATAATGGAGCAAAATATCAGATGCACAGTAAATGACAGACTGCGACGTAAACATCAGTATGCGGTACCAAGTTGTATTGTTAATGGTGTTATGAATAAAAAACAATAATCCGAAACTGTATAGCTCATCACGCACAATTTTTACATGTTATTTAACAGAAAGAGAATGTACCCACAGACTGTGATGGAACTTTGGGTGTTAAAGGAAAAAAAAATTGTGTTTGGTCAATGTAGAACCATGTCTCCACAACTGTACACTCACGCTAATAAATTAAGGATAATTCTGACACATGGTGAAACAACGCTCTGGTGGGCGGTTTGCGAGTTTAAATCACCTCGGAGTATGACCACGCGGTGCATTTGATCTGCGGTCCTCGAAAGGTGGCCCTGGCAGCAGTCCACATACACAGAGGAGTGTTGGTGCATGACAGAGTACGGCGCAGCAGACTTTTTCAGACGTGCTAATAGTGACTGTGTGTTGAAAATGACTCAAAGAACACATATTGATGACGTTATGAGGGGTAGAATACCAGGGCGACTGGAGGATGGTCAAACACAGCACGTCGTAGCACGGGCCGTCCGTGTGCCACAAAGTGTGATCTCAAGATTATGACAACGATTAGCAGACAGGAAACGTGTCCAGGCGCTACAGTACGGGACGTCCACAGTGTACAACACCACAACACCACAAGAAGACCGATATCTCATCATCAGTGCCCGCAGACGCCACCGAGTACTGCACGTAGCCTTGATCGGGACCTTACCGCAGCCACTGGAACAGTTGTCTCCAGACACACAGTCTACTGACGACTGAACAGACGTGTTTTATTCGTCCGGAGACCTGCAAGGTGCATTCCACTGACCCCTGGTCACAGGAGAGTCCGTAAAGCCTGGTGTCATTGGAACAGTGGTCCCAAATTATGGTCACGGACGAGTCCAGGTATAGTCTCAACAGTTATTCTCGCCGGTTTTTCATCTGGCGTGAACCAGGAACCAGATACCAAACTCTTGCTGTCCTCGAAAGGGACTTGTATGGAAGTCGTGGTTTGATGGTGTGGGGTGGGATTATGATTGGTGCACGCATACCCCCGCATGTCTTTCACAGAGGAACTATAACAGGTCAGATGTGTCGGGACGTCATTTTGCACTAGTATGTCCGCCTTTTCAGGGGTGCAGTGGGTCCCACCTTCCTCCTGATGGATGACAACGCACGGCCCCACGGAGCTGCCATCGTGGAGGAGTATCTTGAAACAGAAGATATCAGGCGAATGGAGTGGCTTGCCTGTTCTCCAGACCTAAACCCCATCGAGCACACCTGGGATGCTCTCGGGTGGCGTTTCGCTGCACGTCTCAAACCCCTACGACACTTCACGAGCTCCGACAGGCACTGGTGCAAGGATGGGAGGCTATACCACAGCACTGCTCGCCCACCTGATCCAGAGTATGCCAACCCATTGTGCGGCCTGTGTAAGTGTGCATGGTGATCATATCCCATATTGATGTCGGGGTACATGCGCAGGAAACAGTGGCGTTTTGTAGCACATGTGTTTCGGGACGGTTTTCTCAATTTCTCACCAACACCGTGGACTTGCAGATCTGTCGTGTGTGTTCCCTATGTGCCTATGCTATTAGCGCTCTGCAATTATCCTTAATTTATGAACATGAGTGTGTATTATCAAATAACGGTTGCTGACGAAGTAATGCAGCTCATCGTGGTCGGTAGAAATTATTTTCACTGAAGATGCTGGCTAGCTATCGGGGAAAATTTCGAATCTCTGATAACACTTCGATCGTATATAGGAGGAAGCACAGAACTGAACTTGCCGTCGACGATGTGGTCATTAGCGACTGCACTAGCTCTCTTTGGGGGTGGATGGTGAAGCATAACGGTCGTGTCGTTTCCCAAGGAACCAATCCGACATTTGCCTTAAGAATCGATTTCGGAAAACCAGAATGAAGAGCTGAATCTGGATCACCGCACAGTGATTTCACTCCCAGTCCTCCAGAGTGCGAGTACAATGTCTTAGCTAATGTGCCACCTCGCTCGATTCGTGTCTGGCAGGCAGCTGCTCGAAGAAAATCGAGTGGCCTCTGCAACGCTTTCTCTGACTGCAGTTTGCTTATGGTTAGTTTATCTTATTAGCCCAACCATGTTTTCGTTCTAAAAGTGCTGAAGCATTTTCTTTTTTACAGCCTACAGTTATAAAAATATTCTTGTTGGCTTGGTAATTAACCTTATAATATACATATCGTGTTTGTGAACATGTGCTTCCTGGAAGACCACTGACAAAAGTGTTAATGCCTAATTATTGTTTGTTCGCATAGCCATTGCAGCTGGACTTTCACATACGTTTAGCATACCAGATCGCTGGACACTATGCTGCTGGATCGAGCCAGTTAGACATCAGTGGCCTGTGACTAATGTGAAATTCTTTTGCGTCCAGCAGGGTAACAAGCTAAAATGGTATTAACCACCACAGCCATGTTAATACGCATTAATTGTGTCACTACCGATTTCCACTTTTAGAAACATCATCAGGTTGCCGCGTTTTATCAAGATCCATGGATATAATAAAAATGGATGTAAATAAGCATCTCCTACTAAAACCACTGGAATGATTTCAACCGAACTTGGCACAAATATGTCACTTACTGTCTGGAACTCATCGCTGTGGGGTAAGAACCACCTACCTATCAAAGGGATGGGGATGATGGTGAAAAAGAAGTGTAGGCTACGACCCGCGAATTCCCAGACTTCAGTCACCCCTTATTTGAGAATGAGAGCACTGGGTGATTTGCAACAAACTTTACACGTAATTTCAAACTTTTACCAAACTTTTTGTCGCTGACAATCCCCACAAAATGATGAAAGTAAAAAAGTTTATTGCTTACTATATTTTCGCTGTTCATGCAGGAAAGTGCGCCATTAGGTATGACATTCAATTTATTATTCTGTACTACTAACTAAGCCTACGGCCTTGCCGCAATGGTAACACCGGTTCCCGCCAGGTCACCGAAGTTAAGCGCTGTTGGGCTGGGCTAGCACTTGGATGGTGAACCATCAGGTCTGCCGAGCGCTGTTGGCAAGCGGGGTGCACTCACCTCTTGTGAGGCAAACTGAGGAGCTACTTGATCGAGAAGTAGCGGCTCCGGTCTCGAAAACTGGCATACGGCCGGGAGAGCGGTGTGCTGACCACATGTCCCACTATGTCCGCATCCAATGACACCTGTGGTCTGAGGATGACACGGCGGCCGGTCGGTACCGTTGGGCCTTCATGGCCTGTTCGGGAGGAGTTTAGTTTAGTTTACTACTGTATTCGCGACACGTTTTGCAGAAAATATTCACATATAGCACTGAATGTACGAGTACCTGCAAAATTATATCATTGTAAAGCACATACACTACTGGACATTAAACTTGCTACACCAAGAAGAAATGCAGATGATAAACGGGTATTCATTGGACAAATATATTATACTACAACTGACATGTGATTACATTTTCACGCGATTTGGGTGCATAGATCCTGAGAAAAAAAAATCGTTCAAATGGCTCTGAGCACTATGGGACTCAACATCTTAGGTCATAAGTCCCCTAGAACTTAGAACTACTTAAACCTAACTAACCTAAGGACATCACACACACCCATGCCCGAGGCAGGATTCGAACCTGCGACCGTAGCAGTCCCGCGGTTCCGGACTGCAGCGCCAGAACCGCACGGCCACCGCGGCCGGCTCCTGAGAAAACAGTACCCAGAACAACCTCCTCTGGTCGTAATGACGGTCTTGACACGCCTGGGCATTGAGTCAAACAGAGCTTGGATGGCGTGTACATTTACAGCTGCCCATGCAACTTCAACACGATACCACAGTTCATCAAGAGTAGTGACTGGCGTATTGTGACGAGCCAGTTGCTCGGCCATCATTGACCAGACGTTTTCAGTTGGTGAGAGATCTGGAGAATGTGCTGGCCAGGGAAGCAGTCGACCATTTTCTGTATCCAGAAAGGCCCGTACAGGACCTGCAACATGCGGTCGTGCATTATCCTGCTGAAATGTAGGGTTTCGCAGGGATCGAATGAAGGGTAGAGCCACGGGTCGTAACACATCTGAAATGTAGCGTCCACTGTTCAAAGTGCCGTCAATGCGAACAAGAGGTGACTGAGACGTGTAACCAATGGCACCCCATACCATCACGCCGGGTGACACGCCGGTATGGCGATGACGAATACACGCTTCCAATATGCGTTCACCGCAATATCGCCAAACACGGATGCGACCATCATGATGCTGTAAACAGAACCTGGATTCATCCGAAAAAAGGACGTTATGCCATTCGTGCACCCAGGTTCGTCGTTGAGTACACCATCGCAGGCGCTCCTGTCTGTGATGCTGCGTCGAGCGTAACCGCAGCCACGGTCTTCGAGCTGATAGTCCATGCTGCTGCAAACGTCGTCCAACTGTTCGTGCAGATGGTTGTTGTGTTGCAAACGTCGCCATCTGTTGACTCAGGGATCGAGACGCGGCTGCACGATCTGCTACAACCATGCGGATAAGATGCCTGTCATATCGACTGCTAGTGATACGAGGCCGTTGGGATCCAGCACGGCGTTCCATATTACCCTCCTGAACCCACCGATTCCATATTCTGCTAACAGTCATTGGACCTCGACCAACGCGAGCAGCAATTTTGTGATACGATAAACCGCAATCGCGATAGGCTACAACCCGACCTTTATCAAAGTCGGAAACGTGATGGTGCACATTTCTCCTCCTTACACAAGGCATCACAACAACGTTTCACGAGGCAACGCCGGTCAACTGCTGTTTGTGTATGAGAAATTGGTTAGAAACTTTCCTCATGTCAGCACGTTGTAGGTGTCGCCACCGGCGCCAACCTTGTGTGAATGCTCTGAATAGCTAATCATTTGCATATGACAGCATCTTCTTCCTGTCGGTTAAATTTCGCGTCTGTAGCACATCATCTACATGGTGTAGCAATTTTAATGGACAGTAGTGTAGTTCCAGAGATATAACGTCATAAACGCCGAAATGCGGAAAAAGCTGCCGCATCATGTACGACGCTTAAATTTAATACTGGTTTGCTAGCATCTCTATACGTAACACATACCACTGACTGTAACTACATACCCCGCTGACGGTACCTATAAAATTATATCATTGTACGACGCAAAGACCAGGACATATGACGTCAGAAATATCGAGCTGCTTGAAAACGAAATTGCAGGGCAAATTCGCTACGGTTACAGTTGAAATATGTGAACAAATATGTGTGAAATACATATAACATGTGCGTAAAATATTCCTCCTAAGCCCCCGGATCAACTTCAGCCAAACGTGGTATATAAATTACTATTTGGAAAGAAAGGCTCTGGGGGTAAGAACCACCAATCTTCTATTTCGGTGGTGCGTGTAACGTGGAGAGAGAAGGGAGAGAAAGACGGGCAGAGGGGTGAAGGAGGGCATAGAAGAGGAGGAGATAGAAAGATAGAGGGGAAGGGAAAATTGAAATGTAAAGGAAAGAGGAGGGGATGGACAGAGAGAGGGCGAGGAGGGGACTTGGAGGGAGGGGAGGAGGAGATGTACAGAGAGGGGTGACGAGGAAATTGACAGAGGCACAGGTAGAAGGAAATGGAGATAGGAAAAGAAAGATGCAAAAAGAGAAATAGGGGAGGAGGAGGTAGAGAGAGAGAGAGGGGAAAGGAGGAGATGGGCAGAGAAGGGAGACGAGGAGATGGATAGAGAGAGGGAGAAGAAGGTGGACTAATAGAACTGGAGTAAATACATACCTACGGGCAGCGCCTGGTACTCAGCTAGTCATAGGCTGGTTGTCATACTACGAGTATGTTGCCGTATGTAATGTTAGAGGCAAAATCTGGAAGTGAGGATCACAGAAAGTCTGCCAACCGCCTGGCAAAAGCATGGCGAGCAGTAAGTGAATGCGACACGATGTACTGTGTACACTAGATTATAAACAAATTTTACACGGTCTAGTATATACAGCATACCGTCTCACATGCACTGACAGCTCACCATTCTTCCACCACATGGTTCACGGAATGTTTCTCTGAGCGTCGTTTCCAGGTTTTGTCTCTAACGTTACAAATGACAACCAGATATTTATATCATGATGTTGGCACGACTTGGCAACGTAATTGTCTTGTAAAAGAATGAAACCGACTGTTACACAATAAATTCACTATCTATTAATACGACTGTGGTGATTCTCATTACCGATTAATATTAGTGTGAATAAGCTGTGGAGCTCATTATGATCAAGCCAAAAAAGGGTCGATGCGTAGAAAAACTAATAATGAAGGACAGTTCATCATTTTTTTATCCTGAGCAGAATCTCTCGTTGTGTTGCGTCTAAGACCAGGATGCACACTTATTTTACATACTCACACTTCTTATGATCTAAAGGAATTATCCTCTGTGGTAATGGATTCGTTTATTCAGCGAAGCAGATTCTTCAATTGCGCGGCCATATTGTCTGTACTTGTTTTACAATTCTTGACGGTATTTTTGTTGTCGTTGCAATACAAAAATGCGTGATTTTTTTCACCAGATGCATTTCGCTGTATTGAGGTAAAGCATAATCAGTGGTCTGTAATTCAGTTATTTATATTTTGATTTGCTTTAAAATCGAAAAACAGTCCGTTAAGCAAAAATCACAGTAAGTACAAATCAATATATTTTTCACGAACTGTTTTTTGATCTTAAAGCAAATCGAAATGTAAATAAGTTTATTACAGACAACTGACGATGCTTTTCCCCAATAAAGCGAAACGCGTCTGCTGAAAAAAATCACGCACTGTTGTAGTTGCAACGACAGAACAAACATACCCTCAAGAATCTATACAGATATCTTGGAATTCTTATACTCACTTGCTAGCACATTTACTCATTGAAGGTATTAGTAAATGGATTTGAAAAATCAATTGTAAATTAACTGTGGCCTAGACGATGGTAACACAGAGTACAAAAATTTTTGTCTTCTTGAGATGACTCCTACTCTAAGATTCAGAGTGGTGAAGATGTCTTCCTATAAGACGATAATTCACATTAATGCAATTTAAAGGGCTGTTTCTTCATCTTGATGTGTACTTTCCGAAAGCGATGAATGAGTGAATGAACGGTAGGAGGAACTAGCTCTCGGTATTGATCGACAGGTCCGCTTTAGCATCCTGTTCGCACTTGTATCCTGGTCCCCCAGCTGAGAATGAGTCAGCCAGCGCAGTGGCCCACTACTTGGAAGGAGACTCGTTCGCACTGCTAACTGATTCTCGTTTGCTGTTCCTGTTGCCTCCCGCTTTCACCAGTTTCACGCTCATCATCATTCTACCTTCAGTTTGCACGTCCAAAAATGACACACACACACCTACTCACTCACTCATCTACACACACACACACACACACACACACACACACTCACATACACCTACTCACTCACTCACCTACACACACACACACAAAAGCTAAATGCAGATGTGTGTTAACACGTTTGTCCTTAATCTGTTGACTAGCCGGCCGAAGTGGCCGAGCGGTTCTAGGCGCTACAGTCTGGAACTGCGTGACCGCTACGGTCGCAGGTTCGAATCCTGCCTCGGGCATGGGTGTGTGTGATGTCCTTAGGTTAGTTAGGTTTAAGTAGTTCTAAGTTCTAGGGGACTGATGACCTCAGAAGTTAAGTCCCATAGTGCTCAGAGCCATTTGAACCATTTGAATCTGTAGACTGTTAAAAGCACGTTAACAGTAAATTCAAGAACTTAGTCGTCCAGCTGCTGTCGTCTTGTAGTGTGATTGATAAACATACATGATGCAAAGGGGAAAAATTATTATTTCAATAAATGGACATGCAATTGGCCTATCACACTAGGCATGGGTTGACAGAGGTTATACAGCGTGACCTGACGGAAACGAGCGGTTTTCAGATGAACAGACGTCTGCTACTTTTTAAGAAAAAAGCTTTTATTTGTACAAAAACAAAGATGAACATCTTCTGCTTAATTTACAAGTTCACTTACGAAAAACTATGTCACCCGAGAGGCGGCCATTCTCTCGAAAAGAAATTTTCAAATCTCTGCCGGAAGTTGCCCATAATACGTGCCAACAGGCGTTGGTCAATCAAAGCCACCTCATCTTTAGTGTAAGCTTTCAGTTCCATTAAAATTTCGGGATCGCGTAACGTAGACACGCTATTTAAAATATATCGACAAGGAAAGCAACAAGCGGACAAGTCTTGTGATCCAGAATGAGATTTTCACTCTGCAGCGGAGTGTGCGCTGATATGAAACGTCCTGGCAGATTAAAACTGTGTGCCGGACCGAGACTCAAACTCAGGACCTTTGCCTTTTGCGGGCAAGTGCTCTACCAACTGAGCTACCCAAGCACGACTCACGCCCCCTCCTAACAGCTTCACTTCTGCCAGTACCTCGTCTCCTACCTTCCAAACTTAACAGAAGCTCTCCTGCGAACCTTGCAGAACTAGCACTCCTGAAAGAAAGGATATTGCGGAGACATGGCTTAGCCACAGCCTGGTGGATGTTTCCAGAATGAGATTTTCACTCTGCAGGCTGTGGCTAAGCCATGTCTCCGCAATATCCTTTCTTTCAGGAGTGCTAGTTGGCCCCAAGAGTCATTATTGCCTTGTTCATTAAAGTAGGTTCCTTTGTACTAATTCCAGAACATTGTAGAAGTAGCTTGGTTTGCTTTGTGATATCAATATTAGAAACTTCTTCTATTAGTGCCTATTGTTTAAAATTATATTTCGGCATCCAGAGTCATTATTGCATTGTTCCCGAAAGCAGATTACTTTCTACTCATCCCAGAATATTATAGAAGTATTGTATTGTATTGTATGAAACCGGGGACATATAAACGACGGAGAAGCTTCGTCCCGCCGTAGCCCTAAGTGGTTCACAACCCCACAACAGGCCACAGCAGTCCACCCACCCCACCGCCGCCCCACACTGAACCCAGGATTATTGTGCGGCACGCCATCTTTTAAACTGAAGCAAAATAATATTGTCTCGTTCCTCAAATTACGTGATTTGGCACTGGAATTGTGTCGGTATGAGGAAGAGGAAGTAAGACTGAGACTGAGAGAGAAGCATTTGCAGATAAAGACAGAGGCAGATGTGTTCCGACCAAATGAAGTACTCTCCGGCAATACCTTCGCCGTACTTCGGCAACTACCTGCAACAGCCTACTCTATCAACAACATTGCTTGGTCATACCGCAATATTGGCGCGTACTGCATCCACTTGCAGATGTGTTGAAGGCAACGTTATTGCGTCCATACAATGCCGTAAAATATAGCCCAAGTGAACGAGTCATTAGATGACGAACTATATCTACATATCGTTTAATTTTTACCTTACGCAATCCACTGTACGATCTAAACAAATTAGTGCATTATGCTATCATTTACCTCTTTTCGTCATTAGTACAAAAGAATTGTATTATTTGCCGGTTACCGTGATGTGCTATTATGACTTATTATCAGATATTGCGTACTCCTTACGTCCTTATCACAGTTTCTCTTAATCGCAGCGTGGAGCTGTCTGAAATTGTATATTGTGATAAGATGTCTGTGCTGATACTGCTGACATATTGGTGTTTCACCGTGCGCCAAGTACTTATTGTACGTAATACCGCTTACATGAAAAGAATATGTGATATGAATCGCCTACTCATGTTGAAGTCGCACGAATAAATTAGCAATTCCCTTATGTTAAGTACATGGAGCTCAGGTTTCTGTCGCGAAAGCGTAACATAATTTATGATAGATGCCGTCCATCTCATGTCTAATATAAATAAATCAAGATGTTTTGAGCATTGACATTACAGAGTGTGGTATCACCTGCGGTTCTAACCACTGGTCTCGCATTTCCCAGTAAAATCCTTAACTGAATGACCCTTGATTACCACGACTTTTCTTCCTTCAAATTTAACGTACTGCGTCCACTACAATTATTCCAGGCGAAGATAACAACTAATATTCCTTTTGAGCACAATGTCCTCTTAACCAAGACAAGTTTGGAGTAGTTTGTTAGACAGAATACCGACTATACGTGTAGCAGCAAAACCACTGAATCTGTTGGAAGCGCATACTACATTCCGTGTTTGCAGAAGGCTGACTAATTCAAATTGCTAACAGAGATAAGCGGCGTGACTCAGAATCTCATTACTCTACAAAAGAACATTAGTGTTGGCGGATGACAACGACGTTATAATATGTCATACTCAATGAGTCACTGTCTCTTCAAACATATCTGAAACACTTTAGGTAAAACGAGACGTAAACCGACTAGCGTACATCGTCTTTCAAGTGCTGGTATCGATGCAAGAAAAACGCAAATATCTTACCTTTGCTTGGATAAATTGATTCCAAATCAAAGAAGCAGCTGCGGCAGGAGACATAACTTAGAATCAAATCTCTACATCTAAGCTTCAACGTATATACTGCGGAAGCCACCTTACGGTGCTTAGCGGAGGGTACTTTTTCCACCTCTGTCGTTCCTCCCCCCTCCAATCGCTGTTTCACTCGCCAGTGTTGCGTGGGGAGAACGAATGTCAGGGAACCACCGTATAAGTCTCTGATTTTTTTATTACGTGAGCGATTTCCGGAATTCCATTCCCATCTTCAGATGCACCCGTGCACAGTTCCGATTTCCTGGTGTGAAATAAATGTACTAGGTGATTCCTTGATGACGTTACAAACTTCCAGGTATGACGGAGGAGGATAAATATATTAAAAGTCTAATAAACGTGCCCTTGCAACTAACAAAAGATACGTACAACAAAAAATACCTTTCATTGGGGTCCAAATTACAGATTACAAGGCGGCGATTAAGCCAGACACACTGTAAGCGGCAGAAACACTAATTATGAACTTCAAAAGCCAAATGGAGAAACTTGAGATAAATGAAAGAAAAATTTTAAGGAAAGTCATAGGATCAACAATGAAACTCTACAAGAAAATCGAAAAACTTTCAGATACAACGCGAAAAATGGTTCAAATGGCTCTGAGCACTATGGGACTTAACAGCTGTGGTCATCAGTCCCCTAGAACTTAGAACTACTTAAACCTAACTAACCTAAGGACATCACACACATCCATGCCCGAGGCAGGATTCGAACCTGCAACCGTAGAAGTCGCGCGGTTCCGGACTGCGCGCCTAGAACCGCGAGACCACCGCGGCCGGCAATGCGAAAAAGAAGGACAAATTTTTATAGGCATCTTCTCAGAATGAACTCTAACAAATTAACCAAACAAGTCTTTGACTTTTTCTGTAACCGCAAAACAAAACCCAACCGGTTTAAAGAAACTGAGAAAGACCTACTAGAATTAAAGATTTCGGAAAAATCACTAATCGATCGAACAGCTAAATCAATTACTAAGGATGAAAACATACGGTTCCAAGACAAATCTACATAATGACCCAAACACTTCATCTCGGAAGAAGAGAGGAAAAGAAGATCAGAAAGAATGAAGAAATACTGGGCACTGAGAAAAGATAAAAAAAAAAGATTGAGAGATATGAGCATTTCTTCATCTGTGACAAAAATCTCTTCTACTGCAAGCTCTTAGTTTCCATATTTTAGGAGGACTTCTCTTCTACTGCAAGCTCTTTGTTTCCATATTTTAGGAGGAATTCGCGTGACCAAAACAAGAAAAAATATCTAGTAAACAACCACTATAAAACGCATACCTTAACAACTATGAGCACTTGACCAGTAGAAGAAATGTGTTTCATACCAACGAAGATGAACAAGTGCTCATAGCTCTACAGGTATGCGTTTAATAGCCCATATTTACTGGACATTTTTTCTTGTTTAGGTACACATTACCACCTCTCAAAATATGGAAATCAGAAAGCTTGCCGCAGAAGAGATTTGTTTCACAGTATCGAAGATGAAGGAGTGCTCATAGCTCTGAAGGTGTGAATTTTACAGCAGATGTTTAGTGGACTTTTTTGATACATTTACCCTTCTCCATCATCCCTGAAAGTTTTTAACATCAAGAAGGAATCACGCTGTATACCTTATCATATACGGGTGTGTTCCCACCGTCCACTACCATGTATGCTGAAGATAAATAAAACGCCTCCCGAACAGGCCTCGAAAGCCCATCGATACCGACCGGCCGCGTGTCATCCTCAACCCGTAGGCGTCACTGGATGCGGATATGGAGGGGCATGTGGTCAGCACACCGCTCTTACAGCCGTATGTCAGTTTCCGAGGCTGGAGGCGCCACTTCTCAATCAAGTAGCTCCTCAATTTGCCTCACAAGGGCTGAGTGCACCCCGCATGCCAACAGCGCTCGACAGACCGGATGGTCACCCATCAAAGTGCTAGCCCAGCCCGACAGCGTTTAACTTCGGTGATCTCACGGCAACCGGTGTTACCACTGCGGCAAGGACATTGGCTGGAGATATATAAAGGGAGATCAAAAAGTTTCCGTTAGAAGGCCATACAGTGCACAACCGGTATGTCATCCACACAGCGTCGCCATGAACATTGAGGCAATCATGGCACCGACGACCCGGCTGAGTATACCCACCGTGTAAAACACCGCGTCCTGCTGAGTGAAGAAGTTCTTAACTGTCTGCTGCACATCCTCGTCCGACAGCAGTCGTCAACCATTCAGAGCCTTTTTTAAGGCATGAGGAGAGATCAAGACTGTATGGCGGCTGCTCAATTGTCTCCTAATTGAGTTGCAGCTTCTGGTTTATGGCATTTGCGTCCTGTGGACGCGCGTTATGATGAAGCACTAGTACCCCTGTTCTTTATTCTCCTACATATGTCTGCCGGTTTTTGTCGTTCGTCAGACAAGAAAAGAATCACAGCACACGGGTCCTACCAGGACGAATCGGTAATAACGTCGCCACAGCTAACGTTTCCGATTTAACCGCATGCACATCGTAAGGACACGAATGCCACATTAATCCCTTGTCTACATGTGGGTGCTTATATAGCGGCATCGGTGTCACGCTACGTTGCGTACACGCTGCAGCAAGACCTTCAAACGGAAACTTTCTGATCGCTCTTTATATATATTCCACGCCTGGAATGGGAACTGTGCACAGGTGGATGTGAAGATGAGAATGGAATTTTCGAAATCGATCATGTAATAAAAAAAAAGTTATAAATGATCATTGCAGCCTAAAACTATTTTATGTATAATTGCTATGGCCGCGTTCCCATCAGCCACTACGATGCCTTATAAAGAAAAGTAAAGATAATATAGGGAGTACCTCAAGGGAGTGTTGTAGAGCCGTTACCGTTTCTAATATACAGAATTTTGTGGGTATAACTGCAATTATTGAGATCATTGGTAGCTTAATATATATCCAGTGAAGACCGAGCGAGGTGGTGCAGTGGTTACCTCAGTGGACTCGCATTCGGGAGGACGAAGGTTCAAACCTGCATCCGGCCATCTTGATTTAGCTTTTTCGTGATTTCTCTAAATCGCTCCAGGCAAATGCCGGGATGGTTCCATTGAAAGGGCATGTCCGATCTCCTTCCCCATCCTGCCGTAAGCCGATGGGGCCGATGACCTCGCTGTTTGGCCCCCAACCCCAAACCAACCAACCAACCATCCCAGTGAAGTGTATCAGTTGTTTTCTCTCTGAGTCTTACCGTCTTCCCGCAAACACGTCACATGATTTACTAACTGATGTTTTCTGCACGATAGCAGCTGCTCCGCTAAGTGGACTACATCTGTCAGTCCAGACTAACCGTTCTGCGTCCACGCATCCGCACTTCGAGAACTGACCAACTACCCAGAGGAAAATAAACATTAGTGGCTTGCTCTTTCTACATGTACTCGGAGGTACTAACCAACTTTAGAATGTACACTGTTCCGCCAAAACATAAGACCACCACCCACAGTGACGTTGGATGCCGCCTGGTGGCTTTGCGGGCACGTTACGTGCTAACAAAAGTATGTAAGCGGAGGAGACACGGACGGGGGTTCAGCCTAGTGAAGGTATGGGATGCCAATGGGGAAATTCTTTGAGAGAAGCGACTTTGACGAAGGGCAGAGTATTATTACACAGAGCCTGTGAACGAGTATCTCGAAAATGGCTGAGCGTCTACGGAATGAGGTAGAAAAACAGTGAAACTACCGCTACGCGCTAAATGGATGGCCGTCCACGACTCTTCGCAGAACATGGGGTTCGTCTTGTCTGCTCAGTAAAGTAGGATAGATGGTGATCTGGAGTGTGTCTGCCGACAGAGCACAACGCTGGTGCACACTCAAGTTTTTCGGAGCACACCGTTCATTGTACGTTGTTGAACATGGAGCTCCGCGGCAGACCGTGTGTTCACATGTTCACCCAACGACATCGCAATTACAGGGTGTTTCAAAAATGACCGGTATATTTGAAACGGCAATAAAAACTAAACGAGCAGCGATAGAAATACACCGTTTGTTGCAATATGCTTGGGACAACAGTACATTTTCAGGCAGACAAACTTTCGAAATTACAGTAGTTACAATTTTCAACAACAGATGGCGCTGCGGTCTGGGAAACTCTATAGTACGATATTTTCCACATATCCACCATGCGTAGCAATAATATGGCGTAGTCTCTGAATGAAATTACCCGAAACCTTTGACAACGTGTCTGGCGGAATGGCTTCACATGCAGATGAGATGTACTGCTTCAGCTGTTCAATTGTTTCTGGATTCTGGCGGTACACCTTGTCTTTCAAATGTCCCCACAGAAAGAAGTCACAAGGGTTCATGTCTGGCGAATAGGGAGGCCAATCCACGCCGCCTTCTGTATGTTTCGGATAGCCCAAAGCAATCACACGATCATCGAAATATTCATTCAGGAAATTAAAGACGTCGGCCGTGCGATGTGGCCGGGCACCATTTTGCATAAACCACGAGGTGTTCGCAGTGTCGTCTAAGGCAGTTTGTACCGCCACAAATTCACGAAGAATGTCCAGATAGCGTGATGCAGTAATCGTTTCGGATCTGAAAAATGGGCCAATGATTCCTTTGGAAGAAATGGCGGCCCAGACCAGTACTTTTTGAGGATGCAGGGACGATGGGACTGCAACATGGGGCTTTTCGGTTCCCCATATGCGCGAGTTCTGTTTATTGACGAAGCCGTCCGGGTAAAAATAAGCTTCGTCAGTAAACCAAATGCTGCCCACATGCATATCGCCGTCATCAATCCTGTGCACTATATCGTTAGCGAATGTCTCTCGTGCAGCAATGGTAGCGGCGCTGAGGGGTTGCCGCGTTTGAATTTTGTATGGATAGAGGTGTAAACTCTGGCGCATGAGACGATACGTGGACGTTGGCGTCATTTGGACCGCAGCTGCAACACGGCGAACGGAAACCCGAGGCCGCTGTTGGATCACCTGCTGCACTAGCTGCGCGTTGCCCTCTGTGGTTGCCGTACGCGGTCGCCCTACCTTTCCAGCACGTTCATCCGTCACGTTCCCAGTCCGTTGAAATTTTTCAAACAGATCCTTTATTGTATCGCTTTTCGGTCCTTTGGTTACATTAAACCTCCGTTGAAAACTTCGTCTTGTTGCAACAACACTGTGTTCTAGGCGGTGGAATTCCAACACCAGAAAAATCCTCTGTTCTAAGGAATAAACCATGTTGTCTACAGCACACGTGCACGTTGTGAACGGCACACGCTTACAGCAGAAAGACGACGTACAGAATGGCGCACTCACAGACTGCGTTGTCTTCTATATCTTTCACATCACTTGCAGCGCCATCTGTTGTTGAAAATTGTAACTACTGTAATTTCGAAAGTTTGTCCGCCTGAAAATGTACTGTTGTCCCAAGCATATTGCAACAAACGGTGTGTTTCTATCGCTGCTCGTTTAGGTTTTATTGCCGTTTCAAATATACCGGTCATTTTTGAAACACCCTGTATGATTACAGTGGTCACGGGACCATCCGATTCGACCGTCGATCAATGGAAACGTGTCGGCTCTTCGGACGAATTACATTTATGCTACACTAGGATGGTCGTCTCCACAAACGCCGTCATCGATGTGAACGGCGGCGTGAGACGTGCAGTGCGCCAGGGACGCAATCTGGTGGGAGCAGTATTATGCTATGGGAGACATTCTCTTGCGCCTGCGTGGGACCTGTGGTAGTAACCGAACACATGGTGACAGCTGCGAACCACCTGCATCGCTGCATGCTTGATGTCTTCCCGGGCGACGACGTCATCTTTCAGAATTATAATTGCCGTGTCTCGGAGCCAGATCCGTGCTACAGTGATTTGAGGAGCATTGTAGTGAATTCAAGTTGGTGTCTGGGCGACCAAATTCGCCTGATGTAAATCCTATGTAACCCGTCTGGATCGCTATCGGACGCCTTCACCGCGTACGAAAGTCAGCGGCTCGTTATTTACACGTATTACATGACTCCTGCGTAGACACCTAATGCCACATACCTCCACAAACCTACCAATAAACTGTCTGATCCCTGATATGCAGAATCGGTGATGTTTTTCGTTCCAAAGACAGACAAACAACCTATCAAGCAGATGGTCATTATGCCTCGGCACATCAATATACTGCTCCTAATAGCTATAATTATTAGTCCACAAATTAATTAAATACTAATGTAATGTTGTTCAGTACAATTTGCCCCCTCACCAACAAAAATATCTGTACTTATACGCCTAACACCCTGGATATAAATAATCTAATGGATAACGCTGAAACCTCCAACGGCTGTTCGCACATGATGCTGTTTCCTACATGAATGCTGAAACGCCAGAAGTCTGTAGTGGAATGTAAGAAGAGCTGCGGAGGATCAGTAATTTGGAGGGACTAGCAGTTGACCTTCAGTGTAAGCAAATATACATACTCCGCATAAATAGACGAAGGGATCTATTATTGTTTCATTACGTATGTGTCAATATATCACTGGAAATAGTAAGCATCGTAAAATACGTAGGATTAACCATCGGAGGAACCTAATGTGAAATGATCAACCAAAACTAACTGTAGGAAAAGCAGGTACCAGGGCGATATTTATTGGAAATATTGTAAGGAAACGTAGCAACGCATTCGCGAAAGTAGTGGCATGCGAAATATTTGTTCGTCCGACACCTGAGTGTTGCCTCTCAGTCTGATCTCCTTACCAGGTTGAATTAATAGAGGAGAGATAAAAATCCAACGAAGAGCGACGCGTTTCGTCACAGGATCGTTTAGTAAGCGCGAGAGGGCTACGGACATTCTCAGGAAATTCCAGTGGCATAAGTTACAAGAGAGGCTCTGAGCATCACGGACTGGTTTAATGTTAAGATTACGAGAGTATGCGCTCCAAGATGAGTCGCGCAATAGACTAGTTCCTCTTACACATTTATCGCGAAATGATCACGACGAAAAATGTTATAAAACCATTCTTCCAGCTAGAGGCTATTTTATTTATAATTGCTGATTTTTGCACCTGTCTATTTCGTCCCGCTGGAATAAGTTACGGACCTGTACTATTTAGTGCCTTGATAGAAGACATACTAGTGTGGAACATGACAACAAGAGAAAGACACGAACTAAGTAATAAATGACCCGATGATTTTTCAGTCCACTAATCGCTATCCAAATTTAGTATCCTAAGTGCCTCAATCGCTTGACTTAATTTAACAACGAACATCGGGTTGTGCATCGTAGGAACTCCGTTCTGGTTTTGTGGGGAAGAGCAGGACGCATACTATGTTTTCTTTGGTTGTCTACAGTCACTTGAAATTACTTAAAACCGCTTACCCTGACCCTTACTCTTACACTGGCATCCATTGCGGACCTATATGACGACTCTGCCGGAAGGATCACTAAAGTCACAAGGGAACACAAGCTCGGATTACGTCACGAATGGGGAAAGAAATCGGCAGTGTCCTTTCAAAGGAACCATCCCGACATTTGCCTGGAGCGATTTAGGGAAATCACGGAGAACCTAAACTCGATGGCCGGACAAGTGTGTGAACCGTCGTCCTCCCGATTGCGAGTCCTGTGTGCTAACCACTGCACTATCTCACTCGGTCCGGAAATTCCAAGACGTATCAAAATCCCTCAGTACTAGTAGTTCCGGAGACTAGCCAATACACAAAAACAATCGCAAATGAGACTTCTGTTTGTACTTGTAGAGACAGAAAATATAATTTTTTTTTTAATTTAGCGATATCTCTTGGTTACAACTTACATTTTATATATGCATGCCTTAATATTTTTCTGTTATGATTTCTATGAATGGTATGTAAGTCCCGATGTCAAAAAGATATTTTTTCGTGATATAATTACAAATTAACAATTTTGAGATTATTTACTTTACTTGCACTGTGAAACCTTGCTTCTGCCAAGGAACAGTAGACTTAAGTACGTGATAGAAATCTGAGCCTGACACGCCTACCCGTTCCTGAGACAAAGGGGTCTAATAAAAAGGGAAGGCAGACAGACGGATAAAAAATTGACAAAACATATTTTTGTGTGATGAAATTAAAAATTAACAATTTTCGGATTTTTTTCTTTACTTGTACTGTGAAAGGTTGCTTCTTGCCAAATTTAATGATTCTAGGTCAACATAAAGTGCCCTAAAGGTTTTCATGAGTGAGTTTCCGGGTATTAAAATATGTGACATAAGTGGTCGTCTCGTCTGATTGCGTTGACTTAGAAACTTAAATGTTTTACACCTCCAATGGACCGCAGACCTTAGCATCTGACATAAATTTCAACTTGATACTCCCACATGCCGCTGCAAAAAAGTGTTCTTAACAATCGGACAGACAGACGTACAACAAAGCGAGGCTATACGTGTCCGTTTCTACGATTGAGGTAAGGAACCCTAAGAATGACAAATATCGAGGTTGAAAGATTCTCTGCTCCGGGAATCGCAACCTTCTTAAATTCCAACTCAATTACGAAATTTATTTATAGCTCATTTAGAGACCTGTTGCCTTACATTTTAAAACAGGTCGTTCCATATTACAAACAGCAGTTATTATTTTCAGCAATACAATGGAAATAGTAATGAATTAAAAGCACATTAGAAATTGAAAGAAAAGAAAAACACAAAAATATTCAAATTTTAAGAAGATATGATGATAGAAGATAGGAAAAACTTGGATAGAAAGAGAGAGAGAGAAATGTTACTCTGTCTGAGCCAACCTGGTTTGAAAGCCTCGGAACTACTTCGAGCCTTGCAGTTCCGGTTCACTACAGTTTAATTTACGGTTTAATATTTTTGAACACTGTTTACAAAAACACTATAAGTATTATGTACATTGTGGAAAGCGCTGTAGTGTGCGAGTGTAAAGTATGTTATTTCCTCCGTTCCTACATTATGTCTGTTGAATTTTATCTATTATGTTGCTTATATGTCAAATGTTCAGTTACAAGTGTTACATCCCAGCAGCATATAATAACCGCGGATTGGATATGCATGCTGCTTATAATTAAGCTAGCACAGTTTTACATGGTTGACTGTATTACACTTTTTATCCTAATACAATTTAATTATTCTAGATGTTGTGTAAGGTTGTCGTGTTGGTGAAAGTGTTCGCGGTTTGAGTGAGTGTGTGTTTCGGTACTGCTGTCCGTGTTGGTGTACGAATTGGAACTGCTGTCTTACGTGTTTCGTGTGTGTTGCAGTGCTCAGTTATATGGCCATGTTTGTCTGTATTCGTCATGTAATGTCCTTGAGACATCACCAGCGATTTTATTTATTGTTTCCTACTGGTCTTTGCCTCTTATTGCCCGTATCGTGTCATTGTGGTACTGCGTTGGTGTCTGGTATGCCGCTCTGTATTGGTCATCCATGTTCCCCACAGGTACACATATCTCTCGCGATACAAGGGCGTGCCGGCCGCTGTGACCGAGCGGTTCTAGACGCTTCAGTCCGGGACCGTGCGCCTGCTACGGTCGCAGGTTCCAAACCTGCCTCGGGCATGGATGTGTGTGGTATCCTTAGGTTAGTTAGGTATAAATAGTTCTATGTCTAAGGGACTGATGACTTCAGATGTTAAGTCCCATAGTCCTCAGAGCCATTTGAACTATTTTTGTAAGGGCGTGCGGTAAAGGCTGTAACCCGTCAGAAAGTGAACCGTACCCCGGCTGGGATTGATGTGGCTCAGTCTCATACGCTCCCTGATGTCCGCGAAGAAATGATACACCCTACAGCCCCTATCACTTGACTCCCATTCCCTTTGCCAGGTACCCACCTGCCATTTAACGAGTTGGTGCTTCTCGGTGATGTCCCGTCCGGTAATCTCGATTACCTTATCCCATCTCCCCCTCCTCAGCCAGTACAATGCAGCCCGAAACCGAATGGTTTTGTCGATAGGGAAGGTTCCAGGAGCCACGCAGAGTGATTCCACTGACGTGGTGTTGAAAGCTCCTGACAGCTTTACCAGGGCATTTCTGTGCCCTCGCCGCATGACGTTCCTATCGTCACCAGACGTCACCAAACTGGGAAGACTGAGACCTTCTTAAGTCCTGCACAGCGCGAAAGATAAGTCGAGAACGCTGAGGTGCGGCAAGATAACGTCCGGCGGCCCAACTCAGTTTTGCGCCGCGCCGGGCAGTGAAAGTGCGACAGCAGAGGCACCGGGAATTCTAAACACGGACTGCGCATCAGCGAATTGGATAACGCAAGCTGCGCTTCCTCGTCCCGAGTTCCTGCGGCTTGCATTGCTGCTGACGGTGGTGCGACGTACGTAAACATGTGTGCTGCCAGGAACGCAACGTGAGCTCTTCCGAGACCATCTTCATAGGAGACTCCTTTCCGAAAATACTCTCTCTGCCTGGACCGAATAAAACCCCGAGAGATAATTGGAAATACATTTTAATTACCGATTCAAAAATTTCTTTTGTCAGTAGAGAATCTTAAATAGCCCAGCCATCCTTACATGTCGTATCACTGAAAGCCTTGGAGAGGTCATTTTTGCCTATGATTCTTGCGGTCTGTTTCTTCCTTTTTAAAGTTTGGTGTATTTCCCACCTTCCTTCGGATCATCTAATAGTTCAATCTTTCGCTTTTCTGCTTTCCTGTTCCCCTCCACAAATTCGTAAAAAGTTGAGCAGCGCGGAATGGCCGCGCGGTTTGAGGTGTCATGCGAGGCCCCTCCCTTCGGAGGTTCGAGTCCTCCCTAGGGCATGAATGTGTGTGATGTTCTTAACATAAGTAAGTTGAAGTTAGTGTAAGTAGTGTGTAAGTCTAGGGACCGATGACTTCATCAGTTTGGTCCCTTAGGAATTCAACACACACACACACACACACACATACACACACAAATTTATAAAAAGTTGTATTTGTAAAACCATTTCTGTCTCGAATTTATCAAATCCAAACGTCTTTCAGCTTTCTTCTTCTTTTTCTTCTTGTGTGCTATGGTCTCCTCAGTAATATACCCCCATGCGTATATGTTCTCTCTTATTCTCCTTCATTGCGGTAAGATTCGTCAACATATTACCCCTCGATCTTGGTTCAAATGGCTCTGAGCACTATGGGACTTAGCTTCTGAGGTCATCATTCCCCTAGAACTTAGAACTACTTAAGCCTAACTAACCTAAGGACATCACACACACCCATGCCCGAGGCAGGATTCGAAGCTGCGACCGTAGCAGTCGCGCGGTTCCGGACTGTAGTGCCTAGAACCACTCAGCCATTAAGGCCGGCCCTCGATCTTGGTCTTCGTCGCCTCTTCCGTCTGGTGGGACTCAATCTTTATTTCATTATTCTCTCCTGCATCCTTTCATGTGTTACCGTCTTCATATGTATCAACTCACGTATGTTCCGTAATATCTATAGCTTTATCCTGTTTAAGCTGCTATAATATCCATAGTTTTATTTTATTCAACAAATCTCTGCCTCTCACAGTCCAATAGACTTGTTGCAGAATTTTCTCCTTAAATTTTTGTAGGTTGTGTGTTTCCGATTCTGCTGTTGACCACACTTCTTACCCACACGTAAAAACTGCTACTGCGCGAGTCCTTCCTCGGGCATGGGTGTGGGTTTTGTCCTTAGCGTAAGTTTTTTCAGTTAGTGTAAATAGTGTGTAAGCCTAGGGACCGATGACCTCAGCAATTCGGTCCCATAGGAACTTAACACGACCATCACAAGTAAAAACTGCTTACACACATGGGAATTGTGTACTTCTCAGTTTCTTGTTCTCATAATTAGAGTTCTTAAATACTGTAATTACAAGTTTGCAAAATAGTCTCTGTTTGCTGATTTTATCCTTCCACTAATACATCATTTCCTATTATTTTCAATAGATAAAAGTCCACCTAGGTACTTGAAGCAGCTGACACCAATGAAGCATGTTAGAGGCCTTCAGGTCTTGAGGTGTTCTTCTGAACTTAGTATTGTCATCATCATATACTTTTGGGAAATGAGGTACTTCTGTACTTTGATGGTGCCCGATAATCTCAATATCAAAATAAACTTTATAATTCATAGTCATCAGTGCTAAGAAAGGAAAAACGGTTATCTGTTCAAATAAATTAAAATTTTACGACGACTGTTGATTCTACATCTTATTTAGATATTTTTGTCTGTCTTCGTTTGCAATATGTCTAATTTTTGCTCCTTCTGCTTCCTTTAGTTCATGTATTTCTTTCAAGATGTTTAAATCTTTTGCCATAATTGCAATACCATCTGCACTTGGATTTGTCCAACTAGAGTCCATCGTTATTGTACCTGTGTTGCCTATTATTTGTGTCAGGTCGTGCAGTGCTAATTTAAGTTGGACACTTTTACTCAAGCAGTAAAGTCAAACCTCTTGATTACTTTGCTATTCACGGTCACTTTTGTCCTTTTTGTCCTCTCTTGTGAACACAGCTTATCTTATTAATTTGTAACAGATGCTCAGTTCTTTCATAACCTTGTACACTGCTCGCCTTTTAACACTATCAAAAACCTGTTAAAACCAACATATAAGAGGAAGTCTATGTAATAATGTAGTGGTGGTCTGCATAATATTCATAAATATTTTCTGTTGTTTGGCTCTTGACATGCAGTTGGTTCGGAGCGCCTCTGTTTAGTCTAAAACATTGGTATTCTCCAAAGATATTTTCACCACTCTATTATCCTTTCATTCTGGACCTCTCTGAATCTCTTGTAGATGCTACGCAATTATGTAATGTCTTTCTTAATTCTCACGTAATAACTTTTCTCCTTTCTTACATATAAGAGATACTATTCCAGTTTTACTGTTCTCTGGCATGCTTTCATTTCCTCATGTATTATTTTTTAGTGCTTGCATTTAAAGTTTTCCGAAATTGCGTCGCTTTTGCTCTTTCGGGTTATATATCCATTCCCTCTAGATCGTTTTTTATGTTTGTGTACCATCATATTCCCCTTTTAGCTTCCGAGACCAACGTGTTGAAAATGCGTTTCGTCCATCTGAAAATGGTTCATTGTTCTTGCGTGGCCATAAAACAGAACTCTGCATTTCCCGTTGTGTTCCTAATTTTTTGTGTTTTAGAATATATTTCTTGTTTTGATTTTTTATGTAGCTCTCGTTTTTACAATTTGAACCCAGCACACTGTAAAATCTTTCTCTCTTTTCTTTCTAACTGAGCTAGTAAATAACAGTCAAAGGGGATAAGACTCTCAGAGACATATAGACACACTGGTTTTCTAACAGTAGTTATGGCAAATCATTTTTGTCATAAACATTTAATGTAGCTCGGAAAACTATTTCAATTTTTTTCCTCTTACGTCGAGACACCTATCCCATTAGCTGTGATCCATTCGTCCAAAGTTATTAACGCATTTTACTGTTTCACACATCTGTTTAATTGGACTGTTGTTATTTGACGTTACGCTAGACTTTTTTTTTTTTTTTTAAGAAAAGACTTTTGCAAGCCAATTTGTGTGCTACTTTTTTCAGTACTTTAATTTGTTCTGTTTCAATCCCTTCTGTAATTATGGCTACATAATCCGCAAAATATGAACAATCTATTTGCACACCACTCTTCTTAGTCCCAATCCTTAATTCCTTGCGCCTTTTTTGTATTACATTTTTTCCATACAGCTGAACAAGAGTGCCGGAAGTCCATTTCCTAATCAAACTCCTGTTCTGATTGCAAAAGGGCTTAGAGAAATATCTTTTCAGTTTTACTTTGGACTGGGTATTACTCAAGGCTGTTCTTACAATTCCCAGTAATGTATCATATACTCTTGATTTCTGCCAGTATATTAATTAGCAAATCACAGTTAAGGGAGTCATGTACCTTTTTAGAATCTTCCGAAGTTAGATACATTTTGTCTTCTCCATGGAAAATAACATGTTAATAATGACTTCAGATTTAGTATTTGGTCTACTACTGACCGAAACGTTCGGAATCCTTATTGTAATTTCCGGTGTTTGTACTACGTTTATTTTTATAGTCTTTTTAAGATGCATAGGGACAGGATCCTGTATGTTGCTGAGATTAATAACGTGCCACGATAATTACTCATGTCCTTAACGTTTACACTATTATTCAGAGGATAAATCAAGGCTGATTTCTAATCATCTTAAAGCTCTTTTCCTCGTATGTGTTGATCACGGTTTAATGTAAAATAGCTATTTCCTCTTTAGGTGTTAGCTTCCACAATTATGTTATTATGGAGCTTTGTTCAGCAGCGCCGGTCGGTGTGGCCGAGCGGTTCTAGGCGCTTCAGTCTGGAACCGCGCGACCGCTACCGTCGCAGGTTCGAATCCTGCCTCGGGCATGGACGTGTGTGATGTCCTTAGGTTGGTTAGGTTTAAGTAGTTCTAAGTCTAGGGGACTGATGACTTCAGATGTTAAAGTCCCATAGTGCTCAGAGCCATTTGAACCATTTTCTCCAGCGGCGTTTCGTTGTTTTTTCTTTCAGTCTGAGCATATTGTGTTTGATCTTAGTGCAGTCCTAGCGAGAGGATACGGCCAGTTTTCATCCCTTGATTTAGTACTTCTAATTGGATTACTCGGTTCTTCATAAGTTAGAAGACTCCTAAAGTATTAGGTAGGGATTCCACAGTTTTCTTTGTTTGTCATTTCTAAGATTCCATTCTTTCTTTGAAAACAAATAAGGGGGGGGGGGGGTGTATATTCTTGTATCCTCTTTTAGAAATGTGGATAATATTCACGGGACTCATTTCGTTGATGGTTTCGTTCTATTTCGTTTAACAGTTTCAATAGCTCGAGTCACTGCGTCCCATTGAGAGGCACCCACATGCCTTGCTCATACTGTAGCATCAAGCAGTCAGGCCTGCAAAATGAGTGGTCTGTCAAGCGAGTGGATTCATTCTTATTTATCGAGTAACATGAACTCTCGTACTCACAATTAAGTTACAAATTACCCTCCTATATGAATAATACGCAACGGAAACGCACATCTGACTATCAGTAATTTACAGAACTCTGACTGTTCACTACGCACTGGCAATACCATATTTTCTTTTTTTATTTAACGGCTTTTATCAACACGTGGTCATCGCACTGAATATGAATGGCGCACACATTATAAATTCTGGATATCATGACAACATACAATTCGAAGGAAAAGGCCACCAATCTTTTTCTTTTCACTATCTTACTTATTCCGATAAATTCTATAACCTAAACACACAAATTCTATAACCTACAACAATAACACATGAGAAGTTCCACCCAGTGGTCATGGCTTTACATTAGTGAATCTCTACCTTATGGTCTCGTAAATATTTAACGCTACAGTGCACTTTCTGGATAGGATGGTGGATCTTTTATTATATCTCACACTTCGACTCTCACAATCATCATCGCGAAACTTTCCTCCAGACCGAGTGGTACAGAAGGAACAAGCATAACCCACTACCTCTGAAACTACCTTGCTACTCTCCCATGCAAACCACACATACGTAAATTACATGACATACACCACACTACAACATGGAATATAACACAAGGAATAGTCACAACATTATCACTTTCAGCTTTCCCACTTCAATTAGTACTTATCCCAGTTTCACACGACAATGCCCCACTTCGTAATTCTTCTTTCCTACTATGAACTCCGGAGATATATGCACGTCTTCCTGTGCAATGCAAGCCATGTGGCGTTGCTGGATAGACGGCTGACTCACCTTGTTTCTCTCTCAGAGTATTATAGTTTGAATCAAGCGTCACACGGAAACATATCTCACAAAGTAATATTAAGAACATATTCATCACACACACGAGTCCTCAACTGATACCATGGACGATTACTTCTCTTTATCCTTTCTCTCATACACAGATTGAGACTCACACAGTACTCACCACGTGGAAGTACTCGCCTCTAATTTCAAGTCCTGCACACGCTATTCCTTAAATATTTCCACTTATAGTACACCCGCTAGTAATTCAGCTTAACTTAAGCACACGGAAGTATTTCAACTTATTGCTACACGTGGTTTCATTGTGACCATTGGTCACTTCCGAAGATTACTACGATCCCATTAATATTACCTGCCTGACATTTAATTCTCCCCACAAAAGTTCCTGAAATAGAGAAATTATTATTTCAAACTACTCTTAAATATTCCACATGCATACCATGTCTCCACTCTTTTGTCTTTACGGAGCACACCTAAGACAGGTCTTAACAGCACAAGATCCAGCGGCAGAGTGCTGAAACATGGCCGTTCTTCAGGTTCTCTCGCACCTCTGCCGAAGTGGGGAAGCACCTTGCTACCGTATTGGTCAGCCACATTTCAGGCGCTCAAAGCTCAGGTAAATTTCATCTCTTTGGTCCCACCAAAGGTGGCCAAAGGATCGTCTCAAAGATGATCATCTATTCACATTCACTATCTGCGGTTAGCAGACGACCATACATTCATTCATTTCACAGATCTCACCAAACTGGATGTAGGGATTTATTTTGTGGGAGTGCACATGTGATCAATTTGTAAGTAGGCTGTTTAGGTTTTTTTATTGGTAACGCCACCTCTGTATGAAAATCACTGGCTGTGCTGTGTGCAGTCTGTGGCTGCTTTGCATTGTTGTAATACTCGCCATTGTAGTGTTAGGCAGCTGGCTGTGAACAGCGTGTAGCGTTGCACAGTTGGAGGTGAGCCGCCAGCAGTGGTGGATGTGGGGAGAGAGATGACGGAGTTTTGTAATTTGTCATGAACTGCTATATATATTATGACTATTAAGGTAAATACAGTGTTTGTTCTCTATTAATATCTATCATTTGCTAACTACCCCTATCAGTAGTTAGTGCCTTCCATAGTTTGAATCTTTTATTTAGCTGGCAGTAGTGGCGCTAGCTGTATTGCAGTAGCTTGAGTAGCGAAGATTTTTGTGAGGTAAGTGATTTGTGAAACGTATAGGTTAATGTTAGTCAGGGCCATTCTTTCGTATGGATTTTTGAAAGTCAGATTGCGTTGCGCTAAAAATACTGTGTGTCAGTTTAAGCACAGTCCTGTATAATTGTTATAAGGGGACGTTTCATATGTCGACCCTTAGCCTAGGATACCTGACTGGAATCTTCTGATTTTTTCTTGTAGTTTGTGTAATTAGTGTAGATTTTGTTTATTGCTAGCGCGTAATTGTAGAGAGAATCTCCTTTGTAGTTGCAGTCTTTTATTGTTGTACAGTAAAACAGGTGTGGCACGCATGTAGATTTGCACCAAGTATTTCGCAGCTACAATTAACTAGATATTATTTTCAGTGCTATGTTAATGTGTTCCCCTATTTTTGCTCTTCAAATTGTGTTTTTCTGTGTTGTCGTGTGAAATATTGTGACAATAATGGCGTGTGAAAAACGTAACACTAGGCTCCAAAGTAAATTGAGAAATGACAGCGAAGACGAAAGCAGTGTGTTAGCGCCACCGTGTAATGAATTAACTAATGTTCAAAGTAGTAATTTGGTAATTGTGCATAGGGAAATGGAGCGGGTGGCAAATAATGGTGTAGACAGTGAAACAGGTAGTGAACAGGGAAGCATTATCTATCGATCGGTCGGCAACAGCTCGCCTCAGGAATCCGAAATGACAGGACACAGTTTCGCAAATACTGTAGATTCAGGTTTTGGGTCCTCACCGTTTTCTCAAATGAGTCAAGACACATTTTCTGCTTGTCAAAATGTGAATGTTGCCGGTGAAAATGCACTGCCAAAAAGCATAGAGAAACAGATTCCAGACACTAATACATTATTATTGCAATTAATGCAACAAATGGAACAAAATCAGAGACAAATGGGACAAAGTCTTCAAAAGTTAGACACAATGGAACAAAATCAGAGACAAACACAGCAAAAGCTTCAAAAGTTAGACACAATGGAACAAAATCTTCAAATGTTAGACACAATGGAACAACACCAGAGACAAACACAGCAACAGTTAGACACAATGGAACAAAATCTTCAAAAGTTAGACACCACACTTAAACAAACACGTGAAGATTTAACTACTGAGTTACATAACATTGAATAGAAATGTCAAAAAGTCTGTAATGACGTGGAAACACAAATTTGTGAGCATTTTCAACCTATTTTTTCGCGGCATGAAAATGCATTACAGAATCACGAAGCAGCCATAAAAGAACTGCAAACCATTGTTCATGAAAATCATGAGACCTTGTGGGCTAAAATTGACTCAGTTGCATCTACCGATTCGGTTACGCAACTTGCAAAAACTCAGGAAAACTTGAAGGACACAGTAGATTCGATTTCAACACAAATGGACACTCTGAAACTTGGTTCAGAAAAACACACTGAGGAAATGTGTTCACTATCGGAGAAAGTAGCCGAACTTTCGGATCAGGTCACTAACTTATCTACAAAGGTAGATGATGATCTGAATGACACAAGACCTGTAGCCTTCACTGACACAGAAGAGTATGAACAAATTAGAAAATTCAAACAAAATTAAAATCAAATCAATACACAGTACAAAAGAGAAATCCGGGCAGTACAAGATCAGCTGACACAGGTAGTACAAGAATTACGTATTTCAGAGGACACTCGCGCCCCAATACGGGAAGACGGACATAGAAATACGGAACAACCACAAAATAATAACACAGGGCATTTCGGAAGTTATGAAAGAAATTGGCAATGTGCACCGAATTTTGAGATGGAACGGCCGACACGACCTAACAATGACCGATATGATACTCGCTGACACGATGATTTTGACTATAAGCTCTTCATTACTACGCGTAAATTCAAAACGTTTAAGAATTCTGCCAACGACATTCATCCATAAGCGTGGCTCCATCAATTCTCTCATTGTTTTCCTCCCAACTGGTCATTGGAGCACAGGTTAGAATTTATGTGTGGCTACTTGGAGAATGAACCAGCTGTAAGAATGCGATCGGTCATTCACGATTGTCACAGTGAAGGAGAATTTTACCATGCGTTCCTCTCAGCATATTGGTCTCAAGCTACACAAGACCGAGTAAAACATAGCATCATGATGATGAAACACTTTGAACAATCTCAATTTTCCAGTCTTGTCAAATATTTTGAAGACATGTTGCACAAGAATCAGTATCTTTCAAACCCATACAGCCCCTCAGAACTCATCCGCATTTGCTTAATCAAATTACCTGAACATTTACGACACATTATTTTGGCAGGACGTTGCAAAGACGACATTGAAGCGTTTCAGGGAGTCTTACAAGAATTAGAAATTGACACTGACAATCGCGGAACGCGGAAACAGGAACACAACAATTACAGGTCATATCCGTCGCAATTCCACGATGAATGAAATAATAACTGGACGCGACAAGGCTATTCTCACAACACAAATCGTAACCAAAAAAAACACCACCCATATGACAACCGTTGGCAGAATAATAGGTACAGAGAAAGATCGCACTTCCATAGTAATGAACATGATAGAGATTACCATAGAAACAGACAATATGGGAATCAAAACAATTATTATCAAGGGAGACAGAATAACTTCAGACGCAACAGTTCGGCGCACAGTTACGATTCAGGGAGAAATTCTCCACCACGTGACGGACAAGGAAGAAACTACGGAACCTACCGACATGACGACAGACGATATATTCGTAACGACAGACCTGAATTGCATCAGAACTGGCGGGATTTAAACAGGGCAGGGCCTTCTCGTCAGAGTGAATTTGTAGAAGTTAGGTCTCCTAATCCCAATAACGGCGCGCGCCAACAAAGAGACAGACAATGACTCGCACAGCAGGCAGCCGCGTGCGCCCGCTGGCTCCGAGAAAAATAAGACGTTAGCCTTGAGAAAAATTTTAGCATTCTTTACCGATGTATAAAACACGACAATTGCTTTTCAGTTGAAAGTCTGAGTACTATGAAGAGTAAAGGTTTACACCACATTTCACATGTAAAACCGTTTATTGAAAGATAATCTGCTTTTTAAATTTGTCTTTGCCATAAAACTTTTCACTTTACATTGCTAGTAAGCTTTGTCAGACTTAGAATCTGTTAACATACAACAATGTTTGAAGTTAAATATCCAATCAAGAACCAAGAGAACATTTTTAAACAGAAATTACGAATGCATTGTTATAGTGAACAGACTATACAGTGTTGTTATTTGTACATTCTTGCTTGTTAGTTGCACGATTACGTAACGACTATCAGGCTTACATACTTAGGACACGTACTGGTACTGCTAATGAGATTAATGCAACATTTTGGTTTACTCGAAAATACATTCTGGATTTAAAGTACTTTCTGTGAGATACCAGTCGACACAGTGGTTAGTTTATGTGACAACTACACGGTTTTACCACGACGCTACTAATGAGTGACAATTTACAATGTTGCTTTTGCGCTGTTTCTGTTTTATATCTGCACAGTTTTTCTGTATTATTCTGGAAAGTAAAACATGTTTTAGTAGTAACTTTTGTGGTATAGCAACAATGAGACAGCCTTTTTCGTGGCACAACAATATGTTACTGTACAGTACTTTCTTCATCACGCCAATAAGCATAATAACTACGATATCTATATGCAAAGCATTTCACTTTTGTTTATCATGAGGTAAGTACATTGACTTCTGCAGAACTTAGCTTTCGGATGACAATACCTACGAGACTTCCACAGAGATTATCTTACAGCATGACGCACAGTTTAGCGCTACAGTACACGTATTTGAGTGATTGATTTTGCACTTAAAACATTTATTTTTTTAAGATATTTGAAATGCAATGATACAAGGGTTTTCTGTGATGCATTTCATTCCATTGCTGTAATCTGTAACACCTGAGGGTATAATTACATTAATCCTCAGGGGGGTACACGCCTACTTTGTGTACCATGTGTTTGGCAAGCACAAGGAGCCCTAGCTAATATGGTATTTGCTTATACAACTTTACACATCGGTACCATATTTCTCTAATACACAAATTATACACAGCTATCTGATCATTTAACTGAGAGATAAACATTTTTTTTATTACATCAGTGACACATGTTTACGCAATTACAGAGTTGGATTACTTCACACTTACGAAATTGTATTTTGTCTGTACTTTGTGAACTGTTCATATTTTTTCGGAACCATTGTGATACTATGAGAGCTCTGAATGATGTATTTGGTATGGGATCATGATTTTTGAAGTATGTTTCAGGTAGATGACACTTTTGAAATGAGCAGAGAATTTTTTTTAGGTTTTGAAATTATTGGAGGAAGCTACGACGATTTTGAGAGTTGACTGAGGTGTTATGATATAATTACGATGACTATGTGTATTATGCTGTTGCGGTATGTTTATGATAAATAAGCTGATGCTATGTGAGTTATTCTACGTATCTGTTATCATAAAATATTGAAGAAGTATCGACGAATAAGGTAAGGAATAATGAGTAGTGGTTAGGGACTCACTCTGGTTTGTGAAACAGGTTGTTGGAAACCAAGAATCGTACTTTAAGAGTTATGAAATGTATGTAAATGCGTGAATGTATTACAATGCCGACGAAAATTTTTTGGACACTGTTATATCAATAGGATTTTGTTTCTACAGATTTGTAACGAAAATTCTTGACCTGTGAAATATTTTTATACGAGACTGCCACTGTAGCAGAAACTGTTGTCGTAAATATTTCGGTAAGAAAGGTAAGTGACCTTGACGTAATGCGTCTTGAGCGGCCACCTGTGCCAGCCACCTGGAGAAACAGCCATTAGGTGAAAAAAAAGAGGCCATTAACCTCGCTATTGATATTCCTTTGTAGAAAGCATCGCAAATACGACACGCTCATTACTTGGAAACATATGATTACTCGTATTTTGTGCTACTTACTGAAATGCTTGTGAATTGATGGGAAATATTCGTACAACTGCACTCCTGATTAGGAGAAGTGTCTTTCTACGAGAGTTGAGAGAATTTCTACTAACTTATGAAATGTCACATGACTATTGAATGATATTTTTATGCTTTGCTTTTCATAGTTGCTTATTTCATTTGATATCTAGTTTCCAGCTGTGTTGCAGCATTGCTTTTATAAAATAAAATGCATTTGCTAATGTGAACACTTTCTGTCAACAGATCTATTAAATAATAATTTTGTAATCCACATTCTTAAAAAAAGGAGCTCTTGGAATGGAAAGAACAATAAGAAGGGACTAATAACAGTAACTGCATACATAATTTTCTTTTCAACTACTTGGTAATTTTTTTTGGTAGAGTAAGTTATCGTGATGCATCACTGTAGTGTTAAGATGTGACATAGGTATTAGACATGGCCATTTTTAGTGTAATATTTTTTCTGCTTGAGCTTTGTCATGTTTAAATATAAGCTGCTGTTTGCCAGGCATAGTGTTACTGAATTTGACTTTGTGTTACTCTGCTAAGCCAGTTTACTACTGATTTATTTTTCTTGTTTGCTGCTCATTGCCTTATATTAGTTGTAATTTATGCTGCTTGCTTCCCCATTTGTATTTTTGATCATTGCTGTTTGTGTTAATTGTTTTGTGCTGCTGCATTGCCTCGTCCTTTAGTTTAGCATCTGAGCTCAGTAGATTTAAGTTAGCTTAAGAGGGGGTAGACTATACAAGAAACTGACTATGGACAATAGGGAAAGAATGCATTGAGAAGTTATATTAAAAAAGATTTGGGCCAAAATGAGTACTGTAGACTGAAAAATAAATATTTTGAAAGAAATATGAATAGAATACAGAAAGCAGGTATAGATAGGACTTTTTGGGAATAATGATGAATGAAGGGAGATCTCCAAGAAGTAAAGAAAGTTTTGTTTGCAAAATACTGCAGTAAAACAAACCCTGTCCTTTCCTTGTGTTATCCCACTATCTGTTTGTGTACCCTTGTGTATTTATGTTCTTCCTGTCTTTATATGTTTATCTGATAAGACTTATGTTGTAGAATTTTTCTAATACTCAGCTACATGAACTATGATGAGGGATACTGTTGTCCTCAAATATAATTGGCATTAATAATATGTTATTTACCTTGTAAATATGCTTAGACATTATTTATTCTGTTTTGTTTTAATGCTCATGTGTGAAGTTGATGTTTCAAAATTTATTCTGATCTCTTATGTATCTACTTATCTCATAATTCCTGTAACATTGATGTATATGTTTATTTCTATTCTGTTGTAAAGCCTGTACTACAAATGTTATCTGTATTGTTATGTTCTTTAATGATGTATTTTGTACCTTTGTAATTGTATTCTTATGTTATAAAATTGTAATTGACACCAGGTCATCAAATTAAGTAACTTGTAAGTTCCATTTCACTGCACATGTTTCTGTTGGTCATAGTATATGGACAATATGTGAGATGTAGGGACTGTTAGTGTTTGCACGTGTGTTAATAATTCAGCAACGGACTGGATAACAGCATTGCTGGTTCTAAGGACATTCCAAAAAAATTTGTGAGTGCACAAGTGGTGGTTTATGGACTTGCTATATTCTCCGCAAGACTCTTTGATGGTGATTGTGCACCTGCACAGTCGCAACAGATGGCTGCTGGCCGTCTCTACAAGGACTACATTGGGTCTGCATCTTTGATGGCCTACCAATCCCATAATCTCTACCAGGACTACTGTGGGTCTGCTCTGTGATGACCTATGTACCAATATTCTTCAACTTCGACTGACTCTGCTGTGGGTTTGCTCTGTTGTGGCGCATTACCTGGCAGCATGTCAAGAGTCAGCACTGTCTTTCCGTTGGAAGGACAACACTACTTCTTCAAGACTGCATGGAAATCCACTACTTCCGTGTGCAATTTCTTTTACTGCTCAGACTTTGAGAAAAAAAAAACTGTAATTACTATTATGATGAATGATCAGGACTATCTTTATGGACTGTGAGAAAATTTTAGCTTTTGACCAACATTGTATCAATAAGTGCGTGCATTTGATTTCTTTGTTATTGTAATTACGATTATGAAAAATTTTAACAAATATGTATTGCCCAGTGCCCAAAACAATTTGTAAAATTTTTTGTGGGGAGCATGGGGGCTATGTAAGTAGGCTGTTTAGGTTTTTTTAATGGTAACGCCACCTCTGTATGAAAATCACTGGCTGTGCTGTGTGCAGTCTGTGGCTGCTTTGCATTGTTGTAATACTCGCCATTGTAGTGTTAGGCAGCTGGCTGTGAACAGTGCGTAGCGTTGCACAGTTGGAGGTGAGCTGCCAGCAGTGGTGGATGTGGGGAGAGAGATGGCGGAGTTTTGTAATTTGTCATGAACTGCTATATATATTATGACTATTAAGGTAAATACAGTGTTTGTTCTCTATTAATATCTTTCATTTGCTAACTATCCCTATCAGTAGTTAGTGCCTTCCATAGTTTGAATCTTTTATTTAGCTGGCAGTAGTGGCGCTAGCTGTATTGCAGTAGCTTGAGTAGCGAAGATTTTTGTGAGGTAAGTGATTTGTGAAACGTATAGGTTAATGTTAGTCAGGGCCATTCTTTCGTATGGATTTTTGAAAGTCAGATTGCGTTGCGCTAAAAATACTGTGTGTCAGTTTAAGCACAGTCCTGTATAATTGTTATAAGGGGACGTTTCATATGTCGACCCTTAGCCTAGGATACCTGACTGGAATCTTCTGATTTTTTCTTGTAGTTTGTGTAATTAGTGTAGATTTTGTTTATTGCTAGCGCGTAATTGTAGAGAGAATCTCCTTTGT
Organism: Schistocerca nitens; assembly: GCF_023898315.1. Lineage (NCBI taxonomy): Eukaryota > Metazoa > Arthropoda > Insecta > Orthoptera > Acrididae > Schistocerca > Schistocerca nitens. Next base: position 295,563,787 of record NC_064618.1, on the reverse strand, counting down.
AGTTGCAGTCTTTTATTGTTGTACAGTAAAACAGGTGTGGCACGCATGTAGATTTGCACCAAGTATTCCGCAGCTGCAATTAACTAGATATTATTTTCAGTGCTATGTTAATGTGTTCCCCTATTTTTGCTCTTCAAATTGTGTTTTTCTGTGTTGTCGTGTGAAATATTGTGACAATAATGGCGTGTGAAAAACGTAACACTAGGCTCCAAAGTAAACTGAGAAATGACAGCGAAGACGAAAGCAGTGTGTTAGCGCCACCGTGTAATGAATTAACTAATGTTCAAAGTAGTAATTTGGTAATTGTGCATAGGGAAATGGAGCGGGTGGCAAATAATGGTGTAGACAGTGAAACAGGTAGTGAACAGGGAAGCATTATCTATCGATCGGTCGGCAACAGCTCGCCTCAGGAATCCGAAATGACAGGACACAGTTTCGCAAATACTGTAGATTCAGGTTTTGGGTCCTCACCGTTTTCTCAAATGAGTCAAGACACATTTTCTGCTTGTCAAAATGTGAATGTTGCCGGTGAAAATGCACTGCCAAAAAGCATAGAGAAACAGATTCCAGACACTAATACATTATTATTGCAATTAATGCAACAAATGGAACAAAATCAGAGACAAATGGGACAAAGTCTTCAAAAGTTAGACACAATGGAACAAAATCAGAGACAAACACAGCAAAAGCTTCAAAAGTTAGACACAATGGAACAAAATCTTCAAATGTTAGACACAATGGAACAACACCAGAGACAAACACAGCAACAGTTAGACACAATGGAACAAAATCTTCAAAAGTTAGACACCACACTTGAACAAACACGTGAAGATTTAACTACTGAGTTACATAACATTGAATAGAAATGTCAAAAAGTCTGTAATGACGTGGAAACACAAATTTGTGAGCATTTTCAACCTATTTTTTCGCGGCATGAAAATGCATTACAGAATCACGAAGCAGCCATAAAAGAACTGCAAACCATTGTTCATGAAAATCATGAGACCTTGTGGGCTAAAATTGACTCAGTTGCATCTACCGATTCGGTTACGGAACTTGCAAAAACTCAGGAAAACTTGAAGGACACAGTAGATTCGATTTCAACACAAATGGACACTCTGAAACTTGGTTCAGAAAAACACACTGAGGAAATGTGTTCACTATCGGAGAAAGTAGCCGAACTTTCGGATCAGGTCACTAACTTATCTACAAAGGTAGATGATGATCTGAATGACACAAGACCTGTAGCCTTCACTGACACAGAAGAGTATGAACAAATTAGAAAATTCAAACAAAATTAAAATCAAATCAATACACAGTACAAAAGAGAAATCCGGGCAGTACAAGATCAGCTGACACAGGTAGTACAAGAATTACGTATTTCAGAGGACACTCGCGCCCCAATACGGGAAGACGGACATAGAAATACGGAACAACCACAAAATAATAACACAGGGCATTTCGGAAGTTATGAAAGAAATTGGCAATGTGCACCGAATTTTGAGATGGAACGGCCGACACGACCTAACAATGACCGATATGCTACTCGCCGACACGATGATTTTGACTATAAGCTGTTCATTACTACGCGTAAATTCAAAACGTTTAAGAATTCTGCCAACGACATTCATCCATAAGCGTGGCTCCATCAATTCTCTCATTGTTTTCCTCCCAACTGGTCATTGGATTTACTTGGAGAATGAACCAGCTGTAAGAATGCGATCGGTCATTCACGATTGTCACAGTGAAGGAGAATTTTACCATGCGTTCCTCTCAGCATATTGGTCTCAAGCTACACAAGACCGAGTAAAACATAGCATCATGATAATGAAACACTTTGAACAATCTCAATTTTCCAGTCTTGTCAAATATTTTGAAGACATGTTGCACAAGAATCAGTATCTTTCAAACCCATACAGCCCCTCAGAACTCATCCGCATTTGCTTAATCAAATTACCTGAACATTTACGACACATTATTTTGGCAGGACGTTGCAAAGACGACATTGAAGCGTTTCAGGGAGTCTTACAAGAATTAGAAATTGACACTGACAATCGCGGAACGCGGAAACAGGAACACAACAATTACAGGTCATATCCGTCGCAATTCCACGATGAAAGAAATAATAACTGGACGCGACAAGGCTATTCTCACAACACAAATCGTAACCAAAAAAAACACCACCCATATGACAACCGTTGGCAGAATAATAGGTACAGAGAAAGATCGCACTTCCATAGTAATGAACATGATAGAGATTACCATAGAAACAGACAATATGGGAACCAAAACAATTATTATCAAGGGAGACAGAATAACTTCAGACGCAACAGTTCGGCGCACAGTTACGATTCAGGGAGAAATTCTCCACCACGTGACGGACAAGGAAGAAACTACGGAACCTACCGACATGACGACAGACGATATATTCGTAACGACAGACCTGAATTGCATCAGAACTGGCGGGATTTAAACAGGGCAGGGCCTTCTCGTCAGAGTGAATTTGTAGAAGTTAGGTCTCCTAATCCCAATAACGGCGCGCGCCAACAAAGAGACAGACAATGACTCGCACAGCAGGCAGCCGCGTGCGCCCGCTGGCTCCGAGAAAAATAAGACATTAGCCTTGAGAAAAATTTTAGCATTCTTTACCGATGTATAAAACACGACAATTGCTTTTCAGTTGAAAGTCTGAGTACTATGAAGAGTAAAGGTTTACACCACATTTCACATGTAAAACCGTTTATTGAAAGATAATCTGCTTTTTAAATTTGTCTTTGCCATAAAACTTTTCACTTTACATTGCTAGTAAGCTTTGTCAGACTTAGAATCTGTTAACATACAACAATGTTTGAAGTTAAATATCCAATCAAGAACCAAGAGAACATTTTTAAACAGAAATTACGAATGCATTGTTATAGTGAACAGACTACACAGTGTTGTTATTTGTACATTCTTGCTTGTTAGTTGCACGATTACGTAACGACTATCAGGCTTACATACTTAGGACACGTACTGGTACTGCTAATGAGATTAATGCAACATTTTGGTTTACTCGATAATACATTCTGGATTTAAAGTACTTTCTGTGAGATACCAGTCGACACAGTGGTTAGTTTATGTGACAACTACACGGTTTTACCACGACGCTAGTAATGAGTGACAATTTACAATGTTGCTTTTGCGCTGTTTCTGTTTTATATCTGCACAGTTTTTCTGTATTATTCTGGAAAGTAAAACATGTTTTAGTAGTAACTTTTGTGGTATAGCAACAATGAGACAGCCTTTTTCGTGGCACAACAATATGTTACTGTACAGTACTTTCTTCATCACGCCAATAAGCATAATAACTACGATATCTATACGCAAAGCATTTCACTTTTGTTTATCATGAGGTAAGTACATTGACTTCTGCAGAACTTAGCTTTCGGATGACAATACCTACGAGACTTCCACAGAGATTATCTTACAGCATGACGCACAGTTTAGCGTTACAGTACACATATTTGAGTGATTGATTTTGCACTTAACACATTTATTTTTTTTTAAGATATTTGAAATGCAATGATACAAGGGTTTTCCGTGATGCATTTCAATCCATTGCTGTAATCTGTAACACCTGAGGGTATAATTACATTAATCCTCAGGGGGGTACACGCCTACTTTGTGTACCATGTGTTTGGCAAGCACAAGGAGCCCTAGCTAATATGGTATTTGCTTATACAACTTTACACATCGGTACCATATTCCTCTAATACACAAATTATACACAGCTATCTGATCATTTAACTGAGAGATAAACATTTTTTTTTATTACGTCAGTGACACATGTTTACGCAATTACAGAGTTGGATTACTTCACACTTACGAAATTGTATTTTGTCTGTACTTTGTGAACTGTTCATATTTTTTCGGAACCATTGTGATACTATGAGAGCTCTGAATGATGTATTTGGTATGGGATCATGATTTTTGAAGTATGTTTCAGGTAGATGACACTTTTGAAATGAGCAGAGAATTTTTTTTAGGTTTTGAAATTATTGGAGGAAGCTACGACGATTTTGAGAGTTGACTGAGGTGTTATGATATAATTACGATGACTATGTGTATTATGCTGTTGCGGTATGTTTATGATCAATAAGCTGATGCTATGTGAGTTATTCTACGTATCTGTTATCATAAAATATTGAAGAAGTATCGACGAATAAGGTAAGGAATAATGAGTAGTGGTTAGGGACTCACTCTGGTTTGTGAAACAGGTTGTTGGAAACCAAGAATCGTACTTTAAGAGTTATAAAATGTATGTAAATGCGTGAATGTATTACAATGCCGACGAAAATTTTTTGGACACTGTTATATCAATAGGATTTTGTTTCTACAGATTTGTAACGAAAATTCTTGACCTGTGAAATATTTTTATACGAGACTGCCACTGTAGCAGAAACTGTTGTCGTAAATATTTCGGTAAGAAAGGTAAGTGACCTTGACGTAATGCGTCTTGAGCGGCCACCTGTGCCAGCCACCTGGAGAAACAGCCATTAGGTGAAAAAAAAGAGGCCATTAACCTCGCTATTGATATTCCTTTGTAGAAAGCATCGCAAATACGACACGCTCATTACTTGGAAACATATGATTACTCGTATTTTGTGCTACTTACTGAAATGCTTATGAATTGATGGGAAATATTCGTACAACTGCACACCTGATTAGGACAAGTGTCTTTCTACGAGAGTTGAGAGAATTTCTACTAACTTATGAAATGTCACATGACTATTGAATGATATTTTTGTGCTTTGCTTTTCATAGTTGCTTATTTCATTTGATATCTAGTTTCCAGCTGTGTTGCAGCATTGCTTTTATAAAATAAAATGCATTTGCTAATGTGAACACTTTCTGTCAACAGATCTATTAAATAATAATTTTGTAATCCACATTCTTAAAAAAAGGAGCTCTTGGAATGGAAAGAACAATAAGAAGGGACTAATAACAGTAACTGCATACATAATTTTCTTTTCAACTACTTGGTAATTTTTTTTGGTAGAGTAAGTTATCGTGATGCATCACTGTAGTGTTAAGATGTGACATAGGTATTAGACATGGCCATTTTTAGTGTAATATTTTTTCTGCTTGAGCTTTGTCATGTTTAAATATAAGCTGCTGTTTGCCAGGCATAGTGTTACTGAATTTGACTTTGTGTTACTCTGCTAAGCCAGTTTACTACTGATTTATTTTTCTTGTTTGCTGCTCATTGCCTTATATTAGTTGTAATTTATGCTGCTTGCTTCCCCATTTGTATTTTTGATCATTGCTGTTTGTGTTAATTGTTTTGTGCTGCTGCATTGCCTCGTCCTTTAGTTTAGCATCTGAGCTCAGTAGATTTAAGTTAGCTTAAGAGGGGGTAGACTATACAAGAAACTGACTATGGACAATAGGGAAAGAATGCATTGAGAAGTTATATTAAAAAAGATTTGGGCCAAAATGAGTACTGTAGACTGAAAAATAAATATTTTGAAAGAAATATGAATAGAATACAGAAAGCAGGTATAGATAGGACTTTTTGGGAATAATGATGAATGAAGGGAGATCTCCAAGAAGTAAAGAAAGTTTTGTTTGCAAAATACTGCAGTAAAACAAACCCTGTCCTTTCCTTGTGTTATCCCACTATCTGTTTGTGTACCCTTGTGTATTTATGTTCTTCCTGTCTTTATATGTTTATCTGATAAGACTTATGTTGTAGAATTTTTCTAATACTCAGCTACATGAACTATGATGAGGGATACTGTTGTCCTCAAATATAATTGGCATTAATAATATGTTATTTACCTTGTAAATATGCTTAGACATTATTTATTCTGTTTTGTTTTAATGCTCATGTGCGAAGTTGATGTTTCAAAATTTATTCTGATCTCTTATGTATCTACTTATCTCATAATTCCTGTAACATTGATGTATATGTTTATTTCTATTCTGTTGTAAAGCCTGTACTACAAATGTTATCTGTATTGTTATGTTCTTTAATGATGTATTTTGTACCTTTGTAATTGTATTCTTATGTTATAAAATTGTAACTGACACCAGGTCATCAAATTAAGTAACTTGTAAGTTCCATTTCACTGCACACGTTTCTGTTGGTCATAGTATATGGACAATATGTGAGAAGTAGGGACTGTTAGTGTTTACACGTGTGTTAATAATTCAGCAACGGACTGGATAACAGCATTGCTGGTTCTAAGGACATTCCAAAAAAATTTGTGAGTGCACAAGTGGTGGTTTATGGACTTGCTATATTCTCCGCAAGACTCTTTGATGGTGATTGTGCACCTGCACAGTCGCAACAGATGGCTGCTGGCCGTCTCTACAAGGACTACATTGGGTCTGCATCTTTGATGGCCTACCAATCCCATAATCTCTACCAGGACTACTGTGGGTCTGCTCTGTGATGACCTATGTACCAATATTCTTCAACTTCGACTGACTCTGCTGTGGGTTTGCTCTGTTGTGGCGCATTACCTGGCAGCATGTCAAGAGTCAGCACTGTCTTTCCGTTGGAAGGACAACACTACTTCTTCAAGACTGCATGGAAATCCACTACTTCCGTGTGCAATTTCTTTTACTGCTCAGACTTTGAGAAAAAAAAAACTGTAATTACTATTATGATGAATGATCAGGACTATCTTTATGGACTGTGAGAAAATTTTAGCTTTTGACCAACATTGTATCAATAAGTATGTGCATTTGATTTCTTTGTAATTGGAATTACGATTATGAAACATTTTAACAAATATGTGTTGCCCAGTGCCCAAAACAATTTGTAAAATTTTTTGTGGGGAGCATGGGGCTATATAAGTAGGCTGTTTAGGTTTTTTTATTGGTAACGCCACCTCTGTATGAAAATCACTGGCTGTGCTGTGTGCAGTCTGTGGCTGCTTTGCATTGTTGTAATACTCGCCATTGTAGTGTTAGGCAGCTGGCTGTGAACAGCGCGTAGCGTTGCGCAGTTGGAGGTGAGCCGCCAGCAGTGGTGGATGTGGGGAGAGAGATGGCGGAGTTTTGTAATTTGTCATGAACTGCTATATATATTATGACTATTAAGGTAAATACAGTGTTTGTTCTCTATTAATATCTTTCATTTGCTAACTATCCCTATCAGTAGTTAGTGCCTTCCATACTTTGAATCTTTTATTTAGCTGGCAGTAGTGGCGCTAGCTGTATTGCAGTAGCTGCAGTACCGAAGATTTTTGTGAGGTAAGTGATTTGTGAAACGTATAGGTTAATGTTAGTCAGGGCCATTCTTTCGTATGGATTTTTGAAAGTCAGATTGCGTTGCGCTAAAAATACTGTGTGTCAGTTTAAGCACAGTCCTGTATAATTGTTATAATGGGACGTTTCAAATTAAATAAATAAATTGTCATTCTTTCCCACACTGGTATCCGGCATCGCTGTATTAATTGAAATTGAGTTATTTTACAAAACAAATGTGTTGTTCCGACAAAAATAATGAAGTATGTTGTACCTATTTTCAATGTCGGGCGGTACTGTACCCTTTCACCATGTTGGCTGTCAGTTGATGTTGGCTCTGAGCACTATGCGACTTAACTTCTGAGGTCACCAGTCGCCTAGAACTTAGAACTAATTAAACCTAACTAACCTAAGGACATCACAAACATCCATGCCCGAGGCAGGATTCGAACCTGCGACCGTAGCGGTCGCTCAGTTGATGCTCACGGAACAAAGTGTAGACAAACATTATTGTAGTGCACACAACTTACTACGTCCTAACTGAGTCTGCCTGTACCAACGGTACAGTGTATCAGTTCCAATTACAAATGGTAATGAAAAATATACACTGACAGCGGCCTAACATGACAGTGATTCCATCTGGTGGTGTGTGGACCTGATGCGAAAAGGAAAGTATATAAATAAAGTAGAAACGAATGGGGAATCATTCCGGCGACAATATGGACCGCAGATGAGGAAAAACATTGACATAAGCGACTTTGACAAAGGGCAGACTGTTATAGGCTGGCGCTTGGGAACGAGCACCTCGGAAACGGCGAAGCTGGCGGAACGTTAGCGTGATAGTGTCGTTAGTAAATATGGAAAGTGGTTGACGAACCACAAGTAGGCTACAAGATGTTGGATGTCCACGCCTCATTACCGAACGTAGAGGTCGGAGACTTGCTCGCTCTGTAAAGCAGGGTAGGCGGTGATCTGTGGCAGATCTGACGACGGAGCACAATGCTGGTGTAGACACATGTGTTTCTGAGCACACTGTTCAACGCACATTGTTGAACTTGGGGCTCCGCACCGCATGACCGCTACGTGTTTCCATGCTGGCCCAACGAAATCGCCAATCATGATTGTAGTGGGCACGGGATCACCGATATTGGAGCGTGCATCAGTAGAAGCGTGCTGCTTGGTCGGATGAATCACGCCTCTTGCTTGATTAGGCTGTGTTCAGAGCGGCACCGACAACGGTCGGCAGACGCGCCGCCAGATAACATCGTCCGAACGATTGGTCACAGTGCGTCCCATCTCCCTTTAGCTTTTGGCGGTATCTGGAAGATTAGTTTAGATTACGTTAGAATCTATTTTATCAGGGTGGATGGAATATACAGGGTGTTTCATAAGGAATATACGTATTTCGAATGCATATGCTTATTAAACTTTAAGACATACAAATATGAAAGTTTACACACATATTTACGAACCTCTCAAGTTCAGATTACAGATGTTCAATATGTCCTCCATCAGCGACACGAACAATATCACATCGATACTCAAATTCCTCTCATATTCGGGCAAGCATGTCCTTCGGCACTGATGTTACAGCAGTGCGGATTCGGTTCAACTCTTCCAGGTTCTGTGGGAGTGATGGTAGATAAATGTTGCCTTTAACGAAACCCCACAGGAAGAACTGAGAGGGTGTCAAATCCGGTGAGCGTGGAGCCCAGCTGAGACATGCTAAGTCGCCATCTCCTTGACTACAAGTCCAAGGGTTCAGTAGAGTTTCATTCAGATATTCACGCACTTGGCGATTCCAGTGAGGGGGTGCCCCGTCCTGTTGAAAAATTAAGTTGTCTTCGTGCAGTCTCGGAAAGAATCAGTTCTGTAACGTAGCGAAAAAGTGCTGACCGTTAATAGTATTTTCGTCAAAGAAGAATGGTTCAAATGACTCTGATCATTATGGGAATTAACTGTTGAGGTCATCAGTCCCCTAGAACTTAGAACTACTTAAACCTAACTAACCTAAGGACATAACACACATCCATGCCCGAGGCAGGATTCGAACCTGCGACCGTAGGAGTCGCGCAATTCCACACTGAAGTGCCTAGAACCGCTCGGCCACACCAGCCGGCTAAAGAAGAATGGGCCGCAAACAGATGGTCGGGATATCGCACAAAACACATCGACCTTGGGCGAATCTCATAAATGTACAATGCCTGCACGTAGCTTCTGCAGGCCCCAAATTCGGATATTGTGTTTGTTTACATGACCACTAACATGGGAAGTCGCTTCACACGATGAGTTGTGCGAAAGTGTTATCATTGCCAGTGGCATCAAGAAACTCGTTACAAAATGCCTCACGTTTGCGTTTGTCATCAGTACGCAGAGCTTGTAAAAGATGTAACTTGTACGGCTTCATAACCAAACGACGTCTTCAAACACGCCAAATTGTTGTTGTAGGCAGTTGTAACTCCCGACTGGCACGACGAGTTGATTTTGAAGGAGTAAGTTGGAAAGCAGTTTGAATTCGTGCAACATTTTCTTCAGGAACGCGAGGGCGGCCAGGACTGTTTCCTTTACATACACATCCTGTGTCTAGAAGGGTCCATACCATCTGCAAATGTTCCACCCATTCGGAGGATCAATTTGGTACCTCAACCTGAAACGCCTTTTCACTGTAATCACGGAATAGCACTTCGAAAACTCGAGAACACAAAATGATTTCTGCTGCGGAGTAGCCATTTTAAACATATGACGGTTACCAGGCAAAACAGAAGACAACTGACATCTAGCGGCTGCTGATATAAACCAGACTATGTATTTGTTTCTCCAAAAGCCGAGCCGAGGCGCAGCGATCGATAGTTTGGACAAAATAATACTTTGTATTACGTGTATTCTTTTCGAAACACCCAGTATTTTAACGTCTTTGGACGGGATGGTTGCCACGACACCTCTGTGCTTGGAGACGAGTGCTGCATTCCAGCTTTCGCTGTTAAAAAGAGGCTGAATGCGAGCAAAAGTCAGGAAACTAACTTGGCGAGTAATGTAAACTCTTCTCTTATTTATTGGAATAATGAGACAAGTTTTATCAATATGTGAGATGAAAAGAGAAACATTCTATTGTTGTTGTTGCCGTGGTCTTCAGTCCGAAGACTTATTTGATGCAGTGCTCCATGCTACTTTATCCTACGTGAGCCGCTTCATCTCCGAATAACTACCACGACGTACATCCTTTTGAATCTGCTTACTGTATTCATCTTTTGTTCTCCCAGTACGAGGTTTACCCCTCCCCCCCTCGCCCACAAACACTTCCCTTCAGTACTAAATAGGTGGTCCCTTGATGTCTCAGACTGTGTCCTACCAATCTATCCCTTCTTGTAGTCAGACTGAGCCACCAATTTCTTTCCTCCCAAGTTCTATTCAGTAGCTCCTCATTGGTTACGTAATCCACCCATCTAATCTTCAGCATTCTTCTGTGGCACCACGTTCTATTCTCTCTTGACTAAACTGTTCATCGTCCATGTTTCACTTCCATACATGGCTACACTCAATACAAATACTTTGAGCAAAGACTTCATGACACTTAAGCCTACATTCGATGTTAACAAATCTCTCTTCTTCGGAAACGCTTTTCTTGCCATTGCCAGTCTACATTTTATATCCCCTCTACTTCGGCAATCATCGGTTATTTTGCCGCACGAATAACATAACTCATCTACTACTTTTAGTGTTTTGTTTCCTAACTAGTTCCCTCAGCATCACCTGATTTAATTCGACTACATTCCATTACCCTTGTCTTGCTTTTGTTGATGTTCATCTTATATCCTCGTTTCAAGACATTGTCCATTCTGTTTAACTGCTCTTCCAAGTCATTTGCTACCTCTGATAGAATTACAGCGTCAGCGCCAAACCCCAAAGTTTTTCTTTCTTTTCCTTGAACTTTAATTCATCCCCCAAATTTTTATTTGGTTTCCTTTACTGCTTTCTCAGTGTACAGACTGAATAACATCGGGGATGAGCTGCAACCATGTCTCACTCCCAACACAGCCACTGCTTCCCTTTCACCCCTGTCGACTCCTACAACTACCATCTGGTTTTTGCAAAAGTTGTCAGCAAAGTTTAGGTCCCTGTGTTTGATCCCTACTACCTTCAGAATTTCGAAGGAGTATTGCAGTCAACATTGTCAAAAGCTTTCTCTAAGTGTACAAATGCTATAAACGTAGGTTTGCCTTTCTTTAACCTAACTTCTAAGATAATTCATTGGGTAAGTACTGCCTCACGTGTTGTTATATTTATTCGGAATACAAAGTGATCTTCCCGAGGTCGGCTTCTACCAGTTTTTCCATTCTTCTGCAAGGAATTCGTGTTACTATTTTGCAACCGTGACTTATTAAATTGATAATTCGGTAATATTCACACCTGTCAGCACCTGCTTTCTTTGGAACTGGAAGATTCTATTACATACTCGAAATGATTCATGGTGACAACGAAAATCAAAATCACAAACACTCTGCCCAACTTCACACAAATTCAACAGAACAGACATGTGTTAATTAACCTTCAGTGACTGTCATTCAGCATAAGTGTGAAAGAAAGGCTAGATGAGTTTCTTTGTGTGGCCATCATCCGCACCAAGCACAGAAATACTTATTTTGCACATAAAAACCGTGTTTTTTTGCTGCACTGTATTTTATTTATCCCCGTAGCGTTAGTAGTGGGACTACAGCGATGCCTTTCTATCCAACAATTTTCTTAGGTTGGTAGAGAAAGCGCAAGAGACCTTTCTTTACCGCCAGAATTCAAACTCGGCGGGGGTTCCTAGGAAGAGGTGGTGGTGTGAGCCTTGAAAAGTAGTTGAAATTAGATAAATGAACGCCTTTTCATACTTATATGAAATTGTAAATTGAATTATTTAATATGATTAAAATTGAAATGGAATTGAGTACTTAGGTAATTGATAGGTTAGATGAGCGATGTGGGAGTTAGCGTATTTACAGAAGACTATGTCCATCGCGTGTATGGAGGGGGCGATCGACGGTGTGTGACGTAAGCGGTCGGACGCCCCCGGGGCGGCGGCGCGGCGCGTGTCCGGTTAAACCAACACCGACTCAAAGGAAGGCCTCGGCGCTTGTTCGTTACGTCACGCCAGCTAGGCACGTCGAACACCAGGTCTGTTGCAGGCAGAAAAGCCTCGGCGTGCTTATCACTATAAATCTCTTATTTTTGGACAAAATGTTTGGTATTGTTTTGGATTCTGCAGTTTTATTTAGAAGAAAGATTTTCTTACTATGGTAAAACTACAAATGAAGATCATAGTTCTGTATTACTGAATCGTGTCGAAACTAACGTAGATCAATATTATAAGATCCTTTGCCCCATTGCAATCTTCGGAAATTTTACATTCAAGTAACTATATTTACTTGATGCATTTTGTTATCGAAACTTACCCCAACCCCCTTACAATTAAATCGTTTCTTTTATTTATTTTTTTTTTTTTTGACATCGTCACTGGAAATGTGATCTAATTTACATGTGTGAATGTCCAACTGTTGCCAGTCATTAGATTACAGTCGCTTTCAACGAAAGGAATTCTAAACAGGAAACAAAATAGCTTCATACATCGAAAATACTGCTGAGCTTAAACTTTTTTAAACATGCACATTAGAGAAGATAAATATTCCCTCTTGCAACTGAAAGGAGAAACTTTATAAGATAAAAAAAAATTATTTCATAAAACAAGTATCTCTCTTTTGCCTCTTCTTCTGTCCCCTACCCCCTCCCCCAACGTGTACAATCGCAAGATATTTCATTAACATTCAGTGCTCCTCACCCCATAGTCAAACAAGATACCTAAAGAAGAGCACCAATATGTTCACAGTTTCTTTTAAAAGCAACCCAGTACAAACGTAAGTTCCTCAGATTTACAAATAAAGTAAAGCAGTACCATGGAGAACCATGGACCATGAAGTTGATTTTGTATGTCAATCCTTAAAACAGGTGCAAAATTTAAGTTCAGGACTATACTATTTGTTAAGAAGTGTAATTAATTGCACAATTAATTGACTGCAGAAATCTCTCAGAACAATGTGTGTTGGTCAACTACCGCCAATAGTTTCACATTTTCCTGTGTCAGAGAGGGAGACACCACCATTATGAGTCTGCCTGCAACAGACCTGGCGTTCGCCGTGCCTAGCTGACGTGACGTCACGAACAAGCGCCGAGGCCTTCCTTTGAGTCGGTGTTGGTTAGACGCGCGTGCGAGAGAGAGAGAGAGAGAGAGAGATCAGACGATCTTGAGTCAGTTAACTTAGGGAGAGCGTTCTTTGTCGAGCAGGCCACGTGGTGGACCGGCGGTTGTGACGTCAGGGCAGATTCCGCTCTCCAGCAAAAAACTTTGGCGCCGTCCTACCGAGAGCTGTGACGTGAGCGGTCGCTGGACCAGTGGCATCGCGGGGGCTACCTCTGAGCGGTGGCGCCATGGGTAGCCTCCTCTGCTGGCCACGATTTGAACTAAGTCAGTTGGAGTCTGGACCTAGTGGTGAGCACATTGAGTGTTGCCATCTCGAAGATGTGTACTAAGTCTGTTGGAGCGTAAGTGATGACTGTACTGCTTGAAATAAAGACTTTAGTCCTTTTCCCGCCAATCGACAGGAGGTGACTTCGGTTAGTACAAGTGTACTTTATTTGAAACGATTTTCATAGCTTAGCAGCGAAAACATAAGTGACAGCCAAAATTCAAACTTGGCGAGAATTCGTAGGATGAAGTGGACTTAGGTTAGTGGATGTGATCCAATTGGCCTATTTCACACAATTTTTTCGTAGGTGTGACCTATCATCGTGTTGGAATTCGAACTTGTGACCAATTTTTTTTATGGAGGGTTAGGTTAGTGGACGTAGCGCAATTGGCCTATCTTCCCGCCAAAATTCAAACTTCGCGCCAAAATCCGACAGCTTGATTGACGTCCTCTGCTGGTAGCTACGTGTACTAAGCCAGTTGGACTTCAGACCTCATGGCGAATACACCTGCATGATATTGTTTAAATAATAATAAAGACAAGTCCGGTTTTCCCGCCATTATCGTGCTGGAATTTGAACTTCCCACCATTTTTCTTGGGGGGGGGGGAGGGGGGGTTAGGTTAGTGGAGGTAGGCCAAGTGCACAATCTTACACCATATGGTGGGTACACTTGGTGCAGCCATGTTGATTGACGTCACGGTCGTCATCTTGGATGACGTCACGGTGGTGCTCTCTGTTGGTGACGATATGTACTAAGTCAGTTGGAGTCCAGACCTTGTGGTGAATACACTGGGTGTCGCCATCTTGGATTAAGTCACATATGAGAGCGCACTGTGGTGGTGGCGATGTGTATTAAGTCAGTTGGAGTCCTGACCTTGTGGTGAACACACATGCATGGAATTGTTTAAATAAAGTATTATGTCCAAGTCCTTTTCCCACAAATTCTTTGGTGGTGGTGGCAGTCTGGCGACTGAGGTTAGTAAAGTGCCTTTTCTTTCGCGCCATTTTGTTACCTTAGTAGATGTGTGGGAATTGAATTTTGTTTACTACGAAAATTAAAAGTTGGTGCCAGTTTGTGGGAAGAGGTGGCGGTCGGGTGATTTAGGTTAGTGGAGGTAGGCCAAGTGAGCTATTTTCCTACGATTTTCTTTGCTTAGTAGAGATAAGAGCAGTGTGGTGCATTATCCTGTTGGAATTTGAACTTCCTGCCATTTTCTAGGGGCTGGGGGTTAGGTTAGTGGAGGTAGGCCAATCTTCTATTTTCCCGCCATTTTCGTGGTGTGACGCATTATCCTGATGGAATTTGAATTTCGCGCCAATTTTCTTCTGGAGGGTTAGGTTAGTGGAGGTAGCCCAATTGACCTATCTTTCTGCGAAAATTCAAACGTCCCGTCAAAATCCGCCATCTTGGATGACGTGATACGCTGATGACAAGTCTACACGACGCCATCTTGGATGACGTCATCATCGTCATCTTGAATAAATTTGGCAACAATGGAATGTGGGGTGTCATCGGTGTAGTCCCACTACTAGCGTTTTGCCTTTCTCATTTTAAGGTATCGTCAATGATGATTACTTAGAGTTCTCTTTACATAAAAAACGAGACGCGACCTGTTTTATAATCTACAAATAACACATATCAAAACAAAACTGTACCATTCTAGATCCCATTGATGATGCCTTAAAGTGAAAAAGGCGAAACACATCTGGGAGAAGTAAAATACATTGCAGCAAGAGAAGGCGGTCTTTGTTTACAAAACGAATACTGTATAAAGTTAGAACAAGATACTCTGAACACCTAGAGCACAGAAAGTAGAAACACATACACGACATTTGCAAACTACATCATATAAAATTATCACCACCTTACTGGCATAAAAATACCAGTAAGCAGTAATGATACTTCGTAGACAGCTACTGCCCGCCCAAAACCCAAAAAAAGATCCACTGCAGTAACTGTAAGCAAAAGACTCGCCAACCTTCTCAAATGAACAATTTTTTTTTTTGAAATTGTAATGTATTTAAACTTTCCAATAAAGATTTTGCCTGGTATTGGTTTCCAATAAAACTGCAATTTCAGCCCATAGATTCCTAGCTACACCTCTATTATGAATTTTTCATTCTCATTGTGGCACATACTCCTTCTTTCTTGGACTAAATTCAACAATTTCTCGCAGTCAATATTTCGTATCTGAGAATATCGGCCGGTTCGACTGCAGAAGACAGATTTGTATTTCACCTATTCTCATTCGAAGTCTGTACGTTTGGGCGATGAAATATGCTGCATTATGATCGTGCATGTAAAGGCGTACTTAATTTGAAAAGATATCGGTGGTCGGCGGAATCCATCGATGTCGGTGCCACTGTGATCGCAGCATTAGATTGATGGTCGTGTTCGCATATTGCCATCATCAAGGCGAATGCCCCCTCGAGACATGCACGGAGCTGTAGACGCAGGCCGATGGAGACAGTATTATTCTACGGGGCACGTTAACCTAATATTCTGTATAGAACCTATAGTACCAATCGAAGGTAGGATGACTGTTTTGGACTACGTGAACATTGTTGCGGACCACCAGCATTCCTTCACGCTTAAGGTCTTCCCCGACGACGGCGACACCTTTTAGCAGAAGAATGTACGTCGTAATCGTATTACAGTGGTTTGAAGAACGTGATAGTGAACTCACGTTGATGTCTTGGCCACCAAATTCGCCTTCTCTGAAACCGACGGAATACACATTGGGCCCTATCAGGCACCAGCTCCTCTCACACGAAACACCACTCTGTAATTTACGTGTAATGTGTGAGTTGTTTGTTGACATATGAGGTGCGACAATAAAGCAGTGAAACTGATTTTCTTTGCAAGATGTGGCAACCCTGAAGGCTTGCGTAGGTACAGTATCTTTGACCTTGGTCTATAAGCTGCTTCTAGTCCAAGCGGCACATCGATGTAACTGCTCAGTCGTGAGTTGTGCTGTAATAAGTTAACACGTGTTTGTGTCTCCCATCACAGAAATGGGACTGCATAATATTGTGCAATGAATTGCCATTTCTTTTTATATTAAATCAGGTGAAAACGCGACGACAGCTTACAGTAAGCTTTGGAAGGCTTTTGGAGAAAAGGTTATGTCAAGAACTCAAGTTATTCGTTGGAATAAAATGTTTAGTGAACGCAGAACGAATATTGAAGATGAAGACCGCAGTGGACGACCGGCAACCTCACGGACGGATGTCAACTTGGTGAGAGTGCCTGAACTCGTACGATCTGATCGAAGATTATCCGTGAAAATGATTGCAGAAGAACTGAACATCAATCGAGAAACAGTTCGTCTAATAATAACTGAAGATCTTAGTACGAGAAAGATTTGTGCAAAAATGGTTCCCAAAAATCTCACACCACAACAGCGAGAAACACGGAAAAATGTGGCAGCCGATCTGTTAGAGCAAACGGAATTCAATCCAGACTTGTTGAGCCGTGTTATCACTGGTGATGAAAGTTGTTTTTTTCAGTATGATCCAGAGACAAAACGCCAAAGTTCGCAATGGTGCTCAAAGGGATCACCCTGACCAAAAAAAGCTCGCATGTCAAAGTCAAAAGTGAAATGCATGCTTGTGTGCTTCTTTGATTCTAAGGGAATTGTTCATAAAGAGTGGGTGCCTCCTGGACAAACAGTTAACCAATACTACTACAAAGAAATTTTAGAAAGACTTCGTAAAAGAGTTCTTCGTGTCCGTGCCAACATTGCTGATAATTGGATTCTGTATCACGATAATGTGCCATCCCATACTGCTCTGTCAGTGCATTAATTTTTAACTTCAAAACAAATTTCAGTACTACCACAGCAACCTTATTCGCCAGATATCGCTCTGTGTAACTTTTTTCTATTTCCAAGACTCAAAACGGCGGTCAAGGAACACTATTTTCAAACAACACAAGATTTCCAAAAAGCTCTGACGAGGGTCTTGGAGGATATTACAGATGAGTTCCGGAAATGTTACCATTAGTCGGCCACGGTGGCCGAGCGGTTCTAGGCGCTTCAGTCCGGAACTGCGCGACTGCTACGGTCGCAGCTTCGAATCCTGCCTCGGGCATGGATGTGTGTGATGTCCTTAGGTTAGTTAGGTTTAAGTAGTTCTAAGTTCTAGGGGACTGATGGCCTCAGATGTTAAATCCCATAGCGCTCAGAGTCATTAGAACCATTTGTTACCATCAATGACAGAAGCGCTGGAAAAAGGGTGTGCAATCAGAAGGGAACTACTTTGAAGGAGACAACACTAAACTTGACTAAAACGGTAAGCAACTTTTTTTTCACATCAGTGCCATTACTTTATTGTCGCATCTCGTATGGTGCAACATAACTCGGAAAACGTACCAAGATCTCCCCGAATCCTTGTCACACAGAATCACTGCTACATTGCTTGCCAAATGTGAACTAACACGCTATTACGCTGAGGGGACAAAAGTCATGGTATACCTCCTAATATCGCGTCGGACCTTGTTTTGTTCAAAATGGCTCTGAGCACTATGCGACTTAACGTCTGAGGTCATCAGTCGCCTAGAACTTAGAACTAGAACTAACTAAGGACATCACACACATCCATGCCCGAGGCAGGATTCGAACCTGCGACCGTAGCGGTCGCCCGGCTCCAGACTGTAGCGCCTAGAACCGCACGGCCACTCCGGTCGCCGACCTTGTTTTGTCCGGCGAAATGCAGCAGTTCGATGTGGCATGGACTCAACAAGACGTTGGAAGCCATGCTGCCTCTATAGCCGTCGATAATTTTAAAAGTGTTGCCAGTTCATGATTTGTGCACAAACTGACCTCTCCATTATGACACATAAATGTTCGTTGGGATTCATGTTGGACGGTCTCGGTGGCCAAATCATTCGCTCAGACTGTCTGGCCCAGTGACAGGGCGCCTTGTCATCCATAAAAATTCGGTCGTTGTTTGGGAACACGTAGTCCCTTAATAGCTACACATTGTCTCCAAGTATCCGAACTTAAGCTTACCAGTCAACGATCGGTTCAGTTGAACTAGAAGATCCAGTCCATTCCATGTAGGCAGAGCCCACTCCGTTATGAAGCGACCACCAGCTTTCACAGTGCCTTGTTGACTACTTGGGTCCAAGGCTTCAAGAGGTATGTGCGAACACTATCATCAGCTCTTACCAGCTGAAATCGGGACTCATCCGACCACGCTAGTTTTACACTCGTCTAGGGTCCAACCAATATGGTCACGAGCCCAGCAGAGGCGCCGTGGCCGATGTCATGCTGTTAGCAAAGATGCTCGCGTCGGTCGTCTGCTGCCATACGACATTAATGCCAGATTTCACAGCACTGTCCTAACGATACGTTCGTAGTACGTCCCATATTGATTTCTGCGGTTATTTCACGCAGTGTTGCTTGTCTGTTGACACAGACCACTCTACGCAAATGCTGTTGCGGTTGGCCACTGCGTTTTCCGTGGTGAGAGGTAATGCCTGAAATTTGGCATCCTCGGCACACTCTTGACTCTGAAGATCTCGGAATATTGAATTTCTTAAAGATTTCCAAAATGGAATGTCCCATGCCTTTAGCTCCAGCTACTATTTCGCGTTGAAAGGTTGTTAATTCCCGTCGTGCGGCCATAATTACACTATTAAAATTGCTACACCACGAAGATGACGTGCTACAGACGCGAAATTTAACCGACGGGAAGAAGATGCTGTGATATGCAAATGATTAGCTTTTCAGAGCATTCACACAAGGTTGGCGCCGGTGGCGACACCTACAACGTGCTGACATGAGCAAAGTTTCCAACCGATTTCTCATACACAAACAGCAGTTGACCGGCGTTGCCTGGTGAAACGTTGTCGTGATGCCTATTGTAAGGAGGAGAAAGGCGTACCATCACGTTTCCGACTTACATAAAGCTCGCATTGTAGCCTATCGCGATTGCGGTTTATCGTATCGCGACATTGCTGCTCGCGTTGGTCGAGATCCAATGACTGTTAGCAGAATATAGAATCGGTGGGTCCAGGAGGGTAATACGGAACGCCGTGCTGGATCCCAACGGCCTCGTATCACTAGCAGTCGGGATGACAGGCATCTTATCCGCATGGCTGTAACGGATCGTGCAGCCACGTCTCGATCCCTGAGTCAACAGATGGGGACGTTTGCAAGACAACAACCATCTGCACGAACAGTTCGACGACGTTTGCAGCAGCATGGGCTATCAGCTGGGAGACCATGGCTGTGGTTACCCTTGACGCTGCATCACAGACAGGAGCGCCTGCGATGGTTTAGTCAACGACGAACCTGGGTGCACGAATGGCAAAATGTCATTTTTTTTTTCGGATGAATCCAGGTTCTCAGAATGAGATTTTCACTCTGCAGCGGAGTGTGCGCTGATATGAAACTTCCTCGCAGATTAACTGTGTGCCGGACCGAGACTCGAACTAGGGACCTTCGCCTTTCGCGGGCAAGTACTGTACCATCTGAGCTACCCAAGCACGACTCACGCCCCGTCCTCACAGCTTTACTTCTGCCAGTACCTCGTGTCCTACCTTCCAAACTTTACAGAAACTCTCCTGCAGCAGAGGACGGGGCGTGAATCGTGCTTGGGTAGCTCAGATGGTAGAGCACTTGCCCGCGAAAGGCAAAGGTCCTGAGTTCGAGTCTCCGTCCGGCACACAGTTTTAATCTGCCAGTATGTTTCAATCAAGGTTCTGTTGACAGCATCATGATGGTCGCATCCATGTTTGGCGACATCGCGGTGAACGCACATTGGAAGCGTGTATTCGTCATCGCCATACTGGCGTATCACCCGGCGTGATGGTATGGGGTGCCACTGGTTACACGTCTCGGTCACCTTTTGTTCGCATTGACGGCACTTTGAACAGTGGACGTTACATTTCAGATGTGTTACGACCCTTGGCTCTACCCTTCATTCGATCCCTGCGAAACCCTACATTTCAGCAGGATAGTGCACGACCACAAGTTGCAGGTCCTGTACAGGCCTTTCTGGATACAGAAAATGTTCGATTGCTGCCCTGGCCAGCACGTTCTCCAGATCTCTCACCAATTGAAAGCGTCTGGTCAATGGTGGCCGAGCAACTGGCTCGTCACAGTACGCCAGTCACTACTCTTCATGAACTGTGGTATCGTGTTGAAGCTGCATGGACAGCTGTACCTGTACACGCCATCCAAACTCTGTTTGACTCAATGCCCAGGCGTATAAAGGCCGTTGTTACGGCCAGAGGTGGTTGTCCTGCGTACTGATTTCTCAGGATATATGCACCCAAATTGTGTGAAAATGTAATCACGTATCAGTTCTACTGTAATATAGTTGTCCAATGAATACCCGTTTATCATCTGCATTTCTTCTTGTTGTAGCAATTTTAATGGCCAGTAGTGTACGTCGGAAACATTTTTACACGAATCGCCTGAGTACAAGTAACAGCTCCACTAATGCTCTGCTGTGCACGCTATACTACCGCTGTGTTGTGCACGCTATACTACCGCCATCTGTATGTGTACACATCGCTTTCCCAAAACTTTTGTCATCTCAGTGTAAGCAGATAGTCGTTACGTTTTGGCTCGTAAAAGTGTGTTTGGTAAGTGTATTTAATACCAGTAATGTTAACACTTGTTCCCGGTAGGGTATTTTGTTGGCAATGTTAATTTACTTCGCACAGCAAAATTTCACAGTTCAGCATTGCTGCCAGTAATACAGCATGATATGGTTGTCCGAGTTCCCCAGATTCGCATCTGTCACTCTGTTCGGATAGGCAAGTAAAGCGCCATCATGGACAACAAGTACTACCATTCAGTATTGAGTAGAAGGGCAACTCTTCCCCTGCCTCGGTCATGTGGGCGACGGCGGATGCGGGCGGCGTACGTCAGCAGTAAGAGGAGTGGAGAGAGGAGAGTAGGGGAGCGGGTGAAAGCAGAGTGCGGTCGCCAAAGAAACACGGAATACCAGCTGAGCCGCAAAACGGAGCGAGCGCCAGGCCTCTGACGTCAAGCGGCCAGCCGCCGTCCGGACGCCGCGTGTGGTGTGGGGTAGGCAGAGAGAGTCACTGCGCGCCTTACGAAGCTCAACCGCTGGGTACACACGACCAATGAGTGCAACCGTCAATTTGAAGGTTGGCGAACGGATAAGTTTCAGACGTGTGGGTCAGTCTGTCATTTCACACATATAGATTACCGTCTACAATACATACGGTAAAGCAGAAGTTACACAGGAACTGCAACTACAGTCATGCTCATAAATTAAGGACAATGATGATACGTGGTGAAAAAACGCTCTGGTGGGCGGTTTGCGAGTTTAAATCACCTCGGGGTATGACCATGCGGTGCATTTGTCCTGCAGTCGTCGCTCGTTTGCAGACGTGCTAATAGTGACTATGTGTTGAAAATGGCTCAAAGAACACATATGGATACGTTATGAGGGGTAGAATACTAGGGCGACTGGAGGCTGTTCAAACACAGCAGGTCTTAGCACGGGTCCTCCGTGTGCCACAGAGTGTGATCTCAAGGTTACGGCAACGATTCCAGCAGACAGGAAACGTTTCCAGGCGCTACATTGCGGGACGTGCACAGTGTACAACGCCACAAGAAGACCGGTATCTCACCATCAGTGCCCGCAGACGGCCGCGGAGTACTGCAGGTAGCCTTGCTCGGGACCTTACCGCAGCCACTGGAACAGTTGTCTCCAGACACACAGTCTACTGACGACTGAACAGACATCGTTTATTCGCCCGGAGACCTGCAAGCGGTATTCCACTGACCCCTGGCAAGTAAATCCTGGTGTCAAGAACACAGTAAGTACATGGTCACTGGAACAGTGGTCCCAGGTTATGTTCCCGGACGATTCCAGGTATAGTCTGAACAGTGATTCTCGCCGGATTTTCATCTGGTGTGAACCAGGAACCAGACACCAACCCCTTAATGTCCTTGAAAGGGACCTGTATGGAGGTCGTGGTTTGATGGTGTGGGGCGGGATTATGATTGGTGCACGTACACCCCTGAATGACACAGGAACTGTAACAGGTCAGGTGTACCGGGACGTCTTTTTGCGTCAGTTTGTCCGCCTTTTCAGGGCTACAGTGGGTCCCACCTTCCTCCTGATGGATGACAACGCACGGCCCCACCGAGCTGCCATCGTGGAGGAGTACCTTGAAACAGAAGATATCAGGCGAATGGAGTGGCCTGCCTGCTCTCCAGACCCTAACCCCATCGAGCACGCCTGGGATGCCCTCGGTCGACGCACTGCTGCAAGTCTTAAAACCCCTATGACACTTTAGGATCTCCGACAGGCACTGGTGCAAGAATGGGAGGCTATAACCCAGCAGCTGCTCGACCACCTGATCCAGAGTATGCCAACACATTGTGCGGCCTGTGTACGTGTGCATTGTGATCATATCCCATGTTGATGTCGGGGTACATGCGCAGGAAACAGCGGTGTTTTGTAGCACATGTGTTTCGATACGGTTTTCTCAACTTATCACCAATACCGTGAACTTACAGATCTGTGTCGTGTGTGTTCCCTATGTGCCTATGCTATTAGCGCCAGTTTTGTGTAGTACCACATTGTGTGTCACTACATTCTGCAATTATCCTTAATTTATGAGTGTAGATCAGTTCCACTTCATAGTAGGTACAAGTATTACATAAGCAATTCTGATTTAGCAGTTAGCAATGGAAGGAACAAGAAAGGAAAACTATGAGTCTTTGGCAACACTTGTCAATGGAGGGAAAGTATTCGACAGAGTAGAGGCTGTTCAAAATTCTGGGAGGGAAATGCAGAAAGAACGGAAACGTAGTGTGTAACTTGTCGTAGTCTTTAGACAAGAAGCCTAAGTACTAGGACTCGTCTTGCTTTGCATATTACAGTATCCATCGCTTCCTCTGTCTTCCTTGACTTCTTATCCCGAATGTCTTAAATGTTGTTATCTGGAGAGGTAACCTTTCTCCACTCAGTTTCCGAGATGTTCATTCTAGTTTCACCTATTTTCTTGTATTTTATTGAAAATATTAAAGATATTAAGTTCTTTCCGAATTCCGAAGTCTATCGATTCTTGTGCATCCCTTTACTGCTCTTAGAAATCTCATATCTGTTGCTTGTATGCTTTTTTTCTTCACGTTTATTCTGACCCAGCATTCACATCCATAAACAAGCATTGGAACTGTCATTGTCTCATAAAATTTCAATGTTATTTCTTTCCTCGTTTTATTTTTTAGACACCTGTGTATTGTTCCATATATATTCCCAAAGCTTGATAATATTTTCTCTACATTCTCGTCAGTTTCATTTGTGACGTCACAAACTAAATAGTTAGAATGTTTGACATGTTCTATTGTTAATCACAGTTGTTATCCAAACAGAATGTTTTCAATAATCCATTAAATTTCGGGCGTGCAGCCGCGCAAATAAAATTTCTTCTACTGATATTTCGGCCGCGTATCGTCCGGCCATCTTCAGAGCGAGTCACAAGACAATGATCAGTCTTGTGACTCGCTCTGAAGATGGCCGGACGATACGCGGCCGAAATATCAGTAGAAGAAATTTTATTTGCGCGGCTGCATGCCCGAAATTTAATGGATTATTCATTACGCCGCGAGAAGTTGAGAATGTTTTCCTTTAAAACCTATTGATTTCGTCTTCTTTTCAGAAATGCTCAAATCCTCTCTTCACAAAACTTACATATTAAGTATGTTCCTCTTTATAGGTCATTTTAATTCTCCACCAGCGATGTGCCGTCGTCTGCATGTAACAGGCAATTTAAGTGGGAATTTCTGTTAATCTTAATTCCTCCGTTAAAAATCTTCACCCATTTGCGGATTGCATCATATGTACAAATGTCTAAAATTGTGGGTGAAATGCTGCACCCTTGTCTAACTCCTATGTGACTACAGGCTGTATTATAGACCCATTTATATATATAATTACTGTTGTGTGTTTGTACAGACTTTTCAAAACGTTTATTTTGTGTTGTGGATATCCTCTTTCCCCTCATAATTTTCCACTGCTTATTATCGTTATCGGACTGTCTTCGTAAAATCAATGAATCCAATAGTTTTCCCTATTATCTTACCTCTGTTTCTCGATTATTTGTTTAGTTATAAGTACTACATCTGTCGCTGACCTGCACCTCTGAAACCCCCATTTGTTCTTCGCCTAATAAACCCGCAGCTGTAAACTTTAACCTCCAGTTTACTATTCTTGCATAAAATTCCATTTTTCTTGTTGGCTGTTATTTATCTGAGCAACTTCTTTATCTGCTTGATTGAGCATTTTTATTCTTTTATATGTTATCGTTTTCCTTCCGTAGATATTGTCTTCTATAAACCTATCCCACGCGTCTTCATGAGCTCGTTTCACTGCTCGATTTGCTGCGTTTCTCTCTTGTTTGCAAATCTGGTGATTCTATGTTCGTGTATTATGTAGGTTCACACTTTGTAGATTTCTTCCTTCACCTTTCCTTTTGTTAACTTTCTGTTCTTTCTCCATTACGTGTACATTTCTGTTTGAGGTAATACCAGGAAATGGTGACAACCTATGTCACATTCCCCGTGCACTCTTTTGTTTCCTATTTTGCCTTCTTATTCCTCATTAATGATAAAGTAATCAATTAACAGTCTCAAATCCTCGAGCTGACCTTGTGTATTTATGGATAACTTTTTTTTGCACAAGGAAATATTGTTTGTCTCTAGTTTGTTAAAAGAAGCAAAATCCCAAAACAGTCTTCCATTGTCGTATACGATCCTTTTTGACCTGGTTCTCACAATCTTTGGGACGTATTTACCCCATACCTTTGCGTTTAAATGTCCTGTAAGTATTATTTGATGCTTATTGTTATATTTTTCCAAAACTGATTGCAGTTTGTCATAGAAATCTATAGACTCCCCTTTTTTTCCTTCCACAGGTGCGTAAACAACAATGATGGTAATGTTTTGTCTCTCCTCTTTGACAGTTAAAACTATAATGTTTTCATTTATATAACCGTATCCTGAATTCTCTTTTCCCATCTCTTGTGTATGTAAATGGAAATCCCCTTGTTTGCTCTTCCTGTTTTTGTGTTGCGCACTATGACATCAAATATACATACATATTACATAGTATTTTTTTCTTTGTTTCTGTTATGGAAGCTATATCTACCTTGACATTCTTTAAAATTTCTTCCAGCTCTTCCTCTTTATTTGCTAATCCTCTGAAATTTCATGTTGCTGTCTAAGTTGTATTGGCAACCCAATTATTCTTAACATTTTATCGCAGGGTTCCTCATGACGCTTTGGTGTATCTGATATTGATCCAAGGCTAATGTTGATTGGGAAAATTCACCTGACCACCTTAGGAGGGCTGCACAAGTATAGTTGAATAATGGGGCTACCACTTTGCTGCTTTCCAACCGGACCCCCTTTTTTTTAAGGTTTTACTCCCCTAGGGATGCTGTCTTCCCTATGCCTAAAAGTCTCCACTGCTATTTACTTATAAGTGGAAAGCAGAGGAAGAACGAACATTTAGGGCAGGCTTAGGACAGGAGGAAGGGACCAAGAGACCGCTGTGGGACTCACTTCGTTTGGTTAATAACACAGGGTTTAGCAATATCCCCACCAAGTTATCTGAAATCTAACCAGGCGAGCAATGAAAAGTCGAGATGGAAGGTCAATTGAAAAGCGCTGTGTATACGCCAACTTCCAGGTTGGAAACATCTAATTTTTGTTGATCCTCTAATGCACTGTCCATTCTTTGAAAATTTGGCTATTTATTTGTGAAAAGTCTTTCCTCTCTCTTTCCAAATATGTATCCCGACTTTTGGGGTCTGTTTTGTAAATACTGATTTGGCATGGTGAACTTCGAAAGGGTGGTGGATGCCCTTCCTGTCGCCACCCCATACTCCCCAGAATGGAAACAGTGTTCCCCAGCTGCCTGTGGCTAGTGTAAATCATGAAATAGCGCCGATGTGTTGCAAATGTTTGCGAGTCGTGTAATTGAGGCGGGGCATGGGGACCAGCCCAGTATTCACCTAGTGGGATGTGGAAAACCGCCTAAAAACCACATCCAGGCTGGCTGGCACACTGGCCCTCGTCGTTAATCCGTCAGGCGGATTCGATACAGGGCCGGCGCGCCTACGCGAGTGGACGATGCAGCGCGTTAGCACTCTCGGCTACCCTGGCGGGTCTGTGAAAAGTCTGTTTCCTGCGACAACTATATTTACTTGTGACAACTGTACTTCTTTCACATACATTTTAACCTTCGCTATGATACGATAGCCAGTATTTTTTTATAACACTGTTTTATGCAGTAAAGTGAGATAAACTATACACGTATGAAGTGAAATCTGAAGGTTCTAGAATCGGTTCTACCATAAAAGCTTGGGTGGAGTTTAATGTTGAAAGCTTGTCAGTGAAATGGTAAATAAAGAAAGACTTTCACGATGGAATATTTAATATTTTATTTTTGCAAACAGAAAATCAGAAATACAGGATGATTCAAAAAGAATACCACAACTTTAGGAATTTAAAACTCTGCAACGACAAAAGGCAGAGCTAAGCACTATCTGTCGGCGAATTAAGGGAGCTATAAAGTTTCATTTAGTTGTACATTTGTTCGCTTGAGGCGCTGTTGACTAGGCGTCAGCGTCAGTTGACGCTAAGATGGCGACCGCTCAACAGAAAGCTTTTTGTGTTATTGAGTACAGCAGAAGTGAATCGACGACAGTTGTTCAGCGTGCATTTCGAACGAAGTATGGTGTTAAACCTCCTGATAGGTGGTGTATTAAACGTTGGTATAAACAGTTTACAGAGAATGGGTGTTTGTGCAAAGGGAAAAGTTCTGGACGGCCGAGAACGAGTGATGAAGGTGCTACTGTAACTGGACTACAGTATCTGGAGATGTTAGAGAATTGGCTGTTACCTCAGCTCGAACAAGAAGCACAACAATTCATATTTCAGCAGGATGGAGCGCCACCACATTGGCACTTATCTGTCCGTAACTACCTGAACGTCAACTACCCGAGGCGATGGATCGGCCGCCAGGCAGCCCGTGACAGAGCAGTTCATCACTGGCCTCCAAGAAGCCCTGATCTTACCCCCTGCGATTTTTTCTTATGGGGGTATGTTAAGGATATGGTGTTTCGGCCACCTCTCCCAGCCACCATTGATGATTTGAAACGAGAAATAACAGCAGCTATCCAAACTGTTACGCCTGATATGCTACAGAGAGTGTGGAACGAGTTGGAGTATCGGGTTGATATTGCTCGTGTGTCTGGAGGGGGCCATATTGAACATCTCTGAACTTGTTTTTGAGTGAAAAAAAACCTTTTTAAATACTCTTTGTAATGATGTATAACAGAAGGTTATATTATGTTTCTTTCATTAAATACACATTTTTAAAGTTGTTGTATTCTTTTTGAATCACCCTGTACATTTCATTTGGACAAGCCCTATCTGCGCCTGGCACGTCTACCCATGACATCATTTCCATGACGTATTCACTAGAATGCCCTAGAAAGAAACAAAAACTGTCTACATACCGAGACCTCAAACACATAAATTTGCCTGAACTCGAAACTGAGGCACAACAAATAGTTTGGGGGATGACCTCTACTCCCCTCATGGACATAAACGACAAACTCTAGGATTTCACTAACAAAATTACTCAACTATATGACAAATATGCTCCTATAAAGACCAGAAAAGTAAAAAGGCAACCAGCACCTTGGCTGACTGATGAACTAAAACAGCTCATGAATCTCAGAGATGCTGCAAATCGAGCATACAAGATACACCCTACACCTGAAAATCATGCTGTATACAAGCAGAAACGAAACAGTCAGTCAAGTGGTGACAAACGCTAAGCTCAGACATGCCCATACATTGGCTGACAATAGGTGTAGACCAGCTATCCTGTGGAAAAATCTCCGTTGTCTCGGTTTAGCAAAATAAAAGTTGCAGAAAATCCCATGGTCCCAGCTGAAGAACTAAACCGATTCTTCACATTACCTACAACTAAAATTGAACTGGGAAAAAAAAGGAGAGAGAGAGAGAGAGAATCATTGATTACTTCATGGGGATGAACGACTGTAGCAAAGAAAAATTCTATCTACAGCACGTCACTTGCAGTACTGTCAAGAAAGCCATAATGCGGATTAGATCAGCATCTACCGGACATGATGGTATCACTATCCAGATGGTAAAACTTGTTATTGACCAACTACTGCCCTCTATAACAGACATTTTCAACGATTCATTAATCACAAGTTTTTCCCTGAGGCCTGGAAACTGGGACAAATTAAGCCACTGCCTAAAAAGGACATCGCCACAGCACCCTCTGACTACCGCCCAATCTGCCTTCTTCCTGCACTATCAAAGGCCTTAGAATATATAGTTTATGACCAGCTCACCAACTACCTAACTACTAACAACCTACTAGACGAATACCAATCAGGTTTCCGTAAACATCGAAGCACAACATCCGCACTGATAAAGGTGACAGATGGCCTGAAACTTGCCATGGACAGACAAGAAGCGACTATCATTGGCTTCTTAGATTTCAGCAAAGCATTTGATACTGTCGACTTCGACATCTTACTAGCCAAACTTAGCGGTCTAAATTTCTCACCAAGTGCAGTACAATGGTTTCGCTCATACATGGCGTCTCGTCAGCAACGCGTCCTGTCTGGGAATATAAAATCACAATGGCGGCAGGTAGTGTCAGGCGTTCCCCAAGGCTCAGTATTAGGTCCTATACTCTTCTCTCTGTATGTCAATGATGTGTCATCGATCTGACCTATTGCAAATATCATATGTATGCTGATGACCTTCAGTTGTATCTAAGTGCGAAACCAAGCAATCTCAAGAAAGCTATTGAAAATTTCAATACTGACCTCGATGCACTGTCAAAATGGGCACAGGACATAGGTCTAAAAATAAACCCATCTAAAACCCAAGCGGTACTTGTTGGTCACTCTAAGCTCATTAGCCCAAAACATCGGGAATCCGTACCACCTCTTATCCCAAATGGAACAAATATTAACTTCTCTCCCTCAGCAAAGAGTTTGGGAGTAATAATAGACGAAAATCTAAATTGGACAGAGCACGTAACTGCAGTGTGCAAAAAAGCATCAGCATCCCTTCATGTCCTGCAAAAATATAAAAAACTCTTCCCTTTCGATCTGAAAAAGAAATTAGTACAAACGTTTATATTCCCAATCATTGACTACAGCGATATTATCCTACAAGGCCCCTCTCAGGAAAATTCCCGACGTCTAGAACTGGCCATGAATGCCTGCGTCCGATACATCTGTGACGTTCGACTTTTTGATCACATTTCACCAGCATATGCAAAATTGTCCTGGCTGCGTGCAGACAAATGCAGAGATTTCCATACACTCTGTCTCATCTACTGCCTTATTAATGTACACTGTCCCTCATATCTCTCCTCGTCCCTAACGCTCATGTCGGAACAACATGACAGAAACACACGTTCCCATTACAATAAAATCCTCTCCGTTCCACTGCATCGCTCAGTCACCTTCTCCAAGTCCTTTACAGTAGCGGGAACCCGACTCTGGAATGACCTCCCTCGTTATGTTAGAGAACTTAAAAACATGTTCGGCTTCAAAAAACAGTTAATGACGTATCTACTTAAGCAACAGTAATGCCTTCCTCTGTACATGAATGCACTTCACCTCATTACTTCCGTCTTTCCCCCTCCTTAAATCTCCCTTCCCCAAAACTCGCTATGCTAGTAAACATCTACTTTACACACCAAGATATTAATGTACATCTGCACAAGCCTTCATTACTATTGCCAATCTTTGTCATGTTTATCATTATTATTTGATTTTTTTTACTGTTATTATTATTGCTTTTATCATAATCTGTATGTATAGCACCTGTTGTAAAAATACTGCCGCATTTACTTTATTAGGTCTTAGTCACTACTCTTTATTCATTTTGTCACTAGAGTAAGCTAATTTTCTCATTTAAACTATGGTGATGATGTAACTCTGATGTGTGAAAGGCTGCATGTGTGGAAAACTGGTCCGATGTAAGAGAGGGCCCGATGGCCCTAATCTGATCAGGTTAAATAAATAAATAAATAAATAAATATATCGTGAATGCAATCAAATGAGCGCTAAATAAATCAGATCAGATTGTACAATGTGCAGTTATTTACACAGTAGGTAAACACGTACAACTACACTGACGCGCCAAAGAAACTGGTAAAGGCATGCGTATTCAAACACAAGAGATATGTAAACAGGCAGAATACAGCGCTGCAGTCGGCAACGCCAATATAAGACAACAAGTGTCTGGCGCAGTTGTTAGATCGGTTACTGCTGCTATAATGGCAGGTTATCAAGATTTAATTGAGTTTATGGGATGTGTTATAGTCGTCGTATGAGCGATGGGACACAGCATCTCCGAGGTAGCGATGAAGTGGGAATTTTCCTGTACGACCATTTCACGAGTGTACCGTGAATATCAGGAATCCGGTAAAACATCAAATCTCCGACATCGCTGCGGCCGGAAAAAGATCGTACAAGAACGGGACCAACGACGACTGAAGTGAATCGTTTAACTTGATAGAAGAGGAACTCTTCTGCAAACTGCTGCAGATTTCAGTGCTGGGCCATCAACAAGTGTCAGTGTGCGAACCATTCAACGAAACATCATCGACATGGGCTTCCGCAGCCAAAGGCCCACTCGTGTTCCCTTGATGACAGTATGACAGAAAGCTCTACACTTCTCTTGGGGCAGTCAACACCTACATTGGACTGTTGATGGCTGGAAACATGTTGTCTGGTTGGACAAGTCTCGTTTCGTATTGTATGGAGCGGATGGACGTGTACGGGTATGGTTACAACCTCATGAATCCATGGACCCTGCTTGTCAGCAGGGGACTCTTCAAGCTGGTGGAGGCCCTGTAATGGTGTGGGGCGCGTTTGTTGGACTGACATGGGACCTCTGATACATCTAGATACGACTCTGACAGGTGATACGTACCTAAGCATCCTATCTAATGACCTGCATCCATTGTGAATTCCGACGGACCTGGGCATTTCCAGCAGGACAATGCGTCACCCCGCACATCTAGAATTGCTACAGAGTGGCTCCAGGAACACTCTTCTGTGGTTAAACACTTCCGCTGGCCTCCAAATTCCCTAGACATTAACATTATTGAGCATATCTGGGATGCCTTGCAACGTGCTGTTCAGAAGAGATCTCCACCCCATCGTACTCTTAACGGATTTATGGATAGCCCTGCAGGATTCGTGGTGTCAATTCACTCCGGCAGTACTTCAGAAATTAGTCGAGTCCATGCTACGTCGTGTTGCGGCACTTCTGCGTGCTCTTGGATGGGCCCTACACGATATTAGGCAGGTGTACCAGTTTCTTTGGTTCTTCAGTGTATATGGGAAATTGCTGGTTTTCGTAGTAATGTTTAGTACGGTATTCACGCACATCTGACCTTCTTTAACGCATTTGTTGTAGCAAACATTTATGCAGTTGTAACAACATTATTACACAATACTTACAAAGCAAACAACATTTCTGATGCGGTTACAACCTCTTTATTATCAGAGATTGTTGTTGTTGGTCTTACTCCAGGATGACTTCTGCGACCTGCCAAGTTCTTTTCCCTTTAGCTAGCTCCAGAGGGCTGTTACAGGACTGCAACTGCATGACTTTTTGTTGACTGTCCTGTAACAAACAGAAACATAATTAAAAGAAAAGCAAGTATATTCTTTCCGAAAATTTTATTTACGTTTGCGCCTTACTTTCACCAAAATTCAGCAAATGAGATGAACATGCGGATGGCATTTTAAGCATGTTCTTCTGTTTCTAAAATGCTTCAGGCAAGAGTTTTGCTAATTTCATCTGGTGAACTATTTGCAAAATCTGTGAGAAGAGCCTTAATTTCACTTATCAGATTAATATTTGTTTTGTATGGAATGTTTTGCAAGTGCATCATCTGTGCCGTGTCTTCTTCAGTTTCACACTTTTGTTTTACCACTTCTTTGTCCATTGGCTCTAAATGATGAGAAGAACGTGTGCTAAGCTGACAGACAACCCTCTGCTGAAAAATATCGTATTTTCCTTATGCTGGTTCAGTGTATCTTATTGGGTACGTAATTGTAGTTCTACCTTCAAATTGTGCCGAATATTTTCTAAATACGTCCTCTAGAAAATTTTAACTTTTTTATTTCTATCGCATCATTGGCATTTTTCTGAAGGTCCAGCACATTCGTTTCCTACTGTGAAAGAATTTCCTGTTTAGAGGAGAAAAGATATGTGTTTTATATAGTAAGATGGCAAAAACAACATTAATATGAATATGACATAACAAATAGTTCTAAGTATTTACAGGTATTTCACTCTTTTATTCGTCCACTGAAAGTAATCATGGTGAATTTCCTGCGAGTTTCAAACAGGTGAAAACGAAACAAGAATACAAATCATGTGTAACTCCGTTTACAAATATAAACCTGAATGCGCGTGAAACACTGCGCTTTTCGATTGGCCTTCCAGTTCTTCCTTTTCAATGGTCGCTTGGCTAGCGCTCAAACGGCTTTGTGGGGGTATTGCTAGACCCGTTCTTGCCCTGCCTTGGTTCAGTGACCCTTCTGGTAGCTAACTACCGGCGGCATCTCCCTCCGCCGGCCGCGGTGGTCTCGCGGTTAAGGCGCTCAGTCCGGAACCGCGCGACTGCTACGGTCGCAGGTTCGAATCCTGCCTTGGGCATGGATGTGTGTGATGTCCTTAGGTTAGTTAGGTTTAAGTAGTTCTAAGTTCTAGGGGACTGATGACCACAGATGTTAAGTCCCATAGTGCTCAGAGCCATTTGCCATCTCCCTCCGGATCCAAAGCATACAAAGCTATAGGGCGATGTTCCCTGAGGAGACACTTCAGTATTCGTGTTCAAAAATAAAATTAATGGCATTTGGCTCCCAGTCTTGTTCAAGACTTTCGATTGGACGCTACTTCGGAGTCTTGCATGGTCATTTTCGTTGTTTATTTAGTAGACAGCTTCTCGTTTAATACAACAACGCTGAGTGAACACACTTCCATAGCTCCTCACTGCAGGAAAAAACTGGAAGATCGAACTGAAATTATGCCCTCTACGCCAATAGGTAGTGCTATCTAGGATATTCTAGGGTTACCAGAAAATGAATCGAATTTCAACCTCCAGGAGTATGAGACCAGTGTGTTAACTAACCATTGCTCCATCCCACCATGACCGGTGAATTCCTAAGAAGAATGGCAATCTTCAAAACATACAAGGTGAGTCACGAGGAAAGGTACATGCTTTGAGGGGTGATAGTATTAGTGATTTTGAACAAAAAAACTTCATATGGACGTATGCCCCATTCCGAAGGGTTTCCGAGATAGAACACATTTAATATCTCTTGTACTTCTTTCTTGAATAACTCGAAAACCGCACCCTCCAGCGAAAACGTGTCGCAGTAAAAAATGAAACTATATTAAATTTCCTACAAAAAAGGTCCTATTCATTTTTTTCTTTAGAACTAATGGTTTGTGCGAAGAGAGCGCGAGAATGTTGGAAAACTCGCTCGACGCACATGCGCTTTAGCTTATGTAGTATTTTTAAGCCAGTTTCAGGTAGCATCAGGGTTGCCAAGTTAGCGGAATTTCCGCTAAATTTGACGGATTTCGCACACACTCAGTGGGTGAAATTTTGCATTTAACAGTCAACGGATTTTTTAACGGATTTGTGGATTGATGTCTGCAACAATATTTTTCCGTTTAATTCAGTCTTTCAATTATACAATTTGAAATAATGCAGAGTGTACATGAAGTCCGGGAACACTTTCAATTCTTTATTGCACAAGAACCAAACATTGTACAGATATCACACATATGTCATTTTGAAGAGAAGCCCTGAAAGTTTTTTTTTTTTTTTTTTTTCATGTATACCGCCACAGTGTAGTTCGGTAATTTGCCGATAGTCAGCTGTAGTCGAGAGCATGGCTAGTTCAGGTGAGCAGCGAGCTTTCTGTGTATTAGAGTTCGGCAAAAACAACTGTGCTACAGCTGTTCAACGGATGTTTAGAACCAAGTACGGTAAGAAGCCACCAGCAAGGTAGGCCATTTACCACTGGCACAACAAATTCGTTAGGACGGGTTGCTTGTGCCCGGCAAAGAGAAGCGGACGTCCCAGTGTGAGTGAAGTGAATGTGGAGCGCGTATGAGAGACATTCATAAGGAGTCAAAGAAATCGGTGCATCGTGCTTCCTGTGAACTCGAAATGGCCCCAATGACAGTGTGGAAAGTCCTGCGACAGAAGCTGTCCATGAAACCATTCAAATTGGAGCTAGTGCAGAAGCTCATGATGACAACAAAGACAAGCGTTTTGAGTTTTGTTCGCAGTTACAATAATTGGGGGATGGCATTGTTGATCGCTTAATTTTTAGCGATGAAGCCACTTTTCACACTAATGGGAAAGTGAACAGACATAATTGTCGAATCTGGGGTACAAAGCATCCACACGAATGCATTGAATTTGAGCTTGATTCCCCAAAGGTAAATGTTTTTTGTGCCTCGTCACGTCGAAAACTATACGGGCCATTCTTCTACGCCGAGAGCACTGTCACTGGATATTTTCCCACGTGGACATGTTTCAGCAATGGCTGATGCCTCAAATACACTCGGACTCTCCATTCATCTTTCAGCAGGATGGGGCTCCACCCCATTTTCATCGTGAAGTTCGTGTGTACCTGAACACCCATCGGTGGATCGGCCGTGCTACAAAAGGGGACAGCTGTTTCATGAAATGGCCTCCCAGATCACCATATCTCACTCCGTGTGACTTTTTTTCTGTGGGGACACATTAAAGATCTGGTCTATGTACCGCCTCTATATAGCAGAGCTCGGAGAGAGAATACGGGAAGCGACTGCCACAGTCGACGATGCCATGCTGGGACGGGTATGGCAAGAATTCTATTACCGTATTGACGTCTGCCGGGTCACTCATGGTTCGCATATTGAATGTTTATCAAAAAAACTTTCAGCGTTTGTCTTCAAAATGCAATATGTATGTCGTCTGTTCAATGCTTAGTTCTTGTGCAATAAATAATTGAAACTGTTCCCGGACTTCATGTACACCCTGTATTTAGAGTGACAAATCCTAAACTGGCAACAATATGGCTCCAGCTAACTCTTAATAATCAGATTTCGATATAGTGTTTCCCCTGCTTCAATACAACAGCACAATCGTTTCCAGTCTTAGTTCTTTGCTGTTAGTATTGCAGTTACAAGTTACCGTGGACCGAAGTCGGTACAGCGGATGGTGTTAAATTGCTAATGTTTATGGTGCAGTTAATCGCGTTGTAATCAGTGATTTTCTTTACTTTTTTAGTAGTTGTCTCATCAAAATGTCGAAGCAAAAGGACAAAAAATACACCCAAAAGTTTAGAAAAAGGTGACTTAGCAACAAACAATTGAAAGACTGGCTTTTTGAGATCCCCGCCTATTCATCTATTGTGCGATGTCGATTTTGCCAGTGAAATTTAAATTCGCGTCTGTCGGATTTATTGAATAATTAAAAAAGCAAAAAGCATGTAAAAGCTGTGGTACCCTTTTCTTCACAGGGGTGGCAGTAACCAATGCAGTAACCAATGCATAATGAGTGTGGCTTGAACATTTATTTAATACGCGGTTTGAGTACTGACAATGCAGCAGTTATGGTAGACATGTGTAATGGTGTGTATCAGAATTTGAAAAGAGAAGTCCCTCATATTGTCTTAATTAATCGTGCCTGCCATTCCGTGCAGCTGGCGGTATCTTCTGCCACAGCTGAAACTTTGGCCCGGAATTTGGAACTTTTGTTGTCAGAAACGTATTCTTGTTTTTCCAAGTCTTCATCTCGTCAAATTGCTTATAGAAAGTTATTCAGTGCAATAAATGACGGAGCTAATCCATTGAAAATAGTTCAGAAGTGCAGTACACGTTGGATGTCTATTTTAGGGGCTGTTTCTCGTGCTTTATCTCAGTGGTTCGAACTAAAAACCCACTTTGAGATAGCAGTGTTTCATGAGAAATGCTATACTACCCAAGTCCTCCATAATATGTATACTGATGACGTAAACAAAATTTATCTTACTTTTCTGAAACCTTATTTGGAGAAATGTAAATAAGGAATTTCAGTCAAACTCTGCAGATCAATCACGGCTCCTAAACGATGTTGTTTTACTAACCAGTGTGCTCGTAAGGAGAATTGTTATACCAGGGTATAGAGGCGATCTTTTAACAGTAGATGTTCACAAATGTAAGTCGCCAAGAATATACTTAGGTCGTGAAGTCGGAAGTCTTACTGCATGATATGAATACTTCCAACAGAATTTCATCTGAGGTTGAGAATGCAATAAGGAAAAGATGTGAACATTTTCTTGTTTCCCTCGCTTGCCCCAAAATGTAAAAGTGTTGCAAAAAGTATCCTTAATTGCTCCAAGAGAATACTTGAGAGTGATAAAAGAACAGATGGTATCTCTGTCTAAGGAAATAGACTTGTCAGACAGTACAGCAACAAAAATTGATTTTCAGTGGTCCAAGCTCACTACTGTCCAATGGAAACAAATCAACAATACTGCAGCGTCCTGTAATGAAATTAGTTCATACAGAGATGCCAGTGGCTTAAAGCCTTTCCAAGAACTCTCAGATTTGGCTATTATTCTTTTGGTTTTAGCGTGGTCCAATGCAGAGGTGGAAAGGGACTTAAGCCAACTAAATTTTTATAAAAACGTCTCTCCGGAACAGACTAACTACTATTATGGTTAACGCCATAATTAAAGTAAGAGTTGGTCTTAATCTTGTTGGTAAGTTCTGTCACAATTACGAGCTGCTGAAGAATGTTCTCCAAGAAATCGGCACCATGAGAGCACATGCCCCAGGGATACCTTCATTCGATCCCAGTACTTCAGGAGTGGACACAGGAAACAACCTACAGCAGGATGAGGAGGAAAATGAAATACTGTGGCTTGAACTACATTAATGTGGTGAGTGGAATCTGAACTTAGTAAACTTTCTTTTAGCAGCAGTAGTAGTAGTAGTAGTAGTAGTAATAATCATGTGCCATGACGATGACAAAAAATTTGTTTGTAAGTTATCAGCGCATGGAAATTTCGTTTTTAGGAGGGTAAATAACAATAATAAGCACTTAGCATACTTTAGCGGACTTTTAACTTCAGTTCAGTGGAATAAATTTTTCTTTGTTGGAAACGCTGGGTAGTATATTGGGGTAGCAAGTTGAGACGAACAGTTTGTTACGGGACACTTGTGGTCTATCAAGTCGGGAAATTACCTCAAATTGGCCTACAAAAACTACGTAAAGCGTATCCGCATCGAGCGAGTTTTTCAACAATCTCGCGCTCTCTTCGCACAAACCATTAGTTCTAGAGAAAAAAATGAATAGGATCTGTTTTGTAAGAAATTTAATATAGTTTCATTTTGTACTGCAACATGTTTTCGCTGGAGGGTGCGATTTTGGAGTTATTCAAGAAAAACGTACAAAAGTGATATTAAAAGTATTCTATCTCGGAAACCATTCGGAATAGGGCATACGTCCACATGAAGTTTTTGTTCAGAATCACTAATACTACCACCCCTTAAAGCATGTACCTTTCCTCCTGACTCACCTTGTATATAAAAAAAATCAAGTTGGAATAATAATAATCGTAATCATCTTCATGCATTTGGCCCTTCGATCTGTTGTGAACTTCGAACTTATTTTTC
The DNA here is from genome assembly GCF_023898315.1 of Schistocerca nitens. Taxonomy (NCBI): domain Eukaryota; kingdom Metazoa; phylum Arthropoda; class Insecta; order Orthoptera; family Acrididae; genus Schistocerca; species Schistocerca nitens. The sequence goes on along the minus strand of NC_064618.1, from coordinate 295,525,301 downwards.
CATCTTCTCTTTCGTCTGCCCACTACACAGAACCCTGTAGGGCTAATATCTGTAAACTGTTCTGGCAAACGTTCATCGCTCATCCATTTTATTTGAGATCTGCAATATTGGAATGCTGGCGATATTTTAAAATTTAGATATTTGTGTTGTTAATGCTGAGTGCTTGCCATATGTCTTCATTTCTTTTCCCGTCCTTTTTTTGTCACTCCCACAACTGATCGAAGAAACCTAATTTTGGAGGCTCGACCTCTACTTTTGTCCTGGCTGGCTTCGGGCCGTGTAAGCCTGCTCGTACCGCTATAGAGTTGCTGAACTTCAGTATTTTTTCATTCCTTACATTGTTTCTTATCGATCTACTTATTTTACCACACGTTCTGTCACATTATTCAATATTCTTTTCAATAATAAGTGCTTCGAAAGGTGTGAGTGTTTAACCAAAGTAAGTAAATTGGGTGACCCGTTTAAGGAATTTGTTATTAATAACTGCCTTGCAGCGGACTTGAAATGGACCACAAAATGCCATGGATTCTGTAAAAAGGTGTACTGTTCCCCTGTTTTACTCAGCTTGGAAGTTTCTTTTAAAAATTGATTTTCATTTGATATTTTGAACTAGCTTGGTTGGTTTGCTGTTACTAACTTTGTGCATTTCTGCGAGAGAAACCAAATACAGGGTGATTCACGAAGAAATGCAAAAATTTTAATATGTTATTCTACAAATAAAACTAAAGAAAAAAGTTCATATAAACATAGGTCCGCAAATGTTTAGTTACGGAGTTACGGCTAATAAAAGATTTTGCTTGAAATTAAGCAACTTCGCTAAAATGAAGCCATCGCAAAATTGTGCGAGGTTAAAGTAAAGGACGATTTCTATTTATTTTGTTGTTATTGATCTGGTGAATCTAATAAAAACATTCCCAGACGTGTATCTGCATTAGTTCTCCAGAAACTCCGGAGAAGAAAAGAAGTAATTTCCTAAAATTTTTAATTTATTAACTACTTGGCCCAATTTGTTTTTTAAATTCAAGACAATTGCACAAAGTTGTCAACAGAAATTGTAGAGAATTTAATTTTGGAAAAATGATGGTAATGTCGTTAACTGAAATTGTATGAATGTGTCAGATAATCTGCTTTTATTAATACCATAGCACACATGAATTCATGTTAAACCGGAAAAACAAAGCTGAGTGTTAAGGAAGTTGTACAGTGTGCATACAGTTTCACAATACATTCCCAATAAATGTTCAGAAATGTGTCCACCGAGTTCAATGCATTTAGCTGCACCTGTATGAACAGATTTTGTTACTCGTTTCAGTTTCATAACGTTGCTCTTAATTTCGTCAGTTGCATTCATAATGTGAGCAAGTAATGCCTCACGTGTATTGGCTGTGTCCTCATAAACTACGTCTTTCATCCATCCCCATACACTAAAATCCATTGGTGTTAAATCGGGCGATCTGGGTGGCCATAGACCACGACAAATTCACTCCTGGGGAAAATGTTTATTTAAATGTGTAGTAACGGCGTACGTGAAATGTGGAGGCGCGTCGTCATGTTGAAAATACATTTCCAATCGCGTAGCTAGTGGAACATATTCGAGCAATCAAGACATTTCTTCTAGAACGAAATGTGCACTGTTGCACGTGGGTTTGCTTCAGACGATACGTGCTCGTGATGTAACTTGTTTATACTATTTCGAGTAAACTGTGCCTCATCAGCAAATAAAATGTATTTGTGTAAGTGCGGATTAGTATTTAACCAGTTGCACAACTCGAAACGAAGGACAGGATCTCCCGGATGTAAATGATGCACTTTTTGTTTATGGTAAGGATACAGATTATTGTACTTCAGTACACGCCATACCTTATATTGTGAAATGCTTAATCGTTGAGAGATACGTCGTATACTGGTATCCGGGCTACGTTGAACAGCATCCATAATACCTCATCATCGTCTTCACGTATCTAGCACTGGTACTGATTAGGTAGGTAGGTAGGTAGAGAACCGATCGCCCGTAACATTCGAAATACTCCACTAATGCTTTGTGGATTCGGAATCCTCCGAGTTGGATAACGTAGGCAATATTCGTTAGCTGCAGCCGTAGCATTACCATCACATTTGCCACAAATGAACACCATTCGGCGTATTCCTCTGTCGTAAATTTGAAAGGCATCCCTATTTCATAAATAATCTACAAACTACAACAGTTACTATGTGGTTTCACTTATTATGTTCTTTCACTGAACAGTACAGAAAACTAACTCATTGCAAGGTTAGGAAACGACTGACACAACTCATTACGGGTGCCAACAATGAAATAAACTTCATATCAGCGCACACTCCGCTGTAGAGTGAAAATTTGATTCTAGAATGAAATAAACGTTTCTACATTCTTAATAGAAAGTAAACAAATTTACTTGTATAATAATCTCTGCTTCTCTGGATGTTCTGGAAAACTACTGCAGATATACGTGTGGGACATGTTTTATTAGATTCACCAGACCAATACGCTGCAGTCATGGACTGTGCGGCTGGTTCCAGCAGAGGTTCGAGTCCTCCCTTGGGCATGGGTGTGTGTGTTTGTCCTTAGGATAATTTAGATAAAGTAGTGTATAAGCTTAGGGACTGATGACCTTAGCAGTTAAGTCCCATAAGATTTCAGACACATTTGAACCAGACCAGTAACAACAAAATAAATGGAAATCATTCTTTACTTTAACCTCACACAGTTCTGCGATGGCTCCATAACTGAACATTTGCGGACCTATGTTTATATGAACGTTTTTCTTTAGTTTTACTTGTACAATAACATATTAAAACATTTGCATATCTTCGTGAATCACCCTGTATATTTGCCTGCGAGAATCACATGAATTTGACCCTGTTTTATAATCTTTCTAAAAATGTGCAAACTGATTAAATCCTGAACTTTACTATTAAACTCTTTAATTAAACGAAGTTATCCCTGCACGTCGTTAATGAGTGCCTAACAATGCCGTTCATGAAATTGTCCCTGTTTGTTGATAATTTTTGTAGTACACTGATCCTGACATGAAAATATCTTGCCTCGTAACGTAATTGCGTGTGAACGCGGTGCTTACTGCTTTCTGTTCGCCACTTACAAGTTTCTAGCTGGAGTTGCTGAGAGTTTAGTGCAATGCTGTGGACAACAAGTAAACTATTTTATACACATCACTGAGTGAGACTCTCTTTAAATAAGATCGGCTTGTATCGAGGATGTGGACAATGCTCTCAGGTGAAATAGTTCTTCAACAAACTGTGTTTAAATTATCTGATATATTATTAATTGTTTCAAATTCATGTTACAACACTCATTAACATTGACAAGGAGCATCAATGATATCCAACTCTTACTCTCATAAATGTTAGACAAATAATTAACAAATATGAAAAATACTGTACTGTGAAAATTAGTCAATCTTTAATGAAAGATGTAAAGTTCACTGATATGGATGTCTCATTCAAGAATGGTTCCAAACTACGCGCAACTGTAATGCAACTAAATAAAAAATATTACCTTGATTCCTCTTCAAACGTTTTTCTAATCTCATTTCATTCTAAATCACTAATCGATTTGCTGCCCGGTGTGGCCGAGTGGTTCTAGGCGCTTCAGTCTGGAACCGCGCGACCGCTACGGTCGCAGGTTCGAATCCTGCCTCGGGCATGGATGTGTGTGGTGTCCTTAGGTTAGTTAGGTTTAAGTAGTTCTAAGTTCTAGGGGACTAAAGACCTCAGATGTTAAGTCCCATAGTGCTCAGAATCATTTAAACCATTTGAACTAATCGATTTTTTTCTCCTCTGTTTCAAAATATTCAAACACAAATCATTTCACCTAAACACAGATGCACTTAACTTTACGCCTACATTGCTACGAGTCCTCTGCTCGGCGTTTGTTTCAGTACTCTAACGACAGCACCCCGTGCTTCTGTCTGCCAAGCAGCGATGACAAAACAAGCAAATCTTCCAGCGACGCAGCTACCCTGATCAAAGACTGCGCGCGAATAATCAGTAAATTTCAAAATTGTCGCCTAGCGCTTGAGACATTCAAACTACGTACAAATTCCAGAAATTCAAATAATAAACACCCAATAGATCTGTTTCAAACTCAGAGTGTGCTGTAGTGTCTCTTCAGAATTTGAAACTATTGCCTGGTCGTCGGCAAATAAGAACGCGAAGACAAAGCTATCGCTAATTATGTCATTGTTGAAACATAACTGCAGACTGTCCTTGGATGGCGTCGTCCATGTGCGAATAATAAAAGTAGAAAGTCAAAGAAAAGACGCTAATGTTAAAAAAAAGTGTATGGAAAGACTATATCTTGATGACAATTTTGCTTAATCTGTATGTAGAATAAGAAGTGATGAGGGAGCTTGGATTCAGAACAGAAATCAAAATTCAAGACTTGAAGAGAGTAGTGATGAGACACGCAGACAACGCAGACCTTTAGCTGACAGTGGAAGCATCAGCAGAAGTTGGTTGGTTGGTTTTTGGGGGAAGAGACCAAACAGCGAGGTCATCGGTCTCATCGGATTAGGGAAGGAAGTCGGCCGTGCCCTTTCAGAGGAACCATCCCGGCATTTGCCTGGAGCGATTTAGGGAAATCACGGAAAACCTAAATCAGGATGGCCGGACGCGGGATTGAACCGTCGTCCTCCCGAATGCGAGTCCAGTGTCAGCAGAAGTGACAGAGTTCATAGGAGGGCAGAAACAAGAAAAATATGAGAAGCAGACTGATGTTGGCGAAAGATGGGTTATTGATACCAAATATTGTCGCAACACTCAACAAGTAGTTTCCGAAACAGCATATCTGCAGCACAACATTATATGTCGACTGTATTAAACTGTAGAAGAAGCGTTATGTTGTAAGTGAATGCTAAGAATCGGAAGTGACCGATAAACTTGCAAATGGAGGCATGCTGGAGAGTATAAATGAGAAAAGAGATCTATGGAAACCTTAACACGAAGAAGAGACATGTTATTAAAACATGTTCTATGCAACGCCATAATAGTAAGTTGGCACTGAAGGAAGTAGTGGAAGGGAAAAAGTACAGGACCATGTAATGATTATAATATGTTAAGCAGGTTTCTGATACCATTGCGTGTTGTAGGTAAGGAAGAATGGGAAAACAGAACGAGATGAAAAGAAATGGTGAGCCATATTACCTAGCTGGAGAATGGAAAGCGACATACGTAAAAATGTTATCCTCGATTCGTCATACTGCGAAACACTTTGAACAAGTTGACTGCTCATCGGAAGTTAAAGCTCTGATACAAAATGGGCCTAATCCATGATTTATTTGTCATTAGCTATGACGTGGTCAGCTGTCCTTCAGTCAAGAAATGGGTCATCTGTAGTGATGTTAGCCAGAAATTTGAAAGAGTTATGAAAGTCTGTAAGAGTAGCAAAATCGAGGCAATGAAAGCAGTACTAATGCCAGAGATGAGAAGCTGAAGAAAAGTAAAAGTACAGGGTGGGTCATAAGTCAGGTATCACAAATGCGTCAGTACACTAACTTTAAACAAATTAAAATACATAATTGTTATCAACACAGGAATACAAGTGGAGTTCAATGGACATACAAAAGCTGCTCAAAGTGGTTTCCACGCTGTTCTAAGCAAACATTACATCTTTTCAACACTGATTTACAAAACTTGTCGCAAATCTTCCCTGACTGTAGGTTTCAGAATTCAAATCGGATTCATGCCTTCAAATGGTTGACATCACGAATCTTGACAGAATTAACTTCATTTTTTTGGAAATCCCAGACTGAAAAATCCATAGGTATGATATCTCGAGATCGTGGAGTCTATTCAGTAGTATCCCGTCCGCGAATTTGTTCATCAGAGTTTTCATTTAGAAAGTATCTCACAACTCCATAAGGCGGGGTGCTCCATCTTGTTGTTTTATGAACTTTTTCCTAACCGGCTACAGATGTTCAAAAAGCGTACTACTTTTACTTCTAACAACACTGCTGCAAGCATATCTAGGTAAGTTCCAGAACTGACACCACAGTTAAAAGAATAAGGTCCGATTAGCCCAACACTCTAAATACCTGCCCATACTCTAACCTCAGGAGAGTTTAATTCAGTCATCACATGTGGATACGTAAAATTCGCTCTGGCATTTATCTCAGATGTCGATTAGTCGCTCCAAAAAATGCTTTTATAAAACTTTGGACGGCTTCTTGCCTAATTTAGCTGTTCCTTAATCCTTCGCAGGTTTGTTTTTGTTGTTCCATACTCTTCCGACGCTTTTCTGTGAGATCTAATCGGTGATTGCACAAAACATTGCGCGACAACATTAAGATTTTTTTCTGTAGGAACAAACTTTGACCTACCTCGATCAGGAAACTCCGCTGCCGACCCGGTCTCTTCAAACACTACATGTAATTTGGGAACACCTTGTCGAGATGGAGGTTGGACGTTTAGAAAACGCTCCACCAACAAATAACAAACATCACTGTAATTATGGTCATGTTCCCTGCACGTTTGCGAAATAAAAACGCACTATTCTTTAGTTAACCTTCTATTCATGGTTTCTCAGATAACAACAAAGACCATAATCTCAAACTGAGAGTGTCAACTAAGTTATGGGTACTACGCATGATCGAGTTCACAACTGATTACCACTACGGTGGTCAAAACAAAGCTTAAGGATTGCTAGTGACAAGTGACTTATGACACACCATATATCTGGGTAGGGTCGGTGTGCAGGATAGGGTCGTTAGTCTCAGTAGGTTGGCGCCAAAGACATAATCAGATTAAATGGTGGTGTACTATTTATGGAGAGTATAAGACCTACAACTTCTTCCTCTGTCTCCAGAAAAGTAGTACCCTACATGACGATTTCCTCGTCTCCTTGAGCGCCACAACAACGGAGGTCGAACTTACAGCACTTGTTTCTACCAGAAAATAATGTAGAATAATAGGTAGGGGGAATGCCACAAACAAGTAACAGAGATGACCTATAAACACAATAAAATGCGAGACAATCTTTACAGAATGCGACAGCACAAATCCACAATGCCGGATTTTCCGTTGTATCAGCAGTTCTCCGTGGGAATATGAATTTATGAGAGACAATTACCAAATATGAACAACAGGTTCGTCCAGTACTTAGGATGTTCCAAATAGTAAAAAGAATGGGAAACAGCCGTGGGAGGAAGACGGGAAACATTCTTGACGACGAGAGAAAACGAGATTGAATCCAAAGGGCGATACGTGCGAAGCTGTCCAGTCAAGTCGCAGATCAGACTGCGTGCTCGCAGAATTTCGGCGATTGTCGTAGTTGTGTGCATCCTCTCACAACACGACCAGATTCCAACCGACATGACTCTAAACACATCCTACTCCAAGGTAATGGTGCCGATGCATACTACTAGCAACAAGGGGACCCTTCATACTGTAAATCACGAATTTTGATGAGTTTCAAATATGTTGTAGAGGCACTTACCCCGAGTATTTGGCTATCCGGTTTTTCAGCAACGGCCTTGGTTTTTGTGAAAAAAGTTCATTGCTCGCTTTGTATACCTGTAACAGTAGATACATTCCGAGCAAGTCAGCGTAGCGCAGCGGTAAAGATTCACAGCTACCGCGCTGGAGGTACCGTCTTCGAATCCTCCTCGTGTACGTATTTTCTTTTTTTAAAATCGACCGAATTTTTCAGTTTTATTTCAAAGAATATCAACAAACAGTGCCGTCCGTGTGGCCGAGCGGTTCTAGGCACTTCAGTCTGGAACCGCGCGATCGCTACGGTCGCAGGTTCGAATCTTGCCTCGGGCATGGATCTGTGTGATGTCCTTAGGTTAGTTAGATTTAAGTAGTTCTAAGCTCTAGGGGACTGATGACATCAGATGTTAAGTCCCATAATGCTCAGAGCCATTTGAACCATTTTTCAAACAGTGTAAGGGCTGCGAAATTATAAGGATATATTGAGTTATAAATTTTTTCAAATATTCATTCCGTTTGTGCACCGCAGTTGGAGTTCCAAGTGTTCGCACAACGGTCGCTTCATGTATTACCTGAAAAATCTATCCCCGCCCATTGTCGTCCCCTCTCCCGTGAATACCCTCAGCCGTAATGGGAACCCCAGCTCCTAGTTGCGGCCAATGAGGACGAACATTTGGAACTCCAACTGCGAACCACAAACGGAATTAATATTGGAAAAATTAATAACTGAATATATCTTTATAATTTCGCACACTTTACTCTGTTTGTTGATATTCTTTGAAATAAAATTGAAAAATTCGATCGATTTTGAAAAAAAAAGTACAGGAGCAGGATTCGAACGCGGTATCTACAGCGCAGTAGCTGTGAACCTTTATCGCTGCGCTACGATGACTGGCTCGAAATATATGTACTGTTACGGGTATACAAAGCACGCAATAAACTTCAAAATCGATTTTCTCAAAAACCAAAGCCAGTCTCTAAAAAAACCGGATTGCCAGGTACTCATGGTAAGTGCCTCTACAACATATTTGAAGCGCATCAAAATCCGTCATTTACAGTATGTAAATGTAAGATAGCGGCAAATTTCCGAGCTTTTTGTTATTTAATTTTTTTATTTTTCTTAGCGATATAACAGTAGTGTACGGCATTGACGACACAGCGTGAGAGAGGGCGGTGTACAGCGTGACTGTTAGTTTTATTTCGTAGGTGATACGTGTCTACCGGTAAAAAATTAGCTCCTGCCGCCAGCCTTATCGGGGAGGCTGCGCTGACCTCTCCTACTGCTTTTCAGGCGTGGGGCGGAGGCGATTTCCCTGCGCTTAGGGCGGCCATTCTGAAGGAGCGCCACTCGAGCACACTGAGCAAAAAAGGTCTGCCTACGTGCCGGTGAGGCTACGAAGCCAGTTTGAACTACATCGCTCTTTTCCTCTAATTACCCACACCATTTTGGGGCTTGACGCTTTGGTCTCCTAAAGAAATTTAATTACAGCTTGGATTGAACGTTAAGTTCGTAAATGTGGCGGTCAGTTCAATTTTATTGTTATTGACATGAACTGAATTCTTCAACAATAAAGCACTTATCTCCTCAGAGAGGCAGAGTAAAACATCATTAAAAATGGTGGTAATGTGGCCTTCATAACGCACCACTATTGTGCGTAGTGTGACCACCGTAGCATGCTCAGCAAAAGTTACTAACAAATGCATGGGCCAGTTTATGCCAACCACCAACTTTCAAAATTGTTGTTTAGCGGAGCCTGTATCTGACGAGATTGAAGCCTGAGAGATTCACTGATCAGAGAGGAACTACCGAATTATTCACAATGATTTCTTGCACTTAGTAAGTACAAAACACATTAAAATGATTCCGTCATTACATCTCTTCATAATGATCTGCTGTCTTTGCTATTTCAACCGAAAACAATCTGAAACAGAGTTATACAAACATATAATATCCACACTGGGAGAACTTATGATAAGAATGATAACAAAAAGCTTTTTACATCTGGTTCACATTTAATTCTAAGAATAAATCCAACAAACATCGAGTTGACTTGAAGTGTTGAAAAGATGTAATGTTTGCTTAGAAAAACATGGAAACCACTCTGAGCATATTTTAGAGTCACTGAACTCCACATGTATTTCTGTGTTGATAACAAATTTGTATTTTCATTTGTTTAGTGTTATTGCACCAATCGAATTTTTGACAACTAATTTATGGCCAACCCTATATGTTAAAACTCTCCTCGACAAATTTTTAAGGCAAGAATGGATCAATTTAGTCACCGGGTATAATGAATACTCACGACTTTTGTTGGTAATATTCGGAAGAGTAGGAAGAGAGAAAAGGTGGAGGGTACTAAAACCAGTACTGAGGAAACCCAAGAAAGGAGTAAAATTTATTGCAATTTCGAGACACTGAAAACGAAATGATTGTACATACTTTAAAAAGAAGGTTTTTAGCCTGGAATGAAACTAGAGAGGAAATTCTTAGTGCTGCAATGTAACTGACGTACTTGGAATAAAAATCTGTCACGGGGAGAAATAACGAATTTCGTCCAGAAAAAGCAATAACAAATCTTACAATTATCGTGTGAAAAAAGAATGAAATTTTATTTCACTTCATAATTAATTGAACGAAGTTGACAGCTACCGATACAAACAGTTACTCGAAATAGGTAAACGTTTCAATGCGATTATGGCAGTGTTGACGGTACCGGGAGTAGAAAGAAGTTGCTGGAGCAGGCAAAAGCGGAGAAAGGCGACGCTGGCTACGTAAATGGAATGTACGGGAGCGTGAAAGCAGAGTAAAAAGTCAAGGGAATTCACAAAGTGATTGTAGTTAAAAAAAATGGTGCAAAACACGGAAGTAGCAGCGTGACACTGCTGCTTTTCTCAGCGCACGAACAACAGGAAGTGCGAGGAAATGGGTGAGAGAGTGTAAGAGACGGAAATGGAGGAGGAAGAAAGAGGAAATGCAGTAACGGGAGATAAGATGGCGTTACAGAGAGGGAAATGGTGAACGAAGCAGTTGAATAACAAGTAGGTTGACTGATGCAGCTGGAACAAATAGTGTTCAGAAACCGGATTGTTTGGGGTTCTACTGTTTTTCTTTCCCTTTATTGGTCATTTCATTTTCCTCACATGGGGAGGGATGGGTTGACAACACTTTTGTTGATACTGTCCAACAAAATTAAATTAAAAAAAATACACCACACCGGTACTCAACGACGATTAAAACAATTCAAATAATTGGATTAACATAAGTTAAAAGGATTACTTTTGAAAATTTACTATAAAACCATTCGTGACCATGATGGCCGATGGACTATTATGAATGACGATGTTTCTCCTTGATAGGTGCTTGGGGGGCAGTTTCTTGTGCTGTAGGAAATTAGGACAATATGTGTCAGCGGTCGTCAAACTGCGGCTGGTTATGCTGCCAGCGGTTCTCATCCGTATTTTATAATAACATGCTACTGGCAGCTGTCAGTAGAATCCGAAAACGGTAACTAACGTCGAGAGCTTCTAAGCGCGCATTTTTCTTGCTCAGTAAGAAACAAACATACTTACAAAAACGGTATTATTTTAGAACGTGTTTAATTTTAATTGACGTTGCTGAATTCGTCCGTGAGGTTAAGTTTGCCGGTGACGTCAGCGGCAGAGTGGTATGTAGCCAGAGCGCAGCCATTGCGGGGTAAATAGAAGTGAGAGGCGAAATATTTTACTGTTTGTCTTCCAGTGCTGACAAATCACGAGCATGCGCAACTAGCGCCGATCACCTGCTGTGGTACACAGTAAATGTCAAACGGAAACATGGATTCGTCAACGCGCATTGTAGGGACAGTCATCGTCAGATGTGTTACATGTTTAAAACCAGTAATATGAAATCAAATTAAGGCTGTTGTAATACAATGCAGTTTCCAGGGCAAGGTCTGGGGAAGGATACATTTCAATAGTTGTCAGTCAGATTAACAGAAGAATTTTGCTCCATTACTTTTAAAGAAACTTTTTTATTTTTGAATGTCTGATGTAAGGGAAATCGTTTAGGCTTTATTATTCTTGTTCCTTCGCTTGTATTGAGTGTAGTAATCTTTTACCATGTCAAAATTTAAACAACACATTTTGGCCTACAAATGTGGTTACTTGTTATTTATTTCAGCTTGCTAGTTTCTTTTGTGCATCATTAATGCCGATTTGTTGTCAGACAGGGAAAAGTGGACACACTACTTCATGGGGAAAGTGTACAAGGTGTGCACCACAATGAGAATTCTGTCATAAAATGTAACGCCTACAGCCGTCCTTAAGATGTTATTTATTATATGGCTACCACTTTCGGTGCTTCAGTGCACCATCTTCAGGCCTTAACTTGACTCTGAGGGGATTTACTCCAACCGTATACACGATTCATCAGTGGCCAGCATCTATGATCTGGTTTTCGCAGACTACCGGTAACAACGATGTTGTACCTCCGACCATCAACTACCAACCCATGATGGTTGAAGACCATAAATGTTGGCCACTAGCCGGCGGGTGTGGCCGAGCGGTTCTAGGCGCTACAGTCTGGAACCGCGCGACCGCTACACTCGCAGGTTCGAATCCTGCCTCAAGCATGGATGTGTGTGGTGTCCTTAGGTTAGTTAGGTTTAAGTAGTTCTAAGTTCTAGGGGACTGATGACCTTAGAAGTTAAGTCGCATAGTGCTCAGAGCCATTTGAAACATTTTTTGTTGGCCACTGATGAATCGTGTATACGGTTGGAGTTAACCCCATTAGCGTCAGCTAAGACCTGAAGAAGGTGCACTGAAGCATAGAAGCTGGTAGCCATATAATAAAGAACATCGTAAGGACGGCTGTAGGTGATCCATTTTATTATGTAATGAACGGCCGAAGTCCCTCAAACCTACGGGTATAATCAGAAAGATAGGCATCCAATAAGGATTAGTTGCTTCTAAAAACACGCATAACACAACAGAAACACTGACTTCTAAACCCTTTTAAAATACACTACTGGCGGCCATTAAAATTGCTACACCACGAACATGACGTGCTACAGACGCGAAATTTAACCGACAGGAAAAAGATGCTGTGATATGCAAATGATTAGCTTTTCAGAGCACTCACACAAAGTTGGCGCCGGTGGCGACACCTACAACGTGCTGACATGAGGAAAGTTTCCAACCCATTTCTCATACACAAACAGCAGTTGACTGGCGTTGCCTGGTAAAACGTTGTTGTGATGCCTCGTGTAAGGAGGAGAAATGCGTACCATCAGGTTTCCGTCTTTGATAAAGGTCGGATTGTAGCCAATCGCGATTGCGATTTATCGTATCGCGACATTGCTGCTCGCGTTGGTCGAGATCCAATGACTGTTAGCAGAATATGGAATGGGTGAGTTTAGTAGGATAATACGGAACGCCGTGCTGGATCCCAACGGCCTCTTATCACTAGCAGTCGAGATGACAGGCATCTTATCCGCATGGCTGTAACGGATCGTGCAGCCACATCTCGATCCCTGAGTAAACGGATAGGGACGTTTGCAAGACAACAACCATCTGCACGAACAGTTCGACGACGTTTGCAGCAGCATGGACTATCAGCTCGGAGACCATGGCTGCGGTTACACTTGACGCTGCATCACGGACGGGAGAGCCTGCGATGGTGTACTCAACGACGAACCTGGGTGCACGAATGGCAAAACGTCATTTTTTCGGATGAATCCAGGTTCTGTTTACAGCATCATGATGGTCGCATCCGTGTTTGGCGACATCGCGGTGAACGCACATTGGAAGCGTGTATTCGTCATCGTCATACTGGCGTATCATCCGGCGCGATGGTATGGGGTGCCATTCGTTACACGTCTCGGTCACCTCTTGTTCGCATTGACGGCACTTTGAACAGTGGACGTTACATTTCAGACGTGTTGCGACCCGTGGCTCTACCCTTCATTCGATCCCTGCGAAACCCTACATTTCTGCAGGATAATGCACGACCGCATGTTGCAGCTCCTGTACGGGCCTCCCTGGATACAGAAAATGTTCGACTGCTGCCCTGGCCAGCACGTTCTCTACATTCTCACCAATTGAAAACGTCTGGTCAATGGTGGCCGAGCAACTTGCTCGTCACAATACGCCAGTCACTACTCTTAATGAACTGTGGTATCGTGTTGAAGCTGCATGGGCAGCTGTACCTGTACACGCCATCCAAGCTCTGTTTGACTCAATGCCCAGGCGTATCAAAGCCGTTATTACGGCCCGAGGTGGTTGTTCTGGGTACTGTTTTCTCAGGATCTATGTACCCAAATTGCGTGAAAATGTAATCACATGTCAGTTCTAGTACAATATATTTGTCCAATGAATACCCGTTTATCATCTGCATTTTTTCTTGGTGCAGCAATTTTAATGGCCAATAGTGTACAAAGGTATCATCCACCAGTCCATTCCTTTCTGACAATTTTTCAGTTAATTAGATTATATTATTTAAAACCGTCTTTGTTCTCTTTGGTGTAATACAAACGACCGATTAATAACGGTCTGTTGCAGGCTTTGGCATTCTTTGAGATACTATATTAGGGAGTGAAGATTCCTAGAAACCGTGCCCAGGAATCAGAACAACAAACATGGGACCCTGTTGGGATGGCAGTTGCCGCAGTACCCACTTAGGTACGGAAAATAGGCCACTGTGGAAAAAAAACCGCCCGAACAGGCATTGAAGGCCCAACGTTACCGACTGACCGTCGTGTCAGCCTCAGACTGCAGCCATCACCGGACGCGCATGTGGAGGGGCATGTGGTCAGCACGCCACTCTCCCGGTCGTTGTCAGTTTTTGTGATCGGAGCCGCCACTTCTCAGTCAAGTAGCTCCTCAATTGGCCTCACAAGGACTGAGTGCATCGTGCTTGCCAACAGCACTCGGCAGACCTAGACGGTGACCCATCCATGTGCTAACCAAGCCCGACAGCGCTTAACTTTTTATTTTGTTGACACCGACCTACACAGGGCGAAACGATCACCACGATAAAATAAGGGAAATCAGAGCTCGTACGGAAAGATAAAGGTGTTAATTCTTTCTGCGCGCTATACGAGATTGGAATAACAGAGAATTGTGAAGGTGGTTCGATGAACCCTCTGCCAGGCACTTAAATGTGGTTTTCAGAGCATCCATGTAGATGTAGATGTAGAGATTCGGCGTAGATCCTTCAGAGTGGTTGGTGGGCCACGTCGTCCATAAACAGCCCTATTCAATCTATCCCAGGCGGTTTCGATAGGGTTCATGTCTGGAGAACATGCTGGCCACTCTAGTCGAGCGATGTCGTTATCCTGAAGGAAGTCATTCAAAAGATGTGCACGATGGGGGCGCGCATTGTTGTCCATGAAGACGAATTCCTCGCCAATATGCTGCCGATATGGTTGCACTATCGGTCGGAAGATGGCATTCACGTATCGTACAGCCGTTACGGCGCTTTAAATGACCACCAGCGGCGTGCGTCGGTCCCACATAATGCCACCCCGAAGCAACAGGCAACCTCCACCTTGCTGCACTCGCTGGACAACGTGTCTAAGGCATTCAGCCTGTCCGGGTTCCCTCCAAACATATCTTCGACGATTGTCTGGTTGAAGGCGTATGCGACACTCATCGTTGAAGAGAACGTGATGCCAATCCTGAGCGGTCCATTCAGCATATTGTTGAGCCCATCTGTACCACGCAGCTTGCTGTCGTGGTTGCAAAGATGGACCTCGGCATGGACGTCGGGAGTGAAATTGCGCATCATGCAGCCTATTGTGCACAGTTTGCGTCGTAATACGACGTCCTGTGGCTTCACGAACAGAATTATTCAACATGGTGGCGTTGCTGTCAGGGTTTCTCCGAGCCATAATCCGTACGTAGCGGTCATCCACTGCAAAAGTAGCCCCTGGGCATCTTGAGCGAGGCATGTCGTCGACAGTTCCTGTCTCTATGTATCTCCTCCATGTCCGAACAACATCGCTTTGGTTCATTCCAAGACGCCTGGATACTTCCCTTATTGAGAGCCCTTCCTGGGACAAAGTAACAATGCGGACGCGATCGAACCGTGGTATTGACCGTATAGGCATGGTTGAACTACAGACAACACAAGCCGTGTACCTCCTTCCTGGTGGAATGACTGGAACTGATCGGCTGTCGGACCCCCTATGTTTAATAGGCGCTCTCATGCATAGTTGTTTACATCTTTGGACGTGTTTAGTGACATCTGTGAACAGTCAAAGGGACTGTGTCTGTGATACAATATCCACAGTCAACGTCTGTCTTCAAAAGTTCTGGGAACCGGGATGATGCAAAACTTTTTTTGATGTGTGTATTTTAATTGCGAATATTATTCTTGGAATGCAGTACTGATACAAAAGGCATGTTTCACATACAAGTCACTCATGTACTTCACAGCATCAAAGCAATGGATGAAGGCAACAGGGTACATTCTGAGCTCCACGACATTCAGGAACCACCGATTTTCACATCGACATCTGCTGAGGAGGATAGTTTCGTATCAGAAACCTACGTGGCTTTCCACATTCCGATTAGACTGGACATTTTTCGACAGTAGAGAGCAAAATATTATTATAGACTGTGCAAAGCGTGGTGCAAGACACTGTGAGCTACTCTCAGATGATATCTTGCTGGCCAGTCTATAGAGCTCCAAAATGACACAAATAATTTCCTTTCAGTGCTGCAACTGGACGAAACAAAATGTCTGCAGCCATCTATAAAATCTATATGGAAAATATTCCCATAACGTCAGATGCTGTAGTAGACTGCAGAATCTGTGTCATACATATACAACACGAGTTCTCCGTGAGCAATTTGTTACAGATGCCTATTTATTATTGGAAATATCAAAAGTAAACGGCATAGTAGTCAAAGTGTAAAGTGATAATGCAGAAACCTCGAACTAGAGACTTGGACAAGGTTTTCTTGGAGGTGGATAATATGTAGATAATCGAAGGTTTATCATGCTAAAGGGGCTATGCAACAAAATGTACTTTTTACGTTATTCAAAATAAAGTTTATTTAAATAACAAGTAGATAAATATGTACTAACTTAACATTAAAACTTGCTCGTTGACTTCAGGAAAGCAAGTTGTCACTTCGCATGATTCAAAAAGAACAAACAGATACTGATTTTTCTAAATAAATTTGGGCTGAAATGCTAAACGGGCTAAGTCCACCAACCAAGTTTTGTAATATTACTACCTCTAGGAATCATTTTGCTGCTCAGTCATGACGCATTTCACTATAAAACTGTTTGTGCACCTCAGGTAAGTATTCCATCATATATTCGAGACCTTTTTCCTTCTCTGAATACAATCCTTTTGCTCCAGTGACCTCTCGCTGAATTTGATTGTTATACCTCTACAAGTTACAAAAGCCTTATCGATCAAATGATCACCTTCACCAAAGTAGTTTGGATCTCCGCGCTCGCAAAATTTTATCACTCTTTATAAATTCTAGAATGCCACTGAGTTTTCAGTAGTACTGCTAATGTAGCAGCACCCTGAGCCCAGCGGCCAGTCAAACGTTGCTCGTGTTCCGGAAGCCTGTGCTCTTTAAGTAAGCTAGGTGGACTTCCTGCTCCTTCTCGTCGGCTCATTTAGCACCGATTTCTTGCCTCGTAGTCGAGTTTGGTAAAGGTATCTACACTCATTCGCGTGGAGATTAACTGTCAAATAGTCTTTTTTTTCATGATAATCACTTCATCACAAAGGCTAATATTTCAATAATTTTTCTCCCTATTGCAACCTATAGGCACTTTGGTAAAGTCCTTCTAGACGTGTGTTCCTGTTTTTTTACTTTCATTCCAGTTTTTGACACAGTCAAGAAATATTTGGCGTTCGCAAAACGTGGCAGCCTAATTAACAAGTCGCGTTGATGCCTTAGTGGGACAAAGCTTGTACTTGAAGATAGTTACTTACGTTCAGAGGTTAAACGCTAAAGTAAGGGTACTACTTAGCGCCGTTACTGTATCCAATGATACAGTGAACAGGACAGTCCTATTGTTTCTGATGCAGCATTTCTACTTTTTTAAGTAATCCGTATCCTGACGGGTTTCATACTGTCCGCTATGTTTTTGGACCTTGCGCTTATCTTTACTTCCGTGTAATTCGTTTTACATATTTTAATGCCATTTCATATGTTTCTGTATGGTTATATATATATATATATATATATATATATATATATATATATATATATATATATATATACTTTTAAATATTCGTCTGTAGTAGCATATTTAAGACATATAATTTCTTCTTCTCTTCTTTTCTCAACTTTCACTTTCAAGTAATGCACTGGTATCAACGTACAGTCACAGGAATTTCTTCCTCAAATCTATGTCAATATTTAATACCAATTTTTGTTGTTGTCGAAGTCTATTTTCTTCGTCTACGCCAATATGCCTCTGATGTTTCCCATGACCTGGCCATCCTATGCAATCTCACCTCTCAGGCTTTATACTGATGAGCTCGCACTACGGTCAAATTCATAATTCTTAACAACTAATTCAATAAATTCTTGTCAGAAGCAAAAGTGAGGCTCAGAAGGCATGATCGAAAGTTTACTTGAGAAATGCGGACGCACTGGCGACCGAGATGGTCGCCTAGGAGGACTCGGTCTGTTACACAAGAAAATGCAGCGTAATGTAGTTGTGTGTCTTAACTGTGACATAAAATTTAGTATTACTTACATTAAAATGAGCCCCTACATTTTACTCATCCCTCTGTACTAGAATATGAGGGGTTTTAAGTGCGCGGACACTTGCACGGGCAAAGAACCCGCGCTTCTGGTGCTTGAGTCAGTGTTTCTTGTTGACCTATAGCTAATAGAGTTCGCTACGGGAGATAAAACCGGATACGCGTGTCAGTAGCTGTAAACGGCTTCCTAGAAGCACTGCAGGTGGAAATGAAAGTTCTTCGCGGACTGCTGGAGGAGTCCACAAAACCCACAGAGAAGAGTGTTTCCAAGGAGCCATGGCCGATATCCGGAGGGGGCGTTGACCGCGCGGCTGCCCGGATCCCGTCTTCCTCAGTCACACAGACGTCATCGCCGTGCCTCGGCCACCATGATCGCTACGATACTGTCCGGCGTTGCGTAATGTTTCCGTGTGCAAGCGGTGCACTACTCTTAACAGAAACTCAGACGAAGCTCTGGAGAGTTAAGAAAGTTTAATACAATAAACAAGACGATGTGGCCGTATCTCTTCAAAATATTAACTGTTCATTGTGGATATATATTAGGCAAAGTTTCGAATATAATACACTAGGAGCCCAGCAATGTTTCGCAATTGCTAAATGCGTATGAGAGTTAGAAATATGTCGTAATTTCTTTATACCCCTCCCTCTGTTTTCTCCCCTCTGTCCATCCCTTCCTCTGCCCTCTCATTGCTTATTTTCCCCTTGTCCCTCTCTACGTCCATTTCTTCCTCCACCCCCAACTCTCTGCCCATCTCTCCTTCCACTTTCTCTAGTCTTGAGCCATGTTTATTGTTATTACTGGGACGTGAGACATAAGCAAACGAAGACACAGGCTTCTAGTTAACAAAGATTTATTACACATATCCCCAAAAACAGTTCTATAATTTTTTTTTCCACACTGGCCTTCCAGTACCCACCAATAACAAATATAATTAAAAACCTTATACAGTCTTTGTAAGATTATACAGAATGAAACAAGTTAACTAAAGATCCTTCCTTCTAACTAAATAACAAATAGTCCCAGATAAATATGGATGACAAGCATAACTACCAACAAATTTAACAGGATTTTACCGTGACTAAATCCCCATTGGTAAAACAAGCAACAGTACAGAATATTAAACAACAAATTTTAAGTAAAAGAGCAAAATCTCCAACGGGAATCTTTGACCAATAAACAGATCATACAACAACGGAATTCCACCAATTAAACTACTGGCCATTAAAAAAATGGTTCAAATGGCTCTGAGCACTATGGGACTCAACTGCTGTGGTCATTAGTCCCCTAGAACTTAGAACTACTTAAACCTCACTAACCTAAGGACATCACACACATCCATGCCCGAGGCAGGATTCGAACCTGCGACCGTAGCAGTCGCACGGTTCCGGACTGCGCGCCTAGAACCGCGAGACCTCCGCGGCCGGCTACTGGCCATTAAAATTGATGCACCAAGAAGAAATGCAGATCATAAACGGGTATTCATTGGACAAATATATTACACTAGAACTGACATGTGATTACATTTTCACGCAATTTGAGTGCATAGATCCTGAGAAATCAGTACCCGGAACAACCACCTCTGGCCGTAATAACCGCCTTGATACGCCTGGGCCTTGAGTCAAACAGAGCTTGGATGGCGTGTACAGGTACAGCTGCCCATGCAGCTTCAACACGATACCACAGTTCATCAAGAGTAGTGACTGGCGTATTGTGACGAACCATTGCTCGGCCACCATTGACTAGACGTTTTCAATTGGTGACAGATCTGGAGAATGTGCTGGCCAGGGCAGCAGTCGAACATTTTCTGTATCCAGAAAGGCCCGTACAGGACCTGTAACATGCGGTCGTGCATTATCCTGCTGAAATGTAGGGTTTCGCAGGGATCGAATGAAGGGTAGAGCCACGGGTCGTAACACATGCCGTCCGGTGTGGCCGCGCGGTTCTAGGCGCCTCAGTCTGGAACCGCGTGACCGCTACGGTCGCAGGTTCGAATCCTGCCTCGGGCATGGATGTGTGTGATGTACTTAGGTTAGTTAGATTTAAGTAGTTCTACGTTCTAGGGGACTGATGACCACAGATGTTAAGTCCCATAGTGCTCAGAGCCATTTCAACCATTTTTTTCGTAACACATCTGAAATGTAACGTCCACTGTTCAAAGTGGCGTCAATGCGAATAAGAGGTGACTGAGACGTGTTACCAATGGCACCCCATTCCATCACGCCGGGTGATACGCCAGTATGACGATGACGTATACACGCTTCCAATGCGCGTTCACCGCGATGTCGCCAAACACGGATGCGACCATCATGATGCTGTAAACAGAACCTGGATTCATCCGAAAAAATGACGTTTTGCCATTCGTGCACCTAGGTTCGTCGTTGATTACACCATCGCAGGCGCTGCTGCCTGTGATGCAGCGTCAAGGGTAACCGCAGCCACGGTCTCCTAGCTGATAGTCCATGTTGCTGCAAACATCGTCGAACTGTTCGTGCAGATGGTTGTTGTCTTGCAAACGACCCCATCTGTTGACTCAGGGATCGAGACGTGGCTCCACGATCCGTTTCAGCCATGCGGATAAGATGCCTGTCATCTCGACCGCTAGTGATACGAGGCCGTTGGGATCCAGCACGGCGTTCCGTATTACCCTGTTGAACCCACCGATTCCATATTCTGCTAACAGTCATTGGATCTCGACCAACGCGAGCAGCAGTGTCGCGATACGATACCGCAATCGCGCTAGTCTACAATCCGACCTTTATCAAAGTCGGAAACCTGATGGTACGCATTTCTCCTCCTTACACGAGGCATCACAACAACGTTTCACCAGGCAACGCCAGTCAACTGCTGTTTGTGTATAAGAAATCGATTGGAAACTTTGGTCATGTCAGCATGTGGTAGGTGTCGCCACCGGCGCCAAACTTGTGCGAATGCTCTGAAAAGCTAATTATTGCATATCACAGCATCTTCTTCCTGTCGGTTAAATTTCGCGTCTGTAGCACATCATCTTCGTGGTGTAGTAATTTTAATGGCCAGTAGTGTATATAGTGTCTTATTCCACTGAACTCACTTGTGAAATCCGTTTCTGGTATAACAACAATATTTAGTCAGTTTAAGTTCCACGCAACAATGGGGACAGACCAACGGATAACCCACCTGAATAGTAGAGTGGCCAAACTACTAGGAACTGGGGACGCACGTTGGCGCGTCTCAAACAAGTTAACGAGAGGAATCTCCAAATATTACAAGAGAGAATACTCAACTTCTGTTAACTACTGGGGCGAGCAGCGACTCTCACAGCGCACAGCCAAGTAGCGCCGAGAGTCACCAAGTCGTAGCTGGCGGAGCTAACGGCGTCCGAACGTATTTCAATCAAGGTGCCGCCCCCTGTATTGGTCAGTCCGGAACTGACTGTGCCCGCCGCTAATAGTGCGTTGAAACATTAAAAAAAAAGAAAGAACAGTGAGCCAAACCAAAGGACACAACACAAACCCTCTTATTTCAGAGTTATGCCCCCACCCCCTTTAAATTTTATATCATTAACACAAGCAAGACCTCGGACAAATACCATGGACAACATTTACTTCTTAAAGCTTGTAAATGTTTACTCTTGCAGGCAGACCCCAATAACAAGCATAAAGCCTGTCGTTCCAAGAGCATAAAAACCCATAATACAAGACACCAAAGTCACGGACCCTTCAAACGGAGGCCACAGAATAAATCATAAGATACTCAAGTAACATTACAAGCACACTGCCTTAACACTAAACATGGCCTGCGCATTATCCTAGAAAAATTCATGCAGCCTTCACACTACACACGCATAGTGCTCCCGTCACTGAGCAACGTCTTACAATCTTAACGCCACTACTAACATATACCGAAACCAAGAGTGAATTTCTTATTCCCGTCACGGCGAGGATAACAACATAGAAATCACTGTTTCCAGCTGTGAACACAAATCACGATCAGATTGATCACAAACACAACTTCAAAGAAATAACTGACGCCCACCATTAGTAGCAGCAAATGACGAGAACCCACATAGCATACATAGGCACCCAGCATCAGGTAGTACAATCTACACACTTGGTAGTGCATTGGAGGCCATCACCACCAGCCCGCCGCCGACGCACTCCTCAAATCGTAACACAGCGCCGCGAGCAGCCAACGCCCCTCCGTAACGTTCCTCCGGACTCGTCAACACAACATATGCCCAAGCAACGGGCAAGCACGACCACCAGGGCCCCGGAGCGGAAAATCAAGAGGGCCACAGCCGGAAACGCCGCGCTTAAATGGCGGCCAGAAGAGGAAAACCGAAGAGAAAACGAGCATGCCAGAACGATCGGGATTATTGCCCCTTCTAGATAAGAGAATCACTGTCTCCAGCGACGCCCACACGGCTCAATTACCAACGAATCGGCGGCCGGTGTGGCCGAGCGGTTCTAGGCGGTTCAGTCTGGAACCGCAGGACCGCTACGTTCGCAGGTTCGAATCCTGACTCAGGCATGGATGTGTGTGATGTCCTTAGGTTAGTTAGATTTAAGTAGTTCTAAGTTCTAGGGGACTGATGACCTCAGATGTTGAGTCCGATAGTGCTCAGAGGCATTTGATTTTTGAACCAACGAATCCTCGATTGGGAATTGAATTCACTTAATATGAATGGGTAAATTGGTTGGGGTCATTGTATACAGGCTATAAGAGACAGCTTCTGCTGCCGGATCTGTGAGGATAGTAGCTTCTGTGACAGTAATACGAATAGTTTTAATCCGTAAACGGGTAGGATTACGAAGTTTCGAACGATTCAGCTTTCTTAGTAGTATTCTAAACATAATCCATAAATATAACTTTCCTGTTTTCTGTGAAAACCGACTGCGACGAAGAAAACAGCAGTCAGCGAGCTATACAATTTCTGCTTAATATTATGCATAAAGAGAAAGAATGTTGTATAGGAGGGGCAGCTACTCTAATGATAAGTACTCTGCTATTGAAGCTGAAACTGACCGCGAGAAAGAAGATGAAACCGCACGTTTTCACAACACAGTGCAGAATTTTGAGAATTTTCTTTCTTACACTAGCTTTTAACAGGTCTGGATATCTATCAAAGTATCGTGTAAAAATACAAAGTAAATCTCTGAACAACTTTTCGACATTTTAACATTTGCCCTTTTTTACATACATATGTTTATATTCAGTATATATTAACAATTATGTAGCCTATGCCATCCAACTTTTCATTGGGGTATCATATATACCATATAAATATATAACTTATCTCCACCTGAAAGTTTAAATACATGGGTTAGATACGAAGTAGTGGCGACACAGCTATAATTCATGCCAAACTTCACTGACAGACGTTCACCGTATTACATGCCCTCTGTAAATCGCCCCGCATCCCATTCACCTTCCCCCATACACACGGCCGGCTTCGGTGGCCGAGCGGTTCTAGGCACTTCAGTCCAGAACCACGCGACTGCTATGGTCGCAGGTTCGAATCCTGCCTCGGGCAAGGATGTGTGTGATGTCCTTAGATTAGTTAGGTTTAATTAGTTCTAAGTCTAGCGGACTGATGACCTCAGATGTTAAGTCCCATGGTGCTCAGAGCCATTTGAACCATACACACGGTAGTCACCGTAAACTGTCAGCGCGTCCTTCTCTGTCGATATCTCGCAAGGACCGCTCTGCGCCAAGGATGATGTCTTGTGTTGTAGCACATCCTATGAAGAGGTTTCTTCGTTTTGGCAAACAAGTCGTTATAGCATAGCCTCATGTCGTCTGAATACGGTGATGTTATCTCCCATTCCCACGTCCTTCAGACCTTCACGAGGTTCACCATGTGGAATTGTCCATCGTCATGAAGGATGATGGGATGCAGTGTCAGAAGGTGCCGTCGCTTTCTTCTCAATACGGGACAAAGCTGTTGTCATAAGAAATAGCGGTATCAGGGTGCAGTGACGGCCTGACCCTGTGGTACAAAGTGATGCGGGATTAACCCACGGATATAGCTAGCCACAATCACATCACTTTGGTACCAGCAGGTTCACGGCGCACGTTCTGTGGGTGAGGAGGGCCATTGGACCCATCTTCAGTGACATCCCTGCCATCCCGAAACATTTTCACCCGTCCGTCCGCCGTACGATATGGCAATGATGCATCACCACAGGCATCACGCTGTCCCTGAAAACATTGTTGTACATTCAGACCACGAGCCATTTCAAGCCACAGATTTTTTTCATGTTTCGTAAACATACTATTAGGGCGCTTGAACTGGCCTCCCGCACTCCAGACGGCACACACTGCAACTGACTCAAACACAGCCGTTGCCGCTCACTTCACTACTTCAACTTACCTTCTGCTATCAACCACGTAAAGCGACCATGCTATTGGACGCACATCCTTCATGTTATGGCATTGTTGCCACTACTTTTTATCCAATCCTAGTATTTGACATAAACCAGTCAAGAACTTCTCAAGATTTTTTGCTAACAACGATGTACTATACAGGTGGTCCATTAATCGTGACCGGGCCAAATATCTCACTAAATAAGCGTCAACCGAAAAACTACAAAGAACGAAACTTCTCTAGCTTGAACGGGGAAACCAGATGGCGCTATGGTTGGCCCGCTAGATGACGCTGCCATAGGTCGAACGGATATCAACTGCGTTTTTTTAAAATTTCTTATTGCATATTCGTGTAGTACGTAAAGAAATATGAATGTTTTAGTGGGGCCACTTTTTTCGCTTTGGGATAGGTGGCGCTGTAATAGTCACAAACGTATAAGTACGTGGTATCACGTAACATTCCGCCAGTGCGGATCGTATTTGCTTCGTGATACATCACCCGTGTTAAAGTGGACCGTTTACCAATTGCGGAAAAGGTCGATATCGTGTTGAGGTATGGCTATTGTGATCAAAATGCCCAACGGGCATGTGCTATGTATGCTGCTCGGTATCCTGGACGACATCATCCAAGTGCCCGGACCGTTCGCCGGATAGTTACGTTATTTAAGCAAACAGGAAGCGTTCGCCCACATCTGAAACGTCAACCACGACCTGCAACAAATGATGATACCCAAGCAGGTGTTTTAGCTGCCGTCGCGGCTAATCCGCACATCAATAGCAGACAAATTGCGCGAGAATCGGGAATCTTAAAAACGTCGGTGTTGAGAATGCTACATCAACATCAAATAAACCCTTAGCATATTTCTACGCACCAGGGATTGCATGACGACGACTTTGAACGTCGTGTACAGTTCTGCCACTGGGCACAAGAGAAATTACAGGACGATGACAGAATTTTTGCACGCGTTCTATTTAGCGACGAAGTGTCATTCACCAACAGCGGTAACGTAAACCGGCATAATAAGCACTGTTGGGCAACGGAAAATCCACGATGGCTGCGACAAGTGGAACATCAGCGACCTTGGCGGGTTAATGTATGGTGCGGCATTATGGGAGGAAGGATAATTGGCCCCCATTCTATCGATGGCTATCTAAATCGTGCAATGTATGCTGATTTCCTACGTAATGTTCTAACGATGTTACTACAAGATATTTCACTGCATGACAGAATGGTGATGTACTTCCAACATGATGGATGGCCGGCATATAGCTCACGTGCGGTTGAAGCGGTATTGAATAGCATATTTCATGACAGCTGGATTGGTCGTTCACCGGATCTGACGTCCCCGGATTTCTTTCTGTGGGGAAAGTTGAAGGATATTTGCTATCGTGATCCACCGACAACGCCTGACAACATGCATCAGCGCATTGTCAATGCATGTGCCAACATTACGGAAGACGAAGTACTCGCTGTTGAGAGGAATGTCGTTACACGTATTGCCAAATGCATTGAGGGTGAAAGACATCATTTTGAGCATTTATTGCATTAATGTGGTACTTACAGGTAATCACGCTGTAACAGCATGCGTTCTCAGAAATGATAAGTTCACAAAGGTACATATATCACAATGGAACAACCGAAATAAAATGTTTAAACGTACCTACGTTCTGTATTTTAATTTAAAAAACCTACCTGTTACCAACTGTTCATCTAAAATTGTGAGCCATATGTTTGTGACTATTACAGCGCCATCTATCACAAAGCGAAAAAAGTGGTCCAACTAAAACATTCATATTTATTTACGTACTACACGAATATGTGATAAAAAATGGGGGTTCCTATTTAAAGAAACGCAGTTGATATCCGTTTGACGTATGGCAGCGCCATCTAGCGGGCCAACCATAGCGCCATCTGGTTTCCCCCTTCAAGCTAGACAAGTTTCGTTCTTTGTAGTTTTTTCGTTTGACGCTTATTTCGTGAGATATTTGGCCCGGTCACGATCAACGGACCACCCTGTATATTATAAATATGTATACATCTGGTGTATCCTGTCTTAATGCCCATTTGAAGAAGTTAACACGATTCTCATAATCATTTCCATTGATCTCTTGATGGAGAGAGATGTGATATGGATGGAACCTATGTCGATGGAAAATGCGTAGGACACTTGCCTGACTTGTGTCACTTCCTCGTGGGATTGCGCAGGAGCTGAAGAACATTAATTTCCTCCTCTTATGTCATCGGTAGTTTCCTTCTCCTACGTTGTCATGTGTTACAGTACTACATTCACACAACAGGTTGAAGAGGTTCATATATAATTGCCGAGATGGTTGACATGTAGTGGGATATCGTGCCGAATATACCACACAAAAACTAACTGTATTCTTCCTACACTCTCCATACATCATCGTCCACTCACTACCTACTGTTTGGACGATCAAATACTAATTGACTAGCAAGTCGTGTGCTCAAAGAACACACAGTGTAAGCAACTATAACAACTGAAATCTGGTTTCGCTGGACTGAGGGGATCAGGTTATGATTGCGAAGGGGGCTGTAATCAATTACTGTTAGTTGCACAAAACACACAAGCCTTCATTTTCCTAGGAACCACTTAATTACACATTGCCTTAAAAGGATCAAATTAAAACAATACGGCTGAAGGCCTAGTTAAGAAAACTTGCGATACCTCCTGTGCTGAAGGCCCAAAACCACACTAAAAACAAAAACGGCTGAAGGCCTGGACACAAGTTATAAGAATTGCTTTACAGAATACACGCAGCTGACGGCCTCATTTAAAAAAAATATTTCACGTAAATACTCGGCTGAAGGCCACAGACAAGACATTGAAGAACTCAGGGCTTAGGGCCTGGATAACAAGAATTTCAAATAGAGCTAATTTTTTTTAAAAAAAAGTTAGTTTTGAACAAATCAATTTTCAAAATTTTAATTTAAGATGGCCGAAGGCCTTATCTTAAAAGCATTTCACGTAAAAGCTGAGCTGAAGGCCACACACTGGACACTGAACAACTCAGGACTTAAGGTCTGGATAACAAGATTTTCAGATAGAACAAACTTTCAAAATTTGATTTTAACAAATCAATCTTCAAATTTTAATTTAAGTCTGCTGGAGGCCTTACTTTAAAATGAAAACAAACTAAATTAATGGACAGCTGAAAGACTCGCATAGTACATCAGACTAAAATGAAAATCACAGTCTAAAACCAACAGAACAGTGGTGCTCAGAAGTGTTCCAAGGGTCGGCATCAGGAGGCAGCTCTCACGTAAGGTGTGGTGAGACAGGTAGCCAAAAGTAAGGTTAAATAATTGGATGGCAACGCAACCCAGGGACGGCTGAAGGACCAACCAACAACCTAATCAATTCCCTTCTGCCCGACCAACGGCACGACAACGAAACGTTTGAGCCGAGGACGAAGATACCAACAGCACTACATCTTCAAAATTGGCGTCTAAAAACAGCCAAGGCACAATAAGCACTCTAAGAAAGAAAAATGAACAAACAACTGAAATGAAACTTCCTGGCAGATTAAAACTGTGTGCCCGACCGAGACTCGAACTCGGGACCTTTGCCTTTCGCGGGCAAGTGCTCTACCAACTTTTTTTTTATTTCATTTTGTTCGATTTTGTTCGTTGCATCTGCTCGGGGCCGACGTCGTAAGACATCCGTTTAAGTTCGTTGTTGATCTATTAACTCAGTTTTTTTTATTACAGAGGGAGCTAACCCTCTGACCGAACACGCTGAGCTACCGTGCCGGCAAATTTGTGAAATGCCCAGGACTTGAAGACCAACTGAGCTACCGAAGCACGACTCACGCCCGGTACTCACAGCTCTACTTCTGCCAGTATCTCGTCTCCTACCTTCCAAACTTTACAGAAGCTTTTCGCAGGAGAGCTTCTGTAAAGGTTGGAAGGTAGGAGACGAGATACTGGCAGAAGTAGAGCTGTGAGTACCGGGCGTGAGTCGTGCTTCGGTAGCTCAGTTGGTAGAGCACTTGCCCGCGAAAGGCAAAGGTCCCGAGTTCGAGTCTCGGTCGGGCACACAGTTTTAATCTGCCAGGAAGTTTCACATCAGCGTACACTCCGCTGCAGAGTGAAAATTTCATTCTGGAAACATCCCCCAGGCTGTGGCTAAGCCATGTCTCCGCTATATCCTTTCTTTCAGGAGTGCTAGTTCTGCAAGTTTCGCAGGAGAGCTTCTGTAAAGTTTGGAAGGTAGGAGACGAGATACTGGCAGAAGTAGAGCTGTGAGTACCGGGCGTGAGTCGTGCTTCGGTAGCTCAGTTGGTAGAGCACTTGCCTGCGAAAGGCAAAGGTCCCGAGTTCGAGTCTCGGTCGGGCACACAGTTTTAATCTGCCAGGAAGTTTCATATCAGCGCACACTCCGCTGCAGAGTGAAAATTTCATTCTGGAAACAACTGAAAGGGCGTCGAACTACACGCCGTGCCAGACAGCATCAACACGGCGAGGAAAACACACTGCCAGAAAAATACGCTAAGACCACGGCAGGTAACTGGGGCGTTAACGGCCACAAGGCAGAAAATACCGCTGGTGCACTTCACTGATAAGTAACAATCAATTTAATAGTTAAAGACCATACAGGAAGATGGCGGCAAAATTTTGATGACTCCAACACACCATACGTTGCTGCTAGCCGGAACGGCTCAAGAAGCATCAACCGGCAATGGACGAAGAGAGATCACAGCAGTTGAGGTTTCATAACAGGTTAACTGATCACGCAACTGCAGTGTCCAGGTTTGGAGGGCAACGAACTTCGTAGCTCTCGCAGCTAGAGTTTCACAATCCGACCGCACATGCACACCGCCAGCAGTCCTAGCCTGACTATGCGCCGTGGAGACTTCCCCGCTGCTCTGTCCCAACCGACCCACTACCTCAATCCAGCACGCAGACAGCATTATAATAAATGCTCATTCAAAACCACACAAGCTACACACGGTTCCGCGAAAACACTTCCGCAAACAACTCGAACAATACTAAAAGCATTCCCTGTGGAACAACTAGGAGGAATCACAAGTCACACACACAGAGAACTCAGAAGCGGTCGGTGACCAAATACACGTCGTCCGATGAGACAACCGACCGAACGACCAACCGAGGTCGTCCCCACTGAAGCACTGTGTGCCGGCAACGGTCGAGCGAGTCATGGCTGTCCGGACCCCACTGCTGCTCTGTCCCCACTGAACTCCCGACACACGACGACCCGGAAATACAAGCGGTCGCTCCAAAGATAGTACGACAGTGCTCTTATCGATAAGCGCAGCTGCTGCCACTCACGGGCAGGCAAGCCAGCAACGTAGTGACGCTAGTAAATCGAATAAGAAACGAGACGGCTGTACCGCCAATACCACATGACAAACAATAACGGCATGAACACGAGCCACGCACGGCTCAACAACATCGTACCTAGCAACTACGAAGCTCGAATGACACAAACTGGTGTTGGTGTAGAAACTTTTGAAAATATGATATCTCGTAAACGACTCGCACCAGGATCCTGCAACAAACGCCACTGAAATTCTAATTTACTTATTTTTAGTCTGTTAATGTCAGCAGACATTATTCCCTTTAAAGAAGTGTATGTTCGTACAAAAAATACACACTCTAAGTATTATTACAATCTATTTATTGACTAAAAAATGGTTCAAATGGCTCTGAGCACTATGGGACAACTTCTAGTTTAGAACTACTTAAACCTAACTAACCTAAGGACATCACACACATCAATGCCCGAGGCAGGATTCGAACCCGCGACCGTAGCGGTCGCCCGGTTCCAGACTGTAGCGCCTAGAACCGCTCGGCCACTCCGGCCGAATATTGACTAAAAACACGAGGGCTGACTACCAATCCATAATGTGAAAACCGCACATCAATAGCACTTTCCAATTTCGCAATACATGCGATGCAAGTTTTAGGCGCGCTGATCGGCGCAATGATATGTGTGTACACAGCTGTTATTTTAAAATTGACGTGCCGTCTTTAGCTCACGATAGCAACATGGGCATACACTGAATAGCACCACTTACTGTACTGATGGAGGAGATTATATAATGATGGCAACAGAGAATTGCCGAAACCGCTCATCTATATGCATAAATGTCGGCCTCGATAGCTTGTGGTCAGCGCGGCCGAATGCTGTGCAAAGGTGCCCGGATTCGAGTCGCGGCTGGGTCGGAGATTTTCTCCGCACAGGGACTGGATGTTGTGTTGCCTTCATCATTATCATATCCTTCCCGTCGACGAGCAAGTCACCGAAGTGGCGTCAACTCAAAAGACTTGCACCAGGCGACCGGTCTACCCGACGGGAGGCCCTAGCGACACAACATATTATTTCATATGAATAAATGATTTGAGACATCTTGGCAATTGAGAATTTATTCAGTATTTTGTTGCAAAATCTGAAATTTACGTAGTTTGGCAGTATTTTGCCCATTCCTGTATCATTGGGTACACAAGTACGAACATCGATTACCAAGCCATACAAGGATATCAGCACTGGAGTCGTTAGAGCTGTGAAAGTATGTCCTGTGGGTGCAGATATTAACACTATAACAGACATCACAATGTTCCAACCTGTATTAGTTATTAAGAAGTACTGTACATTACATGGAATAAGCTACTGGTTGTGGTGACATTTAGAAAGAAATTTACAATGTTACTCTTAAAATTTGTGCACAGTCAGTAGCCTATTCCACTAATAAAGAATATTTTGTTATAATTATTACTTATTGAAAGCATAAATCATTAACTGTAATGATAATCATTATGTTAATGTCTGCCGGCCTATGTGACCGAGCGGTTCTAGGCGCTTCACTCTGGAACCGGGCGACCGCTACGGTCGCAGGTTCGAATCCTGCCTCGGGCATTGATGTGTGTGATGTCCTTAGGTTAGTTAGGTTTAAGTAGTTCTAAGTTTTAGGGGACTGATGACATCAGATGTTAAGTCCCATAGTGCGCAGAGCCATTTTTTGTTAATGTTTATCTTTAATAACGTCTATATCAGTAGTATAATATCTTAGCCACGCTACAATTTGTGACCTGCTGTAGTCACTCCGTTGCAAATATTCTGTCCTTTCATGGCTTGTTCTTGAGTGAAATCTATCCTTCTTTATCCAGATTTTTACACGATACATATGGGAAAGGTTATTAGCAAAAATCTCGAAAAGTTCTCGCCCACTCTAATAAACGTTCGGAGAGACATATGCTACATATTTCTTTCATAAGACGGCATTGTAATTCTCTGAAGGAACAGCGATGGACTTGGAAGATGAGTAGCATAGAATGGATAGTTCTCTTGAAAAGAGGCTAAGATATGCTCATCAACAAAAGTAAAACAAGGGTAATAGATGCAGTAAAATTAAGCCAGGCGGTGCTGAGGGAAGTAGCGTAATAAATGATACTGTAAAGGCTGTAGAAGTGTTTCGGTATTCTAGGAGCAAGATAAATGACCTATGTGGACAGGAAATAATATGCTAACTGGTAATAGCAAGGCAAGCGTTTCTGAAAAGATAAATATATAGAAGTGAAACGTGGACGATAAGCAGTGTAGACAAGAAGAGATTTGAACATTTTGAGATATGATGCCACAGAAGAATGCATAAAATTGGATGTGTGGATAGAACAACTAGTTAGGAGGTATTGAATCGAGTTTGGGAAGAAAGAAATTTATGGTGTAAATTGATTGAAAGTAGAGATCGACTGAAAGGCCATACTCTGGGGCACCAAGGAATCGCCAGTTCGGTAATGGAGGAAGTGTAGGGGCTAGAAATTATACAGGAAGACCTAGCGGGGAGGTTCATGTGAATTTTGGTTGCAATAGTAATGTAGAGGTAAAGAGGCTTTTCTGTCCAGTGTATGTCAGTGTCAGAATCACTAGCACTTGCCACAAATAAACATTTTTCGTTCTTTTGTCCCCCCCTCCCCCCCCCCCACCCACCCACACACACTTCGGGAAACCATATAGCACACTGCTGGCACTTTATCCAGAGGAGCTGCCTATAACACTTGTTATTGCTTGTTTCATTATTTTTCTTGGAGCATGAAGCACTTGGCTTTTTCCTTTTGTATGTACGGAACGTCCGAATAGAAGCTAAGAAAACGTGTTCTCTAGAATTTAATTAAACTTACAATTTGACTGAGCGGGAATAGCTCCACGTGTATAGGGCGAGATAGCCCGATCTGCAGATATTTCGAAAGACGAAGGAAGTAAGACTTTTGTGAAAAAAGGCAGCAATATTTGTTGATACCCACACTGCATAACCTGTATTCATATACAAGTTACAATAAGAGTTTAAAATTTCACTTTATTGAGCTTGATTCATCTTAATTTGTTAGGTAGTATTCTTCAACTGTGGCAACAATCCATCGCAATTCGCTTACCTCGACAGTTTGTTCTTCTATCCAGTCAGTAACATGACAGAAAACATCCTTACTACATGTGGCGACACAGAGATACTGGCACACATTGAAGGCAAAACGACGTTGACTCTGTGAGGAACAAGTGCCTTTTGTAACATGTCGTATTTCAGGCGGAATAGCCCCGCTGTACCTTCCATCTTTATTTTTCATATCTACATATTTACTTCTCAACATAGTCACCATGGTGACGAACACATTTCTCTCAACGAGAGACCTGTTTCTTGATACCGTCACTGTAGAATGTTTCGCTTTGTTGAAGAAGCCACAACCTCACCTTTGGTTGCGCCGCTTCATCACTATCAACGTGATGTCGTCGTAGGTGTTGTTCAAGTTTTGGAAACAGATGAAAATCGGACGGGACCAAATCGGGGCTGTATGGAGGATGATCGATGCCAATGAGCCCAAGGCGTCGGACTGTTGTATGAGTGCTCCTTACGTTTTCATATTCGTACTTTCAATTTTCTAAGGGTCTCGCAGTACATTACAGAGTTTATAGGGGCACCCTTAGGCATGAATCCCAAATGCACTTCACCTTGAACATCCCAGGACACTCTGAGGATGACTTTCCCTACTGATGTGGCCTTGAACTTTTTTCGCATTGTTGATCCTTTGTGGCAGGGCTCCATTGATGCTATCTTGTTTTCGGGGTCAAATGGTCAACCTAGCTTTCGTCAGCTGTCATAGTATAATTAAGGAACCCATCGCGCTCATGCTCATAAAGCAAAAGAAATTACTGACAGGTATCCAATCCCATCTGTTCCATATTATTAGTGAGCATTCGAGGCACCCACCGTGCATTCAGTTTTCTGTACCGCACTTCTGCAGTGATGGCCTGTACGCGCTCTCGTGATACGCCACACTTACCTGAGAGCTGTCCGTATATCCGATGATTTTCTCTGATGAGTTCATCAACATGCTTCCTTTGAGTCCCGTTGCTTGCCTTACGTGGCCGTCATTCCGAGCCCTGTCATACGCGGCCCAACTAATGTCGATAAAATCTTCACCGAACACAGCTTTCGCTCTGTTGTGGATTTCAATTGGAAGCACATTTTCTGCGATTACAACATGCCGTTTGTCACGCACCAACGTAGTTACGTTACACACCGTCATGTTACATGCTATAGTTCGGAGCCCTCTAGCGGCAGAGGGTTCCAATTTCCGTCAGCGAAGCGGGAAAGTCGACCGAGTAATATGCATGACGTTTAATACCTCAACCGATATTCAGAACAGAATTAAAAATTCGGCGGCTTTACTTTCAGCATGCCCTCGCACATAGCTCAAATATACATACACTTGGAATATATACAGATGTTTTTACGAGGATAGGACAAGTGATCGGCCGTGGCTTTGCTAAATAACCATCCCTGAATTTGTCTGAAATGACCTGTGAAAACTACAACGAAGCGAAATCAGGGTGGCCAGATACAGCAAATCCTTTTGAATATGAGTTCAGTGTCTTAACAACTCGGCTGGTCCCTATTGAACAATGTTCTTTTGATTATAACAATTTATACTAGATAATTTATAACATAAAAATAATTTTTGCACTATTTCGTCGATTCTCTCTATACTGTGGACATCCGATGGTCACTCCAGGGCCATCAACATGCTGCAGTGGACCCACGGACTGCCTTGAGTCTGTTAAGAAAACTGACTGCAGCCCAGTAAATGCGCTAATATCCCCAATGCACATCTACATAACCTCTGGAAAAATGAATCAGCATCCCCCCCACCCCCATGATTAGTGAGATGTTGTGCTCAGGAGAATGTTACATCGGTATAATTCACTTTAGATATTGGCATATGGTTTTCTTGTAATGTGACAGGGTGTTGTAGTTGCCCCCTTTCGTTATTATCCCCTAGATTTGAGTTCTGTAAGTAATCTTTAATTGTGTAGTATGCATTACTTATGAAGTATGTTTCAGCTCTCTTTGTAAACAGAAGTTTTTCGTAATGTTCTCCTTTTCCTTGAGCTATCTATCACATAATTTTGTTCCCCAATAGAAATTGCTATTTTTAGTTATTTGCTTCATTTCTTTGTCAAATGTAAGTCCAAATTACCTCTTGTTCCATGGTTATGTATAGAGCTATATTCGGAATACTAATGTTCCCCGTATACGCACAGCAAATTGACAGACGTCCTCACATGGTTCACAAAGAATAACAAGTTTTTTGAAACACTTTTTTACAGTGAGCCCAGCTACTAGTTTTACTTATTATTCTTACATACCTCTTCCGCAGTTTGAAAATGGTGTCCGTGTGTTGTGCCTTTGATCCGCAGAAATGAATACCACAGTTAAGACTTTGGTGTACATACGATTACTATGCCAACACTTTGTTGTTATAAACAGGTGATCTAACCCTAAGTGTAGATGTATAACCTACTGATGGCATTCTTTTTCCCAGTATCTTTGTGTGTTCATTCCCTGTCAATTGCCAATCAATAGTCATCCTTAAAAAATCGTCATTTGTCATACAACCTGTTGTTGTTGTGGTCTTCAGTCCTGAGACTGGTTTGATGCAGCTCTCCACGCTACTCTATCCTGTGCAAGCTTCTTCATCTCCCAGTACCTACTGCAACCTACATCCTTCTGAATCTGCTTAGTGTATTGATCTCTTGGTCTCCCTCTACGATTTTTACCCTCCACGCTGCCCTCCAATGCTAAATTTGTGACCCCTTGATGCCTCAAAACATGTCCTACCAACCGATCTCTTCTTCTAGTCAAGTTGTGCCACAAACTTCTCTTCTCTCCAATCCTATTCAATACCTCCTCATTAGTTACGTGATCTACCCACCTTATCTTCAGCATTCTTCTGTAGCACCACATTTCGAAAGCTTCTATTCTCTTCTTGTCCAAACTAGTTATCGTCCATGTCTCACTTCCATACATGGCTACACTCCATACAAATACTTTCAGAAACGACTTCCTGACACCTAAATCTATACTCGATGTTAACAAATTTCTCTTCTTGAGAAACGCTTTCCTTGCCATTGCCAGTCTACATTTTATATCCTCTCTACTTCGACCATCATCGGTTATTTTACTCCCTAAATAGCAAAACTCCTTTACTACTTTAAGTGTCTCATTTCCTAATCTAATTCCCTCAGCATCACCCGACTTAATTTGACTACATTCCATTATCCTCGTTTTGCTTTTGTTGATGTTCATCTTATATCCTCCTTTCAAGACACTGTCCATTCCGTTCAGCTGCTCTTCCAAGTCCTTTGCTGTCTCTGACAGAATTACAATGTCATCGGCGAACCTCAAAGTTTTTACTTCTTCTCCATGAATTTTAATACCTACTCCGAATGTTTCTTTTGTTTCCTTTACTGCTTGCTCAATATACAGATTGAATAACATCGGGGAGAGGGTACAACCCTGTCTCACTCCTTTCCCAACCACTGCTTCCCTTTCATGCCCCTCGACTCTTATAACTGCCATCTGGTTTCTGTACAAATTGTAAATAGCCTTTCGCTCCCTGTATTTTACCCCTGCCACCTTCAGAATTTGAAAGAGAGTATTCCAGTCAACATTGTCAAAAGCTTTCTCTAAGTCTACAAATGCTAGAAACGTAGGTTTGCCTTTTCTTAATCTTTCTTCCAAGATAAGTCGTAAGGTCAGTATTGCCTCACGTGTTCCAACATTCCTACGGAATCCAAACTGATCTTCCCCGAGGTCAGCTTCTACCAGTTTTTCCATTCGTCTGTAAAGAATTCGCGTTAGTATTTTGCAGCTGTGACTTATTAAACTGATAGTTCGGTAATTTTCACATCTGTCAACACCTGCTTTCTTTGGGATTGGAATTATTATATTCTTCTTGAAGTCTGAGGGTATTTCGCCTGTCTCATACATCGTGCTCACCAGATGGTAGAGTTTTGTCATGACTGGCTCTCCCGAGGCCATCAGTAGTTCTAGTGGCATGTTGTCTACTCCCGGGGCCTTGTTTCGACTCAGGTCTTTCAGTGCTCTGTCAAACTCTTCACGCAGTATCTTATCTCCCATTTCGTCTTCATCTACATCCTCTTCCATTTCTATAATATTGTCCTCAAGTACATCTCCCTTGTATAAACCCTCTATATACTCCTTCCACCTTTCTACCTTCCCTTCTTTGCTTAGAACTGGGTTTCCATCTGAGCTCTTGATATTCATACAAGTGGTTCTCTTCTCTCCAAAGGTCTCTCTAATTTTCCTGTAGGCAGTATCTATCTTACCCCTAGTGAGACAAGCCTCTACATCCTTACATTTGTCCTCTAGCCATCCCTGCTTAGCCATTTTGCACTTCCTGTTGATCTCATTTTTGAGACGTTTGTATTCATTTTTGCCTGCTTCATTTACTGCATTTTTATATTTTCTCCTTTCATCAATTAAATTCAATATTTCTTCTGTTACCCAAGGATTTCTATTAGCCCTCGTCTTTTTACCTACTTGATCGTCTGCTGCCTTCACCACTTCATCCCTCAGAGCTACCCATTCTTCTTCTACTGTATTTCTTTCCCCCATTCCTGTCAATTGTTCCCTTATGCTCTCCCTGAAACTCTCTACAACCTCTGGTTCTTTCAGTTTATCCAGGTCCCATCTCCTTAAATTCCCACCTTTTTGCAGTTTCTTCAGTTTCAATCTGCAGTTCATAACCAATAGATTGTGGTCAGAATCCACATCTGCCCCAGGAAATGTCTTACAATTTAGAACCTGGTTCCTAAATCTCTGTCTTACCATTATATAATCTATCTGAAACCTGTCAGTATCTCCTGGCTTCTTCCATGTATACAGCCTCCTTTCATGATTCTTGAACCAAGTGTTAGCTATGATTAAGTTATGCTCTGTGCAAAATTCTACAAGGCGGCTTCCTCTTTCATTCCTTCCCCCCAATCCATATTCACCTACTATGTTTCCTTCTCTCCCTTTTCCTACTGACGAATTCCAGTCACCCATGACTATTAAATTTTCGTCTCCCTTCACTACCTGAATAATTTCTTTTATCTCGTCATACATTTCATCTATTTCTTCATCATCTGCAGAGCTAGTTGGCATATAAACTTGTACTACTTTAGTAGGCATGGGCTTTGTGTCTATCTTGGCCACAATAATGCGTTCACTATGCTGTTTGTAGTAGCTAACCCGCACTCCTATTTTTTTATTCATTATTAAACCTACTCCTGCATTACCCCTATTTGATTTTGTATTTATAACCCTGTAATCACCTGACCAAAAGTCTTGTTCCTCCTGCCACCGAACTTCACTAATTCCCACTATATCTAACTTTAACCTATCCATTTCCCTTTTTAAATTTTCTAACCTACCTGCCCGATTAAGTGATCTGACATTCCACGCTCCGATCCGTAGAACGCCAGTTTTCTTTCTCCTGATAACGACGTCCTCTTGAGTAGTCCCCGCCCGGAGATCCGAATGGGGGACTATTTTACCTCCGGAATATTTTACCCAAGAGGACGCCATCATCATTTAATCATACAGTAGAGCTGCATGTCCTCGGGAAAAATTACGGCTGTAGTTTCCCCTTGCCGTTCGCAGTACCAGCACAGCAAGGCCGTTTTGGTTAATGTTACAAGGCCAGATCAGTCAATCATCCAGACTGTTGCCCCTGCAACTACTGAAAAGGCTGCTGCCCCTCTTCAGGAACCACATGTTTGTCTGGCCTCTCAACAGATACCCCTCCGTTGTGGTTGCACCTATGGTACGGCCATCTGTATCGCTGAGGCACGCAAGCCTCCCCACCAACGGCAAGGTCCATGGTTCATGGGGGGAGGCATACAACCTATAGGTTTTATAAGTCAAGCTTAATATGACAGAGTAGTTTCTTCTCTTTGTGCTGGAGTGCACGCTGCATGTTTTCTTTATGTTATGATCAATGACAATTTATTACATACTCCCTGATGTAAATACCCTAAAGGTGTAATTTTCCTTCTCTATTACGAGTTCTGGTGTTAGATCCATGACTATGTTGTTACTGTCATCAGCAAAGAGAATTCTTCCTCCATCTTATACTATCTGGAAGTAAGCGGTACATATTAAGAACAGATTTGGACTCAGTCCACTATCCTGACTACTACCCATGTTTACATGTTTCTTGTCTGAAAAATGTTTCAGTAAAAGTTTATCACTGGGAAACGTCTGAACAATCTCTAAATTTTGCACCCCATTTTCCGGGTAAGACTGCTACTCCTTTTACGCTTAGTGCTTATAGTTTGCTTAGTAGCATATCACAGTCAACAGCTTCCAAAGCCTTGGATAAATCTAAGAATATTCCTCTAACACAGTCATCCTTATTAAGAACTTCACGTTCCGGTTTTATGAACTTTGTAATGGGCGGTGTTCTACTTTCCAACTCCGAAAACCAAATTGTATTTTCTTAAGGAGGTCCTATTTATTTGGTGATGCTAATGTGAAGTTCTGTCTTCACTTGGTAATACTGCTCAGAAAATGCTCCATGTTCTAAGAGGTCATTTCGGATCATAAGTGTAAAGTAAACTTGATTATGCTCATTAGAAGATGCCATCTGTTAGAATCTTCTCATCCGTGCCGTGCTCTCAGAAATACAACTGTCACTTACCATCAGGGTCTATTTCTGTGATTAGCAACAGAGAAGTGACGCACTTGTATAGGAGGAAGGAAAAAATATCAAAGTATTTCGCTTCTAGGCTAGGGATCCATAATGAAGGCATAGGCGACCGTGTAGGCTGCAGATTCCTCGACTTGCGCCAAAGGGTGATTGGGTTTTGGGTTCCGCTGAATAAGTCACGTGTCCACTATACGCAGGAGGCGGCTACACGGGTAACAGGGGCTGTGTGGCGTGGATTAGGCGGTTTTTTACGTTAGAGGGTCTCGGGAAAACACAAGATGGGCTTCAGTCACAAAGGGTGCAGGCTGAACACAGGAAGAACGTAGATACAGGAACCATTGGTATAACAGTTGTAAATTGTCGTAGCTGTGTTGGGAAAGTACTAGAGCTCCAAGCGCTAATAAAAAACACTAATGCTCAAATCGTTATAGACACTGAAAGCTGGCTAAGGCCGGATATATGCTCAGCCGAAATTTTTGCGAAGAACCTAACGGTGTTCCGAAAGGATGGGCTAAACACGGTTGGCGGTGGCGTGTTTGTTGCTGTCAGAAGTAGTTTAT
This sequence comes from Schistocerca nitens, assembly GCF_023898315.1. Taxonomy (NCBI): domain Eukaryota; kingdom Metazoa; phylum Arthropoda; class Insecta; order Orthoptera; family Acrididae; genus Schistocerca; species Schistocerca nitens. Next base: position 295,485,176 of record NC_064618.1, on the reverse strand, counting down.
CTTGTCGCGAAATTGAAGTAGATATTTCCTGTGAGATAGTATGGGCAGAGGTCATTGTTGGAAACCCGAATAGAATAATAATTGGATCATTTTACCGACTTCCCAATTCAGTGGATACAGTTCCTGAAAGCTTCAAAGAAAACTTGCGTTTGATTTCAAACACATACCCGACTCATACGATTATAGTTGGTGGTGACTTTAATTTACCCTCGATATGTTGGCGAAAATACATGTTTAATTACGGAGGTACGCATAAAATAGCATCCGAAATTGTGCTAAATGCATTATCTGAAAACTATTTCGAGCAGTTAGTTCATGAGCCCACGCGAATAGTAGACGGTTGTGAAAACACACTTGACCTCTTAGCAAAAAATTAATCCTGAATTAATAACGAGCATCAAAAGCGATTCAGGGATTAGTGAACACAGAGCTGTCGCAGCGAGACTGAATATTGTAATCCCCAAATCCTCGATAAGTAAGCGAAAAATATACCCATTCAAAAAAGCAGATAAAAATTTACTTGACGCCTTCCTAAGAGACAATCTCCCCTCATTCCAAATTAATAATATTAGTGTAGACCAGATGTGGCTTAAATTCATAGAAATAGTATCGGCAGCAATTGAGAGATTTATACCAAATAAATTAACAAACGACGGAGCTGATCCTCCTTGGTACACAAAACGGGTTAGAACACTGTTGCAGAAACAACTAAACAAACATGCCAAATTTAAATAGACGCAAAATCCCCAAGATTGGTGATCTTTTACAGAAGCTCGAAATTTAGCGCGGACTTCAATGCGAGATGCCTATAACAGTTTCCGCAACGAAACTTTGTCTCGAACCCTGACAGAAAATCCAAAGAGATTCTAGTCGTATGTGAAGTATGTTAGCGGCAAGAAACCATCAATGCCTTCTCTGAGCGATAGCAATGGAGACACTATCGAAGACAGTGCTGCAAAAGCAGAGTTACTAAACACAGCCTTTGGAAATGCCTTCACAAAAGGAAGACGAAGTAAATATTCCAGAATTCGAATCGAGAACAGCTGCGAACATGAGTAACGTAGAAGTAGATATCCTCGGAGTAGTGAAGCAACTTAAATCACTTAATAAAAGCAAGTCTTCTGGTCCAGACTGCATACCAATTAGGTTCCTTTCGGAATATGCTGATGCATTAGCTCCATACTTAACAATCATATACAACCGACGAAATATCCGTGCCCAAAGACTGGAAAGTTCCACAAGTCACACCAATATTCAAGAAAGGTAGTAGCAGTAATCCACTAAATTACAGGCCCATATCGTTAACGTCGATATGCAGCAGGATTTTAGAACATATAGTGTGTTCGAACATTATGAATTACCTCGAAGAAAACGGTCTATTGACACGCAGTCAACATGGGTTTAGAAAACACTGTTCCCGTGAAACACAACTAGCTCTTTATTCACATGAAGTGTTGAGTGCTATTGACAAGGGATTTCATATCGATTCCGTATTTCTGGATTTCCGGAAGGCTTTTGACACTGTAACACACAAGCGGCTCGTAGTGAAAATGCATGCTTATGGAATACCGTCACAGCTATGTGACTGGATTTGTGATTTCCTGTCAGAGAGGTCACAGTTCGTAGTAATTGACGGAAACTCATCGAGTAACACAGAAGTGATTTCTGGCGTTCCCCAAGGTAGTGTTATAGGCCCTTTGCTGTTCCTTATCTATACAAACGATTTTGGAGACAATCTGAGCAGCCGTCTTCGGTTGTTTACAGATGACGCTGTCGTTTATGGACTAATAAAGTCATCAGAAGATCAAAACAAACTGCAAAACGATTTAGAAAAGATACCGTAAATAACGAAAAGTGTGAGGTCATCCACATGAGTGCTAAAAGGAGCTCGTTAAACTTCGGTTACACGATAAATTAGTCTAATCTAAAAGCCGTAAATTCAAATAAATATCTGTTGTTGTTGTCGTGGTCTTCTGTCCTGAGACTGGTTTGATGCAGCTCTCCACGCTACTCTATCCTGTGCAAGCTTCTTCATCTGCCAGTACGTACTGCAGCCTACATCCTTCGGAATCTGCTTAGTGTATTCATCTCTTGGTCTCTACTATTTTTACCTTCCACGCTGCCTTCCAATACTAAATTGGTGATCCCTTGATGCCTCAGAACATGTCCTACCAGCCGATCCCTTCTTCTAGTCAAGTTGTGCCACAAACTTCTCTTCTCCCCAATCCTATTCAATACCTCCTCATTAGTTATGTGATCTATCCATCTAATCTTCAGCATTCATCTGTAGCACCACATTTCGAAAGCTTCTATTCTCTTCTTGTCCAAACTACTTATCGTCCATGTTTCACTTCCATACATGGCTACACTCCATACATATACTTTCAGAAACGACTTCCTGACACTTAAATCTATACTCGATGTTAACAAATTTCTCTTCTTCAGAAATGTTTTGTTTTGTTGATGTTCATCTTATATCCTCCTTTTAAGACACTGTCCATTCCGTTCAACTGCTCTACCAAGTCTTTTGCTGTCTCTGACAGAATTACAATGTGATCGGCGAACCTCAAAGTTTTTATTTCTTCTCCATGGATTTTAATACCTACTCCGAATTTTTCTTTTGTTTCCTTCACTGCTTGCTCAATAACCCCCCCCCCCCCCCCCCACATGAACCATAGACCTTGCCGTTGGTGGGGAGGCTTGCTTGATTCAGCGATACAGATAGCCGTACCGTAGGTGCAACCACAAACGGAGGGGTATCTGTTGAGAGGCCAGACAAACGTATGACAAACGTAACAAAATATCTAGGTATTACAATTACGAACAACTTAAATTGGAAGGAACACATATGAAATGTTGTGAGGAACGCTAACCAAAGACTGCGTTTTTTTGGTAGGACACTTAGAAAATGTAACAGACCTATTAAGGAGACTGCCTACACTACGCTTGTCCGTCCTCATTTAGAATACTGCTGCGCGGTGTGGGATCCTTACCAGATAGAAATGAGTGAGTTCATCGAAAAAGTTCAAAGAAACGCAGCACGTTTTGTATAATCGCGAAATATGTGAGAAAGTATCACAGAAATGACACAGGACTTAGTCTGGAAATCATTAAAAGAAAGGCGTTTTTCGTTGCGACGGATTCTTCTCACGAAATTCCGATCATCAGCTTTCTCCTCCGAATGCGAAAATATTTGTTGACACCGACCTACATAGGGAGGAACGATCACCACGATAAAATAAGGGAAATCAGAGCTCGTACGGAAAGATATAGGTGTTCATTCTTTACGCGCGCTATACGAGATTGGAATAATAGAGAATTGTGAAGTTGGTTCCATGAACCCTCTGCCAGGCACTTGAATGTGATTTGCAGAGTATCCATGTAGATGTAGATGTAGGGCTGGCCTTCGTATCCCAAAACAAATTTTAGGTGATTTATATTGACGCTCTTTGAAGGGTCTTACCAACATGCTACAGAATATGTGGCTATTTCAAAGGAACGTCCGTCAAAAACGGACCTCTGACGTGGCACGAAGGGAATTTTTGTACTTTCGCACTCCTTCATGATGGATTCCGTTTGGACTTGAGGCGAAAGAATCAGTTTGATATATGATGTTAGTATTTTAGAATATATTTATCGGGGATGAGGTACTGTCCACAACTCTAGGAACCATTATTTTCCCAGAGACGTATTGCCCATTGTCGAAAAATAAATAACTAGAACATTCATTCCATTAGTCTTCTTGTAGCTCTGCGTCCACATCTACATCTACGTAGATACCCCGCAAGCCACCGCACGGCGTGTGGCGGAGGATACCCTGTATCACTACTAATCATTTCCTTTCCTGTTCCACTCGCAGATTGAGCGAGGAAAAACGACTATCTATGTACCTCTGTATGAGCCCTAATTTCTCGTATCTTATCTCAGTGGTACTTACGCGCTATCTATGTTGGCGGCAGTAGAATCGTTCTGCAGTGAGCTTCAAATAGCGGTTCTCTAAATTTTCTCAATAGTGTTCCTCGAAAAGAACTTCACTTCCCGCCAGTGATTCCCATTTGAGTTCCCGAAGCATCTCCGTAACACTTACCTGTTGTTCAAATCAACTGGTAACAAATCTACTAGCCCACCTCTGAATTGCTTCGATGTCCTCCTTCCGTCCGACAGGTACGGATCTCAAACACTCGAGCAGTATTCAAGAACAGGTTGCACCAGCGTCCTATATGCTGCCTGGTTTATGGCTGAAACCACTTTTTCCTCAAATTCGCCCAATAAACCGAAGTCGACCATTCGCGTTCTCTGCCACAGTCGTCACATGCTCGTTCCATTTCATATCGCTTTGCAACGTTACGCCCAGATGTTTAAAAGATGTGGCCGCCCGCTGTGGCCGAGCGGTTCTAGGCGCTTCAGTCTGGAACCGCGCGACCGCTTCGGTCGCAGGTTCGAGTCTTGCCTCGGGCATGGATGTGTGTGATGTCCTTAGGTTGGTTAGGTTTAAGTAGTTCTAAGTCTAGGGGACTGATGACCTCAGATGTTAAGTCCCATGTATCAAAATAAAATAAGAGAAATCAGAGCTCGAACAGAAAGGTTTAGGTGTTCGTTTTCCCGCGCGCTGTTCGGGAGTGGAATGGTAGAGAGATAGTATGATTGTGGTTCGATGAACCCTCTGCCAAGCACTTAAATGTGAATTGCAGAGTAGTCATGTAGATGTAGATGTACAGCTCAGAGCCATTTTTCTTAAAGATGTGACTGTGTGAAGCAGTACACTACTAATGCTATTACAGGGTTTTTTTCCTACTCATCTGCATTGACTTACATTTTCCTACATTTAGAGCTACCGCCATTCATCACACCAACTAGAAATTTTATCTAAGTCATCTTGTATCTTAGAATGAAGGTCATCTTATATCTTCCTAGAGTCACTCAATTTCGACATCTTACCATACTCCACAGCATCAGCAGCAAACAACCGCAGATTGCTGCCCATCCTGTCCACCAAATCATTTATGGGTATAGAGAACAACAGAGGTCCTATCACACTTTCCTGGGGTATTCTTGACGATACCCTTGTCTCTGATCAACACTCGCAGTCGAGGACAAAATACTGGGTTCTATTACTTACGAAGCCTTCAGGCCACTCACAAATCCGTGAACTTATTCTGTACGCTCGTACCTTCATTAACTGCCTGCAGTGGGGCATCGTGTCAAATCTGTTTCGGAAATACAGAAGCATGGAATCTCTATGTTGTCCTTCACCCAGACTTCGGATTCTCTCATGTGAGAAAACGGCAAGCTGAGTTTCGCAAGAGCGATGCTTTCTGTACATTACCTCTTCAGTCTCAAGAAAATTTATTATATTCGAACTCAGCTAATGTTCAAGGATTCTGCAGTAAACTGATGTTGGGAATATTGGTCTGTAATTTTGCGGGTCCGTTCTTTCACTCTTTTTATATACAGCAGTCACCTGCGCTCCTTTCCAATCACTTGGGGCTTTGTGCTGGGCGAGAGATTCGCGATAAATGCAAGCTAGGCAAGTGGCCAATGACGTAGAGTTTGTAAAACCGAACTGAGATTCCTTCCGGATCTGGTGACCTATTTGCTTTCATATCTTTAAGTTGTTTCTCTACGTCAAGGATTGTTATTACTACACTCCTGGAAATTGAAATAAGAACACCGTGAATTCATTGTCCCAGGAAGGGGAAACTTTATTGACACATTCCTGGGGTCAGATACATCACATGATCACACTGACAGAACCACAGGCACATAGACACAGGCAACAGAGCATGCACAATGTCGGCACTAGTACAGTGTATATCCACCTTTCGCAGCAATGCAGGCTGCTATTCTCCCATGGAGACGATCGTAGAGATGCTGGATGTAGTCCTGTGGAACGGCTTGCCATGCCATTTCCACCTGGCGCCTCAGTTGGACCAGCGTTCGTGCTGGACGTGCAGACCGCGTGAGACGACGCTTCATCCAGTACCAAACATGCTCAATGGGGGACAGATCCGGAGATCTTGCTGGCCAGGGTAGTTGACTTACACCTTCTAGAGCACGTTGGGTGGCACGGGATACATGCGGACGTGCATTGTCCTGTTGGAACAGCAAGTTCCCTTGCCGGTCTAGGAATGGTAGAACGATGGGTTCGATGACGGTTTGGATGTACCGTGCACTATTCAGTGTCCCCTCGACAATCACCAGTGGTGTACGGCCAGTGTAGGAGATCGCTCCCCACACTGTGATGCCGGGTGTTGGCCCTGTGTGCCTCGGTCGTATGCAGTCCTGATTGTGGCGCTCACCTGCACGGCGCCAAACACGCATACGACCATCATTGGCACCAAGGCAGAAGCGACTCTCATCGCTGAAGACGACACGTCTCCATTCGTCCCTCCATTCACGCCTGTCGCGACACCACTGGAGGCGGGCTGCACGATGTTGGGGCGTGAGCGGAAGACGGCCTAACGGTGTGCGGGACCGTAGCCCAGCTTCATGGAGACGGTTGCGAATGGTCCTCGCCGATACCCCAGGAGCAACAGTGTCCCTAATTTGCTGGGAAGTGGCGGTGCGGTCCCCTACGGCACTGCGTAGGATCCTACGGTCTTGGCGTGCATCCGTGCGTCGCTGCGGTCCGGTCCCAGGTCGACGGGCACGTGCACCTTCCGCCAACCACTGGCGACAACATCGATGTACTGTGGAGACCTCACGCCCCACGTGTTGAGCAATTCGGCGGTACGTCCACCTGGCCTCCCGCATGCCCACTATACGCCCTCGCTCAAAGTCCGTCAACTGCACATACGGTTCACGTCCACGCTGTCGCGGCATGCTACCAGTGTTAAAGACTGCGATGGAGCTCCGTATGCCACGGCAAACTGGCTGACACTGACGGCGGCGGTGCACAAATGCTGCGCAGCTAGCGCCATTCGACGGCCAACACCGCGGTTCCTGGTGTGTCCGCTGTGCCGTGCGTGTGATCATTGCTTGTACAGCCCTCTCGCAGTGTCCGGAGCAAGTATGGTGGGTCTGACACACCGGTGTCAATGTGTTCTTTTTTCCATTTCCAGGAGTGTATGTCGTCAGTACGGGAGTCTGTCCCATGGTCAAATGACTTATGTTTGTATGCTTCTCCCGACTGAGCGATTTCTTGAACATGTAATTTAAAACTTCGGCTTTTGTTTTGCTATCATCAACTGTCACACCAGACGGGTCAACAAGAAGCCGAATGGAAGCGTTAGACCCGCTTAGCAGTTTTACATAGGACTAGAATTTTCTAGGGCTCTCTTTTGCTAAGGTATGATGGTGGTAGCTGTTGTATGCTTCGCGCGTAGATCTTTTCATAGGCGCACGAAACTGCACTAATCTTTGCTTCTCGTCATTTGTGCGTCCTCTTTTGAACCTAGAGTGCTACAGCCTCTGCTCCCTCAGCAGCTTCCGAATTTCATTACTAAATCATGATGGTCTTTTCCAGCCTTTATCCACTTACTATGCACGTAACTCTCCAGACCACGATTTACATTCTGCTTGAACTTTGCCCATAATTCCTCTACGTCAATCTCACTGGAACCAAGTGACGTCAGTTCACTCTCTCAGTGAGATACTACATCTACATCTACATCTACATGATTACTCTGCAATTCACATTTAAGTGCTTGGCAGAGGGTTCATCGAACCCCAGTCATACTATCTCCTTACCATTCCACACCCGAACAGCGCGCGGGAAAAACTAACACCTAAACCTTTCTGTTCGAGCTCTGATTTCTCTTATTTTATTTTGATGATCATTCCTACCTATGTAGGTTGGGCTCAACAAAATATTTTCGCATTCGGAAGAGAAAGTTCGTGACTGAAATTTTGTAAATAGATCTTGCCGCGACGAAAAGCGTCTTTGCTTTAATGACTTCCATCCCAACTCGCGTATCATATCTGCCACACTCTCTCCCCTATTACGTGATAATACAAAACGAGCTGTCCTTTTTTGCACCCTTTCGATATCCTCGGTCAATCCCACCTGTTAAGGATCCCACACCGCGCAGCAATATTCTAACAGAGGACGAACGAGTGTAGTGTAAGCTGTCTCTTTAGTGGACTTGTTGCATCTTCTAAGTGTCCTGCCAATGAAACGCAACCTTTGGCTCGCCTTCCCCACAATATTATCTATGTGGTCTTTCCAACTGAAGTTGTACGTAATTTTTACACCCAAGTATTTCGTTGAATTGAGAACCTTGAGAACTGTACTATTTATCGAGTAATCGAATTCCAACGTATTTCTTTTGGAACTCATACCTCACACTTTTCGTTATTTAGCGTCAACTGCCACATGCCACATGCCAAGCAATCTTTTCTAAATCGCTTTGCAACTGATACTGGTCTTCGGATGACCTTACTAGACGGTAAATTACAGCATCATCTGCGAACAACCTAAGAGAACTGCTCAGACGGTCACCCAGGTCATTTACGTAGATCAGGAACAGCAGAGGTCCCAGGACGCTTCCCTGGGGAACACCTGATATCACTTCAGTTTTACTCGATGATTTGCCGTCTATTACTACGAACAGCAACCTTCCTGACAGGAAATAACGAATCCAGTCGCACAACTGAGACGATACCCCATAGACCCGCAGCTTGATTAGAAGTCGCTTGTGAGGAACGGTGTCAAAAGCTTTCCGGAAATCTAGAAATACGGAATCAGCTTGAGATCCCCTGTCGATAGCGGCCATTACTTCGTGCGAATAAAGAGCTAGCTGCGTTGCACAAGAACGATGTTTTCTGAAACCATGCTGATTACGTATCAATACATCTTTCCCTTCGAGGTGATTCATAATGTTTGAATACAGTATATGCTCCAAAACCCTACTGCAAACCGATGTCAATGATATAGGTCTGTAGTTCGCTGGATTACTCCTACTACCCTTCTTTAACACTGGTGCGATCTGCGCAATTTTCCAATCTGCAGGTACAGACAGATCTATCGGTGAGCGAGCGGTTGTATATGATTGCTAAGTAGGGAGCTATTGTATCAGCGTAATCTGTAAAGGAACCTAATCGGTATACAATCTGGACCTGAAGACTTCCCCGCATCAAGCGACAGCTAGCAGCTGTTCGTGTTTCAGATTCTGGAATATTCCATTCGTCTTCCCTGGTGAAGGAATTTCGGAGAACTGCGTTCAGTAACCCCGCTTTAGCGGCACAATCGTCGGTAACAGTACCATCGGCACTGCGCAGCGAAGGGATTGACTGCGTCTTGCCGCTTGTGTACTTTACATACGACCAGAATTTCTTCGGATTTTCTACCAAATTTCGAGACAATGTTTCGTTGTGGAACCTATTAAAGGCATCTCGCATTGAAGTCCGTGCCAAATTTCTCGCGTCTGTAAATTTTAGCCAATCTTCGGGATTTCGCGTTCTTCTGAACTTCGCATGCTTTTTCCGTTGCCTCTGCAACAGCGTTCGGACCTGTTTTGTGTACCATGGGGGATCAGTTCCATCTCTTACCAATTTATGAGGTATGAATCTCTCAATTGCTGTTGCTACTATATCTTTGAATTTGAGCCACATCTCGTCTACATTTGCATAGTCAGTTCGGAAGGAATGGAGATTGTCTCTTAGGAAGGCTTCTAGTGACACTTTATCCGCTTTTTTAAATAAAATTATTTTGCGTTTGTTTCTGGTGGATTTGGAAGAAACGGTATTGAGCCTAGCTACAACGACCTTGTGATCACTAATCCCTGTATCAGTCATGGTTCAAATGGCTCTGAGCACTATGGGACTCAACTGCTGAGGTCATTAGTCCCCTAGAACTTAGAACTAGTTAAACCTAACTAACCTAAGGACAGCACAAACATCCAAGCCCGAGGCAGGATTCGAACCTGCGACCGTAGCGGTCTTGCGGTTCCAGGCTGCAGCGCCTTTAACCGCACGGCCACTTCGGCCGGCTGTATCAGTCATGATGCTCCCTATTAGCTCTGGATTGTTTGTGGCTAAGAGGTCAAGCGTGTTTTCGCAACCATTTACAATTCGCGTGGGTTCGTGGACTAACTGCTCGAAATAATTTTCGGAGAAAGCATTTAGGACTATCTCGGAAGATGTTTTCTGCCTATCACCGGTTTTGAACAAGTATTTTTGCCAACATATCGAGGGAAGGTTGATGTCCCCACCAACTATAACCGTATGAGTGGGGTATTCATTTGTTACGAGACTCAAATTTTCTCTGAACTGTTCCGCAACTATATCATCGGAGTCTGGGGGTCGGTAGAAGGAGCCAATTATTAACTTAGTTCGGCTGTTAAGTATAACCTCCACCCATACCAATTCGCACGGAGTATCTACTTCGACTTCACTACAAGATAAACCACTACTGACAGACACAAACACTCCACCACCAATTCTGCCTATCTATCTTTCCTGAACACCGTCTGAGACTTCGGAAAAATTTCTGCAGAACTTATTTCAGGCTTTAGCCAGCTTTCTGTACCTATAACGATTTCAGCTTCTGTGCTTTCTATTAGCGCTTGAAGCTCAGGGACTTTCCCAACACAACTACAACAATTTACAACTACAATTCCGACTGTTCCTTGACCCAAGCACGTCCTGTATTTGCCATGCACCCTTTGAGATTGCAGCCCACCCCGTACTTTCCCGAGGCCTTCTAACCTAAAAAACCGCCCACTCCACGCCACACAGCCTCCGCTACCCGTGTAGCCGCCAGCTGAGTGTAGTGAACTCCTGACCTATTCAGCGAAACCCGAAACCCCACCACCCTACGGCGCAAGTCAAGGAATCTGCAGCCAACACGGTCGTAAAACCGTCTGAGCCTCTGATTCAGACCCTCCACCCGGCTCTGCGCCAAAGGTCCGCAGTCGGTTCTGTCAACTGGGCTGCAGATGGTGAGCTCTGCCTTCATCTCGTAAGCAAGACCGGCAGCCTTCACCAAATCAGATAGCCGCTGGAATCCAGAGAGAATTTCCACAGATCCAAAGCGACACACTTCATTAGTGCCGACATGTGCCACCACCTGCAGCTGGCTGCACCCTGTGCTCTTCATGGCATCCGGAAGGACCCTTTCCACATCAGGAATGACTCTACCCGGAATGCACACGGAGTGCACACTAGATTTCTTCCCCTCCTTAGCCGCCATATCCCTAAGGGGCCCCATTACGCGCATAACATTGGAGCTCCCAACTACCAATAAGCCCACCCTCTGCAATTGCCCGGACCTTGAAGGCTAAGAATCATCCTCTGAAACAGAGCAGGCAGCTGCATCTGGCTCAGCCAGAGACAGTGCCTGAAACCGGTTTGTCAGACGCACCGAGGAGGCTTTCTGATCAGCCGCCGGGGACGTCTTTCGCTGCTTGCCACGCCTTGGAACGACCTCCCAATCAACCACAGGCGAGGGCTCAGCCTCACTGCGGGCAGAAACCGGGGCAACCACAGCGGCAGACCGATCTGGGGACAGACGGGACGAAGTTGACATCCCCGTGATACCCAAGTCCGGCTCCCCACAGTGGTGCCCATTGGCAACAGCCTCAAGCTGCGCGACCGAAGTCAGCGCCGCCTGCAGCTGTGAGCGAAGGGATGCCAACTCAGCCTTCATCTGAACACAGCAATCACAGTCCCTGTCCATTCTAATCGATGTTGAACAACAGTTACTGAAACACGAGTCCGTGCCTAGATAACGCAAGGGAAACGCAAAGAATGTATGAACTCGCCTGTACAAATAACTAACGACTGCGCTACAATCTGCCTGAATTTACGATTACAGTAACTAAAACTCGAAATTACACCTCCTATACAAAACTATGTAACAAATAAGTGAGCTAGGAGTATACGACTTGCTGCTGGCAGCTGCTTATTCAACGGCGGCAGGGAGCACACTGGCTGTGACCAACCGACACTGGCCGTTCAAAACAAAAACAGGAGACAAACGACGACGCGAATTTACACTTTTCAGGTACTAAAACGCGATGCTACAACTCTCAAATACTATAATACGCCCGCAGTTTATGAATTAAACAATGCAAGTACCCAAAAACACGCATAGAAATTAAGAATTAAACTATGTAACAAATAAGTGAGCTGGGAGTATACGACTTGCTGCTGGCAGCTGCTTATCCAATGGCGGCAGGGAGCACAGCTGCTTATCTGCTCTGTCTAGCAGAAACACTCTGTTAGCCTTCTTTTTATTAGGTGCTCAGCAAGGGAGCGGGAGTGAGTGATGAATGAGATTTTCATAGCTGTTTCTACAAAGTCATACAACGAGAATGTTCCTGGCGGAAAAGAGTAACGTAAAACCCACTGCAGCCTGCTTCCTCTTAAGTGCCTCACACATTAGAACACGCGCCTACGGTATGAAGCACGAGGAATGCTGCTGAGCGAAATTAATTCTGGTCGTCAATGTTGCAGGCGCCATTCTCAACAGACATGCCAAACGTTAATTAAAATTCGTTAAATCAAGCAATGCACTACGAAAAGGGGCATTTTGAATTTGGAAGATATTGTGATTTTTGCCTTGTGTTGATTCTGTCGATGACATCAAACTCGTTTCCATTCGGCAGTCCTTCGCTGTCTATAGCTCTCGCTGTGATGTAATCTAGTGAATGCTTTCGAAAGGAATGGACGTAGGTTATTAACCCCAGTGCAACAACCTGCTTGTTATTACAGAGAAAGTTTAAGGAAGCTGATACTCCTGAGCATACCGTAGACGTATTATGACACGTGTAGGAGAAATGAAGCAGATTATCCCTCATCTGCAACACCGCGGAGGCGGCGTATCGCTCCGAAAATTAACACTGGCACACTGCTTCCACCACTAAGCTGCCTGCAGTACTAATAACACACTCCTGTTGATCATCGAACAACCCTTGTTCACCATGCTGATCAGTGTTCCGTTAAATACTTACTTACATAAGGCCTGATACTGATTCTGCTCAATTCTGGAACCACTTCGAAACTTCACATACACGACAGAGCAATTTGACAACCTAAGCACAGCTTAGGGCAACGATTGACGAGTGATGACTTATCACATGTCTACGCATCTCTGCACTTACTTTCAAAATGTTTATTTATTTATACCATGCTATTAGCGTGTTACCTATAATTTAAAAATATACTGTATTGATTCTTACACAAATTATGCAATATACATTAATACTTACTTTTATCCTACACAATACTCCCTCCCATCACCATAACTGTCTCTACTGTCTGTATAAATCAAAATCAGTTGCCGCATGTGTGAAAGATCATCACCAGAGAACGGCTTGATCCATTTGGTTAATTTTGTTGTGCTGTGTTCGTTATTCCATGGACAAGGTTTGAGTGAAAAAAATGTTTGGAAAATCCAATGGAGAAGTCGGAAACTAGCATCAGTTGCCGCATGTATGAAGTATCATTAACTAAGAACCACTCGACAGATTTGGTTGAGTTTTGTCTTAATTGTGTTCATAATTGTCAGGACGAGGTTTTTATGAAAGAAAATGTTTAGCAAATCCACCTGCCAAGTCTGGAAGTAAAAGCAATTCTGTAAGATCACTTGAGAACAGCTCGACCAATTTTGGTTTATTTTTTTTCTTTCGTTCTGTTCTTAGTTGTGGATGGTAATGGTATTTTTGGTATGAAAAAGAAAATATAAAAAGCTGAGTTCAGTTTGATGGTTCTGCTGTCACATGTTTTCACAACAAAAAATCTGTTTGACAGTTATATATATAATATATAAATACATGTGTAAAATTTAAAGGGGAAACATTGTTAACAAAAATCACGAAAAGTTGTTGACCGATTTACTACACATTTTTACACGACAGTCTAATTAACGTACCGACGGACATAGGCTATATATTTTGTAATATATATACACTATATACATATGTATGTAATATAAAGGAGAAGTTCAGTTACCACAAATCTTGAAAAGCTCTTGACCGATTTACCTAGAATTTTTACGCGATACTCTTAACATTCGGACGGACATAGGCAGATAAGGCTGTACATTTTTGTAATATATATATATATATATATATATATATATATATATATATATATATATATATATATAATGGATAAAGAGGGGGTGTCGTTATCACAAACCTCTAAAAGTTCTTGACGACTTGCTTCCAATTTTTACACTACAGTCATATGAACATTCCGACGAACAAAGGCTCGATATTTTTTTAAAGCCTAGATATTTTTGTGACATATATTTTTGTATATATGTCAAATTTATAGGGGAAACGTTTTTAGCCGGCCGCGGTGGCCGACCGGTTCTAGGCGCTTGAGTCCGGAACCGCGCTGCTGCTACGGTCGCAGGTTCGAATCCTGCCTCGGGCATGGATGTGTGTGATGTCCTTAGGTTAGTTAGGTTTAAGTAGTTCTAAGTCTAGGGGACTGATGACCTCAGATGTTAAGTCCCATAGTGCTTAGAGCCATTTTGAAACGTTTTTACCAAAAATCTCAAAAATATCTAGACGCATCCACACCAAATTTTTACACGATATTGTACTCAACATTCAGACAGAAATAGACATAGAGAGAAGGGTAGTAGGAGAAGGACAAAGAGAGGAGGCAGCAGGTTATGCACAGAGAGACGGGGGAGGGGGGGGGGGAGATGTAAGGAGACGGAGAATGGGGTGAGAGATCGACAGAGAGAGAGGGACAAGGAATTTAGGATGTTTATGCAATTACCGTACATATTTAGCAATCTTGAAGCATTACTGGGTTCACTAGTTAATAGTAATAATTTCAAAAAATACTATTTCTACTATGAATAACAACTACATGTACTAACAAATCTATGTCTACTACTATTAGAATAACTTCAGTTTTTGTCTGTCGCATTCCGCGATGCATCCCATCGCAGCCGTCACCTAGGCGCTTGGAGGGCGTTGTGGTTGCACTGCCTCTTTCATTCTTTGTTGGCTCTTTGGTATCTGGGAAGGATTCCCCTGTCATCGTCATTGCTAGAAAGGGACGCAGCCACTCGTCGGGGACGTCATCCCGGTTCCTTGCGTGGTTAGATGCCGCCCACGGCTTCGTGTGTTTCTGGTGTTGTTACGATGGCTGAGAGTCCGGTATTTGACAGTTCTTCTGTCGCAACTGTTGACCCCAGCTGCCTTCGCTGCGTTGCTTCTCGATCTTCTTTTACAACCTCTCGTACTGCAGTAGAAGTGGGTTGATTGATATGATAATGCGCAGCCCAAGCATTTCTTGAAACGTCAGCGGTGTTGTCCGAGATCTGTCGTTCCCTCTTGCAACGCAATATCTTCTTGACATAGAATCTCCCGTGTCGATTCAGTTGCTGCCGATCACTATAAGCAACTTCGACATACAGTGGACATCCTATACAGTATGTTCTGACGCTCCTTCTTCATTACAGGCAGACCTCGGAAGTCTGTCTTCTGTCAATGCGACACCAATAGGCGACTTAGGGTCCGTAACCAGTCAAGGAGTATGTCAGGCCTCTCGAAGAGTTCACGTGCTTCATACTCAGTCTCTGTTTTACAATGAGGTGCCAAAGAAATTGGTACAGGCACGCGTATTCAAATACTACATCTACTACATCTACATTTATACTCCGCAAGTCACCCAACGGTGTGTGGCGGAGGGCACTTTACGTGCCACTGTCATTACCTCCCTTTCCTGTTCCAGTTGCGTATGGTTCGCGGGAAGAACGACTGCCGGAAAGCCTCCGTGCGCGCTTGAATCTCTCTAATTTTACATTCGTGATCTCCTCGGGAGGTATAAGTAGGGGGAAGCAATATATTCCATACCTCATCCAGAAACGCACCCTCTCGAAACCTGGACAGCAAGCTACACCGCGATGCAGAGCGCCTCTCTTGCAGAGTCTGCCACTTGACTTTGCTAAACTTCTCCGTAACGCTATCACGCTTATCAAATAACCCTGTGGCGAAACGCGCCGCTCTTCTTTGGATCTTCTCTATCTCCTCCGTCAACCCGACCTGGTACGGATCCCACACTGATGAGCAATACTCAAGTATAGGTCGAACGAGTGTTTTGTAAGCCACCACCTTTGTTGATGGACTACATTTTCTAAGGACTCTCCCAATGAATCTCAACCTGGTACCCGCGTTACCAAAAATTAATTTTATATGATCATTCCACTTCAAATCGTTCCGCACGCACACTCCCAGATATTTTACAGAAGTAACTGCTACCAGTGTTTGTTCCGCTATCATATAATCCTACAATAAAGGATCCTTCTTTCTATGTATTCGCAATACATTACATTTGTCTTTGTTAAGGGTCAGTTGCCACTCCCTACACCAAGTGGCTATCCGCTGCAGATCTTCCTGCATTTCGCTGCAATTTTCTAATGCTGCAACTTCTCTGTATACTACAGCATCATCCGCCAAAAGCCACATGGAACTTCCGACACTATCTATTAGGTCATTTATATATATTATGAAAAGCAATGGTCCCATAACACTCCCCTGTGGCACGCCAGAGGTTATCTTAAAGTCTGTAGACGTCTCTCCATTGAGAACAACATGCTGTGTTCTGTTTGCTAAAAACTCTTCAATCCAGCCACACAGCTGGTCTGATATTCCGTAGGCTCTTACTTTGTTTATCAGGCGACAGTGCGGAACTGTATCGAACGCCTTCCGGAAGCCAAGGAAAATAGCATCTACCTGGGAGCCTGTATCTACAGAGATATGTAAACACTCAGAATACAGCGCTGCGGTCGGCAACGCCTATATAAGACAAGTGTCTGGCACAATTGTTAGATCGGTAACTGCTGCTACAATGGCAAGTTATCGAGATTTAAGTGAGTTTGAACGTGGTGTTATAGTCGGCGCACGAGCGGTGGGACACAGCATCTTCGAGGTAGCGATGAAGTGGTGATTTTCTCGTACGACCATTTCACCAGTGTACCGTGAAAATCAGAAATCCGGTATAACATCAAATCTCTGACATTGCTGCGGCCGGAAAAATATACTACAAGAACGGGACCAACGACGACCGAAGAGAATCGTTCAACGAAACAGAAGTGCAACTCTTCCGCAGATTGCTGCAGATTTCAATGCTGGGCCATCAGTAAGTGTCAGCGTGCGATCCATTCAACGAAACATCGTAGATATGCGCTTTCGGAGCCGAAGGTCCACTCGTGTACCCTTGATGACTGCATGACACAAAGCTTTATGCCTCGCCTCTGCCCGTCAACACCGACATTCGACTGTTGATGACTGGAAACATGTTGCGTGGTTGGACTTCTTTCAAATTATATCGAACGGATGGACGTGTACGGGTATGGAGAGTACCTCATGGATCCATGGACATTGCATGGGACTGTTTGAGCTGGTGGAGGCTCTGTAATGGTGTGGAGGGTGTGCCGGCGTGATATGGGGCCCCTGATATGTCTAGATGCGACTCTGACAGGTGACACGTACGTAAGCATTCTATCTGATCACTTGCACCCATTACGGGACGGGCGTTGGACATCGAAAGAAAGCAGACACAGATGCGCGATGCGGGAGCGGCAGTTTCAAACGTGTCGCCTGCCCCTGGCGCCACCTGACGTCACCGGTGCTGCCACGGACAACAGCTCAGCTAGCTGCCCGGGTCGACTTACGCGCGCGCGCCACATTGGATCGATCTGATTGGCTGCTGATGATGTCATCATGCCTATATAAGTGGGAGACCGTAGCAGCCCCGGCAGTCAGTGAACTCCTGACGACGATGACGGAGATGGCCATCGAAATCTCGAGCATTTTATTCGAATTGACGCGGTTGGAAAACCGAGAGCGTTTGATTCATGTATGCCGTCGCGAAAGACTCCGAGGACACACCTGCACCCATTCATATCCATTGTGCATTCCGAGTGACTTGGGCAATTCCAGCAGGACAATGCGACACCCCACACGTCCAGGATTGTTTCAAGGTGACTCTAAGAACACTCTTCTGAGTTTAAACACTTCCGCTGGCCACCGAACTCCACAGACATGAACGTTATTGAGCATATTTGGGATACCTTGCAACGTGCTGTCCAGAAGAGATCTACACCCTGTCGTACTCTTACGGAGTTATGGACAGCCCTGCAGGATTCATGGTGTCAGTTCCCTCCAGCACTACTTCAGACATTAGTAGAGTCCATGCCACATCGTGTTGCGGCACTTCTGCGTGTTAGTGGGGGCCCTAACGATATTAGGCAAGCGTACCAGTTTCTTTGGCTCTTCAGTGTATATTATGTAACAGAAATCCTCAGGGGGGCGTCGCTGTGCACTTGTTCTATCTTCAGCCAATACAACACCCCCTTTTTCTTTACCTGAATATTACTGACAGTGCCTCAAGTGACACATTGCCAAAAGCTCCCGTGAACCGAAGAAGTATTCCACGTTGTACCCTGTTAATTATCCGTGCTGGTGTTACGAGCAGAAATCTGTGAGCCCAAGCACTCGCTTCGTATCACGTAATCGCAGTTAACATAGTATTATGGTAAGTTCTTATTGTTTGCATTGGCAGCTTACAATCGTAACTGGCGAGACTAATAATTTCGTTCATCGTGTTCCTGGAACTCTTGCTCATTCCTTCATTATGTGCACCATATTTTTGTCGTTCGCCCAAGAATACGTTTAAGTATGTGGTAACGGACTTTCTCTTTAGGTCCTTTCGCTTAATTTCATGATCGAGTCTCTTAAAAAGAATACTATTTCTAACAACATGTAAATAGTGTTTTTAGTCGCAACAGACAAGGCATAAAACCACCGGTAGACGGACCGTGCCTTCGAACGTTGGGCGTTGAGCATGACGAGTTTCTGAACTCACAGCGTGGAACAGAACATTGTGGAGTCTTTCTGAACGTGCAAAGCAATATCTGGCATGTCAGATATTCTCAACGTGCACTTAATCGTTAACCAATGAGATGGCAGAAGGCCACCTACGTCCTGTCCATGCCGTCTCCCTTCAGTACAGAGTCGCGAGGCGCCGTATTTGCTTTCAGATGAATCTCGTATTTATATATGCCGTTCTGAGCACCAGAAAAATGGTTCAAATGGGACTTAACATCTGAGGTCATCAGTCCACTAGAACTTAGAACTACTTGAACCTAACTAACCAAAGGACATCACACACATCCATGCCCGAGGCAGGATTCGAACCTGCGACCGTAGCGGTCGCGCGGTTCCGGACTGTAGCGCCCAGAACCTGAGCACCTGAAAACTGAGGGTCTCTCAAAAACCCGTCGTTTGAACACCGATGTCCTCTTACTAGGAATTGTAGGCTATTAATTTGACTGCTGAACTAACTCACCTCAACATAAAGAAACTGAATTCCCTCGTACACGGAAGCTAAACGTACTGCACAAAACAGACTCTCTCAACAAAACAGTGGACTGAGGTCACGCATTTACGCGCAGCTAAACTTTTAGCTTTTACCAGAAAATCCTATGGAGACGAAATTAGGAGCGCGGATAATACTAGAGCTCTTGTTCCATGAGGAACAAGAACGATCTTATCATATTTCCTTCAGGCACTCCTGACATTTCTGTTGTAGAGACAACGTATTGTGTCGTGTCACACAAAATGTCTTCGAACTCGTCACATGTTGGAGAACCGATTACGTATACTCTGATCTTCGTTAAGTCTGCAGTATAGTACAGAATGAAAATTTTTCAGGAAATCTGGGAATACAGTACCCGCCTGTTGGCCTGCATCTATGGTTCGCAGGATATTGTCTGTCTAAAGGGCAAGCTCTGTCTCGCGTGCAACATTTTCTCCAAATCAGTGCTGATCCATGGGCAGAGGTATTTCTTTCTCTAGTAAACTCTTTATATTGATTCCTCTTCATCTACATCTACATGTATACTCCGCAAGCCGCGTTACGGTGTGTGGTGAAGGTTATTTTGTGTATCACTGTCACTTCCCACTGTTCCTGTGCCAGTCACGAATGGCTCAGGGAAAGAATGATTGTCGGTAAGCCTCTGCGTGAGCTAGAATATCCTTAATTTTACCATCGTTGTCTTTTCGCGAGGTGTATGTACAGGGTGTTTCAAAAATGACCGGTATATTTGAAACGGCAATAAAAACTAAACGAGCAGCGATAGAAATACACCGTTTGTTGCAATATGCTTGGGACAACAGTACATTTTCAGGCAGACAAACTTTCGAAATTACAGTAGTTACAATTTTCAACAACAGATGGCGCTGCGGTCTGGGAAACTCTATAGTACGATATTTTCCACATATCCACCATGCGTAGCAATAATATGGCGTAGTCTCTGAATGAAATTACCCGAAACCTTTGACAACGTGTCTGGCGGAATGGCTTCACATGCAGATGAGATGTACTGCTTCAGCTGTTCAATTGTTTCTGGATTCTGGCGGTACACCTGGTCTTTCACGTGTCCCCACAGAAAGAAGTCACAGGGGTTCATGTCTGGCGAATAGGGAGGCCAATCCACGCCGCCTCCTGTATGTTTCGGATAGCCCAACGCAATCACACGATCATCGAAATATTCATTCAGGAAATTAAAGACGTCGGCCGTGCGATGTGGCCGGGCACCATCTTGCATAAACCACGAGGTGTTCGCAGTGTCGTCTAAGGCAGTTTGTACCGCCACAAATTCACGAAGAATGTCCAGATAGCGTGATGCAGTAATCGTTTCAGATCTGAAAAATGGGCCAATGATTCCTTTGGAAGAAATGGCGGCCCAGACCAGTACTTTTTGAGGATGCAGGAACGATGGGACTGCAACATGGGGCTTTTTGGTTCCCCATATGCGCCAGTTCTGTTTATTGACGAAGCCGTCCAGGTAAAAATAAGCTTCGTCAGTAAACCAAATGCTGCCCACATGCATATCGCCGTCATCAGTCCTGTGCACTATATCGTTAGCGAATGTCTCTCGTGCAGCAATGGTAGCGGCGCTGAGGGGTTGCCGCCTTTGAATTTTGTATGGCTAGAGGTGTAAACTCTGGCGCATGAGACGATACGTGGACGTTGGCGTCATTTGGGCCGCAGCTGCAACACGGCGAACGGAAACCCGAGGCCGCTGTTGGATCACCTGCTGCACTAGCTGCGCGTTGCCCTCTGTGGTTGCCGTACGCGGTCGCCCTACCTTTCCAGCACGTTCATCCGTCACGTTCCCAGTCCGTTGAAATTTTTCAAACAGATCCTTTATTGTATCGCTTTTCGGTCCTTTGGTTACATTAAACCTCCGTTGAAAACTTCGTCTTGTTGCAACAACACTGTGTTCTAGGCGGTGGAATTCCAACACCAGAAAAATCCTCTGTTCTAAGGAATAAACCATGTTGTCTACAGCACACTTGCACGTTGTGAACAGCACACGCTTACAGCAGAAAGACGACGTACAGAATGGCGCACCCACAGACTGCGTTGTCTTCTATATCTTTCACATCACTTGCAGCGCCATCTGTTGTTGAAAATTGTAACTACTGTAATTTCGAAAGTTTGTCCGCCTGAAAATGTACTGTTGTCCCAAGCATATTGCAACAAACGGTGTATTTCTATCGCTGCTCGTTTAGTTTTTATTGCCGTTTCAAATATACTGGTCATTTTTGAAACACCCTGTAGGAGAAAGCACTATAATAGGTGACTCATCTAGGAAATTTAAAAGTAAATCACTTTCTGAGCAGTGCTGGCGAATTAAATAAAAACATAGTTTCTACAGGGAATCATACAACTCTCTTGGAAAACGCCTTCCGAGACTTATGCCTGATATACACTTCATGGTACTGAAAAGGGGGAGACTGAGTCAACAATTAAATCACTGAAGACTAAGGACGCTCATGGATATGATGGAATGCCTAGCTAGCAGAATATCGAAGTACTGTGCTGCACATTTTAACCCTCTACTGAGCCATATTTGTAAATTTTTTCTTCAAGTATGGTCAGTTTCCTGAACGATTAAAATACTCTGTAGTATAGCCGCTTTCTAAAAATGGAGAAAGAGACAATGTAGGCAATTTTAGACCTATTTCTATGCCGTCAGTGTTTGCTAAAGTTATTGAAAAGGCAGCGTATGTAAGTGTAATTGATAATTTTATTTCACATAATTTGCTATCAAATGTACAGTTCGGTTTTAGAAGTGGTTTAACAACTGAAAATGCTGTATTCTCTTTTCTCTGTGAGGTGCTGGATGGATTAAACAAAATGTTTCGAACACTAGGCATCTTTTTTTTTTATTTAACTAATGCGTTTAATCATGTTGATCACAAAATATTGCTCCAGAAGTTGGACTGTTATGGAATGCAGGGAGTAGCTCACAATTGGTTCACCTCTTACTTTAACAATTGACAGCAAAAGGTCACTATCCACAGTTCTGAGAATGACTGTGATGTAGGGTGTGAGTGGGGCACAATCAACTGAAGGGGGGGGGGGTGTGCCCCAGGGATCAGTGCTAGGGCCACATCTGTTCCTTACTTATATAAATTATATGCCCTCTAGTATTACAGGCGATTCTAAAATATTTCTGTTTGCTGATGTCACTAGCTTTGTAATAAAGGATGTTGTGTGCAACACTGGCTCTGTTTCAAATAGTGCAGTTCATGGCATAACTTCATGGCTTGTAGAATATAAACCAACGCTAAATCAAAGTAAGACTCAGTTTTTACAGTTTCTTACATACAATTCAACAAAACACAACGCTTTAATTTCACAGAATGGGCATATGATTCTAGGTATTCAGATAGATAGTAAACTGTCGTGGAAAAACCACGTTCAGGATCTTGTTCAAGGACTACATGTTGCCATTTTTATTAATCGAACGGTATCTCAAGTAAGTGATAGTTCGACACGAAAAAGTAGTCTGCTTTGCTTATATTCATTCGCTCATGACGTATGGTATTATGTTTTGGGGTAACTCAAAAAATGGTTCAAATGGCTCTGAGCACTATGGGACTCAACTGCTGTGGTCATCAGTCCCCTAGAACTTAGAACTACTTAAACCTAACTAACCTAAGGACATCACACACATCCATGCCCGAGGCAGGATTCGAACCTGCGACCGTAGCAGTCGCACGGTTCCGGACTTTGGGGTAACTGTTGCCATTCTCAAATGATATTTTTGGTTCAGAAACGGGCGGTTCGGGGAATAAGTGGTGTACGTTCGCGAACCTCTTGTCGACCCCTGTTCATTAGTCTGGGATTCAGACACTGGCCTCTCAATGTATATGTTCTTTACTCTCATTTCTTGTTAACAATGTCATCTTATTCCCAAGAATTAGCAACTGTCACTCAGTTAATATTAGGCAGAAAGCCAATAATCTGCATTTGTATCGCACTTCCTTGACTCTTGTGCAGAAAGGTGTGCAGTACACTGCTGCATCCATTTTCAATAAGCTACCACTAGAATTCAAAAAACTTAGCACTAATCCAAGCGCTTTCAAATCGAAACTGAAGAGTTTTCTCGAGAGTCACTCCTTCTATTCTGTCGAGGAGTTCCTTGAAAAATTAAGCTGATTCCTGTGTTATATTGTTGATTGCATTTACGTAAACTTATGGCTTGTCTTGTTTTGGGTTCATAAACATTTTATATGTTATTAGTTTTATGTTGTAATTTCGTGTACTGACACTTTCCACGACCTTGGAGATTTGCTCCTCAGTTTGGTCCTACGGAACCAGACGTGTAAAATAAAAAACAAAATAAAAATAAACGCCTCTCTTGCAGCGTCTGGAGTTGACTGAGAACCTCCGTAACGCTTCCGCGTTTACTAAATGAACATGAAACGCTCTGCTCTTCTTCGTATCTTCTCTATTTCCTCTATCGATTCTGTCTGGTACGGATCCCAAACTGACGAGCAGTATTCAAGTATTGGTCAAACGAGGGCTCTGCAAGCTACCTTCTTTGTGGATGGACCACACTTTCTAAGGATTCTTTCGGTGAATCTCAGTTTGGTACGTGCCTTACGTGCGATTAATTTTATGTGGTCGTTCCACTTTAAATCGGTCCGTACACGTACTCTGTGAGATATTTTGTGGATGCGACTGCTTCTAGTGATTGTTCTTCAGTCGCGTAATCATACAATAATGGAGCTTTCTGTCTACTTGTATGAATTACGTTATGTTTATTTATGTTGATGGTGGACTGTTAATCTCTGCAGCGAGTGTTGATCATCTACAGCATTTCCTGTATTTCGCTACAGTTTTCTAGCTTTGCGACTTCTCTGTATACAACAGCATCATATGCGAAAATCTTCATAGAACTTCGGACGTCGTACACTAGGTCATTTGTATACAGGGTGTGAACAGGTGTAAGGGCAGATATTTCTATTGGATACCGAGGACGGCGTACTGAACAACAATACTCGTACATCAGTATTTACGTCATTTGCAGACTAATAATTATAGCTATTACAAGTCGTATGTGTTTATATTGATTAGTAATTCCAAGTACATGTGTTAAGTACAAGGCATTAGTGTTTATTTTCCCCTGAGCAGCAGGTCAGATACAGAAATGTGGACGATTGGACATAAAACGGTTAGTTTATACGGACAGGCATAGTCCACTTACAGCTGCAGTTACGAGCGTGTGGAAAATATCACGTAGTAAATTACGTGCCTTGTTTGCGCGAAGACTGTTCGACGCAGGGGAAAAACAACCAATACACTGACGTGTGTACATATTAAGATACCACATATAAACATATCTGCACTTATACCGTTTCCACCCCGTATATAGTGAAAAGTAATGATCCTGCAACGCTTCATTGGGGCTCACCAGAAGTTTCTTTGACGTCCAAAGTTTTCTCTCTGTTGAGGATGACATACTTGTGTTCTGTTTCCTAGAAACACTTCAGTCGAGTTACACAGCCGGTCTGATATTCCGTGCGATCGTATTTTGCTCATTAGGCGGCAGTGCGGAACTGAATCGAAAGGTCTGCGGAAGTCATTGAACATGGTATCGGCTTTGGCGCCGGTACCAATTTCTTTCTGTGTCTCGTGGACGACCAGAGCGAGCTGGGTTTCACATGATCGTTGTTTTCAGAATCCATATTGGCTCCAAGAAATCAGATTTACGTTCTCCAGAAATGTCATAATAAACGAGTATAAAAAATTTCTACAAGAGATCGACGTCAGAGATACAAGTCTATAGTTTTGTGCGTCTGTTAGACGGACATTCTTGAAAACGAGAATGAGCTGTCTTATTTTCCAATCGTTAGTAACGCTTCGCTGCTCCAGCGATGTACGTAACACTCCTGCTAGAAGAGGAGCAAGTTCTTTCTCATACTCTGTGTAGAATCGTATTGGTGCTCCGTCAGATCCAGTGACCTTTACTGTATTGAGCGATTCCAGATGCTTTTGTATGTGTTGGTCACTTATTTAGATACCCGGCCTTTTAACGTCCGTGAGACGATTTAAAGGAAGAACTACAGTGCATTTCTCCTCAGTGAAACAATTCTGGATGAAGTCGTTTAGTATTCCGGCATTCTCTATGACATCCTCTTTTTCAGTGCCATTATGGTCTCAAAGTGTCTGGAGAAATGGATTCGATTCGTTTATTGATTTAGCATGAGATCGGAACATGAAAGGATTTTATGTTAAGTCGGTAGATAGCATTTAACTTTCGAATTCGTTGAACGTTTCACACGTGGCTCTCCTTTCGCTAATTTTGGCCTCTTCATTTGTTTGTCTGTGAGGTTTTAGCTAGTTTAAAATTTCCGCTGAAGCTGTCTTAACACTCGTAGTAAGTTTTGAAAGTTGTTTGCCGTGTTTTCCAACTTCCATATACTCGTATTATGCTATGCTTGACGAGCCTTGTTGGAATAGTGAGATTTCTTAGGCACTGAGATCGAATGAATAGCAGAGTAATGTTTCTGGTTATGATTAATGTGGGACACATTAAATTCCGTTTACCTACAGTATCTGATTCATGATCGGGTTCAGTAAGCCAGTATTTGATTCACCGAAAACGTTTTTTATATCTCATATCATATTTTTTTCAAGTTCACATAGCAGGTCTTTGTATGATTGTACCAAGGGCACCACGTGGGTATGTAACATTAAGGTTATTGTTCTGTGTGAAGCATTTATATTTTTGGGATCCAGTAATAAGTGCAAAGTTAAAGAGGATCTCCTATCTTTATTTCTATTTCGTTCCTTTTTCCAATTTATTTAAATGAACTATAATTTTTCAGCATAATAATTCTGAGTAACCACGAGGTCTTGTACCAATGCATTGTAATCCATTGCATGACAATAAGAAAATGTACGGATTTATGCATTCAGATAACTCATTTATTTAGTGATATACACTTCTGTTGTCACACATATAGTGCGACCTACTTTTGTAATTTATTTTCCGGTCATGGAAGTTAAGTTTGCGTCGAAAACTTCAGAGCAACGGCTACTTCATCATTCTAACAACGTTAACTTACCAGCGGCACAACAACTAAGAGTTATAAATTTATAGTTGGGTTCAGGATTTACTAACTATACCCTGCTTATAGGATGAAATCTAGAGGTCACTTAAGAGATCCAAGAACAGATTCCATAATGAGAAAGTTAATTATTGATCGACAAAAAATCATTTCAGATGCCAAAGAATATCCTTTGTGCGAAGTAACTGAGCCTGTGACAAATCATACTTGAGAGCAGTCAGATCGTGCAATAAAACTGTTTTGTTTGGTGCTTTCTTCACCTTGTAAAGTGGGCATCTTTAATCAGGACAATTTAAAGTGGAACTTAAGCGACCACCACTACAAATACTAAAATTTACGACCATCCACGGACACCACACACTTTCCAATACGCCTGTCGAACCACATCGGGAGCCTCTAAACAGAGTTAACCAGACTCCCGAAGCTTTTCAGGCAACACCCCTTGAAATGTGGTATAAATTAATCGTGTTCCTGTGTTTCTCGTAATCGAAAGCAACGACGGCGCTGTGGACTTACTTCGTTTAGTGTTGTGACACAGCTGACTTATTCAAATACCTCTGTTATTGTTCACTTCCTTTTTAACATCTGGTGTTACTAAAGAGAATTTTTCGCCTATGCCAACCACTTGGTTAATGTGGACCATTGCCTACGAAGACAAACAGAAATATTTGCCAGAAGCCGTTTGGGCAACCTAGTTGAATCCCTACATCTTAATCTGCATCTTTATTTCGTAATCCATCACACTGCGTTTAGTATCTCCGCGTGCAGTGGGCGTTACAACGGCTGATAGAGGCTGCACGTCGCTACGATAGCCACGGCCTCCGGCCTTCAGAGATGGAACCGGTCAAAGCCTCACACACGGATTTAGTCCACCTGGGAGGCCGGTAATCTCTTGTTCCGTGCTGTATGAAGTGTTTCCTATCTCGTCATACTGCAGTGCATACAGTGACCCTCTTTTATTTCTGGACTGTAAGGTTTCCACTCTTGGTATTCATTCAGTACGCAGCTTACGACGACTCTTGCTCTGCTTACAGTTTAAATTTTCGTAACGGGAGTGGACAGAAGATGATGTGCGATGGAGGGTACAAAGGATTCCACTTTCAAACCCTTTCTTCCTTCCTATTTTTCCTATTCCATTTGCGAATCATAAGAGGGTCAGAAGAGTGTTGGTAATCTTCTGTTTCAGTCCCCCATTTTAGCATCGTGGTCATTACGCGTGACGTGCACTGTCGAGTCACAACATTATGAGTGTAAGTAGGCTGTTTAGGTTTTTATGTTGGTAACGCCACGTAGCGATCTGTATGAGAATCACTGGCTGTGGTGTGTGCAGTCTTTGGCTGGTTGGCATTGTTGGAATATTCGCTATTGTAGTGTTCGGCAGTTGGATGTGAACAGCGCGTAGCGTTGCGCAGTTGGAGGTGAGCCGCCAGCAGTGGTGGATGTGGGGAGAGAGGTAGCAGAATTTTGAGAGCGGACGATCTGAACGTGTGCCCATCAGAAAGAGTAAATTTGTAATACTGTATATCATGAACTGATATATATATATATATATATATATATATATATATATATATATATGATGACTTTTGAATATTATTAAGGCAAATACATTGTTTGTTCTCTATCAAAATCTTTCATTTGCTAACTATGCCTATCAGTAGTTAGTGCCTTCAGTAATTAGAATCTTTTATTTAGCTGGCAGTATTGGCGCTCGCTGTATTGCAGTAGTTCGAGTAACGAAGATTTTTGTGAGGTAAGTGATTCATGAAAGGTATAGGTTATTATTAGTCAGGGCCATTATTTTTTAGGGATTATTGAAAGTCAGATGGCGTTGCGTTAAAAATATTGTGTGCCAGTTTAGTGTTGATCAGAATAAGTAAAGACAGAAATATCTGAGTACGATGAGTTTTGCTCAGCTGTTTGAAAATCAAATAACGTAAGAGGTTCATCAGCACAGTAATTCACTAATTTTTCTAAGGGGATGTTACATGAGCACCGTCTTAATAGCGTGATGGCCCACTTTTGGAACGAAATACAGCAGCGACTCTGCGTGGGGTGGATTCAAAAAGACGTCGGTAGGTTTATGGAGTTATGCAGTCCCAGATGTCGAAGCACAGTTTACGGAATTAGCTTAAATTACCGGCCTGTGATTTGTGCGCGCGGAACTGGTTCTCGGTAGTGTTCCAGTTGTGTCCCATTGGATTCAGATCAGGCGAACTTGTCTGCCAAATCATCAAAGAGGGTTTAGTATCATGCTTCTCAAACCACAGTAGGAGGATTCTAGACCTGTGATACTGACAGTTATTCTGCCGGAAGATGCCATGGCCTTAGGGGAAGACATCAAGCATGAATGGATGCAGGTGGGCCGCAATAATGTTTACATAGTCCACAACTGTCGAGGTACCTTCTATCACTACCATACATCTGATCAAAAGTATCTGGATACCCTATGTATTGCGGAACTCAGCATTAGATGTCTTTCGAGGCGGACAGGCCAGATAGAAGGAAGCGGGGAGTACTGTGCTGTCAATAGGGAAGTAACAGCAGAATGGGTCGCTCAGGAGAGCTCAGTGATTTCCAAGTCGTACTAGCCACTGGATGTCACCTCACTAATATGTACACGAGGGACATTTCAATCCTTCCAAAGCCACCCGTCTGTTGGTGATGTGATGATGAACTGGACACGCAAAGAATAACTACGGGTATATCAAGACAAGGCAGTTCCCATTTACTGAGGGAAAGGGACCGTCAAGCATTGCAAAGGGTGGTAGTAAAAATCGCAAGGAAATCAGCGGAAGGAATCACTCGTGAGTTCCAAAATTCTACCAGCAGTCCATCTAGCACAACAACTATGCGTACGGTATTAAAAAGAATGCCGTACAATGCCAAAGAAACTAGTACATCTGACTGATATGGCGTAGGGCACCCGAAAGCATGCAGAAGTTCCGCAACACGACGTGGCATGGACTTGAATTATGTCTGAAGTAGTGCTAGAGGGAACTGACACTATGAATTCTGCAGGGCTGTCCGTAAATCCATAAGAGTACGAGGGAGTGGAGATGTCTTCTGAACAGCACGTTGCAAGGGATCCCAGACATGTCCAATAATACTCATATCTGGGGAGTTTGATGGCAAGCGGAGCTGTTTAAACTCAGCAGAGTGTTCCTGGAGCCACTCTGCACCAATCCTGAACGCGTGGGGTGTCGCATTGTCCTGCTGGAATTTTCCAAGTCCGTCGGAATGCACAATGGACACGAATGGATGCAGGTGATCAGACAGGATGCTTACGTACATGTCACCTGTCAGAGTCGTACCTAGACGTATCAAGAGTCACATATCACATCAACTGCACACGCCCCACACCATTACAGAGCATCCACCACCTTGAACAGTCCCCAGCTGACATGCAGGGCCCATGGATTCATGAGGTTGTCGCCATACCCGTGCACGTCCATCCGCTCGATATACAGTTTTAAACGAGGCTCGTACGACCAGGTAACATGTTTCTAGTCATCAACAGTCCAATGTCGGTGCTGAAGGATCTAGGCGAGGCGTAAAGCTTTGCGTCGTGCAGTCATCAAGGGTACACGAGTGGGCCTTCAGGTCCGGAAGCCCATACCGATGATGTTTCGTTGAATGGTTCGCACGCTGACACTTGTTGATGGCTCAGAATTGAAATTTGCAGTAATTTACGGAAGGGATGCACTTCTGTCACCGTGAAAGATTCTCTCCAATCGTCGTCGGTCGCATTCTTGCAGGATCTTTTTCCCGCCGCAACGATGTCGGAGATTTGATGTTTTACCGGATTCCTGATATTCACGGTATACTCGTGAAATGGTCGAACGGGAAAATCCCCACTTCACCTCTACCTCGGAGATGCTGTGTCCCATCGCTCGTGCGCCGTCTGTAACACCACATTCAAACACACTTAAATCTTGATAACCTGCCACTGTAGTAGCAGAAACCGATCTAACAACTACGCCAGACACTTGTTATCTTAGGCAGGGTAGAGAAAAAGAGTGTCACTAAATTTTAACCCTGAATAGCTGATGTCAGTGGGAACCAAAATTACTAATGTTGTTTAGGTCGACAACGCACAATTTTTAAACTACGGAAACTTGGCGCCAAGCGCTCCGATTGGCTGTGGGATTGCCCTGCTGCCGGATGCTCTGGACAACGCATGACCACAAATACATTGCCTGCCGGAGATCGCGATATATCCAAGGCGGCCCGCACGCTCGTTGGCAGCGCGCCAGTCTTCCACTCTGGGGGTCTGGGGGCGAATCCGCCCGGGTCCCGACACATCCATTCTAGTTTCATGATAAGACGTACCGGGAACAAACCCGTCAACAGCTGTTAGTTCGCGTACAGGAAGTCTTTTACAAATTGTATCGGCCCTGAAAAGGGCCTTTTTCGTAGCCAGGACTTGTTGATTTAAAGCAGGTGCTCGAACTGGCGACCTCTGACGCGACACAAGCTTGGTAACATCGAACGGTGTTTATCAAAGATTCCTGGCATTGCCCTGGTGTGATTTGCGGCATGTTGAATGCGATCCGTTAGTTCCTCTTCGTTTCTAGGTGGTTCGCATACAGGTGGGTGAACTAGAACCGTGAGGTCTGGTGATCGCGGGAGCCGTGTCCTACGAGCACCTCTGCCAATTACTGAAAGGTGGCTACACTGAGCCACAGCGCCAGAGATCGCGCTAGACAGTATTGTTCCGCCGCCTCCACTGGCGGTGATTATTGAGATGTCGTAGTGGGCAGTGCTTGTCGAGGACTCGTGGTAGTCAGTGTGTGTTGAGATGTGCTAGTGGGCAGTGTTTGTCGAGATGTTGTTCCATGTTTTATGCAGTTGTTTGATGGGCTAGACAGCAGATGGTTCAAGGACATGTCTGCAGTCGATTTGTTCGGTCCAGTGGTTCGTTCTACTAATGGTTTTGCGTACATTTTCGTAGCAGTGGAATTGACATCAAAATATGTGTGTTTTACACCTTTACGCAAAGCGACAGCTCGTTCAGTATCTAATGCTTTCATCAAACATTTTCTTAAAGAAGTTGGTCATGTTGATAAGGTTATATCAGATAATGGATCACAGTTTCGCTCTAAAATTTGGCTTCGTACTCTACGGCGTCGTAAGATTAAACCAATTTTTATTTCACTTTTTCACCCTCAATCTAATGCTTCAGAGAGATGGATGAAGGAAATCAATAAATTGTGCCGTCTTTATTGTCATCAGAATCACAGAACTTGGGATCAGTATTCATATTTTTCAAAACATTCTGAATGAACTTCCTAATGACTCAACTTCTTTACCGCCTATACGGATATTAAAAAATAAAGTACCAACAAATCGCATTTCTGAAATCGTTCCTTTTCCGCCTTCACGGAAACTGCGGCATTCTGAAGTTGTCAGCCCGGCTCTACGAAATATTGCGTCTGCGGCTGCTAGAAGAGAGAAATCAGCTAAACGTCCTGGTCGTTTAAAAATTTTGTCAGTTGGTCAAAAGGAATTAATTAAGTCCCATCGTTTATCTCACAAAGGAAAAGGCTTGTGTCGCAAATTTTTTCTGCTTTATAACGGTCCATATAGAGTTCGCAAAATCATTCATGATAACACTGTTGAAGTAGAAACTCTTAAATCACGACGCTCTAAAGGAATACATCATACATCAAACGTCAAAATTTTTGTGGAATGACATACTTTAGAGAAACTAACAGCTACATGTAAACATGCAGAGAGTACAAGGATACCGCGCTGTGTTTTGGCGGCGGCACATACTCAAAGCAACAGTCAGTCTGCGCGCCGCACAAGGCAGTCGTTGACCGCAAACAATCACTTCCTACGTCACGCGCCTACAGCTGATCGACCGCTCAGTGCGAATGCACTGACAGCCGTAAACAAATACACAGTCTAATTTCTCCGATTAAATTCTGTATAAAGCTATGGTGACTTTATAAATTATGATATTAACGTTCAGTATTTTTCAGGATACGGTTGTATAAAATATTTAAGACCTTCAGGTAAATTCTGTGCGTGTCCGACGTTAAGACGACTTGCTATGGAGAAAATTTCAGGAAGAAAATAATTTCGAAGAAAAAGTAATAAACTAAAAAAGGGTAACTATTAATTGAGTTTATTTTTCAGGTAACATAATTCCGCTTAGGTACGTATTTTAGATGTAATTTGCTGCTCGCAATTACGTGATTCATACTTTGTGCTAATTTCATGTTCTATGAATTTACTTGTGAAGCGACGTGCTTGTGTACATTTGCTGATTTTGACAATTATTGATTAATGAACAGTGTTGTTACTTATGTATATTATGCATCGCTTGGCTGCTATGCCTTTTCACTGATGTCATATTTTTTTATTATGTGCCTGCTGTGCTTATTTATTTAAATTGTAATTGTCAACTGATTAATTCAAATGGTTCAAATGGCTCTGAGCACTATGGGACTCAACTGCTGAGGTCATTAGTTCCCTAGAACTTAGAACTAGTTAAACCTAACTAACCTAAGGACATCACACACATCCATGCCCGAGGCAGGATTCGAACCTGCGACCGTAGCGGTCTCGCGGTTCCAGACTGCAGCGCCAGAACCGCGCGGCCACTTCGGCCGGCAACTGATTAATTGTGCTGACTGTGGTTATGTATGTAAGTTATACTTTGTGGTTTATCTGCTTGCGCCTTCATGTTTACTTATTAAGGTCACATATGAACATTTATTTGCTTATGCTGATATGATGATAATGACCTGTTTATTATGTAAGATACATATTTGCTGCTTTGCGTATGGATTGCATATTTACACATTCCTGTTTGTTGTCATAAGTACTCTTTAATTTGGCGTATAGAAATGCTGATATACTGTGTACGAACATAGAGTTTAGGTTACACTGTGGTATTAATTATAGATTGTTCGCTTGGCAGAGCCTCGTTGTAGGAATTGTGCTGCATCCACTTGTTGACATTCTGTTCTCTACTGGTATATTTACTCGCTATTGCTTGTTTTGCTTATGCTCAGTGCCTTACATTTTTAAGATAAGAAAATGAACTGCAGTAATTCGACGAACGACATTAGTACAAGAAACTTCATTGAAGTCACATGAGCTGGAGGTTTTAT
The DNA here is from genome assembly GCF_023898315.1 of Schistocerca nitens. Taxonomy (NCBI): domain Eukaryota; kingdom Metazoa; phylum Arthropoda; class Insecta; order Orthoptera; family Acrididae; genus Schistocerca; species Schistocerca nitens. The sequence goes on along the minus strand of NC_064618.1, from coordinate 295,451,710 downwards.
GGAAGCTGTATAAATTTATGCTAATAGGAAGGAAGCTAACGACATGACACACCAACATTAGGTTTAGACCATTGACAGTTATTACACTGCATTCTTCGTGAGCAATTGAAATAGCAAGTGACACTTGACACAAAAAATACTCCACATGTTTGCTTCTGCCATGATTCTTGAAGTGGTGTACACACTGTGAAATATTGTGATCATTCACACTCCGTAATCGTACTTAATTTCTGAAAGTTATTCGAACTAAAGTCTGTTAGAGGTCATGTATGCATTTCTTTTATTTAATGATGAACAAGGAAACCAAAATGTGTTTTATGATTCATAATGAGTAGAATATTTGGATCAGGTGGATTATACAGAGGTTGTGTGTGGACACTGTGTCTTCGGATTGCATGAGATGATGAATTGAGGTTTGCACTAGGATTTTATCTGTACTTGTTCGAGGAGACTGACTAGAAGAAAGAGTTTTTATGGAAGTGAAATGATATTGGTAATAAGGTTTATATGTATCGACGTATTGAAGAGGTATTATTGATGATATTGATATGTATCAACGTAAGAGGTATTATGATTATTGGAGTTTTGGTGGATAAGAGGTAAACTAAGTGAGGAGCATTTTTTTTTTGTTGATCTATATGGAACAAGGAGGATGAAGATGGCAGACTAGAACACTTAAATAGAAGGAAGATTGTCTACACACACACTTTGTTAAATCAATAAGCAGTACATACTTTCTTTTTGAGAGAGGAAGTAATTGCATATCTTGGCTCACTGACAGTTGTTCAGCAACCGTACATTTTGATCTGGCTTGGCAAACATTGGTCTTGACATGATGACTATGACGTTGACTAACTATTATTGACTGTTATACATTGCTGCCACTACTACTTGATACACATGATGAACATAAAATTTTGACAGAATTGCATTTACACAGTTAACACTATTCAATTACACAGTAGTACTTAATGTGGATGAAAGATGAGTGAGTGTGTTTTGTGTGTTTTCCTTTTCCTATCCCAAATTGGTACCAACCTATCTCCTAAATATTATTTTACTTGTTGTTGTGGCTTGCACTGACACCCATAAATATTATAGGTTTACTGCTATTTGGGTATTGTAATAGTTAATATGACAATTATCTGATATCATTTGTGTGTTTATTATTATTTGTATGATGAACTGTCTAATTAGTGATAGTGAATATTATGGACTGTTACCTGCACTTATTCAACATGGTGGATGCCACCTGGACATGTTTATGTGTTTATTATTATTTGTATGATGAACTGTCTAATTAGTGATAGTGAATATTATGGATTGTTACCTGCACTTATTCAACATGGTGGATGCCACCTGGACATGTTTAATTTCTGCTGATGAACTGTGTGATTAGTGATAGTGAATATTATGGACTGTTACTTGCACTTTTTCTACATGATTCGTGCCACTAGGACATGTTTAATTTCTGCTGATGAACAGTGTGATTAGTGAAAGTGAATATTATGGACTGCGGTCAGCACCTGTTCAACATTGCTGGGTGCCACTGGTGACTGCTTCTACTGAAAAGATGTTACTTGTGGGTGTCTGCACCTGTTCAACATTGCTGGTGCCACTAATGGAACTGCTTATACTGAAATGGTGTTACTTGTTGATGTCTGCACCTGCTCAACATTGCTGGGTGCCACTGATGGACTGTTTCTACTGAAAAGATGTCACCTGTTGCTGTCTGCACCTGCTCAACATTGCTGGGTGCCACTGATGCACTGCTTCTACCGAAATGATGTCACTTGTTGGTGTCGGCACCTGCTCAACATTGCTGGGTGCCATTGATGGACTGCTGCTACTGAAAAGATGTCACCTGTTGCTGTGTGCACCTGCTCAACATTGCTGGTGCCACTAATGGAACTGCTTATACTGAAATGGTGTTACTTGTTGGTGTCTGCACCTTTTTAACATTGCTGGGTGCCACTGATGGACTGCTTCTATTGAAATAATGTTACTTGTTGGTATTTGCACCTGTTGACCATTGCTGGGTGCTACTGCTGGAACTGTCAACTACTTGTTTCTTGGGCTATGGAAAGAGTTTATGTGAATATTTGTATAAACTGATTTTTTGTGTATTACTGTTTGTGAAAAGTTATGAGACTCTTACCTGCACATATTCGTCATTGCTGACGCTATTGATTGAACTGTTTAACCACATAATACTTGTGTAAACTATTATGTAAAGTCACATGTATGAAAGAATTTGTATTGCTTACTGTATTTTATATATTAGGTTATTGAAAGGTCAGTGCAAAGCCAAAATTTTATCTAGTTATATGATATTTACGCATTAATATTATCTTTTATTTTTGTCTGTATTTTTTTGACGAATTTGGTGGTATTTTCACCACCAATGCTGGCAAAAATACCATCAAATTCTAGCCCGTGGAGGAAGGGCATATGAAAGGTGGCTACACTGAGCCACAGCGCCAGAGATCGCGCTAGAGAGTATTGTTCCGCCGCCTCCACTGGCAGTGATTATTGAGATGTCGTAGTGGGCAGTGCTTGTCGAGGACTCGTAGTAGTCAGTTCGTGTTGAGATGTGCTAGTGGGCAAGGCTTGTCGAGATGTTGTAGTAAGGAGTGCTTGTTCCATGTTTTATGCAGTTGTTTGATGGGATAGACAGCAGATGGTTCAAATGGAAATACTGTAATGATCAGAGTGCTTTTCGTCAATATATATGAAGGTAAAATATTCTGTGTTTTTTTTTTCATTATTTCAGTGTCTTAAATAATGCGTCATTACAGGTTCAGTCAACAAAGCATCTGGCTTGTGTTCTTGTATTAGAGTGTAATTCTGGTTTTCTTGAGTAATTATGGTATTTCTATTTCCTTTAATTAATTCAGTATAAATGATATTTAAAATTTCTTGTGTTGTTGAAGAAGAACCGTGCCAGATGCGTACGTTGAGTCATACTTCCACACACAGAACAGTTACACTTGTACTTTGGTTTCGTAGGTTTTATAGTTGCTGGGGACTTAATTAATTAATTGTGTTAATGAAAATTTCCATTTCATTCTTTGTTGTTGTTCTATGCAGTCAGATAGCGTAATAATACTAGACAGGGCCAACCGTTTACGAGACTTCGTAATCGGACAGACAGCTACCAAATCAAAAAATTAAATTTATTTGCATTTTAAAATATTAAGCCCCCATGCATTACTCAGCCGTCGAAGAGTTCATTTAAATATCCGCGCACAGCACGACTGTTATGTGCGGGCGCCCCATCACGCTGCAACCACATGCGTAGCCGTGAGTCCAGGGGAACATTTTCTAGCAGGCCATGTAGTAGAGTTTCTTGCAAAGAGTGAAGGTGATTTGCTCCGGTAAGTCGAGGAGGTAGACGGACCGGCCCAATCAGTTGGGCACCCTAATGCCTGCCCAAATGTTGTGCGAAAATCGTTACTGGTGTCCGTGGACGTACGTGTCGTGAGGATTTACCCTTGCTCTGTAATGAACGTTTCAAGTGTTGTAAAGGCCATTCCGATGGAAAATGCACTCGTTGATAAACTACACAATGGCGGGAAGACGGGATCTCGTGCAGCAAGTCGCAGAAACCACCGGCAAAACCCTAGCCTGAGTTCATAGTCCACCACAGGATTTAGATCTCGGACAGGATGGAAACTAAATGGATGATGGCCGTCATCCCTCAAAACCTCCCCGACTAACCGATTAGTGACCCCCATGTTGTGTCCAACCGCACGAGTACTTGTCGTTGGTGCTTTCTCGAAACTCTCGAGAACAGTCTCTTCAAATGCAGCGTCCCGTCGTGTTCGAGGCCTTCCAGCATCACCATGATATCCCGCTAACGAGCCTGTTTCGCCAAGTCGCCGGTGAATTGCTGTTAACTTTTGCAGGTGTGGGTAGCGTCTTGCTGGGTAACGTTCCTCATACAACCGTCGAGTTCATGCGCATTACCGTCGGCTGGCCCATAAACAAAAACCATATCTCGTTGTTCTTCAAACGAATACTGTACCGCCAAGCTTACTGTATGATTAAATCGCAGGTGACGTGTGTGTGCTCCGAAGCGAAGCTTACATGTGAATGCCTCTGACGTGAGGTGGAGATGAACAGCAAGACCTATTCGACACGTGTGCGTATCACATTGGGGCAGTGACGGGACGAGGGACGTTTGTATGCGTGAACCGACAACCATAACGCTGCCCGAAAACCAACGAACGGCAACAGGGCAATGGTTCAAATGGCTCTGAGCACTATGGGACGTAACTTCTTTGGTCACCAGTCCCCTAGAACTTAGAACTACTTAAACCTAACTAACCTAAGGACATCACACACGTCCATGCCCGAGGCAGGATTCGAACTTGCGAACGTAGCGGTCGCGCGGTTCCAAACTGTAGCGCCTAGAACCGCTCGGCCACTCCGGCCGGAACAGGGCAATCCCACGGTCAATAGTAGCACGTGGCGCAAAGTTTCCATAGTTTAAAAATGGTGCGTTGTCAACCTAAACAACATTAGTAATTTTGGTTCCTACTGGCACCAGCTATCCAGGATTAAAATCTCGTGACACAATTTCACTCCAGCCTGTATAGGCGTTGCCGACCGTAGCGATGAATTCTGCCTGTTTACATATCTCTGTATTTGAATACGCATGCCTACACCAGTTTCATTGGCGTTTCAGTGTGTAATCAGTTCAAGGCGACACTGCTGCAGGTGTAAAGAGGACGCCAGTGGACAGAGGCGGACTTGAAACGAATAATTCGGTGTGATTAATCACGCAATCCGATGAAAGGGTTTGGGACTTGGAAAATGCCTGGAAAACGTTACCTGCTTTTGTAAACCCTCGTCGCCAGTTTTTCAAACCCTCATCGCCGGTTTTGTAAAGGCTTCGTCGCTCCTGCTGTGGAGGCCGAGTTGCCACTCTTGTTACGGTAGGCCGAATTTGTGAGTTCGTGAAACGGCTTCTGGTGCAGTACACCGCTAAGAAAGTGTCTCCCTGCCACTGTTACACGGCTATGCCCCAGGATAGGAGAAGGAAGGATCTACAACACTCCAACAAATTACTAGCAAAGTTACACAAATGAGTTTCAAAGGTTTACTTATCTTTGTGACTTGTTGAATAATGATGTCTGCAACTCTGCTTGTAATATAACACAAAAAGGCTAAGTGCCAATAATCGTTGGTAAACTTCACAGTACATAGCAAATGCAATTTACAACAACTGTCTTCACTTCTAAGAGTTCACTAAATGGTTCAAATGGCTCTGAGCACTATGGGACTTAACTGCTGTGGTCATCAGTCCCCTAGAACTTAGAACTACCTAAACCTAACTAACCTAAGGACATCACACACATCCATGCCCGAGGCAGGATTCGAACCTGCGACCGTAGCGGTCACGCGGCTCCAGACTGTAGCGCCTAGAGCCGCAAGTTCACTAAAGCCGGCCGCTGTGGCCAAGTGGTTCTAGGCGCTTCAGTCTGGAACTGCGCGACCGCTACGGTCGCAGGTTCGAATCCTGCCTCGGGCGTGGATGTGTGTGATGTCCTTAGGTTAGTTAGGTTTAAGTAGTTCTAAGTTCTAGGGGACTGATGACCCCTGATGTTAAGTCCCATAGTGCTCAGAGCCAAGTTCACTAAACGACGGTCCTTCCTTGTCTAAGTCAGCCGTAGACGATGATCTATAAGCAAGTGGGCGAGAGCTGCTCTTCTGTCTTCCGGGTAGGCTTCTGTCCGTTGTCGCCCGGTCGTTGGCGGATTGTACTCGGCCGGAAATTGGCTGAGGCGAAGTCGATATCTTCGTCCTTAGCGCCGCCTGTGACGCTGATGGAACTCGCGCGAGTGGCGAGTCTCTACCGCACTGGCACCAGCTCGCATCTATCCGCCTGTGGTGCGTTTGTTCGGACGACACAGCAGCTGCCCTCGTATATAGTGCCAACAGTGAAGTACATAGAAGTTGGTGTTAGGATAAGGGTGTGTTTTTCGTGCTTAAGCTTTGTCCCAAAATAGCGCATAAGAAAATGTTAAATGCGAAAGGATGTGAACTCGTTTTGCTGCGTTGTGAACTGCATTTAATTCAGCGTCCCACATTTTGCTACCGCGAATTGAGAATATTTAATTAAGGGCCATAATAGAGTAATATGTTTCGTGTGGAACTTACTCATTTGACTAGCTTCAACATTGTATTACGTATTAACAAAGGAAGCTGGGATGCAATACAAAAATTCAGTTAAACGACTGTTTTGACAAGACACATTTATTCAGGTGATGGTGAAGAACAAAATACCAAGTTTTACCGGTATAACTGTAATCGCAACACATTAGCTGAATCAGTATTTCTAAAATATTAATCATAGTATTAAATTCTATATAAATGTGGAAGATGACAGACTCGCAATATGTAGCACGAGTTTTAGAATCAGCACGAAATTTCTTTAGGATGATGTATTTTACACATCATTAGGCAATCGTTTAAATTTTCGTAAAAATTATATTTATTTTATTTTTCACGATTGCATACAGGCTTGTGAACATAACTGTGGACTCTGTGATGGCTGCTACCACATAATATACATTACAACATATTTAATACGCAAAAGGAACAAGTGTTTTAAATTAATACTAATAAATAAATTAAAACAGCACTAGTATTCAGGCCGCTTAATTCTGTTGCTATATAAACGTTTGTACTTCACTTATGTGAACTCACATCCCTTTAACTAGTGGGGAGAGGAAGGTGTATAAATAGATTTTAGAGAGAAGCTAAAAGGCGCTTCAGAGTGAACTGATATTGTGGTAGATCGTGTAAACTTGAAGTACATTTAATTCCTGCGAATGCAATCCAAATGCATGTTGGCAACAGTGCAAAAAAAATGTCCGATATCAGTCGTTACAGTGATTTTTTTTTGTGAAGTACGCACGTAATAAATATTATGGTTTGAAGTATGTTTCGACTTATCAGTATTTACGTGGCACTTAGTTGGACAAACTTGGTAGCACAAGTGAACTCTGTGTCCAGAAACCCTGAATTTGACTGCAGCCACAGAAATTTATCACATGGCATTGGTTGGATATGTTGGATGATTGAACGGGGGCTCAGAATTAATTTTTATCGATCCAGTGTGTAAGAAGCGTCACAACTTCCGATACATCGGTGTCTGGCTTCTGCCTTCCCCATAGTTAAATTGATGTGGTCATTCTATCTTTACTTTCTCCGAACAGAAACTCCCAGATACTTAAAGATTGTGACTTATTCCAGTGACTGATCGTTAATCCCATAGTTACGCGCCAGACATTACGTTTGCCTATGACGAGCTCTGTTCGAAAAGGCGTCTTCATTCCAGTCAAACGTCTCTTCCTATATTAGGTATGCACGTTTATTTTCCTACTAGGTGACACGTGAAAGGTGGCTACACTGAGCCACAGCGCCAGAGATCGCTAGAGAGCATTGTTCCGCCGCCTCCACTGACAGTGATTATTGAGATGTCGTAGTGGGCAGTGCTTTTCCAGGACTCGTAGTAGTCAGTTCGTGTTCAGATGTGCTAGTAAGGAGTGCTTGCTGAGATGTGATACTGAAAAGTTCTTGTTGAGATGTGGTAATAGCGAGTCGGTGTGGAGATATATTGTAATTATGAGAGTGATTTTGGTCAATATATGAAGGTAACGAAACTTGATTTATTTTTCATTATTTCCATGTTTTAAATAATGCGTCATTACAGGTTCAGTCAACAAAGCATCTGGCTTGTGTTCTTGGATTAGAGTGTAATTCTGGTTTTCTTGAGTAATTATGGTATTTTTATTTCCTTTAATTAATTCAGTATAAGTGATATTTAAAATTTCTTGTGTTGTTGAAGAAGAACCGTGCCAGATGCGTACGTTGAGTCATACTTCCACACACAGAACAGTTACACTTGTGCTTTGGTTTCGTAGGTTTTATAGTTGCTGGGGACTTAATTAATTAATTGTGTTAATGAAAATTTCCATTTCATTCTTTGTTATTGTTCTATGCAGTCAGATAGCGTAATAATACTAGTCAGGGCCAACCGTTACGAGACTTCGTAATCGGACAAACAGCTACTAAAATCAAAAAATTAAAATTATTTGCATTCAATTTTTATTAAGCCCCCATGCACACGTTAAACTGTGTCGAAGGCTTTCTGGAAGCCAACGTACTGAAGCAGTACGTTTCAAAAACGAGCTAAAAGTCACTAACCAGTAGGACTGCGATTGATTCACATAGTTTGTCTAACAAGTGGGAAACTCACCAGTTGCGTGAAGAAGATGGAGGAAATCGGTCTCGGCCTTGTTCGAGGAAAACCGAAAAAGAAGAAAGTAGGTTTGGGTATAGCGCCTTGCCGATGTGGAGGTGGTTCAAGATGGTACACAATAACGCATTCGACTGATGGAAACTCGAGCGCGGCCTTTTCTGAGGAACCACCCCGTCATTCGCGTTAGTGGGTGATTCAGGGAAACCACAGAAAACCTAAGTCTGCAGTGCCAGAACAAAATATTATGTTCTCCGCTCTTCTCGAATGTGAGTGCAGTGTGCTAATCGCTACGCCACCTGACGCGATATTGAAGGAACCATTCCGACATTCGCCTCAAGAGATCTAGGGAAACGATGGAAAACTGAATGATTACAGTAGGAAAAAGAATTGGTAAAGCATGTCTCAACTAGGAGGGCCACTCGTGTGTGTCAACAATGTCAAATAAAGGAAGAGTACAGTGTAAGCTAGAACAGGGCCATGGTGCAATGGAAAGAACTGGAGCATACTTTCCTCGGTAACCTAGTAGATTTGAAGATCAGAGGAATGGTTCTAGTGAACAATTAGATATAATGATTTTGGGACTACTAGTAGCTGTAGAAAGGCTGGATGGTTACTTAAAACTTGAGTCTAAGATCATTGATCGATTCTGGCGCTGAAGCTGCTAGAGGACGGGGTTGAAGGATTAAGTAGCATCACGAGAGACTGTGCTGGTCTTCTTTGAGGAATTAAGCAACAGCCTGTGATACGTCAGACCTTCCACTTATTTACGTATTTATTTTTGTATCGCAAACCTGCTACAATGTTCCAGTTTTCCATGATAACATTACTATGTAGCCACTCTGACTCTCCAATAGATATAGATTACTAATCGATTAATTATAATTGGCGATAAATCACTGAAAAGAATAACAAACATTAAATAGTTAGAGGCGTTTTACATCACTGAAACTAGTTTTAGGAAAAACAGATGCAGGCTGAATTCATTGGAACAATCCTAAGAGAATGTGTCTTTCACTAAAGAAGTTGCTTAAAAAAACACTCGTTAGACCGTTTCTTGGGTGCTGGTGATTATCCTGGGACCCTTATCAAGTTGATTAATAGAATATTAATAGCAGAGGTATATAAGGTCCAACGGATGGCGACGTATTTTGTCACAGTATCGTTTCGTAAACGCAGGAGCGTAACGAAGATGCTCAACAAATTCCAGTGAAAGGCGCTACAATAGAAGCGTTTGCATGAGGTTTACTGTTGAAATTCCGAGAGCATATGTTCTAGAAAGACTCGAGCAACATATTACTTCCTCCGACATACGTCTCGCGAAATGACCAAAAGGAGAAAATAGAGAAACGAGAGCTCATACTGAGGCTTAATGACAGGAGTTTTCGTTACTTACCTTTTGCAAATGGATCAGGAAATCTGGGAAATGGTATATGCGCTAGCAGTATCCTTCGACACACACCGTAAGGTGGCTACAGCAGTATAGATGTGAATATAGAAGTTCTCTCTCACTCGGCTGGTGAGCGGGAGCAAGAGCTGAGAGAGTTAGACGCGACAGGTTGTGCTTCTGTCATGACTCGAGAAAGTAGTCGGTAACCTGCATTCAGATACCCTCATGTCCATTTCTGATGCGTCAAGTAGCCAGCAGTTTCCTCGTGCTCGAGAAAACCGTAAGTTGCACATTAGCAAGCAGTCCGCGTTTCTGTTATGCTAGTAGCGTACACTCCACTTAGCTACTGAGACTGTGGATGAATTCTCTTAATATACATGAAGTATGTCTTCTTTATGTGTCATAAGTTAAAACTTTGTGGCTGTCTGGGATTCGAACCCAGATCCTAGCCTCTTGTGGTTGGTGCGCTACCAGTTATAGCAGACCACGTATCACGGAAACCTCAAAGCTTCAACTTGCGGTGGGTTCATTACTTTTCCTAGTTTAATTTCCTGTTTTTCTTCCTTGCATGTGCCATGGATCATATTAGTAACTACTTGCTATGATGTGTGCCACGTCAGTAGGTTCATAAGCAACATATATTTACTCTGTGAAAATGTGGTTAAATGTTGGCCACTTACATAATTGTTTTTTGTCTTAATCTTAATCTCCTACGAAATTTAATTCAAGTAACCCAAGGACATGCATACTTCGTCAGTGGAGTAGAAGGAGTGCCCAAGTAGAAACTGTTTCAATTTGTTTTAAAAATTTTCATTATCTGCAAGCACCTCTGATTCACAAGGGAGGTAATCAAATGTTTGTATGGCTACATACTTTGCTTCTTTCTGTGCAAGGCTAAATTTAAGTTGTGGCCTAATGGGGTTGGTTTTGTTCTTAGTGTTACATTTATGAACGCTACTTTTATTTTGAAATATTAGCTCATTCCTCATCAGCTGCAAAGTTTTACGGTACTCTCAGAGTACCGCAAAACAGGGCAACTTTGTAACTCTTTTAGCATTTTTCGTAACATAACCTTATGCAAACATCTATTGCGACATTTAATTTCCACATACTGGTTTATGGAGTTTTATAACCTGGTTGCTTTAGTTTTATTAGCAATAAAGATTTATGTGCAGTGAGGTATTGGGAATATGGATTATTAATAGGTCCGCAGCTCGTGGTCGTGCGGTAGCGTTCTCGCCTCCCGCGCCCGGGTTCCCGGGCTCGATTCCCGGCGGGGTCAGGGATTTTCTCTGCTTCGTGATGACTGGGTGTTGTGTGCTGTCCTTAGGTTAGTTAGGTTTAAGTAGTTCTAAGTTCTAGGGGACTGGTGACCATATATGTTAAGTCCCATACTGCTCAGGGTCATTTGAACCATTTTTAATTATTAATTGTCACAAAGTTATCCCCTCGCCGACTCTCCCTTAAGCTCAGAACGTTATTATGGCATGAATTCTCCAAGCAGGGAAAGTAAAGTTAAGCTCATCTGTATCAAAGGTGGGTTGATCTAGTGTTCCTTTAAGACACATACACTCCTGGAAATGGAAGAAAGAACACATTGACACCGGTGTGTCAGACCCACCATACTTGCTCCGGACACTGCGAGAGGGCTGTACAAGCAATGATCACACGCACGGCACAGCGGACACACCAGGACCCGCGGTGTTGGCCGTCGAATGGCGCTAGCTGCGCAGCATTTGTGCACCGCCGCCGTCAGTGTCAGCCAGTTTGCCGTGGCATACGGAGCTCCATCGCAGTCTTTAACACTGGTAGCATGCCGCGACAGCGTGGACGTGAACCGTATGTGCAGTTGACGGACTTTGAGCGAGGGCGTATAGTGGGCATGCGGGAGGCCGGGTGGACGTACCGCCGAATTGCTCCACACGTGGGGCGTGAGATCTCCACAGTACATCGATGTTGTCGCCAGTGGTCGGCGGAAGGTGCACGTGCCCGTCGACCTGGGACCGGACCGCAGCGACGCACGGATGCACGCCAAGACCGTAGAATCCTACGCAGTGCCGTAGGGGACCGCACCGCCACTTCCCAGCAAATTAGGGACACTGTTGCTCCTGGGGTATCGGCGAGGACCATTCGCAACCGTCTCCATGAAGCTGGGCTACGGTCCCGCACACCGTTAGGCCGTCTTCCGCTCACGCCCCAACATCGTGCAGCCCGCCTCCAGTGGTGTCGTGACAGGCGTGAATGGAGGGACGAATGGAGACGTGTCGTCTTCAGCGATGAGAGTCGCTTCTGCCTTGGTGCCAATGATGGTCGTATGCGTGTTTGGCGCCGTGCAGGTGAGCGCCACAATCAGGACTGCATACGACCGAGGCACACAGGGCCAACACCCGGCATCATGGTGTGGGGAGTGATCTCCTACACTGGCCGTACACCACTGGTGATCGTCGAGGGGACACTGAATAGTGCACGGTACATCCAAACCGTCATCGAACCCATCGTTCTACCATTCCTAGACCGGCAAGGGAACTTGCTGTTCCAACAGGACAATGCACGTCCGCATGTATCCCGTGCCACCCAACGTGCTCTAGAAGGTGTAAGTCAACTACCCTGGTCAGCAAGATCTCCGGATCTGTCCCCCATTGAGCATGTTTGGGACTGGATGAAGCGTCGTCTCACGCGGTCTGCACGTCCAGCACGAACGCTGGTCCAACTGAGGCGCCAGGTGGAAATGGCATGGTAAGCCGTTCCACAGGACTACATCCAGCATCTCTACGATCGTCTCCATGGGAGAATAGCAGCCTGCATTGCTGCGAAAGGTGGATATACACTGTACTAGGGCCGACATTGTGCATGCTCTGTTGCCTGTGTCTATGTGCCTGTGGTTCTGTCAGTGTGATCATGTGATGTATCTGACCCCAGGAATGTGTCAATAAAGTTTCCCCTTCCTGGGACAATGAATTCACGGTGTTCTTATTTCAATTTCCAGGAGTGTAGTTATAACTTAGTCACAAACTTCCCCGGTTTATGGAATTTGTTTTATCCATACGAAGAACAAAATTTGTCACACAATTTGCCAATGTGATGAGATTTAGTTTTTTAGTTTACGTATAATCCATATAATTATGGGCGTTTCGTCGCTGGAACGAAGTAAGAACGAGAAAAAACTAAATTCCATCGAGCAACTTAATTACACAAAATTTTTACAGAGTGATTTAAGCATGTGTTCAGTGGAACCGTATGAGAAAAAAGACAGGTTACAACACATTTAACACAATATCCTCTTGGCGAGATAATAAGTCCAACAGTTAGACACTTACTTACAGGATCAGTGATATGAGAAACACAGTCATGAAATATTTAATACGATATTCTGAGCAACTATGTGTTATATTTAGAAACAAAGTTATAATGCCAAATGAAACTTTCTCTTTTCTACTAAACCGTTAACAAATGTCTCTAATTTCATTAACGTGGCTTGTTTTTTCAATTACGGTTGTCACACTTATTTCTACAGTAATGTGCGTTACCACAAAGTAACCCCTGTAACCTACGTAAATAACTTTTTCGCTTTCCAATGGTTGAAGAGAATTTTTGAAAAATTATCTCTTATACAGAATGGTCTTACGTACAAGATACACTATGTGATCAAAAGTATCCTTACACGCCCAAAAACATACATTTTTCATATTAGGTGCATTGTGCTGCCACCTATTGCCAGGTACTACATATCAGCGACCTCAGTACTCATTACACATAGTGAGAGAGCAGAATGGGGCGCTCCGCGGAACTCACGGACTTCGAACGCTGACAGCTGACTGGGTGTCATTTGTGTCATACGTCTGTACGTGAGATTTCCACACTCCTGAACATACCTAGGTCCGCTGTTTCCGATGTGATTGTGAAGTGGAAACGTGAAGGGACACGTACAGCACAAAAGCGTACAGGCCGAACTCGTCTGTTGACTGACAGAGACCGCCGGCAGTTGAAGAGGGTCGTAATGCGTATTAGGTAGACATCTATCCAGACCATCACACAGGAATTCCAAACTGCATCAGGATCCACTGCAAGTACTATGACAGTTAGGCGGGAGGTGAGAAGACTTGGATTTCAGGGTCGAGCGGCTGCTCATAAGCCACACATCACGCCGCTAAATGACAAAAGACACCTCGCTTGGTGTAAGGAGCGTAAACATTGGACGATTGAACAGTGGAAAAATGTTGTGTGGAGTGACGAATCACGGAACACGATGTGGCGTTCCGATGGCAAGGTATGGGTATGGCGAATGCCCGGTGAACGTCATCTGCCAGCGTGTGTAGTGCCAACATGTTTTGCGTGGCACTGTCACAGCACAGGCCTACATTGATGTTTTGAGAAGCTTTTTGCTTCCCACTGTTGAAGAGCAATTCGGGGATGGCGATTGCATCTTTTAACACGATCGAGCACCTATTCATAATGCACGGTCTGTGGGGGAGTGATTACACGACAATAACATCCCTGTAATGGACTGGCCTGCACAGGGTCCTGACCTGAATCCTATAGAGCACCTCTGGGACATTTTGGAACGCCGATTTCGTGCCAGGCCTCACCGACCGATATCGATACCTCTCCTCAGTGCAGCACTCCGGGAAGAATGGGCTGCCAATCCCCAACAAACCTTCGAGCACCTGATTGAACGTATGCCTGCGAGAGTGGAAGCTGTCATCAACTCTAATGGTGGGCCAACACCAAACTGAACTCCAGCATTGCCGATGGAGGGCGCCACTAACTTGCAAGTCATTTTCAGCCAGGTGTCCCGATACTTACCTTCAGTTAGAGAGGTTTCCATAGTTCCCATGAAATTCAGAAACAAATTTTTCCGTCTGTCAACAAAATCCTTTGTGAACATTTCAAGCTTGTAGCCACCAAAACAAACAGCAAGACTATGCAAGAACACTACAGCAGAGCTACGAATATGTGAAGGGCGTTTAATAAATCATGCAACACATTATTTTCTCGGCCTATTTCGGTTAAAGAAATGCGGAATTTGTTGTGAGACACTGTGGAAATTCCACTTCAGCCCCTATACTTCCGATTGTGGCAGCGCTATACATAGCCTTCACAGTGGCATCTGTAACGAAGATGCGTTCCAAGCGTAGAGCTGGCATTGAGTACCTTTGGGCAGAAAATCGGAGCACCGCAGATGTTCATAGGCGCTTGCAGAATGTCTACGAAGACTTGGCAGTGAACAAAAGCACGATGTGTTGTTGGGCAACATGGTCGCGCTAACGCGTCCGATATCCCACGTGTCGGACGGCCGCACACAGCTGACTCATGCAATGTTGGAGCGGGCAGACACTCTCATTCGAAGTGATCGACAGATCACAAACACCTTGATGCACTACTGGACGTCTCTGTTGGTAGTGCTGATAGATTCATCCACCAGTTGGGGTATTCATAGGCATATGCCGGCTCGGTTCCTCGCGACCTAACAGAAAGCCATAAATAGCTCCCATTTGTTTGTCCCTATGACGGGTGCACTTCGAAGGAAGCAGGACGTGGCTGATAGGGAAGTTACTGATGCATCAAGACATTGGCTCCAACGTCGACCAAAGGAGTGGTACCATGTGGGCACAGAGGCCCTCCCAGTAAAGTGGTGTAGGACCGTCCATTGAATGGAGGCTATGATGAAAAACTCGGGTTTGTAGCCAAAAGAGTGGGGAATAATATGGTGTATTGGAAGCCTGATTAAAAACAACCTGCTTTCAGAAAAAAATTTGTTGCATTATTTATTGAATGCCCCTTGTATGTTGAATATTGACCCAAGTCAGGTTCTCTGTTGTCACAAATTTGTACCTCAGTCACAAAGTTGTCCAGTTTTGCTGTAAGTCTATTGTGCGGCTGTTCTTAGTGTGCCTATTTTATTAAACCGTTGCCTACATGAACATTGAGGATGAACAGTAGGCATTAACCTTGCAGTCAGTTTCCGTGCAATACTCCTGCAATGCTGTGAGACTAGCGCCTGTCGGAGAATGGATGTGCAGTGAAGTTCGCCTTATCAACAGCCAGAGAATTATTGATGAAAATATACGCTCTTACTTTACGCAGCGTATGAGTGGCTCGATCAGCGGACGGAAAATGCAAATACGACATGAGGACTCGATTTATCCAGTGCGTTCTCTGTCTCCACCGACCAAACACAAAACTGACTATTAGGACAACTCATACATTACAGTATTGCCAGTAACGCAACGGACCTACAAGGTACATAGTTTTATTTGGTGAAACTCTTAACCTGCAACAGAAATGTGGCAAACAACATTACAAACTATTTCGGAAATACCTTCGCGTTACTTTGTCCGACGTAGTGCTTCAGCACCACTTAAGTCTACACAAATGCCATTTTTCACCTCAAGGCACCAAACTCGCTAAGAAGTGGCACAATACTATGCTTTGTTGGTAAATTGTCCATTTTAATCACTAATCATCGAAATATATTTCTGTCAAGCGTACACAACTTACTTTATGAAGTGCACTTCCAAACTGCGAATTTGGTTACACAATAGCTACATGATTTGCTAGAATCATATGAAAATTTATGCTGGGGTATCAACCACAGCATTATCAGTATCATCTTCAGCTTGTGATTTATTTTCACATGCTTGGAGCATTTGTATTATCTATGACTATATCACCAAACTCATTCTCATCAGCAACAGATTCATCGCTATGTCATTTTGCTGTATCTATGGAAATTACTTTTACTACTTTTCCCATTACATACATTAGTTTCATCGGACAAGAATGTTCTGATAATGCAAGATGCCTAAGCAAAAACAGAGAAACATCAATGTGCCATTATGCATTTCCGTGACATGAATACCTCCATCTTATGCAATCGAACCCTGATTTACCACTTGTTATTTGCGGTCATCTTAATCAATTCAGCTATCTGAGCACGCTTCCAGGGCTGACCCAAACTTCCATATGTCTCAGAGTCTGCTTCCCACATTTCTCGCACATTATGTGGTTCCCGTGTAGGGAGAGACATTGTTTCCCGCGTCAGGTTGCCTTGCTTTGGCATGAAGCAGGTAATGCAGTGTCTTTATTTTACAGTATCTGTATAGTTTGATGTAATGTTCCTTCGGATATGCATTCATGCACCCATCATGATGGTGTACACACAACCAGGACTCTCTCTCTCTGCTGCCATGTCAAGGGGGGCTGCCAACAGCAGACGCCATTGTACAATATATGAACTTACTTGTCTTGCTACAAACGATCCCATTTCTTGACTGAAAGTACATGGCGAGTCTGTACCTCGTTGCACTGGCAAGTGAACAATATTTCTGTCCTCTCCAGCGCTACTCCCGCGGGGCCATTTAGATACTGTATAGTCCTGAGTGTCTCTTCTGAACTCATCTACCGGGTGATCAAAAAGTCAGTATAAATTTGATAACTGAATAAATCACGGAATAATGTAGATAAAGAGGTACAAATTGACATACATGGGGTTTTATTAGAGCCAAAAAAATACAAAAGTTAAAAACATGTCCGACAGATGGCGCTTCATCTGATCAGAATAGCAATAATTAGCATAACAAAGTAAGACAAAGCAAAGATGATGTTCTTTACAGGAAATGCTCAATATGTCCACCATCATTCCTCAACAATAGCTGTAGTCGAGGAATAATGTTGTGAA
This sequence comes from Schistocerca nitens, assembly GCF_023898315.1. NCBI lineage: Eukaryota > Metazoa > Arthropoda > Insecta > Orthoptera > Acrididae > Schistocerca > Schistocerca nitens. The sequence continues at coordinate 295,434,373 of NC_064618.1, read as the reverse complement.
CAGCACTGAAAAGCATGTCCGGATTTATGGTGAGACATTGGCGTCGGATGTTGTCTTTCAGCAACCCTAGAGCCGTCGGTCGATCACGATACACTTGCGACTTCAGGTAACCCCAAAGCCAATAATCGCACGGACTGAGGTCTGGGGACCTGGGAGGCCAAGCATGACGAAAGTGGCGGCTGAGCACACGATCATCACCAAACGATGCGCGCTAGATGTCTTGCACGCGTCTAGCAATATGGGGTGCAGCGCCATCCTGCATAAACATCGTACGTTCCAGCAGGTGTTTATCAGCCAGGCTGGGGATGATGCGATTCTGTAACACATCGGCGTACCTTTCCCCCGTCACGGTAGCAGTTACAAAACCAGAATGACGCATTTCCTCGAAGAAAAAAGGTCCGATGACGGTAGATGTAGTAAATCCAACCCATACCGTGACTTTATCGTCGTGCAATGGAGTTTCCACGACAGTTCTAGGATTTTCGGTAGCCCAAATTCTGCAGCTGTGAGCGTTGACAGACCCTCGGAGCGTGAAATGAGCTTCGTCGGTCCACAACACGTCACTCAACCAATCGTCATCTTCCGCCATCTTTTGAAACGCCCACACCGCAAACACCCTCCGCTTCTCTGAATTGCCAGGTAACAGTTCATGATGGCGATGGATTTTGTACGGATACCATCGGAGGGTACGCCTCAGTGCCAACCAAACAGTAGTGTATGGAATGCCGGTGCGACGTACGACTGCACGAGCGCTGACTTCCCCGTCAATAGACGAACCCGCTACAGTCTCCATTTCTTCCTGAACTGTCTCAGCAGCACTACGCCTTGTGCTCGGTCGACCACTGCGGGGTCTATCGTCTAAACAACCCGTGGCTTCGAACTTCGAAATCATTCTCGCCACAGCTGCATTTGTCAACGGACCGTTACCCGTTCGAATCCCCTTCCTATGGCGATAGGATCGTAACGCTGAACTAGCACGTTCCCCATTCTGATGATACAGCTTGACTAAAACCGCCTTTTCAGGTAACGTCAACATGCTGTGACTGCTGGCGCATCTGATTATCTCTCTCATTACAGCTCCTTTTATACACGATTGTCATGAGCAGTCACTGACGTTTTGCTGTCCAGCGCCATCTGTCGGACATTTTGTGAACTTTGTCTTTTTTTTTGTTCTAATAAAACCCTATGTCATTCCAAGCATGTATGTCAATTTTTACCTCTCTATCTACATTATTCCGTGGTTTATTAAGTTTTCCAATTTATACTGACTTTTTGATCACCCGGTATTACTTATTTGCATGACAGTGGTGGGATCGCGACCAGTGTGTGTGGTATCATATGTCGATACCACCCCACGGTGTCTCACTGACCGCAACGGAAATACACGTTTCTGACAGACACCCACAGCCGTCGCGCGGGGACCCGTCGGATCCAATGATGCGCGCCCGCCAAGCCGCGCCTTCAGCCACTCCGACCATGATTGCCCTCTGACACTGCGATACAGGATGGCAGGTGATAGCTACGGCTCAGTCTCAGTTACAGTCTTTGACAGTCTTTAGACTTTTCGGCCTTTGTTAGTTCGCTCGCACATTTGTTCTTTTGTGAAGCTTCTTAGCAGTGCTTGGTGAAAGCTACAAGTTAAGTAAAACTTTTGTTTGCTAGGTTTACATTTCGCTAATCATTTGTGTTCCTTTCCAGCTTCCCTCGATGACAACTGCTGCATCACTCTCTATCCCACCTCTACTTAACCGTTGTGTATCAAGTAGTACACAACAATGCAGGCAGCAGTATTGCAGAACGACCAAATACCCATTCGATATGCCACGATGTGACGAAGCAAGCTGGGATAATTTTAATTCCCCTCTTGTTTTGCATCTGCCTCCTTAAATTCGTTTTTTTCTTACTTTTTACAATTTACCATTAAAATTCGTGAATCTAGTCTGTATTTTCGTAAAAGAGTAAGGCTGGCTCTCAGTTCTAAGGAATTTAACACCAGATCTAATTTTGTGGTTAGTTTTATGTATGTATTTGATTTTCTAATTTCTTTTGGTTATTCCTAGTTAGTATCTTTTGTTATAGGACAAAATTAGTGATTGTTTCGTAACTTAAATTCTATTGTTGACGTAAAACAAATATAAATTCTCTATTAATGGGAAACATTTAGAAGACGAAATGCTAGTATTCTTAAACTATTTATTTGACTCTCGTCGGAAATATGTTAGCAAAACCAGCCTTTCATTAATTCCAAAGTAATTAACAGTTTTGTCGAAAGTATTGTTTACGCAACTATATTTGTTAATGTTACGATTTAAACAAGCAATTTGGCATAACCCTCGTAGTAGAAGAAACTGCTAAAAAGAACCATTTTTTGATGTATTCGGTTAATTTAATGAGTTAAGTTTTATTTGTAATTTCTGTAAATTTAAACAATGTGTAGTTCAGTACCGATTATTGTAATGTTATATAAGGGCCCGGTTTTTGGTCACGACACCGTCAGTCCACGGCCGAGTTCCAGAGGAATAACCTGTGCTGGTTAGAACAACAACAATGCTTCAATTTAACTCTGAAATAAATGTTAAACAATTAGGCCGCGTGTTAAAACCAATGACAGTGACTGCTCCATATGTACCTGGTTATTCTTCAAGAAATGTGAATTTTGTGGTTAGTTTTTACTGCTCGTAAGTGTTCAGCAGTAAACTATCGTAGCAGTATGTGGAGTTCCGCCTGCAAACTATTAATGAGGCTTATAGAAAGTTTAAACAATAGTTCAATGGCCATATAACTGTGTATTATTTGGGGGGGGGGGTTGTGAACAGTGAAATTAAAGTACTGTGACACACAACTGTGCACCTGTCGGCTACATTATTTACAGTAGTATGTGTGGGAATCCACAACCCAATATTTAGCCAGCGCAGCAACGCAGTACGTCGACACCGAGGACAACAAACGAAGAGATAAAGCAGGTGGAACCGCTACAACGATCCTGCCACTATCGAATTATGATACATGCTGCGAGACGTTTCTCCTACTTACACGAGCGATAACACTATACTCTCACGGACAAACAACATTCAAATGTGATTTATGAATAAGAAACCCGCTGCATAGTCTTCCTTTATACACAAAATGACTACGGCATCTCTCCTCTTAATCTGTCTGGTAGCACTGAAATGTTAATCACTTGCATATTGAAGCTTGTAGTACATCGTCATGCAAATCATTACAGTGCGGAGCAAATATGTCTGGATAGACCGAGCGCAGAATCACAGTTTGGGGGGGGGGGGGGGGGCTTCGTACCTGGTCCCCATTTGAGTTATGAACATGGGCTAAAATGTGTTTGGTATAGCCAGGACCAGCGGCCATTAGTATAGCCATTCAACCATCTGTCTCACTGTAACTATGTTACAGTGTATTAAGTAAGGTATGAACGACGAGCCGGAGCTGGCACTCAGGCATTTTGTTTAAATCGATTAATTCTTTCCGTAAAAGATTTCAATTGGACTGAAATTCATGCTCAACTAATGACACCATTTGTATGTGCACCGTTCGCGTTTTACGTGCAAAAACAATCATCCACGTTCGGATTTTACTTGCGAAAATAGCCGCCCTTAAATGCCACCGGACTGTAGCGAGAGAGATAGTTCAAATTTGGTCCACTGATGTATTGGACCTTGGTGCAAGATAAATTTCAACCGTGTGAAAAAAATCTTGCTTCATTTGAATTTTACGTGTTGAAATACGTTCTTCTGGGAGTTTCTTGAAAAGCGCCACTTTACGTTACAGTTGTACGATCGGCTCAAACTTTGCACGAGTAAATGGATGAAGTCAAAAAGGAAATTTCTTATCCAAACTTCACAATTTTACTAATAGGTTCTATCTTACACGATGGGGTAGATAAATGGATACGGTCAAAACGAAAACTTTTTTATCCAGTAATCTTCATCCGTCGTCAAGATACGATGGTTCAAAGTCGATCTAAATGTAGCACGTAAAAATCGTTCTTATGCGAACTGAATGCGTGGAAATGGTTTTAAATGAATCAAATGAATAAAAAGTGCGTTCTTACGAATAAATTGATAACTCGCTTTTAAAAGTAAAGCTTTCTTCGGATCTTACTTGCAAAAACATGTTTTTTGTCAGTGTTTTTACGCGCGTTACTTCTATGTTTCAAACTTGTGTGAAATGGTTCAAATTTTGTAAGAAGGTAGACAAATACATGTAATTAATGGTCGTCTTTTTGTCTTGTGAAAGCTTTGCCGTTGCCACGATATAAGCAACATGGTCCAAACGACAGTACAAAACCTGTAACAGTTGGCGCCCAAGTCCACAAAAATCTACACTCTATTGCCAAGCTATGACAGTCTAATGTCACAATTATGGTGGAGTAAAAGTTGGGTACCGGATTGGAAAATGCTCCTATCACAGCTCAAAAAAGGTGAATATATCCTGGGCAGAGTTAGGGATGTAAACGGAGGGAACTAACTTTTCGATTTATCTGGCGGCTCCAAAGTAATTTAAATCAAAACATCTTGACATATTCGCTCTTTCTTACGAGTTAACCCTACTTCCTCAGCGCAGTGATCTTGAAAGGTAACTCTGGTGGGACTATTTAAATGATTGAGAATGTGGGCAGAAGTTAGTGTACATTTATTTTCCCAAAACAGACATAAATTATTCTAAACAAGTTACTGATTGAATACTATAAACAACTAACAGGCGATTTAAGACTACACTGGACAAGGATCCTGGGTGGCAAGACAGTTTAACTATTGGAGTGAGTCAAGTACTCTGGGCCTAAAAATGTGGATAACGCAATCTGAATTGACCTGACGCTGAGCAGACTTTGACTGATCAAATCTACCTATGTAGATAGGTGCGGCTGAGAGCAAGTGGCGATTGAGATCTGTACGCCCTCAAAATGCTGGAGTGACAGATCATTACCCTGTTTGCTTCGTGCGGCGATGTAACTTGCGGCTGGCGAGATGTGTGCGGTTGGGGTGAGACGTGGAGGCGGCACCTGTGAATCAATCGCGGCCACGAAAGAAATGCAAAAATCTCACGGTCTAGCGCTCAGGCAGATGGTTCGCAATTCACTCTCTACCAGAGCCCTGAAATCACGGTAGATGTCAGTGTGTGACACATCCGACCGCTGGTCGTACCAAGGACCAATTTGGCTCACTTATACACTTCACCACAGGCTCCCCAGTCTAAACTACTCGCAAGTGAAGTCAATCTCAGGACAGGTCCCAAGTACCAACCACACATGCCAGAGCTTCGACCAGAAGTGCTTACCAGTCCTACACCCGAGTCTTTCGCACCTCTCCAGAAAAAAAAAAAAAAATTCAATTTTCCCGCAAAGTGCACGAACGACACCGCCTTCACCCTGTCTTGAGCCAATCACAGGGATCTAGAGGCGCTAAATCTCCCCTTCCACATGGCAGCACAAACTCATGTCGAACCAGGGCAAGAGTAAAGAAACCTGCGTCTCTGAAAAAAAAGGAAACCACCAAATACTGGCTTTTTTAAGTTTTCACAGAGGGGGAAGCGATTATTTTTTTCCGAAGTCATATCTCTTCCCACAGCAACAAGCGAACAGAAACAATCTCAAAGATCTTTATCTAAATCACATGTGCCTTGGAGCTTGCTAGTCCTAGCTATGAGGTGTAATAAAGATTCTATCTCCAAACGTTTCCCATACGCCGAATTTTTCTTATACAACCGAGGCGGCTGGGGAAAGTGGTTCACTGGCTTATTTGCGCTATCGGAGAACACAAAAACAGGTGAATTTTTATTACATGTGGCTCTGCACACAATGCCTGGTTTACAACTCCACTGTGTAGACACGTTCCTTTAGACTGTCGCCCCAGCCCAGGCTTCTGCTGGCGCTGGGGCAGGTAGTGTGGCATTGTTCCACTGGAGACCTGTCTCGATGAGGGGCTGCTCTGTCTGCCCTGTATGGCTTTAGGCCTGTCCAGTAAGATTTACTAAGGGATGGGCTCGCCGCCAGTTGCTTTCAACTCCCAACAAGCCGTTTCTATGAGCTAAGAATCATAAAAATACCTCATGCTCTTAGCGCCCTACCAGGCTCCATCAACATCTGCTCAGGCCATTAACTTTCTAGTGTCTCACTCAAGGTGCGTCAGGTTGTAATAAAATCTTTAATAATTTTCTGTATGCGAAAAATAGGTGAGAAAGTAACTTGTCCCCTCTTAAGCTCTCTCAACTGCAATGTGTTGACACACCTGCATCTTGCAGTTTATAGGCAAAAGTCCCTGAGTCTGTGCCCAAAATCAAGAAGATTTGCCAGCCATAGTAAACAATACATAATATCATGCGGAACTTTATGATGGGTCATGTCATGTTGCACAACATGACAAATGGTATGTTTGGCGACATGATAGTATGTATCGTGTTATATGACATGGCATCATGTATCATGTTAATTTACTTGACACAATGCACAATATTACATGACATGGGTACTAATACTAACAAGTAAAAATGCGCAAATATATCAAAATGTTTTGATTTAATCGTGTTTGGAGCTGCTGGATAATTCGAAAATTAGTTCTTCTCTTTTACATTTGTATCTCTGTCCAGGTCATCTTCGCCTTTTTTGTGCTATGATAGGAGCGATTATCACTCTGGTCATTTGCATGTTGAAGGATATAGTATACTTGAGGCCAGTTTAACGTATCTTGCACACTTCCTTTGTGGTGTCGAAATTTTAATTCCCATCAAATATTTGATTTATGTAGACTTCATTTCGCACATGCAGACTTCTGATGTGATCGTGTCTTGTGCAACCCTCAACTGACTGAAGATCTGAGTTTCAGCTGTCTATGATTTTCTCTCATATTGCCTTACATTTGCCTATTCTTCAACCCATATGACTGGTTTGCAACTGCCACTGCTTTATGCAATTTAACCTTGTTTACTTCGGTGCATTATGTTTCAGGTTCGCATTTATTACACTCCATGTTAGACAGAATTTATTTCTTTTGTTACATAGTGGGTAGTTGTAATTAGAGTGCAGCTACTAACAGTGGTCCAGTGTGGGCTGTAGTTATCTTACGACAGCGTAACTTGATAGAAATTCTACTGTGAAATCCATTTACGAGGGACAAAAATTTAGTTCCAATTTTGGCCATCAGGTGCAAGTCTGGTGCTGTCAGTGCAAGAAAGTCTTCAAAAAATGGGTCAAATGGCTCTGAGCACTATGGGACTTAACAGCTATGGTCATCAGTCCCCTAGAACTTAGAACTACTTAAACCTAACTAACCTAAGGACATCACACAACACCCAGCCATCACGAGGCAGAGAAAATCCCTGACCCCGCCGGGAATGGAACCCGGGAACCCGGGCGTGGGAAGCGAGAACGCTACCGCACGACCACGAGATGCGGGAAGAAAGTCTTATAGAAATGTTTCCATATGTAATGGATTAGAAACTGGATGTGGGCAGAAAAGGTCAAACAAGTCAGAAAGACATGATGCTGATTTTATTATTATTCGCCGCTTACACAATTTATTCAATATGATCACCGGAGACGCCGATGAGTTGCTGCATCGGCAAAACGAGGTGATCAACAGTTCATCGCAACAGTTCCAGTGGAATCTGAGCAATGTGTTCCTGTATACTGGCCTTCAGATCAGGTAGGGACCAAACGTGTGCTTGGTGCACACGTTCTTTTAGATATTCGCAGAGACGAAAGTTACTTGGATTCAGATCAGGTGATCTTGCAGGCTATGCATCTGGAAAACGTCTGGAGATAACAAGTTCGTGGGAGATTGCATTAATCAGATCTTTCACCGGGCGAGCGACGTGAGGCGTTGCCCCATGAAAACACATGTCGTACAAGGAGGTCTGTATAATGTCCACACATCACATTTCTCCTGCCTGGCTCTCTGAGTGCATTCTCTTCAAAGAAGAACGGATAGAGCATGAAGGTGCTTGTGAGTCGAAATCACATAGTCTCTTATTAGTAACCCACTACCCCATAACAGTAACCCAAATTCGAAAGGTCTGTGTATTCACTGCACCCTTTAGTGTAAAATGTGGCTCGCCATTCCAAAGAATATTGTCGGGTCACCTGACATCAACTTCAATCCGTGCCAGAGACCGAACAGTAAATTTAGAACGTTGCAGCGGGTCAAGAGGTTTCCCTTCTACATCTACATCTACATGGATGCTCTGCAAATCACATTTAAGTGCCTGGCAGAGGGTTCATCGCACCACCTTCACAATTCTCTATTATTCCAATCTCGTACAGCGCGCGGAAAGAATGAACACCTGTATCTTTCCGTACGAGCTCTGTTTTCCCTTATTTTATCGTGTGCGCGGTGATTGTTCCTCCCTATGTAGGTCGGTGTCAACAAAATATTTTCACACTCGGAGGAGAAAGTTGGTGATTGGAATTTCGTGAGAAGATTAAGTCGCAACGAAAACCGCCTTTCTTTTAATGATTTCCAGCCCAAATCCTGTGTCATTTCTGTGACACTCTGTCCCATATTTCGCGATAATACAAAACGTGCTGCCTTTCTTTGAAGTTTTTCCATTTACTCCGCCAGTCCTATCTGGTAAGGATCCACACCGCGCAGCAGTATTCTAAAAGAGGACGGACTAGCGTAGTGTAGGCAGTCTCCTTAGTAGGTCTGTTACATTTTCTAAGTGTCCTGCCAATAAAACGCAGCCTTTGGTTAGCAACATTTTTCTATATGTTCTTTACAATTTAAGTTGTTCGTATTTGTAATACCTGGGTATTTAGTTGAATTTACGGCTTTTAGATTCGACTGATTTATCGTGTAACAAAAGTTTAACGAGTTCCTTTTAGCACTCATGTGAATGAGTTCACACTTTTCGTTATTTAGCGTCAACTGCCACTTTTCGCACCATTCAGATATCCTTTCTAAATCGTTTTGCAGTTTGTTTTGGTCTTCTGATGACTTTATTAGTCGATAAACGACAGAGTCATCTGCAAACAACCGAAGACGGCTGCTCAGATTGTCTCCAAAATCGTTAATATAGATAAGGAACAGCAAAGGGCCTATAAAACTACCTTGGGGAACGCCAGAAATCACTTCCGTTTTACTCGATGACTTTCCGTCAATTGCTACGAACTGTGACCTCTCTGACAGGAAATCACAAACCAGGCACATAACTGAGATGATATTCCATAAGCTCGGAATTTCACTACGAGCCGCTTGTGTGGTACAGTGTCAAATGCCTTCCGGGAATTCAGAAATACCGAATCGATCTGAAATCCCTTGTCAATAGCACTCAACACTTCATGTGAATAAAGAGTTCAAATGGCCCTGAGCACTATGGGACTTAACATCTTAGGTCATCAGTCCCCTAGAACTTAGGACTACTTAAACCTAACCAACCTAAGGACATCACACACATCCATGCCCGAGGCAGGATTCGAACCTGCGACCGTAGCAGTTCCGCGGTTCCGGACTGCAGCGCCTAGAACCGCACGGCCACCACTGCCGGCTGTGAATAAAGAGCTAGTTGTGTTTCACAGGAACGATGTTTTCTAAACCCATGTTGACTGTGTGTCAATAGACCGTTTTCTTCGAGGTAATTCATAATGTTCGAACACAATGTTCCAAAATACTGCTGCCTATCGACGTTAACGATATGGGCCTGTAATTTAGTGGATTACTCCTTCTACCTTCCTTGAATATTGATGTGACGTGTGCAACTTTCCAGTCTTTGGGTACGGATCTTTCGTATAGCGAACGGTTTTATATGATTGTTAAGTATGGAGCTAATGCATCAGCATACTCCGAAAGGAACCTGATTGGTGTACAGTCTGGACCAGAAGACTTGCTTTTATTAAGTGCTTTAAGTTGCTTCACTACTCCGAGGATATTTTCTTATACATTACTCATATTGGCAACTGATCAAGATTCGAATTCTAGAATATTTACTTCGTCTTCTTTTGTGAAGGCATTTCGGAATGCTGTGTTTAGTAACTCTGCTTTGGCAGCACTGTCTTCGATAGTATCTCCATTGCTATCGCGCAGAGAAGGCGTTGATTGTTTCTTGTCCTAACATACTTCACATACGACCAGAATCTCTTTGGATTTTATGCCAGGTTTCGAGACAAAGGTTCGTTGTGGAAACTTTTATAAGCATCTCGCATTGAAGTCCGCGCTAAATTTCGAGCTTCTGTAAAAGATCGCCACTCTTGGGGATTTTGCGTCTGTTTAAATTTGGCATGTTTGTTTCGTTGTTTCTGCAACAGTGCTCTAACCCGTTTTGTGTACCAAGGAGGATCAGCTCCGTCGTTAGTTAATTTATTTGGAATAAATCTCTCAGTTGCTGCCGATACTATTTCTTTGAATTTAAGCCACATCTGGTCTACACTTATGTTATTAATTTGGAATGAGTGGAGATTGCCTCTCAGGAAGGCGTCAAGTGAATTTTTATCTGCTTTTTTGAATAGGTATATTTTTCGCTTATTTTTCGAGGATTTGGGGATTACAATATTCAATCTCGATACGACAACCCTGTGTTCACTAATCCCTGAATCGGTTTTGATGCTCGTTATTAAATCAGGATTGTTTGTTGCTAAGATGTCAAGTGTGTTTTCACAACCGTTTACTATTCGTATGGGCTCATGAACTAACTGCTCGAAATAATTTTCAGAGAATGCGTTTAGCACACTTTCGGATGATATTTTATGCGTACCTCCGGAATTAAACATGTTTTTTCGCCAACATATCGAGGGTAAATTAAAGTCACCACCAACGTCTTTGAAATCAGACTCAAGTTTTCTTTGAACCTTTCAGCAACTGTATCCACTGAATTGGGAGTTCGGTAAAAGGATCCAATTATTATTTTATTCCGGTTGCCAACAATGACCTCTGCCCATATTAACTCACAGCAAGTATCTGCTTCAATTTCGCGACAAGTTAAACTACTTCTGACAGCAACAAACACGCCACCGCCAACCGCGTTTAGCTTATCCTTGCTGCACCATCCGTATCTTGTACGGGTACCAGTATAAAATAGACCGCAAAACTTTCTCTACTGTTGAACATGGGATGGATAATACTCGCGACACTGCACGAGCGCTAACACTACCTGGGGCGCGTGCTGTATGGTCAGTTACAGCAACAGCAACCACGTCAGTAACTTCCATCGGGACAGGACGCCTTTCTCTTCCAAGTGCTACACCAAGCTCATCCTTGTTTTCGAATTTCATTATCACCTTCTTTAACCATTTAATGGCGTCAGATCACTCCTCAGACTTTTCAGTCGGCGATACTCTCTCAATGCAGCACTGTATTGCTGCCATTCGCGTAAAACAGTTTCACTAACTGCGCACGTTCTCTCTTCTCGACAGCAATACTGTTCATTCACATATGCGATGTTATTTGACAGCGTGGATGTCATACCGTCATACAAACAGTTTACAGCGCCAAATTTGCACATAGTGGCCGCAATTGGAATTAATTGTTTTCAGCGTTAATTGGTTGTGCGTTAACATTTTAACATGTCCAACTAAATTCGCTGCGATACGCTAATTACAGCCAGCACTGTACCTCCGCGAGTAGCTGCACTTTAATTATAACCACCCGGTACATATCTTGTATGTAACGTAACAACCGAGAAAATTAAAACGTTGAACTTACCCAAATACTTAGTATTCGTATAAAATGTTCCCGGTAAATGATGGAAATGTCATTGTTCCCTAACATTACGGATAAATGTTTCTTTAGGCGTTCTCAAGGGGGCAAAGCGGGGCACTTGACACTCGCCGCCTTGAAATATGGAGTACAGAGTTTTTATTCATTACCGAATTCTCATACGCCTCTAGAAATGATTAGATTAACAGCAGTTCTCTGGAATATAATAAGTTTTTTGTGTCACCTAAAAAATTTAGTACTTCTGGCATGACACGTCTCAAAACTGGCTAACTCATTCATACCGTAAATGGTAATTTTAGAGTCTTGTCGATTTCCATCATATCTTTGCCCGCTACTTACTTTGCTGACTATGACGATGGAGAACGTTTCGTATGGTGATACAGCAATAGTCAAAGGAAATCTGCGAAAGCAGCCCGAGATTTTTAACAATGAGGGAACGAATGCGCAAGGAAGTAAATCGACCGGAGGCTCTGTTACTCATCACAGCTGATTTGAGGTTTCAAGTGAAGAATGAAATCGTGCAAGACACATTTTCACGAAGCGCAAAGAGTTCCTGGTCAGGAAACGCTTGTAAATGATGGCGAGGTGAGGGAAGCAGCGATTATCTGGTTTAATGGACAGGCGGCAGCCTGCTACGATTCGGAAATTCTAAAACACGTGGACAGTCGTGAGAAGTGATTTAACAATTGTGGTGATTCTGTAGAGAAATAAAAGAAACTTAAATTTGTACAGCAACCTCTTGACATTTCCTTTCTTGTTGTTGTTGTTATTGTTATGGTCTTCATTCCGATGATTACTGCTCGGCAAGGCGAATTAGTTAACAGGACGTAGCAGATCTGGGTACAGTCATGTTCCAATTCAGAGTAGAAGTGCGTTGTTGCCTCGCATTGCGATCGCGAAAAGTGATCGCGGAAAATATCTTCGCGGGAAGCTGCGACATTTAGCTGTCAACGTCTTTAATTTTACTGACAATGGGAACGAGAAGGGTGTGATAGGGTCGACATAGAAGGCGAGAGAAGGTGCAGGCGAATATTGACTAGCAAAAACTAAGTCAGTGGTGCACAGATTACGGAAGGAGGGACACGAGACCGAGTGAAGCAAGATTCATGAATCTGACCCAAAGCAGAACAAGTGAAATGCTTACACTAAATGTTTCACTGATGGTATAGATAAATGCGTCATGAAACAGCAATTTTGCGATATTATAAACGAAACAATGAAATAACATTTTTGCAAAACTTCACAGCTTTTGTCGTACTGAATCGGACTTCCAAGCTGTTTCATTTACGCACTTTGTTTTCAAAAGGGGCCGGAATCGAGTCACTGTGTGCGAACGAGAGAACAGACACCTACTTCCTAAAACAGCGTAATACATTAGAAGTTTTACGGAAAATGAACCACCAGAATTAAAGCTACTAGTGGTTCATTTAGACGAACCGTGGATTCACACACACTATAATGCTGTCAAAAAACAGCGCCAGGCAACGTATCATTCTTCTGAATGCAGTGTTTCACCTCTCCTCAATGACTATAAAAGGAATTCTACTGACTATCATACAGAAAAGGGCAGAATAAAATTAAAAAAAATATGTAAAGACAAGGAGAGCACTTTTGGTATTATTAGTTTGGTGCATGAGTTCGTAGCGTGTTTGGTTTCCATGTTGCTATGGGTTTATTTATCGAGTGTCGTTTTTTATTTGCGTTTTATTTATTATTTTTTTTATTTGGCCTTTGAGTGTGTACTCAATTTAGCCATCGGCAACACATAGTGACAATGTACACATAATTTAATAAACAAATACAGAAATGCATATTTACAAGAATAAAAAGCTTAACTGTTACAGGTCTGTACATAATGTTTTAAAAATTGAATTGAATTGAACTGGAAAATCGCAGTTGCTATATGAGTTTACATATTGTCAATTTGTAATTTGGAGATAGTGAGTGGAGCTGTGGAAACTAGAAAATGGAGTGCCAAGTGGAGAAATCGGAACGTTCCCGACGCATTCTAGTCTTTGAGTTCAATAGAGGGGTAACAGCAGCGGAGGCAACCGGAAGCATTTACGCCGCGTACGGGGATGATGTCATTAGACAGAGCGCTGCAAGAATATGCTTTTCTCGTTTTAAGGATGATCGTTTTTGACATTAGTGACTCTCCATGTTCAGGAAGACCTTCGGGTTTAATGGAGGTCGTTTAAACGCTTTAGTCCACAATGATCCGTGTCAGTCTACTCGAGAACTGGCAAATGTGATGAACTGTGGTCATTCCACCATCGTGCGACATTTGCATGCAGTGGGGAAAGTTCAAACGGTTCAAATGGCTCTGAGCACTATGGGACTTAACATCTGAGGTCATCGGTCCCCTAGAACTTAGTACCACTAAAACCTAACTAACCTAAGGACATCACACACATCCATGCCCGAGGCAGGATTCAAACCTGCGATCGTAGCAGTTGCGCGGTTCCAGACTGACCGCTCGCCCGGCGGGAAAGTTCAAAAATCGGGTGTATGGTTATCGCATGCTCTAAGCGAAAAATCACAAAAATCAGCGGCTGGCCAAATGTGCATCTCTGCTTGCTTGTCATCAATTACTTCGTAAACAACAGCGACAATTCCTGTCCTGTATCGTTAAGGGTGACGATAAGTGGTGTCTTTATGCTAACATGATGAGAAGAAAGAAATAGCTGAGCACAAACAAAGCAGTAACTCCCCGTACAGAGATCTGCATGCATCAAAAAAGATAATGTTTTCATCTGCTGGAACAGCGACAGTGTGATGTACTACGGATAGCTTCCTCGAGGTGTAACCATCACTACTGACATTTATTGTGAACAACTGAAACTTCTTGCAGACGCAGTCCAAGAACAATGACCAGGAAAACTGTGTGGAGTGACGCTACTCCATGATACCGCCCGCCCGCGTTCTTCTAGGCTGACAAAAAACACCTACAGGAGTTGGATTTGGAAGTCATTCGCACCCACCTTATTCACATGATTTCACCTTTTCCGCTCTCTATCGAATAGCTTTCAAGAAACTTCCTTTCCGGATGAAGATGCCCTCCGAACATGGCTCGAAGAGTTCTTCCCCCCATAATCACATGATTTCTACAGTCGTGGAATTGAAAATTTACTCCAGCATGAAGGAAAATACATTATTGATGACTTAAGTCTTTGTTACGCCTATCAGTTGTGTTTATTAAACTTTTGGTAAAACGGTACGAATTTACGCGCCAACCTAATAATTATGGAGCTCTAACTTTATCTTTTATGCCATTGACTGAATTTTGCAGAAAAAAATGGTTGCCTTTCTACTAGCACCATAGCATCAAGCCCCAAATCCTATAGAACTGATCTGGAAGCTTGCAAAGGATAAGATACGTAGTCGTAACGTGTTAAGCAGCTCGCTCTCTGACCCAAAAATGTCTTATGCTTTTGCTGTCAATAAATAGACGTCGTATGTCACCTAGCCTGGGGCGAGCCTTTTGACGCAACGCTACATCGGTGACCTGCGAGTCAATTTGACTGTTTTTATGTTCAAGCAAGTTTATAGTTGGTCCCCCCAAGCCTTAGCGGACCTCCTTCCAGACCTTTCCAACAGAGAAAAGATTGTGCAGATCACCGGGAATCAAACCGGGTTCTTCGGAATTTCTAGCCAAAATGCTAATTGTCCGGAACTCTGATATACTGATTCGCGATTGTCCGGATGATGAACCGCGAACACATATCTTTGTAGTCTAGTCCGTGAGTGCACGGACATGACCCGATGGCGCTACCCTCGCGCAGTCGGCGCGATGTCTGCCCCGCACCTTTCGTTTTTGTTTGATTTAGACAGTTGCCAGTCTCTAGGTCCCTGCGCCGTGTCACGTCTGTACTTGAATATGTCAAAGCGCAAGACAGTGAGGTTTTCGCTTAAAAATAAAATAAACATTATTGATTCATTGCAAAAAGTAAAAACTGGTCGTAAGTTAGCCGATAAGTATAGTGTAGGTACTCCTAGGATAAGCGACATTAACAAGAATACCGATTCAATTTTTAAGTACACCCGCAACTTGATAGTGATGACGGGGTAAACATAGAATTAATCGTATAAAGACAACGATGCGCAGGTGACTAAGGACATCTTTCTATAGTTAACAATAACAAATTCGCTTTTATTTGTACATTCAGTTATTCGGATTTTCGATTTTCCGAATGATTTAAGACAACAATTAATCCGGTTAGTCCCGTCTCCATTGTACTTTGTTCGTTCCGTTTCTGACCTTCTAAGTGGTGGCTTCGTTCAGTGGCGCGTACTGCTGCGTGTGACAGCACTCCGCTTGTAAGGCTACTGGAGTGTACAGTAGTGCTACCTCCGCTCTCTGGCGTAAACACTAGGCAGGTAACCAGTTCGCCATGCCGAGAAATAGTTTGATGAGGCTCTTCACAGCAGTCTGTTCTGTACAAGTACCATCTGCGTAACTATTGCGGCGTACGTCCATTTGACCCTGGTAGCTGCAGTCAACCATTGGCCTGACTCTACAATTTTTATCCTCCATATTTCCCTCTACTACAAAATCAGCTATTCACTGATACCTCAGGATGTGAACTATCAGTCAATCCCTCATGTAGTATCATAAATTTCCTTTCTCCCAGATTCGATTTAGTACCTCTTTAGTAGTTACACACTGCCGGAAAAAAAGTACACGTAGAAAGACGATGTCGATTTTGATCCGTTGACGGCATACGGTGTCTGGGAGATAGCAGATGTACTGATAATGTTTCAACGTAGTCCGCCAACAGGTAGCGTAGTTGCATAGCTATCAGGGTGCCATCTGTGTCTATCCTTTAACAGGGAATGTTCACAGCCAGAAGGCTTCATATGGTGCATACGTGTAAAGCAAGCAGGCACTCGTGCCGCGGCGATGCAGTCGTGCTTCCTACATTAACTGAGCGATTTGAAAGGGTTCAAATTGTGGCCTTCCGAGTGGCGGGATGTTCCTTTCGGAGAATTGCCACACAAGTTGTACGCTGCGTCGGTTGTGCAACGACACTGGTATCAGTGGTCACGTGAACACTGTTGAGACCTCGAATCAAGGAAAGCAGGATTCGGTTACGATTGCGGACGGGGCTCCAATCAGTTACTATTGGTTTGCTTTTGCAATTTCACACATTTATTTTAAGACGATAATTCCAGACTCAGCAATAAATAAAAAAATATCACACGTTAATAATAGGGAAGAAACAACTGTGTAATTAATAGTACTTTCAGAACGTTACAATTTACCAGCTGAGCATAAACTACAGACACATCAAATAATGTTTTGAAAACAAACCAATGTGGTCGCAATTAGAATTTTAAGGCGAGTAACCACAGTCACGGCTGAAGGCCTCTAACGCCAAGAATGTCAGTTACTACAAAAAAATTTAACAAACATACAATAAAACAGAAAATATAATAACAAAGGTTAATTCAAAAGGACAAACAACTGATCACCAAACAGGTCAGACAAATGATGGTAACTTGGTAATACAATAATAACTGGGGCGTTAGCGGCCACCAGGCAGGAAAATACCGCTGGTTGAACTTAACAAATAGTAACAAACTGAACGCAATAAATAGTAATTAGAAATCCAGGGAAGCTAATCAGATCCGCCTTTCCCAAGCACTCCAATCACTGCTCTTTGCGTCGGCAACACTACGAGCAGCAACACGTACCCAAGTCACTGGAGAATCGCGAGATTTCACAATGGTGGAGGTTTGTCTACTCGAATTGAAATGCACTTAACCTAAAACTTGTAGGATCTGATTTCGACGAGGTCGTGCACCCTCGTGACAGCCTTTCGATCTGGCAGTCCATGCGCGCCGCCAGCGGTTCTGGCGTATTCTCCCTCTGCGCGGACCTGGCTCCTCCTGCGCCCCCAACCAAACTCCTCACTCACACGACACGAAAGAATAACGATGTCACCTCAAAAGATAGGGCCACAGTTACTACATATCGATAACGCCGCTGCTGCCACTAGCGGACAGGCAACCCTTGCGAAACCAAGTGGCGCCAGTCAACACAAGAAGAAGACAGACAACCCCAACCATGTCAACTAAACGATACAGTCTGGCCTCCAACAGCAGAGGCAAACCTACAACAGCACCAATGCGACCTGCAGCACGGCTCAACTGTCACACCCGTAGACGAGGTTCTGGACATCCACGCAGGACAGGTGCCTGTCAGGGTCGTCGTCTTGCAAAGGCAGCAGTGGCAGATCGCACAGCTACCACAGCACAGGTAAGGGGACTTGTGAGCCCATACTAGTCAACACGAACTATTGCGAACCGGTTATTAGCAGGGGAACTAGGCCACTCCCACTTCTAGCCGTCTTCCACTCACGCCATAGCGTCGAGTTGCACGCTCCACTGGTGCCGTCAGAGGATCACTTGGAATGGCGCGCCGTGGTCTTCAGCGATGAAAGCCGGTTCTGCCTGCACGCAAGTGATGGTCGTTTGCGCTTACGACTCAGCAGACCTGGTAAGCGCTGTCTCGTAGAGTGCAGTCGTCCCAGACACCCTGGCCCCACACTAGGTGTTTATGATCTGGGGTGCGATAAGCTTCAACTCTCGCTCACCTTTGGTGTTTCTCGTGGGGACGCTAACCAGCGCAGAATATTATTAGGCCTGTTCTTTCACCGTCCTTGCGACAGGAAGATTATGAGTCGTCCCAACAGGATAATGCTCGCCCACACAGTGCATGTGAAACTCAACATGCTCTGCAAAACGTGCAGCAACATCTGTGGCCAGCGCGATCTCCGGACGTTTCTCCAATCGAGCACGTCTGGAATATGATGGGACGAGACGTGACCCGTGCGACTCATCAACCAACGATTACGCGAACAGGTAGAGAGGGTGTGGAATAACTTATTTCAGGACAGTATCCGCCATCTGTACGATCGACTGGATGTCAGAATGAGCGCCTGCATTGCCGCCCATGGAAGCTACACCTCGTACTAATTTTAGTGTTTCACCATGGTACCTTAGAATCGTTTGTGCTATTGTTTTTTAAATCAATCGTGTACTCCACATGCTCTGTTTCAATAATAAAACATGAGTGAATTGGAAACCTCTAAGAGCGTGTACAAAATTTTTCTTCTGGCAGTGTATAATATTGAACGTTCTTTTATAACGACACATACGAAAAGCTTGTTTTCTCTTCTTGCGTGTGCTGCTTATCGTCCATACTGTAGTAAGCTACGTCCCAAACAAATACTTTCAGAAAAGGCTCTCTAACACTTAAATTTATATTAGATGTTTACAGTTATGGTGCAGTCTCCTCAAATTTCTCTTCACCAGAAATACTAAGTCAGAAAATATATTCTTTCCATACGTTTAATACAGGATGTTTATAAATGAATATCCGGGTTTTAACGCTTTGTAACATTTATTATATTAAACTTACAGTTATAAATGATATGTCAAATGAAAGAGCAACTCAAACAGTTTTATCAAGAACCTTATAAATGTTAAATAATAGTGAAGTACGCGATTGGTTGTTCACTGTACCCAAGCGCTGGATAGGCCACAAGGGGCCCAATGACAGGGCTTGCTTTGCATGGCCTCCACGTTCACCCGACCTAACGCCATGCGATTTTTATCCTTTGGGTCTTCATCAAGGATGGTGTGTACGTGCCTCCGCTACCAGCAGACCTCCCTGAATTAAAAAGCCGGACTGAAGCAACTGTTGCTACAATCACTGAAGACACACTTATCAGCGTTTGGGAACAACTCGGCTATAGACTAGATGTGTGCCGTGTGACAAATGGTGCTCACATTGAACATTTATAAGGTTCTTGGTAAAAATGTTTGAGTTGCTCTTTTATTTGACATATCATTTATAACTTGAAGTTTAATATAATAAATATTATAAAGCATTAAAACCCGACATTCATTTATAAACACCCTATACATACATATCTGCCACTATCACAAGTATTATTGTCATTATTATTATTATTATTATTATTACTATTTTTATTACTAGTGGTGGTAAAAGCAGCAGTAGTGGAAGTACTTCCAGTATTAACTTTACTAGTTCTTAATCACTATTATTTACTCGAATTGTCTCTGTAGACATTCAAATCATTTAATATTATTTGTCATATTAAAATTATTGCTATGTCTTAGGCAACTACAATAAAAAAGGCACTGTACGTGTGAAACCGTGGCCCGACGTAAGAGAGGACCTGGCGGCCCCAATTAGATCAAGTTAAATAAAATAAATAAATCTTTTCATTCAGAGTAACTTTTTCTGTCTACTACCATTCATTTCCTAATTTAATTATTTCAGCATCATTACATTTAATCCGAATACACTCTATTATCATAGTTTTACTTTTAATGATTTTCTTCTTAAAAAGTCTTTTCAACACACTATTCATTCCGTCTAACTGATCTTACAAGTGCCTTACCGTTTTAGATACGATTACAGTGTCATCGGCAAAACTTAATTTTTTACTCCTTCTCCCTGAAATTTCATGCCTTTTCCAAGCTTCTCCTTCGTTCCCTTGTACAATGTGTACAGATGAAATAACAATGAGATAAGCTACAACCCTGTATAACTCCCTTCTCAACTACCACATAGCTTTCGTACCTTTCGGTTCTGAGAACTGCAGTCTCGTTTCAGTTCCAGTTGTAGATAACCTTCCGTTCCCTGTCTGTTATTTCTGACAGCTTCAGAATTATTTGTTAATAAAATGTGTTTATTGAATTTTTCAAAGTTAAAAGTTTCTTTCTTTCTTTATTACCCTTGTAAATCAAATAAAACGGGAGAAAGGCTGCATCTTTGTCGGAAGCTGTGCTATCTAATTTGTTTTAAATACTAGTATTTCACAAGGGTACAAAAAAAAAAGAATTTCTGATTTTAAGTCACTTGTAACGACCTTAGAAACCGTGCGTATTGACTATAATTTAAAGTACCATGTGACGCAGCGCAGTGGTTTTGTAACGCTGGGTATGCATAGACCAGCTAGGCTCCCATAGGCACTTGTATTTTCGGCACACTTGGTGGCAGGCCTGTAATCTGAAAATATAGACGGCAAGCCACTTTCAGTTGTGTACCGAGGCGATGTGTAAATGCTCGTGGAATGAGAATGTAGCGACAGTGCGTTGTATTTGGAAGGTTCTACGAATAAAGATGAACAAAATACCTGCACGAAGCTTTTGTTCTTTCCACTAGAAAAACAATAAGACGAAATATATCCCAATGTTATAGTTGCACCCAGAATTTCCCTATAAGCCTTGGTATCTTACTGTTCAGTAGAAAGATCGTTTACTGTTTTAAAAAGAATGAAAAAAATTTATGGACAACCGTTTTACAAGAAATGCTTAACACATTGTCTGTATTGCAAATTGAAGGCGAAATTATCAACAAGATTATTTGAGACGACATAATTGACGACTTGTCAAAAAGAAGTCTCGACGAAAAGATTTCTACATCCAATACACCCTTTTTATATTAATGTTTATGTCCACCTTTTCACTTTAAATTAATTTCTTTCTTTTGTTTTCTTGCTGTGAATAAACCACGACGGCCTGATCTGTTTCGCTGTCATTACAAAGTGACAATGTTCCTCTCTTGCGAACACCCTTCCCATCCAAAACTCGATTCCACTTAAGTTGAGCTCGTTCCTTCCCTCGTTCCAATGTAGTTTTCATTTTCACAACAGGAAGAAAGCAAGGTTAGGATTTACCCTGATTGTTACTGATACCGAAAGAAACAACAAATTTACTACTGCCAGTCAACAGTTTATTTGTTTCTGTGTGCATTTATTTGCATGTTTCCGTGCTGTTTTCTTCACGGACAACCGACTTGCCTAACTGACAAAATCTGACAGATCCACCCACTTACCAACAGTTTTTACGCCATGCCAGCCTGAGAGTAGCTTATATATAGTGTTTCCGTAAGAGTGTCCAAAATTGTAACAGGACTTAAGCGGTGCTCCACTGAACAATTTGAGTTAGGGGACCTGGAGTCGGAGAAGCCAGTTTAAGGAGATATGGAAGTCACTTGTCTACCGCTTTGTCTAACGTTACTGTTTTCCAGCTTATTTACAACTAACATGCTCACAAGTTTACACATACTGTGCTGTTGAATTACATGTACATTCTTTATTTCCGCAAGGAAAGGAGGAGAACGAGTCTGATTACTACGAAGTCATGATGGAAGATTTTGTTTACTTTTCTCGTCCATAAGGTGGCTCTGTTGTATCGTATTTACATTGACCCATAACAGAATGTGCCATGAATCGACAGACCCAGTCTTTACGCAGTGCTGTTCAGAGACGTACAGTACAATAAGAAGGGCCAGTACCGGTACAGCTTCGCGGAACTCACTGACATGCGCCTTGTGTATGGGGAAGTACGTTGAAGTGCTCTCGCTATTGAAAGGCTGTACGAGGAAAGATTTCCTAACAGGCATCAGCCGTCACGACGAGTGTCTCTCGATCGACCAATGTGGGAGACTGGGTTATTGGAAAGAAGAAACGAGGGACCTAGCAACATGAGGCCACTCGCACACAGGATGTTGAAGAGGAGGTGCTGGAACGTATTGTAGCGGACCCCGCCACAAGTACTCGTCGTATTGCATGTGAAATGGGCGCTACACATACTAGCGTGTGGCGAGTACTCTACGAACAACAATTATGCCCATATCACCCACAACGAGTCCATGCAATCCTTGTCTGACTTCGCACCAAGGGTCGTGTTGTATCAGTAATTGCTCCAACAGTGGATTGATAGACCAGATTTCGTCCAGATCGTGCTGTTTTCTGACGAGGTCTCATTTGATCGTGATGGTATTTCGAACAGCATGAATAGTCATGTATGGGAAGAGGAAAACCCTCGCACTGTAGTAGAGTCACACCACCAAGTAAGTGTGTTTTGCTGTGAATCTCTGGGCCAGCATTGTAGGCAACAATCTCATTGGGCCAAATCTTCCGCCTGGCCGTCTGAGTGGCTGTACTTGAGGTTCGTGTAAACGGTTCTGCCTGAGTTGCTGGAGAACGTACCTTTGACTGTTTGTCAGAGGATGTGGATACATTAGGACGGTGCACCGCCTCAATTCGGTGTGGACGTCCGCAACAAATTCAATGCTGTATTTCCTGATCGCTGCTTTGGAAGGGGAGGTCCTATTCCATGGCCTGCGAGATCACCTGACATGAATCCCCGTGATTATTTCCTATGGGGATATCTAAATTCACTCGGGTGTGAGACCCCAGTGGATGGATTTAGTTGCCAGAATTGTAGCTGCCTGTGATGTGATTCGGAACATACCAGGGATATTTGTCAGAGCGCGTCAAATTATTGTTCGCCGATGTCATGCTTGCACTAGGTTGATGGTCATCAGTTTCAGCACATTTTGTAAGATACAGTACAAATGGCAAGTTGATTGCGTCACTGATGTCATTTGTAGTTAACTAATGTAAATCAAAAAGTACACATTAATATGATTTTATTCCTATTATCTCCTTAAGCTGGCTTCTCCGACACAAGGTTCCCTACCTCAAAGTTTTCAGTGGAACATCATCTATGCCCTGTTAAATTTTTGCACACTCTTGCGGAAACACCCTGTATGCTTTCTACAATATTAAGAGTGTATCTTTCTGCACACGTTTTTTTTTATTTAAATTATTGTCAATATATTACTTCAACCTTCCTTTAGTTATAACCTGAAACATTTGTACTCCTAAAAACCCACAGCTTTGCCGTAACTAAACCTTTGCTCTCCTTCTGTCACTTCTTTCACCGTATCTCTGAACCCAGCCTCCCCCACTTACGCACAAACAAACAAACAAACCAACACACACACACACACACACACACACACACACACAATCAATGAAACACAGTAATAAAAAGAAAAGTGAATTATTATTCACATATAAATTTTGCCACTTTTGGCAGCATAATGTTTCTAGCATGTCATACTGATTACATCAATGTCTACAAACTATAAATTATATAAAGTTGACAGAAAGGAATTTGTGAGCAGTAGGAATACTTACACATCTATTTATACACACAGACAAGGACATCGACACTGCTTTAATACGCGTTCTAAAAGATTGTATTTGTTTTACTGTATGTTCTTTGCACTTAATTTTTTTGTATAAGTTATTTCATTTATTAGTTTCTAGAAGCTATCTTTATTTCTCCAGCGTTTTGACGGTATATGTGCAATGTATGACGACAGAGAAAGGCGCCCAATACTACTGGAGGTTCGAGTGTATTATTCTAGTTATTTTATTTTCACGTTTGGATTTTCGTTCAATATTTAGTCAAAGACTGCTACAACATATGAGCCACGTTCTAAAACAGTATTTTGTTCTTCTCTACTGGACAATACAACTGGTTACCTCAGAGAAGTAACACAACACATTCATGCTATATTAATTCACATAAATCCACCAAAGGATGAAGGTTTCAATCTTCGAAACTCATTATGGAAATAAATAAATGAATGGTAACAGTAAAACTATTGTTTCAAAGAAAGATAACATTTAAGTGTGCGGTACCTGGTACATTTCTTTTAAGAAATTCTAATATTATTTACATTTTGTGTAATGTGAAATCTCAGTTTCGTATGGCATGAAAAAAGTACGGAAACTAAAAACGTCGAATGTCGAAAACAAAAGAAGTTCCTTGGAAACATAAAGCATTTTCCCGTCAGAACTTCATGGTCGCCTCTTGCTATTTACGAGAAGGACAGGGCAGGTATCATAACCCGATTTCCCAGAAACTTCGGTCAGTGGAGGAGGTGAACAAGTGTCTCAGCTTATCCGTACATAGTCGACCGTTTCGGAGAAACCGACCGTCAAAGTTTTCGACGTAACTTAGGTGCCTTTTAGCGCGCGATAAGCTCAGCCCAACTCTTGGCACAATGGCTAAGGTCGCGACTTCTCACTTTTTGCGTCCCGTGCACGAAACCCGATTATTGTTTTTATTTATTCTATTTCATTTCATTTTTTTCATTTACCTATCCATGTACATAGAAGGTTACTCCACAAATGTTTCTTATCAAGTTAGGGGTGGAAGGGCGTTACGTTAATTGTAAAATTACAGCTGAGTTCCAAACAGGTGTCGTACATTTACAATATACTATATGCGTTATGGTATTTTCAAGGATTACGATCTTTTTAAATTCTTATATTTTTATTTCGTTCTTATATCCGTTCTTAGTTCTTATATACTGGGCGTATCAAACAGAACGCCTGTATTTCTGAAACTAATGAACATACACAATGGATTTTGTTTTTTTGCTGAACGGGAAACTTAAAAAGTTTTTTCCATACGTTTTCGTAGGTTTTCAACATGCCCCCCTTGAGACGCAAGGCAAATGTCGATGCGGTATCCAAATTATTTCCACACTGCAGCGAGCGTGTCTTGACTTACAGCTCCCACAGCTGCTGTTATGGGATGTCTCAGTTCATTCTTTGTTGTTGGTAACTAGGCAGATAAACAGAGTGTTTTATAAACTCCCACAAGAAATAATCATATACAGTCAGGTCCGGTGACTTTGGAGACCACTACTGTAAGGCTAAATCATATGGTCCAGAGCGACCGATCCATCGTTCAGTAATCCTTTGATTTAAAAATTCCCGCGCTTCCATCTGCCAGTGTGGCGGTGCCCCATCCTGTTGGTAAATAAAGTTGTACGAATTAGTCTCCAACTGTGGGAAAAGAAAGTTCTCAAGCGTATTGAGATATCTGCTCCCAGTAACCGTGTTCTCGGCAAAGAAAGATGGACCATACACCTTTTCTCGTGAAAGCGCAAAAAATACATTAAAATTTGGAGAGTCTCACTCATGTTGTACAAATTCATGTAGTTGTTCCGTACCCCATATTCTCACATTATGTGGGTTCACATTTCCATGTAAGTGGATGTTGCCTCGTCACCAAACACAAAGCGTGGAAGAAAACTGTCATCCTCCATATTTCCAAGAACGAAATTACAGAACTCCACATGTTGTTGCCCGCGAAAGGCAAAGGACCCGAGTTCGACTCTCGGTCGGGCACACAGGTTTAATCTGCCAGGAAGTTTCATATGTGCGCGCACTCCGCTGCAGAGTGAAAATTTCATTCTGCTCCACATGTTGTTCCTTGTCACCTTCACGAAGAGCTTGCAGTAGCTGAATTTTGTATAGTTTCACGAGTAAATGTCAACGCAACACCCACCCGACGGACATCGGGGCAAGTTGAGCTGTCGAGCTGCACGGCGAACGGATTTCTGCGGACTCCTTGTGAAATTATTACGGATGCGTTCGACGTCTGTGTCAGGCACACGGGGACGGCCCGGCGATTTGCCTTTACACAAACAACCTGTTTCTCGGAATTGTTCATGCCATGGTCTAATGCTCTGTGCTGTAGGAGGATCCACACCGTACCTACTACGAAAGTCACGCTGAACAGTTATTACTGACCCTCACAACGCAAAACGCAGAACACAAAAAAAAAAAAAAAAAAAAAAAAAAAAAAAAAAAAAAAAAAAAAAAAAGCTTTCTGTTGTGCTGACACCATTTTTACTAGAATACGAGTAGGCGCTCACTGATGCTACCTAGCGGGAACCATGTAAGACTCGAGAGTTTGCTCTTTGTAACAGTACTTTGCTCATCTCAAATAACATAATATTGATGATTTTTTTAATCGGATGATTCTTTTTGATGCACCCTATACGGTATTATCCTTATGTTTATTCTTCAGGAATATTTGGTGCGTTCCCTTGAATAATACCGATCGTAGAAACATTCGAAGCATTCGGAATTGCTATTCCGTACAATACGAGTAGCGCAAAGGCATATTTGCCACAGCGACATTTCTTCGTATGAATCTCACTCGGGAAAGAAACGTATTTAACATTGCTGAAGACTTCAACCATTGGCAATGATTTCACGGCAGACCACGCATAACGGATCACTTTTCCTAAAAGTAGCGCTTGCAGTTGATTATGAATCGAGATACACCAAGGGAAATTCACCGAAAACGATTATAAATAATTTCACCACTAATTTATTGTTCTTTTTGTTTTTAGTTATTCACCATTGAGTTGATAAACCAGTAAGGGCAACGTTATTTCAGTATACAATGGAAAACATTAGTATGGTAATCTTCTATGAACATGGGTAGATACATGAAAAACAAAAGTAAAAAAATAATAATCGGATTTGGAACATGGGAGGCAACCCCCCACCCCTCTTACGAGTCCTCACCCTCCATCGGCTCCTTTCTCCCCTCCCTCCCTTCGCTTTTCCTCTGCTTCCCCCCCCCTTTTTTTTTTACTTTTCCATCATCTGTCCAGTTTCCCCCCACCTGCTATCGGCTGCGGTATGTCACATTTGCCAACTTTTTAGTGCAGTGTTCCAGTGAATGTTCAGTGTCGTTTCCTCTTTCTAGTGTTGCGAACAGAAACCATGCTGTCGCTGGGTGTGAATTTTATGTCTTCTGCGAACAGAAACCAGACTGTCGCCGTGTTTTTTTTAATTGTCTGTCTATTAGTTTACCTGTCTGCTTCGTATGTATTTTATTAGCATCATCTCCCCTTTGTTCTATGTTTTAAGTTCCACAATTTTTTATCCATATTACTATTTAAGTCTCCGATTTTATCGCCTGTCTTTATTATTTATTCTCTTCATCTTATTTAAACAAAGTCTGTAGGCTGAAGAGCTGCATACTAAGATGCTGCCAGCCCGCCCCCTTGGGGGGAATCGAAATTCAATAAAGGAAAAAAGAAATGGGAGGCAAAAGTGTGAAGCCGCGGTCTGACCACTGCGTCACTGCTTTGGTCGACCTACTAACTCGCTAAAAGACACATAAAGTACCTCGAAAACTTTGACCGTCATTTTTTCAGGACGATAAGCCTATACATGTGTTCGCTTATTTTGACTCGTATTCCACTGAGCGAAGTTTCTGGGAAATCAGGTTATGATACTCGCCGTGATCTCCTCGTTAGCTCAGACATCAAAAGGAAAATGTCGAGGCATATCCAAATGCATCACCTATCCAACTGACTATATATCGATTGCAAAGCGATAAAGCGATATGTAGTCCGAAGGGTCAACGATGTATTTCGACACACCTTGGCGTTTTCTGTTTACGTCTGTGTCTATGATCTACTATTAGTACAGTATGTGCAGCTTCAGAGCACAAAAATGGTTCAATTGGCTCTGAGCACTATGGGACTTAATACCTATGTTCATCAGTCCCCTAGAACTTAGAACTACTTAAACCTAACTAACCTAAGGACATCACACAACACCCAGTCATCACAAGGCAGAGAAAATCCCTGCCCCCGCCGGGAATCGAACTCGGGAACCCGGGCGCGGGAAGCGAGAACGCTACCGCACGACCACGACCTGCGGACTTCAGAGCACATACAGCTTGTATGAGGTCAGAGCTGATGGGCAGCCCCCTTTCCCCAGACAGGCTGCAGCAGAGCAGCCCCTCGCCGGCTGATACCCCGCCTGTACCTTTCACTTGCTTGGACGGAGCCGACCGGCCGGCCTGTCGGAAGGCCGCATCGGCAGCATTGATGTCGGTCAGCTGGCGGGGCCGGCGAGCAGTTGCCGCACTTTCATTCCGCTGTCGCCGATCGAGAAACATCGACTGGGCACCAGTGCCGCCGCTCAAGTGAGACTGCGGCGTTGTGGGATTAGCGCTGGGTACAGACTCTGCCTGTTTCCCTCGCCTACTGCTACCCAGTGTAGTAGAACATGCATAGACAAGTAAATTAGACGCACCGGTCACCACAATGAGTCCACGACAATTCTCATGCATACACTATCGTATCCACTGAAGAGCCAAAGAAACTGGTACGCCTGCCCAATACAGTGTAGGGCCCTCGCGAGCACGCAGAAGGGGCGCAACACGACGCGGCATGGGTTTGACTAATGTCTGAAGTAGTGCTGGAGAGAATTGATACCACGAATCCTGCAGGGCTGTCCATAAATCCGTATGGGTACCAGGGGGTGGAGATCTCTTCTGAACAGCGCGTTGCAAGGCATCCCAGATATGAAACTTCCTGACAGATTAAAATTGTGTGCCGGACCGAGACTCGAACTCGGGACCTTTGCCTTTCGCGGGCAAGTGCTCTACCATCTGATCTACCCAAGCACGACTCACGCCCCGTCCTCACAGCTTTACTTCCGGCAGTACCTCGTCTCCTACCTTCCAAACTTTACAGAAGCTCTCCTGCGAACCTTGCAGAACTAGCACTCCTGAAAGAAAGGATATTGCGCAGACATGGCTTAGCCACAGCCTGGGGGATGTTTCCAGAATGAGATTTTCACTCTGCAGCGGAGTGTGCGCTGATATGAAGCTGTGAGGACGGGACGTGAGTCTTGCTTGGGTAGCTCAGTTGGTAGAGCACTTGCCCCCCCGAAAGGCAAAGGTCCCGAGTTCGAGTCTCGGTCCGGCATACAATTTTAATCTGCCAGGAAGTTTCATATCAGCGCACACTCCGCTGCAGAGTGAAAATCTCATTCTGGAAATATCACCCAGGCTGTGGCTAAGCCACGTCTCCGCAATATCCTTTCTTTCAGGCGTGCTAGTTCTGCAAGGTTCGCAGGAGAGTTTCTGTAAAGTTTGGAAGGTAGTAGATGAGGTACTGGCAGAAGTAAAGCTGTGAAAACGGGCTTGAGTCGTGCTTGGGTAGCTCAGGTGGTAGAGCACTTGCCCGCGAAAGGCAAAGGTCCCGAGTTCGAGTCTCGGTCCGGCACACAGTTTTAATCTGTCTGGAAGTTTTCATATCAGCGTACACTCCGCTGCAGAGTGAAAATCTCATTCTGCATCCCAGATATGCTCAATAATATTCATGTCTGGAGAGTTTGATTGTCAGCGGAAGTGTTAAAACTCAGTAGAGTGTTCCTGGAGCTATTCTGGACGTGTGGTGTGTCGCATTGTCCTGCTGGAATTGCCCAAGTGCGTCGGAATGCAGAATGGACCTGGGTGGATGCAGGTGATCAGACAGGGTGCTTACGTAACTGTCACCTGTCAGAGTCGTATCTAGACGTACCAGGGGTCCCATATCACTCCAACTGCATTCGCCCTGCACCATTACAGAGCCTCCACCATCTTGAATAGTCCCCCGCTGACATGCAGGGGTCATGGATTCATGAGGTTATCTGCATATCCGTACACCTCGATCCACTCGATACAATTTTCCAGTCATCAACAGTCCAACGTCCGCCCAGGTGAGGCGCAAAGTTTTGTGTCGTGCATCCATGAAGGGTACACGAGTGGACCTTCGGCTCCGAAAGCCCATATCGATGATATTTCGTTGAATGGTTCGCACGCAGACACTTTTTGACGGCCCACCACTAAAATCTGCAGCAATTTGCGGAAGTGTTGCACTCCTGTCATGTTGAACGATTCTCTTCAATCGACTTTGGTCCCGTTCTTGCAGAATCTTTTTCCGGCCCCAACGATGTCGGAGATTTGATGTTTTACCGGATTCCTGATATTCAGGGTACAACCATGAAAT
The DNA here is from genome assembly GCF_023898315.1 of Schistocerca nitens. Lineage (NCBI taxonomy): Eukaryota > Metazoa > Arthropoda > Insecta > Orthoptera > Acrididae > Schistocerca > Schistocerca nitens. The sequence continues at coordinate 295,404,217 of NC_064618.1, read as the reverse complement.
GGTCGTACGGGAAAATCCCCACTTCATCGCTGCCTCGAACATACTGTGTTCCACGGCTCGCGCGCCGACTATAACACCAAACTCACTTAAATCTTGATAAGCTGCCGTTGTAGCAGCAGTAACCGATCTAACAACTGCGCCAGACACTTGTCCTGTATAGGCGTTGCCGATCGCAGCGCCGTATTCTGCCTGTTTACATATCTCTGTATTTGAATACGTATAGCCGGTCGGGGTGGCCGAACGGTTGTAGGCGCTACAGTCTGGAACCGCGCGACCGCTACGGTCGCAGGTTCGATTCCTGCCTCGGGCATGGATGTGTGTCATATCCTTAGGTTAGTTAGGTTTAAGTGGTTCTAAGTTCTAGGGGACTGATGACCTCAGATGTTAAGTCCCATAGTGCCCAGAGCCATTTGAACCATTTGATTTGAATACGTATGTTTATACCAGTTGCTTTGGCGCTTCAGTGTACGTGTCAGTTAAAGAACTTGAAGGTTCCGCTGAGAGTATCTGTTACTCGAATAAAATGTTTTAGTCGTTGTTAATGGCAAATTTCGTCCCTACGCTCATTATGAAGTGTCACAAGCATATGATCCTACAACGACAAATGCATGCTTGAACATAAATGCAGATGCTAGACAAGACTCCAGATTGCGCTGTAGTATTTGACCGCGGACGGCAATTGTGTAATGGTCTCAACACATTGCAAGTGTCAGCCGTGGTCAGAACAGTGTTCTGTGCAGTTGTGAGTGCGTTATGTTGTCGGAGCTAAGCAAATTCTAACGTGGGCAAATTCTTGGTGCCCGTGTGGTGGGTGCTTCCGTAACCAAGGTAGCCGCAGTGTTTGGTGTTTCAAGAGGAACCGTATCGAAGATTTATACCGCTTAAAGGGAAAGGGGAAAAACACCATCCGCTGAGCCACAACGCGGACGAATGTGTGTGAAGAGTCATCATGACAGACGGCCATTGAGGAAGATTGTGGCGGAAAATAAGAGGACGACAGCTGCAAAAGTCACTGTGTAAGTAGGCTGTTTAGATTTTTATGTTGGTAACGCCACGTAGTGCTGTGTATGAAAATCTCTGACTGCGCTGTGTGCAGTCTGTGGCTGGTTGGACTCATTGTTGGAATATTCGCTAGTGTAGTGTTGGGCAGTTGGATGTGAACAACGCGTAGCTTTGGACAGTTGGAGGTGAGCCGCCAGCAGTGCAAAATCTTTCATTTGCTATGTCTATCAGTAGTCAGTGCCTTCAGTAGTTAGAATCTTTTATTTAGCTGGCAGTATTGGCGCTCGCTGTATTGCAGTAGTTCGAGTAACGTAGATTTTTGTGAGGTAAGTGATTCATGAACGGTATAGGTTATTGTTAGTCAGGGTCATTCTTTTGTAGACATTATTGAAAGTCAGATTGGGTTGCGCCAAAATATTGTGTGTCAGTTTAGAAATGATCAGAATAAGTAAAGAGAAAACTGTCTCAGTACGTTGAGTTTTGCTCAGCTGTTTGAAAATCAAATAACATAGAAGTTTACCAGCACAGTAATTCTATAATTGTTCAAAGGGAACGTTTCAACTGCAGAACTGAATGTTGCACTTGCGAATCCTTTCATCACGAAAACAACACGAACAGAGCTCCATAAGCATCCCAATTGCAGGGCGAACTGGAATTCCAAAACCAATCATTTGAGCAGCAGCTGCCCATAGCAGGGAAACGCGGTGCCGAAGCATGAAACGTGGACTGTGCTAAAATGGATCTCATTTGGTCGGACGAGACTTGTTTGCAGAATGTTTCCAACATTTGGCCAAGTTTACGTCCCATTAGTGAAACGTGGCAGAGATTCGGTGGTGTTTTGAGGAGCCAGATCGTGGTACTACATGGGCACCATGGTTAGTCTGCAAGATCGGAACTCTACCAAGGATTATGTGACCTTTTCGGGTCATCAGGTTCATCCCATGGTACAAAATTTGTTCTCCAATCGTGATGCTATGTTCCTAGACGACAGGCCCTCTGTTGGCATAGCTCTCATCACCCAGGAGTAGTTCCGTAAACAGAAGGATGAATTGTTGCATCTCCACAGGACACCACCGTCACCAAAACTCAATATTACTGAACCTTTGTGGTCTGCTTTGGAGAGAAGGGCGCATGTTTGCTATCGTTACATGAACTTGACATTATTTCACAGGAAGAATGGTGTAAGATTCCCTTTAAAATAATGCAAGACCTGCATTTATCCGTTCCGATACGACTGGAAGCTTTTTTGAATGACAACGGTTTGCCGCGCGTGATTAGCCGAGCGGTCTGGGGCGCTGCAGTCATGGACTGTGCGGCTGATCCCGGCGGAGGTTCGATTCCTCCCTCGGGCATGGGTGTGTGTGTCTGTCCTTAGGATAATTTAGGTTAAGTGAAGTTTAGGGACTGATGACCTTAGCAGTTAAGTCCCATAAGATTTCACACACATTTGAACACTTTTGACAACGGTTTTCCTGTACCGTGTTAGACACGGTAATGTATAGTGCGTTTGCTGTTTCAGCATTTTTGTTCGCCCGGTACGTATGCTAAGAGAAGATCTTACATTCATTCATACTCCAAAACGAAAATGTCGAAGCATACCCAGATGCATTACCTATCCAACTCACTACAGATCGACTGCAAAGCGATAAAGTGATAAGTACTCGGTTGGGTCAAATATGTATGTTTTGTACCGCCAACTCTGATACTCTTCCAAAGCATAATTTTATGCACTTTTCTGAACTTACGCAACTTTACTGGTCATACTTTGGAAGAAAATTAAAAGCCAGCTATCACTATTTTATAAAATTTTTCTTCTCTAGTTAAACATTAAAAACGAAAAGTCGCAGGAAAGTTAAAAGAACAAATTTTTATTCAGCAATGTCTTGATTGCAATGGTGAATTTATGGTAGCTAACAGGATTTTACTCTAATTAGTCACCAAAAAAAACCGAAAAACGAGAAAACACAAAAAGACGAAATAACTATTAAATGTAAAAGCATAAAAACATTAAAAGATGCAATTTATTGGAACGAAATTAAAAATGTACTTAGTATCTCGTTACGAAACTAACAGACGGAGTTTTCGTCGTCCTCACGTAAAATTAACTACCGTAACGTTTCAGGCGTCGATAAAATGGAACGTTTTTGCTCGCTGAGGGCGAGTGAGCACGCTTGGATTTCATATGCGACTTATTTATGTTTCAAATCTATAACGTAATATTTTTTCAATTTTTGAAGTACACAACTGGCTATTAAAATTGCTACACCACGAAGACGACGTGCTACAGACGCGAAATTTAACCGACAGGAAGAAGAAGAAGATGCTGTGATATGCAAATGATTAGCTTTTCAGAGCATTTACACAAGGTTCGCGCCGGTGGCGACACCTACAACGTGCTGACATGTGGAAAGCTTCCAACCGATATCTCATACACAAACAGCAGTTGACCGGCGTTGCCTGGTGAAATGTTGTTGTGATGCCTCGTGCAAGGAGGAGAAATGCGTACTATCACGTTTCCGACTTTGATAAACGTCGGATTGTAGCCCATCACGATTGCGGTTTACCGTATCGCGAAATTGTTGCTCGCGTTGGTTAGATCGAATGACTGTTAGCAGAATATGGAGGGTAATACGGAACGCCGTGCTGGATCCCAACGGCCTCGTATCACTAGCAGTCGAGACGACAGGCATCTTATTCGCATGGCTGTAACAGATCGTGCAGCCACGTCTCGATCCCTGAGTCAACAGATGGGGACGTTTGCAAGACAACAACCATCTGCACAAACAGTTCGACGAAGTTTGCAACAGCATGGACTATCAGTTCGGAGACCATGGCTGCGGTTACCCTTGACGCTACATCACAGACAGGAGCGCCTACGATGATCTTCTCAACGCCGAACCTGGGTGCACGAATGGCAAAACGTCATTTTTTCGGATGAATCCAGGTTCTGTTTACAGCATCATGATGGTCGCATCCGTGTTTGGCGACATGACGGTGAACGCACATTGGAAGTTTGTATTCGTCATCGCCATACTGGCGCATCACTCGGCGTGATGGTATGGGGTGCTATTGGTTACACGTCTCGGTCACCTCTTGTTCGCATCGATGGCACTTTGAACAGTGGACGTTACATTTCAGATGTGTTACGACCCGTGGCTCTACCCTTCATTCGATCCCTGCGAAACCCTACATTTCAGCAGGAGAATGCACGACCGCGTGTTGCAGGTCCTGTACGAGCCTTTCTGGATACAGACAATGTTCGACTGCTGCCCTGGCCAGCACATTCTCCAGATCTCTCACCAATTGAAAACGTCTGGTCAATGGTGGCCGAGCAAGTGGCTCGTCACAATACGCCAGTCAGTACTCTTGATGAACTGTGGTATCGTGTTGAAGGGTGCATGGGCAGCTGTACCTGTACACGCCATCCAAGCTCTGTTTGACTCAATGCCCAGGCGTATCGAGGCCGTTATTACGGCCAAAGGTGGTAGTTCTAGGTACTGATTTCTCAGGGCCTATGCACCCAAATTGCGTGAAAATGTAATCACATGTCAGTCCTAGTATAATATATTTTTCCAATGAATACCCGTTTATCATCTACATTTCTTCTTGATGTAGCAATTTTAATGGCCAGTAGTGTATATTCAAGCACAATTTAGAGCACTGAAAACACTTGAACAGAACCAATTATCCAACAAACCGTAATCAGCGTGTTTGTTCACTACTGTAATTAGGGAGCATATAAAATCATAAAAACAAAATGAACTAAACTTTAAAAAAGCATAACTGTTACAGATACAGAAATTTGTCAGCAAGGACGACATAACGAATAACTTGAACTAAATGACAAATGTACGAATTTGCCTCCAGGGTACGTTATCTGTGGTGGGATCCAGTATTCTTGTAATTTCTTTCGACTGCACGACGGCAACGTGCAAATGACGGTTTTGCCCTGTGCCGCACCGACGTGGAACGTACAGGCGGGTGGGGACCGAAACGTCGGCTTGTGTGCACCACGGGCAGTACGTGGTAATAACAACGACTTTGTCAAGAGGAACTACATCAGATCATCAGACGAACACATTAAGACACAAGACATAACGAGGACTTCAAATGCTCAAAAATATTCAAATTAAAGTTCTCGTTAAATTAACTTTGTTCCTTTGAGATACGATCCAGATGTCGTTCTTCCTTTTTTTCCTACTGAAAATCTCTAGCTCTTGTAGCACACTGAGAAGTGTTCGTTTCAGTGGAGCGTGAATAATTTGCATGTAACGCACCATACTCGTCACTGAGTGTTGCAAAGTGAATATGGCCAAAAATTTTATGTTCTCCTTTCTTTCCTTCCATGCGGTAACAGATAAAGCATGAGCTTAATCTAATACGAATCTAGCATTGCTGGTCTTCACAGAATCTCGGCAAGATCGGGTGTAATACTGATGTTCATTTCGCAAAGAAACGTCTTTGAGACCAACGGAAGTTGCCAAGTTTCCCTTTGTATCAGGATTCGGACATAGAGCCCTTCATTCAAGAGTCCTAGATCTATGGCAGTTTATCTGTTTTATTTTTTTAAAATGAGTGAAGAGAAAGAAGAATTGACAAATGAGAATAGCATTTTATGATGACGTGGATGCAAGTAAAACTTTTACAGATCAAATGCGATACTGACATCTGTATCGGTAGCTACTTAAACGTCAATTTGAATCGTCTTCGTTTCTAATTAAAACGTTGTGGAACTTCACCTTCATAGATTTCGGTCTGTTCCTTAAGAGTTGCTCTTGTGTGGAATATGTATCGGTAGATTTAGGAGCGATAACTATGGGACACAGATTCCAACGCCTGCAATACCAAAACAATGAAATCCCACAGGTCAGTGTCGCTTCGACATCTGTTCGCCGTAGCCTGCGCAGAACAGTTGCCTCCAGCCGTGCTGAAGTTTGCAGGTTGCCGAGTTCGTAGGCGTGCCTGCGTTCAGCGGCTATGCCCCTCACAGACAATGTATCTCTTTTCGTCTGCTTTACAAATTTAATTTGTGGATGACAAAAATGTGGAAGTGCTCGAAGAGTTTGTATTTACAGGTGAATAACGTGCTAAATGAAAAGAAAATATTGAACACAACTCAATTCCTTCACTGTTAGCAGAGTATTTGCTGTGTGTGAGTTAAAAATGTGTCTAGAAGTCACATTTGAGACCCGATCCTTGCCTCCAGCGGACATTGCGCTACTAATTTTATCATCTGATTACGTCTTACCGTCCTACCCAAAGCTTCAACGTGTCCTGGGTTTCTCCCTGCAATATCCTTTCCCTCGAAGGCACAAGATTCACAGTGTCGTTGGAGAGCCACGCATACTTCGCAAGACGAGGAGAGGAGTCATTAACAACTAGAAGCATCGTGTCGGCTCGGGGGTATGCTCAGGTGACGTAATAGGAGGGCTGGAATGAGGAGTCGAGAGCGTGAAGAGTGTCATGTTGTGTTTTGCGTTGTTAGTGATAATGAGACACTGGGAGCGGATGACATTCGGTGCCGCCACACAGCCTATTATGTGCAGCAAGTACAAGAGGGTCACCAAACTTAATGTCCACATTCGACGGATGAATCGGTGTCAGTAATGTCACACACACACACACACACACACACACTCACAGGCGCGCTATAAGACACAACGTTTTTGGAATTTGACGTCTGACATTGCAACTATGTCTCGTGATCAGGAACTTTATGCGGCGAATGATATTTGGCATTGTCACACTGGAGCGCCCGATCTATTTGAAATACCCACTTTTATTCACAAATCATCCATGAAACTTGACATAATCAAACTGAGCTGAATTGGTTCAAATGGCTCTGAGCACTATGGGACTTAACTTCTGAGGTCATCAGTCCCCTAGAACTTAGAACTACTTAAACCTAACTAATCTAAGGACATCACACACATCCATGCCCGAGGCAGGATTCGAACCTGCGACCGCAGCGGTCGCGCGGTTCCAAACTGTAGCGCCTAAAACCGCTCGGACACTTCGGCCGGCTGAGCTGAATTGATTTTAAGTGAGCACGATGAGCCCTAGATGGCAAGTTCACGTGTTACTTTCCTAATAAAATATTATTTCTGATGGTGACTCATTAGAGTAGAAAAGGGTTAACTATCATGAATCCACGAAACGCGACGAAAACATTAGTGACTTCGAGGTTCGAGCCGAGCGCTTCTCAGTCGCTCACCATGTAACAAATGTGCATTAGTGGGCTCGGCTATGAAGGCGTGTACTCCCAGACGGCATGGGTGAAACTTGATGACCCGGGGAGAAAGCGTCGTAGCTACGTCCTAAGTAAAACGTGAGAATCGACGTTAATGTGACGGAAACTGGAAGCGTGCCGTTCTCCAGGAAGCAACTTGACGTGCTTTGAGGGAACTGCTTAAAATTAACACCTAAGTGAGATATGAAGAGAACTAAACACATAGTACACGGGAAGTAGCAACCAGAACGTCTCGATGTTATGACATGAAAATTTGTCCGATTCCCGACGAAGCAGATTAAGCATCTATTAACTGGACGAATAGAGCGACTTGTTTGTACCTGTATTCACCCATAAAGCGTTCCAAGGTTTCAGCTGCCTTCAGACAACGCCCACCTGAAAAAAGAGAAAAATTAGAGGTGAAATGAGGTCCCTTGTCCTTCGATGTCTGTATAAATTGTAGTATCGTCTTACACTTTCTTTCAAACGTAACCGGATTTCACTCTGTAGCCATTATCAGATACTACAAGACAGCGACACAAGAGGACGCGAAAGTCAGATTATAAGAACTCATGAAGCTGTAAAACGGAAACCAGCTATCTTTGTAAATGAAGTAATATGTGGCCATGATTAAGAATACTATGATTTACCGAAAAGTTAGAAACAGGGAGATCAGTATTTGTGACAATGGGCTCTTATCGCGACAGCCGGCCGGTGTGACCAAGTGGTTCTAGGCGCTTCAGTCTGGAACCACGCGACCGCTACGGTCGCAGGTTCGAATCCTGCCTCGAGAATGGATGTGAGGTTAATTAGGTTTAAGTAATTCTGAGTTCTACGGGACTGATGACCTCAGATGTTAAGTCCTATAGTGCTCAGAGCCATTTGAACTATTTTTCTTATCGGGACAAGCGAAAACACAAATTCACGTCACGGATTTAAGTTTCCCCTCTGTTCTCGAAAGCAGTTGAATGCTGCGATTAATTCTTCACGAGAATCTCAGTGTTTTCAATCCAAGTTTATGCTCCGTCTCTAATGTCCTCGAAGTTACAGGAACAACTTTCTTCCGACCTCTATGAATCCCTCATGGCGAGATAAAGTGCTATATACTGTATACATTCACTTACTAATTAAACTTATATAGTGTAATGAAAAGAAAGGACAAGTTACAAGGGCTGTGTGGAAAGCAGGGTCCGATTGGATGCGAAATGGAAAACCTCAGTGAAAATCCGATGAAGCTTTGCACAGATGTGTTGTGCAGTATCTCTAGTATGCCCGTCCATCGCACCACGCAGCTCTTTTCAGTTCTGAGTGCACAGGGAGCATGTAACACTGATTGTAAAATAGTTTCTCCCGCCAAGTACGTGGGCCTGCGGGTAAATTTCGCCTGGTGGTATGCAATCCACGTAACGTAACTGCCATGATCTGCTGAAACGTTTGAGTTCAGCTACTTATGCTATTAAGGTCATTGCAAATTTTGGCGGTATACATCTCAGTAAATTAGCTTAGTACGCCTATTTTCATTCTCTGCTTTCGTATGACATCATATTCTGGGGTAACTCATCACTGAGTAAAAGAGTGTTCATTGCAAAAAAGCGTGTAATCAGAATAATTGCTGGAGCTCATCCAAGATCATCCTGCAGACACTTATTTAAAAGAGCTAGGGATCTTCACTGTAGCCTCACTATATATATATATATATATATATATATATATATATATATATATATATATATATATATTCACTTACGAAATTTTTTATTAACAATCCGAACTAATTCAAAATTAATAGCACAGTGTACATGGCTACAACACTAGGAGAAAGGATGATCTTCACTACTCAAGGTTAAAACTAACTTTGGCTCAGAAGGGGGTAAATTATGCTACCACAAAAGTCTTTGGTCACTTACTTAATAGCATCAAAAGTCTGACAGATAGCCATATAGCATTTAAAAGGAAATTAAAAGAATTTCTTAATGGCAACTTCTTCTACTCATTAGATGAGTTTTTGGATGTAGTATTTTGGATATAGTAAGTGGGTAATTTCCCCAAACTCCACAAAAAAAATTAAAAATATTATGTGTCATGTAATATTTTGTGTAATGTAATATCTTGTATAGACACCTTTTATTAACCTGACACGTTCCACACCGTTACGAAGTGTCGTATTCATGATCTATGGAACAAGTACTTATCTAATCTAATCATGCAGCACCTTTGTCATGAGAATTCTCGTTCACTCTCTGCAGGGGCAATGACGATGCTCCCGCAGCGTTTTCGGTTGGAAACGTTTTATCACCAAGAGTACAGTCCCTAACTTGTTTCCCCTGAATTTCATCTCCGCTCACAAGAACCGCCTGCTATGAAGACAGCATTTTAGTTCAGACAACTAACTGTAAGCCAGCGTAGAGAAATGTTGGAGAGGTGACTATGTAGAGAAGAAGCTGGGAGGTGTAGGTAACTGTTGAAAATAAAACATCTTTGATTTTGACAGTGGTTTCCATTTCACGACGATCGGACCTTACTTTCCGAATAGTCCTCGTAGTTCGGTTGTAGTTTTTGGCATTGTAAATAGCAGGGCTTCGGTTTGTGGCCATATTAACGTAACACAAGTCTCAGACGTTTGTCATTGAGGCTAATTTATCGTTACGTTATATGACAATCTGATAGGACATTGCAATCTTTTAAAAGTGAAAGGCGTAATGAAGAATGTCAAAGATATTCGTGCAATGAATACCGTCTCTTCTTTATCTTTGCCGATTAACACCGTTGTCTCAGTTACAATGTCGACCCTCTTTTTACAAACAGTATCAAGCTACGACATAATTTCTTCTATGCAAGACTGTTTTATCGTAATTGGTGTAGTTGATACACTAGTGGCCATTAAAATTACTACACCACGAAAATGACGTGCTACAGAAGCGAAATTTAATCCGACAGGAAGAAGATGCTGTGATATACAAATGATTAGCTTTTCAGAGCATTCACACAAGGTTGGCGCCGGTGGCGACACCTACAACGTGCTGACATCAGAAAAGTTGCCAACCGATTTCTCATACACAAACACCAGTTGACCGGCGTTGCCTGGTGAAACGTTGTTGTGACGCCTCGTGTAAGGAGGACATATGCGTACCATCACGTTTCCGACTTTGATAAAGGTCGTATTGTAGCCTATCGCGATTGCGGTTTATCGTCGCGGCATAGCTGCCCGCGTTGGTCGAGATCCTATGACTGTTAGCAGAATATGGAATCGGTGGGTTCAGGAGGGTAATACGGAACGCCGTGCTGGATCGCAACTGCCTCGTATCACTAGCAGATGACAGGCATCTTATCCGCACGGTTGTAACGGATCGTGCAGCGACGTCTCGATTCCTGAGCCAACAGATGGGGACGTTTGCAAGACAATAACCACCTGCACGAACAGTTTTACGACGTTTGCAGCAGCATGGTCTATCAGCTCGGAGACCATGGCTGCGGTTACCCTTGACGCTGCATCACAGACAGGAGCGCCTGCGATGGTGTACTCAATTACGAACCTGGGTGCACGAATGGCAAAACGTCATTTTTTCTGATGAATACAGGTTCTGTTTGCAGCAGCATGATGGTCGTATACGTGTTTGGCGACATCGCGGTTAACGCACATTGGAAGTGTGTATTCGTCATCGCCATACTGGCGTATCACCCGGCGTGATGGTATGGGGTGCCATTGGTTACACATCTCAGTCACCTCTTGTTCGCATTGACGGCACTTTCACAGTGGACGTTACATTTCAGTTGTGTTACGACCCGTGGCTCTACCCTTCATTCGATCCCTGCGAAACCCTACATTTCAGCAGGATAATGCACGACGGCATTTTGCAGGTCCTGTACGGGCCTTTCTGGATACAGAAAATGTTCGACTGCTGTCCTGGCCAGCACATTCTCCATATGTCTCACCAACTGAAAACGTCTGGTCAATGGTAGCCGAGCAACTGGCTCGTCACAATACGCTAGTCACTACTCTTGATGTTCTGTGGTATCGTGTTGAAGCTGCATGGGCAGCTCTATCTGTACACGCCATCCAAGCTCTGTTTGACTCAATGCCCAGGCGTATCAAGGCCGCTATTAAGGCCAGAGGTGGTTGTTCTGGGTTCTGATTTCTCAGGATCTATGCACCCAAATTGCGTACAAATGTAATCACATGTCAGTTCTAGTATAATTTATTTGTCCAATGAATACCCGTTTATCATCTGCATTTCTTCTAGCTGTAGCAATTTTAATGCCCAGTAGTGTAATTTCTGGTAAGGTGACTTATTTACTGAAATTACGTTACATGACTACACTGATTAAAAATGTAATTTTGAAATAGCTCTGAGGCATTTGAGCATGTGGCTCTGAGGAAAGTTTTTCTCAATTTTTCTAGTGGTAATGTTCAGGAACAACATTTTATCACCTGGCGAGTGAGTCTATTGCGCTTTCTAGCGACATATGCGGAAACAGCCGAGCAACGCGCGCCAATGTGGCATTGTGTTTTGTGCAGCTTGAATGTCAGATGGCTGCAGCGAGGCCAGCCCGATTCGCAGTCCTTATATTGCCGAGGCGCCCTTCAGCAGCAGCTGCGGCGGCGGCGGCGAGGCGTCGAAGGTCCTGCCGTCGAGGTGGTTTTCCTCAGGAAGTGTGGGAGACCGGCCTAGGTCACACTCCAGAAGGTATCCTGACGTGTGAGAGAGAGGGGGGGGGGGCTAATTGCGGCGACCGCCTGCTGGAACTAACGAAGCGCTCGTCGGAAGTTCGCTAATGAAGCCCCTCTCTGCCGGAACGGCAGCGTCCTGTCCCTACATCCAAAGCGAACCGGGCTCACGCTAACATACTTACCACCTTATCTCTGCTACATCATTTCTGCTACTTACCGTCATCTCTTCTTTCCAGAAGTGGCGCCAATGTGCTTCGTAGTGACATTCGAAGACGTCTGTGTAGTGGACAATAATGTAATATCTACAGACCTAGAGACACTGGCTTTTCTAGCATACACATAGTACAGATTTTTTTCTGCTAATACCTTTTTCTAAAATTATTACATCCACTGACATACGTTACCTGTCACCATTATTTTTCTTGCGTAACCCACCAGACTGATTCGTTCTCAGCCCATGGGAACGTGTTCAATACACAATACGAAAAAAGTTTCGTATACAGAAATTATCCTGTCTTACTAATCTTGTTTGCTATTCCACTACCCTGTTTTAGTACCTGTAAAGGAATAAAACATTTTTGTTCTTGATTTATCTTTCCTACAGTAAACCTTTTTTTTTATATAATACCATAGTTTTGTGTTTAACGTTTAGTGTGCTATTCCTGTTCTGGAAGATGGTAAAACAAACATTGTTCGCCATTCATGACAAGGTGTTACGTTTAATTTATGTAAAACTTTTTTCATATATTTGACATTGTCTCGAATATTGCAGTCAATTTTATTTTTGTACGTGCTTCATTTGAAGTTACCACATGTGAAATATTTCTGTAGTGACTTATGTTAGCTAAAATTTCTGTCTCTTTATGGCTTTATTAAGTTGAAAACTGAATATTTTTTTCTCACAGCATGGTTTAAGAGATTTCTTTCTGGTACAAACAGACATTGTCTCGAATATTGCAAACAATTTAACTCTTGCATCGTACTTCATTTCAAGTTACCACCTTTGAAATACTTCTATACTCACTTTTATTAAGTAAAATTGCTGTGTGTTTATGACTTTAAGAGATTTATTTCTGGTACAAACAGACATTGTCTCCAATATTGCAATCAATTTAACTCTTGCATCGTACTTCATTTGAAGTTACCACCTTTGAAATACTTCTATAGTGACTTTTATTAAGTAAAATTGCTTTGTGTTTATGACTTTACTGAACTAAGAAATAAGTAATTTTTTTTCACAGCATGGTTTAAGAAATTTCTTTCTGGTACAAATAACTTTTCTTTTAGTTACTGTGGCTTTGTAGCCTCATTAGTAAAGCAGCAGCTGCATTCTTCAGTCTGCTGTTGGCATGCTCGAGTAGGACATGGGTGCAGCCGTGTGAGGAAGGGAATGGAAGGGACGCACGAGAAAGCGACGACTGGGCAGTGGAAGTCGGCCAGCGGAACGCCTGGAGAAAGAAAGAGCCACTTTCGCTGACCCAGTGGTCCGCTCTCGCGGTGAAAGGAGCCAGTGGGGGCAAGGAGAAAGGGGTGGGGGGTGCTGAGAGAAATGAAACACCAGACACAGTGCGTAACGTGAAAATCATTCATTATTAAAAAGGAAAATGTGTACACATTCTCAGACGTCGACAATACAGTTCAAACAAACACAAAAAAAGATCAAACGAGAACAACAATATTCGTTACAAAATAACACATCCAACCAAACATATTATCCTAATTTCCTTGTTTCAGTCTTTGGTTTCTAGCCTTCGTCCTCAGGAGAAAAGCTATTACATTATATTTTGCATCACAATACGTATATGTTTACATATACAAAATCACATCAGATTAGCACACAATTTTTACAATACAATTTCCGTAGTATTTAACGAGTGTTTTGGAGCGAAAATTTTAAGGCACAGCTGTAGCGTTTCCCTCCCGCCGACAAACAACAAGTGCACTTTGTAAATAAATTTAGTTTAGAGGCCGAGATGGGAATGTTTGTCGACAAGAGGGAAAGCAAACTGAAGGTTGAATCAGGAGTTTTTTGTCTACAGATTATTGTCGAGAACAGGAGGGAAATATTTGAAAGGGTACAAGAATAAGATTCTCGGGGTAGAAATGATCGCTGTACAACACTCGAGATGCAAACACAAGAGGAGCAAGCAACATAAATATCGAATAACTTAGGCTGGGAGATACGCCCAGATATCAACTGTCTCTCTCTATCTATCTCTCCGAAGCGGACCGCCTTGGCCCGATTCGGAGAGAGCAGCGCCGACGGCGGTTCGACGGCCGATACACCACACACGGACACACACGCACGCACTGCTCGCCGCTGACCTTGCGGCGCCGCATCGGTATCGGTGTCACGGCCGGCGGGTGCGGGCGGCCGGCCAAGGCCGCGCCAGTCACCGGCCACGGAGGCCGAGGTCGACGCGCCGCTCGAGGTCCCCGGCTTCCGATCGGAAGCCCCGCCGCCGGGAAGGGGCAGGCTGCGCTCACGAGGCGCAGACCAGGGGCCTGGGGCGGGACGCGAACCCGCGACCGCCGTCGGGCCCGCGCGGCATGCGCAGCACGTTGTCCGGCAGGTGCGTGACGCCGCTGTTGGAGCGGGGGCGGAAGTCGGACTCGCGCCGCTGCGCCACCCAGGGGCAGAGCTCGGGGGCGGTGCGCGCGCGCGTTACCTGCCGGTCCTTGGCGGCGACGATTGTGGCGGCGCCGGCCGTGCTGCGGATGGCCGCCGACACGGCCTGCACCAGCGGCGCCACCGGGATGTTGTGCGGGTTGGAGGGCGGCGGGCGCGGCTCCGTCTCCGCCTCGGAGCAGCTGCTCGAGTAGTCGCTCGTCACCAGGCGCGTCACCACCGACTTCCTGTGGTACGGCCCGGACGACACCGAAGACTTCTTGCGCGGCGGCTGCTGGCCGCCCGCCGTCGTCGTGTTGTTGTTGGCGTCGTGCGAGACGAGCTCGTGCACGGCGACGCCGCTGGTGCGCGCGCGCCAGCCGGCCAGGGCGCGGTGCGCGCTCTCGGTGGTGGTGAACTCGACCAGCGCGCAGACGGTGCCGGCCAGCTCGGGGTGGCGCGCCAGGAAGGCCCTGGCGTCCTGCGGCACGGGGTTGCCGGGCCGCACGATGCGCACCAGCGCGATGTCGCCGTAGCTGGAGAAGAGGTCGGCGACGCCCTCGATGGTGGGCCTGTCGGGCGGCAGGTGCGCCGCCACGACGGTGCGCGACGGCGCCGTCTCGTCGTACGCCGGCAGCGGGTCCACCCTGCGCAGCTTGGTGCCCGCCTCGTTGATCTGCAGCTTGGTCGAGTAGCGCTCGAGCGCGTACGCCACGGAGCGCCAGTCGCGCGCCAGGTGCTTCACGCGCTTGAAGCTCGAGATCAGCTTCAGCGACACGTAGCCCTCCTTGTTCCTCTTCACGTGCTTCAGCAGGAAGGCGTCTTTGGTGATATTCACGTCGGAGAAGTAGAACTCCACTTGGGCTACGATCTTCTGCGCGAGCTCGTCGTCGGGCGGCACGAAAGGGGGCTCGTCCTTAGCGGGCTCTTCCTTGGTCGCCGCCGACGGGGAGCCCGCCGACGGGGTCGACTCCGCGGCGTCGGAGCCGCAGTCGGACATGTCGGCCAGGTGCGCGCCCTCTTCCGCATTGTGGTCGAACGTCAACGAGATGTCACTGTCGATGGACGAGATGCTGTCGCGCGTGTCGGAGTGCTTCATTGGCGGCGGCTCGAAGGGCTCGGCCTCGGGCCGCAGGTTGCTGAAGAACACTGTGCTGGGCATCACCACTGTCGGTTCCTGCATCGTGTCGCGGTCCTCTCAGTCGGCGTCTCCGTCGGCAAGTCTCAGTTCGGAACGCGGTGTGGAGCTGAGCGCGCCGCTTGAGCGAGTCCCGTGACGGAGTTCCGCTGCTGCTGGACGCTGTGCTCGCGTTCCCGAGTACCCGTACCGTACACACTCGGCGTCGTGTCTGTGTCTGTCGGGAGACTGGAGTGCCGCTTGCCGGGGACGCCGCCTTAAGTACGCTCCCCGCCAGAGGGGGGGCGCCCCCCTCCCGCGGGCGACCTCTGCGCCGGCCGCCCCCCTCCCCCTGCGCAGCGCGCCGCGACGCCCAGTCACCGCCGCGGTCCGCGCACTTGCTCGGCTTCCGGAAAGCGGGCGTCGCCGGCTAGCGCCACCTCGGCGCGCGTTATGCAAAGCCGGCCATCCTTGCGGGGCTGCGCCGTTGCATCACGGTGACCGCGCCGTTAAACCCCTAATCTGCTACGACAACTTCGTCTCTGGCGGATAAACATTCCTTTGCTGCGCCGTAAAGCGAACTTACCACGGCAGACTGATTTTCGTCTCAGATGCGCATTTATTTTCGTTTGTCTACGTCCGATCAACTTTATGTGCGAACTTGTTAAGTTAGGCTTTACATTACTTGTTACTCATACGGTATCTACTAACAAGGGAACCTCCCCATCGCAAGCCCCTCAGATTTAATTATAAGTTGGCACAGTGGATAGGCCTTGAAAAACTGAACACAGATCAATCGAGAGAACAGGAAGAAGTTGTGTGGGACTATGAAAAAAAATAAGCAAAATATACAAACTGAGTAGTCCATGTGGAATATTGGCAACATCGAGGAGAGTGTGAGCTCAGGAGCGCCGTGGTCCCGTGGTTAGCGTGAGCAGCTGCGGAACGAGAGGTCCTTGGTTCAAGTCTTCCCTCGAGTGAAAAGTTTACTTTCTTTATTTTCAGACAATTATTATCTGTCCGTCCGACCGACCGATGCGAGGTAACTGCGCCGTAGTAAGGGGACGCTACACCTAAACAAACATGGAGAGGTAGAAGAATCTTTTTACCCATTCGCCAAGTGTACAAGTTAGGTGGGTCGACAACATATTCCTGTCATGTGACGCACATGCCGTCACCAGTGTCGTGTAGAATATATCAGACGCGTTTTCCTGTGGAGGAATCGGTTGACCTATGACCTTGCGATCAAATGTTTTCGGTTCCCATTGGAGAGGCACGTTCTTTCGTCTACTAATCGAACGGTTTTGCGGTGCGGTCGCAAAACACAGACACGAAACTTATTACAGTGAACAGAGACGTCAGTGAACGAACGGACAGATCATAACTTTGCGAAAATAAAGAAAGTAAACTTTTCACTCGAGGGAAGACTTGAACCAAGAAACTCTCGTTCCGCAGCTGCTCACGCTAACCACGGAACTACGGCACTCCTGAGCTAATGCTCTCCTTGATGTTGCCTATGTTCCTCATGGACTACTCAGTTTGTATATTTTGCTTATTTTTATCATAGTTCCACACAACTCCTTCCTGTTCTCTCGACTGATCTGTGTTCAGTTTTTCAAGGCCTATCCACTGTGCCAACTTATAACTAAATCTGAGGGGGTGCGATGGGGAGGTTCCCTTGAAAGTGCATTTACTTAGATTCTAAACGCCGTTCTTACTTACTTCAGTGAGGCTGCATCTGCCGTAAACACGGCAACAAAAGTAGGCTCAATCACTGGAGACAATGTCACAGCTTACGCCAAAATCTTGCATACAAACACATACGAGGACCAGCTCAAAAGCATTTTTTAAATTTTTTTGTACTTAAGGGGGGTAGGACGTCCATCGGGCCGACTTGGAGCAGGAGAATCACCACAGGATATTTTAATTTCTACTGTCTATACTTTTACAAATAAATTCATAAAACTTTGTCACCATGACCAGGAAGGATTGAGGACTCACACTCATCACAGAGGAAGTTAAAAAACTTTTGCAAAATACTTTTTTTACACGTGAAATTTCATCATTTTTTCACTTATTACTGGCTGCATTTGTTGCTATAGGTACACTTTTCTTCCTAAGTAAGAGAGATTCTTCGATGAATTTTTCATAGCATACAAACAGTAGTTACAGGTGTATGAAACAGTAGAATTTTCCAAATCTATTAAAAAACTGTGGAAAAAATTGAGATAATTAACTATAAAATTTGAATTTTTCCTAAACATGAAGTTTAAAATGTAACAGTTCATTCATTTTTTCATAAATTAAATAACTTCTAGAGTTTCATACACCTGTAACTATGGTTTGTATGCTGTGCAAAAGTCATCGAAGAATCTCTCTTACTTAGGAAGAAACGTGTACCTATAGCAACAAATGCAGGCAGTAGTAAGTGAAAAAATGGTGAAATTTCACATGTAAAAAAATGTGTTTTGTTACGTTTTTGAGCTTCCACTGCTATGAGTATGAATCCTGAATCCTTACTGGTCATTCTGTTAAAGTTTTATGAATTTATTTATAAAAGTATAGGCAGTGGAAATTAAAATGTCCTGTGGTGCCTCTCCTGCTCCAAGTCGGCCCGTTTGACGTCCTACCCCCTTTAATTCTTCAGACTAATAAAGCACCGGCCTAGATTGTGGTTCTCAGACTAATAAAGCACCGGCCTAGACTGTGCTTCTCTGGGTTGACCTAAGGGCCGCTGGTGTTTTGCAAGAATTCTAATTTGTTCTGATGAATTCCTCAACCCTCCAGTGCAGTTCTGTACTAGCATATAAACCCCTTAATATGCCTCGACAACACCACTTCTGGCGGATAAAACATTCCTGTGTTGCGTAGCACAGTGAGGATTTTCGATCTATCCATTCATTCATCATCTCACATTTATTTATATGATTCCTAGTTCCGATCGACTTTAAATCCGAACATTTTAGGTTAGGCTTTACATTGCCTGTTATAGATGCGGTATCTAATAGGCGCATTTATTATATTCTAAACGCCGTCCTTGCTTACTTTAGCGTTTACCAGAGTTGCGCTGTTCCGAAACTAAGGTTCGGTAGTTTCTGTACACTACGAAATGAATGTCTAAGGAGGAAACTGAAGGCCGACGATTTCTCGTTATTTTCTATTTGTTTGGTTCTTCGTTTTGCATATAATCAGAGCCGCACTTCATTTAGTATTAGTCCATTGTGTATTCCATATCCGAACAGAAAATAAATTCAGGTTTTATACAACTTGCTTGTAATGTTTTTTTCCCCTTTTGTATGTAAATCATTAACTGAAACTGTGAACGGCCGGGCTTGTCCCGCGTTGTTCTTCCCGTCAGTACTTTTGCCAATCTGGTTTACCTGTTTGCTTCCTGCTTCGTTTCCGCTACAACGTGCTCTGTACTCGCTGGACGCACACCGCGTCCTGTACTCGCCCACGGCTGCGCTCGGGGTCACAGCACAAAGTGTAGGCGTCCTGCTGTTCATTGCACATTTCTTTACCCAAGCAATTGTCCTTTCTATTGTCGGGAGCCGCTTTGGCATGGACTTAGATTTTACCGTACCTAGAGCAACGGCTGTTTTCTAAAGTCTTATACGAAACTTTTATTATTTTCTCATACGTATTACTGCGTGTAAAAATTGTTATTAGCTCCGGTCTCTTGTTTATTTTCAGTATCACACCTGATGATGGGCATGTAACAACCGGAAACCGGTCGTAGTTTAAGCACTAGAAAATAAAAACAACCTTACGACTGAAGCGGTATTTTCAGCATCTGTTATAATGCTCAGTTGCCGAAGTTCCTCCAGCAGGATTGTTTGTAATAAAAATTAGTTGATCGCATTACTTTTGATGCAAATACATTGTACATGCACTACTACAAAAATATATGATTATTGTTGTAATTTTGTACCAAACAGAACATTGTTCATCATAATCAAAGGCAAGTGTTTCATGTCGTTGTTTATAAATCGAAAGCTGTTTGTGAATAACAGATACATGTTTTACATAAATTCAACGGAGTAATCTAGGGATGTTTGACATACGTTTGTTTTGCGGTCTTTTTATTTTACCTTTTTGTTGAAGAAGCTGCGTTTTCTAGCGCTATATGATAAATCTGTATTTGTTTCTCTATTTTTACTCACCATCTCTCTGTTTTTGTGTTGCAAAAAAGTGGTTCAAATGGCTCTGAGCACTATGGGACTTAACTGCTGAGGTCATCAGTCCCCTAGAACTCAGAACGACTTAAACCTAACTAACCTAACGACATCACACACATCCATACCCGAGGCAGGATTCGAACCTGCGACCATAGCGGTTGCGCGGTTCCAGACTGTAGTGCCTAGAACCGCTAGGCCACCCCGGCCGGCTTTTGTGTTACAGATCAACAATTTTCTCATAACGCGTGAATTCGAAAATTCGATTTTGCTGTAAATACTGTTTGCTTTTAAGTAGCAGACAAGAGGATAACTATGTGGGACAAAAATGTTCAGTAGGTTATCCGGCCCTTTATATACACTCATTTTCTAGACGGTTCACTGCTTCCACTTTTTAGGGGAATCTAGTAAGACACTGATCGCATATGCAAAGAAAGTGATCGTTATAAGGTAGAGCCCAAAGGTATGCAACACACCTAATGCACAGGTAACGCGGGTACAACCTCAACTGACCAAAGCAACTAGGAAAACTGCTCTTACGTACCGCAGTCTATGGTAGCCTACAGCAGTTTTGCAACTCTAGTGTTTACATATCTGCTCTCGTATCTCACGGAAACACTACAGAAAACGTAGGCTGCTAAAAAATGGTTCAAATGGCTCTAAGCACTATGGGACTTAACAGCTGTTATCAGTCCCCTAAACTTAGAACTACTTAAACCTAACTAACCTAAGGACATCACACACACATCCATGCCCGAGGCAGGATTCGAACCTGCGACCGTAGCAGCCGCGTGGTTCCGAACTGAACCGTCTAGAACCGCTCGGCCACCGCGGCCGGCCGTAGGCTGCTACAGTGCCTGAGGTTACCACAGAATCCTACACACAATACTTACTCATCATCATTATCATTTAAATGCGTTCCGCCCCCTTCAAAGCCTCAAAGCTAGTCCAGCCATCTGTTCTTAATCTTAATAAATATCTTCTGCCTCTTGGTTTATATTATTATAGCGGTTCTTCCACCTGTTACACGGTTTATATATTCTTTTCACCTTATCTGATACTAGTTGCAATTAATTTATTTACACAACCAGTTGCCGGCCGCGGTGGTCTCGCGGTTCTAGGCGCGCAGTCCGGAACCGCGCGACTGCTACGGTCGCAGGTTCGAATGCTGCCTCGGGCATGGATGTGTGTGATGTCCTTAGGTTAGTTAGGTTTAACTAGTTCTAAGTTCTAGGGGACTGATGACCTAAGATGTTAAGTCCCATAGTGCTCAGAGCCATTTGAACACAACCAGTTTCGGTGTTCCATTACACCATGTTGTCCCAACAATCGTCGGTTGACGAACTAAGCGTAATTCCGGGACCTGCGATCAATGCTTATTTAATATTGGCTCCTGTTATGACTGTATACGAGATTGGATTACTTCCAATTTATACTGGACAAGGACATGAAGACGGCGTACTGGAACAACGAAACTGACCGCGTAAATGCAAAATAGACGACTGCAGTTGTAATTCTCATTTCTTATCGGATAGACGAAGTCCCTGTAATCGTCTATTACAACGATGGACATGCAGAGATTTATCTGAGACTGTTTTATTGTGTCAATTATGTTTTACATATTCAGCCCAGCTCGATTGCCAATATTTTTTTATCCAATAAACTATATCTAGGTACGTATCTAAGGAAATTCATTTCCCATTCTTTTGTTCTCTTTTTATTTCTGTTCATCACGGCTTGGTTTTTGCAGCCATAGAGCAGTGCGGGCCGGCCAGTGTGGCCGAGCGGTTCTAGGCGTTTCAGTCTGGAACCGCGCGGCCGCTACGGTCGCAGGTTCGAATCCTGCCTCGGGCATGGATGTGTGTGCTGTCCTTAGGTTAGTTAGGTTTAAGTAGTTCTCAGTTCTAGGGGACTGATGACCTCAGATGTTAAGTCCCATAGTGCTCAGAGCCAGCCAGAGCAGTGCGGGTATATTCATAACCTTGCAGAATTTTAGCAATCTCTGTGAAGTTTCTTTCCTGACGTCGTGCATAAAGTTCCACAGAATCAGTTAAATAGTTCTGAGAGTAGCCGGGCGGTCTAAAGCGTCCTGTCACGGTCCACGCGGCTGCCCCCGTCGGAGGTTCGAGTCCTCCCTCGGGAATGGGTGTGTGTGTTGTCCTTAGCGTAAGTTAGTTTAAGATAGATTAAGTAGTGTGTAAGCTTAGGGACCGATGACCTCAGCAGTTTGGTTCCACTAGACCTTTCCACAAATTAAAAAACAGATCTGACTTATTTTGTATTTCATTATTTGCCCCAGATGTAGCATTGAATCCTACATATTTAAAAATGTTAGCCTGCGCTGTGATCTAATTTTCTGTAGTGCTTGACTCGCATGGGCTGGTGTTCAAAGAATACCACTGATTTTGTCATCTTAACGGAGGGAGTCCAGATTGTATTCTGTAGCCATATTACTTAAACTAAAAACAGCATCTTGTAAGTCATTTTCGTTCTGACTACTTAATGATTACCAGACTTTTTTCCTTGTTTTGGTCGATACTAACACCGCTGAAAGTTGCCCATCTGATAGTTTTAGCAAAAACATTGCTGGTACATACTGTATGTTGCACTGTCAGACGTATCTGAAGGATGTTCACTTATAATTTTTGTCTCGGTCCTCTAGGTCCACGAACCTTTACCTCAAATTCATATTTTTACCCTTCTCCATCATCCCTGAAATTTTGTAACATAATCACGGAATCAGCGTTGTACTCACCGCAAGCCACGACACAATGCGTACCAATATTATCGACTTTCTGTCCTATCCCATTCGCGTTCTGAGCGAGGATTAAACACCTGTCTGCAAACATCTGTACCTGCCCTAATCCCTCTTATCTTATCTTTACGATCCACATGCGAGATAGATGATGGCGGCACAATACTGGCCGCTCACTCATCTTTGAATGCAGGTTCTCTAAATTTAGCCAACAGGCTATCGCGAAAACCACGTCGTCATTCTTCTAAGGATTCCCATTTAAATTCCAGAACATTTCTGTTACACTTTAATATAGGCTAAACAGATCTGTTAGGAACCTAGCAACACGCCTCTCAATCCGTTCAATATCTATTCTCATGCCTACTGAAGACGGACTCCTAATACTGTTGTAGTAGCGTCTTGTATGGTTTTCCTTGCATTTTCGCAAAACACTTCCAACAAACCTAGGTGTGCCATTCACTTTCCTCGATAGTGATTTTGTCTAATCGTCCAGTTTCATATCGCTTCTTAATATTACACGCTAAATACTTATACGGTATGTTGTTGTCTATATTTTCATCTCTAATCTTGCACTGAAGCACTTCTTTAACCTAGTTCAGTTACGTGGTCTTTGGTCACTGATAAAAGTGTTACATTTATAATTGCAAACGCAAACTGACGTTATTTTTTCCCTGATATTGGTAAACAAGCTCCCTGGTTGTCGGGTAAATTACGTGAAGAAATATACCAACCAGTTCCATTCTTATTATGCCAAGCAGAGTTTCAGTTTTTCACCTGTTTTCAATTTGCTTTACTTACTTACGTCATTATTATGCTTTAAACGCCATATCTGCCTAGTTCACAATAGCAATTTCTTTTCGCTACTTCGTTTACCAAATCGTGAATTTACTACTAGGTTATAGTTAAATGAATTTACTTTTATTCCGCATTTTGTATAACAAAGAGCAGTAAGACCCCTAACTTGTCACGGCACACACAAAGAGAAGCTAGTCTTAATAAATTCAAAGCAAACTTGAACATATTCTGCGGTATTTATTTTTCGCAGGTTCGAATCCTGCCTCGGGCATGGATGTGTGTGTTGTCCTTACGTTAGTTAGGTTTAAGTAGTTCTAAGTTCTAGGGGACTTATGGCCTCAGCAGTTGAGTCCCATAGTGCTCAGAGCCATTTGAACCATTTTTTAAATTTATTTTTCGTGTGGTGTGATTTTCTATTTGCAAACCCGACGCAAGTAGACAACTGAATACATTTGTTAATGAAGGTCTTACAATTATATCTAAATTAGAAATTTCTTTGTTTGTACAATGACTTTAAGCTGCGATCTAACGTTGTAACGCTGACTACTCTGCAACGGTTACGCTATCATTATCATCATCATCATCATTTAAGACTGATTATGCCTTTCAGCGTTCAGTCTGGAGCATAGCCCCCTTATAAAATTCCTCCATGATCCCCTATTCAGTGCTAACGTTGGTGCCTCTTCTGATGTTAAACCTATTACTTCAAAATCATTCTTAACCGAATCCAGGTACCTTCTCCTTGGTCTGCCCCGACTCCTCCTACCCTCTACTGCTGAACCCATGGGTCTCTTGGGTAACCTTGCTTCTCCCATGCGTGTAACATGACCCCACCATGTAAGCCTGTTCGCCCTGACTGTTACATCTATAGAGTTCATTCCCAGTTTTTCTTTGATAAACTCATTGTGGACACCCTCCTGCCATTGTTCCCATCTACTAGTACCTGCAATCATCCTAGCTACTTTCATATCCGTAACCTCAACCTTGTTGATAAGGTAACCTGAATCCACCCAGCTTTCGCTCCCATACAACAAAGTTGGTCGAAAGATTGAACGGTGCACAGATAACTTAGTCTTGGTACTGACTTCCTTCTTGCAGAAGAGAGTAGATCGTAGCTGAGCGCTCACTGCATTAGCTTTGCTACACCTCGCTTCCAGTTCTTTCACTATGTTGCCATCCTGTGAGAATATGCATCCTAAGTACTTGAAACCATCCACCTGTTCCAACTTTGTTCCTCCTATTTGGCACTCAATCAGTTTATATTTCTTTCCCACTATTACTTTCGTTTTGGAGATGCTAATCTTCATACCATAGTCCTTACATTTCTGATCTAGCTCTGAAATATTACTTTGCAAACTTTCAATCGAATCTGCCGTCACAACTAAGTCATCCGCATATGCAAGACTGCTTATTTTGTGTTCGCATATCTTAATCTCACCCAGCCAGTCTATTGTTTTCAACATATGATCCATAAATAATATGAACAACAGTGGAGACAGGTTGCAGCCTTGTCTTACCTCTGAAACTACTCTGAACCATGAACTCAATTTACCGTCAACTCTAACTGCTGCCTGACTATCCATGTAAAGACCTTTAATTGCTTGCAAAAGTTTGCCTCCTCTTCCATAATCTCGTAAAACAGACAATAACTTCCTCCTAGGAACCCGGTCATATGCCTTTTCTAGATCTATAAAGCATAGATACAATTCCCTGTTCCACTCATTAGAAATTTCTTTGTTTGTACAATGAATTTAACCTGCGATCTAAGGTTGTAATGCTGACTACTCTGCAACGGTTACGCTATCAAAGATGAATTTTAAGCCGCGAGGTTCTACACTCCTGGAAATGGAAAAAAGAACACATTGACACCGGTGTGTCAGACCCACCATACTTGCTCCGGACACTGCGAGAGGGCTGTACAAGCAATGATCACACGCACGGCACAGCGGACACACCAGGAACCGCGGTGTTGGCCGTCGAATGGCGCTAGCTGCGCAGCATTTGTGCACCGCCGCCGTCAGTGTCAGCCAGTTTGCCGTGGCATACGGAGCTCCATCGCAGTCTTTAACACTGGTAGCATGCCGCGACAGCGTGGACGTGAACCGTATGTGCAGTTGACGGACTTTGAGCGAGGGCGTATAGTGGGCATGCGGGAGGCCGGGTGGACGTACCGCCGAATTGCTCAACACGTGGGGCGTGAGGTCTCCACAGTACATCGATGTTGTCGCCAGTGGTCGGCGGAAGGTGCACGTGCCCGTCGACCTGGGACCGGACCGCAGCGACGCACGGATGCACGCCAAGACCGTAGGATCCTACGCAGTGCCGTAGGGGACCGCACCGCCACTTCCCAGCAAATTAGGGACACTGTTGCTCCTGGGGTATCGGCGAGGACCATTCGCAACCGTCTCCATGAAGCTGGGCTACGGTCCCGCACACTGTTAGGCCGTCTTCCGCTCACGCCCCAACATCGTGCAGCCCGCCTCCAGTGGTGTCGCGACAGGCGTGAATGGAGGGACGAATGGAGACGTGTCGTCTTCAGCGATGAGAGTCGCTTCTGCCTTGGTGCCAATGATGGTCGTATGCGTGTTTGGCGCCGTGCAGGTGAGCGCCACAATCAGGACTGCATACGACCGAGGCACACAGGGCCAACACCCGGCATCATGGTGTGGGGAGCGATCTCCTACACTGGCCGTACACCACTGGTGATCGTCGAGGGGACACTGAATAGTGCACGGTACATCCAAACCGTCATCGAACCCATCGTTCTACCATTCCTAGACCGGCAAGGGAACTTGCTGTTCCAACAGCACAATGCACGTCCGCATGTATCCCGTGCCACCCAACGTGCTCTAGAAGGTGTAAGTCAACTACCCTGGCCAGCAAGATCTCCGGATCTGTCCCCCATTGAGCATGTTTGGGACTGGATGAAGCGTCGTCTCACGCGGTCTGCACGTCCAGCACGAACGCTGGTCCAACTGAGGCGCCAGGTGGAAATGGCATGGCAAGCCGTTCCACAGGACTACATCCAGCATCTCTACGATCGTCTCCATGGGAGAATAGCAGCCTGCATTGCTGCGAAAGGTGGATATACACTGTACTAGTGCCGACATTGTGCATGCTCTGTTGCCTGTGTCTATGTGCCTGTGGTTCTGTCAGTGTGATCATGTGATGTATCTGACCCCAGGAATGTGTCAATAAAGTTTCCCTTTCCTGGGACAATGAATTCACGGTGTTCTTATTTCAATTTCCAGTAGTGTATATCACACCTTTCGGAAGGAGTACTTTGCACAGCTCTTCACCCTCATTGTATCTTCATTTTACAACAATTGTCAGTTATCGCGTGGCGACAGTCCTGCAAGTAGGGTATCGGTTAACAACAAGAATAAATACTGCAGAAGATCCACCGTTTGCGTTTCAATTTATAATCATCGGTTGTTACTGCAAGCAGGGACACAAGAGTACGTTAACAAGAAAAATTTCACACTACGTGTTTCGTGCACTACAATCCAGCTGGCAATTAATGACGTTGTTGCTTAGCATCGGAGTTGAGTACAGCATGTAAAAACTCTAAAAGGTTATACTCCACGTGGGAATAGCATTTGCAGCTCTTCTTTCGACGAAATGCTATTTAGAGGCCTAGCTAAAACTGAAACTAAACTCCTCCCGCACAGGCCATGAAGGCCCAAAGGTACCGACCGGCCGCCGTGTCATCCTCAGGCCACAGGCGTCACTGGATGCGGATATGGAGGGGCATGTGGTCAGCTGTATGTCAGTTTCCGAGACCGAAGCCGCTACTTCTCAATCAATTAGCTCCTCAGTTTGCCTTACAAGAGCTGAATGCACCCCGCTTGCCAACAACGCTCGGCAGACCGGATGGTCACCCTCCGTGTGCTAGCCCAGCCCGACAGCGCTTAACTTCGGTGATCTGACGGGAACCACTGCGGTAAGGTCGTTGGCCCAGAGGCCTAGCTACAGGCGGAGAAATGTTGTTTAGATGCCGGTTCCAGTCTAAGGCAACATATGTCATCACATAGCTCTATAAGGTTTTACGTCAGTAAGTAATGTTAGAGAGCATTCTCAAAATCGGCGATTCCTAGGGCCTGTAACTAATCTTGTGTATTAGACGGTCTTTTTCCTAAAAATTGTAAAATTTTATCAAACTTTTTGATTGTTGTACTCATATTTCAGAAAAATTTGAAGACTGGACTACTAAATTTGTATTTTGTCTTTTTGTGCTGTAACCGACGTCACTGCAGTCCCAATCTGCGTTCGCTTTGGTTATCCTTCGGCGAATGACAAAGTGTGGTAGTCTGTGTATACACCGCAATCCCTCAGTTATCAGGTTAGTTTCTACATTACCTCTGATAGCCGTTAAACATAAAAAGACGAAAAATCCATGTTTAGCGCCCGTTGGCAGGCCACTCCTGCTCGTTTCATTTCGTCTGAATTCTTATGCTTCTTCTAAGTTCGATGGTTTACTCAACGCTGGCCAACGGACAAGAGTTGGTGGCACGAGGCAGTGAGCAAAAGACTATTGCTCTGTGCAGTCTTATACGGATTAAATTTTATTGTTCAATCACTTCTCGTTAAGGGAACATGTGCAGCGTAATGGTCTATATTAATGTTATGTCAGTGCTAAATGTACAGCAACTCCTCGTGTAATGACTGAGTTGCGACTTTCGTGAACGTCGCACGGATTACGTATGCATTCAACTTTATGACCTCAGTCAAATTCTTATTATGGAAATATTTTGATTACTTTAGCCGCTGCGTGGTGTTAAAACTAATCAGACTGCTTTCTCTGTACCTTGTGGTAAGAATAATGTGCAATACATGAAACTAGAAGGTGCCAGATAAACAACCTGAGTGATACCAAATAACTTGCGACACCGTTTACTGTCTGTCACGCGGTATTCTAAGAATTCTGGCAGCCATATAATCTGGAGTGTGGGGTGAAAGTGTGGGAAGCGCATATTGCGTTAATTTCTCCAAAGTGAGTACTGAAGATTCTGTAATTACGTCGTACGATGCAGATAACTGACAATCCACGAATGGGCATACTTCTGCGAAACCGGTCTTCCTGCACGTAAATGAGTGCGATAAGACAGCTACTTAGAAGCGCTGACGACAGTATGGTTGCCGTATCCCACAGATAACAGCGAGTGTATCTCTTTAAACAGTTACTCTGATAAAACTATCCTCGCATTGACACTTCACTCAGGTGGCTTACGTGACACGTACTACGTTTCCATCCCGAAATAGAAATTCATAATATGATAGGAGGGCTCAGACTGATTTATAGTACTTTCAATAGCATCGTAAAGTCAAGGCTCAGCTAGGTAAGGATGAGTCGCTTGTTTCAAATACGATCAGGGACTCAGCACGAAACATGCTTACAGCCTAAAATTAGAAAACGACAGGAACAGCGTCTGATATCATAGTTAATTCAAAATGCTGTTTAACTTTCAAAACTGCACTCATATATTCTTAACTAAAAATACGAACTAAATTTCGTTCTTAGTGGTGTGCTGATTGACGCTGTCATGCCGATTAAATATACAGGGTGTTACAAAAAGGTACGGCCAAACTTTCAGGAAACATTCCTCACACACAAAGAAAGAAAATATGTTATGTGAACATTTGTACAGAAACGCTTACTTTCCATGTTAGAGCTCATTTTATTACTTCTCTTCAAATCACGTTAATCATGGAATTGAAACACACAGCAACAGAACGTACCAGCGTGACTTCAAACACTGTGTTACAGGAAATGTTCAAAACGTGCTCCGTTAGCGAGGATACATGCATCCACCCTCCGTCGCATGGAATCCCTGATGCGCTGATGCATCCCTGGTGAATGGCGTATTGTATCACAGCCGTCCACAATACGAGCACGAAAAGTCTCTACATTTGGTACCGGGGTTGCGTAGACAAGAGCTTTCAAATGCCCCCATAAATGAAAGTCAAGAGGGTTGAGGTCAGGAGAACGTGAAGGCCATGGAATTGGTCCGCCTCTACCAATCCATCGGTCACCGAATCTGTTGTTGAGAAGCGTACGAACACTTCGACTGAAATGTGCAGGAGCTCCATCGTGCATGAACCACATGTTGTGTCGTACTTGTAAAGGCACATGTTCTAGCAGCACAGGTAGAGTATCCCGTATGAAATCATGATAACGTTCTCCATTGAGCGTAGGTGGACGAACATGGGGCCCAATCAAGACATCACCAACAATGCCTGCCCAAACGTTAACAGAAAATCTGTGTTGATGACGTGATTGCACAATTACGTACGGATTCTCGTCAGCGCACACATGTTGATTGTGAAAATTTACAATTTGATCACGTTGGAATGAAGCCTCATTCGTAAAGAGGACATTTGCACTGAAATGAGGATTGACACATTGTTGGATGAACCATTCGCAGAAGTGTACCCGTGGAGGCCAATCAGCTGCTGATAGTGCCTGCACACGCTGTACATGGTACGGAAACAACTGGTTCTCCCGTTGCACTCTCCATACAGTGACGTGGTCAACGTTACCTTGTACAGCAGCAACTTCTCTGGCGCTGACATTAGGGTTATCGTCAACTGCACGAAGAATTGCCTCGTCCATTGCAGGTGTCCTCGTCGTTCTAGGTCTTCCCCAGTCGCGAGTCATACGCTGGAATGTTCCGTGCTCCCTAAGACTCCGATCAATTGCTTCGAACGTCTTCCTGTCGGGACACCTTCGTTCTGGAAATCTGTCTCGATACGAACGTACCGCGCCACGGCTATTGCCCCGTGCTAATCCGTACATCAAATGGACATCTGCCAACTCCGCATTTGTAAACATTGCACTGATTGCAAAACCACGTTCGTGATGAACACTAACCTGTTGATGCTACGTACTGATGTGCTTGATGCTAGTACTGTAGAGAAATGAGTCGCATGTCAACACAAGCACCGAAGTCAACATTACCTTCCTTCAATTGGGCCAACTGGCGGTGAATCGAGGAGTACAGTACATACTGACGAAACTAAAATGAGCTCTAACATGGAAATTAAGCGTTTCCAGACACATGTCCACATAACATCTTTTCTTTATTTGTGTGTGAGGAATGTTTCCTGAAATTTTGGCCGTACCTTTTTGTAACACCCTGTATAGGTGTAACGTTGCAAGGCGATATGAAATGTTACGAGCACGTAAGGTCGCTAGTAGGGTAGAGGAGAGGTCGACATCGGTTCATCGTGAACATTTTCGGTAACTGTCGATCGTCTATGAAGGAGACCAAGCGTAGAACATTTGTGCGACGCATTCTTGACTACTGGTTGAGTGTTAGGGATTCTCAGCAGGTCGGATCATGGGAAGACATCGAAGCAATTCAGAGACGTGCTTGATTTGTTACTAGTAGGTTCCTTCAACACGCAAGTGTTACGGAGATGCTCCATGAACGCATATGGGAATCCCTGTTGAGAAGAAGACCTTCTTTCCGCAAACCGCTGTTGCGACGGACTGCAGAACGATCCTACTGCTACCAACTTCCATCTCGGGTAAGGAACGCGAAGGCAAGATGGCAGTAATTTTCCCTTGCGTCATTTGCGAGTGGAAGAGCAAAGGGAATGACTAGCAGTGGTACAAGGCACACACCACCATGCACCGTACTGTGGACTGCGGAATATGTACGTAGACGTAGGTGCAGAGGCGGACAAAGATTGCGTGAACTTATCCGCAGTGATCTCGTAGTCGAAGGGGTTCTGTGGCTCGAAAAAGAAAATGATGAACATCGCTCCAATATTCTGCACTTAGAAATTGGTATTTGATCTTGCGAAGCCAGGGAAATCAAGTGCTGTGAGTCCTCTGTCGGTGGAGTAATCTGTCATTGATATTTTCTCTTTAGAAACCAACTTCGGAACTGAACGTTCAGTGCGTAACCGCGATAGCGGTGAAGAAGATGATTGACGAAGACAAAGCCGCCGTGCACGACAGGATGGTTCAAATGGCTCTGAGCACTATGGGACTCAACTGCTGCGGTCATAAGTCCCCTAGAACTTAGAACTACTTAAACCTAACTAACGTGAGGATATCACACACATCCATAACCGAGGCAGGATTCGAACCTGCGACCGTAGCAGTCGCACGGTTCCGGACTGCGCGCCTAGAACCGCGAGACCACCGCGGCCGGCTGCACGACAGGAGATACACCTTGGTGTGAGGAAAGCTGGGCTACAGTTGCCGAAGTGCCAATAGTCATTCAGCAGGATTCTTGTGAAACAAACACACACACACAAAATCGTAGCGGATGGGTCGAGATTTAAGAACACCTCCCAGATTGGGGATCAGTCTTTTCCGTCGCCACGCCCTGTCGCATTGTGAACCGGTTTCTGCTTAGCATTACTGACCGACATTCACCGAACACTGGTTCACCGTCGAATGTAAAGAAGAAATACCGCAGTGACGAAGCTAATGTAGCCAAAAAATTGGAATGCTACGGAGGACGTCACGCAGAAAGTCAGCTCGCTATTTTTAGTAATACCACAGAAAATCTCACTGCTGTTAGGTATCCATAGACGTTGTTTTTTTCTTGATGAAAACGAATACTGTTGCTTGTAATGCGGAAGAAAGCAGAAAAACAGCCTGTGGACAACCTAACCATTGTATGTCTTACAAGTATTGGAGTGACTAAACAAAAATCGAAGCAGTGTGTCGGAAACAGCAAACAATGACGTCTCTTCCCCTTTATATTTGAAGTACAAACATTCATCTATATGCGTTAAAATGGATTCTGCAAAAAACTAGCTTATGAAACTCACATTGCTCTTTTCCTTTACGAGACCATGAAGCAAGTACATAACTGCGCCCGGTTACATGGCGTGTTCCTTCACTTCCGGAAGGCATTCTATACAGTTACGCGCTGCGACCTATTCTACAAAATACGAATCTGCAGAATACCTACTCAACCCTGTGACTGAATTGAAGAGTTTCTGCCATACAGAACGCTCACTATCCGATCAAAAGTACCCGGACACCCTATGAGATGCGGAATCCACAACTAGATTCTATAACAGGCGGACCCGACAACATAAAAGGAGGCGGAGAGTGTTGTGTTGTCAGCAGAGATGCACCAACAGCAGAGTGGGCCTGCCCAGTGATTTCCAAAGGGAATTAATCACTGGGAGTTACGTGCATAACAAGTCCATCAGGTACATTTGGACCCTTCTAAAGCTGCCCAAGTTGACTGTTGGTGATTGTGAAGCAGTAACGCGTACGAATATCCACAGATTGGTTTTCGTGAACAGCTCGAGAACGTTACCAGCCATCATATATAGAGAATGTTTTTCGTGAGTAGCTCTCTTACTGCGCTTAAGAAAAAGCTAAAAGCAGAAGTATATGAACACACTGTTCAGCACTGTGCACTTCGTACGTTAGAGGAATAGTTCGGAGACGACGATTGCGTCAACATAACAAGGCATCCCGTCATAAAGGAGTATCTTTAAGGCAATGGTTCGTGGTCAATACCATTCGCAAAACAGATTAGCTTGCCCAGAGTACCGACCTGAACCGAATGGAATATCTTTGGGATGAGTTAGAACGTCGACCCCGCTCCACGCCCCAGTGTCCAAAACCACTACCTACTCTGGCTTCAACTGTTGAGGAAGAATGGACTGCAATTCCTCTGCGGACACTCAGACACGTTATTGAAAGTGTCCCCAACAGAGGTCAAAACGTCATCAAGGCGAAGTGTGGTCACACCCCGATGTTAATGTACAGATACTTTTGATCAGATAGTGTAGTATGTCGTTCTTACCGGAGAAGGAGGGTCGTAGGCCCATTACTGTCCAAAATAGATATAAATGATATAGTGGATAATGTTGGAAGCTTAATGAGGCTGTTGTATATAAAGTCGTATCCCCAGAAAATGGCAGCGAAATGCAGAATGATTTGCAGAGGATGGACATTTGTTGCAGGGATTGGCAATTCATTCACAACATAGTTAAATGTGATTTGCAGTAGGGTTTTAGAACATTAACTGTATTCGAAAATTATGAAGTACCTCAAAGAAAACGATTTATAGATACATAGTCACCACGGATTCAGAAAATATCGTACTTGTGAAACACAACTAGCTCTTTATACTCATGAAGTAATAAGTGCTATCGACAGGGGATGTCAAATTGATTCCATATTTTTAGATTTCCAGAAGGCTTTCGACACCGTTCCTCACAAGCGTCTTCTAACCAAACTGCGTGCCTACGGAGTATCGCCTCAGTTGTACGACTGGAATCGTGATTATCTGTCAGAAAGATCACAGTTCGTAGTAATAGACGGAGAGTCATCGAGTAAAACAGAAGTAATATCCGGCGTTCCCCAAGGAAGTGTTATAGGCCCTCTATTGTTCCTGATCTATATTAACGACATAGGAGACAATCTGAGTAGCCGTCTTAGATTGTTTGCAGATGGTGCTGTCATTTACCGTCTTGTAAATTCATCAGATGATCAAAACGACTTACAGAATGATTTAGATAAGATATCTGTACGGTGCGAAAAGTGGCTATTGACTCTGAATAAAGAAAAGTGTGAAGTTATTCACATGAGTACTAAAAGAAATCAGCTAAATTTCGATTACGAGATAAGTCACACAAATCTGAGGACTGTAAATTCAACTAAATACTTGGGGACTACAATTACAAATAACCTAAATTGGAACGATCACATAGATAATATTGTGGGTAGAGGAAACCAAAGAAACATTGTGGATACATAGGCGGGAGGGCCAGTTTCGTTTGTTTACACCGTTGTCAAACAATCACTGAAACCAGTTAGATCCATTACAGGTACGGAAGCATGCGTACGGGGAGGAGTGGAATGAGCCATTAAACCCATCAGCGGAAAGCCGACGTGAGACTGAGATTCATTTGAAGAATTCTAGGGAAGCGCAATCCACCCACGAACCTTTGGTTTATAAAATTCTCATACGACCCATTCTTAAACACTGTTTCCCAATCTGCCAATCTTACCGAAAATACAGAAGATCCAAAGAGGAGCATCGCGATTCGCAATGAATTTGCTTATCAAGCGTGAAAGCGTCACGGAGATACTCATCCAATGCAGGTGCTACGAGAGTGTATTGTGCACACTGTAGCTTGCTGTTGAAATTTCAAGACCGTAGCCTACGTTCCTAAAAAATAAACCAAGATGTTGCTTCCTCCTACGTATATCTCACGAAATGGGAGGGAAAATGGGAGAGATCCGACTTCACATGGGAGCTTATCAACAGTCGTTCTTCCTGCAGACTATTCGCGACTGGAACAGGAGCGGAGGCAGTAACAGTGGTACGCGAAGTACTCTCCGCCACACAACATAAGGTGGCTTGCGGGATCTATATGTAGATACAATAAACCCGTAATGAGCAGAAAATCTGTCGTTAAATACGAAGAACAGAAGAATGTGCGTGGCATGTGCATCTCAGAAATAAATATGTAGTGTGAATTGGTCGGTCGATACGCAGCTCCGTACCTGTTCTATATTCACCTGTTTCAAACGTTTAAAAGAAGATGTGTACACATAAAATTGTCTGCTGTTTCATCAAGGTCAGCTACAATGTTTCTCTAAAACAGCTCATTTAAGGGACGTTGCTGTTGTATTTGATGAGGCTGTCCGTGCTACTCTACCTTGTACAAGCTCGTCATCTCCGAATAACTACTGCCACCTACGACCTTCTGAACCTGTTTACTGTTTTTATCTCTTGGTCTCCTTCTACAATTTTTACCCCCCCACACTACCCTCCATTAATAAACTAGTGATCCCTTGATGTCTCAGAACGTGCCCTATCAACCGATCCCTTCTTTTAGTCAAGTTGTGCCACAAATTTCATTTCTCCCCAATTCTATTCAGTACCGCCTCATTACTTACATTATCTATCACTTAGTCTTCAGCATTCTTCTGTAGGACCACATTTCAAAAGCTTCTATTCTCTTCTGGTGTGACTGTTTATCGACCACCTTTCATTTCCATACAAGGCTACACCCGAGACAAAAACGCACAGTAAACAATTCTTGACATTTCAACTTATGTTCAATGCTAACAAATTTCTCTTCTTCAGAAACGCTTTTCTTGCCATTGTCAGTCTTCTTTTCATATTCCCTCTACTTCGACTACCATCTATTATTTTACTGGCCAAACAGCAAAACTCATCTGTTACTTTTAATGTTTCGTTCCTTACTCTAATTCCCTCAACACCGCCTGATTTAATTCGACTACACTCTATTACCCTTGTTTTGCTTTTGTTGATGTTCATCTTCCAAGACGCCGTCCATTTCATTTAACTGGGGTTGCAAATACTTTACTGTCTCTGACAGAATTACGATGTCATCGACAAACCTCAAAGTTTTTAATTCTTCTGCTCTAACTTTGATTCCTTCTCCAAATTTTCCTTTGGTTTGCTTTACTGCATGCTCAATGTGCGGATTCGATAACATCGGGAATAGGTTAAAACCCTGTCTCATTCCCTTCGCAACCACTGCTTCCCCTTCATGCTTCTTGTGATGTAGTAGTCGTAATTGGAACATTATCTTAAAACGGATTAAAATTCTTCATTGTTTACTTGTTGTTGTTATGGTCTTCACTCCAAAGACTGGTTTGATGCGGCTCTCCATGCTACTCTATCCTGTGCAAGCTTCTTCATCTCCCAGTACCTACTGCAACCTATATCCTTCTGAATCTGCCCTTCAATACTAAATTGCTGATCCCTTGATGCCTCAGAACATCTCCTACCATCCGATCCCTTCTTCTAGTCAAGTTGTGGCACAACTTTCTCTTCTCCCCAATTCTATTCAATACCTCCTCATTAGTTATTTGGCCTACCCATCTAATCTTCAGCATTCTTCTGTAGCACTACATTTCGAAAGCTGCTATTCTCTTCTTGTCCAAACTATTTGTCGTCCATTGTTTACTTATGAATATTAATTTTAGTTGCAATGAAGGAAAAGTATTTAGCATGACGACTCGAAGAGAAATTAATTGAAACTGAAAGCATGCTAGCTAAAGAAATTCCGTAAAGCAAACTCGGTTGCTTTAATTAGGCTAGGGAAGAGATATAAAAAATATTCTGTAAACGAATAGCAGAAGATTGCTCCCATTTTAGATGTATTTGCAACTAGAACGGTAAAAATGTTAAAGCGTATGAAAGCTGTAACACTGATGAAAGTATGGCACACAAAAGCCCCAAGTTAAGATTGCTGTGTGAAGTGTCAGATTACGAAACTCCATGGACAAGTCGCGTAAATCGCTTCATTACTTGACGCAATATCGCTCCGTTGGTTATTATTTCCTCTAACTGATACACATACACGTAACAAACACCGCAACAACGCTTATCGCTAATCCTTGAGCTGCCTTACCGGCTAGAAAACATTGACAAAAGAATATGCATCCAAGGACATGAGAACATAGTTCCGCTGAGATATCCGTTCCGTCTTGTTTTCGCAGCATGTTTTTTTCAGGAATTGCTTCTGACGTCAATGGGCTGTTTTGGAAGGGACGCGAGGGAAGAATCTTTTCATTCGAGCGTGACTCATTTGTTTGTGTCTCACATGTTCGATACCGTGAATCGACCTCTGTTTCCGGAAGAAGTGCACTTCACAGAATAGTGACCTTCAGCTCGAGATATACAGTACACACTAATTTACAACAATGATGTGCTTTGCTTCTTTTCGGCTGAGTCAACCATATATGGCGCCTTTCCTGAAATGTGTTTATCCGATACGGAGGCACTTTGGTGAAATTGGTATCCCACAGAGATTAGTTTAAAAAAAAGTAAGATGAGAAACGCGCTAACTTGCATGGGAGGTGTTAAACTTTTTTCTGATTCTCATTGTGGTTCGTATCTACGACGCACATCACCTGATTAATCTAGATAGTTATAAGATTGTTTTTCACACAAAAATCGTATTTGGAGCTGACGAGAATAACGATTTTCGAAGCTGTTGTTGTTTGCTAACACAGTTAAACTACTACTGAAACAAAACAATAAATTTTGCTACTTTGTTAAGAATCAACAAATGACTATGCACTCGTGTAACATCGTTCTGAGCGGTCAGCACTTGAATACGACTATAAACGATATTTACTTGTCGAATACGCCTCGTTTGTCAGTGACTCACGTATGCTAAAAATGTCGAGGTTCTTTGTGACCCGAATTCTACGTTACAGCACTGCAGAGTCCACAACAACCAACGGGTTTGATGACTGCTTCACGTATTCGGGCCGGCCGCGGTGGCCAAGCGTTTCTAGGCGCTTCAGTACGGAACCGCGCGACTGCTACGGTCGCAGGTTCGAATCCTGCCTCGGGCAGGGATGTGTGTGATGTCATTAGGTTAGTTAGGTTTAAGTAGTTCTAAGTTCTAGGGGACTGATGACCTCAGATGTTAAGTCCCATAGTGCTCAGAGCCATTTGAACATTTGAACACACGTATTCGGTGTGTCAAGACAATTACTGAAAACACATTGCCTCCAATCATGCTTCAGTGTGAACTGGTTTTGTTAGTTGTATTACTCAGTTGCAGAGGAACACTAAGCTGTGATTGAAACGACGAAGACGAACTTACCATCATGTTAGATTCATCCAACGTTGGACACTGCACAGTAGTTTTCCTTCCAGTTCGTACCATCAAATAGCACCCCAGTTCCCGCGATGAAAAAAAAATGGTACTGTGTGTTTATTACGGTATAAGAGCTTTAAGAGTGCTTGATTTTATAGACAATATCATACGAAATCATTCGAAACTTTCAAACGAAACTACAGTAATTCTATTTTATTGGAGATTTTTGTATTTGTAACACCACTTTGCGAGTAATAAGAAGCTTTTTAAAACCAGCGGGACGAAAATTGTTGATGCGAAGAACTTTTAATGCCTATACCGCAATGTTCATTATACAATTAAACACGCTTCCTACATCCATCTTAAATCGTAAAAAAGCGGTGAACATGCATTGATAAAATTATCATTAGCTATAGTCTTGCAGTGTCATACATTTGTATTATGGTCTAACAAGACTATGACAGTACGTAGTTAAAAACTTCATCGCAAGCGAGCAAGGCTCTAAACCATTGTCTCGCAATATGACGGCAATAGAGAAGGAAAATAGCAGTTGCATTAGCAAAAATTGCATCAAATGCCCATTATCTGCAATTGTACAGCAGTATTAAGTGGTAGGAGGGCACGGGATAAAACACAAGAAAACTATGAGATCATGCAAAAAATGTAAACCACTAATTGTCTCTAGTACATTTCACTTCCAACAACTATTATGGTTTATAAGAGAGTATAAAAAACACGAAACATCCGATTTATAAAAGTACACGGACCATCAGGACTAAATAGTAATGTTCGTTGTGTGAAAAACCGTTGGTGGAGTTCCATTGTGAATGTTCTTCGATGTGAATGACTTCGTTACATTTCGTGCAGTGAGTGATACGTAGCTAAGCTAACTGAAACAATTTTGGATATTTTTTTAAGCTGAAACTTGGTGGGGTCTGTCTTTAACTTCAAACAGCTGGTGGTTGTGTTTCGCTACTGTATACTACAAAAACACCGTCACAGGAGAACAAAAACTTAGGTACAGAACAGGTTATATTTGTGATTTGTGGGTCGCCTAACCATGGAAAAGTTTGAGGACAATCAGGGGATATTGAGATCTTAGTCATGTCTGAGTCTATATAACAGATTTTTTATTTGAACTTTGTGATATACAAAAAATTCAGATAAAACTGACAGAGGCCAAAGTTCTCTAAAATCTCAATAGAAATGACACAAAATGACTCTAATACTTAAGTGGGTACCAAATTACATGGAAGACTGTACGGAGAAAACGCAGAAAGATTGCCTCATCTGGACAGCTCACGAATTCAAAGTTGACGACTGAAAAGAGAGCAAAAGTTATAACCAAATAGGTAACAGAAGTTGCATAGCAGAACAAGTAAGTTTCGAACTGCTCAGAATATGGATCGCGCAATCGCGACACGTATTTCCCCAAAATCAGCTGTGGCGCACCAAACAGCACCAGACGGTGGCTGGTGGCTGGGAGACGAACAGCCCAGAAAGCTATTCTACACACTGAACTCCCAACCTTTTAAAACACTCTACATGGAAAGGACTGCTCAGTGATGTTGTCAGTGTGACGTACGAGAATGTCACTTATTTCACGAAAAAACTGGGAAACGCAGCAGCATACAAAATGCACATTAGCAAGCAAATTGTTGGTACTGATCTGGAGCAGTGCCCTAACAACTGGTCAACCTCTTCACGCCAAGCAACTAATTCAATAGCATACACCAAAATTTAGGAAGCGAAGCAACCAAATTTTTTAGGTGCTGGGGTCGCACCACAGCGTCACTTCCTTTGATGTTGGTACAGAAAAGGCGAAAGTATCAAGCTCAGTTATTATCTGGGAACAGCAGTGGCGGCACGGTGGTCTCTGACGTCAGCGAGGACAGGCGCCAACTCCCTGGGGATGCTCGCCTTCCAATGAGAGTCACTAACCGCCTTCTACCAACAAACAGGAACTAGAGATCACCCTTGGAGTATACCTTTCCAGTGAGAAAAGTGCCATTCTTTCCTCCCGAGCAAACATGCCCAGTACTCTCAGAAAAATAACCACTAAATAGTGCCTCGAAATGAAACAGTATCGCACAGCAATACGTGCCAGTCATGTAAAAAGTGACTGTCAAATACGTGGTAAAAATTACGTATACATTTACATGACTACTCTACAATTCACACTTAAATGACTCGCGGAGAGATCTTCGAACTACCTTCACACTATTTCTCTACCGTTCCAAACTCTAACAGCGCTTGGTAAAAGTGAACACTTAAATCTTTCTGTACAAACTCGAATTTCTCTTATTTTATTGGTTCAAAAATGGTTCAAATGGCTCTGAGCACTATGGGACTTAACATCTGAGGTCATCAATCCCCTAGAACTTAGAACTACTTAAACCTAACTAACCTAAGGACACCACACACATCCATGCCCGAGGCAGGATTCGAACCTGCGACCGTAGCGGTCGCGCGGTTCCAGACTGAAGCGCCTAGAACCGCTCGGCCACACCGGCCGGCTCTTATTTTATTATGTCATTTCTCCCGGTATATACTGGTGACAATAAAATATTTTCACATTTAGAGGAGAAACTTGGCGATTGAAATTTCGTGAAAAGATCTGCAATAAGACTTCAAGGGAAGGTCTTAGCTAGTAATGCCCAATTGAGTTTCTTTTATTGAGTGATGTCGCTCTACTATGATGCTTCTGGGGGTGAATATGCGCAAATGGGGCCTCTCAAATGAACCGGCGCTGTGTGAATGTGGACACACTCAAACCACCACCCACCTCACGCAGTGTGTGATGTGCCCAAGCACCTGCTTGATGAATGCCCCCCCCCCCGGAAGCGCTGGACGTGGCCAGGTTCTGGTCCAAGATTTCATAAAATAAAAATAAAAAACTACTTGACCCTGCTTATATATCTGTATACTTTTATACTCTTTTTGTATTTGTTATATACTTGGTATGTATGTGTTGATCATTCTGATTTTATGTATGATGATGCTTCTGACACGATTAAATAAATAAATTGAGTGATGTATTACCTGTTCCTTTTCGGAAAGAAAATTAATTAGATTTTTATAATCTTGAATATCTTGTGTTATTTTTACAGCTGACCGAAATAAATATGAAGTATGCTGAAAAAGAATTTTATTATCTAAGCTACACGAAAAAAAAGAAACAGGCGAAAGAGTAGAAAAGTTGCATATTGCTTTATAACGAAACTGCCTTTCTACTTAACTAACCTGGGAAAACAGTCTTTAAAAGAAAGTCTTTCTGCAAAGTAATTGAATCATACTATCAGGCATGACAGATATTATTCAACGGAGTTGCTGTTATCTATAGAAAAATAAGGCAGTGGGTATAGTATTCTGTAATCCACAATACATTTTAAAAATTTTTCGTTTGAGGGAAGTGCGTGATAATTCATCCTGTTAGAAAATAAATGAAATGCAACATCCGTAAAGCGAGGCAAGAAGCGAACTCATTTTTGGCTTGGTTGCTAAGAGTTGAGAGTGAACGTGGAGGTCCAACATCACGAATAACAGTGTAGCGTTATTTTAATGTAATATAGGAGCAAAATCATCTCTTTGGAAGCGGAGTAGTAGGTTTAATACGATTCTAGTATGATAGAAGTATATCAATGCCAAGACTATTCGTTCCTGTATTTGGGATTTCTATGAACAGATACTGACGTGGATATATAGCGAATTGCTCGATGTGACACTGGGTCATGGCTGTTCAGTAGGGTAGCGTAAAATCAACCCACACTGGCAGTCCATGGGAACGCTGGCAGAGAGCGGAGAAATGAGCAACTAGACGAGACAGAGGGCTTTTATATGACTCTGCTGTCAGCAACATACCCCGCGCAAAGAGATGCAAGGATAGTACGTGAGAGATTGCCACCGCACGGTATGTTGGGCTTAATATTGGTGAGAAGCCCAAGCTGTGCAGCACAGAACACCGTTCTTTTTGTAAGTCCTATATTTAATGGAAGCACGTTGCCTTATAAATGTTCGTATAATAATGTGTTATGTCAAGATCGCCTTAATCCACAAACAGTGCAACTTGTATGAATAAAATTAAAAGCGTTTCAATGTCCTGAACTATAAGTTGAGTAAACGCAGCTGGTTTCATGTCTTTCACTTCGTGTGTTACTGCATTGTAATCCTGAACAATGCAAGTGCTGTAATTATATTAACGCTATCTGATAAAAGGAATTGCCAAAATTATCTGAAACCGTATGCCTGTATTTGAATAAACGTCTACCAATTTAATTACAAAACGTAAAACTGTACACTAAATAGCTGTCCTGTGAGACTATTGTACAGTGCAGCGGACAGTGCTACAGTGCATGACGTCACAATACGTGACTTGCAGTTTCAGCACTCAAAGCTAACAGAACGAACAACCAATATGTTTCAGTGAGTCTGCCCTGTAATTTTACGAACGCAAACCTACTAAATAAATTCCAGTCACTAAATGATAAACAAGCAAATGTAACACTGCGCTGTAAGAATCATTCTGCCTCCAAAGAAATGAAACCTGAAATTACTTTACCAAAACTGAACCTGTAAACAGTTTTGAAATGCGAGTCATGGCTGTGAATGATTTAACTGTGTCCTGACTATGATTATAAACTGGCCCTAGCAAGTTCATATGGCTTACCTATGGCAAGATACTCGGTACTGCACGATGTGATGAACATATCAATACAATGCAACAGCAAACCATCTAAAGAAAATAAAGTCTTGCGCAGTACAGTGCAAGGACGTGCAGCTATGCTAAACAGATCATTCTTCCGTGTTAACTTTTGCGTTCCACAAGGTGAAATGCGGCGACACGCAACTGAATATCCGAATTTTCGTGAGGAGACGGTGGAGGACATTGCATTTACTAAATGTTATAGAAGAGACTAGCATTTAGAAACTATACTGAACCTCTGATACTTTAACAACTATCATCACCTCTTCAGAAATCACTTATACAAAAATTATTACTCTGCCATGAGTTTCGTTATTGGAATGGTAAAGGGGTGGGGCGTCTATAACCTTGAGAGCAAGCTATGTGGGCAGATAACTTTTGCTTAATCACGACTAAATTGTCTAACTAACCGAACTTAAGCAATAAAAAAATTCCACTAAAAACTTTCCTTTTTCAAACACATTATAAAGTATGCGCAAGCAAGCAATGCAGCAATAACATTACCTGAATATCTTCACAATTCTCAAACCAGTTTTACCAAATCATATTTCCAAAGTTCGACATACTCTGTCTCTTTATCTCTATGCTCTGCTAGCTGTTTCCATACCGCCCAGTAGTGTCACCAACGCTCCATTCACTCACTTACGTCTCACAGAATGCTACAGGCAACAATAATGCCACTGGCAACCAAAGATCACAGTGCTCGTACTTACGTCTGTGGTTCACCCATTCACCGAACCATTACTGAAGACTATTGTTTGAAAAACGTCTAGAGTACAGACATGAAGTATAATATATCGAATGAAAATTTAAAGCTCACATCACGTTCCCTGAATGCCAAAACTAAACTAGAAACTTTACAACAGTCTCGTCATGGTGTATGAAGTCCAGTGATATGGTTAAAGAACGTCATAAAAACTGTACATATTTTAATCCAGTTTTTTTAAACTTATGTGGGTATGATGAATATTTTATTGACATATTTTATAGTATTTTCATGAAGTTCTGTATGCATGTAGCTAGAGCTTAAACATCATGACTTAATTGCTGTTTGTGGATTCCAGAATGAATTTTTCTCTCTACTGCGGAGTGTACCCAGACATGAAACTTCCTGGCAGATTACAGTTGTGTGCTGTACTGAGACTCGATCTCGGGACCCTTGCCTTTCGCCGGCGAGAACATCCTCCAAGTTGTGGCTAAGCCAAGTCTCTGCCATATCCTTTCTTCCAGGAATGCTAGTCCCATGAATTTCGCGGGAGAAATTCTGTGAAGTTAGGAAAGTAGGGGATGAGATACTGGTGGAAGTGGAGCTGCGAGGACAGGCTATGAGTTGTGTTTGGGTACCTTAGAAATAAGTAACTTAACGCGCGAAAGGCAAAGGTCCCGCGTTCGAGTCCCGATCCGTCGCATAGTTTTAATCTGCCACGAAGTTTCTTATTTGTGGATTAATTATCACATCTGAAGCTGTCAATAACG
Source organism: Schistocerca nitens (assembly GCF_023898315.1). Classification (NCBI taxonomy): domain Eukaryota; kingdom Metazoa; phylum Arthropoda; class Insecta; order Orthoptera; family Acrididae; genus Schistocerca; species Schistocerca nitens. Next base: position 295,360,112 of record NC_064618.1, on the reverse strand, counting down.
TGCTGAAACCAGTAATGTGAATGTTTGTAGTAATTGGGTGATCTTGACATAATAAATTACTGTATGAGATGTAGATGTATTTGCTTCGTTTTTCCTCGTTTTGTCGGTGTGTGTGACTCTTTAGAGTAGGGATGGCGGTTATCGCTGAAACATTCGGTTTTCGGTTGTGTCGGTGTTTTTCCGCGCTCGTTTAATCTGACAATTAAAGACATTCAAAATAATCCGATTTTTCGTTTTTTATTTCTGTTATCTCCTATAACAGACGTAGAAATCGAATAAAGATTGAAAAAAATTGACTATCTCAGTTTCAAGATACATAGAATCCAAATATTAAATAGGCAGATTAAAGAAAACTTAGTCTGCCCACCGTTTGCTGCTTTTCTCGAAAAGTGACAAGCCGTTGGATACCACAAAAAAAATTCGCCCGCAGCTCAGGGTCGTGCGGTAGCGTTCTCGCTTCCCGCGCCCGGGATTCCCGGGTTCGATTCCCGGCGGGGTCAGGGATTTTCCCTGCATCGTGATGACTGGGTGTTGTGTGATGTCCTTAGGTTAGTTAGGTTTAAGTAGTTCCAAGTCCTAGGGGACTGATGACCATAGATGTTAAGTCCCATAGTGCTCAGAGCCATTTTGAACTACAAAAAAATCACCATATTCTCACATTGATTAAAAGTTTTTGAAACTCTGCTCAGAAAACATGTTGTAATTGGGGTCTTGCCACTTTTTGGGCGTTACGAATAGTCAGTGCTAAAGGGCGAAAACTGAAGTTAAAGAACACTGTTTTTCGTTTTAATTCGTCCGTTTCGAAGGGCTGCAAGCAGATAAAGGCATGTTATGTAGACGCAGGCAGCAGATTAGTTAGTTTCTATTTTTATTGTATAGTATGAGTGAATTATTGATGAATTTTTAATTTACTGCGATTATCATAATTTCTTTTCTCTTTTATTATTTCATAGAGGTGGCAGACAAATCTTCAATCTTTTAAAGCAAATGAATTATTGTCAACTGTCTATTTGTAAATACATTTCTGCAATACTACGGATGTCTGGTGACGACAGCGAGAAACTGCCATATAGACAATGTGGACGTACACCCGTAGCCTTAAGTCACGACACACGGCAGCAGGAAAATTATTGTCTCAGCAGTTCTGACCCATTCTTATGCCATGTGGTTGTTGCTCGTTTCAGTCGGCATTGTTATTAAAATACCACTGATCGATTTTCTCATTTTCTATAATAACGCAATATTTCAAACCAATGCAAATTTTACGAATAAAAAATACGCCTTTCTTAAAAAATAATATTTAAAAACGAAAAATGTTAGCGCTGCTGGTCTGGCTAACTGATATTTCGAATTTTTTAATCGGTTATTAGTAACCAATAAAAAGCAACTGATGTAACTGAGAGTAAACAAATGCCGAAAAATACCGGCTATTCTGAACCAAAATACAGGCACCGGTTTTAACTGGTCGGTTCTTCCCATCCCTGCTTGAGAGTGTCGGCAGAGGTGAGACCAGCAGTTCCCAACCTGGGGGTAATTACTTCTCAGGGGTAAAATGAAATTTTCTAAGGGGTACACACTACACGATTCCATTCTGTTTCAGTTTCGAAACTAAATTATTTTGAAAAGATCATTACTGTTATCACAATTTTGGAAGACTCTAATATTGGTCACATAAGTTAACAATAATCACTTTTTCTCACTTAGTAGCATTAATGCGGAGCAGGTTACAGGTTCCTCAAATAGCCCACTACACAAAAATGTTGTGCTTTGTCCTTTACGTCACTTACGATAAAAGTGAGACATGTACGTAACAAATGCTGAATATCTCGAGAGAATGTCTTCTCCAATTTGTAGGTAGTACCTGCAGTAGTGCAGAAATTGCTTCATTACTCGCATCACAACATGACAGTAATAACTATGTTAGGGTTACTATAGTACTGTACACGTTATAATTATAATAATAATAATTATTATTACTATTACTGTTAGTGGCTGTGGTAAGGCACAAAGCATTAACAGCCTGAAGTCTTCCAATTTCTGCCAGTTCATAAGTAAGGAGAGCAGCAATCAACTGATTCACGAACAGTAAGTACAGTGCTCACATATTAACTTGGTTGATTTTAAATGCGGTTGCAGTGGCAGGTCAAGCAAGTGCCGCAATGAAGAGGAGTAATGCAAGGGGAAGTATGTTTTGTAACAAACGTCTACCCTCACTGTGGATAGTTAGCTTTCTTATCTGAGAAGAAGTTGTCGGTAGCAAAATGGTTCAAATGACTCTGAGCGCTATGGGACTTAACATCTGAGGTCATCAGTCCCCTAGAACTCAGAACGACTTAAATACAACTAACCTAAGGACATTCTACACATCCAAGCCCAAGGCAGGATTCGAACCAGCGACCGTAGCAGTCACGCGGTTCCAGACTGAAGCGCCTAGAACCGCTAGGCGACACCGGCCGTCTTGTGGGTAGCACTTGCAATGCACCACGAACTCCATTCAAACACACACACACACACACACACACACAAACTAGATAGCATTCATCTTCCATCAATTTAAAAATGAGTGTTCCAACAAAAGCGTTTCATTCTACAGTTTAGTCAGGTGCTAAACTTGGAGATAATGTGGGAGAGGATGGAGACAACAGACGTCAGGGGGTGGGGGAGGACAGGGATACTAGCTGATGTCTGATTGCACTCTTTTAGAATACTACTGCGCGATGTGGGATCCTTACCAGATGGGACTGACGGAGCACATCGAAAAAGTTCAAAGAAAGGCAGCACGTTTTGTATTATCGCGAAATACGGGAGAGAGTGTCACAGAAATGATACTGGATGTGGGCTGGAATTCATTAAAAGAAAGGCGTTATTCGTTGCGACGGAATGTTCTCACGAAATTCCAATCACTAACTTTCTCCTCCGAATGCGAAAATATTTTGTTGACACCGACCTATAAAATAAGGGAAATCAGAGCTCGTACGGAAAGATATAGGTGTTCATTCTTTCCGTCCGCTATACGAGATTGGAATAATAGAGAACTGTGAAGGTGGTTCGATGAACCCTCTGCCAGGCACCTGAATGTCATTTGCAGAGTATCCTTGTAGATGTAGATGTGCGAGTAATGGTCAAAGAAAGGCAGGGATCCACTGAAGTAGACGTCTCCGCAGGAGCAGAGCTGCTGGAGCCCGCGGCGAGGGTCGGGGCCGGAGCCGTGGTGTCCAGAGAGCGGCGCAAATTGGCGTGCAGCGGGCCGGGCAGGCTGTGGCCGCCACGCTCGGCAGACCACGGTGGCCGCCGCCGCTGCAGCCACCACACAGCCGGCTCCTAGCAGCCACCAGCCAGCCGCCTCGCCGGCCGTCGCCCCCGCAGCCGCAGCCGCGGCCACGGCGCCGGCTCAGCACTCTCCCAGGAACGCCGGGAATGCAAACAGCGCCGCTGCTGCGGCTGCTGCTGCTGCGCGCCGTCCCCGATTCGGACCCGCGCTCCGTACGTCCTCATTTAAAGCGCGCGTCCGCTGCTGAAAGTAGTGACTGGCCGAAACGTTTCGCCCGTTTCCTGCTCTCGGCGGGGTCCTTTCGACTCGCGCTTGTTTCCTCGGTGCTATCGAGCAGTCTGAATAGCGCGTCATCCCTTCGACTGGTATTTGTTTTTTCATTAGTGAAGTACCCCAGAAGATGACATTGCCGAAATAACTACACTGAAGAGCCAAAGAAACTGGTACACCCGCCTAATATCTTGCAGGGCCCCCGCGAGCACGCAGAAGTGCCGTAACACGACGTGGCATGGACTCGACTAATCTCTGAAGTAGTGCTGGAGGGAACTGACACCGTGAATCCTGCAGGGCTGTCCATAAATCCGTAACAGTGAGAGGGGATGGAGCTCTGTTCTGAACAGCACGTTCCAAGGTATCCCAGATACGCTCAATAATGTTCATGTCTGGAGAGTTCGGTGGCCAGTGGAGGTGTTTAAATTCAGAAGAGTGTTCCTGGAGCCACTCTGTAGCCACTCTGAACGTTTGGGGTGTCGCATTGTCTTGCTGGAATTGTCCAAGTCTGTCGGAATGCAGAATGGGCGTGAATGGATACAGGTGATCAGACAGGACGCTTATGTACGAGGGCAGTTCAATAGGTAATGCAACATATTTTTTTTCTGAAACAGGGGTTGTTTTATTCAGCATTGAAATACACCAGGTTATTCCCCAATCTTTTAGCTACACAACACTATTTTTCAACGTAATCTCCATTCAATGCTACGACCTTACGCCACCTTGAAATGAGGGCCTGTATGCCTGCACGGTACCATTCCACTGGTCGATGTCGGAGCCAACGTCGTACTGCATCAATAACTTCTTCATCATCCGCGTAGTGCGTCCCACGGATTGCGTCCTTCATTGGGCCAAACATATGGAAATCCGACGGTGCGAGATCGGGGCTGTAGGGTGCATGAGGAAGAACAGTCCACTGAAGTTTTGTGAGCTCCTCTCGGGTGCGAAGACTTGTGTGAGGTCTTGCATTGTCATGAAGAAGAAGTTCGTTCAGATTTTTGTGCCTACGAACACGCTGAAGTCGTTTCTTCAATTTCTGAAGAGTAGCACAATACACTTCAGAGTTGATCGTTTGACCATGGGGAAGGACATCGAACAGAATAACCCCTTCAGCGTCCCAGAAGACTGTAACCATGACTTTACCGGCTGAGGGTATGGCTTTAAACTTTTTCTTGGTAGGGGAGTGGGTGTGGCGCCACTCCATTGATTGCCGTTTTGTTTCAGGTTCGAAGTGATGAACCCATGTTTCATCGCCTGTAACAATCTTTGACAAGAAATTGTCACCCTCAGCCACATGACGAGCAAGCAATTCCGCACAGATGGTTCTCCTTTGCTCTTTATGGTGTTCGGTTAGACAACGAGAGACCCAGCGGGAACAAACCTTTGAATATCCCAACTGGTCAACAATTGTGACAGCACTACCAACAGAGATGTCAGGTTGAGCACTGAGTTGTTTGATGGTGATCCGTCGATCATCTCGAACGAGTGTGTTCGCACGCTCCGCCATTGCAGGAGTCACAGCTGTGCATGGCCGGCCCGCACGCGGGAGATCGGACAGTCTTGCTTGACCTTGCGGCGATGATGACACACGCTTTGCCCAACGACTCACCGTGCTTTTGTCCACTGCCAGATCACCGTAGACATTCTGCAAGCGCCTATGAATATCTGAGATGCCCTGGTTTTCCGCCAAAAGAAACTCGATCACTGCCCGTTGTTTGCAACGCACATGCGTTACAGACGCCATTTTAACAGCTCCGTACAGCGCTGTAACCTGTCGGAAGTCAATGAAACTAGACGAGACGAAGCGGGAATGTTTGAAAATATTCCACAAGAAATTTCCGGTTTTTTCAACCAAAATTGGCCGAGAAAAAAAATGTGTTGCATTACTTATTGAACTGCCCTCGTACGTGTCACCTGTCAGAGTCGTATCTAGACGTATCACGGATCACAGACTACTCCAACTGCACACGCCCCACACCATTACAGACCATTCACCAGATTGAACAGTCTCCTGCTGCCATGCAGGGTCCATGGATTCATGAGCTGGTCTCCATACACGTACACGCCCATCCGCCCGATACAATTTGAAACGAGACTCGTCCGACCAGGCAGCATGTTTCCAGTCATCAACAGTCCAATGTCGGAGGTGACGGGCCCAGGCGACGCGTAAAGCTTTGTGTCATCAAGGTTACACGAGTGGGTCTTCGGCTCCGAAAGTCCGTATCGATGATGTTTCGTTGAATGGTTCGCACGCTGACACTTGTTGATGGCCCAGCATTGAAAGTTACACCAATTTGCGGAAGGGTTGCACATCTGTTCCCCCCTCTGTTCCACTCGCGGATTGCGCGAGGGAAAAACGACTGTCTGAACGCCTCAGTACAAGCTCTAATTTCCCTTATCTTTGAATGGTGATTATTGCGCCATTTTAAAGTTGGAGGTAATAATATATACGCTACATCCTCGATGAAGATAGGATTTCGGAATTTAGCGAGCAGCCTGTTCCGTTTAGCGCTCCGTCTATCTGCAAGAGTGTCCCACTTCAAACTTTCCATGAGATTTGTAACGCTCTCGCGATGGCTAAATGTACCAGTCAAAAATCTTGCCGCTCTTCTTTGGACCTTCTCAATCTCTAGAATCAGACCCAACTGGTAAGGGACCCATACAGACGAACAATACGAGGTAATAATATATACGCTACATCCTCGATGAAGATAGGATTTCGGAATTTAGCGAGCAGCCTGTTCCGTTTAGCGCTCCGTCTATCTGCAAGAGTGTCCCACTTCAAACTTTCCATGAGATTTGTAACGCTCTCGCGATGGCTAAATGTACCAGTCAAAAATCTTGCCGCTCTTCTTTGGACCTTCTCAATCTCTACAATCAGACCCAACTGGTAAGGGACCCATACAGGCGAACAATACTCTAATACTGGACGAACTAACGTATTGTAAGCTATTTCCTTTGTTGAAGGACTGCATAGCTTCACGATTCTACCAATAAACCCAAATCTAGAGTTTGCCTTACCCGTTGCTTGTGTAATCTGCAGCATCATCGGCAAACAATCTAAGGCCGCTGTCAATACCATCAACCAGATCGTAAAAAGTAGCGGACCTATTAAGCTGCCATGGGGCACATCTGAAGTTACGCTATCTGCTGCAAGTCACGGAAGGGTTCCACTTCTGTCACGTTGAACGATTCTCTTCAGTCGTCGTTGGTCCGCTTCTTGGAGGATCTTTTTCCGACCGCAGCGATGTCGGAGATGTTATGTTTTACCGGGTTCCTGATATTCACCGTACACTCGTGACATGGTCATACGGGAAAATCCCCAGTTCATCGCACCTCGGATAGGCTCTATCCCATCCCTCGTGCGCCGAGTATGACACCACGTTCGAACTCACTTAAACCTTGATAAGTTGCCACTGTAGTAGCAGTAACTGATCTAACTACTGCTTCAGACACTTGTCGTCGTATACAGGCGTTGCCGACCGCACCACCGTATTCTGCCTGTTTACATATCTCTGTATTTGAATACGAATACCTATACCTGTTTCTTTGGCACTTTTGTGTATATCCTCACTTGAAACTACCTGGCAGATTGAAACTGTGTGCCACGTTGGGTCTCGAACCTGGAGCTCTTCCCTTTCGCGAGTAAGTGTCCTACCGCCTGAACTGTGTAGGCATTAGGACTGTTGACATTTTTAAAAATAACTGGAATCCGATACCTTGATATTAAAAAAAGTATCATAATCGGCTCTCGATGTTTCGAAACAAATTATCGATATGTCGACGGAAAAGTATCTACATACTGGCCTAGAAGAATATCGGCCTGCACATTGTAAGTATACTGCCGGTTTTAAAGCTGTGTATTTAAGAACTGATTTACTATTAGATATTCTGTTCATCAACAAGTTAGCAACCTGCCTATTCCCCCCCCCCCCCCCCCCCCCCAAAGCAAGAACTGAAAGGAAAACGACACACGTTGACGCTTGGCGATAACCACTTTGCTAACATTGGTAACTGCATGTAAGTGGCTCAATAAAAGGTGTCCTACGGTCCGTCATACGGTTTCGTCACATATCGAGTTTGTCCGGAACAGTTCATGTCGATTTCCCTAGTTTACATTTCTACAAACGCCAGCGACATAGCAGCTGCAGAGTCAAAATTGCGTGGTGAAGCTAAATATTGTAGTTTCTGGTGGTAGCGCCAAGTGTCTATTACGTTATCATTTCCCCTCAACCGTCTCCGTCCACCGAAAAGACCAGTCTTTTCATTTCGATTGTTGTTCATCATTTTTAGCAACTGTTTTTGAAGAATGCCGATGTGAAGAAGTAGCACGCTAGTTACGTTAAAAATTGGTTCTCAAAAATTTTGTTATTCTATTCACACCGCCACCGCCCAGTGCAATCGGACTTTTTCTTCTGTGCCACCTTTCATTTCCTTCACACAGTCAAAGAGAAAGATTGGATGTGATAAAAGTTCAAAAAGTAGTAAGACTCCATCACAAAGTTAAAGTATGGTCTACTACAATTTCAAAAGAACAACTTTAAATATTTACAGAAAATTGCAAAAAAAAAATTATTTATAAAATAGACCTATCTGCAGTCGATATTGCCACTTTGATATAGACATATCGGGTAAAGCATATCGCCAGTAAATAACAAAGCTTTTAGGAAAAATATCGATTTATCGATATTTTATGATCAGCCCTAGAAGGCACGCCGCCTCACGACCAATCCTCACAGCTTAACTTCCGCCAGTACCTCGTCTCCTACCTTCGACACGTCGTATAACACCTGCGTACCTTGCGGGACTAGCAATTCGGGGAGAAAGGATAAAGCGGAGAAATGACTTAGTCTAGGACAGTGGTCGACAAACCGCGATTCGTCAGCCATATGCGACTCTTTCGCCCCTCGAGTGTGGCTCTTCCACAAAATACTACGTGCGGGAGCGTGCGTATAGTGCGACTGAAACTTCGTGCCTTACGCGCAAAAGCAAGTTTTCGTCCAGGGCGGGTCTATTTTGAAGAAGTGGCGTCAGGCTGGGGTCTAGATGACTCACACCATTTCCACTTGCTGTCACCAGCACCGCTTTTTCTGCTTGTGACAATGTCTTCGAAAGTTCGGGATGAATAATGCTTCTAAGTCAAGTTCGAGAGATAATATTTAATCTACTGAAGTTCATGCAATATGATACTGTGGATGGAATATCTATTCTGTTAAATAGTGCGGAACTGTTCCTCGGGAAGTGTGGATAGAAAAGCGTGCGATCGGGCGACAGAAGAATATAATTATGCTAATAATGAACCAACAAGAGATCATTCGAAAAGCGATTTAATAGCTGTGAGTCGGAAATAAGCGAAACAGATAATGATACGGATATATAAGCTTCTGCAATAACAAATAAAGATAATTGTAGATATTAATGGCTTTTTATTCAGTTGTTACATACTTAGTTGGTGTATGCGTCTTTATCTTTTGCCGAGTGCTGTGAAGTGAATATATGTTGATTTTTAACACCTGGAATAGTATTCCTGACTCATAATCAGCTGAAAAAATTAGCATTTTCTTTTCTTTTCTTATCCTCGTCTACATATTCATGCTGTGTGGTTAGTTCTTCAGTACTTTCAACTGTATGCTGCTACACGTAGACCTCGAGCTACGGTGGTGTAATAAAACGATTTATTAAAGGAGGTATTCTTTCATCAATTATTTTGGTTTGTGCCGGGTCTGTGACGTATCCTATGGGTTATCATGTTTCCAGCCATATTGGATAGCTTTTTTGTAGGTTGCTGTGCGAAGACAGATGTTTGGCTGCATTCCTAGGCAGTAAGTTATATATTAGTCCGTAACTTACATCAATACAATGCAATGAATGAGCTTTCGTAGATTTGTGAGTCAGGATTGCGTTTTGGTTTCTCATGCTCAGTATTCTTTGGCCACAGACGTGCCTATATTCAATCAAAGATGCGGATGATTGGTATTCTACATAGTGTTCATGGCCCGCTTATAGACTATCACATCGCCTAATTTTTTTGGTGCACTAAACATGATACATTGCACTGACAGTTGGTCGTGTGGCACCGTGGTAGGCATGACGTGTTATGTTATGGGAACGATGTTTTGGCGAATTGTGATGTACATAGTAATATTAATTTTGACGTACCAATGCATCGCTCATTTGGTCTTTTATGTATCTGGAAATTCGATGGAAAGATTTTGCTTGTAGGTGGCTCAAAATGTTTGTAATGACCTTTATGAAGGTATATGGACATTTGGTTCTTCTAGGGGTTCATTTTGCATTATTTGTGTAACAGTTTGTAGCACTTCTTGTAATTTTATTACAGATCTGGAGATGGCAACTTAGTATTACCGAAATCGGTTACCTACAATAAAGTTTTTTATAGCGATCCAGACTAAGAAGTTCTTCTTTTCCCAAGTAAAATCTATAAACTTTTGTGAAGATGGTTGTCAGGTAGACCTATAAATCAAAAATACGAGGTAAGTGACATATATCAGAGTACTTCCTTTTTCCATTACCGAAAAATGTCACGCGCGCTCTTTAATCGTCTCACTGGTTTACAAATAACATCACGATGCCACAACATTAAGTAGATTTACGAACGACTGAATGTCTCGCAAAAAGTATTTTGATATTCACAGATACTATGCACACATATCACCAAGAATCTTCTTTCGCCGTTACAGAGTGTTTCGTTTGACCCTGTTTCACTGACATCCATTCAGTAGGACAGCTTGCTAATTCAATCCGCTTCACAGATGAATGGACTTCAATCCACTACTCACTCAAACACCTCTCACACGACTTTTTAAAAAGATGTTAATATCTTTAATTCTGTTTATAAACAATTAAGAAACACCAACATATAGCGACAATCAGCTCGAAGCTTTGGATGAGCAGCACTGTGCTTCGCTAAGCATTACCGTGTTGGAAGGAAGGAAGATTTGGGTTTAACGTCCAGTCGGTGGCGAAATCATTAGAGACGGAGGACAAGCCTAGATATAGCCAACACACTACAGTGCCTTTTCAAATGGCGGGCGAGTCGCGAGCGCGAGTTAGAAGTGAATCACTTGAAGAAAGTGTTTATTTCTGTAACCAATGAAAACGTATTTAACTCAAAGGTGACCGTAAAATACGAAACAGCAATGGAAAACTCAAACAGAGTACTGTTAAGCGAGAGATTGTGACTACAGACTGAGTGGGATTAAGCCTAGTAGGGACGTACTGCTTGTGCCTGAAGAACAACAAATCCATTGTTCATTTAAACGGAGTTAACATCATTGAATCTGATCATCATTTTTCTAGTGCTTTGGTGTGCACTAATGAACAGAAGTAGCTGATGCTGTCATAGAGACATGTGTCAGTAGTCACATGATAGGAACCTTGATAAACTGGCTCGTGTACATTGGGCGTAAGTCTGCCCTCCTATGCTGTCATAATTTGCAAGTCCGTGTTTAAAACTATTGTCAGACAAATAACTCAGACATTGCTTTAACCAAAAGAAGGGGCGACTTACATAAGGCAATGACGTAAGCTACGACATCCTAGATTTCAACACTTTATAATGACCATCCGTATTAAGCAGAATACATTAACTCAAGCAAAAGACAAAGATGGTTTAAGAGGTGGATATGTCAAACCGATAACGTACAAGCTATGAACGAAATCATAGAACCCTACAACGAGTGTAAATTGTGCTTTGTGTGTGATTCATAGATTTTGAGAAGAGGCTTTAGACTACAAGCCGGCCGGAGTGGCCGTGCGGTTCTAAGCGCTACAGTCTGGAGCCGAGCGACCGCTACGGTCGCAGGTTCGAATCCTGCTTCGGGCATAGATGTGTGTGATGTCCTTATGTTGGTTAGGTTTACTTAGTTCTAAGCTCTAGGCGACTGATGACCTCAGATGTTAAGTCGCATAGTGCTCGGAGCCATTTTTTTTTAGACTACATTTTAACAAAATATTTACTAACAGCTATTGAGAAACAATGCATTGATTCTACTTTTGTGGTATAGTTACGAATGCACTGTTACTATTTCATTGGACTCCATCAGAGTAGTGACAAATTCAGAATTTCAAGATGAGTTACGAGAGGAAATTCTGTGTCACCAAAACTCTTCTCATCAGAAGTTTTGAGATCCTACTATTGGCTTAATAATACGTGTATTTGAACCACCTTTGTTTTACAGTTCACACTCTGCTGTTTACCTCCAGTGCGCATAAACTTGAGCAACCAACGGAAGAACGTAACAGTTGCCTTTTAAACGGCCACTTCCAATTTTTCTGAAACTTATTTGTTTGCGGGCTCTTGATGGCAGCAATTATGCACTGTTGGTGAGATAGTTCCATTTACTGTGGTTGTTTGAAGTGGTTGCTCATATGCAAGATCTTCTATTAAATCATTCGTGCGTTTCTCATATTCCACAGCTCATTTTTTCAGTAATTTCCAGTGTGTAAAATTGCTAAGAATTGCGGAAGTGAACTTGTATCACCCCGCGTGGAGTTGCAAGAGTTTCGTGCCTTGTGAATTTAGTAGGCTTGAGCCCTCTTACAGAGTCAAATTTACTTGATTTGGAACCAGTTATATAATCGACCTGTATAATATACTTCGCATTTCTATTTGACTAAATCAAAAGCAGAATATTAGAGTATGTAGTGGTATATTATTTCTCAACTGCCATTTCGTGATCACGTGTACATCTGCCACCTTTTTCTCGACTAATTGTTGCACATGATATAATTTGCCAAGTATTTAATACCTCAGATAGTTTCTGCTATTTATAACAATACATACCGGGTCCATGTTCTTAAGCACGCAAATTTCAGCCGAGAAGACAAGGCTTAACGACGGTCGCTGGGTGGATATGTGCTGTGATTGGTTCTATGTAGTATATTTGTTCATGTTACATAGGAGAAATTACATAGTGTGTGACTTCGGCGTGGCTAGCATTACCTGGCAACTTAGACATATTCAAATATTTCGAACTGCACATTATTCAGCCAACTCTATGTCAAATTGCGACTAGATATTTTCATTCGTATTTGAGTGTTGTGATTACGTTTAGTGCCTCGATCCCCACTGCACAGTGTTTGACTTTAAGCGGTTCACTATCACACTTTGGAAGTTCTGACAGGACCTTACAAGTGATCATCTTGTTCATTCAAGCTCTGTTTTTTATACTATTATTAATTTGCGCGATTTATTGTAGTGTGAGCTGCTCGTTTAACTCTTTTTCATTGTCGAAGTCAGATATCATTCATGAACTGATTACTTGGGTCATCAATTTGTTTATAACAAGATATAGTTTCACTAATTCAGAGTTTGACGGTTCTACTTACAATAACGAAAATAAATAGTCACCTTACGAACATACCAGACATAATTCGAATAAGACTCAAACTACAGATACCCAACAGAGTGAAAAGAGAAGTTTAGAAATTAACAATGAAGTCAACGATTTATTTGTAGTTGAGGCAGTTGCAAGCATGTGCAAGTTGGACAAGAGAAGAAGTAAAGAGAAGATAACAAATGGAGTTCAGTGCTTTGCTGAACTAAATGGAATTATAAAAAGTAAGCCTCCGAGGAGTATGAAAGGGTAAGCATGCAGTCGCTGTGTGTTATGAAGTTCTGACTCTGGAAGTAAGCCATAGATTTTTACTGCGAAAACAGTTCAACTTGAGGCTGCTCTATTACCAGTAGGAAGAAGTATATTGGCAAATACTAGGGCAGACTGGAAAAGAAATAAATGGATCAACGAAAAGAGTGGTTCAGTTATAATTATTGCAATTAAAATAAATCGAGTGTGGGCGGAATGTGTAGTCAGGCGAATGATGGTGGATGTGCGAAGGAAGTTCTTTTCTGTATTCCAAGATATAAAAAAAAAAGATCGAGACAACGACCTAACGGAAGGTGTGTAGATGATGTCAGAAAATATTCAAGAACAACATGGATGCATGTTGATAAAGACGTTAATGAATGCAGAAGTGTGGAGAAGGCCTTAACCCAGCAGTTGATGACCAATAACTGATGATGATGATGATGATGACGGCGCTGATGATGAGAATGGTCAGGCCACAGTACGCAGTCTGCTGTAACCTGGAGACATCCAGGAATCGCTTGAGGATATGGAATTCTTCGGGTAAACGTCTCATTTTAGAATGGTGGAACTATAAGTGAGCGTTGTTGGGGACACGTGGTGCCACTCCTACAGTTCGCGATGTGCTCTGTGGCTGTTCCAAGCCACGAGGCAAAAAGGAGCAGTTCATTTGTTTTGGTTGGCAGGAGAGCCAACACCGTGTTACTAGAAGGAGGCCGAAAGGCACGCGTTTTAGCTCACGCAGGCTGGCGTGAGGTCTGGAACAGGACAAGGAAATTAGAATTTAGAAAAACGGACGTAGCTGGTGGAATACTTAACTTTAATCCGTTAATGAAGAACGTCGGTCTTGCCGGTACATGATTCACAATATCAATGGTAACTGATAATGGCGCCTTGCTAGGTCGTAGCAAATGACGTAGCTGAAGGCTATGTTAAACTATCGTCTCGGCAAATGAGGACGTATTTTGTCAGTGAAGCATCGCTAGCAAAGTCGGTTGTACAACTGGGCGAGTGCTAGGAAGTCTCTCTAGACCTGCCGCGTGGCGGCGCTCGGTCTGCAATCACTGATAGTGGCGACACGCGGGTCCGACGTGTACTAACGGACCGCTGCCGATTTAAAGGCTACCACCTAACAAGTGTGGTGTCTGGCGGTGACACATCATTTCTTCAGAATTGCGGTCGAGAGCCCCCAGAAGTGCGTGTCACTGTGGAGAAACGGATGAGGTCACGGTACATAACCGTACACTAGCACACTACTTCAGAGGAGACTGAGAGATTAATGTAATTGCATTTACTCTCAACATGTTGACAGTCCAAAGTCCTCTTTTTCTCTTTGACCTGCAGAACAAACGATTTGTATAACTCATGCACACAGGTGGCAATGAACTCTGGATTTCAAGGCTGGATGTCTCCAGCGACCGTGGGTAGTTCCTGTATCTCTTTGCTCGGGGAAAGCCCTGGAAGTGGATGACGACGCATGAGGTCACTAGTATTTGGGTGGAATGTGACGCTGTTAATGAGTACGTGAAATACTTATTGCAGCTGCCTGGGAAGCTTATCCACCTCATTTATCAATTTTACTGCCTGTCTTCTGTCCAGATGGAATACACGAAGTTGACAGACTTCTTATTCATCCGAATTCATGTTTCACACCAGTATGTACTGGAAGAAGTTTGTACTTATTGTCATTGTTACACGTTTTCTATCTGCTTTGATCTCTACATATGTTCTCGTATTCTGGAAAATATAACATAAAAGTTTTAACAAAAAAGAATAAAGATTTACCTGTGTTGACCATGCCCTGAATGACTGCCACATGTTCTCCATAGATCAAATAAAGGCCGAAAACTAACATTACTGGAAATTCTGACAATTAACAAACATCAATAAGTAGATTCCGGATTTATGCTTAATGATCAAATACACCCTTACTAAAGTAATAGCAGTCAGCAATATTGTTCTATGCCTGTTGAAAATTATGAAACTGTTTCCCATACCACATACCACATACTTCCTCCCCTCTGCCACACTCTCCCTCTTTTCCTGTTCATCGCACTGTTGAACGACTACATTTATTCTCATATAACATAGTAGTCTGTGCCAGCCACTTGTTGAATTATTTTGGACTTGATATTCTCACTAACTGCAATGTCCGGCGTTGCCTGGCATGTTTAATATCTGCCATACAAACTGATTGGTCCAGTGCCTTGCAGATACCCATAGCGATTGCAAGCCGCATGGCAAACTGCAATCGCTTTAAATCGAAGGGCATATTTAAATCACTGGGTATCAGCGGAATGCGAGGAATGACTGCGGCTTCACCTGCGGCATATCCTGTTACGTTCGGCAATAGGTTCTTCGCGGCCACCCTTGTTCCGTTGCATATGTACCAACGCTGTAATCAGTTAATTAGAGTTTGCAAACATGTTTCTGGCAAATTCTCGAGCTTTCGCTCGTCCCGTTCTAGTGACTTCTGATGTTACTATCTCCAAGACGGGTATTGCCGCTGTAATTTCTTCCCGCGATAGAAATTACAGTCAGTTTACCACAATGTATTTCGTTTGTTACCCATTTAATTTTCCAGTAATTTTCTTCAGTGCTTCATCTGAATGTAGAAGTTTGAAGTAAATCGACCAGGAATTTTTAAGTAAATCGGTAAAATACTTTTCGAGATGTTTGGTAACAACGTTTCTCCTTCCTATCCATTGCGTGTATTAAAAATATATGTAGTCTACATCCGCCCAAATGTTCATTAGGGATCGTGTAGAAATGTAAAGTACATCGCCCAAGAAGTTTTATAGATTTTTCGTTACGACTTTTCCCACTTATAAATTACATACATAAACACTGATCAGCCACAGCATTATGACTACCTGCCTAATAGCTGATATTTCAGCTCTTTTGTTTGTTTTTTTTTTTTTGTTTTGTAGCCATGTCAAATTAAAGGACTGAAATTTTATGTTTTTCGTATAAGTGTGTAACCTTCAATTCGCACATACCTTTGAAAATAAAATTTTTTTTGCTGCCATAAGCTCTCGATGATTTGTGTGGACTGTTTGTTCAGTCTTATGTTCTATGATGACGGACTAGAGAGCCGAATGCCGATTCACAAGAAAATATAACATAAATATTAATGTGGAACATTAATACAGCATGTTTCAGTTTTCAGTTCTGACGTCTGTTTATTGAAGTTTTTTCTGTAGCCTCTCTTCAGAATAACACCGTTTCTTTCGCTACATCGTCCACATAAAGACACTGAATTTCACACTATCGATCCTTCCTCGACTGGCGTAAAGTTCCTGATCACCAGTCTTTGCGCCAATGTCCTGGTTTAAATACCAACACACTCCGCAGGGTCACATGCGGTGAGGGCATGTGACGCTGTTGATGTTGATCCGTCCGTCGAATGGGAACTTTAAGCTTGAGGGTACCCTTGGTGCTGTTCGCGAGGAGTAGGATGTGCGCCGGCACCGAGTTTAAACCTCTACCTTCTCTCACATCATCATCATCCTCATAGGACACACATTAAATTACACACTACGCACACACTACCCACACACACACACACACACACACACACACACACACACACACACACACAATAATGTATGTTACAACTGTTGTAATGGAGTACGTTGTAAGTAAATAAACAAAAAAGACAGATAAGCATCAAGAAATAGTCTGTTTGGAGATTAAGGTAAGTGTGAGTATGGGGCAGGGGGAGGGGGTGCAGAGAGAGAGACCAAAGCTGGACTTCAGTAACAGGTTCAGACAGACATTGGTTGCAGTAGTGATGCAGAAGTGAAGAACCTTGCACAGGACAGATTAGTGTGGAGAACTGCGTCAGACCACTCAGCAGCAACTTCACTGAGCTCTTCATATTGTGATATAATGCTCTTCGCAGATGAAAGTTAAATTTGTAAAGGGGAAATCCTTGTGGGGCACACCGCAATACTTTGAAATGATATTTTTTAACATATACTCATTCGTAAACAAATGTAAAACACCGTTCTGCAATTTCTGCTTGTGTGTGTTTCTGTAACTACACATTTTCCCCCAAATTGTGGTTATAGAATGTCTACAAAGTGATCGAAAATACCAGTGGCGTAGTTTTACTGAAAAATATAATTCTTTTTTTTTAATATGTCGGTACTGTAAATTTTTTTACCTGTGAGTGATACGAGTACGGATCCGGAGTGAAAAATGACAGGGGTTTGAGAAACATGTAGCTCTGACAGCTGTATGTAATTCTTTTCTCAGCATGCAATCTGCGCAGTAAAATTTCTGGCCAATGAGCGATATGAATACGGATCCGGAGTGAAAAATGACAGGAGCTTGAGAAACATGTAGCTCTGACAGCTGTTGAAATCGACAGTCGGTTAGCTTTCCCATCGCCTGAACTAACCATTCATCACAGAATGGTAGCGTTGACTCATTTCACTATACCTGTCAAAATTAAAGACCGCTCTCCAATTACTTCCGACACCTCATCACATTTCACTCGAAGCGTGGGTTATACAGTCGACTGTGGACTGAGCACCGTATAATCTTTCTTTCATACATCCTAACAACGGCTCACATTGAGAAATCACCTGTGTGCAAATTTGTACGGCTGTTTCGCACAAATCAGTTTAATTCGCGTCCATCATTCGTCAATAGCGTTTTCTGTGAAACTTTATTTACTGAAATATACTGACAGTGTATTGCATTCGTAGGTTTGGAGAAAACGTTTGACAATGTGGAATTGAATAAACTGTTTCCATCAATCATCTTGGTACCAAGTACGGGGATATGTTTTGAGTAATCCCTTATTTTTATGTGCAAGAGTATGGAGTATTTGTAATGACACAGATTTTGGGCTGTACCACTGTAGTTTTTTCTGCCTCAACGTTACATGGTAAAGTATGCTAAATAGTATGTTATATCTGAATGCTAGTTATTTCCACAGCAGTAACTCTTTAATATATGACTACGAAGCGTTAAGTCTTGTGGTTTCTTTATTGCGTGAGCGACGCAGAGATCGGGCGAGAGCTGAGGACTGTTTTTCGCTCGGCAGGGAATTTCATGTCACCGGATTAAATCGTCACTGAATCGGCAGCTGTCTACCGCAAGAAAAAGCCTGCGGTTACGCAAAATCTCCTGCTGCGATTATTATACAATAAATGAATATGAATGAATGATTAAATATCAGTGTTGTATTGAGTTACATTCTGACGACGATATTCTGCTCTGCAATCTTTTACTACTCACGGTACATTCAGAGGGGCCTAGACTCAACACGTCAAATTATTATTATTACTATAAAACGGATATATATATATATATATATATATATATATATATATATATATATATATATATATATATATCCATTTAGCGGCATAGCCGGTAGAGTGGTCCAAGCGAGGTTAACTAATTGTTCCCATACTGCTCCTTGTTGCCATACTGTTCCTTAAATACGTTATTACGCCTTGCGGGGATCGAAAAGAGCAATTAGGTTTAAGAAGCGGTTACAAACTGGAACAACTATCAAAACAAGGCAATAAAAATGATAATAGAGGGATATTTTTGTTAATCCCCTGAATTTTAGAGAAAAGCACGCACAATCAACTGCACACAAAAGATGTGGTGTTGCAAAGTACTTTCCATTTAGCGGCATAGCCGGTAGAGTGGTCCAAGCGAGGTTAACTAATTGTTCCCATACTGCTCCTTGTTGCCATACTGTTCCTTAAATACGTTATTACGCCTTGAAGACAAGAAAAACTTCTTCCAGCGTTTCGTTCTCAGCCATTCTACTCATTACGTGTCCCAAACTGACAGAGTGTAATGTTTATTTATGCTGAGAAATAGTCTTCAGTTGTACAAGCAACTGCGAGCGACTAAAGGACGCACCATACATTTGTCGTAATGAATTCACAGTATCTACAAAGAATTGCTGAGCATAAATAGTGAATTGAGTAATATCGCCTAGTTTAAGGAAGAGCAGTTTACAACAATGCGAAAATCTTGTTCCCATCTGTATTACAGTATTATCCAGTACCTCGAGGTTCATCTGTTTGTATTATGACGTCAATGAATTGACAATGTATTTATCCACAATTTCAGCTCTATTCGTGGAAGCTTCAGGTTGCAAATTAGTCAAACATTTCGTGGAATTTAAAAAGTCGATCAATTTATCATCATCGATGATAAATCGGGTCTCATCGGACCTCAGCTTGCAGGTCATTTAATCCTCCTGCCAGAACAGAGGCACCATCACAGGTTTTGGCCACCAGTTTCTTCTTCATATCATAATTCTGAAACACGACGCTCACCATAGTGAATGAAGCAGCAGCAGCTCTAGTTTATGTAACATCATGAAAACCAAGAAAATGTTCTTGAATTTCGCCTTTTCAGTCCACCAACGTCACATCAAGCTTAACCAAAACGTCTGTTACTTCATCCACACTGAAGGCATAAAAAAGATCCTATCCAACTTTAGAGGTACGTATTCACATTTATACATTCAATCAGCTCGTTCTGCACATATTTTGAAAATCCCTGTAACAACTTATTTTCTTCCAGCGTGTTTTTAAATCTTCGTTTCTGTTTAGCACAAGTTTAAAAATGACTCTTAAATTTCCTGGATTGAGGGAACCTTCTGTCCCATCATGACCTCTGAAAGCGAGCACCCACTTACATAAAAGACTTGTGATATCAATTAGAATTTTCGTTATCTCTCTGTTAGCTTGTTGTGTCTGATCTTCATTGGTTTGTGGTATTCATTAAGTAGCTCTGAATTACTCAACCCTCGTTTGGATAGTTCTTTAACTGAAATAAAACTACTTAGATGATCTTTAGAAGATGCATGCTGTGTTAAATCTCTACACAGATTCTTCAGATCGACGAAATCCTCGGCACACCATAGACTTTATCTTGTGCTTCAGGGCAAGCATGGTGAGCAGAATATTTTCCTATTGTAGCGCTAACGCATAACGTCTTGTGCTCCTCATGCCATGATGTTTGGAACGCACTTGTTTTGTACTTCCTTTCTGAAGAAGATGTAACGCTGGTGTTGGGCTACCTTTCTCCAAAATTTCATGTCCTTCAGTTTCACATCTTGAAACGGGAGCTCCTGCAAAGACGTAATGATGTCCTCACTCAAAATCGTTCAATCACTGCTTGTACAAGGTTGGGCTTCATCTACACTGAAGAGCCAAAGACACTGGTACACTTGTCTAGTATCGTGTAGTCCCCGCGAGCACGAAGAAGTGCCGCAACACGACGTGGCATGGGCTCGACTAATGTCTGAAGTAGTGCTGGAGGGAACTGACACCATAAATCCTGCGAGCTGTCCATAAATCCGTAAGAGTACGAAGGATAGGAGATCTCTTCTGAACAGCAAGTTGCAAGGCATCCCAGATATGCTCAATAATATTCATGCCTGGGAAGTTTGGTGGCCAGCAGAAGGGCTTAAATTCAGAAGGGTGTTCCTAGAGCCACTCTGTAGCAGTTCTGGACATGTAAGGTGTCGCACTGTCCTGCTGGAATTGCCAAAGTCCGTCGGAGTGCACAGTCAACATGAATGGATGAAGGCGACAAGATAGGATGCTAACATACGTGTCACCTGTCAGAGTCGTATCTATATGTATCACGAGTCCCATATCACTCTAACTGCACATGCCCTACACCATGACAGAGCCTCCGCCAGCTTGAACAGTCCCCTACTGAGGCACAGGGTCCATGGGTTCATGAAGGTGTCTCCCTACCCGTACACGTCCATCCGCTCGATACAATTTGGAACGAGACTCGTTCGACCAGACAACATGTAGTCATCGACAGTCCAATGTCGGTGTTGACGAGCCCAGGTGAGGCATAATGCTTTGTGTCGTGCAGTCATCAAGGGTACATCAGTGGGTCTCCTGCTCCGAAAGCCCACACCGGTGATGTTTCGTTGAATGATTCGCACGCTGACACTTGTTGATGGCCCAGCACTGAAATCTGCAGCAATTTGAGGACGGTTTGCACTTCTATCACGTTGAACGATTATCTTCAGTCGTCGTAGGTTCCGTTCTCGCAAGATCTTTTTGCGGCCGCAGCGATGTCGGAGATTAGATGTTTTACCGGATTCCTGATATTCACGGTACACTCGTAAAATGATCGTACGGGGAAATCCCCATTTCGTCGCTACCTCTGAGAGGCAGTGTCCCATTGCTCGTGCGCCGACAATAACTACACGTTCAAACTCACTCAAAGCTTGATAACCTGACATTGCAACAGCAGTAGCCGATTAACAACTGGGCCAGACACTTGTCTTATATAGGCGTTACCGACCGCAGTGCCGTATTCTGCCTGTTTACGTATCTCTGTATATGAATACGCCAGGCCATACCAGTTTATTTGGTGCTTCAGTGTATATTCACTACACACGGGACGACGAACGTAAGGGAAACCTAGCGAGGCGCCACCACAGCAACTGCTCTCCCATGCAACGGAGGCGCACTGCAACACTGTTAGTAGCCGTTAACCCCTCTCCTGTTTCCGGTAGTGACGTAACGGTCACCATGGCAATCGAACGTTGCGGGCGGTCTGGACTGTGTCTGGCCTCCTCTGCATGTGCTTCATGTCTCCATCTGCTTTAGGTTAGGGCTAAGCTTTCGCACTATGACTTGCTCTCTTATGCTGAAGAATAAATAACACAACCTAATGTCTTTCGTCGTCGTTGCCAAAACTGTATAAAGGTTTATCGCAAAAATAAGTATTGCTGCTAATACTGCTTCTACCGGGTGATCAAAAAGTCAGTATAAATTTGAAAACTTAATAAACCACGGAACAATGTAGATAGAGAGGTAAAAATTGACCACATGCTTGGAATGACATGGGGTTTTATTAGAACAAAAAAAAGAAACGAAGTTCACAAAATGACCGACAGATGGTGCTGGACAGCAAAATGTCAGTGACTGCGCATGGCAATCGCGTATAAAAGGAGCTGTAATGAGAGAGAGGATCAGATGCGCCAGCAATTGCTGCATGTTGACGTTACCTGACAAGGCGCTTTTAGTGAAGCGTTACGATCCTATCGCCATAGGTAGGGGATTCGAACGGGTAAAGTTCCGTTGACAAATGCAGCTGTGGCGAGAATGATTTCGAAGTTCGAAGCCACGGGTTGTTTAGGCGATAGACCCCGTTGTGACCGACCGAGCACAAGGCGTAATGCTGCTGAGACAGTTCAGGAACAAATGGAGACTGTAGTGGGTTCGTCTATGCACGGGAAAGTCAGCGCTCGTGCAGTCGCACGTCACACCGGCATTCCATACATTACTGTTTGGTTGGCACTGAGGCGTACCCTCCGATGCTATCCGTACAAAATCCATCGGCATCATGAACAGTTACCTGGCAATTTAGTGAAGCGGAGGGCATTTGAGGTGTAAGCGTTTCAAAAGATGGCGGAAGATGATGATTCGTTCAGTAACGTGTTGTGGACCGACGAAGCTCATTTCACGCTCCGAGGGTCTGTCCACGCCCACAACTGCAGAATCTGGGCTACCGAAAATCCTAGAACTGTCGTGGAAACTCCATTGCACGACGAGAAAGTCACGGTATGGGTTGGATTTACCACATCTACCGTTATCGGGCCATTTTTCTTCGAGGAAATGCGTCATTCTGGTTTTGTAACTGCTACCGTGACGGGTGAGAGGTACGCCGATATGTTACAGAATCGCATCATCCCCAGCCTGGCTGATAAACACCTGCTGGAACGTGCGATGTTTATGCAGGATGGCGCTCCACCCCATATTGCTAGACACGTGGAAGATCTCTTGCGCGCGTCGTTTGGTGATGAATGTGTGCTCAGCCGCCACTTTCGTCATGCTTGGCCTCCCAGGTCCCCAGACCTCAGTCCGTGCGATTATTGGCTTTGGGGTTACCTGAAGTCGCAAGTGTATCGTGATCGACCGACATCTCTAGGGATGCTGAAAGACAACATCCGGCGCCAATGCCTTACCATAACTCCGGACATGCTTTACAGTGCTGTTCACAACATTATTCCTCGACTACAGCTATTGTTGAGGAATTATGGTGGACATATTGAGCATTTCCTGTAAAGAACATCATCTTTGCTTTGTCTTACTTTGTTATGCTAATTATTGCTATTCTGATCAGATGAAGCGCAATCTGTCGGACATTTTTTGAACTTTTGTATTTTTTTTTGTTCTAATAAAACCTCATGTCATTCCAAGGATGTGTGTCAATTTTTACCTCTCTATCTACATTATTCCGTGATTTATTCAGTTTTCATATTTATACTGACTTTTTGATCACCCGGTATATTCCGTTCATCATATGAATAAACCTCATGCAAACATTACACTATGTATTCTTCCGCGTTTACTGGAACCTCATTGGATTTCGTTTCACGCGGAGTAGAAGCCAAGCTGTCCCGAGTACAGTCAAGTACGATAATGGGGATACGTTTTATGCTGTGCGTTAAGAGTACATCGACACAGTTATAATTCAGGACAACAGCTTTACCGGCGCATTGAACTTGGAAACACTGGCCAGCCACCTGATCCAGCTAACCTGCAGTGATGTGAATAGTTGTCATAAAGACGCAAAAAGAAACGAGTAGAGAACAATGTAGCTTTGAAGGACACTTAATTTTTGAACATAAGAAAATAATGGTAAAACTCTAGCAACACGCTTCTTAGGTGATCTGCTGGAAAAAGTAACCTGCTCTCGATCTTAGCTAAAATAGTACTGTAATTAAAAACGAGAGTGATGAAAATTCCTGACTTTAACAAGGGTAATTTTTCTGCATGAGCTATGTGCGGCGTAAAAGCGTACTGCTGGGATTTTCCATGTAGTTAAATATTGAAGCCACTGAAGGTATTGTCGTCAGTCGTCTGGTAACCTCCGAACTTCTTCCATATCGGACTCCGAGGAATGCTGTAGATTTCAGTGCTGCTACGTTGATAACCATGGACCACGGACCTTGCCGTTGGTGGGGAGGCTTGCGTGCCTCAGCGGGGCCGTACCGTAGGTGCAACCACAACGGAGGGGTATCTGTTGAGAGGCCAGACAAACATGTGGTTCCTGAAGAGGGGCAGCAGCCTTTTCAGTAGTTTCAGGGGCAACAGTCTGGATGATTGACTGATCTGGCCTTGTAACATTAACCAAAACGGCCTTGCTGTGCTGGTACTGCGAACGGCTGAAAGCAAGGGGAAACTACAGCCGTAATTTTTCCCGAGGACATGCAGCTTTACTGTATGATTAAATGATGATGGCGTCCTCTTGGGTAAAATATTCCGGAGGTAAAATAGTCCCCCATTCGGATCTCCGGGCGGGGACTACTCAAGAGGACGTCGTTATCAGGAGAAAGAAAACTGGCGTTCTACGGATCGGAGCGTGGAATGTCAGATCCCTTAATCGGGCAGGTAGGTTAGAAAATTTAAAAAGGGAAATGGATAGGTTAAAGTTAGATATAGTGGGAATTAGCGAAGTTCGGTGGCAGGAGGAACAAGACTTTTGGTCTGGTGATTACAGGGTTATAAATACAAAATCAAATAGGGGTAATGCAGGAGTAGGTTTAATAATGAATAAAAAAATAGGAGTGCGGGTTAGCTACCACAAACAGCATAGTGAACGCATTATTGTGGCCAAGATAGACACAAAGCCCATGCCTACTACAGTAGTACAAGTTTATATGCCAACTAGCTCTGCAGATGATGAAGAAATAGATGAAATGTGTGACGAGATAAAAGAAATTATTCAGGTGGTGAAGGGAGACGAAAATTTAATAGTCATGGGTGACTGGAATTCGTCAGTAGGAAAAGGGAGAGAAGGAAACATAGTAGGTGAATATGGATTGGGGGGAAGAAATGAAAGAGGTAGCCGCCTTGTAGAATTTTGCACAGAGCATGACTTAATCATAGCTAACACTTGGTTCAAGAATCATAAAAGAAGGTTGTATACCTGGAAGAATCCTGGAGATACTAAAAGGTATCAGATAGATTATATAATGGTAAGACAGAGATTTAGGAACCAGCTTTTAAATTGTAAGACATTTCCAGGGGCAGATGTGGACTCTGACCACAATCTATTGGTTACGAACTGCAGATTGAAACTGAAGAAGCTGCAAAAAGGTGGGAATTTAAGGAGATGGGACCTGGATAAACTGAAAGAACCAGAGGATGTACAGAGTTTCAGGGAGAGCATAAGGGAAGAATTGACAGGAATGGGGGAAAGAAATACAGTAGAAGAAGAATGGGTAGCTCTGAGGGATGAAGTAGTGAAGGCAGCAGAGGATCAAGTAGGTAAAAAGACGAGGGCTAATAGAAATCCTTGGGTAACAGAAGAAATATTGAATTTAATTGATGAAAGGAGAAAATATAAAAATGCAGTAAATAAAGCCGGCAAAAAGGAATACAAACGTCTCAAAAATGAGATTGACAGGAAGTGAAAAATGGCTAAGCAGGGATGGCTAGAGGACAAATGTAAGGATGTAGAGGCTTGTCTCACTAGGGGTAAGATAGATACTGCCTACAGGAAAATTAAAGAGACCTTTGGAGAGAACATCAAGAGCTCAGATGGCAACCCAGTTCTAAGCAAATAAGGGAAGGCAGAAAGGTGGAAGGAGTATATAGAGGGTTTATACAAGGGCGATGTACTTGAGGACAATATTATGGAAATGGAAGAGGATGTAGATGAAGACGACATGGGAGATAAGATACTGCGTGAAGAGTTTGACAGAGCACTGAAAGACCTGAGTCGAAACAAGGCCCCGGGAGTAGACAACATTCCATTAGAACTACTGATGGCCTTGGGAGAGCCAGTCATGACAAAACTCTACCATCTGGTGAGCACGGTGTATGAGACAGGCGAAATACTCTCAGACTTCAAGAAGAATATAATAATTCCAATCCCAAAGAAAGCAGGTATTGACAGATGTGAAAATTACCGAACTATCAGTTTAAAATACGAACGCGAATTCTTTACAGACGAATGGAAAAACTGGTAGAAGCGGACCTCGGGGAAGATCAGTTTGGATTCCGTAGAAATGTTGGAACACGTGAGGCAGTACTAACCTTACGACTTATCTTAGAAGAAAGATTAAGGAAAGGCAAACCTACGTTTCTAGCATTTGTAGACTTAGAGAAAGCTTTTGACAACGTAAACTGGAATACTCTCTTTCAAACTCTGAAGGTGGCAGGGGTAAAATACAGGGAGCGAAAGGCTATTTACAATTTGTACAGAAACCAGATGGCAGTTATAAGAGTCGAGGGGCATGAAAGGGAAGCAGTGGTTGGGAAAGAAGTGAGACAGGGTTGTAGCCTCTCCCCGATGTTATTCAATCTGTATATTGAGCAAGCAGTAAAGGAAACAAAAGAAAAATTCGTAGTAGGTATTAAAACTCATGGAGAAGAAGTAAAAACTTTGAGGTTCGCCGATGACATTGTAATTCTGTCAGAGACAGCAAAGGATTGGAAGAGCAGTTGAACGGAATGGACAGTGTCTTGAAGGGAGGATATAAGATGAACATCAACAAAAGCAAAACGAGGATAATGGAATGTAGTCAAATTAAATCGGGTGATGCTGAGGGAATTAAATTAGAAAATGAGACACTTAAAGTAGTAAAGGAGTTTTGCTATTTAGGGAGTAAAATAACTGATGATGGTCGAAGTAGAGAGGATATAAAATGTAGACTGGCAATGGCAAGGAAAGCGTTTCTGAAGAAGAGAAATTAGTTAACGTCGAGTATAGATTTAAGTGTCAGGAAGTCGTTTCTGAAAGTATTTGTATGGAGTGTAGCCATGTATGGAAGTGAAACATGGACGATAACTAGTTTGGACAAGAAGAGAATAGAAGCTTTCGAAATGTGGTGCTACAGAAGAATGCTGAAGATAAGGTGGGTAGATCACGTAACTAATGAGGAGATATTGAATAGGATTGGGGAGAAGAGAAGTTTGTGGCACAACTTGACTAGAAGAAGGGATCGGTTGGTAGGACATGTTTTGAGGCATCAAGGGATCACAAATTTAGCATTGGAGGGCAGCGTGGAGGGTAAAAATCGTAGAGGGAGACCAAGAGATGAATACACTAAGCAGATTCAGAAGGATGTAGGTTGCAGTAGGTACTGGGAGATGAAGAAGCTTGCACAGGATAGAGTAGCATGGAGAGCTGCATCAAACCAGTCTCAGGACTGAAGACCACAACAACAACAACGTTGATAACGAGGCGATCAGCAGAAGAATCTGAAGCCACCAAAAAGTCCACATGTCCTCCTCTTTTATGACGTGCTGTTCTGCATTTCGCCATCGCTCGGCGGTGATGTGTCACAAATCTTTGTGCATCAGTTCCAGTAAGTTTGCCAGTTCAAATGTCTTGTTATTTCTCTTGACATATCCCTTAACTTGGCTCCAGATCAATTCTATTGCGTTCAGATTGCAGTGTTACGGTGATAACTGTAAAAAATGCAGGATTTGTACAGTGTTTTCGACTCCTTTTCCATGTTTCTACGATGCTTATCACACTGGTTCGTGTGATACCACATCTGTTGTGTAAAACAGTGGGCATATTCACACAAAGAGTATTTGATTTTTAATTTTTCTCCAAAAAATTTAACTGTGTTATGTTTTCTTAACCTCAAAATCTTGAACAGTCTTTCATAACATATCGATAGTTAAGAAGGTGTATTTACAATGAAAATCAGAATTCTCCGTGTGATATGTAATTAGGAAATAAAACACGCGAATTTTTCTTGAAAAAATGATGGTTAAGTATGAGTTAATTAGCATGTTTTTTGATAAATTTCGTGTTTAAATGATTTAAACGGAATAGAAGAAAATTGTAGATCACAACGGGTTTCGAACCACAACCCATCTAGTCCACGCAGTTATCAACCTATGATGCTACTGATTATGCTATGAATATAATGAAGTTACCTTCTCGTATTCTTAGTACATCGTGTTTCTCGAAAAACGTCTAGCTGACTTTTCTCTGAAATGTGAAAAACATGAAGAACAACTTGTTTCTAACCTTTAACGGTGTTCCGCGTGCGTGTTTCACTACGAAGCCGGAAGCAGTGTCATCCATTTTCGCGGTACATATGAACAGCGGGACAATCAGAGCACAAGTAGCACTTACAGAGATTGTGACTGTACACAATTTTTGAAATAAAAATTACGTAGCTAAAGAATGATTAAGAGAAACGTTGATGGCTGTTAATACACTCCTGGAAATTGAAATAAGAACACCGTGAATTCATTGTCCTAGGAAGGGGAAACTTTATTGACACATTCCTGGGGTCAGATACATCACATGATCACACTGACAGAACCACAGGCACATAGACACAGGCAACAGAGCATGCACAATGTCGGCACTAGTACAGTGTATATCCACCTTTCGCAGCAATGCAGGCTGCTATTCTCCCATGGAGACGATCGTAGAGATGCTGGATGTAGTCCTGTGGAATGGCTTGCCATGCCATTTCCACCTGGCGCCTCAGTTGGGCCAGCGTTCGTGCTGGACGTGCAGACCGCGTGAGACGACGCTTCATCCAGTCCCAAACATGCTAAATGGGGGACAGATCCGGAGATCGTGCTGGCCAGGGTAGTTGACTTACACCTTCTAGAGCACGTTGGGTGGCACGGGATACATGCGGACGTGCATTGTCCTGTTGGAACAGCAAGTTCCCTTGCCGGTCTAGGAATGGTAGAACGATGGGTTCGATGACGGTTTGGATGTACCGTGCACTATTCAGTGTCCCCTCGACGATCACCAGTGGTGTACGGCCAGTGTAGGAGATCGCTCCCCACACCATGATGCCGGGTGTTGGCCCTGTGTGCCTCGGTCGTATGCAGTCCTGATTGTGGCGCTCACCTTCACGGCGCCAAACACGTATACGACCATCATTGGCACCAAGGCAGAAGCGACTCTCATCGCTGAAGACGACACGTCTCCATTCGTCCCTCCATTCACGCCTGTCGCGACACCACTGGAGGCGGGCTGCACGATGTTGGGGCGTGAGCGGAAGACGGCCTAACGGTGTGCGGGACCGTAGCCCAGCTTCATGGAGACGGTTGCGAATGGTCCTCGCCGATACCCCAGGAGCAACAGTGTCCCTAATTTGCTGGGAAGTGGCGGTGCGGTCCCCTACGGCACTGCGTAGGATCCTACGGTCTTGGCGTGCATCCGTGCGTCGCTGCGGTCCGGTCCCAGGTCGACGGGCACGTGCACCTTCCGCCGACCACTGGCGACAACATCGATGTACTGTGGAGACCTCACGCCCCACGTGTTGAGCAATTCGGCGGTACGTCCACCCGGCCTCCCGCATGCCCACTATACGCCCTCGCTCAAAGTCCGTCAACTGCACATACGGTTCACGTCCACGCTGTCGCGGCATGCTACCCGTGTTAAAGACTGCGATGGAGCTCCGTATGCCACGGCAAACTGGCTGACACTGACGGCGGCGGTGCACAAATGCTGCGCAGCTAGCGCCATTCGACGGCCAAACCGCGGTTCCTGGTGTGTCCGCTGTGCCGTGCATGTGATCATTGCTTGTACAGCCCTCTCGCAGTGTCCGGAGCAAGTATGGTGGGTCTGACACACCGGTGTCAATGTGTTCTTTTTTCCATTTCCAGGAGTGTACATCATAATGTCTTAAAGTTTCATTTACAGTGACATAGTAATAAGATATCTAATACATAAGTTGGACCTACTTTTAAGAGCGGAACAACACCAATGTACGAGAGTTACGGCTGCTGACGAATCATCGCATTTGTGTTTGTTTACACCAGCTTTATTCTTATGATGAACGGAGTATACTGCTACTGCTAATAACAATAATAATGCTACTATAAATAAGTGATGTGGTCCAGCCTGCCTTGCCGCATCTGATCAGCCACCACTGGTAAGTATAAATAGATGATGATGTTCATGGGACCGTACACAGTAGACAAAATCTTTTAAAAATATTATCAGCCGTAAAAAAAAATCAACACACCGTGAAATACCATGACATAGTCAACAGTGATGGGATGATACATGAGGCCAAAATCAGTAAAGGTATGAAGTGGGATTGTTCACCGTCCCGCTGTTACTGAATTTGTTTACAGAAGAAGCGATGAGGGAAAATGAAGGATTATCATGACGTGAGAGCTGTTTGTCATGGGCGGTATATCTATGTGATACGATCTCCTCATGACATTGGAGCTGTTGCCAGTACTGAACAGGGACTGAATATGTTGTTTAAGGATAGTAGCTGATGCCTACAACACGCACAAAACAAAAGGAAACTAAGATGAACTTGTGAATGCCTGAAAACTAAACTAGGACAAGGGACTCTGGGAGAGATGGATGAATTTTACTGTCTCGGAAGGAGAACAGGTAAAGAAGAAAGGTACAAGATGGACATAATAACAATGATTGAAAGAGGCAAAAGGATTTTTGTAAAAAGGAACAGCTGTTAATATTATAATCAGTGAGGCCAAGAAAAAACTCCTGAAAAGCTAATGTTTGGGTCAGATGGCTGCGAAACATGACAAAAGGGAAGACGAAAATGAAATGCGAATGACACGGAATGTGATGTTGCGGATTAGAGGGATTGATCGAGTAAGAAATGAAGACGTCCTGCTACGGATCAACGAGAAGATATGTCTATTAACTAATATAATGAATCGAAGAGGTAGGAAAGATGAGCATATTTTCCAACATGAGTTATTGTTGAAAACCGCACCTGAGGAGCTGGTAGGAGGAGTGAATGGCAAGTGTGGACTTAGATATGAGTTCATAAGACAGGCTGTCGTTGATGTGGGATGGGATAGTTATGCTGAAACGAGGAAGATAATTGGCAAGCTACGTCAGACCAGTCTTAGTGTCTATGACTAAAAGAACTCGCTGTCGAGTGCACGTGTCCGCATGGTACAGTGGGCAATTTGTCTCGGTCCGTGAGCTCCCTAGTCATTCAGCCGCTAAACCCTGAAGAGCCTCAGAATTTGCATGCTAATACAGGAAGCACACATTTGTACTTTGGACAGAAGAATCATTTAAATGTTACGTGAAAGCCATTTCAGAGCGTGCGATAATTCTACTACAGTAGAGATAACAGCCAGCCATTAAACATTCTGCTGAAACAGTACACGTCACAAATACAGACAGTAGCTATGAACTCGCAGAAAATTGTGGCATTTCACTTCGGTACTTCGCACCTTACGCAACTGTGGAACTGTTCCCGTGGAACGATAGGTCCTCGACCATCCAAGTCACTGGTTAAATTTCGAAATACTGAGCAGAACACTTGATCTTAGTCATGCAGCTCAAATTCTGCTAGGCATCTAAATAATGGCTCTTGGTAAAAGGTTAAAGTCCTACCGGAGGTAGAATTTTTGTAATCTAGATAAAGAAAATCAGCTGCTTATGAATCAGCTTGTGGAAAAGTACTTCTGCACTTCGCTTAATAGCGCGATATGTTCGAGTAGCTTGTTGGGTTAAAGTCCAAACCTCCTTGCTGTGTCTCATGGGCTGAGAGTATGTGAGACTGTTGACGATGATCTGTCCGTCGGACAGGTACGATAATAGACTGTGTGTTGGCGCACTCTTCCTTCTCTCATCACCACACAACACAGACCTGACTCGATGCTATACAAGCACTCATTGCAATTAACTTAACTCAACAGATGCACTTAAGACACAATTCGTATACACTGAGGTGACAGTGATATTCACATATAAAGATGGCGGTAATATCGCGTACACAACGTGTAAAAGGGCAGTGCATTGGCGCGGCTGTCATTGAATGACAAATTTTGTAATCAGGTGATTCATGTGAAAAAGGTTCCGATGTGATCATGGACGCACGACTAGAAGTAACAGACTTTGAATGGTAGTTGGAGGTAAACGCATGGACCATTCCACTTCGTAAATCGTTAGGGAGTTCAATGTTCCAAGATTCGTTGTGTCAAGAATGTGCCGCGAATACCAGATTTCACAATGGACAACGCAGCAGACGAGACGGCCATTACATAACGAGCGAGAGCACCGGCGTTTGCTAGAGCTGTCGGTGCTACCACACAAGCAACACAGTGTGAAGTAATTCGGAGTTAAGGCAGCAGACGACCGACGCAAGTGCCTTTGCTAACGGCACGACATCACCTGCAGCGCCTGTCCTTGGCTTGTGACTACATCGGTTGTACCACAGACGACTGGAAAACTGTAGCCTGGTCAGAGCAGTCCCCATTTCAGTTGCTAAGAGCTAATGGTATGGTTCGAGTGTGACGCAGGTCCCACAAAGCCATGGCTACATCGGTTGTACCCCAGACGACTGGAAAACTGTAGCCTGGTCAGAGGAGTCCCGCTTTCGTTTGCTAAGAATTGATGGTGTGGTTCGAGAGTGATGCAGGTCCCACAAAGCCATGGCTACATCGGTTGTACCCCTCACGACTGGAAAACAGTGGCCTGGTCACAGGAGTCCCGCTTTCGATTGCTAAGTGCTGATGGTATGGTTCGAGTGTGACGCAGGTCCCACAAAGCCATGGCTACATCGGTTGTACCCCAGACGACTAGAAAACAGTGGCCTGGTCAGAGGAGTCCCGCTTTCGATTGCTAAGAGCTGATGGTATGGTTCGAGTGTGACGCAGGTCCCACAAAGCCATGGCTACATCGGTTGTACCCCTAGACGACTGGAAAACTGTAGCCTGGTCAGAGGAGTCCCGCTTTCGTTTGCTAAGAATTGATGGTGTGGTTCGAGAGTGATGCAGGTCCCACAAAGCCATGGCTACATCGGTTGTACCCCTCACGACTGGAAAAGAGTGGCCTGGTCAGAGGAGTCCCGCTTTCGATTGCTAAGAGCTGATGGTATGGTTCGAGTGTGACGCAGGCCCCACAAAGCCATGGCTACATAGGTTGTACCCCAGACGACTGGAAAACTGTGGCCTGGTCAGAGGAGTCCCGCTTTCGATTGCTAAGAGCTGATGGTATGGTTCGAGTGTGACGCAGGTCCCACAAAGCCATGGCTACATCGGTTGTACCCCTAGACGACTGGAAAACTGTAGCCTGGTCAGAGGAGTCCCGCTTTCGTTTGCTAAGAATTGATGGTGTGGTTCGAGAGTGATGCAGGTCCCACA
Source organism: Schistocerca nitens (assembly GCF_023898315.1). NCBI lineage: Eukaryota > Metazoa > Arthropoda > Insecta > Orthoptera > Acrididae > Schistocerca > Schistocerca nitens. The sequence continues at coordinate 295,326,864 of NC_064618.1, read as the reverse complement.
AAGCCATGGCTACATCGGTTGTACCCCTCACGACTGGAAAACAGTGGCCTGGTCAGAGGAGTCCCGCTTTCGATTGCTAAGAGCTGATGGTATGGTTCGAGTGTGACGCAGGCCCCACAAAGCCATGGCTACATCGGTTGTACCCCAGACGACTGGAAAACTGTGGCCTGGTCAGAGGAGTCCCGCTTTCGATTGCTAAGAGCTGATGGTATGGTTCGAGTGTGACGCAGGTCCCACAAAGCCATGGCTACATCGATTGTACCCCAGACGACTGGAAAACTGTAGGCTGGTCAGAGGAGTCCCGCTTTCGAATGCTAAGAGTTGATGGTATGGTTCGAGTGTGACGCAGGTCCCACAAAGCCATGGCTACATCGGTTGTACCCCAGACGACTGGAAAACTGTAGCCTGGTCAGAGGAGTCCCGCTTTCGTTTGCTAAGAGCTGATGGTACGGTTCGAGAGTGACGCAGGTCCCACAAAGCCATGGCTACATCGGTTGTACCCCAGACGACTGGAAAACTGTGGCCTGGTCAGAGGAGTCCCGCTTTCGATTGCTAAGAGCTGATGGTATGGTTCGAGTGTGACGCAGGTCCCACAAAGCCATGGCTACATCGGCTGTACCCCAGACGACTGGAAAACAGTGGCCTGGTCAGAGGAGTCCCGCTTTCGATTGCTAAGAGTTGATGGTATGGTTCGAGTGTGACGCAGGTCCCACAAAGCCATGGCTACATCGGTTGTACCCCAGACGACTGGAAAACTGTGGCCTGGTCAGAGGAGTCCCGCTTTCGATTGCTAAGAGCTGATGGTATGGTTCGAGTGTGACGCAGGTCCCACAAAGCCATGGCTACATCGTTTGTACCCCAGACGACTGGAAAACTGTGGCCTGGTCAGAGGAGTTCCGCTTTCGATTGCTAAGAGCTGATGGTATGGTTCGAGTGTGACGCAGGTCCCACAAAGCCATGGCTACATCGTTTGTACCCCAGACGACTGGAAAACTGTGGCCTGGTCAGAGGAGTCCCGCTTTCGATTGCTAAGAGTTGATGGTATGGTTCGAGTGCGACGCAGGTCCCACAAAGCCATGGCTACATCGGTTGTACCCCAGACGACTGGAAAACTGTAGCCTGGTCAGAGGAGTCCCGCTTTCGATTGCTAAGAGCTGATGGTATGGTTCGAGTGTGACGCAGGTCCCACAAAGCCATGGCTACATCGGTTGTACCCCAGACGACTGGAAAACTGTAGCCTGGTCAGAGGAGTCCCGCTTTCGATTGCTAAGACCTGATGGTATGGTTCGAGTGTGACGCAAGTCCCACAAAGCCATGGCTACATCGGTTGTACCCCAGACGACTGGAAAACTGTAGCCTGGTCAGAGGAGTCCCGCTTTCGATTGCTAAGAGCTGATGGTATGGTTCGAGTGTGACGCAGGTCCCACAAAGCCATGGCCCAAACTTGTCAACAAGGCACTGTGCAAGCTGGTGATGACTCCGTAGTGGTTTGGGTTTGTGTTTACGTGTAATGAACTGGGTCCTCTAGTCCAACCGAATACATCATTGAGTGGAAATGGTTATGTTCGGCTACTGGAAGACCATTTGTAGCCATTCATGGACTTCAGACTGATGACCTCAGATGTTAAGTCCCATAGTGTTTAGAGCCATTTGAACCATGGACTTCATATTCTCAAACAACGATGGAATTTTTGTGGATAACAATGCGCCACGTCACCGAGCCACAACTGTTCGCGATTGGTTTGAAGAACATTTTGGACACTTCGAGAGAATGATTTGGCTATTCAGACAGCCCGACATGAGTCCCATCGAACATTTGTGGGGCGTAATCGAGAGGTCAGTTCGTGCAGAAAATCCTGCACTGAGGACAGTTTCACATTAATGGACGGCTATAGAGGCAGCTTGGCTCAATATTTCTCCAGGAGACTTCCAACGACTTGAGTCCATGCTACGTCGAGTTGCTACACTACTGCGGCAAAAGGAGGTCAGACACGATATTAGGAAGTATCCTGTGACTTTTGTCACCTCAATATATGTTCCATGGAAAGGGATCACCGCGCGCAGAGGAAGTTCAACAATATTTCGTCGACAATGAGAGTAACCTTTGTGGAGTGTAGTCCCGATCTTCAAACCATTATGAATATGCTGGGATAGACCCTAAGCTTCTTTACCGTACCTTATGTCTACATCTACATCTACATCTACATTCATACTCCGCAAGCCACCCAACGGTGTGTGGCGGAGGGCACTTTACGTGCCACTGTCATTACCTCCCTTTCCTGTTCCAGTCGCGTATGGTTCGCGGGAAGAACGACTGTCTGAAAGCCTCCGTGCGCGCTCTAATCTCTCTAATTTTACATTCGTGATCTCCTCGGGAGGTATAAGTAGGGGGAAGCAATATACTCGATACCTCATCCAGAAACGCACCCTCTCGAAACCTGGCGAGCAAGCTACACCGCGATGCAGAGCGCCTCTCTTGCAGAGTCTGCCACTTGAGTTTATTAAACATCTCCGTAACGCTATCACGGTTACCAAATAACCCTGTGACGAAACGCGCCGCTCTTCTTTGGATCTTCTCTATCTCCTCCGTCAACCCGATCTGGTACGGATCCCACACTGATGAGCAATACTCAAGTATAGGTCGAACGAGTGTTTTGTAAGCTACCTCCTTTGTTGCTGGACTACATTTTCTAAGCACTCTCCCAATGAATCTCAACCTGGTACCCGCCTTACCAACAATTAATTTTATATGATCATTCCACTTCAAATCGTTCCGCACGCATACTCCCAGATATTTTACAGAAGTAACTGCTACCAGTGTTTGTTCCGCTATCATATAATCATATAATAAAGGATCCTTCTTTCTATGTATTCGCAATACATTACATTTGTCTATGTTAAGGGACAGTTGCCACTCCCTGCACCAAGTGCCTATCCGCTGCAGATCTTCCTGCATTTCGCTACAATTTTCTAATGCTGCAACTGCTCTGTATACTACAGCATCATCCGCGAAAAGCCTCATGGAACTTCCGACACTATCTACTAGGTCATTTATATACATTGTGAAAAGCAATGGTCCCATAACACTTCCCTGTGGCACGCCAGAGGTTACCTTAACGTCTGTAGACGTCTCTCCATTGATAACAACATGCTGTGTTCTGTTTGCTAAAAAATCTTCAATCCAGCCACACAGCTGGTCTGATATTCCGTAGGCTCTTACTTTGTTTATCAGGCGACAGTGCGGAACTGTATCGAACGCCTTCCGGAAGTCAAGAGAAATAGCATCTACCTGGGAGCCTGTATCTAATATTTTCTGGGTCTCATGAACAAATAACGCGAGTTGGGTCTCACACGATCGCTGTTTCCGGAATCCATGTTGATTCCTACATAGTAGATTCTGGGTTTCCAAAAACGACATGATACTCTGTATACATGGAGTGGAGTCATTAGCCACTGACGATACTGGTGAGTCCATCAGATGGAGATGTTAAGCTTTGTGGCCGAGCGGTTCTAGGCTCTTCAGTCCGGAACCGCGCTGCTGCCACGGTCGCAGGTTCGAATCCTGCCTCGGGCATGACTGTATGTGATGTCCTTAGGTTAGTTAGGTTTAAGTAGTTCTAAATCTAGGGGACTGATGACCTCAGATGTTAAGTCCCATAGTACTTAGAGCCATATTTTGCTAAGCTTTGTTAGCCCCTTTTCGTGCCATTTGTTAGGAGTGGGCTATGTGCTGAAATCTTGCTGTACTCCATCTCTTTCTTTGATTTTCATAATCACTCGTAAGTAAAGGACCACACCGCTACAATAGACATCAGTATTTCAGTATGTCCCACGAAGTCATGGAAACATATCACAGTGTTCGGCACCGACGACTTGACGAAAATTTTAACATAAGGTGCGAGAATCTTTATTTAGCTGCAACGCTGTAAAAGATATTTTGGCGCTCAGTAATCTTTTTTTACGAATGGAGATTACGGAAAACGCGGCAAGTTTAGAACTTAATGTTCAACAGACAAAGAGATTTTTTGAGACGTTATTTAGCTGGTGTGGTATTAACGATGTTTTGGCGACCAGTAATCTCTTTTTCCGGACTGAAGTCTCTAAGAGAACAGAAGATTATTTAGTTGGTATAGTATTAACGATGTTTTGGCGACCAGTAATCCTTTTTTACGGACTGAAGTTGCTAAGAGAATAGAAGATTAGAACTTAATTTCTTATCGAAAAAATTGTGTTTAGAAATGTGACAATACTCTAGCGGAACAATAGTGAGAAAGAAATCGACCTTGACGTTATTGAAGGAACTGACATGGTGTCGTCTCATTTCTTTTAGGAATACGTAGAAAACCAAATACAGAGAGGTCATTAGTGGTAGAGCGGAAGCCTGGACTGAGGAAAATTGTGGAAGGCAATCGGGCATGACCTTATAAAGGAACCAAACCGATATTTGCCTTACACGACTTAAGGAAAACACGGAAACCATAAATCAAGGTGACGAGACGGAGACCGGAACCAGTGTCCTCCGGAATTCGAGTTCAATGGGGAAACCACTCACCCCGTTCAGTAACAAGTACAAAACGGCAAGATGAAGATTACAAACGGGCCTCTACACAACAAGATTACAGCACCGTAACCATCTCACTCTGTGCAGCACTCCGTGGAAACCTTGCATCAATCACGAAATTTTTATTTGTCCTTTACGACAGCCGATGGCTGTGCTCGTTGTCAGGTGGAAGACACTATAACGGTTGCACCAACACAACCATATTGCACGAAATGATTACTGTACAGGACTAGGTTCCTGGTATCGCTAAAACTCCGTGGAAGTACACAGATCCATAAAAAACCAAGTTTACGAATTTTTGTCACTATTTATGAGTCAGAAACTACACGGAGGCCAAATTTCGAATTTCTAGAGCGACTGGGAACGTTAGATTTCTTGCTGTAAATATGTTCTTACGTAACTTAGCACGTATTTGAAACACATTTGCTGCAAACAGCAAATGAATGTATTGACTAAAAATGTACACGGAGAGAAATATCAGTAAACTAAAATCTTCTTCCGAAGTTTCTACTTCTTCTGCTATTGCTCAACATGTTTCGTAGTGTACACTTGAGCAGAGTATCATTCGTTTTAGATTTCGTATTTATTCGTGTGGACTTGTAGCCTTGTTATTACCATAGCAGTTATAACTGAATGTTAACAGAGGATGGAAAGAAAGATGGTGTTTACAATCATTTTATAAATCGCGTAGTTTCTGTTTTACGTATATTTCTCTTGTTTTCCGGTTTTTTCCAACTGTCGACCGGAAAAGAAAGAGGAGCAACGTTTGAGATGTGTTACAAAAAGATGCTGAAAATTAGGTTGACTGATAAGATGGGAATTGAAAAATTTCCAGGAATATACGGAAAGCACTGACTAGGTGAAGAGACAGGGTAATACGACATATACGTAGGAACTTCAAAAAGTAAGTTACACATGTCGTCCCATACTAAGACTCTTACGCACCACCGGTGGCGCGTTGTTCTTTGGTTGCTTGATTTGTGGGAGGCGACCATACAGCGAGGTCATCGGTCCCATCGGATTAGGGAAGGATGGGGAACGAAGTCGGCCGGGCTCTTTGTAGGGAACCATCCCAACATTTGCCTGAAGAGATTTAGGGAAATCATAGAAAACCTAAATGAGAATGGCCGGACGCGGATTTGAACCATTGTCCTCCCGAATGCGAGTCCATTGTGCTAACCACTATCTCAGAAGAGAGTACATGTTCGGTTTTCCTGCAGAGAGAGTTCTGCTGCGGTGTGGATAACAGTCATAAATGCCAGTGAAGTGACGCGGCTAACTGGAAACGTAATCTAAAGTTAAAGTACGCGGAAAAGTACGATCCTTATGGGCAAAACATCTAAATTGCACACAGATTCACCCTAAAATTCCGGCGATATATGGACCAAATGCAATGTCGCATCCAGCCATAGTGAATCGGAGCCAACAATTTTACCAACGCCGCAATCCAGCTCTTGCAGATGCCATTTTCACCTATTCCGCAAGGTGAAACAACATGTGGGGAGATTTTCCAACGATGAGAACTCAGCGACCAACGAACGGACTTCTATCGGGTAGGAGTTGAACGATTGTTAGAAATTGCTGATCGTTGTTTACAGAGTCTTGGTGACTATGTTGGAACATAGTCTCATGTGTGGAAATCATTTCGAAGTGTAGTGCAATATTCAATAAAATGTATTTGGCCTCTCGTATTAGGACATCAGGGAATAACTTACATGGTACTTTAGGGAGTCAGAGACGTAGAAAAGTAGAGGATGTCAGAGACTGGGATATATCTAGTAATTGTTTCCGTTGGATATAAGTACCACTCTAGAGTTTTTAGGTTGGCACAAAAGATGAATTCATGACGGGCTGAATCAATCCAGTCACAAGACTGATGATAAAAAAAGTATATTTGTCCTTAGACGTTCGTACGTAATATTTCTAAAATGGCAAGGTGGAGTCACCAAATCACCCCGGCAAAAGACGAACTTCTCTGGGAAAGCTCTTGAAAACTACATCACGACTGGTGGGCGTGTCATATAAACATTGGTCAACAAGTCACATATCAAGGTTTCTTCTGAGTTACTACTCTGCTCCACTGCGCAAGGTAATACAAAAAGACAGGAGATAGGTTACAGTTTAACGCATCGGCCTCGCAGAAAGAAAAGAGGATTAGGATTACATGCACTGTCAACGACAAGGTCGTTAGAGACGACTCACCACGATGAGGTCAGTATACACGGAGTCCTATGCCTGCTGAGCAACGACGTCTGAGAACGACGTGAGTGTGGCCTGTTTGAGAAGCCAACCTGTTTTTCACCTTTAGAGACTATGGAAACCGTGGAAAAACTTACATCAGAACGTCCGACAGAAAATTTGAATACAGCTCCGCGCAGATGCGGAAAACAATTATAGGATCAGTCATAAAAACATATCAAGGACGTTGGTTTTAATGGAGTATTGAATACAGTTAGCGTCAATTCACGAAGTACAAAACCTGTATGACTGCTAAAAGATGTAATCTGCTGCATGTACAACAGATCGTACTGTGGAGGATCGATAGTGCTCAAGTACTGGAATTTCTCAAGAGTTTGCCTTCTAGTGCTGGTGATTATTTCGGTGAACTGCTTCATCAGTGTGATTTGCAGAATTTGAGACTTGTGCAGCCGTCAGACGATCGGAAGCTGATAGCCACACCGGAATGTTACTGATGCCTTGTCATGCACACTATACAGTGTTGCCAGCTCAACATGATCAAGCAACATGCCTGCGAAGAGAAACCACCCAGGAGTAATAAGAAGAAATATTTTGTTTAACAAACTTTCGCTATCATCATATGTGGTGTCACCGCCAGACACCACACTTGCTAGGTGGTAGCTTAAATCGGCCGCGGTCCATTAGTTCATGTCGGACCGCGTGTCGCCACTGTCAGTGATCAGACCGAGCGCCACCACACGACAGGTCTCGAGAGACTGACTAGCACTCGCCCCAGTTGTACGACGACGTTGCTAGCGACTACACTGACGAAGCCTTTCTCTCATTTGCCGAGAGACAGTTAGAATAGCCTTCAGCTAAGTTAATGGCTACGACCTAGCAAGGCGCCATTTGTACCATTGCATGTATCTCAAGATGGTCTCACTTGTATCATCAAGAATGCTGTATACCAAAGGACGATATAAAAGTTAAGTGTTCTAGTAGCTACGTTCTTTTCTTTATCACATTCATTACGAATCCTGTTCCAGACTTCGCGCCAGTCGGCGTGTGTGTACGTGTGCCCTTTCGGCTACCCGTCTCTGTGGACTGGCTGCCTTGTCAGTCCACTACATCATATATTTGGCATACGCTTCTAGGTAATGATGTTCTCTTGACTATTCCATACTGCATGGTCTTATACGATTCCATCCAAGCCGATCAAGCATTTTTCTAATGTTATCTACTCACTCACCAGTAGCTCGTCCCCCGGGTATTTTCTTATGTCTTGGAGTCCACCTTGGTCCATTTACTATCTATTCGCCTGGATACATATCGCACACATCTTGCATACATTTTCATTACAGCAAAAATCACATTTACAATCCCATTCCGTTCCCAATCCCAGTTTCTGATTTTTCCCATTTTTTTTAAAAAAGGAGAGAAGATCAGAGTTTAACATCTCATCGATGTGGAGGTCACTAGCGCCAGAACATAGACTCGTATTGGAGGAGAGATGAGGAAGGAAGTTGGTCGCATTTTTGAAACGAGTCATTGTGACATTTACATTATGCAGTTTAGAAAACCATGGAAAACCTAGATCTGGAATGCCAGAATTCTATCCACTGTAGGTTCTTTTGTTCATAGTACTTCTTGTCTTGTTCAATTACTTTGAAATCTTTACGATTTTTTAAATGTCTTCTATGCATAATTTCACTATTATTTACGCCATTACTCGTAGCTATAAGGAAATTGTAAAATCTTTGGCATCAATCCTCTATCTCCAAAACAGTATATTAGTTTCAGCACTCCGGTAAAAGGAGTAACGACTGTGGCTATTAGTTAAAAGGTCCCGTGGTCGATCTCAACCACTACTTACATTTCGAATAAAAATCATTAGCAATGGGGCTGAAGACTTTCGGCATAAGAAGTCATCCTCGTTCTGCCAACGGCCTTGTTAAAGAGGGCGGAGGAGCGGATAGAGGTTTAGGGCGCTATCTTGCCCTTAGAGTGCGAAACAGCTCCTAAAAGTAGGAAGAATCAGCAATGATCAATGGCATAAGGGTCCAGAAGGCAATGGAAACCACTGCATTAAATACAAACAGTGTGTACCCACAGTAGATGAAGCCTGTAGCTGAAAAACTGTCATGACGATCTCGCCATTGACAAAAATTCTGGAGTAGTCCCCCATTCGGATCTCGGATCCCTGGGAGCGTGAAATGTCTTTAGTTTAAACGTGTTAGGAACGCTAAAAATCTTGAAAAAAGAATTCCAAAGGCTCAGTCTAGATATAGCGGGGGAAATTTAAGTGAAATGAAAAGAAGATAAGGATTTCAGGTGGGACGAATATACGTTAATAGCAACAGCAGCAAGAAATTGTGTAACTGGAGTAAGATTCGAAATGTATAGGGATGTAGGTCAGAGAGTTAGTTTCTGTGAACAGTTCAGTGAAGGGGTTGTTCTCATCAGACTCAACAGGAAACCATCAAAAACAAATGAGTTGAGGTATAAACCGACGACACAAGCAGAAGATGAAGAGATGGAGAAAGTACGAGGGTCATTTAATAACTAAAGAGACAAATTGGTCTCGAGAAAAGAGCGTTTATTTTAACTAAACAATATTTTTTCTACTTTTCAACATAATCCCCTTGAACATTTATGCACTTGTTTCAACGGGCTACAAGCTTTTTTATTCCGGCTGCAAAGAACTCCTTATCTTGATGTTTTAACCAATTTCCCACAAACTTTTTCACGTTCTCGTTGTCCTCGAACCTCTTCCTACGTAATGCCTCCTTCAGTGCTGCCGGCCGTGGTGGCCAAGCGGTTAAAGGCGCTACAGTCTGGAACCGCGCGGCCGCTACGGTCGCAGGTTCGAATCCTGCCTCGGGCATGGATGTGTGTGATGTCCTTAGGTTAGTTAGGTTTAATTAGTTCTAAGTTCTAGGCGACTCATGACCGCAGAAGTTAAGTCGCATAGTTTGTCAGAGCCATTTGAGCCTTCAGTGCACCAAACAAATGAAAATCACTAGGTGCTAGATAAGGAGTGTAAGGGGGATGAGGCAGTACTTCCCATCCGATTTTGTCGATGGTACCACGGGTTAGTTGAGCAATATGAGGAAGTGCGCTGTCTTGCTGGAGAATCACACCTCTTCTGAGATCCATAACGTCTCTCTCTCATGGCTGGCTTCACATTGTTTAAAAGCAAATCCGATTAGTATTGGCTGTTCATTGTACGCTGCTCTTCGAGATAATTACAAAAAACCGGACCTTCAGCATCCCAAAACAACGTCAACATGACTCCCTGCAGATGCTTGGGTTCTGAATTTTTTCTTGACAGGTGAGTTGGTGTGCTTCCACTCTATGCTTTGTCTTTTTGATTCTCGCTGATAATAGTGAACCCAAGTTTCATCACAAGTTAAAATTTCATTGAGGAAGTGCTCAACTTCTCTTTCATAACGTTCCTTTAGCTCTGTGCACACTCTCTTTGTTTCCTTGTGTAGCCGCGTCAACTCCTTCAGGACCCATACTGCACGTGTTTTGCGGTACTTCAGCTTGTTACTGATAATGTTATGAACTGTACCAGTAGCCGGTCGATGCGACCGAGTAGTTCTAGGCGCTTCAGTCTGGAACCGCGCGACCTCTACGGTGGCAGTTTCGAATCCTGCCTCGGGCATCGATGTGTGTGATGTCGTTAGGTTAGTTAGGTTAAGTAGTTCTACGTTCTAGGGGACTGATGACCTCAGATGTTAAGTTCCATAGTGCTCAGAGCCATTTGAACCATTTTGAACTGTACCAGTACTAACTTGAACCTTATCAACTATCATTTCCACAGTTACACGGCGGTCGGCATGGATATTGACATCAACTCGACTTTCAAGTGAGGGAGTTGTAACTGCAACTGGTCGGCCAGAACGGTGTTCGTCAGTCACTGAGTCGCGACCGTTTTTGAACTGCTCTACCCACTTGTAAAACGTTAGACATCCTACAGTATATATTCATTGGTTTTTTTGGCAGCTGTTCAAACCAGGAGGAGGGCCATGGCGGCCTCCCCGTCACCATGGTCAGCTGAACTTGAGGAAATGCGTCAGTCTGTCAGAAGGCTGAGGAGGCACTACCAGCGCAGTGTCGTCTGGTGGGAAAAGCAAAGACGGTTACTGCTATACTGGGAGGCAAAAGAGAAATTTCAAAAAGAACTGAAAGAAGTCAGAATACGCAGTTGGGAAAGATTTGTGCTGGACCAGGTGGCCTTGGATCCATGGGGAGTACCTTACAAACTAGTAAGGGAAAAGATCCGATCCCCAATTATGCTATCAACGGTCAGGCGCGGGGATGGGATGACGGAGTCCTGGCAGGAGACTGCCGAGGTCCTTCTCCGGTCCCTGCTGCCTGATGACGATGAGGCCAGCGACACGGAAGGCCAGTCCCAGTTACGAAATCAAGATCTGGACAGAATAGCTAACAACAGGGCAGTCTACCCCTTCTCTGAAGAGGAGGTGGCTGGCCACATCAAAGCACTAAAAACAGGAAAAGCCCCCGGCCCAGACGGCATTGTGGCGGAGGTGGTGCAGTTCCTGGCACCTCAACTGGTGGCGCCACTAACCCAGTTACACAATGAGTGCCTAAGACAGGAAAAATTCCCGAAAATCTGGAAAGAGGCAAACGTTGTGATAATCAAAAAGGGACCCGACAAGGACCCAGCGGATGTCAAGTCCTATAGGCCGATCTGCCTATTGGACATCCTTGGGAAATTATTTGAGAAACTGCTAGCTGACGGACTGACTGCACACCGAGTGCTGTGCGGGATGAGTGGCAGGCAGTACGGCTTCAGGCCGGGGCGATCGGCAACTGATGCGATCGCTCTGGCGGCTGAGGTCTGCGACTCTACACCATACAAGTACGTTGTTGGCATCATGGTTGACATCAGTGGCGCCTTTGACAACCTGTGGTGGCCTTCGCTCTTCTCCTGCTTGCGGGAGAAGGAGTGTCCAGGGTCGCTATATGGTTGCCTGAGGAGCTATTGTGAAGAGCGGGAGGTCTGGCTATCATCCCCTAGCGGTAGAGTAGAAAAATCTATAACTAAGGGATGTCCCCAGGGCTCCGTCTTAGGTCCCCTGTTCTGGGACATTCATATGGAACCGCTTTTAGATAGTTTGGAGCAGAGTGAAGAAGTGCTAGAGGTGATAGCCTACGCGGATGACCTCCTTCTGCTGGTCGGCGGCCAGAGCCGTGAGGACATTGAGCCAAAAATAGACAGAGCAATGAACAAATTACAACTGTGGTGTACAAATACTAAGATGACGATCTCACCAACAAAATCGACGTACTTATTACTGAAGGGACAGCTGGTGAGGAACCCCACAGTCAGAATCGGAGGCTCACCAGTTATAAGACGACAAGAGACTCGCTACTTGGATGTCATTATCGATGAAAGGTGGAACTTTGGAAGGCACATTGAGTCCGTAACCCAAAAAGCATTACAATTATTAAACAACCTTACTTCCATAGGCCATAAACGATTTCACCTTCCACCACACCTAATCAAGCTGTACCATAATAGTATATTAACGTCAGTAGTGGGTTACGGATCGGGAGTCGGGGCACATAGGCTCACGAGGGTGGTGCCTGCCATGGCAGTGAGAAGAGTACAAAGAAACATGCTATTACGATCTATAGGGGCGTACAGAACATCTCCAGGAAGTGCACTATTAATAATAATGGGGCTCTGTCCTTTAGATATAAAAATACGAGAGCAAGCAGCATGGTATTGGGTTAAGAAGGGGAACAACGCGAAAATAGAGAATATCCTGGGAGCACTGGTGAGGGACAAGGGAGAAATACGCAGAAGAGGTGAGGACTTATGGCAGCAGTCTTGGAAAACAGAAGAAACTGGCAGAAGAACCTTTGGGTTCCTGCCAAATGTAAAAGAAAGGCTAGGGATGAAGTACTTCGAGCCAACGCGGGGTCTAATACACTTTCTCACTGGTCATGGGCCCTACCCGACATACTTGTGTCGGTTTGGGAAAAAGGCTACACCCGAGTGTGACTGTGGTGCTTCGGAGGGCACTCCCGACCATGTGGTTTACGAGTGCCCCCTTTTCGATGATGTAGCAGTGACACTAAGACAACAGCTTCCACATAACAACACATATGACCTATTAAGACATGAAGGAACTTTTGAAACTCTAAACAGACTGGCAAATGAGGTATCACGAAAAGTACTGACAGCATACTTGAGGGACTTTCACGACTAACGACATATACCGAACGTGTCCAATTACCCTGATCCTATACCGCCTGTGCGTGGACAGGTCGACTCTTCAGTTGCAATCTGCCACGTGCAGGACTAGGGGGACCGGGGTACACTGATCTAGACCAAAAGCACCGAAATTGACGTAGGTTAGTACAGTAGTTGTAGCTTTAGATATAGATATTAAGTTAGGAACCTGCAGCGACAAACAATCTTGGCCTGCCCAGTGTCAGGGGCACGCTCATCGGGATTAGCTCGATGAGCAGGGCCTAAAGTAGTAGGTTTATATCTATGCTGACACTCCTGTAACGCTGCAGGCAGTTAGGAATTAACAAGTAGGAAGAAATTAACAATTAGCAAGTAGAATAGATTAATAGCTGTAGTCTGCCTATTATCCTGCAGTATCCTGTCTGTAGCTCACAATAATAAACATAGTACCAATATAATAATAATAATAATGAAAATAGCTGCTGAATATCTAACATTGTAGAATTGTTATGACCCACTAATCACTAAGGTGGTGGGTTCCTTTTGTATAATTATTATTATTGATATTCATTGGTTTCTCGCATTCAGCAAGTAAAAAACGAATAACAGAACGTTGTTCAACTAATGTGGTCGTTTCAAGCGGACTCGCCATCTTGAAATGTATTTTTGAGGTTATAAACAAAACAATATTGATACATCAGCTGATCAGGCCATATCCCAGTGATGTCAACTTAAAGCCATAAAAGTACCAAAAGTTGCGCCACTAACAGTTTTCTCCCCAGGCCAATTTGTCTCTAATTATTGAATGACACTCGTATATGAGGCTACTGAACGGGTAGTTCAGTATGTAAACGGACATGAAAACCCAATAATCGTGGGGTATGCGAATCTGGTTGCAGGGGAAGGAAGTTAAGATCATGTTACGAGAGAAAATGAGCTCAGCAGTAGGAATGATGTAGGAGAAAGACTGGCAGAATTCTGCAGCAAACATGACTGGGTAATACACTGTGTACAAATCACAAGAGGTGGAATTATACTCGTATTGTGAAAGGTCTTGGAGACACGGGAAGTTATAAACTGGATTATATCGTGGTCAGACAAAGATTCGGAAATCAGATATTGGATTGTATGGCGTACCCAGGAGCAGGTATATACTCAGACCAAAATTTGGTAATGATGAAGCATAGATTGAAGTTTAAGAGAACCGTCAGGAAGAATCAACACAGAAAGTAGTGGAATACGGATGTACAGATTAATGATGATATGCGTTTGAAGCTCTCTAAGGCTGTGGATACTGCGATAATGAACACTGCAAAAAAGTTCAGTCACAGAAGAATGGACAACTGTAAAAAGTCCTATCACAGATACTGGACAAACAAATGTAGGCACAAGAACGGTAACTGCGAAGGAACCTTAGAGAACTGAAGAAAATCTATTATGGTTGATCGACGACAGAAGGAAATTTGAAAATGCTAAGGAAAAAACATGAATACAGCAATATAAGTCACTTAGGAATCAAACATGAAATTAATAGGGGGTGCAGGGAGAATAAATAGAAACGACTGCAGGAAAAGTGTGAAAAAATCGAAAAAAATTGTCGTCTGAAGGGTTGTTTCAAGATATACAAAAGTCAAAACCACATTCTTTGAAAATAAAAGTAAAGGCGTCAACGTTAATAGTGCTAAAAGAACTCCGCAGTTAAACGTAGAGGAGAGAGAGTAAAGGCGGAAAGGAAACAATGAAGTCTTCTACAACTGCGAAGAACTATCGACTGGAGTGACAAGAACAAATGGAAGTCGATTTGGAAGACATAGGTCATTAGAGATTCAACATCAAGGTGTGGAAGACTTGCGATCAAATAAGGCAGAAGGAATAGATAACATTCCCTCTGAATTTCTAAAATCTTTTGGGGGAAATGGTAACCAAGCAACTATTCAAGTTGGTGTGCAAAATCTATGAGACTGAAGATATAGCTTCACGTTTCGAAAACAATATCATCCACACAACATCAAGGACAGATAAATGCGAGAGTTATCGCGCAATAAGCCTAACAGCTCATACACCCAAGTTGCTGACAAGATTAATATATAGAAGAATGGAAAAGAAAATCGAGGATCCTTAAGGTGACGATCAGTATGGCTGTAGGAGAGGTAAAGGGAGAAGAAAATTAATTCCGACGTTGTGTATCATAATGGTAGCAAGACTGTAGAAAAATCAAGACACCTTCATAAAAGTTGTTGACCTTTAAATAGCCTTCGACAACGTGAAATGATGCAAGATGATGGAAATTCTTAGAAACGTAGTTGTAAGCTGTAGAGAGAGACGGATAATATACAATCTACGATAACCACAAAGGAATAATAAGAATTGAAAACCAAGAACAAAGTACTCTGATTAAAATGGGAGCAAGACAGGGACGTAATCCTTCTCCTCTACTGGTCAGTCTGTACATCTAAGAAGCAACGTCGAAAGTAAAAGATACTTTCATGAGCGATTAAAATTCGAGATGAAAGAACACAATGGTAAGATTCGCTGATGATATTGCCATACTCAGCCAAAGCGAGGAGGAATTACAGAATATACTAAACGCAATTACAGGATATACTAAATGTAATGAATAGTTTACTGAGCACAGAATATGGGTTGAGAAAAAACTGAAGAAAAACGGAAGCTGCCGGCACCATCAGAAATGGAATTAGTGAGGAGCTTAAACATTAAAACTGGAGACCGTGAGGTAAACTAAGAGAAACTGGTCTGCTATCTTGATTGCAAAACAGCATATGACGGACGAAGCAAGGAGGACATAAAAAGCAGACTAGCACGGGCAGAGATGGTATTACTAGCCAAAAGAAGTCTACTATTTTCAAACACTGACCTTAATCTGAGAAAGGAATGTCTGAGGATGTACGTCTGGAGCATAGCATGATATAAAAGTGAAACAGGGATTGTGGGGAGATTGGAAAAGTAGAGAATATAAGCATTGGAGTTGTGGGGTTATAGAAGAAGAAGCACTCCGTCTTCAGGCCACTAGTGGCCCATCCGGACCATCCGACCGCCGTATCATCCTCAGTTGAGGTTGCAGAGAGGAGAGGCGTGTGGTCAGCATACCGCTCTCCCAGCCGTTATGATGGTTGTCTGTGACCGGAGCCGCTACTATTCGGTCGAGTAGCTCCTCAATTGGCATCACGAGGCTGAGTGCACCCCGAAAAATGGCAACAGCGCACGGCAGCCTGGATGGTCACCCATCCAAGTGCCAGCCACGCCCGACAGCGCTTAACTTCGGTGATTTCATGGGAACCGGTGTATCCACTGCAGCAAGGCCGTTGTGGTGCTATGGAAGGATGTTGAGAACTATGTTGACTGTCCAAATTAGAAATGAGGAGGTTCTCCACAGCATAGGCGAGGAAAAAGTATGTGGGAAACACTGACGGAAGAAGAACAGGGTGACAGGACATGTGACAGATATCAGGGAATAACTTCCATGGTACTTTTAAGGTGCTAAGAAGGGAAAAACTATAGGAGAAGACAGAAATTGGAACCCATCCAGTTAATAATTGAGGAAGTTGGGTACTGATACTACTGTGAAATGAAGAGGTTGGCACGGGAGAGGAAGTCACGGTGGGTCGCATCAAATCAGAGGGCTCATGATCCGAAAAAAAGTATATCAGTACAGTAGGATTACAAACTGCCTATTGGCTTCTGTCTCGGGTTCTTCGGCCGACGTTCATCTAATGATTTTTCTGACGTTTCGCCAGCACGAGTGGCTGGCATTGTCAAAGCTTCACCCTCCATTGCCGGAGGGTGAAGCTTTGACAATGCCAGCCACTCGTGCTGGCGAAACGTCAGAAAAATCATTAGATGAACGTCGGCCGAAGAACCCGAGACAGAAGCCAATAGGCAGTTTGTCAACAAGTGGCCACGAAAGCCTTAACAATTTTGTACAGTAGAATTACTTTAAAAGAATGTCTTTGACACAAGAGAAACGCTTTCGCACATCAGTTTGATGTGGCGATATGTGTATGATGAAGTGCGAATAACACAAAGGAATTTCGGTGTGGGCTAACATTGAAACGATTCCCTCAAAATTTAAATATTTCCTAGCGGTGCAGCTGGCTTCTCTCTAGGGCTTATATTGTCTTTATAGTTTATTCAACAATATGACCTAACTCAGATGCGGTTCTTCACAGTGCCATCGCGAAAACTTCGACTGAGGTTTGTAAACCCCGAAGATGAGGAGCCCGCTCAGAAATATGTGCAGGTAAATAAACGAAATATCCACAACTTTGTTTGCGTGGCCATCATCCGCATAAAGCACAGTAATATTCGTTTTGTAAATAAAAACCGCCTTTAACAATTACGGCAGATAATATGAAAATTGTGAAGAAAAAAGTTCGTAACGTGAACTCGTGCTTACGTTTCCTAAGCGAAATTATAGTGCGGCCTCCAGCATGGGGCCAGGTGACAGTAAACGCAAATGCCAACCAAAAACACGAACTGTAAGTAATCATTTATTTACGTAAAAAAAGGTGTGAACTGTTTTACAATCTACAAATATCGCATATCAAAACAAAAGGGTATCACTCTAGATTCCACTGAAGATGCCATAAAGTAAAAGGCGAAACGCTCCTGGAAGAAATAAAATACATTGCAGCAAGAAAAGACGGTTGTTATTTACAAAACGAAATATCCACAGTTGGCGGACTTTTACTGCTGCGTTGTTATTGCTGTTTTGTTGATGTTGCTGTTGTTGCTGCTGCTGTTGTGAGCTTCAGTTCGAGGACCGGTCTGAAGCAATTCACCACGCTAGTCTCTCCCTTGCAGTTCTCTTTATCTCTCCAAACTACACTCGTATGCACTTGCTTTGTCTCACTCTACAACTTTTACCCACCACACGTCCTTCCGTTACCTAATTAACTATTCCTTGATGCCTCAGTGCCTCAGGACACGGCCTTTCAACTGATCCTTTTAATGAGATAGTACCACAAAAGTGCTCTCCAGTTCGATGCAATACCTCGTCATTAGTTACTCAATCTATGCAATTAACCTTCAGCATTTTTGTGTCGTATCACATTTCAAAAGCTTCTGTTCTCCTCTTTTTCTGTATTACTTATCATCCACATCCCACTTTCACATACAGCTACACTTCAGACAAGTGCTTTCATAAAAACTCTTCCTAATAGCAAAGTTTATATTACATTTTAACTATTTCCTCTTTTTTGAGAAACCTTTTCTTGCGGTAGGCAGTCTGCATTTTATAAACAGCCTACTTCGTCCATCATAATTCATTTTTCCGCCCAAAGTAGCAAGATTAAGCAACAAAATTTATTATCTAATTTACTAACCTAATTCCCTCAGCTTCGCGTGAGTTAATTAGATTGCACTCCATTACATTTGTTTTACTTCTGTTGTTCACTCGCGTAAAGTGGGAAATCACGGTTCGAGTTCCCGGTCCGGCACAAATTTTCATTTTCGTCATTCCCTTACATAGTTGTTTGTATTCTCAACTGCTCATGTATTTCTTAACGGCTGTAGTCGCCGCAGTACCTGTTCCTTCGAACATGCATGCATGTTCGGAGCCAACGTTACATCGTTGCCTTAACAATACAGGCACTGCAATATCATATTGTGTAGGATTCTCTCTGCTAGATTTACAACATTGTCGGAAAACATAAAACTTTATCTAACTTTCCACACTTCTACGAGGTGCATTCAAGTTCTAAGGCCTCTAATTTGTTTTCTCCGGACTGGAAAGAGATAGAAACATGCGCATTGTTTTAAAATGAGGCCGCGTACATTGTCAATACGTCCCAGAGACGGCAGCACCGTATGGCAGATGGAATTTTACCGTCAGCGGGGAGAATGAGAACTGTTTCAAATACTTAAAATGGCGACGTTTTCCTTGCTTGAACAGCGTGCAATCATTCGTTTTCTGAATTTGTGTGGTGTGAAACCAATTGAAATTCATCGACAGTTGAAGGAGACATGTGGTGATGGAGTTATGGATGTGTCGAAAGTGCGTTCGTGGCTGCGACAGTTTAATGAAGGCAGAACATCGTGTGACAACAAACCGAAACAACCTCGGGCTCGCACAAGCCGGTATGACGACATGATCGAGAAAGTGGAGAGAATTGTTTTGGGGGATCGCCGAATGCCTGTTGAACAGATCGCCTCCAGAGTTGGCATTTCTGTGGGTTCTGTGCACACAATCATGCATGACGACCTGAAAATGCGAAAAGTGTCATCCAGGTGGGTGCCACGAAAGCTGACGGACGACCACATGGCTGCCCGTGTGGCATGTTGCCAAGCAATGTTGACGCGCAACGACAGCATGAATGGGACTTTCTTTTCGTCGGTTGTGACAATGGATGAGACGTGGATGCCATTTTCCAATCCAGAAACAGAGCGCCAGTCAGCTCAATGGAAGCACACATATTCACCGCCACCAAAAAAATTTCGGGTAACCGCCAGTGCTGAAAAAATGATGGTGTCCATGTTCTGGGACAGCGAGGGCGTAATCCTTACCCATTGCGTTCCAAAGGGCACTACGGTAACAGGTGCATCCTACGAAAATGTTTTGAAGAACAAATTCCTTCCTGCACTGCAACAAAAACGTCCGGGAAGGGCTGCGCGTGTGCTGTTTCACCGAGACAACGCACCCGCACATCGAGCTAACGTTACGCAACAGTTTCTTCGTGATAACAACTTTGAAGTGATTCCTCATGCTCCGTACTCACCTGACCTGGCTCCTAGTGACTTTTGGCTTTTTCCAACAATGAAAGACACTCTCCGTGGCCGCACATTCACCAGCCGTGCTGATATTGCCTCAGCGATTTTCCAGTAGTCAAAACAGACTCCTAAAGAAGCCTTCGCCGCTGCCATGGAATCATGGCGTCAGCGTTGTGAAAAATGTGTACGTCTGCAGGGCGATTACGTCGAGAAGTAACGCCAGTTTCATCGATTTCGGGTGAGTAGTTAATTAGAAAAAAAATCGGAGGCCTTAGAACTTGAATGCACCTTGTATTTGATTTCCTTTAGTGTTGCTCAGTGTGCAGTTTGAATAGTCTTGAGAATAGGCTGCAACCGTGTCTCACTCCCTTCTCAAGTACTGCTTCCCCCTTTCGTGCCCTTCGACTCTCGTAAGCCGCGCGGGATTAGCCGAGCGGTCTGTGGCGCTGCAGTCATGGACTGTACGGCTGATCCCGGCGGAGGTTCGAGTCCTCCCTGGGGCATGGGTGTTTGTGTTTGTCCTTAGGATAATTTAGGTTAAGCAGTGTGTAAGCTTAGGGACTGATGACCTTAGCAGTTACGTCCCATAAGATTTCACACACATTTGAACATTTTTGACTCTCGTAACTGCAGCGTGGTTTCTATATTTCTTATAGATAGCCATTCTTTCCATGTCTTTATCCCTGATTACTTCGTAATTTCAAAGAACGTACTCCGATGATAAAACCATTTAGTTCGACATCACCCAAATAGTCCCCGGGCTAAAAAATGCTTCCGAGGACGACGGAGGAAGTACCTGTGCAAACAAGTAAGCTCGTTCGGCATCGTGACAGCCGGCGAAGGCCGCGGCGACAGCAGACACGCATACGAGTGGTGCTGGAGAACCGGTCGCGTGTGGTAGCGAGACATTTGCAGTGAGGCCGGCCGGAACCTCAGGGTCGCGTCCTCTAGTCCAGCACACACCACTTCCGGACTTCCTCCCTTTCCTGCTCCCTTCGCTGTCTCCCACCCACAGACACTCGCACACATACGTGTACACGTACACACATGCGACCTCGGCAGCGGCGCTGGCAACACGCGCTCCTTCATCGGCCGCAGACGCGCCCCTGAACTTCGCGCACACCAGATCTCCCTCTTCCGTTCCAGGCACAATTAGCTCCCTCATGTGGGCCCTG
Organism: Schistocerca nitens; assembly: GCF_023898315.1. Taxonomy (NCBI): domain Eukaryota; kingdom Metazoa; phylum Arthropoda; class Insecta; order Orthoptera; family Acrididae; genus Schistocerca; species Schistocerca nitens. The sequence continues at coordinate 295,305,995 of NC_064618.1, read as the reverse complement.
AAAGCGTCCCGGGCCCAGCCTTGTTTTCAAAATTAGACTCGCAAACAGCTTGCAAGGTGACTGCGAGTGGTAAACTTCGGCGGCACGGCGCGACCTCAACGTGCTAAAAGCCCGCAACGGTTCCTCGCAGTCGCCGAGCGGCCGTTTTGACCCAGGTCGGCAACCGAAAGGTTCGAAATAGCGACTAAGTCCTCCATACACACACAGCAGGTCATGCTTCCGACTTCAATAACCTCTGTCCAAAGGCCACTGGAGTATTTACGCGACAGCAGACGGCGCTAAAAATATTCTTGCGTAACAAATTCACGCATAAAATCACATCACAAATGTCAATAGCATCGTTTCGCCGTATTATTTAAATTATGGCACAGTAAATACCTCGTAAAACATTTAAAAACTTGCAAATTGCTGCTGCTCACTTAACATGTTATCGTGAAACAATCGGCTCTTTTCAAAGGTCAACAGTCCAACTGGTTTGACTTTGCCGTCCATCTCGGCTTATCTTTTCATATGTGCATAATAACTAGCTCCTATATTCGCGACAGTCCGCAGCTCGTGGTCGTGCGGTAGCGTTCTCGCTTCCCGCGCCCGGGTTCCCGGGTTCGATTCCCGGCGGGGTCAGGGATTTTCTCTGCCTCGTGATGACTGGGTGTTGTGTGATGTCCTTAGGTTAGTTAGGTTTAAGTAGTTCTAAGTTCTAGGGGACTGATGACCATTGATGTTAAGTCCCATAGTGCTCAGAGCCATATATTCGCGACACTCTCATTTACGTATTCCAATCTTTGACTGCCGCTATAATTTTTCTTCTATATTTTCTCCAGAACCAAGTTAACCACGCTATCTGATGAAAGATATTCGTCCACGTATTAGTGGACAAACAAATGGTTCAAATGGCTCTGAGCACTATGGGACTTAACATCTGACGTCATTAGTCCCCTAGAACTTAGAACTACTTAAACCTAACTAACCTAAGGACATCACACACATCCATACTCGAGGCAGGATTCGAACCTGCAACCGTAGCGGTCGCGCGGTTCAGACTGAAGCGCCTAGAACCGCTCGGCCACGCCGGCCGGCATTAGTGGACATTAATATGGGTTGCGTCCACCCTTCCCCTTTATGACAGGCTGAACTTTGCTAGTGACACTTTCAGTGAAGGAATGGCAGCCCATTATTTCTCAAGAGCCGAAACCAGAGAACACAGTAAGTGTAAAATTAGAAACATCCTCAGCTATCTACACTCCTGGAAATGGAAAAAAGAACACATTGACACCGGTGTGTCAGACCCACCATACTTGCTCCGGACACTGCGAGAGGGCTGTACAAGCAATGATCACACGCACGGCACAGCGGACACACCAGGAACCGCGGTGTTGGCCGTCGAATGGCGCTAGCTGCGCAGCATTTGTGCACCGCCGCCGTCAGTGTCAGCCAGTTTGCCGTGGCATACGGAGCTCCATCGCAGTCTTTAACACTGGTAGCATGCCGCGACAGCGTGGACGTGAACCGTATGTGCAGTTGACGGACTTTGAGCGAGGGCGTATAGTGGGCATGCGGGAGGCCGGGTGGACGTACCGCCGAATTGCTCAACACGTGGGGCGTGAGGTCTCCACAGTACATCGATGTTGTCGCCAGTGGTCGGCGGAAGGTGCACGTGCCCGTCGACCTGGGACCGGACCGCAGCGACGCACGGATGCACGCCAAGACCGTAGGACCCTACGCAGTGCCGTAGGGGACCGCACCGCCACTTCCCAGCAAATTAGGGACACTGTTGCTCCTGGGGTATCGGCGAGGACCATTCGCAACCGTCTCCATGAAGCTGGGCTACGGTCCCGCACACCGTTAGTCCGTCTTCCGCTCACGCCCCAACATCGTGCAGCCCGCCACCAGTGGTGTCGCGACAGGTGTGAATGGAGGGACGAATGGAGACGTGTCGTCTTCAGCGATGAGAGTCGCTTCTGCCTTGGTGCCAATGATGGTCGTATGCGTGTTTGGCGCCGTGCAGGTGAGCGCCACAATCAGGACTGCATACGACCGAGGCACACAGGGCCAACACCCGGCATCATGGTGTGGGGAGCGATCTCCTACACTGGCCGTACACCACTGGTGATCGTCGAGGGGACACTGGATAGTGCACGGTACATCCAAACCGTCATCGAACCCATCGTTCTACCATTCCTAGACCGGCAAGGGAACTTGCTGTTCCAACAGGACAATGCACGTCCGCATGTATCCCGTGCCACCCAACGTGCTCTAGAAGGTGTAAGTCAACTACCCTGGCCAGCAAGATCTCCGGATCTGTCCCCCATTGAGCATGTTTGGGACTGGATGAAGCGTCGTCTCACGCGGTCTGCACGTCCAGCACGAACACTGGTCCAACTGAGGCGCCAGGTGGAAATGGCATGGCAAGCCGTTCCACAGGACTACATCCAGCATCTCTACGATCGTCTCCATGGGAGAATAGCAGCCTGCATTGCTGCGAAAGGTGGATATACACTGTACTAGTGCCGACATTGTGCATGCTCTGTTGCCTGTGTCTATGTGCCTGTGGTTCTGTCAGTGTGATCATGTGATGTATCTGACCCCAGGAATGTGTCAATAAAGTTTCCCCTTCCTGGGACAATGAATTCACGGTGTTCTTATTTCAATTTCCGGGAGAGTATATTTTGAATTTAATTTATTTATGCGACCAACTCCGGCATTTTGGTACGCCATCTTTGGACCCCTGTGTAAAGACAACAACAATAATGGCAATGTGAACTGCATAATAAAGGGACGGTGTAAAATTTAAAAGATCATTGATAAAGAGAGATAATATGTAATAAGCATTTAACAAAAATCAAGCTGTGCTAGGTGTGACATCAAAGTCATTGATAAAGTAAGAAATAATACAGGAGACAAGTTGCATACACTATGAATAAAAACTCAGCAACAAAATAAACATATGCCATATGATAGTATAGTGAGCCTACTAATCGGAGGTCAAAATTACGTTTCATTCTTAGATAATTAGAATGCTACACATAGACAGACAAGTAGAATGTAATACTAACGTCTATGCCACGTATCAGTTGACGCAACACAATCACAGTAGCGTGCTGATGAGTACAATCTGAGGGCAAAGTTTTTATATGTCGTTATATACTAGTGAAATATAAAATCGTTTATCGGAGGTCAGCCCCACGTAACTGCCTGTTTTACGCTGTGCCATATAGTAATAAAAACTAATAAAAACAGGAATTTAATGTTACGTCAAAGTAATACATCAGTAACAAATTCATAAGGTGCCACCTATTTAATAAAAACATTTTTAATGAATATACTGTAAAGCTTGTGTATTACAAAGTAAAGAATTCCCACAATGTAGGAAGTCTCAAAATATCGTATGGAAGGAGTAAATCTAGAGATATGTACTGGAATATGTACACAGTATATCAAAATAAAACATTCAGTTCAATCACAAAGCCAAAGATACGTATCTCCATATGATAAGTAGCCTTTATGCGGAGTAAGACGGCAGACAATGTGACCTACAAGCAGAAAAACAAACCGGCAAAGTGGACCAGAAATAAAGAACGAATCCACTTGTAGCATAGTAAATGCCGGATTATGGTGAGGGGGATATCACGACGCTTATGAGGACAAATGTTATGACTTTAAGTATCCATAGATGTCCTACAGAACCACATTTATGTAATTATCTATTTCGTAATAAACCCAAAATATGTAAGAAATACGTCAAACGACAATGTGAGACCACGTCAACTAATAATGGGGTAGATAAGTGAAAACAAACACCAGTCAAGTGTTACAATAAACAGGTGAAGTCCCTCAATCATCTTGTACAAAGATGGACTTACAGACAAGGTAGTGGTGTTAGATGCTGGGACCTGGAGCAAAGTCAACGTTCTAATTCATTCCAAAGGCGTTCCATTGGGTTAAAGTTGGGATTCTGGGTAGGTCAGTCCATCTCAGCAATGTCATTGTGCACAAACCATTGCCTCACACATGCTGCCTTATGACAGGGTGCATTGTCGTCCTAATACAAACAATCATCGTCTCAGAACTGTTCCGTACTGCACAATGCTGTGAAACATGTTCATATCCTTGCGCATTTAGCGTTTTCTTAAGCGCAGTAAGGGAACCACACCCTAATAACAGAAAACACCCCCGCACCGTATCACCACCTCCTCCGTAGGGGAGAGAGTTGTACCTGGGCACAGTTTTAGCCTCTAGCTAGCTCTGTAACAGAAGTTTAATACAAGCTCTTAGGGAAAAAAACCGACGCACCACGAACAAATTATCTGAATGAGGCAGAAATGGTTCAAAATGGTTCAAATGGCTCTGAGCACTATGGGACTTAACAACTATGGTCATCAGTCCCCTAGAACTTAGAACTACTTAAACCTAACTAACCTAAGGACAGCACACAACACCCAGCCATCACGAGGCAGAGAAAATCCCTGACCCCGCCGGGAATCGAACCCGGGAACCCGGGCGTGGGAAGCGAGAACGCTACCGCTCGACCACGAGATGCGGGCGAGGCAGAAATGAGTAGATTTGATGTTCATGTACAGACCAACAAATAATATTTCAGAAAAATTGGATGATTTTTTCAAGAGTAAGAGCTTGACAAATTGAGCACGTCAGGGAAAGCGGAAAATCATCATCCACCAAGTCATAAAGTGGATGAAAGTGCGTGTTGAGTGATCGGAGCGGACGAACACTGAACAGGACGGTGATGAAAAATAAGAGGACGATAGCTACAAAAGTCACTGCAGAACAAATGTCGTATCTGTGAATGCCGTCGGCACAAAAACAATGCAAAGGGAGCTCTGTAAGAAGTGAGTTGCAGCGCAAACTGGAATTTCCCCACAACAGGAAAACGCGATGCCGACGACATAAAACCGTGAGTTCGGAGGAATGGAAATTGACATTTGATCGGATAAGTCTTGTTTCACACTATTTCCAACTTCTGGTCGAGCTTACGTCCCAAGAGTGAAACACGGTAGGGGTTCGGTTATGGTTTGGGCAGCCATATCGTGGTATTCCATAACCCTCATGATTATTCTGCAAGGTCGCCTTACCACCAAGTACAGTGTGATCTTTGTGGCTGATGAGGTCCGTATCATGATACAGTGCTTGTTCCCCAGTTGTGATGCCGTTTTGCAAGCCGACACCCTGTTCATACAGCAAGCATCGTCGATGACTGCTTTTGAGAGCACGACGATGAACTGTCGCATCTCTTCTGGTCACCACAGACACTAGATCTCAGTGTTATTGAGTCTTCATGGTCTATTTTGTAAAGAATGGTTGCTTGATCGCTATTCACCTCAATCACCGTTATCTGCACTAGCCACTATTTTGCAAGAACAATCACAGTAAGATTCGTTTCAGAGCCATTCAGGATCTCTGTTTGTCCGCTCAGAGACGTCTGAAATTTTTTTTGAATGCCAATGGTTTTTCTACTCTTTATTAAGCATGAAAACGTATTGTGTCTTTGGTGTTTTCAAATTTTTGTCCATCCCATATATACTGTCAGTTCTATTCACTCGTTCTTACTTTCTTACTTTCGTCCTGAAAGTCCTTTTCTCTCAGAATTGTAACATTGTTATCTTTTATATCTTATTTACTATTCAGAAATATTCTTTCACTTCGTTCTGTTCTAATTCTACTTGAATAACAGCCATGGTAAGCTACCAGTATTCTTTAACGCCAACATACACTACTGGCCATTAAAATTGCTACACCAATAAGAAATGCGGATGATAAACGGGTATTCATTGGACAAATATATTATACTAGAACTGACATGTGATTACATTTCCACGCAATTTGGGTGCGTAGATCCTGAGAAATCAGTACCCAGAACAAACATCTCTGGCCATAATAACGGCCTCGATACGCCTGGGCATTGAGTCAAACAGAGCTTGGATGGAGTCTACAGGTACAGCTGCCCATGCAGCTTCAACACGATACCACAGTTCATCACGAGTAGTGATTGGCTTATTGTGACGAGCCAGTTCCTCGGCCACCATTGACCAGACGTTTTCAATTGGTGAGAGATCTGGAGAATGTACTGGCTAGGGCAGCTGTCGAACATTTTCTGTATCCAGAAAGGCCCGTACAGGACCTGCAACATGCGGTCGTGCATTATCCTGCTGAAATGTAGGGTTTCGCAGGGATCGAATAAGGGTAGAGTCACGGGTCGTAACACATCTGAGATGCTACATCCACTGTTCAAAGTGCCGTCAATGCGAACGAGAGGTGACCGAGACGTGTAACCAATGGCACCCCATACCATCACGCCGGGTGATACGCCAGTATGGCGATGACGAATACACGCTTCCAATGTGCGTTCACCGCAATGTCACCAAACACGGATGCGACCATCATGATGCTGTAAACAGAACCTGGATTCATCCAAAAAAATGACGTTTTGCCATTCGTGCACCCAGGTTCGTCGTTGAGTACACCATCGCAGGCACTCCTGTCTGTGATGCAGCGTCAAGGGTAACCGTAGCCATGGTCTCCGAGCTGATAGTCCATGCTGCTGCAAACGTCGTCGAACTGTTCGTGCAGGTGGTTGTTGTCTTGCAAACGTCCCCATCTGTTGACTCAGGGATCGAGACGTGGCTGCACGATCCGTTACAGCCATGCGGATAAGATGCCTGTCATCTCGGCTGCTAGTGATACGAGGCCGTTGGGATCCAGCGCGGCGTTCCTTATTACTTTCCTGAATCCACCGATTCCATATTCTGCTAACAGTCATTGGATCTCGACCAACGCGAGCAGCAATGTCGCGATACGATAAACCGCAATCGCGATAGGCTGCAATCCGACTTTTATCAAAGTCGGAAACGTGATGGTACACATTTCTGCTCCTTACACGAGGCATCACAACAACGTTTCACTAGGCAACGCCGGTGACCTGCTGTTTGTGTATGAGAAATCGATTGGAAACTTTGCTCATGGCACCACGTTGTATGTGTCGCCACCGGCGCCAACCTTGTGTGAATGCTCTGTAAAGGTAATCATTTGCATATCACAGCATCTTCTTCCTGTCGGCTAAATATCACGTCTGTAGCACGTCATCTTCGTGGTGCAGCAATTTTAATGGCCAGTAGTGTAAAATGAAGGTACGTTTATCAGTACGTTTATCCTTAAAGATACTATAAATTACTCAACTGTTTCAGTATTTTATCTTGATTCTTTTCAGGATTTCAAATATTTTGTGTGCGTTTTATGCGTGAACCTTAGTTAACTCCATATTTTTCATTGTGAAATAATGCCTTCTTTTCCACGAGACAGAACAATTTTTCTTCGGTGTTTGTGGCACTGTAATGTGTAATGTAAGATTCAAGTCAGTTCCGAGAGTAGGTACCGGCGTATGGAAATTTCAGTAGGTCTCGAAAACAAAGTAGTTAAATTCTTTTATCGTTTGCATGCTTGTTGTAATTTTATTTTTATTCCAATCGTAATGAAAATAAAACGTTACGTATAGTTACTGACAAGAGAATTTGAGAATAAACGAAATGATATCTACTTTTGTGGGTGAAAGTGGTAAACGCATTTAAAAACAGTTACAGATATTTATCTGATTCGAAACTCAGATAGGTGTGGATTTTTGTATTCTATCTGTAGCTTGGTAGGGGCCCTGCTGCCATGCAGCAATAAATTTTCATTTTTTTCTGAGACTGAAGTATTTTATTTATTTCTTGTTCGCGGAACTAGTTTTACGAATGAACCGTCAAGCATGCGGATCACCTTATTCGAGAGGAAGTATTTCACTGTAGTCCTCAAGTATGCCTTTGTTACAGCGATAAGTCATCGTTTCCCGGAGGTGTCAGGTGCTGGAGGAAGAGTGGCTCAAACCGACCTTCCAAAAGGCAACACAAAAGAAAACTGCCGAGGAAACAGGAAGCTTTTCTGTGAAGACATGATTCACTTTCGAAAAATCGTAAGCATTAATCCATCCGTTTATAGGTTTCTTATTGAGTTCTTACTGCCCGTTTTACAAAATTTTCCCCTTGTTGTGCCATCGAAAGTAATGCCTTGTCTAGATTACCACCACAGTGATGCTAAGAGTACGTCTCTCCTTTTTTACATTGGAGAATACTGCAAAAAGCCAACCTCAGCAGCCTGTCCGCTGTGACCTTGGAATAAGATCTTTCGTTACGGTCATTCTGCAAGTCGTTAACGACTTGCCTAATCACACAGAGTAGGAAGGGGAGAGGCAATTACGAATTCCTACCCGACATTCTCCGAGCCATGCGCATATTTTCATTATATTTACGACGCCCAAAGAAACTGCACACATTTCAAATCTAGCCTCAGATTTTTACAAAAATTACAGGTAGCATAAAACCAAAGGTTGATTTGAACACCAGAGGAATGATCGTAATGGACGTGGTATGACGTTGCCTTCCTCCGACCTGTGACACTCACTCAGTCGGAGTTATAAGGGGGGACTTAACAGTTTAACGTGGACTCCTGACTGGGAAGAAATATACTGTATATATCCACACAGCATGCAGGCGACTTCTTAATAGTGGACTCCTGACTGGGAAGAAATATACTGTATATATCCACACAGCATGCAGGCGACTTCTTAATAGTGCAGCACATTGACTTTCTCTCTTGTATTAAAGTAGTTTTAATTTATGGTAATCCAGTGTATTAATATCGACGATGATTGAACAAATAGGTAAGAAGAAATGGTTCAAAAGGCTCTAAGCACTATGGGACTTAACATCTGAGGTCATCAGTCCCCTAGACTTAGAACTACTTAAACCTGACCAACCTAAGGACATCACACACATTCATGCCCGAGGCAGGATTCGAACCTGCGACCGTAGCAGCAGCGCGGTTCCAGACTGAAGTGCCTAGAACCGCTCGGCCACAACGGCCGGCTCAAATAGGTAAGAAGTGGGAAAATTTCAGACTCCTAAGATAACTTGGTGAAAGCACAGAGGTTGGCATGGTGCTAGAAAAATGTTGCTGTATCGACACATTTTTTTTTAATGTTAAAGAAATTATTATATTTGCATAATCTGTTCTCTCTTCACTGCTAAAAACTACTTACCTCATGTGCTTTCTGTCATCAGAAAACACTGATCTGCAACGCCTACAGGAAATCTCCGTTTTTAAACAATGTCCGTCCATTCAGACATGTTTTTGTTTGTGGAAAGAAGACAAAGGAATAAGTGGCAAGATGGAGACTAAAGGGAGGTTGTCCCAAAACCTTGAAGAATTTCTGCCTCTAAGTAATCTGTTTCAACCATAGTGCTCAAGCCTTGCCACTGTGAAACAATCACCCGTTTAATTTCAATTTTTAAAAGATAACATAAAGAACCTTTCTGAAGGGAGAGTGTTTGTTCTTCTTACCACTGAACTCGATCACGATATGTTCCAACGTAGATATCGCCTCAGTAGGAGATCTATGGCCTTTAGCGTGCCTGCAGAATAAATGTTTGGAGGGATAAAGTGACTACGTTGGAAAGTAATGAACTGCAGTGTATATACGGAGATTATGTTAGGATTGAGACAGGTCAGTATAGTCCATACGAAAGTGTTACAGAAATGCTCAGGGAACTTGTATTTGGAAGCTTGGAAGAAAGACGACGAAGCTCTCGCGAAATCTTGTTGGGTGAATTTAGATAACCAATATTCGAGGAAGACTCTGTGACCATTATGCTGCCAACTAGATGCGTCATGCATAGGGATCATGAGGATAAAATAAGGTAGATTGGGGTCCATACAGAGCAGTACAGACAGTCATTTCTCCATCTCTCACTACGTGAAAGTACTAGGAAGGAAAATCGTTAATATTAGTACGGAGCACCATTCGTCATTCACTGTCTAGTTGGTTGTGGTGTATAATTATACGAGGGTCGTTCAATAATTAAAGAGACAAATTAGTCTGGGGAAAAAACTGTTTGTGGGGCAAGTTTGGTACTTTTATGGCTTTAAGTTGGCATCACTGGGATGAGCCCTGATCAGCTGAGGTATCAACTTTGTTTTGTTTATAACCTCAAAACTACATTTCAAAATGACGAGTCCGCTTGAAACGTCCACATTAGTTGAACAACGTTCTATTATTCGTTTTTTACTTGCTGAAGGCGAGAAACCAGTGAATATATACTGTAGAATGTCTAAAGTTTATGCTGAAGGTTGTAAGAATCGTGGAAACTTTTACAAGTGGGTAGAGGAGCTAAAAAATGGTCGCGGCTCAGTGACTGACGAACACCGTTCTGGCCGACCAGTTGCAGTTTCAACTCCCTCAATTGAAAGTCGAATTGATGACATTATTCGTGCCGACCGCCGTGTGACTGCGGAAATGATAGTTGATAAGGTTCAAGTTAATAGTGGTACAGTTCATAACATTATCTGTAAGAAGCTGAAGTACTGCAAACCATGTGCAAGATTGGGTCCCGAAGGAGTTGACGCGGCTACACTAGGAAACAAAGTTGAGAGTGTGCACAGAGCTAAAGGAACGTTATGAAACAGAAGGTGAGCACTTCCTCAACAAAATTTTAACTCGTGATGAAACTTGGGTTCACTATTATGAGCCAGAATCAAAAAGACAAGAAAAAATTCAAAACCCAAGCATCAGCAGGAAAAGTCATGTTGACGTTGTTTTGGATGCTGAAGGTCCAGTTTTTGTGATTATCTCGAAGAGCAACGTACAATGAACAGCCAATACTACTCGGATTTGCTTTTAAACAAGGGGAAACCAGCCATGAGAGAGACGTCATGGATCTCAGAGGGGAGGTGTGATTCTCCAGCAAGACAATGCACGTCCTCATATTGCTCAACTAACCCCTGAAACCATCGACAAAATCGGTTGGAAAGTACTGCCTCATCCCCCTTACAGTCCTGATTTAGCACCTAGTGATTTCCTTTCGTTTGGTGCACTGAGGGAGGCATTACTCGGGGAGAGGTACAGGACAACGAGGATGTGAAAAAGTTTGTGCGAAATTGGTTCAAATATCAAGACAAAGAGTTCTTTGCAGCCGGAATAAAAACCCTTGCAGTCCGTTGAAAAAAGTGCATAAATATTCAAGGAGATTATGTTGAAAAGTAGGAAAAGAGTTGATTTGTAAAATAAACGTTTTTTTCTCCAGACCAATTTGTCTAATTATTGAATGGCCCTCGTGTATGTAGGGAACGAGTAAGCATCCTCAGCGGAGACTCGTCAAACACAGCGAGAGAAAGCTCGCCAATACACTCTGGTATGGTATCAGACCCATATTTTCCGCGGGAACTGGCTGAAAACTGAGATAGCTGGACTTACAAGTGGCAGGATACGGCTGTCCTGGAACCTGGCTCCACAACCACCGGCCAATAGCTGGTCAAAATTCTTGCATCAGCTTGATTCCTGTTCTGCGTTTAAAAATCATACTCCTTTAGAGCAAACTGTCAGTCCTAAAAAGTATGTGACATTGCATTTCATACCACCTCGAACCACTGGACAATTTCAGCCTCTGGATGTATCAAACTATTTGCATTTGCGCCTTGAAGGATAGCCAGTTACACGATAAGCTCCACGACAGGCTATATGGCATTCGGTTGCATGCCATCAGATTCCATTAGTTCTCACCACCCCATTGCACCAATATGATTCTGTATGCATTCTTTAAGAGTGGATACGTAGCTAATAGTCCTGCATGGTTTGTAACTCCCAAGGAGTTCGCCTTCGATTTTGATGGTGCGAACCTCTGTCATCACTGTGCCGCGCCATTTCTAATTCGTTATTCATGATGCAAGTTACTGGTTTGTTTTGCATATTTCTTGAATGTCGACAATGGCCCTTTTGTGAAGTCTAATACGTACATCCCATAGAAACTAGATCTCTGCACTTCCCGGACACTCATTTTCTGCCACCCTGCTGATGCGTATGGTGAGTCAGTAGTACCTAATATTTTTCCTGCCATAATTGTTGACACAATACTTTCAAATGAGCCTTACTAAAGGTTGAACTCGTGACCTCGTACTCAAGGGGTTCCTTGTAAGATGCGCTCCTTTCCACTGTGTCCTAATCCGCCAGCAAATTCCAACGGGCTGCCACAGACTGAAGTCTGTCAATGAAACTTTACGGACTGCCGACGACCAAAATCACTCTGTCAATACTCTACGGATCATTACTGACTGAAGCCGCCCAAGAGTGTTAAAATTGTGGCTTCCCTTAACATTCTGCGCTTCTTTTTTCCGTCGAGCAGTTTCTGTTGCCAAAAGCAAAATTACAAAACACAGTCTCGCGTCTTCGTGTTCGTAAGGTAACCCTCACATCAGAGGCCCTCTAGAATTAGGAAATGCTGCTCATGAGGTTAGCACGTTATTCTGTGCATCTCATTTTTTCAAAATCCGCCGATGACTGTCTACAAAGCAGGTCTGCAAAGCCTGGGCAAACAGCTCTCGACAGCAGCTCATGGTGCCTATGCGCGCCCTGGTGGTTCACTCGTGTAATTATCTAATAAGCATAATACAGTTGTATTGGAATTTTGAGCTCAGTTCCCGTGCTGGCAGAAAAATAATAATGAATTAAGGATGGGTCTCCCTTTTAGCAAGTACACAAATTATTCTGTTGTTTTATCACCCAAACATGTTTCACCACAGTTGTGGCATCCTTAGTGGATTCTTTTTACTATTTTCCTGAGATACGTACTTACAGGTTAGGTTAAAGAATATGGCATATCAGATTATGTTGTCATTTAAATTGTATGGGCACTTTACCTTTTATTTTACATTGTATATGTCCTGTATTTGCTAACGAAAATCAGCACAGGTGTAAATAAGTATAACATGTCATCTGCAGACGTGAGGGACAGGACACACACAGTGTAAAATAAAAGGTAAAGTGCACATAAAATTTAAATGACAACAAAATCTGATGTATCGTATCCTTCACCTAAAAATAACTTGTATGTATCTCTTTCAGGAAAATAAAATAAAAAAAAAAACAGTGAACAGGCCACAAATGTGGTGAAACATGTTTGGGTAATAAAACAAAACAATAATTTGCTTACTTGCAAAAAGGCTGATTCATCATTAATTCATTATTGTAATACAGTTGGTCATATAATTTGATCTGGCTTTCCTTGCATCCTATTTATAAGTTTAGTAACGCAGTGTAGTTTAGTTTTGTAGCATGATTATTAAGCCAAAAGCTATTTTATCAGCTATTGCATAACTCAAGAGTCACATCATGGTACCAGTTCAAGAGACGCGTAACTTCGTAGCGGCCCTGCAAGGTCACTCCGTTCTAAACATTTTCTTCGCGCTGATTCCTCGATGTGATGCTACCTGAAGATATCTTTTCAAGCGATTTTAACAGCAATTTGCAGCACATAAAACCGTTACATCAGTTAGTTTCTTGGAACATACGAGATGGTACAGAGCAGACAGTCACTCTCTGTTAATAGATCTCTGCCACGCCTCAACAGATTGCAATTAGCCATGGAAATTATTTAGCTCGTCATTCAGTCTGTTCCTGGGACCTAGTGTATGCATCCACAAAATTCTTAGTTTGTCATTGTTTTTCTCATGCCAACGTTCCGTTATCTCATGTGATCCCTCCTCTTTTCCTTGATCTTCTGTTGCACTTTTAACCCTTCTTATCGGACCCTGTCGTCTTTCCTCTCGCTGTTCTTCCTGTGAGGCCGTGTGTGTTCCATGTCTTAAATTTCCATGTCTGACTTGTATTGTGACACCTTCTGACTTACTTATTCAACATGTCGCACAATATTATATACCTGACTATGTCATTTACACTTTTGTTCTACAGCATGCGCCGTTATTCACCTTTTATGTATCCATTTATTGCACACTCCATAATGATACGCTCAGACGATTCAAGCTACCCTTAGTTACATGCATCACTGTTTTAATCTTTTCAAGTACGCTGGAGGGACCAACCCCCCCCCCCCCCCCCCCCCCCCCCAAATTAGGTATGTCACACCAGTAACCTTTCCTCGATGTTAGGAAATACTTTCCTAACACGCCTTCCAGTGTCGCTCCAGACCTTTCTCCCTCTGTCTCTCCATCTCTCTCTCCCTCTCTCTCTCTCTATCTATCTCTCTCTCTCATTAGCATGTTTCATAGTTCTAGTTTTGTACCATCGTGATCACCATAATTAATATCTTTGCTGTCTCGAAAGCACATGACAAGAAATCAACTACCGGGATTTTTCTGTGATCTTTTTAAAGCATTTCATCGTGTAAATCACAATATCCTTTTGCAGAAACTTAAAGGTATTAGTTTCGAGACACAGTTACACAGTGGCGCACTTCGTACTTAACAAAGGAAGCAAAAAGCCTGCTGAGAAAGTTCATGCAGCTCTCTTGGTGAATCTTCTTCTGAACGGTTAAAAAATGATTACTGGCGTTTTCCCATGGTTCAGTGCTTTGTGCACCCCTGCCCTGGCTGTATATTAATGATCTTCCATCTCACACTGATAAAGTAGAAATAGTGCTTTCTACTGATTATGTAAGTATTATAATCAACCACAGCCGGGCTAGAACAGCAGGCAGAACAATTAATTAAATTTTCAAAAGTATTATTCACTGGTTGTCGGTAAACTGTCTGAACAAAACAAGGCATATCATCCAGAATAACAACAAATCACGGGAGTAAAGGAAATATATAAAACTGATTGTTCAAACTTCATGGGTGCACCTACTGATCAGAATTCGAATTAGATACGACGTATTATATATCTCTAACACTTGGTTTCAGTGACATTTCCTGTCCACTTAATTGCTGTTTTTGGTGATGAAAGCATTAACAAAATTAACTCATTTTGCGTACATTCATTCATTCATTAGTGATATACAATTATGTTTTGGGGTTATTCCACACATAAAACACGAAATATTCATTACACAAACACGAGCTGTATAGGTAATACCTGGTGTCCAGCACCGAACATCGTGTAGGTAACTATTTAGAAAATTAGGCCTGCTAATAACAGCCTCTACATTTACTCTGTAGTGAAATTTGTTGTGAACAGTCAGATGTGACTTTAAGATAGTACTATCATTCGTAAAAATAACACGAGGTTTTAATGCAAACATTTTTAGTTAGGCATTGGCGCGAACGTTATTGATACCGACTGACACAAGTTTCGTGTTATTTGTCGCAATTTCTTTTATTCCCCCATCCGTGTTTCAAGTGCTTAACCCTCCACCGTCAGGTCGATATATGTCAATTTATACGACATGTATGTGTTGTGTGTACGACTTTTGGGTAGCCTGTAGTATTGTCTCCTGAAAATAAACAGTGCCGCATGTTACTCCACAATCGTACGCAGAATACATGCACGTCGCAATTATTTCAGTCGACAACACCAGGAGCAAAAACTGTCTCGTTATTTCAGTCGACAACACCAGGAGCAAAAACTGTCTCCAATATCCACAAATTATCTTTACTCTTGCACAGAAAGGAGAAAAGTACACAGCCACAAAAAATGTGACCACCTCTCTTGCCAGTGAATGTTGCTGGCAGGTAATGATAGTTTTAAAAACAAATTGAAATCATTTCTACTTGATAGCTCTTAATCTATAAATGAATTTCTGTTGTTGTATGTGGTTGGCTTACATTAATCAAATTTGGTTGTAGATTGAGATTTTAAAAACTTACTTATACGTCAACGCAATAACGAATTGTCGCTAATCCGATCAAAGGAACGTATAATAAAGTGCAATAAAACTAATAATAGGCTCATCCCTGTAAACCCCTGTAGTGGCATCTGGTGTTGCACGGTAGGCCCATGTAAGTCGTAGCAAGACAACTCAATGTGCCCACAGCCCACAGTAACACCTTCGTCAGTGTTGTTGAGTTCAGTGTATTGGCCAGTGCACTAGCTCTGATTGGCTGCAATGCCTGTTTAACTGCAATTTATACCGTATTCCGTACTTTCGTGTACTCCTAGATTGACTGTCAAG
This sequence comes from Schistocerca nitens, assembly GCF_023898315.1. Classification (NCBI taxonomy): domain Eukaryota; kingdom Metazoa; phylum Arthropoda; class Insecta; order Orthoptera; family Acrididae; genus Schistocerca; species Schistocerca nitens. The sequence goes on along the minus strand of NC_064618.1, from coordinate 295,290,051 downwards.
GACTGTTTAGTGACTACGAGTTGTTGATCTTACAAGTACAGCTCGGAACGAACCAATGCTCTTAGAAAAAAGAGAAGAAAAAATATGAGACACTCGTAGGTATTCTGAGAATGTTAGTATGTGAGGAGGTAGGTAGAGTAGGAAATAAAAGACAATGGGACGCACTTTCTTTACCCATAATTTCGTTATCTTTATATTAGTACTCTTAAGTTTTTTCATGCGTTATTCTACTCTCGTTTTGAAATAATTTCATTTATTAAGATATATTAAGTAAAGTACGGTTTAGTCTTGTAGAAAAAGGTGTGCATTATTCAGGAACACACTTTTTCAATAACTTTCCAGCAGCCATAAAAAGCTTAACAACCAATGAAATTCATTCAGTTTAAGAGAAGCCTAAAGGATTTATTGGTGGCCAACTCCTTCTACTCCATTGATGAATTTCTCAGTAGAACCAACTGATTTGTGTGTATATGAGTACAATATAACTTCTGCACAATTTCAGTGCAGTAATGTGTTCATTGTAAATAAGTGTGTGTGTGTGTGTGTGTGTGTGTGTGTGTGTGTGTTTGTGTTTGTGTATGTGTCTGTGTATAAGTACAATCTAACTTCTGCACCATTTCAGTGCAGTAATGTGTTCATTGTAAATAAGTATTATAGTATTTGTATTGGACGTTTATTACCTTATAAATAAATAAAAAAGCTTTCTATCTTAAATTCAGTGCATTAGTATTTGTACAATGATTCTTTCATATACATGTTCTACAACCTGGAGGACCTCCTCACTACGGATCAATTGGAATGAAAGTAAATCTAAGCTAATCTAATCTAAATTTCGGATCTCAGTTCACATATCCCATACATGCTATAAAGTAACAACTTGAAGTGTGATTCAATATAATTTAGTTAGAAATGATGCTGATTTTTAAAAAAGGAACAAAAGAAGATAGTTGTTAATGAAACGAATTTTATATAATACATTAGTTAAATGACGAATTTACTATCCGATCGTAATTGAGCGTTAAGGTACGTGATACGTGGTGAAGTTTGTCATCCGACATTTCAGATGTTGACATCATCGACTTTTTAAGAGAGACATGCGTCTCATAATATAGAAATAGCGCGCGAGTTTAAACTGTTAGTGACATCCCGCTCACAGCCCACGCTTATCGGATGACTGGCGTGGCGGAGGGGACGGCAGTTGTTCATTAACACGGACTCAGCGTTGGGGTCGTGGAGCTAACGGGCGTTTGGCCTCGGGCAATGATGTCTGAGTCATTCCCATTGCCTCTTCCAAGGCCCTCATGACCAGCATCTGAAGGCCAGTCCGGTTCGTTAGGTACAGCTAGTCTCGTGCGCATCATCCTTGCCACAACCGCCATCTCGTTTCCAAAGATATGCCTACAAAAGCTGTAATTTACAGAGTAGGAACACCTATAGCGTAAGCATTCAGATGCGAAGAACTGGATTTTTGGCGCCAATATACATTGCCTCCGAAGCTCACGTGATTATGGTGTGACGTAAGGTTCGCTAATAAACGCCCTGCAGATTTTGAAAGCTTGAAGGAATGTTTTTTTTTTTTTTCAGTGTTTCAGGAATAGCTTACATCCTCCCACAACGGAATGCCTCGCCTCTTAACGCAACAAGCGCACCTTTCAAACACACAACACGTTTGAGAAATGAGTGCCACACGGAATAAAGGATTGACAGCTCATGTACGAGGTCGTACGGCTTCGTGCCACGACATTTTTCTAATACTAAAAGGACTGAAGTAGAAAATCTGTCACGTATCGTAAATTTCAAAAGACAGTCTCAAACCTCACTCAACTCCATGGAAATATTACTATCTTTTTTATTTTAGTCTTCCGTCGTTGATGTCCCAGTGAAGCTACACTCAGTTTTGAGCGTTGGGACTGTTTAGTGCCATCAGCTTTCTTGCTTTTATGATTTCGTTTTCTTCAAAGGCAAAGAGAAAAAAATGAAGCGGTAGCCCAGCGTAGAGCCTCCGCCTACCGTCATGTATTTTTGATTTTCAAATGTTAAAAAAATAAAGATGTTTTTCCTGTTCCTCGGTAAGAAGAAGGACTCGCTCCCTGTTAATGAACGAAGGTAGACGCAAGTTATTTTAGAGCGAAATCGGCGGTAGCCATTTTGGTTGTGAGAATAAGTAAAAAGTCTGTATTTTTGATGTGTGTAGAAAATATAATATAGTGGTATTTCACAAATGAAAAATTGAGTTATTATTCCAAGTAGTAATGTAATATATAAAAATCCAATTACAAAAGACATGATGGACACGAGCAAAATTTTGTAGGTGGATACAGCGATCAGACGTAGTATTATTAATTGGTAAGCATAAATCTGCAACAAGAGATAGACTATTCGTTTACGTGGAACTAATATGAAAAGATTCTTTACCCACTTACGGGCATAGCACAGCTTATTGTGCTTGTCCGACACGTAGAAAAATTAATATAATTATTTCCGTATATCTATACATTTATTATATTTTTTATTATATTATAACCTACGAGAGACTTTCGGAACTTGGAGAAGAGTTGGAACGTCCCCTTAGGAAAATTTATGAATTACTGTACTGGTAAACCCCTTACGTTATTTGATTTTCAAACAGCTGAGCAAAACTGAACGTACTCAGACATTTCTCTCTTTACTTATTCTGATCATCACTAAACTGACACACAATATTTTTAGCGCAACGCAATATGACTTTCAAAAATCCCTACAAAAGAATGGTCCTGACTAACAATAACCTATGCCTTTCGTGAATCACTAACCACACAAAAATCTTCGTTACTCGAACTACTGCAATGCAGCAAGCGCCAATACTGCCAGCTGAATAAAAGATTCTAACTGCTGAAGGCACTAACTACTGATCGGCATGGTCAGCAAATGAAAGATTTTGATAGAGAACAAACAATGTATTTACCTTAATAATGTTCAAAAGTCATAATATATATATCAGTTCATGATATCCAATATTACAAATTTACTCTTTCTGATGGACACACGTCCAGATCGTCCGCTCTCAAAATTCTGCCATCTCTCTCCCCATATCCACAACTGCTGGCGGCTCACCTCCAACTGCGCAACGCTACGCGCTGTTCACATCCAACTGCCCAACACTACAATAGCAAATATTCCAACAACGCAAATCAGCCACAGACTGTACACAGCACAGTGATTTTCATACAGAGCGCTACGTGGCGTTACCAACAGAAAAACCTAAACAGCCTTCTTACAGAGTGATGGGGACTACGAGGTGCATGTGCAGAAGGCTGTGAGCGATCTAGTGGGGCAGGACGTGCTTATGGCTGACACAGTGCACCTGTTTCACAAAAAGCGGGCCATTTCACCATCTGCTCTGTTCTGTGAATGCACGAAGTAACTAATTGTGTTTTTTTGGATCAAAGATGTTGTTTTGGAACATTATCACACTCCTCAGTAGTTCTGCCTGTTTGTACATATTTTGTATTTATTGCGACCTATATGCCCCAGAAAATTCATGGAATATGGAAAACATTCGTATGTGGTATGTCAAAGCCATATTGAAACTTATGTTGAAGAATTGGATGCGATATTTCATGTTATAACTGTCACGAGAATACATACATTTTGAAACTGATCGTTAATATTTTTTCAATTTTTTCATCCTAATAAAACCACCCTCAAAAAATTAAGTTTGAAAATCCTATGTTCACATGAGAACTTGTCTCCCACCTCAACGATTTTCAAAATGGGCCAGCTTAAGAATATTTTGGTTGTGAAAGTGTATTATTGGTCATAATGGAAGACAGTTTTTGACCTTCTGTTTTCAGAGATAGGTAACACAAATTTTAACTACGAAAATGGTAATGATGTTAATGAAGTACTTTGAACACAGTGCTGAGTAGAATTATAGATTAGTAGTTTATAAATGTCATGGTCTGTTTTAATTTTAATGTAGGATATCAGTGTCTCTTGTTCTGTATGTACTTAAGCGATCTGACAGCAGTCTGCAACCTGCAACTCTTTGCTGACGATGCTGTAGTGAACGCGAAAGCGTCTTCGGTGAGTGGCTGTAGGAGGATGCAGGTTGACATGGAAAGAGTTACTGTTTGGTGCGACGGATGGTAACTTGTTCTAAATGTAGGAAAATGTAAATGCAGATAAAAAGGAGAAACAGTTCTCTAATGTTCGAACATGGTACTAGTGGTATGCTGCATGACACACTCATGTCGATTAAATGTGAAGGCGTAACGGTACAAAGCAGTATGTTCTGGAATGAGCACATAAAGTCTGTATTGGGGAAGACGAATAGTTGACTTCAATTTATTGGGGGAGTATTAGGAAAGTGTAGCTCATGTACCCATTCCTGAGTGCTGCTCGAGTGTTTGGGATCCCAACTAGGTCGGATTAAAGGACGATATCGAAGCAATTAAGAGCCGTAGTGCAAGGTTTGTTACCGATAGGTTCGATCAGTATGCTTGTGTCTGGGAGATGTTTTGTGAACTCAAACGGGGAGCCCTGGTGGGACCGACCTTCTTTCTGCGAAACACTATCGAAAAAATTTAGAGATCAGGCACTTGCGGCTGACTGCAGAACGATTCTACTAGCAGCGACATATATTTCGCTTAAGGGGCGCGAAGAAAAGATAGGACAAATTAGGGCATAAAGACAGTACATTTTTCCCTCGCCGCGTCTGCAGTGGAACAGCAAAAGTAATGACTAGTAGGGGTAGAATGTATCCTCCAACATGCACCATTGGCTTGCGGAGAATGTAAGTACATTTAGGTGCAAATGTACGACAGCATCAAGTAGATAAAAATAAACTGCTCTGTCACACTAAGACACTGATTACGTTCGATAACGCACGGCGTGCCGCCGAAGACAAACCTCCATTCTGTGTTTCATACTTCAGGATATGGGTAAAGACATTGGGCCATTCACCAAACTTGTTAAACATACACTGTGAATTACGCCATTGTGTTACATAATGCTAATCCATATCATGTATGAATAGTCAATACGCCAAAGATTATAGAAATTGAATAACATCATTTTATGTACTATTTCTTAAGTCAACATCCATTTTCCCCAACATATACTAATCGCAAAGGGATAAATGAGGTATCGCTAGAAAGGCTTTTTAATCGGCTCCTAACATTGCAAACAGATTTTTGCGATAAAAAGTGCTATTTGTGTAAAGTTTTAACATAAAGGAGACTTTAACTGACATGGATAAAAGAACTTCATGGCTGTCCAGCATTACCTGTATTTTACGAAGGTAACTTATTAATTACGAACACGAGAATCACTTTTTCATATTATCTTATTACAAATGCCATTTTCTTTGTTTTGAAGTACTTACTAACTAGATAATTTGTACAGCATTACCATATATAATAAACGTCACCACTGCGGTAGTTTACTATCTCTGACCGTTCGTACAAGTTGACTATCCTAAACGCATATAATTTCCGAAACGACAAACATATTTGTCATCTTCCTCACATCCTGTAATTGAAAACGTCTGTCGAGTTAATTTAAATTTATTGGTTTTCGGGTCGTGGCCTTTCAGCTGTGTCAATAATGGAGAGATGATACGATAGCGTATTGAAGACGATCTTCATGTCAGTAACGATGATATGAATTTAAAAACAACACAGAACCTAGTCCCCAGCAGGGAAAATCTCTGATCGATACGAGGCCCCTTCGATTAGTAATCTGCCTCGCTGACCGCGTAGCTACCGAGGCGGACGAGAAGTTACTGCTTATGTCGTCCTGCTGACAGTCCCTGATCTCTGCCCGTCGTACAATCTGGGACAAAAATTCCGAATGCAAAACACATTTTTGGACACATGGAAATGTACACACATGGATGTGTCACAAATTCATGATTGTTGTTTCACGTCGTTGGGTTCATTTTTAAGGATATTTTCTCTTCCTTTACACAAATACCTTTATCCCGATGAATACATTTATTCCAAATACTGTCCCTATTTAAAACTACACAAGTGCGAAAGTTTTGGACGGATCCGGTGGTATTTCGATAATTTAATACAGACACACAGTCACTGTATTAAAATAAATTTACAGCGTCTTGGATAGTAACAATCGACTATAAGCTGCAACATTTCTTTGATGCAGAGAGAAGTCACATGACCTTCAACGATATTAGGGGCATATATGTCTTTCTGTATGCGTCTGTATACCTGTAACTTTCCAAGCTCTAATCGATATTCATGAAGGAAACCATCCAAAATCAAGCTCCTTCCATCAAGGTGTCTAAGTTAATGTTTATCCCACTCGACTGTTAAATTCCACCTACATAGTAGGTAATTTTTTATGATCATTGTAACTGAATATTTGGCAGGAACATTACTTTTGGTGGCCAGACCAATGTAGTACTCAGCCTTCACGTATAGGATGATATCCTGTTTCCTTTCTTTAGAAACTAAGTGTATTCACTAATTAATCTCGTCATATCTGCTCAGGTGTAATTTCTTTTCTCAACCAATGGTCTTTATTTTTGACTAGTAAGTATTTACTATCTTACGACTATTCATAGTCCTCCCTGCTGTCGAAGATTTACTTGATCTCTCATGCCCCCACAAAATGGCTCTAAGCACTATGGGACTTAACTTCTGAGGTCATCAGTTCCCTAGAACTTAGAACTACTTAAACCTAATTAACCTAAGGACATCACACACATCCATGCCCGAGGCAGGATTCGAACCTGCAATTGTAGCGGTCGTGCGGTTCCAGACTGTAGCGCCTAGAACCGCTCGGCCACTCCGGCCGGCCATGCCCCCACATACTCAGAAATTTTGATTGTAAAGCAAATAAAGTAACACTGACTTACATCATCTAATAAAACAGGTAATAATATTTATCTGGCCGAGACTAAGAGAGCTCTATTTCTAGAGCACTTATTAACTTTTTTCTTTTAAAATGCTAATATTACACCAACTTGGTTAGCATAAAACGTAAATAAAAACAAAAGACAACTATTAATTTTAAATTCGGACATTTTATGTTATGCTATATCGTGACCGTTACTGAAATCAAATGAAACAAGTTCACTGTTAAGTCACTGGTTATTTATCTCAACGACACGTTTCAAAGGTTTAAATCTCCATCATCAGATGGATTTAAAATTTTTAGTATGACGTGTGTGTGTGTGTGTGTGTGTGTGTGTGTGTGTGTGTGTGTGTTTATGTGTTGTGTTATGATTTTTTGAAGGACTTACGGCACTATCTCCAGTGTCACAAGTTTCTTTCACTGTCGTAACACATCACATGTACACTGTCTATTGAAAAGCGTCGTAGAAATGAACAGCAGTGACTGGTAACAGTAAACTTGTTGTTTCATTTGATGTTAAAAGACAATTTTTCTAATGAATTAGGTGAACGAAAGGACACGCTCGAAGTAAGCTGTTGTCATATTTTCTTCAATCGATAGTTTTCATCCACTACTTTGGTCGTTATGACCTGCGTTCAGTAATGTGGAATAACTCGTAATAGATCTGCAAACCTGAAATTTTACCCTTATGTAGATTACGGATCAAACTTAACGAATAAACTGAAGTGCCTGCTAACTAATTAAGTTCTGGTCGTACAGTATGCATAAAAATATAGCCAGTCCAGAAAGAGGTGTTATAAAAGAAGAGTGAACGTCTTAATCTTATCTTGCGTCCACCAGACTTACAGTTGGCCTATAATGAATGCACAATCGAATTCTTCAACTATCTGAGTGATCGTTCAAGTGTATGAATATTACGTGTAAGTTTGTTATTCCTAAATTCGCCGCTTAGTCTGGACTTCGAACCCTTAACTAAGACCTCAGGATAACGGAATACCACAGAAAATGTTGTGGTTCGTTGTCATGGTGAGATGCTGTAAGTGGATTCGTGTTTGAATTATTCGCGTTTACCTGTGTCTCCAGTAATCGCTCTGGAGATTAGAAACTACTCACCGTCGCTTGCAGTTTTGTGCTGATTTTTTCATGTTTAAATACCTCCTACATCCAATATTCTGCTAATCTGTTTTACATGTTCCGTCCGTTCCCGTCCCAAAAACGTTTCTTCTGCAGTGCAGCTTTCTCGGTGTCAAACTTACTCTAACTTTTCCTGAAAGTTTTAGCCCAAATCACACAAGCTTGTCCTGACTTTTAGAGATAATTTCTTTTTTCTCACCTATTCTTCCAAGCCTATTTCCATTACACCCTTAATCTGTCCACTTAATTATCATTATGCTTTAGCGAACTTTTCACAAATGCTTCCAGCTTCTTCTATGGTTTTTCAGTGGCCCATTTTTCACTTCCATATGGAGCTGTTCTCAAAACGCACAGTTTCAAAAACATTTTCCTCAGTCCCATGTCATTTACGATACCTTTATCATTCTTTAGTTGATAAAAAATCTTCATCTACAGCAAATTGCTACTACTTCCTGTCTCGCTATATTCTATTTAATTATTTATATAATCATACTATATTCTTTCTTTAAAATTCGGAGATTCGTCGAGACTCTGTTTTACTTCCTCCAATTATTCGTCACTCACAGCTTTGGCTTGTTCAATCTTAAGCTGAATTCTATGTTATGAATGGCGCCCACTCTATTAAACCGTTTCTCTATGTCTTCTTTACTTTCCTAACGCTTTGTGTCCACCTCACTGCTGATGTTGTTGCCCTGGAACTTTTAAAATAGTTTTGAAATTTCGGTTCCCTAATTTTCTTGTTTCTCGGCGATGTAATTTTGAAAAATGATGACAGGTGTCAATCTTACATTACATCCTTGTTAACATGAACTCGTTCTTGATTCTCCACTTTCATATTGATCTCACAGTGTTTTGCCGATATAGCAGATTAACCTAAGGGAGCCCATAGTCGAAAGCATGGGAATCCCTACTACAAAGGAAAAAATATAGTGTAGTCAGTTGTTTTTCTTTCAAGAAAATGATTTAAAAGTCGGTATTACGCAGGTTTGCAGTTAATGTTACTACAGGGTGGAATGGCGCTAGGAAGATGTGAGGCACATCGAGTTCCCCACAGAACGTCATGCACTATCGCTGCTCTATCAATTAGGCCGGCGTAGGTACAATGAGGACTCCACTAACAAGTGTTGCAAACCCCTCAGTCCCGAGCAGTCGCTGTCATGACTCGTAGAGGAACCAAACAACAAAAAGAAAATCCGCTCCTGCAAGTCACTTACACACTACGCTTTTGCCATGTTTTCTTTAACGTTCATATCAATGACATTTATTTCATGTCATGTGACATAATGAACAGTGAAACATCCAGTGCGAATAGAGGCCAGCTTATAGCAAAATTAAACATCACAACAAAAACTTTCGTCCAGCATTTATCACCTTAGATTAGCGCTGCAGCTTGTTACATTCACGTCTTCGATTGGTTTCGCATCCAGGCTTACTGCTACAGATGCGTATAGGCTGTTTGTGACCGGGCACAAACGTGTACTTAGTTAAGAATGGGGCACATACGTATACGCAACAGAGGACTGATGCTCTCCCACACTACTGAACTCGCTGACGTAGTCTGCAGCCGTTCGCAGAAGACGAAAACAGCATTAACGAAGTTTGATGAGTCTCCCATACAGGCCCGGGGCCAAATACCACTTGCCCTTTTGCAGACTTAAAAGCCTAGCCTTGCTCTCTTTTAAAAACGCTCTTAGTGAATTCGTATTACCTGTTCTATATGTGGCAAAGAGTACCAAGTCCATAAAATTTCTTCTGCCGGCGATGTAAATTCACACAAATGGCGTTTATTTAAATCTGGTGTGTGAAACCGACGATGAGGTTAGCATAGCGCCGAATAAAATGTACCGCGCAATGTCTCTGTCTGATTATTCCATTGCGACAGCGACGCTCATCTGTTGCTGAGATCTGTTTTCGTGCAAAGGGACAGCAGTAACAGGTGACTCATTCTTTACACAAGGAAACAAGCTACTGAGTCCATGTGTTAAACTGCGTCAGTGAGGCGTGAACAAAGCTATCTTCAGCATACAGCCGACTGACGCCAGTGACAACTATCACTTGCTTTACAGGCAACGGAACAACAAAGGAAAAGAACCCGCAGAAACATTACAGTATTGCGAGAATTTCAGTAAAGAACAATAGTTAGATCTCAAGAATACCAGCCTAACTATTTTTGTCTATATCAACATACGGTGACTTGGTCAATAACTCCATTTCACTTTTTTATGCAATTGTTGTGCTGTTACGAAATAGTTTTGCTACTGACATGTTTTACCAATTGTCAATATCCACCTGTTTGTATCCGTCTTCTGTTGCTTCATTTCTGGACGAAGGGTGAATGTAATATCTCTGTTAATCTACATAATATACAAAAGGCAATGTTCTGACTGACTGATTGACTCCATCCATCCAGGATAGAAACTTGAAATTTGGAGAGGATGTTGACCTTATACTGTAGGTGTCGTTCAAGTAGGGATTTTTCGAAATTTCACCCCGAAGTGGGTGAAGAAAGGGTTTTATGGATCTCAGAAAATATGTCGCTATTAACGCAATTTTAAAGGTAGAGCTACGAAAATTAGTATTTGGTTTCTCGATCAGAAATAAAGAAACACCCCTTTCAGCATATTTGGCAACAGTGGGTGAAATTTTGTAAAAATACTAAGGTATTTTTGAAACTACTAAGGTATTTTTGAAGCTACATCTACGGAAATTGATATTTGACTTGTCGGTTACAAATATAAAATGCGTGTCTCAGTGTTTTGGAAATTCATCTCCTAAGGGAGTGAAATACGGGATGAAATGTCTTATGGAAATATTTCATTACGAACGCGTTTTTAAAGTTGTTGTTGTTGTGGTCTTCAGTCCTGAGACTGGTTTGATGCAGCTCTCCATGCTACTCTATCCTGTTTTTTAAGGTTAAATCTATGAAAATCTGAATTTCACTTCTCGGTTGGAAATAAAAATACAAGTTTCTCTGTTTTTTGAAATTCAACCCTTACTGGAGTGTAATAGGGGATGAAAATTTTAATGGAAATATTTTTGAAGCTAAATCTATGAAAAATTTTATTTGGCTTCTCTTTTATAAATCAGAAAATACACACTTCACCGGTTTTGAAAATTCAGCCTCTAAGTGGTTGAAACAGGGGGTGAAACGTTTAATTCATTCACAGTTTCTGGAAATTCAACGCTTAAGGGGGTGAAATAGGGCCAGACTAATACACTGACTCCTCGTCGTCCAGTCCAAATTGCTAAAGTTAGAAACTTGAAATTTTGAGAGGGGATTTTGACAAGGGATTGTTCAAAATTCTACTCCTGAGGAGATGAAATAGGGGATTAAAGGCTTTATGTAGTTATTTCGTGAGAAAGAGAATCGCAAACTAATCTATAACGCGTTAGTCCACCTCTGGCCCTTATATTAGCAATTATTCGGCTTGGTATTAATTAACATTGTTGTTGAATGTCCTCCTGAGGGATATCGTGCCAAATTTTGTATAATTAGTGCGTTAGATCGTCAAAATCCAGAGCTGGCTCGAGGGCCCTGCAGGTAAGGCTCCAAACGTTCTCAACTGGGGAGAGATCCGGGGACTTCGTTGGCCAAGGCAGGGTTTGGCAAGCACGACGACAGGCAGTAGAAACTCTCACCGTGTGCGGGCGGACATGGCTGGCCATCAAGGGCAACAAAACGGGGCGTAGAATATCGTCGACTTACCACCATGATCTTGCGTGGTCGATTCTGCGTGTGGAGTTACCTTATCCACATCACTTACAGTGCGAGCAGACTCTGGCCACGGGACCACCACACCAGATTACAGTTCTGTCATTGGATCCTAAGACGGAGCGTTGAAGATCCATAATTCACAGCTCGCATTATGTTTATGGATGGTGCGTGATTCACACTTACTGGAATAATAAACTACCACTGTAACCACATGTGGGTGGGTACAAATCCTCTAGTGAACACGGAAGCAAGGCAGCAGATTCGCTTTAGTATCAATATGTGGGCAGAAATTACGGGTAAGAGACACAGAAGGCCCCACATTTTATCTGTGAACAGGTACTACTTACCACCAACTTTTATGAGACAAATTACCCGCGCTATAGAAGAATGTCACCCTTACAGCAACACAATGAAATGTGATTTATCCAGCATAATGTACCACCCCATTTTCTACGCCTCCTACTGCAGCACCTAACACAAAACTAGAACGAGCGATAGGTTGGTCGAGCAAGTCCAGGAACATAGCATCACCGTTCACTTGGCCTTAAACCCTTAGATTACTGACGATGGCAACATTCCGCCGCCATCGACAACGTCCACATGTTGGAGACTGTGTGTTTTATCCATGGAACCAAGCAGAAGAGCAGCCAAGTGTATATGTCCGAGTTCTTGACTGTTTAAAAGGGAGAGCTAAATGATATATTATTTCTTTATTTTATTTTATTTTATTTTACGTAGCCAGGACTTAGGTAACACAAAATAGTAAAAATAATGACAAAATTCTGCCAGGCACTGCTGATTTTCTGTTAGCTGGACCTATAGCTCCAGAATCCCGCTACCTTGATGGCCTTATCACTTCCTGTATATAAAATGACGGAAAAAAATCGCAGCACCAAACAATAATTACTATAGAATAATGAAATTTCTGGGATATGTTTCTCTAGGTAACATATTTAAGTGATTAACGTCTCAAGATCACAGATTAATATAAGTGCGAGATAAGCAATTGTAAATGTGAAATGCTAATACATTAATAAGCTATTTAACCGCCAGAATACTGTATGCAAGCACGCAAACGTGCATACATTGTGTCGTACAGGTGCCCGAAGTCAGTCTGTGAGATGGAGTTCCATGCGTGTTGCACTTTGTCGCTCAATACAGGGGCGGTTAATGCTGGGTTTGTCTTACGCTTGAGTTGTCGTGTGATGATGCCCCATATGTGCTCGATTGGAGGCAGATATGGTTATCGAGGAGGCCAGCGCAACATGTCGACACTTTGCAGAGCATGTTTGGTTACAACAGCGGTATGTGAGCAAGCGTTATCCTGCTGAAAAGGACCCTCTGGAATGCTGTTCATGAATGGTAGGACGACATGTCGAATTACTAGACTGACGTACAATTTCGCAGTCAGGGTGCATAGGATAACCACAAGAGTGCTTCTGCTGTCATATGAAATGACACTTTAGCCCTATCTCCAAGTGTAGGTCCACTATGTCTAGAACGCAGGCAGCTTGATTACAGGCCCTCAAAAGGCCTTCTTCTAACCAACACACGGCCATCACTGGCACCCAGGCAGAACCAACGTTCGTCACAAAACACAACAGACCTCCACCCCGCTCTCCGACGAGCTCTTGCTTGACACTACTGACGTGGCAAATGGCGCTGGTTTGGGATCAGTGGAATCCACGCTACAGGGCGTCTGACTCGGAGGTGTCCTTGAAGTAACCGATTTGTAACAGTTCGTTGTGTCACTGCGGTGCCAACTGGTGCTCAGATTGATGCTACAGATAGAGTACGATGTGCCAAAGCCATGTGCAGAACACAGTGCTTTTCCCTCCCGGTAATGCCAAATGGCCGTCTGGAGCCCGGTCTTCTTGCGACTGTACATTCTGTGAAGACTGCTGCCAGCAATCATGTACAGTGGCTACATTCCTGCCAAGTCTTTTTGCAGTATCGCAGAAGGAACTTCCAGTTCCTCGAAGCCCTGTTATACAACCTCGTTCAAACTCAGTGAGGTGATGATATGGCGTCTTTGTCGCCTTAATGGCATTCTTGACCAACATCAATTAGCCATGTAGAATCTCAAACGTCACTACATCTCATGACCGTTACAACGTGTTTTTAAAAGCAAACCTGATTTGCATCCACATAGTGATGCTATGAGCTACTCTTAAGGGGAGCCGGAGGTGGTCAAATCCAAAAAAAAATTACGATTTTTTTTTGCAACCGAAAATTAATTGGAACATTCCTCTTTAATGTAAACTTTGAATTATTGTTCTACTCGCCCTAGAAGTGGAGTTATTACCATTTTCCCCGACGCCTGCAGAGGAAATTGGCGGCCGCTGAATGCATCTAACACCCTCTCGTGACTTCCTGGCGAACTGCTTGGGATTTTCTCGGCCTGTTACGCATACAGCGAGTGTGCAAGGGTTGGCTACATTGTTTTCTGTGACAAATAAAGCGCTAAGAGCGCGGAACATCGTTTCTTTGCTGTTTACCGTTTCGAATTAGTTCAGTGTTGCGCCTGTTGTTGGTAATATTTTACTTCTTGTGTAAAGCGTTGTTCTGGTTACGATGCCACGTTTTAGTAACCGTGTATATAAGAAGAGGAAGAACGTAGGGAAAAGAAAATTAACACTAATACCAAGTTGCGATACTACAATTACCGAAACAGTGCGTTCTTCTGCTAAGCAACACATGGTCGGCCATAGCCGTGTGACATCTTCTAGCAAGAAGCTGACTGGTGGAAGTGACAGATTTCGTGAATATGTTAGTGATAGTGATGATATTAACGAAGTACTGAATATTGGATTATTATCTTCTGTGCTGAAAGAAAGTGTTCTGTGCAAAATGTGTTCAAGTGTAGGAGTGGGACTAGAGATAACAAAGCGCTTTGGTTTAGCTTGTGAGATGAAGATAATCTGTGCATGTTGCAAGTATCAAGTGACTTTCTACAATCCACATGCCAGTCTCTTTGGTGAAAATGGACGATCTAGAGTGTTTGATGTGAATGTTCGACTTGTGTATGGTCTTCGATCCATTGGAAAAGGGTCTGCTGCTGGTAAACTGTTTTGTGGTATTATGAACTTGCCATTGCCTCCAAGCAAATTTGGGTACTACTGTGAACTGGTAGGATCCTCTGTTGAAGATGTGGCTTTGAAAACCATGAAGGAAGCAGTGGAGGAATCTGTAGAAATGAACGGTGGTTCTAGGGATTTGGTAGTGGCATTAGATGGTTCCTGGCAAAAGAGGGGTCATAAATCCCTGAATGGGGTTGTAACTGCTACTTGTGGTGATAGTGCAAAAGTTATGGATGTTGCAACATTATCAAAACATTGTAGGTGCAAAAATAAAATCAAAGGAGAGCACAGTGGAACCTGTGAAGCAAATTTTAGTGGATCAAGTGGAGCAATGGAAGTGGATGGAGTGAAACAAATTTCTGAACGTTCAGTTCCCAGATACAACGCTAGGTACAAATACTACCTTGGGGATGGTGACTCCAAAGGTTTCAAGACTATAGAGGAACTGAAACCATATAGAAATGAATTTGTAGTTGAAAAGTTGGAATGCA
Source organism: Schistocerca nitens (assembly GCF_023898315.1). Classification (NCBI taxonomy): domain Eukaryota; kingdom Metazoa; phylum Arthropoda; class Insecta; order Orthoptera; family Acrididae; genus Schistocerca; species Schistocerca nitens. The sequence continues at coordinate 295,274,773 of NC_064618.1, read as the reverse complement.
TTGGGCATGTGCAAAAGCGTATATGTGCACGTCTTTGAAGACTCAAGCTTTGGGTTCAAGTAAGCTCAGTGATGGAAAGACAATAGGAGGGAGAGGCAGGCTTACTGATAAGGTGATTAAACGTCTACAGAGATACTATGGGTATGCTATAAGGCAAAATACTAGTAATGTTAGTGACATGCGAAAAGCAGTGTGGGCATTGTTCCTTCATACTGCCTCTTCCAATGAATACCCTCAACACAGCCTGTGCCCAAAAGATTCCTGGTGCAAATATAATGCAAAAAAGGACTATGATCACAAACATGGTTTGCCAACAGCTGTGATAAATGCAATAAAACCTATTTTTCATGTCTTAGCACAGCCAGAATTGTTACACAACTGTCTACACGGAAAGACGCAGAATCCTAATGAGAGCATAAACAATTTGATTTGGAAAGTGATTCCTAAAAGGGTGTTTGTAAGCATAAAAACACTGCACTTTGGCATTTATGATGCAATAGCAACCTACAACTAAGGGAACAGTGTGAAGTGTGAAGTTCTGAAGGAATTAGGATTTACAGCTGGGGTGAACACTGTATGAACACTAAGAAATATTGACAGAGAAAGGATAAGAGGAGCAGAAAGAAGAGAAAGGCATATGAAGTATGATGGAACAATAGGCCAGAAAAGAAGACAGAAGAGGAAGCTTTTGGAGGATGAAGAAGAAGACCCTGATAATCCATCCTATAGTGCAGGAATGTATTGAGAAACTTTGATAGCCATTTCCCATAAATTAGAATTTTTCGAATATAAGGAACATTTTCTCAAAATCCACTCACGCTAGAGAGATGAAATTTTTATACAGCACTCCTAAGGGTCAAACGTACATTGTAACACAGCCATTTGGCAATATGATCAGTTGTTTCATTTCAGTTTAATTATAAAGCAATTATTTGTAAAAAAATTTGGGTCATTAATAAAAAAATAATTGGAAGGAAACTAGAAAAGATACTCCAAAATCCCTCTGTCATAACTGCAATATTAAACCACTCTATATGTAAAAAAAAATCAAATTTTTCTATTTGGTAGTTTATTCATAAATGTTCCTCAAACTTATTGATTTTAACATGGGCAGCATAGGCACCTCCGGCTCCCCTTAAGCGACTGGCGCGACATTTGAATAGACTTCACCTCTGATATGTAGAAACATGCCTACCAACTTTCATTTATGTCGCACAACCCTATGAACCATGGACCTTGCCGTTGGTGGGGAAGCTTGCGTGCCTCAGCGATACAGATGGCCGTACCATAGGTGCAACCACAATGGAGGGGTATCTGTTGAGAGGCCAGACAAACGTGTGGTTCCTGAAGAGAGGCAGCAGCCTTTTCAGTAGTTACAGGGGCAACAGTCTGGATGATTGACAGATCTGGCCTTGCAACACTAACCAAAACAGCCTTGCTGTGGTGGCACTGCGAATGGCTGAAAGCAAGGGGAAACTACAGCCGTAATTTTTCCCGAGGGCATGCAGCTTTACGGTATGGTTAAATGATGATGGCGTCCTCTTGGGTAAATATTCCAGAGGTAAAATAGTCCCCCATTCGGATCTCCGGGCGGGGACTACTCAGGAGGACGTCGTTATCAGGAGAAAGAAAACTGGCATTCTACGGATCAGAGCGTGGAATGTCAGATCCCTTAATCGGGCAGGTAGGTTAGAAAATTTAAAAAGGGAAATGGATAAGTTGAAGTTTGATATAGTGGGAATTTGTGAAGTTCGGTGGCAGGAGGAACAAGACTTCTGGTCAGGTGAATACAGGGTTATAAATACAAAATCAAATAGGGGTAATGCAGGAGTAGGTTTAATAATGAATAAAAAAATAGGAGTTCGGTCAAGCTACTACAAACAACATAGTGAACGCATTATTGTGGCCAACATAGACACGAAGCCCATGCCTACTACAGTAGTACAAGTTTATATGCCAACTAGCTCTGCAGATGATGAAGAAATTGATAAAATGTATGATGAGATAAAAGAAATTATTCAGGTAGTGAAGGGAGACGAAAATTTAATAGTCATAGGTGACTGGAATTCGAGAGTAGGAAAAGGGAGACAAGGAAACATAGTGGCTGAATATGAATTGTGGGAGAGAAATGAAAGAGGAAGCCGTCTGGTAGAATTTTGCACAGAACATAATCATAGCTAACACTTGGTTCAAGAATCATAAAAGAAGGTTGTATACATGGAAGATACCTGGAGATACTAGAAAGTATCAGATAGATTATATAATGGTAAGACAGAGATTTAGGAACCAGGTTTTAAATTGTAAGACATTTCCAGGGCAGATGTGGACTCTGACCACAATCTATTGGTTATGAACCGTAGACTAAAACTGAAGAAACTGCAAAAAGGTGGGAATTTAAGGAGATGAGACCTGGATAAACTGACTAAACCAGAGGTTGTACAGAGTTTCAGGGGGAGCATAAGGGAACAATTGACAGGAATGGGGAAAAGAAATACAGTAGAAGAAGAATGGGTAGCTCTGTGGGATGAAGTAGTGAAGGCAGCAGAGGATCAAGTAGGTAAAAAGACGAGGACTAGTAGAAACCCTTGGGTAACAGAAGAAATATTGAATTTAATTGATGAAAGGAAAAAATATAAAAACGCAGTAAATGAAGCAGGCAAAAGGGAATTCAGACGTCTCAAAAACGAGATCGATAGGAAGTGCAAAATGGCTAAGCAGGCATGGTTAGAGGACAAATGTAAGGCTGCAGAGGCTTATCTCACTAGGGGTAAGATAGATACTGCCTACAGGAAAATTAAAGAAACCTTGGGAGAAAAGAGATTCACTTGTATGAATATCAAGAGCTCAGATGGAAACCCAGTTCTAAGCAAAGAAGGGAAAGCAGAAAGGTGGAAGGAGTATATAGAGGGTCTATACAAAGGCGATTTACTTGAGTACAATATTATGGAAATGGAAGACGATGTAGATGAAGATGAAATGGGAGATACGATACTGCGTGAAGAGTTTGACAGAGTACTGAAAGACCTGAGTCGAAACAAGGCTCCAGGAGTAAACAAAATTCCATTGGAACTACTGACGACCTCGGGAGAGCCAGTCCTGACAAAACTCTACCATCTGGTGAGCAAGATGTATGAGACAGGCGAAATTCCCTCAGACTTCAAGAAAAATATAATAATTCCAATTCCAAAGAAAGCAGGTGTTGACAGATGAGAAAATTACCGAACTCGGCGAAGATCAGTTTGGATTCCATAGAAATGTTGGAACACGTGAGGCAATACTGACCCTACGACTTATCTTAGAAAATAGATTAAGGAAAGGCAAACCTACATTTCTAGCATTTGTAGACTTAGAGAAAGCTTTTGACAATGTTGACCGAATACTCTCCTTCAAATTCTAAAGGTGGTAGGTGTAAAATATAGGGAGCGAAAGGCTATTTACAATTTGTACAGAAACCAGACGGCAGTTATAAGAGTCGAGGGCATGAAAGGGAAGCAGTGGTTGGGAAGGGAATGAGACAGGGTTGTAGCCTGTCCCCAATGTTATTCAATATGTGTATTGAGCAAGCAGTAAAGGAAACAAAAGAAAAATTCGGCGTAGGTAGTAAAGTCCATGATGAAGAAATAAAAACTTGTAGGTTCGCCGATGACATTGTAATTCTGTCAGAGACAGCAAAGGGCTTGGAAGAGCTGTTGAACGGAATGGATAGTGTCTTGAAAGGAGGATATAAGATAAACATCAACAAAAGCAAAACGACGATAATGGAATGTAGTCGAATTAAGTTGGGTGATGCTGAGGGAATTAGATTAGGAAATGAGACAATTAACGTAGTAAAGGAGTTTTGCTATTTGGGGAGCAAAATAACTGATGATGGTCGAAGTAGAGAGGATATAAATGTAGACTGGCAATGGCAAGGAAAGCGTTTCTGAAGAAGAGAAATTTGTTAACATCAAGTATAGATTAAAGTGTCAGGACGTCGTTTCTGAAAGTATTTGTATGAAGTGTAGCCATGTATGGAAGTGAAACATGGACGATAAATAGTTTGGACAAGAAGAGAATAGAAGCTTTCGAAATGTGGTGCTTTAGAAGAATGCTGAAGAGTAGATGGGTAGATCACATAACTAATGCGGAGGTATTGAATAGAATCGTGGAGAAGAGGAGTTTGTGGCACAACTTGACAAGAAGAAGGGAGCGGTTGGTAGGACATGTTCTGAGGCATCAAGGGATCACAAATTTAGCATTGGAGGGCAGCGTGGAGGGTAAAAATCGTAGAGGTAGACCAAGAGATGAATACACTAAGCAGATTCAGAAGGATGTAGGTTGCAGTAGGTACTGGGAGATGAAGGAGCTTGCACAGGATAGATTAATATGGAGAGTTGCATCAAACCAGTCTCAGGACTGAAGACCACAACAACAACAACAACAACTATGGCGTTGGAAGGAACGCAGAAGACGTCTCCCACTACACGACAGGATTCTGTAGCTGATGAATCGAAAGGCTTGCATGTAGGCACACGCAGGAAAGTGCATGCTCTACGCATTTAACTACTATGAGTCAGTCAGAAAGCCTGCAGCAAAGATTTTAAACAAACTTTCTTTCGGGTTAAGACTGCAGAATAACGGCAGATCCAAAGGTCCCCTTGAGTAGTCCCCGCCCGGAGATCCGAATGGGGGACTATTTTACCTCCGGAATGTTTTACCCAAGAGGAAACCATCATCATTTAACCATACAGTAAAGCTGCATGCCCTCGGGAAAATTTACGGCTGTAGTTTCCCCTTGCTTTCAGCCGTTTGCAGGACCACAACAGCAAGGCCGTTATGGTTAATGTTACAAGGCCAGATCAGTCAGTCATCCAGACTGTTGCCCCTGCAACTACTGAAAAGGCCGCTGCCCCTCTTCAGGAACCACACGTTTGTCTGGCCTCTCAACAGATATCCCTCCGTTGTGGTTGCACCTACGGTACGGCTATCTGTATCGTTGAGACACGCAAGCCTCCCCACCAACGGCAAGGTCCATGGTTCATGGGGGGAGTACCATTGATTAATAATGTAAAAATACGCAGGAGTAGGAGACTGTTTAACTTATTTACAAAATTATTACGCTTTGGAACTTGCAAGATCTGCTAGTAAGATTCCTTCACTGACTGAAACAGTCATGTTTCAGAGAGTTACTACAGAGAACATCTGCTGCTGAGAGACCAGTGACTGTAGATTTGCTTATGGGAGACCGGTGAGAAGAGTCTCGCTGTTGTACAGAAGGATGTGTTCACTTTAGTACTGAGTACAAGGGCGAACTGGACAGGATACTGTCAGCCATTACTGCTGATTTTGCTGTTATTGTGCTCACCTACCTGTCACAATGATAGTTATCACAATTATAACACCTTACCCATTTATTAAATTACTTACCTCAGTCAGTAACCCATACGTTGATGTTTTACGGTAATAAACTTGATAGTTACAGTGACCACTTGTTTTTGTTATAGACAGATGATCTCTCCCCTCATTAATATGTACATGTGCAGTGTGGTACCCACATTTTCATCCCTGATTGGGCCACTCCTATTAATCATCAGGACATTGTGATTTCCTTAAAAACTACACGATCTGATGGGTAGATTCCCTCTTCTGTAGGTGACGGGAGATGGAACTTACAACAGCCTAGTGGTATGCTAAACTGCTCAACCGGCACCCCACAGTACAGTTAGGGGTCTGCCCCAGGTGGTGCCAGTAAATTTGCAGATGACTGTCATAAGCCATAATGGTCCATATTTCGTTAAGTATTCTAGCAGGGCCGGCCGCTGTGGCGGAGCGGTTCTAGGCGCTTCAGTCTGGAACCGCGCGATCGCTATGGTCGCAAGTTCGAATCCTGTCTCGGGCATGAATGTGTGTGATGTCATTAGGTTAGTTAGGTTTAAGTAGTTCTAAGTTCTAGGGGACTGATGACCTCAGATATTAAGTCCCATTGTGCTCAGAGCCATTTCAACCATTTTTTTATTCTGGGCATATGTGTACAGGATGTTGCTTTCTAGTTTTGATCAGTACCATCTCCTATAAGAATATCACGAATTTCTTTATTAATCAACTCACATTTATTGACAGACTCAAGTTCATTAATGTATGAACTCAAGTTTCAAGCCATAGCACTTGTGTGCCTTTGGGAATACGTGAAAGCGTTTGGTCACAAACGATCATGCAATCCCGAATGACCACTACGTCGTCCTGTGCCTTAAGGTGTCATTTGGATACCATTTGAAGGGACGTGGAATCAGAACGTCGCTCTTCCGGACGTTGTCAGCTTTCCAGACTTGGCGGGCGCTACTTCTCATTTAAGTATCTCTTCATTTGGCCTCGCGAGACTGACTACACGCTCTTTTAGTCGTCCCAACTAGGAGAATTCGCTGGGAGAACTGAGAATTGAAGCTGTGTGTTCCGCTTGGCAGTAAAACGCACAGAATGCTGAGCTATGGCAACGGACAAAATTGCATTATAGTATCATTAATACTAAAAGGACCTGTAATGGACCTGTTCAGTTATTACTACTTCACAGTCATGAAGCACCGAGACGTTTTCACAATTACATTTATGTTTAATGATGGCCCAACACCTACAATATGTGATCAAAAGTATCCGGACACCCACAAAAACATAGTTTTTCATATTAAGTGTATTGTGCTGCCACCTACTGTAAGGTACTCCATATCAGTGACCTCAGTAGTCGTTAGACATCGTGAGAGAGCAGAATGGTGCGATGCGTGGACTTCGAACGCGGTCAAGTGATTGGGTGTCACTTGTGTCATACGTCTGTACGCGAGATTTCCATACTTCTAAACATCACTAGGTCCACTGTTTCCGATGTGATAGTGACATGGAAACGTGAAGGGACACGTACAGCACAAAAGCGTACGAGCCGACCTAGTCTGTTGACTGACAGAGACCGCCGACAGTTCAACAGGGTCTCGGAATGTGCAATAGGCAGACATCTATCCACAGACATTCACACACCTCACTGAAAGTGGCCCAGCACAGTTCAAGATGTCATAAAGTCGATGGATATACACACTCTTTATTAACGTCCACTAATATGCGTCCGAACACTTTTGATGAGCAATTGTATGTGCCTCATTTTTCTTCTGCTGCGTCGCTCATTAATAATGGAGTGTAATTGTCAGAGTCTGCGCTGTGGTTGTGCTCTGCGTCAGATACTCCCCAGATAGCAGACGGATCTCGTGTGACTGCGTGTCTGGTTTGTAGGGTTTCTATGCATCCGTCGTATATGTACGTGCGGTATCGACAAGAGATCGCGGGATCACAGCAAGGTCGGTAATGCGAATCGATACCACAGACATTAGCGAGGGCTCGCTGCATTTCGCAACATCAATGGGAGACGCTCCAGAAGAACACATAGCCTCGTAACGGTACTAGCGGCCACATTAAACGGCAATCGATGCTAACTTTATACATCTGCAAGGAATTTTTAAGTAGTTGTGATCGTGAGATAACCTAATGGAAATAGAACAATCAAACTGGGATTCGTTTCCGAAACACTCCAGCAGAGTACAAACAATAGCAAATCGTGGGTTTGGAACAGACGTTCTTGCAGCACAAAAGCAAGTTGTAACATTACGTATTAAAACAGGTCGCCAGCCTAATTAGGTATTCTTCTGTCAAGCAAAATGATAAAGCAGAAGACAGTGCTAAGACTAACCTAACCTTCCGTCACACACACACTAAACTCTTTTCTTGTATCTGTACACACTACAACACAGTAACCTGACCCTGCAGATAAATGTGATACTAACTAGTAAGTCAGATACGCAAATGGCCAATGAGATAGTAAACAGCAAGATATGCCTCTCAACAACACGTACCTTAAATGAACTAGGTGCAACAGTTTGTAAAACCAAATACCGACACACGTGAAACTGGTAGCAATACTGAACGGGGAAAAGCTTGAAATGATTCTGAATTTAAATCAGGGGGTTTACTAATGATCATTATCTATAACTTCATTGCCTAATACAGGGTCCCCATGCATCTGCATTAACCAACTTGCATTAGAATAGATAACACAGTAAACAGTTCTTTCTTAAGGGGCTCCGGAACGCCCTATACTTGCAATGTTAAAATAACGCTTATAAATTACATCTTTCCTCACAAAGTATTTGAGGTAGGAAGTTGAGCTTTTTACAGATTATTTATTGGAATATGGGCTACAACTTAACACAGGGATTTTACAAAATTTTAGTTCAGTTATTAAAGATGATTTTTTTTCAATTGTAATGAAAATTCACAACATTTTTTTGCAATTTTTTATTTATACATTCAAAAATATACAGTTTTTTGGAAAAAGGCTGTGTTAAATTATGCAGAAGGTACTGTGTAACATTTAATGAAAGTTTGAAACAAATATGTTTGGAAGATCCTTAGAAAACATGTAATTAGTATGAGAAAATAAAAGTTTTGGGAATCGAGCGACAAAGATTGGATTAACTTTTTAGTGCATTCCAGGTCCATAGGATGGATTATCTTCATCCTCTGCAAACTCCTCCTCCAGCTTTCTCTTGTTCCTCCTCCTGTTTACTCTTGCTTGTATTTCTAGACTCTTTACAGCCCTGTCTGCAGCCCGAAGGCGTTCCTTGTCTAAAGCAAGCATCGCTCGTACCATGTTAGAACCTATCTTCATTCCCATATTTCTAAATACCTTGCACCTTACAATGTTGCCATCATTGAAAGTCGCAACAGCATCATACACACCAAAGTGAAGTGTTTCTATTCCAACAAATACAGTCTTGGGGATTCTCGACCATATAACACTATTTACACTTTCATTGGGGTTTTGAGTTTTTCCGTGAATACACTTTTTCAACAGTTCAGGTGCTGCTAAGTCTCTGAAAATAGGTTTTATCACCTCCATTATTGCATGAGGCAGACTATGCTTATGAGTGTACACTTCACCAGTTAGCAATCCTTTGTTATATTTACACCAACTGTCTTCTTCTTTGGGACACAAGCTATGTTTGGGATTTTCATCGTCTTTATTGTTTACAGTAATAACACATACCTTTGGCTTTCCAACATTTCTCCTTTTCTTAAAAGCCTTCAGAGGATTTCTAATAACTTTACTTTTACTCATTATTATACTTCAACAAAACTGAGACTCAAGAAACAGAATTAATTACGAATATTTTCGAGATAACGACAGAGTAAATAAACATGAAACAATCGACAATCACACCAGCGATATATATTGAACCATCACAGGTTAGCCACAACACATACTTTATCTCACATCACTAAAATGTACCTGATGAACACGGACGTTAATAATAACACCATTTGACAGCAGTTTAACAGCGCCACAGTGGGTCACGCTCATGTAGAACACATTTCAAAAAAAATTTAAAAATAGTTGTAGTCTTCGGAATTGAATAAATTATATATCTATTAAAAGGTAATAGTCTGCAGATTCAGAAAACGCAAAAAAGTAAAAATTGAACTTTTCATGATTTTGAGCCTTTCCGGAGCCCCTTAAACCGCGTTTGAAGCAATTAAACAGAATGCAAATCTAACTACACTGACTCTGAAAGAACCTTTGCATTGCTTTATTAAATAACTAGGCTGGTCCATGACGATCCCTAAACTTTCATGGTTTGAAGAACCATGCTTATTAGCAAAACTACACCAGAATGTATGAGAAAAGGTAAGTATTCTTATCATTGATTAATAGTTAATTAAAGCACAACAAACTAAAACTCCTTAAATAACAAATGTGCAGTCTTTTGACCTACTCAAAATTATAATTTAACACAACGTTAAATTCAAGTTCAGCCACTTTCTTATAATCAATTAGGACACTCGGAATTAAATTCACTAGGATAGGAATCCTGTCCAGGTTTGCGAATTGGGATAATCACGGGTGTAAGATAGAGTTTTGAGTAACACCACGGTTATTATTAAATTTAAGCTAATTACACAAATACCTGGTCCATTTACAGAGTGCCAAATACAAAACAATTTAATGGAAGGCTGGTGGCGCTGGTAGCGCGATTTCCAGAGGCTGTTAACGTGGCGGCGATGCAGTCATGGCAGTACTGTTGGGCTCGCCCTCTTACTGATCTCCCTGGCGTCGAAATAATATTTTTACAGGGCCAAAACCCATGCCATGATAATGGTATCACCAAATTCAGCATCCGAGGCCCATAAATACTGCCCTAAAGCTCTTCTGGCCTCAAAACTCCAAGAATATGAGCCACTATCATCCGCTGCTACTAGCGAGGTGTTAACCACAGCACTGCGCAGCCTAGCCTCCTTACTCGTCACAAAAGGACGAATTGCCACTTGCGCGCCAACTACACCTTTACCACTCCGCCAGGCTACTTCCTTAACTGCGGGACTTCCCAACATCTTTTACGTTCAACCCTACGTAACAATCATTTCAGTAGTTATTTAAATTCACGAGCATAATTCAAACAACTTCGTTCAAAAATTCACATACCTGAAAGATGTATACATAGTCAAAGAGTTTCTATGACACATACAATATTATACATAAGCAGTACTACAAATTGACCTATAAATATCGATGCAGATGCAAAACAGGTCAAAAATAGGTGTTACAGCCTATCAGCACATCATCGCCTTCGCACTGGAAGTGACTGTAAAGCCAAGGAGCGAACTTCATAGTGTAGGTGTAAAAAGTTGTTAAAGTTCCTGATGAGCTTGTACTTTAGTAAAAGTTGAACATTATACCTCAAGAGAACAGTTTGTCAATTAGCGCATCAAGTGACACTTTGTTAGTCAATGACAGTCGTAAATTATCCAGTACTCCTGTGGCAAAGAAGTGTGTTAAAGTAAATCTCTTGTTTATCTATGTAATAAAGTGAACTGATATTTCATGTGTTTTAGTTTCATGACCTTTCTCCCAGTATGTGATATAATACTAGCTGCTCCGTTCAGACATTGTCATTTATCTGGGCCTTTTATGGATTCGAAGTTATCGTCACGTGTGAAACTTGTTTGTCTGGTCCGCTTGTGCAGTGTGCAGTGCAGAAGTTTATGCTCTGGGGTGCCTGATTCCCGACAGTAACACGCTATTCCCTTACGGAGGTGCACTCAACGAAGGTGCATTGTGAAAGGGATGCGTCCGGTCAAAAAGTGCACTGCGCTTCGACTGGGTCATGGGCACATTTCAACCGCTGTCGGATATCGGGTAAAATGGAGTGAATCCTACAACCTTCAACATTGATTTCGCACTCACGCTGCCACACATTCACTCGCCACGTTTTAGTTCGCCCTTGTCCCTTAGATCTTATCCCGCAGTATCCATTATTGTGTCTAGCCCGCCCATCTTCAACAAGTGTGTCGCACGTCATTGATGGATTGCTAGGTTGAATGCGTATACAATGAGATGTCGAAAAGTTGTGGCATAGTGATATGCACGTATACAGATTGCGATAGTATAACGTACACAAGGTATAAAAAGGCAGTGCATTGGCGGAGCTGTCACTTGTACTCAGGAGATTTATGTGAAAACGTTTCCGACGTCATTATAACCGTATGAAGGGAATTGGTTCAAATGGCTCTGAGCACCATGGGACTTAACATCTGCGATAGTATAACGTACACAAGGTATAAAAAGGCAGTGCATTGGCGGAGCTGTCACTTGTACTCAGGAGATTTATGTGAAAACGTTTCCGACGTCATTATAACCGTATGAAGGGAATTGGTTCAAATGGCTCTGAGCACCATGGGACTTAACATCTGTGGTCATCAGTCCCCTAGAACCTAGAACTACTTAAACCTAACTAACCTAAGGACATCACACACATCCTTGCCCGAGACAGGATTCGAAGCTGCGACCGTAGCAGCAGCGTGGTTCCGGACTGAGCGCCTAGAACCGCGAGACCACCGCGGCCGGCCTGACGGGAATTAATAGACTTTGGACACTGAATAGCAGTTTCAGCTAGGCATATGGGACATTCCATATCGGAAATCGTTACGGAATTCAATATTCCGAGATCCACAATGCCAAAAGCGTGCCGAGAGTACCAAATTGCTGGCATTGCCTAACGCCTTCACTTAACGATCGAGAGCAGCGGCGTTTGCATACACTTGTCAGTGCTAACAGACAAGCAACACTGCGTGAAATAACCGCAGAAATCAATGTGGGACGCACGACAAAAATATCCGTTTGGACAGTGAGACGAACTTTGGACTATGGCAGCAGACGACAGACGCGAGTGCCTTTGCTAACAGCTCGACATCGCCTGCAGCGACTCTCCTGTGCTCATAACCATATCGGTTCGGCCCTAGACGACTGGAAAACCGTGGCCTGGTCAGACGAGTCCCAAATTTACTTGGTAAGAGCTGATGGTACGGTTCGAGTGTGGCGTAGACCTAACGAAGTCATGGATCAGAGTTGTCAACAAGACACCTTGCAAGCTGGTGGCGGCTCCATTATGGTGTGGCCTATGTTTACAAGGAGTGGACTGGGTTCTCTGGTCCAACTGAACTGGTCGCTGACTGGAATTGATTATAACACCAAATGACAACGACATATAAATGTGTCAGGGTGTATATAGTTGGCATGGCTTAAAGCCGACACACCTGCACATGATAATGGCCTAAGGCTGAAATTGCAGTTGTTGTGGTCTTCAGTCCTGAGACTGGTTCGATGCAGCTCTCCATGCTACTCAATCCTGTGCAAGCTTCTTCGTCTCCCAGTACCTACTGCAGCCTACATCCCTCTGAATCTGCTTAGTGTATTCATCTCTTGGTCTACCTCTACGATTTTTACCCTCCACGTTGCCCTCCAATACTAAATTTGTGATCCCTTGATGCCGCAGAAACATGTCCTACCAACCGATCCTTTCTTTTAGTCACGTTGTGCCACAAATTCCTCTTCTCTCCAATTCTATTCAGTACCTCCTCATTAGTTATGTGATCTACCCATCTAATTTTGTGCATTCTTCTGTAGCACCACATTTCGAAAGCTTCTGTTCTCTTCTTGTCCAAACTATTTATCGTCCATGTTTCACTTCGATACATGGTTACACTCCACACAAATACTTTCAGAAACGACTCCCTGACATTTAAATCTATACTCGATGTTAACAAATTTTTCTTCTTCAGAAACGCTTTCCTTGCCATTGCCAGGAAATTGCAGTAGTGGACGTAAAAAGTTTAACAGTCACTGGCGTAAACATGATGCCTTTCAAAAAATTTTACGTGACTGTGAATCTCAGTTATGAAAAGGAAATGGTTATATTCGGCTACCTGAAGACCATTTGCGGGCATTCATTGACTGTATGTTCCCAAACAACGATGGAATCTTTGTTGATGACAATGCGCTTTGTCGCCAGGCTACAATTGTTCGCGACTCGTTTGAAGAGCATTCTGGGCCACTCGAGCGAATGACTTGGCCACTGAGATCGGTCTATATGATTCCCATCGAACATTCATGGGACAGCTTTCGCAGTTACGGACGGCTGTAGGGACAAGTCGTTGAGCCCATGCAACGTCTAGCTGCTGCACTACGCCGGGCAAAAGGAGGGGCGAAGGATATTAGGATGTATCCCATGGCTTTTTTCATCTCACAAGGGGAGGCCGCCAATTGTGAAATTCAGATTCGATTCATACTGCGCATAATAAAAGCTCATGGCCAGAGGTGTAATGTGGCAAAGCACCAAGATGCACTTCTCAGCCGTTGTCGAGAAAATCGACAGTTAAAAGAAACCGTTGCGGTGAAATACTCTCTACGATTAATAATTTTGCAGAGCGTCCTGGCGCAGCGCTAAGCGCTCGGGTTCGTAATCTGAAGGTCGCCGGATCGAATCCCGCAAATCCCATGCCAATTTTTTTATTATTATTTTTTTGTAATTCAAATATATATATATATATATATATATATATATATATATATATATATATATATATATATATATATATTGCTTATGCATGTTGGTGAAAGCGGATCGCTCTCCGATTGTACCGCCTCCATTTTTCCGTTTGTTTAACAGGGTGTACCAAAGCTCTCCCGTCCGCACTGATTTTCGACGATGTTATAAGTTGCGCTAGGGTCCGCATCTACCTTCTTTCGAAGTTAGCAGGCAACTACGCTGTTATGCGGCGGCTCGTTTCGGCCCATTCAACATCTGTCCTTCAAGTGTAACGAGCGAGGAACGGAGTTTATATTTCATACCTGCCACAGCAAATTTGTGTTCGTGGGGTTTCTATTCTAATTCGAACGTTTGACTTACGCTATACGTATTCGTTTCGGAATATCGTTTCTACGTCTTCCGTTAACTATACGTGGTTAACATTATGAAGACAATTAATAACATTTGTGAAATACAACTTTGTTTGCGGAAAACATAATGATGTTCGAAGTCGCCAGTTTTTTCACGGCAAACGACTTTCAACAACTTATTATATGCATAATTGTTGCAACTGATTGCCGGGAATTATATATATATATGAATTACAAAAAACAAATACTAAAAAAAAAAGTTTGCATGGCGCGAGATTCGAACCGGCGACTTTCGGATTACGAACCCGAGCGCTTACCGCTGCACCACAACGCCATAGAAAATTCTTACTCGTAGAGAGTATTTCACGGCAACGGTTTCTTTTAACTGTCGATTTTCTCGACAACGGCTGAGAAGTGCATCTTGGTGCTTTGCCACATTACACCTCTGGCCATGAGCTTTTATTATGCGCAGTATGAATCGAATCTGAATTTCACAATTGGCGGCCTCCCCTTGTCAGTGTATTCCGATCACCGTACCCGAGACAGGAAACCCTGGAGTTATTGCAGGAGCTGCTAAGCGTCGAACTCGTAGCCGAGATGTAGGTAACATAGATGCAGAGTTGTTGACTTCCGGCCTGCTGTTACCGGAAGCTGCGCCCAAGGCCTCGCGGAGTAACCGTAGTCAGCGGCTTTGGCCTCGGCGCCCAGCAGTCTCCCGACGCCCCTGGCGAGGTCACGTGACCGGCCCGCCCCCAGAGCGCTCGCTGTTTACTAGTCACAGCGGGCCGCAACCGCAGCAGCGGCCGCGTGCTGAAATCCAGCGAAGCCGCATGACCTCACCGCTGCGGAACGGAAAGTCTCTTTTGCTGACTCACGAAACCTGTGTTACCTTCGATTCCCCTCTCAGGTAACGGCGTGCGGGCTACACAAGTTGCTTTTATCTACTCCGGTTTCAAACCGCCGAGGGAACATTCCCAAGTACCAATAAACGACATTGACAAAATTTGGCGAGTGTGTAGAGAGGGCAAAATAATGCAATGTAAATCTTTTTTGTTTATGCCCAATTTCATTGTTAAGGCGTAAAACACAGCCCGAAAGGCAATTTGGAGAATTAGGTTTGGAAAGAATATATTCGATGTGACGATATATAAAATTGTTTGTCGTATAAAACTTGATACGTAATTAACGTTCTTGAAATCTGTATAATCGAATTTGGTAATAATTTGAAATTTTGCAAAATACCACACCAGTATTAATTAATTTAGAAATATGAACCCTTTCGTTACAACACAAATTAGTGAAGTTTTCTAGCTACATACATCCACGTGTAATGAAGCAAGTTTCTGAAATACCTTTTTTGTAAAACAACCTGTACACAATGCGTATTTTCTACTTACCTAATAAAAATGTCTAAAAGTTCGTTACTAGTCTAGTTATTTATTTTACTTATATTTGTATTATATTTAATTTTGTTTTTTGCGTTTTACATTATCTTTTATTTATTGACTCTAGTGAATGTTCGCTTGTCAGACTGGTCGATCTAATAAAAATGTATGTAAGTTTCACATCTCGTTCTAAACTGGCTCGATTGCTGCGACATTTGGTACACAAATCACTTACCGTCTGGTAAGAACCACTGTGTGGTGGGTAAGAACCACCTACCTCTCGTTGGTTGCGGGGGGAGGGGGTGAAAGAGTAGCGTAGCTCACGACCCGCACATACCCCGAATTTATTCATCCAGTATTTGAGTATGGGAGCACTTAGCGACTTGCAACAAAGTTTATTTACAATTTCAATTACGGAGCTTTTTGTCGCTGACATCCCACAAAAAATGATGAAAGGAACTAAAGTGTAAGTCTTCGCTATTCATAAAGTAAAACTGTCGCATGAGGTATCACGTCTTAATTTCTTACTTTTTTACTATTTATTCTATTCGCGACACATTTTGTAGACGGTATTCATATATATCACTGACTGAACCTGAAAAAATTATATTATTGTACGCCACAAAGTTAAGGATATATGACGGTATAAACGCTGATGCGTTCTTTATCACTAACTCTATTGGCAACAAATATCGCAGACAGTAATCACTTATACTACTGATTGTGCCTTCAAAATTATTTCATTGTACGAGATATACAGGGTGTTTCAAAATGAACATACCGGTTTTAGGGCGTTGTAGTATTTAACGTTCAACTTAACAATTGTAAATAATACACCAGATGAAAGAGCAACTCAAACAGTTTTGTTTGTGTACCTGTGCGCAAAGGGAGGAGTATGGAATGATCAAGAGCGAGTGAAAAACGAACTGAACGAGTGCGAGTTTTTCACGCTTAGCCCTTGGAAATCAGTTCGGAAGGCTAGTCGTGAATTAGCAACTTCAGTGGCGTCTGTGTGCAGACTTTTAAGGAGACGCTTAGATCTACGTCCTTATCGCCTGCACTTGTTACAAGTTCAAAACCCTACAGACTACGGTTCACGTGCCAACTGTGCAAACGAAATGTTTCTGCATGACAACGAAGATTTTCTGGATCGTTCATCTTCAGAGATGAATCGTTTTTTCACGTCAGTGAAAATGTCCCCGCACATAATGTGCGCGTATGGGGTCTGAAAATCCCCAAGAAACGTTACAGTTGGAAATTGAAAGTTTCTTGTGCCATAACATCGCGGAAAGTTTATGGCCCTTTCTTTTTCGGTGAAGCAACTGTGATTGATGTTTCTTATCTTGATATGCTACAACTATCGTCTGTGTCTCAATGGGAAGAAGCTGAACAATACATCTTTATTTGGGAGCAAGATGGTGCACCGCCTCACTGGCATAACTCAATACGCGACTGGTTAAACGACGTTGTACCCGACCGCTGGCTCGGCCGCAAGGGGTCGGATGACAGAACATATTATGCATGACATCCACGTCCACACACGATCTGGCGCCACGCGATTTTTACCTTTGGAGTTTCATAAAGGATCATGTGTATGTACCTCCGCTACCAGCTGATCTACCAACTTTTAAAACAGTTTTATTGCAACAGTTACTCCTGAGACAGGGATCGAGTTTCGGAACAACTCGCTTATCGACTCGATATGTGACGCACGGTGCTCACCTTGAATAATTGTAAGAAAAACTGTTTGAATTGCCCTTTCATTTGGTGTATTATATATAATTGTAAGTAGAATGTAATAAATGCTACAAAGCTTTAAGCCAATATCTTCATTTTGAAACACCCTGTAGTTCAGGAAACATGAAGTCGTGAACATAGAGTTGCTTGAAAATGAATATGTAGAGCGATATTCGCTTCAGATACCTGTACGTGAAATATATATGAGATATGACCGTTCTAGACGTTTCAGTCCGGAACCGCGCTGCTGCTACGGTCGCAGGTTCGAATCCTGCCTCGGGCATGGATGTGTGTGATGTCGTTAGGTTAGTTAGGTTTAAGTAGTTCAAAGTCTAGGGGTCTGGTGACCTCAGATGTTAAGTCCCATAGTGCTTAGAGCCATTTGAACCATATGTATGACATATGAAGCCGCAGGTAAAAAGCTCCTTCTAAATCCCTGGATCGATTCCTATCAAAATTAGGACACACACTACTTACTGTCTGTGGGGTAAGAACTACCAGCACACTTTTGGGGTGAAGTGCTGGACATAGAGGGTGAGGAGGAGGTGGAAATACAGACAGGGGGAAGGAGAAGATCAGTAAGAGGAGATTGACAGAGAGAGAGGAGAGTAGGAGATGGACAGAGAAAGGAAAAAGGAAGATATAGAGAGAAAGGGGGGAGATGGACAGAAAGGGGGTGGAGAAGATGGACAGAAAGGGGGGTGGGGTGGAGGAGATGGACAGAGAGAGGGGAGGAGGAGGCGGAGAGCGATAGGGGGGGGGGGGAAGGGAAGGGAGAAGCTGGACTTATAAAGGACTGGAGTAAATACATAGCTGGGGGATGCTGGAAACTCAGTGCTAAAAATGACAAGCGCTTACGTAAATCTTACTATGTAGTTGGATTAAACGTGATATACAGCATGTATCAGTCTTAGGGAGTGCCTGATGTCAATACGATAAATAAGAAAATAAGCAAAATATTTACGTTTAGGACCAATCTGACAAATAATTGATATTTAATTTTATGCCCGCATCTCGTGGTCGTGCGGTAGCGTTCTCGCTTCCCACGCCCGGGTTCCCGGGTTCGATTCCCGGCGGGGTCAGGGATTTTCTCTGCCTCGTGATGGCTGGGTGTTGTGTGTTGTCCTTGGTTAGTTAGGTTTAAGTAGTTCTAAGTTCTAGGGGACTGATGACCATAGCTGTTAAGTCCCATAGTGCTCAGAGCCATTTTTTTTTTTAATTTTATTTTTTTGTGACGAGATTGTGATCTAAAAACGAGAATGTTATGTATATCAAGAAGCCAAAACATGCATCTCTTGTATTTCTTGCGTATTCCCATGCAGGCCAACAGTTACAGGTCACACAATACAGAGTAGAAATTTTGTCATTTTTAGTTGTTTGGAAATGAGGCCGTGGTCTAAGGCATACTTTTGCGTCTATCGTTTTGTCTCCTAATTCTGGAGACATCAGGTGGCTTTGTCGAAGCGAAGTGAGGGTGACTGTGGCTATATACAGGGTGTAAAAATAAAATAAAATCCTCATTTTGAGAGTTGGTGACATGGACCAAAACAAACAAAAATAGTTCGGTAAAGATGGGCTATAAAACGCAGACCTTTAGAGCTATGAGCAATTGTTCAGTAGAAGAGATCCGTTTCACAGTAACGAAGATGAACGTGTTCTCATAGCTCTTGTGAAGACAGGGATGGCGACCAATTCTGCACACGTCCAGTGCTCTCGCTAGCGTGCAGATTCTGTCCCCTGGCTCCGCGTTTCCCCCACTCTAATGTTATGCTCTCTGAGTGGGAACAGGGGGAAACTGCGAACGTGCCACATTTAGATGACAATGCAATCGCGTAAAGAATACAGAACGTCTTGCATGAACGTTCAGACAGTAGTTACAGACTCAGCCACGCTCAGCAAATCCGAGCTGTTTACATTTACCCACGCAACGGTCGGTTCGTGAAGTAATCAGACCGCTCCTAAAGGTACTTTTACGCTGCACTAGACTTGCCCCGTGTAACGGTTGCGCGAGGATCCTCTGACATATGCAAGTATCTCAGCATCATATTTCCTTAGCTCGTTCGCCATGTTCAACGATTATTTCATTTATGGGTTGTCCGATACGTTACCCAATGACTGCAAAATCTGCAATGTTTGACCCATTATTTAACCACACTCTGAATTGTACTATGTATTCCTTCGTTTGCGCCCTTTTTCGTAGTCGGAGAACGGAACGTCCTGTCTTGTGACGGGGCATAGGTGGAGCAGGTAATGGTAGGATGTCGTTAATAAATTCAGTAGCTCCCTCTTGGGATTCCTGAAATTATATATAAAATGAATTGCGGTGAAATTAAAAAAAATGTGGAATTAGTAGTTTAAGTACAATTTTTAGCATCATTGTTTGGGACAGTAACAAACGGACTGTTGTTTGCATACTGTGCAATGCGAAGTTTTCAATTATTATGAGAACAACTGGGGTGTCGCTTTAGGCTGATACTCTGTTTTAGCCTGCTCTCCCCTATATAATTCATTCATATGTTTGGAGGGAAAGAAGTATTTCTTGTTGTTTTTGTGGTCTTCAGTCCGTAGACTGGTTTGATGCAGCTCTCCATGTTACTCTATCCTGTGTAAGCTTCTTCATCTCCTAATAACTACAGCAACCTACATCCTTTTAAATCTGCTTACTGTATTCATCTCTTGGTCTCCACCGCGTCTGGCCATCCTGATTTAGGTTTACCGTGATTTCCCTAAATCGCTTCAGGCAGATGCCGGGATGGTTCCTTTGAAAGGGCACGACCGACTTCGTTCCCCATCCTTCCCTAATCGGATGGGACCGATGATTTCGCTCTTTGGTCTCCTCCCCCAAATCCACCAGCCAACCTTGGTCTCCTTCTACAGTTTTTACCCAAAACACTTCCCTCTAGTACTAAATTGGTGATCACCTGATGTCTCAGAATATGTCATGTTGATTGATCCCTTCTTTGGAGGTCATGTCCAAACACACTTAGATAACATGAGCATAGCACACATTACGAAACTGCAACTGTGAAATAAATCAATACAGTAACAGTCCAGGTAGAACATGTTGTTGTTTCTCAAACACTGTGGGACTGTGACCCAAGGAAACAGCACAACTTCAGTGGTACAGCGGCTGCTGCTGGGAGTATTCTCCATTCATAGCTATGGCAATAAAAGTATGTTACTCATTTCGCCTCCTAGGCGTGTCGCCCCAGTACGTTGAGTGTATGGTGTCAAACGTATGCCGCTTCGTGACCACGAACCACAGTTATTGTAATAAAAGCTTGAATACTCTCAGTAACGTGTAAATAGGCAGCAGAGTATGTTGTCTTTAGTTGTAATGACCACTGCTTTGCTTTAGGATTTATAGTAGCACTAGCTGTCTACTACCCACGGCGTCACCCGCGTATGCATATTTCAGATACACACATAAAAAAAGTTTTGTATCACCCGGTTCCCAGAACTCCTGAAGACATACGTTGACTGTGGATATTGTATCACAGACAGAGTCCCTTTGACTGTTCAGAGATGTCACTAAACTCGCCCAAAGATGTAAACAACCATGCATGAACAGCGCCTATTAGACGGAGGGGGTCCGACAGCCGATCAGTTCCACTCATTCCACCAGGAAGGCAGAACATGGCTCGTGTTGTCTGTAGTTCAACCATGTCTAGACGGTCAATACTGCGGATCGATCGCGCCCGCGCTGTTACTTTGCTCCAGGAAGGGCTCTCAACAAGGGAAGTGTCCAGGCGTCTCGAAGTGAACCAAAGCGATGTTGTTCGGACATGGAGGAGATATAGAGAGACAGGAACTGTCGATGACATGCCTCGCTCAGGCCGCCCAAGGGCTACTACTGCAGTGTATGAACGCTAATTACGGATTATGGCTTGGAGGAACCCTGACAGCAACGCCACCATGTTCAATAATGCTTTTCCTGCAGTCACATGACGTCGTGTTACGACTCGAACTGTGCGCATCTTCACTCCCAACGTCCTTGGCGAGGTCCATCTTTGCAACCACGACACCATGAAACACGGTACAGATGGGCCCAAAAACATGCCGAATGGACCGCTCAGGACTGGCATCACGTTCTTTTCACCGATGAGTGCCGCATATGCCTTAAACCAGGCAACCGGTCAGGCTGAACCTCTTAGACACACTGTCCAGCGAGTGCAGTACGGTGGAGGTTGCCTGCTGTTTTGGGGTGGCATTATGTGGGGCCGACGTTCACCGCTGGTAGTCATGGAAGGCGCCGTAACGGCTGTACAATACGTGAATGCCATCCTCCGACCGATAGTTCAACCATATCGGCAGCATATTGGCGACGCATTCGTATTCATGGACGACAATTCGCGCCCCCATCGTGCACATCTTGTGAGTGGCTTCCTTCAGCACAAAGACATCGCTCCATAAAAGTGGCCAGCATGTTTTCCACACATGAATCCTATCGAACAAGCCTGGGATACAATGAAAAGGGCTGTTTATAGACGACGTGACCCAGGAACCCCTCTGAAGGATCTGGCCGTTGAGGAGTGGGACAATCTGGACCAAAAGTGCCTTGATGAACTTGTTGATAGTATGTTACGATGAATACTGGCATGCATCAATGCAAAAGGACGTGCTATTGGGTATTAGAGTTATCAGTTTGTACAGAAATCAGGACCACCACCTCTTTAGGTCTCGCTGTATGGTGTTACAACACGCAGTGTGTCGTTTTCATGAGCAATAAAAAGGGCGGAAATGATCTTTATGTTGATCTCTATTCCAATTTTCTGTACAGGTTCCGGAACTCTCGGAACCGAGGTGATGCAAAACTTTCTTAGATGTGTGTATATTGCACACATCACCTACTCCTCCCTCTCTTGGTCTATCTCCTCATCCTCCCTCTCTGTGTCCATATCCTTCTCTCCCCTCTATCTGTCATCACCTCCAGCTCTACTCTCTCTCCAACTCCTCCTCTCCCTTCTCCCTGTCCATGTTTTCTCCTCCCACAGTCCATCTTCACCTCCTCTTCTCTCTGTCCATCTCCTCTTCCCCTCTCTCTGTCCACGTTCTATGTCACTCCCACCCCAATTAAAGCTAGAGGATTCCTACCCCTGCAGTACTGCTTTCCAACGACCAACTTTGGTTGAAATCGATACAGGGGTTTGTGAGGAGATGCGCAACGTTCATACACATACACGCTGCTTTCTATATACACAGATTTCACAAGTGAAGGATTAGTGGGCCTTCGTGCGCTATATGTTATTAGCAATCATACGAACTGCTCTTGGGGCGATTTACGAGCTAGAAATACACTACTGGCCATTAAAATTGCTACACCAAGAAGAAATTCAGATCATAAACGGGTATTCATTGGACAAATATATTATACTAAAACTGACATGTGATTACATTTTCACGCAATTTGGGTGCATAGATCCTGAGAAATCAGTACCCAGAACAACCACCTCTGGCCGTAATAACGGCCTTGATACGCCTGGGCATTGAGTCAAACAGAGCTTGGACGGCGAGTACAGGTACAGCTGCCCATGCAGCTTCAACACGATACCACAGTTCATCAAGAGTTGGGACTGGCGTATCGTGACGAGCCAGTTGCCCGGCCACCATTGACCAGACGTTTTCAATTGGTGAGAGATCTGGCCAGGGTAGCAGTCGAACGTTTTCTGTATCCAGAAAGGCCCGTACAGGACCTGCAACATGCGGTCGTGCATTGTCCTGCTGAAATGTAGGGTTTCGCAGGGATCGAATGAAGGGTAGAGCTACGGGTCGCAACACATCTGAAATGTAACGTCCACTGTTCAAAGTGCCCTCAATGCGAACAAGAGATGACCGAGACGTGTAACCAATGGCATCCCATACCATCACGCCGGGTGATACGGCAGTATGGCGATGACGAATACACGCTTCCAATGTGCGTTCACCGCGATGTCGCCAAATACGGATGCGACCATCATGATGCTGTAAGCAGAACATTGGACTCATCCGAAAAAATGACGTATTGCCATTCGTGCACCCAGGTTCGTCGTTGAGTACACCATCCCAGGCGCTCCTGTCTGTGATGCAGCGTCAAGGGTAACCGCAGCCATGGTCTCCGAGCTGATAGTCCATGCTGCTGAAAACGTCGAACTGTTCGTGCAGATGGTTATTGTCTTGCAAACGTCCCCATCTGTTGACTCAGGGATCGAGACGTGGCTTCACGATCCGTTACAGCCATGTGGATAAGATGCCTGTCATCTCGACTGCTAGTGATACGAGGCCGTTGGGATCCAGCACGGCGTTCCGTATTACCCTCCTGAACCCACCGATTCCATATTCTGCTAACAGTCATTGGATCTCGACCAACGCGAGCAGCAATGTCGCGATACTATAAACCGCAATCGCGATTGGCTACAATCCGACCCTTATCAAAGTCGGAAACGTGATGGTACGCATTTCTCCTCCTTACACGAGGCATCACAACAACGTTTCCCTAGGCAACGCCGGTGAACTGCTGTTTGTGTATGAGAAATTGGTTGGAAACTTTCCTCGCGTCAGCACGTTGTAGGCGTCGCCACCGACGCCAACCTTGTGTGAATGCTCTGCAAAGCTAATCATTCGCATACCACAGCATCTTCTTCCTGTCGGTTATATTTAACGTCTGTAGCACGTCATGTTCGTGGTGTAGCAATTTTAATGGCCAGTAGTGTACGCCTGCCCCAATAACACTGGGCATGATATTATAATTTTTTTCGTTTATGATTCAGTTCTCCAGGTATGTATTTCATTGTTTTGCTCATAAAAACCTTTACCTTATGCCAGAACCTGCATTCAATATTGCAGAGGAATTTTCCTGGAGAATTTATTTTAGCTTGCTTTACAAGCATTTTTCCTTGCAGATATTTCAACAGCACATATCGCCTGGGGAAATACATGAAGAAGCTAAAACTGATTTTTACCACACTGCACTCGTATTCAGATATAAAGAATACAAATCCATATCCGGCAACCCCGAATGTGACTTCAAGAAAATACCTCAATGGTTATTTGAACAACGCCTTTTCTTTCTTATTCTAGTGCGACATTGCTCCGTCCCTAATGATTTCGATCTCCACGAAACTTTGAAACCTGCTGACATGTTTTCTTCTTTCTTTAGAATGAGTGCAACTTAGATTCGCGTCCTGCAATCGGGATTTGCATTTGCTGTGGTGTCCTTATGAATTTCGTGACGGGTTCTTCATAAATGTGTGGCCCTCAAAACTGAATGCGAGACGGAAGAAAAACATGGAGTAGTAAATCGGCAGAGGTAATTTTAAACTAATCATCCCTGCATTGGATCAGATGATTTAAGGGAGCCGTTGAGCATCAAAATCAGAGTAGTCACATGGTTATTTGAACCTTCCCATATATTTTCCCCTCGCTTTGGCAAATAGGGGTCCCGTATCTTAACCACTGCACCATGGCGATGCAGGTATTCTTTAGGATGGCATAACTTTATTTGAGTCCTTTTGTTCAACGTCTCTTCGCAGCACTTATTTCGACGAAAGTACAGCGTTATTCAAAAAGAAAAATCAGATTTCAAGACTTTAGTTCTCATAAATCACAAAAGACACAAACAACTCCGGTGCTGTTGTTTGTAGGAAAACATTGACACCGCAGGAACGATGGTCTCGTGTGCTAAAATTAGCAAAATTAGAATCGATGTTTAATGTGTAACGTGTATTTTGTTGTCATTTCCGTGAGCAGACTACCTCGTCATAAGCAAATTTGTGAGGAACATCGAAAATTCGTGGAAGATGTTTGCATCTGCAAACGGAAAAGCATGCATCGGCCATGCACGTCGGATGGAAACGTCAAACTATCCATGCAATTTACTTAACCGAGCCCTCGAAAATGCACAACAATAGCAAGCGATGAAGTTAATTTCAAACAAACGGCATGGAAAATTCTGGAACAGCGTCTGCATCAGAAGCCGTAGAAACTTCAGATAATGCGCGCATTGCATTCTGACGGCCACACTAAAGGGTAAAAATTTTGCGCTGCAAATCTAGAGGCCGTGGAAGAGAACATTTTTCTGTACGATTTTTTTATGATGAGTCCAGTTTTCAACTTTCTGGTACAGTTGATATTCACAATGTTGGACTTTGGGCGACTCTATGGCTGTTATTCTACTCTGAAAGATTCGCTTTGTGTGCCATTTGCGTGGATAAAGTTTATGGAACAATATTTTTTTACTGATAACCTGTCCCAAGAGTTTCGTATCTAGACATTTTCCCAAATTTCTCATCTTAACACAAGATGGCACTTGGCCTCATTTCTGTAACCATGTCCGACGTTATCTAAATAACACCATTCCAGGACGTTGGGTTGGAAGAGAAGGAGTAGAAGATTAATTTCATCGTCAGTTATGTCCCAGGTAATTACTCTTTACACACTGTGAATTTGATCTGTGGGTGCATATAAAAGAGGGTGTTTGTGTCCCACCTATGCCTGCTACTATTCAAGATCAATGACATCGAAGTGTTGAAGACCTGGTGATTCGTACGTGCCAAGAGTACGTGGAAAGAAATGAGCTACCACTCTTAATGTTTGGCGTATAACACGTGATATTCACATTGAGTGCGTAGCTGTCTGAAGCTAGGAATCTGAAAATTTCTCTGTCCAGAATTGTACTTATACCCTCCATAAATTTTGAAAAATAAATTATTGAAATCTGCTTCGTCTTCTTGAATAACACACTATATTCGTTCTCGAACATGTATCGACAGTGTACATTTCCAAATTATGCCTTCTGACGTGTTCAGTGAAGGCAGTAATACAGATTTTCCGGGAATGTTCAGGAAATGTAATTACAGTGAAGAGCGAGACAAAGGCTCTCTGAAATGAGCTTATTTGTCAGGCGACTTGAAAGAGAGAGAGAGAGAGATAAGTCGCTACTGAGACAGAGCGTGCAGGAATAAGATTAGATTGTAAATATGGGTCAACACTGCAACAAACAAGACAGCGCGTATCAAGATAGCGGCATAAGGCCAAACTGGAGGTACATCATCGCCCTACATCTGTCTATATCTAATATACAATCCGAGGCCACTGTACTTTGTTTAAGTATTAAGAATTTTCTGTTTTATTCCATTCGTGTTTATGACGGTACAAAATAGTACGCACCCTAATCCCTCTCGTCTTATTCTCGTGCTGTCTTCTACAAATACTCTGTAATTAGCCAAAACAGTAGGCGTAGCTATCCCCCAAAGAAGTTATTTGTGTTTATTCGGTTACCAAGATTTGAATTTTTCTATTCACTTCAAGCGAGATAATATGTTCAACCACGCTGTTATCTTCGGGTCAGTATGACATGCAAATGAGCTTTTCTTCCATAAAGCTTTTATATTCAAACGCTGGCACTCGTAACTTTATTACTTTGTTTTTCTATCAACTACCGTTAACTTAAAACTCAAATGGAAAAAAATGGTTTTTCTCCATCTTTCTATAGCTTAATTTGTTGCTGTTTCTTCCTTGGATCTATACGACCCGGGTGCTTAAGAAGTCACGTGTACAAAATATATCGGTGATAAAATATTATTCCTACACGTGGAAGATACACGCATAATGTTTCTTAAATAACAGTGCAAGTCTTTCCTTGCTTATTGTTGAATTGTGTGAAGTTATACAAGAATGTAGATCGCTTATTACGTCCGAACTGACAAAGCATTATCACTACCAGTAATGTTTTTCAGTCAGCTGTTTGGTATCTGGCAGTGAGAAGAATATTTACGAAGAAGAAAATCGTACATCCCACGTCTGAATCAGAAGACATTTCAGACATTGGCACCTCACATGGCGCAAGAGGTGCAAGTGCTTCATTTGGAGCTTAAAACCTTTTCCGCGGAGAGGAAGAGCATCAAGTGCAGCCGGCCGCTGTGGCCGAGCGGTTCTAGGCGCTTCAGTTCGGAACCACGCGTCTACTGCGTTCGCAGGTTCGAATCCTGCCTCGGGCATGTATGTGTGTGATGTCCTTAGGTTAGTTAGGCTTAAGTAGTTCTAAGTCTAGGGGACTGATGACCTCAGATGTTAAGTCCCATAGTGCTAAGACCCATTTGAACCATCAAGTGCAAACGTTAAATAGCTTACTCCTGGTCCAACAAGATATACTATATCGAGAGGAAGTGATATAAAATCATCTTTTCAAGTTCTTATGAACAATAATTTTCAGAGTGTTGTGGTGGACAAGACTTATATTGTGGGTCAAAAAGTTTATGGTGACAGCTGGGAAGAATAAAATCAAATTACACTTGAAGCCTATGTTAGTTTGTTATTACTAGCTAGTATGTATAAATCGTACGGTGAATAAACGAAGCGCCTATGGGATACAGACTCAGATACAGTCATTTTTCCTGCCGTAACATCACATATACGATTTTGTTGCATCTCACGTGTTTTACGCTTTGATACAAGTCTGAATGAAGAACGCGAAAAACAAGTGACAAGTTAGCACCTATAACATTTCTGTGGGAAAAGTGAGTGGAAATAGACGGTCCTGTCACTTTAGTAAGACCACCACCTATGTTCGACGTCAACGTGCAATAATCACTCACAGACAAGTGCCAGCACAGCAGTGGCGGGTGTATAAAGCGCGTCTGGGAGACGCGGGAAAACAGTACACTCATTGTCGTAATGTGGGAACGGAGCGCTTTAGCCGACGTCCAAAAGAGCATGATTATTGGCTTTCGGACGAAGGGCGGAAGCATTTCTGAAACGGGTACATTGTAAACGGTTCACATGGCGCCGTGGTTAAAGTATATCACGCATGGCAAAACGGCACTATCCAAAACCGGCGTGGTCATACACTCATGCTCATAAATTAAGGAGAATTGCAGAATGTGGTGCCACACAACGTGGCACTACACAAAACTGGCGCTAATAGCATAGACACATAGGGAACACACAAGACACAGATCTGTAAGTCCACGGTATTGGTGATAAGTTGAGAAAACCGTCCCAAAACACATGTGCTACAAAACGCCACTGTTTCCTGCCCATGTACCCCGACATCACTATGAGATATGATCACCATGCACACGTACACAGGCCGCACAACGGGTTGGCATACTCTGGATCAGGTGGTCGAGCAGCTGCTGTGTTATAGCCTCCCGTTCTTGCACCAGCGCCTGTCGGAGCTCCTGAAGTGTCCTAGGGATTTGAAGACGTGCAGTGATACGTCGACCGAGAGCATCCCAGACATGCTCGATGGGGTTCAGGTGTGGAGACCAGGCAGGCACTCCATTCGCCTGATATCTTCTATTTCAAGGTATTCCTCCACGATGGCAGGTCGGTGGAGCCGTGGTTATCATCCATTAGGAGGAAGGTGGAACCCACGGCACCCCCGAAAAGGCGGACATACTGGTGCAAAATGACCTGTTACAGTTCCTTTGTCAAAGACACGCAAGGGTGTACGCCACCAATCATAATGCCACTCCACACCATCAAACCACGACCTCCGTACAGGTCCCTTTCAAGGACAATAAGGGGTTGGTATCTGGTTCCTGGTTCACGCCAGATGGAAACCCGGAGAGAATTACTATTTAGACTATACCTGGACTTGTCCGTGAACGTAACCTGGGACCACTGTTCCAATGACCATGTACTGTGTTCTTGACACCAGGCTTTACAGGCTCTCCTGTGACCAGGGGTCAGTGGAATGCACCTTGCAGGTCTCTGGGCGAATAAACCATGTCTGTTCAGTCGTCTGCAGACTGTGTGTCTGGAGACAACTGTTCCAGTGGCTGCGGTAAGGTCCCGAGCAAGGCTACCTGCAGTACTCTGTGGCCGTCTGCGAACACTGATGATGAGATATCGGTCTTCTTGTGTTGTTGTTCAGTGTGGACGTCCCGTACTGTAGTGCCTGGACACGTTTCCTGCCTGCTGGAATCGTTGCCATAATCTTGAGATCACACTTTGTGGCACACGGAGAGCCTGTGCTATGACCTGCTGTGTTTAACCAGCCTCCAGCCGCCCTAGTATTCTACCCCTCACAACGTCATCAATATGTGTTCTTTGAGTTATTTGCAACACACAGTCACCATTAGCACGTCTGAAAACGTCTGCACACTTACTCGGTACACAGTACTCTGACATGCACCAACAGATGTCTGCGTATGTGGACTGCTGCCAGCGCCACCGTGAGACGACCGCAGGTCAAATGCACCGCATGGTCATACCCCGAGGTGACTTAAGCCCGCAAATCGCCCACCAGAGCGTTGTTTCACCATGTACCAGCATTATCCTTAATTTATGAGCATGAGTGTAGATCACAGGGGAGAACGACATCTGCGGAGATCTGTACGGGCGAATAGACGTGAAACACTTGTGCAACTGATCGCCCAGATTAACCAAGGGGCTACCAACGATGTCTTCTCAACGAGCGTACAGTGAACGTTGCTGCGTATGGGCCTCGCAGCAGGATCCTGGTTCATGTACCTTTCTTAGCTGCCGTTCACCGGCGACGGAGGCTGGAATCTGCACTCCAGTAGCGCAACTGGACGTCCACTGAGTGCCGACAGGTGCCCTTCTCAGATTAATCACGTTATGCTCCATCGGACACATGGCTGTTAGCGTGTACGGCGCAAAACGTCTGAAAGGAAAGGGTGCATGTCAGATGAGGGAGCTTTATGACCTGGGCAATGTTTTCGTGACATTCCAAACACGATATCGTCGTTCAAGAAGATACAATGGTTCAAAAAAAGTCTGCATCTGTCCATCCTTGGAGACCATGTCCACCCTGACATGTAGCTTGTTTCTCTTCGTCACCAAGGCATCTACCAGTAGGACAATGCAACATGTCACACGGCTCGCAGGGTACGTACGTGGTTCGAGGAGCACCAGCAAGAGTTTGTCTTGGCCACCAACATCCCCGGATTCAAACCCAATCGAAAACCTGTGGGAACACCTCGATCGAGCTGGTCGTCCCATGGATCCTCATCCGAGAAACCTAGCGCTGTTATTTTTGAACGTCCATGTTGTTTATCAGTTGTCTTAAACATGTCAGGTAACATTATACACATATAAAAGCTGTAACATTTCCACATGGAATAAATATATACATAAATGAAATAAAACAGAAAGTCCGAAGTTCGTCAAGTTTTAGTGAAGAGACCAAACCCACCTACAACCAGCCGCCCCCCCCCCCTCACACACATACGCACACAGACACATACACAGAAACGCTGCATTCACTCAATCTTATACGTAGCTGTCACACATTCATTTCTACACTACTGGCCATTAAAATCGCTACACCACGAAGATGACGTGCTACAGACGCGAAATTTAACCGACAGGAAGAAGATGCTGTGATATGCAAATGATTAGCTTTCCAGAACATTCACACAAGGTTGGCGCCGGTGGCGACACCTACAACGTGCTGACTTGAGGAAAGTTTCCAACCCATTTCTCATACACAAACAGCAGTTGACCGGCGTTGGCTGGTGAAACGTTGTTGTGATGCCTCGTGTAAGGAGGACAAATGCGTACTATCAGGTTTCCTATTTTGATAAAGGTCGGATTGTAGCCTATCGCTATTGCGGTTTATCGTATCACTATATTGCTGCTTGCGTTGGTCGAGATCCAATGACTGTTAGCAGAATATGGAATCGGTGGGTTCAGGAGGGTAATACGGAACACCGTGCTGGATCCCAACGGCCTCGTATCACTAGCATTCGAGATGACAGGCATGTTATCCGCATGGCTGTAACGGATCGTGCAGTCACGTCTCGATCCCTGAGTCAACAGATGGGGACGTTTGCAAGACAACAACCATCTGCACGAACAGTTCGACGACGTTTGCAGCAGCATGGACTATCAGCTCGGAGACCACGGCTGCAGTTATCCTTGACGCTGCATCACAGACAGGAGCGCCTGCGATGGTGTACTCAATTACGAACCTGGGTGCACGAATGGCAAAACGTCATTTTTTCGGATGAATACAGGTTCTGTTTACAGCATCATGATGGTCGCATCCGTGTTTGACGACATCGCGGTGAAGGCACATTGGAAGCGTGTATTCGTCATCGCCATACTGGCGTATCACCCGGCGTGATGGTATGGGTTGCCATTGGTTACACGTCTCTGTCACCTCTTGTTCGCATTGACGGCACTTTGAACAGTGGACGTTACATTTCAGATGTGTTACGCCCCGTGGCTCTACCCTTCATTCGATCCCTGCGAAACCCTACATTTCAGCAGGATAGTGCACGACCGCATGTTGTAGGTCCTGTACGGGCCTTTCTGGATACAGAAAATGTTCGACTGCTGCTCTGGCCAGCACATTCTGCAGAGCTCTCACCAATTGAAAACGTCTGGTCAATGGTGGCCGAGCAACTGGCTTGTCACAATACGCCAGTCACTACTCTTGATGAACTGTGGTATCGTGTTGAAGCTGTATGGGCAGCTGTACCTGTACACGCCATCCAATCTCTGTTTGACTCAATGCCCAGGCGTATCAAGGCCGTTATAATGGCCAGAGGTGGTTGTTCTGGGTACTGATTTCTCAGGATCCATGCACCCAAATTGCGTGGAAATGTAATCACATGTCAGTTCTAGTATAATATATTTGTCCAATGAATACCCGTTCATCATCTGCATTTCTTCTTGGTGTAGCAATTTTAATGGCCAGTAGTGTATTTGTCTCTAAATGATCCTCATTGTGGTCCACCGTGCCTGTCCCATCCTTCAAGTTTCCATATTAAAATGTATAGGTATTTTTGCCATGTGTAATTAGTATTAAAATGTATGAGAGACGGAGAAGAAATTGCATTATAATTAGAGGTATATGTTGTTCCTAATGAGGAGGAAACTTATGGAACAGTTTGTTGCAGCTGCAGGAAAACACGCTGTGCTTGGACCATTATGTTCCGTTACAGAACGGCCGAGACAAGGCCACTGTCAGGCGACCTCATTTTGCTGAATTGCTCAACGCACACGCAGAAGTTCACACACAAGGTTCTGGCAGAAAGCCGCGCTGACTGCAGCTGCAGGAGTTACAGTTTACAATTTTAGCAGAATACGTGCTTACGTTTCCAAAAAATTCATTGTCCCAGTATAGGACTATCTGGAGTGTGCTACATGGGACCGCAATCTCTATGAAACATCTTTTTGGAAGAAAATCTCCGATATTATGGCACGGGCATAGCCACTACTGAAATCGGAATACGCATATTCTAATTTCTTGGTTTTGTAAATAACATCACGATTGAGAGAAACAGAGAAATATGAACAGTGCATGACTTGGACTTTAAGTAAACTAAATTAACTTAGTGGTAATTTCCGCTTTGGTCACAGGTTCTTACAGGAAGAGCAGAAGATAATTTGTCGTATGCGAGTCTATGTGTAAAGACGACGTGAAACTGAATGCAAGCATATGAACAGCTGTATGGAAAATCACCGGAACGACTGCGGTTTATTGCGAGCGTTGTGGAACGCGTAGCGCCTCTACAGGACAGACAACGTACAAAACGCATGCGCGACACATTTTTGATTGCTGGCACATCAGGCCGTACTTGAAGGAGGTCATCGAAACAATTCATACGCGTGTTGCTAGATTCGTTAATGGTCTACATCTACATCTACATCTATACTCCGCAAGCCACCTGTCGGTGTGTGGCGGAGGGTACTTTGTGTACCTCTATCGGTTCTCCCTTCTATTCCAGTTTCGTATTGTTCGTGGAAAGAAAGATTGTCGGTATGCCTCTGTGTGGGCTCTAATCTCTCTGATTTTATCCTCATGGTCTCTTCGCGAGATATACGTAGGAGGGAGCAATATACTGCTTGACTCCTCGGTGAAGGTATGTTCTCGAAACTTCAACAAAAGCCCTTACCGAGCTACTGAGCGTCTCTCCTGCAGAGTCTTCCACTGGAGTTTATCTATCATCTCCGTAACGCTTTCGTGGTTACTAAATGATCCTGTAACGAAGCGCGCTGCTCTCCGTTGGATCTTCTCTATCTCTTCTGTCGACCCTATCTGGTACGGATCCCACACTGGTGAGCAATATTCAAGCAGTGGGCGAACAAGTGTACTGTAACCTACTTCCTTTGTTTTCTGATTGCGTTTCCTTAGGATTCTTCCAATGACTCTCTGTCTGGCACCTGCTTTACCGACGATCAACTTTATATGATCATTCAATTTTAAATCAATCCTAATGCCTACTCCCAGATAATTTATGGAGTTAACTGCTTCCAGTTACTGACCTGCTATATTGTAGGTAAATGATAAAGGATCTTTCTTTCTATGTATCCGCAGCACATTACACTTGTCTACATTGAGATTCAATTACCATTCCCGGCACCATGCACCAGTTCGATTTGGACGAGAGTGTTTCGGAAGTGCTGGTGAACGTAACTAGCGACCTTGGGAGGAAAAAACGTGTTATTTTCTTGCCGATTCTATTGCGTCCAATGTGCCATTCATGTAAGAACCATAAGAACCTGAAAGGCATAGAGACAAACAGTTTCCTTTGCTCTGTTCGTGTGTGAAACAGAAAAGTCAGTGAGAAGCAATGCTGGAAAGTGCGCTGCAGCATACACTGTACAAGGGCTTATAAATGTACAAACTGACGAACAGTAGCGTATCCAGGGGGCGGGGAAGCGGGGAGGGTGGGGGCAGACGAGTGGCTTTCGGCTGCACACATGCCCCCCTCCCTCCCCCCGCTTCCCCACCAGACGTATTTCTCAAAATAAAATTAAAAAAAGTGTATTGTGGTAACATAGCTTTCTGACTTAACAAGTTCTTACGATGAATCATCATCTGCTGAGCGTGTATTTGTTTACATGAAGGGCTTATTTCAATAGTGGTACAAGTCCATTACCTCCACTTTTCTGTCTATAATGCTTCTGAAATGAATGAACCAAACAAACAGAAAGAAATGTTCATGTCTAGCAAGAAGCCATATGCTTGAATATTTCTGGTATCTCAACAGCAGATTTTTCAGCGCTCATTTAATTTTAGGACTCTGTATCTCAATATGAACAAAAATGGACTTGTACCATTATGGAAATACGCGCTTCACGTGAGGGCTAAATAAGAATCAAGACATCGATAAATACGGTCAAAGTCGATGTAACTTCAGTCCTCCACAGACTAAAATCCTAGATTTACCCCTCGCCGATGAAACTGTCCTGAAGGCCACATTTTTAGCTAACTGTTTTTTTCTGTACTTCCTGGAATATTGAAATTATGTATTGCGCTGGGATTCGAACATCGAACCTTTCGCGGACACGGTTCGTACCGACTGAGCTATCGA
This sequence comes from Schistocerca nitens, assembly GCF_023898315.1. Taxonomy (NCBI): domain Eukaryota; kingdom Metazoa; phylum Arthropoda; class Insecta; order Orthoptera; family Acrididae; genus Schistocerca; species Schistocerca nitens. The sequence continues at coordinate 295,240,133 of NC_064618.1, read as the reverse complement.
GGCACGACGCATGACATGTGCTAACAGCTTCACTTCTTGCAATAACGGCAGGAAGTTTTAATCTGCTTGGAAATTTCATAACAGAGCACACTCCGCTGCAGAACGTTTCGTTTGGAGCTTTAGTATTCCGAATATTGCGTGCAGGTACCTCCATCGCAGGTGAATACGAAGAGCGGACTTACACGATCATTCATTTATAAAATGATTAAAGCATTTAATGACAGTTAACTTTCGCAGGCATACGTTCAGGTGCTGGAAGGTTTCTTGGGGAATGGCAGTCTATTCTTCACGGAGTGCTGCACTGACGTCTTAAAAGTTCTTCTCGTGGAATGAAAGCGCGATCTTCATTTACTTTCAACATTTTTGCACTGAAGTTTGTAGTACAGGTGTCCAATTCGATCACTGCTTTCATTTATTTTTGCTTAGATGTTTTGTTTTCCATCTCTCTGCAGAGACAAGAGGCCAAAGAAGTGTGACCACGCGAAGGGGCAACTTCAAGTTGTCCGTCTATTACTCCATCTTTATGCTGACAGAAGAAATGTATTCACAGTTGTGAATATGGAGGACTTCCAGCCGTACTGTGTTTTGGTGACAGTAAAAATGTACCGGACCATGACTCCAACCCGGATCTCCAGCTTTACATGTCTGCATATCTGAATGACATAGCATTAGTACATCGCACAAACACAGGCGCTGCAATATACAGTACTAAACTATATGGTGATAGTATACAACGAGACTTACTAAGATTTTCCGCGTATGATCTACATGACTCTGCCTCGGTTACACACAAATGCAGCCGTTGCTGTGGGAATAAGGCATACTATTACAAAATCTGTAGCTTGGTTTGGCTTAGCTTTCGATAGACGCTATCCTCTGGATAGATATGTTATATGTGCTGATCATTAAAGTGGTGTATCAGACTAGCGGTTAGGTAAAAATTGCCTGTCGCACAGGTACATAAACACGGACTCTTGGCTTTGGGGCAGTGTTTTCACCAACATACACTATGTGATCAAAAGTATCCGGACACCTGGCTGAAAATGACAAGTTCGTGGCGCCCGCCATCGGTAATGCTGGAATTCAATATGGTGTTGGCCCACCCTTAGCCTTGATGACAGCTTCCACTTTCGCAGGCATACGTTCAGGTGCTGGAAGGTTTCTTGGGGAATGGCAGTCTATTCTTCACGGAGTGCTGCACTGAAGAGAGGTATCGATGTCGCTCGGTGAGGCCTGGCACGAAGTCATCGTTCCAAAACATCCCAGAGGTGTTCTGTAGGATTCAGGTCAGGACTCTGTGCAGCCCAGTCCATTACAGCGATGTTATTGTCGTGTAACCACACCGCCACAGGCCGTGCATTATAAACAGGTGCTCGATCGTGTTGAAAGATGCAATCGCCATCCCCGAATTGCTCTTCAACAATGGGGGCAAAAAGGTGCTTAAAACATCAATGTAGGCCTGTGCTGTGATAGTGCCACGCAAAACAACAAGGGGTGCATGCCCCCTCCATGAAAAACGCGACCACACCATAACACCAGTGCCTCCGAATTTTACTCTTGGCCCTACCCACGCTGGCAGATGACATTCACCGGGCATTTGCCATACCCACATCTTGCCATCGGATCGCCATATTATGTACCGTGATTCGTAACTCCACACATGTTTTTCCATTGTTCAACCGTCCAATGTTTACGCTCCTTACACCAAGCGAGGCGTCGTTTGGCATTTACCAGCGTGATGTGTGGCTTATGAGCAGCCGCTCGGCCATAAAATCCAAGATTTCTCACATCCTGCCAACCTGTCATAGTAGTTGCAGTGGATCCTGATGCAGTTTGGAATTCCTGTGTGATGGTCTGGATAGATGTCCGGTCCTCTTCAACTGTCGGCGGTCTCTGTCAGTCAACAGACGAGGTCGGCCTGTACGCTTTTGTGCTGTACGTGACCCTTCAAGTTTCCACGTTACTATCACGTTGGACCTAGGGATGTTTAGGAGTGTGGAAATGTCGCATACAGACGTATGACACTAGTGACACCGAATCACCTGACGCGACCAAACCAAAAAATACTGAAATAAAGTTACACGTTTGTTTGCATGGCCATCTTTCGCAGTAGCTGTTAAAGTCAGTTAGTATTGGTTATCCGTCTTGAACTGACTGCAGTTCAATTAAAGAGAATTACACAAGACTCGTTTCGCTTTTATTTATAAACCATCTTCCTTGGCTGTTCTCCAAATTGGATACATATGTCTCTAATTTTTTTTTTTTGGTTAAAAACAGAGTTTTGTTTATAAAGTAGGTGTGGAAGTTACTTACGGTGTTTCTTTACATATTCCGCTTTTTCCCTCCTTACTAGCGGCGGTCGACGTCGGAAGACTTCGATTCTTTCTTGCGCTGCATTATTTACGCCTCACGTTTGTAAACTATATCTTACTCTGCACAGTAACAATGTTTATGTCTGTTCGTTTGTTTTCCTTCACGTCGTGAGTGTTGTCAACCTGTGAAACTTCTTTGTGTGTGTGTGTGTGTGTGTGTGTGTGTGTGTGTGTGTGGGTGGGTGGGTGGGTGGGTGGGTGGGTGTGAGTGTGAGTTAGCATAAGTTGTTTTTGGGAAGGAAGCAATAGGAAAAAGTGATCTATATCAGAAATTAGGAATACCCCAATTGAAACGCAATTCATGTGATCGAAGACACATAGGTCAAACCAAGAGAACATTTGACACAAGATGCGAAGACTGTGTAAGAGTATGAAGGTATAGGATAAATCATTCGATTTTTGCAGAGCACTTACACCAACACGAACATAAAATTACCGCCAGAGATACATACATGGAAATCGTAAGGATGAACAACAATAAAAACATCTCCTCACCTTACAAGAAAACTACCAAATTCGAAACACCATAACAGAAAAGAAACTACTCATAAATGATGAGACCAACTTAGCAAACCACACACTCTATAAACTGATTGACCACTTAATATAATATTAAATATAAACGTGAGCGAAAACAAGCGAGCAGACACAAGCACTGTTGCCGTGCAGAGTAAGAAACAGTTTACAAAAGTGATGTGCAAATAAGGCAGCGCAAGAAATACTGCATAATGGCAAAAATTGCCAAGTGCACATGTGAATCGAAGCCTTTCGACGTCAAACGCTGCTAGCATGAAGCGAAGAAGCAGAATATGTAGAAACACCGAAAGTAACTTGCACAACAACTTTATAAATAAAACATTGTTTCTAAACTAAGAAAACAACCTAAAATTTACATTCATATGAATCTAATTTGCAGAATAACCACTGAAGATGCTTTATAATTAAAAGCGAAACCCGTTTGGTGTAATTCTCCTTAATTAAACTGCGGTCAGCTCAAGACGGATAGACAATAGTAACTCACTAAAATAAAATTGTTTCTTTTGTAATGTAGAGACTTTGGTCTTCTTTGTGATCATTCTGCTTTGTGTGTTATCGTTGCACGGATTGTAATTTCTGGGTGTTCTTATTTTTCTAGGTTGACAAGTGGGCTGAACTGCTGGAAATTATATGTTTGTTATCCTTAAAATATAACTAAGGTTTGTTAAAGTGGTATATGATTATTCATGTAGAAATTAACATCCTCTCTCTCTCTCTCTCTCTCTGAGTACTGGCAGAATTATTTTCAGACGGAGATTTTTCATTGTTGGCAGCCGTTACTGCCTGGATCATTAATTTGTCTAAATATGGACGTAGTGGCCGACTTATTCACGGACGAGTTATTACGCAAGTACTAATATTATTATTTTCCAGAATTTCAGCAAATTTTAGGTGCACCAGATCGCAGATTGATGGGTGTGTTCCAGCATTGACGCGGCTAACGCTTTTATCTTCTCTCAAAGTATTAAATGTTCTCTTTAGGATTAAGCAAAAGCTACATGACATTTGCAACACATATAAAGGACCATATTTTACTTGTAGATGAGAGAACATCATGCTCTTGACCGAAAAATAGCTTTTATAAGGTGAAGAGCGCAACGTCTCACTTACATCACTGATAGTCATCCTTTAGGATATCCGCCTTACTGTAAGACGCACAATACCACGTTAGGAGTTCATATAACAGTGTTGTAAAGAAGTTCATTGACCATAACTCACATGTTTGTACGTAAACATAGTGTATTTCTCGTGTGCACATCATAATAGTGTAATATGAAAATAGCCGGCCGAAGTGGCCGTGCGGTTAAAGGCGCTGCAGTCTGGAACCGCAAGACCGCTACGGTCGCAGGTTCGAATCCTGCCTCGGGCATGGATGTTTGTGATGTCCTTAGGTTAGTTAGGTTTAACTAGTTCTAAGTTCTAGGGGACTAATGACCTCAGCAGTTGAGTCCCATAGTACTCAGAGCCAACCATTTTTAATATGAAAATATACTTGGTAAAACTGAAATATGGACGTGAAAATTACCATAAGTGTGTAACTACGTGGCAAAACTATCACCACAGCATAACTGTAATAATGGTGCTTCATCTTTATTGATCTCCAAAAGTACATACAGGGTGTTTCAAAAATGACCGGTATATTTGAAACGGCAATAAAAACTAAACGAGCAGCGATAGAAATACACCGTTTGTTGCAATATGCTTGGGACAACAGTACATTTTCAGGCAGACAAACTTTCGAAATTACAGTAGTTACAATTTTCAACAACAGATGGCGCTGCGGTCTGGGAAACTCTATAGTACGATATTTTCCACATATCCACCATGTGTAGCAATAATATGGCGTAGTCTCTGAATGAAATTACCCGAAACCTTTGACAACGTGTCTGGCGGAATGGCTTCACATGCAGATGAGATGTACTGCTTCAGCTGTTCAATTGTTTCTGGATTCTGGCGGTACACCTGGTCTTTCAAGTGTCCCCACAGAAAGAAGTCACAGGGGTTCATGTCTGGCGAATAGGGAGGCCAATCCACGCCGCCTCCTGTATGTTTCGGATAGCCCAAAGCAATCACACGATCATCGAAATATTCATTCAGGAAATTAAAGACGTCGGCCGTGCGATGTGGCCGCGCACCATCTTGCATAAACCACGAGGTGTTCGCAGTGTCGTCTAAGGCAGTTTGTACCGCCACAAATTCACGAAGAATGTCCAGATAGCGTGATGCAGTAATCGTTTCTGATCTGAAAAATGGGCCAATGATTCCTTTGGAAGAAATGGCGGCCCAGACCAGTACTTTTTGAGGATGCAGGGACGATGGGACTGCAACATGGGGCTTTTCGGTTCCCCATATGCGCCAGTTCTGTTTATTGACGAAGCCGTCCAGGTAAAAATAAGCTTCGTCAGTAAACCAAATGCTGCCCACATGCATATCGCCGTCGTCAACCCTGTGCACTATATCGTTAGCGAATGTCTCTCGTGCAGCAATGGTAGCGGCGCTGAGGGGTTGCCGCGTTTGAATTTTGTATGGATACAGGTGGACCTTGCCGTTGGTGGGGAGGCTTGCGTGCCTCAGCGATACAGATGGCCGTACCGTAGGTGCAACCACAACGGAGGGGTATCTGTTGAGAGGCCAGACAAACATGTGGTTCCTGAAGAGGGGCAGCAGCCTTTTCAGTAGTTGCAGGGGCAACAGTCTGGATGATTGACTGATCTGGCCCTGTAACATTAACCAAAACGGCCTTGCTGTGCTGGTACTGCGAACGGCTGAAAGCAAGGGGAAACTACAGCCGTAATTTTTCCCGAGGACATGCAGCTCTACTGTATGATTAAATGATGATGGCGTCCTCTTGGGTAAAATATTCCGGAGGTAAAATAGTCCCCCATTCGGATCTCCGGGCGGGGACTACTCAAGAGGACGTCGTTATCAGGAGAAAGAAAACTGGCTTTCTACGGATCGGAGCGTGGAATGTCAGATCACTTAATCGGGCAGGTAGGTTAGAAAATTTGAAAAGGGAAATGGATAGGTTAAAGTTAGATATAGTGGGAATTAGTGAAGTTCGGTGGCAGGAGGAACAAGACTTTTGGTCAGGTGATTACAGGGTTATAAATACAAAATCAAATAGGGGTAATGCAGGAGTAGGTTTAATAATGAATAAAAAAATAGGAGTGCGGGTTAGCTACTACAAACAGCATAGTGAACGCATTATTGTGGCCAAGATAGACACAAAGCCCATGCCTACTACAGTAGTACAAGTTTATATGCCAACTAGCTCCGCAGATGATGAAGAAATAGATGAAATGTATGACGAGATAAAAGAAATTATTCAGGTAGTGTAGGGAGACGAAAATTTAATAGTCATGGGTGACTGGAATTCGTCAGTAGGAAAAGGGAGAGAAGGAAACATAGTAGGTGAATATGGATTGGGGGGAAGGAATGAAAGAGGAAGCCGCCTTGTAGAATTTTGCACAGAGCATAACTTAATCATAGCTAACACTTGGTTCAAGAATCATGAAAGGAGGCTGTATACATGGAAGAAGCCAGGAGATACTGACAGGTTTCAGATAGATTATATAATGGTAAGACAGAGATTTAGGAACCAGGTTTTAAATTGTAAGACATTTCCTGGGGCAGATGTGGATTCTGACCACAATCTATTGGTTATGAACTGCAGATTGAAACTGAAGAAACTGCAAAAAGGTGGGAATTTAAGGAGATGGGACCTGGATAAACTGAAAGAACCAGAGGTTGCAGAGAGTTTCAGGGAGAGCATAAGGGAACAATTGACAGGAATGGGGGAAAGAAATACAGTAGAAGAAGAATGGGTAGCTCTGAGGGATGAAGTGGTGAAGGCAGCAGACGATCAAGTAGGTAAAAAGACGAGGGCTAATAGAAATCCTTGGGTAACAGAAGAAATATTGAATTTAATTGATGAAAGGAGAAAATATAAAAATGCAGTAAATGAAGCAGGCAAAAAGCAATACAAACGTCTCAAAAATGAAATCGACAGGAAGTGCAAAATGGCTAAGCAGGGATGGCTAGAGGACAAATGTAAGGATGTAGAGGCTTGTCTCACTAGGGGTAAGATAGATACTGCCTATAGGAAAATTAAAGAGACCTTTGGAGAGAAGAGAACCACTTGTATGAATATCAAGAGCTCAGATGGAAACCCAGTTCTAAGCAAAGAAGGGAAGGCAGAATGGTGGAAGGAGTATATAGAGGGTTTATACAAGGGAGATGTACTTGAGGACAATATTATGGAAATGGAAGAGGATGTAGATGAAGACGAAATGGGAGATAAGATACTGCGTGAAGAGTTTGACAGAGCACTGAAAGACCTGAGTCGAAACAAGGCCCCGGGAGTAGACAACATTCCACTAGAACTACTGATGGCCTCGGGAGAGCCAGTCATGACAAAACTCTACCATCTGGTGAGCACGATGTATGAGACAGGCGAAATACCCTCAGACTTCAAGAAGAATATAATAATTCCAATCCCAAAGAAAGCAGGTGTTGACAGATGTGAAAATTACCGAACTATCAGTTTAATAAGTCACAGCTGCAAAATACTAACGCGAATTCTTTACAGACGAATGGAAAAACTGGTAGAAGCCGACCTCGGGGAAGATCAGTTTGGATTCCGTAGAAATGTTGGAACACGTGAGGCAATACTGACCTTACGACTTATCTTGGAAGAAAGATTAAGAAAAGGCAAACCTACGTTTCTAGCATTTGTAGACTTAGAGAAAGCTTTTGACAATGTTGACTGGAATACTCTCTTTCAAATTCTGAAGGTGGCAGGGGTAAAATACAGGGAGCGAAAGGCTATTTACAATTTGTACAGAAACCAGATGGCAGTTATAAGAGTCGAGGGGCATGAAAGGGAAGCAGTGGTTGGGAAAGGAGTGAGACGGGGTTGTAGCCTCTCCCCGATGTTATTCAATCTGTATATTGAGCAAGCAGTAAAGGAAACAAAAGAAAAATTCGGAGTAGGTATTAAAATCCATGGAGAAGAAGTAAAAACTTTGAGGTTCGCCGATGACATTGTAATTCTGTCAGAGACAGCAAAGGACTTGGAAGAGCAGTTGAACGGAATGGACAGTGTCTTGAAACGAGGATATAAGATGAACATCAACAAAAGCAAAACGAGGATAATGGAATGTAGTCAAATTAAGTCGGGTGATGCTGAGGGGATTAGATTAGGAAATGAGACACTTAAAGTAGTAAAGGAGTTTTGCTATTTAGGGAGTAAAATAACCGATGATGGTCGAAGTAGAGAGGATATAAAATGTAGACTGGCAATGGCAAGGAAAGCGTTTCTCAAGAAGAGAAATTTGTTAACATCGAGTATAGATTTAGGTGTCAGGAAGTCGTTTCTGAAAGTATTTGTATGGAGTGTAGCCATGTATGGAAGTGAGACATGGACGATAACTAGTTTGGACAAGAAGAGAATAGAAGCTTTCGAAATGTGGTGCTACAGAAGAATGCTGAAGATAAGGTGGGTAGATCACGTAACTAATGAGGAGGTATTGAATAGGATTGGGGAGAAGAGAAGTTTGTGGCACAAGTTGACTAGAAGAAGGGATCGGTTGGTAGGACATGTTTTGAGGCATCAAGGGATCACAAATTTAGCATTGGAGGGCAGCGTGGAGGGTAAAAATCGTAGAGGGAGACCAAGAGATCAATACACTAAGCAGATTCAGAAGGATGTGGGTTGCAGTAGGTACTGGGAGATGAAGAAGCTTGCACAGGATAGAGTAGCATGGAGAGCTGCATCAAACCAGTCTCAGGACTGAAGACCACAACAACAACAGGTGTAAACTCTGACGCATGAGACGATACGTGGACGTTGGCGTCATTTGGACCGCAGCTGCAACACGGCGAACGGAAACCCGAGGGCGCTGTTGGATCACCTGCTGCACCAGCTGCGCGTTGCCCTCTGTGGTTGCCGTACGCGGTCGTCCTACCTTTCCAGCACGTTCATCCGTCACGTTCCCAGTCCGTTGAAATGTTTCAAACAGATCCTTTATTGTATCGCTTTTCGGTCCTTTGGTTACATTAAACCTCCGTTGAAAACTTCGTCTTGTTGCAACAACACTGTGTTCTAGGCGGTGGAATTCCAACACCAGAAAAATCCTCTGTTCTAATGAATAAACCATGTTGTCTACAGCACACGTGCACGTTGTGAACAGCACACGCTTACAGCAGAAAGACGACGTACAGAATGGCGCACCCACAGACTGCGTTGTCTTCTATATCTTTCACATCACTTGCAGCGCCATCTGTTGTTGAAAATTGTTAACTACTGTAATTTCGAAAGTTTGTCCGCCTGAAAATGTACTGTTGTCCCAAGCATATTGCAACAAACGCTGTATTTCTATCGCTGCTCGTTTAGGTTTTATTGCCGTTTCAAATATACCGGTCATTTTTGAAACACCCTGTACATGTACATGAATAGCCGGCAGCGGTGGCCGTGCGGTTCTAGGCGCTCCAGTCCGGAGCCGCGCTGCTGCTACGGTCGAAGGTTCGAATCCTGCCTCGGGCATGGATGTGTGTGATGTCCTTAGGTTAGTTAGGTTTAAGTAGTTCTAAGTTCTAGGGGACTGATGACCACAGCAGTTGAGTCCCATAGTGCTCAGAGCCATTTGAACCATTTTGTACATGAATGCATAAACACCTGAAGATGGGCGCAAGCCCGAAACCGGTCGTGTGACAAATAAATAACCTTTTATTGTGACTGGTAGCGGATATTTTTCTACACTTACCTTTTACTTGCACTTATTGGTGTACATAATTCGTACATATTCTTTGCCTAGAGTTGATATTTTATTCTCAGGTGATGATTTAGCCACCATTGAATCAAATGATTTAAACTGAGCGGTTGAGTGATGGATGAAAGCGTTCTTTTGAATTACGCATGAATGTCTTCCATACAAGAAAAGTGAGATAACTTTTGTCGTCTTGGATACAACGTCCAGAATCACGTTATCTGATCGGGAAAATAGACTATGAAAATCACTGCGTTATGGAGACAATAACCTCGTAGTTTGGTGAAATTTCTTGTCACGAAATCAAATTTTCAGTTTAGGCTCTAGGATAAAATCACTTGAAAATAAAGCTGTAGAATAAGGCTGATACAAAACAAACTCAAATTCTATGAGGACGCCCTTTTGCAAGTATGACTGGAGAAATTGAAGAATCACATGACTGCTTCTGATTGGAGTACAATGTCGTTTTGACGAAAGACCACTTCTCTTGCTACAATAAGGGGCCTTTTTCAATCGCCTATTGTTTGTCATTATCAAGTAAGTTTGCATAATAGTGCGCTGTCATACCTGTGCTCTGGCTATGTCTGAAGTAATCTATAAGTATTATGAGTCGAGAATTCCAGCAGGCAGTGGACACTACTTTCCCAGCTGAAGAACCGACTTCACCCTCTGTACTTCACTTGCAGTAGTTTTTGTTTTGATTTTTGCTTGGGGCTTGTATTGTGCTAGCAGGTTCTTCAGAACCACGTGTTCCACAGATCACGATTAAACATTGTTCGATTTAACAAAAATGGTTCAAATGGCTCCGAGCACTATGGGACTTAACATCTGAGGTCATCAGTGCCCTAGAACTTAGAACTACCTAAACCTAACTAACCTAAGGACATCACACACATCCACGCCCGAGGCAGGATTCGAACCTGCGACCGTAGCGGTCGCGCTGTTCTAGACTGAAGCGCCTAGAACCGCTCGGCCACAGCGGCCAGCGTTAGACTTTACATTGAAATATGCTTCGGCGTGGGTTAATCAGCCAAACGTCAGTAGCCTTGGGCCCGAACATGAACACAGCTCTTCTAGCTCCTGTGAGAAGTATAGGTGCACAGGTCAAAATGATTAGGCAATCAGTGAAGATATCTTGATCCTCCCAGAGATAGTACTGTAACTGGGGCAGCTGAGAGTACCAGTGTTCAATGTTCTAGAAGAAGAGCCAAGACATATTTCCATTCACTTATACACGTGACTGATAAGCGGGTCGTTGACCAAGCAATGAAACTCATAGCCTCATTCGTGTTCAGAGCTAGTGTCCACTTCCGTGGCAGTAATGGTTACGAGGGACTCAGCAACGTAATTCGCTGCAGTTCCACTGGCAACGCAGAAGATGATCGGTCACATCAGGAGCAGCAAACGCGACTAGTGTGTTAACACATCTGTAACTCACTTTCGATCAACAGGAAAGTACAGTCGTCCACGATCAACTGCAACTACATCTACATCTACATGATTACTCTGCAATTCACATTTAAGTGCTTGGCAGAGGGTTCCACAATCATACTATCTCCCTACCATTCCACTCCCGAACAGCGCGCGGGAAAAACGAACACCTAAACCTTTCTGTTCGAGCTCTGATTTCTCTTATTTTATTTTGATGATCATTCCTACCTATGTAGGTTGGGCTCAACAAAATATTTTCGTAATCGGAAGAGAAAGTTGGTGACTGAAATTTCGTAAATAGATCTCGCCGCGACGAAAAACTTATTTGCTTTAATGACTTCCATCCCAACTCGCGTATAATATCTGCCACACTCTCTCCCCTATTACGCGATAATACAAAACGAGCTGCCCTTTTTTGCACCCTTTCGATGTCCTCCGTCAATCCCACCTGGTAAGGATCCCACACCACGCAGCAATATTCTAACAGAGGACGAACGAGTGTAGTGTAAGCCGTCTCTTTAGTGGACTTGTTGCATCTTCTGCCAATGAAACGCAACCTTTGGCTCGCCTTCCCCACAATATTATCTATGTGGTCTTTCCAACTGAAGTTGTTCGTAATTTTTCATCCAGGTACTTAGTTGAATTGACAGCCTTGAGAATTGTTCTATTTATCGAGTAATCGAATTCCAACGGATAGCTTTTGGAACTCATGTGGATCACCTCACACTTATCGTTATTTAGCGTCAACTACCAACTGCCACACCATACATCAATCTTTTCTAAATCGCTTTGCAACTGATACTGGTCTTCGGATGACCTTACTAGACGGTAAATTACAGCATCATCTGCGAACAACCTAAGAGAACTGCTCAGATTGTCACCCAGGTCATTTATATAGATCAGGAACAGCAGAGGTCCCAGGATGCTTCCCTGGGGAACACCTGATATCACTTCAGTTTTACTCGATGATTTGCCGTCTATTACTACGATCTGCGACCTTCCTTGTTTCTTATTTGTTTCTTGTTATCCATCGTTTTTAGGGAGGGATTTGGCCGTAACCATTGATCTCAGTTGTGAACAGCACGCTGCAATATAAAGTTATTATTCTAATGTAGCGGTCAGTATACTGTCCAGATTTAATGCCTAACAAAATTTCTATAATGCGCATATTTTATGTATTCGAGCCAAATCAGTGCCTCCTAGACTATTTCATACCTAAAGCTTAAACTGTTTGAGCGATATAATATCAGTATTGGCTACTCTCAGTGGCTTCGCACCGTATTAAACGACCCTAATTATAATCTTAACTGATATACCGCTACAATAAAGTGAGATTACACTTACATCACTGTTTTGAAGACTACGTTTACCGTATTTCCCAATAGATCACCATGTGTTTTACACCGATGTGACAAAAGTTGTGAGGTAGCGATATGCGCGCGCACACAGACACACACACACACACACACACACACATATATATATATATATATATATATATATATATATATATATATATATATATACAGGGTGAGTCACCTAACGTTACCGCTGGATATATTTTGTAAACCACATAAAATACTGACGAATCGATTCCACAGACCGAACGTGAGGAGAGGGGCTAGTGTAATTGGTTAATACAAACCATAAAAAATGCACGGAAGTATGTTTTTTAACACAAACCTACGTTTTTTTAAATGGAACCCCATTAGTTTTGTTAGCACATCTCAACATATAAACAAATACGTAATCAGTACCGTTTGTTGCATTGTAAAATGTTAATTACATCCGGAGATATTGTAACCTAAAGTTGACGCTTGAGTACCACTCCTCCGCTGTTCGATCGTGTGTATCGGAGAGCACCGAATTACGTAGGGATCCAAAGGGAACGGTGGTGGACCTTAGGTACAGAAGAGACTGGAACAGCACATTACGTCCACATGCTAACACCTTTTTATTGGTCTTTTTCACTGACGCACATGTACATTACCATGAGGGGTGAGGTACACGTACACACGTGGTTTCCGTTTTCAATTACGGAGTGGAGTAGAGTGTGTCCCGACATGTCAGGCCAATAGATGTTCAATGTGGTGGCCATCATTTGCTGCACACAATTGCAATCTCTGGCGTAATGAATGTCGTACACGCCGCAGTACATCTGGTGTAATGTCGCCGCAGGCTGCCACAATACGTTGTTTCATATCCTCTGGGGTTGTAGGCACATCACGGTACACATTCTCGTTTAACGTACCCCACAGAAAGAAGTCCAGAGATGTAAGATCAGGAGAACGGGCTGGCCAATTTATGCGTCCTCCACGTCCTATGAAACGCCCGTCGAACATCCTGTCAAGGGTCAGCCTAGTGTTAATTGCGGAATGTGCAGGTGCACCATCATGCTGATACCACATACGTCGACGCGTTTCCAGTGGGACATTTTCGAGCAACGTTGGCAGATCATTCTGTAGAAACGCGATGTATGTTGCAGCTGTTTGGGCCCCTGCAATGAAGTGAGGACCAATGAGGTGGTCGCCAATGATTCCGCACCATACATTTACAGTCCACGGTCGCTGTCGCTTTACCTGTCTGAGTCAGCGAGGATTGTCCACGGACCAGTAATGCATGTTCCGTAGATTCACTGCCCCGTGGTTTGTGAAACCCGCTTCATCGGTAAGCAGGTAGAACTGCAACGCATTCTCTGTTAATGCCCATTGACAGAATTGCACTCGATGATTAAAGTCATCACCATGTAACTGCTGATGTAGCGACACATGAAACGGGTGAAAGCGGTGACGATGCAGTATGCGCATGACACTACTTTGACTCAGTCCACCGGCTCTCGCAATGTCCCGTGTACTCATGTGTGGGTTCATGGCAACAGCAGCTAACACACCAACTGCACCCGCTTCTCCTGTGACGGAGCTGTTACGGACCCGTTTGCGTGCTACGACCATACCTGTTGCATACAGTTGGCGGTAGATGTTTTGCAATGTGCGGCACGTTGGATGCTCTCTGTCCGGGTACCGTTCTGCGTACACCCTGCAGGCTTCAGCTGCATTTCGTCAACACTCGCCATAGATGAGTATCATCTCCGCCTTTTCACAGTTCCTACAACACTACACTATCACAGACGTCTGGTAACACGGTGTACTACAGTTGGTCTGCGTGCGGAGACGAATGCAGAATAACAATAGCAGCAAGCGCTACATGCGGACACTGCGACAGCTAGACCAAACCACAACAGTGCACTACAGCCACACTCGTAAACACGGTCGTCATCGTAAACATGTCCCTGCAGATGCTGCTCGCCGACCGTGGCCCGTGTTTGTTACAACACGCAACTGAACGTCGGAGGTTTCAAGCGTCAGCTTTAGGTTACAATATCTCCGGATGTAATTAACATTTTACAATGCAACAAACGGCACTGATTACGTATTTGTTTATATGTTCAGATGTGCTAACAAAACTAACGTGGTTCCATTTAAAAAAACGTAGGTTTGTGTTAAAAAACATACTTCCGTGCATTTTTTTATGGTTTGTATTAACCAATTACACTAGCCCCTCTCCTCACGTTCGGTCTGTGGAATCGATTCGTCAGTATTTTATGTGGTTTACAAAATATATCCAGCGGTAACGTTAGGTGACTCACCCTATATATATATATATATATATATATATATATATATATATATATATGTGTGTGTGTGTGTGTGTGTGTGTGTGTGTGTGTGTGTGTGTTCAAATGGTTCAAATGGCTCTGAGCACTATGGGACTCAACTGCTGAGGTCATTAGTCCCCTAGAACTTAGAACTAGTTAAACCTAACTAACCTAAGGACATCACAAACATCCATGCCCGAGGCAGGATTCGAACCTGCGACCGTAGCGGTCTTGCGGTTCCAGACTGCAGCGCCTTTAACCGCACGGCCACTTCGGCCGGCTGTATGTGTGTGTCTGTGTGTGTGTGTGTGTGTGTGTGTGTGTGTGTGTGTGTGTGTGTGTGTGTGTGTGTATAAAAGGGCAGTGCACTGACAGAGCTGTCATTTGTACTCTGGTGATTCATGGGGGAAGATTTCCGAGATGATTATGGCCGCAAGAAGGGAATTAACAGACTTTGAACGCGGAATGGTACGTGGAGGTGCATGCATAGGACATTCCATTTCGGAAATCGTTAGGGAATTCAGTACTCAGAGATCCACAGTGTCAAGAGAGTTCCGAGAATACCAAATCTCAGGTATTACCTCTCACCACAGACAATGCTGGGCCGACAGCCTTCACTTAACGACCGAGAGCAGCGTTTGCGTAGAATTGTCTGCGCTGACAGACGAGCAGCACTGAGTAAAATAACGGTAAAGATCAATGTGGGACGTATGACGAATGTATCCGTTAGGACAGTGCGGCGAAGTCTGGCGTGAGTGGGTAATGGCAGCAGGCGACCTACTCGAGTGCCTTTGCTAACAGCACGACATTGTCTGCAGCGCATCTCCTGGGCTGGTGATCGTATTGGTTGACCCCTAGACTACTGGAAAACCGTGACCTGGTCAGATGCGTTCCGATTTCAGTTGGTAAGAGCTTATGGTAGGGTTCGAGTGAGGCGCAAACGCCACAAAATTAAGGACCCGAGTTGTCAACAAGGCGCTGTGCAAGCTGATGGTGATTCAGTAATGCTGCGGGCTGTGTTTACACGGAATGGACTGGGTCCTGTAGTCTAACTGAACCGGTCGTTGACTTTAAATGGTTATGTTCGGCTACTTGAAGACCATTTGAAGCAAACAACGATGACATTTTTATGGATGGCAATGCGCAATGTCATTGGGCCACCGTTGTTCGCGATTGGTTTGAGAAACATTCAGGACAATTCGAGCGATTTTGCCACCCTCATTGCCAGACATGAATCCCATCGAACATTTATGGTACATAATCGAGAGGTCGGTTCCTCCACAAAATTCTGCACCAGGAACAACTTATGTGACAACTTCCGCAGTTATGAACGGCTATGGAGGCAGCGTGGCTCAATATTTCTGCAGGGGCCCTCCAAAGACATGTTAAGTCGATGCCACGTCAAGTTCATGCACTACGCCGACGAAAGAAGATCCGACACGATGTTAGAAGGTACCCATTGACTTTTGCCACCTCAGTGTATATCAGAGTTATATAAAAACGACAGTGTTTTCCACAATATTACACCACGTTTGGTACTATAGTATCCCATGTTAGAGTTCAGAGTTAAATGTAGCATGCATCACTGTTTTATCGCGTATTACACATAATTATAATGCGTAAATCGGATAATATGTAATATCGGAAGTAAGTAACATTTGTATTTAGATGATGTGTTATATCTCGTCCGATACGCTGTTTGCTTTATGAAGAATAATTTTGATGAATATACCACATTAGGAAAGCCGATGCCTGTTTCTTACGTGGGTAGTTACACTTGCACTGATAGTGCCAAAGTTACTAGTGTTAAATAACTGCCGGTGGATCTCACGGTAAGCTCCGAAAGTTTTATGTTCATCGAGTATCTCGCTATTCCAATTTAGTAGGCAGTTGTGACTTAAATATCTAGCTGTAATTTACCTTGCCTTCCCAAACACTACTTGATACAGACGCAGCAATAAGCGCACAGATGGCCATCAAAACTGCAACACGACGACGATCTTATGCTACGAATGTTAAATGTAGACAGGAATAACCTCATCTACATTATGTACATAAGGTAAGATTAAGCAGTATGTTTCTTATTTAGAAATCGCTGTTGTCTGTTTGTGAGAAGATTGTGTTATGCCACGTGTAGGAGAGAGAAACATCTGCCAAGACACTATAACAGATCTTTCAAGAGAAAAGTTCTGTATAGAATAAGTATGCCGAGTTGCGGCAAAGAATTAATTTATATCCATGTGATACGCGTAAGAGATAACAACCGAGATAATTTTTATTTCTAAAACAAAAGACGAAAACTTTCAGTTATTCTTCTTCTGTTCTCTCTATTAGAGTTTAGAGAGGTACGTCTTAGTGTAATCTACCAGACGCTGTACAATTATTTAGTTGATAAAGTAAGTCATCTAAAGTATCAGTGTTTTATTTAAAATGACAGTATACCGAACCTAATTGCTTCTATTGTATTTTCGTAGTAATATTTCGCAGCACTTAGCGTGAAGGTAATTGACGAAGGATTATGTCCGTTTACTAACATTTTATTAGTAGTCTCGTATTATAACAGGTGTTCTTTCAGACCAGCAACCTGTATCTTTTAAATATGGAAATGTGATGTTTCCTTATCGGGCGACCGTAAATTACAAAATAACATTTTAATTGTTTTAATTACGAGAGCCCTTATTCCCTCGAGAGTTTGCAAAAATCACGAAAAAGAGTCATTAAAACTGAAATTCTATTTGAGCGACAGCAACTCAAACCTGTAATACGAATATTTATCTAATTTCACGAATAAGCCAATCTTTAACAAGTTGGAATTCAACAGCGGCTGGATTGTGGCCTATCAAGACTGCAGTTTATCGTTCAGCTTTTTTGCTACATTCGTCGTTTGACATCCCATGACGCCGTGGCGAATATGGAATCGCAGGTTTCTGAGAGGCCACACTCGATGCCGTGCAAGATATAAATGGCCCTGCGCGAGTAGCGTCCGAGAGGATAGACATGTTGTTCTCTTGACTGTCGAAGATTGCACAGCCGAATCACTTACCTTGAGTCAGAAGCAGGCTCGTTTACGGCAAGTTAAGTATCCACACAGACTGTGCAACGACCGCAGTCTGTCAGTGCAGCGATCATCGTTGCTGTTTCCCTTGACACGAAAGCAGAGAAGGGCGCGCCAATAGTGGAGCGCCGAACGGAAACAATGGGCACAGGATCAGCACGACGTCATAGGTTCTGCGTATACCATCAAGCTGCAGGAATCCACGTGTGGAGGCTCTGGCAACAGCGTTACGTTGTCTGACTGCATTCGTCGTCATCATAAGGCTCAGAATCTGGCATGATGGATGGGGTGCCAATGCGTTTTCAACACGATTGCGAGGTGCCGGGGCTAGCAGTGTATTTAACACTAAATTCTAGAATCTACATATGTAAATGATGCTCTAAGCCCCCCCTATTCTAACTCCGACTTTTGCTGTTGCACAAGGATTAAAAAATATACGCGAACTGACTGTAATCAACCCTGCAAGTGGAGTAGAAAAGAGTTTGGCACCTGCAATAATTTAATTTGATAAATAAGTTAAATAAAGGAAGGTTTCATAAACGCAGTGAGAAATGATGGGTTGCTCTACCAATTAACAGAATGAAAGTTCTGTCCAAAATAACAATATGATTTATTAAGACTAAACACAAAATAATAAACAAAAACACATGAATTCTAATTTATAATACATCAAATTGGCTCAAATTGGATACACATACAAACACTGTAAAGGTGAAGTTGCCCCTAAACTAGATCGTGAGGTTTAAGACGAAGTGGTATGTGGAGCCAATTCCTTGCCACTCAAATCTCAAGAGAGACACACAGCTAACCCAACAGTAATTGCTGCTACTCAAGACAGAACAAAGTTAGAAAAAGACGAACAGTGAAAGGTGGCTACACTGAGCCACAGCGCCAGAGATCGCTAGAGAGCATTGTTCGCCCGCCTCCACTGGCAGAGTGATTATTGAGATGTCGTAGAAGTCAGTGCTTGTCGAGGACTCGTGGTAGTCAGTTCGTGTTCAGATGTGCTAGTAGGGAGTGCTTGCTGAGATGTGATGCTGAAAGGTTCTTGTTGAGATGTGGTAATAGCGAGTCGGTGTGGAGATATATTGTAATTATGAGAGTGATTTTGGTCAATATATGAAGGTAACGAAACTTGATTTATTTTTCATTATTTCCATGTTTTAAATAATGTGTCATTACAGGTTCAGTCAACAAAGCATCTGGCTTGTGTTCTTGGATTAGAGTGTAATTGTGGTTCTCTTGAGTAATTATGGTATTTGTATTTTCTTTAATTAATTCAGTATAAATGGTATTTGAAATTCTTGTCTTTTGAAGAAGAACCGTGCCAGATGTGTACGTTGAGTCACACTCCCACACACAGAACAGTGATACTTGTGCTTTGGTTTCGTAGGTTTTATAGTTGCTGGGGACTTAATTAATTAATTAATTAATTGTGTTAATGAAAATTTCCATTTCATTCCTTGTTGTTGTTCTATGCAGTCAGATAGCGTAATAATACTAGTCAGGGCCAACCGTTACGAGACTTCGTAAACGGACAGACAGCTACTAAAGCAAAAATTAAAATTATTTGCATTTCATAGAATTAAGCCCCCATGCACTTGGCGACCACTGCTTCGGATCGTCCCTTGGAATCTTCTGATTGTAAAAATAGTAGACAGTAGCATTGTTGTAGTAACTTGTAGTTTAGTAATTATAGTCTGTTTTGCATGTGTAGATTTGGTAATTGTCATTCTTATAATGGTATTTTTTCTCTGAATTTGATTTGTTGTCTTGTATACGCGTTTGACGATTTAGTGCAATTATTTCAATTGTTCGTTAATCGTGTTTGAGGGAAACATTTCGAGTGAATGGTATTGTTGATGATAAAGAGTCATTGTGTGTAATTTTCGTACAGTGACGAGTTTTGTTTGTTTTGTAAATGATTACGCGATCAATGAAAAAGGCAAAAATGATGAATAGTGAGAATGATGAAATTGTTGACATGGCGAACTCGCCAACACAAGAGAACAGTATGTTGAATAATGAAGTGGAAAACAATGTAATAAGTCGGGAAAATAGTCCGGAACCAATTCAAAACTTTTCACAATTAGAAAATTTTCAGAATTCGAGACTAACGACAGAAGATTCTGGAATAGTATCGAACACAGATGGCTATACAGCTATGACGAAGGAAACTGGTTTTGCGAGAAATGATAGGGGCGAAAAGAATTTCGAACCAGATCAAATGGAGCAGTTGATGGGTATAATATTAAATTTGGGATCTGAATTAAAAACACAGATGGGAACAATGGAAACACGAATGGAAACACGGATGGGAACTTTGGGATCTGAATTAAAAAATGATATGGGAACAATGGAAACACAGTTTAGATCTGAATTAAAAACACAGATGGAAACAATGGAAACACGGTTAGATTCACGAATAGGGACTTGTTTTAAAAATATGAAAGATGAATTAAAGAGAGAAATCAGAGAAGGAGTACAACCAATTTTGAATACTCACAATAGTAGATTAGTTGCAGTAGAGATTAGACAAAGGGAACAGGATAGAGAACAGGAAGAAAGAGATCGCGTGATAGTACAAAAATTTTCAGAGTTAAATTTACAACGTGCACACGATAAGGAAGAGATATTTGAGAGAATCGAGGAATCCGTACCAAATGACAGAATAAATAACCTAACACAACAATATGAACAGTTAACTACCAAATGTGTCAACACTGAAACCCGAGTCGCGACACTTACGGAAGACGTAGGTAAACAGAGAGAAAAAATAGGTGACTTATCGGAAAGAGTTGAGGAAATTTCAGATAAATTGACAAATCTTAGTTTACATGGGGACAGAGATTCGGATGATACAGCTCCATTACCATTTGCAGAAACCGAAGAGTACCAGAACATAAATAAGCATGTTGAAAATCAGGGAAAGTTTAATGAACGCGTTAAAAGGGAAGTAGAGGCATTACGAAAGCAAGTCAAACAAATCGAAGGTGAAATTGTAGGAAAAGACAGCAAAAGAAATTTAGAATCACAGGTAGCAGAGGGGTTTGAAGAAAGTAATTTGTTTCATTTACGGGATGCAACAAGAGAGCGCCAGGCGCGCGAACTTGACAATAATCGACATTGGGACTGGGACAGACGCGGTAGGTCTTTGTCGCCACGAGGCGAAAACTTTGACTATAAACACTTTTTGACTGTTCGGAAATTTAAGATCTTCCGCAATTCTAAAAATGACATACATCCATGTGCATGGTTAGATCAATTTATGTATGCACTCCCACCAAATTGGCCACTAAGTCACAAACTGGAATTTATGTGTGGATATTTAGAAAACGAACCGGCGACGCGGATGCGTGCACTCATTAGAGATTGTAATAATCTGAATGATTTTTATCATGCATTTCTATCGGCATATTGGTCCGAAAACACGCAAGACAGAGTCAAACACAGTCTTATTATGCAGCGTAATTTCAAACAGTCTGAATTCCGCACGCCAGCAGAATATTTTGAAGACATGATTCGAAAGAATCAGTTCCTTTCCAACCCCTACAGCCCGACTGAATTAATTCGCATTTGTTTAACTAAGCTGCCACAATCCATAAGACAAATTGCTTTAGCCGGAAGATGTAAAGACGACATTGAGACTTTTAAGACTTTGCTACAAGAACTTGAGTATGACAACGACGACGGGACTTCTTGTAATTTCTTCAGTAGCAGTAATTACAATACATTTTCAGAGAAAAGGGATAGTGATCGGAACGGACGTTATTTGGGTAACTTTGAGAATGACAGACGTAACAGACAGGACAATAGATACCAGCCTTATGACAATAACAGACGTTCTAACAGAAATTACACAGACAATTATAATAACGGTAATTCCTACCGGAATGATCAACCATACGGAAACAGTAATCGGTATCATCAAGATAGAAATTATTCATACAATAACAGAAATTCTTACTACAGAAATAACCAGGGTAGTAGATCTAACAATAATTTCAGAAGTGACAGTCGAAATTATACAAGAAGTAGTTATGCAGACAGACAGGAAAACAGAAATTTTAATAACAGACACAACCAAGAATTTGCATCTAACAGACAGGAAGGACCTAATTGGCATCCTCCACGTGACAGAACTTCAGAGAGACAAGTGCAATTAGTAGAAATTGATCCGCGAAATGACGCGAATAATCAAAGACGTGACGCAAACAATCGACAATGACTAGCAGCTTCGGCTTCTGGCAGCAATATAGACGGTTCGGAAAGTAATGACACTACGACTTTACACTACGTACGCCTGGAAGACATGAGAGACATTTTGCTAGATGAAAAGGAAAATAATGTAGACGCATTTTTACATCCTGTTATTGAAGTATGTGTGGGTAAGAATAAGTTCACTGCAGTTTTAGATTCTGGGAGCCCATTGAACGTCATTAGTGAATCAGTTTTTCGTATATGTGAAAGAATTATTGCCTGTCCTGTGTTACCTATTTCTAAAACTACAATTCGAGGAGCGATTTCTGGAAAAGGTGTGGAAGTTAAACAACAGACCAACCTAAATTTTATTTGTCAAGGATACGAATTGTCTGCTAATTTTATTATTGTTCCATTACTCAGTACACAGATTATATTAGGTATGGAGTTTCTTAACACACATAAGGCAATTTTGAACTTTAAAGAAGGAAGTGTGAATTTGACTGTTGCCGGAATGCCGAAATGTTTGAAATTTTTCGAGTGTTTAGCAAGATCTGAATCAGATACAAAATGTTTAAGGTTTCTTACTTCTGATGCTTTCGTTGAGCATTATGACGACAGTGTGTTTATTCATGACAATGACAATAGATACAGAGACGCGATGGAGGATATAATTAGTAGCGAAGAATTAATTAATGAAAAGGTTAAGAAAGCTGAAGTGCCAGATGACGTTGCAAAAGAAGAGCTGCACCACATTTTGACTTCACATGCTACAGTGTTTAGTCATCACACAGGAACTATACAAGGCTTACAATATTTATTTAAAGTAAAAGAACACACACCATTTCGCGGGAAAACGTACGCTATTCCTTTGGCTTACAGAGACAAGGTTAAGAATGAACTTCAATACATGTTAGATCAGGGCATTATTGAGCCAGCAGTCAGCCCTTATACCAGCCCATTACATGTCGTGCTTAAAAAGGATGGGTCAATTCGTTTGGTTCTGGATTCCAGACAGATAAATAATATTATTATTCCTGAAACTGACCGTCCACAAAATTTAGATGAACTTCTTCAACATTTCCATGGAATTAAAGTTTTATCCACGATTGATATGCGCGCAAGTTTTTGGCAAATAGAACTCCACCCTGATTGTAGAAAATATACTGCCTTTTTAGCCTTTGGTAACTGTTACCAGTTTCGGAAATTACCGTTTGGACTTACTGTATCTTCAGCAGCATTCATTCGTAGCTTAAATGAAATTTTACCTGTTTGTCTTCGTGACAATATTACTTCCTATGTTGACGACATTCTTATTGCTAAACGTTCTTGGAGTGAGCATAACAAAATTTTGGATTCATTATTACGTATTTTTGCACGAGTTGGCATGACAGTGAACTTGGAAAAATCAGAATTTGGTCGTTCTCAGGTGAAATTTCTCGGTCACATTATTTCTACAGAAGGTATTCTTCCCGATCCAGAGAAACTAGATGCTATTCGTAATTATGCTGTTCCTACCACAAAACGTGATGTTCGTAGTTTCCTTGGTGTTTGTAATTTTCTTAGACGTTTTGTTAGATTGGACAATTTGGCCACACCTCGTTTATGTGAACTATCTGGAAAAAGTTCTATTTGGTGTTGGGATGAGGAAGCTCAGTCAGAATTTGAACAACTTCGTGATGCTTTAGTTGCTGCTCCACTTCTTTCACATCCGGATTTATCTAAAGATTTTTGTTTGGCGACGGACTCATCATACAAAGGCCTAGGTGCACATTTATTTCAAGAGATAGAAGAAAACGGCGTTGTAGTACAGAAGACTATTGCATTTGGAAGTCGTGTTCTCTCTAAATCCGAAAAGAATTATTCGATTACGGAACTTGAAGCTTTGGCTGTTGTTTGGGCTTTCACAAAATTTCGCACATTTTTGTTTGGCAGACATACTAAGGTTTACACCGATCATCGAGCTCTGGAATTTCTTATGTCGACAAAATTAACTCATGGAAGATTGTCACGATGGGCGCTGTACCTACAGGAATTTGATTTTAGTATTGTTTACATACAGGGATCTTCAAATATTGTTGCTGATGCTTTATCACGTGCACCTATGGGTTTGAAACAAAGTGCTGAAGAGGACTGCAAAGAAAACCATTATTGTTTGATGTACATTCAAGGTGTTGCGTTTGAGAACTTTATTTCGTCTTCGCTCCAGGACATCGCTAAGGAGCAAAATAAGGATCCAATCTGGAAGGACATTAAGGAGAAGTGGAGGAGAAAGGAAAGCGTAGCGATCAGACAGTATTATTTAGTTCGCAATGATATTCTTTTCAAACGAAAATCGGTCGACAACTCTGTTTGGTTAGTTTGTATTCCTGATGAGTGGGTCAATAAATTGATTTGGTACACACATTTCAGTTATGCGCATTTTGGTCCCAGAAAATGCTTTCATAAATTACGAGAAAATTGCTACTTCAGTAATATGGAAAAACGTATTCGATCTGTTCTTGCCAAATGCAAATTATGTCAAAAGGCTAAGCCGCCAACGGTTTCTCACAGAGCACCGTTGTTTCCTATCATTCCAGCGAAATTAAAGGAGATGGCTGCAGTCGATTTGTTCGGTCCAGTGGTTCGTTCTACTAATGGTTTTGCGTACATTTTCGTAGCAGTGGAATTGACATCAAAATATGTGTGTTTTACACCTTTACGCAAAGCAACAGCTCGTTCAGTATCTAATGCTTTCATCAAACATTTTCTTAAAGAAGTTGGTCATGTTGATAAGGTTATATCAGATAATGGATCACAGTTTCGCTCCAAAATTTGGCTTCGTACTCTACGGCGTCGGAAGATTAAACCAATTTTCATTTCACTTTTTCACCCTCAATCTAATGCTTCAGAGAGATGGATGAAGGAAATCAATAAATTGTGCCGTCTTTATTGTCATCAGAATCACAGAACGTGGGATCAGTATCTTCATATTTTTCAAAATATTCTGAATGAACTCCCTAATGATTCAACTTCTTTACCGCCTCTATTGATATTAAAAAATAAAGTACCAACAAATCGCATTTCTGAAATCGTTCCTTTTCCGCCTTCACGGAAACTGCGGCATTCTGAAGTTGTCAACCTGGCTCTACAAAATATTGCATCGGCGGCTGCTAGAAGAGAGAAATCAGCTAAGCGTCCTGGTCGTTTAAAAATCTTGTCAGTTGGCCAAAAGGTGTTAATTAAATCTCATCGTTTGTCTCATAAAGGAAAAGGCTTGTGTCGCAAATTTTTTCTGCTTTATAACGGTCCATACAGAATTTGCAAAATTATTCATGATAACACTGTTGAAGTAGAAACTCTTAAATCTCGGCGTTCTAAGGGAATACATCACATATCGAATGTTAAAATTTTTGTGGAATGACATGCTTTTGAGAAACTAACAGCTACATGTAAACACGCAGAGAATGCAAGAGTACCGCGCTGTGTTTTGGCGGCGGCACATACTCAAAGCAACAGTCAAGTCGGCGCGCCGCACAAGGCAGTCGTTGACCGCAAACAATCACTTTCTACGTCACGCGCTTACAGCTGATCGAGCGCTCAGTGCGAATGCACTGACAGACGTAAACAAATACACAGTCTAATTTCTCCGACTAAATTCTGTATAAAGCTATAAGGACTTCATAAATTATGTTATTAACGTTCAGTATTTTTCAGGATACGGTTGTATAAAGTATTTAAGACCTTCAGGTAAATTCTGTGCGTGTCCGACGTTAAGACGACTTGCTTTGGAGAAAATTTTCAGGAAGAAGGTCATTTCGAAGAAGAAAGTAATAAGCAAAAAAGGTAACGGTTAATTGAGTTTATTTTTCAGGTAACATAATTCCACTTAGGTACGTACTTTAGACGTAATTTGCTGCTTGCGATTACGTGATTCATACTTTGTGCTAATTTCATGTTCTATGAATTTACTTGTGAAGCGACGTGCTTGCGCACATTAACTGATTTTGACAATGATTGACTAATGAACAGGGTTGTTATTTGTGTATATTAGGCATCGCTTGGCTGCTATGCTTTTTCACTGATGTCATATTTTTTTATTATGTGCCTGCTGTGCTTATTAATTTAAATTATAATTGTCACCTGATTAATTGTGCTGATGTGGTTAGATATGTAAGTTATACTTTGTGATTTATCTGCTTGCGCCTTCATGTTTACTTATTAAGATTACATATGAACATTTATTTGCTTATGTCGATGTGATTCTAATGACCTGTTTATTGTGTAAGGCATGTTTGCTGCTGTGCGTATGGATTGCATATTTACACATTTCTGTTTTGTTGTCATAACTACTCTTCAATCTAGTATATAGAAATGCTGATATACTGTGTACAAATATAGAGTTTAGGTTACACTGTGGTATTAATTATAGATTGTTCACTTGGCAGAGCCTTGTTGTAGGGATTGTGCTGCATCCACTTGTTGACATTCTGTTCTCTACTGGTATATTTACTCGCTATTGCATGTTTTGCTTACGCTCAGTGCCTTATATTTTTAAGATAAGAAAATGAACTGCAGTAATTCGACGAACGACATTAGTACAAGAAAGTCATAGAAGTCACATGAGCTGAGGTTTTATGGAAGCTGTATAAATTTATGCTAATAGGAAGGAAGCTAACGACATGACAGACCAAAACTAGGTTTAGACCATTGACAGTATTACACTGCATTTTTCGTGAGCAATTGAAATAGGAAGTGACACTTGACACAAGGAATACTCCACATGATTGCTTCTGCCATGATTCTTGAAGTGGTGTACACACTGTGAAATATTATGATTATTCACACTCCGTAATCGTACTTAATTACTGAGAGTTATTCGAACTAAGTCTGTTAGAGGTCATGTATGCATTTCTTTTATTTAATGATGGACAAGGAACCAAACTGTATCTTATAATTTATAATGAGTAGAAAATTTGGGTCAGATGGAATACACAGAGGTTGTGTGTGGACAATGTGTCTTCGGATTGCATGGGATGCTGAATTGAAGTTGCACTAGGATTTTATCTGTACTTGTTCGAGGAGACTGACTAGAGGAAAGAGTTGTTATGGAAGTGAAATGATATTGGTGCTGAGGTTTATATGTATCGACGTATTATTGAAGTATTAAGATTAAGTGATGATTATTGGAGTTTGGTG
Organism: Schistocerca nitens; assembly: GCF_023898315.1. Lineage (NCBI taxonomy): Eukaryota > Metazoa > Arthropoda > Insecta > Orthoptera > Acrididae > Schistocerca > Schistocerca nitens. The sequence continues at coordinate 295,212,938 of NC_064618.1, read as the reverse complement.
GATAAGAGGTAAAGTAAGTGAGGAGCATATTTTTTTTTTTTGTTGGTCCATATGGAACAAGGAGGATGAAGATGGCAGACTAGAACACTCAAGTAGAAAGAAGATTGCCTACACACACACTTTGTTAAATCAATAAGCAGTATACATTTTTTTTTGAAGAGAGGAAGTATTTGCATATCTTGGCTCACTGACAGTTGTTCAGCAACAGTACAATTTGATCTGGCTTGGCAAACATTGGTCTTGACATGATGACTATGACGTTGACTAACTATTATTGACTGTTATACATTGCTGCCACTACTACTTGGTACACATGATGAACATCAAATCTTGGACAGAGTTACATTTACACAGTTAACACTATTCAATTACACAGTAGTACTTAATGTGGATGAAAGATGAGTGGATGTGTTTTGTGTGTTTTCCTTTTCTAATCCTACCCACCTATCTCCTAAATATTATTTTATTTGTTGGTAGTGGCTTGCACTGACACCCACAAATGTTATAGGTTTACTGGTATTTGTGTATTGTAATAGTTAATAGGACAATTATCTGATATCATTTGTGTGTTTGTTATGATTTGTATGTTTAATGTAAAAGCATTGTATGTGTATTCAAACTATTGTTCATGCCTGAAATGTCTGATTAGTGATGGTGCTGCACTTTTCAACATGATGTGTGACATTTAGTCATGTTTAATTTCTGCTGATGAACTGTGTGATCAGTGATTGTAAAAAAATTATGGACTGTTACTTGTACCTTTTCTACATGATTGGTGCCACAAGGACATGTTTAATTTCTGCTGATGAACTGTGTGATCAGTGATTGTAAAAAAAATTATGGACTGTTACTTGTACCTTTTCTACAATATTGGTGCCACTAGGACATGTTTAATTTCTGCTTATAAACTCTGATGAACAGTGTGATCAGTGACAGTGTATTTTATGGAACTGCTTCTGCTGAGAAATGTGACTTGTTGCTGTGTGTACCTGCTCAGCTTTGCTGGTGCCACTCATGGACTGCTTCTACTGAAATGGTGTTACTTGTTGGTGTCTGCACCTACTCAACATTGCGGGTGCCACTGATGGACTGCTTCTACCGAAATGATGTCACCTGTTGATGTCTGCACCTACTCAACATTGCTGGGTGCCACTGATGGATTGCTTCTACCGAAATGATGTCAATTGTTGCTGTGTGCACCTGCTCAACATTGCTGGGTGCCACTGAGGGATTGCTTCTACTGAAATGAAGTCACCTGTTGATGTCTGCACCTACTCAACATTGCTGGGTGCCACTGATGGACTGCTTCTACTGAAAAGATGTCACCTGTTGCTGTGTGCACCTGATCAACATTGCTGGTGCCACTAATGGACTGCTTCTACTGAAATGGTGTTACTTGTTGGTGTCTGCACCTACTCAACATTGCTGGGTGCCACTGATGGATTGCTTCTACTGAAATGAAGTCACCTGTTGCTGTGTGCACCTGATCAACATTGCGGGTGCCACTGATGGACAGCTTCTATTGAAAAAATGTTACTTATTGGTTTTTGCACCTGTTGACCATTGCTGGGTGCTACTGCTGGAACTGTCAACTGCTTATTCTTGGGCTATGGAAAGCGTTTATGTGAATATTTGTATAAACTGATTTTTTGTGTATTACTGTTTGTGGAAAGCTATGAGACTCTTACCTGCACATATTCGTCATTGCTGACGCTATTGATTGAATTGTTTAACCACATAATACTTGTGTAAACTATTATGTAAAGTCACATGTATGAAAGAATTTGTATTGCTTACTGTATTCTATATAATAGGTTATTGAAAGGTCAGTGCAAAGCCAAAATTTTATCTAGTTATATGGTATTTACGTATTAATATTATCTTTTATTTTTGTCTGTATTTTTTTGACGAATTTGGTGGTATTTTCACCACCAATGCTGGCAAAAATACCATCAAATTCTAGCCGTGGAGGAAGGGCATATGAAAGGTGGCTACACTGAGCCACAGCGCCAGAGATCGCTAGAGAGCATTGTTCGCCCGCCTCCACTGGCAGAGTGATTATTGAGATGTCGTAGAAGTCAGTGCTTGTCGAGGACTCGTGGTAGTCAGTTCGTGTTCAGATGTGCTAGTAGGGAGTGCTTGCTGAGATGTGATGCTGAAAGGTTCTTGTTGAGATGTGGTAATAGCGAGTCGGTGTGGAGATATATTGTAATTATGAGAGTGATTTTGGTCAATATATGAAGGTAACGAAACTTGATTTATTTTTCATTATTTCCATGTTTTAAATAATGTGTCATTACAGGTTCAGTCAACAAAGCATCTGGCTTGTGTTCTTGGATTAGAGTGTAATTGTGGTTCTCTTGAGTAATTATGGTATTTGTATTTTCTTTAATTAATTCAGTATAAATGGTATTTGAAATTCTTGTCTTTTGAAGAAGAACCGTGCCAGATGTGTACGTTGAGTCACACTCCCACACACAGAACAGTGATACTTGTGCTTTGGTTTCGTAGGTTTTATAGTTGCTGGGGACTTAATTAATTAATTAATTAATTGTGTTAATGAAAATTTCCATTTCATTCCTTGTTGTTGTTCTATGCAGTCAGATAGCGTAATAATACTAGTCAGGGCCAACCGTTACGAGACTTCGTAAACGGACAGACAGCTACTAAAGCAAAAATTAAAATTATTTGCATTTCATAGAATTAAGCCCCCATGCAACAGGCGCGCTCTGCTGAGCTCTGATTATCACCTAGGAAAATCCCTATCTGCCGGTGCTGCGGACATACATTACCAAACTGTCTTCTTAACTGCCCGAAACACGATCTGGCGTACCGGAGGCGAAGGCTGGTTGCTTCGACGTCCTCGACCGAAAGGGGAGAGCCGACTACTTAGAGCACCCGTACAGGCCGAACACACAACATTCCCGCCCCCACGACAGTGGCCGTGGTTAAACGTTCCAATCAGCAACTCGAAAACCGGCGGAAATTCCACTCCATTGCCGGAGCACTACCATTCCACCAATGGAGATTCTTGGCGCCAATTTCTGTGCTGATTTTGCTACGTCACGGAGCTATGCCCTGAGCAAGCCAATCACAGTTACTATTTTGCAGAAAGCGCGGGAATTTTCCCGCCACAACTGCCTGGGTACACAAGTCATTCCCACGCCTCGCTGGTAGCCTGCCAGAAAGTGTTTTCGCTAAGATTCTGCGAAGTAACGGAACCTCTAGCCCAGCCGCTACTTCAAACCCCTCCGGGCGTGTCTTTTGACAATGTCGGCGTCTGCAAAGCATTCACTCGACTTCCTCGCACTCGTCGGCTTTACCCTCTCCAGTTCAACAGAGCCCGCCTGTCACCGGACCACCCGGGTGACGAGAGACGCTGCGTGGGAAGTCCGCGTGTGAAGGAATGAGGGGGCTCATGCCACCTCTCACGATCACCTCTGGTTCGCATATCCGGTAATTTGGACAGCAGAGGTTATATTTCTGACTTCTTACTGGCGCTATCTTTGAGGTTTCCATGGCGTTATTTTTCAACAGGCCAACGCAAGAGACCATGTTGCCAATGTTATCATGACCTATCTCGATACACATGCTATTTGATTGCTACCCTGGCCACCACTTTCGACATTTCTCTCACCCAATGGAAACAGCTGGTCTTGGGTTGCCGAGAGATTGACAAGTCATCATTCGCAAGTCATTATATTTGATGGTGTCTGCACACTGCTCAAGCAGCGTGGAATGACTATCTACAACTGTCATGTCAACTCGTTCTCAGCGGCCAGTCAATTAGAGCCATTGTTGCTGTGGGAGGCTGCAACTCTGTGTACTAAATTTCGCATGATGGATGCCCTTAAATCACGTATAAATCACATGATGTATTCTTCCTACTGAATTATACACTGAAGTGGCAAAAGTCATGGTATGTATACCTTCCAATATCGGGTCTGACCTCCTTTTACCCGGCATAGTCGAGCAACTCTAAGTGGCATGGACTCCACAAGACGTTGTAAGACCCCTGCAGAAATATCAGAACATGTTGCTGTCACTATAGTCGTCCATTATTGCGAAAGTGTTGCCAACGCAGGATTTTGTGTACGAACTGACCTCTTAATTATCTCCCATGTCGGGCAAACTCGTGGCCAAATCATTCGCTCGGATTGTCCAGAAGCCGGCCGGAGTGACCGAGCGGTTCTAGGCGCTTCAATCTGGAACCGCGCGACCGCTACGGTTCGAATCCTGCCTCGGGCATGGATGTGTGTGATGTCCTTAGGTTCGTTAGGTTTAAGTAGTTCTAAGTTCTAGGGGACTGATGACCTCAGATGTTAAGTCCCATAGTGCTCAGAGCCATTTGATTGTCCAGAATGTTCTTAAAACCAATCACGAACAGTTGTGGCCCGGTACCATCTACATCCACATCGATACTCCGCAAGCCACCTGACGATTTGTGGCGGAGGGTACCTTGAGTACCTCTATCGGTACTCCCTTCTATTCCAGTCTCGTATTGTTCGTGGAAAGAAAGATTGTCTGTAAGCCTCTGTGTGGGCTCCAATCTCTCTGATCTTATCCTCATAATCTCTTCGTGAGATATACGTAGGAGGGAGCAATATACTCTTTGACTCCTCGGTGAAGGTATGTTCTCGAAACTTCGACAGAAGCCCGTAGCGAGCTACTGAGCGACTCTCTTGCAGAGTCTTCTACTGGAGTTTATCTATCACCTCCGTAACGCTCTTGGGATTACTAAATGATCCTGTAACGACGCGCGCTGCTCTCCATTGGATCTTCTCTATCTCTTCTATCAACCCTATCTGGTACGGACCCCACACTGGTGAGCAGTATTCAAGCAGCGGGCGAACAAGCGTGCTGTAACCTACTTCCTTTGTTTTTGGACTGCATTTCCTTGGGATTCTTCCAATGAATCTCAGTCTGGCATCTGCTTTACCGACGATTAATTTCATATGGTCATTCCATTTTAAATCACTCCTAATGCCTACTCCCAGATAATTTATGGAATTAACTGCTTGCAGTTGCTGACCTGCTATATGACATGGCGCATTGTCATCCATTAAAATTCCATCGTTGTTTGGAGACGTGAAGTCCACGAATGGCTGCAAATGGTCTTCACGCAGCCGATGTGACCATTTCCAGTCAATGATCAGTTCATTGAACCAGAGAACCCAGTCCATTGCATGTAAGCACAACTCAGAGCATTACGGAGCCACCATCACCTTGCACAGTGCCTTGTTGACAATTTGGGTCTTTGGATCTGTGGTCTGCACCACATTCGAACCCTATCTTCAGCTCTTACCAGCTAAATCGGGGATCATATTACAAGGTCACGGTTTTCAGTCGTCCAGAGTCCACCCGATATGGTCACGAGCCTAGGGGATCCGCTGCAGGCGATGTATGCTGTTGGCAAAGGCGCTCGCGTCGGTCGTCTGCTGCCATAGGCCACTGAGGGTATATTTCGCCACACTATCGTAACGGATGCGGCCGCCGTACGTCCCACATTGATTTCTGCCGTTATTTCACGCAGTGCTGTTTGTCTGTTTAGTGAAGGCCGTCGGCCACTGCGTTGTCGTGGTGAGAGGCAAGCCCTGAGATCTGGTATTCTCAGAACACTCTTGACACTGTGGATCTCGGAATATTGAATTCCCTAACTATTTCCGAAATTATTGTGCCATGCGTTCAAAATTATTTGATTCCCGTCGTGCGACTATAATCACGTCGGACTCCTTTTTAAGGAAATCGCCTGAGTACAGATGACACCTCCTCCAATGCACTGCCCTTTGTGTACGCGATATTACCGCCATCTGTGTATGTGCGTATCACCATCCTATGACTTTTTTCACCTCAGGGTACACGCACAATAAGTGAAATTTCATTGTTTTCTACCCTTCCTGGCGTTGCAGTTTGAATGGCTTGCAGCGAATATTTCTCCATAAAATGAAATACATTAATGAAAATCAAATTCTTGGGTGACAATACAGTAGTAAATGGTACAGTTCTATGTGTGATATTTTCTGATGCAATGGGAACAAAGGACGAACCCTAATAATCCTTTTTCTTCTAAAAATGCAGAAAGGATTTCGCAAGTGAATGGAAAAAGCTAGACTTGGCGTCGATACAAACGTCAGAACGTAACTGCGGTTGCGTCAACGCCATTTGGGTCAGGCCGAGACGGTTATGCGGTAAGAGGATATAGCATCCGTCTGACATGTCGCCTGTCCCCGAAATAAAACTCGACGACCGCATTGTCAACGGGCTTACGGCGGCCAGAGGATGCGTCGAAAATACGCGGCTGTAGTGGCCGCTGATCCTGTTTGCCTGCGACAAGGGCGCGCCTCGGACATGCCAGCTTATCCACCCACGACCGCTGCGATCGAGCCAAGCGTTTCCGACTCGCGACAAATGAGCTTAGGCGCTCACTCACCGTGCTGACTCTGGGCTCACGGAACAAAGCCAATTCTCAGAGGGCGCTTGCCGCTTACGCAATAGAGAACACCATGTTGCTCGCTTCAGCTGAAACAGAGATTACAGAGCAGGTGAATGACGAAGATATTCGGTACACAGAACTGCAGACGACGCCGGGAAACTGAAAAACAACTTCTACCCGAAAGAGGTAAGCGTTACTGAGTATCATTCACTGGTATCGTTCTGGGTCTTGAAGGGTCTAACGAAGATAGAAAGAGAAAGTCGGAGAACAGGACAGAGTGACGTCATATTTCGTCACTGATTCATTTAGTTCATACTCGGTCATACAAGTCGACCAGAAATACACTACTGGCCATTAAAACTGCTACACCATGGAGATGACGTGCTACAGACGCGAAATTTAACCGACAGGAAGAAGGTGCTGTGTTATGGAAATGATTAGTTTTTCAGAGCATTCACACAAGGTTGGCGCCTTTGGCGACATCTACAACGTGCTGACTTGAGGAAAGTTTCCAACCCATTTCTCATACACAAACAGCAGTTGACCGGCGTTGCCGGATAAAACGTTGTTGTGATGCCTCGTGTAAGGAGGAGGAATGCGTACCATCACATTTCCGACTTTGATAAAGGTCGGATTGTAGCCTATCGCGATTGCGGTTTTCGTATCGCGACATTGCTGCTCGCGTTAGTCGAGATCCAATGACTGTTAGCAGAATATGGAATCGGTGGGTTCAGGAGGCTAATACGGAACGCCGTGCTGGATCCCAACGGCCTCGTATCACTAGCAGTCGAGATGACAGGCATCTTATCCGCTTGGCTGTAACGGATCGTGCTGCCACGTCTCGATCCCTGAGTCAACAGATGGGGACGTTTGCAAGATAACAACCATCTGCACGAACAGTTTGACGACGTTTGCAGCAGCATGGACTATCAGCTCGGAGACCACGGCTGCGTTTACCCTTCAAGCTGCATCACAGACAGGAGCACCTGCGATGGTGTTCTCAATGACGAACCTGGGTGCACGAATGGCAAAACGTCATTTTTTCGGATGAATCCAGGTTCTGTTTACAGCATCATGATGGTCGCATCCGTGTTTGACGACATCGCGGTGAAGGCACATTGGAAGCGTGTATTCGTCATCGCCATACTGCCGTATCACCCGGCTTGATGGTATGGGTTGCCATTGGTTACACGTCTCTGTCACCTCTTGTTCGCATTGACGTCACTTTGAACAGTGGACGTTACATTTCAGATGTGTTACGCCCCGTGGCTCTACCCTTCATTCGATCCCTGCGAAACCCTACATTTCAGCAGGTTAATGCACGACCGTATGTTGCAGGTCCTGTACGGGCCTTTCTGGATACAGAAAATGTTCGACTGCTGCCCTGGCCAGCACATTCACCAGATCTCTCACCAATTGAAAACGTCTGGTCAATGGTGGCCGAGCAACTGGCTCGTCACGATACGCCAGTCAGTGCTATTGATGAACTGTGGTATCGTCTTGAAGCTGCATGGGCAGCTTTACCTCTACACGCCATCCAATCTCTGTTTGACTCAATGCCCAGGCGTATCAAGGCCGTTATTATGGCCAGAGGTGGTTGTTCTGGGTACTGATTTCTCAGGATCTAAGCACCCAAATTGCGTGAAAATGTAATCACATGTCAGTTCTAGTATAATATATTTGTCCAATGAATACCCGTTTATCATCTGCATTTCTTGTTGGTGTGGCAATTTTAATGGCCAGTAGTGTAGATATTCTGCTACTTGAGGGAACATCGGAGGGAAAGTTACAGGAAAGACATATTTTTGGCAAATGTGCGATACAGTATTTGTCGGTAGGTATCCTGAAGTGAAGAGGCTGGCATGCAATGAGAAGGAGTAGAGGACAGCATCAAGAAATGTGAGGTACTCTCCCGCGGGCATCAAGAAAAACGACGTCAGATATCTGGTTAAGTTCGTTACCCGTAAGACTGATGCTGTGTCTCTGAAAAACTGGAAGATAAAAAATATTTGTTACCGCTACTGACTGTCAACGCCTCACTCAGTTTAGTGCTACAGACTTACCAGACATGGGCGTTGGACAGTAATGGCGCTGACGTCTCCTAGTATTTGAAAAGTAGCCAAAGGAGACAGCACAAAGAACGGTAAAATGTGTTAGAAGCTGATGTACTGCGTAAACATACTTTTATTTAACACGACTGGTCTTTCCCATAAGTAAAGTTCTTACACTCTCCTTATATGGCTTATGAAGTATTATATCCAATCGGAAACCGTAACAATATGCTGTGCGTTGGTAATTAGCATTACATACATTGTCTGCCCCGATAGCTGAGTGGTCAGCGTGACGGGCCCGGGTTCGATTCCCGCCTGGGTCGGAGATATTCTCCGCTCAGGGACTGGGTGTTGTGTTGTCTTCATCTTCATTTCATCCCTATCCGGCGCGAAGGTCGCCCAATGTGGCGTCGAATGTAATAAGACCTGCACCAAGGTGGCCGGACCTGCCCCTCAAGGGGCCTCCCGGCCAATGACGCCAAACGCTCATTTACACTGCATACATTGCCGAAAAGAGTGTTCACGCCACTGTGATTACTTTCGCCTTCGTTAGCGCATTCTCTCATTGAGTTACTGCCACGCGAATTTAGTTGAAAGTTCCAGTAGAAAAAACAGCAGCAAGCATTCACTTATAAGCTCAATTCGAGACCATTTGTCCTAGCCATTTGGTTGTGAAGCAAATACAGAAATCGTCTGATAGTGCAGTGTCTGCATCGTTAGGGACAACGATGCAATGTTCCTTCGGACGTACATGCATATCAGAAGAAACAGGCACTGCGGCGACTACAGACGTTACTAAATACATGTAAGGTGTTCTGAGTCGCAAATGTGAACAACAGCCAACTGAATAAGGGTATGACGACAGTGAAAAATTGTGCCGGACCAGAACAGGAACCCGGATTCCCCGCTTTTTGCGAGCGGTCGCCTTCACCGCTTTGGCTATCCGTGCACGGCTCGCTGCCAGACCCAAACTTCCATGTGTCGTCATTCCTGCGTCACAGTCTGTACTCGTTTACACATTATATAATACCCATACAAGGGACGACATTTTAATTGATAGTCACTGTTCTGTATCGGCAGATAAATACTATATTGCAGTCCCTGTGTTGTTAAGAAAAACGGTGCAATGTTCCTTCGGAAATGCATGCACGTGGTCGAACGAGGATAGCATCACTATTTCTAAAGAATACACGTCCAACGTCTTGTTCGATACAAATTGTAAGTCCTAGTACAGCATGATTCTACTCAGTTGTTCACAGAAGAGGCATTTCCGGTACATTTTAAGACGAAGTACTTGTATATTAACTCAAAGGAATTGTGACAAAGTTATCAGTAAACGACATGTAGTCTCTTGCACCAATTTTATCAATCACAGAGATATATTTCTAAGCGAGTCGTCATCACATTTGCAGTAACTGAGGCACTGTGAGCCATAAGGACCCGAAGCACAAAGTTTTGAGAAAACCATATGTTGGTGAAAATCAGATTTGTAGACAAATCACCAGTCTCATAGGTCTGAGTTGGTTCTCAACCAAGTCTCAACATCCCATATTTCCTATGAAACAATAGTGTACCTACTTCATGAAATATTAATCAATATGTAGGATTATATTTATTATTAATGTTAATTCACAAAATTTGCATATATAGGCCAGTGAAAACAATATCTAAGGCAGCTGTAAAGTTTGCAGTTAATGTCAAGCTAGTATCAGAACATAAAGAGCAAATGGTAAATGCACCACATACACAAATATGACCTATTCCCACACTTCATGGCTCTCGTTATCTTCATTTTCCTTAAGCACATTTACGGCCCGAGGTTAAAATAAAACTGCCTATATACCTCCGACTACGAAGTACTGTACTACTATTACTACCATTATTACTTCTACACATATGATGTACACACTAAATTATGTTGGCAACTCTAGATAACAACTAAGCAGTGCAAAACAACAGCAGTATTCTTTGCGCTTTGGGTCAATAAGGAAACGAACACCCAAAAAATCGGTGATGCAGCCTTTCGCGACTGTTCATACAAACAATGTGGTCCTACAGATATAAATTAAACTGGTTCACGACAAGATCTACAAAATGGTTCAAATGGCTTTAAGCACTATGTGACTTAACATCTGAGGTCATCAGTCCCCTAGACTTATAACTACGAGGGTGAGTCAAATGAAAACCTTAAATTTGTAATAACAAATCGAAATTTCGCGCCGTTATCCTGTAAGTTGGTAAGCGTGCTACAAACAGCGTGCAGAATGGCCTGTAGGTGGCAGCATAGTGCAGATGCACACATACCGTCGCAGTATCAGTATAAAGATGGCCGCCACACTTGCGACTTGCACAGAGGAGGATAGGGTTCTGTTATTCGGTTGCGTATTCGGTTGTGTAGTGAAGGTGTGAAACCTATTGAAATTCATCGACGAATGAAGGTTCAGTACGGTGATGCATGTTTGTCACAGCAGCAAGTCTACGAATGAAGTAGGAAGTTCGCAAATGGCGTGACTCCAGTGGAAGATGCTCCTCGTCCAGGTCAGGCACAACGAGTTGTGACTCCACAGAACATTGCAGCAGTTGAAGCCATAGTGAAGGAAAACCGTCGAGTGACACTGAATGGCATAGCAACATGTTTACAGATTAGTCATGGGTCAGGACGCCACATTGTGCATGATATGTTCCAGTTTCACAAAGTGTCTGCAAGATGGGTGCCACGGTAGCTGACTCCTGAAATGAGAGAACGACGCGTTGATGCTTGTGAAGGACTTCTTCGGCGCTTTGAACGAGAAGGTGATGGCTTCCTCGCAAGAATCGTTACCTGGGTTCACTTCCACCACCCGGAAACGAAGAGAGCGGGCAAGGAATGGCGCCATTCCTCATCACCAAAACCAAAGAAGTTTCGAACAGAACCATCAGCAGGGAAGGTTTTGCTGACTCTCTTTCGGAACGAAAAAGGCGTCATTTTGGAACATTACATGCCTAGAGGGACCACTGTCACCAGTGCATCATACACATATCTCCTAAAAAGTCATCTGCGGCCTGCAATCAAATCAAAGCGACGTGGATTGCTATCAGCAGGTGTCTTTTTGCAACATGACAATGCAAGGCCCCACACTGCCCGTACAACAGTTGCAACAATCACAGACCTACATTTTGATGTCTTCCTCATCCATCATACTCACCAGACCTTGCCCCAAGTGATTTCCATATGTTTGGACCACTCAAAGACGCAATGGGAGGAAAGAAGTTCCGTTCTGATGAAGAGGTACGCCACGCGGTGCAAGAGTGGTTGCGCGGACTACCAAAAGAATTTTTTCTAAAGGAATTTATGTACTTTGTAAGCACTGGAGGTCGTGCATTGAGCTTGGGGGAGATTATGTTGAAAAGTGATACAGCTTTGTACCACTTATGCACAGTAAATAATATTTTAAAAAATATTTAAGGTTTTCATTTGACTCACCCTCATACTTAAACCTAACTAACCTAAGGACATCACACACTTCCCTGCCCGAGGCAGAATTCGAACCTGCGACCGTAGTAGCAGCGCGGTTCCGGACTGAAGTGCCTAGAACCGCTCGGTCACAGCGGCCCGCCCAAGATCAACAGATGTCAGGTTATGCATGCATACTAAAACCAAAAAATCGATGACGGTGTGGTTTAGGCCCTTACGGTTCTCTGCGCCTCAACTGACTTCGGAAAATCACGGAAAACGAGAAATCGCATGGCAGGACTGGGATCTAAACTACCGTCTCCCCTAGACCCCCATTTGCCTACCACCCACCCTGCCATATTATACTTGTTTGCAAATATCAGCCGCCCCTCAAATCATATCCTGTATCAGAGATCTGAAAACCACTTAATCTCTGCTGTCCAAAATTATCCACTCTACATCTACATTTATACTCCGCAAGCCACCCAACGCTGTGTGCCGGATGGCACTTTACCTGCCACGCCGAAGGTTCTTTCCGTTTTAGTGCAGCAAAGTGCTTCGTTAGTTTATGAGCATTTCTTTTAAAAGAAATCGATGTATCGTCATAACTTTAAAAATCATGTAAATATTTATCTTTTTAAGTATTTTAAAACAATTTATACTAATACAGATGCTTATGGTTGAAGAGCGCCATGTTCTAAAGCTTTCTATTCTCGCTATATAATGTATGTGTACAAGTGTCGGTTACTTTTAAAGAAAAGAGGCTTTCACAAACTAAGAGACATAAGATTTTCTGTTTCTTTACGGAAAATGAAAAAGGAAATAAAAGAGAACAGCTGTCGTGCCAGCACAAAGAACTCAATACTCAGTGTCCAACAAGAATGACAGTTCAGCCAATATATAACAAATTGTTATTGGAAAGCCATTGGAATACTACGCAGAGGAAAAGGAGCGAACCGGCAACGAGTGGAGCGAACGAAATATTTGTTCTCGCAGCAGTTGCTCTCAATTCACACAGTATCTCCTGAGAAATTGCGAGTATCTTTGGCGTAAGTCTGCTCAGCATTGTTCGCATTTTGCGAACCAGCAGCTTCCGTCTATATCACGTGTCTTTTCACCAGCAGGTTAACCAGCAGGATTACAGAATATGTAGTGTGCTAGTTTGATGTGTAATGTAAATGGTCCGTAAATAATTAAAGAAGCATTAGCGGGCGGCAGATGTCCAAAATTTTTTACCGAAGTGCTATCCTGCCTCTTAGCCTAGCTACTATTACAAGTACCTTTTTTCTTACCATCAGAGGTATTTTTTCTACGGCCCTTGGCGTAGCACTCCCTCCCTCCTCCTCCTCTTCCTTCTCCTCTTCCTCCCCCCCCCCCCCCTGCTCTTAAACCCGCTGCCCTCCACTCGCTTTCAATTAACTATCTGCTTGATGGGACCGTATTGGTGAGTGATCGCACAAAGATGTTAGGACAGAATCACAGATCCCCATTCTGTGAAGCCTACATTTGATTATAAATCATATTGCAGAGGTAACAGTAGAACGTTTTGTGTTGTTAGTGCGGGCGTGGAGGGGCCCCATTTCTGCATACAAAAAATCTCTAAATACACAGCTGTATCCGGTATCAACACGATGGATCCCACGGTCACTACTCGTTTGTGCCTAAGAAAGAGTTCGCCTTGCTCTTTCCTAGTCACTGGACAGGAGGTGGCGAAGGTGTTATCAGTTGCCCTGCACGTTCGCCTGATTTGATGCCACTGGAGCTCTTGCTCAGGAAGTAACCACGAAGTTGAGGTCTATGCGCAGATTTCTAGGACCCATGAAGATATAAAAACCGCATTTCTACTGCCAAGGTTAACGATATTGAAGGAATATCTCCAGTCTGTCCATAAATCCTAGCACCAGCGACTATCAGTATGTACAAACATCAAAAAATGTTTTGCATCACCCCGGTTTCCAGAACTTCTGAAGATAGACGTTGACTGAACTTCTGAAGATAGACGTTGACTGTGGGTACTGTATCACAGACACAGACCCTTTGACTGTTCAGAGATGTCACTAAACCCGCCCAAACAACCATTCATGAGCAGCGCCTATTAGACGGAGAGGTTCCGACAGCCGATCAGTTCGTTATTCCACCAGGAAGGCGGTACATGGCTTGTGCTGTCTCTAGTTCAACATGTCTAGACGGTCAATAGCACGGTTCGATCGCGTCCGCACTGTTACTTTGTGTCAGGAAGGGCTCTCAACAATGTACGTCTCCAGGCGTCTTGGAGTGAACCAACGCGATATTGTTCGGACATGTAGGAGATACAGAGAGACAGGAATTGTCGATGAGATGCCTCGCTCAGGCCGCCCAAGGGCTACAACTGCAGTGGATGACAGCTATCTATGGATTATGGCTCAGAGGAACCCTGACAGCAACGCCGCCATGTTGAATAATGCTTTTCGTACAGCCACAGGAAGTCGTGTTACGACTCAAACTCCCGACGTCCATGGCGAGGTCCATCTTTGCAACCACGACACCATGCAGTGCGGTACAGATGGGCCCAATAACATGCCGAATTGACCGCTCAGGATTGACATCACGTTCTGTTCACCGATGAATGACGCATATGCCTTCATCCAGACAATCGTCGGAGACGTGTTTGGAGGCAACCCAGTCAGGCTGAACGTACGCCGCTGGTGGTCATGGAAGGCGCCGTAACGGCTGTACGATACGTGAATGCCATCCTCCAACTGATGGTGCAACGATATCGACAGCATACTGGCGAGGCATACGTGTTGATGGACGACAATTCGCACACCCATCGTGCACGTCTTGTGAATGACTTCCTTCAGGATATCGACATCGCTCTACTTGAGTGGCCAGCATGTTCTCCAGACATGAACCCTATCGAACATGCCTGGGATAGACTGAAAAAGACTGGAAATGGACGACCTGACGCACCAACCACTCTGAGGGATCTACGCGGAATTGCCGTTGAGGATTGGGACAATCTGGACCAACAGTGCCTTGATGAACTTGTGGATAGTATGTCACGATGAATACAGGCTTACATCAAAGCAAGAGGGCATGCTAGTGGGTATTAGAAGTGCCGGTGTGTACAGCAATCTGGACCACCATCTCTGAAAGTATGGCGGTACAACATGTAACATGCAATGTGTGGTTTTCATGAGCATTAAAAAGGGTGGAAATGATGCTAATGTTGATCTCTATTCCAATTTTCTGTTCCGGAACTCTCGGAATCGAGGTGATGCATAACTGTTTTTGATGTTTCTATTTCACTAGACTGTGGGCATTTCGAGTATTTGATGACAAAAATGTTCTGTGGAACTGTTCGTGACCGCCAGCTTTCCTTTCTATTACTGAACTGATGTAATTTTACAATATTTCTCGAGATTAAATTCAAGTTTAATTTTTTGGTCGTGTGAGACTATCAGCCTTACAGATTCACTGATGTTCTGACATTCGCCTTTATCTCAAGGCTCTGGAAGAAACAAGAGCAAAACTTTACTTTGGTTAACTGGTGCGCATCACTTTCATGGCTTTCAGTTTGTGTGACAGATCCCCACATGTATTCACGTGTATTTATTATCACTTCTAAATAATATGCTCTGAGTTATTCATAATTTGTACTTAAACTCTCTTAGTTGCGTCAAGATGGTCTCCAACAGCAGGATGTGACAGTTGCGTATGATAACACGAGCGTAAGGTAACAGTCGGTCTGATGTTCGAAGTTCTGCTGAACTCTGAGATCTACGACACTAGGGGCTGAAATTACTGCTCGTACAGTCTCATCGAAAGTTTCCTTTCCCATTTCGAACTTTTGCTGCGTTTCTAACGCGTCGACGGGAGTTTTCTTTCCTGCAATATAGACCAAAGGCTCACTCCTAATTTTTCTAGAATGTAGTAATGTGAGCATGTATGGATCTATCCTAGCTGCTACCTCTGACAAATTCAGGCACCTCCTCGAGGGTTGTAATGTTGAGCAGAGCAGTGAGGGGGAGTAGGTAGCGGAGTGCATTACGTGGAAAGGAATGGCACCATACCGTGGCGGAAGTTCGCAGTGCCCCCCCCCCCCCTAAGGTCAGCACTCAGTGTTACACAGTGTCAGGCGGGGGAGGGATGTCCCGTGACCCGCTGGTCTAGCTAAGGCTTCCCCAAACAAGCTTACAGGCCGTCCCCACGCTATTACGTGAAGACACGGCCTGGAATGTCGCTGGCCTTCGGAACAACCCCTGCCAAAGTAGTACGTCAGTCTCTCAAAAAAAGGTCTGTTTGTCCTGTATCGCTCCTCAATTTGAACAGCTGCAGTTTGAGAAGTCTTTCCCATTAGATGCATCGTTTACTTCACAAGATAGCGATTCTGCCGTTTGCACTTGTGGACAGATCGCTATTCCATCATTTCCGTTACCATCCACCCATCCTCACGTACCCTTCCTCTTGGTTCTCTGGATCACTTTACGAGAATTCCCAGATAGCTTCTTCCACGCGATCACCGACACTTTCCTCCCACCTCCAGGTCTAGCTGAGTTAATGTTCTGTCGATTATGAGTTGAACGTGGGCGGGACGTTAACTTTTGGTATTCAACTGTTGAGTCGCGCCACTTTTGGGGACGTGCAGGTGTTAACACCGTCTTGAATTTGTCGATTATCTACGATGTGACCTTATTTGGAGAAAAATACGAGAGAATCCGACTTCAGTTTCATTTCTTCGTATTCGGACGTAATGACAACAAGGGTGATGCAAATCGCATAACAATTAGGCTTAAGCGCATTGGGCTTGAGCACAGTGTTACGAAATCTTTCAAATCTTAAAGTAATAGAGCTTAGAGATATGAAATGAAACGATTGCATAAGTTTACTTGTGGATTAAGCAAGAGGCAGGTTACGAAATTTACTAGGGTCCTATGAAGCTGTGGCTTTTTTTCCCTTCTACAGTAGGTACAGGTTACAAAAAAGAAAGTACGATGATTTGTGTAGGCCGGCCGGACTGGCCGAGCGGTTCTAGGCGTTACAGTCTGGAACCGCGCGACCGCTACGGTCGCAGGTTCGAATCCTGCCTCGGGGATGGATGTGTGTGATGTCCTTAGGTTAGTTAGGTTTAAGAAGTTCTAAGTTCTAGGAGACAGCAGTTAAGCCCCATAGTGCTCAGTGTCATTTGAACCATTTTTATTTGATTTGTGTAATAAAGAAATTTAGTATTCACAATACGCTAGACCATATATTATATATTTGTCAACATACTCCGTCAGGCAGGTGAAAAAGGAGGAATGACTTATATTTAAGGAAGATAGATACTTGGTCTGTGGTTCTTCGAAGTTAACAGGTAGTGAGTTATATGTGCCATGACACACACAGCATCCAAGGTGATGACACCACATACATCGGTGAAGAATAGTAGTACACAAAGACTAGTTCTTAATAATTATAATCGCTGAACTCTGGACACATGTGACGCCCAAACCAAACGTCTTCAAATTTTTAGGATCCTCATGTGAAGGAACGAACAAAAGATGTTCCAGAGATGTAAGATGGGCTGTACTAATGGCTACAAAATGTCCGGTTGATATGGGAGGACTCAAAGTGTAATTCGTAGTATCATTGTGTCTCAGTTCATCTGGGAAAGCACTTATCATACTTTGGCTACTATGGCTCTGAGATCCTTAGACATGCTGCCTTCTCAAGGCACCAATATCATATTCTTAGACATTCGAGTGCGTGGTTTTCACCTTACTGAATGCAACTCAGGTGGAAGCGTTTATTTCTCCGCTATGGATTTCAAGAAGATATCTGACGAATGAACACACTATGTTAAGTAAAGCATGCAAACTTCACCAGTTATCCCTTGTGTCTAATAGTAACTGGCAGGTTCGTCTTCCAGAAACCCAGTCGCTTCATTTGTATAGCCAAACAGCGCTGCTTTGATCATTGTTTGGTAGACTGTTGACAAAAAATTATGATGTCACAAATGGACCCTAAGATGGACTCCACTGTACTGCCGTGCTGACACCACGTCAGATTGTCCCTCCAGACACTGACAGCATATCTCACGACGAATGAGAACAATGCATTCTAAAGAACTTGGATGAGCAAAATGTAGTTGTGTTACACTCACTGACCTCTTAACGAAGTCTTTGTCTTTGGTCTGTTCAAGTTTGCGGCGACTGGCCACTCGAGTGCTCGTCGCTCACCCAGTTTACGTGGGTCTCCCAAAACCGGATTTCGTAAATCGATTTCCCAATACCGCTTCCGTGTGGTCATGTAAAAACTTCAAAATCGGTTCTGGAAATTGTCTTCCGGTTGCCGGTTTTCCAATCCTGCGATTGATTTTCGCTTCTATGTAAACGGAACCGGTTTCGAAACGTGCTTTGGCTGTCAGATTTCGTCTTGGTTTTACAAATTTTCGGCTAATATGGACGGAGTGACTCTTTGTACCGTGAGGGATAAGTAGAAATATTAGATTGAACCTGTTTATGCCTCGTCTAACTGAAGATAAATAGTGATTGTGTTGACTAGATCAGAAACTGTATCAGCTGTTTTCCAGGCGCCATATTTAACTGGGCTAGTAAATCCGCTTCAGGCCTTCACAAGGACACGCAACAGCGAAAAACGTTTTTCGAAATTCGGTTTTCGTCTTCCGGAAGATGTGTCGCATGTAAACTCAATGTCTTTGTAAAAGGACGTGCTGCTGTTCGTTATGATACAGAAATTCCTTGCTTAATTTTGATTGCAGGAACGTGAACCAAGGTACACAGTGGTTTCAATGGAGAAAAGTTTTCTCAGTTATCAACCAGAAATCGAGGAGCAAGTTGCTGATCTCTCTTCGCTAGTTAAAAGAAGAAGATTGGATTTATTATTAAATATATAGATCAAGTTTGAACTGTGTCTATTTAGGTTGAAGTAAGTAAAAATGTTTTATTTTATTCTTTCAGGATTTTATCAAGTTTCTGAATAAATTTTACTTTTATACGTCTTATTTTTAATTTACAAAATTTTAGAACTAAGGCTAAAACTCTTGTGGAGAAGCACGCCTCTACCTGAAGCCAGAAGTCGCCAATAGTCCCCAGCAGATTTACAGCCGTGCACACACCCCATATAAATGTTCACGAACAGGTGTCCTGATACTTCTGGTCATATAGTGTATGTTCTTAAATAAAATCTGGTGACAACTAAAAATTTCTGTAAGAGTAGAACTCAGACTAGAATTTCCTGATTTTCGCTGGCAGTAGTCCTAATAATTAGGATTTCTGAGCGCACCTCCACGGCTCACTGAAATTTACGTTGACACTAATGATTCCTCCTCTGATTTTCGAAAACTACTGCCAGGTGTTCTCCCACAGGGGCTGTGGGAATAGGGCCACGGTGGAAAACAGTGGAAAGTGTGACTTGCCCATCCACAAGGGATATATATGAAAGGAATTAAATGCACTTAAATAAAATCTTGGGTATGGAAACAAAGTCAAAATCCAGGTTCAAGTTCGTGTCTGCCACAAATTTTCACTTGTCACTACAAATAATACCATGTCATGTCACTGCAGTTTCAGTAATTTCGCCCATAAACGTATTTATTTCATTTCACTGCATTTAATCCATTTGGACATATACATTTTCCTACTGTATTACAATGAAATGTGTCATTATTGCTTTCTGAAGCAGTAACAATAAAACTAGCACTAGCGGTACTCATAGAGTTCTAGCTATCACCTCGAAATATTTTAGTTACCATAATGCTAATTATTGGAAAAACAATATATTTTCGTTAATGTTTGTAAAGAGTCAGTCTCCTGTAAATACACTCCTGGAAATGGAAAAAAGAACACATTGACACCGGTGTGTCAGACCCACCATACTTGCTCCGGACACTGCGAGAGGGCTGTACAAGCAATGATCACACGCACGGCACAGCGGACACACCAGGAACCGCGGTGTTGGCCGTCGAATGGCGCTAGCTGCGCAGCATTTGTGCACCGCCGCCGTCAGTGTCAGCCAGTTTGCCGTGGCATACGGAGCTCCATCGCAGTCTTTAACACTGGTAGCATGCCGCGACAGCGTGGACGTGAACCGTATGTGCAGTTGACGGACTTTGAGCGAGGGCGTATAGTGGGCATGCGGGAGGCCGGGTGGACGTACCGCCGAATTGCTCAACACGTGGGGCGTGAGGTCTCCACAGTACATCGATGTTGTCGCCAGTGGTCGGCGGAAGGTGCACGTGCCCGTCGACCTGGGACCGGACCGCAGCGACGCACGGATGCACGCCAAGACCGTAGGATCCTACGCAGTGCCGTAGGGGACCGCACCGCCACTTCCCAGCAAATTAGGGACACTGTTGCTCCTGGGGTATCGGCGAGGACCATTCGCAACCGTCTCCATGAAGCTGGGCTACGGTCCCGCACACCGTTAGGCCGTCTTCCGCTCACGCCCCAACATCGTGCAGCCCGCCTCCAGTGGTGTCGCGACAGGCGTGAATGGAGGGACGAATGGAGACGTGTCGTCTTCAGCGATGAGAGTCGCTTCTGCCTTGGTGCCAATGATGGTCGTATGCGTGTTTGGCGCCGTGCAGGTGAGCGCCACAATCAGGACTGCATACGACCGAGGCACACAGGGCCAACACCCGGCATCATGGTGTGGGGATCGATCTCCTACACTGGCCGTACACCACTGGTGATCGTCGAGGGGACACTGAATAGTGCACGGTACATCCAAACCGTCATCGAACCCATCGTTCTACCATTCCTAGACCGGCAAGGGAACTTGCTGTTCCAACAGGACAATGCACGTCCGCATGTATCCCGTGCCACCCAACGTGCTCTAGAAGGTGTAAGTCAACTACCCTGGCCAGCAAGATCTCCGGATCTGTCCCCCACTGAGCATGTTTGGGACTGGATGAAGCGTCGTCTCACGCGGTCTGCACGTCCAGCACGAACGCTGGTCCAACTGAGGCGCCAGGTGGAAATGGCATGGCAAGCCGTTCCACAGGACTACATCCAGCATCTCTACGATCGTCTCCATGGGAGAATAGCAGCCTGCATTGCTGCGAAAGGTGGATATACACTGTACTAGTGCCGACATTGTGCATGCTCTGTTGCCTGTGTCTATGTGCCTGTGGTTCTGTCAGTGTGATCATGTGATGTATCTGACCCCAGGAATGTGTCAATAAAGTTTCCCCTTCCTGGGACAATGAATTCACGGTGTTCTTATTGCAATTTCCAGGAGTGTATGTGGGTAATAGTAACAGTATTGTGTGACACAGTAGTAGATATTTAGCGATGATCAATGATACTGAAATGACCTGTCGCTGAAACAGAATAGAGTAGGAAAAAATGTTCTCTTGTTTTCGAAAAAGAGCGCGAGTCAGTCTTTTCTACTTGATCTTTCTCTCATAGTCTGTCTTAGCAAGCAGACGTGCCGTTTAAGTTGCGTTAGAATAACTAATGTTTGATGGTTTTTGAGTAATTAAATGTAGTATCTGTTAATAACTTATGTAATAATTTTAAATTTACCTCCTCCCAACATGACAAATTACATGCTTTTCTAAAATTTCCATAGGATTTAGCGGAATTGGCATGTCGTTGTGAAGACAAGCAATGGCCGAACGCCTATTACGTTCAGTCATTAATTTGTATTTTCTCGTAGCAATCAGCGACCATGAGATGAACGGCCGATCGTTTTAATGTATCTTGCAACTGTAACGCAACAACTCTGCAGGCTGCCAATATTTTTCTTTGCGCTTTTACTTTTCGATGTGTTTTTTTCTTTGAATCAAAGATTGTAGATAAGTGTACTAATGTTTGTATGATGAAATGGAATGTTCCTTCGTTGCAAAGTTAAATAGATCTTAATTGTAAGCTAGCTGTAAGTAGTCTCGTTGGCTTAGTCAGGGTGATGTGGTATTGTCAGAGAGTATAGTGAACTGGCAGTTGCATTTTCGCTGGATGTGGGCGTGCAATCGCGCCAGCACTTGAGTTCAGTGCAGAGAAGAACGTAGGACAGTTTTGATAGGGAGAGTCGGGTCGAATATCGCAGAGGCCTTTTTTTATTGAGAAATGGTCGTAACGCAATGATGCTAAAGTATGTAATGGCTCGGCGAATAATTTGATGTGGCCGAACGAAGCACAGTATAATTACCGCAAGATGATGCAAACTGTGGACCCAACTGCATTTGTTACGGAGCTACAAGAAGAAGAGCCTGTGGCACATATTGTCAATGAACAAAGCCTTACATTGCACTGGCGACGTCTTAACCTGAAGTAAGAACCAACTAACTACTTGGTCAGACTTGTACACGGCTAGCCACCGCCGTAGTTCATTTTGTGTTTGAATAATATCGAGTTATACCAAAGTGTTGACCTTCAATTTTAGCTAAGACAGAATACCTAAGTAGGATCCATCCTATCCATTATTGATGATCTGAGAGTGTCCTAATAACTAAGAAACTATTGCAGTGTTTTTTGAAAGACATAACAGCCATTAAAATTTCAATAATTTGCAAGACTACAATTAACAGAAGTGTTTAAGTCTAGTAAACAGTAATTTGAAAGGCAGTACTTAACAGAGCAAGATTCAATAAAAGATTTTTTGTGTATTTTTCATGGATAAGTATGTTTTCAATTTTACGCAACTGCAATCAGTCAGGAATGTGTGTTAACATGTTGAGCAAATGATAGTAGTAGTTGCACAAATAATTGTTAACAAATAGTAATAAAGCCGAAGTAGCATGAAACCAGTAAGTCAGCAAAATCATATCGCGAACTTGGCCATTCTTTCACAATCGAAGTTTTGACTTTGCAAATTACGTAACTGTGACTCACAGCAAAGTGATTACTGAATGATGCTATGTGGTTACGAAAATTTTCAAGATAAATGACAGTATTCATTAATGAATAAACATAAGTAACTTTTTAGTAAAATTAAAGACAGTAAGCATTACAGTGATGATGTCACGAAATTTGTGCATTTATGTAACTGTTTACTACTGATGAGGTTTGTTGTTCTTTAATTGGTTTCCATGAGTTGCTGCCTAACAGAAAGGTATTTATTCACTGTGACATAACCAAATGAAACTACGCCAGGGCAATATTTAGGAATTTCGTGTTGTTTTCGCCTTGCAACAAAACCAAGCATTCTTATGTAAGTTTCTCACTGTTAACAGACAGTAATTACAAAGACAGTAATTTTGCTCACGTAGTGAGCTGGCGACTGTTAATTTTCATTGATCCATTTGCTGAATTTAAAACATTTTCCAAATTTAGCTCACCGCTGTAGTTCCACACAGCGCAGTTTTATATTCGTTTACTTAACCGAGTTATCCTTTATTGTCATCATTGCTGCAAGTACTGAGCATTGGCGAATTCGGTTATAACTGGACCTACATTACACGGATTTCATTTATTCTTCAGAGAAGACGCCTTTCGCGCACAGCAAGGAACTTTAGGTACACGGTTAATATAAGTCCTAATTAACGGGAAGTGTAGCGGGTGGCTATACAACCATTCCATGCAAGAGATGTTACAAATAATTCGATTATTCCTCCCTGAACAATGATGCTGTCGGTCTTTGCTTATGTCTGCCTCCAGTACCATGTTCAATAATTAGGTGGTCACACAACTTACAACGATGCGGGGATCTTCAGGAAGGTTAAAAGAAGAAACGTAAAACTAAAACTTAAGTTATAACTGAAGTGCAACGTGTCATTACGTTATTAATTTTTTTGTTTGTTTGCAGGTGCACGGTTGCAGGAGCTAAAATGATGATGCAGCCCTTGATATAATGGGGTGGCTTAGTATGGGGTCACCATTTGGCTTTCTACTCATTTTTCCGAGGTGATAATCAAAATTCTATGACTAGTGTAGTGTACAACACGACGAACCGCAGTACTAAATCGTGTTAATTAGTGATTGTGGAAATCTTTATGGGTCCAAACACGTTCTCATCAGCATTTCCTTAAACTAACAGTCACCTAAGAACTTGACAGTCTCAGATTCCGCGCAATAGCTTTCAGAGAACAAGTATTAGTTGAGGAAATCCAATTACAGACCGGTGAGTCGCAACTGCTGCGAATGTGTCGCATTCTTGTGAGGCTCTATGCTTTAAAAGCTGACCACGCCACCTTGTATTGATTCATTGGGGCGTCTGCTCTGGTCTGTTACAGAACAGCTACGTTCCATGCCCATATAAGGCCAGGTTCTAGCTCGTCCACCCGGGCTGCACTGTTGTGCCGCGCGAAACTTTGGTGGCTTCTCTCAGCTGGTAATGTGTGTGTGTGTGTGTGTGTGTGTGTGTGTGTGTGTGTGCCGGGTACCTCGTGAAGACAAGCGTGCGACTGCCGTAATGGATGCATAACCACTCTGTAACGTCCTTCTCTTATATTTATCTTTCCCTCCAGCTTAAGGCGGCGCGTCTACACTTGACATAATTTCCACTCTCGTTACGAGTATCAAAGATCAGCTGCTGAAATTGGGCAAATAATTAGTGGAACACTCTACACAAATTCCTCTGTCACACAGAGGACTACTACTTTATTAGATAGGAACACACTCTTTCGCACAGATCTCTGTATATTGGTAATTATTTTGAGAAGCGCTTTTAAGATTCGTATTATCACATTTGTCTAACGTAACACGCACTTCATCAGTCAAAATGTATAGTATGAACTGTTTTTAATATACCGATTCCACTGTGTTTTGAGTGTACAGAAAGCAATACATATATAGTTATGGATTAGTGTCGAAAGCTCACGGGGCTAACAATATCTTGTATTCAGTGGCAACAACCATATGTTTTACTTCAATATGTAGATAGCTTTCTAGACATTATTAATTTAGTCATTCATCACCATCATTAACCTTTTGTCATCTATTGCTGGATAAGGGTCTCCTCCAGACTCCATGTGTAACGTTTTAACATCGATCTTTCCTTATGTCTAGGAATCCAGTAAAGAACTTCCTTGGGCCATTTACTATCCGTTTCCCTCATTACATATGCCGCCCACTTCCACTCATTTTCTTTCAGAATTATCATTACATCATCTACTGCAGTCTATTCCCCGATGAACTTGCTTATTTTCCTCTCTCTAATAATTCCCAACTGGAATTCAGGATTTTGTCTTCTAAATTACTTGTAAATATTTCAGTCACTATTTCAGTCACTACCGCCTCAAAAATATCCTCTACTACTACAGATACGTAGATGATACCATCATTTTAATCAATGGCACAAAAGATGACATCAGTGAGTTGAACCAGTTATTCAACAACTCTCATGAAAACATAAAATTCACAGTTGAAGACCAATCAGATGACAGTATGAATTTTGAGCCTTTCCATTAGAATAAAGAATAACAGACATCAGTTTGAAATCTATCAGAAGCCTTCCACAAGCCATACTACACTCCACAGCTCCTGTTGTCATCCCACAGCCCACAAAATGGCAGCATTTCAGTACATGATCAATAGAATTATATAACTACCACTCTCTGAAGACAAATGTGAACAAGAAATTGAAATAACAAAACAACTATTGCAGATGGTTATAACAGCAACATAGTAGACACCCTAAAACAATCAATAGTGGCAAAACAATCACATCACAAAAAACTAAAAGAAAACAACATATTCCATATAATCCCCTTCCTAGGTAACATTTCATATCAGACTGCTGATGTCTTCAAACGAAAGGGCGTAAACATACCCGTTACCACAGACAGTAAGATTGGACAGGAGTTGCTCTACAACATCAGCACACGAAACCCACTTCATCACACAGGTGTGTACAAAATTGAATATTTGGACTGTGACTGCTTCTACATAGGCCAGAGAGGCAGATCATTTGAGATCAGATTCAAAGAACACATGGCAGCACTAAAAAATAAAAAATACCACACATCAGCAATAGCCGCCCACCTGCAGGAGCTAAGACACTACGTTAACAACACAAGTATAAGCATCTGACACATCCAACCTAAAGGCAAAACAATAGACATCCTTGAAACACTCCAAATACACAAACGCCAAACAGAACAACCTGATTCCACCTTAAATGACAATATTTACAATGGCATCATCTCTGTTTTCAGCAACTGCTTACGTTATTAAATTTGCAATGCACACACACACACACACACACACACACTTTAATATTTACCATAAATATGTTATGTTACTATGACATCCCCCAAATGTCCATGGGATTGATCTCATTTACAAATATATCATCACATCGACAACTTGTACCCCTTGTCAGCTTGAAACAATATGTACATCAACTAATGGCACAAATTGTACAAACATATGCATATTTTAAAGCAGCCTCCAGGCAGTTGTTACATGTAACAGATATTATCGTAAGAACCCTGCTTTGGAAAGTTTGCTCTAATCCAATCACTTCTTCCACCCTCGCTCTCCCTCACACTTTCTCTTCCTCTTCCTCTCCCTCTGCCTCTAGCCTTTCGTTTCTATCTGTGAATCGTAACCAAAATTGTTATTCTATTTTTACCGTTAGATATACGTTTATTTTTTGTCAAAATAAACCCAAAACTGTGTTCTGAAATAGTGTTTTGTTTCTCCACCAGACAGTGCCACAAGCTCCTCTAAAAAATCGTAACAAAACATTCACACACACTCACACTCATATGTCTTACTAACAAATGTAAATCCACCTGATGATGGAGGTTTAAACCTTTGAAACGCGTCATGGAGATAAATCAACAGTGACTGGTAACATTAAACCTGTTGTTTCATTTAATGTGTTTTTCGTATTTACCCTGATTACTTCAAAGCAAATGAATTCTGTTCTGTGAAACTAATCATCACGTTGATCAATTTGAAACCCCATACGTCCATTCCCCACTCTTCGTTTGAGTATAAAAATTCGTACAAAAACCCATTCTGTAATTTACAGCGAGCATTGTTTTTATTATAGACAAACATTCGACCAAAAATGAACCTCTTCATTGCTTACTGGTTTTATCATTAAAGCGCCGTGCCTCTCTGCCATGAGTCAAAATTAGTACTACACACTGACTGTCAACTTAATTTTTTCTGGGAGATCAGTAACGGATATGGTAAGGGAGTTGGCATGGCAATCATTAAACCAAAGACGTTTTTCGTTGCAGCAAGATCTTTTCACGAAAATCACCAACTTTCTCCTTTGACTGTGAAAATACGAGGGGCGTTCAGAAAGTAAGCTCCGATCGGTCGCGAAATGGAAACGACTATGAAAATCCGATAAAGCTTTGCACAGATGTTTTGGGTAGTGTCTCTAGTATAACCCCAGTTAGCATCACGTCGCTCTTCTCATTTCTGAGCTCGCAGTGAGTGCTTAAAGATGTCTAGAAAATAGTGTCTGCCGCCAAGTACGAGGGCCTGGTGAGAAATTTCGCCTGAAGCTATGCAGCTAACGTTACATAACTGTCGTGCTGTTTCTTCTTCAAGACAATTCTCAGCCGCATTCTGCAGGGGCAATGAAGATGCTCCTGCATCGTTTTCAAATGGAAATGTGAGATTACCCACAATACAGTCCGCAATTGTCTCCCCCTGAGTTTCATCTCTGGTCACATGAACCGCTGTCTTTGAAGACAACATTTTGACACAGACAACGAGGTGTAGGCCAGCGTGGAGAATTGGCGGAAAGCACTGGCGGCTGCCTTCTATGATGAGGCTATTGAAAAGTTGGTACAACGCTATGACAAAAGTCTAAGTCAGAACGGCGACTACGTAGAGAAGTAGCTGAAAGGTGTAGCTAATTGTTACAAGTAAAACATTTCTGATGTTCACTGTGGTTTCAATTTGGCAATCAATCGGAGCTTACTTTCTGAACAGGCCTCGTATTTTATTGTCACCAACCTACAGAGGGAGAAATGATCATCGTAATAAAGTAAGAGAAGTCAGAGCTCGTATATAAAGATTCAAGTGTTCATTGTTCCCACGCGCAGTGGGAATGGTAGAGAAACAGACAGAAGATGGTTGGAAGAACCCTCTGCCAAGCACTTAAGTGTGAATTGCAGAGTAGTCATGTAGATGTAGAAGTAGATGTAGATATAGATGAAAACTCTATCTTCCCAACAGAACTCCATTACTTTCTCTTTTTGTTTGTTTCTTTTACTGTACACCTTACTCGTTCTCTTTCGTTGTTCTACATACAAAAATTCATCAAATGGTTCTATGAGTTATTCGTCAATTTACGTAATTTTATTTTCCATTTACTGGTTATTTATTCTTATTTTAGTTGATTTTCAAGTCTAATTTCAAACTCTCTCCACTAAGGTCTTCCATTCGTACTTGATGGTTATCTGCACAAGAGGCAAACCCAACAGTGTTATCAGCGAAACGAACGTGGCTCAAATGTGTTCCATTATCACGTAAGCGTTCTTAGGTTTCTCATTTTAAGACTCTGACAACATCATCTGCGACTGTGCAGATCCCCGTGTCCGATTCTTCTTCCAATTCTGGATTTCTCACTATACTGACGAAATGTGATAGAAATTGTAGCATTGTTGGTCATGTTCTTTAGTATACTAAGATCGATTGAATCAATGCCTTGTTTCTCAAGGACTATTGGTATAAATTTTTTCGAAACTGAAATGAAAGATTAACTTTTCATGGTTGGGATTCACAGTCATATAATATTTCTTAAAAGACATCATAGTCGCCGTTGACTGTATGAAATATTTATTATTACGACTGCAATTTCGGCCTTAGGGCCATTTTCAAGTAACACTGCAAAAGTTACATTCTGTCAGAATATAAGACTATCTGAGATGTACTCATGTCAGACAGTTAGCGGAGTAGTTACAAAGGTTTAATTACAACCTCGAAAAAATCGAAGTGCGACCATGAGACGTTGTGGCAGTGGCAGTCGTTCTCTACATATCCAGCTTCGAATGAGACATTTTTTTCAACGATGGTTGAGTTGATGGAGACTGGTTGTGGAGATCTGCATTTGGTTTGTTCAGAAAACGTTCCACCTCCAAAATCACCTCGTCGTCATTCTAAAAATGCCAGATATGCAATGATTTCTTCATCCGAAAAAAGAGGAAGTAGACACGAGGATGAGGAAAATCTGGCAACCCAAAGAAGCAGCTGGTGCGACAGCGTGCTTTGCGAAATGAGTCGGGTCTCTGTCTTGAAGCAAAAGCACCCCTACGGACAGATTCTTCGAGCACACTTCGTCTTGGCAGCCTCCCGTTACCTCGATGGAGATTTTGATAGCATGTTCCTGGGGCGGTTTGTCCCTTAGTAGCACAGTCTGTTAGCGCCACACCATGGCAGTCACAAAAAACACTCAGCTTACCTTGCCCGATAATGGTTGGGTCTTAGCCGTATTTGGCGGTGATGAATCCCCCTGTTTCTAATGTCTGATTTGCTCCTTTGTGTCATGGTCGTTGTGATACACCCAGCTCTCTTCAGTGGTGGTTAGACTCCTAAACAAGTCATCTGGGTTGTCCCGACAAAACTGCAACATTTCCGCCGCTGTCTGAGATCTGCGGAATTTTTGAATGCGTGTGAGTATTGGTGGAAACCAGCGGGCGGCGACCATTCTCATTTTCAAAATGTCGTCCGAGATGTTGAAAACCGATGCAAGAATGTTTTCAATGTTTTTCACTATCGCCTCGATTCTGATACGGCGGTCTTCGAGCACCAGGGACTCTACTTCTGTTGCAGTTTCCGGTTCTTCAGAGAGAGATGTTCTCCGCTTTTGTTCTTCGTCGTCGAGACTCGTTTGGCCACACTGAAAACGTCGGTGTCATATGATGATGCACTGTTGCCGTACACTTCCACCAACACAACATCGATCGTTTTACCTTTGCTTCCCTTCAAATGTAGAAAACGGATTACCGGACGAGATTCCACTGTAGCAGTCGGCTGCATCATTTTGTTTTCGTCCCTCTAGCAGCGTGCTAAGGCATAGGAACTTCAGTGTGCACCAGGACAGCAGACATGTTTCTGCAAATGCACCAAAAATTAATTACCTAAATTTATATTTTGGGCTTGATAATTTAAATATTATGACTACTGCTCATCTTTTGGATCTTCAGCTCTCGTCCTTTCTTCCCGCATTTGCAGTTAAATTTGCAGCTGGTTTGCAGATAACAAGCTGTCAGTGCAGGACGCTATAGAGTTGGTCCTGCGGAACCACATAATGTAAAATCGTGGTAAGAAGCAAAACGAACGAAAACTTTCTTTAGACCTCACTTTGTTAAATCAATTATAACCTAAAATATTTTCACTTTTTACAGTTGTTCAGTAAACAAAAAACCCACTGATGATGGCACAGAGGTGCTGAAACGTGTTTAGGCGAAAAGAAAAAGCAGTTTGTTTGCAAAAAGGCGGAACCCGTATCCTATAACATTACCACCGCCTTTCGCACTGCCGATGTTCCTGGTAGCCTTTAAAGGGTGATTGTTTTAACTTGAAGCAACTAAATAAATATCTCTAAAACAACGCATCATACAAAAAAATGTTCTAGGTGAAAAGTTAATATTACTGAAGGGGATATGTGTCTGTGCTACAGCTGGCCACCTCCTAACCATCCTTGCTGCGTCAACTGAGTCAACTTCGTATTTTCAAAACGTAACCCCCCTTTTTATTGCATATTCGGATTCTATACCAAAAAATACGTACGGTTTACTCAGACCATTGTTTCGCTTTCGTAGTATATGGCGCTGTAATCGACAAATATCAAGTGTACCTGTTTTTGCAGTTAATAACCGTCGGTTCTGATTCTACATTTCATTTACGACGTAAATGTAAACCTCTGAGCTCTAACGGTTGATAGAGAACTTGAAACGTTACTTCACTGCTGCAAATGTGAATCTAAGGTACAAATAATGTGGCTAGACGTCGACATTTCTGGCGAATAAACTACTTTATGATAACGTAGTTTCCCTGTTCCCTACGGGTCGGCCGCGGTGGCCGAGCTGTTCTAGGCGCTTCAGTCCGGAACCGCGCGACCGCTACCGTCGCAGGTTCGAATCCTGCCTCGGGCATGGATGTGTTTGCTGTCCTTAGGTTAGTTAGGTGTAAATAGTTCTAAGTTTTAGGGGACTGATGACCTCAGATGTTAAGTCCCATAGTGCTCAGAGCCATTTGAACCATTTTTGTCCCCTACTGGTTTATTGTGGTGAGTCTCCAAACCATCGGAACACTTGATTTCGGTGGCCGCGCTCGAGCCCCGCCATCAGGATGACTGATTTTGGTGTGTGTTTCCATTCAACTGCCATAACTCCTGCGCTGGCCGACACGCAGCTACCAACAGAATAAAAACCACAACCATTGCAGTAAGGTTAAATGTCCTTGAAGTGATAGCGACAGGCGCACCTGATGGATACTCACCGAAATCAAGCAGCCCAATGGTGTGATGCAAAGTGGTTCAGTGAAATCAGGGATCCCAATGGTGAGATGCAAGGGGACTCAGCGAAATCAGGCATCCGAAAGGTGAGATCGGCCTTTCCGCTGTCGTAACACCGGTTCCCGTCAGATAACCGAAGTTAAGCGCTGTTTGGCTTGATTAGCACTTGGATAGGTGACCATCCGTGTCTGCCGAGCGCTGTCGGCAAGTGTGGCGCACTCAGCCCTTGTGAGGTCAATTTAGAAATTACTTATTTGAGAAATAGCGGCACCGGTCACTAAAACTGACAACGGCCGAAAGGGTGATGAGCTGATTACATGCCCCTCCATATCCGCATCCAGTGGTGCCCATCGGCTGAAGATGATACGGCGGTAGTTCTGTACCCTTGGGCCTTCTGAGGCCTGTTCGAGCAGAAAGAGAGAATGTTGAGAGACACGGGGATTCACCAATATCAAGCATCCCAATGGGAACATCAAGTATTACATCCACATCGTTGGGCCTGGATCACACTAGACGTAGTTTCTAACCAAACATTCAAACAGCTGAGCATATTGTAGTGTACAATCATGCTCGCAACACTAAAGTAAATTTCAAGCATAAATATTAACCATCAGGACACAAGGGTTTACATTTACGTCGTAAATGAAATGTACAATCAAATGCGTCGATTCTTAATTGGAAAAACAGCCTCGATTCATACGAGGGTTGGTTCAAATGGCTCTGAGCACTATGGGACTCAACTGCTGTGGTCATCAGTCCCCTAGAACTTAGAACTACTTAAACCTAACTAACCTAAGGACATCACACACACCTATGCCCGAGGCAGGATTCGAACCTGCGACCGTAGCAGCAGCGCGGCTCCGTACTGGAGCGCCTATAACCGCACGGCCACCGCGGCCGGCCCGACGAGGGTTGGAACTTTAATAGTGGCAACTATTTATTTACAGCTCGTACAAAATAGATACGTCTTTCAAAGTTTTACTGACCTTCAAAAAGTCACCAGCATTGTGTATAACCCGTTGCCAGCAATTTGGAAGTCGTAGGATACTCTTAGCAGTGACAGTTGTGTTGACAGTACGAGCGGCGCGGTCTATTGCCCGACGAATTTGTAGCAGTTCTGAAGCGAATGCTGTGAAGTGTTTCCTTCAGTTTAGAAATCGAGCTGAACTCATGAGGGCTTAAGTCAGGGGAATGCAGTAGGTGGTATAGCACTTAACAGCCCCATCAGTCAAGCAATCAGGAACAGCTTGCACTGTACGTGCTTGAGCACTGTCCTGCAAAACGATGGTCAGGTCCAGCAGAAAGTGTCATCACTTCTCTCTCTATGCTGTTCATTTTTGGAACACAACCTACGACCAGCTTAGAGACAGAAGTGATGACACTGTCTGCAGGACCTGACCATCATTTTGCAGGACAATGCTCAAGCATATACAGTGCAAGCTGTTACTGATTTGTTTGACTGATGGGCTGCTAAGTGCTATACCACCTACTGCACTCCCCTGACTTAAGGCCTCGTACTTCGCCGGCCGCGGTGGCCGAGCGGTTCTTGGCGCTTCAGTCTGGAACCGCGCGACCGCTACGGTCTCAGGTTCGAATCCTGCCTCGGGCATGGATGTGTGTGATGTCCTTCGGTTAGTTAGGTTTAAGTAGTTCTCAGGTCTAGGGGACTGATGACCTCAGATGTTAAGTCCCATAGTGCTCAGAGCCATTTTTTGAACCCTCGTACTTCAACTCGATTTCTAAACTGAAGGAAACGCTTTACGGCATTCGCTTCAGAACTGCTACAAATTCGTCGGGCAATAGACCGCGCCGCTCGAATTGTCAACACAACTCGCACTGCTAAGAGTATCCTACGACTTCCACATCGCTGGCAACGGATTATACACAATTCTTTAAAGGTCAGTAAAACTTTGAAACACGTATCTATTTTTTACGAGCTGTAAATAAATAGTTGACTCTATTAAAGTTCCAACCCTCGTATTTGTCGATTACAGCGCCATCTGTCACGAATGAGAGATTGCTCTGAGTAAACCGTACGTATTTCGTGGCGTAGGATCTGAACATGCAATAAAAACAGGGGAGAGGGAGGGGGTTCTCATTTGAAAATACGAAGTTGACTCAGCCACGCAGCAGGGGTGGTTAGGAGATGGCCAGTTGTAGGACACATAGAGTATAAATATCTATGCAGTGAGCATTCGGATGCGTAAACGAGAAATCTGTCCGCAACATCTCCTGCTGCTCAAGTCACATGGTATTGGGATGGCGCATGTTAGTCCGTATAGCGCTTAGCGTATTTTGAGTGTTATTACTTCGCTAGAACAGATAGAGCACCTTCAGAAGTATTCTGAAACTTTGTGTATGCGTTTTATAGACTTCTTAATTTTATACCTGGAACTGAAATAGTTTTAAAGCTGTGAAGAGCAAGGGTATTGTGCTTTTTCGCTATGGTATCATAGCAAAGTGTTTAGACCACACTTTTGAATATTTTGTAGGGACAAAATTCTTTCTTTTTATTTTGTGGACCTATATTTTGACGCTATGTTCATCTTTCGGGAAAGTGGAATACAAAAATTATATAATGTATTAAACTGTCTCATGCAGAAGTACTTAGATACACACAAGGGTTTTAGGACCTGAATAAACTGGAGGAAATTAATCACACCGTCTTATATAAATTTTATCTACAGATGAACATAGCACGAATACGTAAACACTACAACACAAGACATTATAATAACGCGTCTCGATAGTTTTAAACATATGAAGTGCCTAACATCAATAAGATATTCACTATGAGAGATTTGTTGTACGTATCCATAAAAAGTAACTGGTCCTCCTTTCACGTACTTCTCTTCACACCCGTAACAGCAATAGTGCAACAGGCCTGTTATTGCTATTAAAACATGTAGAAACGTATGTAAACACAGGTGAATACGTGTAATATTACAGTTTCGCTGTTACTACAAAATTGCAGACAAGCATCGACGTCCCATTACCACGTGACTAGCCCGGTTTGATGTTGAGAACATGCGCAGTAGGCTACGCTCACTTCATAGATAATTATACTCTATGGTAGCACAAACAGATGTTCCCTTTACTAACATTAATTTTTCACCTGGAACATTTTTTTCGTACGACGCGTCTGTTCCGAGATATGTAGCTGTCTCAAGTTAAAGTAAACAGCCTGTGTACCTTTAGTGTTTATTTTTCTGGCAGCCCTTCGGTCTGACAGAGACCTTGTCCGTCGACAGAGAATGGCGCGCCGCAGTCAGCCGTGCTGTGTTTTCGCGGCCCTCACCGTGACTGGGAAAAGTTCCGTACGACGCGGCGGCCGGGAAGAGCCAGCCAGCCAGGCAGCGCCGTGCCGTACTGAGGCCGGGTTCCGCTTTCTCGCGCTGGAAACCCGCGTCTCGCCGCGCTGCTTCTTCCCAATGATTTTTTTAACACTTGAGCTCAGTTGCGTGCCGCACGCTACAAGATATACGAATATAGCGCGCTTTTCGCAGGTACTGTTTTTGCTTGTAAGGAAGTAACGACTTTCGCGCTATGTGGAGTTAGATTCTCCCGATTCATTTCATCCCTACGATCAAAGATTTCTTATTCTATGAGGTTTCGGGATTGCAGCCGAATGATGTCAACATCTTGTCACGATAATTCGGCTGACAACCATTCAGTCATCTTCATTTAAGGTTTACACTGGAGATTTCTGCTGCACATTCCTAGGTTTGTACCAAAAATTGGCGCAGTACCTGGAAATCACTCACTTAGAACTTGAAGTAAATTCCTTTTATTTTGTGTTGTTTTTATTTCACTATATTTTCAGTGTTCTGATCCATTCTTGCATTAATATTCAAATAGTTGCTATTAATATAATTTACAGCTATATACGACAATATTATAAAGTATTTTATGTCTCCATCAGTACTGAATATGTACTACCTGTTTAGAATTTCAAAATAACAGGTCTGAAATTCATTGAACGGAACTGAATTCAAGTGGCGCATGTGCATAAGTTACCGCTCGATGATCGTCCCTTGTCGAGTTTAGCGCCCTCTGTCTGGGATGTTCAGTTCTACGGTTAGTGCCTGTAATATTTCTGAAAGAATATATTTTACCTTCTGTGATCAGAGGGCTAATTTAAAGAAAGCGTAGGTATGAGAGTCTGCTCATCTTGTTTTCAGTAATTTTGCTCAGTATGCAGTTTTAAGTCGTTCCGCTACGACAATCATTTTATTTTATTTTTATTTATTTATTGTGATGCCAGAACGGCGGAACGTTTCTGTTACTGTCAGATGCTAATCTAAGGCCCGAAATACGATTTTTATACTGGTTACATGATGTTCCCAGAGGATTTTCATTTGGCCTATTGATGCGATGGTTCATCCAAGCTATAGTACAAAATGAACTTAAGTTTACCCTGAACTGTTGCGCTCGGAATTTGGGTTCTCTAATAACTTTCAAATAGAATCCTCTTCATTTTAAGAAAGGAAACGTCCATAAGCAGAAATGTATTTTATTCCGTACGCTATAAATTAGGTAAGACAAAAATGAATGCTGACAGTGCACTGGCTACTAATCGCGTGGACAAACATCGAGCAATGTGAATAAACTCAAAAAAACTATCATGTGCACTCTGCTCAGAGAAATAAATGACAAGTGAGTCCCTAAAATTCAGTGTGCTCGTATGGGCACAAATAATACTAAACAACTCGGAAATCATGTAGATGAACTAAGGAAATGCACAGCAAAGCCACGATTATGTGTCCATGAGAAGACAGTGAATATTTTGTCGGGCAGGTATGTAATGCCTTGGAAGAGTATTTAGTCAAAGCTTTCGGCAAGATGTGCCTCGGTGGCTGTGGGCTGACTAAAAAACAAGCTCTTGTGACTACATCTTAGCAATGTGTGGGTTTTTTCGGGCGTGATGCAACTCACTTATCGCGGCACTATTTCGAATAGGCGAGGATAAATTCCTTTCAACCTGAGAGCAAAGAACAATCAAAAGAGTGCTTTTTTCTCGTGTGAAAGTGCTTCAAGAAAAACAAAATTCGCGAAATTAGTTGGAACAATTACAGTGATAGTATTATGGGATTGACTTTTTAAAAAGGCGGCAAATGATAACAGGTATATGTTGCCTCTATTTAACAGAAAAATTTCACTACCGATTAATGAAAAGCATTATTATTAGAAGTAAATTAGTCATTTTCATCATAAAACTACGCTGTTCACATGAATGCCAGTGACATGGCCAAAATTTATTAAACTGTCTAATCTGACATTTGTGACTGCTTACTCATAACCATGTGAAAGGTAAATAGGCTAAATGTAATTTCCAACAAAGTGTATTGAGATAAAGGGCACTTTGTAGAAGAATAGACAAGATTAGACAAGGAACGAGGATATAATATAAAAGTCAATGGCCTTCTGTCGACACTCGTGTTTCAAGGTCAGCAGAATCATCTCTATACATAAAATACCTGATTTTTCTTGACAGCAGAGAAGACCGTCTTCTGCCTGGAGTACTAGTGTGGAGTAGCTTCTGAGGTGCAACTAGAAAGTTTTGCGAGAGATATTTTTTGTACAAAATGTTCTCGTTGAACTTATAGTGTGAAAGTTGTATATAATTTCGAGCTTCCAACAAAGTCCACCATTGTCTTCATCGGGAAATCGGGAAAACAATTGATGGTCAAATATGTGATGGCTGCTGCCTAGTAATGACCATTCTATAAAGTTGCTATCGGCGTTCGTTGCTCCAACCGTTTTCAATTATTTGGGTTCATTTGAGAAGTGTTACTTCTGTTTCTACCATCAAGTTGCCCGGGCAATGTGATGTCGACTCCCGTGGGCGACAACAGAGATAAAAGTTTTTGTGTGAACAATCACTTTGGATGATGACAATGGAAGTGAGAAGATCTCTTCTAGTTTGGTTAGATGGACAGCGCTGTGGGCCGTGAAGATGTAACGAAAACCTTCAGTATTCATGACATACGTCTTGAATGACCTTAAGCGAGCTTGTTGTTTAATAGAAAGATGAAAACAGTGTATTTTCTTACTCGCAGTCTTTAAAGTCTCATTCTAATTGCTTCACAGCAGGTATTCGTGGAAATATCGCAGTACTAATAAATGTTTTGTGGGTTCTGTATCGTTTGAACTATCCCTCTTCTTTGTATTAATTATAGATTAAAATTAAAGCCACGATTTGCCCATATTACGGTTACCGAGCTAAAATTACTTGGCTTCCCGAGTTCTGTGCTTGAATCATAATTGGTGTAACGGTCGATTAGTAATTCGGAGTGCGTTGAGGCCCATTTGGGTATCCTTGCTTCTCGTGATCTTGCTTTATAACATTTTGCACTATCAGTGTATTTCCCCGGTGCTTATGTAACTACGTTTAATGTGTATAAGAGGCAGTCGAACGAA
Source organism: Schistocerca nitens (assembly GCF_023898315.1). NCBI lineage: Eukaryota > Metazoa > Arthropoda > Insecta > Orthoptera > Acrididae > Schistocerca > Schistocerca nitens. The sequence goes on along the minus strand of NC_064618.1, from coordinate 295,175,251 downwards.
AACGAGACAGATGGAAAAAAGTAAGTAAACTGTTTATTATTTCAAAAGTAATCGTCAAAAAAATGGCTCTGAGCACTATGGGACTTAACTTCTGAGGTCATCAGTCCCCTAGACTTAGAACTACTTAAACTTAACTAATCGAAGGACACCACGCACATCAATGCCTAAGGCAGGATTCGAACCTGCGACCGTAGCAGCAGTGTGGTTCCGGACTGAAGTGCCTAGAACCGCTCGTCCACAGGAGGCCGGCTCGCCAGAAGCAAATCGACAGCGATGAATGTATTTCTTTAGGACTCCAAAATTATAAAAGTCACGTGGGGAGAGATCTGGACTGTATGAGAGATGTGTAAGGGCTTTCCAGCGAAACTTCTTCAGAGTAGTCAAACAACCGTGGCAACACGCGGGCGGGCACACAAAGCTGCAGAACGTTCCTAGGCAACCGCAAAACATTTTTCCACAATGGCATTTACCTTCTTGTCTACCGAGCGAGGTGGCGCAGTGGTTAGCACTCTGGACTCGCATTCTGGAGGACGACGGTTTAAACCCGCGTCCGGCAATCCTGATTTAGGTTTTCCGTGATTTCCCTAAATAGCTTTATGCGAGTTCCGGTATGGATCCTTTGAAAGGGCACGGCCGTCTTCCTTCCCCATCCTTCCCTAATCCAATGGGACGGATGACCTCACTGTTGGGTCCCTTATACTATATCAACCAACAACCAGCGTTCGTGTCTCACAGTAGGATAAATGTATTAACAAAAAAAAATGGTTCAAATAGCCCTGAGCACTATGGGACTTAACATCTGTGGTCATCAGTCCCCTAGAACTTAGAACTACTTAAACCTAACTAACCTAAGGACATCACACACATCCATGCCCGAGGCAGGATTCGAACCTGCGACCGTAGCAGTCGCGCGGTTCCGGACTGCGCGCCTAGAACCGCTAGAAATGTATTAACAGTTAGGGCGATTACTTTTGAAATAACAAACACTTTACGTACTGGTTTCCACCTTTCGCGTTTTCATTTCACTGCCCAATTGCAGTGACATCGATTTGTTGTAGAATCATGGAACATATAATGACCTTTCTAGACTCTGAGAAGCTCATCTGCAGAAACCAGCACGGTTTTAGGAAACAGCGGTCATGCGAGACACAGCTGGCCCTCTTTGTGTATGATATACGACACGCTCTAGATACCGGATCCCAGGTTGATGCCATATTTCTCGACTTTCGAAAGGCGTTCGACTCAGTTCTACACTGTCTCTTGCTCCAAAAAGTGCGCGCTTACGGCCTATCCGATGACATATGAGGTTGGAGAGAAAGTTTTCTAACAGACAGAGAGCAGTATGTCGTCGTGAACGGGGTGACTTCAACGGAAACAATCGTAACTTCAGGTGTGCCCCAGGGCAGAGTAATAGGTCCGCTGCTTTTTACGATTTACATAAACGATCTGGTTGATAGTATTGACAGTGGCATTAGACTGTCTGCCTATGATGCTGTAGTCTACAGGAAAGTAGTATCACACGAAAGTTGTGAACAAACAATGAGGATTTGCAGAAAATAAATGCCTGGTGTTATGACTCGCAGTTATCTCTCAATATTAGTAAATGTAACCTACTATGTATAACAAGGCGAAAATCCCCATTTATGTACGAGTACAAAATAAATGCTCAGTCTTTGGAAGTGGTAAATTCCGTCAAGTATCTGGGTTGACTATTCGAAATGATGTCAAATGGAATGATCAGATTACACAAGTAACAGGCAAGGTGAAATCTAGATTGCGGTTTATTGGTAGAATCCTGAAGCGATGCAGTCCTTCAACAAAGGAAATAGCTTACAATAAATTAGTTCGTCCAGTCTTAGTGTATTGTTCGTCTGTATTGGACCTTTACCAGTTGGGTCTGATTCAAGACACTGAGAAGGTCCAAAGAAGATCTGCAAGTTTTGTGACTGGTACATTTAGCCTTCGCGAGAGCGTTACAAATCTCATAGAAAGTTTGAAGTGGGACACACTTGCAGATAGACGGCGCGCTAAACGGAAGGGGCTGCTCACTAAATTCCGGAATCCCATCTTCGCCGAGGATGAAGAGCTTATATTATTACCACCAACTTTCAAATCGCGCAATGATCACCATTCAAAGGTAAGGGAAATTAGGGCTCGTACTTAGGCATTCAGACAGTCGTTTTTCCCTAGCGCGATCCACGAGTGGAACAGAGGGGAGGGGGGTCAGGGGGGGATATGACTTTGGCGCGAATAGTGCCCTCCGCCACACACCGCTTGGCGGCTAGCGGAGGATATATGGAGATGTACACGACTGTGGTGGTCATGGGAGTTGCAACAATTCCTACTCATGCTCACAGTCCCTTCGTGGGAGCAATGGTAGCTCAGCAACAAGAGCCGAAACCGTGGACCGGCTGTAACAGGTCTCTACATCTTTTTAGCTCTCAACAACTCTCGTATAATGTTTTCACAGTTACATTTTTTTGTGACGGCCTTCGTAGCGACAACACTTCGCTGTAGAAACGGCCTACGAAGTCACCGCCACACTTTTAATAGCGGGGCGACCGGTCCGCTGGAACAGTGAACAGAAAGATGAAAACCCAAACACTCGGATTAAATGAAAGTCGGTACTTATCTTTATTAACGACGATACAGAACACAGTGGTGAACATGGTCTACAGAAATCTGTCTAGTTCGAGTCGGTGCGGCTAGGTCAGCATCGGCTGACGACAAACAACAACTCTGCTGCGATGAACACACAACTGACTAGCAGGTACACAATTCGGTGGCGAGTATACAACTGAGCGGGGAATACAGAACTGTCCTAGCGCTCGCGACTCCAGCGCTTAAGAAGCCAGAAGCCAGCGGTGGCGCGCGCAGACTTGCGGCGATTTCCTGTATCGCTGGCGCTGCTTATGCGGACGGCGTCCGGACTTTGGTGCTGCCAACCTTTTTGGCAGCGGGCTCGGTTGGCATTACTGGCTAGGATATAACACATTTGTCTCAACAATCTATCTGGATTGGAGGAAGCGAGTTTGTTGTCAGACTGATCAGACTACTAAGTCACATCAGAGTGAAGGAAGCCTTAAGATGGACCTTGTTCACGGTCCTCGGCCAATGGGCGTTCGTAGAAGGGTCACGTGGTGCCGAAGACGCGATCGCGCCAGGGAGCAGAGCAGGGAGCGGGGCCAGTGTCTTCGCTCTCTTGATTGGAGGCCCTCGGCTAGCTAGCACGTACGATCTCCACTCTCCAATGCCTGTTCCGGATTTCAGTAAGAATGACTAACTTTTCGAGCAGGTGGGTTGAGCTCTCAGTGTCACATGTGCACGAAGGCGTAATCTTGGCTGAATAAACCCTAAGGGGTAGATATAAGCTAAAATACCTGCACTTAATTCGATCGTCCGGAAGCCCAAAAAAGCCTCCATTCCTCCTTCCCCAGCAAACACCCTCTTGTACAATGGGTACGGACGAGGGAATCATGGATTACGTGTGGTTACAGCAGGAGGTACAGTGGTTGGACAAAAATACGGAAACACCAAAATTGCAACACGTAACCATGTCTCTTACTGTGTAGGAAACCCGTTGGCTTCCAGTTGTCTTGGAATCGATAAAGGCAGCTCCTGTTTGGTTTTGAAAGGAATGTTATGCCGTTCATCCTGCAAAACACGGCAATTTCAGGTAGCGACCATGGAGGTGGACAGGGATCACGCACCCTTCTCTCTAAAGTAGGCAACAAAGCTTCAATAATACTGAGATCAGATGACTGTGGTGGTCAGGGGAGTTGCAGCGTTTGAGCCCCGTGCTCAGAAAACCAGTTCTGGACGACAAGAGCTGTGTTAACGGAGGCCTGTCGGTTTGGAACTCAGCATCACCCTTAGGAAACTAACACTGTACCATGTGAGCCTGTCGGCTTGTTCTCAGGGCTGTTATATCTTTCCTTACTGCCACGATCCGTTTTCCTGTCGCGCCACCGGACGGCGCTTCGATCTTCTTGTAGCTGTCTCTTAGTTAGAGGAGGTTGGAGGCAGGAGGAACGTGTGACGAACGGTGAAGCCTGATCGACCGGCGCTCGTCCAATTGGGCGGCTACTTGTACAGGGCCGTGTTGGTACGGAGTGTTTGGCTCTACGCTGTTGTGCCCGATTGACTATCTGGATTTGCCAGTGACAGTTTCCTGACGTGGGCATCGTGATCACGTTGATTTTCCCTGCTAATCTCCTGTCATACCTTACATTTGGGTAAGGTACTTCTGTTGGTGGATTTTGGCACCTGTGCTCCGGTGCAGGACTTGCTCCTGTTAGGCTGGTTTGCCTGCTGTTCTCCATCACTCCATACTCGAGCTGCTTAATGCGACCCCCCCCCCCCTCTTCACTGTGCACTCCACTTAGGCATGAAATATTCTAGTGCATTTAAACTGTGTTTCCTTTTTTGCAACTTGTTCAGCATTCGATGATCTTCTCATTATTGCTTGGATGTGAAATTAATTTGGTTGTAATATGTTCCACGGCATATATTATTGACCACTGAGGTCGAATATCGAGCCTGACCTTTAAGGTGGCAAGTTATTGCTTGCCCTACTTGCGCATTAATTGTAACATCGGGCCTGGTCGTGATAAGTCAACACCAGCGGCCCAATGGATGTTGGTTCGTTTTCTGTACTCACGTTGAAAGGTCTTGGTGAGCTCCAGCACTTCTCTTAAAAGGACTTTATTGTTTTACTGTTGTATATTTATTTGCTCTTGTGATCTCGTGCTTGGGTATTAGCGCTGAAGGATTTCTTGTTACCTTTAAATTTACTTAAGTGAATTTCCTTTTTGGTGTCTTGTTAACAGTTGGCTGTTAAATCAAATTAATTCCCGTGTTTAGTCACTACTGTTAAACGATTAATCGATCAATCATCTGTGTATAATTACGGACTAATTGCAACACTTTCCGTAGGTGCCTAGGGCGGGGCTCTGCAATTGGTATTGAAACGTCCCCTTTTGAACAATTTATACATGACTGTGTTTAAACTGACACAATGTTTTTAGCGCAACACAATCTGACTTTCAAAAATCCATACAAAAAAATGGCCCTGACTAACATTAACCTATGCGTTTCACAAATCGCTTACCTCACAAAAATCTTGGTTACTCGAACTACTGCAATACAGCGAGCGCCACTACTGCCAGCTAAATAAAAGATTCAAACTACGGAAGGCACTAACTACTGATAGGCATAGTTAGCAAATGAAAGATTTTGATAGAGAACAAATGATGTATTTACCTTAATAGTCATAATATATATAGCAGTTCATGACATCCAGTCTTACAAATTTCAAAACTCCGCCATCTCACTCCCCACATCCACCACTGCTGGTGGCTCACCTCCAACTGCGCAACGCTACGCGCTGTTCACATCCAGCTGCCCAACACTACAATGGCAGACAACAATGCAAACTAGCCACAGACTGCACACAGCACAGCCAGTGATTTTCATACAGAGCGCTACGTAACGTTGCCAATAAGAAAACATAAACAGCCTACTTACATAGCCCCCATGCTCCCCACAAAAAATTTTACAAATTCTTTTGGGCAGTGGCCAATAATGATTTGATAAAATTTTTCATAATTACAATAACAAAGATATCAAATGCACACACTTATTGATAAAATGTTGGTCAAATCTAAAATTTTCTCACAGTCCATAAAGACAGTCCTGATCATTCATCACAGTAAAATTGCAGTGTTTTTCTCAAAGTCTGAGCAGTAAAAGAAAATGCACACGGAAGTAGTGGATTTCCATGCAGTCTTGAAGAAGTAGTATTGTCGTTCCAACGGAAGGACAGTGCTGACTCTTGACATGCAGACAGGTAATGGGCCATAACAGAGCAAACCCACAGCAGAGTCAGTCGAAGTTTTGAAGAATATTAGTAGGTAGGTCATCACAGAGTAGACCCACTGTAGTCCTGGTAGAGATTATGTTATTGGTGGGCCACCAGAGGTGCAGACCCACTGCAGTCTTTGTAGAAATAATGGTATTGGTGAGTCAGCAAAGGTGTAGACCCACTGTAGTCCTTGTAGAAATGGCCAGCAGCCATCTGTTGTGACTGTGCAAGTGCACAATCACCATCGAAGAGTCTTGCGGACAATATAGCAAGTCCACAAACCACCACTTGTGCACTCACACAGTTTTTGGAATTGTCCTTAGAACCAGCAATGCTGTTATCCAGTCCCTTGCTGAATTATTAACACACGTGCAAACACTAACAGTCCCTACTTCTCATATATTGTCCATATACTATGACCAACAGAAACGGGTGCAGTGAAATGGAACTTACAAGTTACTTAATTTGATGAACTGGTGTCAATTACAATTTTATAACATAAGAATACAATTACAAAGGTACAAAACACATCATTAAAGAACATAAGAATACAGATAACATTTGTAGTACAAGCTTTACAAAAGAATCAAAATAACATATACATCAGTGTTACAGGAATTATGACATGAGTAAATATATAAAATAATGAGAATAGTTTTTGAAACATTAATTTCACACATGAGCATTGAAACAGAACAGAATAAATAATGTCTAAACATCTTTACAAAGAAAATAACATATTATTTGAAAAATTCTACAACATAAATCTTATTAGCTAAACACTTAAAGACAGGAAAAAAATACACAAGGGTACATAAACACATAGCAGAATAACACAAAAGGAAAGACAGGGTTCGTTTTCAGTGTGACATTTGGTACTGCAGTCCAACCCAAAACTTCATTCCATAGATCTTTTGTCTTATTTCTACATTTGTTTCCAGCAAAAAAATCCTATCCAAGCATGCTTTCTATATTCTGTTCACATCCTCTTTCAAAAATACTTTTTTGGCCAAACCATGTTCTTATAGCTTCTCAATGCATTTCTTCCAATTCATCACAACTCTTTCTTACATATAGCCTACCCCATCTTAAGCTAACTTAAATCTACTGAGCTCAGATGCTAAACTAAGGGACGAGGCAATGCAGCAGCACAAAACAATTAACACAAACAGCAATGCCAAAAAAATGGAAATTTGCAAAGCAAGCTACAGTAAATCTAAATTACCAAGCAATGCAACATTACAACTAATATGAGCCAATGTGCAGCAACAAGAGAAATAAATCCGTAGTAAAACTGGCTTAACAGCGTAATACAAAGTCAAATTCAGTAGCACTATGCCTGGCACACAGCAGCAGCAAATGTAATAACTTATATCTAAACATGACAACGCTCAAGCAAAAAAAAATAGTACACTGGAGACAACAATGCAGATAAAGGAAATGTATATTCAAATCTTAATGTCTATGTAATTAAAGTGGTGCACCACAACTTATTCTACAAAATAAATTACCAAGTACTTGAAAAGAAAATTATGAATGCAGTTCCTGTGAAGGTAAATGTCTTTTTGTGCTCCCTCATTTTTTTTGAAAAAAATTATTATTTACTCGATCTGTAGACAGAAATTATTTATATTAGTACATCTATAAAATTTTATTTTAACCAACGCTGAAATGCAGCTAGAAACTAGATATTAAACAAAATGAGTTAATAAATACATAAAGCAAGCCATATGGCATTTCTCTCAACTAGCAAGACAATATCCGTGAATGTTTCTCATCGTTTCATTAGGCAATTTAGTAAATATCATAAATTAAGAGCTCCACAGTGTAATCATATGTTTTCAATTTCGACCTTGTCGTTTTTGCGTTGCTTTCTACAAAGGAATGTCAATAGCGAGGATAATGGCCTCTTTTTTTCTCCACCTGTGCCTCTGAAAGGCACCCACTAATGACTTCTTTCCAGGTGACTGTCGCCCATCGGGGTGCCCACGACGCATTACGTGAAGGTCACTTAACTTTCTTACCAAAATATTTACGACACCAGTTTGCACAACAGTGACAGTCTCACATAAAAAATTTCACAGGTCGAGAATTTGCGTTGCAAATGTGTAGAAACAAAATCCTATGAATATAACAGTGTCCAAAAAATTTTCAGTGGCATTGTGATACATTCACACATGTATACACATTTCATAGTACGATTCTTGGTTTCCAACATCCTTTTCCACAAATCAGAGTCCCTAACCACTACTCATTATTCCTTACCTTATTACACATATACATATTCGTCGACACTTCTTCAATATTTCATCATAATAAATACATAGCATAATAAAATTTCTCATATAGCATCTGCTTATTGTTCATAAACATACCTCACCAGCATAATACACATCGTAGTCGTAAAAATAACATCATAACACCTCAGTCAAATCCCAAAAACGTCGTAGCTTCCTGCAATAATGTCAAAACCTAAAAAAAATTCTCTGCTCATTTCAAGAGTGTCATCTACCTCAACGTACTTTAAAATCATGCTCCCTTACGAAATACATCATTCAAAGCTCTCATAGTATCACAATGGTTCCGAAAAAATATGAACAGTTCACCAAGTACAGACAAAATACAATTTCGTAAGTGTGAAGTTACCCAACTGTGTAATTGCGTAAACACGTATCACTGATGTAGTAAAAAAAATGTTTGTCTCTCAGTTAAATGATCAGATAGCTGTGTAATTTATGTGTTAGAGAAATATGGTACCGAAGTGTACAGTTGTATAAGCAAATACCATATTAGCTAGGGCTCCTTGTGCTTGCCAAACACATGGTACAAAAAGTAGGCGTGTACCCCCTGAGGATTAATGTAATTATAGCCTCAGGTGTTACCGATTACAGCAATGGAATGAAATGTATCACGGAAAACCCTTGTATCATTGTACTTCAAATATCTTAAAAAATAAATGTTTTAAGTGCGAAATTAATCACTCAAATACATGTACTGTAGCGCTAAACTGTGCGTCTTGTTGTAAGATAATCTCTGTGGAAGTCTCGTAGTTATCGTCCTCCGAAAGCTAAGTTCTGCGGAAGTCAATGTACTTACCTCATGATAACCAAAAGTGAAATGCTTTGTGTATAGATATCGTAGTTATTACGCTTATAGTTGTGATGAAGAAAGTACTGTACTGTAACGTATTGTTGTGCTACGGAAAAGGCTGTCTCATTGTAGCTATACCACAAAAGTTACTACTAAAACATGTTTTATTTTCCAGAATAAAACAGAAAACTGTGCAGATATAAAACAGAAACACTGCAAAAGCAACACTGTAAATTGTCACTCATTAGTAGCGTCGTGATAAAATCGTGTAGCTGTCACATAGACTAACCAGTGTGTCATCTGGTATCTCACTGAAAGTACTTTAAATCCTGAATGTATTTCCAAGTAAACCAAAATGTTGCATTAAAATCTCATTAGCAGTACCAGTATATGTCCTAAGTATGTAAGCCTGATAGTCGTTACGTAATCGTGCAACTAACAAGCAAGAATGTACAAATACAACACTGTCGTCTGTTCACTATAACAATGCATTCGTAATTTCTGTTTAAAAATGTTCCCTAGGTTCTAGACTGGATATTTAACTTCAAACATTGTTGCACGTTAACAGTTTCTTAAGTCTGACAAAGCATACTGGTAATGTAAAGTGAAAAGTTATATGGCAAAGACAAAGTTAAAAAGCAGATTATCTTTCAATAAACGGTTTTACATGTGAAATGTGGTGTAAACCTTTACTCTTCCTAGTACGCAGAGTTTCAACTTCAACGCAATTATCATGTGGTATATGTCGGATTCTGTAAGGTCCATTGTAAACTAGAAAGAATTTGTGACTCAAGTGTTTCTTCTTATGTGACAATGAATGAGCTTTAATGAGAACTTTCTGACCAATATATAATTTCTTTGCATTTGCTTTAACGTGTAGTTTTCTCCTTTTGTCTGCTGCAGATTTTATATTTTTAATAGCCAAATCAATTATGTCCTTGTGTCGAAGTTTACGTGTATTCGGGAAAGGTACAAGTTCTCTGATTCTGTTTGGTGGCTCTTCATTCTTTAGTACAAGAGTAGGTGGTAAAGCAGTGGAGTCGTGAGGCATTTCATTCAGCACGTTTTGAAATAAGTGTAAATATCTGTCCCAACGCAGATGCTTTCTGTGACAATAAAGTCTGCAAAGCTTATTGATTTCTTTCATAATCCGTTCAGACGGGTTACAATGTGCTGAGTACAATGAAATAAAAACAGGTTTGATTTATGATTCCGAAGCATGCGTGACCAAACAGCAGACCTGAATTGCGGTCCGTTATCTGAAATGACTTTACTAACGTGTCCAACTTCATGTAAGAAATTTTTAACAAAGGCGTTGGATACAGACCGTCCAGTGGCTTTACGTAACGGAGTGAAAGAAACAAATTTTGAAGTAAGTTCAACAGCGACTAGAACGTACGAAAATCCATTAGATGTTCTGACAAGCGGTCCCAAGAGATCAACAGCAGCAAATTCTTTTAATTTAGAAGGAATAATAGGAAACAACGGAGCATGATGTGAGATAGTAGATGGTTTCGCCTTTTGACAAAGTTTACAAATAGACAAGTCGTTCGAAGAATATGATAACATTTTCATGGACCAAAATGTGCACAGCTGAAATGAATGTACCAAATGAGCTCATTAACAAAATCGTCTGGAATGCAAAGGACCCATAGCTTGTCATCAACAGTGCAGCGTTTGAAGAGTATGTTGTTTCTAACCAGGTAATAATGCCGAATCTGTGTGTGTGTCTTTTCATGCCATTTGCTCTTGATGTCTTTCCAAATCGGATCTTTATCTTGTTCATGAGCAATGTCCTTTAAAGATGTGGTGATGAAGTTTTCAAAGGCGACTTTCTGAATGTAAAGAATACTGAAATTTTTCTCGAGGTTGCCTTCTGTGTTACTTTTCTCAAGCCCAGCCGGTGCGCGTGACAGTGCGTCCGCAACAATGTTCTCCTTGCCGGGAATGTAGACTATTGTGAAGTGGAATTCTTGCAGAAACAATGCCCAACGTTTTAACCTGTCATGATTTAATTTTGAAGACATAAGAAATTATAATGCACGATGATCACTGTATACTTTTACGTGCTTACCAGAAAGAAAGAAACGGAATTTGTTAAATGCCCAAACGATAGCTAAAGCTTCTAATTCAGTAACGGAATAATTTTTTTCAGATTTTGTTAGCACTCGGCTAGCAAAAGCAATGGTTTTCTGAACAGTAGTGTCATTTTCTATGGCTTCTTGAAATAAATGGGCACCAAGACCGACTTTAGAAGAATCTGTGCTAAGGCAGAAATCTTGTGACAGATCTGGATAAGCTAGTATTGGCGCATTAAGTAGCGATTCTTTCAAAGAATTGAATCCCAACTGTGCTTGTTCGTCCCAGTTCCAAATAGTATTTTTTCCAGTGAGAGAACAAAGTTTTGGTGTAACTAGAATTTGCATATTCAGAAAACGACCGTAAAAATTTGCAAGACCTAGAAAACTGCGGACTTGTTTTTTTGTGGATGGAACTGGAATGGCTCTTACTGCTTCTAACTTTTCAGGATCCGACTGAATACCTTCAGAAGAAATAATATGTCCCAAAAACTTCACCTTTGTCCTACCAAATTCAGACTTTTCCAAGTTAACTATAATTCCAGATTCTGCAAAAATATGTAACACGCTGTTGAGGATGCGATTGTGTTGTTCCCATGAAGCTTCTGCTATTAGAATATCGTCCACATATAAGGTGATGTGACGTTTTAAGAACTCAGGTAATATGGAATTTAGCCCGCGAATGAATGCTGCCGAAGAAATGTTCAAACCAAAAGGAATTTTCCGAAACTGATAACAAACGCCGAAACAAAGGAAAGCTGTGTATTTTCTACATTCTGGATGAAGTTCGATCTGATAAAAGCTGGATCTGAGATCAATAGAAGACAACACTTTTACGCCATTAAAATTTTGAAGAAGTTCTTCCATCGTTTGCGGCCTGTCTGTTTCAGGAATGATGATAGTATTGATTTGTCTCGAATCTAAGACAAGTCTGATCGAACCATTTTTCTTCTCAACAACATGTAATGGATTGTTGTATGATCTTACTGCAGGCTCAATAATGCCCTCGTCAAGCATAGATTGTATTTCTGTTCTAACACGGTCCCTATAATGTGCCAGAATTACGTATGGTCTAACACAAAATTTAGTATGCTCACGAACACGAAACTGGTATTGAAATCCCTTGATTGTTCCTGTTTTGTGAGTAAAAACTGTGGAATGTGCTTGTAAAATCTCAAAAAGGTCTTGCCTTTCAGTGTCATTACAATTCTCAATTGTTCGAATTTTATTCTGAATTAACTCATTAGTATCAAATATGTCGTCGATATCATCCCTGTCAGTACTTGCAGAGTGATTGTTAGTGTCTAGTTCCGTAGAAAATTCCGAACTGTTGTCTAACAGAAGGTAAAGCCGATTAATTTCCTCGTCAAATTTCAAAGCTATTGACTTACCTTCTTTCTCTAAACTTATTTCAGCATCGTGAAGGTTTAAGATTGCTTTGTATTCATTCGAAAAGTCTACTCCCAATATAATTTCCGTCGACAATAATGGAACAATGAGAAAGTTCATAGAGAAGCTGTGGCTTTGACAAAAGAATTCTAAGTTGGTTTGTTGGTGTACATCTACACTTTTTCCAAAGATTGCACCTTGTAATTTAATCTTACGTAACGGAAGTGTGGGGCAATCGTTCGATTTGTTACATTTGCTAACGGCTGTTTCACTAATTACTGAAATGGGACTGCCAGAGTCAAGTACTGCTGTAAATTTTACGTCATTTACTGTAATGTGAATCAGAGGATATGCAATGTTGTTATGTTTTACGTCGTGTTACTGGAGTAAGATGTCCCTAATGTCTTCCATTTTTACGTAATTACTAGCTACGGCAGCTGCGTCGTCAGTTTCATACGTACGTTTCGTGGCTGCCAGTGGTATGAGTCATTGCCTATTGTCTCTTTGTTGGCGCGCGTCGTTATTGGGATTTGGAGACCTAACTTCTGCAAATTCACCTTGTCGAGAGGGCCCTGCTCTGTTTGAATCCCGCCAGTTCTGATGCAATTCAGGTCTGTCGTTACGATCATATCGTCTGTTGCATTTTCATGCCGCGAAAAAATAGGTTGAAAATGCTCACAAATTTGTGTTTTTACGTCGTTACAGACTTTTTGACATTTCGATTCGATTTTATGTAACTCAGTAGTAAAATCTTCACGTGTTTGTTCAAGCGTGGTGTGAAGATTTTGTTCCATTGCGTCTAACTGTTGCTGTGTTTGTCTCTGGTGTTGTTCCATTGTGTCTAACTTTTGAAGATTTTGTTCCATTGTGTCTAACTTTTGAAGCTTTTGCTGTGTTTGTCTCTGATTTTGTTCCACTGTGTCTAACTTTTGAAGCTTTTGTCCCATTTGTTGCATTAATTGTAATAACAATGCACTGGTGTCTGAAACATGTTCCTCAGTGCTTTTCGGCAGTGAATTTGCACCGGCAACATTCACATTTTGACAAGCGGAAAATGTGTCTTGACTCATTTGAGAAAACGGTGAGAACCCAAAACCTGAGTCTACAGTATTTGCAATATTGTGTTCTGTCATTCCCGACTCCTGAGGCGAGCTGTTGCCGACCGATCGATCGATAATGCTTCCCTGTTCACTACCTGTTTCACTGTCTACACCATTATTTGACGCCCGCTCCATTTCCCTATGCACAGTTACCAAATTACTACTTTGAATGTCTGTTAATTCATTACACAGCGGTGCTGGTAAGCTACGCTCGTCGTCACTATTATTTCTCTGTTTACTTTGGAGCCTAGTGTTACGTTTTCACACGCCATTATTGTCACAATATTTCACACGATAACACAGAAAATAAGAGAACACATTAACATAGCGCTGAAAATAATATTTAGTTGATTGCAAGCTGCGAAATACTTGGTGCAAATTTACATGCACGCCTCAACTGTTTTACTGTACAACAATGAAAGACTGCAACTACAAAGGAGATTCTCTCTACAATTACGCGCTAGCAATAAACTAAAGCTACACTAATTACACAAACCACAAGACAAAATCAGAAGATTCCAGTGAGGTATCCTCGGCTAAGGGTCGACATATGAAACGTCCCCTTTTGAACAATTTATACATGACTGTGTTTAAACTGACACACAATGTTTTTAGAGCAACGCAATCTGACTTTCAAAAATCCCTACAAAAAAATGGCCCTGACTAACATTAACCTATGCGTTTCACAAATCGCTTACCTCACAAAAATCTTGGTTACTCGAACTACTGCAATACAGCGAGCGCCACTACTGCCAGCTAAATAAAAGATTCAAACTACGGAAGGCACTAACTACTGATAGGCATAGTTAGCAAATGAAAGATTTTGATAGAGAACAAATGATGTATTTACCTTAATAGTCGTAATATATATAGCAGTTCATGACATCCAGTCTTACAAATTTCAAAACTCCGCCATCTCACTCCCCACATCCACCACTGCTGGCGGCTCACCTCCAACTGCGCAACGCTACGCGCTGTTCACATCCAGCTGCCCAACACTACAATGGCAGACAACAATGCAAACTAGCCACAGACTGCACACAGCACAGCCAGTGATTTTCATACAGAGCGCTACGTAACGTTGCCAATAAGAAAACATAAACAGCCTACTTACAGTATTCTTGTGTCGGATGGTTCAAATGGCTCTGAGCACTATGGGACTCAACTGCTGTGGTCATCAGTCCCCTAGAACTTAGAACTACTTAAACCTAACTAACCTAAGGACATCACACACATCCAAGCCCGAGCCAGGATTCGAACCTGCGACCGTAGCAGTCGCACGGTTCCGGACTGCGCGCCTAGAACCGCGAGACCACCGCGGCCGGCTCTTGTGTCGGACCTAGGGAATTTACTTGTTTGATGCTTTGCCGTGGGCTTCTCGAGTTGGTCATAGCGTTGGAGCCGTTGGCCCCGGCGGGTTATCCATTATCCTCCTATTTATCGGGCGTGGCTAGTCCACGTCGGCTGTGTGCGTGTGTGCGCCGCGGTGTTCCACCTCCTATCTTGTGGTAGCCACTGAGGCGGCGCGGCCTCCTCGCTTACCACGGCATCTCTCTAAAAGTTAAGTTCTTAATCTTATGACATTCGGATTTGAGTTTAAATTAAGGTGTCCGCTGCTCTACGCCATCCTAGTCATGCCTGCCTCCGCCTTGTCTTGTATTTGCCTGAACGTTTGCTTGATTTGAAGATCTTTCAGTCCATAATTGTGGAGTGCTGTAAATTTTAAAATCGTTGTTACCTTGTGTTACAAAATTCATAATGCCCAAATGGTGTTCTATGTCCTTATTGTAATTCTGGACCTGTAAATTTTAAAATATTGTCAAATGCTGAACTTGTAAAATTTTGAATGTTGTTACCTTTCTGTCTGAAAGGTTGCTAAATTGCTAGCGCCAAAAGCGTCCTCAATTATTTTAATGGTAATTCTGAAATTGTAATTATTTTCTAAATAAGGGCCACCTTCCTTGTTTGAAGTTTACTATCTAATGAGTGGTTTTAAAATTGTTATGGTAATGCTCTTTCTGTAATTGCAGAAAATCAATTTTGCATGTTTGAAACATTACGGACGCCTAACAGGCTCTAGAGCTGTATTTTTATGGATGTTAAATTTGTTATATTAAAGAAGTATTACTTGTCCTGAAAAAAAAATTTTGGAATTTTGGTCCTTGTGGTTCACCTTCCTCAGATCAGTCTGTCAGTTACTATTGATTTATATGTTATTGATGTTTTGAAGTATATGTTGTTAAATAAAGGATTACCGACTATTGTGAAACAACAAATTCCCTTCCGTAAATACAGCCTACACCTTCCTCCCGCCCGTTACGTTGTTGTATCACGGGGCGTCCACTGAGATATCACTCTAGGATGGACTTCATCAGCCAAAGGGGTCACGCCGGCCGTTGGTGGCACAGCGGTTCTAGGCGCTTCAGTCTGGAACCGCGCGACCGCTACGGTCGCAGGTTCGAATCCTGCCTCGGGCATGAGTGTGTGTGATGTCTTTAGGTTAGTTAGGTTTAAGTAGTTCTAAGTATAGGGGACTGATGACCTCAGATGTTAAGTCCCATAGTTCTTAGAGCCATTTGAACCAAAGGGGTCACATCAGCGTTGGCAGTAATGCGACCCTGCAGAGTAAGCGTGGGGCCCATGGAATACATTGATATGGCTGACCAAATCATCGCTGAAGCCCCACCATGTTTCACTCTTGGGATGTAAGCTCGGCCAGAAGTTGGAATTAGTGTGAAACAAGACTCATCAGATCAAATGGCGTTCTTCCATTGCTCCATAGTTTCTTGTTGCAGGCATTTGCACCACTGACAAGTAGTTTTCGAATTCCAGCTCACTCTACAGCTCCCTGCTACTGCGTGTCCCTTCGTGGTGTTTTGGCGCTGACATGGTTCGCGAGGGCGACATTCAGTTCAGCAGTGACTTTTGTTGCTATCGCCCTTTTCGTCACAATCCTCTTCGATGACGCTCTGTGTGGATTGCTCAACACACACTTTCGTCCACGTGTACTTGGCGGATGACGTTTTTCTGATTTCCGTGAATTCAGTGCAAATCTTGGATGCGATGCCTCTTGAAACACGGAACACTTCGGCTCCCTTGGGTGCGGAAACACCGACCGTACGACCACCAACAGTTTGCCCATGTTCAAAGTCACGTAGCTCCGACACAACGCACTCACAACTGCACAGGACACTATTCTGACCACGAGTGACACTTGCAACGTGTTGAAGACATTGCACAGATGCCATTCGTGGTCAAATACAACAGCACAACCTGGAAGCTTGACTAGCATCAGCATTTATATCAAAGTATGCATTTCTCGCGGTGTTTCCATGTTTTTGGCCACCCCCTGTAGCTCCAGCACACTTCGTTATTCAGATGCGTGAGTTTCTTGATGAACAATTGAGAGGCGGTCATTGGAAGAGGTTCAGTAACATTTCCAGCATCTCTGCAATGGCCTCCACGTAGCCTGGGCCTTACCACGCCAGACAACTGGTTATGAGGAATAAACAAGTCCTATGTAGTTCAATGTCGTGCGCTTCAGCGCAGTACTGGGTGGATAGTCCTGTATCTCTACTAAAATTGTTGATACACATTCAAATGTGTACGGCGTCTTTGGTGACTGAGTATCAAATCAGAAGCGCGAAGCAGAATTTACGGCTACTCAGGAACCAAGGTAGCTGTCTGCCACCCTCAATTAAATTGTCTGCCAGAGTAAGCCAACTCTGCTCGTTGCTGTAGGTTGTATTATCCTTTTTTCAGAAAATTTATATTTACCTGTAATGTCGAACTGCTTGCTTCCGAATATCTAATCATGTCAAACATACACAGATATCGAAACTTTTTGCTTTCTTATAGGCCTACTTACTACTCGCTTATTGGGAACAGTTTCTAGATGCTGTCTACGAGAATCTGTTCGTGTATTTTGCTCTAGAGAAGTGTTTTCCAAGTTTCTTTAGTCCATTACCCATGAACGATATCAGATGTCATCCAAACACCCTGAATAAATTTTGGGCCTAATTAACAATTAGATGTTAAAAAAATTAACTTCTATTCAGAAGTGAAGAATCATTTACAAAACTTAATTAATGTTGAAACAACTGTAACTCACGCTTTTTCTACGTTTTCAGCAAACCGAGAAACAATGAGTCAATGGAGTGTGTACTTTTGCTTGTTTCTAACTTTTCTTTTTGTATTTGACAATGTGTTCAACACCGTAAGTCTTGCTCCAAGTTAATTTAGTTCTTCACTTTTATATTCATTGCTACCATAGTCGAAGGTCTGTTTCTTCCCTGTAAGTTCTTCCAGTAACAACAGGTGCTAACCACAGACCTTTCGCTAAAATAATGCCAGTTCTGTTTCATGAAGATCTGTTTCTAGTGCGTTGTCTTCTTGAGGACCAAGAATTGTATTTCTGATCGAATATCATTATCTGAAAGTGTTACTTTATTCTCAGAAACTGGTGTTACTTTCTAGATATTTAATCGCCAGTTTTCCAAATTAGGACAATACTTGCTGTTATAATTTTTTAACGACGACGAGTGATAACTCCTACCACTGGATGAACAGCAAAAGAAATAAATAGAAAAGCAGTAATCGCCTAGAGTGCTCCTGGTAAACTAAATAATTTTTCCAAATGAAGTTTTCAGTGCCTATGATACTGAATGTTTACAAACTGTTCGTACCACCAGATATTTTTCATGGTAGTGAGACATGATCTTTCAACACGAAGAGCGTTCAAACTCTGAGTGCGGTTCAGAGACCAGTGGAGAAATGCATGCTGCAATTTAATAGGAGAGAAATAATGCAAATCAGTGGATTGGCGAACAAGCTAGAATGACGTGACAATGACAGTGATGCAAATAAAGTGGTAGTGGCTAGCATGGTTGGGGGAACCGGATGTCGACGCCGGGGCTAACTGCAAGCCTGGCACGCCCACCAAAGATACGACCCTCGATGGCACCAGCCCCCAATCCATGTCCAATACCTTCCCACCCCACCTGCCCCACGTTGGGCGCCACTTATACCGTGGCGTCCGTTGTGTTGTTGTATTGTAAGCCGCCACGTATACCGTTTGTATATGTATACGTGTATGTCGTCGTCGTCGTCTCTTCTTTCCCTCGTCGATATCAGAGCATGAGAAATGTTTATGTTTGTGTTTACCGATTTGTTGTTGACAACACAACTACACGACCACGGTATCACCTGATTCCGGAATAGGCTTAATACACTATAAAGATAGTGGGTTTCGATGCAGCGTTAATTAAGTGTGATATTACTCTTCACTTAACCTTTGAGACTTTAAGAACCAGCTACTCTTAATCAGGCCCAAAACTCGACTTGTAACGAGAGCACTTACGATCAGTCTGTCACAATATTAATAGTACGTAAGGCTCTACACCACTATAGCAAAATATCACTGTTCATGAAATAACAAAATATACAAATAAACTTTTTTATATTTTTCCTTTTTATTTAATCAAATGCTTTCAAATGTTTATGGCGCGCCCACAAATCATCCACACCTCGATGTAAACTTGTGCATGAAAAATAGTACACACTGTTTCTGCTGATAATCAGGTATGAACATTTTGGGTTGCTAGGCTACTTCGATCAACAGGATTTATATTGGATTTTGAAAATGACCTTTCTATCGGAACTTACTACCTCCACAATGGCTCATCAAATATTCTACCCTTTCGCGATAATTAAGAATTCGCGGAAATTGTATTTTCGCGAGTTTAAAGCTTCATCGGCGGCGCGAAAGCAGTCTTGATACCGCGACACACTCGCGACGCTTACTAGCCTGTCACGAAATTGACCTGCTTACATCTACATCCAATTTCAAGGTCATAATTCGACCTACACAAATGTGTGCAATTGAACTTCGTCCAATCAATTATTTCTGGAATCGTTATCACTAATCTCGACACTGACCGTCCATAAACGCACAATTAATACTTTTTTTCTAAGAGTAAACGAATGACGTCACGTCATCTATATAGTTATTAAAATATCATTCCAAATGATCTCAAACATTTATCGTCATTATATTTTAACGGTACTGAGAAAAAATATGATTTATTATCGTAAAGTAACACATAACAGATCGCAAATCGCACGTAAGTAAATGACAGCTTTTCATGGTGTCGGGACTTAATCACGCAAAACTGTATAAAGAAATCCCCCAAATCTCAATTTCTCCATACCAAATGACAGATAGAAATAAGATATTCAAGACCTCATAATCAATCCCGACCTGTAATGTTATACGGCCCTATAATGTTATAGTGGGATGGAAAGTATGCAGAAAGACGGATGGCAGGTAGCCAGATGAAGTTTTTCTGGTTGCCAAGGAATAAGAAAAGACCAAGAAGAGAAATTAACGGGAGGTTGGTTGATGACGCTAGGAGATGTGTAGAGGTAATAGGGATTCGTCTCGCTTAAGCTCGCAACGCTTGCACATATCTAGAGGAGACTTCACGCATCATTGGATGTCACAAGGCTGATGATGAATATTGTATATGACGTCATATGTCTCATCATATTCAATCACACCCCAGATGTGTTAAGTCGGGTTAAGATCTGGAGAGTTGGGAGACCATCACATCAATTGGAACTCGCCGCTGTGCTCGTATAATCCAGTCCATCACACTCCTGGTCTTATGGAATAGTGTGTTATCCTGTTGAAAAATGCCACTGCCGTCGGGAAACAAGATCGCCATGATGGGGTGTACGTTGTCTGCAACCTGTGTACGATACTCCTTGGCCGTCATGGTGCCTTCCACGAGTTCCACATGGATGCCCAAGTGAATTTTCCCAAGAGCATAATCAAGCCGCCGCCACCTTGTCTCCGTCCCACAGTAAAAGTGTCAAGGAGCTGTTCCCCTGGACGACGACGGATTCGCGCCTTCCCATTGGCATGATGAAGCAGGAATCGGGATTCATCACATCACGCAACGCTCTGCCACTGTGCCAACGTCCAGTGCCGATGGTAACGTGCCAGTTTCAATCGTGGTTGCCGAAGTCGTGGTGTTAACATTGGCACGTGCACTGGTCGTCGGCTAAGGAGGCCCACCGATAGGAGTGTTCGGTTCAATGTGTGTTCAGACACACGTGCACTCTGCCCAGCATTAAAGTCTGGTGTTAGTTCCGCTACAGTTCGCCGCCTGTCCTGTTTTACCAGGCTGCTCAGCCTACGACGTCCGACATCTGTAATGAGTGGTGGATGCCCAATCTCACGACGTCTGGAAACGGTTTCTCCTAAGTTTCGTCACGTGTTGAAGGCACTCACCATAGCACTTCTCGAAAACCCGAAGCTCAGTGCAGTTTACGAAATACTCGTGCCGAGCGTCCGGGCCATCGCAATCTGCCCTCGGTCGTATTCAGACAGATCGCGCGTCTTCCTCATTCTACACACTGGGAGCACGCTCACTTATACTACATGCACCGTGCGTGTGTCTGATTAGCACTCATTCCTCGCTAGGTCACGCTGCTACCGCCTGTGCGGGCTTATATGGAGAGTAGGACGATGGTCATAGTGTTCTGGCTAATCGGTGTACATATATTTACACGTCCGAAAGAACAGACAATATAAAATTCATCAGATTACCTTCCATTCAGAAGGCTATTTCACTCAGCGACTGTTAAATTGACTTGTAAATAATAGATTTCAGCTATCACTCGTCCTTTTTAAATTTTATTGCCCGCATCTCGTGGTCGTGCGGTAGCGTTCTCGCTTCCCACGCCCGGGTTCCCGAGTTCGATTCCCGGCGGGGTCAGGGATTTTCTCTGCCTCGTGATGGCTGGGTGTTGTGTGCTGTCCTTAGGTTAGTTAGGTTTAAGTAGTTCTCAGTTCTAGGGGACTTATGACCACATCAGTTGAGTCCCATAGTGCTCAGAGCCATTTGAACCATTTTGATAAATTTTATTGGCAGATCGAGATTTCAGCTAGAAACTAGCCATTCTCGATGCACTATCATTTTTGATGAATGCATGTAATGCCTGATCAAGAATACTCGATGAGTATTCGATGAACTGTGGATGAAGCCCAACCATTGATCAAAAAGATGAGTATTCAATGAACGCCGGCCACGGTGGCCGAGCGGTTCTAGGCGCTTCAGTCCGGAACCGCGCGACTGCTACGGTCGCAGGTTCGAATCTTGCCTCGGGCATGGATGTGTGTGATGTCCTTAGGTTAGTTAGGTTTAAGTAGTTGTAAGTTCTAGGGGACTGATGACCTCAGATGTTAAGTCCCGTAGTGCTCAGAGCCATTTGAACCACTCAATGAACTGTGGATGAAACCAGACCAACAGGCATTACATGCATTGATCAAAAATGATAGCGCATTGAGAATGCCGAGTTTCTAGCTGAAATCTAGATCTGCCAATAAAATTTAAAAAGGACGACTGATACCTGAAATCTGTTATTTGCTAGTCAATATAAAATTGATTATTTACTTAGCCACGTCATGCAGCCACAGAATTGGCGGGATTTAGAGCAGACTCAGCCTTTTTTAACTCAATTTTTTTGGAAATTTGTGGCAAGCTTCTGTGGGACCAAACTGCTGAGTTCATCGGTCCCTAGACATACACACTACTTAATCTAACTTAAACTAACTTACGCTAAGGACAATACACACACACATGCCCGAGGGAGGATTCGAACCTCAGACGGAGGGAGCCGCGCGGACCGTGACAGGACGCCCGAGCGGCTACCCCGTGCGGCTTGTAAGTCACAAATTGACAATAACAGTGAAGGAACTGAGCGCGTTGTACTATATCGCGACACACTGTGGGCAAACTCGCTTCAAAACCTGGACATAACAGAAGAATGTATATAGAATCCTACAAAACTGTGTTCCTTTTGGATTATGTAGGTCGATGATTAGGACGCCATGTCGAAACTACAAAATTCAAAAAGAAGGATCCAATGTGGCGCATCAGAAATTATATTTTGAGTAAAACTTCGATTATAAAGAACTGTAAGATCGCTGGCAGCAATTACCGTATTGAAATGTTTTATACTATATCTGTATTTTAAATTTTTCAGTCGAAATCATAATCACGTTCGTCGCTTGTCATTATTGCTTTCAGAAGGTTCGCTATTCGTTTGTCCACTTTGAGATGGTTCGGAAAGCAGATCTTTTACCTCATGTGGCATCTGTTTATCTTCTTCAATCGTCATTTTCGGGATTCTCGAGATGGATGGATTCGAGGATGCCAGAAGCCGATGGAATATGATATGCATCGTTACCTCAGGGGAATATCTGCGTGTAAAATCATCTCGGTAAGGACGGGTATCCTTACTCCGAGTTTTCGAGTTTTATGCGCATCTTCAGATAGCCGACCAGTCGGAAACGGTGCAGCTTCGATTACGGCATATCCGTGCTTCAAAACTATGTGGATTGATGTGGGCAACGGGCATTATTGCAGAATATTGTGAGTCCAGTGGAGCTGCCACTCGACTTTCGAGAACTATACATTTTTTCGGAGTTCTTGCTACATATGTTTTTCTAGAGTTCCCTTTACAAGATTTGAACAGTTCTGCAACACTTTGCGAAAAAAATGTTACTCGAGGAAATTTTAATCTTGTAAAAAATATTTGCCAATTTGCAAAAAAATATCACAATTATTCCATAGAAAACATTAATGACATTTTTTGTGCAGATATCGGTTTATGAGATAATTGCAGTAATGAGGGACCCATTTTTCTGTGTGGCACTACAGTACTGTAGAAAAATGACCGTCCACTAAAACCGCGCAAATATGTTCACGCAAATACAATTCAGCTCGTTAACTTTACTATTAGGGTAGTAGGAGATTCATTTACAAAAGTGGAGCCACACAGAGGAAATTTTGTAGCCAATGATTTCGGGTAATATCGGTAGTAATTTAGCTTTAAGTCGATATACGTCATTGCGCCGGATAAAAGTGTCTTAAACATACCTTCTGGGAGCTACCCACTTTATTGTAACCTGAAAACTAGGAACGATCACTGTCACATATTAAACAGTCCACACAAACACTATCTGAAAAATGTGCCGTTTTCCGAATCACTGTTTACCGTCAACTGTCACAGCACGTATCATATCGACTTGAGGTTGGAATGACACCGCAGCACTGGGTGAGTACGCACCAGTGCAATCTACACAACATTTCACGAGACTAAAGTCGGAACGCGCACCTTTCTTTTCTGCCGCGTCCAGATTTGGAGCAAGGTGGTCCACTGTGCGCCGTGCAGACAACAGAGAAAACAGCGATGCTACCGACTGCGAGAAGTACATCTTTCCTTTTTCTGTTTACTTTTCGGAAAAATCAGCCAGTATTCGATGAAGTGTTTCCTTCAATATTGACAAATCACAGTAACATGATTTATCATGATGAGAGACTATTACAATTTTACAAAGAGTTATCGGTCTAGAAGGTTTTGTTACATCCGCCAATTTGCGAAGGTTTTCCTTCACTATGGCTTCAACTGCTGCAATGTTCTGTGGAATCACAACTCGTTGTGCCTTACCTGGACGAGGAGCATCTTCCACTGGAGTCACACCATTTGCAAACTTCCTACTCCATTCGTAGACTTGCTGCTGTGACAAACATGCATCACCGTAGTGAACCTTCATTCGTCGATGAATTTCAATAGGTTACACATTCACTACGCAAAAACCGAATAACAGAACGCTGTTCTTCCCTGGTGCAAGTCGCAAGTGGAGCGGCCATCTTTATACTGATACTGCGACAGTATGTGCGCATCTGCACTATGCTGCCACCTACAGGCCACTCTGCACGCTGTTTGTAGCACGCTTACCAACTTACAGGATAATGGCGCGATATTTCAATTGGTTATTACAAATTTAAGGTTTTCATTTGACTCACCCTTGTATGAAGTAAAGCAACATGTATAACATGACGCACCACATCATGTCATCCAACAGATCTGTCATGGCGTGCAGTATGACACAACATGTGTTTAAAGTTTAGGATGCATGCATACCCACTCAGGGGTGCTTCCCATTATTGACGCACCCCCGCACTCGGATACTTCCTGTTGTAGATGCATCCCACTCTCTAGAAGCATACACATTTGTGTCTGTTTGCTCTTACACCCTTCATCATACATGTAAGGGCAGGTAGGTCTAAAAGAGCTCTCTGTGCTGGGGAAGTAGGGTTAACTCGTAAAAAGAGCGACTATGTCAATATGTTTTGATTTAAATGTCTTTGAAGCTGCCGGATAAGTCGAAAAGCTAGTTCCATTCTTTTACATCCCCAACTCAGCCCAGGGAATATTCGCCTTTTTTGTGCTACGATAGGAGCATTTTCCATTCTGGTTCCCAACTTTTACTCTACCATAATTTTGACATTAGACCGCCATAACTTGGCAACGAATGTTTCTTTTCACTGGAGTGACGACTGATCCGGTATAGGTTATAGAAGTGGTGCACGTAAAAATACTCACCAATACTTATTTTATGCACGTAAAATCCGAATGAATTCTTGAGCACAACTTTTCATATTTATCGTAAGAACACATTTTTTACTTACTTGATTCACTTTGAACCGTTCCCGCGCAGTCAGTTCACATAAGAATAAATTTTATGTGCTACACTTAGCTCGACATTAAACCATTGTATCTCGACAACGGATAATATGGAAACAAGCGTATGGCTTCGTTGGCCGGGAGGCCCCATCCGGGAATTTCGTCTTATTTCAGTCAACGCTACATCGGGCGACTTGAGCGCCGATCATGAGGATGAAATGATGAGGAGGACAACATCTACCCTAGTGAAAGTCTGTACCGATTCGTCCAAGTTTAAACCAATTCGTACAGGTTTAACGTATAGAATCGGTGCGCTTCAAAACCCTCTCAGAAAAACGTGTTTTTTGTAGTTATTTCGACGTAAAATCCGAACGGTGGACGTCAAAATGGTGCCATTAGCTGAGCATTATTTGCAGCCAAATTAAAATCTTTTGCAAAAGGAATTAATCGACTCGCACAATTTACCTGGGTGCCAGCTCGGGTTCGTCTTTCAAAATGGTTCAAATGGCTCTGAGCACTATGGGACTCAACTACTGTGGTCATAAGTCCCCTAGAACTTAGAACTGCTTAAACCTAACTAACCTAAGGACAGCACACAACACCCAGCCATCACGAGGCAGAGAAAATCCCTGACCCCGCCGGGAATCGAACCCGGGAACCCGGGCGTGGTAAGCGAGAACGCTACCGCACGACCACGAGATGCGGGCTGTTCGTCTTTCAAACCTTGTTTAACGTACTATAACATACCTACAGTAAGACACATGTTCGAATGGCTATACAAATTACCGCTGGTCCGGGTTAAACAAAACTTATCACCCCACGTTCCTAGCTCAAATAGAGACCGAACATTAAGATGCCACCCTCTCTCCTCCAAACCGGGATTCTGCGCTGTAACGATATGTAGTATTAAGCGGAATATCACTAAGAAAATTTTAAGGAGTCTGAATGCGAACAGAAAATGCAGATTTTACACGGAACATTCTAAAACTATAATTTCTAAACATGCGGTTCTAAAGTGCAACTTTCTACTAGGAATATATGAAGCTGGTATCTGCACAGGTATCTTTGGTGATCTTGCAGCTCTCGAAGAATGAAGTTATAATGAAATCGTCCGTCCCCTCGGTGGCCCAGTCAAATGCCGGCACGGTAGCTCAGCGTGTTCGGTCAGAGGGTTATCTACTCTCTGCAATAAAAAACTGAGTGGACGGATCAACGAAGAACCTAAACGGATATCATCGGACGTCCGCCCCGAACAAATTCAACGAGCAATATAGAGCAAAATGAGATTAATTACAAAGGAAAAAAATCGGATAGAGCGTCTGCCATGTAAGCAGGAGGTCCCCGGTTCGAGTGTCGGTCGGGGCACACATATTTCAACTGTGTCCGTTGATGTTTATCAACGCCTGTAAGCAGAAGAAGGTCTAGATTTCATTTTTGCTACTAGCAAGTTGGTTGTTCTATAAAATTAATTATTAAGTACGATAACGTTCTAAGAAAGAATTATCTAAGGAATCTTAATATATTCTGGGATCTAGTTTTACTTTCAGTTAAGTAGATAGAATTTTTATTTAAATTGAAGTAAACTGAAAGAAAACTACGTAAAAGTCGAAAATAAACAACAGGAGATGCAAAAAGCGGCTTTCCAGTGACATGCGACTATCGTTAAAAGTTGCACCGTAATTTCTGCTATCGTTGTCTATAATTTTTGTAGTTTTTGCTCTGCGAATACAGTGAAAATGCAGATAAGGGGAAAACTGAAAAAAGAAATCTTATTTCTGATTTTACAGGAGAGCCGTGACCTACTCTAAGCACATTTTGAAATCTTGTGTTGTGTAAAATACTCTTTAGCTATTCGTAGCTAACAACGCAGCTAGCACCGATGAAACGAAAGTCTTATTGGGACAACGCCCACGATCCTCGCAGTTTAGTACCGTTTCACCAAATGGCGCCAGAGAAATGCGCAGTGTTGGTTGAGCCAGAGACTGCGGTGCGGAAGGAAGCGTCCCTCTGGAGTGACCCGCTGCGCACAGCGCGTTACGACACCAGCTTTGCGCCGCGGTCAGCACGGCCAAGTATGTGCGCCTCAGCGGATGCGGCTATTGTTCTCGTTTCAGCGAGACACTTCCAGATTCTTCTGCGCCATACGCAGTTCTGCGTAACTGCTCTGCTGTTTTCTCCGATTTCTTGATATATACTTCCCTCGTCCGGCAATAAGCCTCATGTCTCATACTGATTATGTCGACATGTATTACTATCTCTCTGATTAACAAATATACGATGACGGAAAAGCTACTGATAGACTGTTGCAAACTTTAAGTGAACTCTGTTCTCAGCAGCAATACGGTTACCTATTGATTAAAACGCCAGTGTACCAGGACGTTACGATTACTTTATATCGGCTGTGGACGAATGAAAAAAAGTCCGTGCAGACACACTTAGTTAGATAAACGAATAATTGTTGATTAAACCATTAATGGTGGTAAACATAATTCCGTGAAGCCGTGCAGAGCATATTCCGACTATTGTGAGCCTCCAAGTTTGCACGAATATTTATACACTGCTGTCCATTGAAATTGCTACACCAAGAAGAAATGCAGATGATAAACGGGTATTCATTGGACAAATATATTATACTAGAACTGACATGTGATTACATTTTCACGCAATTTCGGTGCATAGATCCTGAGAAATCAGTACCCAGAACAACCACCTCTGGCCGTAATAACGGCCTTGATATGCCTGGGCATTGAGTCAAACAGAGCTTGGATGGAGTGTACAGGTACAGCTGCCCATGCAGCTTCAACACGATACCACAGTTCATCAAGAGTAATGACTGGCATATTGTGACGAGCCAGTTGCTCGGCCACCATTGACCAGACGTTTTCAGTTGCTGAGACATCTGGAGAATGTGTTGGCCAGTGTAGCAGTCGAACATTTTCTGTATCCAGAAAGGCCCGTACAGGACCTGCAACATGTGGTCGTGCATTATCCTGCTGAAATGTAGGGTTTCGCAGGGATCGAATGAAGGGTAGAGCCACGGGTCGTAACACATCTGAAATGTAACGTCCACTGTTCAAAGTATCGTCAATGCGAGCAAGAGGTGACCGAGACGTGTAACCAATGGCACCCCATACCATCACGCCGGGTGATACGCCAGTATGGCGATAACGAATACACACTTCCAATGTGCGTTCACCGCGATGTCGCCAAACACGGATGCGACCATCATGATGCTGTAAACAGAACCTGGATTCATCCGAAAAAATGACGTTTTGCCATTCGTGCACCCAAGTTCGTCGTTGAGTACACCATCGCAGGCGCTCCTGTCTGTGATGCAACGTCAAGGGTAAGCGCAGCCGTGGTCTCCGAGCTGATAGTCCATGCTGCTGCAAACATCGTCGAACTGTTCGTGCAGATGGTTGTTGTCTTGCAAACGTCCCCATCTGTTGACTCAGGGATCGAGACGTGGCTGCACGATCCGTTACAGCCATGCGGATAAGATGCCTGTCATCTCCAACGCTAGTGATACGAGGCCGTTGGGATGCAGCACGGCGTTCCGTATTACCCTCCTGAACCCACCAATTCCATATTCTGCTAACAGTCTTTGGATCTCGACCAACGCGAGCAGCAATGTCGCGATACGATAAACCGCAATCACGATAGGCTACAATCCGACCTTTATCAAAGTCGGAAACGTGATGGTACACATTTCCCCTCCTTACACGAGGCATCACAACAACCTTTCACCAGACATCGCCGGTCAACTGCTGTTTGTTTATGAGAAATCGGTTGGGAACTTTCCTCATGTCAGCACGTTGTAGGTGTCGCCACCGGCGCCAACCTTGTGTGAATGCTCTGAAAAGCTAATCATTTGCATATCACAGCATCTTCTTCCTGTCAGTTGAATTTCACGTCTGTAGCACGTCATCTTCGTGGTGTAACAATTTTAAGACCAGTAGTGTACTACGGTAATGACTACTGTTTAGAACCGAGATGACTCTGCGAAGCATTGTAGATTGTTCGTCACAGCAGCTTACCATTAAATCTCTTTAATTGTCTATACTTGTATGGCGGTGCCAAATGTACAAACTAAACGAGAATTCCACCGACAAACGTTCAGAACTTGTTTCCAGAATTAAAATCTTCATTCTGCAGCGGAGTGTACGCTGATATGAAACTTCCTAGCAGATAAAAACTGTGTACCGGACCGAGACTCGAACTCGGGACCTTTGCCTGTCGCAGGCAAGTGCTCTACCAACTGAGCTTCCCAAGCACGACTAACACCCCGTCCTCACAGCTTTACTTCGGCGAGTACCTCGTCACCTACCTTCCAAACTTCGAAGAAGCTCTCCTGCGAACCTTGCAGAACTAGCACTCCTGAAAGAAAGGATATTGTGGAGACATGGCTTAGCCACAGCTTGACGGATGTTTCCAGAGTGAAAGGTCCCTAGTTTGAGTCGCGGTCCGGCACACAGTTTTAATCCACCAGGAATTTTCATGTCAGAGGTTGTTCAGGGATATCTACTGAGTATTTTGGTATAAGGGACCCACCTTCTCCGGCGGCTAGTTACAGTTATTGCATTTCGTTTAGATGGCAATGAATTGGTCGCGGAGGTCCTGTTCCACTTTCAGCTCGGTCACCAGATATGATACCAAAGGACTTTTTTCTGAGGGACTTAAGAGCCTAGTTCACGAGACTCGCACAGACCTCGTTGCTAGGACTATGGCAGCGTGGAAGTAGTGCGCCACACTCCCGAAATTCTTGAGAGTGTAAGACACGTGATAGTGCATCTCTGTACATTCAGTCATAATAGTGGTCGCAGAAATTTTGACTAAGATATGTAAGGGAACAGTTCTGCACTTGTTACGTGCTGCATTGTACACTCACAGAAAAGACTGAACACACTGTGATAAAAGCGTACATGTTTTGTCTGAGTGTTTTTGTATTACTCTGTGTTGTGTGCTGTACGTTTTGGCTATTGCACATTACAGCGTCTCCACTGATGCGTAGATATTTTCACAGAAATAAAGGTGATTCCGATAACAAACAGAATAAATCATGATTACATTATTACAATGTAACAAGCCGCTTGAGAAAGTGGGCCCATTATGCCAAAATACTCAGAAGGCACCCCTGAACAATCTATGAAAGTTTTCCGGTGGAGCTCTGTTTCGCCCAGTACAGCTCGAAGTTAGATCTACATTCAGAACCCCCAAGTTATAATCACCACTTTATGTCGTGAAATCATTAACATGAAAAATAATGAAAAACCCCACTGAAAGCTGGTCATTTCCATAAGGAGTCAACCGGATAGTCAGAAAAGTTTTTATTATTAGTGTCTGATACCTTTCCTTTGCGAGGCACGGGCACTAACTGTTTTAGTTCAGTTCATAGAGCTGTGAGTACATATAGAACTTCGTGTCTGTGTTGCGGATGGATCCGAAAGATGGCAGATGATAAAACCCAGTACCGGCCCTTAACCTGATCTCGCATACCTCAAGGGCTTAAATCCATCAGTCGACATGAAACCTCCCCTTAGAAAAATTAGTCAATTACTGTGCTGGTAAACACCTTACGTTATTCGATTTTCAAACAGCTGAGCAAAACTGAACGTACTCAGACATTACTCTCTTTACTTATTCTGATCAACACTAAACTGACACACAATATTTTTAGTGCAACGCAATTAGACTTTTAATAATCCCTACAGATGAATGGCCCTGACCAACAATAACCTACACCTTTCATGAATCACTTACCTCACAAAAATCTTCGTTACTCGAACTACTGCAATACAGCGAGCGCCACTACTGCCAGCTAAATAAAAGATTCCAACTACTGAAGTCACTAACTACTGATAGGCATAGTTAGCAAATGAAAGATTTTGATAAAGAACAAACAATGTATTTACCTTAATAGTGTTCAAAAGTCATAATATATATAGCAGTTCATGGCATCCATTCTTACAAATTTACTGTCTCTGATGGACACACGTCCAGATCATCCGCTCTCAAATCTCCGCCATCTCTCTCCCCACATCCACCACTGCTGGCGGCTCACCTCCAACTGCGCAACGCTACACACTGTTCACATCCAGCTGCCCAATACTACAATAGCAAACAACAATGTAAACCAGCCACAGACTCCACAAAGCACAGCCAGTGATTTTCATACAGAGCGCTACGTGGCGTTACCAATATAAAAACCTAAACAGCCTACTGACATAGCCCCCATGCTCCCCACAAAGATTTTACAAATTGTTTCTGTCAGTGGCCAATACAGATTTGAAAATTTTTTTCATAATCGCAATAACAAAGAAATCAAATGCACGCACTTATTGATACAATGTTGGTCAAAAGTTAAAATTTTCTCACAGTCCATAAAGACAGTCCTGATCATTCATCACAGTATTAAATACAATTTTATGCACAAAGTCTGAGCAGTAAAAGAAAATGCACATGGAAGTAGTGGATTTCCATGCAGTCGTGAAGAAGTAGTGTTGTCCTTCCAACAGAAAGATAATGCTGACTCTTGACATGCAGACAGGTAATGGTCCACAACAGAGCAAACCCACAGCAGAGTCAGTCGAAGTTTTGAATAATATTGATAGGTAGGTCATCACAGAGCAGACCCACTGTAGTCCTGGTAGAGATTATGGTATTGGTGGGCCACCAGAGGTGTAGACCCACTGCAGTCCTTGTATAAATAATGGTATTGGTGGATCATCAATGGTGCAGACCCACTTCAGTCCTTGTAGAGACGGCCAGCAGCCATCTGTTGCGACTGTGCAGGTGCACAATCACCATTGAAGAGTCTTGTGGAGAATATAGCAAGTCCATAAACTATCAGTTGTGCACTCACAAAGTTTTTGGAATTGTCCTTAGAACCAGCAATGCTTTTAACCAGTCCCTTGCTGAATTATTAACACATGTGCAAGCACTAACAGTCCTCTTTTTTTCACATGTTGTGCATATACTATGACCAACAGAAATTTGTGCAGTGAAATGAATGCTTACAAGTTACTTAATTTGATGAACTGGTGCCAATTACAATTTTATAACATGAGAATACAATCACAAAGGTACAGAAAACATCATTAAAGAACACAATAATACAGATAACCTTTGTAGTAATATGGGCTTTACAAAATAATCGAAATAACATACACATCAGTGTTACAGGATTTATGACATAAGTAAATACATAAAAGGTCAGAATAACTTTCGAAACATCAACTTCACACGTGAGCATAAAAACAAAACAGAATAAATAATGTCTAAACATCTTTAGAAAGTAAATAACATATTATAAATGCAAATTATATTTGAGGATAACAGTATTCCTCATCATAGTGAATATAGCTGAGTATTAGAAAAATTCTACAACATAAGTCTTATCAGATAAACACATAAAGACAGAAAGAACACAAATACATTAGGTACACAGACACATAGTGGAATGACACAAAAGGACAGGACAGGGTTTGTTTTCTGTGTGACATTTGGTACCGCAGTCCAATCCAAAACTTCATTTCATAGATGTTTCCTCTTATTTCACTTTTTTTTATACCTTGTCAATGCAATACTTCCAGTTCATCACAACTCATTCTCTTATATAGCCTATTTCCTCTTAAGCTAACTTAAATCTACTGAGCTCAGATGCTAAACTAAGGGACGAGGCAACGCAGCAGCA
The DNA here is from genome assembly GCF_023898315.1 of Schistocerca nitens. NCBI lineage: Eukaryota > Metazoa > Arthropoda > Insecta > Orthoptera > Acrididae > Schistocerca > Schistocerca nitens. The sequence goes on along the minus strand of NC_064618.1, from coordinate 295,142,500 downwards.
CAAAACAATTAACACAAACAGCAATGACAAAAAATGCAGATTGGCAAAACAAGCAGCAATAAATATAAATTAGCAAAGCATTTGCAATATTAGAACTAATATAAGGCAATGTGCAGCAAATAAGACAAATAAATCAGTAGTAAAACTGGCTTAACAGAGTAATACAAAGTCAAATTCAGTAGCACTATGCCTGGCAAACAGCAACAGCAAATGCAATAACATATACCTAAACATGACACAGCTCAAGCAGAAAAATATTACAGTGAAGATAGGAAATTTCTAATAATGATGTCACATCTTAACACTAGAGTGATGCATCACCTTGACTTACTCTACGAAACAAGTTACCAAATCGTAAAAAAATTATTTATGCAATTCCTGTGAAGGGAAATGTCTATTTATGTTCCCTCGTTTTCTTGGAAGTAGATCATAAAATTATTATTTACTGGATCTGTAGGCATAAAATAACTATATTAGTACAGTTATTAAATTTTATTTTAACCAATGATGCAGTGCAGATAGAAACTAGATATTAAACAAAATGAGCAATCTTTCAACTAGAAAGACAACAGATGTAAAATGTTTCTCATCATTTCATTAGGCATTTTATTAAATATTATAAATTAAGAGCTCCACAGTGTAATCATATGTTTTCAAGTTTGAGCGTGTCGTATTTGCGATGCTTTATACAAAGAAATGTCAATAGCGAGGATAACGGTCTCTTTTTTTTCACCTAATGGCTGTTTCTCCAGGCGGCTGGCACAGCTGGACGCCCACAATGCATTACATCAAGGTCACTTAGCTTTCTTACCGAAATATTTACGACACAAGTTTGCACTACAGTGACAGTCTCATATAAGAAATTTCACAGGTCGAGAATTTGCATTGCAAATCTGTAGAAACAAAAGCCTATAAATATAACCGTGTCCAAAAAATGTTCGTCGGCATTGTAATACATTCACGCATTTACACACATTTCATAACTCTTAAAGTACGATTCTTGGTTCCAACATTCTTTTTCACAAATCGGCGTCCCTAACCACTACTCATTATTCCTTACCTTATCACACATTTACATATTCGTCGACACTTCTTCAGTATTTCATCATAATAAATACGTAGCATAATCAGATTCCTCATATAGCATCATCTCATTGATCATAGACGTACCTCAACAGCATAATACATATCGTTGTCGTAATAATAACATCATAACACGTCAGTCAAATCTCAAAAACGTCATAGCCTTCGGCAATAATTTCAAAACCTAAAAAAAATTCTCTGCTCATTGCAATAGTGTCTTCTACCTCAAACGTACTTTAAAAATCATGATCCCATATCAAATACTCAAAGCTCTCATAGTATCACAAAAAAAACATGAACAGTTCACAAAGTACAGACGAAATACAATTTCATAAGTATGAAGTTATCCAACTGCGTAATTGCGTAAACATGTGTCAGTGATGTAGTAAAAAAAAGTTTGTTTCTCTGTTAAATAATCAGATAGCTGTGTAATTCTGTGTTAGAGAAATATGATACCGATGTGTAAAGTTGTATAAGCAAATACCATATTAGCTAGGGCTTCTTGTGCTTGCCAAACACATGGTACACAAAGAAAGCGTGTACCCCCCTGAGGATTAATGTAATTACACCCTCAGGTGTTACAGATTGCAGCAATGGAATGAAATGTATCACGGAAAACCTTTGTATCATTGTAATTCAAAAATCTTTAAACATAAATGTTTTAAGTACCAAATCAACCACTGAAATATGTGTACTGTAGCGCTAAACTGTGCAACTTGTTGTAAGATAATCTCTGTCATTAGTTAAGGGTAAAAAATGTGCCAAGTGTCGTAATTATCGTCGTCCATAAGCAAAGTTATGTAGAAGTCAATGTACTTACCTCGTAATAAACAAAAGTAAAATGCATTGAATATAGATATCGTAGTTATTACGTTTATTGCCGTGATGAAGTAAGCACTGTACCGTAACGTATTGTTGTGCTACAGAAAAGGCTGTCTCATTGTAGCTATACCACAAAGTTACTTCTAGAACATGTTTTCCTTTCCAGAATAATACAAAAAAACTGTGGAGATATAAAACAGATACACCGCAAAAGTAACAATGTAAATGTGTCACACATTAGTAGCATCGTGATATAGTCGTGTAGCTGTCAAACTAACCACTGTGTCATCTGGTATCTCTCAGAAAGCACTTTAAATCCATAATGTATTTTCAAGTAAATCAAAATGTTGCAGTAAAATCTCATTAGCAGTAGATGTTCTAAGTATGTAAGCCTTATAGTCGTTATGTAATCGTGCAACTAACAAGCAAGAATGTACACACACAGTAACACTGTGTCGTCTGTTCACTATAACAATGCACTCCTAAATACTGTCTAAATATGTTCTCTAGGTTCTAGACTGGATAGTTAACTTTAAAATATAGTTGCACATTAACAGTTTCTAAGTGTGACAAAGAGTATTAGTAACATGAAGTGAAAAGTTTTATGGCAAAGACAAAGTTAAGAAGCTGATTATCTTTCAATAAACGGTTTTACATGTGAAATGTGCTGCAAGCCTTTACTCTACCTACTATGCAGAGCTCCAGCTTCAACGGAATTATCATGTGGTATATGTTATTTTTCTCTGAGCCAGCCGGCACACGTGGCTGCCTGCGGTGCGAGTCATTGTCTGTCTCTTTGCTGGCGCAGATCGTTATTGGGGTTAGGAGACCTAACTTCTACAAATTCACCTTGTCAAGAGGGCCCTGCCCTGTTTGAATCCCGCCAGTTCTGATGCAATTCAGGTCTGTCGTTACGAATATATCGTCTGTCGTCATGTCGGTAGATTCCATAGTTTCTTTCTTGTCCGTCACGTGATGGAAAATTTCTCCCTGAATCGTAACTGCGCGCTGAACTGTTGCGTCTGAAGTTATTCAGTCTCCCTTCATAATAATTGCTTTGGTTCCCATATTGTCTGTTTCTATGGTTATCTCTGTCATATTCATTACCACATAAGTGCGATCTTTCTCTGTAACTATTATTCGGCCAACGGTTGTCATATGGGTGGTGTCTGTTTTGGTCACGATTTGCGTTGTGAGAATAGCCTTGTCGTGTCCAGTTGTTATTTCTTTCATCGCGGAATTGTGACGGATGTGACCTGTAATTGTTGTGCTCCTGTTTTCGCGTTCCTCGATTGTCAGTGTCAATTTCCAATTCTTGTAAGATCCCTGAAAAGCTTCAATGTCGTCTTTGCAACGTCCTGGCACAATAATATGTCGTAAATGTTCAGGCAATTTGATCAAGCAAATGTGGATGAGTTCTGAGGGGCTGTATGGGTTTGACAGGTACTGATTCTTGTGCAACATGTCTTCGAAATATTTCACAAGACTGGAAAATTCAGATTGTTCGAAATGTTTCATCATTATGATGCTATGTTTTACTCGGTCTTGTGTAACTTGAGACCAATATGCTGAAAGGAAGGCATGATAAAATTCTCCTTCAGTGTGACAATCGTGAATAACCGATCGCATTCTTACAGCTGGTTCATTCTCTAAGTAGCCACACATAAATTCTAACCTGTGCTCCAATGACCAGTTGGGAGGGAAACAATGAGAGAATTGATGGAGCCATGCTTGTGGATGAATGTCGTTGCCAGAATTCTTAAATGTTTTGAATTTACGTGTAGTAATGAACAGCCTATAGTCAAAGTCATCATGTCGGCGAGTCGCATATCGGTCGTTGTTACTTCGTTTCGGCGGTTCCATCTCAAAATTCAGTGTACCTTGCCAATTTCTTTCATAACTTCCGAAGTGCCCTGAGTTATTATTTTGTGGCTGTTTCGTATTTCTATGTCCCTCTTTCCGTATTGGAGCGCGAATGTCCTCTGAAATATGTAATTCTTGTATTACCTGTGTCAACTGATCTTGTACTTCCCGAATTTCTCTTTTGTACTGTGTATTGATTTGATTCTGATTTTGTTTGAATTTTCTAATTTGTTCATACTCTTTTGTGTCATTAAAGACTACCGGTCTTGTGTCATTCAGATTATCATGTACTTTCTCTGATAATGAACTAATTTCCTCCATGTGTCTTTCTGAACCAATTTTCAGAGTATCTACTGTGTCCTTTAAGTTTTCCTGAGTTTTTCCAAGTTGTGTAACCGAATCGGTAGATGCAACTGAGTCAATTTTAGCTTGCAAAGTGTCGTGATTTTCATGAACAATAGTTTGCAGTTCTTTTATGGCTGCTTCGTGATTCTGTAATGCATTTCCATGACGCGAAAAAATAGGTTGAAAATGCTCACAAATTTGTGTTTTTACGTCATTACAGACTTTTCGACATTTATATTCGATTTTAAGTAACTCTGCAGTTAAATCTTCACGTGTTTGTTCAAGCGTTTGTGCCATTGAGTCTAACTTTTGAAGCTGTTGCTGTGTTTGTCTCTGGTGTTCTTCCGTTGTATCTAACTTTTGCTGTGTTTGTCTCTGATTTTGTTTCATTTGTTGCATTAATTGCAATAATTATGTATTAGTGTCTGGAATCTGTTCCTCTATGCTTTTCGGCAGTGCATTTTCACCGACAACATTCACATTTTCACAAGCAGAAAATGTGTCTTGACTTATTTTAGAAAACTGTGAGGACCCAAAACCTGAATCTGCAGTATTTGCAAGGTTGTGTCCTGTCATTTCGGATTCCTGAGGCGAGCTGTTGCCGACCGATCGATCGATAATGCTTCCCTGTTCACTAATTGTTTCACTGTCTACACCATTATTTGCCGCCCGCTCCATTTCCCTATGCACAATTACCAAATTACTATGTTGGACATTAGTTAATTCATTACACGGTGGCGCTAACACAATGCTTTCGTCTTCACTGTCATTTTTCAGTTTACTTTGGAGCCTAGTATTACGTTTTTCACACGCCATAATTGTCACAATATTTCACACGATAACACAGAAAAGCACAATTTGAAGGGCAAAAATAAGAAAACACATTAACATGGCACTGAACATAGTATCTAGTTAATCGCAAGCGCAGCTGCGAAATACTTGGTGCAAATATAGATGCATGCCACAAGTGTTTTACTGTTCAACGGAAGACTGCAACTACAAAGGAGATTCTCTCTACAATTACGCGCTAGCAATAAACAAAAGCTACACTAATTACACAAACTACAAGAAAAAATCAGAAGATACCAGTGAGGTATCCTCGGCTAAGGGTCGACATATGAAACGTCCCCTTAGAAAAATTAGTGAATTACTGTGCTGGTAAACCACTTACGTTATTTGCTTTTCAAACAGCTGAGCAAAACTGAACGTACTCAGACATTACTCTCTTTACTTATTCTGATCAACACTAAACTGACACACAATATTTTTAGTGCAACGCAATCTGACTTTTAATAATCCCTACAAAAGAATGGCCCTGACTAACAATAACCTATACCTTTCATGAATCACTTACCTCACAAAAATCTTCGTTACTCGAACTACTGCAATACAGCGAGCGCCACTACTGCCAGCTAGATAAAAGATTCTAACTACTGATAGGCATAGTTAGCAAATGAAAGATTTTGATAAAGAACAAACAATGTATTTACCTTAATAGTGTTCAAAAGTCACAATATATAGCAGTTCATGGCATCCAGTCTTACAAATTTACTGTCTCTGATGGACACACGTCCAGATCATCCGCTCTCAAATCTCCGCCATCTCTCTCCCCACATCCACCACTGCTGGCGTCTCACCTCCAACTGCGTAACGCTACGCGCTGTTCACATCCAGCTGCCCAATACTACAATAGCAAACAACAATGCAAACCAGCCACAAACTGCACAAAGCACAGCCAGTGATTTTCATGCAGAGCGCTACGTGGCGTTACCAATATAAAAATCTAAACAGCCTACTTACAGACATAATGGCTTATATGTTACCTTTACCAATTCTTCTATTATTGATGGAGTTAATGTGATGAAAACTTCTTCCATCACCAGAGTTTCGGCTACTTCCTGATGGGTCAACCATGATTGGGCTTTTTGTGTCAGCGACATCGGCCTTAACCGTGAGGTCTGTGGTAACAACGTAGCACGGAACACTGGTGTTTTTCGTTAATATGCAGAGTAACCGATGACGTGACTCTGTAAACTTCTCTCTAGAGCCAAAAATCAAAATCTCTGTATGTAGAAGGAAATGTCTGACTGATTCACTGAATCATCATGGCCAAACGCAAACCGCTAAGGACAAGAACTTGAAATTTGGAGAGTGTGTTGATATCATACTGTAGGCATCGTTTAAGAAGGTATTTTGCAGGATTCCACACCAAAGGGGGTGAAAGAAGGGGATGAAAGGTTTTATAAAAAAAAAAATATGACGCTATTGAGGCAGTATGAAAATTAGTATTTGGCTTCTCGTTCAGCAATAAAAAAAAAAGGTGTTTCATCATTTTTGGAAATCTGTCCCCAAGGAGGTGAAAGAGTGTGAGAACTTTTTCTGAAATAAATAAACCATTATTAAAGAGCTACCAGGTGTAAGACTGGCGCTAGCAACTATAGAATCACTTGTCCGGTTAAACCTACATCTATGAAAATTGTTATTTGAAATCTCGGTCAGAAATAGAAAAATGAATGTTTCAGTGTTTTTGGGAATTCAACCCTTAAGGAGGTGAAATAGGATATGAAAAGTTCTATGAAAATATTTCATTATGAGAACAGAATCGCTTTTTGTTAAGAAGTACATTCGGAAAAGACCATGCTTCTATGGCCTTAAGAAGTATGAAAAGTTTAGAAAGTTTGTGAACTACATCAAAGAAAGCTATTTAACAGTCATCACACCGAAGAAACGACACTTTAATACTTTAATTTTACAGTAGGGATAATACATGTTTATAAAATTATTTTTGTTGTATTTACTACGCAAACTAATCGTTACTGATGACAAAATAGATACCACGTTCAAGCGCGATTCAGTGTACAGGAATATCAAATGGTTCAGATGGCTCTGAGCACTATGGGACTTAACTTCTGAGGTCATCAGTCCGCTAGAACTTAGAACTACTTAAACCTAACTAACCTAAGGACATCACACACATCGATGCCCGAGGCAGGATTCGAACCTGCGAGTGTAGCGGTCGCGCGGTTCCAGACTGTAGCACCTAGAACCGCTCGGCCACTCCGGCCGGCACACGAATATCCATTTGAGTTGAGAGAATTCAGTCCCGGGTGTAAGACTGGCACTAATAACTACAGAAGCAGCTGTTCTATTAGTCTGTTTCTTTTTATTAACTCGCTATATGAAATTAAATTAAACCCGTTGGAACACTTTAATTGTGAATAAACAGGGTGTTTCAAAAATGACCGGTATATTTGAAACGGCAATAAAAACTAAACGAGCAGCGATAGAAATACACCGTTTGTTGCAATATGCTTGGGACAACAGTACATTTTCAGGCAGACAAACTTTCGAAATTACAGTAGTTACAATTTTCAACAACAGATGGCGCTGCGGTCTGGGAAACTCTATAGTACGATATTTTCCACATATCCACCATGCGTAGCAATAATATGGCGTAGTCTCTGAATGAAATTACCCGATGTGGTGTCACCGCCAGACACCACACTTGCTAAGTGGTAGCTTTAAATCGGCCGTGGTCCATTAGTACATGTCGGACCCGCGTGTCGCCACTGAGTGATCGCAGACCGAGCGCCACCACACGGCAGGTCTCGAGAGACGGACTAGCACTCGCCCCAGTTGTACGGACGACGTAGCTAGCTATGCACACTGATGAAGCCTCGCTCATTTGCAGAGCAGATAGAATAGCCTTCAGCTAAGTCAATGGCTACGACTTAGCAAGGCGCCATTAGCCTTACATAGCTTGTATCTAAAGAGTCTCACTTGTATCGCCAAGAGCGATGTACCACAAGGATGGATTAAAGTTAAGTATTCCAGGAGCTACGTACTTTTCTTTATAGCATTCATTACGTATCCTGTTTCAGACCTATCTACTAGCCTGCGTGAGTTAACGCGTGCCTTTCGGCTACTTCCGAGTGGCGTGGCTGTCTTGTTACGCCACAACACCCGAAACCTTTGACAACGTGTCTGGCGGAATGGCTTCACATGCAGCTGTTCAATTGTTTCTGGATTCTGGCGGTACACCTGGTCTTTCAAGTGTCCCCACAGAAAGAAGTCACAGGGGTTCATGTCTGGCGAATAGGGAGGCCAATCCACGCCGCCTCCTGTATGTTTCGGATAGCCCAAAGCAATCTCCCACGCCCGGGTTCCCGGGTTCGATTCCCGGCGGGGTCAGGTATTTTCTCTGCCTCGTGATGGCTGGGTGTTGTGTGCTGTCCTTAGGTTAGTTAGGTTTAAGTAGTTCTAAGTTCTAGGGGACTTATGACCACAGCAGTTGAGTCCCATAGTGCTCAGAGCCATTTGAACCAACCCAAAGCAATCACACGATCATCGAAATATTCATTCAGGAAATTAAAGACGTCGGCCGTGCGATGTGGCCGGGCACCATCTTGCATAAACCACGAGGTGTTCGCAGTGTCGTCTAAGGCAGTTTGTACCGCCACAAATTCACGAAGAATGTCCAGATAGCGTGATGCAGTAATCGTTTCGGTCGGATCTGAAAAATGGGCCAATGATTCCTTTGGAAGAAATGGCGGCCCAGACCAGTACTTTTTGAGGATGCAGGGACGATGGGACTGCAACATGGGGCTTTTCGGTTCCCCATATGCGCCAGTTCTGTTTATTGACGAAGCCGTCCAGGTAAAAATAAGCTTCGTCAGTAAACCAAATGCTGCCCACATGCATATCGCCGTCATCAATCCTGTGCACTATATCGTTAGCGAATGTCTCTCGTGCAGCAATGGTAGCGGCGCTGAGGGGTTGCCGCGTTTGAATTTTGTATGGATAGAGGTGTAAACTCTGGCGCATGAGACGATACGTGGACGTTGGCGTCATTTGGACCGCAGCTGCAACACGGCGAACGGAAACCCGAGGCCGCTGTTGGATCACCTGCTGCACTAGCTGCGCGTTGCCCTCTGTGGTTGCCGTACGCAGTCGCCCTACCTTTCCAGCACGTTCATCCGTCACGTTCCCAGTCCGTTGAAATGGTTCAAACAGATCCTTTATTGTATCGCTTTTCGGTCCTTTGGTTACATTAAACCTCCGTTGAAAACTTCGTCTTGTTGCAACAACACTGTGTTCTAGGCGGTGGAATTCCAACACCAGAAAAATCCTCTGTTCTAAGGAATAAACCATGTTGTCTACAGCACACTTGCACGTTGTGAACAGCACACGCTTACAGCAGAAAGACGACGTACAGAATGGCGCACTCACAGACTGCGTTGTCTTCTACATCTTTCACATCACTTGCAGCGCCATCTGTTGTTGAAAATTGTAACTACTGTAATTTCGAAAGTTTGTCCGCCTGAAAATGTACTGTTGTCCCAAGCATATTGCAACAAACGGTGTATTTCTATCGCTGCTCGTTTAGTTTTTATTGCCGTTTCAAATATACCGGTCATTTTTGAAACACCCTGTACGTGCAGCCATGTAAAGACGTAAAGGGTTACCAACTCGTTTATAGTGTGCAGATTTACAAATGAGCAATGGGCGTAACAACATACAAATTCGATTTAAAAAAAAAGAAAGAAAAAACAGTCGGTGCAGACCATATAGTCTACGCGAGCGAAGCAGTGGGCGCTAAACTAGTCCTTAAAAAGACAAGGGACACAGCTGCAGATGCGCGGTTCTACCCAATAAAAAATTCGCTTTAGACACAACATAAGACAGTTATTGGTGGTATTCAGATTCATGTGTTTCCTTCAGCCCATCAGCATCCAAAAGCCGCAAGCCACAGTGGAGTGCATGGTAGAGGTTACTTCCCGTAGTACCAAATAACAGATTTCCTTCTCGTACCATTCGAGTATGGAGCGCGCAAAGAATTTCTGTTTAAACGCTTCTGTGTGCGCTGTAATTAGTTTAATCTTGTGTTCTGGACACTAAGGTATCTCACTTGCATTAATCAATGAACTTGCAACGTTAATCACGTAAGTGTGGTACCTAGACAATTGTAGTCCCCGAAGTTCATTACTTTACGTTAATTAACTTTTGGTATTTCCACGTCTTCTGTCAGCGTGACAAAAATTGAGTCGAAGTCGTATTATCGATTGTGCTAAATGAGTCTAATAGGAGTGTAGTCCAATAAATAAGACAGTATCAGGAGCCAAAGGGCTTCAATAGTTACAGTTAAGGAAGTAGCGACATCACCGATAATCGTGAAATTCTCAACGGCATTGCCAGAAGAGATACAAAGTTCCAGCAACTATGCACAAAACACAGATCTGATCATGATATGAGTCTGCTTAACAAAATGTCCGTAGTTTAACACTGCTGTCGTCACCGAGACGGAGGACTAGCTCTACTGGACAAGTGTGGGAAGGAAAATAACCTTAAGGTTTTAATGAATCGATTCTGACATTCAGAAACGTTATAGAGAAACCACGGAATCGTGGTATTCGGAGAGCGATTTTAGCGCCATTTCCCGCGAATACGATCTCAGTTGTTTAACCACCTCACCAGCTGGCTCGGTAGGTCGAGTTCTCTTGAGCTGTGGTCTGCACGTGGCTTTCTCTGCAGTGGTTGAGGAACCGGTATCCACTGTGTCCCATCCCATTTGTGAATCTCACTTTTACCTGCTATTCCTCCGCCCTCCTCACGCTCACTAACGGACTGGAAACCGGCTCGCTACGCATGGTCAGCATTTCTCCAAGGTCGGAGTGGTAAAACTGCATCCTCCGATGCTCCACTCTCGCGTCACCTCCGGTTTAACGAGATATAAAAAATGATCGTATGTCATTATTGGCCAGGAGATCCCCTCTGAGGTCGTTCGGCTGCCTAACGCAAGTCTTTTTATTTGATGTCACTTCGGTGACTGGCGCGTCGATGATGCGGAGAACAACACAACACCCAGCCCCCGAGCGGATAAATTCTCCGAGCGGACCGGGAATCGAACCCGGACATTCCGAATGGCCGTCAACTGCGCTGGCTGCTCAGCTACGGAGGCGGACGTTTAACGAGATAAAAACGCCTCATTGAAAGTTGCTATCTAAGAGCAGAACGCCGGCTGGAATGGCCGAGCGGTTCTAGGCGCTACAGTCTGGAAACGCGCGACCGCTACAGTCGCAGGTTCGAATCCTGCCTCGGGTATGGATGTGTATGATGTCCTTAGGTTAGTTAGGTTTAAGTAGTTCTAAGTTCTAGGGGACTGATGACCTCAGCAGTTAAATCCCATAGTGCTCAGAGCCATTTTTTTAAGAGCAGAACGCTTACTCATTTTATAGAGACTCACAAATGTGGATAAATGACATTCAATTTCTCCTGCCGGTTGAGACTTTGTTTTATGTTTATTTCTCATTTTCTGTAAGTAACAAGGCTAGAGCGATGTGGAAAAACGTTGCTGAACGATGGAATTTAGCTACAAATGGGGAATCAACCTTGTATTAACATTTTTGAAAAACGTTCTGGTAAAATAAAGCAACGGCAAGCAGTAATTCGACTCGCTGTGGAATGAAGTACCTACTCATGGTAGCGCGCCGCGATGGAAGTGTGACAGTGGGTCTAAGAGAAAGGAACGTTCGGAAGCCGTAACCATTTATTAGATACTTGAGGTAAACTCTTTGATTATGTATTAGGTCGGTGCATAAGTTCATAGCGTTTTTGTATTGCATGTTGGTATTTCGATTTTTACGCGTTTATTTATCTGTTGTCATTTTTTATTTGTACTTCACTGTTGCTATTTGACTTTACATACTGTTATTTTGTCCTTTGGAGATAATGATTTGAACTGTGGATTCTAGAAAATTGAGTGCCAAGTGGAGAAATCGGAATATTTCCGACGTATTCTTCTTGAGCTCAGCATAAGCGTAAAGGCAGCGGAGGCGGCCAGAAACATTTGCGCCGTGCATGGGGATAATACCATTTGACAGAGCAAGGCAAGAAAATAGTTTTCCCATTTTAGGAAGGATCGTTTTGACATTAGAGACTCTCCACGTTCAGGAAGACCTTTGGGGTTTGATAGAAATCGTTTAAACGTATTAATCTACAACGATACAGCTCTGCGTACTCGGTAACTGGCAAATGTGCATAACTGTGATCGTTCCACCAACGTACGACATTTTCCTATAATGGGAAAAGTTCAAAAATCGGATTTGTGGGTACAGTATGCCAAAATCACAAAAATCAGCGGGTGGCTACTTCATCATCTCTGCTTCCTCATTAACAATTGCCTCATGAAGAACAGCGACCACTATTATGCTGTATCGCTACTGCTGACGAGAAATGGTATCTTTACGGTAACATAATAAAAAGAAAGGAATGGTTGAGCGCAAAGAAAGCAGCAACTCCCCATACGGAGACCTGAGCACATCCACATAAGATAATGTTATGCATCTGGTCTAACAGCGACAGTGTGGTGTACTACGAATTGCTTCCCCCAGGTGTAACCAACAATGCTGACATTTATTGTCGACAACTGAGACATCTTGGAGTCGCAATCCAAGAACAACGACCGGTAAGACTGCGTGAACTGACGCTACGCCACAACAATGCCCGTCCGCATTCCGCCAGACTGACAAAAAACACTATACAAATGATGGGGAAGGGAAGTCATTCCGCATTCACCTTATTCACCTGATCTTGCGCCCTCAGATTTTTCCCGTTTCCGCTCTCTGTCAAACAACCTTCAAGGAACTTCCCTTCCGGATGAAAATGCGCTCCGAACATGGCTCGACGAATTGTTCGCCTCAAAACCACGTCGTTTGTACAGTCGCTGAATGGAGAAGTTGACCCAGCCTTACCAGAGCGATGTAAATAGTGACTACACTATTGATAATTACATCCTCCATTATATCCATCTGTTGCGGAAAACTGTTACGCACTTACACAGCAACCCATTACTTACCGGACCGACGTAATACTACTTGTTGTGTGACGCCAGTTTGTTTGAGTGAACTTACTGTTAATGCAGATTTATTTATTTAAAGAATAGCTAGGGAACGACTCGTATTGCTTGTATGTAAAGTGTTTCAGAATATGTGTTACAAATCTGTCTCAAGAGAAGACTTATATTCCTTGAGTATAACTGAGTGACAATTTTGAAGTATGACGATAAATTTAGCAGTATACTCTGAAGTTGCTATGTGACTCCAGCACACACATTTTTAAGGAGTAACTGTGCCTGCCGCTGGTATCTGACTTTGTTGTTGTTGTGGTCTTCAGTCCAGAGACTGGCTTGATGCAGCTCTCCATGCTACTCTATCCTGTGCAAGCTCCTTCATCTCCCAGATCTACTGCAACCTACATCCTTCTGAATCTGTTTAGTGTATTCATCTCTTGGTCCCCCTCTACGATTTTTATCCTCCACGCTGCCCTCCAATACTAAATTGGTGATCCCATGATGCCTCAGAATATGTCCTACCAAGCGATCCCTTCTTATAGTCAAGTTGTGTCACACTATTCAATACCTCCTCATTAGTTATGTTATTTACCCAGCTAATTTTCAGCATTATTCTGTAGCACCACATTTCAAAAGTTTCTATTCTCTTCTTGTACAAACTATTTATCGTCCATGTTTCACTTCCATACATGGCTACACTCCATACAAATACTTTCAGAAACGACCTCCTAACACTTAAATCTATACTCGATGTTAACAAATTTTTCTTCTTCAGAAACACTTTCCTTGTCTACATTTTATATCCTCTCTACTTCGACCACCATGAGTTATTTTGCTCCCCAAATATCAAAACTCATTTACTACTTTAAGCGTCTCGTTTCCTAATCTAATTCCCTCAGCATCACCCGACTTAATTCGACTACATTCCATTATCCTCGTTTGGCTTTTATTGATATTCATCTTATATCTTCCTTTCAAGACACTGTCCATTCCGTTCAGCTGCTCTTCCAGGCCCTTTGCTGTCTCTGACAGAATTACAATGTCATCGGCGAACCTCAAAGTTTTTATTTCTTCTCCATGGATTTTAATACCTACTACGAATTTTTCTTTTGTTTCCTTTACTGCTTGCTCAATATACAGATTGAATAACATCGGCGATAGGCAACAACCCTGTCTCACTCCCTTCCCAACCACTGCTTCCCTTTCATGCCCCTCGACTCTTATAACTGCCATCTGCTTTCTGTACAAATTGTAAATAGCCTTTCGCTCCCTGTATTGCACCCCTGCCACCTTTAGAATTTGAAAGAGAGTATTCCAGTCAACATTGTCAAAAGCTTTCTCTAAGTCTACAAATGCTAGAAACGTAGGTTTGCCTTTCCTTAATCTTTCTTCTAAGATAAGTCGTAGGGTCAGCATTGCTTCACGTGTTCCAATATTTCTACGGAATCCAAACTGATCTTCCCCGAGGTCGGCTTCTAGCAGTTTTTCCATTCGTCTGTAAAGAATTCGCGTTAGTATTTTGCAGCCGTGGCTTACTATACTGATAGTTCGGTAATTTTCACATCTGTCACCACCTGCTTTCTTTGGGATTGGAACTATTGTATTCTTCTTGAAGTCTGAGGGTATTTCGCCTGTGTCATACATCTTGGTCACCAGATGGTGGAGTTTTATCAGGGCTGGCTCTCCCAAGGCTATCAGTAGTTCAAATGGAATGTTGTCTACTCCCGGGGCCTTGTTTCGACTTACGTTTGACTTTATTGAAAAATTGACGGGGATTTTCTTGTACCACCTCAATTGGGACCATCAGCCTGTGTGCCGACTGTTACCTTCGTTCACCGTGTCACCAACCTCGGCCGCACAACGGGATAGCAAACAAGTATCTCGCAAGAGGAGAGTGGCGCTACGGCATGTGATCCCAAACGCATGCAGTCTCTAGTGCGCCATTCATGAACAGATAAGGAGAGCTGAGAGTCCATCGATCGCCCACAGACGCTCCTCGATCCTCCGCACAGCGGGCAACAGGCCAAAGTGAGCGCCCGCAACCGGCTGGGCAGCATTCCCGAGCTGACTAACATCGACTGCTGACGTCGACAGGGGCTTACGACGCTGATTCAGGCCCATGTGCCCCGCTACGACGTGGCCGCAGATCCACATACCTGTCATGGGTGGGCCGCCGACGCCACCCACAAACACGTGACGCCGGCAAGTCGTCACACAGTTGTTTTTAAACTGCTGTCACCAGGCAGTACCGGACTCTCATTCACTGCCCAGAAACGAGCGCAGGCTTCGCTGTCTGATTCTTTGTATAAATCTGATTCTTGGTACAAATACTACATTATTGGTATCGATGAAGCAAAGTATCAGATAGAAGAGCTAGAATGATTGGCAGCAAAGGTTGGGCTGCAAATTTCTTTTGAGAAAACAGGAATAAAGCCTTCCCAGTTAACACATCCCATATTATACTCCACAATGCTCAAAAACTTAAGTAGGTAAAAAAGTTTAAATATCTTTGTGAAATTATTACTTGGAATGCAAATGAAAGAGCATCAAGAGATAGTAAAACATTAAAACTACAACAAGCACAATTTACATAAAACCGTCTCTTTTAGTAAATACTAAACGTGGGCATTAGTCCTCCGTTGTTAAACCGGAGGCAACATGTGCAAGTGAAACGCTATTTAAACTAAACACTCAAGCACAATTGTAAAATTGTAGTAAGTTGATAAAAGAATAGTCCCAACGGTTATCAATAAAAAACACCAAGTTTACCAAGTAAGTGAGTCCGTTGTTGATACGATGCAAAAAAGGAAGGCTGCATTTTTTGGCCACATTTCTCGCTTACCGAATACTAGACTCCTGAAATAACTTTTTGAATATTTTTGTAACAGTAAGACAAGAAACAACTGGTTTAAAGAAGCACAAATGGATCTGAGTGAACTGAACATATCAAACACAAAACTGAACGTAGAGAAGAGAAGATGCTTCTGAAGAACAAATACATACGACTGATTTCAAAACGTCACAACGGCAGAAGTACGTCATATCTGTAGAACGAGCCGCCACATCACTACGATTCAAGAAGTTTTGGAAAAGATCTAAATCTAAGATCTAAACTTATTCATTGTAGACTCTGTTGTATGATGTTTGATTTTAGAACTGCCATGTGGGCGTAAACTATGAAAATACATAAATAAATAAATTAGTGTAAATGAAAAAAATAGATGGCGAAGAGTTCTCGGGCTTCCAGCCGGGTGGCGGTGTCTTCAAACTGCGACGTTTCGACGAGTGAGATACTCATCATCTTCTGGCGAAGTGAAGAAAAAAATAGATGTTCCTAAATACGAGTCGCAGAAGCACCAAATTTCCGTGAGATACTAACAGATGTCAATGCAGATAATGAAAGTAAATGATATCCCATGTTATTTAGTCTATGCAATGAACAATTTGTAAGGGAAACCGAAGAGAATTTTGGATAGGTAATTAAAGTTTAGGGATAAAAAACTAAAACACTGAGGTTTGCCGATGACGTCTACATCTATATTTATACTTCGCGAGCTCCTTTCTGTGTGTGGCGAGGGGTACATTGTCTACCACTGTCCCATCCCCCTTTTCCTGTTCCAGTCGCGGATGGCTGGCGGCTACAACGATAGCTCGTGAGTTCGAATCTCTCTAATTGTACTTTCACGCTCTTTTCGCGAGACATACGTAGGAGGAAGAATATCCTTGTTGGCTCTGCTATCATCGTACGCTATCCGAACTTTGGCAGAGACCACATTGTGATGCAGAACGCCCCTTCTGCAGCGTCTGCCATTGGAGTTAGCTGAGCATCTATCTGATGTTGCCGTGTTTACTAAATGAACCTGTAAATAAAGAAACTGCTCTTCTTTGGATCTTCTCTTTTTCCTTTATCAGGCCTCTCTCGTGCAGGCCACAGACTGACGATTAACATTCAAGTATTGGTCGAATGAGGATTTTGTACGCCACATCATTTGTGGATGGGCTAAATTTCCTGCATTGAATCTGAAATCTGCCTTACCTGCGATTTTGATGGTCGTTTACTTTATACTTCTAGATATATTATGGATCCCTGCAAACGTATAATCACACAGTAATCGATCTGTTGTTGTTGTGCTCTTCAGTCCTGAGACTGGTTTGATGTAGCTCTCCATGCTACTCTATCCTGTGCAAGCTTCTTCATCTCCCAGTACTTACTGCAA
This sequence comes from Schistocerca nitens, assembly GCF_023898315.1. Lineage (NCBI taxonomy): Eukaryota > Metazoa > Arthropoda > Insecta > Orthoptera > Acrididae > Schistocerca > Schistocerca nitens. Next base: position 295,125,322 of record NC_064618.1, on the reverse strand, counting down.
CCTACATCCTTCTGAATCTGCTTAGTGTATTCATCTCTTGGTCTCCCTCTACGATTTTTACCCTCCACGCTGCCCTCCAATGCTAAATTTGTGATCCCTTGATGCCTCAGAACATGTCCTGCCAACCGGTCCCTTCTTCTTGTCAAGTTGTGCCACAAACTCCTCTTCTCCCCAATTCTGTTCAATATCTCCTCATTAGTTATGTGATCTACCCATCTAATCTTGAGCATTCTTCTGTAGCACCACATTTCGAAAGCTTCTATTCTCTTCTTGTCCAAACTATTTATCGTCCATGTTTCACTTCCATACATGGCTACACTCCATACAAATACTTTCAGAAACGACTTTCTGACACTTAAATCTATACCCGATGTTAAAAAATTTCACTTCTTCAGAAACGTTTTCCTTGCCATTGCCAGCCTACATTTTATATCCTCTCTACTTCGACCAACATCAGTTATTTTGCTCCCCAAATAGCAAAACTCCTTCACTAATTTGTCTCATTTCCTAATCTAATTCCGTCAGCATCGCCCGACTTAATTCGACTACATTCCATTATCGTTGTTTTGCTTTTGTTGATGTTCATCTTATATCCTCGTTTCAAGACACTGTCCATTCCGTTCAATTGCTCTTCCAAGTCCTTTGCTGTATCTGACAGAATTACAATGTCATCGGCGAACCTCAAAGTTTTTATTTCTTCTTATGGATTTTAATGCCTACTCCGAACTTTTCTTTTGCTTCCTTTACTGCTTGCTCAATATACAGATTGACTAACATCGGGGAGAGGCTACAACCCTGTCTCACTCCCTTCCCAACCACTGCTTCCCTTTCATGTCCCTCGACTCCTGTAACTGCCATCTGGTTTCTGTACAAATTGTAAATAGCCTTCCGCTCCCTGTATTTTACCCCTGCCACCTTCAGAATTTGAGAGAGAGTATTCCAATCAACATTGTGAAAAGCTTTCTGTAAGTCTACAAATGCTAGAAACGTAGGTTTGCCTTTCCTTAATCTTTCTTCTAAGATAAGTCGTAAAGTCAGTATTGCCTCACGTGTTCCAACATTTCCACGGAATCCAAAGTGATCTTCCCCGAGGTCGGCTTCTAGCAGTTTCTCCATTCGTCTGTAAAGAATTTGCAGCTGTGACTTATTAAACTTATAGTTCCGTAATTTTCACATCTGTCAACACCTGCTTTCTTTGGGATTGGAATTATTATATTCTTCTTGAAGTCTGAGGGTATTTCGCCTGTCTCATACATGTTGGTCACCAGACAGTAATCGATAGTCATGTCTTTTTATCCGCAGTACGTTACATTTGTTTATGTTGAGGGTCGATTGCCAATCCCTGAACAAGCGTCGATTCTCTTCCGGTTTGCTTGCATTTCACTACAGTGTTCTAGTGTGGTGACTTCTCTGTATACAACGTCCGCCTCCATAGCTAAGTGGCCAGCGCGGCAGAATGCCGTGCGAGGAACCTGAGTTCGATTCCCGGCCGGGTCGGAGATTTTCTCCGCCCGGGGACTGGTTGTTCTGTTGGCTTCATCATCATTTCATCCTCATCGACACACAAGTCGCCGAAGTGGAGTCAACTACAAAGACTTTCACCACGTGACCGTTCTATCTGATGGGAGGCCGTAGCCATATGCACATTTCATTTCATTTCTCCGTACAACATCATCCGTAAAAATCCTCACGGAACTTCCGACGTCATCCAACTGTTATTTATACGCTGAGGTGACAAAGGTCAGGGTATAGCGATAAGCAGATAGCCAATGCGATAGCATCGGGTACACAAGCTATAAAAGGTCAGTGCATTGGCGGGGCTGTTCATTTGTACTCAGGTGATTCACGTGAACTGGTTTACGACCTGATTATGGCCGCACGACGGTAAGTAACAGACACTGATCGCGGAGTGGCAGTTGGAGCTAGACGCATGGGACATCCCATTGCGGAAATCGTTAGCGCATTCAGAATCCCGAGGTCCAAAGTGTCAAGAGTGTGCCGAGGATAGCAAACTTCAGGCATTATCTCTCACCATGTACAACGCAGTGGCCGTCGGCCTACACTTAAGGGGCTCCGGAAAGGCTCAAAATCATGAAAAGTTCAATTATTACTTTTTTGCGTTTTCTGAATCTGCAGACTATTACCTTTTAATAGATATATAATTTATTCAATTCCGAAGACTACAACTATTTTTAATTTTTTTTTTTTCGAAATGTGTTCTACATGGGCGTGACCCACTGTGGCGCTGTTAAACTGCTGTCAAATGGTGTTATTATTAACGTCCGTGTTCATCAGGTACATTTTAGTGATGTGAGATAAAGTATGTGTTGTGGCTAACCTGTGATGGTTCAATATATATCGCTGATGTGATTGTCGATTGTTTCATGTTTATTTACTCTGTCGTTATCTCGAAAATATTCGTAATTAATTCTGTTTCTTGAGTCTCTGTTTTGTTGAAGTATAATAATAAGTAAAAGTAAAGTTATTAGAAATCCTCTGAAGGCTTTTAAGAAAAGGAGAAATGTTGGAAAGCCAAAGGTATGTGTTATTACTGTAAACAATAAAGACGATAACCAAGTGAGTGAACCTAACCTCTCAAGTACACCTGCCCATAGCAGTCAAAGTGGGAAAGAAAATACTTCACAGAAGAAGCTTGGTTCAATGAGTGAAAACTATGAATGTTTTATGGGCGAATCGGATGTGAATGAAATATTTGATATGTCGGTTCTCAAAGGAATTTTTTCAAACTGTGTAAGATGTATTCATTGTAGTGAAGTTGGTATGGAACTCTCCATAATAAAGCACGTAGGACTTGCTAGTGAAATACAACTGAAATGTGATAAGTGTTCATACATGACCACCTTTTGGAACAGTGTTGCAGTAACTGCAACTGAAGAAAATGGTAGCAAAATCTACGAACACAACATTAGATTTGTTTATTCCTTGCGTTCAGTTGGTAAGGGTGCTACTGCAGGTGCAATTTTCTGTGGCATCATGAATCTTCCAAATCCCCCAACCAAGTTTACGACCTATAATAAATTAATAGGGTCTAAAGTAGAAGATGTCTGTATAGAATCTATGAAGAACGCTGTGGAAGAGGCAGTAATGGAAAATAATGGTAACCGAGATTTGACTGCAGCGTTCGATGGTACCTGACATAAACGGGGACACACATCTCTTCATGGTGTAGTATCTGCCACCAGTATGTATACAGGGAAAGTTTTAGATGTAGCAGTAATATCAAAGTATTGTAGATGTCTACAAAAATATAAAGGTACACATGAAAATAATTGCAAAGCTAACTATAGTGGCAGTAGTGGAGGAATGGAAGTGGCTGGTGTTGCCAGTATATTCCAGCGTTCTGAGGCGTGTGATAAAGTGCGATATGTTAATTACCTTGGTGACGGTGATTCTAAAAGTTTCAAGGACTGAAGCCCTATGGTGATGATGTTGTAGTGCAGAAATTTGAGTGTATTGGACACGTACAGAAGCGAATGGGAACAAGACATCGGCGACTGAAAGCTTCGTACAAAAAACAAAAACTCAGTGATGGTAAAGGGTTGGATGGGAAGGGAAGGTTAACTGACAGTGTAATTGACAAAATACAGAACTATTATGGAATGGCTATTAGGCAAAATACACAAAGTGTCGACGAAATGAAGAAGGCTGTTTGGGCTCTTTGTTTTCATACTTCTTCAACCGATGAAAATCCCCAACATAGCTTGTGTCCCAAAGAAGAAGACGGTTGGTGTAAATATAACAAAGGATTGCTAACTGGTGAAGTGTACACTCATAAGCATAGTCTGCCTCATGCAATAATGGAGGTGATAAAACCTATTTCCAGAGACTTAGCAGCACTTGAACTGTTGAAAAAGTGTGTTCACGGAAAAACTCAAAACTCCAATGAAAGTGTAAATAGTGTTATATGGTCGAGAATCCCCAAGACTGTATTTGTTGGAATAGAAACACTTCACTTTGGTGTGTATGATGCTGTTGCGACTTTCAATGATGGCAACATTGTAAGGTGCAAGGTATTTAGAAATATGGGAATGAAGATAGGTTCTAACATGGTACGAGCGATGCTTGTTTTAGACAAGGAACGCCTTCGGGCTGCAGACAGGGCTGTAAAGAGTCTAGAAATACAAGCAAGAGTAAACAGGAGGAGGAACAAGAGGAAGCTGGAGGAGGAGTTTGCAGAGGATGAAGATAATCCATCCTATGGACCTGGAATGCACTAAAAAGTTAATCCAATCTTTGTCGCTCGATTCCCAAAACTTTTATTTTCTCATACTAATTACATGTTTTCTAAGGATCTTCCAAACATATTTGTTTCAAACTGTCAGTAAATGTTACACAGTACCTTCTGCATAATTTAACACAGCCTTTTTCCAAAAAACTGTATATTTTTGAATATATAAATAAAAAATTGCAAAACAATGTTGTGAATTTTCATTACAATTGAAAAAAAAATCATCTTTAATAACTGAACTAAAATTTTGTAAAATCCCTGTGTTAAGTTGTAGCCCATATTCCAATAAATAATCTGTAAAAAGTTCAACTTCCTACCTCAAATACTTTGTGAGGAAAGATGTAATTTATAAGTGTTATTTTAACATTGCAAGTATAGGGCGTTCCGGAGCCCCTTAATGATCAAGAGCAGCGGCTTTTCCGTAGAGTTGTCAGTGCTAACAGACAAGCAACACTGTGTGAAACAGGCATAGAAATCAATGTGGGACATACGACGAACTCATCCGTTAGGACAGAGAGGCGAAATTTGCCGTCAATGGGCTATGGCAAGAGACGACCGACGCAGGTGCCTTTGCTAACAGCACGACATCGCCTGCAGCGCCTCTTCTGGGCCTGTGACCATATCGTTTGGACCCAGACGACTGGAGAATCGTGGCCTGGTCAGGTGAATCCTGATTTCAGTTGGTAAGAGCTGATGGTAGGGTTCGAGTGTGGGGCAGACCTCACGAAACCATGGACCCAAGTTGTCAAGAACCACTGTGCAAGCTCGCGGTGGACCCATAATGGTGTTGGTTGTGTCTGCATGGAATGGATTGGGTCATCTCGTCCAACTGAACCGATCATTGACTGGAAATAGTTCGGCTATTTGGAAACCCAAACAACGGGCAATTTTTATGGATGACAATGCGCCATGTCACCGGGCCGCAATTGTTCGCGATTGGTTTGAAGAACATTCTAGACAATTCGAGCGAATGATTTGGCTATCCAGATAGCCTGACATGAATCCCATCGAACAGTTATGGGACATAATCGAGAGGTCAGTTCGTGCACAAAATCCTGCGCCGGCAATACTTTCGCAATTATAAACCGCTATAGAGCCAGCATAGCTCGATATTTCTGCAGGGAATTCCCAACGACTGTTTGAGTCCTTTGCACGTCGGTTTGATGCACTACGCCGCTCAGAAAGAGGTCCGACGCGATATTAGGAGGTATCCCGTGACTTTTGTCACATCAGTGTATATATTGTGAAAATAAATTATCCTATAAGACCCCTTTGAGACATGCCCGAAGCTACTTTTACGTCTGAAAACTTCTCTCTATTAAGAATGATATACTGTGTTCTATTTGCTAGAAACTCTTCAATCCAATCACGTAGTTCGTCTAATAATTTGTAATTTTACTTTCATATTCGTTGAAACCTTCGCGTGTGGCTCTACTTAGGCTGATTTTGGTTTCCTTCAGTTGTTATTTGCCTGTGAAACTGGCTGCGTTTAGATTTCCAGTGAAACTCTTTGCTTTCGTTACAGTTTTGGCTGTCGAAATGCAAAGGGTCTTTCCCATCCCTCAGAACTTTTCTCGGTACATATGTGTCTAAAGTGTATTGTACAGTATTCTTGAACCTTGTCCTTTGATGCTGAGCATTGTTAGTAATGGAGATGAAGTTTTCATGCTGACCGCTTTCGTAATCTGAAACCTGTTTCTTGTCGCTCTTGTTTAGCAGAGATATCGTCCGTCTTTGAAGCTGCAGGTTAGCGTCTGAATACTAACTAAAGGGGCCCTTGTTCAAGTCCCTGCCGGATTGGGGATTTTTACCCTCTCGAGGACTGTGTGTTGAATTGTCCTCATCATCACCACAATGCAGATCACCTAAATGGCGTCACAAAAGAAGACTAGCACCCTTTGGCAGAGCTGCCACGAGAGAGAGAGAGAGAGAGAGAGAGAGAGAATATCTTCCTATCTTTCTTTAGATTCCTATTTACAGCCGTGTTTAGTGATGCTGTAACGACCCTAAGGTTACCGATTCCCCGTTCTCCGGTAACTTAATCGAAAAGTTCTGGTCTGTTTGTCACCAGGAGAGCTAATATGTTACTTTCATGATTCGCTTCTCTGATTGACTGCTCTAGTGGTTTTAGGATAAGGCATTTAGAACAATTTCACACAATTTCTTGTCCCTACTACCCTTTAATCACTTGAGTTACCCACTGTATATTTGGAAAACTGGAATCACCACCTAATTATATAACAGGAGCAGGAAATTTGCGCGAAATATTCTCCAAGTTTCCACTCAAATATTCCCCCACTACTGCTCCTGAGGCAGCGAGACTATGAAAGCATCGGGTGATCATGTTTTAGCGACTTTCAATAATTATATTCACACGAATTACTTCGCATTCAGAATCTGCCCTAATCGTATTATATACTATTGAAACATCCCCTTTAAACAATATATGAAACGTCCCCTTTTAAACAATTATACACGACTGTGCTTAAACTGACGCACAATATTTTTTTAGCGCAACGCAATCTGACTTTCAAAAAAATCCCTGCAAAGGAATGGCCCTGACTAGCATTAAACTATACCTTTCACAAATCACTAAATCACTTACCACACAATAATCTTCGTTTCTCCCACTACTGTAATACAGCAAGCGCCACTACTGCCAGCTAAATAAAAGATTCAAACTATGGAAGGCACTAACTACTGATAGGGATAGTTAGCAAATGAAAGATATTAATAGAGAACAAACAATGTATTTACCTTGATATCATCATATATAAATATAGCAGTTCATGACAAGTTTCAAAACTCCGCCATCTCTCTCCCCACATCCACCACTGCTGGCGGCTCACCTCCAACTGCCCAACGCTACGCGCTGTTCACAGCCAGCTGCCTAACACTACAATGGCGAGTATTACAACAATGCAAAGCAGCCACAGACTGCACACGGTACAGCCAGTGATTTTTATACAGAGGTGGCGTTACCAATAAAAAAACCTAAACAGCCTACTTACATAGCCCCCATGCTCCCCACAAAAAAATTTTACAAATCGGTTTGGGCAGTGCCCAATACAGATTTAAAAAAATTTTTCATAATTACAATAACAAAGAAATCAAATGCATACACTTATTGATACAATGTTGGTCAAAAGCTAAAATTTTCTCACAGTCCATAAAGACAGTCCTAATCGTTCATCGTAAAACTGCCGTTTCTTTTCTCAAAGTCTGAGCAGTAAAAGAAAATGCACACGGAAGTAGTGGATTTCCATGCAGTATTGAAGAAGTATTGTTGTCCTTCCAACGAAAAGACAGTGCTGACTCTACATGCAGACAGGTAATGGGCCACAACAGAGTAAACCCACAGCGGAGTCAGTCGAAGTTTTGAAGAGTATTGGTGGGTAGGTCATCACAGAGCAGACCCACTGTAGTCCTGGTAGAGATTACGGTATTGGTGGGCCACCAGAGGCGCAGACCCACTGCAGTCCTTGTAGAAATAATGGTACTGGTGAGTCAGCAAAGACGCAGACCCACTGTAGTCCTTGTAGAGATTACGGTACTGGTGGGCCACCAGGGGTGCAGACCCACTGCAGTTCTTTTAGAGATGGCCAGCAGCCATCTGTTGTGACTGTGCAGGTGCACAATCACCATTGAAGAGTCTTGCGGATAATATAGCAAGTCCATAACCACCACTTGTGCACTCACAAAGTTTTTGGAATTGTCCTTAGAACCAGCAATGCTGTTATCCAGTCCCTTGCTGAATTATTAACACACGTGCAAACGCTATCAGTCCCTGCTTCTCACATATTGTCCATATACTATGACCAACAGAAACGTGTGCAGTGAAATGGAACTTACAAGTTACTTAATTTGATGACCTGCTGTCAATTACAATTTTATAACATAAGAATACAATTACAAAGGTACAAAATACATTATTAAAAACATAACAATACAGAGAACATTTGTAGTACAGGCTTTACAAAAGAATATATATAAACATATACATCAGTGTTACAAAAATAATGACATAAGTACATACATAAAAGATCAGAATAGCTTTTGAAACATCAACTTTACACATGAGCATTGAAACAGAACAGAATTACTAATGTCTAACATCTTTACAAAGTAAATAACATATTATTAATGCAAATTATATTTGAGGATAACAGTATTCCTCATCATAGTGAATGTAGCTTAGTATTAGAAGAGAAAAAAATTCTATGAAACTACACAGAGACAGGAAGAAAACAAATACACACGGGTACACAAACACATAGTGGGATAACACAAAAGGAAAGGACAGGGTTTGTTTTCAGTGTATCATTTGGTACTGCAGTCCAACGCAAAACTTCATTCTGTAGATCTTTCGTCTTATTTCAACCTTTGCTTCCACCAAAAAAATCCTATCCAAGCATGCTTTCTGTATTTATTTCACATATTTCTTAACTCATTATTTATTTCCCATTATCTTACTTCATCATTTATTTCCAAGAAAATCCTACCTAAACCTGTTGTCCCTAAAACCTACTTTTTTGTTCATATCCTCTTTCAAAATACTGTTTTGGCCAAACCATTTTCTTATAGATTTTCAATGTATTTCTTCCAATCCATCATAGTTAGTTTCTTATATAGTCTACCCCCTCTTAAGCTAACTTAAATCTACTGAGCTCAGATGCTAAACTAAGGGATGAGGCAATGCAGCATCACATAAAACAATTAATATAAACAGCAATAAAAAAAACCGCAGATTTGCGAAGCAAGCAGCATTAAGAAATTAGCAAAGCAATTGTAATATTACAACTAATCTAAGGCAATGTGCAGCAAACAATAAAAATAAATCATTAGTAAAACTGGCTTAACAGAATAATACAAAGTCAAATTCAATAACACTATGCCTGGCAAACAGCAGCAACTTATAGCTAAACATGACATAGCTCAAGCAGAAAAAATAGTACACTAAAGATAACAATGCAGACAAGGGAAATGTCTATTCACATCTTAATGTCTATGTAATTAAAGTGGTGCACCACAAGTAGTTATTCTACCAAAAAAAATTACCCAGTAGTTGAAAAGAAAATTCCGTATGCAATTCCTGTGAAGGGAAATATCTTTTTATGCTCCTTCGTTTTTTTGAATAGATCATAAAATTATTTACTGGATCTGTAGGCATAAAATATTTATATTAGTACATCTATTAAATTTTATTTTAACCAATGCTGCAGTGCAGCTAGAAACTAGATATTAAACAAAATGAGTTAATAAATACATAAAGCAACCCATATGGCATTTCTCTCAACTAGCACGACAATAGCCGTGAAATGTTTCTCATCATTTCATTAGGCATTTTAGTAAATATCATAAATTAAGAACTTTACAGTGTAATCATGTTTTCAAGTTTGCGCGTGTCGTATTTACGAGAATGTCAATAGTGAGGATAATGGCCTCCCTTTTTTTTTCTACCTGTGCCTCTGGAAGGCACACGCTAATGGCTTTTTTTCTTGGGCGGCTGTCGCCCATCTGGGTGCCCACGACGCATTACGTGCAGGTGGTCACTTAACTTTCTTACCGAAATATTTACGACACCAGTTTCTGCTACAGTGACAGTCTCATATAAAAATTTCATAGGTCAAGAATTTGCGTTACAAATCTGTAGAAACAAAATCGTATGAATATAACAGTGTCCAAAAAAAATATTCGTCAGCATTGTGATACAGTCACACATTTACACACATTTCATAACTCTTAAAGTACGATTCTTGGTTTCCAACATCCTTTTTCCACAGCCAAGAGTCCCTAACCGCTACTCATTACTCCTTACCTTATTACACATATATATATCGTCGACACATAATCAAATTCCTCATATAGCATCAGCTTATTGATCATAAACGTACCTCAACAGCATAAAACATATCGTCGTCGTAAAAATAACATCATAATACCTCAGTCAAATCTCAAAAACGTTGTAGCTTTCTGCAATAATTTCAAAACCCTAAAAAATATTCTCTGCTCATTTCAATAGTGTCATCTACCTCAAACGTACCTTAAAAATCATGATCTCATACCAAATACATCATTCAAAGCTCACGTAGTATCACAATGGTTCTGAAAAAATATGAACAGTTTACAAAGTACTGACAAAATGCAATTTCATAAGTGTGAAGTTATCCAACTGTGTAATTGCGTAAACATGTGTCACTGATGTAGTAAAAAAAAATGTTTATCTCTCAGTTAAATGATCAGATAGCTGTGTAATTTTGTGTTAGAGAAATATGGTACCGATGTGTAAAGTTGTATAAGCAAATACCATATCAGCTAGGGCTCCTTGTGGTTGCCACACACATGGTACACAAAGTAAGCGTGTACCCCCCTGAGGATTAATGTAATTATACCCTCAGGAGTTACAGGTTACAGCAATGGAATGAAATGTATCACGGAAAACTTTCTTTGTAATTCAAAAATCTTGAAAAATGAATGGTTTAAGTACAAAATTGATCACTCAAATGCGTGTCCTGTAGCGCTAAATGTGCGTCTTGCTGTAAGATAATTCTGTGGAAGTGTCGTAGTTATCGTCCTCCGAAAGCTAAGTTCTGCAGAAGTCAATGTACTTACCTCATGATACACAAAAGTGAAATGCTTTGCGTATAGATATCTTAGTTATTAGGCTTATTGCCGTGATGAGGAAAGTACTGTGTTGTAACGTATTGTTGTGCTACGGAAAAGGCTGTCTCATTGTTGCTATACCACAAAAGTTACTACTAAAACATGTTTTTCTTTCCAGAAGAATTCAGAAAAATTGTGCAGATATAAAACAGATACACCGCAAAAGCAACAAGGTGAATTGTGTCACACATTATAGTTCAATTCTATTTCTCGCGCATGCCCGCCTAGACGCGGGAGATTGCTGCGTTGCCAGTTGCACACGACGCACGCGCCAAGAGAAGCAGCACCATAGTACATCATAGTTCGCAAGCTTACGTTTAGGGGGGAGCGCGCAGTTCATGAAGTAAAGCCACCACAGCCGCATTAACCCTTTCGCTGCTACAAAGACGTGCTCCCTGCATTCCGCGCTGTGGGCGATTTTGTCACTGCACTGCTCGCCTGTGCAGACACATTGTGTTCCGACTGCTTTGACCCTCTTTTAGCATTCGATTTCACAAAAACTATTTCGCTCAAAAATTAGATTTTTACCTATCTTCTTGACTGATACCTTCCCCCCATAAATGACTTAATTTTGTTTCGATGTTCAACGCAGTTATTATGCAGCATTAAATATAGTAAACCATTGCACGAAATTTTGAAGAGTTTGCAGAGGTAAAGTCCATAGAGTATACTTTCCAGATGGTCGATTTTAGTTGCCACAATGTTGAGAATGAAATGTGGACAAGATACCTATATATTTCATTTAATTTAAGTACCACATAAGTGTCGTATGTAATATTCAGAAATATTCCACCTTTCGCGACTGTAACAAAAGTTTTACGTACACTTGGCACGTTTGGCTTTATTTTAAAGCACTTCAATCAATCAAAAGGAAGTAGACAAAATACATTAAACAAAACTGTGGACTTACAAAAACATTAGGACTTAAATATACCGTCTGTCAGTGAAGTGCTCAGAGCTATGTCAAATATAATTTTGTGTGTGGCACACACAAACAGCATTTATTTGCTAAAACACTGATGAGCCAACACAAACGCTGAATATTGTGCTACCGCAGCACAAAACTACGAAAGGTGACTTGGCAATGGAGGACACAAAATACAGTCCTCTTATGATGCTTCAAAAGAGAGAAACGCATCTGGTCTAAATAAGTCGCTTATTACAGTTGCAGAAGAGGGATATATTTCAATACCATTGGTAAAACTGCGACTGTGGAACAAGAAATAGAACAAGAAATAGAACATGAATACCATTGTGTATGTGCCATACCTTTTCACCTTTCACTTTAAAATAAAGCCAAACGCGCCCTGTGTAAATAAAACTTTTATTACAGTCGCGAAAGACGGAATATTTCTCAATATTACATAAGACACCCATGTGGTACTTAAATTAAATGAGATATTGTTATACAGTAAATATTATATGAAATTTAGGTATCTTGTCCACATTTCATTCTCAACATTGTGGCAACTAAAATCGACCATTCGGAAAGTATACGCTATGGACTTTTACCTCTGCAAACTCTTCAAAATTTCGTGCAATGGTTTACTACATTTAATGCTACACATCAAAACAAAATTAAGTCATTTATGGGGGGAAGGTATCAGTCAAGAAGACGTGTAAAAATCAAAATTTTTGCCAAATAGTTTTTGTGAAATCGAATGATAAGTGTGTCAAAGCAGTGGGAACACCATGTGTCTGCACAGGCGAGAAGTGCAGTGATGACGAAATCGCGCACAGCGCGGAGTGCGGGGAGCACGTGTCTGCAGCAGCGAAAAAGTTAATGAAGAGGCAAAGCACTAGAAATTTCATTCAAACGAATAAAAATCGTGAAGTAAGGCACTCCAATATTGTTTTTAAATAAAGAAAAAATATTAAGCACCGCACAAGGTTTGAACTCATAACCTTTCACTAGGCAGCCCCACACCTTCACCGTTCCGCTACATCGGCTCATCGAACAGTTTCACTCCATAAGGACTGTAACACCTCACGCAACTACTTACAAACACTGTTGGTATGACTATGAATTACTCATGCTTCGTCGAAGTACAATAGGAAATAAACAATTACCGCTGTTCTTTATTGCGAAAAAGCAGTTCGTGAGATTCAAACAAACACCTTTCCTTGCTATCGCCTGAATTAGGAGTCTTATTGCTTGTTTGGTTTAATTAATTAATAGAATATGAAGCAATTGGTATAAAGAAAGCTTTTTCCAAAGAAAGTCTGCTGTCAAGACATTGCTTTTGTTCTATTACTGTATTTATGACTGAACGTTTCTAAAACTGAAGAGACTCGTCCGTGCTCTGCACTGCAGTCGAGATCTGGCAACGTCGTTCTCTGTTCATTGGCTGACTGTGTTTTCTGACGTCAGATGCGCAGAACGAACCTACACTCGGCCGCCAAGATATATGACGCGCACTTTAGTAGCGTCGTGATATAGTCGTGTAGCTGTCAAATAAACTAACCACTGTGTCACCTGGTATCTCTCAGAAAGCACCTTGAATCCATAATGTATTTGCAAGTAAACCGAAATGTTGCATTAAAAAAGAAGCAGATTATCTTTCAATAAACGGTTTTACATGTGAAATGTGGTGTATACCTTTACTCTTCCTAGTACGCAGAGTTTTAACTTTAACGCAATTATCAAGTGGTATACGTCGGTAAAGAATACTGGAATTTTTCTCAAGGTTAGCGTCTATGTTATTTTTCTCGGAGCCAGCCGGCGCACGCGGCTACCTGCGGTGCGAGTCATTGTCTGTTCCTTTGTTGGCGCGCGTCGTTATTGGGATTAGGAGACCTAACTTCTACAAATTCACCGTGACGAGAGGGCCCTGCCCTGTTTAAATCCCGCCAGTTCTGATGCAATTCAGGTCTGTCGTTACGATCATATCGTCTATCGTCATGTCGGTAGTTTCTGTGGTTTCTTTCTGGTCGGTTAAGTGGTGGAGAATTTCTCCCTGAATCGTAACTGCGCGCTGGACCGTTGCGTCTAAAGCTATTCTGTCTCTCGTAATAATAATTGTTTTGATTCCCATATTGTCTGTTTCTATTATTGTCTCTGTCATATTCATTACTACGGAAATGCGATCTTTCTCTGTAACTGCCGGCCGGTGTGGCCGTGCGGTTAAAGGCGCTTCAGTCTGGAACCGCGTGACCGCTACGGTCGCAGGTTCGAATCCTGCCTCGGGCATGGATGTGTGTGATGTCCTTAGGTTAGTTAGGTTTAATTAGTTCTAAGTTCTAGGCGACTGATGACCTCAGAAGTTAAGTCGCATAGTGCTCAGAGCCATTTTTCTCTGTAACTATTATTCTGCCAGCGGTTGTCATAAGGGTGGTGTCTGTTTTGGTCACGAATTGTGTTGTGAAAATAGCCTTGTCGTGTCCATTTATTATTTCTGTCATCACGGAAATGTGGCGGATGTGACCTGTAATTGTTGTGTTCATGCGTTCCGCGATTGTCAGTGTCAATTTCCAGTTCTTGTAAGAGTCCTTGAAATGCTTCAATGTCGTCTTTGCAACGTCCTGCCAAAATAATATGTCGTAAATGTTCAGGCAGTTTGATTAAGCAAATGCGGATGAGTTCTGAGGGGCTGTATGGGTTTGACAGGTACTGATTCTTGTGCAACATGTCTTCAAAATATTTCACAAGACTGGAAAATTCAGATTGTTCGAAATGTTTCCTCATTATGATGCTATGTTTTACTCGGTCTTGTGTAGCTTGAGACCAATATGCTGAGAGGAAGGCATGGTAAAATTCTCCTTCACTATGACAATCGTGAATGACCGAACGCATTCTTACAGCTGGTTCATTCTCTAAATAGCCACACATAAATTCTAATCTGTGTTCTAACGACCAGTTGGGAGGAAAACAATGAGAGAATTGATGAAGCCACGCTTGTGGATGAATGTAGTTGGCAGAATTCTTAAACGTTTTGAATTTACGTGTAGTAATGAACAGCTTATAGTCAAAATCATCGTGTCGGCGAGTAGCATATCGGTCATTGTTACGTCGTGTCGGCGGTTCCATCTCAAAATTCGGTGTGCCTTGCCAATTTCTTTCATAATTTCCGAAGTGTCCTGTGTTATTATTTTGTGGTTGTTCCGTATTTCTATGTCCCTCTTCCCGTATTGGGGCGCGAGTGTCCTCTGAAATACGTAATTCTTGTATTACCTGTGTCAGCTGATCTTGTACTTCGCGGATTTCTCTTTTGAACTGTGTATTGATTTGATTCTGATTTTGCTCGAATTTCTTAATTTGTTCATACTCTTCTGTGTCAGTGATGGCTACAGGTCTTGTGTCATTCAGATCCTCATCTACCTTTGTAGATAAGTTAGTGAACTGCTCCGAAAGTTCGGCTACTTTCTCCGATAGTGTACTTATTTCCTCAGTGTGTTTTTCTGAACCAAGTTTCAGAGTATCTACTGTGTCCTTTAAGTTTTCCTGAGTTTTTGCAAGTTGCGTAACCGAATTGGTAGATGCAACTGAGTCAATTTTAGCTTGCAATGTGTCGTGATTTTCATGAACAATGGTTTGCAGTTCTATTATGGCTGCTTCGTGATTCTGTAATGCATTTTCATGCCGCGAAAAAATGGGTTGAAAATGCTCACAAATTTGTGTTTTTACGTCATTACAGACTTTTTGACATTTCGATTCAATGTTATGTAACTCACTAGTTAAATCTTCACGTGTTTGTTCAAGTGTGGTGTCTAACTTTTGAAGCTGTTGCTGTGTTTGTCCCTGATTTTGTTCCATTTGTTGCATTAATTGCAATAGTAATGTATTAGTGTCCGGAATCTGTTTCTCTATGCTTTTCGGCACTGAATTTGCACCGGCAACATTTACATTTTGACAAGCAGAAAATGTGTCTTGACTTATTTGAGAAAACGGTGAGGACCCAGAACCTGAATCTATAGTATTTGCGAAATTGTGTCCTGTCATTCCCGATTCCTGAGGCGAGCTGTTGCCGACCGATCGATCGATAATGCTTCCCTCTTCACTAATTGTTTCACTGTCCACACCATTGTTTGCAACCCGCTCCATTTCCCTATGCGCAATTACCAAATTACTACTTTTAACATTAGTTAATTCATTACTCGGTGGCGCTAACACACTGCTTTCGTTTTCACTGTCATTTCGCAGTTTACTTTGGAGCCTAGTATTACGTTTTTC
The DNA here is from genome assembly GCF_023898315.1 of Schistocerca nitens. Taxonomy (NCBI): domain Eukaryota; kingdom Metazoa; phylum Arthropoda; class Insecta; order Orthoptera; family Acrididae; genus Schistocerca; species Schistocerca nitens. The sequence continues at coordinate 295,109,240 of NC_064618.1, read as the reverse complement.
ACACGCCATTATTGTCACAGTATTTCACACGACAACACAGAAAAACACAATTTGAAGAGCAAAAATAAGAAAACACATTAACATAACACTGAAAATAATATCTAGTTATTGCAGCTGCGAAATACTTGGTGCAAATCTACATGCATGCCACAACTGTTTTACTGTACAACAATGAAAAACTACAACTACAATGGATTTTCTCTCCACAATTACGCGCTAGCAATAAACAAAATCTACACTAATTACACAAACTATAAGAAAAAATCAGAAGATTCCAGTGAGGTATCCTAGGCTAAGGGTCGACATATGAAACATCCCCTTTAAACAATATATGAAACGTCCCCTTTTGAACAATTATACACGACTGTGCTTAAACTGACGCACAATATTTTTTTAGCGCAACGCAATCTGACTTTCAAAAAAATCCCTGCAAAGGAATGGCCCTGACTAACATTAAACTATACCTTTCACAAATCACTAAATCACTTACCTCACAATAATCTTCGTTTCTCCCACTACTGCAATACAGCAAGCGCCACTACTGCCAGCTAAATAAAAGATTCAAACTATGGAAGGCACTAACTACTGATAGGGATAGTTAGCAAATGAAAGATATTAATAGAGAACAAACAATGTATTTACCTTGATATCATCATATATAAATATAGCAGTTCATGACAAGTTTCAAAACTCCGCCATCTCTCTCCCCACATCCACCACTGCTGGCGGCTCACCTCCAACTGCCCAACGCTACGCGCTGTTCACAGCCAGCTGCGTAACACTACAATGGCGAGTATTACAACAATGCAAAGCAGCCACAGACTGCACACGGTACAGCCAGTGATTTTTATACAGAGGTGGCGTTACCAATAAAAAAACCTAAACAGCCTACTTACACTATCTTATTCTTTACGGATATAAACACCCTCCTGCATTTAACTAACACTATATTAACATTTCCTTTTTCCTATCTGCCATGATAAATGCTACTTTCTTTAACTAAAGGGGATGGTATTCTTCCATTTCTGAAATCAAAGCGTATCTTATCAAGTTTGAGGACGGATTTATCAGTGTTAAAAAAATCCACATGTGCACAACAAACGTACTCTACTACCCTAGCAGGCGCTTCCTGTTTGCAGTGCGCACCTGGCACTGTAATTCTGTCAGGGACTGTATAGGACTACAAAATGATTCAGCGAAATGGATAGTGTCTTGAGCAGTGGTTATAAGAAGAATATCAACAAAAGTAAAACTAGGGTAATTAACCGAGCGAGGTGGCGCAGTGGTTAGCACACTGGACTCGCATTCGGGAGGACGACAGTTCAATCCCGCGTCCGGCCATCCTGATTCAGGTATTCCGTGGTTTCCCTAAATCGCTCCATGCAACTGCCAGGATGGTTCCTTTGAAAGGGCATGGCCGATTTCCTTCCCCGCCCTTCCCTAATCCGATGAGAGCGATGACCTCGCTGTTTGGTCTCCTCCCCCAAACAACCCAACCCAAGGATAATTAAACGTACTAAAGTTAAGTCAGGTGACGCTGAGGCAATTGTGTTATGAGATGAGACGCCCAAATTAATAGATTAGTTTTCCTGTTTGGGCAGCAACATAGGCGACGGATGACTGAAGTGGAGAAGACATAAAATGGAGACTTGCAATACGAAGAAAGGCGTTTGTTGAAAAAGAGAAATGTTTTAACTTCTAATACAAGACTGAGGAAGAGAACAGTAACATCTAAATGTGCCATAGCAGAAGAATGCTAAAGAATACATGACTATATCGGGTAGCTAATGACGAGGTACTGAAGAGAATTAGAGAAAGGAGAAGTGTGTGGCACAACTGCACTAAACTTCAGTTGGTCAATGGTACACAATCTGTGTAATCGAGGAATTATAAATTTGGTTATGTGGAGGTGTGTGGCGATGAAAAACTGCAGAGGGAGACTAAGGCTTCACTACAACTAGTAGGTTCAAGAGGATGTAGGTTGTAATAGTTACACGAGAAGATGTGGATTGCACACCATAGAAGCAATCTTCCGACAGAAGGCAACAACACAACAGTAAGCAAAGGCAGCGATCCATCATGCTGTGCCGCTAGAAGTGTGGATTCCACATAGTGAGCATGAAAACGAAAACTCGTAAGGCCGCATTTTAAGTTACTGAATGAGTGGTCTGGACCCATCGTAGACATGGCATGACTCAGCTGACGAGCAGAATGCGCAAAAATAGCCGACTTGTACACATTATCTTGTACGAGGGACAACCACAGCCATATGTAGGTTTGAGGGATACTCCTTGACGGTTCTTACAGTTTGTAAAAAAATCTTTTAGTCACGCTTGTGGAACCGTGGACCTATACTTTTCGCTTAACTGACGATGCACTAATTGCGTAATTTATTCATAGACAAGGAGTGTTCTGTCTCATCTAGGCTGCAACTTTAATTTCATAATTCACCTTGTAAGTACTTTGCTCTGTCTCTCACTATTGATTGTAATTATAAATCAACCATAACTCTAATTTAACGGATCTTAGCTGATGATGTGGCTTCTAGGCTACGAAACCGGTCGTTAAACACATTATTTACTAGAGCAGCCAAGCTGTTATTACTCAAGATAATTGGCTTTTCCTGAGTCGTATGTAGCCTGTGTGAGGCTGGATAATCTTCCAAATAACTGTTCGTCACGCTGTCCCGGTGGGCCTCCTGAGATGTTCTGAATCTGGGTACTTATTTCGTTAGGATGAAATTTGCAATTCAGGTTGAAGGGAGGAAAACGTTCATATTCTTACTGCTAAAACTTGGCATTCGCCTCACGGATGAGAAAAACCTCCCTGTAGAAAAACCTTGTGTCATTGCAATTTGCGTCCTACTTCTTTCCACAATCTACTGTATCGTCATGGAGTCTTCTCTCTCGCTCTCTCTTTTCTTTTTTAAGCTAGAACATCTCATGTTGTAGTAGGTGTTGCCATGTACGAAAGTTCTCGTTAATTTCTGCATTATTTACGATTGACTGGCGGAATATATCTGATGTAGTTTCTAGAATGACTTAGTGGGGCATATGTACTTGAAGTATGTATAGCTGAAGGTCATAGGTTCGTACAGTGGGAGAGACTTCGTAGACTCGGCCTGCTTTGACCTGTCGAATGCATATCTAGCGCGTTGCTCTTTGAGTTTGTTCTGTATTCTCAATGTATTAAGAGTTTCATGTAATGGGGCAGTAGGGAGGTAGTACTGTAAGTCTCCTGCTATTCGTAGCATCCCCCCGACTGAAGAAATGATCTTCGTACTTTGACGAGTGGCACTATTCTTGCTTGCTTTCCATATTCAAGTGTAGGGCGAACGAATATTCTGTACGTTAACAGTGACACTGGTGGATCTACTCAACGCATTCTGTATTTCACAATTCGTACTTCATTTAGTCCATTTTCTATTTTTAACCAATTTTTTTCGGTTTAATATTTCATCTGAGTGAATTCCGAGGCATTTTACGTGTGCCTTTGGGCTGATTTATTGCCCCAGAGTCGAAGTTTAGTTTGTGTTGCTTCAGTGCTTACAAATTAGTGAGGTTTCGGTGTGTGACCAATATTAACTGGCATTTTGTAGTGTTAGGTCTTATCCTGCACTTACTTAGCCAAGATTCTAGTCCATTTACATAGGCACTGACCTGCTCGTTAATTCCGTCACAGGTTGGAGCGTGGCACCAGTATGCACTACCATCTCGTATTACGCTGTACCTTCATTCCACCATCGAGTTCTGGGGATGTCAGCTGTATCCAGTTTGTCTCAGCGTGGAGGTCATTTGTTTACGTTCTTGGTGAACGAAAAATAGCTCTTTGTATTCCTATGTACACACCTTAATCACTCCTATCCTACTCTCATCATTACTGTGCTACGTATATAGGGACTTTCGAGAGCAGAATTATCTCGTAGCTTTCTACGGGTAGTGGTTCTCTAGGTTTACCTAGCAGGGGATTGCAAGAACAATGTCGCCTTCAGCTATTGATTCCCATGCGGGTTCGCTGTACATGTCTGCTACACTTCAGTATGAACTATACCCTCCTGTTACGATCCTAGGAGCACGTCTCTGAATTCGATATTTGCTGTCATTCTTACTCCAAAAGCTGGAACAGTACTCTAGAATCGGTCAGTGTGTTGTTTTGTGTCCAATTTCCTTTACTATTGCACTGTACTTTCCCAGAATGGTTCCAATAAATCTTGGTCTTCATTCTCCTTACGTTTGTGTCCCATTCCATGTTGATTTTCAGTCTTGCCACCCAATTATTTAAACAAAGTGAATGGCCCTAGTTTCTCAGTAATGTAGAATGGCCCTAGTTTCTCAGTAATATAGTAATTCATTATTATCGAAGTCTATATCTTTATTATGAGCTTTTCCTTGCTTTTATCTCCATTTAAAAATTATACCAAGTGGAAATTCGGTACAATTCTTTCTCAGTTTCCTTCCAGCGACGAAATGTTACCTTAAACAACAACGTCATCGGTGAACAGGCTGATAGCGTTGCTGACCGTACCAGATAAACTCTTCACGTAAAGTGTGGTGGGTTCTATTAGTCAAAAGTTCAACAGGCCAATCGCACGTCTGTGAAGATATTCCGTATGATCGTGTCTTTTGGTTATGAGTCAACCGTGTAAACCAGTGTGGGGCGCCTTTCGGAAAACTAGAGAGAAGAAATCTGCAGGGCGGTTACAGTTAAACTTCCGCTACCTGAGGCAGGTTAGACGGATAACTATTTGTTGTAATGGGTGCCCAACTGTATATGAATGACATTCAGACTGTGTGCTGCAGGCTTTGCATTGTTCGTAGTGTTTGTGTGAAGGCTTACCGTCGGCCGCTGTTACTGGTACGGCGACGTAGGGTTGAAACGCGAACATCAGTGTGCATTACAGTCGCAGGCAGTCAACGTGAATTTGGACATTAGTTCGCAGGGTTTCACTCGTAAAGCTATTTTTTTTCCTTAAAAAAAACAGCAATAGTGCTGCTGCTCTTCATGAGTATCGATACATTAAAAATGAACTGGTGATTTGGGGATTGCTCCTGGGAGAGGCTAACGGCCAGTTGCGCAAAAAAGTTACTGTTGCCATGGATGAGATTTCTGGACGCAACGTGCGACCTTCAAGCAGGGCACAAGCTGTAGTAACACAGCTGAACATTCCATGGTCCTCCGTTATTTCGACCAGCAATAGAGCAATTTCTAGTGCGGTTCCTTGCTGTCGTGGATGTAGATGGTCGTCACACTGAGCAAAGTTTGTAACCTGAAATGTGTACGAAATTATAAAATGTTAACCTCTCATATGGAAATGAAAATGTGTTTTTTAATGGTTTATTCATTATTTATCTTCCGCATGACTTTACAAATGTTTTCACAAAGTTTCGCTGTCCTAAGATTACTCGTTTGTCATGGGGACCCTCTCACGTATCGAAAGTTTGATTATAACCACTACGTACATTGACAGATGTGAAAATTACCGAACTATCAGTTTAATAAGTCACAGCTGCAAAATACTAACGCGAATTCTTTACAGACGAATGGAAAAACTGGTAGAAACCGACCTCGGGGAAGATCAGTTTGGATTCCACAGAAATGATGGAACACGTGAGGCAATACTGACCCTACGACTTATCTTAGAAAATAGGTTAAGGAAAGGCAAACCTACATTTCTAGCATTTGTAGACTTAGAGAAAGCTTTTGACAATGTTGACTGGAATACTCTCTTTCAAATTCTCAAGGTGTCAGGGGTAAAATACAGGGAGCGAAAGGCTATTTACAATTTGTACAGAAAGCAGATGGCAGTTATAAGAGTCGAGGGGCATGAAAGGGAAGCTGGTCTAGCGGTTCTGGCGCTGCAGTCCGGAACCGCGGGACTGCTACGGTCGCAGGTTCGACTCCTGCCTCGGGCATGGATGTTTGTGATGTCCTTAGGTTAGTTAGGTTTAACTAGTTCTAAGTTCTAGGGGACTAATGACCTCAGCAGTTGAGTCCCATAGTGCTCAGAGCCATTTGAACCATTTTTTGAAAGGGAAGCAGTGGTTGGGAAGGGAGTGAGACAGGGTTGTTGCCTATCGCCGATGTTATTCAATCTGTATATTGAGCAAGCGGTAAAGGAAAGAAAAGAAAAATTCGTAGTAGGTATTAAAATCCATGGAGAAGAAATAAAAACTTTGAGGTTCGCCGATGACATTGTAATTCTGTCAGAGACAGCAAAGGACTTGGAAGAGCAGTTGAACGGAATGGACAGTGTCTTAAAAGGAGGATATAAGATGAACATCAATAAAAGCAAAACGAGGATAATGGAATGTAGTCGAATTAAGTCGGGTCATGCTGAGGGAATTAGATTAGGAAATGAGACACTTAAAGTAGTAAAGGAGTTTTGCTATTTGGGGAGCAAAATAACTGATGATGGTCGAAGTAGAGAGGATATAAAATGTAGACTGGCAATGGCAAGAAAAGCGTTTCTGAAGAAGAGAAATTTGTTAACATTGAGTATAGATTTAAGTGTCAGGAAGTCGTTTCTGAAAGTATTTGTATGGAGTGTAGCCATGTATGGAAGTGAAACATGGACGATAAATAGTTTGGACAAGAAGAGAATAGAAGCTTTTGAAATGTGGTGCTACAGAAGAATGCTCAAGATTAGATGGGTAGATCACATAACTAATGAGGAGGTATTGAATAGAATTGGGGAGAAGAGGAGTTTGTGGTGCAACTTGACAAGAAGAAGGGACCGGTTGGTAGGACATGTTCTGAGGCATCAAGGGATCACAAATTTAGCATTGGAGGGCAGCGTGGAGGATAAAAATCGTGAAGGGAGACCAAGAGATGAATACACTAAGCAGATTCAGAAGGATGTAGGTTGCAGTAAGTACTGGGAGATGAAGAAGCTTGCACAGGATACAGTAGCATGGAGAGCTGCATCAAACCAGTCTCAGGGCTGAAGACAACAACAACAACAACACGTACATTTCACCTGCATCTCCTGTCTACAAGATATTATGTATGAATGAAGCAAACTGTGTTTCATACCAGTGGATCTTGCCAACTCCGTGCTGATTCCAAGCGGTCTAGGGCGTCTTCTCACGGTCCGGGCGGCTGCCCCCGTAGGAGGTTCGAGTCCTCCCTCGGGCATGGGTGTGTGTGTGTTGTCCTTAGCGTAAGTTAGTTTAAGATAGGTTAAGTAGTGTGTAGGCTTAGGGACCGATGACCTCAGCAGTTTGGTCCCTTAAGAATTCACACACATTTTAACGCGTTTTCGTGCTTATTCTTTAAGAGCCGTCTCTTCCTATAGAAACGTCATAACGGTCGAGCTCAAGATATACTCCAACATCCTGCAGCAGAAAGACGTTCGTGATATTGGCTTGCACACTGTGCATTAGTTACTTCATCTTTTTCATAACAGTCGTGACTGGTGCAACCTCTCTAGTCAAGAGGGGCAACACTCCGCACGGGTGACAGTAAATCTGAGGTAGCAAAGACGCTAATTTCGGAACGTATTCATTTTAAAATCTAGTAACGCTTCCTTAAGTGCGAGGTGCCTTCTTTGTTTTGAGAAGGCTTACTCGTTCTTTTTTTTTCAGTTCTGGCGTGCCTATTTGAAGCTCTCTCATCTCTGGGTGTGTATGGCAGGTAAAATTGGCGTGGTACTATTCCTTATGTCCGACAGCCCAGATCAGCCAAAACAATATGAGCACCTGCTTAGTACCATGTTGGTCTCTCTCCGGAACGCAACACAGCAGAGACTGTGCGTGGCAACGATCCAACAGATCCTTGATCGGTTTCCGGAGGTATGCAGTAACAGCTGTCTACGCACAGATGAAGCAATTTTGTTATTTATTCGTATGACTCACATGCAGAGTAAAAATACAGGTATATAACATTAGCATATGTATGTAACAAGAATACAGTGAGACAAAACTACATATAAAACTAAATGTCAGTATCTAAGTTCCTACTCCAAATAAGAGCCGCATCGTCAGCTTTCATGGCGTCACTCCAACTCCCCTGATGGGAACGAAAGAGGCATTTGTTTCTATGTGCTTGATTGTCTAGTTCGGAGACCCACAGTCACAAACCAGAGACTCTGTAGCACCCTATCTGTAAAGTGATCTGCGCGTCGCCCATGCCCACAGTGTGAGCTTTGTTCAGTTTGACTCATAGTTTCCTGTAGAGTTCTGTGCCAGCAGAATCACAATTATATTTTCGGAGCCAATAACGCTCTACAGAATTTTTACGAAGTTGACAGCTCTGATTGCATAGGTCTCTCACATTGATGTTACTGACATATACATAGCTGTTCTGCTTGCCATAACGGTGCACCGCAAAAGTCAAAAGACCGCTTCGCACGATCTTAGATTCAACATGAGTTCGCACAAATATGTCATTCGAGGCCACTTTAACAACCAATTCCGTCTTTACGCGGAGTTGCACTTCACACACTAGTTCGCCCGTTCCCACCTCGAAAGCCAATTATCGACTGCCTTGGATTAGCACGACATCTCACTAGTGTGTCATCCAAGGCAATCTTTCAACAAACTGTCCCGTCTTTACATGAGACCAGATTTTATACACAGATTCATGTATTATCTCCTCGGAAACTGATCGTAGATTAGTAGGGAGATATCTTAGCAATGTGGCGCCTCCCATTTCAGCGTGCACTTGTGACTGGTCCACCCTTTCCAACAATAAGCACAGACAGTTACCAAAATTTGTAATTAGCATTTGCTGATGAATTGAGTGATATTGAATTTACAATTAACAATTTTTCAGTGCAAGCAACGTCATCAGCATCGTTGGAGCTGTGTATTAATACAGTACTTAAATAGCAAATATAAATAATAAGATTCGCTTCTTCGCGCCCAGCGTTGTGGGTGAATCCTCACTGTGTAACTGCCCCAGTACGATACGGACCGTTCTCACGCTATGTCACCATCTGGCGCGTCATCCGATGAGCCTGCCTTGTGATCCTATCTATCCGCTAGCCTCTCGTAGTAAAATGTTCCTATGTGACATAAACACCTCAGTGAGTAAGAAATACACTCCTGGAAATTGAAATAAGAACACCGTGAATTCATTGTCCCAGGAAGGGGAAATTTTATTGGCACATTCCTGGGGTCAGATACATCACATGATCACACTGACAGAACCACAGGCACATAGACACAGGCAACAGAGCATGCACAATGTCGGCACTAGTACAGTGTATATCCACCTTTCGCAGCAATGCAGGCTGCTATTCTCCCATGGAGACGATCGTAGAGATGCTGGATGTAGTCCTGTGGAACGGCTTGCCATGCCATTTCCACCTGGCGCCTCAGTTGGACCAGCGTTCGTGCTGGACGTGCAGACCGCGTGAGACGACGCTTCATCCAGTCCCAAACATGCTCAATGGGGGACAGATCCGGAGATCTTGCTGGCCAGGGTAGTTGACTTACACCTTCTAGAGCACGTTGGGTGGCACGGGATACATGCGGACGTGCATTGTCCTGTTGGAACAGCAAGTTCCCTTGCCGGTCTAGGAATGGTAGAACGATGGGTTCGATGACGGTTTGGATGTACCGTGCACTATTCAGTGTCCCCTCGACGATCACCAGTGGTGTACGGCCAGTGTAGGAGATCGCTCCCCACACCATGATGCCAGGTGTTGGCCCTGTGTGCCTCGGTCGTATGCAGTCCTGATTGTGGCGCTCACCTGCACGGCGCCAAACACGCATACGACCATCATTGGCACCAAGGCAGAAGCGACTCTCATCGCTGAAGACGACACGTCTCCATTCGTCCCTCCATTCACGCCTGTCGCGACACCACTGGAGGCGGGCTGCACGATGTTGGGGCGTGAGCGGAAGACGGCCTAACGGTGTGCGGGACCGTAGCCCAGCTTCATGGAGACGGTTGCGAATGGTCCTCGCCGATACCCCAGGAGCAACAGTGTCCCTAATTTGCTGGGAAGTGGCGGTGCGGTCCCCTACGGCACTGCGTAGGATCCTACGGTCTTGGCGTGCATCCGTGCGTCGCTGCGGTCCGGTCCCAGGTCGACGGGCACGTGCACCTTCCGCCGACCACTGGCGACAACATCGATGTACTGTGGAGACCTTACGCCCCACGTGTTGAGCAATTCGGCGCTACGTCCACCCGGCCTCCCGCATGCCCACTATACGCCCTCGCTCAAAGTCCGTCAACTGCACATACTGTTGACGTCCACGCTGTCGCGGCATGCTACCAGTGTTAAAGACTGCGATGGAGCTCCGTATGCCACGGCAAACTGGCTGACACTGACGGCGGCGGTGCACAAATGCTGCGCAGCTAGCGCCATTCGACGGCCAACACCGCGGTTCCTGGTGTGTCCGCTGTGCCGTGCGTGTGATCATTGCTTGTACAGCCCTCTCGCAGTGTCCGGAGCAAGTATGGTGGATCTGACACACCGGTGTCAATGTGTTCTTTTTTCCATTTCCAGGAGTGTATAACCCCTTGAGGACGTATCTGCCTATTGCTAATCTGCTCGCATATGTGACCTTCACTCACTGATAAGTAATGCACCTCGAAGGACGCACAGTAATCGCTCACTAGAGCGGCTACAATACTGAATGCTGGGTTGCTGTCTTAATCATACCGCGACATCCTATTGATAACTTACACCTCTCCATAGGCGAGAAGCCTAGCCTCCGTACAGTTGGGGACGGAAGACACCCTGCAAATTGGATGATTTCTGTGGTCATCAGTGTACATATGTTATCCTTATCGTAACACGTTTTATCCATGCCTGAGGAGAACCTTCTCTGCGTCCTCGAACAAAGCCGCTGTTACTACGATGACTGCCAACCGACTAGCGTCAGCAAGCATTGCTGACTCCTTGGGACAGCTTTGCTACCTCGGAGGGTAGCTGGCGCGCGGGACGAGTCTCCCGTGAATATAACTTGGGAAAGAAAGATTATGCATAAAATTTGAACTAAATTTCGCTTCCTCCGTAACCGTGCTCATAACACGAGAGGTAATTAGTAATTCCTTCAGAGAGAGAGAGAAAAACATGCTCTTATGTTTCTACTCCGTATCGTCATTCACGATGAATTTGTATCTTTTGCCTTTTTTGAAAGCATGTGAAGTAAATGATTGACTGAAGCACTAACTATTCTAAAATGTTGAGTCGAACACCACTCTATATCTGTATATACATTATTACTCTGCGGTGGAAAATGAACACTCAAGGATTCCCGTATGAGCTCTGATTTCCCTTTTTTTTTTTCGGGATGGTCATTTCTCCCTTTGTAGATAGGAGTCAACAAAATATTTTTGGGTTCGAAGGAGAAAGTTGGTAACGAAATTTTGTGAAAACTCGCTTTTCATATCCGTGACACTCTCTTCTCTACTCCTTGTCAATCCTATCTGGTAAGGATCCCATATTGCGCAGCAATACTCCAGAAGTGGACGGACAACCATAGTGTAAACAGTATAGTTGATTTGATGCACATTCTTGGGCAGCTAAGTCTTATGCGCTTTAATTTATTTGCAGATCAACACACACACACTTTAAATTATTTTTAGTGTCTCAAAAAAGTATTCATTTCATTCTAACATACATTATGTCAAGGGATTCTTACATTGCATTTGTTGATCCTAATATGCCTCTGTATAATTGCCGTTCATGACTTATGTGCCAACTGTACATTAAATGACTGCAAAATAAACCTGCATTCATTGAAAAAAGTATCCCTTTTTGCAAATAACTTTAGACAGACTGATAGCCCTCTATTCCAATATTTTTCTGAAACTTGGCCGTTAATAAAGGTGTCCTCTTAGGACAATCCGAAGGCAATAGAAACTCATAAAATTTTCTCGAACTTGCAGCCGCATCAAGTGGTTAATTATCCACGAGTTTTTGGCTGAGTGGTCGTCCGCCGTTGTCAAGTGGTGACTTTCAAGTGATTGCAGAGATCACACCCCACTCACCATTTGATCGCAACAATCAGTACCACGCTTGATAGTGGCTGAGATGCATTCAGTCAAAAGCTGTTGGGTATTTAACCTCTTGATGCGGCTGGAAGTTCGAGAAAATATTATCGAGTAATGACCTCTGCTATGTTCCGCAGCTATCAGATACACAATACGACATAATTGTAACCTTAGATCATCATCATGTGCGCAGGTGCACAAAAGTGTTTCGTAACAGGCTATCGTTTCATTACCTCTTACAAGATGATAAGAAAATTATGACTTACTACAAACTTCGACTTGATAGCTGATTATATATATTTCCCTACGGTGCATATATACCGCATAATGATGAAACCGAGACAGCAAGTAATCGTGGAAGTTGCTCGAACAGCCGCAGTAGTCGTAATTAAGTCGTACATTTGAGGAAAGAAGGTTAGAGATCGTCTCTCGACGGTGTCGAGCCCACTGGAGACGGAGAATCAGCTCAATTGGGGAACAACAGGGGAGGAAATTGGTCCTGTTGTTGTTGAAGGAAGCGTACCAGCATCTGACTGAAGTGATTTAGGGATGCCACGGGAAACATAAATCAGATTGGCTGCACGGGTATTTCAACTCGCCCCTCTTCCAACTTCAAGGGGTGACCAATTACACACAGATCCGACGAGAGGGAGGGGAAGGGGAGGAAGTAGCAGTGGTTCTTCTCCTCGAGCCCGGTTTGCTGCAAGGGGCATGGCACGGACATCACACAAGGGGACCATCTGACACATTTGTTAACCAGTTTTTAAGAAGAGTGAACACAAGATTCTTGAGCAAAATCTGGGTAGGAATTTTTCGGATCGTCTGCGTCCTTCTAAGAATATTTGGTTCCATGTTTAGTATCTATGGTCCTGGCTGAAGGATCGTTTAGCACATTGGGAGGCGGAAAGATTGTTCTACAATCTACAATGACGAAAAATCGATTATCAGATTTGGGAGTGATATCTCAGGTTTTCTCGGCGTGATTAATGGTGTGCTTCTGGGTGCTCTTTCGAGTTATTGTTCACATAATATTTCGACAACCGACCTAGGCGTCTTCTTCAACCGCCGCGAGTTTTGCTGTTATGCGTACTCGCTGGATAAACAGTTACTCGATAGAGTACCCAGAAGCACACCATTACATTGGGGACTACTTGTTATAGTGTCATCTTTGGTTCATCAATCAAATTTTAACGATATAACTGACAAATTTGCTAATGGAAAAAGAAGGAAAACTGTTTTATGACCTAAACGATCTATTATGTATATATGTCCATTACAAAATTTTTTTAAAAAATTTTGAACATGGCTGCTGTTCAGAAACGCTGATTGTAAATGAATGATTTGAGAAAATCAGCGAACCAGTTACAGATATAAAGGTTTATTTACAACCCTTCACCATGGTCCCAACAATTGTGAAATTGTCCTCTTCGGAAGTACATGGCCATCGTAAAGCGATATATTGGCGACAACAAATTTCAGAACGAAGAAGCTCATGTCAAGTAACATGATACTTGCCCTCCCTGCTAGCCGCGCGGTCTAATGCGCTGCTTCCCAAGCAGGAAGGTGTGCCGGTCCCCGGCACGAATCCGCCCGGCGGATTAATGTCGAGGTCCGGTGTGCCGGCCAGCCTGTGGATGGTTTTTATGGCGGTTTTCCATCTGCCTCGGCGAATGCGGGCCGGTTCCCCTTCTTCTGCCTCAGTTACACGATGTCGGCGATTGCTGTGCAAACTCTGTTTCCACGTTCTCGTACACCATGATTACTCTACCACGCAAACATTTGGGGTTACACTCGTGTGGAATGAGACATTCCCGGGAGGGGTCCACTGGGGGCCGAACCGCACAATAACCCTGGGTTCCGTGTGGGGCGGCGGTGGGGTCAGTAGTCTTCTGTACCCTGTTGCCCTGTTGTGGGGCTGTGAACCACTGAGGGCTACGGCGGGAACGAAGACTCTCCGTCGTTTCTACGTCCCCGGTTCAATACACAATACACAACATTGTACTTGTAACAATTAGTAAAACTAAATAAAATCCATCAAAATTGTACTTGTAACAATTAGTAAAACTAAATAAAATCCATCAAAATATCTTCCCACTGGAGCTGAGCTAAGGGTAAAAGTCTTCACATTAATATGTACATTGAAGTAAAAGGGAGTGAAACGGCCCATATGAGGCTGGTGACCATGCGGCGACATGGTAATTTTACAGCTGTGGAAGCCATGGTCAAGGGTTGTTAAGTAACCTTTATACGTGCAACTGGTTGCCTGATTTTCTCAAATCATTCATTTACCTCAGTTACTTTAATTTATAACACTGTACAGTTGTATGTTATGTACTACAATTTGTAATTCGGGAAAACAAAATGGCATTTACTATCACTATACTTGACACCTTCGGACTTTTATCTATTGGCACAATTAAAATATGAGGTCTACAAGGAAACACCATCGACTCCCGAAGGCATGATGTGCAGTGTAGCAAGAGCCTGTGGTGCGATAGGTCAAGATGAAATTCAAAGTGCAATGTTGTCAATCTTGAAACGATTTATATAATATACGAGGGCTCAAAGTAAATATTTTGAGCACTTTATGTGACAGTCACAATAATAGACACATGAACCGTAACGGAGTTAGGCCTATCTGTTTTCCTACATGTCGTACAATAGGGCAAGCATTTGTCGAGACTACTTCATCAAATTCCAGGTAAGTTATGTCGTTGAAGCCCCCTTAGAAGACTTTTTCCAATGTCTTAGAAAATGTATATAACCTCAGAGTCATAATTCAGTGGCTACACACGTTAAGAATTACTTGCTTACGTCACAAGATTCTTCACGTTCACGGCTATATCTTAGTTAAAACCGCATGTCGATGTTCTTTCCTCTTGTGGATATAACTGGGGTGACCAATGTTAGCTGTTTCACCCTGTATACGTGTACAGTTATATCTACGTCAGACTGGTGTTAGACAAAATCGTTTCTAATTGCAACATCAGTTTCTCTAATCGCTGCTGGTTACCATTTGGTTTTACGGTACTGAATATAGTTATTTCCACACTGCATATTTGGGCGCATGTGACGCTTTTCTGTTGCCTGAGGTACAAGATTGGTTGGAAGGAAGAAACTGTTGTCGACTGAACAGGTTACTGCGTCGTAAAAGAGTAATCTGCAGAGTAGGATATTAATTTATTTTCTCAGAGACTTTAAGAAAAGAATTTCACTACACTAAATGCTTTGAGCTAGATGGACGTTATGTTGAGACATGAACTTTTGCTTTAGAAAAAAAGCTATTTTCCACGTTACTGCTAAATATCTGTCCTCACTCGTAAAATTTAAAGTAGAACTAAAATCTTAATCTGATCATTATTTTCATCTGTGTAGTCAGTTCGCCGCATGTAACAGCGGTGTTGCCTACATTGCACTTCTCCTCCTTGAACTCTTATTGGTGTCAAGACTTCTTTTATGCTCTATGTCCATTCCTTCTGACTACGAAACTAATGTTCTTGTCATGAATAAGTTTAGACAGAATTGTCATCGTAATTAGTGTTAGCGTAACGCTTAAAAAATTCGTTCGTTACCCTCATGGGCACATTTGAATTAATAATGTTAACGAAGTAGCAGACTATGCTGACGCCCGGGTTCCCGGGTTCGATTCCCGGCGGGGTCAGGGATTTTCTCTGCCTCGTGACGACTGGGTATTGTGTGCCGTCCTTAGGTTAGTTAGGTTTAAGTAGTTCTAAGTTCTAGGGGACTGATGACCATAGATGTTAAGTCCCATAGTGCTCAGAGCCATTTGAACCATTTTGAGACTATGCTGATGGCGCAATAGTCAAGTCAATAGGGATCAAAACCGTGCGAATGTCGGTAATAGCTCATGTTGTTGGAAATTCTTGTACTACGGTTGTAGGAGGGAGTGCCAAGAAGAACATACTAGAAATCCTGACTAGTGAGATATGAGCTAGGGTGGAGGTGCGTTTGGAGGTCACTTTGTACGTTTTTCTTCAATACCTCGAAAAACGTGGCCTCCAGCGAAAACGTTTCCCGATACAAAATTTTAACTACATTGAATTTCCTACAAAAACGTTCTGCTCATTTCTTCTGTAGGACTAACAGTTTGCGCGTAGCAAGCGAGAAAGTATGAAAATCTCGCGCGTGGTTTATAAAGGTCAGGGTATAACATTGCAAGATTGCATAAAACGACACTGGTAGATGGAGCTGGATCACCGTGTACGCTGAAATGACAAAAGTCATGGGAAACCTCCTAATATGGGTCGGACCTCCTTTTGTTGGGCATAGTGAAGCAGCTCGACGTGGCGTGGACCCAACAACTCGTTGGAAGCCTCCTGCAGAAATACTGAGCCATGCTGACTCTATAGCCGCCCATAATTACGAAAGCGTTGCCAGCGCAGGATTTTATGCACGAACTGACCTCTCGAATAAGTCCCGTAAATGTGCGACGGGATTCATGTCGGGCGATCTGTGTAGCCAAATCATTCGCTCGAATTGTCCAGAATGTTCTTCAATGCAGTTGCCAAAAATTGTGGTCTGGTGACATGGCGCATTGCCATCCACAAAAATTCCATCGCTGTTTGAGTACATGAATCTATTAATGACTGAAAATGGTCTCCAAATAGCTGAACTCAACCATTTTAGTTGGACCAGATGACCCAGTCCATTCCACCTAAACGCAGGTTTACATATTGCCTTGTTGACAAGTTGAGTGCAAGGCTTCGTGGGGTGTGCGCCACACTTGAACCTTACCATGAGCTCTTACCAACTCAAATGGGGACTCATCTGACCCGGCCACGGTTTATCAGTCGTCTAGGGTCCAAACGAAATGGTCGCGAGCGAAGGAAAGGCTTTGCAGGCGATGTGATGTTAGCAAATGCACTCTTGTCAGTCGTTTGCCGCCATAGCCCATTGACGCCACTGCCTAACGGATACGTTGTCGTACGTCCCACATTGACGTCGGCACTTATTTCACGCAGTGTTGCTTGTCTGTCAGCACTGACAATTCTACGCAAACGCCGCTGCTTTCATTTGTTAAGAGAAGGTCGTCGGCCACTGCGTTCTCCGTGGTGAGAGGTAATGCCTGAAATTTATTATCCTCGGCACAATTTTGACACTTGGGTGTCGGAATATTGAATTCCCTAACGATTTCCGAAATGGAATGCCGCATGCGTGTAGCCTTAACTACCAGTCCGTGTTCAAAGTCCATTAATTTCCGTCGTGTGGCCATAATCATGGCGGAAGCCTTTTCCGCATGCATCAGCTGACTACTCATAACTACTCTGCACACGCACCGCCCTTTCACACCTTGTGTACGCGGTACCTACCGCCTTCTTGATATGTGCATCTCGGTATCTCATGGCTTTCGTCACTTCAGTGTATATCCATACATTTTGTAAGTTAAAGTCCCCCATCGCGTTAATCAGCCGACATGTGGAGGCAAATCTGAGGAAGTACTGTAACGATTGTGACACAGTATACGGCAAGAAAGGAAGAATGAATTGATTGTTGGTGTTAATAACGATCATCCTCCTTTACCTCCTCTGCATTACTGCAGATGACGTGTCACTGAGCATATTTGTTCTGTGCATGCAGTACACGTGAGGAGCCTAGTTGTTTCCAGTGCACTGTGTGGACTACGAAGGTTCTGTTATAGTTCACTAACCTGCTGTCTCCAAGTTGATGGCCGGCCGGAGTGGACGAGCGGTTAAAGGCGCTACAGTCTGGAACCGCACGACCACTACGGTCGCAGGTTCGAATCCTGCCTCGGGCATGGATGTGTGTGATGTCCTTAGGTTAGTTAGGTTTAAGTAGTTCTAAATTCTAGAGGACTTATGACCACAGCAGTTGAGTCCCATAGTGCTCAGAGACATTTTTTTCCAAGTTGATGACCCCAGCGCAGAAAACACCACGCAGGTTCTGTATCTTGAGGCTGAAATTGAATTTTAGCGAGGTTCTGTTCTGAAATAATGTATCAATTCTGTGGGATGCCACTCGCGTATTTTAATACAGCCACACGAGAAGACTACATGATCTTAATACAACACTTTCTCATACAGCAAAGTACATGATCAAACACAATGTTTACGAAAATATATATTTACACTATTTGTGGCTCGTGTCTGTGCCTCATGACTACAGGAATACTACTGAATACTGGCAAACACATCCTGTCACAGACAACATGACTGTACATCTCGACTGCCTAATGCAGAGTGACGAACAGGAACTTAAATAAAAATTGGAAACACATCCTACAACAGACAGCATATCTGTTCTTCTCGACTGCCTAATCCAGAGTAGACTTGGCCCCTGTTTCTATGTTTCGATACAGTGTATCGATACGTGGAACTGTTTCAGTGTTTCGGAACGGCTGTAGTTCACTGTTTCGAAACGGTGGTGTTTCATTCCGCCCCTGTCTCGGATAACCGGACCAGATCTCGAGCCAGACACAGAAACTGTATCCTTGTTTCAAAATAAGGCTGTTTCAATCCACCTGTGCTTGGAACGGACTAATTGTATCGAAACACTGATGTTTCATTCCGCTCTGTGTCGGACGAGATTCCGGTTCGGCACAGGTACTGAAACACAACATACACTTCATGAAACACTTTCAAGAGTGTCGAAATCTTTTTGACAAGCAATAGCATGAAGCTTAAGATATCCGAAAATAAAGCTTCGTTTCTGGCTGACTGTCCTATTCTGAAATGGCGTAACATCTGCTTTATAAACACTAACCAAACAATAAAACAACGCATACTATTCACATTCAAAGTAATAAATATGTGAAAATCATTCAGTTAAATTACACTTTGTTATAACATACGCTTCTCTGTTCATGTACAGTAATCATATTAAGAAACGCAAGTAAGCCTACAACATTTTGAATAAAAAAAGGCGTAGAGTGACAGTTATTAGACATCTACATAAATTTGATGTAAGTGTAATTGCAAGCAATCTGCTTGGCATATCACTGATAGTGTAATGGTGAACGGGAAGGGCTTGGAAGCATGGTGAATTTATAGTAACGGTTCGAAACACCTTGAAACACAAAATTTTTTCTGTTATATTTTGTTATTTATTCGAATTATTTGGCATTTTTTGTGAGTCCATAGTCACTCTGCCTATTTTCCACAATGATTCCCTTTGTGTGCATGGAAATTAGCACGATGGGTATATTACCCATACTAACGGAATGTGGGAATCCCAGTAGTATATCCGTTGTTTCTGCAGTTTGCTCTCACATCCAGTTCCGTTCGTGGTGGTTCTTCTGTCTTCAGCTATGGCTGTCCTCAGCCAATTGAAAAGTACGAAAGTCACACGACACGAAAGCAGCGCATTTGCTGCAGGAAATACGAAACTGCCAAGACGCCTAAGTGATAGTTTCATACCTTCTGCAATATGATTAGCGCTCTCGCATCTCATTTGTGTTTATATGGACATACTTATACAGTAGACATTCAAAATGATTAAATGTGTAGGTTTATTAGATTACAGAACACAAACTGTTTCACTGTTTCGAAACAGCGTATCGAAACATTACATTGTACTGTTTCGTTTGTTTCGAAACAGTTACGTGTTTCAGTTTGCCCATCTCTAATCCAGAGTGACGAACAGCCCGAAACACTTCGCGCTCCATACCAGAAAAGGCGTGACCCGAACGCTTGCGAAGTGCTTCGTATGAAATTTCGTCAGTCTTTTGTTTTTGATTTAAATTGCTTTTAATAATTCTAAAATGACTGACTGATAGTCAGCTGTTGAGAGATATTTGTATTAAAAAGTGAAGTCATTCCAGTGAGTAGTTTAACTAATAATAATAACAATAATAACTATACTTAAAGTTTTGGCGCCCTTGCTCCGAACACAGTAGCCAATCACAGAGCAGTAGCATTATACAGGCGGTCTTTCTCACGGGAATGGTACCGAATCTAACATCTGTCACAGGTACCTCACACCACATTTCGTCATCTATATACTTCTTGCATCTCCACTGCTCTGGGAACAGCTTATTGGAGCCTAATATGATGGCTGACTAAGCCAGAAATATTACAAGTATTCACTAATAGACAGACTGATTCACGAAGGAAGTTTGTGCGTATAATTTATTGCAGCTACGCCACACGTCCAGCTGTAGATACTGCATATGTTCGAAGGCAGCACAGGTCGCTAGTGCGTCACAGCAAATAGTTAATATCAGAAAGACGAGTAAAGGTGCGGCTACATCAGAGAGCTCTTGGATCACGAGGAGAATATAGTGATTAGGGTGTTTTATAATGTAATTGAAGGATAACGAGTCAGGTGGGGTATACCGCAGGAAGAACGTAATGCTGCTGCAGACGGGTTCTTCGAGCTCGTGTGCTCCGGACCACGCTGACGCTATGATAAGTACCTGCAGCTGCTAGAGGTGCCACGCCAGCTGCCAACCATGTCTAATGAAGAGCCGACGTGGCTCTGCCCCCAGCTGGACTGCCCGTCCCGGATTTCGCTATTAACCACGTGTAGGCAGCTACGAGAACCTTGAGAAGTCCTTGCAGCTCCCATTCAAAAACGCGGTCTCAGTGAGAACCATCCACTGCCTCTGGATTAGGAACAAGAGCGCTTGCTGATCGGTGTACAAGTGGTAATTACCAAGTTTTAATTGTAACCCCGAAAATAGCTATATACACTACTGGCCATTAAAATTGCTACACCAAGAAGAAATGCAGATGATAAACGGGTATTCATTGGACAAATATATTATACTAGAACTGACATGTGATTACATTTTCACCCAATTTATGTGCATAGATCCTGAGAAATCAGTACCATGAACAACCACCTGTGGCCGTAATAACGGCCTTGATACGCCTGGGCATTGAGTCAAACAGAGCTTGGATGGCGTGTACAGGTACAACTGCCCACGCAGCTTCAACACGATACCACAGTTCATCAAGAGTAGTGACTGGCGTATTGTGACGAGCTAGTTGCTCGGCCCCCATTTACCAGACGTTTTCAATTGGTGAGAGATCAGGAGAATGATCTGCGCAGGGCAGCAGTCGAACATTTTCTGTATGCAAAAAGTCCCGTACAGGAACTGCAACATGCGGTAGTGCATTATCCTGCTGAAATGTAGGGTTTCGCAGGGATCGAATGAAGGGTAGAGCCATGGGTCGTAACACATCTGAAATGTAACGTCCACTGATCAAAGTGCCGTAAATGCGAACAAGAGGTGACCGAGATGTGTAACAAATGGCACCCCATACCATCACGCCGGGTGATACGCCAGTATGGCGATGACGAATACACGCTTCCAATGTGCGTTCACCGCGAAGCCGCCATACACGGATGCGACCATCATGATGCTGTAAACAGAACCTAGATTCATCCGAAAAAATGACGTTTTGCCATTCGTGCACCCACGTTCGTCGTTGATTACATCATCGCAGGCGCTCCTGTGGTGCAGCATCAAGGGTAACCGCAGCCATGGTCTCCGAGCTGATAGTCCATGTTGTTGCAAACATCTTCGAACTGTACGTGCAGATGGTTGTTGTCTTGGAAACGTTCCCATCTGTTGACTCGGGTATCGAGACGTGGCTGCACGATCCGTTACAGCCATGAGGATAAGATGCCTGTCATCTCGACTGCTAGTGATACGAGGCCGTTGGGATCCAGCACGGCGTTCCGTATTACCCTCCTGAACCCACCGATTCCATATTCTGCTAACAGTCGTTGGATCTCGACCAAAGCGAGCAACAATGTCGCGATGCGTAAAACCGCAATCGTGATAGGCTAGAATCCGACCTTTATCAAAGTCGGAATCGTGATGGTACGCATTTCTCCTCCTTACACGGGGCATCACAACAACGTTTCACCAGGCAACGCCGGTCAACTGATGTTTGTGTATGAGAAATCGGTTGGAAACTTCTCTCATGTCAGCACGTTGTAGGTGTCGCCACCGGCGCCAACCTTGCGTAAATGGTCTGAGAAGCTAATCATTTGCATATCACAGCATCTTCTTCCTGTCGGTTAAATTTCGCCTCTGTAGCACGTCACCTTCGTGGTGTAGCAATTTTAATGGCCAGTAGTGTAGATGATTTTTTGTTGGCTTGCAGGAGCGTGTCTACAGTACTGGTATATACTGAAACAATCACGGCACGTTGCTGTACCACATAGCTCTACCCGCGCATAATAGCCACGCGGTTTGAGGCGCCATGTCACGGATTGCGAGGCCCCTCCCGCCGGAGGTTGGAGTCCTCCCTTGGGCATGGGTGTGCGAGTTGTTCGTAGGGTAAGTTAGGTTAAGTAGTGTGTAAGTCTAGGAACCGATGACCTTGGAAGTTTGGTCCCTTTGGAATTCACACTCGTTTGAACATAACTAGAGGAGATAAAGCAAAATGCCGCAGCCCATTGATATAGTACGGTAAAACGATTTCTGCCTTTGAATTGGAGCAACGTTGCAGTAATCCTGCTAAGTTGGTGGAACCGTATGGCAAGCATATGACATTACATGGCAAAGTGGCTGTGTTGCGCACATGATTACAGTCTGGTCAGACATGTCTGAAAGATGAACAACATTATACCAGGTCGTCTCTCGGTGAAGAAGTAGGAATTGTGTAAGAGAGTTGGAGGCCCTGCTATTTGGAGACAGTTGTATCACTATCGAGGCGATAGGCAAAAAGCTGAAAATCAGTTACGGATCTGTTTTCAACACTTCGCAAGACACTGAACGTGGAATGGACGACATATGAAACTTACTTTACAAACTCTCGTCCTAAAATACAGACTGCAAAACAGAGGAAAGCATTTCTCATAAAAAGAGAATTCCATAACATCCAATATCAATTTAAATGTGTTCAAATGTGTGTGAATACCTAAAGGACCAAACTGCTGAGGTCATCGGTCCCTAGACCTACACACTACTTAAACTAACTTAAGCTAAGAACAACACACACACCCATGCCCGAGGGAGGACTCGAACCTCCGGCAGGAGGGGCCGCGCAGTCCGTGACATGACGCCTCAAACCGCGTGGCTATTATGCGCGGTTCCATTTATATGTTAGGAACTTTTTCAGAAGGCATTTATCCAAATTGTAGATTTGTTACGAAAGTGACACGTGGGCTATAAACAGTTCAGAAAAGAATAGGATTGACAAACTGCCTATTGGCTTCTGTCTCGGGTTCTTCGGCCGACGTTCATGTAATGATTTTTCTGACGTTTCGCCAGCACGAGTGGCTGGCATTGTCAAAGCTTCACCCTCCATTGCCGGTGGTGAACTGGAGGCGAGCTCGCGGCCGCAGGCTATATGTACCTGGCGCGCCAACGTCCGAGGGCTTCTCTGCGGTCATTTCCGGTGCGGTTCTCCTCTTGCTACCTGCGACGGTCGTTCGCTGCAGTACGGGAAGCCAGGATCCGTTTACCTTAAGGCTTTCCTCTTTCTTGTTGAAACTGTTCGCGTGTTTATGGATTTCTACAGCTTCTCTGAACAAGCGCGTGTGATAGTGCTTCTCTACAGCCAGAACTTCCGTGTCGGCGAATTTTATAACGTGGTCGGTCTCATTCAGTGCGTGCTCTGCCACGGCCGATTTCTCCACCTGCCCCAACCTGCAATGTCGCTTATGCTCTTTGATCCTGGTGTTAATGGATCGTCCAGTCATTCCGACATAAACTTTTCCGCAAGTGCAAGGTATGCGGTATATTCCCGACATTGCAAGTGGGTCTCTTTTCTCCTTCGCCGATCTAAGACACTCTTTGATCTTCCTTGTCGGTTTGAAAATCGTCTTTACGCCATGTTTGCGCAATATACGGCCGATTCTGTCCGTCACTCTGGGAATGTATGGCAGAAAGGCCGTACCCGACATTTCTTTTTCTGGTTCCTTACTTCGCCGAGTGTTTGGCTCTGTTACACTTCTAATGTAATTTGTGGAGTACCCATTGCTCCTCAGAACAGTTTCCAGGTGTTGCATTTCTCGTTTGAGGTGTTGAGGCTCACATATTCGTCCTGCTCTCGTTACGAGCGTACTAATCATGCCTCTTTTCTGGCTCGGGTGGTGGTTTGACAGTTTGTGCAGGTATCGGTCTGTGTGTGTCGGTTTTCGATACACGCTGTGTCCCAGGTTTTCGCCGTCCCTTGTGACCAAGACATCTAGAAATGGCAGTTTCTTGTCCTTTTCTACTTCCATGGTAAATGTTATGTTGGCATGGAGGCTATTCAAGTGTCTCAGGAATTCACCGAGCTGTTCTTCACCATGGCTCCACACCACGAAAGTATCATCGACGTACCTGTACCACACCTTAGGTTTGCAAGTCGCCGAGTCCAGTGCCTGTGCTTCGAATTGTTCCATGAAGAAGTTGGCCACCACTGGACTGAGAGGACTACCCATGGCGACGCCTTCCAGCTGTTCGTAGAAATCGCCATTCCACGTGAAATAGCTCGTGGTGAGACATGCATGGAAGAGCTTTTTGATGTCTTGCGGGAACATGGAACCGATGTGCTCCAGAGCGTCGCTGAGTGGCACTTTCGTAAATAACGAAACAACATCAAAACTGACCAGGATGTCGTTTGGCGCAAGTTTCAGTTTCCTCAGCTTCTCAATGAAATGTCCTGAGTCCTTAATGTATGTGTCGGTCTTTCCCACGTGTGGCTGGAGCAGAGAGGCCAAGTGTTTCGCCAGTTTATACGTTGGTGAGCCAGGAGCGCTAACGATCGGTCTCAGTGGAACGTTGTTCTTATGGATCTTGGGTAATCCATACAGCCGAGGTGGTAGGGCTTCTGTGTTGCGCAGGTTTCTCTGTATGTCCGCCGGCAGAGAAGACGCCTTGATTAATCGATTCGTATTCCGAGTGATACGCTGCGTCGGATCTGCGCTTAGTTTTCGGTACGTCGTCGGATCTAATAGCTCTCGGATCTTTTGCTCGTAATCTTCGGTCTTCATTACGACGGTCGCATTCCCCTTATCGGCAGGCAGTACCAATATACTCTTGTCGGCGTTGAGATTCTTAATGGCTTGTACCTCTTCTTTCTTCAGGTTGCAAGCTGGTGGTTTTGCTCGGCGCAGTATCCTGGCTGTTTCAGTGCGTATTTCCTCTGCCCTTTCACAAGGAAGGGTCCGAATGGCTGCTTCGGTGTTGGCAATGATGTCCTCCATAGGTATAGTTCTCGGGATGATAGCGAAATTCCCTCCTTTTTGAAGGACTGACACTTCCTCTTCGGTCAATTGTCGTTCAGTGAGGTTGACCACTGTGTGTGACATGTCGGGAATCGTCTTGTCGGTCTGCTTCCGGCATCTTTCAAACTTTTTCTTTTGCCGCTCGGTGCAGCGCTCGAGTTCGTTCTGCATGCTCCTGTGAGTGATGCTGTCGATCTTGTCCCAGTCGTCTCTATGCATTCTGCTACTTAGTTGATAGAAAATGTCCAGAAGTTCCTGATCCGTTCTTGCCAAGTCTCTCCGTGTTGTATGTATTCGCTCACGAAGAAAAGCTCGTTCCATTCTGTCGTAGATACGATGTGCTTGGGCGGTGGTGAATAGGCGCTTGCATCTCACGAACTTCGGTGTAGCACATTCATCTCGGCACCGTGACAGAAAGGCGAGAGAGGACATCAGTCGCGCTTTTTTCTTCCGTCGTTGGTCAAGGCGTCGGTACAATCTGCAAATCTCCTCCCCGTAGAGGCGTAATACAAAATTGTTAAGGCTTTCGTGGCCACTTGTTGACAAACTGCCTATTGGCTTCTGTCTCGGGTTCTTCGGCCGACGTTCATGTAATGATTTTTCTGACGTTTCGCCAGCACGAGTGGCTGGCATTGTCAAAGCTTCACCCTCCATTGCCGGTGGTGAACTGGAGGCGAGCTCGCGGCCGCAGGCTATATGTACCTGGCGCGCCAACGTCCGAGGGCTTCTCTGCGGTCATTTCCGGTGCGGTTCTCCTCTTGCTACCTGCGACGGTCGTTCGCTGCAGTACGGGAACAGCTGGAAGGCTGGAAGGCGTCGCCATGGGTAGTCCTCTCAGTCCAGTGGTGGCCAACTTCTTCATGGAACAATTCGAAGCACAGGCACTGGACTCGGCGACTTGCAAACCTAAGGTGTGGTACAGGTACGTCGATGATACTTTCGTGGTGTGGAGCCATGGTGAAGAACAGCTCGGTGAATTCCTGAGACACTTGAATAGCCTCCATGCCAACATAACATTTACCATGGAAGTAGAAAAGGACAAGAAACTGCCATTTCTAGATGTCTTGGTCACAAGGGACGGCGAAAACCTGGGACACAGCGTGTATCGAAAACCGACACACACAGACCGATACCTGCACAAACTGTCAAACCACCACCCGAGCCAGAAAAGAGGCATGATTAGTACGCTCGTAACGAGAGCAGGACGAATATGTGAGCCTCAACACCTCAAACGAGAAATGCAACACCTGGAAACTGTTCTGAGGAGCAATGGGTACTCCACAAATTACATTAGAAGTGTAACAGAGCCAAACACTCGGCGAAGTAAGGAACCAGAAAAAGAAATGTCGGGTACGGCCTTTCTGCCATACATTCCCAGAGTGACGGACAGAATCGGCCGTATATTGCGCAAACATGGCGTAAAGACGATTTTCAAACCGACAAGGAAGATCAAAGAGTGTCTTAGATCGGCGAAGGAGAAAAGAGACCCACTTGCAATGTCGGGAATATACCGCATACCTTGCACTTGCGGAAAAGTTTATGTCGGAATGACTGGACGATCCATTAACACCAGGATCAAAGAGCATAAGCGACATTGCAGGTTGGGGCAGGTGGAGAAATCGGCCGTGGCAGAGCACGCACTGAATGAGACCGACCACGTTATAAAATTCGCCGACACGGAAGTTCTGGCTGTAGAGAAGCACTATCACACGCGCTTGTTCAGAGAAGCTGTAGAAATCCATAAACACGCGAACAGTTTCAACAAGAAAGAGGAAAGCCTTAAGGTAAACGGATCCTGGCTTCCCGTACTGCAGCGAACGACCGTCGCAGGTAGCAAGAGGAGAACCGCACCGGAAATGACCGCAGAGAAGCCCTCGGACGTTGGCGCGCCAGGTACATATAGCCTGCGGCCGCGAGCTCGCCTCCAGTTCACCACCGGCAATGGAGGGTGAAGCTTTGACAATGCCAGCCACTCGTGCTGGCGAAACGTCAGAAAAATCATTACATGAACGTCGGCCGAAGAACCCGAGACAGAAGCCAATAGGCAGTTTGTCAACAAGTGGCCACGAAAGCCTTAACAATTTTGTAAGAATAGGATTGTTTGCAATGTGGTACTACAGAAGGTTTCTGAAAATTCGATACATAGGCATCGGATAACTAACTAGGTGCTATTGAACGGTACTGAGAAGTAAAGAAAATTATGGGGTAACGTGGCTAAGAGAACGGAATGGTTGATAGGGGACATCCTCACTCATGGATTAATGAAGAAATTGTCTGTTTGGTTTTCGAGGGCGCTGGGGAACCGGGAATGAGTGTGTATGTGTGTGTGTGGGGGGGGGGGGGGGGGAGGGGAGACATGGGTAAACATTGCAGGTAGAACAAGGCTTGTCTACAGTATGCAGGTTAAAAATCGAGGTAGGTTGCAATATTTATGCAGACGTGAAAAAATTTACATAGGATAGACAACCTTGTAAGAGTTAAATAAAATCAGACTCCGGAAACTCAGAAGTAAGCTAGTATTATATGATGAGTTCTCTGTACGCTCTCGCCTATTTCAGTTAGCTATAGTTGCAATCTTGTTGGAAAGACAGTGCTTCTAACATCGCGGAGAAATGAATAGTTCGACGTAACTCGTGACTGGGATATTATCAAGTTCGGCGTACCACACACACACACTGGGTTACGATCACACCTCATGCTGGTCGTCGTCGCGACAGTCAAGTACAGGGTGGGAAAGACGCGCGATTGTAGCGTATCCGATAGTGGCGAGATGGCGAGTCCCTGATCCATGGGACACTCCAACTTCTCGGTCGCGCACGCTACCGTTTCAAGCGGTCACTGAGGCAACAAAAGCCATGGGATACCCAGGCGATGTCGTGCTGTTACCTAAGGTACTCGCGTCGTCGTCTGCTGCCATATCGTCTGCTGCCATAGCCCATTAACCCCAAATTTCGCCGCACAGTCCTAAGAGCTACGTTCGTCGTACGCCAAAAATCGATTTCTGCGGTTATTTCACGCAGTGTTACTTGTCTGCTAGCCATGATAACTCTATGGAAACGCCGCTGCTCTCGGTCGTTAAGTGAAGGCCGTCGGCCACTGTGTTCTCCGTGGTGAGAAGTAATGTCTGAAATTTTACTACTCTCGGCACGTTCTTGATACTTTACATCTCGGAATATTGAGTTCGCTAACGATTTCCAAAATGCAATGTCCCATGCGTCTAGCTCCAACTACCATTCCGCGTCCAAAGTCTTTTGATTCCTGTCGAGCGGCCATAATCACTTTGGAAAGCATTTCACATGAATAAACTGTGTACAAATAATTTTGTATCCCACCTGGAAGGCGGCGCGTGGGTCTGCTCCTGTAAACTGAATGGGTAGGCCGAATGTAGGAAGTGAGTAGGAGCAGGAAAAGGTGAAAATCTCTCGGTACTGCTCTTAGAAATGATTTTACTATATCACAATAGTAACTGAATACATAATAACGTGAATATATACAGAGGCATACATAACTTTGTACGTAGGTGCGAATCCTTAGACCCGTAGTAGGTAGAGCAAAGTTTCTATAGGAAGTCAACACCCTCTGAAGTCGAAGCGATGTTTCCAGGCTGTCTGCTCTTGATGAAATGGGCTGAATCTGAAGCGGAGCTCGTAGACCTGAACAGCGCCTGCTAGAGGGCGCTGTCGTCGGCGTCGGTGTCGTAGTGCCAACCTACGAACTTGCACCTACGTCGTGGCATCGTAGCTATCGATATCACAAATTAACAGTCCGGTATTGCCTTGTGTACGTGATACTACTGTCATCTGTATATGTGCATATCGCTGTCTTTTGCCACCTCATTGTATACCGGAAATACATCGACTGAAGGAAAACCGCCACTGCGAGAGTCAACTTTCGTGGGTAACAACGTGCTGATGAGCCGGACTGTAGGCTACAGGAAGGCTGAAAGTCACAACGTACATACGGGCTCAATTGAAGCAAATCATACGTCAGTTCTACAGTGAACAACAGCGGCTGGCCGATAAGCAGTCTCAGAATCCAAGACTACCTCCACTGTAAATAGCACAGAATCATCACCTGCGTTGTGTATTTTTTCTCGGCGCACGTTCCAGACAAAGAAATTAGCATGGGCGTAGGTACAGTATCACTGGACGCTCACTGCGTGATGTGCCGCAGTGGTGAGATACTGCACTCGTATTCGAGAAGATGACAGTTCAAACCCTTGTCCAGTCATCCAGATTTGGGTTTTCTGTGATATGCCAGAACCCTAGATCATTCACTGCGAATGCCACAGTGAATTCTTTGCAAGAGACCGACTATTTTCTTTCCGGTCCTTTCCCACCCTTCCCAGTCTGAACTGGTGTTTCGACAGTAACAACGTTGGAGGAACGTTAAATCAAAATACTTGTTCCTGCATTTCTCGGACGCTCGAAGTACGGATAAAAGTCGGCTGAACTGATGACCTGCGGTACTCGTTTGTGGATGTCGGCGGCAGGGCTCGAGTGCGTCTGAAACAGTAAGACGTGACCCAGTCTGTTTGAACTCAAATGCAAGTCTGAATCAAATTAAAATTATCTTTGGCTAATTCATTATTCAACTAAATCAATAAAAATTACGTACTTGAAAAATCACGTAAGCCGGCCGGAGTGGCCGTGCGGTTCTAGGCGCTACAGTCTGGAACCGCTAGACCGCTACGGTCGCAGGTTCGAATCCTGCCTCGGGCATGGATTTGTGTGATGTCCTTAGGTTAGTTAGGTTTAAGTCGCTCTAAGTTCTAGGGGACTGATGACCTCAGAAGTTGAGTCCCATAGTGCTCAGAGCCATTTGAACCATTTGAACCAAAATCACGTAAAAATATTTTTTAAATGTTGACATTGGGATTTAATTACCACCATCATGATTCATATTTTTTTAGCTAGGCTCCTCTACCTGGATTGTCTGTTGGCGAATATAATTTTGGGACGTGATGTATGCCTAAAAACGATCGGCCTTCGTTTTGTGAAAAGTGAAATTTGAGATGCAGGTTCTATTCTGAAAGCAGACCACATGTATTACACTGGTTGGTGCCGTTAATACACGATCATTCACTAACAGACATCCCCACACAAAGTAAGCCACATTTAATCATCAAACTCATGAAAAAAAAAGCTGAAGAAAGATGGTATGATTAGTCGTAATAACAAACACAATGAAGTTAAATAGTTATTGTTATGCAAAATGAGCACAAATAACAAAATATCTACTTAACATAGACCAAGCAATATATTTTATGGGCATACCAGACGGTGGTTGACCAGGAAGAGAGAGAACAAAAGGTTGCGAGTCCTTGTTCGCTTAAATTACGTATATAATATAATTACAGAAATATTAATTTCGTTTTAATCACAGTTTTTTTTTTCAGCGATAAAATCGTGTCAGCGCTACTGCGCGAAAACGCACAGTCACGAAACCCGCTAACACTTGGGGGTGTCTGTAATGCTGACGATGTTCACATTTGATGAATTGTGACCGCTAATACTTTTGCCATCCTCTCTCAGCGCCTGGTGATACTACAACCTACCGCCCAGTCAGGAGCATACGTTTGTCCTTTACAGCAACCCGAACGCGACCTGTACCTTCAAAAAGAAAATGTTCTCGTACTGGAACAAGCTCCAGTCTTTTTCTGTAATCAGAGGGTGGCGTTCGAAGTCTCCACGAGACTTCCAGCGTCTTCAGAGTTCTTGCCAAGATGTCACAGTTATCAGGATGATAGCGGGTTGCTACGCTCTACCAGTGTCTAATTAGATTGCTCATGAATACTGTCTGATATGTTTGTAGAAACGTGGCCCAAGTTAAGTTACTAAGATTGTAGACGTATTATGAATGAAAATCTTTTTCCTTTAATTGAACCGTGAAAAAATGTAGAACAATCAAATATCCTTGTACCTACCACAGTGCAACACAATAGTGTTCTCAGTCTCTAACTCATTCCAGATAAACAAAGTAGGAGTTTCGGGGAAAAAGAAACACAACCTGAAGAGTTCACATTCAGAATGTATTATACATGCAGATAGTATTAGGAGATACAAGCGGTCTAAGACCATCATGTTTCATATATATACATCCGTAAGCGGGCAAAGTGAAACGTGGCTTCATTAGTAATACGGTCTCATGTTCTGTTAAGTACACACCAGTACAGCAAATGCCTTTACGTCTACGTTTTATCTCTGCAAGTAACGGCTCACTGCACCACTTATTACCTCTCTCGCAGTAAAAGTGAACATAATCGTCCATAGGTGCCCTAATCTTCTTTATCTTGGCCACGCAGTCTTCACGCAAGAGCATTTCAGAGGCAGCAAAGACGCATAGTCTCATTTATCTTTTTCATGCCACCATCACGCGAAAGCATTTTGGAGGCCATAAGATTTAAGAAGCTTTATCTTCCGAAGACGTTACTTCATGGGCAGTGGTTAGTCGTTCGCAACTGGTACTGTATTTTACTTAATCTATTGATCCTCTTTCGCATCCCTCAGTGTGATTATCGCCTGCAACTTTGAACGACATTACAGTAGGCGTAGAAGAGTCTCTGGAATGTTGTTTTAAACCTTGTTCATTTTTATATCTAATCGTGTAATTTTACAGGAATAACTGGAATTCAGTATGCCAAGTGGAAATATCATCTGAATTACTAAGTAATTTTTGGCAACGCTTTTTATGAATGTCACAGCTGCAGACTTTCCAAAAACATCGACTATGATGAACGAAGTAAAAGTTAAACAAGAATATTAAAATTAAGGACGAAAAGTTTAAAACAATTTTTAAATTTAAAGACGAAATGTGATACACATTTACAACCATAGTATTATCTGTCCGTCCCCGGTAGCTGAGTGGTAGCGCAAATGAATGTCAATCCTAAGGGCCCGGGTTCGATTTCCGGCTGGGTTGGACATTTTCTCCGCTCAGGGACTGGGTGTTGTGTTGTCCTAGTCATCATTTCATCCCCATCGACGCGCAAGTCCCCGAAGTGACGTCAAATCGAAGGACTTGCACTCGGCGACGGTCTACCCGACGGGAGGCCCTAGTCACACGACATTTATTTATTTATCGCATTATCTGCGAGTGTCACCAACAAGATGTATGAATCATGTTGCAATGGTCCTAAAAATACAAGAAAATAAGTAATATAATAATGCATCCATTAACACAATAAGATCTCGGAAACGCTTACATGTGGTTCATAGTGCCTGAAGAAAAAAATGGTTCAAATGGCTCTAAGCACTATGGGAATTAACATCTGAGGTCATCAGTCCCCTAGACTTAGAACTAATCTAAGGACATCACACACATCCATGCCCGAGGCAGGATTCGAACCTGCGATTGTAGCAGCAGCACGGTTCCGGACTGAAGCGCCTAGAACCGCTCGGTGCCTGTACAAAAATGATATAAAAAACCCAAACAACAAGTGTAGACATCAAGCCAGGACTGGAGCTAATGACATGTATATCTTGGGGTCTGTCTCAGATTGGGGATAAATGTACGATAAAATAATAAAACAAAACCTTAAAAACTGTAGTTGTTATAAGGCATAAACAAAAATGTAAGTGCACATAAGCAGCGTACTAGGTAATATATAAAAATGCTAATAATAAATCATATAAGTTAATACCAACAACAAGTGGCGGTGTGGATGGGAAATTTGAGAACTAATCTCCAAACAGCTGTACTGAGGTCAGTAGCGTGCTAGCTTGGAACCTGTCAGCAAAAACAAAGTGTCAAGCGATCATGGGGCTAGAATCCGTAAGTGGGGAGATAATTCTCATACATTGGCTAATCTTTAGTGTTTGAAACTGACTATAGATGAAAACAATGGTATACAGGGTGAGTCACCTAACGTTACCGCTGGATATATTTCGTAAACCACATCAAATACTGACGAACCGATTCCACAGACCGAACGTGAGGAGAGGGGCTAGTGTAATTGTTTAATACAAACCATACAAAAATGCACGGAAGTATGTTTTTTAACACAAACCTACGTTTTTTTAATGGAACCCCGTTAGTTTTGTTAGCACATCTGAACGTATAAACAAATACGTAATCAGTGCCGTTTGTTGCATTGTAAAATGTTAATTACATCCGGAGATATTGTAACCTAAAGTTGACGCTTGAGTACCACTCCTCCGCTGTTCGATCGTGTGTATCGGAGAGCACCGAATTACGTAGGGATCCAAAGGGAACGGTGATGGACCTTAGGTAGAGAAGAGACTGGAACAGCACATTACGTCCACATGCTAACACCTTTTTATTGGTCTTTTTCACTGACGCACATGTACATTAGCATGAGGTTTCCGTTTTCAATTACGGAGTGGAATAGAGTGTGTCCCGACATGTCAGGCCAATAGATGTTCAATGTGGTGGCCATCATTTCCTGCACACAATTGCAATCTCTGGCGTAATGAATGTCGTACACGCCGCAGTACATCTGGTGTAATGTCGCCGCAGGCTGCCACAATACGTTGTTTCATATCCTCTGGGGTTGTAGGCACATCACGGTACACATTCTCCCATAACGTACCCCACAGAAAGAAGTCCAGAGGTGTAAGATCAGGAGAACGGGCTGGCCAATTTATGCGTCCTCCACGTCCTATGAAACGCCCGTTGAACATCCTGTCAAGGGTCAGCCTAGTGTTAATTGCGGAATGTGCAGGTGCACCATCATGCTGATACCACATACGTCGACGCGTTTCCACTGGGACATTTTCGAGCAACATTGATGAAACGCGATGTATGTTGCAGTGCTCTCCGACACACACGATCGAACAGCAGAGGAGTGGTACTCAAGCGTCAACTTTAGGTTACAATATCTCCAGATATAATTAACATTTTACAATGCAACAAACGGCACTGATTACGTATTTGTTTATATGTTCAGATGTGGTAACAAAACTAACGTGGTTCCATTTAAAAAAACGTAGGTTTGTGTTAAAAAACATACTTCCGTGCATTTTTGTATGGTTTGTATTAAACAATTACACTAGCCCCTCTCCTCACGTTCGGTCTGTGGAATCGGTTCGTCAGTATTTGATGTGGTTTACGAAATATATACAGCGGTAACGTTAGGTGACTCACCCTGTATATGTAAGTCGCAAGTACGTCTCGTGAAAGAATTGTAACTAGCGGCATTTATACCAATTTAATGGTACTGTAATTTATAAAACACGTCTATGAACTATTGTAGAGATGTGAATAGCCGCGCTGTTTTACAATCTAACGCTCCAATTGGACAGAATCTGGCACGATATCCCTCAGGAGGGCATCCAGCAGCTGTCTCAATCATTGGCAAGCCAGGTAATTGCTTGTATAAGGGTCAGAAATGCCCATTTTGTGAAGCTCATTCTCTGCAATAAGTTACCCAACTTTTCTGAAATTGTTATCATTGTTTGTGTGTACATATGCATCAAATATACCGATTTTCGCCCCATTTGGGTAATTCCTTCGTGGAGCCTCTCTCTCTTTTTTTCTTAGAGTGTATGTTGGCAATATTAGTTTACTCAGGACTTTTCTCTCAGTCTTATCTATTTCTCTTGCCTAGTCATTCCTCATTCTCGGAGGATTTCCTTGGCATAAAGACACAGTTTCACCAAACTGTATCGTAGTGTCCGAGTGTAGTTCATCTTGAGATAGTCAGCTTCCCGTAAACTTTGTATGTTTTACAGAAAAAATTCCGCTTTCGTTGATCTCTATGTCACTTTCGAGAATCAAGCCGTCTGCATCAGTTAACACACTGCAGTTTATTACGATGTTTCGCCTGCTGTCATCACCAGATCAAAACTACGAGCTCATAACATATAGTTCAGTAACAACTGCAGTAAAACCCGTGCCTAAGCGGGACGTCAACTTTTCTTAGACGTAACATTTATTACAACTTGCACTGAACTTTCTTTTACGAGTTCTAATTTTTGACGTGATTATGACTGTAGCCGAAACGTCTTAGTAAATCATAATTTGTTAAATTATCCAGACGTTTTTATTCTATATAAACTATAATAATTACTTACCCCTCTAGAGAATTTACTTTCTTTGCTAATAACCAAACTTTGGCCGCAGGTGCTTTGATCTTTGTCACAAATTCATACACTTTTCATTAGTATCAACCAACAGATATTTGAATTATCTTCAGGGTTTCTTCTAACATCCTTAAAAATGATGCATTATTCTACACCGAGATGACAAGAGTCACGGGACAGCGATATGCACATATACATATGACGGTAGTGTCGCTTACACTAGGTATAAAAGGGCAGCGCATTGGCGAACCTGTCATTTGTACTCAGTTAATTTGTCTGGAAAGGTTTACGACATGACTATGGCCGCGCGACGGGAATTAACAGACTTTGAACACGGAATGATAGTTGGAGGTCGACACATGGGACATTCCATTTTGAAAATCGTTAGGGAACTCAATATTCCGAGATCCACAGTATCAAGACTGTGCCGAGAATAGCAAGCTTTAGGAATTACCTCTCACCAAGGACAACGCAGTGGCCGACGGCCTTCACTTAACGATCGAGAGTAGCGGCGTTTCCGTGCAGTTGCCATTGTTAACAGACAAGCAACACTTCGTGAAATAACCACAGAAATCAATGTGGGATGTACGACGAAAGTATCCGTTAGGACTCCTGGGCTCGTGACCACATCGGTTGGACCTAGACGACTGATGAACCGTGGCCTGGTCAGATGAGTCCCGATATCAGTTGTTAAGAGTGGCAGGGTTAATGTGTATCGTAGACGCCACGGAGTCGTGGACCCAAGTTGTCAGCAAGACACTGTGCAGGCTGGTGGTGGTTCCATAATGTTGTGGGCTGTGTTTACATAGACTGGACTGGGTCCTCTGATCCATCTGAACTGATTATCGACCCATCCATGGACTTTATGTTACCAAACAACGACGGAATTTTTATCGATGACAATGCGCAATGTCATCGAACCACAATTGTTCGCGATTAGTTTGAACATTCCGACAATTCGAGCGCGTGATTTGACCACCCAAATCACTCGACTTATTCCCATCGAACATTTATGAGACATAATAGTGAGGTCAGTTCGTGCACAAAATTTTGCGCTGGCAACATTTTCGCAACTATGGACGCCTATAGAGGCAGCATGTCTCATTATTTCTGCCGGCGACTTTCAGCGACATGTTGAGTCCATGCGACGCCGAGTTGCTGCACTATGCCGGGCAAAACTGAAGTCCGACACGATATTAGGGAGTATCTCACGACTTTTATTGCCTCAGTGTATCTTACTCGTATCGTAATAGACACATTGTAATGCTTACACATTATGTCGTATGTAATTGTACATGAGGAATAATTTGTTGCATTTCTCAATACATTCTTAATGTCTTTCTTTTCTTACTACCGATCTGCAACGTACCTATAGAGAAGCGGAGGTGGAGGTTGGTGTTCTACGTGTGCAATCAAATTCTCTAAATCTTATGAGTAGCCCTTACACTTCGAGATACACTCCTTGGATGCAATACCAATGGAATTAACTGAAAATTTCAAACACTTCAAAAATTACGCTTATCATCTTTTCATATTATTAAATACTCCAGACAAACACACCGACTGTAGATCCTAGACAACAGTCCTCTCAATCTGTCTCTATCGTATAAAATTTAACATCGACGGAACGCTCTCAGTGAATCGAAAGAAGAAGGAAGATTGCTGTTTAAGGCCCCGTCGTTGACGACATTATTAGTGACGGGACACAAGCGCCTAGGAAAGGAAATCGATACTGCCCTTTTAAACGGAACCATCCTGGCATAAGCCTTCGCCGATTTACAGAAATGTCAAAGAATCCAAATACTGCTGGCTGCACTTGAATTTGAAGTCTGCTCCTTCCGAATAAGAGCCTAGTGCGTCCTCACTCAAAAAGTGAACCAATAACAGCAAATCTCTTCAATCTCACAACAGCACCTACACTCAATTATTTGGTCGCACATTCTGATCACAGTCTTCCCTCACAAGTTCTACCTAACGCGTGTCCCATCATCCTATCTCTTCTTCCACATCTCCTAGAAAGAAGCAGAATTATTTCACTTGGTCTACTATGTGTTCCCCTATGTTGATTTAAAGATGGTTTCCAATCTCATTTTTGCTACTCGTACATACTTCCGTCTTTCTTTGACTTGCTCTTAGTCCATAGTCTGTGATTAGTTCACTGTTCAGTCCATTCACGTGGTCCTGTAAGTCTTCCTCAGTTTCGGTGAGGGATATCAAAGTCCTCAGCAAACATCTTTCACCACTTTAAATCGTCGAACTCTTTATTATAGTATCCTAAAAAAAGTCTTGATTTTTCGTAAGTTTTGTTTTCGTTATCAAGCGGTACTATTTCTTTGATGCCTTTATCTCTACTGAAACCAAAGTTTTCGTCATATCACAGATCCTTAGCTTTCTTCTCTTATTCTTTTGTGTATGCATGAACCGTTAAACATTTTATATAATAATTCTCGTATTTATCACCTCATGTTATCTCCAGTATTGCGTGGATGATATTCCTCTAAAACTCCGATGGTATGTCATGGTCAGACGATATTAAAGGCGAAAAGACAAGCGGCGCACCAAGTGGTGATTGTCGGAAATCTTCTGAACTGCAGGTAGTTGTAATGAAATATCCGCTCCTTTATACACGACAGCATTATCAGTTAAACATTCCATAGGTCCCTTGGCATATAACTACGTCAATTTATATGTATCGCGAGTATCTACGGTCTTGTCACAGTTCACTCGGGCATTCCACATGTTAAGTTTGTTGCCATTGCTGCATTGTCACACAGAAAACGAAAGGAGTCCCTGATTTCTATCCGACTGTAAATTTTTGATTTAGTTCACGTATAGCTGAATACTTTGAAAGTACGATATTGATTAAGTAATACTGCGTAACTGATATGAGTTACACTTTAGTAGAATACAGACAAGTTTTCGCTGCTGTTTACCCTTATTCTATTGATTTTATCTATATTTACGGAAAGCTCTCTCCCGTTGGACTAAGCAGAAGCTGACTGGCATTTATTTACGCTTTTCAGACAGTTTATTATGATACATAAATGTTCTGCATGTAAAAATAAACTGTCTTAAACGTGTAAACAAAATCACAAAACAAATTATAAGGGGTGTTCGTTTTAGCAGTTATGCAGAGATGAAGAGATTAAAAGAAGACAGGACAAGATGAACAGCTGCATAAAATCAGTCGTAAGAAAGACTTGAAAGAAAAAGTTGATAATCTGACGAAATGAATTCGCTGTTATAACGCCTCTTCTTCTTGATGATTTAGTTTGATTTGTACTTGTCCTCGGCTAAAACTCGGCGACAGTCCGTAGAGTGTTGAGATCGTTATCAAGTTACGAAGACGACGTTACACAAAATAACAGTGCTGAACCGAAATGTCGACGTGCGTGAGATATTTACTTCACCAAGAATCATAATTATTCGTTCGTAATCGATGTTTAACTGATTAATGATGAAATATTAATGATAAAACCAATACAGTCACATCAACAACAAATTCCCTACAAGCTAGTCGTAATTTCAAGTATCTAAGAAATCGTAACAGTGGGCTTGTTATTTGAGTCGAAGATTCTACACAAACGCCGAGCGCTACAGTCAAATATTAGCGCTGCGCGTAATTATTACTCGGGAGTTTCATGTCAATAATTTGATAGAATTTTAAATCACAAATGCACGACTTGGTACGAGAGGGTGTTTTTATTGCACAATATCAGTCACTTCCTAACCGAGCCTTGAGAAGAAAACTTTCCCAGGTGTTGGGGGGGATTTAAATTATATGCTTCGGACCTATCACTGAAGTTCCATAAACCACTGGCTAATATGAATGAAAATTGTCTATCAGTGTTCGTTGCCTAAATCACTATCTAAGTAAAGTTTAGTTCAATTATCTAGTTAAAAGTTCACTTTATTCTAGTAGGTAAAAGTCCTCCGTTCGAATTCTAATGCCGTGATATTTGAAGTCAGAAGATCGTATTACTGCGTCATAAATAGATCGCAATTATTCAATCTCAAAAACAATCTAAGCGCGCCTACATGTACGAGCATTCAAATATATGACCTGCTTCGGGTAACTCTCGTAACGTAGTGACAATGCATTGAATTATACTTAGTCATTACTCACGATTCACAAAGAGTACTCACACGGAGTATTCTTTGGGATCGTTGGTTCTACTTTGCGAATGTTAATTTATGCTAATTTTGCGATTTATAATGATTCTGATCTTAATTTTACTGAAATTTAATCTTTCTTTCGTAGATTGGTAAAATGTCAAGTCTTAGATTCCTGATTTAATTACTTGTTATTGTCCTAATAATAGTAATAAATGGAACTTCGTTCGCTTATTCACTTTTCTGGGAATTTGGGACTTGGGGGGAAATCTTTGGGGTATTGGCAGCTAATTTTTGATTTTTATTTCTCGTCCGAGGAAGTGGCATTACACTGTGACAGCCGACGTAGACGCAACGCCAGATCAGTGTCTGCTAAACCCCTGTCTGCGTACTGAAGGCATCGTGAAAGCTTGCAGCAATTAAAACGCAGGTGCCTATCGAAATCAGAGAATGGACGTAATTCTGCACAGTTGACGATACAGACTGACCTAGTGCGAGGTACCAGTTAAGCTCGGCTATCAGGAGGCCAGCCGCGAACACATAGGCCACGTCCACAATGCTAAACTCAGAACTCAGTTATGCCAAGGGAGAAACCAGTGAGAGTTCGTAGATCATAACTGCTAGCTATTGGATGAGCGACGACAAGAACATGCAGCAGGGACGTTACAATGGGTCAAGTCTACACACACAACATAGACTTAACTTTGGCAGCAGCTAATGTCCGTAGAAAGACGGTGGTCAGAAATAAGTGCAAAAAGTGAAACTAGAAGGAAAAAGACAAGGAAACTGCGTTGTAAGAGCTTCCACGTTTGGAAAGTCAATAATAGTTGTCTGGTAATCGCAAAGAAACGAGACATCAGCACTGCAGATGCAACTTGGAGAAATGCAAACAAGGCTTCAAAGGTCAAAACAAAATAAGCGTCCCCATACCGCTGTTCCGGCCATTCTGGACATCTCTTCTTCTAGTCATGCTGTATATTCTGCTCAATTCGCTGATCCAGAGACTGCATCTGTCTAGAGTAATCTCCAGTTTATGTTGGAAAAGGTTCCGTCTTTCATACAATTAATAATCTTGTAGCGTGCTCTATTCCTCCCAGAGAGGGAATATACCCGTGGCCGCGTCGAAATGCAGCCTTCTTCTAGTCATGCTGTATATTCTGCTCAATTCGCTGATCCAGAGACTGCATCTGTCTAGAGTAATCTCCAGTTTATGCTGGAAAAGGTTCCGTCTTTCATACAATTAATAATCTTGTAGCGTGCACTATTCCTCCCAGAGAGGGAATATACCCGTGGCCGCGTCGAAATGCGGCCTCAACATCACTTCACTTCTCGTGATCGAGAGATGAACGTGCCTGTAACATAGGCAAATCCCAAACTATATGCCTGAAATATCAGTTACGTTAGTTAAGTGTACTTTCTCTGGTTAAGTGCCCTGAGATCATACTGTATCAACATTCGGTCTTGTTATTTCATTTTGAGATGTTTGAGCACCAACGTAAATTTTGAGTTAGTATATTACTACAGATCGCCTACAATAATTGCAAGCAATGAACTACAGTTTACCTGAGCTTGATATCGGATCAGACAATATGCGTGACAGTTAAAGAGGGCTTCGCGAGACTGCTTCGCGCATCTACGTTTCTAAAGAAACGCTTTAGCTTTGGTGCAGTTTACAGTCAGTACTGACTGCAGCCTTCTGCACTTCATGGTCGAAAGCTGACAAGAGTATTGTTAGTTACCAGGGATGCGTCTCGCGCCGAATGGAGTATTGTTACTTTCAACTGACCATACAACTCTGTTATTTTTTCAGTAGAGCTGCCAATGGATTTAGGTGTTAATAAACAATATTCGCATGCTCATGTACATCTAATATTTTCTGTGTATTCGCATGTCACCATTCATCCACTTTTCCTATGTACTTCACACCATTTGTATCGAAATTTTCTTTCTGTGGCGAAATCGATAGTATACAAGAGGAAAAAAAGAAACACGAACTCCCCAACATAAATCCCAGAGTACCATGTGATGGCGACCGGCCGCAGAGCCATCCCGGCCGCTGTGACCGAGCGGTTCTAGGCTCTTCAGTCCGGCACCGCGCTGCTGCTGTGGTCGCAGGTTCGAATCCTGCCTCGGGCATGGCTGTGTGTGATGTCCTTAGGTTAGTTAGGTTTAAGTAGTTCTAAGTGTAGGGGACTGATGACCTCAGATGTTAAGGCCCATAGTGCTCAGAGCCATTTGAAGCAGTGCCATCCTCAGCCAGCGACACCATCGGATTCGGTTTGGAGCGGCATGAAGTCAGCACATCGCTCTCTACATCTGGAACTACACCTACGTCTGCATGATTACTCTGATTTCCACACTTAACTGCGTGTCAGAGGGTTCAACCTTTCCACTCTAAAACAGCGAGCGGGAAAACGAACACTTAAATATTTCGGTGCGAACTCTGATTTCTCTTATTTTATTGTATTGTCACCTTGAGCGCCCGGTTCTCGATGCGCGCTCGGCGATATATGCAGGATGTACCAAAAAGAATCATCCGATTAGGAACTTCTATATTTCTGGAACTAATAAACATATAGTCTACGATGAATTTTGTTTTTTGATGAACGAGAAACTCAAAAAGTTTTTTTCATACATTTTCATAGGTGTTCAGTATGCTCCGCCTTGAGAAGCACGGCATATGTCAGTGCGGTATTCAAATGGTTCAAATGGCTCTGAGCACTATGGGACTTAACTTCTGAGGTCATCAGTCCCCTACAACATAGAACTACCTAAACCTAACTAACCTGAGGACATCACATACATCCCGCCTAGAACCGCTCGGCCACCATGGCCGTCAATCCGGTATTCAAATTTTTCCCACACTGCACCGAGCATGTTTTGAGTTACAGCTTCCACAGCTGCTCTTATGCGATGTCTCAGTTCATTCATTTTGTTGGCAGAGGAGGCACATAAACAGTCTTTTATAAACCCCCACAAGAAATAATCGGATACAGTCAGGTCCGGTGACCTAGGAGGATAGAAATGTATGTCTGGATCATTTGGACCATTGCGAACGATCCATCGTTCAGTAATCCTTTGATTTAAAAATTCCCGCACTTCCAGATGCCAGTGCGGCGGTCTCTCATCTTGTTGGCAAATAAAGTCGTTCGAATCAGTCTCCAGCTGCGGGAAGAGAAAACGTTCTCAAGCATATCGAGATATGAGCTTCCTGTAACGGTGTTCTCGGCAAAGAAAGATGGACTACACACGTTTTCCTGTGAAACTGCACAAAACACAATAAATTTTGGAGAGTCCCTCTCATGTTGTACAACTTCATGTGGTTGTTCCGTACCCCATATTCTCTCATTATGACGGTTCATGTTTACATTTAAATGGGATGTTGCCTCGTCACCAAACACTAAGCGTGGAAGAAAACTGTCATCCCACATTTTGTCAACAACGAAATTACAGAACTCCATACATTGTTGTTTGTCGCCTTCACGAAGAGCTTGCAGTAGCTGAATTTTGTGTAGTTTCATGTACAAACATCGACGCAACACACACCAGACGGACATCGGGGGCATGTTGAGCTGTCGAGCTGCACGGCGAACGGATTTCTGCGGACTCCTTGGGAAACTATAGTGGATACTTTCAACGTCTGTGTCAGACAGTCGGGGACGGTCCGGCGCTTTGCTTTTTCTCGGAATTGTTCATGCCATCGTCTAATACCTAGTACGAAAGTCACATTGAACAGTTCTTACTGACCCGCACTGCGCAAAAAGTAGAAGACAAAACGCTTTCTGTTGTCCCGACACCATTTTTACTAGAACTGAAGTGGGCGCACACTGCTGCTACCTAGCGGGAACCATGTAAAACTCGAGAGTTTGCCCTTTCCAAGAGTACGTTGTTCACGCACATATCTCAAATAACATAGTAGTTATATATTTTTTTTAAAATCGGATGATTTATTTTTGATACACCATGTATATCACTGGAATCAGCATCAAAAGCTCTACAAGACAGCGTGTTCAGTTTTCTTGATTTCCAAAATTTTTGCCAGACGTATTTTTATGCCGGACGGGAGAGGTATCGGAGATCATGTCAGCAAAGTTAAAGTTTTCCACCATAAGGCTAATGATGGGACTTCAAAATTGTCTGATGTTAACATTTTTCAAACCCTATAATTTCACAGGAAATTATATATATGTACGTTTGGTATCATTGTGAACTGGATTCAAAACTATTTTTGGACGCTGGGTCAGTTATTCAGTTTCACAATATCGTTATCCTGGAGATCTCTTAATACTGTATTCGCGTACGCGATAACGACTTCCGATGACTTTTGCGAAATTGAAAAAACTGAGCCAGTGTCTTATGTAGGTGGGCGCCAACAAAATATTTTCACACTCCGAAAAGAGAAAGTTGGTGATTGAAATTTCGAGAGGAGATCTTGCCGAAAAAAAAAATGTTTTAATAAATGCCACCTCCAATTCACGTATCATGTCTGTGGCACTCTCTCCCCTATTTCAGGACAGTACAAAACGAGCTGCCCTTCTTTGAACTTTTTCGATGTCCTCCGTCAAACCTATCTGATGCGGATCCCACACCACACAGCAATACTCCAGAAAAGGACGGACAAGCTTAGTGTAAGCAGTCTCTTCAGTAAACCTGTTACATTTTATAACTGTTCTACCAATAAATCACAGTCTTTGGTTTGCCTCCCACGCAACATTATCTATGTGATCGCTACTTTTTAAGTTCTTCGTAAATGTGAATGTAGTCGAATTAAGTCGGGTGATGCTGAGGGAATTAGATTACGAAATGAGACACTTAAAGTAGTAAAGGAGTTTTGCTATTTGGGGGGCAAAGTAACTGATGATGGTCGAAGTAGAGAGGATATAAAATGTAGACTGGCAATGGCAAGGAAAGCGTTTCTGAAGAAGAGAAATTTGTTAAAATCGAGTATAGATTTAA
Organism: Schistocerca nitens; assembly: GCF_023898315.1. NCBI lineage: Eukaryota > Metazoa > Arthropoda > Insecta > Orthoptera > Acrididae > Schistocerca > Schistocerca nitens. The sequence goes on along the minus strand of NC_064618.1, from coordinate 295,065,030 downwards.
GTGTCAGGAAGTCGTTTCTGAAAGTATTTGTATGGAGTCTAGCCATGTATGGAAGTGAAACATGGACGATAAATAGTTTGGACAAGAAGAGAATAGAAGCTTTTGAAATGTGGTGCTACAGAAGAATGCTGAAGATTAGATGGATAGATCACATAACTAATGAGGAAGCATTGAATAGGATTGGGGAGAAGAGAAGTTTGTGGCACATCTTGACCAGAAGAAGGGATCGGTGGGTAGGACATGTTCTGAGGCATCAAGGGATCACCAATTTAGTATTGGAGGGCAGCGTGGAGGGTAAAAACCATAGAGGGAGACCAAGAGATGAATACACTAAGCAGATTCAGAAGGATGTAGGCTGCAGTAGGTACTGGGAGATGAAGAAGCTTGCACAGGATAGAGTAGCATGGAGAGCTGCATCAAACCAGTCTCAGGACTGAGGACCACAACAACAACAACAACAACAACCTGTTTTGGGTAAATCTACGATCAGCATGGCTTTCTCATATTTTAAATTATTTTACATAAGTTCAGTAGACATTTGCTATTAATGTATTGCCAGTCTACATTTTATATCCTCTCTACTTCGACCATCATCAGTTACTTTGCCCCCCAAATAGCAAAACTCCTTTACAACTTTAAGTGTCTCATTTCGTAATCTAATTCCCTCAGCATCACCCGACTTAATTCGACTACATTCACATTTACGAAGAACTTAAAAAGTAGCGATCACATAGATAATGTTGCGTGGGAGGCAAACCAAAGACTGTGATTTATTGGTAGAACAGTTATAAATGTAAACATGAACCGTCATAATGAGAGAATATGGGGTACGGAACAACCACATGAAGTTGTACAACATGAGAGGGACTCTCCAAAATTTATTGTGTTTTGTGCAGTTTCACAGGAAAACGTGTGTAGTCCATCTTTCTTTGCCGAGAACACCGTTACAGGAAGCTCATATCTCGATATGCTTGAGAACGTTTTCTCTTCCCGCAGCTGGAGACTGATTCGAACGACTTTATTTGCCAACAAGATGAGAGACCGCCGCACTGGCATCTGGAAGTGCAGGAATTTTTAAATCAAAGGATTACTGAACTTATGTGCCTCCTCTGCCAACGAAATTAAACTTAGAACTACTTAAACCTAACTAACCTAAGGACATCACACACACCCATGCCCGAGGCAGGATTCGAACCTGCGACCGTAGCATCCCCGCGGTTCCGGACTGCAGCGCCAGAACCGCACGCCCACCGCGGCCGGCAAACATTTGCTCCCTGTGCAGGAGTAATGTCATTGGACAGAGCACGGCAAGAAAATGCTTTTCTTGTTTTAAAGAGGATCGTTTTGACATTAGTGACTGTCCAGTTTCAGGAAGACTTTCGGGGTTTGATGAAGATCGTTTAAACGAATTAACCCTCAATAATCGACGTCAGAGTACTCGAGGGCTGGTAAATGTGATGAAACGTGATCATCCCACCATCGTGCGATATTTGCATGCAATGGGGAAAGTTCAAAAATCAAGTGTATGTATACCGCATGCTCTAAGCGAAAATCACAAAAATCTGCGCGTGGCCATATGCGCATCTCCGCTTGCTCGTCGTGAATTGGCTCGTGAACAACACCGACCGTTGCTATCCTGGATAGTTAATGATGACGAAACATGGTGTGTTTACGTTCATACAACGAAAAGAAAGGGATGGTTGAGCCCAAACGGAGCACACCATTTGAACCATTTGAACCAAGCGGCTTGTAGTCAAATTGTTTGCTTATAGAATATCGCCTCAGTTATGTGACTTCGGAGTAGGTATTAAAATCCATGGAGAAGAAATAAAAACTTTGAGGTTCGCCGATGACATTGTAATTCTGTCAGAGACAGCAAAGGACTTGGAAGAGCAGTTGAACGGAATGGACAGTGTCTTGAAAGGAGGTTATAAGATGAACATCAACAAAAGCAAAACGAGGAGAATGGAATGTAGTCAAATTAAGTCGGGTCATGCTGTGGGAATTAGATTAGGAAATGAGACACTTAAAGTAGTAAAGGAGTTTTGCTATTTGGGGAGAAAAATAACTGATGATGGTCGAAGTAGAGAGGACATAAAATGTAGACTGGCAACACCAAGAAAAGCGTTTCTGAAGAAGAGAAATTTGTTAACATCGAGTATAGATTTAAATGTCAGGAAGTCATTTCTGAAAGTATTTGTATGGAGTGTAGCCATGTATGGAAGTGAAACATGGACGATAAATAGTTTGGACAAGAAGAGAATAGAAGCTTTCGAAATGTGGTGCTACAGAAGAATGCTGAAGATTAGATGGGTAGATCACACAACTAATGAGGAAGTATTGAATAGGATTGGGGAGAAGTTTGTGGCACAACTTGACTAGAAGAAGGGATCGGTTGGTAGGACATGTTCTGAGGCATCGAGGGATCACAAATTTAGTATTGGAGGGCAGCGTGGAGGGTAAAAATCGTAGAGGGAGACCAAGAGATGAATACACTAAGCAGATTCAAAAGGATGTAGGTTGCAGTAGGTACTGGGAGATGAAGAAGCTTGCACAGGATAGAGTAGCATGGAGAGCTGCATCAAACCAGTCTCAGGACTGAAGACCACAACAACAACAACAACCGTAATCCCTAAGTATCTAGTTGAGTTTATAGACTTGAGATTTGTGTGAATTGTCGTGTAACTAAAATTAAGCTTTTAACCGCTCATCAAGGATGACTTCACACTTTTCATGAGTTAGAGTCAATATTCACTGTTGTACCGTCCAAATACCTTGTTTAATGACGGTAAATGGCAGCATCATCGGTAAACTGTCTAAGAGGACTGCTCAGATTATTTCCTAAATCGTTTATGTGGATCAGGAAAAACTGAGGGCTTATAACACTTGCTTGGGGAAAGCCAGATATTACTTCTGTTTTACTCGATGATTTTCCGTCAGTAGTTAAGAACTGTGACCTTTCTGCCAGGAAATCACGAATCGGGTCACGAAACTGAGACAATACTCCATAGGCAGACAATTTAATTAAAAGTCCCTTGTGAGGAACAGTGTGAAAAGTCTTCTGAAATCTCAAAAAATGAAATACGTTTGATGTCTCCCCTTCGATAGCACTCATTACTTCTTGAGAATAAAGAGCTAGTTGTGTTTCACAAGAACGATATTTTCTGAGTCCATGTTGGCTATTTGTCAATAAATCGTTTTGTTCGAGGTGATTAACAATGTTCGAGCACGGTATATGTTCCAAAATCCTACTGCATATCGACGCTAATGATATGGGTCTGCAATTTAGTGGATTACTTCTATTTCCTTTCTTGGGTATTGGTGTCACTCGAGCAACTTTCCAGCCTCTGGGTACTGATCTTTCTACAAGCGAGCGGTTGTGTGTGATTGCTAAGTATGGAGCAAGTGTATTAGCATACTCTGAAAGGAACCTGACTGGTATACGATCTGGACCGGAAGCCTCGCCTTTCTTAAATGTTTTAAGCTGCTTCGCTTCACCAAGGATATCCACTTTTAAGTTACTCGTGTTAGCAGTTGTTCTTGATTCGAATTCTGGGGTATTTACTTCGTCTTCTTTTGTGAACTAATTTCGGGAAAAGATGTTTAGTAAATGGCGCTGTCATCAAAATAATCATCTCTGTTATCGCGCAGTGTAGGTTTGATTGTGTCTCACCACGTATGTGCTTGCCTGGCTGTTACCACGCTTTCTACTTTGGAACCGCTGTTTCTCATTTTAGTGGCTCCTCAACTGGCATCACGGGGCTGCGTGAAACTTGTTCGGTCTTACAACCAAGGTAACACCCCTGGCTGCACCTGGAATTCAACCTGTATCCTCCACAGGGCAGCCACATACGCTGACCACACAACTCACTTTTTTCCCCACCACCCATCCCTGCCACTCTTACAGGCAGACCTTTCGCTCGCCAGTATCTACTTCACCCGTTAGGTTTCCTGTTCAACACTCTGCCATTATTAGAGCTATAGTTTTCACTAACACACTAGTGACCTTGAGAAAGAACATTGTTCTCTCTTGTAGAAAGGAATTACACACACTCGATACACTGCGTTCGATAACAAAATCCATTGCCCTTGAAACGAAAAATACATTTCTATTGTAAATATGAAATTTGTAGCCACGAGAACTGATTTTCCTTATTTTGGTAAGTTAAAATCTTGATCTTCCTTATTTTGGTAAGTTAAAATCTTTTGTCTTTCAATTTAAAATGCTCTTCAAAATGAAAATTTTTGCCTTAAGTATTCACAGCTCAAGAGAGTACGTGACTCTATAAAATATAATAAAGCGTTTCCGAAGATGAAGTTACTCTGCAGATGTCCAAGTAACTATATCAAAATCAGAAGATGATTTATAAAAGTTATTCCAAAATGGTACTTCAACAACAAAAACACGTCATTTTGAAATACCTGTGCATACGTCTCATATGCAATAATTCACAGCTTACTTAATTTCAGTGATATCAATTCCAACATAGAATCCTTGAGGGTATTTTCGTTCTGTCGTTGCAAACTACAAAAATGCGTGTTTTTTTCGGCAGGCGTGTTTCGTTTTATTGACGTAAAGCATCATCAGTGGTCTGTAATTAAGATATTTACATTTAGGTTTGCTTTAAGATCATAAAACAGTTCGATAACAATATGTAGATTTTTACGTACGATGTTTCCCGCTTGATTTCTCGCCTACATCGTGAAATGTCGTTTGCTAACACATCGTTGATGTTCTTTTTCTTTAGAACTAACATTTGTGATGTAATTTTTGGTTTCTCTGCATCACTATGCATTTTTTATATTTTGCACAGCACACTTTTCGCACACCACTGTTTTCTATTTGTTTTTGTACTTCTGAGTGAGTATTGTGATTTGTGTTTTGTAGTGTTGCCAACATAACCTTACCACTAGTTTCTCTTTGAAAAATATTCTTTTTCTTTCTTTTTTGTAGGAGTGTAATTCTATTTTAATTGTGTTGCTGTTTATTTACATAATGTGTAAGAGTAGAGAAACAATAGTGATGGAGCTTTTTGGCGCAAGTTGGGGGCTAGAGGACTTTCTTGTACAAGTCTCTGTTTCTCTCTGTCTGTAAATTTATGCTCTATGTTTTTGAGTGTTTTTAACATGTATTTGAAATCTGTTAGCTGGGACTGATTTTAAATTTTTTATGTTGTTTTTGCTGATAAATTCTTCTCTTTTTCTGTGTATACTTTTGTCTTGATGAGGATTACACTATTGCCCTTTGTCGGATTTTGTTATAATGATGTATTCCGCTTGCAGTTTTTCTTTAATTTTGAAGGTTTGTTTAATCACAATTATTTTTTAATTTATTGTTTTCTTTTTTCATCTGTGTAGCTATGTTTTAATTTCTTCTTTTATTAACTCACTAGGTAGGCCTGTGTTTACATGACTGTTGTCATTTTTTTCTTCTATAGTGAGAACATATTCAGAATCTATAATGAGATTTTCTATCTGTTGTTCATTTCCTGGTGAGTCCACACTACATCTACATCTACATACATACTCCGCAATCCACCATACGGTGCGTGGCGGAGGGTACCTCGTACCACAACTAGCATCTTATCTCAGTTCCACACCCAAACAGAACGAGGGAAAAATGACTGCCTATATGCCTCTGTACGAGGCCTAATCTCTCTTATCTTATCTTTGTGGCCTTTCCGCGAAATATAAGTTGGCGGCAGTAAAATTGTACTGCAGTCAGCCTCAAACGCTGGTTCTCTAAATTTCCTCAGTAGCGATTCACGAAAATAACGCCTCCTTTCCTCTAGAGCCTCCCACCCGAGTTCCTGAAGCATTTCCGTAACACTCGCGTGATGATCAAACCTACCAGTAACAAATCTAGCAGCCCACCTCTGAATTGCTTCTATGTCCTCCCTCAATCCGACCTGATAGGGATCCCAAACGCTCGAGCAGTGTTTTATAAGCGGTCTCCTTTACAGATGAACCACATCTTCCCAAAATTCTACCAATGAACCGAAGACGACTATCCGCCTTCCCCACAACTGCCATTACATGCTTGTCCCACTTCATATCGCTCTGCAGTATTACTCCCAAATATTTAATCGACGTGACTGTGCCAAGCGCTACACTACTAATGGAGTATTCAAACATTACGAGATTCTTTTTCCTATTCGTCTGCATTAATTTACATTTATCTATATTTAGATTTAGCTGCCATTCTTTACACCAATCACAAATCCTGTCCAAGTCATCTTGTATCCTCCTACAGTCATTCAACGACGACACCTTCCCGTACACCACAGCATCATCAGCAAACAGCCGCACATTGCTATCCACCCTGTCCAAAAGATCATTTACGTAGATAGAAAACAACAGCGGACGTACCACACTTCCCTGGGGCACTCCAGATGATACCCTCACCTCCGATGCACACTCACCATCGAGGACAACGTACTGGGTTCTATTACTTAAGAAGTCTTCGAGCCACTCACATATTTGGGAACCAATCCCATATGCTCGTACCTTAGTTAGGAGTCTGCAGTGGGGCACCGAGTCAAATGCTCTCCGGAAGTCAAGTAATATGGCATCCGTCTGATACCCTTCATCCATGGTTCGACAGATATCATGTGAAAAAAGGGCGAGTTGCGTTTCGCAGGAGCGATGCCTTCTAAAGCCGTGCTGATGCATGGACAGCAACTTCTCTGTCTCAAGGAAATTCATTATATTCGAACTGAGAATATGTTCGAGAATCCTGCAACCAACCAATGTTAAGGATATTCGTCTGTAATTTTGAGGATCCGTCCTTCTACACTTCTTATTTACAGGTGTCACCTGCACTTTTTTCGAGTCGCTCGGGAATTTACGTTCGGCAAGAGATTCGCTATAAATGCAAGCTAAGTGTCTTAGACCAATTTTTAAGAGCTGTTTATGTTTTCATCTAGTTTTATGTACACATAAAAAACTCCATCACTGTTCCTACTATTACACAGTATATAAATACACAGCAACATAATTAAATAGAATTACTCACATAGAAAAACACAAAAAAGAATATAAGCCAACGACAAACCACAATACATACTTAGAAGTATCAAAACAAACAGAAAACAGTGGTGTGCGAAAAAGAGTGCTAAGAAAAACGTAAATAAATGCATGGTGCTGCAGAGAAACTAAAAATTAGACCACAACTATTAATGTCTAAAGAAGAAAAACATCAACGATATACTAGCAGACGGCATTTCCCTATGTAGGCGAGAAGTCAAGCGGAAATCGCCGTAAGTAAAAACCCACATATTGTTAACGATCTGTTTTTCGATCTTAAAGCAAATGAAAACGTTGATAACTTAATTACAGACCACTAATGATGTTTTACCTCAATAAAGCGAAACGCGTCTGGTGAAAAACACGCATTATTGTAGTTGTAGGGATTGGGGCGAAAATACCCTCAACAACCGTAAAGCAACTACGGGCAGTAATTCCACACAAATTAAAAATTAAATTAAATCGTTCTATAGTTTATACAGCACAAGTAAAACTACCGTAGATGGTAATGCCGGTGTTGGATCTCTGATAAAATTCTGTAGAACCACGGCGGTCCCTACAATGCTGGACCGTGACAGAAAAACAAAAAGCAACCATCTAGACAGCAGAAAGAACGATTCTGCACTCGATGTTAAGATACACAACAAGTGATCGTTTGCAAAACTAGACATAAGTCTCAGATTAGCTGTAAAGTGTTTACTGGAAGAAATTGATTCACGTCTGATAATACGCATAAATTGTGCTGAGGATTGGCGAGTAATAGATGTCCAAAGATAACATATAAATACAAAGCCAAATGGAAGCGTAATAAAGGCTACAAAAAAGATTAAAAGTCCAGTTCTGAAATCTTTGAAGACAGATTGTCATCACAAGGCTAATCCCTATTCTTGTTGTTGTTGATGATGATAATGATGATGGTTCAAAAATGGTTCAAAAATGGTTCAAATGGCTCTGAGCACTATGGGACTCAACTGCTGTGGTCATAAGTCCCCTAGAACTTAGAACTACTTAAACCTAACTAACCTAAGGACAACACACACATCCATGCCCGAGGCAGGATTCGAACCTGCGACCGTAGCGGTCGTGCGGTTCCACACTGTAGCGCCTTTAACCGCTCGGCCACTCCGGCCGGCTAATGATGATGGTGATGATGATGAGGACGAATATTAAAATTCTCTTGGAATCTAATGGTTCAAATGGCTCTGTGCACTAGGGGACTTAACATCTGAGGTCATCAGTCCCCTAGAACTTAGAACTACTTAAACCTAGCTAACCTAAGGACATCACACACATCCCTGCCCGAGGCAGGATTTGAACCTGCGACCGTAGCAGTCGCGCGGTTCCAGACTGAAGCGCCAGAACCGCTCGGCCACACCGGTCGGCTTGGAATCTAAAGTTCTTCACTCTTGATCTTATAGAAAACGTTACGAGTTTCTCTATAAAGATAAAATCTTCCTGAGCAAGGGAAAATGTTAGGGAAAACGGTAATCTTGTAAAAGTACAATTTTAGTTTATGTACCACTGAAATAAATACTCTATGGAGGAATCGGTTCTGTTACAGTTCTTGAAGAACCTGGCTACAAACTTCACATTGGAGTTTTCGACTGGAAATATCTTCGCAGTTTGGAAGCTGAAAGCTCAGGAAATATATCCAACACAGTCAGAAACGAATGTATAAAGAGGAAAGGATGGGAAACAAAAGAAATTATTCATGTGGAAATCTGGGTAAAGAGGAGGACTGAAAGTGGTAAGCAGTCATGTGGAACAGTGCTCTCTGGAAGACAACGAGGTGGAAGACGAGAAGAAACATGTGATCAAGCTACACGATGATTTACGAACCCAAAGGAGCCTCACGGAGGATCAGACAGGGATTCCTGACATATTCCATGCAGGTCAAGGAAGCATTTAAAAAGCATTGAAATAATAATAATAATAATATATTACTAAAGAACATCCACAATTGCCCAATAAACACGGATCGAATAATAGACCGGAATGGATACGTTGGTACAGCTTCAGTCTGTGACGAAGTTACAACCATCGGCATACGCGCTTGTTGCCACATTGAGGAAAATTACTCTAACGTTTCCGATGCTGGCTATTTTAAAAACCTCTCAGATAAAAGGTGTTATACACCCGGCAAGAACAGGATGACCGGAACTGGTGACAAGATGACCTTGCTTAATTATCGTGTAACCTCGCGCTGCTTCCCAATTAAGATAGCACGAAAAAAAAAAAACAATGTTAGAAAGAGAGGATTGTGAGTCTAGGGTCACAACGTCTTTATCAGTAGCCTTGTCAGCTCAGTAAGAAGTATTTTCGAAAGGGACTCGTTTAAGCTGAAGCCACCCTAAGCTGAGTGGCTCAAACGATGTATTATTGGATTCGTAGCTCCAGCAAACAAGAACCTGCGTCACAGCTGTCCGTGTAGAGGCGAACGGCGTTTTCCTCGTTGTCGCCCTCGGCGAACCGCTCTGCTAACATGGTTATGAATGCCGTCACTGTGCCGCCTAATGTCGAGCTTTTGAGGGGATCGACAGAGTCAGCGTTGGAAGTGTCTAACGTCGTGAGCTGTCCGGCAAATATACACCGCGCAACAAAACTAAAGGATCAACTAATTGAAACCGCGTAATTGCCTCCCATTGCAACGGATAAGTCTTAAATATGCCTCAAAGGTGCCTACAACGTTCCTGTGTAATGTAGGAAAAACATGACGTCCTGCGACGGCACCCTCGGGCGCAGGCGACGCTTCAAACAGAAAGGTGTCCACAGATACGAGAAAAAGGCCACGGCTGATTAGATTAGATTAGTACTTGTTCCATAGATCATGAATACGACACTTCGTAATGATGTGGAACGTGTCAGGTTAATAAAAGGTGTCTGTACAAGATACACTCCTGGAAATGGAAAAAAGAACACATTGACACCGGTGTGTCAGACCCACCATACTTGCTCCGGACACTGCGAGAGGGCTGCAAAAGCAATGATCACACGCACGGCACAGCGGACACACCAGGAACCGCGGTGTTGGCCGTCGAATGGCGCTAGCTGCGCAGCATTTGTGCACCGCCGCCGGCAGTGTCAGCCAGTTTGCCGTGGCATACGGAGCTCCATCGCAGTCTTTAACACTGGTAGCATGCCGCGACAGCGTGGACGTGAACCGTACGTGCAGTTGACGGACTTTGAGCGAGGGCGTATAGTGGGCATGCGGGAGGCCGGGTGGACGTACCGCCGAATTGCTCAACACGTGGGGCGTGAGGTCTCCACAGTACATCGATGTTGTCGCCAGTGGTCGGCGGAAGGTGCACGTGCCCGTCGACCTGGGACCGGACCGCAGCGACGCACGGATGCACGCCAAGACCGTAGGATCCTACGCAGTGCCGTAGGGGACCGCACCGCCACTTCCCAGCAAATTACGGACACTGTTGCTCCTGCGGTATCGGCGAGGACCATTCGCAACCGTCTCCATGAAGCTGGGCTACGGTCCCGCACACCGTTAGGCCGTCTTCCGCTCACGCCCCAACATCGTGCAGCCCGCCTCCAGTGGTGTCGCGACAGGCGTGAATGGAGGGACGAATGGACACGTGTCGTCTTCAGCGATGAGAGTCGCTTCTGCCTTGGTGCCAATGATGGTCGTATGCGTGTTTGGCGCCGTGCAGGTGAGCGCCACAATCAGGACTGCATACGACCGAGGCACACAGGGCCAACACCCGGCATCATGGTGTGGGGAGCGATCTCCTACACTGGCCGTACACCACTGGTGATCGTCGAGGGGACACTGAATAGTGCACGGTACATCCAAACCGTCATCGAACCCATCGTTCTACCATTCCTAGACCGGCAAGGGAACTTGCTGTTCCAACAGGACAATGCACGTCCGCATGTATCCCGTGCCACCCAACGTGCTCTAGAAGGTGTAAGTCAACTACCCTGGCCAGCAAGATCTCCGGATCTGTCCCCCATTGAGCATGTTTGGGACTGGATGAAGCGTCGTCTCACGCGGTCTGCATGTGCAGCACGAACGCTGGTCCAATTGAGGCGCCAGGTGGAAATGGCATGGCAAGCCGTTCCACAGGATTACATCCAGCATCTCTACGATCGTCTCCATGGGAGAATAGCAGCCTGCATTGCTGCGAAAGGTGGATATACACTATACTAGTGCCGACATTGTGCATGCTCTGTTGCCTGTGTCTATGTGCCTGTGGTTCTGTCAGTGTGATCATGTGATGTATCTGACCCCAGGAATGTGTCAATAAAGTTTCCCCTTCCTGGGACAATGAATTCACGGTGTTCTTATTTCAATTTCCAGGAGTGTATTACATTACACAAAATATTACATGACACCTAATATTTTTAATTTTTTTTGTGGAGGTTGCCATTAAAAAATTCTTTTAATTTCCTTTTAAATGCTGTATGGCTATGTGTCAGACTTTTGTTGCTATTAGGTAAGTGACCAAAGACTTCTGTGGCAGCATAATTTACCCTCTTCTGAGCCAAAGTTAGATTTAACCTTGAGTAGTGAAGATCATCCTTTCTCCTAGTATCGTATCCATGTACACTGCTATTACTTCTGAATTCGTTCGGATTGTTAATAACAATTTTCATAAGTGAATCTATATATTGTGAGGCTACAGTGAAGATCTCTAGCTCTTTAAATAAGTGTGTGCAGGATGATCTTGGTTCAAAAAAATGGCTCTGAGCGCTATGGGACTTAACATCTGAGGTCATCAGTCACCTAGAACTTAGAGCTACTTAAACCTAACTAACCTAAGGACATCACACACATCCATGCCCGAGGCAGGATTCGAACCTGCAACCATAGAGGTGGCGCGGTTCCGGACTGTAGCGCCTAGAACCGCTCGGCCACTCAGGCCGGCCGGATGATCTTGGATGAGCTCCAGAAAATATTATGATTACATGCTTTTGTGCAAAGAACACTCTTTTACTCAATGATGAGCTACCCCAGAATATGATGCCATACGAAAGCAGAGAATGAAAATAGGCGTGGTAAGCCAATTTACTCAGATGTATATCGCGAAAATTTGCAGTGACCCTAATAGCATAAGTAGCTGAACTCAAACGTTTCAGCAGATCTTCCGTGTGTTTTTTCCAGTTCAACCCCTCATCAATGCATACACCTAGAAATTTTGAATATTCTACCTTAGCTACCGATTTCTGATCAAAGCCTATATTTATTAATGCTGTCATTCCATTTACTGTGTGGGCCTGTATATACTGTGTTTTGTCGAAGTTTAATGAGAGCCCATTTGCAGAGAACCACATAATGATTTTCTGAAAAACATCGTTTACAATTTCACCAATTAATTCTTGTCTGTTGGGTGTGATAACTTGTATCATCGGCAAGAAGTACTAGCTTTGCATCTTCGTGGATATAGAATGGCAAGTCATTGATATATATTAAGAACAGCAGAGGACCCAAGACCGAACCTTGCGGCATCCCATTCTTGATTGTTCCCCAGTTTGAGAAATCACCAGTTCTTTGCATATTATGTGAACTGCTTATTTCAACTTTTTGCACTCTTCCAGTTAGGTATGATTTAAACTATTTGAGCGCTGTCCCATTCATACCACAGTACTTGAGCTTATCTAGAAGTATTCCATGATTTACACAATCAAAAGCCGTTAAGAGATCACAAAAAATCCCAACGGATGACTTCCGGTTACTCAGAGCATTTAATATTTCATTAGTGAAAATTTCATGTGAGATTAAGATGGGTTAATGATGTCTCATTGACACAAAATTTCACCAAAATTCTTCCCAATATCACTTTGCATTTGTCACTCTATGAGAAGGTCGTAACAGCCTCTCTTATCCACATTTCAGCCCTTCTATTGACGTCTGCACTATGGAGGTGAAACCTGCGACACCCAGCGTTGAAAACACACGGTTTTCTTATGGGAGGGCGACTGAAACATTTCAGACAGACCGCCGCTCAAAGTTGACACGAAAAGACCTCAGGGGTGGCGTTAAGGGCGTCAGTGAAATCACCCGTTCCCTTGGGGCGTTGAATCTCACACATTTCGCGGTTGAAAACAACAGTTCGTAGTGCGATGAGATGTTCTTGGCAATCTTTGACACTCTGACACCCTCGGACGTTTCAACCCTTCGCTAAGGCAGTGGTTCCCAAACTTTTCCTCTGAAGGAGCATTTTGAGAATCCCTGTACTTTGATGGAACACCTTGTGTAGTTTGGAGGTCAATAAAATTCTAAAACTAAAAAAAAAAAAAAAAAAACTTGTTTCATTCAGTAATTTCACCAGTTTTAAAATATAACTTATAAAACAGAAAGCACAATAAAATTTTAAAAAATAGTATCATCAAAATGTCCAAGAAGAAAACGCCATGTTATTCCAGAATGAGATTTTCACTCTGCAGCGGAGTGTGCGCTGATATGAAACTTCCTGGCAGATTAAAACTGTGTGCCAGACCGAGACTCGAACTCGGGACCTTTGCCTTTCGCGGGCAAGTGCTCTACCATCTGAGCTACCGAAGCACGACTCACGCCCGGTCCTCACAGCTTTACTTCTGCCAGTATCTCGTCTCCTACCTTCTTCTGCATGGTTCGCAGGAGAGCTTCTGTAAAGTTTGGAAGGTAGGAGACGAGATACTGGCAGAAGTAAAGCTGTGAGGACCGGGCGTGAGTCGTGCTTCGGTAGCTCAGATGGTCGAGCACTTGCCCGCGAAAGGCAAAGGTCCCGAGTTCGAGTCTCGGTCGGGCACACAGTTTTAATCTGCCAGGAAGTGCCATGTTATTAACAGTTGTTCGTGGAGCACTTATTTACTTCCCTCGGAACACCAATGTTCTGGACAAAACAGTTTGGGAAACCGTGCCCTAATGAAATTGGTGAGCTGCATCCACGTTGAACGCTATCGTCCCCTTTGGAGCGCAGCGCGACAGCAGTTTCTGCTCTCGTGTGGAGACGGAAACCTCTAGGGGATCTTTCAAAACCATTCTACGAAATTTGAACGTGATACGGAACATAAAAGGGTACTCATAATTTTTCAATCCTCCTATTCTGCACCCCCCCCCCCCCCCCCCCTGCGGTCTGATAACGCGAGGATGCAACATTAGCTTTTGCGTGAATAAAACGGCAAAGGGCTCCTCTAAGACCCTCGAGTTTGCCACCCGCGCTACTTCGTTGATCTCGTTAGAAATGTTCCCCGTAATGGCCACCTATTGCAACACGTAGGTTGAAAATTTGCCTCAAAGGTACCTACAACCTTCCTCTGTAATGGCGAAAAAGCTTGGCGCCCGAAGACGCATCCTCGGGCTTGGCTACGCTTCAAGCAGCTGACTGATGCTCCAGCGCCTAAGAGTTACGCAACCCCTTCGACACCTCTCTAGTGCAGCTGGCCTACCTTCAGGAGCTAAAGCAGCCGCGAGGTCGAATCCGTGTCGAAGTTGCGTGGTTGGCGCCGGGGGTGTTGCCGAGGGTGTTGCCGAACTCGGGGGTGTTACCGAACTCGGGGGTCTTTAAAGAACACTTTACCATTTAAATGTGGTGCTACAGAAGAATGCTGAAGATTAGGTGGGTGGATCACATAACTAATGAGGAGGTATTGAATAAGATTGGGGAGAAGTTTGTGGCACAACTTTACTGGAAGAAGGGATCGCTTGGTGGGACATATTCTGAGGCATCAAGGGATCACAAATTTAGTATTGGAGGGCAGCGTGGAGGGTAAAAATCGTAGAGGGAGACCAAGAGATGAATACACTAAGCAGATTCAGAAGGATGTAGGTTGCAGTAGGTACTGGGAGATGAAGCAGCTTGCACAGGATAGAGTAGCATGGAGAGCTGCATCAAACCAGTCTCAGGACTGAAGACCACAACAACAACAACCATTCAATTCACTCACATTTTAGTGTTGCGCTCCTCAGAGATCACGCCACATGAAGGCGAAAAACAAAAGGGTTGAAAATCATTAGTACCCTTTGATGTTTCGGATCACGTTCAAATTTCGTCGATGGGTTTTCAACGGTCCCAAATGGCTCCATCTTGTACACGAGAGCAAACACTGTTGTACGGGTGCGATCACGTTCATTGGGGACGCAACCCCACAGTGTTCCTAGAGAAGGGTTGAAACGCTGGAGAGTGTCAGCATTGTCAAAGATTGTCAAGAATATCTCCCAGCTGCTCATCGCACTGCGAACTGTCGTTTTAGACCTCGAAGTGTGTGTGAATCAACGCCTCAACGGAAGGCGTGGTTTCATTGAAACCCTTTACACCACCACCTGAGTGTTATTCGGGTCGATTTTGAGCGGCGGTGTGTTTGAAATGTTTTCCTCTGCTCCCCGTAAGAAAACCGCTCGATTTTAAGGCTGGGTGTCGCGGTTCCGACCAGTCGCATAGGCGTCAATAGAAGGGGTGAAATGTAAGTAAGAGAGGCTATGACTATCTTCTCATCGTGTGACGCGTCTACGGTGGGTTTGGGCAGAATTGCGGAGAAATATGGTGCCAATGTGATATCATTAACCCGCCTTAAAGCTCACTTGGCCTTCTGAGTTATGGCTTTTTTTTATTTTATTTACTTTTATTTTTATTTATTTTTTATACATGTGTCAACACCTTGCTGTCTGAATCGTTGCCGAGCCCGAGGCTGAAATCGCAGGGAAACACGGTTTTTCACCATTAGAGAAAGGTTGTAGGCATCTTTGAGGCAAATTTCAAACTTATGCCTTGCAATAAGAGGCAAATGCGGTGTTTCGTGAAAGTGTTCCTTTAATTTTGTTGCGCAGTGTATTTGCTTTTGCTGTAGCTTATAAACAGGAATAAAAGTGGGGAAAGTTATGATAATCGTGAATGTAATCATTAACATTACCACATCTGGAAGATGTAAATTTGACGGTGTGTTTCTCTGTACTGACGTGGGAAGTGTAACCCTACTAGCTATACCTGCGTTTGTAGTCCTACTGTATTGATTTTCAGTAACTGCGTTTGCCGGTGTCTCCACATGGTATTCTACAAACACCATGTTCTACTACATATACGCTTGCAACACACAAACGTGTTACATGCAAACTTGCTAATGAAGACCAACCGACCTTATAGAAGAAAATGGTTTAATTTGTGAATTAGCCATGTGTTAAGTGTACCTGAAGCCAAAAGGTTTCAGTGGAAAGTTCAGAAGCAGCAGATATCGATATAGCCTTATGGAGAGCTAAATCACAGAAAATACAACGCAATAGCCAGTGTGAAATGATTTTTTAACCGATACTGAAGTGAGAAATTTCAGACTCTGTGCTCAATTATGGGGGATGCATTGAAGAAATGAAGACACTACGGTGTGTTTTAATTCGTACGGTGGATTTTAAATTCCTACTGTTTTTGTAATAGGAGGTTGAGAGCTCTGTTGTAGGTTATCGATATTTATGGACCTTTAGGCATGTACTACATGTGCGCTGCGTCAGATTTCTATTTTACGTTAGTCAAAACTCATTACAAAAATCGGTATAGTTAGTCAAAACCGGTTAAAACTTCCATGAATTACTCGAACACTATGAAGAGGAGGGATAACTGCAGGCTGATTAAAAAAAATGTCTTGTGGCTTCCATGCCTTTCGATTACAAGACGCTCCAGGTGCGTAAACCTCAATTCTGCTGCTTTTTTACTTAAGTGGTTATTGATATTTACACTCACAGGGCACAGCTGATATCGTTCCAGATCTCCTCCTTAAAGAAAGATTTGTGGTGACCACTGGAAATCGCATCTGGGATTTCCACGTCAGTTGCCACCGACACTAGAACAAGGTAGTTGTCTGCAGACAGATTAAAACATCACATAAAGCTGTGTCTTTGGCGTAAATCCCCAAAATCGACTATCTTCTGAAAACAATGACATTCTGCTCGTCTCTTAATTTAAGCACAGAAATCAAATATTCCTCTTCTCAGCAACCGAGTTTGTTGGTGTTAGGGTCTTCAGTCCAGACTGATATAGTTCTCTACGGTAAATTTATTTCGATGTTAACATATTTCTTTTGTTCAGTAACTCCTTTTCTTGCTATTGTCAGTGTGTATTTTTTGTCCTATCTAGTTCGGCCACTGACAGCCACTTTGCTACCCAAACAGCAAAACTCATCGACTGCTTTCAGCGTCTTATTTCAGAATCTACGAGGGGCATGCAGTAAGTAATGCAATACTTAAAAAATCAGTTTTTGTTTATTCATGATTCCAATACAGCATATTATTCCCCACTGTTTTTCAACATACTCTCCGTTTAGTGCGATGGCCTTACGCCACCCTACTGGGAGGGCCTATACGCTCGTATGGTACCACTCTACTGGTCGACGTGGGAACCAACGTCTAGCTGAATCAATAACCTCCCAATCATCCACGCTCTGCTTCCCGCGGAGTGCAATTTTCATTGGGCCGAACAGATCGAAGTCGGGAGGTGCGAGATCCGGGCTGTTAGGTGAATGAGGAAGAACAGTCCAATGAAGTATTGTAAGTTCCTCTCGTGTGCGCAGACTTGGGCGAGGTCTTGCGTTACCAAGTTCGTTAGCATTTTTGTGGCGACGAACACGCTTAAGTCGTTTCTTCAATTGCGTGATGGTAATACAATACTCTTCAGAGGTGATTTTGCACCATGAGGGAGAAAATCAAACAGAATAACTCCTTCAGAGTCTCAGAAGATCGTCGCCATGACTTTTACCGTCTGAGAGTACGGCTTTGAAATTTTTCTTCGGAGAAGAGGTGGTGTGATGCCACGCCATGGTGAATGAGGAAGAACAGTCCAAGGAAGTACTGTAAGTTCCTCTCGTGTGCGCAGACTTGGGCGAGGTCTTGCGTTACCAAGTTCGTTAGCATTTTTGTGGCGACGAACACGCTTAAGTCGTTTCTTCAATTGCGTGATGGTAATACAATACTCTTCAGAGGTGATTTTGCACCATGAGGGAGAAAATCAAACAGAATAACTCCTTCAGAGTCTCAGAAGATCGTCGCCATGACTTTTACCGTCTGAGAGTACGGCTTTGAAATTTTTCTTCGGAGAAGAGGTGGTGTGATGCCACGCCATGGTGAATGAGGAAGAACAGTCCAAGGAAGTACTGTAAGTTCCTCTCGTGTGCGCAGACTTGGGCGAGGTCTTGCGTTACCAAGTTCGTTAGCATTTTTGTGGCGACGAACACGCTTAAGTCGTTTCTTCAATTGCGTGATGGTAATACAATACTCTTCAGAGGTGATTTTGCACCATGAGGGAGAAAATCAAACAGAATAACTCCTTCAGAGTCTCAGAAGATCGTCGCCATGACTTTTACCGTCTGAGAGTACGGCTTTGAAATTTTTCTTCGGAGAAGAGGTGGTGTGATGCCACGCCATGGTGAATGAGGAAGAACAGTCCAAGGAAGTACTGTAAGTTCCTCTCGTGTGCGCAGACTTGGGCGAGGTCTTGCGTTACCAAGTTCGTTAGCATTTTTGTGGCGACGAACACGCTTAAGTCGTTTCTTCAATTGCGTGATGGTAATACAATACTCTTCAGAGGTGATTTTGCACCATGAGGGAGAAAATCAAACAGAATAACTCCTTCAGAGTCTCAGAAGATCGTCGCCATGACTTTTACCGTCTGAGAGTACGGCTTTGAAATTTTTCTTCGGAGAAGAGGTGGTGTGATGCCACGCCATGGTTAGCCGTTTTATTTCCGATTCAAAGGAGTGAACCCATGTTTCAGCGCCGGTGACAATATTCGACAAAAACTGTCACTATCAGCCTTGTAAGGAACAAGCAATTCAGCACCGATCGTCTTCCGTTGTTCTTTATTGTCTTCTGTTAGGTGCTAGGAACCCTGCAGGTACACACCCTTGAGTACCCCAACTGAAGGACGAGTGTGTCAACATTACCATCAGAGACGTCCAGTTGAGCAACGAGATGTCTGACTGTGATCCATCGATCACCTCGAATGAGAGTGTCCGCACGTTCCTACGCTGCAAGGATCACAGCTGAGTGCAGCAGGCCAGCACGTGGGAGACCGGTCAGGTTTGCGCGGCCTTGCTGCGATCATGACAGACGTCTCACCCAAAGACTCACCGTGCTTTTGTTCACTGCCAGATCTCCGTAAACATTCTCCAAGCGCATATGAATATCTGCAATGCTCTGGTTTTCAGCCAGAAGAAAGTCAATGACAGCTCCCCTCTTGGAATACACCATTTTGAAGGCTTCGTATAGCGTCGCCACCAGTCGGAACGTCATGAAAGTATAGGGGCTGAACCAGGAATAGTCCACGATGTCCCACCACAAATTCCGCATTTTTTCAATCGAAACTGGTTGAGAAAAAAAAGTGGTGAATACTTACTGAACACCCCTCGTCATTGCCTCATCGTCGCCCTATATACTTCGCCTAGATTCAACTTTGTTTTATTTATATTTATATCTAATTCATACGCTCGAATGCTACCATCATCCCGTACCAACTGAAATCGGGACACATCTGACCAGGCCACTGTTTTCCAGTCGTCTAGGGTCCAACTGATATGGTTACGAGACCAGGAGACACGCTGCAGGTCCGCAGCTTGTGGTCGTGCGGTAGCGTTCTCGCTTCCCACGCCCGGGTTCCCGGGTTCGATTCCCGGCGGGGTCAGGGATTTTCTCTGCCTCGTGATGACTGGGTGTTGTGTGATGTCCTTAGGTTAGTTAGGTTGAAGTAGTTCTAAGTTCTAGGGGACTGATGACCATAGATGTTAAGTCCCATAGTGCTCAGAGCCATTTGAACCATTTGACACGCTGCAGGTGATGTCGGATGTCTGCTGCCATAGCCCATTGACGCCAAATTTCGTCACAAGTTCGTCGTATGTCCCACACTGATTTCTTTGGTTATTTCATGCAGTGTTGCTTTTCTGATAGCAATGACAACTCTACGCAAGCGCCGCTGCCCTCGGTCGTTAAGTGAAGGCCGTCGGCCACTGCGTTTTCCGTGGTGAAAGGGAATGCCTGAAATTTGCTACTCTTGGCACACTGTTGACACTGTGGATCTCGGAATATTGAATTCCTTAACGATTCCCGAAACTGAATGACCCATGCCTCTAGCTTCAACTACCATTCCGCATTCAGAATCTCCCAATTCCTGTCATGCGGCGATAATCACGTCGGCGACCTTTTCACATGAACCACCAGAGAACAAATTATACCTCCGCCAGTGCGCTTCCCTTTTATATCTTGCACTCCATCTTCAGGCCAAAGTGGCCCATCGGGACCATCCGACCGCCATGTCATCTTCAGTGGAGGATGCGGATAGGAGGGGTGTGTGGTCAGCACACCGCTCTCCCGGTCGTTATGATGGTTTTCTTTGACCGGAGCCGCTACTATTCGGTCGAGTAGCTCCTCAATTGGCATCACGAGGCTGGGTGCACCCCGAAAGATGGCAACAGTGCATAGCGGCCCGGATGGTCACCCATCCAAGCGCCGGTCACGTACGGCAGTGCCTAACTTCGGTGACCTCACGGGAACCGGTGTATCCACTGCGGCAAGGCCGTTGCCCTTCTGTTATACCTTGTCTACGCGATACTATCGCCATCTGCATATGTGCATATCGCTATTTCATTACTTTTGTCTCCTCTTTGTATATGGATTGGTGATGTCCACATGTGGATTGCAAACCATATTGCATTATCAGCGTTGCGTAATGTGGCAGAAGATTCAGTACGATACAGTTCGTGGTGCAGTGTTTTCAGCTGCTCCAGAAGTCAGAGCCAAAGAGTACTGAACAAATTTTTTATAATAAAAGCTACAGGTATAGGATGGAACAGAATATTTTAATGTCATTATTAAAGGTGCTAAAACCGTAACCAAAAAGGTCATTATTTTGTTCTTCAGTTCGAAAACTGGTGTGCTACAGCTCTCCGCGCTAATCCGTCTTGAGCTAACCTCCTCACGTCTGCCTAACTACATTCGTTCGAACTACTTTATTGGAACCGAACATTGGTCTCGTTCTACAGTTTTTACCTCCAGCATGTCCATCCGTTACCAAACTAACTCTTTCTTGGAGCTTCCGGATGTGTCGTGTATCAACCTACCGCTTTCCTCGAATTGAGTAAAATATCTCTCTTCAGACTGTGTGCCATTGCTCTGTATTAAATTCAGATCATTTAGTGGTAAAATGTGGAGTGAGGGCTTGAAGATGTCCCGATATCGAAATTGGAAGTTAATTAGTGATGGCCTTCGTAGTGTTTTTCGAGAAGTAGTGTAGACTGCAGTGGTGTCTAGATTTGCACGTTTCCATATCCTGCCTCTGTCGTCATCAACACAGTAACAACCGTTTTTGAAATGCAACTGCTCTGAAAAATTCACTTGAGACAAACCTCTCAGACCTTGGAAACGGAAGGTGTGTATGACGCTAACCCCTAAAACATTTCCATGGCAAGATATTGTTTAACATCTTGTGAACATGAACATCGTGGGAAGAGGACCATTGACTACACTGGACGTTGATGGGCAAGCAAATCGACGATGGCCTTGTTGGAAAGATGTGCTTGAACTGGATTAGGGAAACCATAGCAAATCCAAATAACGATTTGAAAGCCATTAGGATTCGAATCCACATCTTACAGCAGACGGGTGCAGTGTCTTAACCACTATGCCACTTGTATTTTGAAAAGAAAAAAAAAAAACTGAAATCGGTAGTTGTGAAATTCTGAGCGGTTTCAGCTACGCCGTGCCGAGAAACCCTCTTTTTCATGTCTTCACTCTCAATCCCTACTACGGGCTTCCATTGCTAGTACATTCTGTCTCTCGATCCACATTCGTACTGACTTGTAAATAAATTTGCCGACCTCCTGCTTGTGAATTATAAAAGTTTAATATTGGTGTCTTTCACAATACGAAATGAAATTTCAGGTACCGAGTAGGAACCAACCGGGAGGCGGGCTAAACTCAGCCTATCACCAGCGAATACCTACGACGAGTGCTACTGCTGAGCTGGGTGTAACGTGCTCGCTTCCCATGCAAGCGGGCCCGGGTTCGATTCCTGGCCGGGTTGGAGATTTTCTCCGCTCGGGGACTGGGTGTTGTGTTGTCCTCATCATCATTTCATCCTCATCACCGTCGCGCAAGTCGCCCAGAAATAAGACTTGCACAAGGCGACCGAACTTCCCCGTATGAGGCCTCCCGTCCAATGATGCCTCACGCTCATTTCCATTTACCTATGACGAATCACGAAACCTAAAAGAATCACATCTTTAGTGGTTGACTTTAAGGATTCTCGAGTGTTTACAGATGTTGCCACAATGTCTTTGAACTGACAGTCCTCAATTTCACGTATGTCAACTTTTTTTCAAAGAATCAGTGAACTAAGGAGTTTATTAGGTTGGTGCGTAAGTTCGTAGCGTTTTTGTTTTGCATGCTGGTATTCCGATTGCTGTGGGTGTATTTATCGATTGTCGTCCTTTATTTGTAGTTTATTGTTCTATTGGAGTTAACATATTGTCTTTTTACACTACTGACCATTAAAATTGCTACACCACGAAATGACGTGCTACATACGTGAAATTTAACCGACAGGAAGAAGATGCTGTAATATGCAAATGATTAGCTTTTCAGAGCATTCACACAAGGTCGGCGCCGGTGGCGACACCTACGACGAGCTGACATGAGGAAAGTTTCCAACCGATTTCTCATACACAAACAGCAGTTGACCGGCGTTGCCTGGTGAAACGTTGTTGTGATGCCTCGTGTAAGGAGGGGAAATGCGTATCATCACGTTTACGACTTTGATCAAATTCGAATTGTAGCCTATCGCGATTGCGGTTTACCGTATCGGGACATTGCTGCTCGCGTTGGTCGAGATCCAATGACTGTTAGCAGAATATGGAATCGGTGGGTTCAGGAGGGTAATACGGAACGCCGTGCTGAATCCCAACGGCCTCGTATCACTAGCAGTCGAGATGACAGGCATCTTATCCGCATGGCTGTAACGGATCGTGCAGCCACGTCTCGATCCCTGAGTCAACAGATCGGGACGTTTGAAAGACAACAACCATCTGAACGAACAGTTCGACGACGTTTGCAGCAGCATGGACTATCAGCTCGGAGACCACGGCTGCGGTTACCCTTGTCGCTGCATCACAGACAGGAGCGCCTGCGATGGTGTACTCAACGACGAACCTGGGTGCACGAATGGCAAAACGTCATTTTTTCGGATGAATCCGTTTCTGTTTACAGCATCATGATGGTCGTATCCGTGTTTGGCGACATCGCGGTGAACGCACATTGGAAGCGTGTATTCGTCATCGCCATACTGGTGTATCACCCGGCGTGATGGTATCGGGTGCCATTGGTTACACGTCTCGGTCACCTCTTGTTCGCATTGACGGCACTTTGAACAGTGGACGTTATATTTCAGATGTGTTACGACCCGTGGTTCTACCCTTCATTCGATCCCTGCGATACCCTACATTTCAGCAGGATAATGCACGACCACATTTGCACTTCCTGTACGGACCTTTCTGGATACAGAAAATGCTCGACTGCTACCCTGGCCAGTACATTCTCCAGATCTCTCACCAATTTTAAACGTCTGGTCAATGGTGGCCAAGCAACTGGCTCGTCACAATACGCCACTCACTACTCTTGATGAACTGTGGTATCGTGTTGAAGGTGCATGGGCAGCTGTAACTGTACACGCCATCCAAGCTCTGTTTGACTCAATGCACAGGCGAATCAAGGCCGTTATTACTGCCAGAGGTGGTTGTTCTGGATACTGATTTCTCAGGATCTATGCACCCAAATTGCGTGAAAATGTAATCACATGTCAGTTCTAGTATAATATATATGTCCAATGAATACGCGTTTATCCTCTGCATTTCTTCTTGGTGTAGCAAATTTAATGGCCAGTAGTGTATTATTTGGAGATAATGAGTGGAGCTGTGGACTCTAGAAAATGAGTTCCAAGTGGAGAAACCGGAACATTTCCAACATATTCTTCTGTTTCAGTTCAGTAGAGGGGTAGTTGCAGCGGAGGCAGCCAGAAGCATTTGCGCCGTGTATGGGGATAGTGCCACAGGACAGAGCACGACAAGAATATACTTTTTTCGTTTTAAGGAGGATCGTTTTGACATTAGTGACTCTCCACGTTCAGGAAGACCTTCGGGGTTTGATGAGGATTTTTTAAATGCATTAGTCCACAACGATCCACGTTGGTGTGCTTGAGA
Organism: Schistocerca nitens; assembly: GCF_023898315.1. Classification (NCBI taxonomy): domain Eukaryota; kingdom Metazoa; phylum Arthropoda; class Insecta; order Orthoptera; family Acrididae; genus Schistocerca; species Schistocerca nitens. The sequence goes on along the minus strand of NC_064618.1, from coordinate 295,040,850 downwards.
ATTGGCAGATCTGATGAACTACAATCTGTTGTGAATTGGCAGGAGCCAATTCACGGTGTTTGGAGGAAGCCGAAAGGCACGCGTTTAAGCTCACGCAGGCTGGCGTGAGGTCTGGAACAGGTAAAGTAATTATACTATCAAGAAAAGTACGTAGCTGCTGGAATACTTAACTTTAATCCATAATTGGTGAACATCGGTCTAACTGTACATGCATCCCAAGATAAATAACAAATGATAATGGCGCCTTGCTAGGTCGTAGCAAATGACGTAGCTGAAGGCTATGCTAACTATCGTCTCGGCAAATGAGAGCGTAATTTGTCAGTGAACCATCGCTAGCAAAGTCGGCTGTACAACTGGGGCGAGTGCTAGGACGTCTCTCTAGACCTGCCTTGTGGCGGCGCTCGGTCTGCAATCACTGACAGTGTCGACACGCGGGTCCGACGTATACTAGCGGACCGCGGCCGATTTAAAGGCTACCACCTAGCAGGTGTGGTGTCTGGCGGTGACACCACACAATCATTCCACCATCGGGCAACATTTGCATGCAGTGGGGAAGGTTCAAAATTCGGGTGTATGGCTACGGTACGCTCTATGTCAGAATCACAAAAATCAGCAGATGGTGATTTGTGCATCTCTTTCTGTTCGTTATCAATTGCCTTGTGAACAACACCGACCTTCGGTAACCATTTGTGGATCTCCGCTTGCTTGTTATCAACTGGCTCGTGAATAACGCCGACCATTCGTATCCTGTACCGTTCTTGGTGACGACGAATGGTGTGTTTGTGTTAACATAAGGAAAAGAAAGGAATGTCTGATCCCAAACAAAGCCCCGGGTTCCCGGGTTCGATTCCCGGCGGAGTCAGGGATTTTCTCTGCCTCGTGATGACTGGGTGTTGTGTGATGTCCTTACGTTAGTTAGGTTTAAGTAGTTCTAAGTTCTAGGGGACTGATGACCATAGATGTTAAGTCCCATAGTGCTCAGAGCCATTTGAACCATTTTGAACCAAACAAAGCAGCAACTCCCCGCAAGAAGACCTGCATCTGGTGGAACAGCGACGGTGTGGTGTACTACGAATTGCTTCCACGAGGCGTAACCATAACTGTCACCATTTATTGTCAACAACTGAGAAGTTTTGGAGACACAGTCCAAGAACAACGACCAGAAGACAGCATGGTGTGATACTACTCCACAACAACACCCGCCCGCGTTCTGCTAGACTGATAGAAGACACTGTGCAGAAATAAGTTTGGAGAGTCATTCAGCACCCATGTTATTCATCTGACCTTGCGCCTTCAGATTTTTATCTTTCCCGCTCTCTCTCGAATTACCTTCAAGGAACTTCCTTTCCTTTCCGCACTCCGTATGTGGCTCGACGAATTCTTCGCCTTAAAACCATTGGTTTCTACAGTCACGGAATCGAAAAGTTTCTCCGTTGTTGGCAGACTGTTGCAAATAGTGAAGGAGAACATATTATTGATGACTAAAGTCTCTGTTATGGGGAAATGTTGTGTTTATTGAAGTTACGAAAAAACGATGCGAATTTACGCACCAACATAACAGAAGCCGTGTCTTATGCTGGAACATCATTACTGTTTTGACCGTGTAACAGGAGGCTGTAAAAGAGCGACTGTCAGCTGATCTCCTGGACCGCACAACAGCTCGAGGTAACAGCTCACATGGGTGGTTGGTTTGAGGGAGGGGACCAAACAGCGAGATCATCGGTCCAGCTCACATGTGCGTGTACTTGTTTTACTTCTCCCCGCTGTTGAGGGACCAGCAGGTATTGCATTTTCTCTTAGAGAGGTGCATGGGAGACGGGAGACGTACTTACACTCAGTTTATCGAATGTATCTCTCTCCATCTGCAATTTCTGTGCAAAAGTCCTTGAGAGTACGGCGCAAACAGCGTCGTAGGCTCGAGAGAGCCACGCCGCCCACAGCTGGGAACTCGGCGTGAACTTGACTGTGGCGGGCCTTGGGACGCAGGATTGTTATGCGGGCGGAAGGCGTGCCGTTGCATAACGTAGGCCGCCGCTGCCGCTGCCACAGCCAGTATTTCTTCTGTCGCCTCCCCTTCTGCTGGACACGCTCGGGCGCGTGGGAGGGCGGCGCGGCCGGTGTTTACCGGCTGCTCCGCGCTCCGCTGGACTCGGGGCTCCAGGCCGAAGATCTGGAGGAGCGCTGGAGCGTCAGAAAGGACAAGGGCGCCACAGCGCTGGTGGCCCGGCTGGAGGTGCTGCCGGCGTCTCGCTTGTTGTTGCCGATAAGTTGCTGTGGCGGTGACTGGTGTGAGGAAGGGTTCTTGCGCAACAGACCCGTCAACTTTAGGCTCCTTCCATTTATTTATTAGTGCATTTATAACGCTTGAAAAGATTAGAGCCCTGATCTACACTCCTGGAAATTGAAATAAGAACACCGTGAATTCATTGTCCCAGGAAGGGGAAACTTTATTGACACATTCCTGTGGTCAGATACATCACATGATCACACTGACAGAACCACAGGCACATAGACACAGGCAACAGAGCATGCACAATGTCGGCACTAGTACAGTGTATATCCACCTTTCGCAGCAATGCAGGCTGCTATTCTCCCATGGAGACGATCGTAGAGATGCTGGATGTAGTCCTGTGGAACGGCTTGCCATGCCATTTCCACCTGGCGCCTCAGTTGGACCAGCGTTCGTGCTGGACGTGCAGACCGCGTGAGACGACGCTTCATCCAGTCCCAAACATGCTCAATGGGGGACAGATCCGGAGATCTTGCTGGCCAGGGTAGTTGACTTACACCTTCTAGAGCACGTTGGGTGGCACGGGATACATGCGGACGTGCATTGTCCTGTTGGAACAGCAAGTTCCCTTGCCGGTCTAGGAATGGTAGAACGATGGGTTCGATGACGGTTTGGATGTACCGTGCACTATTCAGTGTCCCCTCGACGATCACCAGTGGTGTACGGCCAGTGTAGGAGATCGCTCCCCACACCATGATGCCGGGTGTTGGCCCTGTGTGCCTCGGTCGTATGCAGTCCTGATTGTGGCGCTCACCTGCACGGCGCCAAACACGCATACGACCATCATTGGCACCAAGGCAGAAGCGACTCTCATCGCTGAAGACGACACGTCTCCATTCGTCCCTCCATTCACGCCTGTCGCGACACCACTGGAGGCGGGCTGCACGATGTTGGGGCGTGAGCGGAAGACGGCCTAACGGTGTGCGGGACCGTAGCCCAGCTTCATGGAGACGGTTGCGAATGGTCCTCGCCGATACCCCAGGAGCAACAGTGTCCCTAATTTGCTGGGAAGTGGCGGTGCGGTCCCCTACGGCACTGCGTAGGATCCTACGGTCTTGGCGTGCATCCGTGCGTCGCTGCGGTCCGGTCCCAGGTCGACGGGCACGTGCACCTTCCGCCGACCACTGGCGACAACATCGATGTACTGTGGAGACCTCACGCCCCACGTGTTGAGCAATTCGGCGGTACGTCCACCCGGCCTCCCGCATGCCCACTATACGCCCTCGCTCAAAGTCCGTCAACTGCACATACGGTTCACGTCCACGCTGTCGCGGCATGCTACCAGTGTTAAAGACTGCGATGGAGCTCCGTATGCCACGGCAAACTGGCTGACACTGACGGCGGCGGTGCACAAATGCTGCGCAGCTAGCGCCATTCGACGGCCAACACCGCGGTTCCTGGTGTGTCCGCTGTGCCGTGTGTGTGATCATTGCTTGTACAGCCCTCTCGCAGTGTCCGGAGCAAGTATGGTGGGTCTGACACACCGGTGTCAATGTGTTCTTTTTTCCATTTCCAGGAGTGTAACTTGAGATCCTTAGTGAATCAACATTACAGTTTTTATAGTAGGGGAAAGTATGCAAAATGGTACCTTAAATTTAATTCATATAAATTACACTACAGGGCATTAAAATTGCTACACCAAGAAGAAATGCAGATGATAAACAGGTATTCATTGGACAAATATATTATACTAGAACTGACATGTGATTACATTTTCGCGCAATTTGGGTGCATAGATCCTGAGAAATCAGTACCCAGAACAACCACCTCTGGCCGTAATAACGGTCTCGATACGCCTGGGCATTAAGTCAAACAGAGCTTGGATGGCGTGTACAAGTACAGCTGCCCATGCAGCTTCAACACGATACCACAGTTCATCAAGAGTAGTGAGTGGCGTATTGTGACGAGCCAGTTGCTCGGCCACCATTGACCAGACGTTTTAAATTGGTGAGAGATCTGGAGATTGTGCTGGCCAGGGCGGTAGTCGAACATTTTCTGCATCCAGAAAGGCCCGTAGAGGACCTGCTACATGCGGTCGTGCATTATCTTGCTGAAATGTAGGGCTTCGCAGGGATCGAATGAAGGGTTGAGCCACGGGTCGTAACACATCTGAAATGTAACGTCCACTGTTCAAAGTGCCGTCAATGCGAACAAGAGGTGACCGAGACGTATAACCAATGGCACCCTATACCATGACGCCGGGTGATACGCCAGTATGGCGATGACGAATACACGCTTCCAATGTGCGTTCACCGCGATGTCGCCAAACACGAATGCGACCATCATGATGCTGTAAACAGAAACGGATTCATCCGAAAAAATGACGTTTTGCCATTCGTGCACCCGGGTTCGTCGTTGAGTACACCATCGCAGGCGCTCCTGTCTGTGATGCAGCGTCAAGGGTAATCGCAGCCATGGTCTCCGAGCTGATAGTCCATACTGCTGCAAACGTCGTCGAACTGTTCGTGCAGATGGTTGTTGTCTTGCAAACGTTCCCATCTGTTGACTAATGGATCGAGACGTGGCTTCACGATCCGTTACAGCCATGCAGATAAGATGTCTGTCATCTCGACTGCTAGTGATACGAGGCCGTTGGGATCCAGCACGGCGTTCCGCATTACCCTCTTGAACCCACCGATTCCATAATCTGCTAATAGTTATTGGAACGCGACCAACGCGAGCAGCAATGTCGCGATACGATAAACCGCAATCGCGGTAGGCTACAATCCGACCTTAATCGAAGTCGGAAACGTGATGGTACGCATTTCTCCTCCTTACACGAGGCGTCACAACAACGTTTCACCAGGCAACGCTGGTCAACTGCTGTTTGTGTATGAGAAATCGGTTGGAAACTTTCCTCATGTCAGCACGTTGTAGGTGTCGCCACCGGCGCCAACCTTGTGTGAATGCTCTGAAAAGTCAATCATTTACATATCACAGCGTCATCTTCCTGTCGGTTAAATTTCGCGTTTGTAGCACGTCATATTTGTGGTGTAGCAATTTTAATGGCCACTAATGTACTTTTACAGGTCAATATTGAAAAGCATTATACTAGTGCGGTTGGAGCTTAAAATAGATGTCGTGGCATAAAAAATAACCTCGTTAGGTACAAAACAACCGTTTGTACTCATCTCATGTGGTAAAATGAAATACCAATTTAAATAAATGAAAAAACCTTTAAAACAGGAAATAAATTTTATTCTACTGCAAAAAATACAGGAAAACATGCAAAAATCCTTAAAGGTACTATACAGGGAAGACATACATCTGTTTTAAATACCAAAACTGGTTTTTGACAAAGGACTTCAAATTTTCAAAATATTACACCAATAAAGAAAAGTTGTCACTAACTGGTCCTAATAAAAAACAATAACACACATTATTATGAACATAAATTACAGACGAACTAGTTGTATTCTTCCTCAGCATTGAAATATTGTTCATAAGCGCAGCTACGACTATGAATATAGACTAGTACAAAATACGCATGCTTCGTCTGGTTTTTCTTCGCCTGATGAAATCGAAGAAACTTGTTTTTTTTTTTTTATTTTTTCACCTGCCTAGTGTTTTACATCTATTATTTACTTTTCATCGCCTTCTTTATGTCTTGGCTCTTTTGGTTCTTCCTCATAAAAGTTTTCGTTTTGAGTTTTTCTTTTCTTCTTTGTCTTTCCTGCTTTTTCTTCAGCTTCTAAATAGTTTTAGTGTGGAGTGGTTTTGTTCTCGGACCTATCTCTTATTGGTGATTTTCTTTGCACTTCCTACCAAATCAACCTTTGCAGTAAGCGTCACAAGCTTTGGTGACACAGAGAATGACGATGGCGTACCAGGAGTTCCAGGAACAGCAATAAATGTGTCCAATATCATTTCTGAAGTCCCAGGAAAGCCTACCAATTCATCTTGTGGTTCTGAAAATTTAAAAAAAAATGGCTCTGAGCACTATGGGACTTAACATCTATGGTCATCAGTCCCCTAGAACTTAGAACTACTTAAACCTAACTAACCTAAGGACATCACACAACACCCAGTCATCACGGGGCAGAGAAAATCTCTGACCCCGCCGGGAATCGAACCCGGGAACCCGGGCGGGGGAAGCGAGAACGCTACCGCACGACCACGAGCTGCGAACAATTTTTTTTTTTCAATTATAGAAGATTGATACACTGAAGAGTTGAAGAAACTGGTACACCTGCCTAATATCGTGTAGGGCCCCCACGAGCACGCAGAAGTGCCGCAACACGACGTGGCATGGACTCGACTAATGTCTGAAGCAGTGGTGAAGGAGTTGACACCATGAATCATGCTGTTACAGCGTGATTACCTGTGAATACCACATTAATGCAATAAATTCTCAAAATGATGTCCGTCAATCTCAATGCATTTGCAATACGTCTAACGACATTCCCCTCAACAGCGAGTAGTTCGGCTTCCGTAATGTTCGCACATGCATTGACAATGCGCTGACGCATGTTGTCAGGCGTTGTCGATGGATCATGATGGCAAATATCCTTCAACTTTTCCCACAGAAAGAAATCCGGGAACGTCAGATCCGGTGAACGTGCGGGTCATGGTATGGTGCTTCGACGACCAATCCACCTGTCATCAAATATGCTATTCAATACCGCTTCAACCGCACGCGAGCTATGTGCCGGACATCCATCATGTTGGTAGTGCATCGCATTTCTGTCATGCAGTGAAACATCTTGTAGTAATATCGGTAGAACATTACGTAGGAAATCAGCATACATTGCACCATTTAGATTGCCATCGATAAAAAGGGGGCCAATTATCCTTCCTCCCATAATGCGACACCATACATTAACCCGCCAACGTCGCTGATGTTCCACTTGTCGCTGCCATCGTGGATTTTCCGTTGCCCAATAGCATATTATGCCGGTTTACGTTACCGCTGTTGGTGAATGACGCTTCGTCGCTAAATAGAACGCGTGCAAAAAATCTCTCATCGTCCCGTTATGTCTCTTGTGGCCAGTGGCAGAACTGAACACGACGTTCAAAGTCGTCACCATGCAATTCCTGGTGCATAGAAATGTGGTACGGCTGCAATCGGTGTTGATGTAGAATTCTCAACACAGACGCTTTAGAGATTCCCGATTCTCTGCTACTGATGTGCGGATTAGCCGCGACAGCAGCTAAAACACCTACTTGGGCATCATCATTTGTTGCAAGTCGTGGTTGACGATTCACATGTGGCTGAGCACTTCCTGTATCCTTAAATAACATAACTATCCGGCGAACGGTCCGGACACTTGGATGATGTCGTTCAGGATACCGAGCAGCATACATAGCACACGCCTCTTGAGCATTTTGATCACAGTAGCGACATGTTATCGAGCGTTTCCACAGTTGGTAAACGGTCCATTTTAACACGGGTAATGTATCACGAAGCAAATACCGTCCGCACTGGCGGAATGTAACGTGATACCACGTACTTATACGTTTGTTACTATTACAGCGCCGTCTATCACAAAGCGAAAAAAGTGGTCCAACTAAAACATTCATATTTCTTTACGTACTACACAAATATGTAATAAAAAATGGGGGTTCCTATTTTAAAAAAGTCAGCTGATATTCGTTTGATCTATGGCAGCGCCATCTAGTGGGACAATCATAGCGCCATCTAGTTTCCCCCTTCAAGCTAGACGAGTTTCGTTCTTTGTAGTTATTTCGTTTGATGCTTATTTCGCGAGATATTTGGCCCGATCACTGTCAATGGACCACCCTTATAGGCGTTGCCGACCGCGGCGCCGTATTCTGCGTGTTGACATACCTCTGTATTTGTATACGCATGCGTGTACCATTTTCTTTGGTGCTTCAGTGTATGTCACATATTTTGATACTCGCTAAATTACTCAGAAAAACCTGTAGACTACATCCCGATACCCTAAAACCTTGAAATTTGTCAGGGGACAAGATTTCAAGCAGCAAGAAAAGGAAAAATATCAAAAAATTGTTAACTATTAATTATATCACACAATTTCTTTTTGTTTTATCATTTGTCATCCAACTTCAAACTTAAAATTAGAACAATCCCGGGACCGATGTCTTGCTAGTATCAATGTCGATAACAGGCAAAAATCGTCGAGATTCTCGATTTCCGTAATAGATTATATGTCTGCGTAAACATAATTAAGTTTGTGAGTAACCCTTGGTGCGCAAGGCATACTCGCACCTGTCCAGTGTATAATGTTTAAATTTCTTTTATTATTTTTGCATTTATTCCAGTTGATATTCAAACCTTCCACAGATTGCATACAGACTCAAAAGAACCTATGCTAGTGTGTCATAGGTCTTTTTAATCTACGAATAGACACCATGCCGCTGAACCCCCTAAAAGCAACATCGGTATCATTAGTAGTTACGAAATTGCATATTTCAGCGGTCCTTAAGACAGTAGACTTGGTTTTTTTTATTTTCAGAACTTCTCTCTTCTAAAAATAGAAAAAAAGACAGTGCGCCGACCGAAGGCGCTAAGCTGTACAGTCATCGCACAGCTGCCCTCGGTCGTTTTAGCTGGCTGCTGCTAAGTATATCTGTGAGTGAGGGTCGGCGCGACGTTGAAGAGAGCCGGTCTTAAAGCAAACGGCCTCTGCGTGGGCTCGCGTGCATCCGTGCAGCTGTGCAGGCGAGTGTTTGTCCTCCTCCGCGCGACCTCACGGCGTCTGCAGACGGCGACCCGCCGCCTCTGCACCAGCAGTAGACTAGTCTCAAGGCCGCCCCAGCAAGCTCCACAGGGCGCCGCCGGCAATCGTCTGCTCTTTTGGGAGTCCGATGTCGAGTATAAAAGCAGGGTGGCACTGGGAGTACCACTTCATCATTCTGAGGAAATAACGGTTGTGTGGATACTAAGTTCTTGACGCCCGCATCTCGTGGTCGTGCGGTAGCGTTCTCGCTTCCCACGCCCGGGTTCCCGGGTATTCCCGGCGGGGTCAGGGATTTTCTCTGCCTCGTGATGGCTGGGTGTTGTGTGATGTCCTTAGGTTAGTTAGGTTTAAGCAGTTCTAAGCTCTAGGGGACTGATGACCATAGATGTTAAGTCCCATAGTGCTCAGAGCCATTTGAACTAAGTTCTTGACCACACCATCGACGTACCTTTCGGGTCTGTAATGGTATCTGGAGGAACTGCGTCATAGACAGATTCTTAAGCACCCTCAGTGTTAGGAAACTATATTTAAAACGAAATGATCTCTCCACTGCTAAAACTCCAGGATGGAAACGAAAGTTACACTACTGGCCATTAAAATTGCTACACCGAGAAGAAATGCAGATGATAAACGGGTATTCATTGGACAAATATATTATACTAAACCTGACTTGTGACGACATTTTCACGCAATTTGGGTGCATAGATCCTGAGAAATCAGTACCCAGAACAACCACCTCTGGCCGTAATAATGGCCTTGATACGCTTGGGCATTGAGTCAAACAGAGCTTGGATGGTGTGTACAGGCACAGCTGCCCATGCAGCTTCAACACGATACCACAGTTCATCAAGAGTAGTGACTGGCGTATTGTGACGAGCCAGTTGCTCGGCCACCATTGACCAGACGTTTTAAATTGGCGAGAGATCTGGAGAATGTGCTGACCAGGGCAGCAGTCGAACATTTTCTGTATCCTGAAAGGCCCGTACAGGACCTGCAACATGCATTCGTGCATTATCCTGCTGAAATGTAGGGTTTCGCAGGGATCGAATGAAGGGTAGAGCCACGGGTCGTAACACATCTGAAATGCAACGTCCACTGTTCAAAGTGCCGTCAATGCGAACAAGAGGTGACCGAGACGTGTAACCAGTGACACCCCATACCAACATGCCGGGTGATACGCCAGTATGGCGATGACGAATAGACGGTTTCAATGTGCGTCACCACGATGTCGCCAAACACGGATGCGACCATCATGATGATGTAAACAGAACCTGGATTCATCCGAAAAAATGACCTTTTGCCATTCGTGCACCCAGGTTCGTCGTTGAGTACACCATCGCAGGCGCTCCTGTCTGTGAAGCAGCGTCAAGGGTAACCGCAGCCACGGTCTCCGAGCTGATAGTCCATGCTGCTGCAAATGTCGTCGAACTGTTCGTGCAGATGGTTGTTGTCTTGCAAACGTCCCCGTCTGTTGACTCAGGGATCGAGACGTGATTGCACGAACCGTTACAGCCATGCGGATAAGATGCCTGTCATCTCGACTGCTAGTGATACGAGGCCGTTGGGATCCAGCACGGCGTTCCGTATTACCCTCCTGAACCCACCGATTCCATATTCTGCTAACAGTCATTGGATCTCGACCAACGAGAGCAGCAATGTCGCGATACGATAAACCGCAATCGCGATAGGCTACAACCCGACCTTTATCAAAGTCGGAAACGTGATGGTACGCATTTCTCCTCCTTACACGAGGCATCACAACAACGTTTCACCAGGCAACGCCGGTCAACTGCTGTTTGTGTATGAGAAATCGGTTAGAAACGTTCCTCATCTCAGCACGTTGTAGGTGTCGCCACCTGCGCCAACCTTGTGTGAATGCTCTGAAAAGCTAATCATTTACATATCACAGTATCTTCTTCCTGTCGGTTAAATTTCGCGTCTGTAACACGTCATCTTCGTGGTGTAGCAGTTTTAATGGGCAGTCCTTCTTGCACTAACACTAGTAAAGCATGTTAACCGCTGGTGATAATTTGAAATCCAAAAAAATCTGTTAGCAGACAGGAAGCAGTGCCCCGAAGCAGTATACATTTTGTTGAAACAATTTACGGGAAGGCAGCCTGGCAACGTCCCAGACAACCGCCGATATTTCGAAAGTGAACGTCCTGCCATTTTCAAAGCACCGTAGCACACGGTTTACTTGTAACCGAGTCTATGTGATCGTTCTACATCTACATTCAGCGCAAGCGACCGTATGGTGCTTGGCGGAGGGTACCTTACACCACTATCAGTCATTCACGCGCAAATGGAGCGAGGGGAAACGACTGTCTGTATGCCTCGGTACGAGCCCTAATTTCTCTTATCTTCTTTTTCCGTGCGAGAAACGTACGTTGGCCGCAGTAGAATCGTTGTTCAGCCAGCTTCAGGAGCCAGTTTTCTAAATTTTCTCACTAGTGCTCCGCGGAAAGAACGTCGCCTTCCCTACAGGCATTCCCATTTGAGTTCACGAAGCTTCTCCGTATCACTCATGCGTTGGTCGAACTTACCGGTAACAAACCTGAATTGGTTCAATGTCTTCCCTTAATGCGACCTGGTGCGGATCCCAAACACTCGAGCAGTACTCTAGACTGGGTCGTACTAGTATTCAGTATGCAGCCTTCTTTACAGATCAATCACACTTTTCCAAAATTTTTCCAGTAAGCCGAAGTCGACCATTCGTCTCCCGTAATATATTTCTCACGAGCTCGTTCCATTTCAAATCGCATTGGAGCATTGCGCCTAGGTATTTAATCGGAGTGTGTCAAGCATGCCACTACTAATGCTGTATTCGAACACTATAGGATTGTTTTTCCTGCTCATCGGCATTAATTTATATTTTTTTCTCATTTGCAGCAAGCTGCCATTCATCACATCAGCTAGGAATTTTGTCTGAGTCATCTTGTATGCTTCTTCAGTCACTACACTCTACAAGCAACTTGACTCCCAGGAGAACGTCCATCTGGTGACCGTAGCCGCGTTACTCGCTTGGAGAGAAGTCGGCTGGAGACCGAAGTATTGAATCGCGATGCAATTTGTGTGCTTCGCGTACACCATAGCATCGTCAGCAGGCACCTGCAGGTTGCTGCTCATCCTGTCGTCAGACCGTTTACATACTCAGAGCATAATAGCGGTCCCATCACAAACTTCTTGGGGCACTCCTGACGACACCCGTGTCTCTAATGAACACTCGCACTCGAGGACATCGTACTGGGTTCTATTACTTAACAAGTTGTGACCTCCCCTTTTTGGCCTCTCTCTTCTCCTCTTCCTTCTTCCTTCGTTGTACCGCGGCTATATCTCAGGGTTTTCAACACAGAAAGGGAGGGAGAAAGGGGGCACGATGACGTAGTGCTGTTTTGTCAGTGTCACCCTTATCTCCTATTTGAGAAGATTGATGACTCAAGCAGAAACATTCCTCTAAAAGAAAAGGTAAGTGCTCTATTTTTGAGAAAAGGTAAATAGTAGTGTACACTATAATGTCTGTCGTTCTACCAAACTAAAGGAACACAACACAGTTTGTAAAGTTTCAACTTCGGATGAAGCTTATTGATCCCATGGAGCTGAAACAAAGCTCATCCGTTCCAAATGTCATTCACAACGAGAGTAGTTAGTTTTCTGGTGTGTGTGTAATGGTCACTAATGATTGAAATGATCGTTCCGGTAATTCTATCACAATCTGTTTATAGAATGCTAAGCTAGGTATCAACTAGCTGACTATTCCGTGATTAATATCTGTCGTTTTCAAACAGTAAATCAACTTAAACTTGCTTTAAGCATTAAACAATTACTAACCCTTCCAATAATTCTTTGATAATGATTATCAAGTTAATGTCAATAAATCACGGTCAGTGTCACTTAATCCTTGACGCGACTATAACGCGCGTGTCCCAGACTTCGCGCCGATATTTCGAAGTCCGCGCGCGATTTGTTTGTAGCTAAGTTTGGCCGTGGCTCCCCAGAATATTTTCTAAACCAACTCCGGGTTGTGAATTATCAGTTCTATGTCCATCCAAAAAAATTACAGAGGACCCGCACTCGATTACGACTTGTCCGCGCACTCGACCAACTCAGAAGGTATCATCCTTCTCAAAAAGAAAATAAAAAAAAACACGCATAACGCAGCATTGCGATCTGCTGTGTCAAAACATATTTATATCCATCTCATAAAGACTCATTACCTATTGATCCTAAAACATATTGCACTTTATTAAATTATTTACTCCATAAATAACTACTAAAATTTAGAAATGATTTACATGTATACTGTGTCAATCACTCAGTAAAGATTTCACAACAACAAAAATCTCGACTTGAGATGATGTCATGGGTTACTACCTGTTTTGATTCTCCTACTCTCACGTGACACAAAGTATATCCGACTGTAATGGACATCCATACAAGCTTAATTCTTAAAGATTTCGATGGCTATACAGACGATTACCCGTGTAATGCTACAAAGTCTTGGAGCCACTCACACATCTGGGAACGTATACCATATGCTCATATCTTCCTTAACAGTCTGCAGTGGGGCACCGTGCCATCGCATCCCGGCAATCTAGGAATATGGAATCTCCCTGTTGCCCTTCATCCACGGGTCGTAGGATGTCGTATGAGGAAAAGGCAAGGCGACTTTCGCGCCAACAATGCTTTCTAAAACCGACATGATCTGTGAACAGAAGCTTTTCTGTCTCAAGGACGTTGCTTCAGTTTTTATCAGATGAAGCCTCCTTCTGCAAATAATGTGTGGCTGCAATTAACACTAGGTCACTCCGTGTAGCGTGAATGGTAATGGTAGTATTTCACATCCCTAAGGTACTCTTCATACATTACCTCTGTGTCTGTAGATGAATCCAGGATGACGTGCTGGCTCTCCGTGTAAGGAAATAATCAGTTAAATTGGACACATAATTAATGATCTCATTCGAAAGTATTTCTTTAAAAGATGTCGGTGGCATAAAGAGAAAAAGATTCTCTGAAGTCTGGAAACACGGAATGCATTCCGTTGATTCTGCACATTGCATTCAAAGCTGGTAAACATCAGGCTAGTAATTTAGTGCGGTGCGTATTGACATAATAAGTAAACAGCAACAGCGGAATGTTTGTTCGAACAGTTAAAGATGATAGTATGATGTCGTCAGTTCTGTATGGATAGATGATCCGGAAGCCAAGGGCGAAAATAGATAATAAGCTACAAAGAAATTGACTCATCACTCAGGAAGTCAGTCTACTTCACAAGAAAGGAGACAGAAAATACATAAAAGACTACATGCTTATCAGCCTTCTCTCCGTGATGTACAAGACATTCTCTACAACTAAAGTTAAGCGCAGAAAGAAAATATTAGATTTTAATGAGGATTATGAGAATATAGTCAGAATTAGGGAGGCAGACCAGATTAAATTAAGCAACCAGTTCGTGAAGGGATTATAGACGTAGGTAAAGAGGCAATTACTGACGAAAGATATTTAAATAAATTTTCTTCATTGCGGGTACCACAGCAAAGAAGGTGGCTTTTCTAATTTTTGTTTGTTCAAAATTAGTTTCAGCCTTCTAGGCCATTCTCAAGTGATTCTTTGCTGCAATAGAAAGCTATGCCTTATGAGTTGAAATGGCAGCTTCACGAACACAAACAGAAGACATAAATCTAAAGACAATGCCACTTCATACATTTGGAATAGTTTGATATTGCAGAAGCACTCGAGAATGGACTGCAAGGCTGAGACTAGTTGTGAACTAATAAATTTTTTCCAGCAAAAGTGGAAAATGCCACCTTCTTCTAATTTCCGGAAATATCAAAACATTCTGTAAGTACAAAGAAAAGTAAGAAAAGAAAACCCCAACGAGAATGAAATGGCGAGAGTTTCAAGCAGACAATATTAGGAACAAGACAGAATACACTGAGTCTTAAAAAATGTATATCAAGAAATCTGTTAGTAACTGTCCTCGAGAGGATGTCAGAAGACATACCGAAAACAGAGAAACTACTGAAAATAATAAGCGTATGAGGAAGGAGAAACAAGAACTTCTGTTGGGTAGACATCACATTTCATCGTTGAAGAAGGCAGATGGTATCAAATCAACAGCAAGAGAAATTGTGTAAACATTCCAAGACTTCTTAAACTATTCATATAGTTGAAGAGATGGACGATAATAGTAAATAAAGAAATTATCCCAGACGTAGTGCCATTCGTGGTAAGAACACCTGATAGGTGCCATGATGGTGGTATTTAAGTAGTAATGGTAAAAGATGGAGGTAGTATAACACAAAGGTAAACTGAAAACTTATATACAAGAATGTTTGACAAAAGTGGAATGGAGATACAATGATTCTACGCCACAAGAAGGTGAGACATAAGAAGCCTTTAAACTTATTATCTTCCTCTCCGTGTTATACAAGATAGTCTCTAAAATTATAACCAAGTACAGACACAAAATATTAGATACAAAGAAACAAGCCGGCCTTAAAAGTAAATGTAGCGCAACGGACAATTTGCAACTCGTAAAGGAATTACGTAACAGAGCAATGAGTATGAAGTATCTTTTGTCTGAGATTGCTAGCGCAAAACCAAACCTCCAAAACTGGAGGTAGTGTTATAGCTTAATCCTACTGCATACACTCTAACGAACATAACATCCATCTTTCTTTTAGAATGATCTACAGACATATCAGAAGATAAAAGTGAGTGGTAAGAGCAAGAAGGAGTCGTGTGATATGGCTCGCTGGGAGACCCTTAGGAGTAAGTTCATTCGCTTAGTCGAAATGGGTTTCTTCCTCAAGGCACAATGGCATCTTTCCTTGCAGCGTGTGAGAGCTGCACTATTAGTGTATCTGTTAAGTGCAGGTGCCTGTAACGGAGGGATGTACACAGTCCCAGTACGTAGCCTGCTCCGCACAAGGAGCACCAACGGGCCGTCGAACTTAACGTGTCCCATCCTCCCCCCCCCCCCCCCTCCCCATCGCAGTATCGCATACACTCACTATGTGGGACAAGACAGGTGTGGAATTTAATCTAGGACATTGATGTCAGCTCCTTTAGACCACCACCTCTCTTCTACTTACAGCTCAAATACACTCATACACTCGGTGGAAATTTCTTGTGCCACCAGAACTCGAACAGCCTACTTCCGAGTCGATTGCCACAGCAGAGGCGTCGGATAGTGACCTTGGTTATAGAGGCAGGAAGTGGTAAGAGAGACCGGAGTCTTGTTATTAGATTTACTTTTATCGAGTGGATAACAGTAAATATTAGCCATATTTTGGAAGCGAATGTTTGTTATTTTTACTAAACATGTTTTATCTATTCGCCGTCAGTGATCTATTAAATAAACGATAACTGCTTAACTATACATATTTTGTTGTAACTCACGTCGAACTCCTTGGTAGCACGTTGAAGTTATCTTACTATATAAAGTTGTAGGACTATGATCTACCATTTATTTTTATGTTTGCAGTTCTTTTCGTGTACCCCGTGCCTCTTGTGAAACGACCAGGTGAACACAATATAAGTTTCCAACTGACTGTGCGTCACGATTAGGGATAGTGCTAGACATAATTTGCTTGCTACGGAGTAACTTAACCTTGCTGCAGCGTTATCAAAGGAAGGTAGCAGTGGAGCGGATTGTTCGGGTGGGGAGAAAGGATGGGTCGATGGGTAGTGTGATAGTGTCGGCATTCCCTCTCTCTCTCTCTCTCTCTCTCTCTCTCTGTCTCTCTCTCTCTCTTTCTCTCCCTCTGTGTGTGGGCGTTTTAAATTTTTTTTGTTTTTGTGGTTGCAAACTGCGAAACAGTCAGTGGGTAGACTAAAACACAGGACACTTAAAGTGTAATCACACGCCTATAGTTATGAATAGTAAGATAACAACAATGTGCTTCCAGGAAGCACTACGTGTCTCATAATAAAATATGTAAATATGTATAGTTTAACATTTGTCTCTAATTTTATTCCTAATAAGAAGGGGTTAAACATATATAATTGAAAACGAAAGAAACATCAGTTGCAAAGCCTGTTTAAACGTAAATGTCGTGTGAGTAGGGCCTCCCGTCGGGTAGACCGTTCGCCGGGTACAGGTCTATCGATTTGACGCCACTTCGGCGACTTGCGCGTCGATGGGGATGAAATGATTATGACTAGGACAACATAACACCCAGTCCCTGAGCGGAGAAAATCTCCGACCCAGCCGGGAATCAAACCCGGGCCCTTAGGATTGACATTCAGTCGCGCTGAACACTCAGCTACCGGGCGCGGACTAAAGCCTCTTTGAGTGGACCAAACAAGTGATAGTCAGAAGCGGCAAGATCGGGACTATATGGAGGATGATCCAGTACTTCAAATTTGAGTTTCTGGAGCGTTTCAGGAGTGTGGGCAGCAGTACGCGGACGGGCATTGTCGTGCAACAACACAACACCTTTTGACAGCAATCCTCGGCCTTTGCTTCGAATTGCAGGCTTTAGCCTGGCAGTAAGCATCTCACTGTAAAGTACACTGTTTATTGTTGTGCCCCTTCCCGCATAATGTTCCAGTACTGGACCTTGTGCGTCCCAAAAAACGGTAAGCCACAGTTTTCCTGCGGACGGTTGGGTCTTGAACGTTTTCTTGCACGGCGAATTTGGATGTTTGCATTCCATACTCTGCCGTTTACTCTCCGGCTCGTAACGATGGACCCATGTTTCGTCACCAGCAATGATCCTGTCTAAGAAGTTAGCTCCTTCGTTACCATAGCGATCCAAATGGTTTTTTTTTTTTTTTCAGGTGTCCAAGCGCATTTGTTTATGCAACTGTTGAAACGTTCCCTTTGAAAAATTAAGAATGACAATGCTGGTAAACCTCTCACGTTATTTGATTTTCAAACAGATGAGCAAAACTGAACGCACTCAGACATTCCTCTCTTTACTTATTCTGATCAACAGTAAACTGACACACAATATTTTTCAATAATCCCTACAAAAGAATGGCCCTGACTAACAATAACCTATACCTTTCATGAATCACTTACCTCATAAAAATCTTCATTACTCGAACTACTGCAATACAGCGAGCGCCAATACTGCCAGCTAAATGAAAGATTCTAACTACTGAAGGCACTAACTACTGATAGGCATAGTTAGCAAATGAAAGATTTTGATGGAGAACAAACAATGTATTTACCTTAATAATGCTCAAAAGTCATCATATATATGTATAATTTGTGACATCCAGCTTGGCAAATTCCCTTTTTCTGACGGCCACACGTCCAGCTCGTCCACTCATATTAACATCTCAAAACTCTGGCTTCTCTCTCTCCACATCCACCACTGCTGGCGGCTCACCTCCAACTGCGCAACGCTACGTGCTGTTCACATCCAACTGCCTAACACTGCAATAGCGAATATTCCAACAATTCCAACCAGCCACAGATTGCACACAGCACAGTCAGTGCTACGTGGCGTTACCAACATAAAAACCTAAGCAGCCTACATACACTGTGAGAGTTGTTTTGGGACCCATCTTGCACAAACTTTATGAAATCCAAGTCTATTGTGGATGATTTCGTAGGCAGAACCGTGACTAATTTGCAGACGATGTGCTACTTCGTCAATAGTTAATCATCTCTCAAAGAGAATCATTTCACGTGAACACTCAATGGTTTCTTCATTTGTGGCGGTAAACGGTCGTCCAGCTCCTTCATCGTGCGTTACCCTTTGCGACCATTTCGGAATTTTTCAATCCATTCGTAGACACACTGTTGTGGCAAAACACTGTTCCCGTACTGTACCGAAAGTCTTCGATGAATTTCCGCCCCTGATACGCCTTCCGACCACAAAAAACGAATCACTGAATGTTGCTCTTCTTTGGTGCAAATAGACAGCGGAGCCTTGATTAACAGCACGGCAGCAATAACGAAACTAACGTAGCTTGGGAAAATTGCAAAGATATAACTACAAATAGACAAAGCATGCGTCATCAACGTAAAACGACAGTACTACCAAAATAAACAAAAATATAATTAAATTGCGGATAATAAGTGACTTACCCTCGTATTAACAACTAGCTTCTTGTTGGGGCTTTGCCCGGATAAAATTATGTCACATATGTTTCACACATATCCCCATTTATTTAGCCGGCCGAAGTGGCCGTGCGGTTAAAGGCGCTGCAGTCTGGAACCGCAAGACCGCTACGGTCGCAGGTTCCAATCCTGCCTCGGGCATGGATGTTTGTGATGTCCTTAGGTTAGTTAGGTTTAACTAGTTCTAAGTTCTAGGGGACTAATGACCTCAGCAGTTGAGTCCCATAGTGCTCAGAGCCATTTGAACCATTTGAACCCATTTATTTCGCTTACATGTTGTGCAGTCCTAAAGCATCGACTGCACACCGACCAGAGCAGCTACGCGTAAAGGCATGAAGAAGGCGCTGACCCGCGCGCCAATGGAAAGAGCGGGCGGCGCCACACCTCCAACGCTGTCAACGCTGACTTAAAGAGCCGGCCATCGCTGGTCAGGTCCAGATCGGTCGCAGACTTCGAGAACATCAGTACTGAGTAATAGGAAGACGATACTTAGCCTGCGTTCTGCGAGTAGTAGTAGTACAGAAAAGTAATTGCATGTGGGAGGCACAGGAAGGGCGGCAAGTCACTTCATAAGGAGAAGTTATATTTCTTTCCTCTTTAGAAATAGTTCTATTAATTTGAAAGTTTAATATACAGATTAGTTTGGATTCCTGCCACCGGCCCTCGCAACTTCTCTCCTTCCTTGTTTGTGTCGGTGCTGACTTCCACAATAGCCGACAAAAAAATGAAATGATCGTATGGCATTGTTGGCCGGGAGGCCCAACTCGTGGGAGTTCGGCCGCCGCATTGCAAGTCCTTTTTATGTGATGCCACATCAGCGACTTGCGAGTCAATGATGATGAGAATGATGATGAGGACACACAACATCCAGTCCCCTGCCGGGAATCGAACCCGGGCCCCCTGCGTGGAAGGCGGTAACGCTTCCGCTTCCGCGGACACTAGCCGACACAACACATGTAACAAATTTCATACATATTCGTGCACACATATCATCCGTATGTCCAGCAAATTTGGTCCTGCAGTTTCACTTGGATTCTATGTAAACTTGTACTTCTGTCAGTTTGGAGAAAAAGGACTGTCCTCGGCAACTGATTCTCCGCTGTTTTTCACCACGGTACTGTACAGAAATCATTAAATGAATCTGTGGTATTGAGCCGCGTGGAATGATGTTTTGGCTCTGAAAGATGCTGCAAAATTATTGGCTCGCTGCACTGCCCATTCTCAATGAACAACGCAAATAAGGAATACATTGCGCTTCATCATTTTGAAGTATTCCGAGTCAACTAATTACAGGGAAGAATACCGACAGCTATTTTTCGAACGTTTCTACATATAAGCCCTTCTCATCGTCATCCCCACTCCTAGCGGCAGCAGGGGAATCTTTCTCCTACAGTATTTTTATTCAGATAATGTGTCAAGCACATAACCAATTTGGTATAAAATTCCTGCAGATGTTGTGGTTCTATGTCACGTCTTTTCACTCTCACCTTCACCTGCATATGCCCTAGGGGTGTCCTACTGTCACAGTAAATTTATCCATATAGCAAATGATACGTTTGCCCGTTTTGGTAGAAATTTCTTCAAGCGTTACAGAGATATGCTGACACGTCACTGTCTTCGCAGTTCTAGGAGTGAAACGTCATCATGAGTGTAACCAATGTCTAGACTCCAAAATTATCGATCTAATACTGATATCGGTCGTTATCGATTATTTTTGCATGTCAGTCTCCTTACCCCCAGCTCCATCTCTAGGGGTGGTTGAGTATATTACCCACACAATATTTTTATACAAATAATTACACAAATAATGAGTCATTTACACAGAAAATTTGATTGAAATTGCTCCGGGCATTTCGGAGCTAGGCTTCCAAGTCGTTCCCATTTCACACTTACCCCTACGGGGAGTAGGTGGTTCATACCTCAACAGAAACCTTCATGCGCATGAGTACAACAACTCACCAAAATTTCAGAGTACTCGAATGCACGATATAGTAATGGATGGAAGAACCACAAACAAATATTCGTTCTAGAGTTCCGTACTAGAGTCGGTAAAAACGGAACCCTTACAGGGTCAGTTTAGTATCCATCCGTTAAGACACCTTTTTCTCAGGAACGGGTAGAGGTATGAACTTGAAATTTATGTGAATTATTAAGGCCTATGGTCCCTTTGCGGTGTAAAACGTTTGAGCTTCTAAGTCAATGCAATCAATATCTCAGATATTTTGATATTCTCAAATTCACTCATCAAGTATCTGTAGGGGACTTTCTGTTGACCTAGAAACATGAAATTTGGCAAGAAGCAAGGTTTCATACTGTAAGTAAAGGAAAAATGACATCCGAAAACTGTGAATTTGTAATTATATTACATTTTTTGTCTGTCTGACTAATTGTCCGACTATTACTATCCCTTTTTTTCAGGAACTAGTAGAGATATCAAGTTGAAATTTAAGTCAAATACTGAAATCCACAGTTACTTGGTGGTGTAAGAAATCTGAGCTTCTAAGTCAGTGCAGTAAACATACGGCCAGTTACGTTACTTATTTTGATACTCGTAAGTTCGCTCATGCAAACCTGAGTACATAACAGAGTTCGTACGACACCCTCAGAATGCGGGTCCTCAACACACTTGGCCGGTTTCTTAATATTAGACATAGCTGAGGAATGTTTGTGGGAAATGCTATAAGTGGCAACTGGTGTTTTTTCAGCAAATGAAAAAAAATCTCAAATTTTTTATAGCCATTGTTTGCCATTAATAATTGTTTTGTGTTGTACTGAAAACGAAAACTTTTAAAATAACAGATGTGGGAAAAGGAAAAGTTAAGTCTTTCGAAATTTAATTTCCATAGTCTGTTTAATTCGACTGCCTCGCTGACAAATGTTTCTGCAAAACATGTAGTATTTCTTATCCATGTAAGGTAGCATAGACAGAAGGTCTTTCTTTTTTTCCGGCACTCGTCTGAGGTGACGGATTTGACTGAGAAAGATCCTCTGTATGCTTCACATTTTGCAATGTATAACCTTTCTTGAAGACGGAATAAGCATTCCATTCCTTAACTCTACTGAAGGTTTTCTTGAGCAGACTTTTGGTGGAATTCCTCACTTTAATTGAAGAGAGTTGGGTCAGCTTGAGTTTCGATACACTGACGTACAGATCTGCTAGTGCACTCATAACAAAAGGTCTAGAAATAACACCTCTTTCCATTCATTCGAGAGCTCCTTATGTTTTTACATGAATTTGCATGGTAGCTGCAGTAAAATAATCTAAATATAATATATTATATAAAATAAAATATTCATATGCATTTGAAACGTCCCCTTTCAACAATTATACATGACTGTGCTTAAACTGACACACAATATTTTTAGCGCAACGCAATCTGACTTTCAAAAATCCCTACAAAAGAATGGCCCTGACTAACATTAACCTATACCTTTCACAAATCACTTACCTCACAAAAATCTTCGTTACTCGAACTACTGCAATACAGCGAGCACCACTACTGCCAGCTAAATAAAAGATTCAAACTACGGAAGGCACTAACTACTGATAGACATAGTTAGCAAATGAAAGATTTTAATAGAGAACAAACAATGTATTTACCTTAATAGTGTTGAAAAATCATAATATACATAGCAGTTCATGACATCTAGTCTTACAAATTTCCAAACTCCGCCATTTCTCTCCCCACATCCACCACTGCTGGCGGCTCACCTCCAACTGCGCAACGCTATGCGCTGTTAACAGCCAACAGCCCAACACTACAATGGCCGACAACAATGCAAACTAGCCAGAGACTGCATACAGCACAGCCAGTGATTTTCATACAGAGCGCTACGTAACGTTGCCAATAAGAAAACATAAACAGCCTACTTACACATTTTTCAGTATTACATCATTTTCAAGTTAAATTTGCAATAACTACACGAAGAAACATGGTTCACAAAACATATTTCGATATTATAAAGACAATAGATATCTGTCATACTGCAATTTCTGCTGGTTTATTTATCCCTGTGGATGTGGTGTAAGCCTTTCCGTGACCTCTAAAGTCTTTCCTAGCAGCCACTTTGTTCCTAACAGCATTACATTGTGTATTTAGGTCCATGTTAATGCGATAGCCTAATAAATAATGAACTGAAGCAAATGACCGTATATGTTCATGGGCAAAGCACAGAGAACACAATGTATAGAAGGCCTCTACAATAACAGTCTGCGATCAATAAAATAAAGAATAAATTTTTAATTGTAAAAAGAATAGTACACATGAATATATGAAACAGAAATAATAAGAAAGTGCCCCACGGAACATTCCAGAGTGCCGCAGAGAGCATCCCAGATGCTCTCAGTCGCCATGGAAAGTGCCATGGAGATATTCCAGGTAGCAACCTTCGACAAGCCTTTGAACTAAATATTAATGGCCAAGCACTTGCATTGTTTTCCCTACAGCATTAGCAACAGTACATAGAACGATTCAATGCAAAATGTGAATATGAGCTATCCTGCCACTTATGCTGTTTATCACAAACAGTGTTCAATTACTACTCGACTAAATCATTTTGGAGTCCTTAGGATATGGGGTTCTTTATTTACATGAATAGGAAGCTACCTATCTTTAAGAGAGTTCATGTGTTGTAGTACAAGCTCTTCCGTTGTAGTCCACGTTTGCGTCACTGCTGGTGAAGTACAAGTCCAGTTATGCGATGAATGACAGTCGCCAAACAGGAGTGCGAGTTGGTGCTTCAGTGGCTGAGTTAGTGACTGAGCGACTGGGCTAGTGTCTGAGACTGAGAGATTGCCTAAGACTGAATCCTTCACTCAGTGGCGGCGATCTAAATACTTGCGGTCGAGAGGGTGTTGGCGGCGCGTTGCTTTTTTGCAATAAGAGTATTTGGGTAAACCAAGGCTCTACCCCGCCCCCTCCACACCCTGCCCCCGCGCCATAGCCGCACACGGCCAGTGATGGATCTAACGCAAGTTTTTCAGTTTTAGAACCGACAAGTTGCTAGGCGCACGGGGTAGCCGTTCGGTCTAGGGCGCCTTTGCACGGTTCGCGCGGCTGCCCCCGTCGGAGGTTCGAGTCCTCCCTCAGGCATGGGTGTGTGTGTTGTCCTTAGCGTAAGTTAGCTTAAGTTACATTAAGTGGTGTGTAAGCCTAGGGACTGATGACCTCAACAGTTTGGTGCTGCAGGAGCTAACGGCAAATTTCCAAATTTCCAACAAATTGCCACCTTCCTGATGACGGTACAACTCCTGGCTGCACAAGCTGCGTCGCCCACACAACAAATGGTTCAAATGGCTCTGAGCACTATGGGACTTAACGTCTATGGTCATCAGTCACCTAGAACTTAGAACTACTTAAACCTAACTACCCTAAGAACATCACACAACACCCAGTCATCACGAGGCAGAGAAAATCCCTGACCCCGCCGGGAATCGAACCCGTTTACCCGGGCGCGGGAAGCGAGAACGCTACCTCACGACCACGAGCTGCAGACCCCGCACAACACATCAACGAACCAGCGCAGCAAGTGTCGCCGACCAGCATACCATCGTTCCGGCAGTTTAACGACTCGAATACTTGACTCAGTTCCAGCACATTGTCAAGTTCTCCGTGTTCAAGGTACTGCTAAACTACAACACTCACTTTCTACTGCGGGGTCCTCAGCGTTCAGGTTAATACAAAAACTATTCCCAACGGCGTCTCCCGACGAACTCATCCATGATCAAGTAATCGCTCCATTAACTCAATATTATGATCAGCAAGTCCAAGTAGCTGCAGCTGGATATCAGTTTTTTCGTTTGCAGAAAAAGCCGGAACAGACATACCGTCAGTGGTACATCGAATTAACGGGCATGACTAGGAAGTGTAAATTTCAATATAGTTGTGACAACTTTTACGGTGATTTAATGATTAGGGACGCAATAACAATGAGTGCCCCAGATAGCAGAATACGGGAACAGATGTTAAAGTAATCTGGTTCATCACTTCCCCTAGTATTTCAAATTTTAGAGCAATATGATTCGGGTGCCACAGCTGCCGATAAGTATGACCAGGCCCGGATTTGTCGAGTCGAGCCGCCCCTTGCTCGCGACCGCCCCGAGCTGCCACAACAACGAACGCGTACACAGCCGCGCGGACAGCCTTGTAGACAGGTAAACAGACCTGTCAACTTAGTGAAGTCTTGCCCTAGGTGTTTTTCTCGCCATAAAAGACAGGAAGGCCCATCACGTAACGCAACGTGTTACACGTGTGGGAAAAAAGGCCAAGTCCAAGCATTTTGTTTGCAACGGCACAAAAACATCAATTTCGCCCGCTCCCAGGAAAAACAGGCTCGTGCACATGGCAGTGAACGCTATGTTTTCAAAACCTACAACAGGTTCTGACAAGAGTAAGATTAAGGTTGTGCTTGTTTCTCGCCCTCTTTTCTGCAGTGGATACACCGGTTCCCGTCACATCACCGACGTTGAGCGCTGTCACCGGCAGTGAGGCTAACGTGTACTATTATGGAAGAGCTTGTACCACAACACAGGGACTCTCTTAAGATAAGTATCTTCCAGTTTATGTAAATAAAGAACCCTGTTAAGGGGGGTAGGACGTCAAACGGAGCAGGAGAGTCACCACAGGACATTTTAATTTCTACTTTCTATACTTTTACAAATAAATTCATAAAACTTCGTCACCATGACCAGGAAGGATTGAGGACTCACACTCATCCCAGTGGAAGTTCAAAAACGTAGCAAAATACCTTTTTTTTACATGTGAAATTTCATCATTTTTTCACTTATTACTGGCTGCATTTGTTGCTATAGGTACACTTTTCTTCCTAAGTAAGAGAGATAGTTCGATGAATTTTTCATAGCATACAGACAGTTGTTACAGGTGTGTGAAATTAGAATTTTCCAAATCTCAATTGACAGGAATGGTGGAAAGAAATACAGTAGAAGAAGAATGGGTAGCGTTGAGAAATGAAGTAGTAAAGGCAGCAGAGGATCAAGTAGGTAAAAAGACGAGGGCTAGTAGAAATCCTTGGCTAACAGAAGAAATATTGAATTTAATTGATGAAAGGAGAAAATATAAAAACGCAGTAAATGAAGCAGGCAAAAAGGAATACAAACGTCTCTAAAATGGGATCGACAGGAAGTGCAAAATGGCTAAGCAGGGATGGCTAGAGGACAAATGTAAGGATGTAGAGGCTTATCTCACTAGGGGTGAGATAGATGCTGCCTACAGGAAAATTAAAGAGACCTTTGCAGAAAAGAGAGCCACTTCTATGAATATCAAGAGCTCAGATGGAAACCCAGTTCTAAGCAAAGAAGGGAAAGCAGAAAGGTGGAAGGAGTATATAGAGGGTCTATACAAGGGCGATGTACTTGAGGACAATATTATGGAAATGGAAGAGGATGTAGGTGATGATGAAATGGGAGATACGATACTGCGTGAAGAGTTTGACAGAGCACAAAGACCTGAGTCGAAACAAGGCCCCGGGAGTAGACAACATTCCATTGGAACTACTGATGGCCTTGGGAGAGCCAGTCCTGACAAAACTCTACCATCTGGTGAGAAAGATGTATGAGACAGGCGAAATACCCTCAGACTTCAAGAAGAATATAACAATTCCATTCCCAAAGAAAGCAGGTGTTGACAGATGTGAAAATTACCGAACTATCAGTTTAATAAGTCACAGCTGCAAAATACTAACGCGAATTCTTTACAGACGAATGGAAAAACTGGTAGAAGCCGACCTCGGCGAACATCAGTTTGGATTCCGCAGAAATGTTGGAACACGTGAGGCAATACTGACCCTACGACTTATCTTAGAAAATAGATTAAGGAAAGGCAAACCTACGTTTCTAGCATTTGTAGACTTAGAGAAAGCTTTTGACAATGTTGACTGGAATACTCTCTTTCAAATTCTGAAGGTGGTAGGGGTGAAATACAGGGAGCGAAAGGCTATTTACAATTTGTACAGAAAGCAGATGGCAGTTATAAGAGTCGAGGGACATGAAAGAGAAGCAGTAGTTGGGAAGGGAGTGAGACAGGGTTGTAGCCTCTCCCCGATGTTATTCAATCTGTGTATTGAGCAAGCAGTGAAGGAAACAAAAGAAAAATTCGGAGTAGGTATTAAAATCCATGGAGAAGAAATAAAAACGTTGAGGTTCACCGATGACATTGTAATTCTGTCAGAGACAGCAAAGGACTTGGAAGAGCAGTTTAACGGAATGGACAGTGTCTTGAAAGGAGGATATAAGATGAACATCAACAAAAGCAAAACGAGGATAATGGAATGTAGTCGAATTAAGTCGGGTGATGCTGAGGGAATTAGATTAGGAAATGAGACACTTAAAGTAGTAAAGGAGTTTTGCTATCTTGGGAGCAAAGTAACTGATGAGGATATAAAATGTAGACTGGCAATGGCAAGGAAAGCGTTTCTGAAGAAGAGAAATTTGTTAACATCGAGTATAGATTTAAGTGTCAGGAAGTCGTTTCTGAAAGTATTTGTATGGAGTGTAGCCATGTATGGAAGTGAAACATGGACAATAAATAGTTTGGACAAGAAGAGAATAGAAGCTTTCGAAATGTGGTGCTACAGAAGAATGCTGAAGATTAGATGGGTAGATCACATAACTAATGAGGAGGTATTGAATAGAATTGGGGAGAAGAGGAGGTTGTAGCACAACTTGACTAGAAGAAAGGACCGGTTGGTAGGACATGTTCTGAGGCATCAAGGGATCACAAATTTAGCATTGGAGGGCAGCGTGGAGGGTAAAAATCGTAGAGGGAGACCAAGAGATGAATACACTAAGCAGATTCAGAAGGATATAGGTTGCAGTAAGTACTGGGAGATGAAGAAGCTTGCACAGGATAGGGTAGCATGGAGAGCTGCATCAAACCAGTCTCAGGACTGAAGACAACAACAACAACAATTTAAAAACTGTGGAAAAAATTGTGATAATTAACTATAAAACTTGAATTTTTCTAAACATGAAGTTTAAAATGTAATAGTTAATTCATTTTTTTCATGAATTAAATAACTTCTAGAGTTTCATACACCTGTAACTGTGGTTTGTATGCTGTGCAAAAGTCATCGATGAATCTCTCTTACTTAGGAAGAAAAGTGTACCTATAGCAACAAATGCAGCCAGTAGTAAGTGAAAAAATGATGAAATTTCACATGTAAAAGAACTGTGTTTTGTTATGTTTTTGAGCTTCCACTGCTATGAGTATGAATCCTGAATCCTTCCTGGTCATGCTGTTAAAGTTTTGTGAATTGATTTGTAGAAGTATAGACAGTGTAAAGTCACATCACCGACGTTAAGCGCTGTCGAGAGTGGCCGGCACTTGGATGGGTGACCATCCGGGCCGCCGTGCGGTGTTGGCATTTTTGGGGGTGCACTCAGACTCGTGATGCCAACTGAGGAGCTATTTGACCGAATAGAAGCGGCTCCGGTCAAAGAAAACCACCGTAACACCCGGGAGAGCACAGCAGTTGAGTCCCATAGTGCTCAGAGCCATTTGAACCATTTTTTGAACCCGGGAGAGCGGTGTGCTGACCACACGCCCCTCCTATCCGCATCCTCAACTGAGGATGACACGGCGGTTGGATGGTTCCGATGAGCCACTTGTGGCCTGGAGACGGAGTGCTCTTTCTCGCCCTAGTGCTGTGCAACGACGTTTAACAAACTGTCAGTCTCAGTCACTAGCGCAGCCGCACAGACACTAGCTCAATCACTATCCTAATTGGCATCTGTCAGTTCACATCACCGGCTACGAGAGTGTATATCTACCAGAGTAGTGTTTATAGACCCAGCGGGTCTTCACCAGCAGTGAGGCTAACGTGGACTGTTAGTGAAGAGCTTGTATCACAACACAGGGACTCTCGTAAGGTAAGTAGCTTTCAGTTTATATAAATAAAGAACCCTGTTAATACATGTATGCAGTTGCGTTGTTCCGACCACCAACAATACCTTTCTCTTGATTCCTAAGGCACAAGACTAAACAGTGTCTATGCACAGCGTGCATTGAATTTCGCACGCATTCCATTCGACCGCGAATACCCGTAAGGCGAAAGGACAGGCTTTTTCTTTCTTTTCTTTTTTTTTTTTTAGCACTGTGTAGTGTGGGCTGAAGAGATCATCCTTGATGACTTGTTCTTCTAGGATGGGATGTAAGGATAAAAGGAAAACACTTTATTTATTTCACGTTCAGTTAGGCTTGGGCACTCAATGGGTCCTTTAGCCTGCTGTCTTTGGTGATGTCTATCTGCTGTGGAGGGTGAGATGTGTCCAGGCTGTTATGTGTGACTGCTTGCTCGAGTTATGGCAGATTGCCTATGGGGGGTGAAACGTTGTTATTGACTTCGGTACTCGATACGTGTGCACTTGCAGGGTTTACCGTTCCTACCGATTCCAATTGTCGAACGTCGTCCCGAAGGGCATCGATTTTGTCAAAAACTCGTAGAGCCTTGTCGTGGACCTTCTCTTGTATAGTTGTCTCGTGGAGTGCGGTGCGGATGTCGACGTTTCTTGTCCACCATGGAGCTCCTGTGATCCATCGATAGCAAATGTTTTGCAGGGTTTGGAGTTTGTTGTAATTGGAGACGCACGTAGTTCCCCACGAGGTGGCGGACAGGCTAGCAGCTATGACAGAGCTGTCTATAACAGCGCCCGCGGACTGGAGCGCCAGTTAACGGAGGCAATCAGCGCAGCTGCGAAGCGGCGGGTTACGTGCCGCGCGGCGCGGACGGCCCGGAAGTGTCCAATTGCGGCCCGGAGCGCCCGCCACTTGCCGCGGCGGTTATCCAGACTAGCTGCGAGCCGAGCCGGCGAGGCCACGCGTGGCAGAGGTCGCGCCGAGGCCGCGGGCACGCGGAAGACAACAGCGAGTCCTTCCTTCCTCCACATCCGCTCACGGCCCACTTGTTTACGAGAGGCTCTCCTCGCCTCGCCGGCCGGCCGGCCTTCGCCCTACGGGTCGGGCGATAGCGCTCGCCGATCCTTCCCCCCCGCCGGCTCCGCAGAGCCTGTCGCTTATCTGCAGTCGGCTCGCACGCCCCGTGTCGCCGCCAGCCAGCGACGGCTGTCGTCGGCCTCGATCGCCGCCTCACGGTCGCTATTTCCGGTGGCGGGACTGTTTTGATGTGGGCTGAGGCAACGGTATCGGGTTCGACGGAAAGGGCTCGCGGAAGCTATTTCTGCTTCCGATTTGTCAAGAGGGCTGTTTGTGTGGCGAGAGACCTGCTATATTTACACCTCTGTCGTCCAACCGGATTATCTCGTTTTGTGAGGAAGCGGCACGAAACTAGCTTCGCAGATACGGTCCAAATGAGAAGACCGAGGACTTGCCGTATTCAAACATCCGTCCGACTATTCTTATTTACGCTCTCCCTGTACATTAAAGATTAGACTAGATTACTTTTTCGTTCCATAGATCCGTGCTGAGGAGATGCTCGTGGATGTGAAACATGTCAATTTTTTAAAGCTGAAATAACAATACTAATAGTATGAGTATACACAATACATCATTTTTTAAGCTGAAATAACAATACTAATAGTATGAGTATATACAATACATCATTTGTTTCTATTAAAAAAATTCGTCAATGGAGTAGAAGGAGTTGGCCTCTAGTAAGTCTTTCAGGCTCCTTTTAAACTGATCTTTATTTGTAACTAAATTTTTGATGTTTGCTGGCGAATTATTGAAGATGAGTGTTCCTGAGTAGTGGACCCCTTTTTGAACTAAAGTAAGTGCTTTTAAGTCCTTGTGCAGATCATTTTTGTTCCTGGTATTCTATGTATGAACTGAGCTGTTTGTTGTAAAAAGAGATATATTATGTAGGACAGATTTCATTAAGGCATAAATACACTGAGAGGCAGTAGTTAGTATACCCAGTTCTTTGAAGAGGTTTCTACAGGACGTCCGTGAATTTACTCCACCAATAATACGTATTACACGCTTTTGGACTCTGAAAACTTTTGTTTGACTTGAAGAGTTGCTGTTGTCTTCAGTCCTGAGACTGGTTTGATGCAGCTCTCCATGCTACTCTATCCTGTGCAAGCTTCTTCATCTTCCAGTACCTACTGCAGCCTACATCCTTCTGTATCTGTTTAGTGTATTCATCTCTTGGTCTCCCTCTACGATTTTTACCCTCCACGCTGCCCTCCAATGCTAAATTTGTGATCCCTTCATGCCTCAGAATATGTCCTACCAACCGGTCCCTTCTTCTTGTCAAATTGTGCCACAAAATCCTCTTCTCCCCAATTCTATTCAATATCTCCTCATTAGTTATGTGATCTACCCATCTAATTCTCAGCATTCTTCTGTAGCACCATATTTCAAAAGCTTCTATTCTCTTCTTGTCGAAACTATTTATCGTCCATGTTTCACTTCCATACATGGCTACACTCCATACAAATACTTTCAGAAACGACTTCCTGACACTTAAATCTATACTCGATGTTAACAAATTTCTCTTCTTCAGAAACGCTTTCCTTGCCATTGCCAGTCTACATTTTATATCCTCTCTACTTCGACCATCATCAGTTATTTTGCTCCCCAATTAGCAAAACTCCTTTACTACTTTAAGTGTCTCATTTCCTAATCTAATTCCCTCAGCATCACCCGACTTAATTCGACTACATTCCATTATCCTCGTTTTGCTTTTGTCGATGTTCATCTCATACCCTCCTTTCAAGACACTGTGCACTCCGTTCAACTGCTCTTCCAAGTCCTTTGCTGTCTCTGTCAGAATTACAAAGTCATCGGCGAACCTCAATGTTTTTATTTCTTCTCCATGGATTTTAATACCTAATCCGAATTTTTCTTTTGTATCCTTTACTCCTTGCTCAATATACACATTGAATAACATCGGGGAGAGGATATAACCATGATTCACTCCCTTCACAATCACTGCTTCCCTTTCGTGCCCCTCGACTCTTATAACTGCCATCTGGTTTCTGTACGAATTGTAAATAGCCTTTCGCTCCCTGTATTTTATCCCTGTAACCCTTAGAATTTGAAAGAGAGTATTCCAGTCAACATTTTCAAAAGCTTTCTCTAAGTCTACAAATGCTAGAAAGGTAGGTTTGCCTTTGCTTAATCTTTCTTCTAAGATACAAATCTCGATAAAACCTCAAGCTAACGACGATCCCTTTAATCGTCTTCGTCAGTTGCCCCCGATCAAGAATGTTATATACAGAGTGTCCCAGGAGAAATAGTCAATGTTTAGTGATATAACGGGAACAATCATCGAGGCAAAAATGTCTATGAAACATGGACTCTAAAATGCACACCTCAGCGGCCTTGAACACTTCTTCATTTTCGATACTGCGAAACAAGTCTCTTCTGGTGCAAACTCTTTGTTTCCCATGTTTTGAGAGATGGCAAAAAAAGGAAAAATGTCCAGTAAACATGGACTGTTAACGGTATGCCTTGAGAGCTACTATGAAACACGTCTCTTCTACTTAACAGGTGCTCAAAGCTCATAATATATGTGTTGTAAATCCGGTGTTCACTAGACAATTCTTTTTCTTGCTTTGCTCCATACAACGTTCTCCCAAACTATGGGAAGCGAAGACCTTGCAGTAGAACAGATTTATTTCACAGTATCGAGGACAAAGAAATGCTCAAATCTCTTAAAGGTATGCAGTTTGGAATTGGTTCACAACACTTCTTTGCATCAAAAGATCGTTCTTGACATATCGCTGAATACCGGCAGTTGGCTGAAATGCCTCTATGCACTATGGGACATAACATCTGAGGTCATCAGTCCCCTAGACTTAGAACTACTTAAACGTAACTAACCTAAGGACATCATATACATCCACGCCCGAGGCAGGATTCGAACCTGCGAGCGTAGCAGCAGCGCGGTTCCGGTCTGAAGCGCCTAGAACCGCTCGGCCACGACGACCGGCGAATACCGACAATTCTTCCTGGGACACACTGTATATCGATGCTCGCACAAGCACGGTAATAATACAGCCCAATTTCGAAACATTCAGCGTAGAACACACGTGGTTTTCCTACGAGCGAGAAATATTTGTTTGTCATGAAGCGATTGTAAAATTGATCCAGTGAACAACGGCAGTGCAACCGCAAAAACCATGGTTCTTCTCCTAATATTTCGACCGTATACACTTGTCGAGAAAGCCGAACGCCCAATAGCCGAACACGTTAAACCGCTCCATCCGGAATACGGAGAGGCGAGCTTGCCCCAGATCGAATGACCTCGTGGATTAACGACGAGCGCTTGCGTGGCAGGCGGTTTCGCACATCCTGCTAGGTAAGTACTGGACTACCAGCGACGTCTCACCTCAGATAAACGCTACCCAAACATTTCGCAAACGCTCTCACACTTAAAGATTTACTTCGGGCACAGACAGATGACGTACACATATTCTGTTCCGGAGGCGGGAGGTGGGGGGGGGGGGGGGGGTAGCAGGAAGGTCACTATCTGTCACTAACATTGCCAAAACCCACATACAACAATGCCGACACCGTAGACAGTAGGTGAAACGGAAAAAGGCAAAATAAAAGACGATTTTAACCGTATACCTTTCGGCCATCTTGAGAGTGAGAGTGAGCCCACAGACTGTGGGAGAAAAAGTTCGGTTTCTGCCATTGCACGACAGAAATCAAGTTGTTTGTAAGAAGACCGAAGAGGCCCGGCGGTGATGGGGGAAGAGAAGGGGGAGAAGGTAGTGATACATCATGTACCTTGTGACACACACCACTTGGTGACTTGCGACGTACAGATGTAGGTGAAGATGGAAATATTCGATCATTCACCTGTTGCACATCCGAATGAAAGTTTGAGTGTACAGTGTGCATCGTAATTAATATCGGAAACTGATGTGGCTGAAAGTATACAATAGTAGAAACAAAACCGTCCTAGTAAACGAGCCGTTCGCGAGACAAGTACGTGGCTACGGGCCACGGCTGATATCAGTATCAAATACTGTCCCAGTTAGTACAAACGTATTTGAAATGTGAACTTATCGATTTACTGCCGATTTAATCGGGCGTTCAGGGTTGTTTGAGGTTGTTCCCCTTGCACAGAGTTGGATGGTTCAAATGGCTCTGAGGACTTAACATCTGAGGTCATCAGTCCCCTAGACTTCGAACTACTTAAACCTAACTAAACTAAGGACATCACACACATCCATGCCCGAGGCAGGATTGGAACCTGCGATCGTAGCAGCAGCGCGATTCCGGACTGAAGCGCCTAGAACGACTCGGCCACAGAGGCCGGCACAGAGTTGGAGAATGAGGTACATACAGGCAAGATGGGACCCGGCATATATTGCTGCTGGTGAAACGCACCTAATGCACAAGAAGGATAGCTCGAGCACGGCCTCTCCTTTGGCCTCCAAGATCACCTGATCTCTGTCCTCTGCATTTGTGTCTCTGGAATCATCTCAGCAGTGAAGAGTACAGCACACCCGTCATGAGGCTGGAGAACTGGATCAGCGAGATGCACAGTCTTGTCAAACTTTATGAGATGATCCTAGATTGTTTGAAAGAATTTGTAAGTCACTGCAGAAAAAAAATGCATCCAACGGGGACTGCCTCTCTTAACCGGTAACAGTGTACAGTAAACTGTAACATTTATCGTGCTGAAGCAGTATTATAGTATTTGAAGTACGTCATGATTTACGGCCGAGAGCTACCGATAAAATTTCTTTATTGAGCAACCAGTTACGGTCCACAGATCATTGTCCGGTTCCTGTATATAAGGGAAAGCTAATCCGTTGGTATATGGGAACCTGATCATGCTCTGTGGACCAAAGCCCGTTCTTCAATAACGAAATTTTATCAGCAGTTCTTGGACGTAAATTATGGCGTTCTTCAAATACATACGAGCTGTGTTCTATCATCTTTTTAAATTAAATTAAAAGTATTTTACTTCTTTTTAAATGAGGGAACAGATGAAATTTGAGCCCAGTTAAATGGGACCGTAACCGAAAAGTTAACATTTCAAATACATTTATGCTAACTGGGATAATATTGCAAACTAAAATCAGCGGGGAGTCTAACGATATATTTGCAACTATCCCGCAAACGGTTCGTTTGTGGAGTCATGTTTACTGGAACGGCTCTGCTTCTGTTAGGTTGATGCATAATTTCGTAGCGTTTTGGTTTTGCATGTTGGTATTCCGGTTTCTATTGGTTTACTATCGACTGTCGCTGTTTGAGTTTCCGTATTGTGATGTTGTCATTTGGAGATAGTAGTGGAGCTGTTGGCGCTAGAAAATGGAGTGCCGAGAGGAGAAATAGGAACACTTCAGATGTATTCTTCTGTTTGAGCTCAATAGAGGTGTGGCAGCGGCGTAGGCAGCCAGAAACATTTGCTCCAAATGGTTCAAATGGCTCTGAGCACTATGGGACTCAACATCTTAGGTCATAAGTCCCCTAGAACTTAGAACTACTTAAACCTAACTAACCTAAGGACATCACACACACCCATGCCCGAGGCAGGATTCGACCCTGCGACCGTAGCATCCCCGCGGTTCCGGACTGCAGCGCCAGAACCGCACGGCCACCGCGGCCGGCAAACATTTGCTGCCTGTGCAGGAGTAATGTCATTGGACAGAGCACGGCAAGAAAATGCTTTTCTTGTTTCAAAGAGGATCGTTTTGACATTAGTGACTGTCCAGTTTCAGGAAGACTTTCGGGGTTTGATGAAGATCGTTTAAACGAATTAACCCTCAATAATCGACGTCAGAGTACTCGAGGGCTGGTAAATGTGATGAAACGTGATCACCCCACCATCGTGCGATATTTGCATGCAATGGGGAAAGTTCAAAAATCAAGTGTATGTATACCGCATGCTCTAAGCGAAAATCACAAAAATCTGCGCGTGGCCATATGCGCATCTCCGCTTGCTCGTGAACAACACCGACCGTTGCTATCCTGGATAGTTAATGATGACGAAACATGGTGTGTTTACGTTCATACAACGAAAAGAAAGGGATGGTTGATCCCAAACGGAGCAGCACCTCCCCGTACAGAGGCGTGCGCGTATCCACAAGAGGATGGAAAAGCGACGGTGTGATCTAGTACAATTGCTTCCTCGATGTGTAAGAATCAGTACTGATATTCAGTGTCAACAACTGAGCCATCTTGCTGACGCAGTCCAAGAACCAAGAACAACGGCCAGGAAGATGCCTGAAGAGATGTTGCTCCACGATAATGCCCGCCCGAATTCTGATAGACTGACAGAAAATACTAAGCAGGAGTTGGATTGGAAAGTCATTGCGCATCCACCTTATTGACCTGATCTTCCGCACTTAAGTTTTCACCGTTCCCGCTCTGTCGAACAACCCTGAAGGAACTTCCTTTTCGGATGGTTGAAACGGCTCTGAGCACTATGGGACTTAACATTTGTGGTCATCAGCCCCCTAGAACTAAGAACTACTTAAACCTAACTAACCTAAGGGCATCACACACATCCATGCCCGAGGCAGGATTCGAACCTGCGACCGTAGCGGTCACGCGGTTCCAGACTGTAGCGCCTAGAACTGCTCGGCCACTTCGGCCGGCCGTTGTTAATAGTGAAACAGAGTATATTTCCTATGAGTAATGTCTCTGTCGTCTGTATTCAACGTAACTGAAAAACGCTGCCAACTTATTCAGCACCCCAAGAATATCGCGTATACTCAGCCGTGGCCCGCATCTCGTGGTCATGCGGTAGCGTTCTCGCTTCCCACGCCCGGGTTCCCGGGTTCGATTCCCGGCGGGGTCAGGGATTTTCCCTGCCTCGTGATGGCTGGGTGTTGTGTGATGTCCTTAGGTTAGTTAGGTTTAAGTAGTTCTAAGTTCTAGGGGACTGATGACCATAGCTGTTAAGTCCCATAGTGCTCAGAGCCATTTGAACCATTTTACTCAGCCGTGGCAGTCTTCGCTATTAATTGTGGGGCAACCCGTGTAATACAGCTTAGGTGCACATACTGGAGGGACAACAGGGAAGCTCTCTGTAGTTGAGTACTGGGACTGTTGCTACTTTTAAAAATATCTGGAATCCGATATATCGATTTTTAAAAAATATCGTTATCAGCTCTCGACATACCAAAAAGTGTCAATACATCGCTATATCGGTGGAAAAATAATCGACGTATCTGCTTATAAAAATATCGAATGCACATCGTAAATATTCTATCGGATTTACAGCTGTATATTTAAATATTTATTTATTATTAGATATTCTGTAAATCAACAAGCTAGCAGCCTGCCTATCCCCCGTAGAGCAAGAATCGAAAGGAAAGGGGTGCACGTTTATGCTTGGCGATAAGTACTTTGTTAACAGTGGTAACTGCATGTTTCACAATAAAACGTGTCTGATGGGTCCGTCGTTCGGTTTTGTCACATATCGGAACACTTGATCTCGTCGTCCCTGTTAGTTAATCTCTGGAAACGCACGCGACATAGCTGTTGTAGTGCCGAGATTGCGCGGTGAAGCTAATGTTGCGGTTTCTGTTGATAGCGCCGAGCCGGCCGTGGTGGCCGAGCGGTTCTAGGCGCTACAGTCTGGAAACGTTCCATCGCTACGGTCGCAGCTTCGAATCCTGCCTCGGGCATGGATGTGTGTGATGTCCGTAGGTTAGTTAGGTTCAAGTAGTTCTAAGTTCTAGGGGACTGATGACCTCAGAAGTCAAGTCCCATAGTGCTCAGAGCCGTTTTTTTGATAGCGCCGAGCGCCGATTACGTGAGCACTTCCCCTCACATGTCTGCGTCTACGGCAAGTACCAATCTTGTCATTTACATTTTTGTTCATATTCAGGAACTGTTTTCGAAGAACGTCTATGTGAAGAAATGGCACACTAGTCGCGTTATAAATTGTTTTGTAACGCAGCTGGCGTGCTTGAGAAATCTTGTTATTCCATTCACAGCGCCACTCCCCTATGCAGTGGAGCTTCTTCTTTGTGACGTCTGCACTTGGTTCAAATGGCTCTGAGCACTATGGGACTTAACATCTGAGGTCATTAGTCTCCTAGAACTTAGAACTACTTAAACCTAAGTACCAATCCACATACATCCATGCCCGAGGCAGGATTCGAACCTGCGACCGTAGCGGGCGCGCGGTTCCAGACTGACGCGCCTAAAACCGCTCGGCCACACTGGCCGGCCCTCTGCACTTGCTCCAGACAGTCAGGGAGAAACACTGGTCGTGATGAATGTTCAAAAAGTAGTAAGAGTCCTTCACATGGTGAAAGTGAAATTACGTCCTACTACGGTTTCAAAAGAAGAACTT
Organism: Schistocerca nitens; assembly: GCF_023898315.1. NCBI lineage: Eukaryota > Metazoa > Arthropoda > Insecta > Orthoptera > Acrididae > Schistocerca > Schistocerca nitens. The sequence goes on along the minus strand of NC_064618.1, from coordinate 295,002,572 downwards.
CAAATATTTTCCGAAAATTGCGAAAAAACATAATGTAAATTAAAAATATCGACACTGGATATTGGTGTTTGCATATGATATACCGGGGGAAAATATGTCGATATTTTATCAACAGCCGTACTGAGTGCGCAGAGCGTCTGCCGGAAGCTGCTGCGTGAGGCACGCAGGCCGGCGTGCCCTTGGGTGCGCGCGCAGCCCTGCTCGCCCCGCCGCAGTCAACAGGGCCTGCGCGCGCCTGCCTCCCAGGGCCGAACAACAAGCCGGCTGCCGCCAGCTGCAGCCCTGACCCGCTGCGGGCCGCGGGACCGCCGCTTCTCTTGGCACACGCGCACGCCCCGCCCCTGCCACTGCCTCAACAGAACCGGCTCTAACCGGCGCGGCTCGGCTCAACTCGCACAGCGGTGCGACGCGACGCGCCGAGTCACCGCGCCGGCCGGCGCGGAGTTCCCTGAGCCTGCCAGCGCTCATGGCCTTCCTTCCGCCCAGCCGCGCTGACACACCGGCTGCGTGCTTCCCCGCCGCCGACCTCTGCTGCTTTGTTTCTCACCACCACCGTGTTTCTTGTTGCGAGGGACATGTATTTTCCCTACACGGAAAGAAAAAAACAGAGGTCACCCACTGGAACAGGCAGCGTTCACACGAAAATAAGCGAACTGTCGCTATATCCACCACGCCCCGTCAGTCAGTATAACCTCTTCCTGCCGGCCGTGGTGGCCAAGCGGTTAAAGGCGCTACAGTCTGGAGCCGCGCGGCCGCTACGGTCGCAGGTTCGAATCCTGCCTCGGGCATGGATGTGTCTGATGTCCTTAGGTTAGTTAGGTTTAAGTAGTTCTAAGTTCTAGGGGACTGATGACCTTAGAAGTTAAGTCCCATAGTGCTCAGAGCCATAACCTCTTCCTCTTCTCCTTCTCCTTTTTCTCCTTGCGTTACGACCTCTGTAGGACCCTCTCCATGAGTTATTGACACACAGTTCACACTGATTTTTTTTTTTTAAACATGCTTCTTGTGAAACACAACTATCTATTTGCTCACATGAAGTGTTAAGTGCTATCGACAAGGGATTGCAAATCGATTTCGTATTTCTACATTTCCAGAAGGCTTCTGACAGTGTACCACCAAGCGGCTTGCCGGCCGTTGTGACCGAGCGGTTCTAGGCGCTTCAGTCTGGAACCGCGCGACCGCTACGGTAGCAGGTTCGGATCCTGCCTCGGCCATCTGATGTCTCTGTAGGATCCTCTCCATGAGCTATTGACTCACAGTCCACACGCATTTTTTTTGTTTTTTGTTTAAAAAAGACATCGTTCTTGTGAAACACAACTATCTATTTGCTCACATGAAGTGTTAAGTGCTATTGACAAGGGATTTCAAATGCATTTCGTATTTCTAGATTTCCAGAAGGCTTCTGGCACTGTACCACCAAGCAGCTTGCCGGCCGTTGTGGCCGAGCGGTTCTAGGCGCTTCAGTCTGGAACCATGCGACCGTTACGGTCGCAGGTTCGAATCCTCCCTCGGGCATGCGTCTGTGTGATGTCCTTGGGTTAGTTAGGTTTAAATAGTTCTAAGTTCTAGGGAACCGATGACCTCATATGTTAAGTACCATAGTGCTCAGAGCCATTCGAACCATTTGAACCAAGCGGCTTGTAGTCAAATTGTTTGCTTATAGAATATCGCCTCAGTTATGTGACTTCGAAGTAGGTATTAAAATCCATGGAGAAGAAATAAAAACTTTGAGGTTCGCCGATGACATTGTAATTCTGTCAGAGACAGCAAAGGATTTGGAAGAGCAGTTGAACGGAGTGGATAGTGTCTTGAAAGGAGGGTATAAGATGAACATCAACAAAAGCAAAACGAGGATAATGGAATGTAGTCGAATTAAGTCGGGTGATGCTGAGGGAATTAGATTAGGAAATGAGGCACTTAAAGTAGTAAAGGAGTTTTGCTATTTGGGGAGAAAAATAACTGATGATGGTCGAAGTAGAGAGCATATAAAATGTAGACTGGCAGTGGCAAGGAAAGCGTTTCTGAAGAAGAGAAATTTGTTAAAATCGAGTATAGATTTAAGTGTCAGGAAGTCGTTTCTGAAAGTATTTGTATGGAGTGTAGCCATGTATGGAAGTGAAACATGGACGATAAATAGTTTGGAGAAGAAGAGAATAGAAGCTTTCGAAATGTGGTGCTACAGAAGAATGCTGAAGATTAGATGGGTAGATCACATAACTAATGAGGAGGTATTGAATAGAATTGGGGAGAAGAGAAGTTTGTGGCACAACTTTACTAGAAGAAGGGATCGGTTGGTAGGACATGTTCTGAGGCATCAAGGGATCACCAATTTAGTATTGAAGGGCAGCGTGGAGGATAAAAATCGTAGAGGGAGACCAAGAGATGAATACACTAAGCAGATTCAGAAGGATATAGGTTGCAGAAGGTACTGGGAGATGAAGCTTGCACAGGATAGAGTAGCATGAAGAGCTACATCAAACCAGTCTCAGGACTGAAGACCACAACAACAACATGTGACTCGATTCGTGATTTCCTATCAGAGAGGTAATTCGTAGTAATGGGTGGAAAGTCATCCAGTAAAACAGATGTCATTTTTGGCGTTCTTCAAGTTAGTGTTATAGGTCCTCTGCTGTTCCTTATCTATATAAAGGATTTAGCAGACAATCTGAGCAGCCGTCTTAGGATGATTGCAGATGATACTGTCGATCATCGACTAGTAAATTCATCAGAAGATTGAAACAAATTGCAAAACGATTTGGACAAAATATCTGTGTGGTGAGAAAATTGCCTATTGACCCTATATATCGAAAAGTTTGAGATCATCTATATCAGTGCTAAAAGGAATCCGTTAAACGTCGGTTACACGATAAATCAGTCAAATCTTAAGGCCGTAAATTCAACTAAATACCTAGGAATTACAATTACGAACAACTTAAATTGGAAGGAAGACATAGAACATGTTGTGGCGAAGGCTAACCAAAGACTGCGTTTCATTGGCAGGACATTAAGAAAATGTAACTAAGGAAACTGCCTACAATACGTTAGTCCGTCCTCTTTTTGAGTACTGCTACGCCGTGTGGGATCTTTACTAGATAGGACTGACGGAGTACATCGAGAAAGTTCAAAGAAGGGCAGCACGTTTTGTATTATCGCGAAATAGGGGGGAGAGTGTCACTGAAATGAGACAGGATTTGGGATGGACGTCATTAAAACAAAGGGGTTTTTCGTTGCGGCAGCATCTTCTCATGAAATTTCAATCATCAATTTTCTCCTTCGAACGCGAAAATATTTTGTTGATGCCGACCTCCATAGGGAGAAACGAACAGCATAATAATATAAGGGAAATGTGAGCTCGCACGGAAAGATATACCTGTTAGTTTTTTCCGCGCGCTGTACGAGACTGGAATAATACAGAATTATTATGAATATGGCTCAATGAACCCTCTGCCAGGCACTTAATGTGATTTGTAGAGTATCCATTTAGATGGAAATGTAGATATAGACTGCATATCCTTCTTCTCGAGCCAGAACCTATTCATCCTTTTCCCTCTTCTCTCTCGTTCTTCCTTCAAGATGTTCAGCACCCAATTTTTTGTTTGTCATCCTCCACTGATAAATCTTTGCCCTTCTCCGTTCCTTCTGTGTCGTCGATCTCTAACACGTGGGTCCGCGTGTACTTGCTTCTCCAATTTTCCTCCCCTTCCATCTCGATCGCCAATTCCAACCAATCCTTTCGAAGTTCAACAACCCACTAAGTTCCTGTCTTTCCTCTTGCCCTCTGTAACGTCTCCTGGAAAAATTTCGTCCAAAATATAGGTGAACTGTGTCAAAATGACGCAAAAACGTACATGGGACCTAGGAATTTTATCGGTTTGCAAATTGAAGATGTGATCAAACCAAAGTGTACTTGACGAAAATTGTTTCTTTTGTAATGTAGAGACTACAGCCTTCTATGTGGTCATTCTGCTTTGTGTCTTATCGCTGCGCAGATTGTAATATCTGGATCCTCTTATTTTCCACTGTTGATAAAGGGTCTGTACAGATGGAAATCATGTATTTGTTTCTTTAAAATATAACTTACTTTTGTTAAATTGATATGTGATCATATTTATGTAAAACGTGACATTCTGTCTCTGAGTGTCGGAAGAATTAATTTCAGACGGAGATTTTCATTATTGGCAGCTATTACTGCCTACTTTACTAGTTTGTTTAAACACGGCCCTACTGGCCAGCTTACTCAGAGAAAAACTGCGTCGTTACTCACGACGAGTTATTACGCAAGTACTGCTATCAACAGTTTCCAGAATATCAGAAAATGTTAGGTGCACAGACTGCAGACTGCCGAATATTATCCAGCACTGACGCAGCTAACACTTTTATCTTCTGTCAACGGTATTAAATGTTCCCTTTAAGCCCAAGCAAAAGCTACATTACACTGGTAACACATATAAACGACCATATCTTCCCTGTAAATAAGAGAACATAATGCTCTCAACTGAGAAATTGCTGTTCGGTGAAGAGGCCTACGTCTCACTTCGATTATTACTAGGCATTCTTTAGGAAATTCTCCTTACTGTGAGACGAGCAATATTACATTAGGAATTCGTATAACAGCTTTGTAATTCTATCACTCTTATAACTACGCTGTCATAAGCTGTTGGCACTTCGTGTATAAAAGACCGGAACTGCAAATAACGTTAAACTGTACCACGAATGCCATTTCATATTATTACATAAGTAAGATCCTTTTTATAATTAAAACTCCCCACTGTGTCTCGCACTGCCAAATCCTGCCCATGAACAGTCTGATTCTTCCTGATATCGCCTCAACCCAAGGCACAGTTTTTCTGTAGGTCTTCGCATCTGTCTCTCACCACCTCTTTTACGGCCTACCATTTTCCTCAGCACTTTTCTCACTTCTTTTGTTCAGCGCCATTTTTCCATACCGTCATCGTCTCGACCGCATATTGTAAGTCATTTGTCACTGTTACATTGTAGCATCCGATCTTTGCGTCCGTAGGTATATTATTTTTATTGTATATATGTGCTACTATGCAGAAGTCTTTCGTCATCTTCTTCATCCTGTCTATTTTCACCTCCTTGCTCCTGTTTCTTCCTAGTATATATTCTCACAGGTATTTAAATTTGTCCAGCTTTCGCGCGGTCCCATCTAGCGTCTTCGAATTACCATTAACAGACAACCCCTTTTTTATTATTGCAGACGCTTATTAGTCCCTCCTTCAGGCTCTTGGTGAAGTTCTTCTTTCACGCACTATCGCCATGTCGTCCGCAAAAGCTAGGTACCTCACTTGGGACCTACCATCCATTTTGTCCCTCACGTGAGTCTTTGGTGTTCCCATTTTCTCGCTTATTGCTCTCCGTTATTGGATAACTTTGTCCGGTGCTATGCTGAACAAAACTGGTGACAATCCCTAACTGGTGACAATCCCTAACTGGTGACAATCCCTAACTGGTGACAATCCCTAACTGCTGACAATCCCTAACTGCTGACAATCCCTAACTAGTGACAATCCCTCTGCCTGTTTGACACCGGTCTTGATCTCAAACTCTTCTGACAGTGCCCTTCTGAATCTCACCTTGCCTTTGTGTCTGTCGCAATTCCCATTATTAGTTCTTGTGCAGAGTCGTCTAGTTCTCTGTTCTTCAGCATCCTTCGAAGAGGTTATCTGTCAGTGGTGCCATATGCCTTCGTGAAGTCCTCGAACGTTATTACCGTCTATTTGTTCTTTAAGACCCTACGTTCTGACATTTGTTTCAGGCTGAATATCTCTACTGTGCGTCATCTTCTCTACCATAATTCCCACTTGATAGTCTGCAAAAGTGCTTTCTATCTGTTCTTCTAATATCTTCAGGAGGACTTTCGACAGCATCTTGTAGCGGACGTCTCGTAGTGATATTCCTTTGTAGTTGCTTGCATCCTTCTTGTCCCCCATCTCATGTGTTGACACTATGCTCGCAGTCTTCCATCCCTCTGGTAAGTTCTTCGTCCTTCAAATGTGGGAGACAACTGGTGACATTGTCTACCTCCTCGTCGTCTCCCCACTTTATCATCTCGTCTGCTATGCCGTCTCCTCCAGTTGCCTTATTGTTTTTTAGATCGCTTATGGCTAGTGACACATCATCCCTGGTTGGAAGAGGTCAATCTCTCTCCATTCTGTGTGGGTCCCCAATTCCAGGTAATCTTCAGGTGCTTCGCAGTGCAGCAGGACATGAAAGTACTTAGCGAGTATCCCGCAGTTCTCTTTCCCACTTACGGCCACTTCACCTTTCTTATCTCTTATAAACAGTTCTTTGTCCATGTACCAGCGAGACTCTTTTCGAATGTCGCGAAAAAGTCTTTACTGTTGTTTCTCCTGAAGTTGTTCTCCATCTCGTTCAGGATTGCAATGGACATATCCTTGTGTGGAGCCTGTGAATAGAACGAACGTTGCTAGACTGCATTCGTGACTCTCATATGATACATATGTTTTGCCATTTGGGTGCATGGTCATGTTTGGTTCGCATATTCGGTAATTTCGACAGCAGCTGTTGCATTTCTCACGTGTTAAGGCCAATGGCTGTGCCCTGTCTTCGAGGTCTCCGCGGCGGTATACAGGGTTGGCTGTAATTCTCGCATGGTAGCGACAGTTCATAGATATTGTAATGCGATAATGCGGAACCCATCTACGCTGGAAAAAATTAGTTCCAATGTTGGCCACCAGGTGCAATTCTGGCGCTGTAAATGCAAGAAAGATATATAGAAATGTTTCCATATTTAATGGATTAGGAAGTGGAGGTGGGCATGAAATATCAAACAAGTGAGAGAGGCATAATGTTGATTTTATTATTAGCCGTCGCTTGCACAATTTGTTCAATATGAGCACCGGAGACATCGACGAGAGCCTGCGCATCCATAGAACGACGTGACCGACAGTTGTTCTCAGCAAAATGTTCAAATGTGTGTGAATTCTAAGGGACCAAGCTGGTTAGGTCATCGGTCCCTAGACTTACACACTACAGTCCCTAGACTTACACACTACTTAAACTAAATTATTCTAAGAACAACACACACACCCATGCCCGAGGGAGGACTCGAACCTCCGGCGGGAGGGGCCGCGCAGTCCGTGACACGACGCCTCAAACCACGCGGCCACTCCGTGCGGCTGTTCGCAGCAGTTCCAGTGGAATCTGAGCAACGTGTCCCTGTATTCTGGCCTTCAGATCGGACGTGTCCCTGGTAGAAGCGTTCTTTTAGATATCTGGATTCAGATCAGGTGATACTTTAGGTCACACATCTGGAAAACTTTCGGACATAACATGTTCGTCAAAGGTTGCATTAAGCAGATCTTTCACTGGTCGAGCGACATGAGGTGTTGCCCCATCTTGCGTGAAAATAGTGGTTTGCACACATTTTCTCTCTTCCACAGCAGGAATCACATGTTGTACAAGGACGTGCCGATAACGTGCAGACGTCATGGTACACCTGACAGGCCCTCCGAGTGTATTCTCTTCAAAGAATGAACGGACCGAGAATAAAGGTGCATGTGAATCCAAACCACACAGTCACATAAGGCGAGTGCAGAGGCTCTTCGTGCACAACACACCGTTTAACAGTACCCCAAATTCGTCGATTCTGCGTATTCACTGCACGTATAGTGTAAAATGTGTCTCGTCACTCCGTAGAATATTGCCCGGCCACAGGTCATCAACCATCCGGTCTGCTGAGCGCTGTTGGCAAGCGGGGTGCACTCAGCCCTTGTCTACATCTACATCTACATCCATACTCCGCAAGCCACCTGACGGTGTGTGGCGGAGGGTACCTTGAGTGCCTCTATCGGTTCTCCCTTCTATTCCAGTCTCGTATTGTTCGTGGAAAGAAGGATTGTCTGTATGCTTCTGTGTGGGCTCTAATCTCTCTGATTTTATCCTCATGGTCTATACGTAGGAGGGAGCAATATACTGCTGGACTCTTCGGTGAAGGTATGTTCTCGAAACTTTAACAAAAGCCCGTACCGAGCTACTGAAGGTCTCTCCTGCAGAGTGTTCCACTGGAGTTTATCTATCATCTCCGTAACGCTTTCGCGATTACTAAATGATCCTGTAACGAAGCGCGCTGCTCTCCGTTGGATCTTCTCTATCTCTTCTATCAACCCTATCTGGTACGGATCCCACACCGCTGAGCAGTATTCAAGCAGTGGGCGAACAAGCGTACTGTAACCTACTTCCTTTGTTTTCGGATTGCATTTCCTTAGGATTCTTCCAATGAATCTCAGTCTGGCATCTGCTTTACCGGCGATCAATTTTATATAATCATTCCATTTCAAATCACTCCTAATGTGTACTCCCAGATAATTTATGGAATTAACTGCTTCCAGTTGCTGACCTGCTATTTTGTAGCTAAATGATAAGGGATCTATCTTTCTATGTATTCGCAGCACATTACACTTGTCTACATTGAGATTCAATTGTCATTCCCTGCACCATGCGTCAATTCGCTGCAGATCCTGCTGCATTTCAGTACAATTTTCCATTGTTACAACCTCTCGATACACCACAGCACCGTCTGCAAAAAGCCTCAGTGAACTTCCGATGTCATCCACCAGGTCATTTATGTATATTGTGAACAGCAACGGCCCCATGACACTCCCCTGTGGCACACCTTGAATCACTCTTACTTCGGAAGACTTCTCTCCATTGAGAATGACATGCTGCGTTCTGTTATCTAGGAACTCCTCAATCCAATCACACAATTGGTCTGATAGTCCATATGCTCTTACTTTGTTCATTAAACGACTGTTGTGAGGCAAACTGAGGAGCTACTTGATTGAGAAGTAGCGGCTCCGGTGTCGTAAACTGACATACGGCCGGGAGAGCGGTGTGCTGACCACATGCCCCTCCATATCCGCATCCAGTGATGCCTGTGGCTGAGGATGACACGCCGGTCGGTCGGTACCGTTGGGCCTTCCAAGGCCTGTTTGGAAAAAACATAAAACAAACAGGTCACCAACTTCGATCCGTGCCAGAAACCGAAGAGCAAATTCAGTGCCTCTATGCGGATCATGAGGTTTCAGTTGTCACGCCGTCTGGATATTGTACGGGTGCCAGTGTGAAATTGACCGCGAAAGTTTCCATACTGTTGACCACGGGAAGAATAACTCTCGTGACACTACACGACCATTACCACTACCCGGAGCACGTGCTGCATAGTCAGCTGCAGCAAGAGCAACCTCGTCAGTAACTTCCACCAGGGTAGGACTCCTTCGTCGTCCAGATGCCAAACCAAGCTCACCTATGTTTTCGAATTTCATTATCATATTTTTTAAAGAATTTAATGAATCGAACCTCTCCTCAGACCTTTCAGTCGGCGATACTCTCTGGATGCAGCACTGTAATTGTTGCCGTTCACATAAAACGGTTTCAATAACAGCACGCGGTCTTTCCTCTCGACAGCCGTTCTGTTCACTCACATTATGGCTTGTAAAATGACAGAGTGGATGTCATACCGTCATACAAATAGTGTACACTGCCAGATTCGCACCTGGTTGCCAAAACTGGAACTAATTTTTTACAGCGTAAATCAGTTCTCCCTCATTAACACATTAGCATATGTACCAAGTCTCGCTGCTCTACCGTAATTACAGCCCACTGTGGACCTCCCTGAGTACCTGCTCTGTAGTTATAACCACCCAGTATTTCAACGGCATACACAAAACCCCATGTTGCCCCCGCTATCTTGAGCTATTTTTGTACAGAAGGTGTTCGGTCTTTGTTCTGGCCAGCACGTTCTGCAGATCTCTTACGCACGCAAAACATCTGGTCATGAGTTACTGAGAGACTCACACACCCTCCCTCGTCAGCTATTACGATTAGCAGTCTCTGACGTAATAGACAGGCAGCATGCAGTGACGTGTCCATATCTGTCATAAAGCTCAGTTCGACTCGATGCCAAACTAAGTTGGAGCTATTAATGCTGCCAGAGGCTACAGCTCAGCGTACGAAACTGTCCACGCTGTATATCCCCAGTTCACCACGTTAATATGTATTCTTCCTATATACGCACAATAGGAAAATTTTCCTAGCCAGCAATGTAGATTCTTCTTAAGCATTTGGGGTTTTCGTTCTTCAGGAGGGTCAGCATCTTCGAGTCGTGCAACGACTTCTTTTCTTGGTCTCTTGTCGCTTCTGGAAAGGAATCGACGATCCTTGTATATAACTTAATGGCATCCTGCCATCTCTGCGTAGTACTTCGCGTGGTCGTGTGCGATCGGGCTCTACGGTGTAGGCAGTTCTGACTGCAACAGGAGACGCTGCTCTCAGGGCGTGTCTGTACCCCCGAAGTTCATTCCACTCATTTTCTCCGTAAACAGGCGTAGACAGGCGAAAACTCTGCCAAATAGTATCCGTAGAAGTATGATCAAGTTCATAATGTCCATTATCGAGTGTAGCATACGCTTTTCCATAGGACAGAGCACAAAGTTCTCCTACAACATTCTCTTAATTCTTATAAAAAAGTAAAAACAGCAACCAGTCACTGTTAATACTCTTATTTGTTAAGAATGAGTAGCTTCATTGCAAATTTCGAACCGACATGTTTATCGTCAGACGGCTATTTATGTTTCTAATTTCATTTAATCTGTGCCAATATGAGTTAGTAGCTGCTTTTGGTTGCGGTGAAAGCATTTTGTGGTGGAGGTGCTCTCGAGCAAAAAGCCGATGTTACAAACACGTCGTATTTTCATGTGTTAGGTCGCGACAGACGTTTCAGAGAATTCATAACGAAAAGGTTTCGAAAATTAGGGAAAGGAAGATCACAGTTCAACGTACAGACAAAGGGAGAGCTGTTAGAGTTGAAGAAGGTGAGAGGGAGGGGCGGGGGGAGGAGCGAGATATCGGAAGAGGGGGGGGGGGGAAACACTACTGGCCATTACAATAACTACATCAAGAAGAAATGCATATTATAAACGGGTATTCATTGGACAAATATATTATACTACAACTGACATGTGATTACATTTTCACGCAATTTGGGTGCATAGATCCTGAGAAATCAGTACCCAGACCAACCACCTGTGGCCGTAATAACGGCCTTGATACGCCTGGGCGTTGAGTCAAACAGAGTTTGGATGGCGTGTACATGTACAGCGGCCCATGCAGCTTCAACACGATACCACAGTTCATCAAGAGTAGTGACTGGCGTATTGTGACGAGCCAGTTGCTCGGCCACCATTGACCAGGCGTTTTCAATTGGTGAGAGATCTGGAGAATGTGCAGGCGAGGGCAGCAGTCGAACATTTTCTGTATCCAGAAAGACCCGTACATGACCTGCAACATGCGGTCGTGCATTATCCTGCTGAAATGTAGGGTTTCGCAGGGATCGAATGAAGGATAGAGGCACGGGTCGTAACACATCTGAAATTTAACGTCCACTGCTCAAAGTGTCGTCAATGCGAACAAGAGGTGATTGACACTTGTAACCAATGGCACCCCATACCAACATGCCGGGTGATAAGGCAGTAAGGCGATGACGAATACACGCTTCCAATGTGCGTTCTCCGCGATGTCGCCAAACACGGATGCGACCATCATGATGCTGTAAACAGAACCTGGATTCATTCGAAAAAATGACGTTTTGCCATTCGTGGACCCAGATTCGTCGTTGAGTACACCATCGCAGGCGCTCCTGTCTGTGATGCAGCGTCACGGGTAACCGCAGCCATGGTCTCCGAGCTGATAGTCCATGCTGCTACAAACGTCGTCGAACTGTTCGTGCAGATGGTTGTTGTCTTGCAAACGTCCCCAACTGTTGACTCAGGGATCGAGACGTGGCTGCACGATCCGTTACAGCCATGCGGATAATATGCCTGTCATCTCGACTTCTAGTGATACGAGGCCGTTGGGATCCAGCACGTATTACCCTCTTAAACCCACCGATTCCATATTCTGCTAACAGTCATTGGATCTCAACCAACGCGAGCAGCAATGCCACGATACGATAAACCGCAATCGCGATAGGCTACAATCCGACGTTTATCAAGTCGGAAACGTGATGGTACGCATTTCCCCTCCTTACACAAGGCATCACAACAACGTTTCACCAGGCAACGCCGGTCAACTGCTGTTTGTGTATGAGAAATCGGTTGGCAACTTTCCTCAAGTCAGCACGTTGTAGGTGTCGCCACCGGCGCCAACCTGGTGTGAATGCTCTGAAAAGCTAATCCTTTGCATATCACAGCATCTTCTTCCTGTCGGTTAAATTTCACGTCTGTAGTACGTCACCTTCGTGGTGAAGCAATTTTAATGGCCAGTGTTTATGTCTCGCCCTTTTCGTTGGAGCACACTGAATTTGCGTGAAATGTGTTAGGAAAACCACGCAGCGGCTACATCATAATGGCTTGAAACCGTGACCTAGGTTAGCTTCCGGCCTCGGGTGACTCACAGAATTGCTGCTGCAGCGCTGGAAAATATGTCTGGGGTATGATGATAATACTGACAGGACAAATATGTTACATAGTGAAGTAATACTAGCGAAATTAAACAGCTTTCATCGAACTGTCAGTGCACGGATCTCTGGCATTTTTTGTTTCCATTTAGCTTAAACGGACGAGACAGCTGATACCAAGAGAATTTGCTGATTGCAGTAAGGTAACGTACAGGCCTTAATTTGCCTTTGCATACAGAAAAAAGATGTGTAAGTTTCGACAATGCAACAATCGCAGCGGAGACTAGGCACCCAATGTAGACGGTAAAATGTTTTATAAAAATTTGCATGTTAGACTGTAGCCGAATAATTGTTATTATACCAATATGGTTATACAACTCACTGTAATGCGAGCAAATAGGTGCGCAGATACGATGTGCATACAGTATCAAATCTTAAGTAGACAGTTGGAACGTACCCTAATGTTCTGAAGACAATCCGTTGACAGAGTTTTGCTGCAATTAGACAAGTCAATGTAGTTTGGTCCTTACGAGCAGCATCTGCTGTTTTATTGCCAATGATGCCATAGTGAGCTTGAATTCAGCACTGTAATCAATTTATTATGAGGATGCAGGCTGCTCTATTATTTCGAATATCTACATCTGCACGTGAAAACCATGTAAAATGCATGACAGAGGGTAATTAGCGTCGTAAGACTTCTAAGGTTTCTTACCTTTCGATTCTGCATCTCTGTAGGTGAGGGGTCGGTGCAACTAACTACCATCCGAGGGACCCGGGTTCAATCCTCGGCCGGATTGGAGGTTTTATCCGTTCGCGGACTGGCTGTTGTGTTGTCGTCATCATTATGTCATCATCATCGACGTGCCGGTCATCGAAGTGGCCTCAAATAAAAAGACCCCGGTTGTTGTCTCCCGGCCAATTACGGCATACGATCATTTCTTTTCATTTCCCGTTCCATTCGTGTATGGTGCGCGGGAACAAAGGTTGCATCTTCTGCATGCTGCATTTATCAGTCTAATTTTGCCTTAATGGTCCCCACGCCAGAAATACGTAGTGAGGACGAAGAATATCTTTAGATTTCTCATTTACTGCTAGTTTCCGAAACTTTGCAAGTAGACAATCGCGGAGCAAGTGACAGTTATCTTCCAGCGTCTCCCAAGCCATGTTTTTCAATATTTCCGCGATGCTCTCTTAGAATTCAAACAAACCTGTTGTCATTCGTGCCGCTCTTTTTAGTACACGTTCAATGGTTCAAATGGCTCTGAGCACTATGGGACTCAACTGCTTTCGTCATCAGTCCCCTAGAACTTAGAACTACTTAAACCTAACTAACCTAAGGACATCACACACTTCCATGCCCGAGGCAGGATTCGAACCTGCGACCGTAGCAGCTGCGCGGCTCCGGACTGGAGCGCCTAGAACCGCACGGCCACCGCGGCCGGCACACGTTCAATGTTCACTGTTTGCCCTGTCTGGTATTGGTTGTATAAACTTCAGGATTGTTGTAAGATGGGACGTACAAATGGCCTGTAAGCAGTCTCCTTTGTAGACTGACTGCATTTTGCAAGTATCCTGCCGAAGAAACGAAGTATTTCGCCTGCTTCACAGACGGCTAATTGTAGGCGCTAGGCAGTCTCTATTGTAGATCTGTTGCATCTTCTAAGTGTTCGGCCAATAAATCGTAGTCTTTGGTTCACATTCCCCACAACATTTTGTATGTGTTCTTTCCAATTTAAGTTGTTCGTAATTGTAATTCCTAGGTATATAGTTGAATTTACGGCCTTTAGATTTGATCGATTTATAGTGTAACCGAAGTTTAACGGATTCCTTTTAGCATTGATGTCGATGATGACACACTTTTCATTATTTTTGTCAATTTTCCCACCACACAGATATCTTTCCTAAATCGTTCTGCAATTTGTTTTGGTCTTCTGACGATTTTACTAGACGATAAACGACAGCGTCATCTGCAAACAACCCAATACGGCTGCTCAGATTGTCTCCTAAATCGTTTATATAGTTAAGGAACAACAGAGGGCCTATAACATTACCTTGTGGAACGTCAGAAATCACTCATGTTTTCCTACGAACTGTGACCTCCCTGTCAGGAAATCACGAATCCAGTCGCATAACTGAGTCGATATTCCATAAGCACGCAGCTTTATTATAAGCTCCTTGTGAGGTACAGTGTCAAAAGGCTTCTGGAAATCTAGAAATATTGAATCAATTTGAAATCCCTTGTCAACAGCACACAACACTTCGTGTGAGTAAAGAGCTAGTTGTGTTTCACAAGAACGATGTTTTCTAAATCCGTGTTGACTGTGTCTCAATAGATCGTTCTCTTCGAGGGAATTCATAATGTTGGGACACAACATATGTTCCAGAATCCTGCTGCATATCGACGTTAATGAAATGAGCCTGTGATTTAGCGGATTACTGCTGTTGTCTTTCTTGATGAATATTGGTGTGACCTATGCAACTTTGCAGTCTTTGGGTACGGATCTTTCGTCGAGCGAGCGGTTATATACGACTGTTAAGTACGGAGCTTTTGCTTCAGCATACTCTGAAAGAAACCTAGTTGGCGTACAGTCTGGACCGAAAGACTTGCTTTAATTGTTCGTGTTTAGTGTTGTCGCCAGGCTTGGTAGGGTATATAAGGGGGATGAACAGCGCCATATGCTGAGTGATCACTTGGAAGGACACGGAAATGCCGCGTATTCGTTATCAGCATCTGTCATAATTTGAAAGGGGCCTCATCGTTTGTCTCCATTTGACCAGCTGGTACAATCGTGCAGTATCCAAATTTGTGGGATATTACGAAGTGCTGGCCGCTGTGGGCGAGCGGTTCTAGGCGCTTCAGTCCGGAACCGCGCTGCTGTTGCAGTCGCAGGTTCGAATCCTGCCTCGGGCATGGATGTGTGTGATGTCCTTAGGTTAGTTAGGTTCAAGTAGTTCTAAGTTCTAGGGGACTGATGACCTCAGATGTTAAGACCCATGGTGCTTAGAGCCATTTAAACTATTTGAACTTGTTTCGCAGTATCGAAAATGAAGGAGTGCGCAATGCCACTGAGGTGTGCATTTTAGAGTCCATGTTTCCCAGACATTTTTGCCTCGAATGATTGTCGCCGTTTGCATCGAATTAATATGATAATTTATTCTATCAGTAGTTTGCTACCTACGGAAATGATAATGCTTTGATTATGGTCTGTTATGAAATCTTACATTTATTCATTATAAACCGGATGAGCAATATTCCTAATCTAAAACATTACAACCAAACTAATTCCCTAAACTAACGATCATATCATTGGCACAATGGAGGCTCTATCCCTAATCGTCCCTTTCCCCTGTGAGAGCCCTTGCGGAGCAGACCCTCAGCGTACGCCTAGAAACTCCGCCGACACCAGAGTCCCCATCTTGTTGCCGCCAAACTTTGTCGTTCCTCGCACATGTATCCATACGCCTTTTTTGGCCGATCAGGACTCTGAATTTTCGCGTGGTTCTTATTGCCGCCAAATTTTGCCGTTCCTCTCACATGTATTCCTACGCTTTTCGGCCAATCAGGACTCTAAAATTTCGCGCGGAACTCCCACCTTTCATGGGTGCGCCGTATTTGTGTCCCGTTAGCCGCAACGGCGGGAAACAGTCTCTCTCTGTCCCGCACGTACGCCCTCTCCCTCTTCTTCCACCTGTGAGGTCTCCGGCTCCCCCAGTACCCCCTGTGGTGACAAGTGCGTATCAACCGACAAAGCAGCCGCCGTGTGAAGCACCGGCCAGCTGCCGGCCACCTCGCTTGTTCGACGTCACAAACAACTCTGTCCTATGTCCGTCCAAACCACCTTCCCAATGATAATGTGCACGGTTCTAAAATATTACGACCCAGTATTAACCTTGATATGTTGATACTAGTATCTTTCTGTCAAATGGCTATCTCTGTCCGCGTGGTATTTGTCACATATTATTTTCTGAATAAATATCATGTAAGGTGCTAAAATCTGCACCTTACACTGTGTTCAACAAGATCCTCAGATCTGTCTACATCAGAACATTCGTGTGACCACCTCAACTTCCTCCCAGTACCAGTATACAGTATATGACAGACCAATTACGACAGTTGTGGGCCAGTTTGCCTCAGAAGGGGATACATTGGTTTCATAACACCATTGCCAACCGAATCAATGGATTCATCCATCCAGTGCAAAAGGGGCGGGGGGGGGGGGGGGGGGGGGTCCAACGTCATAGTGCCATCATACTACCAAATTCTTCGGAAATTTGACTCGATTTTGTAAACAGTGAAACAGCATCACGTGCCTTCTCAACCTATGAAGTTACACTACGTTTTCCCCCCTCCACGTGGATGCTTTACTTTTTTTGTCAGGCAATGTACAATGTTTCAAGCAAATGTTTCGCTTTTTGCCAAATAACAGCTAACTGATGAGATCGATTTATAAAAATGCAGACCGTTACAGATGAATGACCTTGAGTGGATGCAGAAAAGACATCTCCGTATTTTAAAATCGATTACATCTTTTGTAAGGCAACTGTGAGCTCCATTCTTATTATCGACGCCTCCCGGGACAATTAACGTGTTTCAGTGACGGGTCACTTATGAAGGCTACACCAGCAACAGGTTCACTGCTCAGGCATGCAGTCCTTTTGTACATTTCTTTCTTTTATGGCGTGGATTAGTTACCTGATTTCCTCCTTTAATAGTTTTAATGTCAACTGTGAAGGTTGCCGGCCGTTGGTGGCCGAGCGGTTCTGGCGCTACAGTCTGGAACCGCGCGACCGCTACGGTCGCAGGTTCGAATCCTGCCTCGGGCATGGATGTGTGTGTTGTCCTTAGGTTAATTAGGTTTAAGTAGTTCTAAGTTCTAGGGGACTTATGACCTCAGCAGTTGAGTCCCATAGTGCTCAGAGCCATTTCAACTGTGAAGGGCTGTTTGGATTCAAGTTTGCCAATTTCGTGCAGTTGATCAATGCTAGAAATGTCGGGATATTCCAGCCCACTCGTACGGGAGGCAAAGTTCGACGAGCCTTTGAGAGCATGCAGGGTACCATCATCCTTCACCCAGTCTGTCCATTATGGGGCGTGTTAGGCGGACCTCTTCGTGGGATGAGATCCTCCACACCAAAAACATTGGAAAAGCTTGAGAGAATAATTGTCCACACTTTCAGCCTCTTCGTGAATCAATTCATGCCTGAATGAAGCACTTAGTCCAGAGTGGAAAGTTCTATCGTAACGTTAGGAACCTGTCGTGTGACTTTCGTCCTGTCAAAGTAATTACAAGAAAATCTTAATCAACTACATAGATTATGGGAGCAACAAGACAAGTTTTAATCAAAAAGACCATATGAGAGTTAGCGTTAGCATTCAGGTATTCAACAGACTCTTATTAAGTCACTATTTATTTTCTGTTTTCTTCTTTGTGTTTGCTGTTGTGGATTCTATGTTTCGTGTTATCTTTTTTCCAGGTGAAAAACTTTATCACCAACGTGTCTCCGTAATAGCTCTTGAGCTTTTAGAATGTTTTGGGAGAAACCTGTCGAGGCCCACGTAGGGAACCAATCAGGAATTTGCTTATAGTGTCGTAGGAAGCTAAAAACGAACTTATCCTCCCAATTTGAAGCGTGTATCATAGCCATCCTACAGAAAATGAATGTCGCAGGCACCTAATGCTCTATTACGCAACGAATGGCGAACAAAACTTATCTCAAACCAAAATGTGCTGTCTTGGATTTATAAAAGCGAACAACAGCAGCAAAGATGTTCGTTTGTGTGGTTATTGATGAAAATATTCTTTCTAGTTGCCCTAAAATTAGTGCATTATATAAAAATAAATATAGCTTATGTGAGATCTCGACCACGACTGATTTGGTGAGTAGACGCTAACTAAACAAGACACTTTGAGTGGTGAGTAGGCACTAACTTCAGAAGATACTTTGAGGTAACATGTATCAACAAGTGAGATGATGTGTGAAATAGGGCATCTGCCTATACTTCGGACGATCTGCTAGTGTTTTCCGTAAACTATCTTAGACGGCTTCTAATGGTATTGGTGACAGCGTCCATGTAGACTATTCCGTTAAAAAAATGTACAAAGACAATTTTGGAAGAAGAGCTAGAACAGATTAATGATTGAACATGTAAAGGGTGATTCAGATGCCCCTACCTATGCGTTTTAGGCAACTCACAACAACTTCAAAACCACACTCGAGATTTTCATATTTCCTCACAGGCAAACCATTTCATCTACAGAAAAAAACGCACGGGGCCTTTTATAGGAAACTTATGTAGTTAAAGTACGTATGTATGTATTAAATCGGGGATCTAGAAACGACGAAGAGGCTTCGTCCCTCCTACAGCCCTCAGTGGTTCACAACCCCACAACAGGACACACAGCAGTCCACTCACCCCACCGTCGCCCCACACCGAACCCATGGTTATTATGCGGTTTGGCGCCCAGTCAAACCCCCCACCCTTCACGCCGCCGGGAACGTCTCATACCAGACGAGTGTAACCCTGAATGTTTGCGTGGTAGAATAATTATGGTGTACGCGTGCATGGAAACGGTATCGGCGCAGCAATCGCCGACATAGTGTAACTGAGGCGCAATAAGGGGAACCAGTCTGCATTCGCCGAGGTAGATAGAAGACCGCCTTAAAAACCATCCACAGGCTGGCCGGCACACCAAACCTCGACACTTAATCCGCCTAGCGGATTCCTGCCGGGGACCGGCACGCCTTCCCGCTCGGGAAGCAGCGCGTTAGACCGCGCAGGTATCTCGACGGGCAATTAAAGTATCTACTGGGATAAGTTTTCGCTGGAGGCCAGACTTTTCGAACTATTAAAGAAAAATGTTTTTCTTGAATAATTCGAAATGATTCAAATGGTTCAAATGGCTCTGAGCACTATCGGACTTAACTTCTGAGGTCATCAGTCCCCTAGAACTTAGAACTACTTAAACCTAACTAACCTAAGGACATCACACACATCCATGCCCGTGGCAGGATTCGAACCTGCGACGACATAGCGGTCGCGCGGTTCCAGACTGAAGCGCCTAGAACCGCTCGGCCACCTCGGCCGGCTAATAATTCGAAAACTACGCTCTGTAGCGCTAACATATCCCGGTACAAAATTTAACTACCTTAAGTTTCCTACAAAAAGGCCCTGTTCATTTATTTCACGGCTAATAGTTTGAACGTAGAGAGTGAGGGAGTATGAAAATCTTGCGTGTGGTACCTGAAGGCGTTACGGGTTGCATAAATCCCCGCAGTAGAGGCAGCTGAATGTATATTCAGATCCCTTTTTCCACTTAATCGTCATTAAGGACGCCAGCGACGAAGCGTTTCCACTTGCACGCGAAGCCGTTCGAAATTTAAATTTCTCTCACATTCTGGAGAGTGCATCCTAGGTACTTGTGTTTGCCATAACTACTGTCAAATCGAGTCAGATACTGCAACGTATCATCCGTACATGTGTCGGGACAGGCGTTTCTGCAATTTCGTTTGGTTGCGAATACGAGGCTAGTTCTTTTTATAAGTTGAAGGTCTACGTGTGTTGACACTAATATGGATAAGGTGTTTAACTGTAAACAGGAAAAACAAGGTGCTCCTTAGCTAGCGCCCTGGCCGTGGACGGAAGTGTAACAGCCCCACCTGTTGCGCCATCCCACAAGGAGCGAAATTACTGCCGGCGAAGCCCGCTGTTTGGTAAGACAGCCGATAAGCGGGCGTATCGACTTGTTGTTGCGCCGCAGCAAAGAGCCGCTCGTGCCTCCCTGCGGTAAGGTCAGTGCCCCTCCACCGGGGGCGCTGTTTACGGAAGTGGTTCCTGTGTTTGCGCTCCTTGAGAAGACCCGCCCACCGCCGAAACGGCGCGGGCCCGCGTGCGCCGGCGATAACCACGTGTTTGCGCCTACGTGACCACTCGTGTGGCCGGTTGCGTGGGATCCACTTGTTTGGAGCGCGGTGCGGTGACGCTCCGACAGGCGCCCTTGAGGTGACGAGAGCTAACTCCCGACCAGGGCCGCGAGGGGCTGTTTATCTGGCTCCGCTAGCCACTAATTCACGCTCGCTCCTCCGGGCTGCTCTGTTTTGCTCGCTGCTGCCGACGTCAGCGGCTCATCCCGGACCGTGCCTGTCGTCAGGTCCTCTTCGGCCCCCCGCCCCCCTTCCCTCTCGTCTCAAGCACCTTTACCCGCACATAGCTGTGGAGCCACGTGCTACCACATATCTGGTTTCGTGTGTGGTAACTGCTTTGTCATTTACACAAGGGTCAGTTGTCTTATCTGTTGCGTATGTATACTACTATGTGCGTTAAGCTGAGGACGGAACTCGCTGAAAGTGGGCCACGGACGAGCAGAGTCAGGAATAGACTGTGTACGCGCCAGCAATATCACGGGAAGGTGTCAACAGACGAGGCGGCAGCGTGCAAACAAACGATCCTCGTGTTCTTCCGGAGGTCTCCTAACAGCGCACTGATTTTTATTGCTGTTTTTCACGCTAACTACAAGTAAGCAAATGAGATACACATCCACCCGAGTTGTAAACGTACCAAGAAAAGATAACACGTACGGAGCGTTTGCATATAATCAGTGAATATAATAAAATGTGCGGTTCCCTCAGCAGATAGTACGCAGAACTCGAAGAAGCAGCATGCTGCGGTTCATGTGAAAGTTCGTCGAAACTGTGAAAGAGTTTGCCAGTAACAATTGGTCTATGTAGCCATAGAAGGACGCAGAACCAATTGCTCCTGTGCTGCCAAAGAAAACGTTATGCTCGTCAGCGACTGACACCCAATGATGATGATACACTATGTGATCAAAAGTAACCGGACACCACCAAAAACATACGTTTTTCATATTAGGTGCATTGTGCTGCCACCTACTGCTAGGTCCTACATATCAGTGACCTCAGCACTCATTAGACATCGTGACAGACCACAATGGGGCGCTTCGCGGAACTCACGGACATCGAACGTGGTCAGGTGATTGAGTGTCACTTGTGTCATACATCCTTACGCGAGATTTCCACGCTCATAAACATCCCTAGGTACACTGTTTCCGATGTGACAGTGAAGTGGAAACGTGAAGGGACACGCGCAGCACAAAAGCAAATAGGACGACCTCGTCTGTTGACCGACAGAGAGTATCGGCAGTTGAAGAGGGTCGTAATGTGTAATAGGCAGGCATCTATCCAGACCATCACACAGAAATTCCAAACTGCATAAGGATCCACTGCAAGTACTATGACAGTAAGGCAGGAGGTAAGAAGACTTGGATTTCATGGCCGAGCGGCTGCTCATAAGCCACACACATCACGCCGGTAAATGTCAAACGACGTCTCGCTTGGTGTAAGGAGCGTAAACATTGGACGATTGAACAGTGGAAAAGCGTTGTGTGGAGTGATGAATCACGGTACACAATCTGGCGATCCAATGGCACGATGTGGGTATGGCGAATGCCAGGTGAACGTCATCTGCCAGCGTGTGAAGTGCCAGCAGTAAAATTCGGAGGCCGTGGTGTTATGGTGTGGTCGTGTTTTTCATGAGGGGGGCTTGCACTCCTTGTTGTTTTGCGTGGCACTAACACAGCACAGGCCCATACTGATTTTTTAAGCACCTTCTTACTTCCCACTGTTGAAGAGCAATTCTGGGATGACGATTGCATCTTGCAACACGTTCGAGCACCTGTTCATAATGCACGGCCTGTGGCGGAGTGATTACATGACAATAACATCCCCGTAACGGACTGGCCTGTACAGAGACCTGACCTGAATCCTATACAAAACCTTTGAGGTGTTTTGGAACGCCGACTTCGTGCCAGGCTTCACCGACCGACATCGATTCCTCTCCTCAGTGCAGCACTCCGTGAAGAATGGGCTGCCATTCCGCAAGAAACCTTCCAGCACCTGATTGAACGTATGCCTGCGAGAGTGGAAGCTGTCATCAAGGCTAAGGGTGGGCCAACACCATATTGAAGTCATTTTCAGCCAGGTGTCCGGATACTTTTGATCACATAGTCTACACATAGGTGAGGACAAATGTTTGTGTATATATAGGATTATTGTGTGGGCTGCATGCAGTCCTTAGCACAGAATAGGAGGCTGAGATGAAATAACATACAAGACGGTATTTATTTTTAGTTTACGTGACTTTTTATTCAAAACAGGTTCCTTGTGAGTGAATACACAAATGGAAGCTTTGGAACAACTGTTCGAAACAATTCTGATACTCAGCCTTTGAAATTGCCTCCCGTACCATGGTCATATCCTTCTGCATATCTGAAATCGTGTCTTGTTCTTCTCTTATTATATTTAAATTGAAATACAATGAAGCGTACTTGTCCCTATGTTTGGGCTAATCTCAGAAATTGCTGCAAATATTTTGATACGGTTTTCAGTAATAGATAGAATGATGTACATGGAAGGGTTGTGTATATAATTATAAATAATTCGTGCAAATTCTCTGTGAAAACTATGCCATGATCCTCTAGTGCTGAATGACAGAACTCTTGGAATCGCAGTTGCTCGTGCGGTATTCAGAGTCTGTGTTACATGGCCCAGAGGGCTTTGTACTTACAGTCATGAAGGACACTTTGTACCGATGTTGGGTGGCAGAGGATGCTTCTTATCAGTTTTCGTTGGCAGAGGTTGCCTTGTACGATTGTTGTCCGACAGAGGGTGCTTCGTGCCAATGTTGTGTGGCAGAAGGTGCTTCGTACAGGTGTTGAATGGCGGAGGCTTGTTCCTACCATATTGCGTGTAGGAGGTTGCTGCGCACTGACTGTGCGTGGCAGAAAGTGCTTCTCAGTAGTGATTTCAAATTGCAGAGGGTTTGTGGAGGATGCTATATATCGGGTACATGGCACAGGGTGCACCGTGCCGCTGTTGTGTGGTGTTGGAGGTTGCAGGAGGTGCTTCATACCAATGTCGCATGGCAGAGGTCGCATCCCACCAAATTTACGTTGCAAAAGGTGCTCCGTATTAATGTGTGACACAGGCTGTTTCATACCAATGTTGTGCGGTAAAGGATCGTTTGTACCAATGCTGCATGGGAGATGATACAGGGTGTTTCAAAAATGACCGGTATATTTGAAACGGCAATAAAAACTAAACGAGCAGCGATAGAAATACACCGTTTGTTGCAATATGCTTGGGACAACAGTAAATTTTCAGGCAGACAAACTTTCGAAATTACAGTAATTACAATTTTCAACAACAGATGGCGCTGCGGTCTGGGAAACTCTATAGTACGATATTTTCCACATATCCACCATGCGTAGTAATAATATGGCGTAGTCTCTGAATGAAATTACCCGAAACCTTTGACAACGTGTCTGGCGGAATGGCTTCACATGCAGATGAGATGTACTGCTTCAGCTGTTCAATTGTTTCTGGATTCTGGCGGTGCACCTGGTCTTTCAAGTGTTCCCACAGAAAGAAGTCACAGGGGTTCATGTCTGGCGAATAGGGAGGCCAATCCACGCCGCCTCCTGTATGTTTCGGATAGCCCAAAGCAATCACACGATCATCGAAATATTCATTCAGGAAATTAAAGACGTCGGCCGTGCGATGTGGCCGGGCACCATCTTGCATAAACCACGAGGTGTTCGCAGTGTCGTCTAAGGCAGTTTGTACCGCCACAAATTCACGAAGAATGTCCAGATAGCGTGATGCAGTAATCGTTTCGGATCTGAAAAATGGGCCAATGATTCCTTTGGAAGAAATGGCGGCCCAGACCAGTACTTTTTGAGGATGCAGGGACGATGGGGCTGCAACATGGGGCTTTTCGGTTCCCCATATGCGCCAGTTCTGCTTATTGACGAAGCCGTCCAGGTAAAAATAAGCTTCGTCAGTAAACCAAATGCTGCCCACATGCATATCGCCGTCATCAATCCTGTGCACTATATCGTTAGCGAATGTCTCTCGTGCAGCAATGGTAGCGGCGCTGAGGGGTTGCCGCGTTTGAATTTTGTATGGATAGAGGTGTAAACTCTGGCGCATGAGACGATACGTGGACGTTGGCGTCATTTGGACCGCAGCTGCAACACGGCGAACGGAAACCCGAGGCCGCTGTTGGATCACCTGCTGCACTAGCTGCGCGTTGCCCTCTGTGGTTGCCGTACGCGGTCGCCCTACCTTTCCAGCACGTTCATCCGTCACGTTCCCAGTCCGTTGAAATTTTTCAAACAGATCCTTTATTGTATCGCTTTTCGGTCCTTTGGTTACATTAAACCTCCGTTGAAAACTTCGTCTTGTTGCAACAACACTGTGTTCTAGGCGGTGGAATTCCAACACCAGAAAAATCCTCTGTTCTAAGGAATAAACCATGTTGTCTACAGCACACTTGCACGTTGTGAACAGCACACGCTTACAGCAGAAAGACGACGTACAGAATGGCGCACCCACAGACTGCGTTGTCTTCTATATCTTTCACATCACTTGCAGCGCCATCTGTTGTTGAAAATCGTAACTACTGTAATTTCGAAAGTTTGTCCGCCTGAAAATGTACTGTTGTCCCAAGCATATTGCAACAAACGGTGTATTTCTATCGCTGCTCGTTTAGTTTTTATTGCCGTTTCAAATATACCGGTCATTTTTGAAACAGCCTGTACTTCTTATTAATTTTACGAGGCAGATTGTGCTGCATACCGGTGTTGCGTGGCAGAGGCTGCTTTGTACCGTGTTGCAAGGAGGAGGCAGTTGCATACCGAATGCGCGTGACAGAGAGTGTTTCATACAAATGTTGCGCGGTGGAGGATGCTTAATACCGACGTTTATTGGCAGAGGGTGCATCTTACTGATGTTGGTTTGTAGTGTTGCAACGCTGGGAAATGTGGGGAAAGGTCACACAGAAAATGTGGTTCACGCCACGCTGGCGCTGGCAAATGGCCATAACTCGCACGAAACTCGGCTGCGGTTGGACCCACTGCGCCTCACTGGCACTGCACTCGGGAGCCTGGCAAGTGGCTGTGGCTCGCGCTGAACTCGTGCTGCAGTTGGCGGACCAGGTGGAGCGATAGCTTCCAGTCTCAGCGTTGCCGCGAGATGTAATTCCAAATGCTAATTAAATATGGAATAGATAATATTCGTGCCTCCTGAGAAGTTTCCTGGAGTTTGCTGCTCAAATTGTTTGGTATATGGTGGCGATGATATTCAGTTACCTAACGTTGATCTCTGTATTTTCACCACTACGCAGTGTCCCGTTAGCAAAATTATTGCTGTGCCAGACAAGTCGTTGTAACGCCGCTTCCTTTGGACGCAAAGATGAAGATATAAAAATAGTACTCAAAACCCAATACGAGCCCCAAACCCAAGATCCAGATTTCATAAAAAAAGAAAACGAAGTCCCACTGTGATAGCATCACTTGAATAGTAGCAAGTATACTGAAGAGAAACAATGTAAAAAGAAATAAAAAAGAAATCCAGTATAAAGTAACTTAGTATTTATGCAAAAGAAAGTAAAATAGAATCCCTTTTGTATCAAATTAAAGGTAGATCGCAATGTAGTGTACTTATAGACCACGGAGTAGAACAAGTGACCTCAAAGAATACTCCTTGTGAGTGCAACTAGACTGGAGATAAAGTTATACATTGTTAATGTGCTTCTAGCGTTTGCTTAATCGTGTCGTAACTTAGAAACCATTAAGCTTGAAATAGGTAGATCAGCAACTTTGAGTATATCATTACGTAAAGTCAAGATAGGAAAAGAACCGAAATTTGTCTTAAATTGATTATTATCAATGAAAGACTGAACTTTGTCCCAAAGTGATAGACTGTTAGTAATTTAACGAGAAAGAGAGTGAATATTAGTATCGAATTGTGAGAAAATACTTATATTTCGTTAAAGCAACTGGTGAAATCTGGATCTTATTGCAAACTCTTTGACTGAAATTTACAGAACTAATTCCACTCAGCTTAGGGAAAGATAATGATAGGATGTGCTTAGACTATAATAAACCAGCATAACGTGAATTTACCGTGTTTGACATTTATTTCAAACCAAATAATATTACGTGCTTACAAAACCTTTTATCGGTGCAACGATACAGATTAATAACAGAGTGCTAAAAAAAAGTTATCGTAGTGATTCAGACTATTTAGCTTACGTAAACTGAAAACTTTAGTGAAGAAACTATTGCTGTATATAGACTGTAACCACGATTAGTACAATAATAGCAGTTTGTATGCATCTACGGGTAGCTGTGCTCGTACATATTGGGGAGCAAGTGATTATTTGAGCTGGCTGGTACAATTAATACGCACTCGGCGTGAATATAGTGCAGCATGACAGACTTCTTTTGTAACGTTTTTTTTTCTTTATTGTGATTTCAGGGGAGGGCTGTCAGCGGCACAATCCGCCGCTCTTCAGCTGAGTGACATGACAGCTAATACAAGAAGAAAATTATACATATAAAGGCGATAAAAAGGGGGACATAAAACAGAGTAAGGGGAGATAATGGAGGTAAAAATACACTGACATGGAGACGTTCATGGGCAGACAATTAAAAAAGTCGACATAAAGTTAAAAAACACAGTTGTTGATTCGTACAGTACAAAAAAGACACTGAAGTCACACGCACAGGTTAAAAGTTGGCCACAGTATTAAAAACACTCCAGAATAAGACACTTTAAACCCACTTGGAGACATGAAGCACACACGATGAAGAATGGATCTGCCAGGAGGGACCTGCTGAGGGAGAGGCCCGAGAGGATGGAAAAGGAGGGCAAAGCAAGTTGCAGCAGGGGAGGGGGCAGGATGAATAGAATAGGGGTGTCAGGAGGTGCACCAAGAGGAAGTAGACAGGTGGGGTGGGAGATGAAGAGGGAAGACAAGGCAGGAGGGAGTGCAGAGACACTGAAGGGGAGCACAGGAGAGGGAGGGGGCGTAGGAGGGGAAAGCCACTTAGGAGAAGGGAGTGGGAGGAGAGGGAGCCCTGAGAAGAAGGCAAGAGGAAGGTGGGGTTAGAGTTTGTAGGAAGGGTAGAAGTCAGGGTGAAGCTCATCATCTGGGATGGGTAGATGCTGGAAGTTGTGTTGAGAAAGGAGGTGGAGAGTGTGGAGATGGAGAGAGGGTGAGACACAAAGGTAAAGGCGCGGCAATGTGCTGGGGTTGGAGAGGAAGGTAGACACCAGGGGGTGAGTGGGATTGAGGCGGTGGATGTGTTCAAGGAAAAGGAGAAGGTGGGGGAAGAGGTTGAGGTTGTAGAGGATGCACGAGGGGATGGAAGACAGATGCGGAAGGCGAGGTGGAGTGCATGGCGTTCAAGGATCTGGAGGGCTTTATAGAACCTGGGAGGGGTGGAAATCCAAGCAACGCTTGCATAACAAAGGATGGGGCAGATCAAAGATTTGTAGGTGTGAAGGATGGTGGAAGGATGCAGACCCCATGTTTGGCTGGACAGGAGTTTCAGGAGGTGGAGTCTGTTGTGAGCTTTGTGTTGGATGGTAAGCAGATGGCGAGTCCAGGTTAGGCGGTGGTTGATGGTGAAGCCAAGGTAATTGAGGATAGGAGTGAAGTGGATAGGACAGCCATAAATGGTGAGTTAGAAATCATGGAGACAGAAGGAGCAGGTGGTGTGTGCTATGATGATGGCCTGGATCTTGGAGGGGTTGATACGGAGGAACCATTGGTTGCACCAGGTGGTGAATTGGTCAAGGTGGGTTTGGAGGGTACATTGGGACCGTTGAAGGGTAGGATAAAAGGCTAGGAAGGCGGCGTCATCAGCAAATTGGAGGAGATGAACAAGTAGGGGTGGTTTGGGCATATCAGCAGTGTACAGGAGATAGAGGAGAGGGAAAAGGTCGGAGCCTTGGAGCACACTGGCAGAAGGACAGAAAATACAGGAGTTGTAATTGTGGATAGTGACATAGGAGGGACGATGGGAGAGGAAGGAACCAATGAGATGTACAAAGTTGATAGGGAGAGCATAGGTCTGGAGTTTGAAGGGGAGCCCGAGTTGCCAGACATGGTCGTAGGCGTTCTGGAGGTCAAGGGAAACAAAGGTAGTGAAGTGAGGGGAGTTAAGTTGGAGGGAAAGAAGATTGGTAAGGTTAAGGAGCTGGTCGTCGGCTGAGAAGGAAGGCCGGAAGCCATACTGGGTAAGGGGAAGGTGTTGGTGTTGGTTAAGGTGGCGGTGAATATGGTGGGAGAGGATGGTCTCGAAGACCTTACTGAACATGGAGGTGAGGCAGATGGGATGAGTAGAAGAGGTATCAGAGGGGCGTTTGTTGAGTTTAGGGAACAGCAGGACATGGGAACTCTTCCACAGGTCTGGGTAAAATCCAGTGGAGAGGAGGACATTGTACAGGGTAGCAAGGACAGCCAGGAAGGACGGGGGGGGGGGGGGAGATTCCTTGAAGTGGCAGTAGGTGACAGCATCATGACCAGGGGTGATGTTGCGTTTGGAGCGGAGGACGAGTGTGATGTTCTGTGTGGTGATGGGAGTGTTGATGTCTGAGGGTGGTTACTGATCCAAGTACTGGAAGCTAGGGGCGAGCAGTGGGACTGAGGGATCTGTGGTGTCAAGGACGGTGGGGAAGAGGGAGTAATGAAAATGGGGATCATCAGGAATGGAGAAGACCTCAGAGAGGTAGGAAGCAAAATGGTTAGCCTTACTGAGGTTGTCAGGAAAGGGTCGATCATCATGGAGGATAGGGTAATGCGGGGTGGGATGGCTACCAGTAAGACCGTGGAAGGCTGACCAGTACTTGGAGGAGATGACAGGGAGGGCCATGGGGAGAGGAGATGGTGAGAAGGATAGGGAGATGGTCACTACCAATGGGATCCAGGATGTCTACTGCGATGCGACCAAGGACGTTGGGGAAGTGAGGATAACATCAGGGGGGGGAGTTACTTTCAGGCAGGTGTGTTGTGGGAGAGGAACAAGGTCACCAAGGAGGGTGGCAAGAAACTGATGCCACCGCCGAAGGGTGGCAGGGTCATGGCTGTTGAGATCTGCGGCAAACACATAGGTGGAGAAGGTATGGTAAACATGGGAAATGAAGTTGTAGAGGAGAGGAGCTGTGGGGCAGATATAGATAGCTGCACAGGTGATGGTGAGGGAGTGAAAAAAGATGGTGAGGAGAAGGTGTTCAGTTGGGTCATTGAAGAGGGGTTGGGGGTGGAGAGGGAGATGCTTGATATGGCCTATAGCGACCCCACCTCAGGCAAGGGGAAGGGGATTGTCGGTGCAGTGAAGGAGATAGGGGGGAGGTGTGGACAAATTTGTGAGGTTGGAGGAAGGTTTCATTAAGGATGAAGGAGCCAGCCTGATGCTGGGATAGGGTATGCATGAAGAGGTATTTGTTGACAGGGAGGGAGCAAATGTTGAGGTAGGAGAGACGATACTGGTGATGTGCCAGGAAGTGGGAGGGGGGAAGGAAGTGGGGCAAGGAGAGAGGGGCTTAAACGAGGTTGTTGAGGCTGGTGAAGGTAAAGTGGGCCTGGTTGTCGGAGTAGGTGGCATAGGGATTTAAGTGGAAAACAGAGCAGGTGGCAAGAGAAATCTGCTGGAGGTTGTAGGGGCGCTGGAAGGCGTGGATGTTCTGCAGGACAATGGTGAGGAACTGGATGATGTCTTCTGCTGTAGGACGAGGGCAGAGGGAATTGTTGGGGTGGATGGGCAGGTCGATGGGGCGAACAGGGACAGTAAGCTCAGGGTTGGTGGGAGGGGGTTTTGCTTTGCATTTGGAGGAGTAGGTCGGGTAGGGTTTGTTCCAGGTGTTGCAGGAAGGGGGGAGGCGAGGTTAGGACACTTTTTAAGGAAGTGGGTGGCTTTACAATGGGGGCAGGTGGGAGGGGGGGTTCTTGCAGTTTTGGGTGAGGTGGTCGTTGTACAGGAGACAGCACTGGCAGTGGTAGGATTGAGGAGGGGAATGGGATGGGTAAACAGGTTGGCGGCAGTTGAAAATCAGGGCTCCCTGTGTGAGGAGGTGATCGATGGAGGAGGCGGACTCTGTAAATGTATGTATGAAGAAGGTGGAGCCAGAGGAGTTGTAAATACGGCAGGCCAAGTGGATTTCCAGGACAGGGTGGGCATTCAGGTCCGCCAACACCTCAGTCTCCATGACTGCAGGGCTGAGTTTTGTGATTATGGCGGTGAGGGTTGGTGGACGACAAGGGGGTTGGGGCTGATGAGGAGAGGAGGATGCAAGGAAACAGGTGAGGGATCCATGGGGGCCAAAGGTGATGTGGGGAATGCACTGGAGGAGATCAGTATGAAAAGAACGAGAGGACGACTTGATGAGAACAGAGTCCCTGCAAGGGATAAGTTGGGTAATGGGTGCACTGGGGATGTACTTCCGGTGCAGGTGAGGGTGTGGGAATCGAGGAATTTCGGATCATTGTTGGCAAGGATGAAGGTATGCAAGGAGGGGGCTGGAGAGGTGGGAGGTGGGGTGGTATCCATGGCAGGGCCAGAGGGAAGTGGGGCAGATGGTGTGAGTAGGGGAGGCAGATGAGACTGGTTAATCCCAGAGGAAGCACTCCACAATGTTACAGTGGAGGCAGTTGAAGGGAAGGTGTAGGAGGGGGTGGAGGAGAGGTCACCACTTGGGTGCTTGGAAGATTTTTGGTGGGTGTGTCCTGGGAGGAGGGTTGAGGGACTGGATGGATGGGGAGGTGGTGGGAGGTAGGGCCCTCCTGTGCGTTGGTGGCACTGGGTAAGAGGGTCGAGCACTCTGTGATGGCGACTGTGGTGCATCGGGTGGGGGAAGCAGGGGCAGTTGTAGGGGGCTGGGTAGGGAGGGGGGGAAGTCGTCTCTGTGGGCAACAGGAATGGGAGGGGGCAGGAACAGGGGCAGGAGCAGGGGCAGGGGCAGGGGAAGGAGAGACATACATGTGGGGATACAGGGATGATGAGGAGATAATAGGGGAGGAGACTGTGAGTAGGGGAGGCGGATGAGACTGGTTAATCCTAGAGGAAGCACTCCACGATGTTACAGTGGGGGTAGGTGAAGGAAAGGTGTAGATGATGGTGGTAGTGGGGGTGTCCATGATCGCAGGTGGTGCCTATGGTCACCAGGAGTCGCCAAAGTACGAAAGGAACTAAAATGGCGGATGGCGGCGAGCACTGGGCGGCTGCGAGCACCGGGAGGCGGCGATGGCGGCAATAATTATAAATATCTGACGTCTATGCTGTGTGAGTGTAAGAGGGCGTACCCAGTGTCTACCCTATCGATGCAGGAGTACCACAGGCGTCAGTGCTTGGTACAGTTCTGTGAATGTTTTATACCTCCGATCTCCTGAGATCAGTCGTATACATCATCCACTATATGCAGCTGACTCTTTGCTGCATGCCAGAAGCATGAACGCTGTAATTCTTTGAAGACATATGCCGACTGGGAGAAATTATCTCAAAGGATAGGTTGCAAAATGAAGACTGGCCTTCCATGGTTGCATAACTCAGGTGTTGGCATTTTGTAGAATGGATTTGGAGCTGGACTCACATTGACCACTGTCAGTGGTGTCTACGCAAGTGCAATTCTGATTTGTGGGAATACGTTCACAGTTGTTTGCAGCCATTGCATACATTTCCTCTTTGCCATTTATGTTGAACCTTTAGGTATTTGTGTATTCAACTTCTCTCTTCTTTTTTCTTTATTGTTACTTTGTGTCCTTCAACCAAGAATTTGCCGCTCTTCAGCTTAAAGATTTAAGAAATTTTTAAACACTGTAATTTTTTAAAATGCTTTCTGAAAGGGAATGCAGGTTTTCGCAAAAAAGTACAGATAGTGAACTTTATTGGTCACAAGATAAAAATATGATTTGTTGATTGTTTAAAGCATTGACACAGAGAAGAACGAAGTGATGAATTTATGTAGCAAGCCAGCATAAGCGTACTACAGGACATGTAAGCTTTAGACTGGTGTGTAGTATGTCCACCGAGCGAGGTGGCGCAGTGGTTAGCACACTGGACTCGCATTCGGGAGGACGACGGTTCAATCCCGTCTCCGGCCATCCTGATTTAGGTTTTCTGTGATTTCCCTAAATCGTTTCAGGCAAATGCCGGGATGGTTCCTTTGAAAGGGCACGGCCGATTTCCTTCCCAATCCTTCCCTAACCCGAGCTTGCGCTCCGTCTCTAATGACCTCGTTGTCGGCGGGACGTTAAACACTAACCACCACCACCAACCACCACCACCGTAGTATGTCTTTCATGTGGGTGGGCTTTTGGTTGAGGGATTTGGGGGGGGGGGGGGTGATGAGAGAGAGGTTGCGAACCAAGTCTTAGGATATGGATGGAGCACAATGGTGAGGACGGCAGTACTGACATAAGGAGGAGAGGCGGGTTCTAGTAGAGCTGGTAGTGAGTGTACACATGTTGGCGGAATGTGTTGCTACAATCGCGAGGGAGTACCAGGATCAAAGAGCAGGGGGGAAAATATAGCGTGGTTAGTGTCAAAATCGTGGATAACGCAGGATATTCGTAGGTGTTCAATATGGAAAGAGGATTAGTGTAAGGTGGCTGGGGGTAATAGTAATGAAAGGTTAGCCATAGAGCTGTCATCCAAAATCTGTATCGCTTGATAGCATTTTGGAGTGGTGGAAGCTGTACTACCTTTGCATAGCACAGGAGGGGTCAGATCAGAGATTTATAACTGTGCAAGGTTGTGTTAAGGTGCAACCCCACGTTCGGCTGGTTATTAGGTTTAGCCTGTTGGAGGGTTTCTACTAAGTGGTTAGTAGATGGGATTTCCAAGTCGATGGTGACCAAGCGTTTGTGTAAGCTAGTTTAGTGTATTAGTTAATTTTGTAGTATGGGCATAAATCGTAAGGTGAAAGTTACGGAGACAGACGCTCTGGTTGATTCGTCCTATAATTATTGTCTGCATTTATGAAGAGTATTTTGAGGAGCTACTGATTACACTGGGAGATGAACTGGCTGATACGGATCTGGAGGGATGGTTGGGATTCCTGGAGGGTAGGGCAGAGGGCTAGGAACTAAACTAAGCTCCACCCAAATAGGTCATGAAGGCCCAACGGTACCCACTGGGTGCCATGTCATCATCAGCCCACAGGTGTCAACGGATGCAGATATGAAGGGCATGTGGTCAGCACACCGGTCTCCCAGACATATGTTAGTTTACGAGACCAGAGCCGCTGCTTCTCAATCAAGCGGCTCCTCAGAGTGCCTCACAAGGGCTGAGTGCACCCCGCTTGCCAACGGTGCTCGGCATACTGGATGGTCACCCATCCAAGTGCTAGCCCAGCCCGAAAGTGCTTAACTTCAGTGATCTGACGGGAACCTGTGTTACCAGTGAGGCACAGCAGTTGACAGAGGGCTAGGAAGGCTTTGTCACTGACATACTCTAGGAGATTTCTAGAAGGTGTATGAGCTGTGTATGGAACATACAAGAGTAACGAGAGGACAGATTCTTGGGGCACAACTGCAATAGGAAGGGACATACAGGAGTTGGTACTGTTGATGATGACACAGAAAGAACAAGTGAAGAGACTGGAGTTAGAAAAGGGCTCGTAATGCCGTGCACGACCAGATGCTTTTTGTGATCAAGGGACACAAAAATGAGGGATTCGTGACTGTTAATTTGGTCGGATGCAAGATGCTTGAAGTACAGGAGTTGGTCATTGGAAGAGAAGTTGGGACAGAAACCAAATTGTCTGACAATAAATGGTACATCTTTTTTTAAGTGTTTATGAATGCATTGCGAATGGTGCTCTTGAGGAACTAGCTAAACACTAAGGTGAAGCTGATGGAATGACAGGAAAAGATATCACTTGTAGGTTTGTTAGGTTTGAGGGAAAAACAGGTGGAGACGGTTTTCGCGGTTCAGGACAGAAACCTGAGTGATGGATGGTTAAGATACTAGGAAGGAGAGGGGACATTCTTTCAGATGTCTGTAGGTAATATGGTCGCGACTGTGAGTGGTGTTATGTTTTTCAAGGGGTACCAATCTGGTGTCTTACATTGTAACTGGAGTGTTAAGCTCTACTGTAGTATGTTGTTTACAGACTGGAAGCTAGGAGCGAGAGTTAGGAGAGAAGCATTGATACAGTCATATAGTGTTGGGAATAAGGAGTAATCGAATGGGGTCATCAGGTATTGTGAAGGCGTCGAGTACATAGCATGGAATGTGGTTGCATTTGCTTAGTTTGTCAGGTAAGAGGTGTAGGAGAGGTTACGAGGGAGCATGATGAAAGACTTTGTAGTTCTTGAAAGAGTTTATGGGTAGTGTGATGTTGAGGTTGGTGCATTTTCGGCGCCAATCGTGACGTTTCTGTGCGTTTAATAGTTTTCCATTGTGTCGTTGTAATCTCTGGTGGCGCCTGACTGTGTTTCGTTCATGGATCTGCAGGAAAGACCGGTATAAGTGAAGAAGTTCATGAAGGAGGAAGGGAATGTGGAACAGTGCGGATAAATGGATTTGGCTGAGATGTGTTGAACTGTGACGTTTGTGAAAGTCTGCTGCAGGAAGGCAATACTTGGTGGATGTCATTGTAGTGTTAGAAGCAGCAATAATTTAGGTGGAAAAACTTTGGTTTATAAGGGTGAGGAAATCATAAATGATGGTATGATCGGGTCGGGTGTACATGGTGGCACAGATAATAGTTATGGTATTCACAAAGATGGTGTTTGGCAAGAGTACTACAAAAGGGTTTGTACCTTTACAAGGAAGTTCTTGTGGTGGCCAATAGCAACTCCACCTCTTGCCAAGGAGAGTGGGTTGTGTGTATAGTGTAGGATATAAGATGAGGTTTGGAAAGTGTCTACATCTACATCTACGTGATTACTCTGCAATTCACAATAAAGTGCCTGGCAGAGGGTTCAATGAACCACCTTCAAGCTGTCTCTCTACTATTCCACTCTCGAACGGCGCGCGGGAATAACGAGCACTTAAATTTTTCTGTGCGAGCCCTGATTTCTTTTATTTTATTGTGATGATCATTTCTCCCTATGTAGGTGGGTGCCAACAGAATGTTTTCGCAATCGGGGGAGAAAAGTGGTGACTGAAATTTCATGAGAAGATTCTGTCGCAACGAAAAACGCCTTTGTTTTAATGATTGCCACTCCAATTCACTTATCATGTCTGTGACACTATCCCCCTATTCTGTGATAATACAAAACGAGCAAAATCTACATCTACATCTATATCCATACTCCGCAAGCCACCTGACGGTGTGTGGCGGAGGGTACCTTGAGTAACTCTATCGATTCTCCCTTCTATTCCAGTCTCGTATTGTTCGTGGAAAGAAGGATTGTCGGTATGCTTCTGTGTGGGCTCTAATCTCTCTGATTTTATCCTCATGGTCTCTTCGCGAGATATACGTAGGAGGGAGCAATATACTGCTTGACTCTTCGGTGAAGGTATGTTCTCGAAACTTTGACAAAAGCCCGTACCGAGCTACTGAGTGTCTCTCCCGCAGAGTCTTCCACTGGAGTTTATCATCTCCGTAAAGCTTTCGCGATTACTAAATGATCCTGTAATGAAGCGCGCTGCTCTCCGTTGGATCTTCTCTATCTCTTCTATAAACCCTATCTGGTACGGATCCCACACTGCTGAGCAGTATTCAAGCAGTGGGTGAATAATCGTACTATAACCTACTGGGGGGAACTGTATCGAACGCCTTGCGGAAGTCAAGAAACACGGCATCTACCTGTGAACCCGTGTCTATGGCCCTCTGAGTCTCGTGGACGAATATCGCGAGCTGGGTTTCACACGACCGTCTTTTTCGAAACCCATGCTGATTCCTACCCTACCCTACCCTACCCTTCATGTCATCCGTCAGTCCCACCTGATGCGGACCCCACACTGCACACCAATACTCCAGAATAGGACGGACAAGCGTGGTGTAAACAGTCTCTCTAGTATACCTGTTGCACCTTCTAAGTGTTCTGCCAATGAATCGCAGTCTTTGGTTTGCTCTACCCACAATATTATCTATGTGATCGTTCCAATTTAGGTTATTTATAATTGTAATCCTTAAGTATTTTGCTGAATTTACAGCCTTCAGATTTGTGTGACCTATCGCGTAATCGAAATTTAGCATATTTCTTTTAGTACTCGTGTGAATAACGTCACACTTTTCTTTATTCAGGTTCATTGCCACTTTTCGCACCATACAGATATCTTATCTAAATAGTTTTACAATTTGTTTTGGTCATCTGATGACTTTACAAGACGGTAAATGACAGCTTCATCTGCATACAATACAGAGTGTTACAAAAAGGTACGGCCAAACTTTCAGGAAACATTCCTCACACACAAAGAAAGAAAATATGTTATGTGAACATGTGTCCGGAAACGCTTACTTTCCATGTTAGAGCTCATTTTATTACTTCTCTTCAAATCACATTAATCATGGAATGGAAACACACAGCAACAGAACGTACCAGCGTGACTTCAAACACTTTGTTACAGGAAATGTTCAAAATGTCCTCCGTTAGCGAGGATACATGCATCCACCCTCCGTCGCATGGAATCCCTGATGCGCTGATGCAGCCCTGGAGAATGGCGTATTGTATCACAGCCGTCCACAATACGAGCACGAAGAGTCTCTACATTTGGTACAGGGGTTGCGTAGACAAGAGCTTTCAAATGCCCCCATAAATGAACGTCAAGAGGGTTGAGGTCAGGAGAGCGTGGAGGCCATGGAATTGGTCCGCCTCTACCAATCCATCGGTCACCGAATCTGTTGTTGAGAAGCGTACGAACACTTCAACTGAAATGTGCAGGAGCTCCATCGTGCATGAACCACATGTTGTGTCGTACTTGTAAAGGCACATGTTCTAGCAGCACAGGTAGTGTGTCCCGTATGAAATCATGATAACGTGCTCCATTGAGCGTAGGTGGAAGAACATCGGGCCCAATCAAGACCTCACCAACAATGCCTGCCCATCGTTCACAGAAAATCTGTGTTGATGACGTGATTTCACAATTGCGTGCGGATTCTCGTCAGCCCACACATGTTGATTGTGAAAATTTACAATTTGATCACGTTGGAATGAAGCCTCATCCGTAAAGAGAATATTTGCACTGAAATGAGGATTGACACATTATTGGATGAACCATTTGCAGAAGTGTACCCGTGAGGCCCTATCAGCTGCTGATAGCGCCTGCACACGCTGTACATGGTACGGAAACAACTGGTTCTCCCGTAGCACTCTCCATACAGTGACGTGGTCAACGTTACCTTGTACAGCAGCAACTTCTCTGACGCTGACATTAGGGTTATCGTCAACTGCACGAAGAATTGCAGGTGTCCTCGTCGTTCTAGGTCTTCCCCAGTCGCGAGTCATAGGCTGGAATGTTCCGTGCTCCCTAAGACGCCGATCAATTGCTTCGAACGTCTTCCTGTCGGGACACCTTCGTTCTGGAAATCTGTCTCGATACAAACGTACCGCGCCACGGCTATTGCCCCGTGCTAATCCATACAGCAAATGGGCATCTGCCAACTCCGCATTTGTAAACATTGCACTGACTGCAAAACCACGTTCGTGATGAACACTAACCTGTTGATGCTACGTACTGACGTGCTTGATGCTAGTACTGTAGAGCAATGAGTCGCATGTGAACACAAGCACCGAAGTCAACATTGCCTTCCTTCAATTGGGCCAACTGGCGGTGAATCGAGGAAGTACAGTACATACTGACGAAACTAAAATGAGTGAGGAATGTTTTCTGAAAGTTTGGCCGTACCTTTTTGTAACTCCCTGTATAAGACGGCTACTCAGATTGTGTTCTCTGTCAATATAGATCAGGAACAATAGAGCCCCTATAACACTTCCTTGGGGAACGCAGATATTGCTTCTGTCTTACTCCATGCCTTTCCGTCTATTATTACGAACTGTGACCTTTCTGACAGGAAATTACGAATCCAGTCACACAACTGAGGCGATATTCCATAGGTACGCAGTTTGGTTAGAAGACTCTTGTGAGGAACGGTGCCGAAAGCCTTCTGGAAAACTAAAAATATGGAATCAGTTTGACATCCCCTGTTGATAGCACTCATTACTGCATGAGTGTAAAGAGTTAGTTATGATGGAATTGCAGAAAGATTTCATTCAGAATGAAACTATCGATATGGTGTTTGAAGAGGGTGTACATAAAGAGGGTTTTGGTACTTGATAAGGTGTAGATGTTATGAATCAGTGTGTTCTACCGTTGTTGTACCATGATTTCAGGATAAAAAGGGTTTACAGTGGGTGGGTCTCTGGGGTGGATTTGAATTACGGTGTCGAGGCAGGTGAAAACAAGGTGGACTTGGTAAGAGGAATAGATGGCTTGGGTGTTCATCTGGAAAAAAGAGCGGCCAGCTGGGGAAATTTGATGTAGTCTGTGTGGTCGTTCTAAGGGATGGATATTTTGAAGGCTATGGTCATGAACCTGATGGAGTCTTCAGCTATGGAGCCTGGTGCTGGGAGTTGTTGGAGTAAAATGAGTTATCTACAGGCTTGATTGGAACTGTTCCATGTTTGACTTTGACAATGGAAGCTGATCTTTGCGCTTTGAGGAATTGGTGGCGCGGGGTATCTTACATGTATTACATGTATGGGCAGCGGGGGTGGGGGGTGGACGAGATTTGGACATTGCTTGAGAAAATAGTTGGATTTACAATGCTAACAGTTTGAAGTGTTTCGACATTAGGTGGTCAGTTGATCGTTTTGTATGAGACTTTGGCAGCGTTAGAATTGAGCATGGGATTTGATAGTTCGACGTTGTGTCCGCAGGCAAGCAGGATCTTATATTATATTTACTCATCTCAGAAGCCGTGTTAGCCACTACACAGAGTATATACAAGTTTACGAAAAAAAAGAACATTCAGAAATACCATCGAATAAATTTGCAAATCAATTGCAAATTGTCCAGAATTGAGCCACACCTAGGGCACTATAGTTTGCAAGCATACGGTCTTGCAGTGCAAAGGTAAATGGATAAAGAAGGCGCTGGTCTGTTTCAGAATTATTCTCCACATTTGCACTTGCTATCCACCAGTATGAAAACCCTCCCAGTTTAAAGAAGGAATTAGTCCTACCAACACCAGTTATTAGGTGGTTAAGGGATCTCCAAGCACCTCACTCCTCGATGTGGTCGTCCAGAAGTTGTTTCCGCGATTCCATCAAGTCTTGTTATAAGGATTTCCATCGAAAAACCTTTATCAGCAGGGGTAGGTTTGAAGCACCCTGTAATCAGCCTGTAAGCTTCGTTCAGAATAAGGTCCATAGTCTTGGCATGAGCTGATTTATATTAAACAGAGGAGGCCGCAGAACAGCACATGGCCAAAGCAATGTTCCTAAGAACTTTTGGCGAAGCTCCCAGTTTGTGCTTCTTAACTTCCTTCTGTCTGACGTTGGAACAATATTTTCTGAAGATGAGGGAGTGGTACAGTGTTGTTCCTAGATACGTTGAAATGAAACATTGTGCCATTCCAAGACGAACTGAGTTTCCTTGAGGCCCCCCTGTTCGTGAGCTGGAAAGCACAGACGAGAGTTTTTAAGAGGCTGGGCCTTAGAAGGTTAGCCTTATAGTGTGTGCTTAGTTATTTCATAGCGCCGTTGAGAGTGAATTCTATCTCTTGAAACGTCTCACTTTGGGAGGCCATGGCAACAGATCGTGACTGACGGTGCACTCCGGGCAACGATAGAGACTGCGCCTATCTACTGGCTGATTCTGCAAATCCAGGTCAGCCTATTCAAAAATAAACTCTACGAGAAAAAAAGACGACGCACCACGAAGGAATTCTCCTAATGGGGTGGAAATAGATATGATGGTACATGTACAGACAAATAGATTATTACAGTTTCAGAAAAATTGGATGTTTTATTGAAGAGAAAGGGTTTCACATATTGAGCAAGCCAGTAACGCATTGGTCCATCTCTGGCCCATAAGCAAGCTATTATTAGGCTAGGCATTGATTGACAGATTTGTTGGAAGCAGTTCTGAGGGATATCGTGGTAAATTTATACAGTTGGAGCGTTAGATCGTCAATATCTCGAGCTGGATGGAGGGTTATGCCCATAATGCTCCAAACGTTCCCAACTGGGAGATACCCAGCGACCTTGCTGGCGAACGTAGGGTTTGCAAAGCATGAAGATAAACAATGAAAACTCTCTCCGTGTGAGGATGAACATTATCTTGCTGAAATGTAAGCCCAGCATGGCTTGCCATGAGGGGCAACAAAGCGAGGTGTAAATATCGTCGATGTACCGCTGTGCTGTAAGGGTGCTGCGGATGACAACCAAAGGAGTCGTTCTATGCAATGAAATGACACTCTAGAATATCACTCCCAGTTGCTGGGCCATATTGCGGGTGAGAGTCAGCTTGGTATCCCACCACTGTCCAGGTCGTCTCCAGACACGTTATCACTGGTCATGGTGGCTCAGTTTGAAGCGGAACACATTACTGAAGATAGTTCTACTCCAGTTAATGAGATTCTAGGCCGAGGCCGTCAGTGCAGAAGTCCTGGACAGTGGTGGGTTACCAACCTGACTATATCCCTCCATATGGTCCGAAAACCGTAAGTGATGCTCTGGGATGCCATTTCATTTCATAATACTACCCCTCTAACTGTCATCCGTGGCACCCTTACAGCACTGCGGTACGTCGATGATATTCTACACCCCGTTTTGTTGCTCTTCATGGCAAGCCATGCTGGGCATTACATTTAAGCAAGATAATTGCCGCCCGCACACGGCTGTTGTTTCTACTGCTTATCTTCCTGCTTGCCAAACCCTACTTTGGCCAGCAAGGTCGCCGGATCTCTCCCCAATTGAGACCATTTGGAGCATTATAAGTAGGACTGTCTGACCATCTTGGGATTTTGACGATCGAACTCTCTACTTGAACAGAATTTCGCACTATATCCCTCACGGTGACATCCAAGAACTGTATCAATCGATGCCAACCCTATTTGTGTAAGGGCCAGTGGTGGACCAGCGTGTTATCGATTGCTCAATTTTTTGAAGCTCTTTCTTTAGAATAAATGACCCAATGTTTCTAAAATTTGTAATCATCTGTTTGCCTGTACATATACATCACATCTACCGATTTCCTTCCCATTCAGATACTTCCTTCATGGTGTGTCCTTTTTTTTTTTTTAACATAGTGCGTATTTACAAATTAATATTGGAGTTCGGCACAGCAAGAAACTCGTTTCATCAGCTGTAGCCCGCACCTCTGGAAAGTCTGTTCCTCCACATGTTACCGGACGGATGACAGATCTCTGCATCGCTGTCGGCGACCTCTGCCGTGTCCAGCTCGGCGGTCGCGACGAAATGTCGTCCAAGGCCGCGGTGGAGCGCGCACAGCGGTGCTGTGTGCTCTCTGGTGCCACGCAGATCGCCGCGCCGACCGGTGAGAGGCCGCTCCGTCTCCCCTGGAATCCAATGACAGGCGGGTAGGCGGGCAGCTAACTGCCACACGCGCCGGACGTGATTTCCACTCCAAGGAAGGAGGCCTTCGCCGCCGACTTCCGCTCTCGCCTGCGACTAACCTGTCGAGCTTTTTGTGGTGTCAGTCCTCAGAGGCGTTCTGTCTGCTTCAGTCGTTAGCACGACCAGACTATAGGGAACAAAAACAGCGACAAGAATGGGTCAGAGTTGGGCTCTTGCAACAGTGTTCCGTCTGCGTTTGTACTTGTAACAGGAATTTAGGGAAGGAGGACTGATGAAAGTTTATCCTCCCGTCTACCGCGAGGTCGTCAGAGTTCTCAGCACATTGCGTTGGGTGTGGACGAGGCATGCAGCACATTGCGTTGGGTGTGGATGAGGCATGCAACTGACTGCGGTGTCTTCAAAGGAATCGTTGAAGACTTGTCAGCAAATCAAAGATCAAATCAATGCTGATTTGCTTTTTTGGCAGCAGGCATTTAGTGTGTAAAGAATTGGTTCCCCAAGAACAAACTGTCAATCAATTGTTTTACAAAGCTGTTCTTGAAAGGCTCAGGAGAAGGATGAATAGAATGAGACCAGACACTGCTGCCCCATGTCTCGTGACCATTTCCCTCACGGAATTTTTGACCTCAAAAGGCATTCCTGTTGTTTCACAGTCCCTCTATTCACCTGGTCTGAGCCCTTGTGACATTTTTCTTTTCCAGAAATTGAAAGCTGTCTTAAAAGGGCGCCATTTTGGGACTCTGGAGAACATCCAAAAGACTGTCACCGACATGTTAAAGGCGCTACCAGCTGAAGACTTTCAGAGCCACTACCTAGACTGAGAACGACTCCGCCGGTGTATAGCTGCCGAAGGGAACTACTTTGAAGGGACAACATTGTTGTTTGAAGAAATAAAATCTTTGGTAGATAAAAAATCAGTCTCATTACTTTTGTCACACATGTAGTACGTGTCGTGCTCAGTATGGCTTCTTGTTGAACGATG
Source organism: Schistocerca nitens (assembly GCF_023898315.1). Taxonomy (NCBI): domain Eukaryota; kingdom Metazoa; phylum Arthropoda; class Insecta; order Orthoptera; family Acrididae; genus Schistocerca; species Schistocerca nitens. The sequence continues at coordinate 294,959,795 of NC_064618.1, read as the reverse complement.
TGATAGATACATACCGTCTCGCACAATTTCTGTTGTTGTTAAAACTAGCTTAAGTTCTAAGCATTTACTCAAGTTATGTTAGTTAATTGAAACCTGTTGCAAATATGCAGGACAAGATTCAGTAATAATCCTGTAAATAAAAAATTAAGAATAAAAATTAACGGCCTTGTGGTCATTGCATTAACTGTTAACGTGGCCAAAAATAGTGTGAAAATGGGCCCTAAGGGCTCCACTACTCTGCCATTTAGATCTGAACTATCCGCTGGAGCAACGGTTTGCGCGGCTGCCCCCCGTCGGAGGTTCAAGTCCTCCCTCGGGCATGGGTGTATGTATGTGTTATCCTTAACATAAGTTAGTTTAAGTTAGATTAAGTAGTATGTAAGCCAGGGGACCGATGGCCTCAGCAGTTTGGTCCCATAGAAACTTACCACAAATTTCAAAATATCCGCTGGATGAGACACAGTAATGCGTATTACGTATAACATCAAGTACGCAATGTTCAGGATCTGTAATTTAAATGTAATGAATAAGAAAAGAGGTTTCGTAAGCAAGTATCGGCCTGTGGAACACATCTGTCGCAGCAGCTGCTGTGTCTTTAGCCGCTACGCCGTTTCGGCGGCCATATGACTTGTGGGGCAATTTTCATATCAGGTCACTTAGTTGTCTGACGAGGAAATCCTGGCACGCACACACTTTGTCATTGACCTACTGTCGAGATGGCAACTGGGTTCAATTTTCACTGATCAGCGCCTCGACAGGCCGAGGTCATTAGCAAAACACCGTACAGAATTATGAGTAGTTATGGCCAGGATACGGCAGTCGACAGTAGCACCTGTTAATTCTGGTTACTACGTCGTGACAACTGCTGCAGCTACAGTTACGGATGAGTGGAATGTCTCGTAGAGGATCTCTCAGGCTTACGTGACTTGGAAGTGGGCCAGGTCCGAATCCGATCCTCGCACCGAATAAACGACTGCCAGTCCGCTGCATGTGACGACGTCAAGTCGATTAAACATCTTCGCCTAAGGTTGTAGAGCGATATGAAGTGGAACGAGCACATAAGGTCTGTAGTACGGAATGCGACTGGTAAACTTGGTTTATTGGGAAGGTTCTAGGAAAGTGAAGCTCATCTATAAAGTAGACGACGTGTGATCCACTTTTGAGTGCCGTTCGACTGTTTGGGATCCTTACCAGGTTGGTATAAAGGAAGACATCGGACAAATTCAGTGGAACGCTGCTAGATTTCTTATCGGTAGGTCCAGTCAATCCGACATCTTTACGGAAATGCTCAGTGACCTCAAGTTGGAATCCCTGGACGGAGGAAGTCGATTTTGTCGCGAAACACTGCTGAGAAATTTTGGAGAACCAGCATCTGCCGTAGGGTTCAGAACGATTAGTCTTCCGCCAACTTGCATTTTTCGTAAGGACCACGAAGACAAGAGAAATGGCTCTGAGCACTATGGAACTCAACTGCTGAGGTCATTAGTCCCCTAGAACTTAGAACTAGTTAAACCGAACTAACCTAAGGACATCACAAACATCCATGCCCGAGGCAGGATTCGAACCTGCGACCGTAGCAGTCTTGCGGTTCCAGACTGCAGCGCCTTTAACCGCACGGCCACTTCGGCCGGCACAAGAGAAATCAGGACTCCCACGGAAACATATAGATACTCGTTTTTTTCCTCGTTCCGTTTGTGAGTGGACAGAAAAGGAAATGAGGAGCAGTGATACAAGATACCCACCGCCATAATCCGTATTGTAACTGTGGAGTATGTTTGTACATGCAGACGTAGATTAGTTAGTATGTGTTTTTCTAGATCTTTTCTTGGCGTATTTGGATGAACAGCGACCTGCCTCGCCATTTAAGCATCGTGTATAGAAATACGTTAAACGAAGGTAGAACAAAGATTGCGTGATCCATTTGTTCATGACAATTACTAAATCGCCCATCCTCCAACCTCCCCTCACCCCTCTCTCCGCTAGTATTCCCCTACCATTCTCATCCCCAACTATGTGAGGTTATGCTGCGATGTGGGTATTAGACACGTATCCTTGGCCATCCTGATTAAGTTGTACGCGGTTATCGTTAATTGCCGGAACGATTCTTCCAATGAGGCCACCTTATCTCCATCCGACAAATTTAGTACTCCGACGACCATGACGCTGGCAAGGCGTCAAGGAACATCCTTTCACCCAAGCCGCTCAAATCCACTTTCTAAATTAAAGCGAGGGTGTGGCGGAAGGAAGCGCGTCTTGAGCGATTCAGCATAAGTGAGTGTTCGCAATGTGCGATCATTTTATTTATTGTTACAGTAGTTGTAATACAGGCCATCTGGTTATTGACGTGGATCAGTGATAAAAATATGGAATCATGGTTTGGTGCTTGTAGCTCTGTCGTTATATTATACAGCTCATAAGCACGTAAATCTAACATAAATGTTGCGTAAAACTGAAAGAGTGTTATGTGCAGTGTTATTTTTCATTTGTGTCGAAACAAGGGTTAGGTTATCAATACCGGTAAAAATATGTGAATTTAATTAAAGGGTATCAAAAGCTAAGGGAGGCAGGAAAGGTAGGAGGGGATATGAGGTTGGTGACACATCACCGCCACCGAAGAGCTGTTGTTTCAAGCATCAAATTTGAGATTTGTTTGATGTCGTCCTCCGGCCATGTCGCCTGCCAGAGATCATCTTAAAATCATCGTTTTTTCTATGTCACTCATTATCAACGACCTACCTTATTATAGTGCGTACAAACTAACTGGGGCCCTAGCTGTGCAGACGAAGTGGAATGGAAGAGGCAACAGTTGAAGCCACTGCGCAAATGTGTGTTTCTACAACTTGTAAACTACAGTTAGGTAATCTGCAAAGGACCATATGAATGGAATACGTCAGTACAATCAATAATTAGACAAAAATAAACGTTCAAAGCCACCAGTCTCTTAATAGAGCAACGAAAAAGAAATGTTTATAAACAAAGAATAAACCGAAGCCAATCATTCTATTTTATTTTATTTATTTTTTGCTAATTATATATTTTTTTCACAATTGCATTCTAAGATTTTTATTTGTGACCAGTTTCAGACTACATTGTCCTTTCTCAAACCACAGCTTTCGTTGTAAGTGTTGGAGGATGGAGAGAGTTTACATTACTTGTTTTAGTGCAGTAACTGGATCTGAATAAGCTTACTATTCTGTACATATAAAAACATCATTTATGGATATTGTATGTGTGTGCACTGGTGGACATTTCCGTTAACATTTACAATGAGCCGGCCGGTGTGGCGGAGCGGTTCTAGGCGCTTCAGTCTGGAACCGCGTGACCGCTACGGTCGCAGGTTAGAAGCCTGCCTCGGACATGTATGTGTGTGATGTCTTTAGGTTAGTTAGGTTTAAGTAGTTCTGAGTTCTAGGCGACTGATGACCTCAGATGTTAAGACCCATAGTGCTCAGAGCCATTTGAACCAGCCATTTACAATGTAGGTTTGAGAATGGACAATGTAATGCGAAAGTGGTCACCACAAATAAAAATATTTGAACGTAACTGTGACAGAAACTGAAGAGAAAATAAAGTTTAGTAGCCCAAGTTGCTGATTCTCGCTCCCACAATGTGTCTGAACTTCATAAACAAAGCAAATCATGTCCGCATGTGCTGCCAGAAGAAAATTTCCTGAAGCAAAAAGGGGTAAAAATCTGATATTGCAGACAAAATTGCTAACTACGATACTGAATATGTAAAGTAAAGAACATGGCTCATGTGGCAGTTACGTATCAGTCTCCTGACAACCTTTTCAGTAATATGATCTACAAATAAAATTTTCTACTTCTTCTGCATCTTTCGGAAGTAGTGAAGTCTTAGGAAATACTTGCAGCTATGCCTTCCCCTCCTCACCTGTTCTATTTATTTAACAAGCGGAATAGCTGGCAGTTCCTGCAACTTTCACATGTTTGCCTTTCTGTTTGCCTCTTCTAATATAAATTCAGTGGTATTGCTTACAATTGCAAGTGGCTGATAATGAAGCATTTTCCCTACACCTGTGATGCACGAACACTGTGGTGCCTTGCTATATGGTAAAGAGATAATAATGAAAAACTCGAAGTGTGCAGATCGGCAGGCGAAAGTCAACTGAGGCGGCCACCCCTTCAGAACAAAGGGTGGACTCGCCTAGCGCTCAGGACGAGCGCCTGTAACACGTTCTTCTGCACGAGCTTTGCTTATAATTGTCCTGACAGCATTCCAAGTCCTGCAACGCGGACTGTACACATTACAGGACGCTGAAACATCAGAAGTATGTCCATTAATCGGTGCGCTCATGGAACATTCGGAAAAAATTATAATCCACTTTCTGCCACCAGATGAAAATTGGCACTGTAAACAGTCAGAATGTGAAACGTTTTCGGTTTTGATGCCAGTAAGCTGTTTGTCACTCTTTTGTAAAGGGTCTATTTGTGTAAAGGGTTAAGAGGGTTGAAATTTTCCATATAGAACGCAATGGCTATTCAGAAGAAAGACTGTGCACTGCTGGTAAAGTTGTTTTATCAGAACAGCAGCAATAGCAGCGCTGCACTGTGGGAATACCGCCAACAGAAAATGCTGCGAAGAGGCCAATATCAATAAATGGGGTAAAGTATACGATCAAGAAATGGGTGAATTAGTTGGTGCAGCAAGAAGAGGCAGGCGGCCCATTCCCATAGCAGTTTTTGATGAAGTTGCTGTAGCTGTAGCCGACTATGCAGCACTTGCCTCAAAACTGCAGCCAGTACTCAAGCTGCGTCATGGGAACTGTCTCTTCCCTGATCAACAGTTCAAAAGATTTTGCTGCGCATTTTACACTGGTATCACTGCGAGTTTCAGAATGTGTCCACATCATTATTCATGCAAGATCGGGCGACATCTCATGTCGCTTGGCAGGTGAAAGTTTTCCTTTCAGAAACCTTCGTTAATGACAGCATCATCTCTAGGCAACTTCAAGATATGTGGCCCTCCAGATCCTCTGACCTAAATCCATGTGACTTCTGGTTGCGGGGAAACTTGTAAGATCATATCTATGAGCCATGTATCCAGACTCATCCTGATCTGACGGATAGCGTACAACGACATATTACTTTGGATACACTGGATGTGCTACGTGCAACTGACGACCATGCTGTGTTGCGGATGCAGAATAGTGTTGAGTCCGGTGACCATACTGAAAGTATAAAATGTCAAATAAAAACACTTTCAGCCGTCTACATTTCGAATTTTATTTCATTTTGCTACCAGTTTCGGCGTTACATTACGCTATCGTCAGGCCCCCCGTGTAGGGCCAATATATTGTCACTGGTCTGTAGATGTTGTAAGAACGCAATCCCTTCGATCATCACTTGACGACGGGCTACAAGCGATCATCGAAGGGATCGCGTTGTTAGAAAGTCTACGAATAACAGTGACAGTGTACTGGTCCCTGTTTCAGTTGTACAAGACGTGGGATTCTCCTTACACATCAGTCAAGGGCCCTGAAGATGGCGTAATGTAACGCCGAAACTAGTAGCAAAATAAAATAAAATTGGGAAAAATAGATGGCGAAGATGTTTTCGATTTGACATTTTATAATGAGCAGCCGAGGTCCCGCAACTATCCTAGTTTAAGGTGGAGTTAAAGAGATATTGAAAACATTTGTGGCTTGTAACCAGACCTAAATAGATGTGCCTTGTAACCAAATCCAATACACGTGCCGGGGCCACCGTTATCTGATCGTTCCTCCCCTTTTCCTGTATCCACACTGCGTTCTGACACCTTACAGTGCCATAATTTCACCTGGTGACAGAAAGTGGAACAATTATTTTTTCAGCATACTCCACGAGCGCGTCGATTAATAGACATACCGACAATGTTTGTGCATCATGCAACGTATACAGCCCGCACTGCAGCACTTGAACACCGTCAGTTTAATTACATATAACCATGCGGTATATAGGCACCTGAGATTCTTTCCCTTCAGCCACAGTTTTCAGCAGCGACTCTCAGGATATACGTCCCGCCATACAACTAGATGCCTAAATTTCAAGGCTATTTCTTCTCCCAGATGGCACTGCAGGGTATGCTTCTCCTTGAAAAACCACAAAAATGGAACAGATATCTGAAAGAAGAGGGTAAGTACATGAAAATAAAATTTAAACGATTTTCTGTTGTTTGGTCCATGTCGTGATGTTTCATTAGAATTAACGTTTACGTCACGAGGTTACTCTAGTAAGTAAATCCTATCGCGATGTCCTTGCAATGTATTGTTAACGTATTGCTAATTAGCTTGTTTTGGGATCTTTGGCCGACGTTTGTTTAACTACTTTTCTGACGTTTCACCTGTACGAGTGGCTGGAATTGTCAGAGCTTCACCCTCCACGGCTGTTGGGGGGCTCCAGTCGAGCTAGCGGCCGGAGGTTAGGTGTTCCTATAGCTCCAACTACTGAGGGCTTTTCCATCGTAGTTATCGCTCTGGATCTCCCTCTGTTACCTGCAACGGCCGTTCGCTGCAGCACGGGAATCCAGAATCCGTTTACCTTGAGGGTTTCTTCTTTCTTGTTGGTACTATTGCCATTTTTGTGGATTTCTATGGCTTCCTTGAGCGGACGTTGTATCTTTTCTCCTGGACGAGAACACTACGTGTCGACGAATTTTATTACTTTTGGCGATCTTGCTTCTGATGATAAGTCCAGTCGTTCCAACACAGACTTTGCTACTGTTGGAATGGCTGGACGATCCATCACTTGCAGGTACCTATGGGGAGGACTACAGCGCCAACGACCAACGCAACCAAGGAAAACGCCCTCAGACATGGGCGCGATAAGTATAGATAACCTGCAGCCGCGAACTCCATTCGAGTCCGCCACCAGCAATGGAGGACAAACCCTTGACCGTGCCAGCCACTCGTACTGGCGAGACGCCAGGAAAGCCATGAAACAAACGTCGGCCGAAGAGGAATGTGAGGAAATCGGATAACGTCCATTTCTATGTACTCTCCTCTTCCCCCTCCCCCCTTTCTTTTATGGTTCGAGGAGAAGCACACCGTGCAGGGCCATGTGGGACCACAAATAGCCTATAAATTTAGGCAACCAAAGCCAACAGACTAGACGTCAATAAGTGGCCGCGAAAGCCTCAACAATTTTGAAAGTACTGTTTCACTCGTAAATACGCTTCACTCTTAGACGTGTGATGTGTTTACACTGTCTTCGGTTCAAATGGTTCAAATGGCTCTGAGCACTATGGGACTCATCGTCTGAGGTCATTAGTCCCCTAGAACTTAGAACTAGTTAAACCTAACTAACCTAAGGACATCACACACATCCATACCCGAGGCAAGATTCGAACCTGCGACCGTAGCGGTCACGCGGTTCCAGACTGCAGCGCCTAGAACCGCACGGCCACTTCGGCCGGCTACACTGTCTTTAATGTCTACTTAGATCGGCCGGACGATGATGAGTAAAGATCAAGGCTAAGTCTTATAATTAAGATAGTTTTACATAGCAGCTCGTGTGTTCACATTAGGGCGTTAATCTCTGAAAACTATCGATCACTATCTACTAAACATAATTAGTGGTATTTGATACTGAAACAATCCTTACTTGCATTGCACAGCCTCTAAAAGCCTGTGTGGTAACAACACCAGTCCACCACTAACAGTTGTCTTCTCCTGAGTAATGTACACCCACATTCGGCTGGTCGTCACGAGATATGGGAACAGTCCTCCTGCTCCATGTTGGTGGTTTATGCATTGTCGACTATGTAAGCACTAAACTTCGGAGACACGAGCTCCATACACGTGGTCCCGCCTCTGAACACTTCACTTCCTCTACCTGGCGCTCCCTCTTCACTCGGCCTACTTGGCGGGTCCTACTCCTCGTTTCGTAAGACGCAGCACAGTAGGAAGCGCATCTTTCTTTATATCCTACTCATCGCCTTTTCGTTACTTTGTTGCGTTGTTAACTCTTCTATTAGCAAAATACACTACTGGCCATTAAAATTGCTACACCAAGAAGAAATGCAGATGATAAACGGGTATTCATTGGACAAATATATTATACTAGAACTGACATGTGATTACATTTTCACGCAATTTGGGTGCATAGATCCTGAGAAACCAGTACCCGCACCAACCACCTCTGGCCGTAATAACGGCCTTGATACGACGCCTGGGCATTGAGTCAAACAGAGCTTGGTTGGCGTGTACAGGTACAGCTGCCAATGCAGCTTCAACACGATACCACAGTTCATCAAGTGTAGCGACTGGCGTATTGTGACAAGCCAGTTGCTCGGCCACCATTGAACAGACGTTTTCAATTGGTGAGAGATCCGGAGAATGTGCTGGCCAGGGCAGCAGTCGAACATTTTCTGTATGCAGAAAGGCCCGTACAGGACCTGCAACATGCGGTCGTGCATTATCCTGCTGAAATGTAGGGTTTCGCAGGGATCGAATGAAGGGTAGAGCCACGGGTCGTAACACATCTGAAATGTAACGTCCACTGTTCAAAGTCCCATCAATGCGAGCAAGAGGTGACCGAGACGTGTAACCAATGACACCCCATACCATCACTCCGGGTGATACGCCAGTATGGCGATGACGAATACACGCGTCCAATGTGCGTTCACCGCGATGACGCCAAACACGGATGCGACCATCATGATGCTGAAAACAGAACCTGGATTCATCCGAAAAAATGACGTTTTGCCATTCGTGCATCCAGGTTCGTCGTTGAGTACACCATCGCAGGCGCTCCTGTCTGTGATGCAGCGTCAGGGGTAACCGCAGCCATGGTCTCCGAGCTGACAGTCAATGCTGCTGCAAACGTCGTCGAACTGTTCGTGCAGGTGGTTGTTGTCTTGCAAACGTCCCCATCTGTTGACTCAAGGATCGAGACGTGGCTACACGATCCGTTACAGCCATGCGGATAAGATTCCTGTAATTTCGACTGCTAGTGATACGAGGCCGTTGGGATCCAGCACGGCATTTCATATGACCCTCCTGAACCCATCGATTCCGTATTCTGCTAACAGTCATTGGATCTCGACCAACGCGAGCAGCAATGTCGCGATACGATAAACCGCAATCGCGATAGGCTACGATCCGACCTTTATCAAAGTCGGAAACATGATGGTACGCATTTCTCCTCCTTACACGAGGCATCAAACAACGTTTCACCAGGCAACGCCGGTCAACTGCTGTTTGTGTATGAGAAATCGATTGGAAACTTTCCTCTTGTCAGCACGTTGTAGGTGTCGCCACCGGCGCCAACCTTGTGTGAATGCTCTGAGAAGCTAATCATTTGCATATCACAGCATCTTCTTCCTGTCGATTAAATTTCGCCTCTGTAGCACGTCATCTTCGTGGTGTAGCAATTTTAATGGCCAGTAGTGTAACTTGATGCTAGACTTAGATTGCTATCGCGTGGTTTAAACACATTTGGCCACTCCAAAGTATTTTACTTCTACAACTACTTGATGACTCTGCAATTCACAGTTAGGTGCCTGGCAGGCATTTCATCGACCCACCTTCAAGCTATTTCTGTACCATTCCACTTTCGAACAGTGCGCAGGAAAACCGAGCACTTAAATCTTTTTTTGCGATCTCAGATTTCTCTTATTTGGTCATGATAGTCATTTCTTCCTGAGTAGGTCGGTGCCAACAGAATATTTTCGCAACAAGAGGAGTAAGTTGGTGATTGAAATTTCACAATTAGGTCCTGTCTCAAGAAAAACGCACCCCAAACCACGCATCATGTGCTTGTGACTCTCTCTCCTCTTCCACGATAATACAAAACGAGTTCATTGAACCTTTTAGATTTCCTCTGTCAGCCCATCTGCTACGGATCCCACACCGCACGGCAATACTGCAGAAGAGGGCGGACAAGGATGGTGTAAGAACCCTCATTAGTACGCCTGTGTATTTTCTGAGTGTTCTGCGCATAAACCGCAGGCTTTGGCTTGCTTTCTCCGAAGCATTATTCATGTGATGTTTTTTTTCGGTTGGTTATTCGTATTGTAATCCGTAAGTACTTGGTTGAATTTATATAATGATGTTTGGTTTGTGGGGCGCTCAACTGCGCTGTTATCAGCGCCTGTACAAATTCCCAATCTTTGCTCAGTCCAATCTCGCCACTTTTATGAATCATGATGAAATGATGAGGACAACACAAACACCCAATCATCTCGAGGCAGGTGAAAATCCTGACCCCGCCGGGAATCGAATCCGGGACCCCGTGCTCGGGAAGCGAGAACGCGACCGCGAGACCACGAGCTGCGGACTTGAATTTATAGCCTTTAGATTTGTGTGGTATATCCTGTAATCGAGATTTATTGTAGGACCCATGTGGATGACTTCATACTGTTTATTTAGTTGAAGACTGAGCGCTTTATTTTGGCATGTCGATAAATTTTCGAGTACATAAACAGACGATTGATGGTCTGTGCTGTCGAACGAACCAGAGCAGAATGAGAGTAGATCCATCTAGAGGCAATTGCAGAAGCTCGTAGGTGACAATGGGGGAAGCGACATCATGCAATAAAGTTAAACATCTTTTAACTTTCGTAACTTAAGCGTTAAGTTTTCTCGACAGTGCGCAAGTAATGTGTTCCGAATGTAATTTGACTTACGTGAGTGGTGGTGGGTGACTGCACTTGTAAGTGATTGAAGCCTATTTCGTGTGCCGCAACCGTGAGTCGGTTTCCTTGTTACCAGTTCTTATTGGGTCCACTGTCCGCCTCCATAGCTGAGTGATGCCGACACGGTAGCTCAGCGTGTGCGGTCAGACGGTTAGCTGTTCTCCGTAAAAAAAAAAAAAAAAAAAGTGAGGGAACGGAACAACGATGAACTTGAACGAGTGTCATGGGACGCCGGCCCCGAAGAAATACAACGCACAATAACGAACAAAATGAGATAAAAAAGTGATCAGCGCAGCAGAATGCCATGCGAGGGGCCTCGGCTCGATTCCCGGCTAGGTCCCAGATTTTCTCTGCTTGGGAACTGGCTGTCGTGCCGTCTTCATCATCATATCATCGACGTGCAAGTCGCCGAAGTGACTTCAACCTCAAAGATTTGCAACCAGGTGAACGGTCTACCCTCGCCACATTTCATTTTCATTGGCTCCAGTACACGTATTATCAATGGGAACATCTCTTTGAGTTGGCTGATCACCAGTGTACATAACATTCTCTACATCAGCTTTTCTTTCCATTAGCTTGACGAGGGGTTCTGTCGTGAGATCTCAGAAGACAGGTCCATCTGCAGCTGTGAACATTTCTTATTGATACTTTTAATAATTTTAGAGTTTCTTTCAGGCTTAACTGCCTCCTACATCCTCCCCGAAGTAACCACAGTTTTGTGACTACGTGACGCGTTAAACTATGTTGTCCTTAACTTGTGGACAGAGAATAAATGACAATGAAATCGAGAAAAGGGAGAGAATAAAACAAGACAGTTATTGTGGACTGAACCACGATAATGGCCGCTGTGCCTTGAGTTTCTGTAAACTCGTTAACTGCAGAAGGCTGCGATGATGATTTAAGGGAAACCTTGGGCGGGTGATTATCAGGCGATTTCGAAACTCAGCTAAGGCTTAGCCCGTAATGACGACGCTGCCGGAGGAACTCAGACACTAAAGAAAAACAGTTAAAAGAAACAGTCGCTGGGAGCGTGCTGTAGTGGCAGGAGGGAGAAGAGAGAGTGGTATTTGTTTACCAGTCGCACCTCCGTAGCCAATCGGGCGTTTACTCACCGTTCATTGTTTCCGCTGGTGTTTCTTGCGCAGCTCGAACTGCTGTTATCTTCTGCGGTTTCTTACTCCCAGGTTTTCAGGCTGAATTATCAGGCCAACTTTCCCTCCTCTAATCTAGTGGCAAATCTATTACGCATAAGATCAGTCACAAATTAGGGCAAGTTGTAATTTTTCCTCCTATCTATGTAATTATGTAGTTTTCAATTCGTTCGAGCAATCAATCATTCATGATAGGAAACACAGTCGTAGCTCAGTCACTCAAAATGATTCTGAAATTTTACTTGTTAGAATGAAATCAGGCGATGATTCTTCTTCTCTGCAGGCTCGTGCTTTGCGGCAGTCTGCTAATCTGTACAAATAAAATGCCTCGTAATTTTGGGAGCGTTGTACAATCAGTCGGGAAACCTCAGATCAAGCGGATATTTGGCTTTGATGAAGTTTAACCTTCCGAAGAAGTAATGGAGCTCTTGGATTATTAAATGCAGGTTCGTATACAGTCTTTCGGAAGTTCCCTTCTGATTTATAACTACGCAATATATCGATGAATATCATTAATTCTCAAATGTCAAATACACACCTTTTGTATGAAGGAGCAATATATATATATATATTTCCCTTTTAATCGTACAATTTCGTATCAATTATCTTCTGTCATAAATCTCAATAATCAGATTACAGTTCTTCAAACCAAGCTCAGGCTAATCGGCACGAAGACAATCTCGGAAGCTTTTTTTCTAACAGTCACCAGAGAGAGTACTACAAAGAATTATTATGCGCTCATGGCATAGCTATTATATGAAACTACTTTGCGCATGGATTCTGCGAGTATGAAGCTAGAAAATTAGTAAATATCATTCAAGGGCAGAATTGTATCAGAATAATTCATCGAATATAAAGAGATATTACAAAGTTTTTCTAGCAAAATGTCTCATTACGTTCTTACAAATGTAAAACTATTGAAACGAGCCTCGTAATACTGTACTTTCGTTTATGGTGTGACCATGCAAAATATCTCTCGTTCGGCCACAACTGTGTGTTCTTTTATTGCTCTGGGAGAAGGTCCATCAGACTAGAACAAATGACGTATTAGTTCACTTTGCTACATAAATGAATAAAAAATTTAACTTTTATATCTGTTGTACCAGTATTCTAAGTCCCACATAAGATTGCTCTTATGAAAATTAATAAAGCCTACATACATTTGTTTAATGCAATATGACTATCGTCGGTTCAGGTTCTTCAGACAACGATACTGAAATAGCGCAACAGACGTTATACACTCCTGGAAATGGAAAAAAGAACACATTGACACCGGTGTGTCAGACCCACCATACTTGCTCCGGACACTGCGAGAGGGCTGTACAAGCAATGATCACACGCACGGCACAGCGGACACACCAGGAACCGCGGTGTTGGCCGTCGAATGGCGCTAGCTGCGCAGCATTTGTGCACCGCCGCCGTCAGTGTCAGCCAGTTTGCCGTGGCATACGGAGCTCCATCGCAGTCTTTAACACTGGTAGCATGCCGCGACAGCGTGGACGTGAACCGTATGTGCAGTTGACGGACTTTGAGCGAGGGCGTATAGTGGGCATGCGGGAGGCCGGGTGGACGTACCGCCGAATTGCTCAACACGTGGGGCGTGAGGTCTCCACAGTACATCGATGTTGTCGCCAGTGGTCGGCGGAAGGTGCACGTGCCCGTCGACCTGGGACCGGACCGCAGAGACGCACGGATGCACGCCAAGACCGTAGGATCCTACGCAGTGCCGTAGGGGACCGCACCGCCACTTCCCAGCAAATTAGGGACACTGTTGCTCCTGGGGTACCGGCGAGGACCATTCGCAACCGTCTCCATGAAGCTGGGCTTCGGTCCCGCACACCGTTAGGCCGTCTTCCGCTCACGCCCCAACATCGTGCAGCCCGCCTCCAGTGGTGTCGCGACAGGCGTGAATGGAGGGACGAATGGAGACGTGTCGTCTTCAGCGATGAGAGTCGCTTCTGCCTTGGTGCCAATGATGGTCGTATGCGTGTTTGGCGCCGTGCAGGTGAGCGCCACAATCAGGACTGCATACGACCGAGGCACACAGGGCCAACACCCGGCATCATGGTGTGGGGAGCGATCTCCTACACTGGCCGTACACCACTGGTGATCGTCGAGGGGACACTGAATAGTGCACGGTACATCCAAACCGTCATCGAACCCATCGTTCTACCATTCCTAGACCGGCAAGGGAACTTGCTGTTCCAACAGGACAATGCACGTCCGCATGTATCCTGTGCCACCCAACGTGCTCTAGAAGGTGTAAGTCAACTACCCTGGCCAGCAAGATCTCCGGATCTGTCCCCCATTGAGCATGTTTGGGACTGGATGAAGCGTCGTCTCACGCAGTGTGCACGTCCAGCACGAACGCTGGTCCAACTGAGGCGCCAGGTGGAAATGGCATGGCAAGCCGTTCCACAGGACTACATCCAGCATCTCTACGATCGTCTCCATGGGAGAATAGCAGCCTGCATTGCTGCGAAAGGTGGATATACAGTGTACTAGTGCCGACATTGTGCATGCTCTGTTGCCTGTGTCTATGTGCCTGTGGTTCTGTCAGTGTGATCATGTGATGTATCTGACCCCAGGAATGTGTCAATAAAGTTTCCCCTTCCTGGGACAATGAATTCACGGTGTTCTGATTTCAATTTCCAGGAGTGTATTTGATACCTGAAATAATTTAATATTGTCCACTAGTTAACTTTCTCTTTACCGAAACCAAACTGAATCTTCCTAATAACATTTAGCTTTCTCTGAATAGCAAGATATAGATTGTACATTCACTTACTGTATAAAGTTGTTAGATTTCGCCATGGTGAGCTTGTAATATCACAGCATCACAAAACATGTAAACATAATGCCTATTCGATCTCGAGGCAAAGTTATATTTCGTGATCTGGAAGTAACTTATTTTTGCAAAGGACGGCTTACCTCTGATTATTCCTTCCGAGCAGAAGTGATGCTGATTGAAACATTGATGAATTACACACGAATATATTTAGTGAAGCTTCTTCCGCATAAAGCATTTGTGCAAGGCCTTGTGATTGCTCCCATCTATTCTCTCACGAAACTTGTACTTCTTGGAAATTTGTGGTAAGTTCCTATGGAACCAAACTGCTGAGGTAATCGGTCCCTAGGCTTACACACTACTTAATCTAACTTAAACTAACTTACGCTAAGGACAACACACACACCCATGCCCGTGGGAGGTCTCGAACCTCCGACGGGGGTAGACGCGCAAACCGTGGCAACTAGTCTTAAACCACGCGGCTACCCCGCGCGGCTAACTTGTACTTCTTTTAACGGAATTTATGAAAGGTATGAATCTGAAACAAACGTATGAGATTATTGTTAATGTTGGAATTATTATTGTTCCTCAGTAACACAAGCGTTTTACATAGACCACATATTAAAGTTACATGCAACACGTAGTGCCCTCAAAAGACCATCACACTGATCAGTTCTTCAACGTACATTTGAAATTCATTTGGGAAGATGCAGAACCTTCTTCGCAAATGAAATACCGACTTGCTGAACCCGATCACGAAATAACTGCAGTTCATAAACATAACAGAAACTGCCCCAGTGAATCGCATTCGTGAGAGCCACTCTCCCACAACATTCAATGCTTGAGCCAGATAATTCTCGACAGGCCAACATGGCTCGCTTCACATTTTTTTACACTTAGATGTTGCCTTTTGATCCAGAGTCGTCGCATTAGTGGATCTATATTTTAATAAAATATCTAACACATACAAACCATTGCTGTTTTCACATACACACATTGCGTAATGGGTAGATATTTCTATTGGAGACTGAGGACGATGTACTGAACAACATTACATCAGTATTTACGTCATTTGCGGACTAATAATTACAGCTGTTACAAGTCGCATGCTTTTAGGTTGTGTAGTACATCATACGGCAAGAGCAAGCCATTAATGTTTATTTTCTCACAGACAGCAGGCGAGGTGTTGAAGCATGGACGCGTGGACCCCAAAACGGTTAGTCTATACTAAGAAGCGCAGCCCACTTAGTGGTCCAGTTACGACATTACAGAAAAACATCTGGTCGTAAAATTTGTCACAAGACTGTTCGACACAGAGAAGAAAACAACCAACACAGCGATGTGTGTACATATTAAGTTACCATATATAAAAATACACTGCCAAAAAGAACAAAATTAGTACGCCCATTTAGTGGTTTCCAATTCGCTCACGTTTTGTCGATGCAACACTGCACTTGCAGTACATAAATTGAATACATTTACAGTTCAATAGCACAAGCGATTCTAATGTACCAAGTATCAACCCATGGTGAAATACCCATATTAGTATGTGGTTCAAATGGTTCAAATGGCTCTAAGCACTATGGGACTTAAAATCTGAGGTCATCAGTCCCCTAGACTTAGAACTACTTAAACCTAACAAACCTAAGGACATCACACACATCCATGCCCGAGGCAGAATTCGAACCTGCGACCGGACTGAAGCGCCTAGAATCGCTCGACCACTAGTATGTGGTGTACCCCCACAGATGGCAATACAGGCATTAATGCTGGCATCCATTCGATTGTTCAGATGCCGAATACTGTCCTGGGGTATGTTATGCCACGCCTGGTCGACCTGTCCATGTAGTTCAGTAAGAGTTGTTGGTTGATGAGTCACATGAGTCACTTCTCATCACATCATGTCCCACACGTGCTCGATTGGAGACAAGCCCAAAGATCGTGCTGGCCAGGGAAGTTGCTGCACCTCTTGCAGAACACAATGAGTTTCACAGGTAGTGTGTGGGCGAGCATTATCCTGTTGGAAAACCATATCATCTTCCTGTTCCAAGAACGGCAAAAGAATAGGTCTAACAACATTATGCAAATACAGTGCGCAGGTTGGTTTGCCCTCCAGAAACACCAAAGGTAAACGAGAGTTGTATTATACTCCAGAATATGAGGCCTGGGTGGGGCCAGTGCGTCTTGGACGTATGAAGTCTTTGAGACAGTGCACACCAGGTTTACGTCGTATGTGCAAACCATCATCACTTGCGTGCAAGCAGAAACTGCTACCACCACGGAGCGCCATTCCGTCTTGCAAATGATCCTCTGATTCACTACTGGCCATTAAAATTGCTACACCACGAAGATGACGTGCTACAGACGCTAAATTTAACCGACAGGAGGAAGATGCTGTGACATGAAAATGATTAGCTTTTCAGAACATTCACACAACGTTGGCGCCGGTGGCGACACCTAGAACGTGCTGACATGAGGAAAGTTTCCAACCGATTTCTCATACACAAACAGCAGTTGACCGGCGCTGCCTCGAGAAACGTTGTTGTGATGCCTCGTGTAAGGAGGAGAAATGCGTACCATCACGTTTCGACTTTGATAAAGGTCGGATTGTAGCCTATCGCGATTGCGGTTTATCGTATCGCGACATTGCTGCTCGCGTTGGTCGAGATCCAATGACTGTTAGCAGAATATGGAATCGGTGGGTTCAGGAGGGTAATACCGAACGCCGTGCTGTGGATCCCAACGGCCTCGTATCACTAGCAGTCAAGACGTCAGGCATCTTATCCGCACGGCTGTAACGGATCGTGCAGCCACGTCTCGATCCCTGAGTCAACAGATGGGGACATTTGCAAGACAACAACCATCTGCACGAACAGTTCGACGACGTTTGCAGCAGCATGGACTATCAGCTCAGAGAGCATGGCTGCGGCCCTTGACGCTGTATCACAGACAGGAGCGCCTGTGATGGTGTACTCAATGACGAACCTGGGTGCACGAATGGCAAAACGTAATTTTTTCGGATGAATCCAGGTTTTGAATACAGCATCATGATGGTCGCATCCGGGTTTGGCGACATCGCGGTGAACGCACATTGGAAGCGTGTATTCGTCATCGCCATACTGGCGTATCACCGGGCGTTATTGTATCGGGTGCCATTGGTTACACGTCTCGGTCACCTGTTGTTCGCATTGACGGCACCTTGAACATTGGACGTTACATTTCAGATGTGTTACGACCCGTGGCTCTACCCTTCATTCGATCCCTGCGAAACGCTACATTTCAGCAGGATAATGCACGACCGCATGTTGCAGGTCCTGTACGGGCCTTTCTGCATACAGAAAATGTTCGACTGCTGCCCTGGCCAGCACATTCTCCAGATCTCTCACCAATTGAAAACGTCTGGTCAATGGTGGCCGGGCAACTGGCTCGTCACAATACGCGTCACTACTATTGATGAACTGTGGTATCGTGTTGCAGCTGCATGGGCAGCTGTACCTGTACACGCCATCCAAGCTCTGTTTGACTCAATGCCCAGGCGTCGTATCAAGGCCGTTATTACGGCCAGATGTGGTTGTTCTGGGTACTGATTTCTCAGGACCTATGCGCCACAAATTGCGTGAAAATGTAATCACATGTCAGTTCTAGTATAATATGTTTGTCCAATGAATACCCGTTTATCATCTGCATTTCTTCTTGGTGTAGCAATTTTAATGTCTAGTAGTGTGGCACCAGTCAAACCGTGCACGTCGATGCTGTCGCGTGAGTGGACGATGGTCTAGAGGTGCGCGTGTCCGTCGTCCCGCCAGTAATAACCGCTTTGCAACAGTTCGTGTCGACACGTCTGGACTCACAAGGCCTCTTGGATGTGCTGTGGTAGCTGTACGATCTGCCACTGCTGCCCTAACAACACGACGATCCTGGTGGGCGACTGTGCTGCGTGGATGTCCAGAACCTCGTCTCTGGGTGTGAGAATGTTCACGTGACCACTCATACCAGCATCGTTGCATAACTGACAGCACGTCCAACCTATGTGGCAGTTCTCCGAAAGGACAGTCCAGAGACTAGGAAGGCCACAATATGATTCCTTTCAAACTCGCTCGGGTGGATGTAGGAAGCACAAGTGCTTCTCCTGCAGTGGGCATTCTGGCTGTGAGCACATCCTATTAAAGGGCAGACACAGATGGCGCACTGGTAGACATGCCACTGCACTATCTGCTGGCGGACGACATTGAAACCATTATCAGTACATCCCACAGGTGGCTTATGCCGTTATCGGAACAAAATCGATGTCGTCTTCTCAAGTCTAATTATTTTTTTCGGCAGTGTATCTGCACTTACAGCCGTTACATCCTGCATATATCTCTACCTCTCTCTCTTCCTCAGCCTTTGTAAATGCACCCACTTTCACTAGCACACCTACCCTTCAACTGTCCCAACGCACCCTCCACCTTGATCAGTTCACCACTTGGAACCAGTGGTTCCTGCGTCTCAACCACTCCAAAACCCAGACAATCATCATAGGACGCACCACCCGCTCCTTCCGTCTCCATTATTTCTACCTCACTCTTTATGGTTGTCCCATCTGGCTCACATCCCACCCTGAGATACCTTGGCCTTACCCTCGACCGTCACGTCACCTGGACCTCCACTTCCTGACCATCCAGCAGAAAGCCCATTTACACCTCTGCCTGCTGAAACTCCTGTCTGGCCAGACATGGGGATTGCATGCTTCCACCATCCTGCACGTGTACAAATCCCTCATCCGTCCTATCCTCTGTTATGCCAGCATTGCTTGGGTCTCTGCACCAACCCACTTTTACAAGGCCCTCCAAATCCTTGAACACCATGCGCTCCACATTGCCTTCCGTATCTACCTTCCTTCCCCAACACGACTCCTGTATGAGGTCATCCCCTTCCCCCACCTCCTCCTTTCCCTAGAACATCTCCTCATGTTTTACACTGTCCGCAGGCTTGATCCCCTCCCCCATCCCCTGGTCTCTTCCTTCCTCTCCACCCCCCCTTCCACCCATTGCTGCGCCTCTACGCTGTATCCCTCCCTCCCTCCCTCCACCTCCACACCCTCCATCTCCTTCATCAGGGCAATTTCCAGCACCTTTCCCTCACAGATGTTGAAGTTCCCTCAACTACATCCCTCCCACATCCTTCTCTCTCAATCCCTCTTCGACGCGCCCCTGCCCGTCTGCCCCCCTCTGCATCCTTCCCTCCCTCCCTCCCTCCTTCCCTTCTCCCTCATCTCCATGCCCCTGGCAGATCCTGTGTTTGCTCATCGTCATCAGTGTGCTATGTCAGTGTTGTGTTTGGTGCTGTACTCCTGTACGTCCAGAGCTGTGATTTTAATTGTGTGCTCGACTTGTACGTAGTGTTACTGTCAGTGATCGTTATGTGCCTCGCCGTCCATCGCTACTTTTATGCTCCAGCCATAATTCGCCTTGTGTTCTTTTAATTGTCCCAGTGTGAAATTTTTTGTGTGCAATGCATTTTAAGGTTTATATCTCCATTTTACAGTCACACATTTTTTGTCTGTTCTCTTCCAATATGTTCCCCCTTCTTATACGCCATATTTTCTCCTTTGTAATTTTAAATGTCTTCTATTGTATAATTCACGTCTTTCAGCTGAAGAGCAGCGCATGCTGCCAGCCCGCCCCAGATGGGGAATTGAAGTACAATAAAATTAATAATAAAAAAAACTAGCACACAGTTTCACACTATAAGAAAGTACATCCTAGCTCTACCAAAGTCATGAACGGAGTGGGAAGAAGATTCAGCTTTGTTCTTCTTCGAAACTTTTAAAGCATGTCCAACGTCTGCGCGCCTAGCCAACTCATTGGTTTAAGTCGCTCACGCTCCACGTAACTTCAGCAACTACACTACTGTAGCAGACACTGCAGCGAAAGTCGATGAGCGGATTCAGAGATAAGAGCAACAATTAGTCACAAGCAATCCGCAAGGAATAAACTGAATCGACGGAAGCTGGCAAATGTGCAAACATAGCAGTCAGCTTACAAAGAAACTGAAAGAGGACGTTCGTGACTGGTTGAACAACTTGGCGGCAACTGACAATGTAGAAGGCGTACAAGAACTTGTGGAGCGCTACAACATCTGTTTCAATTTGAACGGTGTCTACCAGAAAAATTGCTATATATCAAAATATGTTGTAAAATAAGTTTTCTTTCATTATCTTGAATAAAAATATCTGGAGAAACAAAAACTTTTGTTACTTTTAGAATGATCCTCGTGCGTTATTAGCGTTCCCCTTTTGCGTCTCAGGTTTCGAATGATTGCATTATTCAGTGAAGGACATAAAATACGAATAGTCAGCGAGGAAAATAAATGTTCTTATTTTACACAGGTACGTCTAGATCGCAGTTTATATCACTCCAAATAAAACATTGTGTTTTGGCAAGAGTCATGATGAGAATCTTTGTTTTTGCTAGCCTGTTCCGTGGAATGTTCTTGTATCATACTTCACATGATTACATTTTGTCATTCATCATTTCACACCTTAATAATTGAGTTTACTCTTATTTTAGCGTTAATACGCTTAACAACAGCTGGAACAAGAAAAAATTATTTTCTAGCATATAGATAATTCAGAAATCCTTGTTACTAGATCAATTTGTGGATAACAGAGATTGGAATACATCCAGCTAATAACTGAGGACGTACGTTGCATGGGGGCTCAATTAAAATAAAATGAAAATAATTTTTAAATTTTTTTTCAGTCGCTGTATGTCCGATTACGAAGTCTCGTAACGGTTGGCCCTGACTAGTATTATTACGCAATCTGACTGCATAGAACAACAACAAAGAATGAAATGGAAATTTTCATTAACACAATTAATTAATTAAGTCCCCAGCAACTATAAAACCTACGAAACCAAAGCACAAGTGTAACTGTTCTGTGTGTGGAAGTATGACTCAACGTACGCATCTGGCACGGTTCTTCTTCAACAACACAAGAAATTTTAAATATCATTTATACCGAATTAATTAAAGAAAATAGAAATACCATAATTACTCAAGAAAACCAGAATTACACTCTAATACAAGAACACAAGCCAGATGCTTTGTTGACTGAACCTGTAATGACGCATTATTCAGGACATTGAAATAATGAGAAAGAAAAGAAAAGTAGTTTGTTACCTTAATTTATATTGATGAAAAGCACTCTAGACATTACAATCTCTCCACACCGACTCGCTACTATCACATCTCAACAAGAACTTTTCAGTATCACATCTCAGCAAGCACTGCCTACTAGCTCATCTCAACAAACACTCCTCACTACGAAATCTCAGCACTGACTACCACGAGCTCACCCCAAGCACTGCCCACTACGACATCTCAATAATCACTGCCAGTGGAGGCGGCGGAACAATACTCTCTAGCGCGATCTCTGGCGCTGTGGCTCAGTGTAGCCACCTTTCAACGTTGCAAATGCTACTCTAAGATGAAGAGGTTGACACAGATGAGGAATTCGTGGCGGGTCACATCAAACCTTCTTTTAAGCCTGGTGGTTTACTGGTTAAGCGTGCGCCTGGAAACCGAAAGGTTGTGAGAGCTCATGCTGGTCGGATAGCGGAATATTTCAGTCTGCTTCTAACCTAGCATTCTCCCCCTCCCCACCTCCTCACAGCCTACTAGTGATGTGAAGATTCCCCAGGAACGACACGTGGTTTGGATTCCACATTAAACTGTGGGCCGCTTTTCCACGGCATAATTGCTGGGATTGGTTAGGGACGCAGAAGTCGCCAAGTGATTTCCAAGTGAATGAATTGCTTCAGGTCATAGAGTCACACGGAATTGTCATTAGTAAGTGAATGCTTGCAGATGGCATTGATATGTACTATTCGTGCACATGTATGTTATTTTGGGTATGTATTATTGTACTCTCGTAAGTTATGTATATGCAGTTTCTTGCACCTTATCCTCATTTTTTCCATTCTTATCACGTATTCTGAGGGTGTGATTCGGCAAAAGTTAATGTGGAGTATAAATAAATCGTGCTGTAGAAGGACTATGTAGAATCATTGTACTACCGTGTCTACATTTCTACCATTGTTTTTATGTCAGTGTGGGTTCGGTATTATTTCTGTTTTTTCCATTTCTGATAAATTTTTGATATTTCTAATAATTTTGATTGTACTTCCTTCCGATCAAGTTTTATACTTCGGAATCAAAGCCTTGTTTAGGTTTGTTATCAACACTTTCAAACTGTCTTTACTATACGCCAACTGGAGTGGGAAAATTTGTGTAAGGTTCTATTTCACCGAAGGCTGGAGTGGCCGAGCGGTTCTAGGCGCTACAGTCTGTAACCGCGCGACCGCTACGGTCGCAGATTCGAATCCTGCCTCGGGCATGGATGTGTGTGATGTCCTTAGTTTAGTTAGGTTTAAGTAGTTCTAAGTTCTAGGGGACTGATGACCTCAGAAGTTAAGTCCCATAGTGCTCAGAGCCATTTGAACCATTTGAATCTATTCAACCCATACATCCATTAATCGGCACCTGCCTCGACAGCGTTAAAAGACAAGAATCGTTGCAAGAGACAGAGCGACTTGTAGAATCTGTTACTTCTTTACCGTTGCTTTCCAGAAGGATGCACTGCACCAACTGCCATAGTGCGTTTGTAGCCTTATCTCAATCCTTCAAGAAAACAGAAATTCTTAAGTTTCGAGAAAAAAATAATAACAATTTCTTTTGGGAAAAGGCTTAGACTGAAACTTTAGGTTGTTTCCGAACGACCAATTATTTTATGTGAATGCATTATTTCAAAAAGGTATGGTAAGGTCTATAGCTTTACCTCTGTCGAATTGAAGTCTGGTCCTGCGATTGCTAACTGGCCTTAAAAGTTAACACGTGTAAAGCAGAACACCTGACTAAATGTAAACACGTAGCAGATCTCGAGTGCTCTGTCAATGGAAAACAGCTGACACGAGTCACCTGCCAGTAATCAAGTTGCATCCAAACCGAAAACCGTGCATCTGTTCGTTGTCAGCACACTCCCAGTGCAGTTCGCCTACGTAGTCAATAGCAGCTAAAAAGTTTTGCATGGAGTACTGTTCGAGCATGTACGAGGGGACTTCGGAAAGTATGTTATTATTGTGGTAGACCAGCCCACCCTGCTAGCCGCGCGATCTAACACGCTGCTTCCCGAGCGGGAGGCGAGCCGGTCCCCGGCACGAATCTGTCCGGCGGATTAGTGTCGAGATCCGGTGTGCCGGCCAGCCTGTGGATAGGTTTTAGGCGGTTTTCCATCTGCCTCGGCGAATGCGGTCTGGTTCCCATTATTCCGCCTGAGTTACACTGTGTTGGGGATTGCTGCGCAAACACCGTTTCCACGTACACACACACACACACACACACACACACACACGAACATTACTCTACCACGCAAACATTTGGGTTACACACGTCTGGTATGAGACGTTCCCGGGAGGGAGGAGGGGGGGGGGGGTCCACTGGGGGCCGAACCGCAGAATAACCCTGGGTTCCGTGTGGAGGGCGGTGGGGTGGGTGGACTGCTGTGGCCTGTTGTGGGGTTGTGAACCACTGAGGGCTATGGTGGGACGGAGCCTCTCCGTCGTTTCTAGATCCCCAGTATAATACAATACAATACGATGGTAGACCAAGAATGCTGCGCCACACTTCCAAGTGACACAGATATATGACACTACTTTTCAACATACTCACCAACTTTCTGTAAACAACGGTAATCCCTCGACGATAAGCGTCCTCTCCTTTACTACGGAGCCATTCGATAAACGCTGTGTAACGTCCTTACAATTGGAAGAATCTATTTCTCCTACCACAGCTTGCCAAAAAGATAGAAATCACATTGTGAAAGATCTGAAATGTACGGTGGATGCTTCCTAAGCAGCCACAGAAAACGATTAAACAAAGCTTGCGTTGTGCGCGCGGCGTGTGAAGATTTGCAACATCGTCCAGGTGAACCGTGCCTTTGCTTAATTTTCCAGGAGTCTTGTTTTTTTGTTTCACCCACAACAATGGTGCTGGCCCTAGTATTTCAACTTTTCAACAGGTTCCCAGTTGTGCATTTACAACTTCTCGCCGCGTAATGAAGAGTCTATTAAATTTCGGGCATGCAGCCGTGCAAATAAAATTTCTTCCACTGATATTTCGGTGTGCTATCGTCCGGCTATTCTCAGAGTGAGTCGCAAAAGGTTTCCAATTGCCGTGCTATTTCTCCAGTACGTTGTGACGCACCTATTATACGTACCGCAGCAGGACTGAGTCTGCTGGGAACCCGGTACATCTGCTAGGGTTGGGAAAAACCGACCGGCTAAAGCCGATACCGGTATTTTAGTTCCGCATAACCACTGTTTTTCGTTATTTAATCGATCTCGGTTATAACAAGTGTTTTTATTTTTTTCTAATAACCGGGTAAAAAACAGAATTATAAATTATCCATAGTAGCAGTCCTAACATTTTTGGTTTTAAAAGAAACATTTTTAAAGAACAGGCAATTTTTATTCTTTAAATTAGCATTGCTTTGAAATATTGCGTTATTGTAGAAAATGGGAAAAGCGACCAGTGCTATTTTAGTAACAATGCCGACAGAAAAGAGCAAACAACATGTGGCATAAGAACTGGTACAGCGTTCTTGAGACCATAATGTGCCTCTTACGATGTGGCGTGGCCTATTGGATGGTGCGGCGTGCACATGTAGTGTGCAAGACTTACCCCATCTGGGATATATCGTAATTTCTCACCGTCGCCGACAGACATCAGTTGTATTACAGAATGGCACCATCTCTAGATTGGAAGTATTTTAAAAGTGAGGTGTCA
The DNA here is from genome assembly GCF_023898315.1 of Schistocerca nitens. Lineage (NCBI taxonomy): Eukaryota > Metazoa > Arthropoda > Insecta > Orthoptera > Acrididae > Schistocerca > Schistocerca nitens. Next base: position 294,934,397 of record NC_064618.1, on the reverse strand, counting down.
GTGAAGTACAATGCCTCATTTACTTTAAAAGATCAGAAACTGGAGGAGCCACAACAAAAACTTGCGACATAATACAAGGAGAGAACTCAAAACTTAATAGTTCAGTCATAGTTTACAATAAAGTTGCTGATAGGCAGCCTGTGTCTACACAACGTGCCTTTATCTACTTTAAGAGCTTGAAAACGGACAAATTAACACAAAAAATGGAGTTATTGGACCTCAGTTTTAACTCTTTGGCACTGACTATTCGTAATTTCCAAATAGTGGTATGATTCCCGATTACAACATGATTTTTGGGTAGAGTGTCAAAAAATTGGAATCAGTAGAAGGTTACTAGTGATTTTCTGTAGGCGAAAACCACATTTAAGCTTCAGAAAAAAAGCAGCGAATGGTTGACGTTCTAAGTTTTCTTTTATTTGTTACTTTTATTTGCTATTTTGATTCTATGTGCCATGGAACTGAGGTAGTAAAAATATTTCAATGTTTGTTCGATTTTAACGTCATTACAGGAAATAATAGGAATAAAAAATCGAAAATCGATTATTTCAGAAAGCGATTATTTTAAGCGGGTTTAACAGTCCGATTAAACTGGAGTTTAAAGAAACTGTATAACCGAAAACAGATTTTTTTCTGCGATAATCTCTCTTCCTAAAATGTACTCTCTTCTAATAATGCGCTACTCCTGTTGCACAGCCGGCCGCTGTGACCGAGCGGTTCTAGGCCCTCCAGTCCGGAACCGCGTTGCTGATACGGTCTCAGGTTGGAATCCTGCCTCGGGCATGGATGTGTGTGATGTCCTTAGGTTAGTTAGGTTTGAGTGGTTCTAGTCCGCAGCTCGTGGTCGTGCGGCAGCGTTTTCGCTTCCCACGCCCGGGTTCCCGGGTTCGGTTTCCTGCGGGGTTAGGGATTTTCTCTGCCTCGTGATGACTGGGTGTTGTGTGCTGTCCTTAGATTAGTTAGGTTTAAGTAGTTCTAAGTTCTAGGGGACTGATGACCTCAGATATTAAGTCCCATAGTGCTTAGAGCCAATTGAACCATTTGAATCTGTTGCACAGTGATCTTAGCGTGGGACTAAATGCGTTACTTTCGCCACTTTCTGAAGCCCCTACGTAATATTATTGGGGAATAGTTAAACTGATCACTAGTGTCCAGGAGACTGTTGCCAAAATTCTCTACAATCTAAATTGGAGAACACTTGTAAAAGATGAAGTCTTTTATTTACTGAAGACATGTCACTCAGCGCTAGCGAAAATGTAGCTGCAGCTTTGGTATGTACCAGTTCTTTAACACCATCTAAAAATTGTTGTTGTTGTTGTTGTGGTCTTCAGTCCTGAGACTGGTTTGATGCAGCTCTCCATGCTACTCTATCCTGTGCAAGCTTCTTCATCTCCCAGTACCTACTGCAACCTACATCCTTCTGAATCTGCTTAGTGTATTCATCTCTTGGTCTCCCTCTACGATTTTTACCCTCCACGCTGCCCTCCAATGCTAAATTTGTGATCCCTTGATGCCTCAAAACATGTCCTACCAACCGATCCCTTCTTCTAGTCAAGTTGTGCCACAAACTTCTCTTCTCCCCAATCCTATTCAATACCTCCTCATTAGTTACGTGATCTACCCACCTTATCTTCAGCGTTCTTCTGTAGCACCACATTTCGAAAGCTTCTATTCTCTTCTTGTCCAAACTAGTTATCGTCCATGTCTCACTTCCATACATGGCTACACTCCATACAAAAACTTTCAGGAACGACTTCCTGACACCTAAATCTATACTCGATGTTAACAAATTTCTCTTCTTCAGAAACGCTTTCCTTGCCATTGCCAGTCTACATTTTATATCCTCTCTACTTCGACCATCATCGGTTATTTTACTCCCTAAATAGCAAAACTCCTTTACTACTTTAAGTGTCTCATTTCCTAATCTAATTCCCTCAGCATCACCCGACTTAATTTGACTACATTCCATTATCCTCGTTTTGCTTTTGTTGATGTTCATCTTATATCCTCCTTTCAAGACACTGTCCATTCCGTTCAACTGCTCTTCCAAGTCCTTTGCTGTTTCTGACAGAATTACAATGTCATCGGCGAACCTCAAAGTTTTTACTTCTTCTCCATGAATTTTAATACCTACTCCGAATTTTTCTTTTGTTTCCTTTACTGCTTGCTCAATATACAGATTGAATAACATCGGGGAGAGGCTACAACCCTGTCTCACTCCTTTCCCAACCACTGCTTCCCTTTCATGCCCCTCGACTCTTATAACTGCCATCTGGTTTCTGTACAAATTGTAAATAGCCTTTCGCTCCCTGTATTTTACCCCTGCCACCTTCAGAATTTGAAAGAGAGTATTCCAATCAACATTGTCAAAAGCTTTCTCTAAGTCTACAAATGCTAGAAACGTAGGTTTGCCTTTTCTTAATCTTTCTTCCAAGATAAGTCGTAAGGTCAGTATTGCCTCACGTGTTCCAACATTCCTACGGAATCCAAACTGATCTTCCCCGAGGTCAGCTTCTACCAGTTTTTCCATTCGTCTGTAAAGAATTCGCGTTAGTATTTTGCAGCTGTGACTTATTAAACTGATAGTTCGGTAATTTTCACATCTGTCAACACCTGCTTTCTTTGGGATTGGAATTATTATATTCTTCTTGAAGTCTGAGGGTATTTCGCCTGTCTCATACATCGTGCTCACCAGATGGTAGAGTTTTGTCATGACTGGCTCTCCCGAGGTCATCAGTAGTTCTAGTGGAATGTTGTCTACTCCCGGGGCCTTGTTTCGACTCAGGTCTTTCAGTGCTCTGTCAAACACTTCACGCAGTATCTTATCTCCCATTTCGTCTTCATCTACATCCTCTTCCATTTCCATAATATTGTCCTCAAGTACATTTCCCTTGTATAAACCCTCTATATACTCCTTCCACCTTTCTACCTTCCCTTCTTTGCTTAGAACTGGGTTTCCATCTGAGCTCTTGATATTCATACAAGTGGTTCTCTTCTCTCCAAAGGTCTCTTTAATTTTCCTATAGGCAGTATCTATCTTACCCCTAGTGAGACAAGCCTCTACATCCTTACATTTGTCCTCTAGCCATCCCTGCTTAGCCATTTTGCACTTCCTGTCGATCTCATTTTTGAGACGTTTGTATTCCTTTTTGCCTGCTTCATTTACTGCATTTTTATATTTTCTCCTTTCATCAATTAAATTCAATATTTCTTCTGTTACCCAAGGATTTCTATTAGCCCTCGTCTTTTTACCTACTTGATCGTCTGCTGCCTTCACCACTTCATCCCTCAGAGCTACCCATTCTTCTTCTACTGTATTTCTTTCCCCCATTCCTGTCAACTGTTCCCTTATGCTCTCCCTGAAACTCTCTACAACATCTGGTTCTTTCAGTTTATCCAGGTCCCATCTCCTTAAATTCCCACCTTTTTGCAGTTTCTTCAGTTTCAATCTGCAGTTCATAACCAATAGATTGTGGTCAGAATCCACATCTGCCCCAGGAAATGTCTTACAATTTAAAACCTGGTTACTAAATCTCTGTCTTACCATTATATAATCTATCTGAAACCTGTCAGTATCTCCTGGCTTCTTCCATGTATACAGCCTCCTTTCATGATTCTTGAACCAAGTGTTAGCTATGATTAAGTTATGTTCTGTGCAAAATTCTACAAGGCGGCTTCCTCGTTCATTCCTTCCCCCCAATCCATATTCACCTACTATGTTTCCTTCTCTCCCTTTTCCTACTGACGAATTCCAGTCACCCATGACTATTAAATTTTCGTCTCCCTTCACTACCTGAATAATTTCTTTTATCCCGTCATACATTTCATCTATTTCTTCATCATCTGCAGAGCTAGTTGGCATATAAACTTGTACTACTGTAGTAGGCATGGGCTTTGTGTCTATCTTGGCCACAATAATGCGTTCGCTATGCTGTTTGTAGTAGCTAACCCGCACTCCTATTTTTTTATTCATTATTAAACCTACTTCTGCATTACCCCTATTTGATTTTGTATTTATAACCCTGTAATCACCTGACCAGAAGTCTTGTTCCTCCTGCCACCGAACTTCACTAATTCCCACTATATCTAACTTTAACCTATCCATTTCCCTTTTTAAATTTTCTAACCTACCTGCCCGATTAAGTGATCTGACATTCCACGCTCCGATCCGTAGAACGCCAGTTTTCTTTCTCCTGATAACGACGTCCTCTTGAGTAGTCCCCGCCCGGAGATCCGAATGGGGGACTATTTTACCTCCGGAATATTTTACCCAAGAGGACGCCATCATCATTTAATCATACAGTAGAGCTGCATGTCCTCGGGAAAAATTACGGCTGTAGTTTCCCCTTGCTTTCAGCCGTTCGCAGTACCAGCACAGCAAGGCCGTTTTGGTTAATGTTACAAGGCCAGATCAGTCAATCATCCAGACTGTTGCCCCTGCACTACTGAAAAGGCTGCTGCCCCTCTTCAGGAACCACATGATTGTCTGGCCTCTCAACAGATACCCCTCCGTTGTGGTTGCACCTACGGTACGGCCATCTGTATCGCTGAGGCACGCAAGCCTCCCCACCAACGGCAAGGTCCATGGTTCATGGGGGGGATCTAAAAATTATACAAAACATTTTTGTCAGGGAAAAGACATTTTATGCTGCTGGTGCAATAATGGGCACCCGTCGTTCGCCGGCGAGTGTGGCCGAGCGGTTCCAGGCGCTTCAGTCTGGAACCGCGCGACCGTTGAGGTCGCAGGTTCGAATCCTGCCTCGGGCATGGATGTGTGTGATGTCGTAAGGTTAGTTAGGTTTAAGTGGTTCTAAGTTCTAGGGGACTGATGACCTCAGATGTTGAGTCCCATAGTTCTCAGAGCCATTTTTGAACCCGTCGTTCCTAACTTCGCGGTAATCTGCTAAGTATTAATGCAGTTGGTGACTGAACTGTCAATATGGGCGTTTCACAAATACTCGAAGAATAGCAGATAGGGTGCCTCACTTAAAAAGAAGCTTACGGGCCGCTAGAGATGACGGGAGAGCAGGTAAAGACGCCGCCGTGTCGGGGCTGCCAGACAGCTCTTTAGCGGCGCTCGTCCTTGTCTGACCTCTCGCCGTGGTAAACAAAGCTCCACTCCTTTGCTGAGACGTTTCGAAGGGCGAACATCTCTCGGGAGCCGACACTGTGGAAGTCTACCAGAAGGAATTAATAAGCTCAAGATAACCCGGCCGCTGTCAACAAACATACTGTTTTCGTGCTCAGCTATTTATGACGTCACAAGATGGGGAAGAAGTGTGGCAGTGCGTGTAACTGCCTCTAGCCAGCTGCAGGCCTCCCTTGCCGCACAGTAACTCTTTTTCCTGAAGGGTGAGGGTGAGCATAATCTGTGACAGTAAGCGGGCGGTACACGTTGTCGGCGGTAGAGATATCAACTGGGAGTCTTGAGCGGTACTGATCTGAGCCCCGCCAGTGAGGTCATTGAACAATGTCCTTTATACGTTATAGTGGAATATTTATTTATTTATTTACTATCCATCTTTCAGCATTAACATGCAGTCGATGACGTCAGAAGAATCACGGCTGTTTGTACATTAGAGCACTTGCCCGCGAAAGGCAAAGGTCCCGAGTTCGAGTCTCGGTCCGGCACACAGTTTTAATCTGCCAGGAAGTTTCTTTTGTACATCATGTTTTACGTACCAAAATATTACATGATAAAAATATAGCAGTGTTGTTCCCTATTAGCTTATAACTGCCTCTACACCCATATCTATACATAACAGTAAGCCTTAATTTGTCAGCATTAACATGAAATCGATGTCGTAAGAAGAATTATAGCTATTTGTACATTATGTTTCATATAACAAAATATTAGATGGTAAAAAATATAGCAGTGTTGTACCTTATTAGCTTGTAGTTGCCTCTACAGCCACATCTATACATGACAGTAAGCCTTAACTTATAGATAAATGAGGTCATATTTACAACTATTCTGAAATTCTTCTATACTACAAAAGGTATTTTCCTTCATCCACACTTTGGTTTTAGTTTTGAAAATATCCAGTTAAACCAATTGAGCCTGTACGGGTTAAGTGTTGAATAATTTTATGCCTACGTATTCACAGCTAGATTGGGTTTTCTTAAGCCTGGTTGTGGGTATATCAATCATATTTGTTGTTGACGAACAGATTTCCTTATAGTGTAGTGGTTTAAAGTTTTCTTTTATGTTTAATAGGCAACAATATATGTAAAGAGATGGGACTGAGAGAATTTTTAAGTCTTTAAAATAAGGTCTACATGAGGTCTGCCGGCCGTTGTGGTTGAGCGGTTCTAGGTGCTTCAGCCTGGAACCGTGCGACCGCTACGGTCGCAAGTTCGAATCCTGCCTCGGGCATGGATGTGTGTGACGTACTTAGGTTAGTTAGGTTTAAGTAGTTGTAAGTTCTATGGGCCTGATGACCTCAGATGTTAAGTCCCATAGTGCTCAGAGCAATTTGAACCATTTGAACATGAGGTCTTGTTGTCAGTGATTCCATAAAGACGTCTAATTGCTTTTTTCTGCCAAGTGAAAATTTTTTTGGCACCTGGGTACTTACCCCATAAGAGAATGCCATATAGTAAATGGCAGTATGAATAAGTTAATGCATCGGTACGCAAACGATGGTAATATATGCTTCAGCACTGAAGACCGAGGAAAAGATGAAAGTGAAAAATTAGCAAGTTACCTTTGTAAGAATAAATGTCAAACCTTAATCGCCGCTAAAATAGGCACTACAAACGCTGACACAATCTCCGCTGGTGACAGAATCAGTATGAATTTCTTGCTTAAATAATGTGCCATCAATGGTTATACACGGAGATTTTCAGAGCGTATTCTCTTTCAAGGAATATTCATACTTTACTAGGAGATCACCTGCTCAATGCCGAATCGTGTCTTCCACGATGACACGAGTGTAAATAACTGTGCAATTGTTAACAGAATTTCTTTACTAGTACACGGTCCACAAAATGTTTACCATGGCAACAAAACAATGTAACTCTTTACTGGACACAGTAAATGAAACATGAGCTATACCACATGTGCCTCTACTCACTAAGTCTTGAACCTTACATAAACATCTAATACGCTTAATACACTTCATCATTTACATCACTTAAACATGTGAACCCCCGCTAACACGCAAAATACCAAGCCATTATTTAATCTCTTGCCACGCACATTCTGCAACATGTCTGGTTCGATTCTGCCAGTGGTATTTCTGATGCATTGTTGCAATGTTACAATAGCAGTAACTGCTGTTTTGTCCACAGTATCCTTTACATACCCTCAAAGAAATAAATCTAAGGGGATAATGTCAGATGATGTCGAGGGCCATGGAATTGGGTCATCTCTACCATTCCACCTGTTGGGGAAGTTTCATTAAGGAAATCGCCCACTTCTAGAGCCCAAGAAGGAGAAGCGCCGTCTTGCTGAAAGATGACAGTGTCTTGCGTATCTTGTAGCTGGGGAACGGCATAGTTCATAGACATTTCTAAGTAAACTTCTCCTCTTGTATTACCTTCAAGGAAGAAAAATGGGCCAGTCGCTCCATCACACATTAACCCACACCACATATTAACCTTTGGATTGTCTCGAATGTGTTTTCATATGACACGAGGATTTTCTGATCCCCAGATCCAGACATTGTGGCGGTTAACTGAGCTACAAACGCGAAATGTAGCCTCACCGGAAAAACACACACGCTTCAAAAATTCAGTATCCTCAGCCAAATGGCTCAGCACATCCAGTGCAAATTGTTCACGTTTTGGGCAATCATCTGGTTGTAATACCTGAACAATATCGACGTTGCACGCATATAATTTAAAACGTTTGCGAAGTTTCATGATCTCATATTTCCCATTAAAATTATCCCTATGTTTAAATATTTCAATGGTTTCTATACATAGTCGCTGATAATAGTCATCGTAGATAAAATTTTTGTTTCAGAAAACTTCACTTCTCGACTTTCTGGCTGAAAATATGCTCTGTTACAACCGATCTGTCTATCTTCTCTAGTCGGTAAAGACTTTTGTGTTTACCCTTATATCCACGCTTCTCTTGATTGTTCCAAAACAAACTTTGCCACACGTACACAGAATTTTATGTATGCCACGAGCTGACAGAGGAGGGCGTTTATCCGCTACAGATCGGAGTGATTTGTGACTGTTTTCTTTGTTGGTCTAGAAACCGGACTAATATTACGTTTCTGTATAATATTTCCGATCTGATCTGTTACTTTTTTAATAAAAGGGAGAGAAACTATTCTTCCATCGTTGTTGTATGTGCTTGTCCTTTGTATTTCCATTATTTGGTTGTAGAATTCTGTTTACTTCTTTCCCCGAGTAGCCATTTTTCTCGAAAACTTGCTCCGGAGAGACACAAATACTGCTTACATATACGGCGCCACAGTACATTTGGTAATTACCAACGAGAGTGGTTTTCGTTACAATACCCTCAAACAGAACGTAAACTACACTAGTAACGTAGTTTATCCAAAGTTTAATCCTTCATTCTGCTCCGTTTTGTGCTCTAATTTGACGTTTGCTGACGGATTAAAACTGTTGGCCGGAACGGGAGTCGAAGCTGGGACCTTTCCTACGAAACACGCACGATTATAAATTGCCAGGAATCTTCAGATTGGTACATAATTTTTAATTTTGAAATGGAAGACACAATCCTTCATATCTTTGCGAAAATGATGTGTGCGTCTGCGTGCGACTTTATGAGTATTCAGGTGGTAACATGGCAAACGCCATGTGTCTCAAATAGCTGTATCTCGAAAACGATTGAAAATACGGAAAATGTCTGTAGGTTTCTTTGCCTTCAGAATGATCCATATTGTTACCATTTAACGTATGTTCATTTCCTCCAGCGTCACCAGTTACGCAAGGAACAGTAGTGTGTCACGTGTAAAGTCTTCGAGCACTACCCATTTGTAAAGAACGTTGAGAACAGCTACGATTCGTGAAGCTGCCTTTGCCAAACCTACATGTACTTGCTGTATTACTGTGCAATCTAACAGACATGTTTTTAATTAAAATCTTCGCATGTTCCGTTCACAAATAAGTTATTTAAAATATGAGACCTGTTGTATCTTTATATATCTATCCTCTTCAAGAGAACCATTTTAGTGTCCAAATCAGAGACTTTCATGCGTTTATTTATTGATCAGTTTTTAGTGGACAATGTGGTACGGCGTGCCGATTGAACAGTGGGCCAAATTAGTGAGTTAGCGGCCTGCAGTCTTTTTCTGTAGGTCCCATGTGAAGGAATATAACTGGAGAGGAAACTGTATTGCGTCTCGAAACAGTGCTATTTATTTCTTCCTATAATGGTATGATCGTCATGGAAAACGAAATATTGCTTCGGCTGCAACAGCTGGCCTTCACGATGAACACGCTATGAAATGTTCAAAAATACAAGCCAGAAAGGAATGTAAACGTGAGAAATGACCAGAAAGGCCTTACAAATTCCCACTCAGAGAAAAGGGGCAGAACGAAGATGAAGGTCAATGGAAGGAGTCGCGCGTGTCACGTTTCCGCTAATCGCCGTCCCACCTACAGATGCGGCGAGAGCAGTGGATAGCTGGAGCCTGTCGCAGCTGTTGACTCCACTACTACATGCTAAGAAGCTGTTTTTGCGCTCGCTTACCATACCAAACATGCTTTCTATAGCCGGATGTTAGCCGATTGGCTAGGATCAATGGCTCCTAAATACGTGTCTAAGCCGGCGCAGCCGGCCGGAGTGGCCGTGCGGTTCTAGGCGCTACAGTCTGGAGCCGAGCTACCGCTCCGGTCGCAGGTTCGAATCCTGCCTCGGGCATGAATGTGTGTGATGTCCTTAGGTTAGTTAGGTTTAAGTAGTTCTAAGTTCTAGGGGACTGATGACCACAGATGTTAAGTCCCATAGTGCTCAGAGCCATTTGAGTACAAATGATAGCTCCGCCTGTGTACAACCCTTGTATACCTTATGTGCGCGATACTACCGCCATCTGTATATGTGCATACCGCTATACCATGACTTTTGTTACCTCGGTGTAGGCCAAAGAACATGGTTGTAGTGGACTGACAAGGCAGCCAGTCCACAGTGACGGGTAGCCGAAAGGGCACACGTACACACACGCCGGCTGGCGCGAAGTCTGGAACAGGATACGTGATGAATGTGATAAAGAAAAGAACGTACCTACTAGAACACATAACTTTTATATCGTCCTTTGGTATACAGCATTCTTGATGATACAAGTGAGACTATCTTGAGATACATGCAATGGTACAAATGGCGCCTTGCTAGGTCGTAGCCATGGACTTAGCTGAAGGCTATTCTAACTGTCTCTCGGCAAATGAGAGAAAGGCTTCGTCAGTGTAGTCGCTAGCAAAGTCGTCGTACAACTGGGGCGAGTGCTAGTACGTCTCTCGAGACCTGCCTTGTGGTGGCGCTCGGTCTGCGATCCTGACAGTGGCGACACGCGGGTCCGACATGTACTAATGGACCGCGGCCGATTTAAGCTACCACCTAGCAAGTGTGGCGTCTGGCGGTGACACCACAATGGTAATGATGTTACTTTTAGGGAACGCCTATGACATTATGACCTCTGTCCACAGCCACATTGAATGGTACCTGGGGGCGTTGTGGGCAAGTGACGCGGTAGCGTAAGCCCTGGTGTAGAAGTATGAAACCGGAATTTCCCAATAGACGCTGCTAGCCGTCGGTGTAGAGCCCGAGAGATCGCGTCTGCAGCGCAGTCTGCTTCCTGTAAAGGCTGACGACGAATGTCAACAGACAGTAACCCCAGTTCCATACATCAGTATCTGTTTCAGACCCGTAAACATGTCGAGTTTTGTCACTACGAACTACGATTTGCGGGCAGCATTGGTTTTCTGTCATCATTTGAAGAAAACTGCTGCAGAATCACATCGAATGCTCGTCGAAGCTTTCACAGTGTTTCGAGTGGTTCAAAAAATTTAGAAGTGGTGATTTTGACGTGAGAAACGACGAGCGCAGGAAACAACCGAAAAAGTTCGAAGACAACGAATTGCAGACCTTATTGGATGAAGATGATACTCAGGCTCAACAGGAACTCGCGGAACAATTGAATGTGACGCAGAAAGCCGTTTCTCTTCGGGTGAAAGCTATGGGAAAGGTGCAGCAAGTGGGAAAATTGGTTCCGTATGAACTGAATGAAAGACCACTTGTGAAATGCTGCTCGCCAGATACGAAAGAAAGTCGTTTCTCCATCGAACAGCGACAGGTGATGAAAAAGGCATATAATTTGAGAATCCTAAGAGTCATAAATAATGGGTGAATACAGGCAAACCATCGACATCCACTGCAAGACCAAATCGCTTTGGAAAGAAGGCACTGCTCTGTGTTTGCTGGGATCAGAAGGATCTCATCTATTGTCTATCTATATCCGGATCCCGCCCCAGCTACTGCCGGGTCTGGGTGCTGACGAGTCCTCTCCATTTGGATCGGTCCTCCCACCACTTTTCTTCCTCCACTTGCTGCCAGGTCATACCTCTTCTTTCCACAGATATTCTCACTCCCATTTTCCATCGTGTTTTTGGGCGCCCTCTAGGTCTTTTTCCATCCACCTTCTTCCATAATTTCGGGGAGTCTCTGCCCATGCATCCTCTTAACATGCCCATACCATCTTAATCCCTTTTTTTCAAATTCTTCTCTCATACTTTCTTGTTTAAGGTCCTTTCTAATCTCTACATTCCTTACTCTGTCCATTTTTGTTTTTCCCTTAACTGCTCTCAGAAATTTCATTTCCCCTACTTGCAGTCTGCTCCAGTCCCTTTCTGTCCATGTTTCTCCACCATAGGTGACAATAGGGAAGTAATAATTCTTATACATAAGGAGTTTTGCTTTTTCTGAAACTTCCTTATTCCAATTCAGGTGTTTAATTTTTTGGGAGAAATTGCCTCCCTTCTGTAACCTCCTATTAATTTCGTTGGTTATTCTTCCATCCCTACATATTTCACTCCCTAAATAAGTGAAACTTTCTACCACTTTGAGGGGTTCTCCATTCAAGGTAATATTTTCATTGCTCCCGTTCTCTCTTCCAAATACCATTACTTCACTCTTATCTTTATGTATTTTGAATCCATACCTTTTCATATTTCCTTCTGCGCATCAAGCTGTAACTGTACATCTACCTATTTATCACCCCATATTACCATTTCATCTGCAAAAATCATATTTTTGTCTTTTTCTTTTACTATATCTTTAACTGCCCTATTCATTCCCTCCATCACAACATTAAAAAGTCCAGGAGATATAATACTTCCTTGCTTAAGTCCTTGTCTTATTTCAAGGTATTCAGAGTTCCCAAATGGTGTTCTAATTCTACAATCGTGTCCTCTGTACAGTGTCTTTATTACATTAATGTATCCATCATCTATATTTATCTTCTTCATTTCTTCCCAGAGTCTTTCCCTGTTAACTGGGTCATATGCCTTTTCTGTGTCTATAAAAACCATAATCACCCTTTTGTTATACTCCCAACTTTTTTCATCAGTTGACGGATAGAAAATATCAGGTGGATTGGACTTCTTCCTTTCCTAAACCCATGCTGTTCATCACTCAGCTCCTTTTCTATCTTTTCACTTATTCGATTTAGTAAAATTCTTTCAAAAATCTTGGCTGTATGACTCATAAGGGTTATTCCTCCGTAGTTTTTACAAAGTCTTTTATGGCCTTTTTTGCGGATGGTATTGTACTATTTCTCCACACTCTTGATAGTACTCTATACAGCCACTGCATTCCCACTGGACCTGCTGTTCTTATCATGTCTACTGATACTTCATCAGGTCCTGGGGCTTTCCCCCCATTCATCTTCTTCACAGCTATTTCCATTTCTTCCAGTGTAATTTGTCCTAATTCTGCTTCACAACTTCTCTCAATTTCTCCATTATTTGTTGTTTCCTCGTGTACCTGCTCCTCAGCGTTTAACAGTTTCTTAAAATGTTCTTTCCAGAGATCTTTCATATTCCCTGGATCTTCAATCATGGTACCGTCCTCTGTTTCCATCTTTACTGGTACTTCAGAAGCCTTCCTTTTATTTATCATTTTATAGAACATTTTCTTATTGCTCTTCACATCTTCTTGAAGTTTTTTTTGTAAACACTTCAAATGACTTTTTCATTGCTGTTTCCACTATTTCTTTTCACTTCTTCTTTTCCTCTATATATCTTTTATGGTCTTCGCCATTTTTAGTTTTCCACCACTTTCCCCATACTCCATTTTTTCTTCTAACTGCTTGGATTGTGGTATCATCCTACAAACTTGTCTGTCTTATTTTTTCCTTTCCAGATGTTCTACCACATACTTTTTGTGCTACTTCGACTAAAGTTCCTTTGAATAAACTCCATTCTTTTTCTACATCACAGAAAACTTCTTTTGGAAATTTTTGTATGATTAATTCTCTATACTTCTCAGCACTTTCACTCTCCTTCAGTTTCCAAACCCGTATCCTCACCACTTTCTTCTGTTTCCTATTTTTCACACACTGATTCATTTTCCATTGTCCCACCAGTAATCTATGGTCTCCATCTGCACTCACACTTGGAATTACCTTCACATTTGTTACTTTCTCTCCCCATTCCCTATCTACTAGAATATAATCAATTACACTCTTGGTTCTTCCATTCCAACTGTATCTGGTGATAACATGACTTTCTCTCTTCATAAACCAGCTGTTTGCTACTTTCATTCCACTCCTCTGGCACAAATCCAGGAGTCTTTCCCCCTCTTCATTCCTGTCTCCATATCCAAAACATCCCAACACTTGCTCAAATCCCTTTCTATCTTTGACTACCTGTGCATTAAAGTCTCCCATCACTATATTAGCACTCTCTATATGGTTTTCTAACTCGTTTTCGAAGTCCATCTCTTCTTCGCTACATCCCACTTGAAGTGCATAAATCTGGATTACTTGTAATGTTTCTTTTTGGAATCTCAGGTTTAAGATTATGATCCTGTCTGATATATATCTCACACTTTCAATACAGCTTTGTACATTCTTATTCACCATCACTGCCACACCATTTCTTCCAAACCTGTTATTCCCACTCCAGTACAGTTTCCCTCCTCCTCTCAAATTCTTCTCACCTTTTCCCTTCCACTTTGTTTCGCTTAATCCCAATATATCTAATTTCCTCTCTGTTAGTACATCTGTCATTTCTTCCAAATTTCCATTGAAGGTTAATATATAAAGGATGCCAATATTTAGGTTATTTTTTAGCCCAGTTGGTTTCATCTTCTTGTACTGATGAATATCATCAGGTCTCCCACTATTCGCACCAGTACTCTATCGTGAGCCGCTAAAACTTGGTGAAACCGTTAATACTGATCGCTACCAACAGTAAATGATCGCTTTTAAATCTAGTATTACGTGAAAAACAATCGGAACATGGAAAAAGGCAACACAAAGTTATGTTGCTCCAAGATAACGCCCCGTCACACACGAAAAACGGGTCAGGAAAATGACCGAAGCGTTGAGTTGAAAATACTAAGGCATACGGCTTATTCTCCAGACTTGGCTCCGTCCGTTTATCATCTGTTTACATCACTTAGACTCGCTCTCGCTGAACAACGCTTCAATTCGCACGATAATGGCTCTCTGGCTAGTTCGCTTCAAAAGAAGAACAGTTTTTATAGCGTGGCATTCAAAGCCAGCCGAAGAGGTGGGAAAAATATATAAATAGCAGTGGAGATTATTTTGAGTAAAATATTGTTCATCACTTTCAAACAGCCACGAGTAGGCGGCAAGGTGTTGGACATCCACACTTCATCAGAAAACGTGGAGGTCGAAGGCTTACCCGCTCGGTAAAGCAGGACAGGCGGTGACTTACCGCAGCTGTGACGAAGGACTACAAAGCTGGTGCAGACACAAATGTTTCGGAGTTCACCGTTCAGAGCATATGGGGCTCCGCCTCAGACACCTCATACGCGTTCCCCTGTTGACCCAGCGACATCGTCAATTACGATTTCGTTGGACGCGGTACCATCGAGACTGGACCGTGGATCAGTGGAAACGTGTCGCCTGGTCGGATGAATCTCAGTTGTTACCACAGGTTAGATGGTTGTGTGTGTGTACTCAGTCTTCCAGACGAACGACTTCTCGAAATATACATCGCGTCAGGGATGTAAGCTGGTCGGGAGAGCATTTTGCTATAGGTGGCTTTCACCTTGGCTTACATAGGACCTTTAGTACGAGAGGATTTCAATAAGTAATGCAACACTTTTCTCTTTCGTGGAAGCATGTCGGTTTCATTCAGGATTCCAATATACCCTAATAGTCCCACTCTTTTGGATACAATATCCTGTTTTTCAGCGTAATCTCCGTTTAATGTGACGGTCATCTTACTGGCAGGGATTGTATGTCCATATGGCGCCACTTTCGAGGAAAAATTGTCACGATGAGCCTGGTAACGTGCAAGCAATTCCGTACAGATGTTCCTTCGTTGTCCTTTATGGTCTTCTGTAAAAGGCGGTGAGGAATCAGCAGGCACGCAGCTTTGAATACCCCAACTGCTGGAGAAATGTGTCAACGCTACCAACAGAGACGTCCAGTTATGCAGCGAGGTGTTTAATCGTGGTCGATCGATCGTCTCGAACGAGAGTGTCCGCATATTACAACACTGTAGGAATCACACTTGTGTGCGGCCGTCTGGCGCGCGGGCGATGTGACAGGTTTGCGCGACCTTGTTACGGCGATGGCAGATGCCTCGCCCAACGTCTCACCGTGCTTTTGTTCTTTACCAGGTCTCCGTAGACAGTCTACAAAAGCCTATGAATATCTGCGGTACTCATGTTTCCGCCAAATGGAACTCAACGACAGCTCTCTGCTTCGAACTCAACTCCGTTACGGGCGCCATTTTGAAGGCTACGTACAGCTCTGCTACCAATAGGAAATTCATGATACTATAGCATTTGATGCGGTAATGTTCCACGATACCACACAGCACATTCCGAATTTTTTCATCCGAAATTGGGCGAGAAAAAAAGGTGTTACATTACTTACTGAATACCGCTCGCAGTAATCGAAGGCACCGTGACAGTTGTGGAGTACGTGAAAGTTGTTGCGCGCAAGCGTCATCCCTTTATGGATGTCTTCCCCAATTGCACTGGCATCTTCCAGCAAGATAACTGTAAGCGCAACAACGCCATAATCGTGCTACAGTGGTTTGAAGCGCTTGATAGTGAACCCTCGTTGATGACTTGGCGCCGGCCGCGGTGGTCTCGCGGTTCTAGGCGCGCAGTCCGGAACCGCGCGACTGCTACGGTCACAGGTTCGAATCCTGCCTCGGGCATGGATGTGTGTGATGTCCTTAGGTTAGTTAGGTTTAAGTAGTTCTAAGTTCTGGGGGACTGATGACCACAGCTGTTAAGTCCCATAGTGCTCAGAGCCATTTGAACCATTTTGATGACTTGGCACCCAAGTCCGCCTGATCTGAGCCTGGTGGAACACATCTGTGACGCTATCGGGCGCTAGCTCTTCTCCCACAAACCATCGACTCGTAATTTATGAGAACTGCGTGACCTGTGCTCATACATTTTGTCTCACATATCTTCGGTAACCTATTGACGACTGGACCAACACGTTATTAGGCAGGTGCTAGTAATGTTTTGGCTCATCAGCGCGTTTGTATATTCCAAGTTTTAAATTAAAATTTTTGAATATTTGTGTAATAGAATACGAGGGTGAGATAGAGGGGGGGGAGGAGGGAGGGTAGTTTCAGCATATCGCTTCATGTTGAAAGCATCTGTGCTTATGAGTTTTGCTGGGAGAAAGAAATGGGCCTAGATAATGTTTTAATGAAGATTTTAATATCTTTCTATTTTGCATGAAAGTCCGCCTTCGTAGCTGAGTGGCGGTGCGGCTGATTGCCATGCGAGGAACCTGGGTTCCATTTCCAGTCCTGCCACGAAGTTTCCATTAGTGGGCGGAATGGTACGTTCGTACTTAGCTTCTTGATGACAACTGAGGAACTATATGACCGCGTAGTAGCTGCACCAGTTCCGCTAACCAGACAGAATGGTGTGCTGACCACACGCTCAACCATAGCGCACATCGATGACGTCACTGGCTGCGGATGCTACGTCGATCGGTCGGGCCCGATATTCCCGTCTGTGGCAGAACGACGGTGCTTTGCTTCCCATTTTTTAAAAAAAGGGTACACTTGTCGAATGTGTGATGAATTCGAAATCTTGGAAGTCGAGACGTAAATTCAGGATTTGCATCCAGATGACGGACTACCGATGAAACTGGGTTAGCATCTAGGCGTAGCTGTTCTCATTAGTCACCCGCCTTCTTAATCGAAAGAACCTCTTTCAATGTAGGTTAAACATATACAGGAAGCCATAGAGGTTCTTCGAAAATGCCCCATTCCACGCACAAAATCCTGGAAATTTTCCTGAAGTGTACAATGAATACGACGACGCCCATGGATTTTATACAATTAGAAACGTGACTCGTCTGACTAGATACCACGTTCCCAATTCTCTTCGTTCATTTGTTGCGCCCCTTTCCCCCATAACTACTGGGCTGCTTCCTGGGCAAAATTGGGGGAGTATCTCTTGCTCTGCTTCAGCCGTCTGGGCGATGTGATTTCCTCTAATATACCGGTTGACCAATGTCAACACACTGCATCAGTTTCCATGCAGATGAGTAGTTGATCTTGACCAAGAGTCAAGCCCTTTGTTTAACTCTTTGGAACATAATTCTAAGGTAAACTTTCGGCAGTTCGTGATGTCAGGCACATTTGTTAACCCCGTCAGACGATGTGCAGTGATAAACCAACGAAATCTGAGACCTTTTTCGTAGGATGTCTATTACTATCACTCGTACCAGCCTTGCGCCCTGTATCACATGCTGTGCGCCTGAACGTCACTCCGTTCTGGAGTCGTACCACCTTGGAGGATAATTTGAAAAGAACTCTTCACTTCCCTAGTGGTTGCCGGCACCTCAACTTCCTTTGACTTTTGGTATTAGCTTCGATAGACGAAGTGAGTACGATTTTCTCCAATGAGCTTATATGTCTAAGGGCCACACAGTCGTTCCGATATACCTTTCAGGTGTACCAGTACAGGTACTGGCCACCGTCCGTAAACAGCTGGAAGCTGTGTTGGCCGTGGTCGACAGGCTCCAGGCTGTTGCCCTGGGTCGCGGTGACATTGGGACACCCGAAGCGAGCGCTTTGGCGCCTCTGGGACCTGTAGCTTCGCCTGGCATCTCTGATGCCACTGCGCCCTCGGATTCGGACGTTCCTGTCGGTCGTCACTTGCCTGACGGTGATTGGCGAACCATGGCGGGGTCGCGAATCCCTGGGCGGAAGGCGAAAGTTGGTGCTGGCCGCTAGGCTGTACCCTTACGCCTTCGTAACAGGTTTGAGGTACTGCACACTGCTGAAAGTACTTCGTAGCCAGCAAGGACGGCCTCGCCTTTTGCGGCAGTGGCCAGTCTTCCTGAGAGGTCCGGACAAGTGCAGAGGGTGAGATTACTTGTCCGCAGCTCGTGGTCGTGCGGTAGCGTTCTCGCTTCCCGCGCCCGGGTTCCCGGGTTCGATTCCCGGCGGGGTCAGGGATTTTCTCTGCCTCGTGATGACTGGGTGTTGTGTGATGTCCTTAGGTTAGTTAGGTTTAAGTAGTTCTAAGTTCTAGGGGACTGATGATCATAGATGTTAAGTCCCATAGTGCTCAGAGCCATTTGAACCATTTATTTGAGATTACTTGTCACTGGGAGCTCCAGTGTAGGCGGGTGATGGAGCCCCTTAGGGGTATGGTAGCTAAGGACGGGAAAAAAGCCAATGTGCACTCCGTTTGCATACCAGGGGGAGTCATCCAAGATGTGGAAATGGAGGAGGAGGAGGAGGAGGAGCAAATTAGTGTTTAACGTCCCGTCGA
The DNA here is from genome assembly GCF_023898315.1 of Schistocerca nitens. Taxonomy (NCBI): domain Eukaryota; kingdom Metazoa; phylum Arthropoda; class Insecta; order Orthoptera; family Acrididae; genus Schistocerca; species Schistocerca nitens. The sequence goes on along the minus strand of NC_064618.1, from coordinate 294,915,469 downwards.
CAACGAGGTTATTAGAGACGGAGCGCAAGCTCGGGTGAGGGAAGGATGGGGAAGGAAATCGGCCGTGCCCTTTCAAAGGAACCATCCCGGCATTTGCCTGAAGCGATTTAGGGAAATCACGGAAAACCTAAATCAGGATGGCCGGAGACGGGATTGAACCGTCGTCCTCCCGAATGCGAGTCCAGTGTGCTAACCACTGCGCCACCATGGTCCTTCCGGATGCCATCAAGGGTACAGGGTGCAGCCACTGCTGGTGGTGGCTCATGTCGGCACTAATGACGTGTGTCGCTATGGATCGGAAGAGATTCTCTCTGGTTCGAGATTCTCTCTGGTTTCCGGCGGCTATCTGAGTTGGTGAAGACTGCCAGTCTTGTTAGCGAGATGACGGCAGAGCTCACCATCTGCAGCTCACCATCTGTACCTTTGGTACAGAAAGCGTGGCTCAGACCGTTCTGCGACCGTGTAGGCTGCAGATTCCTCGACTTGCGCCATAGGGTGGTGGGGTTTCGGGTTCCGCTAAATAGGTCAGGTGTCCACTACACACAGGAGGCGGCTACACCGGTAGCAGGGACTGTGTGGCGTGGACTGTTTTTTTTTTTTTAGGTTAGATAGTCTCGGGAAAGATCAAAAAGGGCTCCCGTCTCAAAGGGTACAGGGCAAGGAAACGACGAGAGTCGACTAAGCAACAGTCGGTATTGTAGTTATCAATTGTCGTAGCTGTTTTGGAAAAGTACCAGGCTTCAAGTGCTGATAGAAAGCACTGAAGCTGAAATCGTTATAGGAACAGAAAGCTGGCTAAAGCCGGAGATAAATTCTGCCAAAATTTTTACAGAGGCGCAAACCGTGTTCAGAAAGGACAGATTAAATAAAGTAGGTGGTGGTGTGTTTGTGTCTGTTGGTAGTAGTTTATCTTGTAGTGAAGTTGAAATAGATAGTTCCTGCAAATTACTATGGGTAGAGATTATGCTCAACAGCCGTACCAAAATAATAATTGGCTCCTTCTACCGACCACCCACCCCCTCCCGACTCAGATGATATAATAGCTGAACGGTTCAAAGAAAACTTGAATCTCATTACAAATAAGTACCCCACTCATAAAGTTATAATTGGTGGAGACTTCAATCTACCCTCGGTTTGTTGGTGAAAATACATGTTCAAAGCCCGTGGAAGACGGAAAACATCTTCCGAAATTGTACTAAATGCTTTCTCTGAGAATTACTTTGAACAATTAGTTCATGAGCCCACACGATTTGTAGATGGTTGCGAAGACACACTTGACTTCTTAGCTACAAATAATCCTGATCTAACAGAGAGCGTCATGACGGATACAGGGATTAGTGAAGACAAAGTCATTGTAGCGAGGCTTAAAACCATATCATACACGTCAGAACTTTGTTGCGGAAGCAACGAAAAAAGCATTCCAAATTCAGAAGAACGCAAAATCCCCAAGACTGGCTAAGTTTCACGGAACTTCAAAATTTAGTGCGGACGTTAATGCGAGATGCTTTTAGTAGTTTCCACAATAAAACATTGTCTCAAAATATGGTAGAAAACCCAAAGAGATTCTGATCGTATGTAAAGTACATCAGTGGCAAAAAACAGTCAATACCGACACTGCGCGATAGCGATGGAAATGTTACCAATGATGGTGTCACTAAAGCGGAATTACTAAATACAGTTTTTCGTAATTCCTTCACGAAAGAAGATGAAGTAAATATTTCATAATTCGAAACCAGAACAGCTGTTAGCATGAGTGACATAGAAGTAGATATCTTAGGTGTTGAGAAACAACGCAAATCACTTAAGAAAGGCAAGTCTTCCGGTCCAGATGGTATACCAATCAGGTTCCTTTCAGAGTATGCAGACACAATAGCGCCTTTCTTAGCAATCTTATACAACCTCTCACTTGACGAAAGGTCTGTTCCTAAAGACTGGAAAGTAGCACAGGTCACATCAACATTCAAGAAAGGAAATGGAGTAACCCATTGAATTAAAGACCGATATCATTGACCTCAATTTGCAGTAGGATTTTGGAGCATATACTGTACTCGAACATTATGAATCACCTTGAAGAAAATGACTTAGTGATACATAACCAACACGGATTATGAAAATATCGTTCTTGTGCAACACAGCTAGCTTTTTATTCCCATGAAGTAATGAATGTTGTCGACAAGGTATCCCAGATCGATTCCATATTCCTAGATTTCCAGAAGGCTTTTCATACCGTTCCTCACAAGCGACTGTTAATCAAATTGCGTGCATGTGGAGTATCGTCTCAGTTGTGTGACTGGATTCGTCATTTCCTCTCAGAGTGGCCACAGTTCGTAGTGACAGACGGTAAATCATCGAGTAGAACAGAAGTGATATCGGCGTTCCGTAAGGTAGAGTCATAGGCCCTCTGCTGTTCCTGATTTACATAAATGATCTACGTGATAATCTGAGTAGCCCCCTTATAATGTCTGCAGATGACGCTGTGATTTACGTCGAGTAAAATCATCAGACGATCAATTCCAATTACAAAATGAACTAGAGAGAATTTTGTATAGTGCGGAAACTGGCAATTGGCACCAAACAAAGAAAAGTGCGAGGTCATCCACATGAGTACTAAAAGAAATCCGATAAATTTTGGGTATACGATAAATCGCACAAATCTAAGGGCTGTCAATTCGACTAAATACCTAGGAATTACAGTTACGAGCGACTTAAATTGGAAAGACCACATAGTTAATATTGTGAGGAAGGCGAAACAAAGACTGCGCTTTATTGGCAGAACACTTAGAAGATGCGACAAACCCACTAAAGAGAGAGCCTACATTGCACTTGTCCGTCCTCTGCTGGAATATTGCTGCGCGGTGTGGGATCCTTACCAGGTAAGATTGACGGAGGACATCGAAAAAGTGCAAAGAAAGGCAGCTCGTTTCGTGTTATCGCACAATAGGAGTGAGAGTGTCACTGATATGATACGCGAGTTGGGGTGGTAGTCACTGAAACAAACGGGGTTTTCTTTGCGGCGAGATCTATTTACGAAATTTCTATCACCAACTTTCTCTTCCGAATGCGAAAATATTTTGTTGACACCCACCTACGTAGAGAGAAATGATGATCATAAATAAAGAAATAAGAGCTCGAACTGAAAGATTTAGGTGTTCCTTTTCCATTCGAGAGTGGAATGGTAGAAAAGTAGTATGAAAATGGTTCGATGAACCCTTAAGTGTAAATTGCGGAGTAACCATGTACATGTAGCCTGTGTGTGTGTGTACGTGTGTGTGTGTGTGTGTGTGTGTGTGTGTGTGTGTGTGTGTGTGTGTGTCTGAGAGAGAGAGAGAGAGAGAGAGAGAGTAAAACTGTGCAGGTGAATACGAATGTCAGGCGACGGCGGAAGAACAGAAGACGGATTTTTTACGTGTGTAGGTATCCAGACTGGTCTGAGATAGTGTGGAAGTCACCTTGCAGATTTCAGTCCCATGATTTTCAGTTTCCAGAATTGAGATGTCGGGCTCTTTCCCTTACGCTAATGCCTAAAATTTTAGTGGTGTCCTCTGCTTTTGAGATAGTGCATTGGCCTGCGACCATGGCAAATCGAGAAAGACAGTACACCATCGAGATATTCGTTGAACTCTGTAACAAAGCAATCATGCTTAACGAAAAAAAAAGCCAGGAGCAAAACGAGCGAGAATTTCTAGAAGCTGCTTCCATAAAATTGGTGAAAAAAAGTAAGTAAGAATCCTACTACGCCCACTTCGTTTTGAAAACCTCTGGTATGTACCGTTGTGCTTGGGTACGCTGTAAGTGTGCAGCTAAAACTATATAGTATGAAGGCTTTCACGACCGGATGACATATCTTCTGGTAAACCTTCCGGGATGTAAGGTCGTGGTCCATGAAACTCTTCAGCTCCTAACGTTAGGAGCTGAAGAGTTTCATGGACCACGACCTTACATCCCGGAAGGTTTACCAGAAGATAAAACTATATAGTTACTTCTGACACGTAAGCCGAGTCGTGTGTGGACCCTTAACATGAAACATCTGTCTTTTCGTGGATGATGCTGTTGTATATCCTAAAGAAGCCACAACGCTAGAAAATTGTAGCTAAATGCGGGAAGACCTACAGAGGACCAACACTTGGAGCAGGAACTGGCAGTTGATCATCAACGTAAACTTAAGTAGCATTGAAATGTGGCGGACACTAACTTGCCGACAGGTTTCGCACCTCGAGCCACGTCAGACTCCGCCATACTCTCAAAATGAAGGAGATACATATAGCTGGGAAAGTTATCAACATGTACAAGCGTTAACGCTATATTCCCCGGCACTCTTGCAATATCAGTTTCTTAATAGTAGTTGAGCTCTTCTCTTTCTGATCTGCAGAAATCCCATCAACTTTCAAACGGAACAGTGTAAGGTATATTTGACTCGGTGGTTGCACACGCAAGTCATTGATCAGAGACGTTAGAGAAGCTGAAGAGGTCTTTTCTGTTGAAGTTGGCAATAACGAGGAGGGGGGGGGGGCGCTGGAGGAGAGAGAGTCGGATCGTCAACGGTGAAAGGAGACTTCCACTTCGTCGCCGTTTGGGCGTGGACAGGTGCGGCTGGTCTGCCCAGGTACACGTTAGTCCGACATGAGGACCAGGTAAGAATTGCACCTCACAAATCCTTTATCTTTCTCAATTCATAGAAGATGACTATGAGCAGAGAAAGATAACGGGTGTAGCATTTTTTGACCTTTCGGCGGCCTTTGACACCGTAAACCACAAAGTGTTACTGCACAAAATCTACAACCTGACTAACGACTACGCGCTGACGGGGATAATTGCAACACTCCTACAGAATCGACGTTTTTTCGTGGACTTTCAAGGAAAACACAGCCGATGGAAAACTAAAAAGAACGGTCTGCCTCAAGAAAGTGTACTGTCACCTATTTTATTTAATGTGTACACTAACGATCAACCACAGCCTCAAGGATGCAAAAGCTTCATACATGCTGATGACCTTGCTCTTGCTGCCCAGGGAAATCGGTTTGAAGATGTAGAGATAATGCTTACACACGGTCTACAACAGCTTGGTACTTAATATGAAAAGAATCCACTCGCACCCAATCCTATGAAAACGCAAGTGTATTGATTCCATCTGAAACATAAACAAGCTGACAGGAAACTTGAAATATTCTAGAATGGAGTTGCACTAGAATATTTTTCCTACCCCAGGTGGCCGCGGTGGTCTCGCGGTTCTAGGCGCGCAGTCCGGAACCGTGCGACTGCTACGGTCGCAGGTTCGAATCCTGCCTCGGGCATGGATGTGTGTGATGTCCTTAGGTTAGTTAGGTTTAAGTAGTTCTAAGTTCTAGGGGACTGATGACCACAACAGTTGAGTCCCATAGTGCTCAGAGCCATTTGAACCTACCCCAGGTATTTGGGTGTCACTCTCGACCGAACACTGACCTACAGGGAACATTGTCTGAAGCGGAAGCAGAAAGTATCCTCCAGAAATTGCTTTCTTCGGAAACTGGCGGGATCGAACTGGGGTATACATCCACAAACATTAAGAATAGCAACTCTTGCCCTATACTACTCTGCAGGAGAGTATGGTAGCCCAGTGTGGTACAATCCAGTACATGCAAAGCAGGTTGATGTAGCCTGAAATGACAGCTGTAGGATTGTTACAGACTGCCTAAGGCCAACCCCCATGGACAAAGTTCAGTGTCTGGCTGGGATTTCTCCATGTGACATCAGAAGAGAGGTCGCCGCAAACATCGAGAGGCATAAATCAAATACAGTGACCTTACATTTACTCTTTGGACATCAACCTGCCAAGCTAAGACTAAAGTCCAGGAAGAGTTTCCTAACAACCTCACAGCCCTCAGAAGGATCAGCTGCGGCTACCCGACGCACCAAGAGGAAAGAAAGACGCCAACACCTGTCAGACTGGATGACACCACAAGAATGCTTGCCACCTGGACACATGGAAAATGGGTCATCTGGAAGTCCTTGAACAGACTACGGACCGAAGTCGCAAGATCGAGGGACAATCTCCTTAAATGGAACTTCCAACTGCCAACTGCCAACACAACACTGTGTGAATGAGGTGAATTGCAGACAACCTGGCATCTCTTCAAATGTAACTCATGCCCAACCAGCTGTAGCATGAAGGACTTAACGTCTGCAGCACCCAATGCTATCCAAGCTGCCCAATTCTGAGTGAATACTGTATAGTTTTCTTTGTATGTATTGTATATGTGTTCATTTTAGTGTACCTCTGACACGAATAAATAAAGACCTGAGTACAAATGACGGCTCTGCCAATGCACTGCCCCTTTATACCTTGTGTACATGATATTACCACCATCTGCATATTTGCACATCGCTATCGCATGACTTTTGTCACTTCATTGTACATCAAGGCTATAGAAAACGCACTATTGGCAATAGATTGGTGGTGGAGGCACGTCACACTACCCACAATCAGAGAACATTCATTTCAGATGTGGACAAGAAAAGTGATATCCTTGCAATTGAACATCTTAACCAAGCGGAATGGTTAAGAGAAACGACCACTTGTTTGCTAATATTATGGAAACATACGAAACAGAATGTTGAGAGAGGACGAATCACTCTCTCACTATTTGAGGTAGGGAGCCTGGGGTCGAAGAAGCCAGCTTAAGGAGATATGGAAGTAGACTTGTCTACCGCTTTGCCTATTCTCCAGCTCATTTACAACTAACGTACGTACAAGTTTACATGTACTGTACTGTTTATTTACATGTACATTCTTTATTTCCCGGAAGGAAACAAGGAGGGCGAACCTAATAACTAGGAAGTCATGATGCAGGCTTTGTTTACTTTACTTGTCCATAATGTGTCTCTGTTGTACGGTATTTATACTGTCCCACTACAGAACATGCTATGAATCAACGACAGATCCATTCAGTACTCAGTGCTATTCAGAGACTTACAGTACTATACGATGGAGTGGTACCGGTACAGTTCTGCAGAACTCACTGACATGCACCTTCTGTATGCGGAAGTTGGTTGCAATGCTCTCGCTGCTGAAAGCTGTACAGGGAACTATTTCCTAACAGGCATCATCCGTCACGACGAGTAGTTATTTCTCTTGATCGATGAATGCCAGAATTGTAGCTGCCCGTGATGTGATTCGAAACACGGTAAAGATATTTGTCAGCGTGCGTCAGAAACTTGTTCACCGATGTCATGCTTGCATTGAGGTAGATGGCCGTCAGTTTCAGCACATTTTGTAAGATACAGTATAAATGGTACTTTCATTGTGTCGATAATGGTCTTCTTTCGCTTGCGCCAAAGTCCCGCAGCGATCGCAGGGTCGGCGTGGTTACAACGGATTTGGCAATGTTAGGTTTAGGGGTGGCCGGATGCCCTTCCTGCTGCGTCTAGTGTAAATTGTGAAATAGTGCTGACATGTTGCAAATGTCTGCGACGAGTAACTGAGGCGGAACGTGGGGACCAGCCCGGTATTCACCTAGTGGGATGTGGAAAACCGCCTAAAAACCACATCCAGGCTGGCCGGCACACCAGCCCTCGTCGATAATCCGCTGGGCGGATTCGAACCGGGGCCAGCGCGCCTACCTGAGTCCAGGAAGCAGCGCGTTAGAGCTCTCGGCTACCCTGGCGGGTATTGTGTCGATCATGGTATTTGCAGTTAACTGTAACTAATGTAAATAAAAAAGTACACACTAATGTGATTTTATTCCTATTACCTCCATCAGCTGGCTTCTCCGACCCCACGTTCCCTGCCTCAAATCGTTCAGTGGAACATCCTCTTTGTCCTGCTAGATTTTTTCACGCTCTTACAGAAATATCCATCAACAATTGCTTACAATAATGAAAGTGCCACAATTTCATTAATATTGTTTCAGCATTCAAGTTCATTTACATTCTGATAAATTTGATAACATCTAATGCAGGCTAACAACAACAAACGTAGTCAAAGGGGGAAAAAATAATCAGACGCTTGGGCCAGGTAGTCAAGTAGAAGGTTTTGTATTGTATTGAACTCGGGACCTAGAAACGACGGAGAGGCTTCGTCCCCGTTGTAGCCCTCAGTGGTTCACAACCCCACAACAGGCTACAGCAGTCAACTCACCCCACCACCGCCCCACACGGAACCCAGGGTTATTGTGCGGTTCCGTCCCCAGTGGACCCCCACGGGAACGTCTCACACCAGAGGAGTATAACCCCAAATCTTTGCGTGGTAGAGTAATTATGGTGTACGCGTATGTGGAGACAGTGTTTGCGCAGCAATCGCCGACATAGTGTAACTGAGGCGGAATAAGGGGAACCAGCCCGCATTCGCGGAGGCAGATGGAAACCGCCTTAAAAACCAACCACAGACTGGCCGACACACCGGACCTCGACAGGGAAAGCAGTGCGTTAAACCGTACGGCTAACTGGGCGAGCAGCGGAAGGCTTACAGTGATTGCTGTCATGGCGTAAACTCATAGTCGCCTGTAGCCTTTCATATCATATCGCATGTCCACTGTAGTCTTGCAATGTATTGCATACACACAAGAACTAAGAAACCTGTACTCGTATCCCAACATAACTCAGCTGAATTACGGCCACATGATTCAACGCACAAAGGGAGTGCCCATAAATCCACTTAATTAAATCGATATCTATATGAAAGCAATAAGTAAAACACACTTCTGCGATGTTTTAAAACAATGTATGAAAGCACCTTGGAAACATTTATTGGTGTTACAACGTGAATAGGCTGACTTACGGCCATGTACTTCACTGCGCAAAGAAAGTGGCTTCAGTTCACGTAATTAAAACGGAATTTATGTCGAATCAATACTCAAAATAGCAGATCTGCTGTACCTGTGTCCACCCCCAAACTGCGCCGAGGAAGAACTGTCGTTTCACCGTTGGAAGAGGGGGAGGAGGAGATAAGTGTTTAACGTCCCATCGACAACAAGGTCATTAGATATGGAGCACAAGCTCAGATTAGGGACGGAAATCGACCGTGCCGTTTCAAAGGAACCATCCCGGCATTTGCCTCAAGCATTTAGCGAAATCACAGAAAACCTAAGTCAGGAAGACCGAAGGTGAGTTTTAACCATCGTCTTCCCGAATGCGAATCCAGCGTGTTAACCACTTCCTCACCTCGCATGATTTTATCTTTACCTCGTTATTGCCGACTTCGGCAGAAAAGGCTTTTCAGCTTCGCAAACTTCTCTGGTCAAAGACACCTGTGTGCAACCACAGAATCTAAGATACCCGCACTGTTCCGTTCGAAAATGTATGTCACTAAAAGGGGAACTCAGCCACTATTAACATACTGATATGTTTCAACGTACTGTGCACAAATAGGCGGATTACACGGCTGCTGAACAACGCTGAAAGCAGACTTATCCATTAAATATCTGGGAGAATGCTGACAGAGTGATTTAAAGTGGAGTTGCACGTGAAACTAATCGTAGGGAACGTAGAAAATTAGAAGACTTCTCAGGAAGTGTAACCCATCCATTAAGGAGGTAGCTTAAAAAGTTCTCGTTCCACTGATGGTTTAGTATGCTCAACAGTCCGTTGCTTAATGGCTCTGAGCACTATGGGACTCAACATCTTAGGTCATAAGTACCCTAGAACTTAGAACTACTTAAACCTAACTAACCTAAGGACATCACACACACCCATGCCCGAGGCAGGATTCGAACCTGCGACCGTAGCAGTTCCGCGGTTCCGGACTGCAGCGCCAGAACCGCACGGCCACCGCGGCCGGCAGTCTGTTGCTTTCAGCAGGTAGGACTGATAAATGAAATAGAGAAGATCCAAAGAAGATCAGTGTGTTTCGACATCCAAATATAGTGGGAGATACTACATGACAGGTGTTGCGCGTCCCGATGTAGTTTATTGTTACAGTTCAAAATGTTCAAATGTCTGTGACATCTTCTGGGACTTAACTGCTAAGGTCATCAGTCCCTAAGATTACACACTACTTAACCTAAATTATCCTAAGGACAAACACACACACACCCATGCCCCAGGGAGGATGCGAACCTCCGCCGGGACCAGCCGCACAGTCTATGACTGCAGCGCCTGAGACCGCTCCGCTAATCCCGCGCGGCGTGTTACAGTTCGTTCCTATAGAGTTCACCAACATCTACATATCTTCTACTCTTGTATCCCGATTCGGCGCAGGGTCGACATGGTGATCAACGGATTTGCTCTGGTTAATTTTAAGGAGTGGCCGGATACCCTTCGTGTCGCGACCGCAATATTTCCCGGAATGAAATGTGTATACCCCGACTGTCTGCGTGTAGTGTTACTCATCCGAAAGTGAAGGAAAGTTTTTAAATCTTTGCGAATCGTGTAACTGGGACAGGACTTCGATACTAGCCTGGTATTCACCTAGAGTGATGTGGGAAACTGTCTGAAAACTACATCCAGGCGGACCGACACACCTAAATGGTTCAAATGGTTCTAAGCACTATGGTCTATGGGACTTAACATCTGAGGTCATCAGTCCCCTAGACTTAGAACTACTTAAACCTAACTAACCTAAGGACATCACACACATCCATGCCCGAGGCAGGATTCGAACCTGCGACCTTAGCAGCAGCGTGGTTCCGGACTGAAGTGCCTAGAACCGATAGGCCACAGCTGCCGCCCGACACACCGACCATCGCTGATAATCCACTGGGTGGATTCGATCCGGGGTCGTCGCACCTCCTTATCGTAGAAGCTGTGCTCTAACACGCAGGAGAGTCTGGGCAGATATGTTCCTGTGTTCTACGTAAACTTGCCGAAAAGACCGTGCATTCAAGATCAGAGCTATTCGGGTACACACGTAGCCGTACCAGTAATGCTGCTTCTTGTGCACCATTCGCGACTGGATCGGAAAGGGGAAATGACTGTGGTATCCAAACTACCCTCCGCCAGACACCATAAGGCAGCTTACTGTGCTGTGGACTATGCTCAGTGTGGCAGGGTGGGACTTTCTGAATCGTGGGGCTACGTGGATAGGGGTAAGAAAATATTCTACAGCTCAGCCCATAAGCGCTGCTCGGACGAAAAATGGTTCAAGTGGCTCTGAGCACTATGCGAATTAACATCTGTGGTCATCAGTCCCCTAGAACTTAGAACTAGTTAAACCTAACTAACCTAAGGACATCACACACATCGATGCCCGAGGCAGGATTCGAACCTGCGACCGTAGCGATCACGCGGCTCCAGACTGAACCGCCTTTAACCGCACGGCCACACCGGCCGGCTCTGCTCGGACGTCATTATGTTACAGGACCAGTACTATTGCTGGAGAAGTACACAAGCGGCAAGAAACTTTTTCCAAATGTATTTAGACTGAAGTCATCGAAAAGGAAGCAGAAGAGGTAAGATAGCATCGGTTATAACCATCCTTCATGCAATATTAAGTCTGTTTAAAATAGGGTCTGTCCTTGAAATATATGAATTTTAATTATAAATCTTCCCGCTACCAGTTGTATAGTATCCACTAGCTCGGTCAACAGAACTAATAGTGTAGTGACATCTGAAATAATTTTGAGCAACTGCTTACGTGTAAAAATAATTAGAGAATGGGGATATGTGAATCAGTGTTCATGGAGGTTTTTAAATTGGAATGTAATGTGTATTACTTCTTCATTATCGAAGTATTTATGTAGCCTGATTATACACAACAGTTCCTCAAACTCCATTACAAAATTTGTTTTTGATAAAATTTCTGACGTCGCCTGGACCTGTGGAGCTGATGCAGGAAATGTTGTGAACGGATTTGAGGGCGAGGAAATTTTCCCCTTCCATCCCAACAAAATACCATCACACAAATTCCCGCCTTCGTCATTCCTGAATGATGAGTCCCGCTCTGTTACCACAAAATAAGAAGTAAACCCAGGCCCTGTGGCTCCTGCCAATCTTCCGATAAATTCGGGAAGTCAGAGCTCAGCAACATCATATTTTTCTTCAGTTTTGCAACCGCACGTGCGAGGAGAGAGAATAATCCAGCTTGCCATCTGCTTTAACCAGTTCATCTCATTCTTATAAGAGGGAAGAGAAGATAACAATTTGAAAATTCGCTAACAAGGAAGGTCAAGTGTTGCAGAAATGCGCTGGACGTTCAAGAGAAACCCTTAAATCCAACTATTACGACCCTAGATTGAGAAGAAAGGGCAATGGATCAAGTGTGATAAGTGGTTTCACGAAATTCGTGTGTACGTTGCTGGTCTTAACCAGTTCTGCTATAGGAAATGCAAGTAACAACTGCTGCAACAGTTAAAAATTGTGAGCTTCCGTATTGTGTATAACTGTATGATAGTTTACAATGACTTACGTAGTCCCGCGATTCAAATAGCTTGGCACATTTAAAATTTTTCCATTTTTCGACATTTTAAATTTTGCTATGAACAAGGAGGAAGAAGTAGGATAGGATTAACAGGGCGAGATAGGATGAGGAATGGAACCGTAATGGAAATAGTGTAAGACGAATCCTTACCAGCAGAGTAGAAACGTCAAGACCGAGACGGTATGAGCACTTAAAGAGAATGGAAAAAAGAGGATTCCAAAGAAGATACATGAAATGCAGATGTGAAGGAAACGACCATCAGGAATATACAGGGTGATTCAAAAAGAATACCACAACTTTAGGAATTTAAAACTCTGCAACGACAAAAGGCAGAGCTAAGCACTATCTGTCGGCGAATTAAGGGAGCTATAAAGTTACATTTAGTTGTACATTTGTTCGCTTGAGGCGCTGTTGACTAGGCGTCAGCGTCAGTTGATGCTAAGATGGCGACCGCTCAACAGAAAGCTTTTTGTGTTATTGAGTACGGCAGAAGTGAATCGACGACAGTTGTTCAGCGTGCATTTCGAACGAAGTATGGTGTTAAACCTCCTGATAGGTGGTGTATTAAACGTTGGTATAAACAGTTTACAGAGGATGGGTGTTTGTGCAAAGGGAAAAGTTCTGGACGGCCGAGAACGAGTGATGTAAATGTAGCACGCATCCAGCAAGCATTTGTTGGCTGTTACCTCAGCTCGAACAAGAAGCACAACAATTCATATTTCAGCAGGATGGAGCGCCACCACATTGGCACTTATCTGTCCGTAACTACCTGAACGTCAATTACCCGAGGCGATGGATCGGCCGCCAGGCAGCCCGTGACAGAGCACTTCATCACTGGCCTCCAAGAAGCCCTGATCTTAACCCCTGCGATTTTTTCTTATGGGGGTATGTTAAGGATATGGTGTTTCGGCCATTCTCCCAGCCACCATTGATGATTTGAAACGAGAAATAACAGCAGCTATCCAAACTGTTACGCCTGATATGCTACAGAGAGTGTGGAACGAGTTGGAGTAAGGGGTTGATATTGCTCGAGTGTCTGGAGGGGGCCATATTGAACATCTCTGAACTTGTTTTTGAGTGAAAAAAAACCTTTTCAAATACTCTTTGTAATGATGTATAACAGAAGGTTATATTATGTTTCTTTCATTAAATACACATTTTTAAAGTTGTGGTATTCTTTTTGAATCACCCTGTATATAAATGACCTAGTAGATAGTGTCGGAAGTTCCATGCGGCTTTTCGCAGGTGATGCTGTAATATACAAAGAAGTTGCAGCATTAGAAAATTGTAGCGAAATGCAGGAAGATCTGCAGCGGATAGTCACTTGGTGCAGGGAGTGGCAACTGCCCCGTAACATAGACAAGTGTAATGTATTGCGAATACATAGAAAGAAGGATCCTTTATTGTATGATCATGTGATAGTGGAACAAACACTGGTAGCAGTTACTTCTGTAAAATAACTGGGAGTATGCGTTCGGAACGATTTGAAGTGGAATGATCATATAAAATTAATTGTTGGTAAGGCGGGTACCAGGTTGAGATTCAATGGGAGAGTCCTTAGAAAATTTAGTCCATCAACAAAGGAGGTGGCTTACAAAACACTCGTTCGACCTATACTTGAGTATTGCTCATCAGTGTGGGATCCGTACAAGATCGGGTTGCCGGAGGAGATAGAGAAGATCCAAAGAAGAGCAGCGCGTTTCGTCACAGGGTTATTTGGTAAGCGTGATAGCGTTACGGAGATGTTTGGCAAACTCAAGTGGCAGACTCTGCAAGAGAGGCGCTCTGCATCGCGGTGTAGCTTGCTGTCCAGGTTTCGAGAGGGTGCGTTTCTGGATGAGGTATCGAATATATTGCTTCCCCCTCCTTATACATCCCGAGGAGATCACGAATGTAAAATTAGAGAGATTCGAGCGCGCACGGAGGTTTTCCGGCAGTCGTTCTTCCCGCGAACCATACGCGACTGGAACACGAAAGGGAGGTAATGACAGTGGCACATAAAGTGCCCTCCGCCACACACCGTTGGGTGGCTTGCGGAGTATGTAGATGTAGATGTAGAAGACCAAGGGATAGAGAGCTGAAATGTGTGGAGAAGTGTTCTGAAAAAATTGGCGAGAACTAAACCAGATCAAATACAGAAAGATGGTGGAAAAATAGGACTAGATAGCGAAGCTTACGTTCCCAACAGCCTGAGCCTAAGGCTGGAAATTGTTCAAGATGATGGTGATTATGGTGATGACGAAGATAAAGATTAATAGATTTCGAAGTATTGTATCTTTGTCATACAACTCTTATATCTGTGGGCTATTCACCACTACAATTTAAAATGCGTAATAAAATTTTTTCTACCCTTCTGGGGCCCAAGAAGTTGAAATGATTCATTTAGTCCAATCTTATTCTACCAGTGAGGAATAGCATATGGCTTTGGCCTCGTAACTTGGAGAGCCACTTGTGTTGACATAACTGGGAGATTCTAAACCGGATCGTTTTCCCAGCTCAGAAGCCCAACATGGAAGCCACTCAGCATGGGAGTGGGACCCGAGCCATCCCTCGCGGAAGCCTCTACCGTATCACCAGAAGCGTACGGCGCTGTACAGTACGCAGGCCGAGTGGTGCGCGCGTTGTCGGCGGTCAGTGGTGGCGCCCCGCCAAAGACGCCGACGGCGTGACGTCAGCACGGGCTGTGACGTAACGCGCAGGCGGCGGCGGCGGCGCGGCGCGGCGTGGCGTTCTCGCGCAGTGAGTCAGTGGCTGCCCACGCGGCCGCTGCAGCGGGAGTGCCTGTCTCTCTGGCTGCGTGTTTGCGCTCTGGGCGTGGGCGGGTGTGTGCATGCTTGGTGCTGGTGGCGGTGGTGATGGCGGTGGGGTGGTGATGACTGCAGTGCTATTACGGCGTACTGCCGGCATATCGTGTGTGTGTGTGTGTGTGTGTGTTTGTGCGTGCGTGCCTGAATGCATATATAATGTACAATCAACATACAGGGTCTTTAGAAAACCGTCACGTATTCCTGTAGGTCTTAGTATTGGTCAAAATTAGAAGAAAAATTCCTATAATGATACATCCTGAAATCAGTACCTGTTGAGATATGGGCCAATACATACTCTCATTCCTAACTGACTGTCTCGTAGACACTATAGACAGTGCTGCATGTGGTTGCCACGTTCCTGACACATCCTTCAACCCTTTTCTGTAGAGATCTGCGCGTTCACTCTTTCAAATACACTTGACTCCATGCAGATTGCGTCACATGCATAGGTTACACACCTCTATAACAACTGCACATTATTGATGGGTTGGCCATGCGCAAATCCTTTAAATGTCCCCATAACCAGAAATCGATGCGTGGGGCATATACCAATGCCTTTAAATGTCCCCATAGCCAAAAATCCAACAGATTCAGATCCGGTGAGGGGGAGGCCATACTAACGCACTTCCATGACCAATGCATCGTCCATGAAAGCCTGCGGCGGAATACTGTCCCATGATCCGTAAAAAATGGCGTGTTACCCCGTCATGCATAAATAGCAGTCGTTGTTTGACTGCAAGTAAAACGTTCTCCAATACTGGCGGTAATTCATCGAACAGATACACAGCACCCACTCACCTGTTTGGAAAAGTGAATGGCTCTATGAGTCTCTCACCAACAATTCCTAAGCACACACTGAAAATGAAGTGATCTTGATGCCTCACATCCACGATTGCTCGAGGATTTGCATTTGCCGATATGTTTGTGTCGTGATAATTACTATACCATATCTTGTGAATCCTGCCTAAATCATCGAATACAACACATAACAGGAATAAGCCCTGTATTTCAACAGCTGTTACATAGTTTCTGGGCATATAATTATAGGAACCTATAGGAACACAGGGAACTTCGTTGAATACTATGTGTCTGCTGTTTGTATAATTGTGTACTTATGTGTGTGTGTGTGTGTGTGTGTGTGTGTGTGTGTGCGTGCGTGTGTGTCCAACAACACGAAGGCGAGAGTATAATGAATCCGCGTGAACAAGCGATTATATATGCGTCCTTAACGTCACCCTGACGTCGTATTCGTCATGAAGTGAGCGTTTCTCACCAAGCCATTTTCGCAAGGCCGAAGACGGACTGCTTGCCTGTAACGTGAAGCTTCGAAAGACGTAAGCTTTGTCCTAAGCTCATTGACTAACAAACAAGATCACACTAGCCGCATACTGTATCTGACAAACCGTTCTAGGCGGTAAGACACTCTACTCGCAATCAGGAGGACGTTGGTTCAAATCTCCCCCTAGGCATCGAGATTAAAGTATTCCGCATTTCCCTCCTTTGTTTAACGCAAATGCCGGGACGGTTTCTTTCAAGAGTACGTGGTCTTTTCCTTCCCAATACGAATTTGCGCTCCGTCTCTAACGACTTCGACGTCGAAGAGACACTAAGCCTCAATCTTTCCGTATCTGACTACCCATGAAGGCAACTTGTGAGTCACTTTTGTATTCATAGATTTCCGAAGACTACTTATCACCGCCCCACAGAATCACATTCGGAATACGTTTACAAATAAGTAGCTGAAAGGTTAGGTTTCTATCAGAACCCATACAGTACGTTATGTAAGACGGCAATGTCTAGCAGTAGGGACGTCCATATAGCTCTAATTAAGCGTGATATCCATGGGCGTCCAGAGAAATTTATGCACGAGACGGCAAGATCCCGTAAGTTCCATTTTTGATACAACTGATTATTTGAATCTGCAAAAGTGTTCTGCTCCAAGAAATAAATTTGACTACTTTTGTTTGAAACGTTTGCTAGCTATGCAGACAATTCAAGGTAGGCTATTGCTGTATCTAAAAGTTAATCATATTTCATTAGCACAGCCAATGTCTATCCTTTTATATCATTAATATGAGTATGGGTGTAGGAAACCTGCGAGAACAGCCGTGATATCGGTCAGTAGACTCAATTATTAAAGACCTAGGGCTCAACTAAAATGGCCTTACTCTCCCTGATTTCGTACAAATCACGAAACAAAGTGTCCTCCAACAGGCCGCGTACAGTGTCTTGCGGAGTACACATTTATACGAACATCAATCCAAACTAGCGGATGTAATCCTCGTTTTTGATGGATTTCCACAGCTAAAGCGTGGAGGTATCCTTATCAATAGCATTCCGTAGTGCAGAAAATATACAAAATTAATTTCAATAAAAGCAGTAATTGGACTGTTATGTTTCATCTGAATTTAGTTGATATGAGAGTGTAGGTGTACTTGAACACAGCCTTTAACACACTTAGGCACAGGCGTCCGCAAGGGCTCCCCGAATCTGGAGTACAAAGTCTTTATTCATACCAGAGTTCCCATACAGTTATATTTCTCTGGAATATAGTAAGTTTTTGTGTCACCTATAAAATTTAGTTGTTGTCGCTTGACACATCTCGAAACTGACCAACTCAAAAGAAAAACGCCAATTTAAAGGTCCTCCCCCTCCACTCTCCTCCCTGGGTGAATGTCTGCGGGCCATTTGCTAGTAGGATTTGTGGAATCCCTCAGTTGAACTGAAGAAAGACATGGAAGCAATTGGAAGGAACGCTGTGAGTAGTTTGATAAATGCGAAACAGTTACTTGGAGTCTCCTGATATTAGAAAGAAAATATCGGAATAAGCAAGACGTTTCTCCTAGGGGACGTCAAAATAGAAAACTACGGAGTTTAAGATGAAGTCTAAAACTCTCCTGGTTGTTTATCGTTAGTTCCCATGACATTCGCAAAGCAGATGCGACAGATTCTCGTACACTGAACCACCTGAACACAAGTGCCTTTTCTGTTGTTGTGTCCGCGAAAAAAGCAAAATACACAATAAATATTGTTGCCAATTGTACATCGCGGTCGCGTTCACATCAGAATAATATCCTGCGTTTACTTAATGTGTGTCCTTCAGACTACCCAAGTCATGACCGCTTTCAGAAACCACTACAAAGCGTGAGATGTAATCATTCGCCGCAACTCTACTGAAAGGGAACCGAGTATATAGTGTTGGCATCTGCAACTATTAAGAGCACTTCTGTTGTCGCTGAATATCAGAAACAGCTGAATGCACGGACTTTTACAACGTCGTGTCAGTTTTATAGTTCTCAAAGGTGTATTGGTGAGGAATGGACAGATCGTTGTGAAATGGCGGCCACATGGAGGGGTAGTCAAACTTAAACTGGACTGACCGTTACTAATGAACATCACAGAACATCCTTAAAATAGCCCCCTCGACGTCGATGTAGTGATGTCCTCGATTTATCAAACTGTGAGACACGCGCAACAGCCCTGGTGAGGGACAGCAGCAAAAGTATTTCCAGTGTTCTGCCGTAGCCTACCAGTGTGTGAGGATTATTTGAGTACACTTGGCTCTTCAATAAACCCCACAGATAAATGTCACAGCAAGAGAGAGATCAGACGATCGGCGTGGCCTGAAGACAGTACTGCCTCTACTGATTGTCCGCATCTCACCGAACACATCAGGCACTCGTACAAGGTAGTCACGGCGGCGTTCGCTGTTTTTCCGTCTTGCTAAATATATCCATACATTCATTCATCTTCTTTGAGCTTATCCACATACGCATTTTACACTTTCTGGACATACCAATTAGCATCGACAGTTTGGCGAAATAAATCGTGTTACGATGTGGACACTAGACATAGCGCACCAAACAATCTTGATATTATACGACGACTCTTAACTACTAACGAAGTACTGTCCCATCACAATATTATTGTAATTGGCGTGCAGTGGTCGTGACCAGCAACACTCAGTGATTTTACAGTAAACAACTGCAGTAGTGACGAAGGAAAACGCAGGGCACAGTGAATGAAAAAATTGGAAATTTGTGGTATGGTCTAATGGGACCAAACTGCTGAGGTCATCGTGCGGCGTGGCGGGGTTTGCTTTTGCTATGTAGGCTGAAAATTAGAAATTCACCTATCTCAAAACGGCGTCTGCTCGATGCCCCTTCACTCGGCATTATAACAAACACCATACAATATCTACAATTACTGAGGCCGCGCAACTCTAGTAATGAAATAATTAATTCAGCACACTGAGAGTTCTGTTTATGTTGTTAGATAATACCAAAGGATAAACTATTATATTTCCTAACTGAATTTAGTTTCCTAAATGTCGGTTTTTGACCTTTTTAGCAATTTTTTTACCTCAGAAACTATAATAGTTGTTGTTGTGGTCTTCAGTCCTGAGACTGGTTTGAACCAGCTCTCCTAGCTACCCTATCCTGTGCAAGCTTCTTCATCTCCCAGTACTTACTGCAACCTACATCCTTCTGAATCTGCTTAGTGTATTCATCTCTTGGTCTCCCTCTACGATTTTTACCCTCCACGCTGCCCTCCAATACTAAATTGGTGATCCCTTGATGTCTCAGAACATGTCCTACCAACCGATCCCTTCTTCTAGTCAACTTGTGCCACAAACTCCTCTTCTCCCCGATTGTATTCAATACCTCCTCATCAGTTATGTGATCTACCCATCTAATCTTCAGCATTCTTCTGTAGCACCACATTTCGAAAGCTTCTATTGTCCAAACTATTTATCGTCAATGTTTCACTTCCATACATGGCTACACTCCATGCAAATACTTTCAGAAACGACTTCCTGACACTTAAATCTATACTCGATGTTAACAAATTTCTCTTCTTGAGAAACGCTTTCCTTGCCATTGCCAGTCTACATTTTATATCTTCTCTACTTCGACCATCATCAGTTATTTTGCTCCCCAAATAGCAAAACTCCTTTACTACTTTAAGTGTCTCATTTCCTAATCTAATTCCCTCAGCATCACCCGACCTAATTCGACTACATTGCATTATCCTCGTTTTGCTTTTGTTGGTATTCATCTTATATCCCCCTTTCAAGACACTGTCCATTCCGTTCAACTGCTCTTCCAAGTCCTTTGCTGTCTCTGACAAAATGACAATGTCATCGGCTAACCTCAAAGTTTTTATTTCTTCTCCATGGATTTTAATACCTACTCCGAATTTTTCTTTTGTTTCCTTCATTGCTTCCTCAGTATACAGATTGAATTACATCGGGAGAGGCTACAACCCTGTCTCACCACCTTCCCAACCACTGCTTCCCTTTCATGCCCCTCGACTCTTATAACTGCCATCTGGTTTCTGTAGAAACTGTAAATAGCGTTTCGCTCCCTGTATTTTACCACTGCCACCCTTAGAATATGATAGATATAAAGCTGAAATTTGGATAGGATCTTCTCCCGAATGTCAAAAGGTAGTGTACCGATTTTGAAAATGGTTGAATAATATATAATATCATTTATTTAGGTTCTATCGTGTCCAGTAAGAGACACTACATAGCCTTCCCATGGCAGGTAGTGACAGATGCGCGTATGTCTCCCGCTTAGGCCGGCAGATGTCAGCCCCCGAAGTTACATGCATCCAGCTATTTCTAAAACAAACGTTCGCTCGAAACAAACTTGCGACGCTACAATCGGTCCCTAAGCTCGCAGATAAACCGACCGAAGTGTTCTTACTCCCAGGTGCAATAATATTCTGGTCAATTGATACTGATGGGAATTTTCTGATGCACTCGTATAAAGGTGAATGTCCTGTGAGTTCACACACCTTGATAGACTGAACCAGGTCTCATCCAAAAGACATTTCTCAACAACCGATTGGCACATATAAATCACACTGTCCAGCATTTTCTGTGGCGGGAAGTTCCCCTGATTATCAATAAGGGTCAGTTCCACGCCAGTCATAAATACACTCACGGGAAAAAAATCTCAAGATCAACAAGAAGTTGTGCGACATAAACGTAACTTGGTAGGCCTGTTTCTACATCTGAATTCTGAAGGATCTACATCTACATCTACATCTACATCTACATGATTACTCTGCAATTCACATTTAAGTGCTTGGCAGAGGGTTCATCGAACCACAATCATACTATCTCCCTACCATTCCACTCCCGAACAGCGCGCGGGAAAAACGAACACCTAAACCTTTCCGTTCGAGCTCTGATTTCTCTTATTTTAAAATGATGATCATTCCTACCTATGTAGGTTGGGCTCAACAAAATATTTTCGCATTCGGAAGAGAAAGTTGGTGGCTGAAATTTCGTAAATAGATCTCGCTGCGACGAAAAAAGTCTTTGCTTTAATGACTTCCACCCCAACTCGCGTATCATATCTGCCACACTCTCTCCCCTATTACGTGATAATACAAAACGAGCTGCCCTTTTTTGCACCCTTTCGATGTCCTCCGTCAATCCTACCTGGTAAGGATCCGACACCGCGCAGCCGGCCGCGGTGGTCTCGCGGTTCTAGGCGCGCAGTCCGGAACCGTGCGACTCCTACGGTCGCAGGTTCGAATCCTGCCTCGGGCATGGATGTGTGTGATGTCCTTAGGTTAGTTAGGTTTAAGTAGTTCTAAGTTCTAGGGGACAATGACCACAGCAGTTGAGTCCCATAGTGCTCAGAGCCATTTGAACCACACCGCGCAGCAATATTCTAACAGAGGACGAACGAGTGTAGTGTAAGCTGTCTCTTTAGTGGACTTGTTGCATCTTCTAAGTGTCATGCCAATGAAACGCAAGCTTTGGCTCGCCTTCCTCACAATATTATTTATGTGGTCTTTCCAACTGAAGTTGTTCGTAATTTTAACACCCAGGTACTTAGTTGAATTGACAGCCTTGAGAATTGTACAAAATTGTTAAGGCTTTCGTGGCCACTTGTTGACAAACTGCCTATTGGCTTCTGTCTCGGGTTCTTCGGCCGACGTTCATCTAATGATTTTTCTGACGTTTCGCCAGCACGAGTGGCTGGCATTGTCAAAGCTTCACCCTCCATTGCCGGCAATGGAGGGTGAAGCTTTGACAATGCCAGCCACTCGTGCTGGCGAAACGTCAGAAAAATCATTAGATGAACGTCGGCCGAAGAACCCGAGACAGAAGCCAATAGGCAGTTTGTCTTGAGAATTGTACTATTTATCAAGTAATCGAATTCCAACGGATTTCTTTTGGAACTCATGTGGATCACCTCACACTTTTCGTTATTTAGCGTCAACTGCCACCTGCCACACCACACAGCAATCTTTTCTAAATCGCTTTGCAACTGATACTGGTCTTCGGATTACCTTACTAGACGGCAAATTACAGCATCATCTGCGAACAACCTAAGAGAACTGCTCAGATTGTCACCCAGGTCATTTATATAGACCAGGAACAGCAGAGGTCCCAGGACGCTTCCCCGGGGAACACCTGATATCACTTCAGTTTTACTCGATGATTTGCCGTCTATTACTACGAACTGCGACCTTCCTGACAGGAAATCACGAATCCAGTCGCACAACTGAGACGATACCCCATAGGCCCGCAGCTTGATTAGAAGTCGCTTGTGAGGAACGGTGTCAAAAGCTTTCCGGAAATCTAGAAATACGGAATCAACTTGAGATCCCCTGTCGATAGCGGCCATTACTTCGTGCGAATAAAGAGCTAGCTGCGTTGCACAAGAACGATGTTTTCTGATGATGTCTATTCAAATTTCGCGCTAGTCACGTAGGAGTGGTGTTAGTAGCGCCCCTGTGAGGGTGCAGTACTGGTTTGCTTTAAATCCACGCTATAATGATTGTGAGTGTTGGTTACGTTTTAGATTGGACTTGGTGAGCTGATGTCAGTCAAGAAAGCCTTTAAGACGAGGGAGACACCATGACCAACACCTCACTGAGTTTGAGCGAGATCGTATAATAGGGCAAAGGGAAGTTACATCTTCCTTCTGCGACAATACAGAAAGACTTCGCAGGAATGTAGCCACTGTACATTATTGCTGGCAGCGGTGTCATGGGAATGTACGGTCACAAGAAGACTGGGCTCCAGACGGCCACGTGGTACTACCGAGAGGGAAAACCATCCTATTAGACATATGGCTGTTGTGCATCTTCCACCACCGCCATTTGCGACTTCAGTGGTGTCAAGGAGTAGCGCACTGGAGGACAGGGTGGGAGTCTGTTGTGTTCTCTGATGAAAGCTGGTTGTGCCTCGGTGAAAGTGATGGTTGTATGTTGGATAGGAGGTGGCCAGTTGAGGGCCAGCCAACCTGTCTGCTTGCTAGATCCACTGGACATACATCTGGAGTTATGGTCTGGGGTGCGATTTCGTATGATGGTTATCTCACGCACCCTGACTGCAGATTTGATTCGCCTTGTTGTGCTGCCTTTCATGAACAGCATTCCAGGAGATGAACATAGTAACTGTTCTCGAAAGAACAGACACCATTGATGACAGTGCAGATTCTGTAGAACAAATGATAATTAATAATCATTTATTCTAGAGAAGCTGCACCGTCATCAACGGTATCTGTTTTTTCGAGAACAGTTACTATCTTCATACACATAGCCAAAGGCTACTCAGTCATTGACCATCGTCTGTGCGAATGCGCGCAAGTTGCCCGATCTCTTACTGGAATCGTCACCTTAGTGTGCGCGAGTAATGAGTGGATGGGCAAATATCTATTAGGTACATTACGTATGTAGATTGCTGACAGTTGGGAATGTGGGTCTCACGGGAATCATGCCGGGGATAAGTCCCTGCAGTCGCGCTATTCATCTGTGTCCTCAGTGGCTCAGATGGATAGAGCGTCTACCATGTAAGCAGGAGATCGAGTCCCGGTCGGGGCACACATTTTCAGCTGTCCCCATCGAGGTATATCAACAACACCTGTCGGCAGGTGAGGGTTTCAATTAATTATCATTTATTCCAGAAGAGGTTATCCAACTGGATAATGCTCGCCCACATACCGCTGTTGCAACTCAATATGCTGTACAGAGTGTCGGCATGTTACCCTCGGTCATCAGATCTGTCTCCAATGAACACATATAAGACGTCATCGGAAAACCCCAGCGTCATCCACAAACAGCATTAACCGTTTCTGTATTGACCGACCAATTGCAGCAGACTGATATACGGCACATGTAAACACAATGCATGCACGTTTGCATGCTTCTCAGCATTCTGACTGTTAAATGGCTTATTAATGTAATATCATTTCACATTTACAATGGCTTATCTCGCACTTGCATTAATCTGTGATCCTGCAGTGCTAATCACTTAAATATGTTACCTAGAGAAATGTATTCCCGAAATTTCATTACGCTACATTAATTATATTCTTTGGTGTTGCGATACTTTCTGTCAGTGAATTTCCCGGGCCAGTTTAACATTTTTTTACCCGCCCTGTACATAGTCAATAGTTTTAACGCGCGACGACTTTTCTTTTCTAGTGTGTGACACTAGGGGTGGAAAAAGGAGCAATTACTACAGCTACATCTGTGCTATGTAAGCCACGCTACAGTATGTGCCAGAGAGTACTTCATGTACGGTTCTCACTTCCCACTTTCCTGTTCCAGTCGCAAGGGGTACGAGGAAAGGACGGAAGTTATTAAGCCTCTGCGTGAGCTCGAATCTCTCTAATTTTACTTTAATGGCCATTTCGCGTGATATATTTACAATGAAGCGGCATCTTATTTGACTCTTCTAAGAACACACGCTCATGGAAGTTTAAAGCTAATCCACACACCTCTCTTGTAGCGTCTGCCACTGAAGATAGCTGAGTACCTCAGTGATGCTTTCACCACTAATAAACGAACCCGTGACGAAACGCACTGCTCTTCTTTGAGGCTTCTCTATTTCCTGTAGCAATCTTATTTGGTATGGGTCGCAGAATGAGGAGCAATAATTCGTCCTTCTTTGGTAGATTACACTTCCTGAAGATTTTTCCAATGAATTTAAATATGGTATATGCCTACCCTACGATTAGTTTTATATGGTCGTTCCACTTTAAATCAATCTGTTTGCATATTCCCAGATATTTAACGGGAGTGACTGTTTCCAGTGATTGTTTGATAACCGAATAATCGTACAATAACTGTGTTTTCTACATATGTATGAGCGCTATGTTAAAGTATTTTATGTTGAGGGTCAACTGCGGACCTCTGCGCCAGACGTCGATCGTCTGCAGATCCCTGCACTTCGCTACAACTTTGTGACTTTACGACTTCTCTGTACACACAGTCATCCGAGTACAGCCTCATAGAACTTCCGATGATGTGCACTGGGTCATTACTCTATAATGTGAACTAATGATCCTATAACATTCCACTTGGGCACACTCTAAAATACTTCTATGTCAAAAAAATGTATCTACATTGAGAATGTAGACTGTCACAACTGGTGTGATATTCTGTACGCTTGTATTTTCTTGTTAAAGGGGTAGACCAGAGGAGGATTTTTTTAGCCATAATTTTTTATTGACTTAAAATGTGCCCTAGGGAGTGTATTTTTAAGAGTCATTCGTATAAAGTGAGCCATAAATGTTATGTTAAAACCGCGATTTACTAATGGGGATCTGGCGCATCCGAGGGCTCGAATGCAACCGATGAAATACCGTTATACTAACAGACGGAATGGGGGTTCTGTTAGTTCTGATAGTACCACAGAGCACTTTAGGGTAACCTAAAATAATATTCTGAGCAAGATTTCTCTTCGTAACATGATTCCTTTATGATAAATAGCCTGAAAGCGCGTGTTTGTCTCGCGTCTGCGTAACTTGTCGTTTCTTTCTTTTTTTCTTTTTTCTTATACGAATTAAAAAGAGTATTTAAAAATTACAAACAAACGTATTTATACGAGTAGAAAAGGTTTGAAAACTAACGCCAGCGTGCAAAAAGCATTTCGACTGGTAATCGGAAGCCAGATAATCGATATAATTTCGTGCAGTGCACCCGCATCGGCGAACAAAAGACTAACTCTATTGGCATTACCGATTAAAGGTTTGTTCCATTTCAATATTAAAAAACACAAGCTGAAACTTTAAACGCTTGTTTTTTTCAAAGTAACTTTTTTCAAGTTGTCGGGGAGCAGAAACTCATAAAAATTGTAAGTAGGCTGTTCAGGTTTTCTTATTGGTAACGCCACGTAGCACTCTGTATGAAAATCACTGGCTGTGCTGTGTGCTGTCTGTGGCTAGTTTGCATTGTTGTCTGCCATTGTAGTGTTGGGCAGTTGGCTGTTAACAGCGCGTAGCGTTGCGCAGTTGGAGGTGAGCCGCCAGCAGCGGTGGATGTGGGGAGAGAGATGGCGGAGTTGTGAGAGCGGATGATCTGGACAGAGACAGTAACTTTGTAAGACTGGATTTCATGAACTGATATATATATATATATATATATATAATATGACTTTTGAACAATATTAAGGTAAATACATTGTTTTTTCTCTATCAAAATCTTTCATTTGCTAACTATGCCTATCAGTAGTTAGTGCCTTCAGTAGTTTGAATCTTTTATTTAGCTGGCAGTAGTAGCGCTCGCTGTATTGCTGTAGCTTGAGTAACGAAGATTTTTGGTGAGGTAAGTGATTTGTGAAAGGTATAGGTTAATTTTGGTCAGGGCCATTCTTTGGTAGGGATTTTTGAAAGTCAGATTGCGTTGCGCTAAAAATATTGTGTGTCAGTTTAAGCACAATCATGTATAATATTTCTAAGGGGACGTTTCAAAATATACATGCAGTCACATTACACGTTTCTGTAAATTGTGAGTTTTTCTACTGTAGTACGTAGGACTTTTGCAGTATATGTTAATTTCGATTTTCAGTGAACGATTTTCTACCGACCTTTTTGTCGAAAAATTTGAGTTTTGGTTCAGAGCGGCACCTTTTTGTTAAAAGCCATTTAAAAAAAAATATCCCTACGTACTACGTTACACAATATCATCAGCTTAAAAGCAGTTTTTGGAATTGTGTTCTACCTTGAAAATTGTGACATTCAGAACACGCACCAACCTCCCTCGCACTCCGCGAAAGCCTTTCGTCGACGTTGTGCAGTGTCCTCTGGGTGCAAATCTTTTACTAAAAAACTACGTAATACAATGTCAAGGGTGTATAATAAAGGTATAAAGTCAGTTTTGCAATTTCTTATTTTACTTAAAAAACCATTACTATCCGTTCCAAGGTCGACAGTCACCCTAGCCTACCCCCTATAGCGATACAGCGGAACTGTGTTCAGCGCCTTCATAAGTCAAGGAACACAGCATAAATCTGGGCGACAGACTGCAGTGAGCGATACAGATCCACAGTTGTGCGCATATGGTTGACGACCCTTCTCGAACATCAGAATAAGCGGTGCATTTTTGATCACTTGGAATGCTTGGTTCCTCCAGCAATCTGCGATAGACTACTGCTAGAGCAAGAGTATAGAATAGTACAGGTATTCCAACGGACGCAATGGCCTTTCCTCTGATGAGCGTTTTTAACCGATTTTCCATCCCGCGGCCACTTATCTCGATATCGGTTCGACATTTTATCTGTCAGCGTCATTTCGGTGCCAGTATGGTCACTGTATGACTGGATAAACGAACTTGACACGATTACTTGGCGTAACACCAAAACTGATTAGGATTTTTTGTCAAATAAGTAGACAGAAATTTACTTTGTTGAAAGCTTGACACATGTTTTTTCTTACTCTCATTTTGTCTTCGTTCAGTTTTTGTTTATCTACTAGGCATTGTCTACACTCAAATCTGTGGCGAATCTCTCTTCGCTTTTGGAGCAGCTTTCTGTGACGGATTTTTAACTGCGACGGATGTTTCTCATACCTCACAGTTTTGCTCATGACATACCTGCCTAAGGGGTATTGAAAAATATCCCTAAATTTTTTCTAGTTATACTTACCACTCTCACCCTCACGAAAATTTTTTTGATGTTGGCTGTACAGGTAATCTGAAATATCTTTCTTTTCGTACTTAAGTAGAAATATCTTCCTTCCGAAAATTACTAGTGACATCTGTACTCAATGATACTACAACTGCCATATAATCACCGATTCCCTGCTCTGTTTTAACTAAGTCGAAATGTTCTGGCCTGCTTTTAAGAAGGCGATCTAGAACATTGCCCTCACGAGTCGATTCTCTGATTAACTGTTCGAGACAGTTTACGAATAAGGCATACAGAACAATTTTACACGACTCTACGTCCTTACTGCCGTCTTTATCCCCTGAGACAAGCACTCTATAGCTGGTATTTGTAATCTCTCCTTAATTCATAGTGTGCGGAAAGGCTGTAACAAATACGTTTTAAAAGGACAGACACAGAGTCACGATTTGGAGGGGCGGGGGGTTGGTACTCGGTTCCTACTTCCTATATGAGCTAGACACATGGGGTAAAATGTTTTTGGTTTAGCCTGGGAGATTTTGTACGTTGTTGTTGTGGTCTTCAGTCCAGAGACTGGTTTGATGCAGCTCTCAACGCTATCCTATCCTGTGCAAGCTTCTTCATCTTCCAGTTCCTACTGCAACCTACATCCTTCTGAATCTGCTTATTGTATTCATCTCTAAGTGTCCCTCTAAGATTTTTACCCTGCGGCCTGCCGTCCAATACTAAACTGGTGATCCCTTGATGTCTCAGAACATGTCATAACAACCGATCCCTTCTTCTAGTCAACTTGTGCTACAAATTTCTCTTCTCCCCGATTGTATTCAATACCTCCTCATTAGTTATGTGATCTACCCATCTAATCTTCAGCATTTTCTGTAGCACCACATTTCGAAAGCTACTGTTCTCTTCTTGTCTAAACTATTTATCATCCATCTTTCACTTCACTCGGACATGGCTGTGTGTGATGTCCTTAGGTTGGTTAGGTTTAAGTAGTTCTAAGTCAGGGGGACTGATGACCTCAGATGTTAAGTCCCGTAGTGCTTAGAGCCATTTGAACATTTGTCGTCAAGTACATCGCCCTTGTATAGACCCTAGATATACCGGTACTCTTTCCATCTTTCTGCTTTCGCTTCTTTGCTTAGAACTGGGTTTCCATCTGAGCTCTTGATATTCATGCAAGTGGTTCTCTTTTCTCCAAAGGTGTCTTTAATTTTCCTGTAGGCAGTATCTACACTCCTGGAAATGGAAAAAAGAACACATTGACACCGGTGTGTCAGACCCACCATACTTGCTCCGGACACTGCGAGAGGGCTGTACAAGCAATGATCACACGCACGGCACAGCGGACACACCAGGAACCGCGGTGTTGGCCGTCGAATGGCGCTAGCTGCGCAGCATTTGTGCACCGCCGCCGTCAGTGTCAGCCAGTTTGCTGTGGCATACGGAGCTCCATCGCAGACTTTAACGCTGGTAGCATGCCGCGACAGCGTGGACGTGAACCGTTATGTGCAGTTGACGGACTTTGAGCGAGGGCGTATAGTGGGCATGCGGGAGGCCGGGTGGACGTACCGCCGAATTGCTCAACACGTGGGGCGTGAGGTCTCCACAGTACATCGATGTTGTCGCCAGTGGTCGGCGGAAGGTGCACGTACCCGTCGACCTGGGACCGGACCGCAGCGACGCACGGATGCACGCCAAGACCGTAGGATCCTACGCAGTGCCGTAGGGGACCGCACCGCCACTTCCCAGCAAATTAGGGACACTGTTGCTCCTGGGGTATCGGCGAGGACCATTCGCAACCGTCTCCATGAAGCTGGGCTACGGTCCCGCACACCGTTAGGCCGTCTTCCGCTCACGCCCCAACATCGTGCAGCCCGCCTCCAGTGGTGTCGCGACAGGCGTGAATGGAGGGACGAATGGAGACGTGTCGTCTTCAGCGATGAGAGTCGCTTCTGCCTTGGTGCCAATGATGGTCGTATGCGTGTTTGGCGCCGTGCAGGTGAGCGCCACAATCAGGACTGCATACGACCGAGGCACACAGGGCCAACACCCGGCATCATGGTGTGGGGAGCGATCTCCTACACTGGCCGTACACCACTGGTGATCGTCGAGGGGACACTGAATAGTGCACGGTACATCCAAACCGTCATCGAACCCATCGTTCTACCATTCCTAGACCGGCAAGGGAACTTGCTGTTCCAACAGGACAATGCACGTCCGCATGTATCCCGTGCCACCCAACGTGCTCTAGAAGGTGTAAGTCAACTACCCTGGTCAGCAAGATCTCCGGATCTGTCCCCCATTGAGCATGTTTGGGACTGGATGAAGCGTCGTCTCACGCGGTTTGCACGTCCAGCACGAACGCTGGTCCAACTGAGGCGCCAGGTGGAAATGGCATGGCAAGCCGTTCCACAGGACTACATCCAGCATCTCTACGATCGTCTCCATGGGAGAATAGCAGCCTGCATTGCTGCGAAAGGTGGATATACACTGTACTAGTGCCGACATTGTGCATGCTCTGTTGCCTGTGTCTATGTGCCTGTGGTTCTGTCAGTGTGATCGTGTGATGTATCTGACCCCAGGAATGTGTCAATAAAGTTTCCCCTTCCTGGGACAATGAATTCACGGTGTTCTTATTTCAATTTCCAGGAGTGTATCTTACCCCTAGTGATATATGCCTCTACATCCTTACATTTGTTCTCTAGCCATCCCTGCTTAGCCATTTTGCACATCCTGTCGATCTCATTTCTGAGACGTTTGTATTCCCTTTTACCTGCTTCATTTACTGCATTTTTATATTTTCTCCTTTCATCAATTAAATTCAATACATCCTCTGTTACCCAAGGACTTCTACTAGCCCTTGTCTTTTTACCTGCTTGATCGTCTGCTTCCTTCACTATTTCATCTTTCAAAGCTACCCATTCTTCTTTTGCCCATACCTGTCAATCGTTCCCTAATGCTCTCCCTGAAACTCTCTACAACCTCTGGTTCTGTCACTTTATCCAGGTCCCATCTCCTTAAATTCCCACCTTTTTGCAGTTTCTTCAGTTTTAATCTACAGTTCATAACCAATAGATTGTGGTCAGAGTCCACATCTGCCCCTGGAAATGTCTTACAATTTAAAACCTGGTTCCTAAATCTCTGTCTTACCATTATATAATCTATCTGAAACCTTCCAGTATCTCCAGACCTCTTCCATGTATACAATCTTCTTTCATGATTCTTGAACCAAGTGTTAGCTATGATTAAGTTATGCTCTGTGCAAAATTCTACCAGGCGGCTTCCTCTTTCATTCCTTACCCCCATTCCATGTTCACCTACTACGTTTCCTTCTCTTTCTTTTCCTACTATCGAATTCCAGTCACCCATGACTATTAAATTTTCTTCCCCCTTCACTATCTGAATAATTTCTTTTAACTCATCATACATTTCATCAATCTCTTCGTCATCTGCGGAGCTAGTTGGTATATAAATTTGTACTACTGTGGTAGGCGTGGGCTTCATATCTATCTTGGCCATAATAATGCGTTCACTGTGCTGTTTGTAGTAGCTTACCCGCATTCCTATTTTTTATTCATTATTAATCCTACTTCTGCATTACCCCTATTTGATTTTGTATTTATAATCCTGTATTCGCGTGACCAGAAGTCTTGTCCCTCCTGCCACCGAACTTCACTAATTACCACTACATCTAACTTTAACCTATCCATTTCCCTTTTTAAATTTTTTAACCTACCTGCCCGATTAAGGGATCTGACATTCCACGCTCCGATCCGCAGAACGCCAGTTTTCTTTCCCCTGATAACGATGTCCTGAGTAGTCCCCGCCCGGAGATCCGAATGGGGGACAATTTTACCTCCGGAATATTTTATCCAAGAAGACGCCATCATCATTTAACCACACAGTAAAACTGCATGCCCTCGGGAAAAATTACGGCTGTAGTTTCCCCTTGCTCTCGGGCGTTCGCAGTACCAGCACAGCAAGGCCATTTTGGTTAGTGTTACGAAGCCAGATCAGTCAATCATCCAGACTGTTGCCCCTGCAAGTACTGAAAAGGCTGCTGCCCTCTTCAGGAACCACACGTTTGTCTGGCCTCTCAACAGATACCCCTCCGTTGTGGTTGCACCTGCGGTGCGGCTATCTGCATCGCTGAGGAACGCAAGCCTCCCCACCAACGGCAAGGTCCATGGTTCATGAGAGGAGGCAATTTTGCATAGACATTCGAATATCAGTCTTCCTGTAACTAGGTTAGTGGTGGTGGTGGTTAGTGTTTAACGTCCCGTCGACAACGAGGTCATTAGAGACGGAGCGCAAGCTCGGGTTGGGGAAGGATTGGGAAGGAAATCGGCCGTGCCCTTTCAAAGGAACCATCTCGGCATTGGCCTGAAACGATTTAGGGATATCACGGAAAACCTAAATCAGGATGGCCGGAGACGGGATTGAACCGTCGTCCTCCCGAATGCGAGTCCAGTGTGCTAACCACTGCGCCACCTCGCTCGGTCTGTAACTAGGTTACACAGTAATAAGCAAGATTTGAACGTCGAACTGGAACAGGCGCCTAAGCAAATAGTGCAGATCATTTAATTCTTTTTGCAAAAGATGTTGACTGATCTAAGTTAATGATCAGTTAATGTCACCATTCGTATGTGCACCGTTGGAATACCAAATGCAAAAACGATTTTTGGGGAGGTTTTTGAAGCGCGTCACTTGTGTACTTTAAAATTGTACGAATCAGTAAAAACTTTGCTCTAAGGTAGATAAATGGATGAAGTCAACACGATTTTTTGCAATCCAGTAATCTTAATCCGTTATCGAGATACGATGCTTTGAAGTCGAGGCAACTGTAGCACGTAAAACTCAATCTTATGCGAATTACGAAAACGGATTAATGTGTTTCCCAAAAATAAAAAAAAATGCGTTTTTACTATAAAATTCGAAAACTTGCTTTCAAAAATTCAGCTTAATTCGGATTTTTCATGCAGAAAACACGTTTTTGTGAGTTATTTACTTGTCTGATTCGGTTCAAGTTTTGTAAGAAAGTAGACAAATACGTTAATTAGTGTTCGTCTTGTTGTTTTGTTAAAGCTTTATCCGTTGTCACGATGTAAGTAACACGGATCGAAGACAGCTACATCGGTTGCCAAGTTGTGTCGGTGTAATGTTAAAATTATGGTAGAGTAAAGGTTGGGAACCAGAATGAAAAATACTACTATTGTAGCATGAAAAAGGCGAATATGGCCTGGCCAGAGTTAGGGGTGTAACGCAAGAGGGTTAGCTTCCCGACTTGTCTGGCAGTTTTAAATTAAAACTTCCTGGCAGTTTAAATCTGTGTGCCGGACCGAGACTCGAACTCCGGACCTTTTCCTTTCACGGGCAAGTGCTCTAGCATCTGAGCTACCCAAGCACGACTCACGCCCTGTCCTCACAGCTTCACTTCTGCCAGTACCTCGTCTCCTACTATCCAAACTTTACAGAAGCTCTCCTCCTTTCTTTCAGGACTGCTAGTTCTGCAAGGTTCGCAGGAGAGCTTCTGAAAAGTCTGGAAGGTAGGAGACGAGGTACTGACAGAAGTGAAGCCGTGAGGACAGGGCGTGAGTCGCGCTTGAGTAGCTCAGATGCTAGAGCACTTGACCGCGAAAGGCAAAGGTCCCGAGTTCGAGTCTCGGTCCGGCACACACTTTTAATCTGCCAGGAAGTTTCATATCAGCGCACACTCCGCTGCAGAGTGAAAATCTCATTCTGAAGTTTTAAATTACATTTAAACCAAATCATCTTGGCATATTCGCATTTTCTTATGAGTTAACCCTATTTCCCTAGTGCAGTGAGCTCTCGTAGCTGCAAGGTGATGGTACACCTGCAACTTACAATTTATAAGCCGAAGTTCCTGATCCTGTGCCGAAAATCCAGAAGAATCGCCAGCAATAATAAACAATATATCTGCATCTAATCTACATCTACGTGAATACTCTGCTATTCACAATAAAGTGCCTGGCAGAAGATTCAATGAACCACCTTCAAGCTGTCTCTCTACCGTCCCACTCTCAAACGGCGCGCGGGAAAAACGAGATCTTACATTTTTCTATGCGAACCCTAATTTCTCTTATTTTGTCGTGGTGACCATTTATCACTATGTAGGTGGGTGCCAACAGAATGTTTTCGCAATTGAAGGAGAAAACTGGTAATTGAAATTTCATGAGAAGACCCCGCCGCAACGAAAAACGCCTTTGTTTTAATGATTGCCTCTCCAATTTACGTATCATGTCTGTGGCACTATCTCCCCTAGTTCGCGAAAACACAAAACGAGCTGCCCTTCTTTGTACTTTTTCGATATCATCCGTCTGTCCCACCTGATGCGGATCCTACACCGCACAGCAGTACTCCAGAATAGGGCGGACAAGCGTGGTGTAAGCAGCCTCTTTAGTAGACCTATTGCACCTTCTAAGTGTTCTGCCAATGAATCGCAGTCTTTGGTTTGCTCTACCCACAATATTATCTATGTCGTCATTCCAGTTTAGGTTATTTGTAATTATAATCCCTATGTATTTAGTTGCATTTACAGATTTGTGTGACTTATAGCGTAATCTAAATTGAGCGGATTTCTTTTAGTACTCATGTGAATAAATTAACACTTTTCTTTATTCAGGGTCAATGGCCACTTTTCGCACCATACAGATATCTTATCTAAATCATTTTGCAATTGGCTTAGGTCGTCTGATCACTTTACAAGACGGTAAATGACAGCACCATTGCAAACAATCTAAGACGGCTACTCAGATTGTTCCCTATGTTGTTAATATAGATCAGGAACAATAGAGGGGTTGTAACAGTACCTTGGGGAACGCTGGATGTTACTTCTGTTTTATTCGATGACTTACTGTCTATTACTAAAAACTGTGACCTTTCTGAGAGGAAATCACGAATCCAGCCGCACAACTGAGGCGATATTCCATAGGCACGCAGTTTGGTTAGAAGACGCTTGTGAGGAACGGTGTCGAAAGCCTTCTGGAAATCTAAAAATATGGAATCAATTTGACATCCCCTGTCGATAGCACTCATCACTTCATGAGTATAAGAGCTAGTTATGTTTCACAAGAACGATATTTTCCGAATCCGTTCTGACTACGTGTCAATAAATCGTTTTCTTCAAGGTACTTCATAATGTTCGAATACAGTATATGTTCCAAAACCCTACTGCAAATCGACGTTAGTGATGTGGGCCTGTAATTCAGCTGATTAGTCCTACTTCCCTTTTTGGGTATTGGTGTGACTTGAGCAATTTTCCAGTCGTTAGGTACGGATCTTTTTGTGAGTGAGTGGTTGTATATAATTGCTAAATATGGAGCTATTGTATCAGCGTACTCTGAAAGGAACCTGACTGGTATACAATCTGGACCGGAGGCCTTGCCTTTATTAAGTGATTTAAGCTGCTTTGCGTCACCGAGGATATCTATTTCTATGTTTCTCATCTTGTCAGTTGTTCTTGATTGGAATTCAGCAATATTTACTACGTCTTCTTGGGTGAAGGAGTTTCGGAACATCGTGTTTAATAACTCTGCTTTAGTGGTACTTTCATCAGTGACTTCATCGTTGTTATCACGTAGTGAGGGTATTGATTGCGTCTTGCCATTGGTGTGCTTTATGTATGACCAGAGTCTCTTTGGGTTTCCTGCCAGATTATGAGACAGAGTTTCGTTGTGGAAATTATTAAAAGCATCTCGCATATGGCTGAAGAGCATAGATGTATTCGCTAAAAAACGTTTTTCTGATGGATAAAATTTCTGGGGGTAGATTTCTTCCTGAGGAGGATGGAATCATGTAACGTGTTACTTCACTTGACACGATGCATTATATTACATGAAATGAGTTCTAAAGTAACAAGTAAGAAATCGCGGATATGTCGAGATGTTTTGATTTGAGTGTGTCTGAAGGTGCCAGATAACTCGAAAAGCTAGTTTCCTTCTTTTACACCCATTCAGCACCACTTCGTATGCGATTATCTATAACAATTCATCTGTATAACATTTCGCCTAAAACATTTAATTCTCCAGAATCATAGTTAATTAAATTTATCATGAGAGCTTACACTGACATGAAACTCCTTACTGATTCACGCAATTAATTTTGGTACCTTAATGAATATGTCTTACAAAGCCAACTCGGCAAGTACGTCTTACCACGATCGATTGTGAGCAGCGGCTGTCCGATTGTCATGTTGTGCGTACTTTTCATATCAAATTACTGTTCGCACATCTTAGTGTACGCTCGATGAGGACCGTTTTAGGTTATGAACGACACTCGTTGTCGTTAACAGTGGTTGTCGTGCAACTAACAAGTCGTCCTAACCGCGCCTTAGCCCTGTTATCTAATGAGTTTAATCAGTTTCATTATTATTTCTAATAGACTGTACCGAATGGAATTAAGTGAAGATAAATGTCAGTTATGTAGTGGAGATGTCACAAAGTCGGTAAAGATCTACTTGCAACGTAGGATGGAACTCTACAAACGCTCCAAAATTCAGTTCAATGTTTCTTACGACATCGCCGTAAAAACATCTCATATCAAGGTACCTCATACCACAGAAATTGCGTTTGTATGCTATGTTTTTCCCAGAAAATGTGCTAATCATATTTGAATACAACCGTTTAGGTACTAGGCCGCGTCATTTTGAAACACATGCTGATGAAGACCGCAACAAAAACGGTCGCAGTATTTCAAATGCCGCTAATACCCAAAAGATAATTATTATTGAAATTGGTACTTGTCGTGGAGACCTACACACTAACGGAAAGAACATCTTTACCACTTGCTGACCTTCTTTTAACCCTTCGCAACTAGGAGACTCCATTGGTGCAAGAAACTGAAAACATTTCTTTATATGGCGTGACGAAAAATCTGGCTTGGAATTTTTGTTTTGCGAACATAACACTGCGTTATTGCAAACTAATAGAACACAGTCAGATGTCAGCAGAAAGTGTGACGGCGTAAACACACGCAGTCTAGGCATTTGTCATTGGAGTCTGGCTCTGAAGTTCTGGGCAGACTTTTTGTTATCAACTTTTCACATGCCTATTAAAACATAACCAAGTCAATGTTAGTTAAACTTACGCGATCCTAGAGGGATGTCCATCCCAATGCAAGTGAAAATCAATCAAATAACTGCATTACAATTATAACATAATGTTAGAACTCCTGTCCTTAGCTACTCAAATGGTTTGTCACAGCATTCGTGTATTACGCAAGCTTTCTACCACTTAAGAAAAAAAGCAGAACAATAACTGCTTCTCTTAATCAAAGCGACTTCTATATGCTTCTGTCAAAATGAGTAAAAAAAATTATTCAGAGAATTATCGTACT
Source organism: Schistocerca nitens (assembly GCF_023898315.1). Lineage (NCBI taxonomy): Eukaryota > Metazoa > Arthropoda > Insecta > Orthoptera > Acrididae > Schistocerca > Schistocerca nitens. Next base: position 294,878,100 of record NC_064618.1, on the reverse strand, counting down.
GTTTGTGTGCACGAGAATGAATTTTATTTCCTATAATATGTAAACCGATCATATGCTAATGATCCTGGAGTTTCCGCAGACAAACACGCTCGTTAAATCATTTCGAGCAATTGATGTGATGCGTAGCACGCAGTAAAAACTATGTTCACACGTCGGTCGACATCACGGATAAAGTTTAAAGCAGAACAGCTTTTTTGCTTGCGATAAGATAAATCTGTAGCTGTGTTAGCAATAAACGATGTATTAGGTAGTGCGGGAGGATTTAAAATTGAAATCAGGTTATAAAGTTAGAAAAAAAACTTCGTCGATAGTGAAGATTGCGTTAATGATTACATAATATACCTACAAGCACAAAACTTCCAAAAGAATATTTCTTTTACTTCACCATGAGTTACATTACTATAACTCCATATTACCTTAAACGGACCACTGGACTCTGACAATGGAATCGAGATGTGAGCTGGAAGTGTCGTTCGATTTACGACCTAACTCCACAAACAAGAAAGAACTTTTTCCAGGGACTAAACGGACAATCAACCACTCTCGTTTATTCAGCGACACGGCGTGAAAACGTGGTTGGAGAAGCTCTGCTCGTTTTGTTTGAGTTTTCATTATGGGGAGTCGTTCCAGAAAATCAGCGAAGAAAGGCGAATCCGTCGATTGGAACGATTTGGGATGTGAGCGCATCTAAAATGGAGAATCTCTCTGTAAGTAGTGGGTTCATTTCAGATCTGGAGACACAAGCCAGCAGTTATCAGAAAGAGGGAATAATACAAGTACCAGCACATTGCTATATTCTCCTAAAAGTTGTCTCAGATTCATATTATTTCAGCACACTTTTGCTCAGAGTGCAAAACTTTTTTTTCAATTCTATAAAAGCATAAATCTCATATTTGAGATCCAGAATTTTTATCCAAACCAGCCGCCATAAGCAAGGTTATCAGCTATTTTATTTAAATAACCACTACAAACCAATGCCGCACTTATGGATATAGTTGATTATTAAGTGCAGAGTAGTCTGTGAGAAGTTACTCTCCATCTGTTACAATCTTGATGTTCACGAAGTATTTAAAAATTCCTATCTGCTTCTTCAATATCTATTGTGCATGGAAAAAATACACTTGTATAATATGACTTATGCCCTGCCTCATCCAAAGCGTTCACAGTAATATCTTGTGCAGATCCTTGACTTACCATTCTCAAACATTGAGTATTACCTCTGTCCTTTATAGTTTCCTAAATTCATGCTCATAGCCACCTTCCTCCCCTCTACTTATGCTTTCCTCAAATTACTTTCTTCCAAATCTGATCACAAACCTACACACGGCTTTTGTAACACTTGTGAAACTAATTGTCCTACAATCTGAGCATTGTGTAGCGTCGGGTACTGCAAGTTAAAAAGGAACTAGAATAGCTTCATTAAAATTTCACGGTAAATCCATACATCATACATCCTTTTGATAAGTTTGGCGTCTAGACATTGTCCCACTTCCCAGTGCTGTTAACGCTGCAACTGATATTTTGTCACAGACGTTTGCTTTCATCCTTCTGACATCGTGAATGACCTTCTCCACATTCCAATGTATTTGATCCACATTCGTTTTGTCACATTCCAATTTTAATCGTTTATGATCTATTTGTGATTCATGTAATCCCTCAACATACTCCTTCCATACATGTTTGTTCTCCTCTGTCATTTTTCCTTTTGTAATTGAATATGTCATGTTTTACTGACTTTTCTTGAGCCTTTATTTACATATTTAACTGTTTTTTTTCAATTCTTATAAATTATTTCGCTTTTCCTTTTCCGTCCTCTCACAGTGACTTTCCATCCACTCCTCTCTAACATGGTAAACTCCTTTGTTCACAATTGAGCTGTCTTTATTTTTTTCCTTCAAATAGAAATTCTTTCATTTACTACGTAAAACCATTTTATTTAGCAATTTTTGTGTTAGTTTACAAGTTCTCGCATCAACCCAAAGGGAATGCTTTTGTGTGAGAATATGTAATGGCGATCACTGTAACTGATATGAACTTAAGGCATTTCAAATGCCGATATATGTAACTTGTGAACTTTACTCTTTCATTATTTCTGGCATATGACTACAACAGAGAAGTAACTGAGCGGGGGCTATTCATATACACTGAAGAGCCAAAGAAACCGGTACACCTGCTTAATATCGTGTAGGGCCCCCGCGAACATGCAGAAGTGCCGCAACACGACGTGACGTGGACTCGACTAATCTTTGAAGTAGCGCTGGAGGGGACTGACACCACGAATATTGCTGGGCTGTCCATAAATCCGTAAGAGTACGAGGAGTGGTGGAGATCTCTGAATAGCACGTTGCAAGGCATTCCAGATATGCTCAATAACGTTCGTTTCTGGGGAGTTTGGTGGCCAGCAGAACTGATAAACTCAGAAGAGTGTTCCTGGTGACATTCTGTAGAAATTCTGGACGTATGGGGTGTCGCACTGTCCTGCTGGTATTGACCAACTCCGTCGGAATTCACAATGGACTTGAATGGATGCAGGTGATCAGACAGGATACTTACGTACGTGTCACCCGTCAAGAGTCGTATCTAGACGTATCAGGGGTCCCATGTCACTCCAACTGCACACGCTCCACACAATTACAGAGCCCCCACCAGCTTGAACAGTCCCCTGCTGAGGCACAGGGTCCATGGATTCATGAGGTTGTCTCCATACCCGTACACGTCCATCCGCTCGATATAATTTGGAACGAGACTCGTCCAACCAGGCAACATGTTTCCAGTCATCAACAGTCCAATGTCAGTGGTGACGGGCCAGGTGAGGCGTAAAGCTTTGTGTCGTGCAGTCATCAAGATTTCACGAGTGGACCTTCGGCTCCGAAAGCCCTTATCAATGATATTTCGTTGAATGGTTCGCACGCTGACACTTGTTGATGGTCCGGTTTTTAAATCGCAGCAATTTGCGGAAGGGTTGCGCTTCAGTCATATTAAACGGTTCTCTTCAATCGTCATTGGTCCTGTTCTTGCAGGATCTTTCTCCTGCCGCATCGATGTCGGAGATTTGATGTTTTACGGATTCCTGATATTCACGATACACTCGTGAAATGGTCGTACGGGAAACTCCCTACTTGGTCGCTACCTCGGAGATGCTGTGTGCCATCGCTCGTGAGCCAACTATAACACCACGTTCAAAGTCACTTAAATCTTGATAATCTTCCATATTAGTATCAGTAACCGATCTAACAACTGCGCCAGACACTTGTTGCCTTATATAGGCGTAGCCGACCACAGCGCCATATTCTGCCTGTTTGCATATCTCTGTATTTGAATACGCATGCCTATACAAGTTTCATTGGCGCTTCAGTGTTCAAAAATGGCTCTGAGCACTATGGGACTCAACTGCTGAGGTCATTAGTCCCCTAGAACTTAGAACTAGTTAAACCTAACTAACCTAAAGACATCACAAACATCCATGCCCGAGGCAGGATTCGAACCTGCGACCGTAGCGGTCTTGCGGTTCCAGACTGCAGCGCCTTTAACCGCACGGCCACTTCGGCCGGCGCTTCAGTGTATTAAGCAGTTTAATGACACCCATCATATTCGTACAATCATTAATTTTTCTCACATCCAATATTTCAAAGGTACCAATTGAGAAGCAGCTTCGACTTCACGTATTTCAAAGCTAATAGAGAATGGTCGCTACCAAAATTATGATCGATTATACCTACATATGCCAAGGTGATGACTAGCGGCCTGATGACGATCTTGTAAAGCAAAACTGATATAACACTAATGATACGCTTAGCAGCTGTCAGAGTGTTTTTGAAGGTTTTCGTACCACACGTTACGACTGTGGAACACCTCTTATTGAATACATTTCGTAACTGGAAAAACACTGAACATCGTTCATTGATCTAACACGTGGCTACATAGAAATATGTGCAGTATTCAACCTGAAACGTTTTGCTGCCAGATCGATTATTTATTCTTGCCCTCATAAAATCTTCTTATGTTTGTACCATGGACGTGGAGAGTGAACTCCTTGTCATCAGATACCTTAACTAACTTTCTGTGAATAAATGCTAAAAGATAACATGACAGAGAGAAAACTGCAACCCATTATCTCTTAGTGTTATTATTGATGTGTCTGAGAAATATCGCAGAGTTTATACCACGTAGATCAATGTTCAAATGGTTCAAATGGCTCCGAGCACTATGGGACTTAACATCTGAGGTCATCAGTTCCTTAGAACTTTAACTAATTAAATCGAACTAACTTAAGGACATCATACACATCCATGCCCGAGGCAGTATTCGAACCTGCGACCCTAGTGGTCGCGCGGTTCCAGACTGAAGTGCCTAAACCGCTCGGCCACACCGGCCGGCGTAGATCAATGTCAATTTTCCATCTTCAGTCTGCTCAACAACTTCTCTTCTATCATGGCTTTAGTATTGGCGAAGAAACAATTATTCGTGCGGATTGTTGTCAGCTCTTGCAGTTCATTGTTCCGTTTTTCCCAGTAGGTGTGTGCTCAAATGTCGGAATATTTCCCTTCAGCATGCAACATTGTTACCTGTAGTACATCTATATAGGGTATAATTGCAGCGACGACATAAGTTATTTTTAGAAAGAGACATGATTCTTTGAAGCGTCTTTAATTAGATATAGGCCTACACTATTGCATGAAGAATATCTGGACACCCGTATCTAATGTGGAACTAGCCACTAGGTGCCGTGAGAGACGGACCCTCCAGCATAAAAGGGGGCGGGGGTATTTTGTTGTCAGCAGAGAAGCAGGAACGGTCGAGTGGAATTGGACAGTGTAGCTCATTGACTTCCTACGTGGACTCGTCCTTGGATGTCACTTGAGTAACAAATCGATCAAGGACATTTCAACCCTTCCAAAGCTGCCCGCGCTGATTGTTGGTGATATGACTGTGAAGTGGAAACGCGAAGAAACAAAGGCCAAATCAAGACGAGGCAGACCTCAAGAGTTGACGAAAAGGGATCATTGAGCACTGTGGATCGTGGTAACAAAAAGTCACATGAAACCAGTGGAAGGAATGGCGAGTGAATTCCAAAGTGCTACCAACAGTCCAACAAGGACAATGACTGTCGTACGGAGTTAAAAAGAATTGGGTACAATGATTGGGCAGCTGCTCATAAGTCACACAGCTTTGTAATCAGTGTTAAGTGACGCTTGAGGTGGTGTAAAGAGCGACTGGACAGTGGATGACTAGAAACGAGTGATCTGGCACGATGAATCACGCTAAGCGTTGTGGCAATTCAGTGGAATGGTTTGGTTTTGGCGAATGCCTGGAAACATTACCTGTCATCGTGTGTAGTGCCAGCAGTAAAGTACGGAGGAGCTTGTGTAATGGTATGGGGGAAGGGGGGGGGGGGTTCCGTGGTTAGTTTCTGTCCCCTGTTTGAGCTTAAGAAAACGTGAAGTACGGAAGGATATGAACATATTTTACAGCATTATGCACTGCATACAACCGAGGAACATTGCGGGGACGATGGTTGTTCGCATCTGCGTGACAGTGCATCCTGTCATAAGGCATTACCTATGAGGCAATGGTTTGTGGACAGTAACATTCCTGAGGCTTGTCCTGAGTCCCCACCTCAACCCAATGAAACACATCTGAGACGAGTTATAACGTCGACTCCGCTCTAGACCCCAGCGATCAACACATCAACCTTTGTCTGGTTTCTGTTCTTGAGGAAGAATGGGCTGTCTCAAAAGAGATTCAGACAAATACTTGAAACTATCCCCAGCAGGAGTTCAAACCCTAGTAAAGGCGAAGGGTAGGCATATCCCGTATTAATGTACGCTAATGGGTATCCGGACACTTTTGATCAAATAGTGAATCTTACAAGAAGAAGTGTGAACCACTTCAATTTTTATTTCTTTTTTTTTTTCAGGAAACATGTACAACGTGATTGAAGTGGTTACTGTGAAACTATTAAATTATCCGAACCATCGATAACTATCTTTGCGTCGTAAAACATATTTCAGAAGCGTAATCAATTACGAATAATCTGTAGCAAAGAACGGAGACTCTCTAGGTTGGATTTGCAGTTACTGTAACGACCGACCACCATATTCACTTCACGCCACAATCGTTGGTGCATGATTGAAGAAAGCCTTGGAAACGTAAAGAAAGAGAGAGAGAGAGACGATATTGTCCCCTACATTGTTATATACGAGCTGTAGTTAGTTACAGACACAGGATATGCAATTTTCGCAGCTATAAGACGTTCTGTAACTTTGAACACGAACAGTATGCGCCTAACAATGAAATCTGTGTCAAGTATTGTTTCGCGGCTGAACAGGTGAGGGCTATAATATATGCAACGTACTTGATAAAGCGGAACATAACGTGGCGCTTTTTACAAATCTTGTTACTGCCTTTTCGGGATACGGAATAGAAATGGAATAATGCATAGTGCTGCACATGAGTAGTTCCAAAGTTAACCACTCTCCGTCAGTTGCAACCACAAGAATCCACATATGCCATATAGCTGGTAAAGGTTTCCTTATCCTACTAAGACCAATAATTTATTTTAGATTTGGTTGTTATAACATGGGGTCAACAATAAGAGACACATGAAAAAATGGAAAACTGTCACGTTCATTTTATATGTGTAACTGTTCTCTGCCTATGAAGGCAGCTGATTCTTTTGCTTCTTCACCAAACACGTCGCAGACTTCGTTAAGAAGTGTGATTATCTGGTTTTCTCCGCGTTGCAGCCAGAATGTCACCTTGGCAGCCCCCACCATGTTTACATGGCTTCCTGCCGCGTAAGACTACCGCTTCTCACACGCGGCAGACAATGCCGGATCATCCCTTCCCCTGAGCTGGGTCTTGAAAAGGTCTCACGTTCCCAGAGCCTTTTCAAAACAATGCAGGAGTTACTTGCTACCTCGCCGAGGTTACTGTACCCACGCTGATGAGAGCACTTCTGGAGACCTGGCTGTCATCCAAGAAAGAAATCAACGATCAGTACTGTGAATGCAATACACAGAGAGAAGAGTTCTACTGTCTCACGTGGAGTGGAAACAGGACTAGTTTCATTGGTCTATGATAACTTTTTTGTTGAAGTCTGTAAAAGAGACCGAGACTATCTATGTCATCAAGAGGCGAATGTCCAGTCTGAACAAATGTCACCCTAGATAATACACCTACATCTGCACAGATATTCCGCATGCCACAGTAGGGAGCGTGGCGGAGGGTACCCTGTACCACTACTAATCATTTCCTTTCCTGCTCCACTCACCAACCGAGCGAGGGAAAAACGACTGCTATATACCTCCGTAAGTGCCCTAATTCGTCGTATCATTTCTTCGTGATCCTTACACGCAATGTATGTTGGCAGTCAGCTTCAAACGCCGGTTCTCTAAATTTTCTCAACAGTGTTTCTCGAAAGGACGTCGCCTTCCGTCCAGGGATTCCAGTTTGAGTTCCCAAAGCATCTCCGTAACACTTACGTTTATTCGAACCCACTGGTAACAAATCTAGCAGACCGCTCTGAATTGCTTCGATGTCTTCCTTCAGTCCGACATGGTACGGATTCCGGACACTCAAACAGTACTCAAGAATCGGTCGCACAAGCGTCCTATATGTGGTCTCCTTTACAGGTGGACCACACTTTCCTAAAATTCTCCCGATAAACCAAAATCGACCATTCTCCTTCCCTATCACAGTCCTCACATGCTCGTTCCATTTCATATTGCCTTGCAACGATACGCCCAGATATTTAAACGACGTGACTCTGCCAAGCAGGACACTACAAATGCTGTATCCAAACATTACAGGTTTGTTCTTCCTGCTCATCCTCATTAACTTACATTTTTCCAAATTTAGAGCTAGCTGCCATTAATCACATCAACTGGAAATTTGGTGTAAGTCGTCTTGTATCTTCCTATAGTCAGTCCACTTCGACACCTTACCGTACGCCACAGCATCATCAGCAAACAACTGCAGATTGCTGCCCATCCTGTCCGCCAAATCATTTATGTATATAGAGAACAACAGCCGCCCTATCACACTTCCCTGGGGCTCTCCCGACGATAGCCTTGTCTCTGACGAACACTCGCCTTCAAGGACAACATACTGGGTTCTATTACTTAAGGAGACTTCGAGCCACTCACATATCTGTGAATTTATTCCATATGCTCGTGCCTTCGTTAACAGATTCCAATTCGTGCCTTCGTTAACAGATTCCAATAGGGCACCGTGTCAAATACTTTCCGGAAATCTAAAAATATGGAATCTGCCCTTATCTCACTTTCAATACCTTGGATGTGACATAACATATGAAACTGGTCCTGATATAAATCACAAACTGAGTAATTACCAGGCAATATGTGTAATAATCCGAAGAGCGTCATCTAGTAAAATGAGGAAAGAGAGAAGAATGAAATTTTATAATGTCTATGCCAGTTTTGCAGTACAGCTGCGAAACATGGGTGACAAGTGGTATACACCTTAGCCTGATACGGGGATTATAGGTGAGATTCTTGAGATCCATAAAAAGCTGCAGAAGACTAGATAGATTACAATGACGTTGTCCAGAGAGAAATGAATATTTTTAAAATGTGAGACAGAATCATGGAAAATAAAGAAAGAGCTGATGCTTAAATAGAACGCCAGGGGAAGAATACAAAAAATGTTTTTCATACAGAACAAATGGCAAAAAGATACACTGGAAATCCGAAAAAACGATGGCAAAACGATCTCTGTGACGAGAAAAGGAGAATCGCTTACTCCGTGATAGAAGAAGAAGAAGAAGAAGCTTTAATTTTTTAGGGATTGCACGAAAACGGTTACGAAGGAATGATGAAATACTGTAAAACATGTATTTGTTAGAATAAGTGGGCATTCTCCTGAACTAGTATATGGAAAAAATATTCAAAATCGAAGTCATGGCTGCCGGACCGGTACATCCAGTGCTTAGACTAGTGATCCACCTTGCTACTTGTTTAGCTTCTTGCCTCTCACCACCAGTTTATTTTTTTATTTATCGTATCCAAGACATCACCATTTTACCAAAAAAAATTATATTACAATGCAATAGAAGTAGTTATAATACAATAATACATGGTTATAAGGCAAATTAACTACAATAATATAGAAAAGTATGTAACATATAATGATAAGCGCTAAGGATGCGAAACAGAGCGATTTTCATATCCCACGTGAAGCCCAATACACTGCAGCTTGAATAGCCTTGTCATTTGCTTCAAATAGGTCTTGAGTCGAACACGGGTTGTTTAGTTTCCTGCAGACCAGTAGGTGTTGTGGGTCTTGCTGTTCTCCACACTCGCAGGGCTCGTCTGCACTGATGTAGCCCCATTTTTCCAAGTTTGCTCTGCATCTTGATACGCCTGTTCGTAGTCTATTCAGGGCTTTCCAGGTCGTATATGGGAGTTGAGAGCCAGCTGTGGGTTCTTCCCTGGGGCTATTCCCTGGTCTTCCTGGGTCCACATTGTACCACAGCTCTTCTCGTCGTGCTCTGGGCGATAAAAGAGTTGCTTCAATTGTTCGTAGGAAACTCTTCCTTGATTTAAGTCGGCGAGGTTGAAGATTGTATCCGAACATTGGGTGCCTGGGATCTGTCTCCTGTTTATGTTTCTCGATTTCTGTGGCAGTCCTTCTTCTGATGTCTGGCGGGGCTATGCCCATGAGGTGGTACAGCTGCTTTGTGGGAGTTGGGCGGAGGCATCCTGTCACGATGCGTCCAGTCTCATTCAATGCTATATTTACTTGTTCAGCGTGGGTGGAATTTTGCCAGACGGGTGCCGAGTACTCCTCAGTGGAGAAACATAAAGCTAAAGCTGACGTGCGGAGAACTGTGGGTTGCGCTCCCCATCTGCTATTTGTTAGCTTGCGGATGATGTTGTTCCTGGCACTCACTTTCATCTTTGTGGCCAAAAAGTGTTCCTTGTAGGTGAGAGCACGGTCAAGTTTAATCCCAAGATATTTTGGTGTGTCGCAGTGAGATAGATGTTGTCCCTTCCAGCTTATGTTGAGTTTCCTCCTTGCTTCCTTATTACGTAGGTGAAAAGCACAGACCTGGGTTTTTGCTGGGTTTGGCTTGAGGTGGTTATTATCATAATAGTCACCCAGCTTTTCAATCGCTAAAGTTAATTTACTTTCTACCTCTTCAAAGGTTTTTCCCTGGGTGGCAACGACTGTATCGTCTGCATAGATGAAGGAGCGAGCGTCCATGTTGATCGGTTGGTCATTGGTATAAATATTATACAGCAATGGGGCGAAGACGCTACCTTGAGGTAGGCCGTTTTTCTGGGTCCGCCATCGGCTCTTCTTCGACTGCAGCGTGACAAAATACCATCTATTCTGCAACAGGCACTGGATGAATTGCGCCAATCGGTAGTCTTTTGTGGTGTTATATATTTTTGATATTAACTTGCTGTGGTTTATGGTGTCGTAAGCTGCTGTAAGGTCGATAAAGGCTGCACCTGTAATTTGTTTCCGCTCGTATCCATCTTCTATGTACTGTGTAAGGTTGAGGATTTGTCCACAGCATGACCTTCCTGGGCGGAATCCTGCTTGCTCTTTAATTATATTCTTGTCTACGTGTTCTGAGATGCGGTTAAGGATCATTCTTTCTAAGACTGTATAGAGCTGACAAAGCAGGGAGATAGACCGAAAATTTTTAGGGTCTGTGGGGTTTTTTCCAGGTTTTGGCATAGCTACTATATTTGCCTTCCGCCAAGTCTTGGGGATTTTCATTTCAAGAACACATTTGTTCATCATATCTAGTAACCACCGTCTGGTAACAGGTCCGAACATTTTTATTTATTCTGGGCGTAGATCATCTAGGCCAGCGGCTTTGTTAATTTTCATTATGGAGATGGAATCTTCTAATTCTTTCAGGGTAAAGTGGGTGCCTAGGTGGTCTTTTTCTTGAGTGCCTCTCTGTAGTTTCTTTCTTGGGTGCTTCCTGTTGGTTTTACCATTAAGTAGAGGTTGATTTGCTATTTGATTTGGTGTGATCTTATACAAATTTTGTGTATTAGATGAGGGGTCATTATTGATGTTTTTAAGAAGTTGCCAGGCCTTTCGGCTATTCTGTTTCATGTCTAGGTTTGTGATTAGATTACACCATTTCATTGTTCTTGAGTCTGATATGGCCTGGAGGAGTTCTTCTCGCGCCATAGATGTTTCCTCTGAAAAAGGGTTTTCCTCGAAGAGCTGTTGGTAATGTTCCAGAAGAACCTTTGAGTTTCCGTCAAGTCCAGGGATATAACTAGTTCTGCAGCCTCGGGGGATATTTCTTCGGGAGACAGTTTTAACTAATTCAATGAAAGTGTCATATTTTTCCGGGCTAGCATCAAGGTTCTGCACCTCTTTGTCAAGTTCTTCAGAGAATTTGTCCCATAGGGCACGTTTAAAATTAAAACGTCTTTGGAAATGGGTGGTTGCTGGTTTAACAACTGCTTCAACCAGACATAATATAGCTCGGTGCTGTGTATGTGGGAGGGGTTCTCCCACATCCTTCCTGGTTTGATGTGCTACGTTTTCGCTGACAAAGATGTTATCTGGATTGTATTCACAGTTCCACCTGCTGCTGTTGAAGGAATATGGAAGTTTGGGGTCGTGTATTAATTTAAGGCCAGTTGAGTCTGCCCAGGTTTCTAGGTCGTCCCCACTTTTGTCTGTGTGCCTGTACCCCCAGGCTGATCCATGACAGTTGAAGTCGCCCATTACTATTTTCGTTGGTTGTGAGTTGAAGTTGGTTGGCTCACTGAATCTGAACTCCCTGCTCGGTGGCTTATATATAGACGTCACAGTGCAGGACTGTAACTCTACAGTCAAGATTTCGATGTCTTCTTGAGATGTCAGTTCTGCATATATAATACCTAAGCCCATTTTGGCGAAGATTGCGCTGCCATATTGCTCGTGTGGTCTTTCAATTACTAATTTCATTCCGTGGATCTTTGGTCTTCTATTTGTGGGGCCAATGTGGGTCTCTTGGATTAGTAAGAGATCACAGTTGTGAGTTTTACATGCTACAGCAAGTAGCACTTCTTTCTCATGAGAGAGCCCTTCAATGTTTATGGACATTATATTTAGCGCTGGCTTTGATAAAAGCCTTTTTGTGGTGTCTTGGTGTTGAAAGGATTGGCCGTTAGGCACAGGCCTAACGTTGCCCAGGGTACGCCCGATCGTTGTCATGATCTTCGGGGAGGCTCTTTTCGTGTACCCCTCACCACCAGTAAGATCGCATATCTTAATTTCATTCAAGCTGCTCGGGACCGTCTTCCACGACACTGCTAGTTATACGTTTGCGTTTATGAGAGAATGGATGTTAACAAGGTAGAATCGTTGGAATGGGCAGCTGACAATATATGAAAGATGCATGGGGGCTTAATTAAAATAGAATGCAAATAATTTTAATTTTTTGATTCAGTAGCTGTCTGTTCGGTTACGAAGTCTCGTAACGGTTGGCCCTGACTAGTATTATTACGCTATCTGACTGCATAGAACAATAACAAAGAATGAAATGGAAATTTTCATTAACACAATTAATTAATTAAGTCCCCAGCAACTATAAAACCTACGAAACCAAAGCACAAGTATAACTGTTCTGTGTGTGGAAGTATGACTCAACGTACGCATCTGGCATGGTTCTTCTTCAACAACACAAGAAATTTTAAATATCATTTATACTGAATTAATTAAAGAAAATAGAAATACCATAATTACTCAAGAAAACCAGAATTACACTCTAATACAAGAACACAAGCCAGATGCTTTGTTGACTGAACCTGTAATGACGCATTATTCAGGACATTGAAATAATGAGAAAGAAAAGAAAAGTAGTTTGTTACCTTAATTTATATTGATGAAAAGCATTCTAGACATTACAATCTCTCCACACCGACTCGCTACTATCACATCTCAACAAGAACTTTTCAGTATCACATCTCAGCAAGCACTTCCTACTAGCTCATCTCAACAAACACTCCTCACTACGACATCTCAGCACTGACTACCACGAGTTCTCCCAAAGCACTGCCCACTACGAGTTCTCAATAATCACTGCCAGTGGAGGCGGCGGAACAATGCTCTCTCGCGCGATCTCTGGCGCTGTGGCTCAGTGTAGCCACCTTTCATATGCCCTTCCTCCACGGGCTAGAATTTGATGGTATTTTTGCCAGCATTGGTGGTGAAAATACCACCAAATTCGTCAAAAAAATACAGACAAAAATAAAAGATAATATTAATACGTAAATATCACATACTAGATAAAATTTTGGCTTTGCACTGACCTTTCAATAACCTAATATATAGAATACAGTAAGCAATACAAATTCTTTCATACATGTGACTTTACATAATAGTTTACACAAGTATTATGTGGTTAAACAGTTCAATCAATAGCGTCAGCAATGACGAATATGTGCAGGTAAGAGTCTCATAACTTTTCACAAACAGTAATACACAAAAAATCAGTTTATACAAATATTCAAATAAACGCTTTCCATAGCTCAAGAAACAAGTAGTTGACAGTTCCAGCAGTAGCACCCAGCAATGGTCAACAGGTGCAAATACCAACAAGTAACATTATTTCAATAGAAGCAGTCCATCAGTGGCACCCAGCAATGTTGAACAGGTGCAGACACCAACAAGTAACACCATTTCAGTATAAGCAGTTCCATTAGTGGCACCAGCAATGTTGAGCAGGTGCACACAGCAACAGGTGACATCTTTTCAGTAGAATCAGTCCATCAGTGGCACCCAGCAATGTTAAATAGGTGCAGACACCAACAAGTAACACCATTTCAGTAGAAGCAGTCCATCAGTGGCACCCAGCAATGTTGAGCAGGTGCAGACACCAACAGGTGACATCTTTTCAGTAGAAGCAGTCCATCAGTGGCACCCAGCAATGTTGAGCAGGTGCAGACATCAACAGGTGACATCTTTTCAGTAGAAGCAGTCCATCAGTGGCACCCAGCAATGTTGAGCAGGTGCAGACATCAACAAGTAACACCATTTCAGTAGAAGCAGTCCATCAGTGGCACCCAGCAATGTTGAGCAGGTGCAGACATCAACAAGTAACACCATTTCGGTAGAAGCAGTCCATTAGTGGCACCCAGTAATGTTGACCAGGTGCTGACCGCAGTCCATAATATTAACTTCCTCTAATCACACTGTTCATCAGCAGAAATTAAACATGTCCTAGTGGCACCAATCATGTAGAAAAAGTGCAAATAACAGTTCATAATATTCCCTATCACTAATCACACAGTTCATCAGCAGAAATTAAACATGTCCAGGTGTCCATGTTGAAAAGTGCAGCACCATCACTAATCAGACAGTTCAGTCATGAACAATAGTTTGAATACACATACAATGCTTTTACACTAAACATACAAATCATAATAAACACACAAATTATATCAGATAATTGTCCTATTAACTATTACAAATACACAAATATCAGTAAACCTATAATTTTTATGGGTGTCAGTGCAAGCCACAACAACAAGTAAAATAATATTTAGGAGATAGGTTGGTATCAATTTGGGATAGGGAAAGGAAAACACACAAAAAACACTCACTCATCTTTCATCCACATTAGTGCTACTGTGTAATTGAATAGTGTTAACTGTGTAAATGCAATTCTGTCAAAATTTTATGTTCATCATGTGTATCAAGTAGTAGTGGCAGCAATGTATAACAGTCAATAATAGTTAGTCAGCGTCATAGTCATCATGTCAAGGCCAATGTTTGCCAAGCCAGATGAAATTGTACGGTTGCTGAACAACTGTCAGTGAGCCAAGATATGCAATTACTTCCTCTCTTCAAAAAAAGTATATACTGCTTAGTGATTTAACAAGGTGTGTGTATAGACTATCTTCCTTCTACTTTAGTGTTCTAGTCTGCTATCTTCATCCTCCTTGTTCCATATAGACCAACAAAAAAAAATATGCTCCTCACTTACTTCACCTCTTATCCACCAAAACTCCAATAATCATCAACTTCACATAATCTCAATACCTCAATCATACCTCTTCAATACGTCCATATATATAACCTCATTGCCAATATCATTTCACTTCCATAACAACTCTTTCCTCTAGTCAGTCTCCTCGAACAAGTGCAGATAAAATCCTAATGCAAACCTCAATTCATCATCTCATACAATCCGAAGACACAGTGTCCACACACAACCTCTGTGTAATCCATCTGACACAAATTTTCTACTCATTATAAATTATAAGATACATTTTGGTTCCTTGTCCATCATTAAATAAAAGAAATGCATACATGACCTCTAACAGCCTTTAGTTTGAATAACTTTCAGTGAGTAAGTACGATTACGAAGTGTTAATGATCATAATATTGCACAGTGTGTACACCACTTCAAGAATTATGGCAAACAGAAGCAAACATGTGGAGTATTTCTTGTGTCAAGTGTCACTTCCTATTTCAATTGCTCACGAAGAATGCAGTGTAATAACTGTCAATGGTCTAACCTAGTGTTGGTATGTCATGTCGTTAGCTTCCTTCCTATTAGCATAAATTTATACAGCTTCCATAAAACCTCCATCTCATGTGACTTCTATGAAATTTCTTGTACTAATGTCGTTCGTAGCATTATAGCAGTTCATTTTCTTATCTTAAAAATATCAGGCACTGAGCGTAAGCAAAACATGCAATAGCGAGTAAATATACCAGTAGAGAACAGAATGTCAACAAGTGGATGCAACACAATTCCTACAACAAGGCTCTGCCAAACGAACAATCTATAATTAATACCATAGTGTGACCTAAACTCTATGTTCGTACACAGTATATCAGCATTTCTATACACCAACTTATAGTTATGACAACAAAACAGAAGTGTGTAAATATGCAATCCATACGCACAGCAGCAAACATATATCTTACGTAATAAACAAGTCATTAGCATCATTCAGCATAAGCAAATAAATGTTCATATGTAATCTTAATAAGTAAACATGAAGGCGCAAGCAGATAAATCACAAAGTGTAACCTACATACCTAACTACAGTCAGCACAATTAATCAGGTGACAATTATAATTTAAATAAATAAGCACAGCAGGCACATAATAGAAAAATATGACATCAGTGAAAAGGCAGTGCAGCCAAGCGATGCATAATATACGCAAGTAATAACACTGTTCATAAATAAAACATTGTCAAAATCAGTTAATGTACGCAAGCACGTCGCTTCACAGGTAAATTCATAGAACATGAAATTTAGCACAAAGTATGAGTCACGTAATCGCAAGCAGCAAATTACGTCTAAAGTACGTACCTAAGTGGAAATATGTTACCTGAAAAATAAACTCAATTAATAGTTACCCTTTTTAGTTTATTACTTTTTTTTCGAAATTACATTCTTCCTGAAATTTTCTCCATAGCAAGTCGTCTTAACGTCGGACACGCACAGAATTTACCTGAAGGTCTTAAATATTTTACACAACCGTATCCTGAAAAATACTGAACGTTAATAACATAATTTATAAAGTCACCATAGCTTTATACAGAATTTAATCGGAGAATTTAGACTGTGTATTTGTTTACGGCTGTCAGTGCATTCACACTGTGCGCTCGATCAGCTGTAGGCGCGTGACGTATGAAGTAATTGTTTGCGGTCAACGACTGCCTTTTGCGGCGCGCAGACTGACTGTTGCTTTGAGTATGTGCCGCCGCCAAAACACAGCGCGGTATCCTTGTACTCTCCGCATGTTTACGTATAACTGTTGGTTTCTCTAAAGTATGTCATTCCACAAAAATTTTAACGTTGCCTGTTGACATAATTTGCATTTGGCAAGAACAGATCGAATACGTTTTTCCATATTACTGTAGTAGCAATTTTCTCGTAATTTATGAAAGCATTTTCTGGGACCAAAGTGCGCATAACTGAAATGTGTGTACCAAATCAATTTATTGACCCACTCATCAGATATACAAACTAACCAAACAGAGTTGTCGACCGATTTTCGTTTGAAAAGAATATCATTGCGAACTAAATAATACTGTCTGATCGCTACGCTTTCCTTTCTCCTCCACTTCTCCTTAATGTCCTTCCAGATTGGATCCTTATTTTGCTCCTTAGCGATGTCCTGGAGCGAAGATGAAATAAAGTTCTCAAACGCAACACCTTGAATGTACATCAAACAATAATGGTTTTCTTTGCAGTCCTCTTCAGCACTTTGTTTCAAACCCATAGGTGCACGTGATAAAGCATCAGCAACAATATTTGAAGATCCCTGTATGTAAACAATACTAAAATCAAATTCCTGTAGATACAGCGCCTATCGTGACAATCTGCCATGAGTTAATTTTGTCGTCATAAGAAATTCCAAAGCTCGATGATCAGTGTTTACCTTAGTATGTCTACCAAACAAAAATGTGCGAAATTTTGTGAAAGCCCAAACAACAGCCAAAGCTTCAAGTTCCGTAATCGAATAATTCTTTTCGGATTTAGAGAGAACACGACTTCCAAATGCTATAGTCTTCTGTACTACAACGCCGTTTTCTTCTATCTCTTGAAATAAATGTGCACCTAGGCCTTTGTATGATGAGTCCGTCGCCAAACAAAAATCTTTAGATAAATCCGGATGTGAAAGAAGTGGAGCAGCAACTAAAGCGTCACGAAGTTGTTCAAATTCTGATTGAGCTTCCTCATCCCAACACCAATTAGAATTCTTTCCAGATAGTTCACATAAACGAGGTGTGGCCAAATTGTCCAATCTAACAAAGCGTCTAAGAAAATTACAGACACCAAGGAAACTACGAACATCACGTTTTGTGGTAGGAACAGCATAATTACGAATAGCGTCTAGTTTTTCTGGATCAGGAAGAATACCTTCTGTAGAAATAATGTGACCGAGAAATTTCACCTGAGAACGACCAAATTCAGATTTTTCCAAGTTCACTGTCATGCCAACTCGTGCAAAAATACGTAATAATGAATCCAAAATTTTGTTATGCTCACTCCAAGAACGTTTAGCAATAAGAATATCGTCAACATATGAAGTAATATTGTCACGAAGATAAACAGGTAAAATTTCATTTAAGCTACGAATGAATGCTGCTGAAGATACAGTAAGTCCAAACGGTAATTTCCGAAACTGGTAACAGTTACCAAAGGCTAAAAAGGCAGTATATTTTCTACAATCAGGGTGAAGTTCTATTTGCCAAAAACTTGCGCGCATATCAATCGTGGATAAAACTTTAATTCCATGGAAATGTTGAAGAAGTTCATCTAAATTTTGTGGACGGTCAGTTTCAGGAATAATAATATTATTTATCTGTTTGGAATCCAGAACCAAACGAATTGACCCATCCTTTTTAAGAACAACGTGTAATGGGCTGGTATAAGGGCTGACTGCTGGCTCTGATCTAACATGTATTGAAGTTCATTCTTAACCTTGTCTCTGTAAGCCAAAGGAATAGCGTACGTTTTTCCGCGAAATGGTGTGTGTTCTTTTACTTTAAATAAATATTGTAAGCCTTGTATAGTTCCTGTGTGATTACTAAACACTGTAGCATGTGAAGTCAAAATATGGTGCAGCTCTTCTCTTGCAACGTCATCTGGCACTTCAGCTTTCTTAACCTTTTCATTAATTAATTCTTCGCTACTAATTATATCCTCCATCGCGTCTCTGTATCTATTGTCATTGTCATGAATAAACACACTGTCGTCATAATGCTCAACGAAAACATCAGAAGTAAGAAACCTTAAACATTTTGTATCTGATTCAGATCTTGCTAAGCACTCGAAAAATTTCAAACATTTCGGCATTCCGGCAACAGTCAAATTCACACTTCCTTCTTTAAAGTTCAAAATTGCCTTATGTGTGTTAAGAAACTCCATACCTAATATAATCTGTGTACTGAGTAATGGAACAATAATAAAATTAGCAGACAATTCGTATCCTTGACAAATGAAATTTAGGTTGGTCTGTTGTTTAACTTCCACACCTTTTCCAGAAATCGCTCCTCGAATTGTAGTTTTAGAAATAGGTAACACAGGACAGGCAATAGTTCTTTCACATATACGAAAAACTGATTCACTAATGACGTTCAATGGGCTCCCAGAATCTAGAACTGCAGTGAACTTATTCTTACCCACACATAGTTCAATAACAGGATGTAAAAATGCGTCTACATTATTCTCCTTTTCGCCTAGCAAAATGTCTCTCATATCTTCCAGGCGTACGTAGTGTAAAGTTGTAGTGTCATTACTTTCTGACCCGTCTATATTGCTGCCAGAAGCCGAAGCTGCTAGTCATTGTCGATTGTTTGCGTCACGTCTTTGATTATTCCCGACATTTCGCGGATCAATTTCTACTATTTCCACTTGTCTCTCTGAATTTCTGTCACGCGGAGGATGCCAATTAGGTCCTTCCTGTCTGTTAGATGCAAATTCTTGGTTGTGTCTGTTATTAAAATTTCTGTTTTCCTGTCTGTTTGCATAACTACTTCTTGTATAATTTCGACTGTCACTTCTGTAATTATTGTTGTATCTACTACCCTGGTCATTTCTGTAGTAAGAATTTCTATTATTGTATGGATAATTTCTGTCTTGATGATACCGATTACTGTTTCCGTATGATTGATCATTCCGGTAAGAATTACCGTTATTATAATTGTCTGTGTAATTTCTGTTAGAACGTCTGTTATTGTCATAAGGCTGGTATCTATTGTCCTGTCTGTTACGTCTGTCATTCTCAAAGTTACCCATATAACGCCCGTTCCGATCACTATCCCTTTTCTCTGAACATCTATCGTAATTACTGTTACTGAAAAAGTTACAAGAAGTCCCGTCGTCGTTGTCATACTCAAGTTCTTGTAATAAAGTCTTAAAAGTCTCAATGTCGTCTTTACATCTTCCAGCTAAAGCAATTTGTCTTATGGATTGTGGCAGCTTAGTTAAACAAATGCGAATTAATTCAGTCGTGCTATAAGGGTTGGAAAGGAACTGATTCTTTCGAATCATGTCTTCAAAATATTCCGCTGGCGTGCGGAACTCAGACTGTTTGAAATTACGCTGCATAATAAGACTGTGTTTGACTCTGTCTTGCGTGTTTTCGGACCAATATGCCGATAGAAATGCATGATAAAAATCATTCAGATTATTACAATCTCTAATGAGTGCGCGCATCCGCGTCGCCGGTTCATTTTCTAAATATCCAAACATAAATTCCAGTTTGTGACTTAGTGGCCAATTTGGTGGGAGTGCATACATAAATTGATCTAACCATGCACATGGATGTATGTCATTCTTAGAATTGCGGAAGATCTTAAATTTCCGAACAGTCAAAAAGTGTTTATAGTCAAAGTTTTCGCCTCGTGGCGACAAAGACCTACCGCGTCTGTCCCAGTCCCAATGTTGATTATTGTCAAGTTCGCGCGCCTGGCGCTCCCTTGTTGCATCCCGTAAATGAAACAAATTATTTTCTTCAAACCCCTCCGCTAACTGTGATTCCAAATTTCTTTTGCTGTCCTTTCCTACGATTTCGCCTTCAATTTGTTTGACTTGCTTTCGTAATGCCTCAACTTCCCTTTTAACGCGTTCATTAAATTTTCCCTGATTTTCAACATGCTTACTTATGTTCTGGTACTCTTCGGTTTCTGCAAATGGTAATGGAGCTGTATCATCTGAATCTCTATCCCCATTTAAACTAAGACTTGTCAATTTATCTGAAATCTCCTCAACTCTTTCCGATAAGTCACCTATTTATTCTTTCTGTTTACCTACGTCTTCCGTAAGTGTCGCGACTCGGGTTTCAGTGTTGACACATTTGGTAGTTAACTGTTCATATTGTTGTGTTAGGTTATTTATTCTGTCATTTGGTACGGATTCCTCGATTCTCTCAAATATTTCTTCCTTATCGTGTGCACGTTGTAAATTTAACTCTGAAAATTTTTGTACTATCACGCAATCTCTTTCTTCCTGTTCTCTATCCAGTTCCCTTTGTCTAATCTCTACTGCAATTAATCTATTATTGTGAGAATTCAAAATCGGTTGCACTTCTTCTCTAATTTCTTTCTTTAATTCATCTTTCATGTTTTTGAAACATGTCCCTATTCGTGAGCATAACCGTGTTGTCATTGTTCCCATCTGTGTTTTTAATTCAGATCCAAACCGTGTTTCCATTGTTCCCATATCAGTTTTTAATTCAGATCGTAAAGTTCCCATCTCTGTTTTAATTGTTCCTATTTGTGATCCCAGTGATTCCATTGTTCCCCTCTGTGTTTTTAATTCAGATCCAAACCGTGTTTCCATTTTTAATATAGCACTCATCAACTGCTCCATAGTAACTGATTCGAAACTCCTTTCGCCCCTAACATTTCCCGCAAAACCAGTTTCCTTCGTCATAGCTGTAAAGCTATCTGTGTTCGATACTATTTCAGACTCTTCTATCGTTAATCTCGTATTCTGTGAATTTCCTGATTGAGAAAAATTTTGAAATGGTTCCGGACTATTTTCCCGACTTATTAAATTGTTTTCCACTCCATTATTCATCATACTGTTGTCCTGTGTTGGCGAGTTCGCCATGTCAACAATTTCGTCATTCTCACTGTCCATCATTTTTGCCTTTTTCATCGACCGCGTAATCATTTACAAAACATACAAAACTCGTCACTATATGAAATTACACACAATGACACTTTATCTCCAACAATACCATTCACACGAAATGTTTCCCTCAAACACGATTAATCGAACAATTGAAATAATTGCACTAATTGTCAAACCCATAGACAAGACAACAGAAATGAAATTTTGCAAAAAAAAATACCATTAGAAGAATGACAATTACCAAATCTACACATGCAATATAGACTACAATTACTAAACTACAAATTACTACAACAATACTACTGTCTACTATTTTTACAATCAGAAGATTCCAAGGGACGATCCTGGCAGGGTCGCCACGTGCATGGGGGCTTAATTAAAATAGAATGCAAATAATTTTAATTTTTTGATTCAGTAGCTGTCTGTTCGGTTACGAAGTCTCGTAACGGTTGGCCCTGACTAGTATTATTACGCTATCTGACTGCATAGAACAATAACAAAGAATGAAATGGAAATTTTCATTAACACAATTAATTAATTAAGTCCCCAGCAACTATAAAACCTACGAAACCAAAGCACAAGTATTACTGTTCTGTGTGTGGAAGTATGACTCAACGTACGCATCTGGCATGGTTCTTCTTCAACAACACAAGAAATTTTAAATATCATTTATACTGAATTAATTAAAGAAAATAGAAATACCATAATTACTCAAGAAAACCAGAATTACACTCTAATACAAGAACACAAGCCAGATGCTTTGTTGACTGAACCTGTAATGACGCATTATTCAGGACATTGAAATAATGAGAAAGAAAAGAAAAGTAGTTTGTTACCTTAATTTATATTGATGAAAAGCACTCTAGACATTACAATCTCTCCACACCGACTCGCTACTATCACATCTCAACAAGAACTTTTCAGTATCACATCTCAGCAAGCACTTCCTACTAGCTCATCTCAACAAACACTCCTCACTATGACCTCTCAGCACTGACTACCACGAGTTCTCCCAAAGCACTGCCCACTACGAGTTCTCAATAATCACTGCCAGTGGAGGCGGCGGAACAATGCTCTCTCGCGCGATCTCTGGCGCTGTGGCTCAGTGTAGCCACCTTTCAAAGAGAATAGCGAACATTTTACTCTTGTCCGAGAAATTGCTGTGCAGTTTCCAACGTTATTTAAATTGGACTTAAAGTTTTCTTGATAATTTCCTGAAATAATTCTATACATGTCTTCATAAGATTCCAGCCTCTCTCGAACAGCGCGCGGAAGAAACTAACTCCTATGTCTTTCCTTGCGAGCTCCGATTTCAGTTATTTTAGTATGATGATCGTTCCTCCCTAGGTAGATCGGCCTCGCTCCCCTACTTCACGATAATACGAAGCGTGCTGCTCTTCTTTGAACTTTCTCAATCTTATGTGGTAAGTATCCCAGACCGCGCAGCAGTATTCCATAAGAGGACGGACAATCGTAGTGTAGACAGTCTCTTTAGTAGATCTGTATCATTTTTAAGTGTTCTGCCTATAAAACGCAGTCTTTGGTTTGCCTTGCCCACAACATTTTCTACGTGTTCTTTCCAATTTAAGTTGTTCGTAATTGTAATTCCTAGGTATTTAGTAGTATTTACGGTCTTTAGATTTGACTGATTTATCGTATAACCTTAGTTTAACCGATTACTTTTAGCACTCATGTGGATGACCTCACACTTTTCATTATTTACGTGAAGACATACACTTTGACTGATTATATTAAATATAATCTCGACAAAGGGCCTTAGGTGAATACAGCGCATTCAGAATGTACAGATAGATGAATCCACTGGTGTACCTTTTCTAATAACTAACGTTCCTGTTTTCCATAACTATGCTTCACTACTGCAGTGATGATTGTTTTTATGTCGATAAAGGCGAAAATATTCTAATCGGGAGTCAGAGTACAATGTTCGTACTGTTTGACTGGCAACTAGGCTGGGATCTAAACTTAGACACTGCGTTAGCTAGTAATACAGGTTGTCCACAAAATTAGTAATTATTCCCTTCAAAACGATGTATTTCAGACTTCATACGTTTCTGTGCACTACACACACTTTTACAATGTTATTCATTTACTATACCTCACTGGTTCGTTTCAACATGTCCGCCATTGATGTCTCTGTACACTTGCCATATGAGCAGCACAGTTTCAAGAAATACATTTCACAGGTGTTGCGGTATGATTAGGGACACAGCATGACGGGTTCTAGCTGTCAGTTCATCAATGCTAGCCACTTTTCTGGTGTAGATACTTGATTTAACAAATCCTCACACAAAAATTTCTAAGGGGACCTCGCTGCCCATGTTATGCGGCCTCCTCGTCCTATTCACCGGTTGGGAAACACTTCATTCAGGTAATCCCTTACCGTTATCGCATAATGGCATGGGGGGACCATCATGCTGGTAAACAACAGTGTGTAAGATGCCGTCTTGTTCAAATCATGGCTGCAGAAATTCCGTCAGCATATTCAAGTAACAGGCACCATTAATGGCTTTCTCTCTGAAAAATAATGGTACATAGATCTTTGTCCGCGTGTTTCCCAACCACACATTTGTCTTTGGACTGTCTCTGATATACTCAAAGAACTCAATTTGAGCTGTGTCGGTCCAAATGCTACACTTATTCCGATTGACGTGTCCACGTACATGGAAGATTGCCTCATCACTAAACAACACGTGTGATATGAACATTACCATGTGTTCCGCTAAGTCCTCGTGACGGAGTTGGTGTAACACTTGCAAATGATATGCGCGCTTCTTCAAGGTGAATTTCAGCACTTTGAACATTGTTGATTTCGGAATTTGTAATTGACGTGAAAGACACAGTACAGATTTAGGACTCTGTTCAAGTTACTCCCGTATGGCGTCAGTGTCAGCTGCGCTTGCGGAACGCCGACCTGGTCGAGACTAGTCAGCAACAGTGCCTGTTCGTTGAAACTTACTCAGCAGTTTCCATATGCTTGTATTCGTTGGACCATTCTTCCTAAATTTCCGTTGAAACCGTCGTCGCAGCTCATCGTTCGAAACACGCCATAGATGCCAAGTGACAATGGCAATAAGGTCGTGAATCATCAACATACTGCTCAGTGATCAACGTGTAACAAAAAGACGTTCGTAAGTTACCGCAAACACGAAATAGTTACTTACTTTATGGACACTCTGTGCGCAAACGGTAATGATTGTATTTACAACGTATCACAGAGGTCTAGGAGAAGTCGAGACGAACAATTAGATATAAAAACACTTGTGGTACATTAAGCCAGGAAACAGTCGCAAATTGGGCCAAAAGCCACCTAAGCTACAGTGTATGCGCGCTGCGTGAGACGTTCAAATTCCTCTCCCCCTCTTGTGCCACCGGCTTTCGTTAACATTAGTAAGTCAACCTTTTTTGTGAGGCAATTAAAGGAAAAAACACTATTGAACTCGTTATGCGAAAACAAATTACGTTTCCAATTCGATCTAAACTTAACCATTGCAGGTACAATACAAGAAGGCCAGAGAACCAAAACGATTTAATTGATAATTTTACGCTGTTAAAATTTATAGAATTGTGAGGTAATATTTGCACAAATGTCAGTTGGTAGTGCACGACTAAGCTGGCAGCGGAAAGCTGGTATTACACGGTACACACATCGTACGAGATGCGAGCAAAAAACAAAGGTAATTCTTGTTTTTCTTGAGGAATATTTATTTATTCATCAACATCAGCATCGTATCCTTCAAAGTAATCCCTCTCAGATACAAACAACACACATGTCCCAGCGCTTTTTCTAACCTTGGAAGCACTTCTGAAACTCACTTTCCGTTCGGGTATTCAGGTCCTTCAGCTATTCTCTTTATATGAAATGATAATTAAATCAAGACCCTAAGCTGCCGACAGGCGTTGATATACATCAACGAGGACAGTTGAAAATGTGTGCCCCGACCGGGTCTCGAACCCGGGATCTCCTGCTTACATGGCAGATGCCCTATCCATCTTTTATTTATTTATTTTGTTGATCGCTGTGTTCGGTCGTTGCGGACGTCACATGATATCCGGTCAAGTTCGTTTGTTGATCCTTCCACTCAGTTTTTATTACAGAGGCCAACCAGCTCTCTGACCGAACACGCTGAGCTACCGAGGGCAAAGAGGATAGGGCGACTGGAGAGATTTATCCTTTGCACGCTCCACGTGAAACCCACATTCGCAAATTAATGTCCACACACTACATTCGCAGCGCACCTGCCCATTACAAACATTACTCGCTGCAGACAGTCTTACCGAGTCCCGTAAGAGTTCGGGCAATCCTTGTGCATCCGCACAAAAGGAGGTCAATGGCCTGCTAGCCTTAACTATATATGAAGATGGTATCTGTTCTTTAGGACATGTCAGAAAGAACAGATACCATATTCATATTCATATATTCTCTTTTTAATTCAGGTCAAAGTCCTTCCATGGTTCTCTTCGGCCTCGGGAATGGAAAGAAGTTGCAGGGGGCATATCCGGCGAATATGGTGGCTGAGACGACATAACGGTATTGTTTTCTTGCCAAAAAAACATGAACAAGCATTGACATGTGAGCGGGAACGTTATGGTGACACAATATTCACGAGTGGTTTTGCCACAATTCTAGTTGTTTTCTTCGGGTTGCTTCACGCAAACGGCGCGTAACTTCTAGGTAGTATTCCTTATCGACAGTACGACCATAAGGCAGGAACTCGCGATGCACTAACGCTTTGGAATCGAAGAGAACAGTGAGGAGAACTTTCACGTGTGATCGAACCTGTCAAAATTTTTTCGGTTTTGGCTTTTCAGTAGAGTCCGTTGAGAGGATTGGGCATTGTTTTCGACATCATATCCGTGTCCCCATGTTCCGTCACCTGTTATAACCTTCTTTAGATGTTCTGGACCGTAGAGTCGACTTCATTGAGCAATTCCTGAGCGATGTCTACACCACGTCTTTTTGGTCAAAATTGATTAACTTCGGAACAGACTTTGCTGCTACAGGTTTCGTGCCCAAAACTTCTGAAAAAATTGTTGACATGAGCCAAAGGATATGCCGACATCATTAGCAACCCCTCTGATAATCATTAGGCGATTTTCTAGAACCATTTTCTTTACTCCTTCTACATTGTCGTCAGTAATTGATGTGCTATGGCGTCCAGGGCGGTCGTTGTCTTCAGCGTCTCTTCAACCCTCTTTGAAACATTTCTACCACTCGTAAACGTCTTACTCATAGCAGATTCACCAAAAGTAGTATTCCGTTCTTCAAGCAAAATTTACAGCAAATTCTTTGATCCATCGTTTTCGAAAGTAAAAATTCGCGTACCACTGGAAAATGCATATAATCTTTTCAACTGTCAACAATAAACTAAATATTCAAAACAGCTGAAAACGAAAAAACATACATCAGGAGCATGTGTACCGACAAGATAAAAGAAATTTGAAAATCGGACCAATAAAGCCTACGAAATTTTAAAAAAACTCTCATTATTTTTTGACTACACCATTGTACAAATCTGCACCAGCGCCCCAAGCCTACAAGTCTGAAACTGCCAACTTTTTAATTAGCCCTATTACACGATTTGCCTAAAGTGTAAGTCTACACCCGCGCCTCAAGGGGTACATACTGTCCATGCAAACGAAGTTGACACTCGATGCGATGGCTGATACAAGCAAATTATTTTCTATTTTTACTTTTCACAGCATCTGAGACATGGAGAACGCAATTATCTGTACAGCATTTGCCGTGACAGTGTCCGCCTTAGTTGCTGTGAGAAGGGCGGAACGGCGACGTAGTGGAGTAGGAACTGGGTACGACCGTGGCTGTGGACAAGGAGTAATGGCAGGCACATACTCCCTTTCAATGAAGGCGTTGAGACCCAAGATCCATAGGAATTCGTCAGAATGGATATTACACATAAATGAGGAAAGCTTATGAAGTTGCAGTGGGACCGCAAAGATGTAAAACGGCTTTTACATTCCTATCTGGTCGCGGTCGCCACAACTGCTCTCACTCTTATGAATATTCCCTCGGCACTATCCTTCTTGGCATGCTGGAATAATACAAAAGATGCAATCAAATCAAACACATGCGGTGCTTTCAACAGTTAATTTGATAAGTATACATACCGAAAGTAAAATTTTATACACGTTAACATATAAACTCAGAATTAAACATTTGTAGATGTACGTTATTATGGTACGGCGTTTCTAGAGGATCGTATAGACACCTTTTCTTAGTGTATGCTTCAACAAGCACGCTTATAATTCCTTTGTTTCAGAACATTTCTACAATAAGAAGCTGTCATTAGACATACAGCTTTTCTCAATGGTGATCCAAACAAGAGAGTTTTCATTTGTTTAATACTGTACTCATAAAAAATTACTCACTGAAAGATGTGTAGAATATTTCGTGCAATGGCCAAAAGAAACTCAAGATCTCGCGTATTTCTCGTCTGCTGACGTCAAGTGAAAACAATAACAAGCAGGAACAATAACAAGCAGCAGGCCCGCTCGAAATGCTGCGTGCCGCGCATGTGCGCATTCATCTCTTCTACTGCGCATGCAAGGACACACGAGAGAATAGAACTGCTCCAGTTTCTCCCCGGCGGATAAACCGTCTGCTAAAATCTCAGCTTCGCCCATTCTGCAGCTAGATGGCACGCAGTCTACACCTGACTTGTACACGTTAGCTGCTTCTTGTAATACCGGCTATGAGCGCGAGAGGATATTTCTAAATCTCTCGTGCGGGCATGCGCTGTAACTTGGGTGACTTAGGGAGATCAGAGGTTGCTTCCCGGCCTGACGGACCACAAGTATCCAATATTAAATTGTTCGTCCCGACTTCCCTTACACCACTGTGGTACACGGTAAATAGTTGTAGTTTACATCCTGTAATGTAGCGCTTCAGTGTACATAGTTATACAATCGTTCACACTATACAGGGTTCTCAGGAGGGATGGTAATTGTTCAGGCATATGACAGGAATGATCATTTGAAGCAAAAGAGTCTAGTAAACATGAGCTCTAAAATGCTTACCTTGAGAGCTATGAGAACTTGTTCAGTAGAAGAGATGGGTTTCACAGTAGTGAAGGTGAACAAGGGTCATACCTCTTATGGTATGCTCTTCAGAGCCCTTATTTACTGGTCATTTTCCTTTTTGTTTTCGTCCATACTACCACCTCGTAAAATGTGGAAAGCAATGAGATTGCAGCAAAAGAGATTTGTTTCACAACATCAAAGACGAAGCAGTGCTGATAGCTCATAGCTTTTTAGAATGCATGTTTACTACACATTTTCCCTTCAAAGTGGTAGTTCCTGTCATACCCCGAAATATTGACCATTCCTCCTGGGACATCATACACACAGGGTGGTCAAAAACAGTCTGGAAAGCTTGCTGACAAATAATTCTTAAGGAAAAAAAATTCCATACCTTGCGCCGTTTCCCAGTTAATTAGCATTGAAGTTAGCCAATTAGGCCGTTGGGCGCGCAGATTGAAGCAGCCCGTCAGACACAATTAAAGTTCTATAGAGCAGTTGACAGCGCATGAGACTACTCAAAATTTGGCCCATGTTCGATTCTTACTACCGTCCCATGTCCAATTTTTGTATCGCTGTCTTGTTCGGTTTTAAGAAACCGAACGAAAAACGGGTGTAGCGACACAGTCTCAGGCGGGCCGCTTGAATGGCTAACTTCAGTGTTAATTAACTCGTAACAATTGTTGCTCAGCACAGTATAACCTGCAACACCCTTACTAGCTTTTCAGACCACCCTGTACTCACAGTGCGAACAGCAGCAGTCCCATAATCACGAAGTATACACAAAACTATATTAATTCTGGATGATTCGTCTTCTAAAAATACGCCACACCAAATAACTTAACCCTTAACTCGCGGGAAGTAGTCTCTCAGGCCGCTCGAAAATTTTCTAACTCACTCCCCAAGGCCAGTTGTGATGGATTGTTTATATACTCCCCGTACCCTCCTTAAACTGCCAAGCCTACGATGTTTTGTTGTCGGTTGCCTTATCGCCTTCTGTGTTTATTGTTGACACGTGTTATTGATAGGTGTTGGAGTCTCCTAGGCCGCGTCTCGTGAACTACATATCTGTTTCCTTCAGTACGATACCCTATAGCTCAAAATTTGTTCGCGCGAATGTGTCAGTTTTAAATTTCCCGAGTTTGATGAAATTGTTAGTCGGTCTGTGGAGGAAGGTGTCAGTGATATGGATGAAGAAATAAACGAAAAAGATGACTTTTTTACATTATCCTGTGATCACAGTTCTGCTATCGAACAAAAGTGCCTTTCAGAGGAAGAACTTCAGGAACGTTGTGATGGGAATCATTCTGTTTCTTCAACAAAACATTTAAAGCGTCTGTTAAAATCGAATGTGTTCTGAGTGGTGATAAGAAAATTGTAGTTCTCAACAATGAATGTCAATTTGACAGACTTTCGTTTGCTACCTATCGGGTGGAACTTTTAGGCGCAAATTTAAACCCTGGAATTTAGTTTCATTTGGAAATTGATTTACTGCAGAGATTGTATAATTTTTCAAAATGTAAAATTCAGTACTCTAACATTCTATTTATGTGTACTATTTAAAACAACTACACAAAATTATGTGCTTTTGTGCGATAAATAGTAAAATGCTGCAGGCTTTGTTTAGTGCAATAAAATAAATTAGAAGCATTTAAACAACACTTAAATAATTGTAAAAATAAATGTTATATAGCATAAATTAAAAATTTCAAACGATTTTTGCCTTAAATCTCGGTTTTAACATAGGGGTCCCAGAGACCTCACCTCGTGGTATACGTTACAGAAAAGTCACCTCGCGAGTTAAGGGTTATAGACTGCTCTGGCCCATGTTCCTCCCAAATTGTATCCGCATTATGGAGTGCCATTCTCGCTGCTTTTCTGTTGTAACCACTGAGCTACTTTAGCCTGAACCAATCGTCATTTCAGAACGTCCCCCCACCGTTTCTCTTCCTACAACTTTGAGGCTCAAAGTTCGTCTACAGTAAAGCGCAACTAAACTAGCCTGCTCCGTTTCCCATATTACCATCACCCAGTTCGCCATCATACGTCCATATAGCTTCAGTATTGCATCCCCACTAACTAATGATTTAGTAAAACTTTTAATTAGTTACGAAAAGAAAAAACTCAGAATACAGAAAGTTGCTTTAAATTTAGTTTCTGATTAACTTTTAGCACGACTACTGAGGGTAAAGTGTTTGTAATACACAGCGTTTGGATATACGTTTACCTAATGTTGTCTCTGCAATGGAATTTTCACGCCTACAAATGAGTAATGTGACCCTGCCATTGGCAACCTACACCTAAGTATTTCCATAAAACGAAGTATTGTGTTGTGCTTTTACTTCAGTTCAGCACATCAGATCAATCATTCCTATCGGAATGCTACTAGAGTGAATTAGAAAGTGGATACTATAAAATTATTTATTCCAAAAAATATGTAGAGTGCAATAAATTGTATAAATGTGAAGTACACAGTATCACATTCTACCCTATATGTAATATAGAGATAGGCAGAAAATATTTTTGAATTTCTTTAGACCGCACCTTTCCGCCTCCCCCTCCCCCCCCCCCCCCACCAACCGCAAGTTGGGTGATACTGGTTAGCGGTGAGAGAAGTCCTACACACTTCGTGGCACTTTCAGACAACGCACAGGGGACAAGCCAATGGAAGTCAACTCATTTACTATGAGTGTTTCCCTAGCCGCCAAACCGGGCTGCGCGTATCATCTACTGAAGTACGGACAGCAAAAAAATGACTCTGAGCACCATGGGACTTAACCTCTGAGGTCATGAGTACCCTAGAACTTAGAACTACTTAAATCTAACTAACCTAAGGACATCACACACATCCATGCCCGAGACAGGATTCGAACCTGTGACCGTAGCGGTCGCGCGGTTCCAGACTGAAGCGCCTAGAACCGTTTGACCACCCAGGCCGGCTACGGACAGCAGTTATATTGCATCGATGCTCCGCTCGCTGAGACCCGGGCCACTGTGCAGACGATGTACATGGCGTACCTGCAATTCTCTGGCTACACAGTGGTCGCAGTATGCCGTTCACAAACTCATAGGGCTGAAATTACCTCAGTACAAGACAGAACATAAGCCTTCTGTTTGCTCACTAGCCAGAAACAGAAATTCGACTCAAATAGTCCACCATAGCCGGCCGGGGTGACCGAGCGGTTCTAGGCGCTACAGTCTGGAACCGCTCGACCGCTACGGTCGCAGGTTCGAATCCTGCCTCGGGCATGGATGTGTGTGATGTCCTTAGGTTAGTTAGGTTTAATTAGTTCTAAGTTCTGGGGTACTCATGACCTTAAAAGTTAAGTCCCATAGAGCTCAGAGCCATTTGAACCATTTTTATTCCACCATAAAGAAGCACTTCAGTGTGTCAGATTGCACAGAGCTAAGCAATTGTCACTCAAGTAAATAGTGTAACAATTCTGTCACAGAGAAACAACTTCATGTATGCCTGAATCGAAAACAACACTTCAAAATATTTAACGACAAGATTCTTCACTGTGCCGCTCGCCAACAGTCTCTAGATTAACCCCCAGAGTGGACTGTCATCAATAGATCCTGATAGGGAAGTTCTCTCGATCGATCCCGGGAGGGGAGTGTTCTCTCCCTGCCATACTCTGCTCCCTCCTGGACACGTGGCTTTTACATATTCGATCAGGCGACGAATTCTAGAGCCATTACAAAAACATTATGCCTCACTACGTGGGTCATGAATTTGTCGGCAACCACCTGAAGCTCATTCCTTTCAGAATACTTTCTGGAACTTTCCGTCAGCCCCCTTAGCAATCCGCCAATCAAACGTGCCTGTGCTTTAGGCGGGAAGTGTGCCGTGGCGTTTTCTGTGAGACGATTCCTTGATTGTCAGCTCATGACCGTAATTTGTGACCTGCAAATTCCGTTGCAGCAAAAAGATGTCTTTTCGCTTTGTTCCTCCGCCAACGCTCTTTCTCCGGGTACCCTATTCTGAAATTTTTTATCACCCATTAGGGAGCAATCTCTCGCCTGCACTGCCCATGCTATGGGGTTCGGCGACCTCCAGCGGTGTAAACCGCTGCCTCCACGTTCTGTTGACTCTCAGGGCAGTAAATGTCCAGCCCTGCAGAACACAAGTCTCTTCGCAGCCCCTCTTTAGCCAACAGTGGCCCACTTCGCCCTTTCTGCCACTGCTCAGGTTTAATTAAATCCCAGACATGCAGCACTACAGAAATTGTTAGTACGTGTCGCTATCTGCTATCTGCCAATGAAATGACTAATAATCCGATAGCGCATCACAGACAGTGATCCAATACAAATATAAATCTAAAAGCATATTGAATGTATGGTGTCAAAATCGTGCCACCTTACAAATTAATTTCAAAAAACCCAAAAATTCATTGCAGTATTACCTCACTTTCACATGCAAACATAAATAAGTGGCAGAACAATTATACCCTTGCTCAGAATAACAAAGCGACTGACAGCTTGTTGTTTACAAGACATCAATCGTAGCAACAACCAATCAGAGTTCGAGTTTGGTCAAACTTTCTGTCCTACGCTCAGTTGTCACTTCACATTGTTACCTGAGCTGCCGGTTACCATGTAGCTGCGGACAATATTGCGGTCTATAAAGTAATTGTTGTGATTTGTTGTTACCTGCTTTGTTTCTCAGTGTGGAATGTTTCTTTTACAGAATGAATGAAGCTAACCGTGAAAATTCTTAGGAAAATTATAAAACTATTATGACACTGCAACGAGAACTCAGTGTTTCAGGTTAATGGGGAAAGTATGAACGTATTCAGTACAGAACTGCACAGCTGCTGCTACCGGGGCCATACTGTGAATGGGCGTAACAGCGAAACAGGTAACATTTCACCTTTCCCTGCTCGACTGTCTATCACGTTGCAATTCTGATGCAGTTATACATAAATAACAACGCAGTTGATCATCAGTTATCTATTCTTTTTGTTTACTACATTAACGGGTCTTTAGCAAATCTGAAGGAAGGCAGATATTATGGTATGTTTGCGTCGACTTTCATCACATCAAATTTGGAATTAAAAATAGCGTCATAAATTAATGTCAGGTAATTTTAGAAATTATTTTAAATGATCCTTATGATTTATTAAAATACAAATTACTCTTAAATTTTAAATAAAGAATTGTTAGTACATAATTTTGTGTCTGTGAGGGCTTGTTTTTTGTGTTATTTTGTGTCATCATGTAAGTATGGGTTTGGCAGCGAAGTTGTGGTTGGATTCCAAAGTGTTGCGTCCACAGTGGTTGGCTATAGTGGCTTCTGTTGCCCTCAAAATGAAGGTGAAGTTTCCAGTTTAATTACTAATCACCTCTTCTATTAATTATTGTAAAAATTTTAGTGTCGTAACGTTTCAATATCGGGGTTTATACAATGTGAACAAGTACTTATCACTAATGATATTTTCTTACTGCTCTAGTTTGTGTGCTATAGTTCCTACTTACGATTACGCAGCCCGAAAGTCATGAAACTAAAAATTCTCTGAGCGTAAAATGCATATGCAAGAAGAGATAGGAGTGGTAGTCATTCCGTGCCGACACAATTGCAGTTTGCGTTAAATGTGCACCTTCCCTTTCCTGACGTACTGTGTGTCAGAATCCTGTTTTAGTTATGGTAAAAGCATATTAGTCGTAATAAAGTCAATATCAACGAACAGTTTTTATATATAAAATGCTTTGTTGACGGACATATTTTTTATTTTGTTAATGCAAAATAAATCACTATTGTTAAGGCAAGGAATGACTTTATTGCTCATCTGATACATTCCGGAATTTATCCGTCATCAGATATCCAGGAGCGATTACGGCACGTAGATATGGCGTTTCAAGTTGTATGTGAAGCAAACATGATGGATAAATTCTGGCACGCGTCATATGCGAAATAAAGTCATTCCCTGCCTGATGTTTGACTTTTACTATTGGAAACGAGTCAGCCTGAATGCAGAACGACTGGTTATTATAATAACTGTCGCTGCCTCCTGCATGACTTTAAATCACATTTATGTTATTGAAATTAAAACATCCCCGAAAATCCTGGAATCCCTGGGACCAATATCTCGCCAGTATCAATGCTGATAACAGGCAAACATGGTCGAGATTCTCGATTCTCGGAATGGATGAACCGTCTACATACATACACTCCTGGAAATGGAAAAAAGAACACATTGACACCGGTGTGTCAGACCCACCATACTTGCTCCGGACACTGCGAAAGGGCTGTACAAGCAATGATCACACGCACGGCACAGCGGACACACCAGGAACCGCGGTGTTGGCCGTCGAATGGCGCTAGCTGCGCAGCATTTGTGCACCGCCGCCGTCAGTGTCAGCCATTTTGCCGTGGCATACGGAGCTCCATCGCAGTCTTTAACACTGGTAGCATGCCGCGACAGCGTGGACGTGAACCGTATGTGCAGTTGACGGACTTTGAGCGAGGGCGTATAGTGGGCATGCGGGAGGCCGGGTGGACGTACCGCCGAATTGCTCAACACGTGGGGCGTGAGGTCTCCACAGTACATCGATGTTGTCGCCAGTGGTCGGCGGAAGGTGCACGTGCCCGTCGACCTGGGACCGGACCGCAGCGACGCACGGATGCACGCCAAGACCGTAGGATCCTACGCAGTGCCGTAGGGGACCGCACCGCCACTGCCCAGCAAATTAGGGACACTGTTGCTCCTGGGGTATCGGCGAGGACCATTCGCAACCGTCTCCATGAAGCTGGGCTACGGTCCCGCACACCGTTAGGCCGTCTTCCGCTCACGCCCCAACATCGTGCAGCCCGCCTCCAGTGGTGTCGCGACAGGCGTGAATGGAGGGACGAATGGAGACGTGTCGTCTTCAGCGATGAGAGTCGCTTCTGCCTCGGTGCCAATGATGGTCGTATGCGTGTTTGGCGCCATGCAGGTGAGCGCCACAATCAGGACTGCATACGACCGAGGCACACAGGGCCAACACCCGGCATCATGGTGTGGGGAGCGATCTCCTACACTGGCCGTACACCACTGGTGATCGTCGAGGGGACACTGAATAGTGCACGGTACATCCAAACCGTCATCGAACCCATCGTTCTACCATTCCTAGACCGGCAAGGGAACTTGCTGTTCCAACCGGACAATGCACGTCCGCATGTATCCCGTGCCACCCAACGTGCTCTAGAAGGTGTAAGTCAACTACCCTGGCCAGCAAGATCTCCGGATCTGTCCCCCATTGAGCATGTTTGGGACTGGATGAAGCGTCGTCTCACGCGGTCTGCACGTCCAGCACGAACGCTGGTCCAACTGAGGCGCCAGGTGGAAATGGCATGGCAAGCCGTTCTACAGGACTACATCCAGCATCTCTACGATCGTCTCCATGGGAGAATAGCAGCTTGCATTGCTGCGAAAGGTGGATATACACTGTACTAGTGCCGACATTGTGCATGCTCTGTTGCCTGTGTCTATGTGCCTGTGGTTCTGTCAGTGTGATCATGTGATGTATCTGACCCCAGGAATGTGTCAATAAAGTTTCCCCTTCCTGGGACAATGAATTCACGGTGTTCTTATTTCAATTTCCAGGAGTGTAATTAAATTGTACGGAACCCTGAGTAGGCCAGTCCTACTCGCAACTGGCCAGTTCTCTTTTTTTGTTTGTTTTTTGTTTTTGTTGTTTAATAGTAACAGGCATAGGTACAAAAAACTTGTGTAGCTATTAAGCACGCTGCTTAACCGAAAGTTCTTATCAGTAGTACCAATAAGCGTGCTGTGAATATTTTAATAAGTAATACAGACGATTTGGTCGCGGAAATATTTAATTCGAAGCCTCACTATGCTTGCAATGTTTGAGAAATCTTACATATAATGTAATTTTATCTTGCTAGAATTTTTGTAGGGATCTTGCTTATATTACGATAAGCATACACGCTGCGTCCATTTTAATAAGTAATACAAACAATTTAGATGCTGAAATATTTAATCCGATGCTTCATTGTGTTTGAAAAGTTTGATAAATCTCACGATAAATGATAAATAATTTTCTTTATTTTCGAGATGTCGACCCTGACATTGTCTTTGGAGTTGTCACATCTCTCGCTGTTATTGTCTTCACTCCGCTCTCTTATGAGAGTGCATTTGTAAGCAATCCATGTTGTTCTACAGTTTAAGCGATACAGCATAATAAAGGATTTTACTCCTTCCTATAATCAAATACTTCATTCTTTTCTTCCCTAAAACAAATCATGTTGGGAATGTGTGCGTGGTGATACTTTTCTAAGATACTGGTGTAGTTGATTACTGGTCTTTGAGCAAGCCATAGATTCCAAAATGCAGAAAAAGTTGGTTCGTAATACTTGTCATCGAATGTATTCTTTCTTGTGATCTTCGCTACCCCCCCCCCCCCCCTTCCTAAACTGGTGATGAAAGGAAAATCGGTAGGTGATGACAGTACACACATTATCAGACATTCATATAGATACTGTTACCAACATAAACATAGTTTCTGACGCATTTTATAAGTTTGTGGCATTTATGACAAGCATCATAGACGAGGTACAGTAATTAATTTCAGCCCTACAACGTTTTCCTCGCAGTTAACCAGAATTAGGTCCCAAATAATCGACGAGGCGTGAAAGTCTTTCGAACAATGGCAGGTCAGTCTACTTCAAGAACCGAAACCTCAGAAGGTAGCGATGTTGGACGCTGTGACGTTGTTTAAAAAAATTCAGATCGTTCGAATACTTTTAAGTGTATCCTAGATGGGGCTACGCTGTACCTGGCTCTTGCATTTTATACTAGATTGTTATTGGAAGAGATGAGATGGATAGATAGAGAGAGAGAGAGGGGGGGGGGCGGTGGCAAACTCAAAAAATGTTCAAATGTGTGAAAATCTTATGGGACCTAACTACTAAGGTCATCAGTCCCTAAGCTTACACACTACTTAACCTAAATTATCCTAAGGACAAACACACACACCCTTGCCCGAGGGAGGACTCGAACCTCCGCCGGGACCATCCGCGCAGTCCATGACTGCAGCGCCTGAGACCGCTCGGCTAATCCCGCGCGGCGGTGGAAAACTGTGCAAGCGTGTGTGCGCCATTTTACGTGTACAATGCATACCTTTGACGTTGCAGTAATTTTAGTATTACGTCGGAGGCATATTGTGTACGTGGAGCAAAATCAACGATCGAACTCATCCCAAAGGTGTTCAAATTGGGTTCAGATCGGTCCTCTTAACAGGCTAGTCCAATTCAGGAATGTTATTGTCCACGAACTATTACTTCACATACGCTGCTTTGTGACAGCGTGCGTGTCATTGTAATACAAACACCACCTCCGAACTGTTCCTCTAATGCACGCGGTACACAACACTGTAAAGTATCCTTCCGCTTTTAGCGTTTTCTTGAGCGTGGTAGGAGGAACACACCCCACCACGAAAAAAAAAAAAAAAAAAACCCTAACACCACTTCTTCCGTACTTCACGTGATGGCAGATAACATGCTCCAAGCCTTCGCCAAGCCAACACACATCCATGGGACTGACTCGATGTAGCGTGATTCATCACTGTAAACCATTCGTTTCCAGTCATTTACTGTCCACTGGCCTAGTTCGCCACATCAATTCAAGCGTCGCTTAGTATTCATTATGGAAATGTTGGCTTATTAGGGGCTGATTGACTATTGTGCCCCATTATTTTTAACTCCCTAAGCACCGTCATTGTGTTAACTGAACTATTGATAGCGCTTAGATATTTCCTGCAATTTTTTACAACTACCTCGACGAGCTTCGGTGTTTACTGTCCGTCAGTACGTGATGCCTACCTGGCTTTGGTTTGGTTGTAAAAGTTCCTTCGCGTTCGCACTTCACAGTCACTTCACCACAGTTCACATTCGAAGTCGATGAGCTCTCCTGACCGACCCATTCTGCTGTATTGAGTCCCTACCGACAACACTTTTTTTTATGTGGCTTGTTGTGTCCAAAGAGTGATCGCATTTGGCGATTTTGACAACACAATATTCCCCACCTACTTTTATACTGGCGGGTCTGCCTCTCGTGACATCTAGTGGTCAATTCTGCGCTACATAGGTGTGTCTGGATACTTTTGATCAGGTAGTGAATATCGTGAGCGTTAACAGTATGGGTCTCCGGTTACAATAATTAGACTAAACCGCCTTTTTAAGACAAGGGTTACCTGCGCCTTTCCCCAGCCTGTTGGAGGGTTTCGTCGGTGTAGCGATCTTCGGTAACCCTCATGTTTTGCTTGTTAACACTGCATTCAGTCGACTGTGTCAGGTGTTTCCAGGTGCTGCAATAAAAAGCTTTCCGTAGCACTGAGCGATTGTGCGAGGTCAGAAATCTGATCGCTGATGCAACATGTGGTTGACCACAGTGAACACGACAGATTTGTTCGAAAAGTTCTGAGCTGTGTAGGTGACTAGATGTAGAGAGAGTTGCACGAATTTTGCCACTCTAAACGTCATCGCCGAAAGGGAGGCGTGTTTGCGACCTTCGGTTATCCCCCGTTTAAAAGCAATGTTCCTCTCTCTTTCGCGCTTTCTGTCTGACTTCCTCCGCGGTTACCGTTGCTGCCTGAAACAGGGAATGAGGGCAAGGTGAAAGGTTCTCGTCCTAGCAGAGTCGCCTGTATCTTTTAGGTCAATGATGCACTTATTATTTCGACGTAGCCCCTTTTTAAGGAATTCACTTTCTCCAGTGCTTTCCCAGTGAAAAGGCTCCATCTTAACTACGATTGTAAAAGACCTGCAAATTACTTTAGTTAGCAATTGGTAACACGAAACCCAAGGGACTGAAAAAACAGGAGTTCGAGTAAAAGAAGTCGTGTCAGGGGCCAATATTCTATTTTCCGAACACAGTTTTTTTCTACCCATGAACTATTTGCAGTACATAGGTACATACGACAGCATAATATGTATGAAATCATAGAAAAAACTACAGTACCATTTTTTATTGTCCGATATAGACTGTCAAATTACCGTTTATTCGCTGCTTTCGGCCAATTTCGACTGTAAGGTCATCATCAAACACATAGACCTATATGCTACCGCTACGTAATATGCCGCAAGATAAGTGACATATAAATTAATTCACCAGTTCACGCGAGGAACCACGCATCAACAGTAGTATGATTGGTATCGAGCATGAACAGAAAAAGTGGAAAACATGTTGGAGAATCGCTTATAATACAGCTTAAGGACGAACCTGGCATTCGTTCACTGAAGAACCACTTATATCATACATAAACTTCAGCTTTAATACACTCGTTACATTCATATACAGGCTACATCAATAAACAGAAAATTTCTCAGCCTATAACGGATAATATTTCCTTCAGAAAAATACATCGAGGCTGTGGACCGGTGTAATGACAAAATTCTCACTACAATTCTATTTATAACATTAGATTTGTTTGTGGGAGGGGAGCGACCTATAAGTCTTCCGAACGGTTTGACGTAGCGGCGCCACGAATAGATGAATTTCAGTCTCTGTCTTCCTCTGCAAGTTTTACCGTCTAAGAGACAGAGAAGGTACATGACAATACTGAAGGGTTCCACAGTACGTCACGGGAGGTGAAAATCTAATAGTCATGGGGGACTGGAATACTGTTCTAGGGGAAGGAGTGGAAGAAAACGTTACAGGAGAACATGGAATAGGGACAAGGAATGGGAGAGGAGAAAGACTGACTGAGCCCTGTAATAAATTTCAGCTAGTAATAGCGAATTCTCTCTTCAAGAATCACAAGAGGAGGAGGTATACTTGGAAAAGGCTGGGCGATACGGGAAGATTTCAGTTACATTATATCATGGTCAGGCAGAGATCCCGAAATCAGATACTGGATTGTAAGGCGTACCCAGGAGCAGATATAGACTTAGATCACACTGTAGTAGTGATGAAGAGTAGGCTGAAGTTCAAGAGATTAGTCGGGAAGAATCAATACGCAAAGAAGCGGTATACGGAAGTACTAAGGAATGGCGAGATATGCTTGAAGTTCTCTAAGGCTATAGACACAGCAATAAAGAATAGCTCAGTAGACAGTACAGTTGAAGAGGAATGAACATCTCTAAGAAGGGCCATGGCAGAAGTTGGAAAGAAAAACAGAGATACAAAGAAGATAACTGCGAAGAAACCATGGGTAACTGAAGATATACTTCAGTTCATCGATGAAAGGAGGAAGTACAAAAATGTTCCGTGAAAGCCAGGAACACAGAAATACAAGTCGCTGAGGAATGAAATAAATAGGAAGTGCAGGGAAGCTAAGACGGAATGGCTGCATGAAAAAATGAAGAAATCGAAAAAGAAATGATTGTCGGAAGGACTGACTCAGCATACAGAAAATAACCCTCGGTGACATTAAAAGCAAGGGAGGTAACATTAAGAGCGCAACGGAAATTCCACTGTTAAATGCAGAGGAGAAAGCGGATGAGTGGGAATAATACATTGAAAGCCTCTATGAGGGGGAAGATGTGATAGAAGAAAAAACAGGAGTCGATTTAGAGGAATTAGGGGATCCCGTATTAGAATCAGAATCCAAGAGAACTTCGGAGGACTTAAAGCAAATAACGCAGAAGGGATAGATAACATTCCATCAGAATTTCTAAAATCATTGGGGAAAGTGACAACAAAACGACTTTTCACTTTGGCGGCATACCATCTGACTTTCGGAAAAATATCCACAGAAATCCGAAGATTACAAGAGCTGACAAGTGCGAGAATTATTTCACAGTCAGCTTAACAGCTCATGCATCCAAGTTTCTGATTAGAATAATATAAAGAAGAATGCAAAAGAAAATTGAGGATATGTTAGATGATGGTCAATTTGGCTTCAGGAAAGGTAAATGCACGTCAGAGAGGCAATTCTAACGTTGTGGTTGATAATGCAAGCAAGACTAAAGACAAATCAAGACACATTCATAGGATTTTTCGACCTGTAAAAAGCGTTCGACAATGTAAAATGGTGCAAGATGTTCGAAATCCTGAAAAAAATAGTGGTAAGTTATAGAGAGAGACGGGTAATATACAATATGTACAAGGGCCAAGAGGGAATAATAAGAGTGGACCAGCAAGAACGAAGTGCTCGGATTCAAAAGGTTGTATCACAGGGATGTAGTCTTTTGCCCCTACAGTTCAATCTGTACATCGAAGAAGCAATGATGGAAATAAAAGAAAGGTTCGAGAGTGGAATTAAAATTCAAGGTGAAAGGATATCAATTATACATTATACGATTCGCTGGTTACATTGCTGTCCTCAGTAAAAGCCTACTCTTGAATCTTTCTTTTATTTGCGTCATTGGTTCATCGTTGTACAGTAACAGCGAAAGATACCATCCCTGTCTTACACCCTTTTAATCTGAGCACTTCGGTTTTGGTCTTACAGTCTTACTGTACCCTCTTGAGGCTTGGACATATTGTATGTTACCTGTCTTTGCCTATAGTTTACTCCTATTTTTCTCAGAATTTCGAACATTTTGCACCAGTTTACGTTGTCGAACACCCTCTAGGTCGACAGATCCTATTAACGTGCCTTGCTTCCATTATCAAGCGAAACACCAAAAGTGCCTCTCTTTGGCCTTTACCTTTCCTAAAGCCAGACTAATCGTCGTCAAACGGACCCTCAATTCTCTTTTCCATTCTTCTGAATATTATTCTTGTCAGCATCGTGGACACATGATGTCTTGAGTGGATTGTGCGATAGTTCTCGCACTTATCGGCTCTTGTTACCTTCGGAATTGTGTGGATGAAATTTTTCCAAAAGTCTGATGGTACGTCGTCATAGATTCTACACACCAACCTGAACAGCATTTTCGTTGCCACTTTCCTAATGATTTTAAAAATTCGTACGGAATGTTATCTATTCTTTCTGCCTTATTTGATATTAAGTCTTCCAGAGCTCTTTCAAACTCTGACTCTAATACTGGATCCACTATGTCTACCCTACCGACTCCAGTTTCTTCTTCTATAGCGTCATCAGCTATAATAATAGAGAAAATGAATACGAGACATAAAAATGTTTACATTAAAACTGTGTGCCCGACCGAGACTCGAACTCGGGACCTTTGCCTTTCGCGGGCAAGTGCTCTACCATCTACCATTCAGCGCACACTCCGCTGCAGAGTGAAAATCTCATTCTGGAAACATCCCCCAGGCTGTGGCTGAGCCATGTCTCCGCAGTATCCTTTCTTTCAGGAGTGCTAGTTCTGCAAGGTTCGCAGGAGAGTTTCTGTAAAGTTTGGAAGGTAGGAGACGAGGAACTGGCAGAAGTAAAGCTGTGAGGACCGTGCGTGAGTGGTGCTTCGGTAGCTCAGATGGTAGAGCACTTGCCCGCGAAAGGCAAAGGTCCCGAGTTCGAGTCTCGTTCGGGCACACAGTTTAAATCTGCCAGGAAGTTTCATATCAGCGCACACTCCGCTGCAGAGTGAAAATCTCATTCATGTTTACATTAATTACTGCACTGTAAATTGTAAAAGCGTGTTCAGAGATCA
The DNA here is from genome assembly GCF_023898315.1 of Schistocerca nitens. Lineage (NCBI taxonomy): Eukaryota > Metazoa > Arthropoda > Insecta > Orthoptera > Acrididae > Schistocerca > Schistocerca nitens. The sequence continues at coordinate 294,834,951 of NC_064618.1, read as the reverse complement.
CTTTCTGATGAAAAGATTATGTCGCCGACGGGAAGGAAAATGCCTTTTCGGCCCACTGTACTCACGGCTTCTATAAGTGTAGCTGTCATTTCGGATGTTGCAGCAAAACGTTGGGAAGTGTCCAAGGCGTATAACACATTCCGTCGGGTAGGCGGAGTGATATTGACACTTCTCGAACCTCTAAAATAACTGTTTGTTCATCAGATTCCACTGGAGCACGTAAGTGTTAACAAACATCTCAAAACTAACTTCAGGGTTCACAACGTCTTGTAGAATATTCCATTCGTAAGGAGAAAGGGCATGTTTTCTCACTATCTAACTCGTGGACTGCTTCAGCGTTTTTATGTCTCCAGCTTTTGTCAGAACAGTTCTGTACATGTCGTGATAATACGGATTCACAGGATACAACAATAACTTTTATTGCATCAAGCAGACGCCATTTCCTTTTCAGCAACGCAAAAGTAGCTTGAAGTTTGTTTATTTAGGTATCGTTTGGCAAAAATATTTGGACACAAACGGCACATTGGGCATTTAAATCACTAAAACAAACTGTAGAAAGAGCCGATAAAAATGAACAGTAAAGTCAACAGTGAGAAGAGCGGTTGAATGAATATTAAAATCAACAATAAAAGGAACATTAAGATGAACAGTAAAATAAGTAAAAAAAAAAACAGTAGAATGAACAATGAAATACACTCCTGGAAATGGAAAAAAGAACAGATTGACACCGGTGTGTCAGACCCACCATACTTGCTCCGGACACTGCGAGAGGGCTGTACAAGCAATGATCACACGCACGGCACAGCGGACACACCAGGAACCGCGGTGTTGGCCGTCGAATGGCGCTAGCTGCGCAGCATTTGTGCACCGCCGCCGTCAGTGTCAGCCAGTTTGCCGTGGCATACGGAGCTCCATCGCAGTCTTTAACACTGGTAGCATGCCGCGACAGCGTGGACGTGAACCGTATGTGCAGTTGACGGACTTTGAGCGAGGGCGTATAGTGGGCATGCGGGAGGCCGGGTGGACGTACCGCCGAATTGCTCAACACGTGGGGCGTGAGGTCTCCACAGTACATCGATGTTGTCACCAGTGGTCGGCGGAAGGTGAACGTGCCCGTCGACCTGGGACCGGACCGCAGCGACGCACGGATGCACGCCAAGACCGTAGGATCCTATGCAGTGCCGTAGGGGACCGCACCGCCACTTCCCAGCAAATTAGGGACACTGTTGCTCCTGGGGTATCGGCGAGGACCATTCGCAACCGTCTCCATGAAGCTGGGCTACGGTCCCGCACACCGTTAGGCCGTCTTCCGCTCATGCCCCAACATCGTGCAGCCCGCCTCCAGTGGTGTCGCGACAGGCGTGAATGGAGGGACGAATGGAGACGTGTCGTCTTCAGCGATGAGAGTCGCTTCTGCCTTGGTGCCAATGATGGTCGTATGCGTGTTTGGCGGCGTGCAGGTGAGCGCCACAATCAGGACTGCATACGACCGAGGCACACAGGGCCAACACCCGGCATCATGGTGTGGGGAGCGATCTCCTACACTGGCTGTACACCACTGGTGATCGTCGAGGGGACACTGAATAGTGCACGGTACATCCAAACCGTCATCGAACCCATCGTTCTACCATTCCTAGACCGGCAAGGGAACTTGCTGTTCCAACAGGACAATGCACGTCCGCATGTATCCCGTGCCACCCAACGTACTCTAGAAGGTGTAAGTCAACTACCCTGGCCAGCAAGATCTCCGGATCTGTCCCCCATTGAGCATGTTTGGGACTGGATGAAGCGTCGTCTCACGCGGTCTGCACGTCCAGCACGAACGCTGGTCCAACTGAGGCGCCAGGTGGAAATGGCATGGCAAGCCGTTCCACAGGACTACATCCAGCATCTCTACGATCGTCACCATGGGAGAATAGCAGCCTGCATTGCTGCGAAAGGTGGATATACACTGTACTAGTGCCGACATTGTGCATGCTCTGTTGCCTGTGTCTATGTGCCTGTGGTTCTGTCAGTGTGATCATGTGATGTATCTGACCCCAGGAATGTGTCAATAAAGTTTGCCCTTCCTGGGACAATGAATTCACGGTGTTCTTATTTCAATTTCCAGGAGTGTACATATGTACCAGTTCGCTGCAAGAGCGACACATCACAATCTGAGGGCTATTCCTGTCAGTTTGTAAACACTTAACAATTGTAATAAGTAAACTCAATGATTGCCAGGATTAAGCTATCTACTTTTATATTAATTAATAACAAAAGGAGGATGGTCGCTGAAGTAAAAATCTTCATTTCTGTTGCAAATCGATTTCAATCACTGCGTGACCGTCGTCAGTGCTGTAGATACAACAAGAATAAAATAATCAGACAGCACTGTAACATACTACATCTTCACAACAATACTCGTCAGCCCGAAGTTACAAAATCAACTGGGCTAGCTGCTAACAGGGACGTACGCAGCTATGCTCATTGCCAACTCTTCATGGAGTCCAAGTTTATATTAATTCCTTCTCTTCCCTGGTGGCATGTGATACTTCCTGTAGTTTAGCTAGGTCCATGATGAGCCAGGGTTTGCAGAGAGCCTATGGCAGAGACTCGTGTCTGGACGAACGCCGCCCCTCCCCTCCACCCCCCCCCCTTAGAGTTTTTGCTCCCCTTTCAGAGAAGAAAGCGAAGAGAATGGGGCAAATGTCCGCTCGTGACAGGTGGGACACTATACTCCAATCATTGTTCTGGCCGGGCACCTGGGAGCCGCATTCCGGCAGTTTTTGGCATATTGCGCCGTGCACAATTTATTGTTCATGCCTACATTCAAAGAAGCCGCATAACATGCCATAAGGAGCGCCTGCACTTGTCAAGAATCTTGGTTTTTTAGAAGTTTCAAAAAAACTTTGTTTTTCGTCAGCGAGTCACCTTCCTAGAACGCCGTGAAGGAGGCAGACAGCCCACAGATACCGATCTTTGCATTCCTTGAGATGTGACGCAGCTGCATTTTGTTCAGAGGGTCTTTTCTATCTTTGTAAAGCGATGAGTCGACTTTCTGGCGCCACTTGGTGTAGGATGAACACCGTCTTGTCGAAAGAGTTGTAAGAGGGCTCCTCTTAGTCAGTTTTTAAAAAAACAGTGGATGAGAGGAAGTCAGGCCACCTATTCCCAAGAATTTCGGACGTTGACACTAGCATACAAGTGAAAAAAACCGAAAGTGTCGAAGTGGTTGCCAAGATGCCTCGTGTTATACTGAAAATGATATTTGAAGCTATCTGAGTGTTGCTATTTCTTAACGTTAGGGCGGCTCTCGAGCAGGGTAAAGTGATGCCGAGACACGACTTAGTGATCAGTTCTGCGTTTTCAGTAGTCAATTTGGAGCTGCAGAACGCCTTTTTCAGTCGAAGAAACTTTTTTTGGATGTGACTCGTTTAGACGTTAAATGAAAGGTCATGATGAAATATGCGGAGACAGCTGCTTCTGCGAAAAGTGTCGTGCAGGAATTGGTCACTAAACTTAGAGCAACGGGTTCTGTCGCTAATTCCAAACGTAACCATGTAAAGGAAGTTTGCTCGCCGAAAATACTGAAAGTATTCACGAGACCATCATAAAAAGTCCACGGAAGTCAACTAGACGCCTATCCTCCCAACTAAACATCAAACTTACGTCATCCCAGAACATGTTGAAGCTGTTAACGTATGCGAGCATACAAAGCAAGAGTGATGCAAACACTAAAACCTACGGATCAGGATTACGCACCCCGACGGTACGATCACTCACGCATGTCGCTGATCCAAATCTCTACTTCAATCAGACAAAGCGTGGTTGCACCTTAGCGGATACGTGAACTCTCAAAAACCACGCTGTTGATCAACAGAACGCTATGAGGTGCCACTGCATGGTTTGAAAGTATGCATTTGGTGTGCAGTTTCAGGCCATCGGATTATAGGTCCCATTTTCTTTCCCAACATCGTAAGCTCTCAAGTGCATGTAACGAAATTGTTGGCACCATTCATACCTTAGCTAGAGAAAGGAAGAACGAGAGTATGCGTTTCTCCAGCAAGATGGCGTTACGACGCGTACTTCATGGTTTTCAGTGCCATACGTCCATGAAACTTTCGGAGAATAAATGTTCCGTCTCCGCAGGTTTGTGGCCTCCCAGATCGCCCGTTCTGGCTACCTTTGATTTTTATTTTTATTTTTTTTTTTGGGGGGGGGGGGTATTTTAAGGGTAATACATACAATTGAAGAGCTGAAAACAAGCATTCGCAATGTCATTTAGGAAATCACACAAAATGAACTGGCAAAAGATTCCAGAAACATGTTGAGACGTATTGAGCTGCGTATCGACGTTTATGGTGAACATTTTCAGCTCTTCCTGTGAACTAATGACCTACTGAATGTTCAGTACGTTGTTTTTCATCACAATAATTTACTACTCTGTTTTTATAATGAACGAGTGCATTGGCTGTAAGTTGTTTATAAGATATGGGGCTTCTTGTATTTTGGCCACCTGATAGAATGTTTAAGAACTGCTTACGTGGGAATTATACGATTGGTTATCACCATAAAATTTCTGCTAAGTGGGGCGTTCGTTACTCTGTTAACAAAAATATCATTGGCCACCATTCTGCCGAGCCTTTTCATTGGCACACGTGAACTGCGCGGACTTAGAGAGGGAAGAGAAAAGCTTGTTTTGGTAGAGAACACGTGGACTGGAGATTCTGAAGAGATTACTTCGCCTGGGATTCTGAAGAGAAGACATTGTCTGGAGATCTTGAGGGAGGCACTGGCGATAAATTTCACCTCCAGATGTAGTGAAGGGATGTTCCCACGGTTGGCAGCAGATGTGTATCAAACTGCAGCTGATCAGGGTGCTCGCCACTTTCCACACTGTTCAATATAGAACATGGTTAAAAATTGTAGCTTAGGGTATGAGACTTACCCAGCGTTTGTAGGAGCGTTGTTAGGGTGAAGTAGGTTCTGCAAATCTGATGATTTTCTCGAGCGACTGAAGCCTCGTTCTTGAATCGAGCTGTGATGTTATTCGCGTGTTATAGTTTTACATTCTTCTGGTGCAATTAGGCAATCGCTGTGTGTTCCAGTGATCTAAACTATTCGGTCTTTCCCAGGCCATGTGAGTGTTACATTAGAATTATCCCATGTTAATACGAGTAATTGTCAGTTTTTGAGTTCTCTGCATTTCTCAAAATCGAATAGATCCTGTAATTATTTCTCCTACATGTATATGTTTTTAGGGAATCTTATAATAAAGAGGGGTTTATTTGGACCAGTGCTTCACTTTATAGTTAGTTATTGATCTCTGATGTGGCGTATTGGGTAATGCACACTAAGGAGATCATGAAGCAGATATAACTTAAGTTAGTATAGGAGGGGGTGGAATTCAATGTCTGAAGAACAAGGTGAGTTAGTCAGATCCTACAATTTACCCGTTGCCAACGCACGTTTGACACCAGGTGCATTATTGTGACAGAAAACGATGTGTTTCTTTAGCAGTACAGACCAGTACTCATATTTTTTCACCGTTTTGTCCAGAAGAGGTACATCGGAGATGTATTAGAAAAGTAAGTGCCATTCAGTCATCAAAAATTATACTCCTTGTAAGCACTGAGAAACAAACAAGAAAACGTATCCGTTATTACGTCCCCTCCCACCGCAACGACAAATCTATCTGCCCCTGTACCAAGTGGTACCTGTAAAGCTGATAGAACAACTTCACGCGTCCCTACTTACAAATCTCCCAGTATATTTTTCACTTGACGAAGGAGACAGGTAAAGCCGACAGCTGCAAACCATTTATTCTTTACTGGATTTGGATATATATCATTTATCGTTCTTCAGAAACTGTAAACATTAACACCTGTTAAAATGAAATAGTACTTTCGGAAACAAACCTCTCGCAACTGTTGGATGTATGTGATTCCCTCGCCAAATAACATTGCTGTGCAGTTGCTGACAACAATAAGCCATAAGCCATGTTTATGACACTGAAATTTTGAAATACAGGGAAAAAGATTTTTAAATACCCGTCCTTCGGTTTGACAACTATTAGATTATGAGGGATGTATTCGTAGGAGACATCCGAGTAGTTGTGTCACATTGTCAACAATTACATTTTTAGTCAGTCTTCACAGGAGTCGAATGTTGAGACCGACTGGAATAATCGTTGTGGTAGAATGAGTCAATGATGACATGTCCCATTCACAGACTTTCACAGAATGACTGTCACCATTTTTACGAGTGTTGCATACAGCGCATCTGACTAATTCATTCCAGTTTAAGTATCACTGTGAAATTAAAATTCACGTGACTTGCACAATCTTATAATATTCATGTAGCTAGGCAGGAGCATATGAAGGGTGAAGGGAAGGAAGGGAATCATTAGTAATTTTGAGCCACTACCAATAACCAATCTGGAATCAGTGTATCTTGTTCCTGAAATTTATTTTAAAGTACTTTCATGCAAGATGAGATAGATGTATTATTAAAATGTTATATTACATTATTCAAATGGCCACAAAACTTTATTATAATTGCATTAATCTCAAACTTTCAAAAAATGTAGAAATAAATGAGAAATTTAAAAAATAAGAAAAGGACAGATGCGCTGCACATGCAACAGGCTATATAAGAAAGTTATAGGTCTCTTATTGAATCTGGTTTTTATTCCTTATAATTGAAAAACAATTCAAATATATAATTTTTCATTAATGAGACGTGTGATGTTGAACTCTTCTGGCTATGTCGTCTACATCTGCGTCGTTTGGGCTGCATACAATCCTCATTGCATCTTCTAAATGATTGGACAACCGATTACGATATTTATTTTTCAGGTACTTCATTTTTTTAAATGAAGCTTCACAAAGGTAAGTTGAAGGAAATAGTGTTAAAATGAACTGTGCACAGTCTCGTAAATTTTTATAATTGTTAGTCACACATTTCCAAAATTCAGTGTACTGTTGTGTTTCACGATGTTCTATAAACAGAGCTTTAAGCTGTGTGTCATGCTGAAGTTATATTATTTCATTTAGCAAATTAGCTTTAGGAAATCCGAAGTAGCAGAATAATTTGAGATCATCATGTCCACTATGCCAAGGATTCTCTACGAGAGTGAAACAGCTTCGAATATTTCTAACATCTGCAAATCTGTTTTTTATTTCCTCCAAACAGGCTTCCAAACATTCTTTCATGTTTTGGTAAATAGTTTCGGTGATAGTTAAGCCTGATCAGAGCATAGCAACAGTTGGAAAATTAGACAGATCCTTTACTTCGAGTTCATTTATACAGGGTGTTACAAAAAGGTACGGCCAAACTTTCAGGAAACATTACTCACACACAAAGAAAGAAAATGTGTTATGTGGACATGTGTCCGGAAACGCTTACTTTCCATGTTAGAGCTCATTTTATTACTTCTCTTCAAATCACATTAATCATGGAATGGAAACACACAGCAACAGAACGTACCAGCGTGACTTCAAACACTTTGTTACAGGAAATGTTCAAAATGTCCTCCGTTAGCGAGGATACATGCATCCACCCTACGTCGCATGGAATCCCTGATGCGCTGATGCAGCCCTGGAGAATGGCGTATTGTATCACAGCCGTCCACAATACGAGCACGAAGAGTCTCTACATTTGTTACCGAGGTTGCGTAGACAAGAGCTTTCAAATGCCCCCATAAATGAAAGTCAAGAGGGTTGAGGTCAGGAGAGCGTGGAGGTCATGGAATTGGTCCGCCTCTACCAATCCATCGGTCACCGAATCTGTTGTTGAGAAGCGTACGAACACTTCGACTGAAATGTGCAGGAGCTCCATCGTGCATGAACCGCATGTTGTGTCGTACTTGTAAAGGCACATGTTCTAGCAGCACAGGTAGAGTATCCCGTATGAAATCATGATAACGTGCTCCATTGAGCGTAGAACATGGGGCCCAATCAAGACATCACCAACAATGCCTGCCCAAACGCTCACAGAAAATCTGTGTTGATGACGTGATTGCACAATTGCGTGCGGATTCTCGTCAGCCCACACATGTTGATTGTGAAAAATTACAATTTGATCACGTTGGAATGAAGCCTCATCCGTAAAGAGAACATCTGCACTAAAATGAGGATTGGCACATTGTTGGATGAACCATTCGCAGAAGTGTACCCGTGGAGGCCAATTAGCTCCTTATAGTACCTGCACACGCTGTACATGGTACTGAAACAACTGGTTCTCCCGTAGCACTCTCCATATAGTGACGTGGTCAACGTTACCTTGTACAGCAGCAACTTCTCTGACGCTGACATTAGGGTTATCGTCAACTGCACGAAGAATTGCCTCGTCCATTGCAGGTGTCCTCGTCGTTCTAGGTCTTCCCCAGTCGCGAAACATAGGCTGGAATGTTCCGTGCTCCCTAAGACGCCGACCAATTGCTTCGAACGTCTTCCTGTCGGGACACCTTCGTTCTGGAAATCTGTCTCGATACAAACGTACCGCGCCACGGCTATTGCCCCGTGCTAATCCATACATCAAATGGACATCTGCCAACTCCGCATTTGTAAACATTGCACTGACTGCAAAACCACGTTCGTGATGAACACTAACCTATTGATGCTACGTACTGATGTGCTTGATGCTAGTACTGTAGAGCAATGAGTCGCATGTCAACACAAGCACCGAAGTCAACATTACCTTCCTTCAATTGGGCCAACTGGCGGTTAATCGAGGAAGTACAGTACATACTGACGATACTAAAATGAGCTCTAACAAGGAAATTAAGCGTTTCCGGACACATGTTCACATAACATCTTTTCTTTATTTTCTAGGAATGTTTCCTGAAAGTTTGGCCGTACCTTTTTGTAACACCCTGTATATAATTGCAGTTTGGCTTCAAATGCGAATATTTGCCCAATTATCTTCTTTGTTCCTTGTAATTCCAAGTTAAGTATGTTGAATTTTTGTCCATCATATTCAAGTTCAGGATAATTTTTGCCACTTTTTTGAAGGAATAAAATAATTTCAGATTTCAAATTGACAAACCGTTCCAGCACTTTTCCTTTGCTTAACCAACTGACAGCAGTATGTTGGAGAACATCACTGCAACAAGCTTGCAATTCCTGCAGAAGTTCTTCAAATTTTCGGTGAGGAAGTTCACGGGCACGAATGAAATTTATAACGCTTATAACTGTTTGCATAACATTCTTCAATTTGGTATTTGAAATTCGACATGCCAAACTTTCTTGATGCAGTAAGCAGTGAATAGAGAGTAAATTTGGCAAATTCCATTCCTTCTTAATCAGTGCTATCAAACCATTGTTGACGCCTATCATTGAAGGACAACCATCTGTACATACTGATATTAATTTGCTCGTAGATAAGTCATTTTTTTTACAAATTAATTACACCCACAAAATCACATCCTTTTGTGTGACGTTTCATGGTTATAATTGCTAAAAAATCTTCCTCTATTATCCCATCATTTGTGCAGTAACGCACGAATAATGAAAACTGAGCAAATCGAAGCTAAATCTGTACTGGAATCACATACAAGACTGAAGTATTTGCGTAGTTTGACTATATTAAGTATTGCCTCAAACATATATTTTAAAATATCTTCTATACGACGCCAATAGCTAGATTCTGAAAGTGTGAGTTTATTCATTTCAGCTGATATTTGTTTACTGTCGGAGAAATTTTGAAACAAAGTTACAGAAACAGTCATCATACATTGCTTTACTAATTCAGCATCAGTGATAGCTTTCATATTTTTTGCCAGAATATTACATACTTGGTATGATGCTCTTGTGACATCCTCACTTTGCCCAACTGCTGCTAACATAACGTTTTGTTGACGACGAATGGTAGATTTTAGATGAGCATTTTTTTTCCTTTCTTTCATTTGAATTCAAAGGAAAAGCTACTGTAAATGAATTGTGCTTACTTGTGTAGTGGCGAAATAAATTGTATCTGTTCAGTCCCACAATCGTATCCCGGCATATTAAGCAAGTAGCAGTACCTTCTTTGTGTCCACTTATAAAGCAATACTCTTCTTATATTTCTTGGAAACTTCTTTTCTCTTCACATATTTTCCTCTTAGTCACTGTTCTTGAGGGAACATCAGACATTATTTATTCCACTAATAATTATATCACCAAATATGAGCACAAATACACTCAATACGCGACGAACGCTCAGGGGCACCGAACCTTAGCTCGCAACTGACACACAGACTCGACAAAGGTAACAATGAGGCGGCTGCGGGACAAACCCGCCACCGACAAACGAGCTGCCGTGGGCAGGCGGCGCGTTTGATGCACGCCTCACATTGTTGGCTAGCAGGCCGCTCAAGCCTTTAGCGCTGCGGAACACCGGCAAGTGGCGCGTTAAATGAAAGTGGTGGATGGTATTTAGTTACCTAATTACTTCCCCGACTTTAATCACAATTCTACGCAGTTTCCGTAGCCGGTCGTTGTGGCCGAGCGGTTCTAGGCGTTTCAGTCTGGACCGCGCGACCGCTGGACCGCCCGACCGCTACGGTCACAGGTTCGAATCCTGCCTTGGGCATGGATGTGTGTGGTGTCCTTAGGTTAGTTAGGTTTAAGTAGTTCTAAGTCCTAGGCGACTGATGGCCTCAGCTGTTAAGTCCCATAGTGCTCAGAGCCATTTGAACCATTTTTTGCAGTTTCCGTAAACAAAACACCACTACGGCAGATAAGTAGATAACTAATGCTACCCGAACGAAGCCGAGGAGGGTCGCGGGCCGCACGAAAACATGATCTGGGCCGCATGCGGCCCGCGAGCGGCAGTTTGACGACCACTGCTGCAGAGTCTGTGGTCGAAACAGAAATGCTAAATCTAATCCTTGACACAGCCACTGGTGTGTAGTCACACTTTGTCGACATGGTGGACCGTCCCGGCCGACTAATTTTGGATGGGACGTTCCAGTTTGGTGAGCATCTCGCAGTACACCTCGCTTGCACTGATTGACTCACCGTCCATAAAATGAACCGAAAGAACGTCTTTTTGATCCCAGAAAACGGCAGGCGTCATTTTTCGACTCGATTAAAAATTGCTTTATCTTTTTTCGATTTTGGCGAATAGGGATGTGTAATTCGTGAACGAACTAGTTCGAGTGAACTATTCCGGGTAAAGAACTGACCGGAGCGGTCGTTCTTTAAGTCCTCGCTTCCACTATCTACCGGAAGTTACACGATGCCGCACGGGAACCGCCTCCAATGCAAACTGCTCACCAATTACGCACAAATTGTTGCCCATCTCGAGCAGATACAGCAACAAATAGATGAACATGTAACAATTAGTTAATAAATAATTAAAAAAATAAGCTAACGCAAAGGTCTATATTTAGTGAAGTGATCTAGTCTTTTAAATTACATTACATAAAGTGCTGAATATGACCTCCTTGTGCTTCAATGGACTTTTGCGCACGGCAGCTCTGCCGCATCAGTTCTCATAATTTCACTACCAGTGTTGTCCTTCAAGGCTTCTAACGTTACTGGGTTATTTGCGTACACTTCTCGCTTTAGACTGTCCCACAGAGTCACAAGTGATTAGGTCTGGCAATCGCGGCGGCCACGGTCCTATGCTGACAGCCCTTTCTTCCGTGAATCTTTCATGAATTCGTGAGACTGACTCGCGTGGTGTAACAGCCGGCCCTTCCTGTTGATAAGTAGGATACGTACGTTCATGGGGGTCAACTCGGCGTAAAATTCCTCGAAGAAACGTATGTACAGATGTTTACTGTTGTTTCAAAAAATATGAGACCCTCTACCTGATTTGCTGACACGGCCATCCATACTCCGATTTTTTCACCGTGAAGGGGTTCCTCATTAATCGTATAAGGGTTGTTCGTTGACCAATATCTGGTTGTCTGGGAGTTCACATGACAATTTACGTGTCGACTTATTTGCACTCTAGATCATTCGTGCTCGAATATCCACGATCACAGCACGTGTACAAACGGATGGGGCTCGATTCTATCCTGTACACTGCTGTTTGCTGGCATGCGAAACGCCAAGAAACTTCTTTACAAAAATGTTCCACGTTTCCTTAAATGAACCGATAAACAAGTACGTCTCCACTGTCGCAATTCTTTCTCGAAGACGATACATCTCGTTGAGATATTTACTTCAGACGTCTCAGCCGAGTAGCAACGGCTTTTGTGCTGACAACAAGAACGTAATCGCAGCAGCTTCGGAGCAATAGATGACAATTGGCGCGCGACAATGAGCAGACTAGTATTCGGGGCCGGATTTTAGTGCGCCACCCTACGGAACTAGACATGTAAATAAATAAATAAATAAAAAGATTACGCATGTAGGAATCTCTTCTCTCTTGAAACTGAGTTACCTCACTCCCAGAACCAAGGCATCCGTAGCTCTGAACACCTAACGCTCAACTTTCGGAACTGCGTCTGATTGGAAGACCGAAACCGTTCCGTTAGTTCAGCAGTTCCCAATCTTTTTCGACTTGCGAACCCCTTCTATGACAATCTGAGTTGGGGTTGGGTTAACCACTGACTTTTAAATATATCTACAGTACGCATGCATAAAACTAAATTCCAAGCACAAGGTTTAATGATCTTAAATTAACTTAACCCTTAGCGGTTAAAACCTGAAGTTACTCTTGTTATGGCTTAAAAGTTACAAAACGTATAGGCCTAGTTGCAATAATAAATAAAAGTTTTCATTGTAATTACCCACATCTTCCTTGGAATTCAGTGGGAAGGTTGCCTCTGTTTACCATGACACAGAGCTTTGAAGTCACGAATACAGAAGTTAGTCTCAAATTACTATACACACAAAGTCCGTTTCTGTAATTTTTTTTTAAATAGGTATATGAAGAAAAAGACTTTTCGCACTAAGATGTGGATGAAAAGGGTAATAAAACCGTTATAGCTTTATCCGCTAACACTGGGAACTCCTTTAAATTTAACCAAAAACCGATTAATGACAAAGATTTATGACTTTCCTGTAACTGAAAAATCAGTGGAAATTTCAAGAACCTGTTCTTTTTCATTTACGTTTAATGTGAATTTTAAAATCGTTAAAGGCGTTGCAGTGGACTATGCGGCTGGTCCCGTGGAGGTTCGAGTCCTCCCTCGGGCATGGGTGTGTGTGTTTGTCCTTAGGATACTTTAGGTTAAGTAGTGTGTAAGCTTAGGGACTGATGACCTTTGCAGTTAAGTCCCATAAGATTTCACACACATTTGAACTTTTTCTTCTGGGGCGCAGCGAAAGCAACTGTCTATAAAAACTGCCCAAAATCCATCGATGAAAACTGCTGTATCCACTTTCACTGCCTCTGTTACAGAAGAAATGTTACAGCTTGTGTTTGGAAACATGATTAGACGAACTGAATTGTGTATTCAACAACATGGGGGGGGGGAACACATTTTCAACATTTAATGTGAAAATTAGTAAGTAAAAATGAATATTCAGTAAATTAATAACTTATATTTCACTGAGTTTCATTTCGGTATGTTCACTGGGGCATACGGCACGCGCGGCTTACAATCAGTCATACGGCACTGCGGAGACACAGCTGTATAAATGATGTAATACAGTGCATGCTTGGAGAATCTGTCACAAAAAAGTCAGTATGGTGCCACTGTCCGACAATACTATTAACCGCTGGATTAATGACATGTCAAATTATGTCGAAATTGAATTTTGGATAGTTCGTGCCAGTCCTTCTTTCGCGATTCAGTTTGACGAATTAACTGATGTTACAATTTAGCCATTTTGTTACTTTTCGTCCATTATATTGATAGGCAGTATGTAGAAGAGGAGCTACTATTCTGTAGACCCTTAAAAGAGAGAACTAGGGGAGGGGGGGGGGAGATATATTTCTTAAGTTAACCGACGAATTTTGTCGCGATGATTCAGTGGACTGGAGTCGCTTTATTCAGATGGTGCGCAATCTATGACAGGGTGATAGGCTGGGTTTGTTCTCAAAGTAAAATCGGTAGTTCCGGACGCTTCTTGGACACACAGGCTTGTTTCTAAGTGTATGCCCGATGGATTGAAACCTGTGCTGTACGATGCAGTGGAAATAACTAACTTTACTAAGGCTCGCCCTGCCAATTGCCACATCTCTGCAGTGCCTTGCGAGGAAATGGGAAGCATTTATAAGTGTCTATTGTCTCACACTTAAGTTAGGTGGGGACCTTGAGGTAGAACTATTTCCACGCTGCAAGAGCCTATTTTGGGAAACGTGTTTCAGTAGCAATTAAACCGAGTGCTTTGATACCCTTTACGACATCTAGGTGGAAAATCATCTTTCTTTAAATAATAATGTCAAGAACACGGTTAAAGAACATTTGAAGAGACTTGGAAAAATCTTCAGAGAATATTTCCTTGCTATGTTCAATAATAACAGTTGGATTCGCAGTCCTTCCGTAGGGTTAACGATTTTAATAATAGTCAATATGAGTGAAATCTTATGGGACTTAACTGCTAAGGTCATCAGTCCCTAAGCTTACACACTACTTAACCTAAATTATCCTTAGGACAAATACACACCCATGCCCGAGGGAGGACTCGAACCTCCGCGGACCAGCCGGAAGAAAAAGTCAGGTGGTGTTAGGTCAGGCGATCGCGGAGGTCAAAGTCCCTGTGAAATTATGTGATCACCAAAAACATCAGCAAGCAGCGACATTGAAACGCGAGCTGTATGCGCGGTTGCACCAACTTGTTGAAAATAACCATTCAATATTTCACTTGACACAAGTTCTCCTATGAATGGATACAGAATATCACTGCAGTATAGTTGTGCGTTTATTGTTTGGTTCAAAAACCCAGGCAGGCGAACAATAATACGGCACGCGCGGCTAACAACCATATGGCACTGCGGAGAGACTTTTTGAACACCCTGTATATGGCAGAACTAAATCTTGAGCAACTGAATGAGGTTTTACAGTTTTAGCAGTTCTGTAGCTAAAGAAGCTTCAAGATGAGTCTCATTATCACTGTTCCCAGCGAATACAAAAGCGGTTAAATCGTTTTCCCACTCGATAGCTTTTCGTGTAAAAAAAATCAGCAGATTTATTTACGTATGTAGAGCGTCTAGTTTCTAAATGGCGTTCAATTAGAGGAGGGAACCGCAGGACCGCTATGGACGCAGGTTCGAATCCTGCCTCGGGCATGGATGTTTGTGATGTCCTTAGGTTAGTTAGGTTTAACTAGTTCTAAGTTCTAGGGGACTAATGACCTCAGCAGTTGAGTCCCATAGTGCTCAGAACCATTTGAACCATTTTTTTTTTTCAATTAGAGGAGGTTTCAGACTACTGACCGCAAGAATGTTACCACAAAGCAACACTCTGTGGTCTTGGGCAGTTCTTGTCACATATATATGAAAATCTAAAACCAATGCAATTATGATTTTACTTTCTTTTCTTTACTCGCTGTTCACTTTTGTCAAAAAAATGGCTCAAATGGCTCTGAGCACTATGGGACTCAACTGCTGAGGTCATTAGTCCCCTAGAACTTAGAACTAGTTAAACCTAACTAACCTAAGGACATCACAAACATCCATGCCCGAGGCAGGATTCGAACCTGCGACCGTAGCGGTCTTGCGGTTCCAGACTGCAGCGCCTTTAACCGCACGGCCACTTCGGCCGGCTCACTTTTGTCACTATAAGTTGTGTGACCTGTTGACACAACACTAACTTGCGATTTTGTTAAGTCCTGTTCCCTTTCCAAACTTCCACTTTTCAACAAGTTACCCGTTTTAATGTGAACGGAAACGATTCTGATACACAACTGACGACTTACTGCATTTGCCACGAAGAAAGAAAAAGTAGGCTATTGTTGAAAATCAAAGGCCTGACCGCCAGGTAACCTTTCCTTAGCGGGTCGCTTTACTGTTTTGAACATTGTTAGAACACAAAGAAGATGACAGACTAAATTTCCACTCCAGCGGAATCAAATGCATTCCTAATGCTCTTACATAACTGTAAATCAGGCGCTCGCGGTAAATATTAATTTATTGTGGGGATAAAGTGGTAAGTTCCTGATGTTACACAGACGAAACAAGGGACATTATGGCGTTAATTTAATTTTGAAATAATAATAACAACCATAATAATAATTATTATTATAATTATTATTAGTATGACAATCCGTAGAAATTAAGGAAAGAGTAATAGGTTTAAACTCGTAACCCGCCCTTATGGAAAAGAGTTTTGGTGAACTCCTTGAAATATTTTGCGAACCCGCTGGGGCTTCGAGAACCACAGGTTGGTAAACGATGCGTTAGTTCACTTAATTCAGTTCGCTGCCCAGTTTCTATCCTCCCTCCTTTGATCCTGACCCGCTTGTTTTAATGCAGTGAACATTAGGTCGTACAGGTTGGCTGTGCCTGCAAGTGCGACAATGAGAATAATTTAATTTTCAGTGCTTCCCACTATCGAGGTTCCCAAGTAATGGCCTGGATTAAAATTAAAAGCGCTCAGCCATTTCTGACAAAAAGTTTGCATGTACAAAAAGAATAGTGTAGTTCATCTGAACTAGTTCAGTAATAAGAAATATCTTGAAAGAAATGGTTCCGTAAAAAGAACTACTTTGTCATCTCTATTGGCGAAGTTAAATTGACCGTTGTTTTGAGTTTGCGATGGTGTGGCATATCCACGTCTAGTGGCTCGCATCAGTGTGAAAAAACAAATCATCTCCATTCTTATCGATATCTTACTCTTTGTGCTGGTCTATAAGCATTTTCATTTCCGATCTTGCAGAGAAGTTGTGATAACCTATTTTGCCGCGGGCGGACATCTGAGAATTCTACATGTTAAAAATACGTTGGGAACACATCAGATCGCTTATTACCTAACTTAATTCGACCACTCCGTTTAGCTGTTCTTCCAAGCCCTTTGTCATCTCCGACAGAACTGCAATGCCATCTGGTAAACATTACGGCTTTTATTTCTTGTCCTCAACTCTTTTTCCCATTTTTTCGTAGTTTTTTAATGCCTGTTCTTCGTACAGATCAAATAGCGTGAGGGTTAGGTTACTTCCCTGTCTCACTCAATTTTCAACAAATGCATGTATTCTGACTCTTGTAATCTAGTTTCTCTACAATTAATTGTAAATCTTTCATTTGTTGTACGTTTATTATCCAAGATAAGGCTCGTCTTGCTCTAACGAACTTCATTGACAAATATAAAACCTAGGATATAATGAAAGTACCCCAGTTCACCAACAAAGAATTTATAAAACATATTTATAAAGACACTTGATGAAAGTTTTGGCATTGTTATGCAAGCCTAACTTTAATATTTGTTCCGAAATTTATAACGCTAGGATATAGTTTCATGTCCAGGTTCTTCATACATTCATACATTAACCATATAATACATTTGTTTAACTTGGAAGTGTTTATATTTTCGCTTGACAACTGCTGCCTGCGAGAATGGTATCATCATCGTTAATCTGGATGCCATACTCTATGGAAATTTTGTTACACTTTTTGAAATTTTTGTTGCACTTTAAAAATACAAACTGTAACTTTGATCTTGGATGTCGGAACGAATTATTCGCTGCGCTTTTCATCACAGGCGATGACAAGGAAGTAAATGGTCGACTGACCCAAAAGAAGGTTACCTTTGTAGTTTCCAGTTTTGTTTACTTGCTGACAGTTAGACCTATAACTAAACAAGATTTAAATACTATAGCATTACCCAAAGTGACTTTCATTTGTAATAACAAATTTCGCTTCTGAATGAGGTGAAATGTCCCTGCTTATGCAGAGGTGACATAAGTACTGCAGATAACTTTTACAACCAGATTAAGAAATTTGTTGAGTGTACAGAGTATGTAGACAGTCTCACGGACGTATATTTACCGAAAGAGCTTGGTAATGTAATTTCGTCGAATATTGTTGTAGAGATGGGAGGGCGATACTCTTGTATTGTGTTCCGGGAAGCCCGTCAGGGACTACGGAAGTTGTTAGCAGACAACTCAACAAACTGGTAGGGTACACAGCGGAAACGATGTGACCTACTTCTTTCGGTTCCCAAAACTCTGCGCGCGGTAAACATTTCAAGGCTGGAGCGAGCAAATTGAGTCACCCGCGAACTAAACAAAACATGACGTCAAGACGGAAATAGCATTAACATGCGCAGCATATATTTTAGTTCTCTGCGTAAATCATACAGAGGTGTAGTATTACACATTTTTTTTAGAAGAATTCAAAACCTCCAGTAAAAATAGTTTTGTTGAAAGGTAATCATTTCATATCTCAAGCACGCGTGTTCACGTGTGCCACGAAAACAAAAGTCGGTAAACGCAGTTACATACTATGCAGCAGTCGTCTCAGGGCAGGCTGTATGTAACTTTTCGAAGGAAAACAACTGTAAGATGGATGCAAATTTTGTTTCGTGTATCCGACTTGGATTCTTAGGGTGGAGTGTCACTTTTTCTTCATGAAACATCGAAGTCACACTGCAGTCATGTGTTTCAGGACGTCGCCGACAGACTGTGCGGGAAGATGAATGATACAAAGATCAGGAAATTACTACTTTTTATTAAAGCAGGCCTCCTTTAAAGGCACCGTCTACACGTTATGTGCATGACATGCACATTATCCACTGTACACAGTACAGCGTAGCCAAGAGGTTGGATGGTTGTTCAATTTGCCAGTTATTCGAGTGTGAGATCCGGATGAGGACTTCGAAATACACTCCCTGACAAAAAACGTGAAGTAGCCGGAAAAGACGGTCGAATGTTAGTGTAACTTCGTACACGTACACAGCGTCGTTGGCTATGTAAATGATTAGAGTTGCAGTTTTCTGTCATAGACACAATAGCCACCAAACTGCATTAGTTGTAGAATTCTCGAGTGTTCGCCCGGGTCACAATATTTCAGCTAATAAACTGGTTGCCTTCTTCAGGTGGTTTCTTGATCTGAGAATTATACAAGTTAGAAATACGGCGATAAAGGATCAATTCGCGTATCAAACTGCTTTAGTGTTGTTCGTGTTTAATGTTGCCAGTCCTGGTAGGCTACGTAAGGCGTGTGAACGTCAAATTTTAAGCGATGACTGTGAAAGCCAGAGTTGCCATGTACTCGTCTGAGAGAGCGTTATCAGCAACTGGCAATGTTTGAAAGGGGCCTAACTATGGGTCTCCCAGTGACCGGATGGTCGAATAGTTCAGTATCCACATTTGTGGGGCATTCCGATGTGACCATGGAGGGATAATAGTGGGAGGTGTCGTGATGTCAAAGTTGAAGCCGACGTCCGCCATGTTAGTTGCCTCAAACATTAGCTTCTCTTGGAAGCATTTTGATAAAAAATGCCAGCTTGCATCAGTTACGGCTTTGGTCTCAAAAATTCATTTCTTTTCCTTATGTTGTCACAAAGACAGAATTTCTCGTCATCAGCAACGATACAGGATGGGAATTGTCTCCGTTGTTCACGAGCCAATTGATGACGAACAAGAGCAGATACACTTATGGCCACCAGTTGATTTTTGTGAATTTGGCTTTCAGCGTCTAGTACAAATAAACAGGATTTTTTAACCCTGTCCATTACATGAAAATGTCGCACGATGTTGGAATGACCACAGTTCGTCACATTTGTCAGTTCTCGAGTAGAATGACGTGGATCATCGTGGATCAATGCGTTTAAACGATGTTCATGAAACGTGGAAGAGTCATTAATGTCAAAACGATTCTCCTTAAAACGAGACAACCATTTTCTTGCCATTCTATATCCAATGCCATTATCCCCATACGCGGAACAAATGCTTCTGGCTGTGTCCGCTGCTGTCACTCTTCTAATAAAGTCAAACGAAAGAATATATCGGATATGTTCCGATTTCTCCACTTTGCAACCCATTTTCTAAAGTGCACAGCTCCACTTACTATCTCCAAATTACAAAATGTCAATACGTAAACTCAGTAACAGTGAACTACAAATTAAAAAACAACAATAGATAAATAAACCAATAGCAACCGGAATACCAACACGCAAAACAAAAACGCTACGAAATTATGCACCAACCTAACACATTAAATTCGGTCGCGCTGTTTGCTTTAACTGTAATGGTTTTCTTCTGTTGTTTGAGTTTGGATTTCCTATCAGGCCAACTCGAAAGGCTTTCTGGGTGAACGCTGTTAGAAGCAAATATTGAAAACTGACCAAAAACAGCAAAATAAGTTATCATTCTCAGGCGGAGGACGTAGACGGAACATCACTTTTGTCAGTTCGTAGGAGGGAAAATACTTCATTACGAAAGCAGCCTTTTCACACAGCAACTTTCTCTTCTTGGATATTCGAAACGTGTAACAAAAAGAAGTTACATTTGAAGTGTCGGCAGAAGTGCCAACACCGTGTTGTTTGAGGAAGCCGAAATGCACGCTATAAGCTCACGCAGGATGGCGTGAGGTCTGAAACAGGATACGTAATGAATGCTATAAAGAAAAGTACGTAGCTTCTGGAATACTTAACTTTAATCCATAATTGGTGAACATTGGTCTTGTTACTGTACATGCTTCATTAGATACATAGCAAAGGAGAAATGGCGCCTTGCTAGGTCGTAGCAATTCACTTAGCTGAAGGCTATGCTAACTATCGTCTCGGCAAATGAGAGCGTAATTCTCAGTGAACCTTTCCTAGCAACGTCGGCTGTACAACTGGGGCGAGTGCTAGTAAGTCTCTCTAGACCTGCCGTGTGGCGGCGCTCGGTCTGCAATTACTGACAGTGGCGACACGCGGGTCCGACGTATACTAATGGACCGCGGCCGATTTAAAAGCTACCACCTAGCAAGTGTGGTGTCTGGCGGTGACACCACATTCCTTCCCCGCAAATCGGCGAACGGTTGTAGTATAAGGCTTCCGCCCGCCGTGGGGAGGACCGCATGTTGACGTATGCGACGAGGTGGGGAGCCTAACAACAGGCGAGGCTGTGCCACCCGCACCCGGCCATTCGGTCCGAGGTGAGCTAGGAAACGCCTGAAAACCTAGTCCAGGGTGCACGCCAACATGCGGGTTATGCGCCCTAAGAAAGTCAGGAGGGGCCGAAGGGTCGACCTCCATCGAGTCGGAGCACCGACTGGCGAAGACGACAGATGGTCCGGAGCGGGCAAGAGTTCCATGTCGGAGGACAGCTGGTCACGGGAAGCGATCGGCGGCGCGTGGCCCAGGGAGGCGCTTCGCGGCTGCAGCGAAGCGTCCACTGCGGGCGGCGCCGGCGGGAGAACCGGCGGCGGCGGCGGCGGCGGCGGCGCGTCGCCATGGGGCTAAATGGAAGGCATCGTCGGTAACACCTGGAGATGAGGCGAGCCAGTAGATGGGTCCCCAGGGCGCTGACTGGACGGCACTGTCGCTGAAAGCAGACGGGGAGCGGCAGAACCCGTGCGACGACAGAGGCGCAGCTGATTGAGATGCCGACGCACCTCACCAGAGGCCCCCAAAACCAAATACATAGCGCGGCCGAGGCAGCGAAGAATGCGCCCCGCGAGCCAACGCTGTGAACCGCGATAGTTGCGATAATAGACAACGTCGCCTGGAGCAAAAGCAGATGTCTGCCGCTGCACAAGAACCTGATGCGGCGGATGCAGCAAAGACATCAAGGTTCGATGAGGACGTCCGTGCAACAACTCAGC
Source organism: Schistocerca nitens (assembly GCF_023898315.1). NCBI lineage: Eukaryota > Metazoa > Arthropoda > Insecta > Orthoptera > Acrididae > Schistocerca > Schistocerca nitens. The sequence goes on along the minus strand of NC_064618.1, from coordinate 294,813,339 downwards.
CGGCGAGCGACCATCTCGGGGCTGAGAGCGATATGAAGACAAAAAGAGCAATAACGCGTCCTCCCGAGAATGCGACTCTTTCAACTTCAACATCTGTGACTTGAAAGTCCGGACCAGTCGTTCAGCGGCACCGTTGGATTGAGGCGAAAATGGCGCGGATGTCAGATGTTGAATACCATTGGCCTTGCAGAATGACTGAAATTCCGCGGACATGAATTGTGGGCCATTGTCGGAAACAATAGTCTGTGGAAGACCTTCTATGCAAAAGATAGCAGATAACGCTTGGATGGTGGCAGATGACGTCGTGGAAGACATCTTGACAACAAAAGGTAAATTACTGAATGAATCGACCAGAACCAACCATCGAGCATTCCAGAATGGATCAGCAAAGTCGATGTGCAAGCGTTGCCAAGGGGAAGTGGCTTTCGGCCATGCAAAGAATTTCCGCGGCGGTGCGGATTGTTGTTCGGCACACGCCATGCAAGAAGAGCACATATTCGTAATCGCAGCATCGATTCCGAACCAAGTACAGTGCTGACGAGCAAGTTGTTTCGTTCGCACGATACCCCAATGTCCTTGGTGGAGAAGCCGTAAGACAGAGGACTGTAACGAACGTGGGACCACGACCCGGGACTGATCATTATCAGAACGCAACAGAAAAACACCACGTCGTACAAAAAGTCTCTCCTTGTGAGCAAAAAATCTGCGAACCAACGGATCCTCTATCCGTGACTTTGACAAGGGCCATTGCGTAGCAACAAAACGCAAAACTGTAGCAAGGACAGGGTCAGCAGCTGTGGCTGTAGCTACACGACGAAAATCAATCGGAAACGATTCGACCACGTCATCGGTTTCCGCATCAATGAACATGCAAGCAAGTTCGGAAGAATCGAATGCTCTATCCTCAGCAACAGGCAAACGGGACAACGCATCGGCTTTTCCGTGCTTAGCAGTGGACCGATACAAGATCTCGTAGCGGTACTGCGAGAGGAAAAGAGACCAGCGAATGAATTTCTGCGCTGTACGTGGAGGTACAGGCTTGTTCGGATGAAAAAGTGATGTCAAAGGTTTGTGGTCTGTGATGATGGTAAAGTGACGACCATACAAGAAATCATGAAACTTTGTTACACCAAACACGAGAGCCGAAGCTTCTTTCTCGATCTGTGAATAATTGCTTTGCGCTGACGAGAGCAATTTGGACGCAAAGGCAATAGGGCGATCATGCGAACCATCTTTGTGCGCAAGCACAGCACCGATCCCGAAATCCGATGCATCTACCATCAACAAAAGGGGTTTCTGGGGATCGAATGGCGTAACGCAAGTGTGAGAAAGCAACGCCGATTTCAACTGGCGAAAGGCGCGTTCGCATTCCGTCGTCCAGACGAACGGAACACCTTCACGGCGTAAGCGATGAAGCGGAGCTGAAATGGAAGAAGCGCGCGGCACAAATTTATTGTAATAGTTAATTTTTCCCAACACACTCTGTAGCTGCTTCAAATTCTGCGGCGAAGGCAAGTCTTGTATGGCATGGAGGTGCTCTGGACTGGGATGTATGCCTTGGGCATTGATTACATGTCCCAAATATGGTAAGTCACGAGCAAAAAAAACACATTTGTCCTTCCGCAAGCGAAGACCATTTTGTCGCAAGACCTGAAATAATGTTCGGAGGTTGGCTAAATGTTCTTCTTCTGTCTTTCCGGAGATCACAGTATCGTCCAGATAGTTTGCTGCAGTAGGGACCGAGGCACAAACAGTTTGTAAATATTGCTGGAACAATGCAGGGGCGGATGCACACCCGAATGGCAATATTTTGAATCGGTACAAACCAAGATGCGTGTTAACCACCAAGACGCGCTGAGATTCCTCGTCCACTGGTATTTGCAAGTACGCATCTGCTAGGTCCAACTTCGAAAAATATTTACCCGGGCATAGTTTGTCAAAAAGATCTTCCGGGCGGGGTAAAGGATAAGTTGCAATCACTAATTGTGGATTCACTGTTGCCTTGAAGTCCACACAAAGTGTCAATTTTCCGGAAGGTTTTGGCAAAATTACTAAGGGTGATGCCCATAGAGAAGCCTGCACACGGTCAATCACACCTTGTGATTCTAAATCGTGTAATGTTCTTGCGACCGCATCACGCAATGTGTGGGGAACATTGCGCGCTCTGAAAAATTTCGGTTGCGCGTTTACTTTCAGTTCCAAATGTGCTTCATAGTTCTTAGCGCAACCAAGGCCCGGTGCAAAAATGTCTGCAAATTCTTCACATAGACTAGAAACACTGGCTGAAGGCACAGTCTGGTTCACTGATAGGACCTGATTTACGATAGACAAACAACTGAAATAAATCTAAACCAAACAAGTTCACTGCAGAAGAAGAACGAAGAACGTAAAATGACACAGGTTTTGTTTGTCCCTTGTATGTTGCAAGATGGCTGCACTGTCCTAACACAGGGAGATGCTGTCCTGAATAACTAGTGAGCTTAACATTTGCGGCACGCAATGGAGGGTTGCCCAGTTGTTTGTACGTGTCTTTATTGATTAGGGAAACTGCAGCTCCGGTATCGAGCTTGAATGGGATCACGTTGCCATTAATGTCTAAGTCTATAAAAAGTTTATTGTCCTGCCGACGACAAGAGCGACTGTTTTGTGCAACGTGAACAGACACTGGTACAGAATCACTTGCGACTTGACGTGATTTCCGTCGATGTCGACGCACACTATTTGTGGGATGAACACAGTCACTGTTAGAAGAATCGGCACTGGGCGGAGTGGAATTAACCACATGAATGTCCATGGGCGAAGGTTCACGAGCCTGAGTATTCTTGGTTCGATTCCGGCGCGAAGCAAAGGGCCTGGAATGGTTGTCAGTGTCCTTTCGGAGCTTTTTCTGGCATGTCCTTTCTTATTACAGAAAAAGCAAATAGCTTGGCGTGATGGACAATTGTCACGCTAATGTCTCGTTGCACACCGCGGGCATGATTTCACTGCATTTGCATGCTTGCGCGGGACACGTGGCTGCGCGGACGTGCGCGAGGGCTGTTTACCGTTACGTGCAGCTCGCCCGGCAGGCCGGTTAATGTGACACACAGCTGGCGAAGTTGCAAATGATTCCTGAGCAAAGTCAAGTGTCTCTTGCCTATTCAATATGTCTATCACTTGTGGAAGGGAGGGATTGACTAGTTTCAAAATTTGTTCCCGTATACGAACATCAGAAACGTACTGTGCAATTGCATCACGTACCATTGTATCTGAATAAGGGAGTCCACATTCACACTCAAAAGCACAATCCCTAGTAAGGCCTTGCAAAGTTGCAACCCACTCCCGATTAGTTTGACCAGCCGTATGTTTTGTACGAAAGAACGTATACCTTTTTGCAACGACATTGACTGTTTATTTGAAATATGCATCCAATGCCGACAAAATGTCTTCATAGGACAGAGTTGCTATGTCGCGTCGGGGAAATAATTTCACTATCACTCGGTACGTCTGGACGCCGACACACGATAATAAGTGAGGCTGCCGCTCATTACCTTGAATTCTGTAGGCGGCGAGATGGAATCCAAATTGGCGTGACCACTCCGTCCAGCTTTCCAGGGCCGCATCGAAGCGTCTAAAAGGTGGTGCAACTGCATGTTGTGGCTGCGGTAGCGGTGGAGCGGCGGCTGCCGCATCGTTTTGCATTGCACGTTGACCCTGGACGAGCTGTCTAAGGACATCCAATAACGCCTGCGTCTGCTGATTCTGCAAGCGATAAAATTCGGACAGTACATCTGGAGATTGTGGCGAAGCCATGACACAAGTAAACTAAGAGAGGAGAAAGAACAAGACCCAGTTTTTACTCGTCGCCTATATGAAGTGTCGAAAGAAGTGCCAACACCGTGTTGTTTGAGGAAGCCGAAATGCACGCTATAAGCTCACGCAGGATGGCGTGAGGTCTGAAACAGGATACGTAACGAATGCTATAAAGAAAAGTACGTAGCTTCTGGAATACTTAACTTTAATCCATAATTGGTGAACATTGGTCTTGTTACTGTACATGCTTCATTAGATACATAGCAAAGGAGAAATGGCGCCTTGCTAGGTCGTAGCAATTCACTTAACTGAAGGCTATGCTAACTATCGTCTCGGCAAATGAGAGCGTAATTCTCAGTGAACCTTTCCTAGCAACGTCGGCTGTACAACTGGGGCGAGTGCTAGTAAGTCTCTCTAGACCTGCCGTGTGGCGGCGCTCGGTCTGCAATTACTGACAGTGGCGACACGCGGGTCCGACGTATACTAATGGACCGCGGCCGATTTAAAAGCTACCACCTAGCAAGTGTGGTGTCTGGCGGTGACACCACAACATTAACGTGGCGAAATGTGTCGTACTACTGGATCAAATATGAAATTAAGACCAGAAAACTCCGAAAATGTGTTTCTGACGCTGTGTTACAAAAGCACTGTAATATTTACTATTTACAGTGAAGTGCCCAAGAAACTGGAACAGGCATGCGTCTTCAAATACAGAGGTATGTAAACAGGTAAGCCGGCCGGAGTGGACGAGCGGCTTTAGGCGCTTCAGGCTGGAACCATGCGACCGCTACCGTCGCAGGTTCGAATCCTGCCTCGGCATGGATGTGTGTGATGTCCTTAGGTTAGTTAGGCTTAAGTAGTTCTAAGTTCTAGGGAACTGATGACCTTAGATGTTAAGTCCCATAGTGCTCAGAGCCATTTGAACCATTTGTAAACAGGTAGAATACGGCGCTGCGGTCGGCAACGCCTATATAAGAACAAGTGTCTGGCGCAGTTGTTACTGGTGCTACAATGGTAGGTTATCAAGATCTAAGAGAGTTTGATTGTGTTGCTAGTGGGCTTTTCCTATACGACCATTTGACGTGAATACGAGGAATCCGATAAAACATCAAATCTCCGACATCGCTGCGGCAGGAGAAAGATCCTGCAAGAACGGGACCAACGCCTACTGAAGAGAATCGTTCAACGCGACAGAAGTGCAACTCTACCACAAATTGCTGCAGATTTCAGTGCTGTGCCATCAACAAGTGTCAGTGTGCCAACCATTCAACGAAACATCATCGATATTGGCTTTCGGAGCCGAAGTCCACTCGTGTACCCTTGATGATTGCACGACACAAAGCTTTATATTGCACCTGGACCCATCAACACTGACATTGGACTGTTGATGACTGGAAACATGTTGCCTGGTAGGACGAGTCTCGTTTCAAATTGTATCGAGCGGTTGGATATGTATGGGTATGGAGACAACCTCATGAATCCATTGGACCCTTCATGTCAGCAGAGAACTGTTCAAGCTGGTGGAGGCTCTGTAATGATGTGAGGTGTGTGCAGTTGGAGTGATATGTGACCCATGATATGTCTAGATACGAATCTGACCGGTGACACGTACATAAGCATCTTGTCTGATCGCCGGCATCCACTTATGTCCATTGTGCATTCCGACGGACTTGGGAAATTCCAGGACGACGATGCGACATCCCACACGTCCAAAATTGCTACAGAGTGGCTCCAGGAACACTCCTCTGATTTAAACACTTCTGCTGGCCATCAGACTCCCCAGATATGAACATTACTGAGCATATCTGATATGCCTTGCAATGTGCTGTTCAGAAGAGATCTCCACTCCCTCGTATTCTTACGGATTTATGGTCAGCCCTGTAGGATTCATGGTGGCAATTACCTCCAGCACTACTTCAGACAGTAGTCGAGTCCACACCACGTCGTGTTGCGGCACTTCTGCGTGCTCGCGAGGGCCCTACACGATATTACGCAGGTGTGCCAGTTTCTTTGGCTCTTCAGTGTAAAACAACTGTTGCGTACAGACGACAGAAATTAAGAACAAGGAGTTCTCGTAAACAGTAGTCTGCTAATGGTTTGGGGCATCTAACATGGCGGCGCAGGTTTCAGCTTGGGAACCAGACGACAGGTATATTCGTCGTCAAGGTTCTGGTCGATCACATCTAACCACCACAATGGAGGATGACCGAGAACACATGATTACTCCCTGCAGCAATCTCTGTCATCTTGCAGCACTGGCCGGAGACTAGCAGCAACTGATCCAGTGAATTGTCGTCCCATGGGTACGCTGTCGTTAGCACCACAATACGAGCGGCCGCGTTTGAAGTGATGCCGTGACTGGAGAAGCTTGGACTGCTGATGTACTCGTATGGTATCGCATTGTGTTCAGCGATGAATCGTGGTTCTGCGCTACTCCCGATGACCATCTTCGGTGTGTATGGTGGTGATTTGTGGAGAAGTCTAGTTCTTCCAATGTTTTGGAGAGAGACAACGATGTTACTCTTGGTGTAATGGTATGGGGAGTCATCGGTTTTAACTCCAGGTCACGTCTAGTGGTAACCGAGAGTACTCCAACGGCACAACGGTACGCCTCGATCATCCTGCGTCCTCATGTATTAGCTCTGATGCTATTGTATCGTAGTGCCATTTTTCAAACAGAAAGTTCCCGTCCACACTTGGCGCTTGTCTCTATGAATGTCTGCGTGGTGTTGAGGTACTCCCGCAGACAGCAAGTTGCGCAGATCCGTACCCGATTTCGTAATCCAATTGGACCAGATCGGACGTCAACTTCGTCAGTATCCACTATATGAAGGACCAGTTACAGCAGTTGTGCGCCATCTTTCATCGGAAGAGGATACGACGGCTTTATGACACCCTTCCGAACCAAATTAACGCTAATATTTCGGCCATATGGGATGCAACACCATACTGATAAATTGGCTCATACTGCTAAGTTCTTAATCAAATTGACTCGATTTTGTAATCATTGAAATAACATCAGGTATCCTTTCAAACCGTGAAGTTTCATTTCGGTTCCTCTTCTGGGCGCTTCACTTTTTGTGTCTCGCAGTGAAGTTGAGCCGACTTGTGGTAGTCGGCAAGTTGGAGCAAGAGGGGGCGTTAAACCTCACACACACGCCCACACACGCGCCCGTCCACCCACCCACCCACACACCAACACACACACACACACACACACACACACACACACACACACACACACACCTTTTTATCCAACACATACTACGTGCGACGTTGTCGATTCTGTACGAAGGGTTTCATTTTTCTACCTTTTTCAGAAAATTGTCGATTTATTACTTTCTCTTTCTTTCCCCAATATCGTAATCAGCTGTCTTTTACGCTTTACATATCCATTAATACAGATCAGTGAGATCTAACACGTGTCCAGGTAGAGAGCTCATCGTGCCCGCAGATCTGGCAAAATATCTTAGTGAATCTGTTTGGAGGATCCGTAAGGCGGCTTGAAACAATAACCTCGAGAAAAAGAACTCATCATTTGAGTGTAGCAACAGCATATAAGCGCTCTAAAGAGACTCTATGGCGAGGTGACTGATGGAAGTAGCTGCGTCTATTGAAATAGAAAGTTAGTAACTGACATTGACTCATTTCCGATTTGTGACCCCTGATACGTCTAGATACGACTCTGACAGGTGACACATACGTAAGCTTACTGTATGATCACCTGCATTCATTCATATACGTTGCGCATTCCGACGGACTTGGACAATTCCAGCAGGTCAATGCGGTACCGTACATGTCCAGAATTGCTACCGAGTGGCTCCAGGAACACTTTTCAGAGTTTAAACATTTCCGCTGGCCAACATTATTGAGCATATCTGGATTGCCTTGCAACGTGCTGTTCAGAAGAGATCTCGACCCTCGTACTCTTACGGTTTTTGGGACATCCCTGCAGGATTCATGGTGTCAGTTCCCTTCAGCACTACTTCAGACATTAGTCGAATCCATGCCATGTCGTGTTGCGGCACTTGTGCGTGCTCGCGGAGGCCCTACACGATATTAGTCAGGTGTACCAGTTTCTTTGGGCTCTTCAGTGTAGTTCTTGCAAATCTGGAACGTGGTCTGTTCAAAGCTCTCCATAATATTCACTCCTCTGCGTGTCCTCGGGTACGTTCTTCCCTTGGTATACACCAGTCTGGGAGGACTTTTTTCTTTGTTGCGGTATGTTGGCGAGATTTTCTGTTGTCTACAGGCAATTCCTCCCCGATCCAAGTCGGTGGCTGGCTGGTTGGCTGGTTGGCTTCCAAAAAGTGGGTCGATCGCAGAAGTAATCGATTTAATTTTTTTCTTTTTTGGCTCTTGGCTAGCACTTCGGATCTGATGCTAGTGGGAGCGATATCGCCTAGGCAGTATAGCTTTTTAGTCGGTGTTGGCTTCAGACAGCCTGTGATGATATAGCATGAGTCACTGAGTGGTATGTCCAGGTCGTTTTGGCAGGGCTGGAATATACCACAAAGAACAGGAGTACTCCACATCTGACTGGCACAGGGCTAAAGCTGTAGCCCTTGCTGTCCTTGATTGTTTATCCCTTGCAGTGGCTGCTAGTTTTGCGAGCAATATTGTTTCTAGCAGCTTATTTATGCTCTAAGTTCGCACAGTGTTCCTGTGAGTACTCACTCTAATGTGCACAGTGTTCCAGCAGTATTCCGTCCCATGCTACGTGAAGTGTCTTTGGCGCCTGTCTATTCCTCAGATGAAAAACGCAGGTTTGAGTCTCTGGACGGGTTACATTTTGAGCTGGTTTTTCTTTTACTAGATAGCCATTTGTTCAAGAGCTTCTGACGGTTTGTTTTCGATGGCCCCAAAGTTACTTGCTTGAACTGTGATGGCACAGTCATCTGCGTGCATGAAATTTCGAGTGACTTCTGCGAGTGGGTGGCTATTGGTATAGACAGTCGAAAGTGGTATAGACAGTCAAAAGCAATGGAGCCAGCAGGGTACACTGCTGTAGTCCATTATTCTTTTGCTAACAATTATAATCATACTGTTATGTCAGAAAAAAATAAGTTGCGGACAAAATTACATCAACATACATAAACGTACCTTCGGCAGCTGATGATTTAGGTTTCTACTAATGTAGATTCAAGGGGGCCCAATTAACTGCCGAAAATAAACATCGGGTAGACCATACACTTAACTGGAACAGCTGACCATCCGATTATTCATGCCATATTTATGAAATCGCTAGACACAGTACCGGTTGCTGCCCACAACAAGCTCTGCTCGCAGGATCATGAAGCCTCAGCACATTTTACGACTGCAAGAACACTTTGCAAAATGCAACGCGTTTGAAAAAAGTACATTAGCCGTTAAGAGTAACACTTGAGAAAAACGATTACCAGAAAAATAATGACACCAAAATCGTAAGAGAAACAAATATCAAACTTAGAACACATGAAGCAATCACTTTAACAACAATGTATTACGGTGGTTATTTATGACTCATCTCATATAGCGAAAACGTAAGCGTTTTTCAGGGAAAATAAATTAAAGAAGTTTTAAAGACTCGAAACGACGAATTTGTAAGTCAAAGTATAGAAAATGATCGATAGAAGTTCTTTCCTTAGCAATTGTGACTACATAAATACTCCGCAAGCCACCGTTCAGTGCACGGCGGAGGGTATATCGCACCAGTACTATCGATTTTCTGTCCTTTCCCATTCTTACCAAAAGTGTCATCTCGCGGGTTTAAAAATTCCGCTGAAGATGGAAATTCCATGTGACAGCAAGCTGGTGCTCTCTGACGTCATCTCTAAAGCCTGGGCGTTATGGTGTGGGCAGGTATTATGCACAATGGCCGAACACCGCTGCATATCTTTGCGCGAGGGACTGTTACAGTACAGCGGTATGGAAGGATGATTATTCTGGACCATGTCCATCTGTTTAAGCGTGCGGTAGGTCCCGAATTCTGTTTATGGACGACAGTGTCCGCGCACACAGGATCGCTGAGATGCTGGACACACTGTAAAGTGGAGATATTGAACGTGTGGAATGGCCTACGTACTCCCCGGACCTAAACAGTAAAGAGCATGCCTAGGGTGTTCTTAGGAGACGTGTTTCCCAACGAACACCCGTTCCTGAAACGTGCAAGAACAGAAAACTGCCTTGAGAGAGGATTCGAACATATCCCCAAGGACATATCTAAGTTTGGTAGCCAGCATGAATAACAGGTGCCTCAGGAGAGCACATTCCTTACTGGAATCCGATATCGACATTTATGTTAGGAGACTCAACTGTGTCAAACGTGAATGTTATTTATGTCTGTTATCCCGCTTTCCCATGTGGTGAAACCTGTACCAGTTTTCGTTATAAATATACCATTCCATCTCTATTACGTATGTACTGTGTTTCTTGTCGTCCATCATTGACAGTGATCATTCCTTAGCAATTGTCAAGCAGTGTACATTGTTGGAAGTATAACACTCGCAGAGTCTTTTTCGAATACAGCTTCTCGGATATTTGCCGAACAGGGTTTCGCTAGCACTACGTCTTGTGTGTTCCAAGAATTCTCATTTAAGTTACCTAAACATTTCTGTTACACTTTCATATGGGTTGTGCGGACTGTTACTGTTATGGAAGTGCGTCTCTGAATCCGTCCAGCGTATGTTGTAATGTGTACCGAAAAAGGCTCTAAACACTGTAACAACATTCTAGAATTGATCGCTCTATAAAATTATATGCGATTTTCTTTGTAGGCCTACTGCACTTTCCAGGTTCCCACGCGTCTAGCTGCAACTACTATACCGCGCTCTAAGTCTGTTAGTTCCCGCCTTGCGACCATAATCTCGTCGGAAACCTTTGCACATGAATCACCTGAGTACGAACGACAGCTCTGCCACTGCACTGCCCTTTTATACCTCGTGTACGCGATACTACCGCCATCTGTATATGTACACATCACTATTCCATGACTCTTGTCATCTTAGTATATTTGAATAATCGTCAATTAGAGAGCTAATACGAGAATTGCCGTGTGACGTTTGCAACTACAGGCACCTACTGGTAAATTAGTACATACAACATGACTAATGTAAGCAGTGTATCTGACTTAACTACGATTACTAATGGGAATCTTTACCCATTAAGATATTTTCTTACTTAGGTATATTTTCAATAGATTGTATGGGAAATCTTAGATAAATTTTTTTGCGGGTTATCTGATACCATCAGCTGAGGACCTAGGCCCGAAAGTATTGAAGCACGAAAACAGTTATATCAAAATTAGTGTAAAAAAATGCTCGCCTGCTTAGCTGGGTGCTAACGTGCTTGCCTCCCGTGTAAGCGGGCCCGGCTTCGATTCCCGACGAGCTGGAGATTTTCTCCGCTCGTGGACTGGGTGTTGTGCTATCATCATTTCATCTTCATCATCGACACGCAAGTCGCCCAATGTGGCGTCGACTGAAATAAAACCGAACTTCCCAGGATGGAACCTCCCGGCCTAAAATTCCATAGCTCACAGTGTAAAAACAATAATACACCAAATAGAGAACCTTAGATCCAAAAACTGTATACCCACAAAATCAGCGCAACAAAAATTTTGTCTTTTTCCATACAATGTCTTCCCTATATTTCGACTCTACCGCCAGCTATGCGTTTACGCCGCCACGTGCTGATGTTCTTGCCAGTGCGCCGCATATGCAACAGCCAACGTTACTATAAAAGCATAGGCATTGTATGTTGGCTCAAATGGCTCTGAGCACTGTGGGACTTAACTGCTGAGGTCATCAGTCCCTTAGAAACTTGTAACTACTAAAACCTCACTAACCTAAGGACATCACACACATCCATGCCCGAGGCAGAATTCGAACCTGCGACCGTAGCGGTCGCGCTGTTCCAGACTGTAGCGCCTAGAACAGCTCGGCCACCACGGCCGGCATTGTAGGTTGGATACAGATATAACATATAGCGTCACATTCACACACAAGACGTCACAAATACATTCATGTTGCAAAGCTTGGAATTTGAATGCCCAGATATCATTTATGCCGTTTATAAAGAAAAAATACCGTCGAAAATGTGTCAAGTCATTTTATCTGCATTATACGACGTTCCTGTTGGTTCATATGCCCTTGAGGTAGCCAGTTTTTTACAACCATCTTAGTAAAACTGCAATTTACAGATAACAACTTTTCTGCCTCGCTATACTGGGCAGTAACCTGCCACAGAATTTTTTTACATGTTGAAAACAGCATGAAATGAGTTTCAACATGTAGGGAAAGCCGGGAAAAGTGGGACTTTTGTATATTGAGGACTATGGACATAGCGCAGGTAATATTTTACCTTACTCTCCCTGGAGGGCCCAGTCACACGTATGAAGTCCAATATGTTTGCTGTGCCGCTCCTATGAGTTATAATCATTTTTGTGGATTTTAGTTATCCTGATGTAAGGTGTGTGATTACTAAAGAGGATTATATGCATCATAAAAACCTTAAAGTATGCATGCAAATAGGCATGAAAAATGCATAAAAATGCATGAAAATGTCGAAATATGCAAGATCAGATAATAAAAAAAACATGGTAGTTACTGCGTGCATTAAATCTCGCAGTCGAACCTGCGCATATCAGTTACGAGGAACAGCGCCGGCCACGCGAAAAACCGGTACATTTAGAACGCTGGTATCATTTGCTGAATACTTTGTGGTAGAGGTTAACACAAAAGTCAACTTGTATATGATGTACACAATGATTTTACACCTGAAATTTCATATAGATTGTGACCATTAACAACACTTTACGGATTCTGTATGACATTATTTTTGTTTGACATTGCACAGTAGACTTTTCTTGGTCGTAATGAGGGCATAAGCATCGTTTTGTACCAACATGTTAGTTAAGTTGTGTACAATACTTTTCAATTATTTTGTCATCAGTAAACATATTTTCGACCTATCATTCATGTAGATAAACGAAGGAATGTAATTTAGTCTGGAAGAGTCACTGTTGCCTTTTTTTATATTACCTTATTCAAGTTTCTTACTCTTTTCAGTTAATGTTATGTAGTGCATCCAGTTGTTGAGATTAAGTGCTGTTAATTCAACTGAGGGTTCCCACAGATACCAGAACACTTCGCATTACTGATATGGTGATTTACATCGTACTTTGCTTATTAATTAGAATATTTCGAGCATTTGTAACGGTAATGTCAGTGAATATCAATAAAACCATAAAATGTACTTAGGTATACTTTGTATGTAGATCCAGAGGTAAATGGGCAAAGCAGAAAACGTTTGTCGTTCGTTGACTGTCGCGTTTGGTTGTTGTAACAGCTGGAATGTAATTTGCCTTTTAATGGAAGGAAACCAGGACCCTGATCGCTTCTCTGTGACTCAGAAAGCCGGCAGCGGCGACACGGCAATGGTAGGTGGCATCAGCTGCAAATATGGCGATGCCGGTCAGCTGGCCTGGAGTGGGGGCCGACGTAACAGCTAAACCGCGAAGCCACATGAGTCAGCTTTAGGTAACAGCTTCTTCTCAAGGCGCTCGCATGTTCGCTTTATGCAAGATGGTGCGATACGTAACTCACGGTCACCGGCACTGCACAGTATAATAAATTACACTACGGAGCTGATTAAGGTTCTTATAAAAGACGTTCTGTAAGAGTTTGTTTTAATCTGCGCATCTGAATCCATATACTATGACTGTCTAATATAATGAAATTCACACAGCTGGACGTAAGAGTTACAACATTACGAAAACCAGAAAAACAAGTAACGGCCAATTTGTGGTGATAACAATAAATATTTAGAGCTTACTTTTTACTCACTGTATTTCTAACACTCCGAGAAGCAGTGCCTAAGCATTTAATTCTGAGAATATGCAGTAAAGCAGGATCTGCTCCGCCAGTAAATACGAACGAATTCTGAATTCTGATCCAAGTAAACCGGCTATCTAGTGGTACAAAGACATGGGAAATCTTTAACTGGACTGCGTGAGAGTTGTTATTACGCAACAGCGCTTTTCTAGTAAAGCACCATATTTCACTTTTAGTGAGAACTGGTTCCGTGCCTTACCTACTCGGGCACATTCGGTGAACTGTTTTGAATTTGCCAGGAGCTAGGTGACACCAGTTAATACCAAATATCGACTATCATCTATTAAATCTACCGTCTTTCAAATAGTTGCTATATGGCTTATGTTTCCCAGATCTTACAATAATTTGAATTTGTTTACAAATAAACAGTTTCTGTGTAAATATGTGGCTACATATCACCAAATTGTACTTACTTTGTAGTTATTTTGTCTTTGAAATGTATGAATAAGATTTCTCACGCCACGAATTTTTCTTTAATTAAGAATTCTTCTAGGGAGTAAAGAGAGCTTTCAAGAAAAAAGATCTGGAAACAGCAAAATTTACCTTCCTGTGTTTGGGTCAGATTGAAGCACATTAGGGCCACACAGTCCGATCACATTAATATGATCACTGCTTATGTTGGAGGTCAACCTGCAATAACCGCTCACAGCCGTCAGATGGCAGCACTGCCAGTGAAGGGTGTATAAAGTATGTTTGTAGGAGGGGGCCGGGGGTACAACTCCGTAGTCTTACAATGTGGAAACAGAACGATTATATGACTCCAAAAGGGCTTGATTATTGGCTTTCGGCTGATCCTGACGGAGGTTCGAGTCCTCCCTCGGGCATGGGTGTGTGTGTTTGTCCTTAGGATAATTTAGGTTAAGTAGTGTGTAAGCTTAGGGACTGATGACCTTAGCAGTTAAGTTCCATAAGATTTCACACACATTTTTATTGGCTTTCGGGCCAAGAATTGAATCATTTCCCAAACAGCTAGGTCTGTCAACTGTTCGCGTGCCCCCGTGGTTAAAGTATACCCTGCATGGAAAAATGGCGCTGTCCAAAACCGGAGCCGAGGCAACTGTGTGCACCATGGGCCATAAATGACAGGGGTGGACCACGACTGCGGATATGTGAAAGGGCGAATAGACGTGCAGCTGTTGAGAAACTGATCGCCCAGATTAACCAAGGGGCTACCGACAGTGTCTCCTCGACCACCGCTCTGAGAGAGTTGCTCCGTATGGGCCTCTACAGCAGGCGCCAGGTCATGCACTTATGCCGACTGCTGTTCATCGGCGGCAAAGGTTGGAATTTACACGCCAGTACCACAACTGGACGTCCACTGGGTTGCAACATGTGTCCTTTTCAGATGATTCCCGCTTCTTGCTCCATCGGACAGATGGCCGGTGGCGTATACGACGTGAAACGGCTGAAAGAAAACACCCTACATGCGTTATGGTCTGGGGAATGCTTTCGTGGCATTCCCTGGCTGATCTCGTCATTCTGGAAGGCGCAATGGGCCAACACAAGTATGCTTCTGTCTTTGGGGACCATGTCCACCCCTGCACGCAGTTTGCTTTTCCTCCGCGTGATGGCATATACCAGCAGGACAATGCAACGTGTCACGCAGCTCGCAGTGTACGAGCGTGGTTCGAAGAACACCTGATGTCTTTACCGAACTCACCTGCCCACCGAACATTCTGGATTTGAACCCAGTCGAGAATCAGTGGGACCACCTCCATCGGGCTGTTCGCGCCGTGGATCCTCGACCGAGAAACCCAGCGCATCTACCCATGCGACTGGAGTCGGCATGGCTCTGCATCCTGTCGGTTCCTTCCAGAACGTCACTGACTATCTTCCTGCACGGCTCACAGCGGTCCGCACTGCAGAAGACATTAATATGTTTAGAAGGATAATTATTTCCACTAGTTGACAAGAAAAGGCCTTTTTACATGCTGCACATAATTTTTAAATTTTATTTATGTATCCAGAAGCATTTAGCCTTTTTAAGTGGGCATCTTAGGTGGGTGACCATGGTAATTATATGCTTTTTCGTTGCTATATATTGGTTTTAGGTTTATAACAGTAAACAGAAGTTTTTTGTAATAAAATGTAAAGGTACTTACAGTAAACCGTCTGATTCATTATTTGAAAACTATGCATTTTTCCTCTTGTGGACAACCAAATGAGAATCTCCACTTTTTTGTGTAACAACTGTGGTTTCGTAACATAACATTTTACGTTTCAATTGCTATTTTCTGACTTGTTTTTTCATATTCACTTGGTGATTCAAAGGTAGTTTCTTTTCTGCCTTTCTTCTGCATATGTGATAAGTTTCTCGTGAAGTTAACAACTTTCTTTCATTTCTCTCTTTTAGTTGGATTGTTACTCAGTTCTCTTAATATTGTTTCTACCGTTATGTTAGTGACGTTACTACTGTTGTCACCAATGTGGTTCCTAATGGAAAACTTCTAAACTCAAATAAATGTAAGACGTACACATGTATTGTCTGAATCGCCAACTCTTGTACAGCTGTGTGGAATTTCGAGATCATTCAGTCTAGAGACTTTCTCCCCCTTGTTTGTAATTTCTTACTTTCTACTAACTACATTCTTTTTTTCCGAAGATGCCTTGGGGATTTCTTCGTGCGCTGGGACTTTTAGGTCGTAAACTGCCGAAGTACAGCAGTTCTAGCCTGTTAGGTCTGGCAGCTGCTTCTTCCCACATCTCTCTGTCGTGCCTCCGCCGCTACAGGCTTATCAGATTACATTTTCAACCAACATCCGACCACCACTGGGCTTTGAAGTGTTGAAGTTTACTCCCAGTAGCTCCATCTTGTTAATTTAAATTTTTATAGATCTTTCTTCCACTTTACGTTTTCATCTTCGATGCCCACATTTTCCAGCAACAACTGCTGTTCAATTTTCCTAGTGTTTCGCGCCAACTCCTTATCATCCTCACGAATTTGCAGTTTCGTCGTCTTCTGGTTGGAAAATGTTCCTATAAACCCATGCCAGCGCCTAGAATACTTTTGGTAAAAATTCGGCTGACGTTATTACCGCCGGCCGCAGTGGCCGTGCGGTTAAAGGCGCTGCAGTCTGGAACCGCAAGACCGCTACGGTCGCAGGTTCGAATCCTGCCTCGGGCATGGATGTTTGTGATGTCCTTAGGTTAGTTAGGTTTAACTAGTTCTAAGTTCTAGGGGACTAATGACCTCAGCAGTTGAGTCCCATAGTGCTCAGAGCCATTTGAACCATTTGAACCGTTATTACCGTTTACATTCTACTCTCCATCTGTGTCAATAAATGGCTAAAAGAGACATCCTTACCACTTGCAGGTTGCCTATGTAGCGGCTCCCAGGGAAAACAAAAATTTAATTTTCAGCATTTAATATGATTATTGATCAAATTTCAAAATTTGAAATGCTTTCATAACCCACTTACTAAGAGATGAAATATTATGTTATAGGTTTCATGCAGTAAGGCAGGTATTAAAGTTAGGAACGGTGTGTACGTCTCGAGGAGAGGTACCTAACAGCGCATATATTATCCAGATTATATTCATACAGTACTTGAGAATAAGATCATTAAGCGACTTCGAACAAACTTTACACATAATTTTGAACTGTTGCGAAAGTTTTTCTTGCTATAATCCCAACAGAACGATGAAAGTAAAGATAGTTTATCGCTTCCAAAATTTTCGCTGTTCATGCAGTAAACGTTCAGCATCTGACACGTCGTTTTAATTTATTACTTATTTACTACTAACTCTGTTCGCAACGAATTTTGCAGACAGTATTCGCATATACAACTGAATGTACCTGCGAAATTGTATCATTATACGACTCATAGTGCAGAAGATATGACGACATAAACATTTAGATGCGTGAGAAACTAAATTTGGTTTCAAACGGAGCGCAAATTATCCAGAATCTACTCATCTATAGTTAAGTCGGCAGAAGTTGAGCTCCGACAGCTTTTAAAGCTGTTACCAGCTTTCAACTACGAAGTGCAAACGGTTGGAGATGAAAACTACAGAGCTCCGGCAACAATGCAATAAAGATGTTTAGAAAATCGCATAACATGATTGTAGAGACACTTGGAGCTGCTGCGCCTAGCCCACTACAAATACCAGGGATTTCCTTACAGTGATTTGATTATGTTGTTTGAGAATGAGAATACTTAGAGACTGCAAACAAACTTTTAACATAATTTAAATGTTCTCTATCGTCTCTTTTCGCTTACGTGCTTAACATCAAATATTTAACATATTCACTTACTTGTAAAGTAATAAGATGTTTGGAACTGACATTAGAGTTCGATTCTTTAAAGAATTTGGAATGGGGATTCACTATATAACATTTCTGCTCCGGTTCAGAGTTCATCGTTAAAAATGTTTACTAATGATACTGATGAGCGGAGCAGTATTATTAGGAAAGACGAGACGTTCTGATAAAGAAAATTAATAAAATCTTTACTTTAAAATTGACTTCGCTGTTTTTCGTGGTCAGTCATTAATGGGATGATGCCAGACCACGTATCGGTAATAATGCTGGCGCGATTAAAAATGCGTGCAACAAATTGTAATCGGACTTCGTGATCATGAAAACATAATGAAGGCAGGTTCTATGATTGATCACGCAAATTTGCACACAAGCTGCAACAATAGCGGCATATCAATTGCATCATCTTATCAAGACTTCCACGTCGCCTCAAATGAATGGTGAAACAGATATATACGGGTTAGGACAAGGTAGATGCAGTAATCCACTTTAGACAAGAACATTTCAGAGTTTAAGTGTTATATTAACATAAAATATGCAGACATTTGAAACTCCACACCTGCTATCAAAGCATGCGGCTACATCGGAAGCTAAGACAGAAGAGAGTGAGACAGACAAGGTCCATCGCGAAAGAAACTAGACTCCCCCATGGTACACAAAACGGGTCAGATCGTTGTTGCAGAAGCAACGAAAAAAGCATGCCAAATTTAAAAGAACGCAAAACCCCGAATATTGGCAAAGTTTTACAGAAGTTCGAAATATGGCGCGTACTTCAATGCGAGATGCTTTTAATAATTTCCTCAACGAAATTCTGTCTCGAAATCTGGCAGAAAAACCAAAGAGATTCTCGTCATACATAAAGCACACCCGTGGCAAGACACAATCAATACCTTCACTGCGCGATAACAACGGTGAAGTCACTGATGACAGTGCCACTAAAGCAGAGTTATTAAACACGGTTTCCCGAAACTGCTTCACCAAAGAAGACGAAGCAAATATTCCTGATTTCCAATCAAGTACAACTGCCAAGATGAGAAACATAGAAGTAGATATCCTCGGTGTAACAAAGCAGCTTAAATCATTTTATTAAGGCAAGGCCTCCGGTCCAGATTATATACCAGTAAGGTACCTTTCAGAGTATGCTGATAAAATAGCTCCACATTTAGCAATTATATACAACCACTCGCTCACAGAAAGATACGTACCTGAAGACTGGAAAATTCCTCAAGTCACACCAATACCCAAAAAGGGAAGTAGGAGTAATCCGCTGAATTACAAGCCTATATCACTAACGTCGATTTGCAGTAGGGTTTTAGAACATATACTGTATTCGAACATTATGAAGTACCTCGAAAAAAACGATTTATTGACATATAGTCAGCACGGACTCAGAAAATATCGTTCTTGTGAAACACAACTAGCTCTTTATACTCATGAAGTAATAAGTGCTATCGACTGGGGATTTCCAGAAGGCTTTCGACACCGTTCCTCACAAGCGTCTTCTAATCAAACTGCGTGCCTACGGAGTATCGCCTCAGTTGTGCGGCTGGATTCGTTATTTCCTGTCAGAAAGGTCACAGTTCGTAGTAATAGACGGAAGGTCATCGAGTAAAACAGAAGGAATATCCGGCGTTCCCCAAGGAAGTGTTATAGGCCGTCTATTGTTCCTGATCTATATTAACGACATAGGAGACAATCTGAGTAGCCGTCTTAGATTGTTTGCAGATGATGCTGTCATTTACCGTCTTGTAAAGTCATCGGATGATCCAAACGACTTGCAAAATGATTTAGATAAGATATCTGTATGGTGCGAAAAGTGGCAGCTGACCCTGAATAAAGAAAAGTGTGAAGTTATTCATATGAGTACTAAAAGAAATCAGCTAAATTTAGATTACGCGATAAGTCACACAAATCTGAGGGCCGTAAATTCAACTAAATACTTATGGATTACAAATACAAATAACCAAAATTGGAACGATCACATAGATAATATTGTGGGTAGAGCAAACCGAAGACTGCGATTCATTGGCAGAACACTTAGAAGGTGCAAGAGGTCTACCAAAGAGACTGCTTACACTACGCTTGTCCGCCCTATTCTGGAGTACTGCTGTGCGGTGTGGGATCCGCATCAGGTGGGACTGACGGATGACATCGAAAAAGGACACAGAAGGGCAGCTCGTTTTCTATTATCGCGAAGTAGGGGAGATAGTGTCACAAACATGATACGTCAATTGGAGTGGCAATCATTAAAACAAAGGCGTTTATGGTTGCGACGGGATCTTCTCATGAAATTTCAATCACCAGTTTTCTCCGCCGATTGCGAAAACGTTCTGTTGGCACCCACCTACATAGGGAGAAATGATCATCACGATATAATAAGAGAAATCAGGGCTGGCACAGAAAAATTTAAGTGCTCGTTTTTCCCGCGTGCCGTTCGAGAGTGGAACGGTAGAGAGACAGCACGAAGGTGGTTCATTGAACCCTCTGCCAGGTACTTTATTGTAATCACGTAGATGTAGATGTAGACTCAGTCATTTCAACAGACATTAGTTAACATCTGAAGAGTTACAGATAACGTTTACATAATTCTCCCACAACGTCGCCTCGTCCCGTCATTGGAGAGGACGGTTATCCAATTAAATCAGAAAAACAGCTATCACAACTGCTGCTTAATATTGCGCCCTACTTTTCTTGTTCATAACAGTTCCGTCTGGCAGAGATAATCTGTCGGTTAGAAGGCTGGCCGATCTACTATTGCACAAGGTGCCGACCTGAATTTTTCGCAAACTGTGATACACAGCATTTACAGAGGGCGGTGCTATAAGCTGGAGAGAATGAATGAAAGGGAAACCAGATACGACGCGCTGCGTGCTTGCGGTCGGGGCAGGGCGACCCGCCAGCAGGTGCTGCGGGCACTCGGCAAATCGAGCGGAACAGCGAAGGGCCAAGAGCTGTACGAACAGCGTGAAAATAGTGTTACGGCAAAGACATGACAAGACTACTGACAGCAGAGAACTTAAGCGATATCGGATTTCACAACGGATTTCCCCTAGCTATGCTGGAAAGAGAACACAATTACTGAGTGTAAATAAGTTATACACAACTGCAACCAGTCACTTTTTTTTTAATTATAATGCTTTATTACATGAACCGGTTTTCGAACCTTTTCAGGTTCATCTTCAGATGGTTTCGGGAGGATCCGGGAAGTTACATCCTTACTGGTAGTAGCATAATGCTGGGTGCTGGTTCTATGGCAGGAAGATGGGTCACACTTTAATGTATCGCAATGACTATAGCTTATCTGTCGATATGGATGTAAATTTAGTTTTTACTTACTGCGACAGTATAGGCGGCTTTTTTCGGATCTGTCTGCCTCCATTTTGATGTCCAGAACACTTTCACACAAACTATATTAGTTTAAACTTTGACAGTGACACCTTACCAGCATCCAGCATGCACTTTACAACTGTTGCTTGTAACAAAGATCTTGACAGAAAGATATGGCATAAGCCTACTTTGTACAGAGATGTAATTTGTTGTTCTGTACATATGTTAAAGTCGATATAAGGGCAAGTATTTTAATCAGAATCGCGATAACATGAGAGCACAAGATAAAATAAATAAATAAATTACTACAATAACAAATTTCAGGTGATCTGATATCTTATTTCTACTTGTATATTACAGGCAGTTTTTTTTCTTCAAGACATACAACATAAAAAAAAGTTTTTTCGCCAACAACAAAATACAAAATAAAGTCATACACAGCACCAAAACCACTATACAACAATATGAAAAGTCAGGTGTGTACAAGCTCACTTGCAACTCATGTCCAAGCTTCTACATTGGACAAACTGGTAGAAGCTTCACAACAAGATTTAAAGAACACATAGATGCACCCCGTCTTAACAACCTGAACAAGTCCAGCTTTGCCTCACATCTTGCCCAACACAATCATTCTGCAAACAACATAGAACAGAATCTCCGAATACTACATTTTACCAACAAAGGCACAATACTTGACCTTCTTGAAGAAATTGAAATATTTATCTACACAAATACCACACCTGACTACCTACTCAATGATCAAACTGAACTGAGAAACAAATTTTTCCTTCAGAACTTTGAAGATCTACTAGTTCAAAACAAGTAACCACCCAACGAACCCTACATCGGCTCCCCAACCCCCCCACCTGTCCCAATGACCTACCCCCTCCCTCTCCTTACACCATAACCACACCGGTGTCAATGTAATATACTACCACAGAATAAGACCTGTACCATATCTCTAAATGTTAAAGCCCTCCATTGCTAACATAAATCAGTACTTTATACATATTAATTCTAGCTGGAACAAACAGAAGCTGCCTTTACCAATATCCCAGACCACTCTAAGGTTAGAATAAAAATAAGTCAACAGTTAAAGAATTTTTGTTCATGATTTTTTAAATATTAAATGTACAGCCATACAAACAGCTTTAATCCATTACAATCACTATAACTCTTATACATATACCTTTAGCTAAAATAAACAGAATCTGCTCTTGATAATACCCCAGATCATGTTAACGTAACAACAGAAATAAGCCAACAGTTCATCTGAAGATTTGTTATTAATTTAAATATACAGGTCCTAGTCATACAGACAGCTGCACCTCACTGCAGATACAATAACTCTGTATTATTGATTCCTTGGGATTCATGTTAGTGCCAAACATAATTGCTTTAAAAAAAACTGCCTGTAATATACAAGTAGAAATAAGATATCAGATCACCTGAAATTTGTTATTGTAGTAATTTATTTATTTATTTTATCTTGTGCTCTCATGTTATCGCCATTCTGATTAAAATACTTGCCCTTGTATCGACTTTAACACATGTACAGAACAACAAGTTACATCTCTGTACAAAGTAGGCTTATGCAATATCTTTCTGTCAAGATTTTTGTTACAAGCAACAGTTGTAAAGCGCATGCTGGATGCTAGTAAGGTGTCACTGTCAAAGTGTAAACTAATATAGTTTGTGTGAAAGAGTTCTGGACATCAAAATGGAGGCAGACAGATCCGAAAAAAGCCGCCTATACTGTCGCAGTAAGTAAAAACTAAATTTACATCCATATCGACAGATAAGCTATAGTCATTGCGATATATTAAAGTGTGACCCATCTTCCTGCCATAGAACCAGCACCCAGCATTATGCTACTACCAGTAATGATGTAACTTCCCGGATCCTCCCGAAACCATCTGAAGATGAACCTGAAAAGGTTCGAAAACCGGTTCATGTAATAAAGCATTATTATTAAAAAAAAGTGACTGGTTGCAGTTGTGTATAACTTATTTACATTCAATATACAGTCACGGGTCTAAAATATCCGTAATGGATAAGCATAACAATTACTGAGGTTGGAAATTGAGTAATGCTAAGAACTGCACTGATCTACAGGGCCTTCCATAACGCCTTGACGATTTCAAATTTGAGTAACACAAAAAGTAATCGCAAAATAAAGTTGAACATTTTACACAGGGTACAACATTTATTCAGGTTAACTTACGAAATACAATATACTCGAGGCGTTTCATCCAGTTTTTGAATAATCTTTCGTAACTGCTGGAGGAATTCTGGAAATTTCATCGTGAATTCGATCTTTTTGTTGTTGCAAGCTCCTCGGCCTATCGGAGTACACTCTCGCCTTCAAATAGCCCCATAGGCAACAGTCTGGCAGGGTTAAATCAAGCAAGCAAGGCGTCCGTGCAACACAATCGCGTTTGGAAATTATGCGGTTATCAAACGCTTTGTGGAGAACTGACAAGATCTTGTTGGATGCGTAGCATGTTCAGAGTTTTGGTGCGCTTTCGGAGCGAACGACGACGACTTGTCTGTAAACTGCTACCTACACGTTCGATGTTCTAGAGTTCGAACGGTTTTCCGAGAGCCGGTTGACTTTCTAGTCAATACACTGACAGTCGCACGGAAGTTTCTTACCCAATTCAATATTGCTCCTCGAACAGAAATTGCATATGGCGGCTGGAAATGCTTACGAAAGGCAAGTTGCAGCACGTTGCACGCGCATCACATATTGGCCGTGGCGAAAATAGCACTCTGCATCAACAGCTACGCATATGTCAGCACGGCTGCTCTGCAAATCACATTTAAGTGACTGACAGAGGATTCGTCGCACTACTTCCACACTAGAATGAAATTTTCACTCTACAGCGGAGTATGTGCTGATTTGAAACTTCCTGACAGGTTAAAACTGTGTGCAGGACCGAGACTCGAACTCAAGACCTTTGCCCTTCGCGGGCAAGTGCTCTACCAACTGAGCTACCCAAGCACGACTCACGCCCCGTCCTCACAGCTTGATTCCGCCAGTACCTCGTCTCCTACCTTTCAAACTTCCACACTAATTCCCATTATTCTTCTCTCGAACAGCGCGCGGAAAAAAGAACAGCTGTATATTTCCGCGCGAGCTCTAATTTCCCATATTTTATTATGATGATCGTCTCTCCCTATGTAGGTCGGCGTCAACAATATATTTTCGCATTTTGAGGAGAAAGTTGGTGATTAAAATTTCGTGAGAAAATCCCGCTACAACGAGAAACGCCTTTGTTTTAATGATTTCCACCCGAAATCCTTTATAATATCAGTGACCCTCATCCCCTATTTCTTGATAATACAGAAACTACTTCCTTTCTCTGAACCTTCACGATGTACTCTGTTAATCCCATCTGGTAAGCATCCCACACCGCGCATATGTACTCCAAAAGAGGACGGACAAGTGTAGTTTAGGCAGTCTCTTTAGAAGATCTGTTGCATCTCCTATTTAAGTTGCTCGTAATTGTTAGTTCAATTTACAGCCATAGATTTGATTGGTTTATCATGAAATTTAACGTATTCCCTTTAGTACTCATCTGGATGACCAAAAATTTCTCATTTTTAGGGGCAGTTGCCAATTTTCTCACCTAAATCGTTTTGCAATTGCTTTTGATCTTCTGGTGACTTCACTAGGCTATAAACGACAGCATCATCTGCAAACGTTTATAAAGATAAGGAACAGCAGAGGGCCTATAACACCACCTTGGAGAATGGCAGAAATCACTTCTGTTTTAATCGATGACTCCGCCATTACTAAGAAGTGTGACCTCTCTGACAGAAAATCAAGGATCCAGTCGCATAATTGAGACGGTTTTCCCTAACCATGCTATTTGGTTACGAGCAACTTGTGAGGTACGGTGTCAAGAGCCTTCTGAAATCTAGGAATGCGGAATCAATTTGCAATCCCTTGTCAACAGCAGTGTGAGTAAAGAGCTAGTTTTTGTGTCTCACAGGAATATCTGTGTTAACTACGTGTCGATAGTCCGTTCTTTTCTATGTAATTCATAATGTTCGAACCCACTGTATGTTCCACAAACCTGCTGTATATCGACGTTAATAGTATGTGTCTGTAACTTACTGGATTACTCCTACTACCTTTCTTGCAATAAAGTGACACTGGACATAAAAAAAAAACAAATGGCATGAGTTTCAACTTGAACAGACAAAATAACACTGTTGAATTAAATGTAGATGGCACATCTAGGGACTACGTAACAAACACAAAATTTCTAGGAATGAACATTGATTCTCCGTTGACGTGGCGTGAACAGGCAAAGGTTCTTACCAACAGAATGTCATCAGCATGTTATGCCCTTAGAGTTTTGTCGTGATAGTAACAGCCAGTGTCTTTTAGTTACATATTATTCATATGCACACTCAATGCTCAGCTATGAAAATATTTTATAGGGACAAATGCACAAAATATGAACACAGCTTTCGAACCAGCGAAAAGGGCCGAAAGAATAATAACCAAAAATAGTAGTTCAGCTCATTGTAAAGACCTGTTCAAAACACTGGAGACTTACGAATCACTTATATACAAAAAAAAATAATATTAATAGTTGTTGCACAAGAGTTCCGTCCAGGACCACGGAACAAGAGCTAGACTGATCTTCCATTTACCAAGAAAGAATAAACATAAAACTCAAAATAGCACCTTCTACCTATGAGTAAAACTATACAATAAATTGCTATACATTGAAGGATTACTAATATGAAACAGGGGTTTGGTAAAAAAAAAAGGAACAAATTGGTAGTAATAGTGATAATGAAACATCTATCATTTCACGCGGTGTTTTCCCTTTTCTTTCCTGGAGGAAGTTACTGCTAAAGTTACGAAATGTGTAATACTAGCACCCTATTCTTCTTGTGGGTTCAACTTTTCACTTGGTACAGAGGGATGCTGATTTAGTTTTTCTAGTTAGCAAATAGGAAGTTGCAGTGCACTAAATGAAAGTCAGACATCGTCGCTAAGGTGCTGACATTAGCTGACAGTGTGTGTAGCGTAACATTATGAAACCATTTGTGAATAATGCTTGTAGTGCGTGCTCTGAGTGGGAGTGAGAAATGAATGAACAGCGTAGCACAACTTTTACATAATCAAATAACATGTTTGTAAAACAGTACTGTACACTAGGAGTAAACCGAATGAGATAGCACTGTTTCAACACAATGGTCTTGTATTCAAGAGGACGGAGGCTCCAATGCGGCCACTCTAACGAAGATTTTCCATGTCTTTACTAAATTATTACAGGCAATTTTTGGGATGGTTCCTAATATAAGACCACGGCCGACTACGTGTTCCATTCTCGTCAAACTATACCTGTAAGTGTGCAAATGTCTGTATACACGAATTATGTTAATGTTGTTTTCCTTAAATTATAATACCAAGACATGCTCAATATCCTTGTAGAGGTGACCAACGGATGAAGAAAACTACTACTACTACTGTACTACAAGAAATAAATCAACGGCGGGTAATATTTTCATTTTAGGGCTTCTACTTTAAAAGAAATTTGAATGGGTTCAGGACGCTCGCATGCTACTCGTAGACTTTAAAAAAAGCATTTGATAGTGCAATTGTAACTGATGTGAAATTTAAATTCCATTAAAAACATCGCCACACATTGGAGTAGTTAGTCTTTTCTTTCTGTTTATCGTATTAAGTGCAATTTTACTGTCAATTTTTGTAGTTCTGTTTTGTGGAGCTAAGCAAATAGTTATTTCAACCAGAATCACAACTGGTGATCCGCGACGTGATCGCGAGTGTACAAAAATCACAAACATTATTCCCATTTTACTGCGTAAATTTAAATACGAGATTTCGTGGCAGACGCACCATCGGACGACACCAGTATAGAAACATCGCGTGTGGTAGTGAAAATACGAGTACCCCTTTTCTGATCGGAAAACTTGATAATATGGTTTTTAGAAGAGTAATTTCGATTCGCTACCACAAATGTAAAGAGTAAAGTGACGAAATATCATTACATTTTGCGATCACCAGGTATCGAAGTTGCTGCGCTAATTTTAGATTTCTTGTCGACACGACAGTCAGCTTTCCCGTATACAGATCAAAACACACGCCTTCCTCTCACAGGTTGAAGAATCAGTCACGTAAAACAAAAAAAAATGCTAACTGGAGTAGAACTAGTAGACAAAAAGTCATCTATTTTGCTCAGAGAGATGCGTGCTCTCGCCGGAACACAATGAACCGACTATTTTTTAAGAACTATCTTTCTTCGTAAGCCTCGATATCGTGGCTTCTATGGTTGACAAAATCTTATAGATCACAGACTCTTTGCCAGTTTGTACCTAGTGTAGAAACGGTTTCTTCTCCATCTCCAGATGACAGATTTTCCCATCTGGAAAGGCAGCTTTCAGAACTAACGAGTCAGATTCAGAAGCTACAAACTCTGACACGATCGAGAAGAAGACTGAAATCTCGTCAACATGCAAATCAACACCCATATATAGGGATCGTTATAAATTCAAGAAGAACGCGAAGAAATGCACATCACCGTGTTCATTTACGTCTAAACATCCGCTAACTCTCAGATGAAAAATAATATGCTCCCCACTTGACGTGGCACAGTGTGAGGATGCTAAATCATCTCGCCGTCTCTTCACAACTGATCGAAACACAAATCCTTGATTTTTGGTTGATTCTGGAATAGACGTTTCCGTACTGCCAGCAACACCACTAGATAGTAAAAAATTGAGAAACGGGAACTCAACATGAAAACGGCTCCGGGTAATACACACATGTGGTGAACGACTACTGAACCTCGAAAGGCTTCGAAGAAGATTTCGATGGTCATTTCTTCTTGCAGATGTACACTAGCCAGTTACTGGCGCAGATTTTTAAGCTTTATGGTCTGCTGCTTGACGTTAAGTCCAATAATCTGCTTGGCCGACAAACTTTAATCGGTAGCAAACGCCCTGCAGACGTATCTACTGACAGTTTAGTGTATTTGATTAACTCCACAGCACAAATATCGAGACTTGCTAAAAGAGACCCTAATATTCTCAGGAAGGGACCTAATTAATATCTTCCTGAAGTTAACGTGCAACATACGATCACAACAACAGGATCTCCAATGCACGCTCGAGCCGGAAGCTTATCAACATAACATTAGCGCAATAAAAGCTAGAATTTCAAGAGATAGTCAATCCTCACATATGTCATCCTTCTAAAAGCTGCTGGTCTTGTCCTCTCCATCTCGTTCCAAAGAAAGCTGGAACTCGGCTTCCCTGTGGACATTATAGAGTTTTAAGTGCTGTCACCGTGCCAGACCGCTAACCAACTTCTCATTTACAACATTTCAACTGCCAACTCTGCAACAAAGAGATATAATCTAAAACTGATCTTATTCGAGCTTAACACCGGATTCCAGATGTGCCAGAAGATGTGCCTAAAACTGCTGTACTTATATCACCTCGACTTCCGATTTATGGAGACTGCCATTTGGTCACTCAAATGAAGCACAAACAATTCAGCGATTTATTCATAGCATTTTGAATGGTTTGCCACTCCAATATTCGGTAGTACTCTCGAGCTTCAGCATCAGATGAAAAACATACAAAGTACCTGCCACAGCTTCTTGAACGGCTGGATAAACATTACCTTACCATTATCGTGGGAAACTGCATTATTGGAGAGAAAGGGGTATCGTTCTTGGACTATCGCGTGTCGCATGAAGGAATTTAAAGATCCCCGCGTAATTTGTCCTAATTCTGCTTCCCAACTTCTCTCAATTTCTCCATTATTTGTTGTTTCCTCATGTACCTGCTCCTCAGCGTTTAACAGCTTCTTAAAATGTTCTTTCCAGAGATCTTTTATATTCCCAGGATCTTCAATAATGGTACCGTCCTCTGTTTCCATCTTTACTGGTACTTCAGAAGCCTTCCTTTTATTTTTCATCATTTTATAGAACACTTTCTTATTGCTCTTCACATCTTCTTCAAGTTTTTTTGTAAACTCTTCCCATGCCTTTTTCTTTGCTGTTTCCACTATTTCTTTGCACTTCTTCTTTTCCTCTATATATCTTTTATGGTCTTCGTCATTTTTAGTTTTCCACCAGTTTCTCCATGCTCCATTTTTTCTTCTAACTGCTTGGATTGTGGTATCATCCCACCAACTTTTCTGTCTTACTTTTTCCTTTCCAGATGTTCTGCCACATACTTTTTGTGCTGCTTCTTCTAAAGTGTCTTTGAATAAACTCCATTCTTTTTCTACATCACAGAAAACTTCTTTTGGAAATTTTTGTGTGATTAATTCTCTGTACTTCTCAGCACATTCACTCTCCTTCAGTTTCCAATCCCGTATCCTCATCACTTTCTTCTGTTTTCTATTTTTCACACACTGATTCATTTTCCATTGTCCCACCAGTAATCTATGGTCTCCATCGGCACTCACACTTGGAATTACCTTCACATTTGTTACTTTCTCTCCCCATTCCCTATCTACTAGAATATAATCAATTACACTCTTGGTTCTTCCATCCCAACTGCATCTGGTGATAACATGACTTTCTCTCTTCATAAACCAGCTGTTTGCTATTTTTATTCCATTGCTCTGGCACAAATCCAGGAGTCTTTCCCCTTCTCCATTTCTGCCTCCATATCCAAAACATTCCAATACTTGCTCAAATCCCTTTATGTCTTTGCCTACCTGTGCATTAAAATCTCTCATCACTATATTAGCACTCTCTACGTGGTTTTCTAACATATTTTCAAAGTCCATCTTCTCTTCTTCGCTACATCCCACTTGAGGTGCATAAATCTGGATTACTTTTAGTGTTTCTTTTTGGAATCTCAGATTTAAGATTATGATCCTGTCTGATATATATCTCACATTTTCAATACAGCTTTGTACATTCTTATTCACCATCACTGCCACACCATTTCTTCCATACCTGTCATTCCCACTCCAGTACAGTTTTCCTCCTCCTTTCAAATTCTTCTCACCTTTTCCCTTCCACTTTGTTTCGCTTAATCCCAATATATCTAACTTCCTCACTGTTAGTACATCTGTCATTTCTTCCATTTTTCCATTGAGGGTTAATATATTAAGGGTGCCAATATTTAGATTATTTTTTAGTCCAGTTGGTTTCATCTTCTTATACTGATGAATATCATCAGGTCTCCCATCATTTGCACCAGTACTTGAAGAAGCAGTGGGGTCAAATCCTGAGTGGTTCGTTCCGAGGCTCGTCTGTGTTTTGAAAGCAATATATGAAGACTTTCCTACTGGCTTGCTAGGCCTAACGCAAGAAAGGATTTTCTGTTGGGGTTGTCTCCCTTAGCCTTTGGAGTTTCTCCTCCACCACAAGGCAGTGGTTCCCTTCTCATTTAATCCCCAGAAAGGAGGTTTGCCTCATCTGACAGCTACACCGTTCCGAAGTCTTCCTTCTCCGCCGTCGATGCGATTAAGGTCTTCACCCGTAACCCTGGGCATGGGTTCCGTGTTATACCGCACGGGATTGAGTCCCTGCCAGAACTCAGCCATCCTAGCACTCCGGCCTACTGAAGTGTAGGATGCCCACCCCCGCGACGTGAACGCGCCAGACAGGAATTACCCCAGTGGAGGAATAAGGAAGGGCACCCTACCTCCCTGGAGCCGGGTTAATGATTGTGTATGGTGCCACAATCAAAGGAATTGCACCATCTACATCTGTTCATTCGTTCGTCGTAGTTATTCCATGCGCCTGGGAGGAGAGAATATTCCTGCTGATTCTTGGCCGGCCTCTGTGGCCGAGCGATTCTAGGCGCTTCAGTCGGGAACCACGCTGCTGCTACGGTCGCAGGTTTGAATCCTGCCTCGGGCATGGATGTGTGTGATGTCTTTAGGTTAGTTACGTTTAAGTAGGTCTAGGTCTAGGGGACTGATGACCTCAGATGTTAAATCCCATAGTGCTTCGAGCCATTTTGCTGACTGTTGTTCCAAAATTGCAAACATCTTGTTGTTGTTGTTGTTGTTGTGGTCTTCAGTCCTGAGACTGGTTTGATGCAGCTCTCCATGCTACTCTATCCTGTGCAAGCTTCTTCATCTCCCAGTACCTACTGCAACCTACATCCTTCTGAATCTGCTTAGAGTATTCATCTCTTGGTCTCCCTCTACGATTTTTACCCTCCACGCTGCCCTCAAATGCTAAATTTGTGATCCCTTGATGCCTCAAAACATGTCCTACCAACCGATCCCTTCTTCTAGTCAAGTTATGCCACAAACTTCTCTTCTCCCCAATCCTATTCAATACCTCCTCATTAGTTACGTGATCTACCCACCTTATCTTCAGCATTCTTCTGTAGCACCACATTTCGAAAGCTTCTATTCTCTTTTTGTCCAAACTGGTTATCGTCCATGTTTCACTTCCATATATGGCTACACTCCATACAAATACTTTCAGAAACGACTTCCTGACACTTAAATCTATACTCGATGTTAACAAATTTCTCTTCTTCAGAAACGATTTCCTTGCCATTGCCAGTCTACATTTTATATCCTCTCTACTTCGACCATCATCAGTTATTTTACTCCCTAAATAGCAAAACTCCTTTACTACTTTAAGTGTGTCATTTCCTAATCTAATCCCCTCAGCATCACCCGATTTAATTTGACTACATTCCATTATCCTCGTTTTGCTTTTGTTGATGTTCATCTTATATCCTCCTTTCAAGACACTGTCCATTCCGTTCAACTGCTCTTCCAAGTCCTTTGCTGTCTCTGACAGAATTACAATGTCATCGGCGAACCTCCAAGTTTTTAATTCTTCTCCATGAATTTTAATACCTACTCCGAATTTTTCTTTTGTTTCCTTTACTGCTTGCTCAATATACAGATTGAATAACATCGGGAAGAGGCTACAACCCTGTCTCATTCCTTTCCCAACCACTGCTTCCCTTTCATGCCCCTCGACTCTTATAACTGCCATCTGGTTTCTGTACAAATTGTAAATAGCCTTTCGCTCCCTGTAGTTTACCCCTGCCACCTTCAGAATTTGGTTCAAATGGTTCAAATGGCTCTGAGCACTATGGGACTCAACTGCTGTGGTTATCAGTCCCCTAGAACTTAGAACTACTTAAACCTAACTAACCTAAGGACATCACACACATCCATGCCCGAGGCAGGATTCGAACCTGCGACCGTAGCAGTCCCACGGTTCCGGACTGCGCGCCTAGAACCGCGAGACCACCGCGGCCGGCTTCAGAATTTGAAAGAGAGTATTCCAGTTAACGTTGTCAAAAGCTTTCTCTAAGTCTACAAATGATAGAAACGTAGGTTTGCCTTTCCTTAATCTTTCTTCTAAGATAAGTCGTAAGGTTAGTATTGCCTCACGTGTTCCAACATTTCTACGGAATCCAAACTGATCTTCCCCGAGGTCCGCTTCTACCAGTTTTTCCATTTGTCTGTAAAGAATTCGCGTTAGTATTTTGCAGCTGTGACTTATTAAACTGATAGTCCGATAATTTTCACATCTATCAACACCTGCTTTCTTTGGGATTGGAATTATTATATTCTTCTTGAAGTCTGTGAGTATTTCGCCTGTCTCATACATCTTGCTCACCAGATGGTAGAGTTTTGTCATGACTGGCTCTCCCAAGGCCATCAGTAGTTCTAATGGAATGTTGTCTACTCCCGGGGCCTTGTTTCGACTCAGGTCTTTCAGTGCTCTGTCAAACTCTTCACGCAGTATCTTATCTCCCATTTCATCTTCATCTACATCCTCTTCCATTTCCATAATATTGTCCTCAAGTACATCGCCCTTGTATAAACCCTCTATATACTCCTTCCACCTTTCTGCCTTCCCTTCTTTGCTTAGAACTGGGTTGCCATCTGAGCTCTTGATAGTCATACAAGTGGTTCTCTTCCCTCCAAAGGTCTCTTTAATTTTCCTGTAGGCAGTATCTATCTTACCCCTAGTGAGACAAGCCTCTACATCCTTACATTTGTCCTCTAGCCATCCCTGCTTAGCCATTTTGCACTTTCTGTCGATCTCATTTTTGAGACGTTTGTATTCCCTTTTGCCTGCTTCATTTACTGCATTTTTATATTTTCTCCTTTCATCAATTAAATTCAATATTTCTTCTGTTACCCAAGGATTTCTATTAGCCCTCGTCTTTTTACCTACTTGATCGTCTGCTGCCTTCACTACTTCATCCCTCAGAGCTACCCATTCTTCTTCTACTGTATTTCTTTCCCCCATTCCTGTCAATTGTCCCCTTATGCTCTCCCTGAAACTCTCTACAACCTCTGGTTCTTTCAGTTTATCCAGGTCCCATCTCCTTAAATTCCCACCTTTTTGCAGTTTCTTCAGTTTCAATCTGCAGGTCATAACCAATAGATTGTGGTCAGAATCCACATCTGCCCCTGGAAATGTCTTACAATTTAAAACCTGGTTCCTAAATCTCTGTCTTACCATTATATAATCTATCTGATACCTTTTAGTATCTCCAGGATTCTTCCAGGTATACAACCTTGTTTTATGATTCTTGAACCAAGTGTTAGCTATGATTAAGTTATGCTCTGTGCAAAATTCTACAAGGCGGCTTCCTCTTTCATTTCTTCCCCCCAATCCATATTCACCTACTATGTTTCCTTCTCTCCCTTTTCCTATTGACGAGTTCCAGTCGCCCATGACTATTAAATTTTCGTCTCCCTTCACTACCTGAATAATTTCTTTTATCTCGTCATACATTTCATCAATTTCTTCATCATCTGCAGAGCTAGTTGGCATATAAACTTGTACTACTGTAGTAGGCATGGGCTTTGTGTCTATCTTGGCCACAATAATGCGTTCACTATGCTGTTCGTAGTAGCTAACCCGCACTCCTATTTTTTTATTCATTATTAAACCTACTCCTGCATTACCCCTATTTGATTTTGTATTTATAACACACTTAACGACCGAGAGCAGCAGCGCTTGTGTAGAGTTGTCAGTGCTGACAGACACGCAACACTGAGTGAAATAACCGTAGAAGTCAATGTGGGACGTACAACGAACGTGTCCGTTAGGACAGTGCGGCGAAATTTGGCGTTAATGGGCTCTGGCAGCAGATGACCGACGCGAGTGCCTTTGGTAAGAGTACAACATCGCCTGCAGCGTCTCTCCTGGGTTCGTGACCATATCAGTTGGACCCTAGACGACTGAAAACCGTGGCGTGGTCGGATGAGTCCCGATTTCAGTTGGAAAGAGCCGATAGTAGGGTTCGAGTGTGACGCAGACCCAACGAAGCCATGGACCCAAGTTGTCAACAAGGCACTGTGTTGTTGGTGGCTTCCTCATGGTGTGGGATGTGTTTACGTGGAGTAGACAGTGCCCCCTTGTCCAACTGAACAAATAACTCATTGGAAAGGCTATGTTCGGCTACTTGGAGACCATGGACTTCATGTTCCAAAACAACGATAGATTTTTTATGGATGAGAATGCGCCATGTCACCAGGCCACAATAATATTTTGCAACTGGTTTGAAGAACATGCTAGACAGTTCGAGCGAATGATCTGACCACCCAACATTTATGGGGCATAATCGAGAAGTCTGTTCGTGCACAAAATTCTGCAACGGCAACACTTTCGCAATTATGGATGTCTGTAGAGACATCATGGCTCAGTATTTCTGCAGGGGACTTCTTACGAATTTTTGAGTCCATGCTACGTCGCGCTGCTGCACTAAGCCGGGCAGAAGGAGGACTGACAGGATATTAGCAGGTACCCCATGTCTCTTGTCACCACAGTGAATTTAAACTATTATCATACTTGCTCTAACAAACGGGAGACTTGTGCGTAACAAACTCATGGGAGGCGAATCTAAAAATCAATGAATACTTTATGTTAGATATTCGATGTAATACACTACTGGCCATTAAAATTGCTACACCACGAATGTGACGTGCTACAGCCCCGAAAATAGCCGACAGGAAGAAGATGCTGTGATATGCAAATGATTAGCTTTTCAGAGCATTCACACACGGCTGGCGCCGGTGGCGACATCTACAACGTGCTGACATGAGGAAAGTTTCCAACCGATTTCTCATACACGAACAGCAGTTGACCGGCGTTGCCTGGTGAAACGTTGTGATGCATCGTGGAGAAATGCGTACCATCACGTTTCCGACTTTGATAAAGGTCGGATAGTGGCCTATCGCGATTTCGGTTTATCGTATCGAGACATTGCTGCTAGCGTTGGTGGAGATCCAATGACTATTAGCAGAATATGGAATCGGTGGGTTCAGGAGGGTAATACGGAATGCCGTGCTGTATCCCAACGGCCTCGTATCACTAGCAGTCGAGATGACAGGCATCTTATCCGCATGGATCTAACGGATCGTGCACCCAAGTCTCGATCCCTGAGTCAACAGATGGGGACGTTTGCAAGACAACAACCATCTGCACGAACAGTTCGACGACGTTTACAGCAGCATGGGCAGTCAGCTCGGAGAACATGGCTGCTGTTACCCTTGACGCTGCATCACAGATAGGACCGCCTGCGATGGTGTACTCGACGACGAACCTGGGTGCACGAATGGCAAAACGTCCTTTTTTTCGGATGAATCCAGGTTCTGTTTACAGCATCATGATGGTCGCATCCGTGTTTGGCGACATCGCGGTGAACTCACATTGGAAGCGTGTATTCGTCATCGCCATACTGGCTATCACCCGGCGTGATAGTATGGGGTGCCATTGGTTACACGTCTCGGTCACCCCTTGTTCGCACTGACGGCACTTTGAACAGTGGACGTTACATTTCAGATGTGTTACGACCCGTGGCTCTACCCTTCATTCGATCCCTGCGAAACCTTACATTTCTGCAGGATAATTCACGACCGCATGTTGCAGGTCCTGTACGGGCTTTTGTGGATACAGAAAATGTTCGAGTGCTGCCATGGCCAGCACATTCTCCAGATGTCTCACGAATTGAAAACGTCTGCTCAATAGTGGCCGAGCAACTGGCTCGTCACAATACGCCAGTCGCTACTCTTGATGAACTGTGGTATCGTGTTGAAGCTGTACACGCCATCCAAGCTCTTTTTGACTCAATGCCCAGGCGTATAAGGCCGTTATTACGGCCAGAGGTGGTTGTTCTGGGTACTGATTTCCCAGGATCTATGCACCCAAATTGGGTGATAATGTAATCACATGTCAGTTCTAGTATAATATATTTGTCCAATGTATACCCGTTTATCATCTCCATTTATTCTTGGTGTAGCAATTTTAATGGCCAGTAGTGTACAATATAAACCGGAATAGAATGGAGAAATCTAATCATTGCAGAATTATTATCTTAACTAGAATTGAAGCCAGGAGACCTCGTTCGGTCAGCCACGCAGTTCCAGGAAAATTCACCTAGTGCGTACCAAATGCCATAAAGAATGAAGACCTATTGGAATATCTACACTACGTTTCATTGAAAATATCAGAGAAGATACGAAAATATTACGTATAAGCAACTGAGAAATTAAACGTTAAGACAGAATTCTGTATTGAAGTAATATACAGAAAATCTTTATTGAAACTTCCTACTAGATTAAAACCGTGTAGCACCTGAACCCAGGAGCTTTGCCTTTCGCGGGAGGCTGTTGTACCAACTGAGTAAGTCGAACACGACTCATGACCCATCCTCGTCGCCTTATATTCGCCAGTACCTCATTTCCTATCTCCCAAACTTCACAGACGAACTCCTCCCTAACTTGTAGGACTAGTGTTCCAGGGAGATTGGATTGGTTTAGCAATAGTTTGGATGACTGTTTCCTGCATGGAATTTTCACTCAGCAGCGGAGTGGGCGGTGATACGAAGCTTCGTGGCTGATTAAAACCGTGTACCGGACCGGGACTCGAAGCCGGGGCCATTGTCTTTCGCGGGCAAATGCTCTACCGAGCGCGACTCAGGTAGCCCACATGGTACTGCACTTTCCGGTGAAAGGCAGTGGACCCGAATTCGAGTCCCGGTTCGGCACATGTTTTTAGTCTGCCGCGAATGTTCAATACATATTTTCTTCTTCCTGCCATTTATCCAGTATCTACACAGGGCCGGAGTGTTTGTCTGGATATGACAATGTTAGTTGTAGAAGTTGGCTGGATGGTCTTCCTCTCCTCATCCCTTCCCCTCCCCCTCCCGGGACATGTATTTTACACCACATTTATTTGTCTTGGGTGTTATCCATGTGAAAGTGTGAGAACCTTATCTAAATGTTTGCGAATCGTGTGAATGAGGTGGAAACGTGGGAACCAGCACGGGATTCACCTAGTCGGATGTGGGAAACGGCCTAAAACAACACACATCCACTGGTCGGCACAGCAACTGTAGACGTTAATCCGTTTGGCGGATTCGGTCTGTGACCGGCGCGTCTCCCCGAATCCCAAATGCAGTTTGTTGACGCTCGCGGCTGTTAGGGCGGATCTAGTAGTACATCTAGTCATTTCGTTTCAGCAGTAAGTTCAAGCCAGCTATAATTTAAGTTGTGTTTCGCAGAAACATTATAGCTGAAATGCTGTTCTGGTACTGGCCTTGCCTCTCCAGACAGAAAATCACTTGTGCTTTGAAGTAATGTTCATACATGATTGTGATGTACAATAATTTGCTGAACGACTTGAAGCAGTTTGATTCGGGAGAACAAGAGTACGCGCAGATTCAGTTTACTCCCCCATTATAGATAATTGTGTTGACAAGCGGCACTTATCGTCCGTGTATCTCTCCCGCCGTAGACTAAACGCCTTCTGTTGCGCAGACAGCTCGTGGAGCACCAAAGTGAGTCACGCGTGACTAAGTGTTCTGGGGGCAGTCGTGCGTGAGCCATTTACTAACAAGGAAATGGCCACCGTGTCTGCCGCGGTTCGAAGAAATGGACCTTGTAGGCTGCGGCTCGGCGAAACTTCTCAGATCCCGAGTAACGGCCACATACCGCGGTACTGCGCCGCGGACTCCGGGCAGCACGCCGAGTTAGGAGGCGGTGGGGTCCACCCTCACTGGCGTAAGGGCGCCGCCACAGCTCTGCCACGAGTTCTGAGTCTGGCCTGTAGAGCTGGCAGTCAGCTGACCCAGCGGCATCGACATCGGGGGATTCCACCAGCGACCGACATCCTCCGTCCTACCAGTACTTGCGCTGTCTCGATGCAACCAATCTCAGAGCCCGAACACCCCGACGTTTGCCCATGGTCAGTGGAATTCAGATCAGTTTGTTTTCTTCTGTCGAATCGGTCGACATTCCCATACGCAAGACATGGACTGCGAGAAGTTGTTAAGTTTAGTACAAGAACGGAGGAGTACCTGTTCCCGGCCAGCATTGCCGTGGGTTGGTCTGATTAAACAGAAAAGAAAGAACAGAGAAAGCACACTTTCTAATATGTATGGGAATTGGATGTACCTACATACTAATCTCCATCTCTCCCCGTGTGTATTCATCTCCTCCTCCCCTTCTCTTTGTCCATGTCCTCCTCTTTCCCCCTGTCAGTCCATCACTTCCCCCTCTTTCAATGTCAATTTTCTCTTCGCTCCCCTCCCTCCATCTCCTCCTCCCACCACTCTCTGTGCATCTCCTCCTTTCCGCTTTCTATGGCTATTTTTTCCTCTCCTCTCTGTCCATCACCTCTCGCTCCACTCCCTCATTCTGACCTTGAGCTTTGTTTATTGTTACTGCAAATTGAAATCCTATTGCACTACCGGTATTCTAATCATAAGCCGATAAGCCACATATACAACTTTCCTGTTTGCTAAAAGCATTTGATTACTATATATGCGTGAATATCTGCAGTAAATCGGTCAAAAATATGGGTACGCAACGTTGAGTCAAAATTTCATAGAAATCGACGAAGAACTTTCACGGATTTCAGATTTTGAACAGATTTTGAACGAACGAATATGAGGCGAGGCTTTTGCTAACAGCGTATATATATATATATATATATATATATATATATATATATATAGCGCAGTTGGACTAAACTACATGGCCAGTTCCTTTTGCTGCCTTCCTTGCTGCCCAAACTTCCCTCAGTCGCTCGCTGTGTTTCTGTTTCCGGTCCCCTGTCCATGCTTCTTGTCGGCTTCGTGTCTTCGGTTTCATCTTGATTGCCTTTTTGGTTGCCCATATTTCTTTCATCTTCCGGCTGTGATCTTACTTGTGTTTTTCGGATCATTTTACACCTGTTCGTTTGTCACAGTGTAGCTCATGTAGTTTACTTTTCTTAATGATGTTTCTGAATTTTATTCTGTCGTTTATTGTGTCTGCTGTGATGTTGAGTTGGTTCAGGTCGTTTTTTACCTCTGCCACCCATTTGTTGTTTCTAGTGGTTATCCAGTCAAAGATCTGTTTGGTCAGTCTGTGTGATGGCATCCTATTATACGTATATGGCGCACCGATAAGTATATAAAAACACGTACGTATTATTCGTATGCAATGTTGTGCCCAAATTTGAAAGTAAACGCTGAAGAACTTTCGGAGATATATGATTTTTGAACAAACAACATTTACATTTTTATTTGTATAGATTGATTACATTGTGCGTGTTCTGTGATTGTCTAATAATTTCAGCCTAATCTCTATACGTTGTGCAGCATATCATCTGAAACACTGCCAAAATCTGTATAGGAAATTTTAGGCCTAGATTATAACCTCAAAAAAGTATCCGTTTGAGTAAGAACGGTGGCGTATGTCCAGTTTGGTGCTTAAAGTTTAGGTACTGGATGTTTCTTGGGTTGTGATAGATGGGTATTAGCTGTCTACAAAGTATTATTACTACTTACTGGCGTTTCTATGTCAGTAGGGTGGTGACTCAGTTATATGAGGTGCTTTGCAAATATGGTCTGTGTGTTCCCATTTTTCATAGTTTTAGGTGTTCGGAGTATCTTATTTTAAAATGTATGTTTGCCTTTCACACATACGTTGAATGACACTCGTTCAAGATTAACTGATATAATTACGTCTATTTTGATCAGTTTATTCGACGTTTCAGTGTCACCATGAATCTTCTCGAGACTGTACTAGAAATATTTTCTCTCCATTTCATACACTGACGGAAAAAATCGCGACAATAAGAAATAATTAATGTACAGTAATAAAATTTCGGTAATACATTTGTATATGTAACACATCTAAGTGATTAACATTGCAAGATCACAGGATAACTTAAGCGCGAGACATGCTAGTGGAAATGTGAATTGCTGGTGCATCAAAAACCGGTGTGACTGCCAGAATGTTGAATGCAAGCATGCAAACGTGCATGTCTGTTGTACTTGCTCGGTCAATACAGGGGCGGTTAATGCCGTTTGTGAATGTAGCTGAAGTTGTCGTCCGATGATGTCTGATACGTACTCGATTGGAGACAGATCTGGTGATCGAACAGGCCAAGGCATCACGTCGAACTCTGTAGAGCATGTTGGTTTACAACTGCGGTATGTGAACGAGTGTTATCCTGTTGCAAAATACCCCTGCAATGTTGTTCATGGATGGCAACACAACAGGTCGTATCACGAGAATGACGTACAAATTTACCGTCAGGATGCGCAGGATTACCATGACAACGCGCTCTTGCTGTTATGCGAAATCGTACTTCAGAACAAAACTCTAGGTCACGGTCCAGTGAGACTAACACGCAGATAGGTTGGTGCAGGCCCTCAACTGGCCTCGATCTAACCAACACACAGCCGTTACTGGCACTGAGGCAGAACCAGGTTCCACCAGAAAACACAACAGGCTACCACCGCGCCATCCAGTCAGCTCTCGCTTGATACCACTGAAGTCGCAAATGGCGGTGGTTTGGGGTCAGTGAAATACACGCTACAGGGCATCTGGCACGGAGCTGCCCTTGAAGTAACCGATTTGTAACGGTTTGTCGAGTCACTGTGGTGCCGACTGCTGCTCAAATCGCTCGTGAAGATTCAGTACAATGCGCCAGAGCCATACGCCGAACAAGGTGGTCTGCCCTCTCGGTAAGGTCACGTGACCGTCCGGAGCCTGGTCTTCTTGCTACGGTACATTCTCGTGACTACCGCTGCCAGCAGTCAAGTACAGTGGCTACATTCCTGACAAGTGTTTGTGCAGTATAGCAGAAAGCACATCCAGCTTCCCGAAGTTCTATTAATCGACCTCGTTTAAACGCAGTGGGGTGTTGATAAAGGCGCCGTTGTCGCCTTAAAGGCATTCTTGACTAACATCAACTCACCACGTCCACTCTCAAATGTAACTAACGCTGAGGACCGTTACGGCGTTTCTTTACAGCAGACATTATTTCCATCCTCATATTGGCGGTGCTAGCCCCACTATTAAGTGACTGGATCGAAATTTGAACAGAGATCACCATCAGTTATAGAAACATGCCTATCAACTTTCATTTATGTCTCACAACTCATTCCTGGTGTTGAGATGTTTTTCCGTCAGTGTAAATCTGTGAAACATGTTTGATTATTCTAATAACAGGAAAGAGTGTACAGTACTCGCCACATTTTTTTCGAGACAGATATAGTTCGTTCACATGCATTCATGTCTTTTTAATAGCAAGTCACAGTGCAGCACTCGTCTCCAGTCATAGAGACGTCACGGCATCAATCCCACCCAAGTAGACTAAAATAGATTCTAACCACCTTAACAGAATGGATTCTAACCTAACTTAACGTCCTAGGTCTTGACGAAGGGGGTCAGACGCAGTTTGACCAAGCTATCGGCCGATGTTGTTGGGCGAACTCTGACGAAGACATCTAGAACTGTTTGTTGTCTGTGCCATTGCGACCGCAGACTCAGGCTTTTTTTTTTGGGGGGGGGGGGGGGAGAATTCACAGTCTGTTACTATCTTCCCCTTCTCCGCCCCAGATGTAGGATGTTCACACGAAACCTCACTGATTTCGAAATGTTGGTAAAATAAAGACCTATGAGACATAGAAACTAGCGGTTTGTGGCATCATGTAAAGTAACTCAAAAAAATTTTTTAACGAAGAATCAATACAGTACTACGATTTCTTAGGTAGACCCGCAATCTGTCCAGACGATACTCTATCCCATCTGTTGTACAGCCTCCCATATCTGGGGGTGGTGCAGGCCACTGCTTCCACAGTTCTGCGGAGATCGTCAAGTTGAGGTATAGGTGAGGCATACACAACGCCCTCCACATAACCGCGCAGAAAGAAATCGAGAGGGATTATGTACGGAGATGTGATGGCTCCGTCATTGGTCGTTCATGTCATATCCATTGCTATGGAAATTTCCCATCTAAAAAGTCACGAACATATAAACTCCGGCGCTGAGGTGGTGCACCATCCTGCTGCAAGGGCACATTTGGACGATGGGGTAGAAGCTGAGTGGCAGGAAATTGCTCAGTCATGTCCATATAAGCGGTTCCTGTTGCTGTTTGCTCGATGGAGATAAGTAGTCCAGCTACGTCGTCTCTAATCAGCGAACAATCAGCGAGCACGATGCTACTTTTTCCTTCACATATGTGCCAGAAGACTGGGTGTTTTCCGAATCCCAGATGCGAATGTTGTGCCGATTAACCTTCCCTCATGTGTGGAAGGTTGCTTTGTCAGAGAAAACGACATTTCATAGATAGAGTTTTGCCTAATCGGTCCAGATCTCAATAGCAAATTCGTGGCGAAGCTGCAAATCGTTTTCCTTCTGATGATACTCGGCGAGCAGACTCTGATGGTATTTTTTGGAAGGTCTCTACCATTTCGTAAGATGTGAGTCTTCTGGCACAACCGGAACTGATTAAACTCCCAGTGGTCAGGAATACGGCATCCAAGCCTCAATCGTCTTAACGTCTGCTGGCTCCCTTTGGAATTCACGGGTAATTTCTTTGGACAGCAGTTGGTAATTTCGTTTCCGCATACCGCAACGCTCATTGGGGTGTTTGTTGAGGTGTGGTCATTTCTGTCAGCTGTTTGGCACCTGAAACAATACAAAAGGGATAGCTTGGAAAATATCTACATATAAAAGAGGTTTCGTACGGACACCCTGTATAATTTGCCGTCATCCTCACTTGCCACATATACCTATGTTTCAATAGTAAGAACAGTTTATAAATTGTTTTAAAATAATAATAATAGTTTAATAATAATAAAATATATGAAATATTTTAATAACAATAATTCCTTACATTATTGATTACTATATTGCTTTAGGATGATTACCAAGAAATTGTAGTTCAGAGAAATACATCATCTGAGAAGCAATCGTCAAAATATTGGAAAATTATGTGTCAAGGGCCAAAAAGTGCAAGAACTATCGCACAATCATCTTAACACCCAATGTATCCAAGTTGCTGACAACAATAATACACAGAAGAATGGAAAACAAAACAGGGGATCTGTTATATGATGATCAATTCGGCTTTAGGAAAGGTAAAGGCACCAGAGAGGCAGTTCTCACAGGGCGTTTGATAACGGAAGCAAGACTTAAAAGAAAATCAAGACACGTTCATAGGAT
Source organism: Schistocerca nitens (assembly GCF_023898315.1). Classification (NCBI taxonomy): domain Eukaryota; kingdom Metazoa; phylum Arthropoda; class Insecta; order Orthoptera; family Acrididae; genus Schistocerca; species Schistocerca nitens. The sequence continues at coordinate 294,769,634 of NC_064618.1, read as the reverse complement.
TTGTCGACCTGGAAAAGGCGTTCGACAATGTAAAATGGTGCAAGATGTTCGAAATTCTGATAAAAATAGGGGTGAGCTATAGGAAAAGACGGGTAATGTACAATATGTACAATGAACAAGAGGTAACAATAAGACTGCAAGACCAAGAACGAAGTGTTAGGATTAAAAAGGGTGTGCGGCAAGGATGTAGTCTTCCACGCCTTCTGTTCAATTTAAACATCAAAGAAGCAATGAGAGAAATGAAAGAAAGGTTCAAGATGGGATTAAAGTTCAGGGCGAAAGGTTAATGATGAGATTCGGTGATGACATTGTTATCCCTAGCGAAAGGTAAGAAGAATTATATGACGTGTTGAATGGAATGAACTGTCCAACGAATACAGAATAAGGACTGAGAGTAAATCGAAGAAAGACGAAAGTAGTGACAAGTACCATAAATGAGAAAAGCGAGAAGCTTAACATTAGAATTAGTGATCTCGAAGTAGACGAAGTTAAGGAATTCTGCTACCTCGGCAGCAAAATAAATCACGATGGACGGAGCAAGAAGGACTTAAAAACAGACTAGCACTGACAAAAAGGCCATTCCTGGCCAAGAGAAGTCTATTAGTATCAAACATAAGTGTTATTAATTGGAGGAAGAAATGTCTGAGAATGTACATATGGAGCGCAGTATTGTATGGTAGTGAAGCATGGACTGTTGGAAGACCGGAACGGAAGAGAATCGAAGTATTCAAGATGTGTTGCTACAGATGAGTGTTGAAAATTAGATGGACTGGTAACTAAGAAATGAGGAGTTTCTTTGAAGAATCGGCGAAGAAAGGAGTATTCAAGGAGTATATACACTGACAAGAAAAAGGGACAGATGGTAGGACTCCTGTTAAAACATTAGGGAATAACTTCCGGGATTAGAAGGAAAAGGAAGGATGAAAGATTAGGTTTAGCGTCCCGTCCAAGCGAGGTTAATGGAGACGAAGCACAAGCTAGGATTGTGTCAAGGATGGGGATGGAAATTGGCCGTGTCGTTTCAAAGGAACCATCCCGGTATTTGCCTGGAGCGATTTAGGGAAATCACGGAAAACCTAAATCTGGACGGCCGGGCAAGGGTTAGAACTGTCGTCCTCCCGAATGCGAGTCCATGGCACTAGAGTGAGCTGTAGGGGTAAAAACTGTAGAAGAAGACAGAGATTGGAACACCATCAGCACATAATTGAGAATGTAGGTTGTAATTACTACTCTGAGATGAAAAGTTTGGCACAGGAGAAGAATTCGTGGGCCGCATCAAACTAAAAAAAAATCCTGTCTACGTCACACTTTAAACAATATAAATGTGAAGCGTGCACTAACTATTATCAGCATTTCTCTTTCAGCACTGCTATTGTGAACACAGGTCTGCAGACGTTTGCTTTGCGACTATCTGAGTAGGAAAATACCGTTTTTTTTTCAGTCGTTTCTGCCTACATTCAGGACGTCACTCACTATTTTACATCTCCATCTATATTCCGCAAGCCAGATCATTGTGAGTAACGGAGGGTACTTAGTGTACCGTTGTCACTTCCCCTTTTCCTGTTTCATTCGCGAGTAGCTCGCGGGAAGCCTCCGGGGTGGGATCGAATCTCTCTTAATGTACCTTCTTGGTCTTTTCGCGAGATATACGTAGGAAGAAGCAATGTATTGTTTGACTCTTGTGGGAACGAACGCTCTTGGAATAGACAACCACACCGTGGTGCGGAACGTCTGTCTTGCAGGGTCTGCCACTGGTGAGAATCTCCGTGACGCTTTCACGTTCACTAAATGAACCTGTAACGAAGAACCTCTCCATATTCTTTGTCAATCCTACCTGGCACGGCCCTGAGAGTGATGAACGATATTTAGTTATCGGTCGAACGAGTGTTTTGTAAGCTACCTCCTTTGTGGGAGGACTACATTTCCTGAGGATTCTTCCAACGAATCTCAGTCTGGTAAATGCCTTACCAGCGATTAGTTTTATTTGACACACAGACGCCATGTGTCCAGAATCTGTGACCGTAATGTCTTGGAAACGGAGGATGACACAGAGAAGAGCGGAATAGTAAACGTATTTTTTGAAAACTGTTTCACACAGGAAGATCGCACTGAAGTTTCTTCTCTACATCGTCGCACGAACGTCAGAAAAAAATGGTTCAAATGGCTCTGAGCACTATGGGACTCAACTGCTGTGGTCATAAGTCCCCTAGAACTTAGAACTACTTAAACCTAACTAACCCAAGGACATCACACACATCCTTGCCCGAGGCAGGATTCGAACCTGCGACCGTAGCAGTCGCACGGTTCCGGACTGCGCGCCTAGAACCGCGAGACCACCGCGGCCGGCACGAACGTCAGAGTGACAGATGTAGAAATAAGTGATCATGGGATGAAAAACAACTGAAATCGCCCAAAAGACGAAACGCCACCGCACCTGACGGCATACAAATCTACACTGAAAAGTAACTGGTACACCTACCTAATATTGTGTAGGGACACCGCGAGCGCGCAGAAGCGCCACAACACGAGGTGACGTGGACTCGACTAATGTCTGAAGTAATGCTGGAAGGGACTGACACCATGAATCCTGTATGGCTGTCCATAAATCCGTGAGAGTACGAGGGTTGGAGATCTCTTCTGGACAGCACGTTGCAAGCATTCCAGACATGCTCAATAATGCTCATGTCTAGGGTATCTGGTGGCCAGCGAAAGTGTTTAATCTCAGAAGAGTCTTCCTGGAGCCACTCTGGAGCAATTCTGGACGTGTGGAGTGTCGCATTGTCGTGCTGGAAAATCCGTCGGAATGCACAATGGACATGAATGGATGTAGGTGATCAGACAGGATATTTTACGTAAATGTCACCTGTCAGCGTTGTATCTAGACTATCAGAGATCCCATATCACTCCAACTGCACATGCTCCACACCGTTAAAGAGCCTTCACCAGCTTGAACAGTCCGCTGCTGACATGAAGGGTCCATGGATTCATGAAGTTTTCTCCATACCTGTACATGTCCATCCGCTCGACACAATTTGAAACGAGGCTCGTCCGACCAAACATCTTCCCAGTCATCAACAGTCCAATGTCTGTGTTGGCGGGCCCAGGCGAGGTGTAAGGTTTTGTGTCGTGCAATTATCAAGGGTACACGAGTGGACCTTCGGCTCCAAAAGCCGTTATCAATGATGTTTCGTTGAATTGTTCGCACGTTGACACTCGTTGCTAGCCCAACACTGATATCTGTAGCAGTTTGGGGAAGAGTTGCACTTTTGTCACGCTGAACGATTCTCTTCAGTCGTCTTTGGTCCCGTTCTTGCAGGATCTTTTTCCGGGCTCAGCGATGTCGGAGATTTGAGGTTTTACCGGATTCCTGATAGTCACGGTACACTCGTGAAATGGTCGTACAGGAAAATCCACACTTGATCGCTACCTCGGAGATGCTGTGTCCTGTGGCTCGTGCGCCGACTATAGCACCACGTTCAAACTAACTTAAATTTTGATAACCTGTCATTGTAGCAGCAGTAACCGATCTAACCGACCGTTCTAACCGACCGATCTAACCGACCGCAGCGCCGTATTCTACCTGTTTACATATCTCTGTATTTGAATACGCATGCCTATATAAGTTTCTTTGGCGCATCAGTGTAGTTCTGCATAGAGTATGCAAATGAACTTCAGACTCTTCTAGCAACAGTATGCAGTAGATCGCTGTAGGAGTGAAGCTTTCCTGATGATTGGAAAGAAGCACGTAGCATTCTCGTCTTCAATAACAGTCGTCGAACAGATGCAAAAAACTATAGACAAAGGTAGATTTGTTATTCAGTTTTGATACGTGTTTTATGCTCGCGCGTTATGACATTTATGCCGACCGGAAATCTACTCTGTGCGGATCAACATGAGTTCCGGAAACAGTGATGAGGTGAAACTCTGCTCGCCCTTCTCGTCTACGAGACCCAGAAAGCAGAAGATAACGGCCGTGTTCCTTGACATCCGGGAGGTGTCTGCGACTCGGCGACATATCCAGTAGAGTATTTACAAGGATTCCTCGGACAGTATGCTAGTAGTTCGTGGTTCAGCACTCCAATCACAGCTGCTCGAGAACGTTAGATCTTATTTGCACGGCCCGCCGGTGTGGCCGTGCGGTTCTAGGCGCTACAGTCTGGAACCGCGTGACCGCTACGGTCGCAGGTTCGAATCCTGCCTTGGGCATGTGTGTGTGTGTTGTCCTTAGGTTAGTTAGGTTTAAGTAGTTCTAAGTTCTAGGGGACTGATGACCACAGATGTTAAGCCCCATAGTGCTCAGAGCCATTTGAACCATCTTATTTGCACAACTGCTCTGCGCATGCCCAACACTTGTCGTTATTTCCAGTTGAGGACAGTGCGTTGGTCTTCAGAGTCAAGGGAATTGGCAAAGAGACAGAGCATTTTGCTTTCTTCGATTTCAGCATTAGGTTTATAATTTCGTCTATCGTTCACAAACTATGAAAGAATTTAGTATTACATGAATCTATGTTTAAAGTTTCAGCTCTACAATTAGTCAATAACGTTTTATTACAGTTATGGTCAGGAAACTAGTGAATAGGATGTTTCGCACATAAATTTCCCGCAAATATTCAAAATATGGTAATGTCACACAAATGATTGGGTAGTCACTAAAGCATCCAAATGAACCTCTTTCAGCTTTACAATTAGTCAATAACGTTTTATTACAGTTATGGTCAGGAAACTAGTGAATAGGATGTTTCGCACATAAATTTCCCGCAAATATTCAAAATATGGTAATGTCACACAAATGATTGGGTAGTCACTAAAGCATCCAAATGAACCTTAAAATATCCGTCCCTGACGAGTCTGTTCTGAAGAAGAGTTATTAAATGTCGAAAGCACCATCACCGGATCTCACCGCCAACGGTATCACAAACACAGAAAAACGATTCATTGATACAGGGTGTTTCAAAAATGACCGTTATATTTGAAACGGCAATACAAACTAAACGAGCAGCGATAGAAATACACCGTTTGTTGCAATATGCTTGGGACAACAGTACATTTTCAGGCAGACAAACTTTCGAAATTACAGTAGTTACAATTGTCAACAACAGATGGCGCTGCGGTCTGGGAAACTCTATAGTACGATATTTTCCACATATCCACCATGCGTAGCAATAATATGGCGTAGTCTCTGAATGAAATTACCCGAAACCTTTGACAACGTGTCTGGCGGAATGGCTTCACATGCAGATGAGATGTACTGCTTCAGCTGTTCAATTGTTTCTGGATTCTGGCGGTACACCTGGTCTTTCAAGTGTCCCCACAGAAAGAAGTCACAGGGGTTCATATCTGGCGAATAGGGAGGCCAATCCACGCCGCCTCCTGTATGTTTCGGATAGCCCAAAGCAATCACACGATCATCGAAATATTCATTCAGGAAATTAAAGACGTCGGCCGTGCGATGTGGCCGGGCACCATCTTGCATAAACCACGAGGTGTTCGCAGTGTCGTCTAAGGCAGTTTGTACCGCCACAAATTCACGAAGAATGTCCAGATAGCGTGATGCAGTAATCGTTTCGGATCTGAAAAATGGGCCAATGATTCCTTTGGAAGAAATGGCGGCCCAGACCAGTACTTTTTGAGGATGCAGGGACGATGGGACTGCAACATGGGGCTTTTCGGTTCCCCATATGCGCCAGTTCTGTTTATTGACGAAGCCGTCCAGGTAAAAATAAGCTTCGTCAGTAAACCAAATGCTGCCCACATGCATATCGCGGTCATCAATCCTGGGCACTATATCGTTAGCGAATGTCTCTCGTGCAGCAATGGTAGCGGCGCTGAGGGGTTGCCGCGTTTGAATTTTGTATGGATAGAGGTGTAAACTCTGGCGCATGAGACGATACGTGGACGTTGGCGTCATTTGGACCGCAGCTGCAACACGGCGAACGGAAACCCGAGGCCGCTGTTGGATCACCTGCTGCACTAGCTGCGCGTTGCCCTCTGTGGTTGCCGTACGCGGTCGCCCTACCTTTCCAGCATGTTCATCCGTCACGTTCCCAGTCCGTTGAAATTTTTCAAACAGATCCTTTATTGTATCGCTTTTCGGTCCTTCGGTTACATTAAACCTCCGTTGAAAACTTCGTCTTGTTGCAACAACACTGTGTTCTAGGCGGTGGAATTCCAACACCAGAAAAATCCTCTGTTCTAAGGAATAAACCATGTTGTCCACAGCACACTTGCACGTTGTGAACAGCACACGCTTACAGCAGAAAGACGACGTACAGAATGGCGCACCCACAGCTTGCGTTGTCTATGTCTTTCACATCACTTGCAGCGCCATCTGTTGTTGAAAATTGTAACTACTGTAATTTCGAAAGTTTGTCCGCCTGAAAATGTACTGTTGTCCCAAGCATATTGCAACAAACTGTGTATTTCTATCGCTGCTCGTTTAGTTTTTATTGCCGTTTCAAATATACCGGTCATTTTTGAAACACCCTGTAAGTGTCAAACAAAAGAGTTTGTTGTAAAATGGTTTTATCACGGTCAGTGCCCGTACTCGTATGTTGACAACTACCGTCGCAATTTTCTCTTGAAATATGTAAGGAAGAAAATGCTCGTCATTGGTGTTATTAGTGTGTTTTGCTTTGCACAGAGAGCTACGAAGTGATTAAAAACACCTTCTAAACACGATTAGCTAATCGTCAATTGCAGTTTATTGCATTCCACTGCCAAAGAAACCGATACCAAGGCTGAAGATAAAGTTGTACGTCGTTTCGCTCGCATGACTGAGTCTTGCTTGTCACGTTTGTTGACGGCTGTCGTTGCCCTTGGCTCAGGCGCTGAGCGTTACGAGAGTCGCTCTCCCGATTTCCGCAGGACGAAGGTGACTCGGCAACTTGGCTTTTTTTTTATTTCAGACAGTGAAAAACTGGTTACTAACACGACATCATGGGTCTGGTACATGCTACCCTACTGACAAAATCTCAGTAAATACACAGCATATCTTTCACTTCACTTACAAAGAAAATCGTAATAGCTATAATAATACGAAAAACAGTGTGCTGTACTGTGATTCTTCACGTAAATCTATGGCGCTCGAACTCTGGGTTCGTCTATGGATTTTTTTGTGGTATTCAATTTCAGTTACACATCTAATTTTTTGTATTTCTTTAGGTTTCTGTATTGACCAACGTGACGCCACGGTTAAACTAACTGGCTCAAAACGGGGAAGTCGCGCGCTCGATTCCCATGCCCTCTCACTGTTTGTAATTCAGTTTATTAATTCTGCAAAATAGTAGCATGCGGGTAAAGAAATGGGAAACTTATATTGCGAAAGATTTTGAAACAAATCTCTGGGGAGCCCCTTCCAAACAGCAGAAAAAATTCGACTGACACTAGTAGTACACACACAAAAGAAGGGAAACGGCGCAATGACGCATGCGGCAGACGGACTCTGACGAAGATCTCCTTACTATTCTACACTAAGATGACAAAAGTCGTGGGATGGCTCCTGATGTTATGTCTGATCTCCTTTTGCCCGGCGTAGTGGTCCAACTCGACGTGCCATGCACTTAACAGTTCGTTGGAAGTTCCCTGCTGAAATATTGAGGTTGCCTCTGTAGACGTCCATAATTCCGGAAGTGTTGCCGTTGCAGGACTTTGTGCACAAACCGACCTCTCCATTATTTTCCATAAATGTTCCATCTGCACGGCCAAAACAACTGTGACCCAGTCACATGGCGTGTTGTCATCCATAAAAACTCCATCATTACTTGGGAACACGAAGCCCACGAATGGGTGCAAATGTTCTCCAAGTAGCCGAACATAACCATTTCTAGTGAATGATCGGTTTAGTTGGACCGCAGCTGAGGTAACAGAACGGTATGAGAACTATGCACAAGACAGAGGGTGTGACCAAACCGTTGTTCCATGTAAACACAGCCCACACCTTTATGGAGCTCACACAGTGCCTTGCTGACAACTTGCGTCTGTGCCACACTCGAACCCTACCATCAGCTTTTACCAACTGAAATCAGGACTCTTCTAACAAGGGAACCTCCCCATCGCACCCCCCTCAGATTTAGTTATAAGTTGGCACAGTGGATAGGCCTTGATAAACTAAACACAGATCACTTGAGAAAACAGGAAGAAGTTGTGTGGAACTGTGAAAAAATAAGCAAAATATACAAACTGAGTAGTTCATGGGAAGATAGGCAACTTCAAGGACAATGGGAACGCAGGAGCGCCGTGGTCTCGTGGTAACGTGAGCAGCTGCAAAACGAAAGGTCCTTGGTTCAATTCCGCCACTGAGTGAAAAGTTTAATTTTTTATTTTCAGTTTATGTGACAAACTCTTATGTTTTCATCACTTTTTTGGGAGTGATTATCACATCCACAAGAAAACCTAAATCGGGCAAGGTAGAAGAATCTTTTTACCCATTCGCCAGCTGTACAAGTTAGGTGGGTCGACAACATATTCCTGTCATGTGACGCACATGCCGTCACCAGTGTCGTATAGAATATATCAGATGTGTTTTCCTGTGGAGGAATCGGTTGACCTATGACCTTGCGATCAGATGTTTTCGGTTCCCATTGGAGAGGCACGTCCTTTCGTCTACTAATCGCACGGTTTTGCGATGCGGTCGCAAAACACAGACACTAAACTTATTACAGTGAACACAGACGTCAATGAACGAACGGACAGATAATAACTATGCAAAAATAAAGAAAGTAAAATTTTCACTCCAGGGAAGACTTGAACCAAGGACCTCTCGTTCTGCAGCTGCTCACGCTACCACGGGACTACGGCGCTCCTGAGCTCGTATTGTCCATGATGTTGCTTATGTGACCCATGGACTACTCAGTTTGTATATTTTGCTTATTTTTTCACAGTTCCACACAACTTCTTCCTGTTTTCTCAATTGATCTGTGTTTAGTTTATCAAGGCCTATCCACTGTGCCAACTTATAACTAAATCTGAGGGGGGTGCGATGGGGAGGTTCCCTTGTAAGCAGGCCACGCTTTTCCAGTCGTCTAGGGTCCAACCGATTTGTTTACGAGCTCAGGATAGACGCTGCAGACGATGTCGTGTTACTGGCAAAGGCACTCGCTTGGGTCGTCTGCTGCTGTAGCTCACCAACGCCATATTTCGCCCCACTGTCCTAACGGATACGCTCGTCGCACCTCCCACATTGATTTCTGCTATTATTTCACGCAGTGTCGCTTGGCTGCTCTGGGTCGTTACGTGAAGACCGTCGGCCACTGCGTTGTCCGTGTTGATAGGCGTTGACTGAAATTTGGTATTCTCGGCAGTATCTTGACACTGTCTGTCTCGCAATACTGCATTCACCAACCATTTCCTAAATGGAATGTGCCATGCAGCTAGCTCCAACTACACTACTGGCCATTAAAATTGCTACACCACGAAGATGACGAGCTACAGATTCGAAATTTAACCGACACGAAGAAGATGCTGTGATATGCAAATGATTAACTTTTCAGAGCATTCACACAAGTTTGGCGCCGGTGGCGACACCTACAACGTGCTGACATGAGGAAAGTTTGCAACCGATTTCTCATACACAAACAGCAGTTGACCGGCGTTACCTGGTGAAACGTTGTTGTGATGCCTCGTGTAAGGAGGAGAAATGCGTAACATCACGATTCCGACTTTGATAAAGGTCGGATTGTAGCCTATCGCGATTGCGGTTTATCGTATCGCGACGTTGTTGCTCGCGTTGGTCGAGATCCAATGACTGTTAGCAGAATATGGAATCGGTGGGTTCAGGAGGGTAATACGGAACGCCTTGCTGGATCCCAACGGCCTCGTATCACTAGCAGTCGAGATGACAGGCACCTTATCCAACTGGCTGTAACGGATCGTGCAGCCACGTCTCGATCCCTGAATCAACAGATGGGGACGTTTGCAAGACAACAACCATCTGCACGAACACTTCGACGACGTTTGCAGCAGCATGGGCAGTCAGCTCGGAGAACATGGCTGCGGTTACCCTTGACGCTGCATCACAGACAGGAGGGCCTGCGATGGTGTACTCTTCGACGAACCTGGGTGCACGAATGGCAAAACGTCATTTTTTCGGATGAATCCAGGTTCTGTTTACAACATCATGATGGTCGCATCCGTGTTTGGCGACATCGCGGTGAACGCACATTGGAAGCGTGTATTCGTCATCGCCATACTGGCGTATCACCCGGCGTCATGGTATGGTGTGCCATTGGTTACACGTCTCGATCACCTCTTGTTCACATTGACGGCACTTTGAACAGTGGACGTTACATTTCAAATGTGTTACGACCCGTAGCTCTACCCTTCATTCGATCCCTGCGAAACCCTACATTTCAGCAGAATAATGCACGACCGCTTGTTGCAGTTCCTGTACGGGCCTTTCTGGATACAGAAAATGTTCGACTGCTGCTCTGGCCAGCACATTCTCCAGATCTCTCACCAAACGAAAACGTCTGGCCAATGGTGGCCAAGCAACTGGCTCGTCACAATACGCCAGTCACTAATCTTGATGAGCTGTGATATCGTGTTGAAGCTGCATGGGCAGCTGTACCTGTACACGCCATCCAAGCTCTGTTTGACTCAATGCCCAGGCGTATCAAGGCCGTTATTACGGCCAGAGGTGGTTGTTCTGGGTACTGATTTCTTAGGATCTATGCACCTAAACTGCGTGAAAATGTAATCACATGTCAGTTCTAGTATAATATATTTTTCCAACGAATACGCTTTTATCGTCTGCATTTCTTCTTGGTGTAGCAGTTTTAATGGGCAGAGTGTACCATTCCGCGTTCATAGTCTGTTACTTCCAATCGTGGGTCCATAATAACGTCGGAAACCTGTTCACATGAATCACCCGACTACTAATGACAGCTCCGCCAAAACATTACACTTTTATAACTTGTGTACGCGATACTACCGCCATCTGTATACATGCATATCGCTATCCCATGACTTGCGTCACCTCACTGTGTTGTGGTAGAGGGCAACGAAGAGCAGTGGCAGTTCAGCAGCCTGATGATGACGCAGTAGAGCTTGTCGCCACTCGTGGTACCATCTGGGCAGGAGGAAGTTCGGGGTGGGGGGATTAAGCCTTTAAAAAGAGCAAAAACTCCTGGCCAGCTGGAATGTGCTCAGAGATGTGTCCAACAGCCACACTCAGTTAGCACAGTTTGAATTCGGAATGCATGTCTGGTGCAGGATAGGTTGTCTGAATACCAGAAAACTCGCGGAAGCAGTAATACTTAAGGAGATTTTGCTCTGGTTCATAGGCAGTGCTCGCATAACAAATTGCAAGTAATAGTAAATACAATAACTTACCTACCAATGAAAGGTTAATTGTCTAGGACCCGAAATCAGACATCAGACTAAATAACGTATTAGTCAAAAAATAGCAGGTCTGTCTCTATATGCCGAGTGTTGTTTTGAAGGACCCATATAAGTCATCTACAACTGAGCCTGAAATGTTATGTGTTAAGACTACCAATATCGTTACAGTTCAGTAGCAAAGTAGGAACCCAACCACAGAGTAAAGAGGTATCTTGCGCAGTCCTAATCGTAATAGTTTGAGGCAATTGCACCTCGATCGATGCGAGAACAAATACAGCGCCTCTGAGGTACGCCAACGCGCTGTTCAGCTTCTCTGGACTCACCATGGAGTTCTTACGGTTGCTTGGATTTGAGGGCGCGTGCGAGCCAGTCGTTAAAGTGGAGTCTTCGGGTGTAGTTGGTAGCTAACATTTGGTCGGAAGAAGTATTCTAAAGGAAGCAGAGAATTGCATAGTCGGGAGTCGAATGCTGAACAGCAGTCCGCAAGTAGTGAATGCTGTCCAAGACTGAAGCACTCATGAAAGTGAAGTTTTATTCGAATCTCGTGGCATGACTTTAATAGTATGATTCAACAACACTTTTCGACAAAGGATATAATAAACTAATGGTGACACCTCAGCCTATTATATTTAATGAACTCCACCCAAGCCGTACAGTACACTGCATGCAAACAAGCTCCACACATCCCCCACACAGTGAGATGATCTATGGCCGATCTCCCACTACTGTATAACGATCTTGATTGTTCCAGGAATGTAGCAGCTGCAGCAACTGGGACACATCGCCATCGCTTGTCACGGTAATGATGCATGATACCTATACTAAGAAATCCACCCTTGCATGAGCTATCGCAGCTAGTAAGCCACTACTGCTCATACTACCCATCCCACTGTCGCAGAGGTTTTTTTCCCACGGCACGAGCCATGGCACTTTTTTCCCTCTGCTCTTCAAATCGCTACCCTCACTCGCGTTTCGCCCACTATCACCTGATGGACCGTGTTAATGCGTAGTCTTACCCAGACGCACGGACATCACAGCGCAGCATCCTGTGATCCACTTACTAGATAACTAACATGTTTACGGAGGTGACAGTAGAACTTTTGGTTTGGTCACCACGTTGGTGCGGGCGTGGAGGGCCCCCATGTCTATTAAACCCAACCAATTATCAAATGAAACTAATTATGAATCAGTCCATCATCGACGATGTGAGCAGCAAGTAGGATACCGAAATATTGAGGGATTATCATGTGCCTTTGAAGTTCACTGAAGTTGTATGTAATGTCGTAATAAATCCTATAGAATTCTGTTCAAATGGAGTGGTATGGACATCCCTGAGAAGAGCAATCACAGACGTTTCACAGACAGACATAGGTACAAGGAAAGCAACTGATGAGAGACCTTGTTGACAGAATAGGTAATTCAATTAAGCGACAAAAGAAGGAAATACAGACATGTTCGGGAAAACTAAGGACATTTTAATACTGGAATATAAGCCTCTTCCTGAAGAAATCAATGGGAAGCACAAGGAGGCTAAAAAGACACGACTACAGGAGAACTGTAAGGAAATCGTGAAAAAATGGCCGTTTTAAGGACAGATTAGTAGTGGAATAAAGCCAGAGTCAACACAGTCTGCATTGTAGCCAAATTTATTCAAGCTGGTGACTTTTCTTTGGTGGTCCGCCCACCTCCTCTCTATGGCGGTAGATGTGGAAATATCGCATTGTTGATATCATCATCCCCACTCCTCCCCCACTTGCCCTACCTTCTCCAACTTGTGAATTGATGGGGAAAGCTCAGTTCCCATTGAGCTGTTGGTGAGGAAAGTTCTCTGTGTGTGGTTGGTGGAGGGGGGGGGTGAGGGGGGGGGGCACGAAGCAGAGAAGTTTAGTAACCGTATTACGTCTACACATACAGTCAAAGACTGTGACCATAGCTCAATGCCGTAACGTTCTTTTAAAATGGAATGTTTACGATTACGTTGACCGCGTTGCTGCTGGTTTCGAGGACGGCATGACACTTAGCTGTTGCAGATATCACAATTTCCTCTGTCCGTGGCCTCTATGCTTTCAATAGGCTGTACTACCGATTGAACTTGACCTTGAATAATTTGTAACACTGGAGAATTCTCAGTGTTATCTGAGCTGTTTTCAGTTTGTATAGGATAACTGTGCGGGGTCGGTATACCGGAATCTGTGTGTTTGCTGGTATTTAACAAACGGTGAATTGAATACTGCATAACATATTTTCTTCCCCTTGCGTCGTCTGTTGCAAAAAAAATTGGGAAATGTTTTTTGGAATTCTCCTGACGGGCTGTCTCGTTAGATAGAACTGATTGATCGCAGATAATACAATACTGTTCACATAAAATGTGGCGCTGAAAGTATTACTCTGAGCGGTTTCACAAATTTTATCTGAAATATCACATAGGTTGTTTGTTGTGTGTGCCATTGTTGGGTTGACAGAAAACTTCTTTACTGTTAGTGTCACCATGCTTAATATGGGGCTTGATAAGTTCACTATTAACTGTTTTAGACTGCGTGGGTGGTTCAACAGAGCGGTCGTGAGCGTCACTTCTAATGGTATTGTCGTTAGTATCAACGAAATGTAATAAAATTTCTGACGTGGGAAACTTAGCTTTGTTATCTGATTTCGTAGGCACAATAGGTTCATTAATGTTTTTCGACATTATTTAACGGCTGTCGCTGACGATAGTGTCGGAGGAAAAACTGAAAATTTCATGCCGGTTAATAGAGGTCATGGTTAATTAATGCGTAAAATTTTGCTCTGTATTGTCGATGGGTTTTTTAATAAAATGTGAGGTTTGCGACGTGGCAACTTCTATAACGAGCTCGACGGAATTATTTTCAGTGGCCTTAGTATCTGTATATAACTGAAACGATCATCAGTTATTTCTGTGTACGATTTAGGCTCATCATGTATGCTGGAAAGTTGTTCATTGAACTGAGGAAGCCGTTCATTTAGTAGTTTTGATCTGCTGGCAAATTGTTCATCCATTTTATTAAACTATTCTTTGAATGCACACAACATAGGTGAACCTATATTAAAGGTAGAGTTTGAACTAGCTCTGAAAAAATTGAAAAACAACAAATCGCCTGGTATAGACAATATCCCAGCCGAACTTCTGAAATCTGGAGGAGCAAAACTGAATCAGGAGTTGTATAATCTTGTTTTCAACATGTACGAGCAGGGTAAAATTCCTACAGACTTTGAGAAAAACATTATGGTCCCCATTCCAAAGAAGGCAAATGCTACAAGATGTGAAAATTATAGGACACTCAGCCTAGTTACTCACGCCTCTAAAATATTAACCTCAATTATCCTAAAACGCATAGAACAAAAAGTCGAAGCTACACTCTCCGAAGACCAGTTTGGATTCCGGAAAGATAGAGGAACCAGAGAAGCAATATTTGCTCTAAAACTAATAATAGAGAAACGACTAGATAAGAACCTGAAAACATACATAGCTTTCGTAGATGTAGAGAAAGCCTTTGATAATGTTAAATGGGATAAGATGTTTGAGGTACTCAAAAAAGTAGGAATAGACCATAAAGATAGAAAAATGATATGGAACCTGTACAAAAACAAGACTGCAGTTATCCGTGGACGGACAAAACAAGAAGAGGTGCAGATACGGAAAGGTGTCCGGCAAGGTTGCGCACTATCCCCTGTTATCTTTAACGTATACATTGAAGAGGCGCTGAAAAAAGTAAGGGAAAATTCACAGACAGGTGTAGTAATTCATGGCCAACGAATAGATATGATAAGATATGCCGATGATATAGCTGTCCTGGCTGAAAGTGAAGAAGATCTTGTAGTCCTACTGAATAGAATGGATAAAGTTATGGGTGAAGAATATAATATGAGAATTAATAAAGCAAAAACAAAAGTAATGGCATGCGACAAAGAAGATCAAGTGAAAGTCCAAGTTCATGTAGGCAATGAACTGCTTGAACAAGTTGATAATTTTACTTATCTGGGCAGTAATATTATCAGGAATGGAAGGAGCAAGGCAGAAGTGAGAAGTAGAATAGCTCAAGCAAAGGCTGCTTTTAACAAGAAGAAAAACATATTAACATCTAAGAGCATCAGCCTTGAAACCAGGAAAAGATTTTTGAAATCATATGTGTGGAGTGTGGCATGCTATGGGTGTGAAATATGGACTCTCGGGACAGAGGAACAGCAGAAGCTAAATTCTTTTGAAATGTGGTGCTATAGACGCATGCTCAAAATAAAATGGATCGACAAGGTCACAAACGAAGTGGTTCTGGAAAGAGCAGGTGAGAAGATAAGCTTCTGGAGTTTTATTGTTGAAAGAAGAGTGCAATTTACAGGCCATCTATTAAGACATAAAGGACTCCTGAACACAATCATAGAGGGATATGTCGAGGGAAAAAGACCAAGAGGAAGACCACGACTGAGGTACATGGATCAAATCGTGAAAGATGTGGGATGTAACACCTATAAAGAAATGAAGAGAAAAGCTGAAAGACGCACAGAATGGAGACAAGCTGCCATTGTAGCTGTTGCAAACCAATCATTGGATTGACCACTACAGAAGAGAAGATTCATTAAACGTAGTATTTCGTTCAACCATCATTTGCATGAGAGTTTGAAGCATCACTTCTATATTACTTCGAACTGCTGCGTCAGTTGTCACCCGTATTGTGCTTTGTGATGTGGAGACGTCATCAACAGCCATGGACGTCTCGTTTATTGAATTATCTGCGCAACTACCGTTTACGGAATTGACGGATTTTTACAAACAGAGTGAGTACTTTGCATTACTTTTGTCCTCTGACATACAGCTGGCATTTTGATTGACTGCACAAGAGTTGGGAAGTTCATTGACCCGATTCGGTAAAGAATCGTATTCTGACACATGCGTGTTAGCAATATCTACATCGGCGTCGACCACTATACCGGAATCGACAGTCCGGGGGGATGGTAAATTGAGTGAAACCATACTGTCAGAAAACTGCACATTATTTTTAGGAATGGAACTCACATTTTTTTGTGGTACTTTGCAACTGTTGCACCGCAGGGTGGTTACCATTATTCTCAACATTGTTGTTAATAATCGGAAAATCGTCTTTTTCGGTATCTCTAATTCTTGAATATGCGCCGAAATCTTAACACTTTAGCTCGGCATTGTAAATCAACTACAGAGTACAAATCCACGGACAGAAATTCAACGATCAAATCAATGAAATAAAGAAAAAAAAAGCAGGTGGGGCATAATAATGCCGATGAATTGTGGAAGAATTTTGTACCTAAAACTTAACTACTATTATCGCTACAAAGTGGTTGAGAGGACAGAGTATATATACCTGACTATTTTAATATCGAAGATTTCACAAAGTGAACGACTGGCAGAGCTGTCACCAAGTATAACATTCTTTTAAAAAGAAATGTTTACGGTTACGTTGACTGAAGTCTGAACTGTGGAATGGGTAATGAACTCGAATTGTCGTGTTGCGTGTTGTAAGTGCAAGTGGTGTGCTTACTCTGTATTATTGTTAGCAAAACTTTACACGAATTGATTGATCAATGCGACTCCCAGTACCGATAAAGAAATACAGTCACTGCAAAATACATTCAGCCCCAGAGGCACTGAATCATCTACCCCTGTTCAGAACTGATAACTTTGGTCCTTGTGCACATAACAAACAAATTAAATTGTCTTACCTATAAAGCAGCAACAAAATAAAGCGATATATTCTGGTCACCCATGAAAAACAAAAATATGATAGCTACAGGCTCAACGTTGTGCAATGCTGACTGTATTACTTTGAAATGCACATGAAATTCTTTTGGCTGATAAATGAGAACATTTAAGAAAATCCAACTTGTTTAAAAAATATATGACCTGTACTGGGATGCGGTACTGAAAATGGTGAATTATTAACTCCGATAATTATCTCGAGGTTTAAGCTCTTTTGTCTTTGTTTGCTTTAACAATAACATGTTTTTGGGTGGGGTCCGCCTTTAGCAAAACACAGTTCTGTTTGTTGTCCCAGACATGTTTCACTGCAGGTGCAGCAGCATCAGTGGGCTTTTTATTGTTATAGCTGTTAAACATAAGGAATGTTCTTTACTGCTTAAATACATGTAAATATTAGTTTCTAAATCGTAAATACAGATTTTTGAAGAGCACATAAAATTACGTATTCATACCTTCTTACCACATAGTGTGGTTTTTCTGCTGTGTTACGTTTTTACAGTGTCGGTTTTTCGTTACAGTTTGTCTTCTGCAACTATATACAACTTGATGTAGGAAAAATATTTACACAAAAATTACGATTTCTAAACTGTAATGGCTAAGCCTGAATCTAATAATTTATGTGATAGGTTGTGTGTGTGTGTGTGTGTGTGTGTCTATTTACATTATGTTTCACGTACATTTTCGTTTTTCATCATATTCTTCATTGTCAAGTTCTGTGTGTTGAGTTGTCACTGTCACTTTCACTGTTTACCAGCTGTAAAAACAAGATGGCGGACAGTAGAACAGTTGAAGCTGTGAAAACAAGATGGCTGACAGTGGAACATTTGAAGATGTCATTTGTGGTTGTTTTGAATCTCTCAGAGGTGTGTGTGTGTGTGTGTGTGTGTGTGTGTATGTGTGTGTGTGTGTGTGAGAGAGAGAGAGAGAGAGAGAGAGAGAGTCGGTATGAGGATTTAACATTATTATTATAATTATATATACTTATTTATTTATTTTTAGTTGTATATGTGTATGCATATATGTGTCTGGTTGGGCGGGGGGGGGGGGGGAGGGGTGGCAGGCAGTTCTATAGGTTAATTCTTTGAGGGCAGAGAACAGAGTTCCACTGCAGAGAGCTCTGTATTCATTTATTACTTGCTTTCCTTCAACTGTGGCTTTTTGTCTTTGATAATTTTCTTCAATTATAAGTTGTTGTTGGGGGGGGGGGCTGTTGCTGCATGTGAGAATTTTCAAATCAGTGTTGATGTCTTTTGGGCTATGTTTATTGTTCATAATGTGTTCAGCAAATGTGGAATGACAGCTGTAACTTTTTAATGCTCTTCTGTGTTCTGTGTACCTGGTACTATATAAACTGATTTGCAGTCCCGAGACATTAGTTGGTAAATACCAGATGTGTTGCGTTTGTATGTGCTTGTATTGGTTGTCCTTAGTTTCCTCTGTGTTGAGTTGTCTGTCCTGTAGGCTGTTTTTAGCCCTTGTTTTTTTGAGTATTCTGTGGGCTCCTTTGTTAATGTATGTGAGAGTGAACCACTTGTTTGTTGTTGTGAGTGTTTCGTGTTAATGTGTGCTCGTTTGTGGGTTCTGTGTGTTTGTAAGTTGGTGAGAAGGCTTTTGTTTTTGTGTTTTGGATGTCTTTTTTAATTTTATTTTAATTTTGTGGTTCAGTTTATTTATAGTGTTTGCATCATATCCATTCTCTACAGCTATTTGTCTGATTGTAATAATTCATTGTTATAGTGGCTTTCAGTGAGTGGAGTTTTGTTCAATCTGTGCAGCATATATTGGAAACTGGCTACTTTGTGTGAAATCATACTATTAGAATGTTTGGGAATGGCTGTGCTGATGGTGGTTACTTTTCTGAATATGGAGAATTGGTGTTGGTTGTTGTGTCTGTATATGGTGAGATCAAGGAGATTTAACATTTTGTTGTTTTCTGTTTCTATGGTGAATTTTGTTTTTGGGTGGACGTAGTTCATATCACTATGGAGTTGTTGGATGCGACTGGGTGTCTCATCTAGAAGGCATATGATGTCATCTACATAATATATTATCCAGTATTGTTTGGGTCCTACTATTGTTTCGAATATTTTATTTTCAATGTGATTAAGAAAAATGTTGACCAGGAGTCCAGTGACTGGTGAGCCCACTGGAAGCCCATCTGCTTGTGAGTAGAACTGATTGTCGGAAGAGAAATAGTTTTGCTCTGTGATTAGTTTTAGAATGCTAGCTATTTCTTTTATATGGGATTTGGTAATTTCTGTCTGTACTTCTAATTGTTGTTTGATGATGATGGTTTATGTGGTGGGGATATTGGTGTACATTGAGGTGATGTCAAATGATGTGAGTGTGGTTGTTGTGGGTACGTTGATGTCTGATTTTTTGTATCAGCTCTTCGGTGTTGTGTATGCTTCTGTTATTTGTGTATATGTAATGCTCCTGTAAGTATGTGTGCATTTCTCTGGCTAAGTGATATGAGGGTGCACTTCTGAAATTGACAATGTGGCGTATCAGAATGCCCTCCTTGTGGAGCTTTAGTAGGCTGTTCAGTGTTGGTGCTTGGGGATTCTTTTATTTCAGCCATTTCGCTTTCTGTTTTGTGAATATGTATGGGAGATTTTTTAGAAGTATGTCTCTATTTCTCCCTATGGTTTTAAAGATCCAGAAAATGCTGGGTGATTCTTATCCGCACCAATGGGTAAAACAATGGAAGGGGACAGGAGATTTACAGCATGTATACTTCTAAAACTGCTTATGGGATACTTTGAAGACGGGTGGCAAATTGTTATGAGATATGAACAGGAATATATTCTGGTAGAGTGTGCAACAGATAACAAGTCATACATTCGAGGAGCTCAAGGGGACAACGAGATCACATCAGTAGAATAATACACAAAATGCCACACATCACTGTATCAGATGAGCAGCATTTGTAGCTTTTGAAAGTTTTAAATGCAGGTGTATTTCTACCATTAACTTTCCATTCATTGGGGCTTTTCAAGAGCCCAGTGCTGTCGACTGAAAGCAGACAAAAGTGGGCTATTAAAACCTCTGTTCAATTAAAGACACCTAGATTCATCATACTTGTATTTCAGATCAGTATAAGAGGGAATATAACAAATGATGCCACGATGTTTGACAGTTCTGGGTTAAATAATATCCGAGTCTACCATTACCCCGAACTCTACCCATGATAATATATGCCTGCGGTGAAATGAAAATGTATTCAGTCTAGTATTTGACACGTATGTGAGTTTCCATGCTTCTTGCAAAGAAGAGGAAGGATGTCTAGTAAGCCCACGGAAATTCAAAGAGCTGGCGCCTGTTGTCGTAAAATAGGCTGCTCAAAACAGAATGGCATAATTAAATCTGGGCCTATATATATACGATTTCAATTTGAATCTTTGCCCAGTTTCCCAGAACACACTGCAGCACATATTGTAGTTCTACATAACCATGTGATGAACTATTGCCCACTCACTGGTGTAGTGCAACGAGCTGCACAAATGAAAAAGTGCTGTGCTATACCCAGAGTACATCGCAATAGCATCTGAAGTGTGAACATCATTGGAGACTCTCAGGATTTATATGCTGGTGAGCGTAGGGAGTTCATACTTACAGATGTTGCATTCATATCATACACAGAACATGCCAGTATAATAGAGACATTCTCAGCTAACAGTGCATCGCCAAGGTCTTTCAAGGATATGAGGTGTGCTAAAACACAGAGGACTGCAACTTGGTTAACACGTTTCTATCATAGAATTCACTGGGAGGATGTTGGTATACCCTGTAAAGATATGGTGACGTCACTTCAATTATTCGACCACACAGATACCATCACCTACGTCAAAGTCGAGGAGAATATCACATGGATGCACCGAATCTTCAAGTTTGCTGCTATTCAAGGCCTGGTATTCTCTGGGTGTTCTGCTCAAGAAGACGACCGGCTGTGAAAATAGTCTTGAGTGTCCTTGTGCAAATGTAAAACTACTTTTAAATTGGACGAACAATAAATGAATTTTAATTTGCAATCTATGTACTTTCTTTCACACTTTGTTGGTATACAACTTTACTGAGATATGTCTGTGATTCTCCTCAGCACAGGAGATATAATTTTAGACATGTCTGCTACATGTCTCTGGAAGCAGACGTGGTAATGTACTACCTGCTCCCAAAGCAGAACATATGCTGCATGTTAGGCATAATTCCATGCAGCCATTATGTATATTTTGTTATTCTTCATCCTTTGTCCTTAATAGCACTCATGTGTAAAACTAGCGTCATTTGTGTCTTGCACATACAACTGAGACAGGTTTTCTCTAAATAACGACAAAGACGTATGGTACCGAATGTCCCGTTTTCTGATTCTCACAGATACAATTTAGTTCCTAAGCTATAATTTGATTCATGAAATATAATTTGGTTGTAATATTTCAGTGCAGAGCTACTAATAACTATGACTCAATACGGTTTGGTTCTTCAGGTATAATTTGATTCTTTAGACACCATCTGGTTCTAATATTTTAATGCAGAGACACTAATTACTATGACTTCATAAAATTTGGTTCTAATATTTTCAATACCAAGAGGTACTTTAAACTTACACATTATTACTATTACTAATAACGGTGACTAAAAAAAAGTTCATCCAGCAGTAGTGCTAGTAGATAATATTTACAATTTCCAGTAGCACTGGCTTGGAATATTTTTTAACATTTTCCAGGGGACAATAGCGTTGGTTGACAATAATTACACAATTTTCCAGGCACAGTAGCACAGCATGAGAATGTTTTCTAGATGGACTATGATCTATCTACACTAAAAACTAATCAGCCTTGATGGTTGTCAGCACATGTAACTTAAATTCTAGACTATTTACATTGTACACACTCACACACCATTTTTACCAAGTGAATAGTGTGAGTATGGCTGAGTTGCAGTCCCACCATCATAAATGAGTCGCTTATCGTCATGAGCCGACAAGCCGTTTTTAGATTGCAGTACAGTGTACGTCTGATGTCCTCGAAACCGAATACTGGTTTGCTGCACCATGTGTGGCAGCTGCAGGGGAGCACTACAGATATCTCTGTACAGGAACTGCAAATATTCTTCAATCTCGATGATTCGTGATGCTGCACAATTCATGCACTTTGTCCACCTTTGGGTGGCACCTTCCAATGTGCAACATGCATACCTCTTTCAACTTTCATCCACGAACTCCACAATCGGTGACCCATTTGCTTTGTCTTTCATTAGAGTGATAAGCTACTTATACTGTGAACAATATCACAACGATTACCGACTGTGTATGAAGATATGTCGAATTCTTCCTCATGGCAACTCATTACTTTATATTTATTGCAGTGTTTCACCCAGTAGATGAAGCTATAACGTGACTTAGGCTCAGCGAAATGAGGTTTTGCGAACTCGTAATGGACTCGGTACATGTGGAGTTTGGAGAGGTCTAGTATGCACATCCCCACATAGATCTGTTTCATGAATTCTACTGCAGTCTTCGAAATTTCCACAGCAACTAAGTTCTTGTTGAAGATAGTGACCGATTTCAAATTTCTTCTTGTGATATAATTCCTTACCCCCCCCCCCCCCCGACACCCATCCCAACACGACCTAATAAGAATTTCGCGATGTTTTCTCAAATTTCTATTGTATTGCATTATTCACAAACTTACAAAAGTCTCTTTCGAAATCATTTTTCACGGATGGCCTCTTTCAGATATTTCAATCAATAAGCTACTTCGGACAGGATGACTACTTGAAGGAGAAAGTGTGTCTAACTGTAATTAGCTCCATTCCTAAATTGAGACATTGCTAGAGGTTTTTGTAACACGTGATGTATTTCTGCTTGTTCCCCATTTCCCACCCCACTGAACTAGTTGCTCTGGGCATAACGGTAAATTGCTTTGCTGTGCAAGGTCTGCATCCACAACATACCCCGCCTCAGAATCAGCCACCACACTGTCTATAGTTTCCCCTGCATTCGTGTTTGGACAGCTATCGAAACTCGCCAATGATTAACGATTGTTGTATGGCATGCCCGTACAAGTTATTCACATACAGATGCATCATGCATTTCGAATCAAGGGTTGCAGTGGACCTCTCATTCATACATGGGTTGTTCTTCTTGGGATGTCTGTGAATACACTGCGTCCCTCATTCAAAGAAAAGAAGCATGTCAACATCGGTCAAAAGCTCGATGTTGACATTCCGCTTTCTTGAGGATGCCTTCCCAAGACAACCACAGTGCTATGTAATAGAAGGCGGGTCCAGATAATATGTGGTTATGCATACACTCCAGAATTTATCGAATACGTTCGCTAACAAATGCACATCTGTGTCCATTTAAAGTCTTGTATACCTCCCAAATTTGGGATGTTAAACTCGTGCCAAACATTCACAGCATGCTCATACTCTGCATCCGACATGGCATCGCTTGTAGGGTTACAGGAGAACGCAGCTATGTCAGGTAGTCTGGTTTCGTTGAGTTTCCCCGTATAATCCAGATACTCGTATGGCAGTACCTCCTCCTTTGTCACAAGCTGAAACTTTGCGTCTTCCAGACATGAACCTTGGGTGACGTGCAAGTTTCTGGAGTGGTGCCTGCATCGAGTGTTGCGAGTCCAGGAAACGGAGAGTGATTCTTGGAGTCATTCGTATGACGGATGAGATATTTCTCAGTGCTCTCAGTGGAGATACAGACCTGACCATTCTTCGAACTGAATTTAGCCAAATGCTCGATGATGAAGAGAGCATCACATTCGCTTAGGTTGTGGGAAAAGACGGGTACGTGTCGTGGTAATTGGTAATGCAAGTTGAATGTATTGTGAGCTGCACCACAGAACTTCGCCATTCGATGACAGTGGTCCCAATGAGGAGTTTTCACTTTCCAATCTAACAGTAGGCCACAATTATAACAGTCAACAGCCTTCACGTACAAATCGTCATTCTCCTTTCATTTGATTATGGGAATGTTGGTGCTGTAAAGTTTATCAGCCTCCTATGAAAGTTTCTTGCTCTCAGTGAGCAACCAAGGCGCAGGATTATCCCCGAAATATGATTTGTGATGGCTAAGGCTTGACTCACAGGACGATACAACTTGGTATGCTGGATCAAGGACATATGGTATGTGTTTTTCTATGAAGGTAGAATGGGAGGCTGTTGGGTTGCCTTCACACGTGTCACAGCAGCGAGGAGGCATTCGAAATCACCATAAACTACAAAGGTACATCGCTCCTGCTGGTGAGCGTTCTTATACTTTAAGAATTTGGTTTCCTTGGTAGTCATTATAACAGGTGCCGGTTTCCTGGTAGAACAATCAACTTCATGCTTTGCTAAAAACTCAGGTGTAGAAAAGCCATTCAGACACTTTAAGAAAATAAGCTGTTTATGCCTCTGTTTATTCAGTTGGGAGGAATGGAGGTATGACATGTCCTTGATCCAGCAGAAACGATCATTGTCTTTCTTTTTTTTTCCTCATCTGTGAATAACAGTATGTTCACATGCATCTTACGCTGACTTGCAAATTCCTAGAAATGGACAGTTCCAACGATTCTGTTCGAAATTTTACCATCTTCTGACTTCCACTAATCCAGGGTATAAACATGAACCGATATATCAGTATTCTGTGCCTCATATTTGCGTATGTTCTGGGGTTTAACAGGAAACTTGATACTATCAAAGTCATAAAACCCACGAATGTCAATTTCTCTGCCACATCGAGATGTACACTGTGGATCTTTCTTGTAATTTCTTTCTCAGGCTAGGATTGACCATGAAAAACAATACTGATCGATATTTTTGACATCAATACATGCCCACTTGGCTGCTACATCACAAGCTTGGTATAGCTGGACCTCCCATTGACTGGATCGTGGATATGTAAATAGATGTCGATGTGTATTATTTGGCTGAGTGCTTTACCCGAGCCACTAACTTCCATCTCAGAAAACTTTTCTTGTATAGCTCTCAAGGTGAAATCTTCAAACTATGTAGCATTGAGATGCTCTACAATACCTCTCCATTTTTCTTCAAATGTAGACGATGCTGGTCTCCTCTGCCACTCTGCCGTCTTTGGGGGATGTGTTAGCCCACAGCACCGCAGCACACTGTATTTAATGGCAGGGTACCACAGATGATTAATAAGGCGAGTGATCTCTCTCCAGCAGGGGAAAACATACTTTCAAAAACCCTGCTGGGTCTTTGTACCCCGCTGTTGGGTTCTCAATTCACATGAATGAAATCCACTCATAAAAAGCGTCCTTTCACCATGTAGTATAACTCTGGCATGACTTAACCTGGTGCTGATAACTATTAGGATGGGAGGGGGAGCTGCTGCCAACACAGAAACACAATAATAAATTGTTCGTCGAGTAGCGCACAGTTGACATTCTGAGTGGAAACAACCAGGCTGGAGTGATGTAGGTTAGCGAGATGTACCAACAGCAGTATCTATCCATGCTTCAGATGGTTGCAGTGATGATGCAACTTGGGGATGCTGGGCAACTGCATAAGGCTGGGCTGTTGGCAGGGAGTTCGGTGCGATGGTAGTTGTTGGTTAGAGGTGGTGTCCCGGCAACCAGTGGTGATGTCCCCCATGGGCGCCAGAGTGGGGTGGGATGACAACAGGGATGACAGGGGATGCGGCAGTCATATGTACATGTACACATACATACATGTAGTGTGGAAATTAAAGACAATTATCGAAATCTCCTAGCAGCAGAGATGATAGCAACGGTCCGTGCAGCTGCAAGCATTGTCCTGCAGGGCGAGACATGCCAGACAGGAGCATGTTTTGTTGGTGTTACCGCCTGCATACTGTGATGGTGTAGCTGTGAAGAGAGAGAAACAATAAGTAAATATACTCGCATGCTGCTGCTGCTGCAAAGAAAGAACACTGATATATATAGTGAGGAAAATAAAGATAATTACTGAAATGTCCCTGGCTCCATGATGAGACAATATTCCTGAGGTCATTGGCTACCGCCTCCACCCAGTCCGGCATAGGTGATTGGGCTTCACAATATGTGTAGGCCAGATGTGGCTTGAATTCAGAGAAATAGTAAAGATAGCGATTGAGGGTTTCATACCAAACAAATTAACAAACGGCGGAGCTGATCCTCCTTTGTACACAAAACGGGTCGAAACAGCGTTGCAGAAACAACGAAACCTACATTACACATTTAAACAGACGCAAAATCTCCAAGATTGGAGATCTTTTACAGAAGCTCGAAATTTAGCGCGGATTTCAATGCGAGATGTTTATAATAGTTTCCACAGGCCGAGCGGTTGTAGACGCTTCAGTCTGGAACCGCGCGACCACTACGGCGGCATGTTCGAATCCTGCCTCGGGCATGGATGTGTGTGATGTCCTTAGGTTGGTTATTTTAAAGTTGTTCTATGTTGTAGGGGACTGATGACCTCAGATGTTAAGTCCCATAGTGCTCAGAGCCATTTGAATAGTTTCCACAACGAAACTGTCTCGAAACCTGGCAGAAAATCCAAAGAGATTCTGGTTGTGTGTAAAGTACGCTAGCGGCAAGACACAATCAATGCCTTCTCTGCGCGATAGCAATGGAAATACTATAGATGACAGTGCTGCCAAAGCAGATTTACTAAACACAACCTTCCGAAATTCCTTCACCAAAGATGACGAAGTAAATGTTCCAGAATTCGAGAACAGCTGCCAACATGAGTGACGTAGTGAAGCAGCTTAAATTACTTGACAAAAGGAAGTCTTCCGATCTAGACTATATACCAGTTAGGGTCCTTTCAGAGTATACTGATACAATAGCTCCATACTTAACATCAAATCTCCGGCATCGCTGCGACCGAACCTACGACGACTGAAGGGAATCGTTCAACGTGACAGAAGGGCAACCCTTCCGCAAATTGTTGTAGCTTTCAATTCTGGGACAACAACATGTCAGCGTGCGAACCATTCAACGAAACATCATAGATAGGGGCTTCCGGAGCCGAAGGCCAATTTGCGTACCCTTGATGAGTGCATGACACAAAGGTTTACGCCTCGCCAGGGCCTGTGAACACCGACATCGGAGTGTTGATGACTGGAAACATATTGCCTGGTCGGAAGAGTCTCGTTTCAAATTGTATCGAACGATGGACGTATACGAGTATGGAGACAACCTCATGAATCCATGGACCCTGCATGTCAGCAGGTGGTTGCTGAAGCTGATAGAGGCTCTGTACTGGTGTAGGGCATATGCAGTTGGAGTAATATGGGACCCTGATACATCTAGATACGACTCTGATAGATGACATGTACATAAGAATCCTCCCTGATCACATGCATCCATTCATGTCCATTGTGGATTCCGACGCACTTGGGCAATTCCAGCAACACAATGCGACAGCCCACACGTCCAGAATTGCTGCAGAGTGTCTCCAGGAACACTCTTCTGAGTTGAAACACTTCCGCTGGGCAGAACACTTTTATGGCTGCCCGGGCGTGGCAACCATATTTGGGTGTCGAAAGCATATTCCTGATTCGTGGCCTATGTCGTTATACAATACTGAATCACACAGCGAGCTAGCTAACCAGACAACGAACGACGGCACTGACGACTGCAGCGAGCTGTCTGCAAGACTCCCTGACTCGGGGCCAGCGCTCCTGTTACATCGTGTCGCCAGAGGGCGCTGTAGGCCCCAGCTCAGCAATGGCGCGACGTCTTGTAAGTAGGCTGTTTAGGTTTTTATGTTGGTAACGCCACGTAGCGCTCTGTATGAAAATCACTGGCTGTGCTGTGTGCAGTCTGTGGCTGGTTTGCATTGTTGTTTGCTATTGTAGTGTTGGGCAGCTGGATGTTAACAGCGTTGCACAGTTGGAGGTGAGCCGCCAGCAGTGGTGGATGTGGGGAGAGAGATGGCGGAGTTTTGAGAGCGGACGATCTGGACATGTGTCCATCAGAGAGAGTAAATTTGTAATATTGGATATCTTGGACTGATATATACAGGGTGTCCCAGCTATCTTGTCCACCCAAAATATCTCTGGAACAATAACAGCTGTTGGAAAACGACTTTCACCGGTATCAATGTAGGACTGGGGCCCATGAATGTACATATTTGGAATCATTCTAAAACGAAAGCATATGTGTTTTTTAACACAAACTTATGTTTTTTTAAATGGACCTCCTATATTTTTTCTTCAGCAATCCATAGCATGACAAAGCACATACACAATGGCGTTGATTGCATCGCAATATTCCCATACATCCCGAGATACTGAGACGCGAAGTTGACGCTTGAAACACCCGACATGCGCTGCTAGCGCACGTTCTGAGGCTCAGGCGTGAACCCCATGCTGCCCGTAATCGCGATGTGATTGACATTCGTTTCGTTTACTTGATAAGTATGGAGGTGTGATTACACATGTCAATCACATCGCGATTACGGGCAGCATGGGGTTCACGCCTGAGCCTCAGAACGTGCGCTAGCAGCGCATGTCGGGTGTTTCAAGCGTCAACTTCGCGTCTCAATATCTCGGGATGTAATGGGAATATTGCGATGCAATCAACGCCATTGTGTATGTGTCTTGTCATGCTATGGATTGCTGAAGAAAAAAATACAGGAGGTCCATTTAAAAAAAACATAAGTTTGTGTTAAAAAACACATATGCTTTCGTTTTAGAATGTTTCCAAATATGTACATTCATGGGCCCCAGCCCTACATTGATACCGGTGAAAGTCATTTTCCAATAGCTGTTATTGTTCCAGAGATATTTTGGGTGGACAAGATAGCTGGGACACCCTGTATATTATGACTTTTGAACACTATTAAGGTAAATACTTGCTTGTTCTCTATCAAAATCTTTCATTTGCTAACTATGCCTATCAGTAGTTAGTGCCTTCAGTCGTTTGAGTCTTTTATTTAGCTGGCAGTAGTGGCGCTCGATGTATTGCAGTAGTTCGAGTAACGAAGATTTTTGTGAGGTAAATGATTTGTGAAACGTATAGGTTAATGTTAGTCAGAGCCATTCTTTTGTAAGGATTATTGAAAGTCAGATTCCGTTGCGCTAAAAATATTGTGTGTCAGTTTAGTGTTGATCAGAATAGGAGCAATATTTTTCTTCCCCCATGAACCATGGACCTTGCCGTTGGTGGGGAGGCTTGCGTGCCTCAGCGATACAGATGGCCGTACCGTAGGTGCAACCACAACGGAGGGGGTATCTGTTGAGAGGCCAGACAAACGTGTGGTTCCTGAAGAGGGGCAGCAGCCTTTTCAGTAGTTGCAGGGGCAACAGTCTGGATGATTGACTGATCTGGCCTTGTAACATTAACCAAAACGGCCTTGCTGTGCTGGTACTGCGAACGGCTGAAAGCAAGGGGAAACTACAGCCGTAATTTTTCCCGAGGACATGCAGCTTTACTGTATGATTAAATGATGATGGCGTCCTCTTGGGTAAAATATTCCGGAGGTAAAATAGTCCCCCATTCGGATCTCCGGGCGGGGACTACTCAAGAGTACGTCGTTATCAGGAGAAAGAAAACTGGCATTCTACGGATCGGAGCGTGGAATGTCAGATCCCTTAATCGGGCAGGTAGGTTAGAAAATTTAAAAAGGGAAATGGATAGGTTAAAGTTAGATATAGTGGGAATTAGTGAAGTTCGGTGGCAGGAGGAACAAGACTTTTGGTCAGGTGATTACAGGGTTATAAATACAAAATCAAATAGGGGTAATGCAGGAGTAGGTTTAATAATGAATAAAAAAATAGGAGTGCGGGTTAGCTACTACAAACAGCATAGTGAACGCATTATTGTGGCCAAGATAGACACAAAGCCCATGCCTACTACAGTAGTACAAGTTTATATGCCAACTAGCTCTGCAGATGATGAAGAAATTGATGAAATGTATGACGAGATAAAAGAAATTATTCAGGTAGTGAAGGGAGACGAAAATTTAATAGTCATGGGTGACTGGAATTCGTCAGTAGGAAAAGGGAGAGAAGGAAACATAGTAGGTGAATATGGATTGGGGGGAAGAAATGAAAGAGGAAGCCGCCTTGTAGAATTTTGCACAGAGCATAACTTAATCATAGCTAACACTTGGTTCAAGAATCATAAAACAAGGTTGTATACCTGGAAGAATCCTGGAGATACTAATAGGTATCAGATAGATTATATAATGGTAAGACAGAGATTTAGGAACCAGGTTTTAAATTGTAAGACATTTCCAGGGGCAGATGTGGATTCTGACCACAATCTATTGGTTATGAACTGCAGATTGAAACTGAAGAAACTGCAAAAAGGTGGGAATTTAAGGAGATGGGACCTGGATAAACTGAAAGAACCAGAGGTTGTAGAGAGTTTCAGGGAGAGCATAAGGGAACAATTGACAGGAATGGGGGAAAGAAATACAGTAGAAGAAGAATGGGTAGCTCTGAGGGATGAAGTAGTGAAGGCAGCAGACGATCAAGTAGGTAAAAAGACGAGGGCTAATAGAAATCCTTGGTTAACAGAAGAAATATTGAATTTAATTGATGAAAGGAGAAAATATAAAAATGCAGTAAATGAAGCAGGCCAAAGGGAATACAAACGTCTCAAAAATAAGATCGACAGAAAGTGCAAAATGGCTAAGCAGGGATGGCTAGAGGACAAATGTAAGGATGTAGAGGCGTGTCTCACTAGGGGTAAGATAGATACTGCCTACAGGAAAATTAAAGAGACCTTGGAGAGAAGGGAACCACTTGTATGAATATCAAGAGCTCAGATGGAAACCCAGTTCTAAGCAAAGAAGAGAAGGCAGAAAGGTGGAAGGAGTATATAGAGGGTTTATACAAGGGCGATGTACCTGAGGACAGTATTATGGAAGTGGAAGAGGATGTAGATGAAGATGAAATGGGAGATAAGATACTGCGTGAAGAGTTTGACAGAGCACTGAAAGACCTGAGTCGTAACAAGGCCCCGGGAGTAGACAACATTCCATTAGAACTACTGATGGCCTTGGGAGAGCCAGTCATGACAAAACTCTACCATCTGGTGAACAAGATGTATGAGACTGGCGAAATACCCACAGACTTCAAGAAGAATATAATAATTCCAATACCAAAGAAAGCAGGTGTTGACAGATGTGAAAATTACCGAACTATCAGTTTAATAAGTCACAGCTGCAAAATACTAACGCGAATTCTTTACAGACGAATGGAAAAACTGGTAGAAGCGGACCTCGGGGAAGATCAGTTTGGATTCCGTAGAAATGTTGGAACACGTGAGGCAATACTAACCCTACGACTTATCTTAGAAGAAAGATTAAGAAAAGGCAAACCTACGTTTCTAGCATTTATAGACTTAGAGAAAGCTTTTGACAACGTTAACTGGAATACTCTCTTTCAAATTCTGAAGGTGGCAGGGGTAAAATACAGGGAGCGAAAGGCTATTTACAATTTGTACAGAAACCAGATGGCAGTTATAAGAGTCGAGGGGCATGAAAGGGAAGCAGTGGTTGGGAAAGGAGTGAGACAGGGTTGTAGCCTCTCCCCGATGTTATTCAATCTGTATATTGAGCAAGCAGTAAAGGAAACAAAAGAAAAATTCGGAGTAGGTATTAAAATTCATGGAGAAGAAGTAAAAACTTTGAGGTTCGCCGATGACATTGTAATTCTGTCAGAGACAGCAAAGGACTTGGAAGAGCAGTTGAACGGGATGGACAGTGTCTTGAAAGGAGGATATAAGATGAACATCAACAAAAGCAAAACGAGGATAATGGAATGTAGTCAAATTAAATCGGGTGATGCTGAGGGGATTAGATTAGGAAATGAGACACTTAAAGTAGTAAAGGAGTTTTGCTATTTAGGGAGTAAAATAACTGATGATGGTCGAAGTAGAGAGAATATAAAATGTAGACTGGCAATGGGAAGGAAATCGTTTCTGAAGAAGAGAAATTTGTTAACATCGAGTATAGATTTAAGTGTCAGGAAGTCGTTTCTGAAAGTATTTGTATGGAGTGTAGCCATGTATGGAAGTGAAACATGGACGATAACCAGTTTGGACAAGAAGAGAATAGAAGCTTTCGAAATGTGGTGCTACAGAAGAATGCTGAAGATAAGGTGGGTAGATCACATAACTAATGAGGAGGTATTGAATAGGATTGGGGAGAAGAGAAGTTTGTGGCACAACTTGACTAGAAGAAGGGATCGGTTGGTAGGACATGTTTTGAGGCATCAAGGGATCACAAATTTAGCATTGGGGGGCAGCGTGGAGGGTAAAAATCGTAGAGGGAGACCAAGAGATGAATACACTAAGCAGATTCAGAAGGATGTAGGTTGCAGTAGGTACTGGGAGATGAAGAAGCTTGCACAGGATAGAGTAGCATGGAGAGCTGCATCAAACCAGTCTCAGGACTGAAGACCACAACAACAGAATAGGTAAAGAGCAAAATGTCTGAGTACGTTCAGTTCTGCTCAGCTGTTTGAAAATCAAATAATGTAAGAGGTTTATCAGCACAATAATTCATTAATTTTTCTAAGGGGACGTTTGAGTCTTCGGTCGGCGGCAACGCCATGCGCCGCCGGCGGTCGCGACGGGAAACTGTGGAAAGCGATGCGACGGCAGGGCGAGCGCGCTATTCGGTTGGGTCCGCGGATAAAACACTAACTACCCGACATGAACATTATTGAGCATATCTGGGATGCTTTGCAACGTGCAGTGCAGAAGAGATCTCCACTTCCTCGTACTCTTACGAACTAATGGACAGCCCTGCAGGACTCATGGTGTCAGTGCCCTCAAACACTACTTCAGACATTAGTCGAGCCCATGCCACAACGTGTTGCGGCACTTCATCGTGCTCGCGGGGGCCCTATACGATATTGGGCAGGCGTACCAGTTTCTTTGGCTCTTCAGTGTAGGAGACCTGCACAGACGGGCACTAATGCACTAACAGTGCCCTGTTACGTTGCGGTCTTGTATCGCGAAAAATTCCCACGCCTGGCTTATGCGCAAATACGACTAACTTAAGAAAGGAAGGGTGAAGCAACTCTTTGAACACTACATAACGTCAGCGGAGGTGGGAAGGGTAAGCGGAGCGGTGTCCCTGGTAAGGCAGGGGAAATGATGCAGCAAGAAGTGCTGGCAGTCTGCTGGAAGCGAGCTGCTCCAGCGAAGGAGACCAGCCGTGTGTGTGTGTGTGTGTGTGTGTGTGTGTGTGTGTGTGGCGCCGCGAGGTCTTGCTGAGCTGAGGGACTGGGCAGACCTCGGCTGTCGCGAAAAGTCAGGGCCGGACAGAACGGCGGCGGCATTGGGGTTCCGCAGACCTTCCGGAGCGCCACCGAGACGGTAACGAGGACGCCGCAGGGCCCACGCGCTAGCTCTGGCCGCCCACTCACCGGCACCTCGGCTGGCGCGCACCCGTCTGTCCACAGGCGGCTCACCACCTGCCGCCTTCGCCGTTTGCCGCCTTTCACCAGTCAACTGCTCACAACGGGCGGCACAGCCGTCATACAGTCTTGTGGTGCGTCCACAGAGAAAGCGTCGCGCCGCACCGAACAGCTCTGTAGTCTGATTTAAGCCATACTCTGTGGGCCATTTCTCCAGCACTATCGATGGCGACTTGTATTTCTGTTTCCGTCTGGTTCGGCCTGCGCAGGCGCTGAGGCGGCTGCTGCCCTCTGGAGCGTTTTTCGCGGGGGGCCGCGCGCGCTCGGCTCGGCAGTGGGATTCGCACCGAGCTGGTGGTATTTTGCCTTCCGCCCCTGCACGGAGGTGTGGTCTCGTTGTTGGCGGGCCTCGTTGATTTGGGCGTTGGCAGTGTGGCGTGTTGATGATGTGGTGTAGTGGACAACTGATGGATTCCCGCACGAGATCGCTCGAGGTTCTCAGCCTCTGAAAAGGGTGTCACGATATTGCTTGGGTTTCCGCACCCAGGAGTTGTAAACGACTGCAGGGCAGGTTTTCTGGGTGTTTGCTCTGTCCGGTCTGCGTGGCGGGGTTCGTTTCACCTTACTTCACCTTATTTCAGCTGTTGTTTATATTTTCTGCGTGATTCCGTTTTAGCCGGAGTCTGGGTGTCGAGTTTTCTGCTGGTGTGTACCCGGTCGTAGCCCCTGTTTTCCCGCCCGGGGGGCAGCCGTATCTGTTGGTGGGAATTACGTAGCAGTGTGTGTTTTGCGTAGACACGGTGTGCTCACGCGCGCTGATTCTGAGTTGAAATTACTGTGGTCATGTGGTTCGGTTGCTGGAGTGTGTGTTATTGCTTTTCTGGCTTGCTGGGGACTGCGCGCGCGCCTGTTCCGTTGTGATGTGGCAGCAGTCTCATATTTTAATGTGTGCTTGTTAAGTTGCTAGCAATTGCTTTTAGCCTTGTGCTTACTTATTTTATTTAAATTGCTGGGCATTGTCATTTATCTGTTCTTTTACCTTTATTTATTTGTAGTGTTAATTTAGCCTAAGACGATGTCCAAGGTGCTAGCAATTGATTTTAGCCTCGTGTGTACTTAATCCTATTTAAATTCTTGGGCATTGGCATTGCTTGTTCTTTTACTCTTATTTATTTGTTGTGCCAGTTAGCCCTAAGATGATGTCAGACCTTGGTATCTGTCAACCTTATTTTGGCTACCAGCGCTCAAGTGCAATATTGCCGAGTCTACCCCGGATTTGTCATTAATTGAAAGCCCTTTTATACTGTATTTTTAATAGTAGGTTTGGCAAGTGCACTTGCCTATGGTATTTATTGTGTTTACCCCTCCCCTCCCCCTTCTTACTCCTTCGTGTAAACTGATTTTGGCAAGATTGGTAGATGGCCTGTGTTATGACCTATGTAAGTTTGCCCGCTGCTGTAGTCGTAACATGTTTTGACCGGCAAGCGGCCCATGTTGGCGAAAGTTTGAATGTGTTTTGCGCTGTTGATGTTGGGCCTTGCCGTACATATAGTTAGTCATGTACGTGTTGTTGTGTTAAGGATTTTAGGGCATTTTTAACTGAGATACCTGTTGAAAATTTTATCACTCTTTTCAAGAAGGTATAGGAAGGAGTAACTTCAACTGAAAATTTAATTGTAAATTATACATTTGTGCTTCACATTTAAAAATTTAACTGTATTAGGTGAAAGTATGTAGTTTAATGCACAACGATTATTTGTTAATGTATCAAATTGTACTCAGTTTTGAAGTTCCTCTGTTTACCTGTGGTATATAACATGTTTATTACCTCATATTGTAAGCAGCTTGATTTGTTTGTGTCACTGTAATTTGTACGCCACAGTGTAATTTATTACAATTAATTGATTGTTTTGGGGAAATAAAACTTGAATTGTATGTCCCCTTTTCATTAACCGAACCCCATCCAAATCGTCTGCTCACTCTGTTATTTATTTATTTATTTTGCGTATGGCAATACAGCGACAATATTTTATATAAGTACAACAATATGTAAACGAAATGTATAAAACAAAACAATGTGTAAATAGTACATGTGTAAAAAACAAGCAATAGCACAAAAGGTTAAAGTACAAACACTCAAGACAAAATAACTACACGTTAAAAGCTTGGCAAGCCTGACTAGAAACTCATTCATATATTTAAAGCTCAATATCTAGATTGCACAGCCAATCCAAAGCAGAGGGTTTCACATATATAGCCTCAGAGACAGGTCCGGCGTATCTTCTTAAGGGGCATTCCTCAATAATATGGCGGACGTTCTGTTCCGGTGCTCCACAGTCACAGGCTGGTGAGTCGCATAGGCCCCACTTGCACTTATATGCATTGCATCTTGCATGGCCCGTTCTAATACGGTTTAATTTAGTCCAGGTACATCTCTTCAGGTCAACGCCCGGTAATTCCAGAATAGGATCTTGGAAACCTTGTTTATTAATTCCAGAATCATTCCAAAAGTACCGCCATTGCTCCTTGACGTCAGGTTGATGTTCTTTTGTATTAACCCATATAGGCTTCCGTGATTTCAAGCGGGTCGATGGTATTTCGTTCAAAACATCATGGATTGGTAGATTCTGTGGGTAATCTGAGTCATGAATATTGGACCACTCTCTTGCTGCTGCTTCTTGCCTTCTCAATTGTGGAGGTGGGATATTGCTTAGAGTGTGCAGCCAAGGGACTGGGGTGGATTCAGTAGTACCCGTCATTATCCTCATACACTCGTTCGATTTTCTTGGTATGACTGCTCGAATGCCAGACATCAAAGCAATATTCGGCAACAGGATGTACCATGGCTATTGCGGCAGTACGTCAGGTGGATGCTTGAGCTCCCCAAGTCGAGCCAGTCAATTTTCTCAGGATGTTGTTGCGACTCTTTAGCTTTTGGCTTACGTTTTCTAGATGTTTTTTGTAAGTCAGGGAGCGGTCTAGTGTTATGCCAAGGTATTTGGGGTTGAAGTTGTGTTTGACTCTTTGTTCACAGAAGTTCACATTCAGTTCCTGGTGGGCCATTTTATTGTTCAAGTGGAAAGCACACATCTCAGTCTTGGTTGGATTAGGGCAGTCGCCATTTTTTATAACAGGAATTCAAGGACTCCAGATCTTCTGTGAGTACGTTCGCTCCTTCCCCAAGTGTTTTAGTTTGTACAACTAGTGTCAGATCATCGGCGTAGCAAAATTCCCTGCTGGCTGTATTTGGCAAGTCGCTGATATACAAATTACAGAGGGTTGGAGCCAACACAGATCCTTGAGGAAGGCCATTTTTTATTTTATACGATCTGCTGGTGTTGTGGCCGATGCTCACTTTGAAAGACCTGTTCGTCCGGGCAACGGACTGCAATAGCAGGACGGCAGAAAGTCTACACAAATGGCGGCCGAACTAAATCATTGATCTCTCACGGCGACACACAGCGACAAAACAAGAAAAATAAGAATGCCACACTGTGTTCATCGTAAGTCTACAGCATTGCGCTATGTGTGAAGCCGATCTGGGGGAAGAACAGTTTGGGCTCCTGAGAAATACTAGAACACACTACGCAACACTGGCCCTACACTACTTCTCTTAGGAAACAGGTCACAGAAAGGCAAAGTTACATTTATAGCGGATATCTTTGGATATCACACTCTAGACTACACCTAACAGAAGAGAGAAGCAATCTGAAGGAAACTGGTATTCACACCGCACATGATCGAGACAGATATAAGAACCTGTGCAGAGAAATACAACGATCCTGTTCGCCGGTCGCCACGTGGTACCTTAGCCCAGCCGGCATCTGTCTCTCCGGTGCTTACCACTAACCGCACAAGCAAGCCGATGCTCCTGTGGACCCCATGGAGCAGGATCCTTCTGCTCCTGTGCCCTGTAGTAGCGACTCTACACTGGCTGTCACTCGGCGGCCGCCGAGTCGGCACCCCTTCATCTCTTCCTCTTCATGACTGCCCTCCAATGGAACGTTCGTGGCCTTCGGTCCCACAAAGAGTATTTACGGATGCTTTTAGCATCGCAGTGTCCCCTTGTACTCTGCCTTCAGGAAACTAAATTGCGCCCTCACGACCGCTTTGAGCTTTCCCAATACTTACCGATTCGTTTTGACCTTCCCCCTGTGCGAGATGACCTTCATAGTCAACCCATGACTACCCCTCTTCAAGCTGTTGCAGTTCGCCTTTTCCTTCCCCGCCAGACTTTGTACCATTTATGTAGCTCCTTCCTTCGATGTCAGCAGGGCAGACTTCCTTCAGCTTATTGGGCACCTACCTCCCCTGTTTTTGCTACTCAGTCACTTTAATGCAAATCATCCCCATCGGGGTTCTCCCAGGACCTGTCAGAGAGGTGTCCTCTTGGCTGACCTTCTTAACCAACTTAACATCTTCTGCCTTAACACTGGAGCACCCATTTTGCTTTCAAACTCCTATTCTCATTTGGACCTTTCCTTTTGCACTGGCCATCTTTCCCATCGGATGATGGCTCCAAGCACTATGGGACTTAAACATCTGAGGTCGTCAGTCCCCTAGACATAGAACTACTTAAACTTAACTAACCTACGGACATCACACACATCCATGCCCGAGGCAGGATTCGAACCTACGACCGTAGCAGCAGCACAGTTTCGGACTGAAGCGTCTAGAACCGCTTTTGGCCATCATCTTGAGTGGTCCATTCTTTCTGAAACTTACTCGAGCGACCTATTCCGTGTGCTCTCCGTTTGTTGACTCCTACCCCATCCGCATGCACGCCCAAATGGCAGCTTACTAACGCTGACTGGCAGCTTTACTTCTCGCTGGCAACCCTCGCCGAACAAGATTTCCGCAGTTGTGATGTACAGGTGGACTATCTCACCAACGTTATCCTTACTGCTGCAGAACGTTCCATTCCTCGCACTTCCTCTTTACCACGTCGTGTTCCAGTCCGGTGGTGGACTGAGGCATGCCGCGATGCAATTCGCGCACGGAGACGTGCTCTCTGCGTTTTTAACCGTCATCCTACGATGGCAAACTGCATTCATTATAAACAGACGCCTGCAAAGTGTCGTCTTGTCCTTCGGGATAGCAAACGAGCTAGCTGACTTTCATTCACTAGTTCTTTTAACAGTTCCACCCCGTCCTCTGTCGTGTGGGCCAAACTCTGACGGCTCACTGGTACCAAGATCCATTCCCCAATTTCCGGCTTGACAGTAGCAGACGATGTTCTCGTGGACCCTACTGCTATCTCCAACACCTTGGGCCACCATTTTGCGGAAGTTTCTGAGGAAGCTTTGTAAGTAGGCTGTTTAGGTTTTTTTTGGTAACGCCACCTCTGTATGAAAATCACTGGCTGTGCTGTGTGCAGTCTGTGGCTGCTTTGCATTGTTTTAATACTCAACCATTGTAGTGCTAGGCAGCTGGCTGTGAACAGCGCGTAGCGTTGCGCAGTTGGAGGTGAGCCGCCAGCAGTGGTGGATGTGGGGAGAGAGATGGCGGAGTTTTGTAATTTGTCATGAACTGCTATATATATGATGATATCAAGGTAAATACATTGTTTGTTCTCTATTAATATCTTTCATTTGCTAACTATCCCTATCAGTAGTTAGTGCCTTCCATAGTTTGAATCTTTTATTTAGCTGGCAGTAGTGGCGCTCGCTGTATTGCAGTAGCTTGAGCAGCGAAGATTTTTTGTGAGGTAAGTGATTTGTGAAAGGTATAGTTTAATGTTAGTCAGGGCCATTCTTTTGTAGGGAATTTTGAAAGTCAGATTGCGTTGCGCTAAAAATATTGTGCGTCAGTTTAAGCACAGTTATGTATAATTGTTCTAAGGGGACGTTTCAGCTTCTCCGAATCGGGAGTGCTACAATGCCGCCTTCACTATGAGGGAGCTCGATCATGCTCTCAGTTCATCCCGATCTTCCGCCCCAGGGTAGGACGCCAACCACACCCAGGTGTTGCAGCACCTTTATCTTGCGAACAGGCACTTTCTGCTTAACACGTACAACCGCATCTGGCCAGAGGGCACATATCCCGGACGCTGGCATGAAGCCACCATCGTACCCATACCTAAGCCTGGCAAGGACAAAAACCTTCCTTCTAGCTACCGCCCCATCTCTCTTACCAGGTGCGTTTGCAAGGTAATGGAACGTATGTTTCATGCCCGGCTGGTATGGTGGCTCGAGTCTCGCAATTTACTGACGAATGCACAGTGTGGATTTCGAGCACGTCGTTCTGCAGTTGATTACCTCGTTACTTTGTCCACTCATGTCACGAATGGCTTTCTGCGGAAATCCCAGACTGTGGCCGTGTTTTTAGATTTGGAGAAGGCCTACGACACCTGCTGGAGAACTGCTATCCTCCACACTCTTTACACGTGACATTTCCGTGGCTACCTACCCTGTTTCCTTCAGGCATTTTTACAAGATCGAGTTTTCAAGGTGCGTGTGGGTTCTGCATTGTCGGACATCTTTATCCAGCCAAACGGTGTGCCTCAGGGTTCTGACCGAGCGAGGTGGCGCAGTGGTTAGCACACTGGACTCGCATTCGGGAGGAAGATGGTTCAGTCCCGCGTCCAGCCATCCTGATTTAGGTTTTCCGTGATTTCTCTAAATCTCTTCAGGCAAATGCCGGGATGGTTCCTTTGAGAAGAGCACGGCTGACTTCCTTACCCATCCTTCCCTAATCCGATGAGACCGATGACCTCGCAGTTTGGTCTCCTCCCCTAAAACCACCCACCACCTCAGGGTTCTGTCCTGAGTGTTGTCCTCTTTGCTATCGCCTGTCTCCAACCGGGCATCTCTGGCTCCCTTTTTGTTGACTATTTTGCCATCCATTGCATCTCTCCACGGACCTGTCCCACTGAGCGGCGTCTTCAGCGCTGTCTTTGTCGTCTTTACTCCTGGAGCATCGCCAATGTCTTTCGCTTTTCCCCGGACAAAAACCTCTGCATGAATTTCTGGCGGCGCAAATGGTTTCTCCCACCATCTCTACATCTTGGGCCTGTTGCCCTTCCGTTCGTTGAAACTACTAAATTCCTGGGGCTCATGCTCGATAGAAAACTCTCTTGGTTCTCCCATGTATCTTACCTGTTAGCCCACTGTACACGTTCCCTCAGTCTCCTATGTGTCCTCATTGGTACTTCCTGGGGTGGCGATCGAACCACCCCCCTCCATTTGTACCAGTCTCTTGTCCGTTCGAAACTCGACTATGGGTGCTTTGTTTATGCGTCTGCACGCCCATCCTTCTTACGCCATCTCAACACTATCCATCATCAAGGCACCTTTTCGGCTATAGGCGCCTTTTACACCAGCCTGGTTGAGAGTCCGTACGCTGAAGCTGCTGAGCTATCACTGTCCTACTGCCGTGACTTCCTCCTCAGGAGGTATGCATGCCGTTTGTCTGCCATGCGTGGCCACCCCTCCTATGCCTCCTTCTTTGGTAATTCCCTTGACCGTCCATATGGGGCTCGTCCCTCTTCTCTGTTACCTCCTGGAGTCCGGTTTCGCCACACAAGATGACCGGGTGCGGACGGCTACGTGCCACTGCCGAGAGGAAAGACTATGGTGTTCGGCCTATAGCTCCAGCGCTTCGTACTGCATCTGCAGCAGTAATCTGAGCATCAGTTGGCACCACAGTGACACAACGGTTACAAATCGGTTATTTAAAGGATAGATCCAAGCCGGACACTCTGTAGCGTGCATTCCATCGATCCCAAACAACCACCGTTTGTGACTTCATTGGCGTCAAGCGAGAGCTCATTGGAAGGTGGGGTGGACGACTGTTGTGTTTCCTGATGGTAGCGAGTTCTGTCTCGGTGACAGCGATGGCCATGTGGTGTTCGAAGGAGATCAGTTGAGGACCTGCAACCAACCTGTCTGCGTGCTAGCCACATGCGAGCCTATAGCTGGAGTTGTGGTCTGGGGCGCGATTTTGTATGACGGCAGGAGCACACTCGTGGTTATCCTATGCACCGGGCCGTTCAGTCTGGTGACACACTTGACCTCTTAGCCACAAACAATCCAGAGCTAATAGAGAGCATCATGACTGATACAGGGATTAGTGATCACAAGGTCGTTGTAGCTAGGCTCAATACCGTTTCTTCCAAATCCATCAGAAACAAACGCAAAATAATTTTATTTAAAAAAGCGGATAAAGTGTCACTAGAAGCCTTCCTAAGACACAATCTCCATTCCTTCCGAACTGAGTATGCAAATGTATACGAGATGTGGCTCAAATTCAAAGATATAGTAGCAACAGCAATTAAGAGATTAATACCTCATAAACTGGTAAGAGATGGAACTGATCCCCCATGGTACACAAAACAGGTCTGAACGCTGTTGCGGAGGCAACGGAAAAAGCATGCAAAGTTCAGAAGAACGCGAAATCTCGAAGATTGGCTAAAATTTACAGACGCGCGAAATTTGGCACGGACTTCAATGCGAGATGCCTTTAATAGGTTCCACAACGAAACATTGTCTCGAAATTTGGTACAAATTCCGAAGAAATTCTGGTTGTATGTAAAGTACACAAGCGGCAAGACGCAGTCAATACCTTCGCTGCGCAGTGCCGATGGTACAGTTACCGACGACTGTGCCGCTAAAGTGGAGTTAAATTGAACGCAGTTTTCCGAAATTCCTTCACCAGTGAAGACGAATGGAATATTCCAGAATTTGAAACACGAACAGCTGCTAGCATGAGTTTCTTAGAAGTAGATATCTTAGGGGTTGCGAAGCAACTGAAATCGCTTGATACGGGCAAGTCTTCAGGTCCAGATTGTATACCGATTAGGTTCCTTTCAGATTACGCTGATACAATAGCTCCCTACCTAGTAATCATATACAACCGCTCGCTCTCCGATGGATCTGTACCTACAGATTGGTAAATTGCGCGGGTCGCACCAGTGTTTAAGAAGGGTAGTAGGAGTAATCCATCGAACTACCGACCTGTATCATTGTCGTCGGTTTGCAGTAGGGTTTTGGAGCATATACTGTATTCTAACATTTTGAATCACCTCGAAGGGAACGATCTATTGATACGTAATCAGCATGGTTTCAGAAAACATCGTTCTTGTGCAAAGCAGCTAGCTCTTTATTCGCACGAAGTAATGGCCGCTATCCACAGGGAATCTCAAGTTGATTCCGTATTTCTAGATTTCCGGAAAGCTTTTGACACCGTTCCTCAGAAGCGACTTCTAATCAAGCTGCGGGCCTACGGCGTATCGTCTCAGTTGTGCGACTGGATTCGCGATTTCCTGTCAGGAAGGCCGCAGTTCGTAGTAATAGACGGCAAATCATCGAGTAAAACTGAAGTGATGTCAGGTGTTCCCCAGGCAAGCGTCCTGGGACCTCTGCTGTTCCTGATCTATATAAATGACCTGGGTGAGACCAGTATCAGTTGCAAAGCGGTTTAGAAAAGATTGCTGTATGGTGTGGCAGGTGGCAGTTGACGCTAAATAACGAAAAGTGTGAGGTGATCCACATGAGTTCCAAAAGAAATCCGTTGGAATTCGATTACTCGATAAATAGTACAATTCTCAAGGCTGTCAATTCAACGAAGTACCTTGGTGTTAAAATTACGAACAACTTCAGTTGGAAAGACCACATAGATTATATTGTGAGGAAGGTGAGCCAAAGGTTGCGTTTCATTGGCAGGACACTTAGAAGATGCAACAAGTCCACTAAAGAGACAGCTTGCACTACACCCGTTCGTCCTCTGTTAGAATATTGCTGCGCGGTGTGGGATCCTTACCAGGTGGGATTGACGGAGGACATCGAAAGGGTGCAAAAAAGGGCAGCTCGTTTTGTATTATCATGTAGTAGGGGATAGAGTGTGCCAGATATGATACGCGAGTTGGGATGGAAGTCATTAAAGCGAAGACGTTTTTCGTCGCGGCGAGATCTACGAAATTTCAGTCACCAACTTTCTCTTCCGAATGCGAAAATATTTTGTTGAGTCCAACCTACATAGGTAGGAATGATCATCAAAATAAAATAAGAGAAATCAGAGCTCGAACAGAAAGGTTTAGGTGTTCGTTTATCCCGCGCGCTGTTCGGGAGTGGGATGGTAGAGAGATAGTATGATTGTGGTTCGATGAACCCTCTGCCAAGCACTCAAATGTGAATTGCAGCTAGTTATGAACAGCATTCCAGGGGTGTTTCCAACAAGATAACGCTCGTCCACATACCGCTGTCGCAACTCAACATGCTCTACAGAGTGTCGACATGTTGCCTTGGCCTGCTCAATCACCAGAGCTGTCTCCGATCAAGCACATATGGAACTTCATTGGACGACAAACTCAAGCGTCATCCACAAAGAAGTATTAACTGTCCCTGTACTGATTAACCAAGTCCAACAGGCATCGAACTCCATCCCACAATCTGACATCCGATACCTGTACAACAAAATTCATGCACATTTAAAAATTCTTGTGGTAATACCGATTATTGATATACCAGCGTTTCATATTTCCAATGGTTTATCTCTCGCTTAGATTTACCTGTAATTTTGCAGGTATATCACGTAGACAAATTTTTCATTACTCTACATTAATTATTATTTTTGGTGTTGCGATTTTTTAAATACACTACTAGCCATTAAAATTGCTACACCAAGAAGAAATGCAGATGATAAACGGGTATTCATTGGACAAATATATTATACTAGAACTGACGTGTGATTACATTTTCACTCAATTTGCGTAGATCCAAAGAAATCAGTACTCAGAACAACCACCTCTGGCCGTAATAACGGCCTTCATACGCCTGGGCATTGAGTCAAACAGAGCTTGGATGGCGTGTACAGGTACAGCTGCCCATGCAGCTTCAACACGATACCACAGTTCATCAAGAGTAGTTACTGGGGTATTGTGACGAGCCAGTTGCTCGGTCACCATTGACCAGACGTTTTCAATTGGTGAGAGATCTGGAGAATGTGCTGGACAGGGCAGCAGTCAAACATTTCCTGTATCCAGAAAGGCCCGTACAGGACCTGCAACATGCGGTCGTGCATTGTCCTGCTGAAATGTAGGGTTTCGCAGGGATCGAATGAAGGGTAGAGCCACGGGTCGTAACACATCTGAAATGTAACGTCCACTGTTCAAAGTGCCGTCAATGCGAACAAGAGGTACCGAGACGTGTAACCAATGGCACCCCATACCATCACGCCGGGTGATACGCCAGTATGGCGATGACGAATACATTCTTCCAATGTGCGTTCACCGCGATGTCGCCAAACACGGATGCGACCATCATGATGCTATAAACAGAACCTGGATTCATCCGAAAAAATGACGTATTGCCATTCGTGCACCCAGGTTCGTTGTTG
The DNA here is from genome assembly GCF_023898315.1 of Schistocerca nitens. Taxonomy (NCBI): domain Eukaryota; kingdom Metazoa; phylum Arthropoda; class Insecta; order Orthoptera; family Acrididae; genus Schistocerca; species Schistocerca nitens. The sequence continues at coordinate 294,724,878 of NC_064618.1, read as the reverse complement.
AGTACATCGCAGGCTCTCCTGTCTGTGATGCAGCGTCAAGGGTAACCACAGCCATGGTCTCCGAGCTGCTGCAAACGACGTCGAACTGTTCGTGCAGATGGTTGTTGTCTTGCAAACGTCCCCATCTGTTGACTCAGGAATCGAGACGCGGCTGCACGATCCGTTACAGCCAGTTGGATAAGATGCCTGTCATCTCGACTGCTAGTGATACGAGGCCGTTGGGATCCAGCACGGCGTTCCGTATTACCCTCCTGAACCCATCGATTCCATATTCTGCTAACAGTCATTGGATCTCGACCAACTCGAGCAGTAATGTCGCGATACGATAAACCGCAATCGCGATAGGCTACAATCCAACCTTTATCAAAGTCGGAAGCGTGATGGTACGCATTTCTCCTCCTTACACGAAGCATCACAACAACGTTTCACCAGGCAACGCCCGTCAACTGCTGTTTGTGTACGAGAAATCGGTTGGAAACTTTCATCATGTCAGGACGTTGTAGGTGTCGCCACCGGCGCCAACCTTGTGTGAATGCTCTGAAAAACTAATCATTTGCATATCACAGAATCTTCTTCCTGTCGGTTAAATATCGCTTCTGTAGCACTTCATCTTTGTGGTGTAGCAATTTTAATGGCCAGCGGTGTAAATACATTACATTGTGACTATGACATGCCATTCTCCACGGAGGATGCGCATTGATACAGGACAGGAAAATAGAGACACCTGTTGACTTCCTGTAAACCTGTTTGCAGTACGGGCATTCAGCGTAGTTTCATTTGTTAATGCATCACGCATGTAAATAAGATCCCTTCATATCCGTTGTATGGCTGTGTGTCGTTTGTGCGTTACACAAATATGTCAATAGAATTTTGCTTTGATAAGCAGTTTCAGTGCCGGTAAGTTAAAATAAAAAAAAAATTAATTGCACTATCAAGAACCACGAACATTATGCATAGTGACAATTATTGAACTATGTGAAATGAATTTGTCATAACAGCTGAACGGTTTGAGTTAGGACGTCCAAACTGCACGGTTTGCCACGGTTCATTATGGGAAATAGTAATGCACTGTATGGTTTGGTTTAGCGACGAAGCCTACTTTCTTTTGGATGGATTCGTCAATAAGCGAAACTGGCGCATTTGGGGGACTGAGAACGTGCATTTCGCAATGGAGAAGTCTCTTCAACGGGTGACTGTGCGGTGTGAAATGTCCAGTCACGAAATAATCCGTGCGATACTCCTCGATGGCACGGTGACTACCAAACGGTACGTGAAGTTTTTGGAAGAGGATTTCATCCCCATTATCCAAAGTGACCCTGATTTCGACAAGATGTGGTTCATGCAAGGCATAGATCGACCCCACCGAAGCAGGAGAGTGTTTGATGTCCTGGAGGAGCACTCTGCGGACAGCATTCTGGCTCTGGAGTACCGAGAGCCCACTGGCATGGGCCTCGATTGGCCGCCATATGCTCCGAATCTGAACACATGCGACTCCTCTTTGTGGGGCTATATTAAAGGCAAGGCGTGCAGCAATAATCCGAAAAACATTGCTGAACTGAAAATAGCCATTCAGGAGGTCATCGACAGCATCGATGTTCCGACACTTCAGCGGTTCACGCAGAATTTCGCTATTCGTCTGCGCCACATCATCAACGATGATGGCAGGCATATCTTGCATGTCATAACGTGAATCCGAATATCTGTAGTGACGTCACGTGTTGGATAGAGTCTGTGCACGCCGTAGTTTCTAACTAATTGACGTTTTTTCCATATAGTTCAATAATTGTCACCCTGTATCATAGAAATATTATTTTCATTACACCTTTCCTGATACTACAACGTTAAGTACGTCTAGTTTGAGAGTGAACAGGTAGGTTCGAAACTAGCCAGCAGTAAAAATTACACACAACTGTGACAGATATTTTAAATAAAGAATTATCCAGTCAAATTTGCTGGTTCATTGCCAATAAAATGTTGAAACTACTAAAAAACTTTGAAGTTTGCCGACGATGATGTAATTCTTTCAGAGATGGGAAAATACTTGGTAGAGCAGTTGAAAGGAGTGGACAGTGTCTTAAAGAGACACTGTTTTCTGCTCAATCTGTTCAGTTTTTAAAATGCTGTAACTTCAGTTACGATTACAAAGCACTAAGAGAATCTGTAGTACTGGCAACTAAAAGTTCAACAGCAGAGCAGATAGCAAATGACAAAATTCTACTTATCGCTTGCATACAGCATAGCAGGAAGAGTGCATGATTAAGCCTACACGTGATTTAGGAGTATATTGGGTGCGTCATTTAATACACAGAGCTGTCAACTTCAGCAGCAACAATTGCTCCAATCACGGCGGGGCAGTGAGTGGAACTGAGCTTGCATGACAGACGCATGCGCGTCATTCTATGTTTCTTCAACTCTGTGTCAGAGTTGATCAGTATTTGGAGTGTAGTGCCCGTCTCTCGGCAACCCGTGACCGGATGCCGGGTAGCGCAGAGTTATGATTCTTCGCTGAACACAGTGTGACGCCATTCGTCAGCAGTCCGTGCTTCCCGGTCAAGGCACCACCTCAAAAGCAGCCCTTTGTGTTGTGTGTTGTGTTAACGGCAGCCTACGCATCAAACGGTCATTCCCTGGTCCAGCTGCTGCTAGTGTCCGAGCAATGGTGGGAGATGACACAGAATATTGCAAGCAATGGTTCTTGGATGGCAACAGAGGTGTGAACAGCTTACCGATGCGCTTGTTGCACAACACCACAATCCTCGCTTTTGGTGGTCAGGCGTGGGCGACTAAAACACTGAGAACAAAAATACTTCTCTTCACGCTCCCATGCGGACCAGTGTCACATTCGAATGCTCTCAAAATCTGGATATCGCACGATTCGACCAGCTCGGCAAATGGAGACCAAAATGAGGCCCCTTTAATACTCTGTCGCTGTTAATTACGCTATCTCACACAACCGTGAGTCATCTTCGTGTCCTTCGCGGTGATCAGACAACATCCAACGCTGATCAGCCACAAAATTATGATCAACGACCTAATATCCATATGAAGCCGTCCACGCGATGACAGCGTCTCCTGGCGAGGAATGACTGCTAGTCAAACACATGCACAGTGCATGTAGTATGTGACTGTGTTGTCGGTGTGTAGAATGGGGAAGGCGCGCGACCTATCTGAGTTTGACAGAGGGCAGATTGTGATAGCCTGGAGGTTCAGCACGAGTATTTCGGAAACTGCGTGATTTGTCAGGTGATCAAGGAGTGCTGTGATCAATGTCTTAACACGTGGTGAAACCAAGGTGATACGACGGCGAGACGTTGTGGGATTGGGCGGCCACCCCTCATTATAGATGTCGGACGTCATAGGCTGGACAGACTGGTAAAACAGGACAGGCGGCGAACTGCGGCGGAACTGACGTCAGACTTTAATGCTGGGCACAGTACATATGTGTCTGAACAAACGGTGCATCGAACACTCCTAACGATGGGCCTCCGCAGCCGACGACCAATGCATGTGCCAATGTTAACGACATCAGCAACTACGACTGAAATGGGCACGATGTGCCCATCGGTAATGGACGTTGGCGCAGTGGCAGAGCGTTGCATGGTCTGATGAATTCCGATACCTTCTTCACCATGCCTATGGGAGGACGTGAATCCGTCGTCTTCCAGGGAAACAGCTCTTTCACAACTGTACTGTGGAAAGGAGACAAGCTGACCCCGAGAGAGGTGGTGCAGTGGTTAGCAGTCAGTGCTTAGACTCGCATTCGGGAGGACGACGGCATCCTGATGAAGTTTTCCATGATTTCCCTAAATTACTTCAGGCAAATGCCGGGATGGTTCCATTGAAATAGCACGGCAAACTTTCTTCCCCATCCTTCCCTCACCCGATGGGACTAATGACCTCGCTGTTTGGTCCCCTCCTCCAAATCAACCAACCAACAAGTTGGCAATGGGTCTATTATGCTCTGGGGTACATTCACGTGAGCAACCATGGGTCCAGTGGAGCTCATGCAAGGGACCGTGGTGGCCAAGGAATATCGTATACCGGTTGCAGGCCACGTACTACCCTTCATGACGATCATGTTTCCCGCTGGCGGTGGCATTTTTCAACAAGATAATGCGTCCTGTTACATGGCCAGGAGTACGATGGAGTGGTTCAAGGAATAAAATGGCGACCTGCAATTGATGTGCGGGCCTCCCAATTCACCAGATCTGAACCCAGTCGAACACATCTGGGATGTGAGTGAACGTGGCGTCAGAGCTCATCGCCACCCTCTGCAGAATTTCGGGAATTAGGTGACTTGTGAGTGCAGATGTGATGCCAACTCCCTCCAGCGACCTACCAAGGCCTCATTGCTTCCAAGCCACGACGCGTCACCGCTGTTATCCACGCCAAAGGTAGACATACTGGCTATTGGGTAGGTAGTCATAATGTTCCAGCTGATCAGTGTGTTCTACCAGGCCTTGTAACAACAGTACACATGAACAATACTAATGCTGTCTGCTGGCTGTCACAGAGAATTTCAACTCTATCGTTTACATACCCGCCGACGATGCATATACCGGGTGATCAAAAAGTCAGTATAAATTTGAAAACTAAATAAATCACCGAATGATGTAGATAGAGAGGTACAAATTGACACACATGCTTGGAATGACATGGGGTTTTATTACAACCAAAAAAAAAAAAAAAAAGTACAAAAGTTCACAAAATGTCCGACAAATGGCGCTTCATCTGATCAGAATAGCAATAATTAGCATAACAAAGTAAGACAAAGGAAAGATGATATTCTTTACAGGAAATGCTCAATATGTCCACCATCATTCCTCAACAATAGCTGTAGTCGAGGAATAATGTTGTGAACAGCACTGTAATGCATGTCCGGAGTTACGGTGACGCATTGGCGTCGGATGTTGTCTTCAGCATCCCTAGAGATGTCGGTCGATCACGATACACTTGCGACTTCAGGTAACCCCAAAGCCAATAATCGCACGGACTGAGGCCTGGGGACCTGGGAGGCCAAGCATGACGAAAGTGGCGGCTGAGCACACGAGCATCACCAGACGAAGCGCGCAAGAGATCTTTCACTCGTCTAGCAATAATTTGTTTTTTTTTTCGTTCTAATAAAACCCCATGTCATTCCAAGCATGTGTGTTAATTTTTACCTCTCTTTCTACATTATTCCGGGGTTTATTAAGTTTTCAAATTTGTTGTTGTTGTGGTCTTCAGTCCTGAGACTGGTTTGATGCAGCTCTCCATGCTACTCTATCCTGTGCAAGCTTCTTCATCTCCCAGTACCTACTGCAACCTACATCCTTCTGAATCTGCTTAGTGTATTCATCTCTTGGTCTCCCTCTACGATTTTTACCCTCCACGCTGCCCTCCAATGCTAAATTTGTGATCCCTTGATGCCTCAAAACATGTCCTACCAACCGATCCCTTCTTCTAGTCAAGTTGTGCCACAAACTTCTCTTCTCCCCAATCCTATTCAATACTTCCTTATTAGTTACGTGATCTACCCACCTTATCTTCAGCATTCTTCTGTAGCACCACATTTCGAAAGCTTCTATTCTCTTCTTGTCCAAACTGGTTATCGTCCATGTTTCACTTCCATACATGGCTACACTCCATACAAATACTTTCAGAAACGACTTCCTGACACTTAAATCTATACTCGATGTTAACAAATTTCTCTTCTTCAGAAACGATTTCCTTGCCATTGCCAGTCTACATTTTATATCCTCTCTACTTCGACCATCATCAGTTATTTTACTCCCTAAATAGCAAAACTCCTTTACTATTTTAAGTGTCTCATTTCCTAATCTAATCCCCTCAGCATCACCCGATTTAATTTGACTACATTCCATTATCCTCGTTTTGCTTTTGTTGATGTTCATCTTATATCCTCCTTTCAAGACACTGTCCATTCCGTTCAACTGCTCTTCCAAGTCCTTTGCTGTCTCTGCCAGAATTACAATGTCATCGGCGAACCTCAAAGTTTTTACTTCTTCTCCATGAATTTTAATACCTACTCCGAATTTTTCTTTTGTTTCCTTTACTGCTTGCTCAACATACAGATTGAATAACATCGGGGAGAGGCTACAACCCTGTCTCACTCCTTTCCCAACCACTGCTTCCCTTTCATGCCCCTCGACTCTTATAACTGCCATCTGGTTTCTGTACAAATTGTAAATAGCCTTTCGCTCCCTGTATTTTACCCCTGCCACCTTCAGAATTTGAAAGAGAGTATTCCAGTTAACGTTGTCAAAAGCTTTCTCTAAGTCTACAAATGCTAGAAATGTAGGTTTGCCTTTTCTTAATCTTTCTTCTAAGATAAGTCGTAAGGTTAGTATTGCCTCTCGTGTTCCAACATTTCTACGGAATCCAAACTGATCTTCCCCGAGGTCCGCTTCTACCAGTTTTTCCATTCGTCTGTAAAGAATTCGCGTTAGTATTTTGCAGCTGTGACTTATTAAACTGATAGTTCGGTAATTTTCGCATCTGTCAACACCTGCTTTCTTTGGGATTGGAATTATTATATTCTTCTTGAAGTCTGTGGGTATTTCGCCTGTCTCATACATCTTGCTCACCAGATGGTAGAGTTTTGTCATGACTGGCTCACCCAAGGCCATCAGTAGTTCTAATGGAATGTTGTCTATTCCCGGGGCCTTGTTTCGACTCAGGTCTTTCAGTGCTCTGTCAAATTCTTCACGCAGTATCTTATCTCCCATTTCATCTTCATCTACATCCTCTTCCATTTCCATAATATTGTCCTCAAGTACATCGCCCTTGTATAAACCCTCTATATACTCCTTCCACCTTTCTGCCTTCCCTTCTTTGCTTAGAACTGGGTTGTCATCTGATCTCCTGATATTCATACGAGTGGTTCTCTTCTCTCCAAAGGTCTCTTTAATTTTCCTGTAGGCAGTATCTATCTTACCCCTAGTGAGACAAGCCTCTACATCCTTACATTTGTCCTCTAGCCATCCCTGCTTAGCCATTTTGCACTTCCTGTCGATCTCATTTTTGAGACGTTTGTATTCCCTTTTGCCTGCTTCATTTACTGCATTTTTATATTTTCTCCTTTCATCAATTAAATTCAATATTTCTTCTGTTACCCAAGGATTTCTATTAGCCCTCGTCTTTTTACCTACTTGATCCTCTGCTGCCTTCACTACTTCATCCCTCAGAGCTACCCATTCTTCTTCTACTGTATTTCTTTCCCCCATTCCTGTCAATTGTTCCCTTATGCTCTCCCTGAAACTCTCTACAACCTCTGGTTCTTTCAGTTTATCCAGGTCCCATCTCCTTAAATTCCCACCTTTTTGCAGTTTCTTCAGTTTCAATCTGCAGTTCATAACCAATAGATTGTGGTCAGAATCCACATCTGCCCCTGGAAATGTCTTACAATTTAAAACCTGCTTCCTAAATCTCTGTCTTACCATTATATAATCTATCTGATACCGTCTAGTATCTCCAGGATTCTTCCAGGTATACAACCTTCTTTTATGATTCTTGAACCAAGTGTTAGCTATGATTAAGTTATGCTCTGTGCAAAATTCTACAAGGCGGCTTCCTCTTTCATTTCTTCCCCCCAATCCATATTCACCTACTATGTTTCCTTCTCTCCCTTTTCCTACTGACGAATTCCAGTCACCCATGACTATTAAATTTTCGTCTCCCTTCACTACCTGAATAATTTCTTTTATCTCGTCATACATTTCATCGATTTCTTCATCATCTGCAGAGCTAGTTGGCATATAAACTTGTACTACTGTAGTAGGCATGGGCTTTGTGTCTATCTTGGCCACAATAATGCGTTCACTATGCTGTTTGTAGTAGCTAACCCGCACTCCTATTTTTTTATTCATTATTAAACCTACTCCTGCATTACCCCTATTTGATTTTGTATTTATAACCCTGTAATCACCTGACCAAAAGTCTTGTTCCTCCTGCCACCGAACTTCACTAATTCCCACTATATCTAACTTTAACCTATCCATTTCCCTTTTTAAATTTTCTAATCTACCTGCCCGATTAAGGGATCTGACATTCCACGCTCCGATCCGTAGAATGCCAGTTTTCTTTCTCCTGATAACGACGTCCTCTTGAGTAGTCCCCGCCCGGAGATCCGAATGGGGGACTATTTTACCTCCGGAATATTTTACCCAAGAGGACGCCATCATCATTTAATCATACAGTAAAGCTGCATGTCCTCGGGAAAAATTACGGCTGCAGTTTCCCCTTGCTTTCAGCCGTTCGCAGTACCAACACAGCAAGGCCGTTTTGGTTAATGTTACAAGGCCAGATCAGTCAATCATCCAGACTGTTGCCCCTGCAACTACTGAAAAGGCTGCAGCCCCTCTTCAGGAACCACATGTTTGTCTGGCCTCTCAACAGATACCCCTCCGTTGTGGTTGCACCTACGGTACGGCCATCTGTATCGCTGAGGCACGCAAGCCTCCCCACCAACGGCAAGGTCCATGGTTCATGGGGGAAGTTTTTATACTGACTTTTTGATCACCCGGTATGTACGATGTGACATTGCCATCCAACCATCTTCTGGGTGCTCCACTTCCTTTTTCAGACAGTGTATAAAGAACATACTTTAGTATGTTACATACGAATAACATTATTATTGCAGCACTACTGTCTGTAATCCATAAAACTGGTTGCAGAACATATAGCAGTAGAATAGTTAAAGAACAACGTGATTGCATACCATTCCCCACTTCTAAAGAACGAAGGAAGATTAGAGTTTGAGCCCAGTCGACGGAGAGCTCAGTAGACACGGAATGCAACCTCCGATTGTGGAAGGATGGTGAAGGAAATCGGCTGTTTCCTTTCGAGGGAACCATCGTTGCATTGCCAAACCTCATTCTGGATTACTATATAGGGGTTTGAACAGTTGTCCTCCCAAATACGAGTCCATTATCTTACTACTGCACTGCCTCACTCGATAACTTCCTTCGACAGCCATTCGGTACCACAAGTCATTCAACGCTATACTCATGTTGCAAACACCATTCTTCAGTATTAATTATCCATCGGTTGCTCTGTTTCAGATCGTACACACACTCCATAGTGAACACATGTGGAGAAATGGGGCAAACACACATTATCCTAAGGTCCCACAAATTACTTTGTGGAGAGCTAACAATGTAAATTGAGGCACTATTAACCTACAAGAACCGCCCATGTTATTAAGCAACATTTCTACTATAAAATACATTTGATTTCCTAAAATATCGACATGAACCTTAGACCTGCTACGCCATTGGAGAGTAACTACAGCACCATAGCATTCCATCAGAGTATGACCCGCATCCATTTGCAACCATTTCGGTGTTCGTCATCTTTCTGGTAGAAATAAAGTTAATTCAGCAAAGAGAGAACATTTTTACACTACTAATCACTGGAATTGCAACATCATGAACACTGCATGCAAGAAACGTCAAAATCGCACGAAGTGTTCTACATGGTTGGATGTCGAAATGATTAACATTTATGAACAACCGCACAAAGTACTTATAAGTAATATTCTGTATGCAAGGTGTTCCAAATTGCTACTGCAGGGTTTTAGAGGTTGTAGAGAGCAGTTAGTAGATAAAATTTTTAAAGGAACCCATGTCTGGAAACATACAGTTTGGATATAAAATCTGTTTGTAGATCGAATCACTTCCACATCTCCTATTGCACAGTACACAAACTCAAAAGAAGGCGCCACCGTTGTAATTATGACATCACAAACCATTTTCGTCCAACTGCAGAAACTGCCGTGAAAAACTACATTCGCAACTTGGAAGGCTAGCCATGGTGCTCCATGCACGCGCTGCACTCTTCACACCAAAGAGGACATCATTAATCACATAGAAGAGAACGTGTGCCAGCCGGAGTGGCCGTGCGGTTCTAGGCACTACAGTCTGGAGCCGAGCGACCGCTCCGGTCGCAGGTTCGAATCCTGCCTCGGGCATGGATGTGTGTGATGTCCTTAGGTTAGTTAGGTTTAATTAGTTCTAAGTTCTAGGCGACTGATGACCTCAGAAGTTAAGTCGCATAGTGCTCAGAGCCATTAGAACCATAGAACGTGTCGACGACTACTCAAAACATTGCCCTCTCCTTGGGCTCCTGTAGAGCGCACATGTCACAGCTCGTTGTCTCTGCTGTGGGTGTACTGTGAAGAGAGAGAACTGAAAGTGATGCGACTTTCATACTTTTTTCATATCAAAACGGTACATTTTCCTTATCAATATTTTGTCTGGTACTCCCAGAAGTCCGTAACAGGAATAGTGGAACACCCTGTATAAAGAAAGTGGTCGTGTGCACTGTCAATTCCTCCTCGATAGCGCAAGGCGGTCGCTAAGCAACTCCTTCCTGGCGTCTCGCGAGGGGCGTGTGCGCTACCGGCCACGGTGACAACACTGAGCTGCTTTGTCCCTTGGTCAGTTCAAAATGGTTCAAATGGCTCTGAGCACTATGGGACATAACATCTGAGGTCATCAGTCCCCTAGAACTTAGAACTTCTTAAACCTAACTAACCTAAGGACATCACACACACCCATGCCCGAGGCAGGATTCGAACCTGCGACCGGAGCGGTCGCGCGGTTGCAGACTGAAGCGCCTAGAACCGCTCGGCCACAAAGGCCGGCTTGGTCGGTTCTGTCTTGCTGATAATTGGAGATGAATGTTCCTGAGCAGTCGCAGGTAATCGTTCCATGGCGCTGTATGGGGCTGTAAACCGACGATCAGTTCTCACATTGTGAGCAGGTTTTGGATTGCTAAGCTCACTTGTCTGAGACACACAAAACTCGAGTTCCAATACGGTGTTGGTTCACCTTTGCTGCTTGGTGTGGGTACACGGACAGATTGGAGCAGCGTATACATATGGATTTGTTTGATGAGCATCTTGCTTGGTCCTGTGGCGTGCTTGTGCTCAATGGTTAAGTGTACCCACTTCCAAGGGAGGCGTAGATGTAGCGGCATTATTGAGCTCTTTTTCCGACATGCAATGGCAGCACTTGACTTTTTGGCGTCTATGTCTTTAACAAGTGTCTGCCAGATGGGTATAGCGCATGGGCAAGTCCAAAATTTCCAGTGTTTTTTTTTGTTTTTTCTTTTCTTTTTGATCCCACTGAAATGGCCTGCGTTGGCCACATTTACGTGTGCCGGACGAGGTGAAATGGTTTTGTTAAGCATGAGAGAATTTTTTTGGTACCTTTTATTATGTGTTGTTTATTTTTTTGAATATTGCTTGGATTGAGAAATATTTTTAGTGTATATATTTGCACTTTTAAATATTTTTTACTGTAATCGTGCCATTGGCTTGAAGTTTATGATCATTGAAAAGATATTCTTGTATGTGTAGTGCAGGCTTTGAAGTTCAGTATTTTGAGCACTCTCGGCCTTAGCAGTAGCTAGGGCCCTACTTTCTCAGTCATACTTATAAGTTGTATTACGCCCACTTGTTCTTGTAGTCACTGGCCATGATGGCTCACTGCTTGATCTCGACCTATTCTTAAACCTTCCTGAATGCTGCTTTTCATCAATACACCTAATGTAATTTTTTCCTCTATATTAGTATTCTTTGCCTAATATAGGTTGAGAGCCCCCCCATGAACCATGGACCTTGCCGTTGGTGGGGAGGCTTGCGTGCCTCAGCGATACAGATGGCCGTACCGTAGGTGCAACCACAACGGAGGGGTATCTGTTGAGAGGCCAGACAAACATGTGGTTCCTGAAGAGGGGCAGCAGCCTTTTCAGTAGCTGCAGGAGCAACAGTCTGGATGATTGACTGATCTGGCCTTGTAACATTAACCAAAACGGCCTTGCTGTGCTGGTACTGCGAACGGCTGAAAGCAAGGGGAAACGACAGCCGTAATTTTTCCCGAGGGCATGCACCTTTACTGTTTGGCGTCCTCTTGGGTAAAATATTCCGGAGGTAAAATAGTACCCCATTCGGATCTCCGGGTGGGGACTACTCAGAAGGATGTTGTTATCAGGAGAAAGAAAACTGGCGTTCTACGGATCGGAGTGTGGAATGTCAGATCCCTTAATCGGGCAGGTACGTTAAAAAATTTAAAAGGGGAAATGGATAGGTTAAAGTTAGATATAGTGGGAATTAGTGAAGTTCGGTGGCAGGGGGAACAAGACTTTTGGTCAGGTGATTACAGATTTATAAATACAAAATCAAATAGGGGTAATGCAGGAGTAGGTTTAATAATGAATAAAAAAATAGGAGTGCGGGTTATCTACTACAAACAGCATACTGAGCGCATTATTGTGGCCAAGATAGACACAAAGCCCATGCCTACTACAGTAGTACAAGTTTATATGCCAACTAGCTCTGCAGATGATGAAGAAATTGATGAAATGTATGATGAGGTAAAAGAAATTATTCAGGTAGTGAAGGGAGACGAAAATTTAATAGTCATGGGTGACTTGAATTCGTCAGTAGGAAAAGGAAGAGAAGGAAACATAGTAGGTGAATATGGATTGGGGGGAAGAAATGAAAGAGGAAGCCGCCTTGTAGAATTTTGCACAGAGCATAACTTAATCATAGCTAACACTTGGTTCAAGAATCATAAAAGAAGGTTGTATACCTGGAAGAATCCTGGAGATACTAGACGGTATCAGATAGATTATATAATGGTAAGACAGAGATTTAGGAAGCAGGTTTTAAATTGTAAGACATTTCCAGGGGCAGATGTGGATTCTGACCACAATCTATTGGTTATGAACTGCAGATTGAAACTGAAGAAACTGCAAAAAGGTGGGAATTTAAGGAGATGGGACCTGGATAAACTGAAAGAACCAGAGGTTGTAGAGAGTTTCAGGGAGAGCATAAGGGAACAATTGACAGGAATGGGGGAAAGAAATACAGTAGAAGAAGAATGGGTAGCTCTGAGGGATGAAGTAGTGAAGGCAGCAGAGGATCAAGTAGGTAAAAAGACGAGGGCTAATAGAAATCCTTGGGTAACAGAAGAAATATTGAATTTAATTGTTGAAAGGAGAAAATATAAAAATGCAGTAAATGAAGCAGGCAAAAAGGAATACAAACGTCTCAAAAATGAAATCGACAGCAAGTGCAAAATGGCTAAGCAGGGATGGCTAGAGGACAAATGTAAGGATGTAGAGGCTTGTCTCACTAGGGGTAAGATAGGTACTGCCTACAGGAAAATTAAAGAGACCTTTGGAGAGAAGAGAACCACTTGTATGAATATCAAGAGCTCAGATGGCAACCCAGTTCTAAGCAAAGAAGGGAAGGCAGAAAGGTGGAAGGAGTATATAGAGGGTTTATACAAGGGCGATGTACTTGAGGACAATATTATGGAAATGGAAGAGGATGTAGATGAAGATGAAATGGGAGATAAGATACTGCGTGAAGAATTTGACAGAGCACTGAAAGACCTGAGTCGAAACAAGGCCCCGGGAGTAGACAACATTAACTACTGATGGCCTTGGGAGAGCCAGTCATGACAAAACTCTACCATCTGGTGAGCAAGATGTATGAGACAGGCGAAATACCCACACACTTCAAGAAGAATATAATAATTCCAATCCCAAAGAAAGCAGGTGTTGACAGATGTGAAAATTACCGAACTATCAGTTTAATAAGTCACAGCTGCAAAATACTAACGCGAATTCTTTACAGACGAATGGAAAAACTGGTAGAAACGGTCCTCGGGGAAGATCAGTTTGGATTCCGTAGAAATGTTGGAACACGTGAGGCAATACTAACCTTACGACTTATCTTAGAAGAAAGATTAAGAAAAGGCAAACCTACGTTTCGAGCATTTGTAGACTTAGAGAAAGCTTTTGACAACGTTAACTGGAATACTCTCTTTCAAATTCTGAAGGTGGCAGGGGTAAAATACAAGGAGCGAAAGGCTATTTACAATTTGTACAGAAACCAGATGGCAGTTATAAGAGTCGAGGGACATGAAAGGGAAGCAGTGGTTGGGAAAGGAGTGAGACAGGGTTGTAGCCTCTCCCCGATGTTATTCAATCTGTATATTGAGCAAGCAGTACAGGAAACAAAAGAAAAATTCGGAGTAGGTATTAAAATTCATGGAGAAGAAGTAAAAACTTTGAGGTTCGCTCATGACATTGTAGTTCTGTCAGAGACAGCAAAGGACTTGGAAGAGCAGTTGAACGGAATGGACAGTGTCTTGAAAGGAGGATATAAGATGAACATCAACAAAAGCAAAACGAGGATAATGGAATGTAGTCAAATTAAATCGGGTGATGCTGAGGGGATTAGATTAGGAAATGAGACACTTAAAGTAGTAAAGGAGTTTTGCTATTTAGGGAGTAAAATAACTGATGATGGTCGAAGTAGAGAGGATATAAAATGTAGACTGGCAATGGCAAGGAAATCGTTTCTGAAGAAGAGAAATTTGTTAACATCGAGTATAGATTTAAGTGTCAGGAAGTCGTTTCTGAAAGTATTTGTATGGAGTGTAGCCATGTATGGAAGTGAAACATGGACGATAAATAGTTTGGGCAAGAAGAGAATAGAAGCTTTCGAAATGGGGTGCTACAGAAGAATGCTGAAGATAAGGTGGGTAGATCACGTAACTAATGAGGAGGTATTGAATAGGATTGGGGAGAAGAGAAGTTTGTGGCACAACTTTACTAGAAGAAGGGATCGGTTGGTAGGACATGTTCTGAGGCATCAAGGGATCACAAATTTAGCATTGGAGGGCAGCGTGGAGGGTAAAAATCGTAGAGGGAGACCAAGAGATGAATACACTAAGCAGATTCAGAAGGATGTAGGTTGCAGTAGGTACTGGGAGATGAAGAAGCTTGCACAGGATAGAGTAGCATGGAGAGCTGCATCAAACCAGTCTCAGGACTGAAGACCATAACATCAACAACAGGCTGAGAAGGGGCCGAAAAGAGTACAACTGGTTAAATTGCACCGTATATGCCTCCTGTAATTATGTTATTGATGTCTCAATGTTTTTTAAGTTGTTGTTCGTTTGCTTAAATGCTGTTTTAATAGAGAAGTATTTTTACTAAATTATTATTACTCACTAACTATCATTCACAATCTTCCAATTTTTAAAAAAAATTTTGTGCTGTAAGAGTCATTCATACTGTTGCCATAAGAAAACATTTTGCAATAAAAAGCAAAGAGGAATATCTGTAGTTTTATGGCAAGTAATTTTTACTGGTGTTTTGAAACAAATGTCTTTGCTGGTGCAAATGTCACTTTCCAGCGCCTCATCGTTCCCGGGTCCCTGCTAATTACTCAATTACAGAAAGGTTACAGAGCGGGTCTGTCGTTCGTTAATCACATTTGAATGTTGGATGCTTGTGAGAAGATTGTGCTTGCGGCGTATAAGAAGTAGAAGCGTGTACCAACGTGTGGTGGGATTCAGTGGCGGCAGGACTGTGGCTTATCGAGATTGTGGCTTATCATTTCAAGATATTGCTGCTGACACTGGTGAATATGGTATTGATGTGTATAGTGGGCCAAGCTCAACGTCATTAGGGACTTGAATAGCTCATAGTGCCCAACAGATACATACTGTTAACTCGGTCATACATCTTACAGCACTGTCATATACCTCATGGTCAGACATTGGGATTATTTGCTGCAATAAAACTATCCATACAGGCAGTGCGACAATGTGTGAATCACTATGGAACTGTTGCAGCTTCACTCCATGTGGTAACATGTTATGATACACAGCACAAGTATGCCCAACAACAACACTATGCACAGAGCTGGCAATATGTCGTCTATTCAGACGGATCTCGGTTCAGCATTCAGCGTAACGGTGGACATATCCGTGGATGGAGGCTCTGAGGCGAGCGAAGTTGCCAGATTGCGTCATCGTCATAGGAGCTCAGCACCTGTTGCGATGTGATACACTTCTGTTTCACATAGCCGGTAATATGAAGAGTAGATGTTACGTATCTGAAGTGACAAGATCGGTGGCTGATCCGAATCTCTGAGATCTCTGTGACTTTAACAAGATTTTGTACGACCACATTTTGGCCTGCTGTACTGTCATGACCTCGATATGGAGGGTGTTAGTCTGCTGTCCTGGCCAGAACGTTCTCCAGGTATCTCACCCATAGCCGTACGCTACCCAGCATGAGCATCGATGGTGGGTTTGCAGAGACAGAGCGGAGTTACTGCTGGCGTCATGGTGTGGGGAGTTATCAGGTATGACTCGAGGTCATGTCTGATAGTGACTGAGGGAACTCTGACGGCACAGTGGGACGTATTGGACATGCTGCATCCTCATGTTTTACTCTCATGATATTATTGTGGTGCCATTTTTTAACAGCACAACGATATTCCACAGATGGCAAGTATCCCTGCGTGATGCTGAGGTGCTCGCTTGGCCAGCAAGATTCCCAGATCTTCCCGCAATAAAATATGTACGGGACTTCAACTCTGTCCCAGTGTCAGTATCGAGGATACTAAACACCATTTATAATAGTTGTGGGTCGGGTTGGATCGGAGAGGATGGAATGGCTTAGGACGTCTCCCTCAACCAAATCACTGCATGCGTCTAGGCCAGACTCGACCCAACGTGATGCTGTTAAGTGGGCTCATCCGGCCTTCTTTGTAAATTTGACTTGATTTTGTAATCACCGAAATTACATACACTCTCAACTCTTGGAGTTTCATTTCGTTCCGCCCTCCCCTTGTACATACTTCACTTTTTCCGTGAGGCACTGTGTTTTCTATGTTTACTCCTTTTAACATTCCTTTTAACACCACAGAAAAAAACTAGATGTAGTTATTACAGATGTAGTCGAGGAATCAACACAACTTTTACTACACCGGCCATAGAAGCCAGTCAGTGTGTGGAGTCTGATCGACACCTGCACTCGAATGCTACATGTCTTCTGGTACAGCGCGTATCGCACTCTGAGGCGAACCGGACAGTTGTCCAGCCGTGGTGGCCAGTACGGCTCCCGGAGAAAGTCCAGTCCCGGCTGAAGAAAATTCGTTCCCGTTGCCGCCCGGGCCGGAGAAAGCCCGGTTCTTTTGCCGGATCTTTGACACCCCGCCGGGCCGGCGGTTTCCTCGGTTTGTGCAGCTCGCCATATCCAGCAGACGGCCTACTTCTGGCCTCGGCGCGGGCAAGAAGCGCCTCCGGCCGTCCACGCAGCCGCCGGATGGATGCGCCCGCCGCCTTTCGTCCCACGCGACGCGCTGCCGGCTTACGGGATAAGCGCAGACAATGCGGCCGTATCTCGCAGCCAGCGGGTCGCGCGCCGCTGTTAAAGGTCTGGCGGGTGACGCGCGTTTTACGATGTGTAGCTAAGGTTTGCGGAGCATTCTCTGAAGCGTCGAGGTTACACGGAAAATCCTTCTGACGCGCCAGTTCTATAGCCGCGTCAGGACGCTGGGACGTCACTCACTTCTGTATAACACGAAACAGAGTTTCAGAGTTCTCAACAAGGAAGAGAACTTCATTCACAACAGCAGCCGTCAATTACATCCGAGCAATGATACATGAATAGTACAAGCCAAGGATGGAAAAACTTTTTTGCTCAAAATACCTTATTCTTATGTTTCTTAGGGTGGGAAATCCAACTATGATACTTAAAAAACTGTATCACCCACCATTTCTTCACATTTTACAGTTAAATTTATTAAATTAAGCGATTTTTTAAAGAATTTAACGGCTTTTATATAGTTAAAATAATTTAAAAAGGAGGTGTAGTGAACGTAGATGACGTTGGTAGCACTGCTGAAAAAACATTTGCTGAAAAGAAAAAGGTCTATTCTATTTTTGTGTTAACAGATGGTGTTTTGTTTACTGTTAGCCTAACCTCACCTTCCCGTTTCCTCTACATGTGCTCAGTACAGTGTCTAATCGTGGTTGTAAAAACTCTGCTGACAGTTTTTGTTATATTTGTGGTGAATTTGTGATTAAAAATCACCAAAAAAACATTACAGACTTTGTGAAAAAGGTTTATCTATCATACTTTGAACGTAAACTTGGTGATAAAGATAAATCTTGGGCGTCACATAAGGTACGTTATGTGTGTGTTGAAGATCTGAGGAAATGGTCCAAAAAGGAGAAAAAAACTTTATTTGCTGTCCCTATGATATGGAGGGAGCCAAGAAATCATTCCGATGATTGCTGCTTTTGCGGTGTTGATGTTACTGGTCGTAAATCGAAAAACGAGAAGGTAATAAGCTACCCTAACCTTCCCTCCGCCATCTGACCAATAGGGCATGGTGTAGATTTGCCGGTTCCTGAATTACCAGATGATTTAAATTCTATTCCAACAGAGGTATTTTCTGATGTACGATCTGATTTAGATGAACCAGATGATGATGAATCCCATTGGAATGTAGAAAGTCGAGAGCCCAAATTGTTTACTCAGACCGAGCTTAATGATTTGGTTAGGGATCTGGGCTTAACGAAAGAAAAAACTGAATTGCTGGGCTCTAGATTAAAAGAAAAGAACTTATTGGCAGTTGGAACTAGCATATACATGTATAGAAAGAGATTTTCCAAGTTTTTTCAACAAGAAGGTGATTTAGTGTACTGCTCAGACATTCCCATCTGATGAATGAGTTTGGGATTGAATACAAAAAGGAAGACTGCAGACTGTTAACAGATTCATCCAAAACTAGTTTAAAGACTGTTTTATTACACAATGGTAACATGTATGCATCTATACCTGCTGGACTTTCTGTACATATGAAAGAAAGCTATGAAAGCCTAGAAATAGTGCTAAATAAAATAGGCCATTCTGCTCATGGTTGGATGATATGTGGCGATCTAAAAGTAACAAGCATGCTTCTTGGTCAGCAAGGTGACTTTACCAAATTTCCATGTTTCTTGTGTGAATGGGACAGTAGGGCTAGGGATCAACATTGGTGCAGAGAGAACTGGCCTGTGAGCGAGTCTTTAAAACCTGGCGAGAAGAACATTCTACGCAAAAACCTTGTAGATCCAAAAAACGTGCTCCTACCATCTCTACATATAAAGTTAGGTCTAATGAAATAGTCTGTAAAGGCTTTGCCTAAAGATGGATCTCTTCCAAAAGTTTCCACACCTTTCAGAAGCTTAACTAAAAGAAGGCGTCTTTGTCGGACCTGACATTAGATAATTGATGTTTGATGTTAACTTTGAATCCAAAATGACCTTAAATGAGAAATAATTACGGGTATGATTCAAGCAAGTCGTTACAAAGTCCTTAGGACATGAAAAAGACTCAGAATATGTTTCTATTATAGCTACAATGTTAAAGAAGTTTAAAACTTTAGGATGTCTAATGAGCCTGAAAGTTCACTTTTTGAACAGTCACCTTGATTACTTCCGGGACAATATGGGAGACGTTAGTGAGGAGCAAGGAGAGCGTTCTCACCAGGACATTAAAGTGATGGAAAAACGCTACCAAGGCCGCTGGAACACCAACATGATGGGGGGCTACTGTTGGTCACTTCACCGAGAAGTTCTGCAAATGACTCATCGTAGAGAAAGCTACACAAGAAGCTTCAAAGAAAAAAGAGAAAGAAAATTCAAACCAATTCCTGCTGTCAAGTGAAACCTCTATTAACACTTATCATTATTTTAAGTAGCTTACCGTAAATACAAAACATGCTTACGTTATAACAAAGTGTTTCATTAATTTCCCCGTTTCCCGTATAGCATAGGATTTTTATACTATATGATAAAAACCATATTGTTCGCAAACTATAAGTGATGCAAAAAAACTAAGGCTAGATTTGGAGTCAGCTCATAAAAATCTATAAAGATCAGCTACCAAAGTAAAAAAAAAAGCTTTTCAAAAAAAATTTTCGTTAGCCTGTGTTGTTGTTGTTGGTTTGGGGGATTAAAGGGACCAGACTGCTACGGTCATCGGTCCCTTAGCCTGTGTAATGGAACATAATTCCCTTCTGTGATTGAAGACTTGCTATGTCACTCATGTGCAACACCGTTACAGATTACGTCGATATATTTCTGAACCGTTCATTTCACAGGTTACTAAAAGCGCACTACAGTTCAGAGGTACCAATACGATCGAATTGCCAGTGACTACAGAGTCAGTGGAAAGTTGGTATACAAACTGGGCGATAACTGGGCGTAAGTGTATCAGTTTCTTCCATCCGTAAGCCACCGTTACACGGATGTTGCACATGTAATGCTTTAAGAAGAAGAAATGAATCACAGTTTATAAACTGAGCGGCCAAATGTGAGAAAAGGGTTGTCACCTCTGAAGATGTGCCTCGTAGACACAATATGTGAGCAGTCTGTTACAGATAGGTGAATAATGAGAACTTGGCAGCACGTCACGAGACAATCGATTTTCAAAACGGGTGATAATCGGTGCTAGACGCATAGCTCAAGCCATATCGGAAGTTACACAAGAATTCAGATGCCGATGTCAGCAGCGTCTAGGGTGGATCCTCAGTGTCACGGAGAAAATGTTTCCATGCTTGTAAACTGCCGCAACGGACCACCATAAGTGTTTGGGGAACGAACATCACGTCATGCCCCTGCAGTGGTGCCAGACGGAGTGAGTCAGGTCGCAGCCAATTTGAATGTGAGACGCCAAGAACTTACTCCTGTTTGGAGGTATGGAGGCACTGCATAGGCTTCGGCAGTCCACAGCCTTCCCTTCTACCTTCGCTTCCCCATGACTTGTTGGTACTCGGTGTATACAGGGTGAAACAGGAGGAAAGATACATGCTTTCAGGCGTGATAGTGATTCTCAACAAAAATCGTCGTATGTAAATATGCCCTGTCCTTAACAGCTTCCGAGGATACTTACTGAAAACAATGGGAAAGAGGACAAATGCAGGTGATAGTATTGAAGCATTTTGAGCTAATGTTTTGTTTAATTGTGTACATTTCCTCACAAAAAATGTTCAAAAAATCCACCGTCAACTGCAACCCATTTTGCAGCTGTTGTAGACAGCCAATGAATCGCTGAGCCGAACTCATTCGTACGGAACGTTGTGTCCCATGTATTCTGCTCACTGATGAGTCAACGTTTACCCGCGACGGCATCAATAACACCCGCAACTTTCACATGCGGGCAGATGAAAATCTGCACGCTATTGTGGAAACAAATATTGAACGACGTTTCTCAGTGAACCTGTGGTGCGATATTATTGATGACCATTTCATCGGTCCAGTTGTTTTAGATAACCGTGTAAATGGAGTAGGTATCTTGATTTCTTTTCAAATGTGTTACCAGAATTTTTGGAGGTTGTTCCTCACCCCTCCAACCATGTATCTTCCCTCCTGACTCGTAGCGCTGTTATCGGAAAAAATCAATATCTCAAGAAATACCCACCAGAGTAGGATCCCAGAAGGTTTGAGGCGTCATGTCACGGATTGCGCGGCCCCTCCCGCCGGAGGTTCGAGTCCTCCCTCGGGCATGGGTGTGTGTGTTGTTCTTAGAATAAGTTAGTTTAAGTAGTGTGTAAGTCTAGGGACCGATGACCTTAGCAGTTTGGTCTCTTAGGAACTCACACACACATTTGAACACACGTTTGATGCTCGACTTGGCTTAACCAATAGGGATTCTGCACTGACCAGTATTCCGATTCAGTTGACCACGACTTGTAAAAGTCGATTCATCAGAGAAAGTATCTGTGAAATAAAATCATCATACGCTGCTAGTTGTTATTGTATCGAATTCCA
This sequence comes from Schistocerca nitens, assembly GCF_023898315.1. Lineage (NCBI taxonomy): Eukaryota > Metazoa > Arthropoda > Insecta > Orthoptera > Acrididae > Schistocerca > Schistocerca nitens. The sequence continues at coordinate 294,703,243 of NC_064618.1, read as the reverse complement.
AAAGTTCAAGCGGTTTTGAAAGTCGTCTCCATGCAGTTCTTGATGCAAAGATAAGTGATGTGGATGTAATTTATGTTCATACGGTATGTCCAGAACACCTCTTTGCGAAATTTCTGAAGGGACAAAAGGAAAGAAACACAAAATAAGAACAGCCGTTACTTGGTTGCAGCGCGGACAATAATTTTGTAACATCTACTTTTATAACAGATAACATTTACAAAAGTGTTTTAGAAATTTGCACCGCGTGCTCGAATGCATGTCTTGCATTGGTCAATCATGCCTTCACGTCCAAGCCCAACCTCTGCATGTGCGGCGAGGTACATCACCTGGTGACGTCACATGTTGAACATTTCTCTTTTACTTTTGGGGTGTTTCCCGAAATTTGCGACCGCATGTGTTCTATATTAAATTACTTGTCACAGAGTCATCTACGTCGCTGTGGGGCTTTTTAAACGTTAATAAGAATCACGCTGTATAGGAATACGTACTTATAAGTACTTCCAATTTGTTGTTTCTACTGCGCATACGAGAAGTTTCGAACGATGCCGACATATGATAGAATCCTAGTGAACTATCAAAATGGCATCCAACCAAGATACTCGTTACGAACAATTTGCTCTAATTGAATTCTTGGCTGCGGAAAAGGAACTGTGTGGAAAATCCAGAAACGTTTGTGTTCAGTGTATGGTAACGATGTAGTTGATGGGAATATAGGAATGCTGTTGGGCGATGGTTAAGGAGAGCTAAACCGTGAAGAATGACGGAGACTGACCTCCATGATCGTCCACGTTAGAAACGACCTGTCACAGTCACTGCTGCCGACAAGGTGGATCGCGCCACTTGTGGATTATCTGCATGGCACACACTTCGAAGATTGTGAGAAAGTAATTCAGGCAGTGAAAACATTGCTATGATTACAGCACAAGAGCCTTTACCAACAGGAAATACATGCTCTTACCCAATTTTGGCGCAGGGCAATAGAAAGTGACGAAGAATGTGTAGAAAAATAGTATATGTAAAATAAATTTTGACTGAAGTTGCTACCAAGTATTAACTGTTAAGAATAAATGTATTCTGAGAAAAAAATATTGTGGGCCAATATTTACTGAACGACCTATGTAAGTTATATTATCTAGTCCACTAACACATTGGATTTCTCCGCACACACATAGATAAGAATCTATAACTAACAATGGCCAGTCTCAGCCAGCTGAAATCATTACCAGGCGATAATCGTCCACAACGCCAACTTAAGGAAAAACGAAACAGCGCTTGCTGGATAAAAATTAGCTTTCTAAAAAATATAAAATTTAGAAAACAAATGAACAGTAGTCGTCGCTGATACAGCTTATGAACCTTTCAACGTGGCTGTCTGGACTCTCCTTTTTTATGCATGTATATAGCTTTTCCCGATGTTATTCAATCTGTGTATTGAGCAAGCACTAAAGGAAACAAAATAAAAGTTCGGAATAGAAATGAAAATCCATGGAGAAGAAATAAAAACTTTGAGGTTTGCCGATAACATTGTAATACTGTCAGAGACAGCAAAGGACCTAGAAGAGCAGTTGAACGGAATGGAGAATGTCTTGAAAGGAGGATATAAGATGAACATCAACAAAAGCAAAACGAAGATAATGGAATGTAGTCGAATTAAATCGGGTGATGCTGAGGGAATTACATTAGGATATGAGACACTTAAAGTAGTGGATGAGTTTCGCTATTTGGGGACCAAAATAACCGATGATAGTAGAAGTAGAGATGATATAAAACGTAGTATGCCAATGGCAAGGAAAGCGTTTCTGAAGAAGAGAAATTTGTTAACATCGAGTTCAGATTTAAGTGCCAGGAAGTCTTTTCTAAAAGTATTTGTATGGAGTGTAGCCATGTATGAATGTGAAACATGGACGATAAATAGTTTAGACAAGAAGAGAATAGAAGCTTTCGAAATGTGGTGCTACAGAAGAATGCTGAAGATTAGATGGGCAGATCACGTAACTAATGAGGAGGTGCTGAATAGAATTGGGGAGAAGAGGAATTTCTGGCACAACTTGACTAGAAGAAGGAATTGGCTGGTAGGGCATGTTCTGATGCATCAAGGGATCACCAATTTAGTATTGGAGGGCAGCGTGGAGGGTAAAAATCGTAGAGGGAGACAAAGAGATGAATACATTAAGCAGATTCAGAAGGTTGTAGGTTGCATTAGGTACTTGGAGAGGAAGAAGCTTACATAGGATAGAGTAGCATCTAGAGCTGCATCAAACCAGTCTCTGGACTGAAGACCACAACAACAACAACAACATAGCTCTCCTCACACTCCTCGTTACCATTTTGTTTATGTAGATCATGGAAACCATTATCGCTTGATAAGGACCGTAGCTTGTTGTAACCGGTCGTAAATAAATGAGTTCAGTGTTGCTAAAAAAGAGGAAGGAAGATGGAGGAAAGATGATGAAGACAATTATCGGTAACCTAATTTGCTAGCAGTGTTCCAAAAGCTGTTGAGAAAGCAATATATAAGAGAGTAGTGTTATATACAGAGCACGCAATTTCTTTTCTGACTCGTAATTTGTGTTCAGGAAAGGAGTACATTTCAAATTCGCTGACCGCGAGCGCGGTGGGTTCACGAACAAAACTTGGGTGGGCACATGTCTACAATTTACTAGTCGGAAACAGGCAGAAGATGTCCACAGCTCCAGGCAGGAAAGAAGTGTGCTTTGTCTACTCCACAATATGCTACTGAACTCTAATCTCAGCGCCAAGCAATATCATTGACCTGTGCGACTTCAAAGTACTTGATACACGCTTTGCGCTACCCTGTCAAAGATTAAGCTACTCTTAGCAGAGGGAAATCTTGACTATAGTGTTTTAGAGTGACACGAGTGCTTAGCAACTCGCGTGAGAATACATGACATGAAAGTCCTATTGGCTCAAATGGCTCTAAGCACTAAGGGACTTAACATCTGAGGTCATCAGTCCCCTAGACTTAGAACTACTTAAACCTAACTAACCTAAGGACAGCACACACATCCATGCCCGAGGCAGGATTCGAACCTGCGACCTGCAGCAGCGCGGTTCCGGACTGAAGCGCCTAGAAGCGCTCGGCCATAACGACCGGCGAAAGTCCTGTTCCTCCACGGGATTTGTGGTTGACAGTATTGACTCATTTAGAAGAAAGTGCAACATTCATTCAGTAAACACTAGAAGGATAACCTATTTCCACTTGGCTAACACTTCCTTCAGAATTGTCATAAAAGTGAGCCCTAATCGGCAGTATTTGCTGTAGGCTTCCAACAGAACTAAAGACGTTCCGAAATCAACTACTGTTTTGTAAGACATCACAAGGAGCAGATACAGACCAACAACGTAACTTAGTAATGAGAGTCGACTGAAGTTCAGGAGAATCGCCCAGAAGAATCAATATTGGAAGAAGTGGGGTACTGAAGACCTGAGGAATAACGAAGTGTGTTTGGAGATATCTAAGGCTATAGATATTGGAATAATGAATACCACAATAGCCAGTTCAGTTGAAGAGTATTGTATCTCAGCCAAGTAGCAACGAGGATACCGCACCAGTGACCAGCGATATGGAGGTGAAATCGATTGGTCACCTTCATGGGGTGGAGCGTGGGTACAGAGCCGTCAGACACCAGAGGCCACCAGGAGGTGCAACATAGGTGGGCGAACTCTTTACTCTTATGGGTGCTTTGAATAAACGTGTACCACCGCTGGGGAAATAATTTACATACTGTAGTGACATTACTGTCACACATCGCTAAGCGACACTGATTCATTTTTGCCGCCATTTGGTGGTTAATTTTACATAGAGTGTACTGGGCACATTTGCTAGCAGGAAACCATTATAAGAGGGTTGTTTTTTAAGTAAGGGCCGTTTTTTTTTAAATATACGAATACTTTTGTAAAAAAACTTTTATTTTCTGATTCTACACACTTTTACCTATTTTTCTACATAGTTGCCTTGTTTATTTAAGCACTTGTCATACCGTACAACTAAGTTTTTAATTCCCTCTTCAAAGAATTCGGCCGCCTGCTCCGACAGCCAAGAGTTCACGGCCGCTTTCACTTCATCGTCGTCATTGAAGCGCTGCTCGCCAAGATGGTGTTTCAGGTACCGGAAAAGGTGAAAATCGCTAGGAGCAAGGTCGGGGCTGTATGGTGCATGGTCCAAAACTTCCCAGCCAAAAGAATCAATCAAATCCCGAGTCTTTTGAGAGGTGTGAGGCCTAGCGTTATCGTGCAGGAGCAAAACTCCTTTTGTCAGGATGCCGCGCCTTTTGTTTTGAATTGCTCTGCGGAGCTTCTTTAGAGTTGCACAGTAGGCATCTGAGTTGATTATCGTTTCTCGTGGCATATAGTCCACTAGCAAAACACTGCGCCAGTCCCAGAACACAGTTGGCATAATCTTGCGCTTTGACAGCGTCTGTTTGGCTTTGACCTCGACGGGTGAGGTTGTGTGTCGCCATTCCATCGATTGTCGCTTGCTTTCGGGAATGATATGGGATACCCATGTTTCATCTCCAGTGACAATTTGACTCAACATGTCATCCCCTTCTTCCTCGTAACGAATCAAAAAGTGCAATGAAGTGGCAAATCTCTTCCCTTTGTGGTCCTCTGTGAGGAGTCTGGGTACCCACCGAGAAAACAGTTTCTTGAAGTTTAGGTTTTCAGACACAAGTTTGTTCAAACCCGATCTTGAAACTTGTGAAATTCCAAAGAAAGAGTGGAAATTGTGAATCTTCTGTCCTCACGAATCTTTGTTTCGACTGCAGCCACCAAATCATCAGTGATCACAGAGGGCCGGCCTGAGCGTTCTTCGTCATGGACGTTTTGACGGCCATTTTTAAACTCTCTAACCCATTGACGCACTTTACCTTCACTCAATGCATTCAAGCCATAAACTTCTGTTAACTGACGATGAATTTCTGCAACTGATAGGCTTCTCGCGATCAAAACACGTATCACTGACCGTATCTCACACGCGGCGGGCGATTCAATAATCGTAAACATTATAAAGTAGCACAGCGACGCGTACACGTCAGCTACAGAGCTGCAACTTGCATCAGTGTGAACGGGAAGGATGCCGGCAAGTGGCGCGGTGGGTTGTAGCCGCGTCCGCGCGAACTACGGGACTATACGCGCGAACGGCCCTAACTTAAAAAACAACCCTGGTATTTATCTCACTGGGGAGAAGTTGTCCTGGCGCGGTCTCTGGGTGCTCATTGTCGGCAGGAGGCAGTCAGTAAATGTCATTACGAAGGGAGAATGTTCTCTGGAAGCTGGTCAGTTTTTGTGGATGTAAGGCTGAGGACTGCTTCATGCTTCTTTTGTCGACAGAGGTGGCACCTCTCTTTGTCAAATGATTCAAATGGCTCTGAGCACTATGGGACTTAACATCTATGGTCATCAGTCCCCTAGAACTTAGAACTACTTAAACCTAACTAACCTAAGGACAGCACACAACACCCAGTCATCACGAGGCAGAGAAAATCCCTGACCCCGCCGGGAATCGAACCCGGGAACCCGGCCGTGGGAAGTGAGAACGCTACCGCACGACCACGGGCTGCGGACCCTCGCTTTGTCCTGAGCGGATGTGTCATGTCGCCGTTGCCATTCCCAGAGAATAACTGAGCATGCATTTCTGCCTATTTTGTTCGGTTGTTCGGACATCAAAAGATGAGACACCAAGATACCGTTCGATCAACATGGGAAGGCCCGTTCCCGTCGCTCCAAAATTTGGTGTATCCATTAGAACTGAGTCGCCTCGACACTGTTCTGGGTGCAAAGAAGCCGGCCAATCGGCCGGACGCTGCTCTATCCTAGTACCACCCTGCTATTTGTATTGTATTGTATTTGTATTTTGTACAACGAAAGTGTGATGTCTCTCCACCGTTCCAGAATTTTTTGATGAAATAAGCATTATCTTCATCTATCACAACAGCATTCAGTCAGTCCCTCAATACAGGTCTTTTTTAAATTAGAGACTTGTGCAGGGAGACCAGTGTTTCGTGGCCATTCAGTCACCGTCTGCCATGAGGGCCACTTGTGTTCCAGTTAATGGGAACATGCTGTACTGGTTTTGGGTAATTGTAAGTGTCGCAACTGCAATAATGTGATCCATAATATGAGCAGCTCATTACTTGCTTACTATGCAATTCAACATGTGTTGCTTCATTTGGTTATAATTTATGGCATTTTTTATTGTTACCTTTGAATTCATGAACTGCCCAGTGGAGTAGATCTTGTGTTTTCTGCATACAGCCTTCCAAACATTTTCGAACCTACTCACAATGTGGACATCATTTTTTAATATGATTTGAGTTTAAGAGATCTTTAATTTTCCTTGTGATTTTTGTCAACCATTAGAGCAAATAAGCATCTGTTAATCTCGCTCTTGACTCAGATTCGAAGATCCTTTACATTGCCATAAATATTACTGGTGCACACCTAAACTTGTTCTCACTGTGACAGCGTTATCATTGTGCACAGTGGCCAAACTCAGTGATAGTTATATTAAGATTTCGGGGGAAAGAACCAGCATTACACTCTATCAACTTACATATGAAGTATTTGTTGTATAATGAACAATGATTTCAGGTCTATCCTTATCCTGGATCTTACCTTTGGTTTCTTTTGATATTCGTTAGTTATCACGGCACAGTGAGGCACTTCTTGGGAATTCCAGAAGTTGTAGCAATCATTTTTGTCCCACTCTGTAGCTTGCATATTAATCTACAGTTGAAGAACATGCTAGCGTGGCACATGCAGGCTACGTGCTATTTATAATTAGTTATTCGGTGTATTTACTTGTTACTTGTGTTTTGGGGGATTTTGTTGAAAAAAATTGTATTGCATGTCAAGATTTTTTAGTATCAGCTGTGAAGATATATTTTTTATGCTCAGGATTATTCTCTGATGTCAAATTTGTCATAACAGCAGGTCGTTGTGTAATAGATTCTGATTTCATTTCTTCATGGATAGTGATAGTTAAGCATACGCTAGAGAGCCAAAGCGACTTCTTAACAGGGAGGATTCAATGAAATCAGAGGGGAGTTGTACCAAATTTTTTTGTGAGAGAGATATTAGCAGCAGTTTCATTGCCTGAAACCGAGCAAACTGCACTGACAGTTGAACAATGTTGAACTAGGTAAGGGAAACAGAGGGACTGTTGCACAAAGCAGCTCGATTCTCTGAAACATGGACGATATTCCATTCTGGGCAAAACAAATGCTAGAAAAAGCCAAAGCAAATGTGAAAGAAATGCAAGAGAGAGACAGGACAGCAAAGAAGAGAGATAGGAAAGCTGAAGCAGATAGAAAAGAAGCATGAGGGAGAAATTGGAAGGGGGAAGCAGAGAGGAAAAAGGCCGAAGGAGATGGGAAACAGCTTTGGGAAAAGAAGACGAACCCAAACAGAAAGCTTGATTCTCAGTTGAAATAAATGGAAATTGTGGAAATTAACGTGTCTAGTTTGGTCCAGGCTGAGCCAAATTTCATGATGAAACAAACATGTCACTTTCTCAGAGAATATAGAGTGTAGAGGAAACTAACTTCTCGATATCTCAAAAAGCTAAGGCTCTTGGAGAGCGCCCGGAATCTGTAACTACAGAACAAGTTCAACTCTCTGAATCTGAGGACTTTACTTCACTCAACTACGATGGCACCATTAATGCCTCTAGCACAGAGTTTGAGCGGAACAGTTGCGAAAATTTGCAGCCTAGTGGTACAAATGCATTAATGCAAGACAATGCCAGTGCGAGAGAATCATGTGCAGTATTGGGTTCTGCATCTATCAACGAGCAGGACTTGGATGACAAGCATTTCTTCTCACTGAGGAAATTCCTCACTGATAACACAGATGGAAGCCTGTATTTCAAAACGTGGAGGTGCAGCTTAAAGATGGCGTGCCAGACTCCTGGTGAATTTGGGGAATGTTGGAGTTCATGAGTGGTCACATGAATGGAGGTCTAATTGCAGAAGTATTGTCTGTCACGAGGAACTGTAGAAACTTTGTGGAATTTTAATCGAAATAACGGAACTATACTGGTCCACTACTGAACAAAATAGGGTGTGTCTAAGCATCATAAAAGCTCCGCCAATGGCAGGAATCCGTCGTTTTCAAACCTATTCAGTGTACTTCCACGTGATTCTAAAACGGAATCATCATCCTGACCATCCATACAGGGTGGTTAGCTGATTCAGCTATACATTAACATAGGGCCAACAGAACGCTAGAGATCCCTGCTCTGTGTTGAGTAGAATGATACGGAGGCTTTCAAATTAATACTAACAGATCTCAATGAGTACTTGCTGGAAGATAAGAGAGCGGAAAAAAGGTATCATCACAGGAACTCATGCGAGCCTGAGTGCATGGACGATAACATAGGGGGGAAGCGTCAACAGCAGCTGGCCCAAAAATCGGAGACCATCTTGCTGAAATCCACAAAGACCCAGACACTATGACGAGAGACCACATCCAGGAAATGGTAGAGTAGGACATCCGAGGAAAATGAAGCAAGGGAAATAGTAGACAGTTAGAATCCAGCTCCAGATTAGAGTCAACAATCGTGTCTCGACATTATGCAAAAAATGAGGGTGGATGAGTTCCATGTCTACACTCTGAACATGATGGGATATAATGATGTCAGAGACGATGTTTTGATCGAGACGGGCAACGCTGAAGAAACAGTGTGCCCCGTCATATCTATTAAAATTGGTATACAAGAACTTTAGGCTGCACAGGACAGAAGGTACTGGCGAGAAACCACCTAATCTCTTGCAACTGATAAAAGCCACCATCAACGATCAATGTCCAGTCTGTGTTAAAATCACGAACTCTCATCAATTTACCGATTAAAATATGTTCCTGTCGACCTATGTCGAGTGTCAAGCAACAGACAATGCCCCTCGCAAATGTTATTTTGGAAACTATTGGGTTCGAAAGCCGACACGCTTATGTGTGTTTGTCACCAACATAATAATAATCGTAGCAGCTGACATCATAATGTCCGAGGCGTTCCGTGTGTTGTCGTAGCGTGTGCGGTGGCTACCGTCCGTGTATTGAGACGGTTAAGGAATACGTCAGCACGTACAGCCAAGTGCATTATGAGTTTTTGTTTACATGCAGAAATCCACGCGTTATGTGCAAAAAAGACAAAATTAATAAAGCTCTGTATGTAGCACACTTGAAGTTAGCTAGTGTGATTAGTATGAGGTCCTTTGATGCAATACTTGAGCATGTGAATGAGTTTGTCAATAAATTAGGGGATAGGCTTTCGTCAGTTCATCGGAAGAAACTACAGAAGTCACGCTGCCGGAGTAGGGAACCTCACCCTCCCTGTACTCCTCAACGTGGATTTAAATTTAAATTTGCCCCCCCCCCCCCCCCCCCGGTCTGCAGCCTAAGTGACATTAGGTTGAACACCATAGAAACACTGCTACTTGAGAAAGGATTACCACATAATACAACTAAGCCGCCAACCCAACAACAAGCTAATTATTTCTATTACTCCTTAGCCGCCAGGGGTGGCGTTCTATTGCCAATTGTCCCAAAGAAATCAAACGGCCATTAAAGTTAATGAGGTAATAAGGGGACACCTCCAGCAGCAAGAAAACGGTTACTCTGCGGCGTTCTGTAACATCCTATCCCTTACGACTTTGTATACATATATGCACCACAAGACGCAACTCAAAAGTTGCGAAACCGGTTGTGTGGGTGTCTAATCGATTCAAACAAATACAGCTACAGAGGAGTATTGAACTTTTCATTCAGTTTTATGTTTTAAATACCTATTTCACTGTATGAATTTCAGCTGTGGTTCCCCCACTTTTAAAATTATCTGAATCGTGTTGTGCATGACATGAGGAGGATTTACGGACGTTTCGTTCTGCACAGTCAGTGAACGCAGTGCAGACGTTATTATGATAATACCTTGGCTTACTGTCAGTAGTAGTGTATTACGCCTTAGGGTATTTGCCGACTTGTTATGTAGATTTGTCAGATATCAGCTTTCGCCAGCTGAGTGATCCTGACCATACTTGTTTTGAATTGTCTTCCCCTGTATCATTTTCGTACTTTCACCAGGCTGTTTTGCTGGAACATATTGTCTAATTTTGATCACGCTAGCCTGTCTAAACTTACTACGGATAGTGAACATCTCACTTACACCATCATATGGACATACCTAAGGTATAACACCAGTAGTTCGTTAGACTTAACAACTTTTGAGGTAACGAGACTTCTTCTGCGGTAAAAACCATGCCTTGACCTCCTTTGATTTGGAGTAAATAAACTGAACTAAGAAATCAAGACAAAGTACTTTTATCTTAAATTTTTCTTGGTTGCTCGTTTCGTTCTTTCAATCATTGCGAAATGCCAAGACAGGATTATCATGTGCTGGGGTAATGTTGTGCACAGTGGTAAAACTTGCTAATTGGGTTGTACAGCTGTTTCAGAAACAGACGAGCTGCAGGGAGATGCGAGGAGAGTCCCGAGCAACAGGAATAGTCGAGGTCGGTGACCTGCTCGCACGTCGAGTCACAAAGGAATCGCTGGCACGCGCCTCTTGTCAGTGCCGTAGCGGCCAACGCTAAAAATTGCATGAACGTAAACCTTCAATGGTGAGCTCCAAGTCAAAGAGGTGACGTCCTTTAAAACGAACATTGTCTTACACGATCTGAGCTGTGTCTCACAAGAAGAAAATGCTTAAGAATACCCTGTAAATGAAGCTCATTCGAAAACACTCGATTTTGTGGAGAACAAGTTGATGTACAAACACAATTAATTTGCTATAAAACAGTTTTGCACATCCATTTGTTTTCCAGTATACTCGTAAACAACTGGCAGATGCCACCAATTAGTGCCGCACCTCAGGCCCACAATCACTATTCACTATATTCACTAAGCTATATTTGTCAGGTAACAATTATATTTGGTCCAATGGGGCGCCAGTAGATCCTATTTTCTAATTATAAGGTTAATTCATTTTTTGTGTGTTTTGCTTACAGATAAACTCATTACGTAACTTGTAAACAGTAAAGAAAGATAAGTAGATTCTCTCTACGCTAGGGGTTGTTAGATTTTACATTAAATGCTGTTGGGTTCTTATGAGCAATTAAGTACACGACACGTCATTTTGACCCAAAATTTGCTAGATATTAGTATTCCTTGGACACACTCATATAACAAAGTTATTTTATCATTATAATTTGCCAGACTAGTGTGGCAGAAAATTTTTATGCAAATCTAACCACGCTTTCGTTGCAATAATCATGTGTCATAAGTTGAATTTGGTGGGCACAGCTGCACAAAGCATACATGTTGTACAATTATTTTTCATCATGTAACACAAGAAAATTTTGATTAATTAAGTTGATAATGAAGCCTAAAATGTGTACTCAGGCCAAAAGATAATTTTATGATTATCAAATTTATATTATCTGGAACGCAATTTCCTGATATTATATTTTGATTTTGCTAATGGATTGAATTTACGTACAAACTTGGGTTGTCACATCTATCCTCAGATGATTGAGCAATTGCAAATCAGACATATAATACATACATACAATATCATGCCTTCCTTTTTTTTCAGTAATCCTGATGGAAGACTGTTAGGGGTCATTTTCTGACTTGGGTCATTCTTGAGCTAATTAATTTCTGGTACGCTCAGCCTTGCCGCAGTGGTAACACCGGTTCCCGTCAGATCACCGAAGTTAAGCGCTGTCGGGCTGGGCTAGCACTTGGATGGGTGACCATCCAGTCAGCCGAGCGTTGTTGGCAAGCGGGGTGCACTCAGTCCCTGTGAGGCAAACTGAGGAGCTACTTGATTGAGAAGTAGCGGCTCCGGTCTTGTAAACTGACATATGGCCGGGAGAGTGGTGTGCTGACCACATGCCCCTCCGTATCCGCATCCAGTGACGCCTGTGGTCTGAGATGACACGGCGGTCGGTCGGCACCGTTGGGCCTTCCAAGGCCTGTTCGGACGGAGTTTAATTCAGTTTAGTTATGCTTCAACTAGGTGATGAACGAGGACTGTTATCTGGGGAGTTTCTATTCTTCTTGAAAGAAGAATGAAGGGGTTATGTGCCACATATCACCATGCGATATTGATTCGTTTTTGCCACTACCTCATGGTTAATTTATCTACAGTGTACTGGGCACATTTGCTGTGAGGAAAGCTTTGCGTTTTCTCATTGGGGAGTTGTTCTCCTGGGTGCTCTCTGACGCCAGGAAGTAGTCAGTGAATCTCTTTAGAAAGGGTGAAGATCATCTAGGTGTGTTGGTGGAAATAAGGCTGTGCCCTACTTCGCGCTGTAGTTGGCAGAGCTGGCGTCTCTCCTAGGCCTCAGCAGAATGTGCATGCCACCTCTGCCATCCCTAGAGAATAACTGAGCACAACATTTCTGCCTATTATGCTTGGACGTCAGAGGACAAGTCACCGAGACGCCACTCGGCCGGCGTGGAAAGGTAAGGTCTACTGCTTTCACTCCAAAATTTTGTGTACCCATCCTGTCACCAATTTTGGCACAAGGAGACCGACAAATCGATGGGACATTGCTCCATTCCAATATGAACTACTTATTTGTTAAGGTGCGTTTTGTATGTCAAGAGTATGAAGTTTCTGCAGCGTTTCCCCATTTCTTCATGAAATAAGCGATATTCGCATCTATCACATAGGCAACAGAGTCGAGCCGTCCCCTCCAAACGAAGTTGCTTTTGAGAGTAGAGAGTTGTGGAGAGTGTTCTAGGTTTCATGATCATTCGATCGTTGCACACCATGAGGATTAGTCACCTCCCAGCCGCTGCTGAGTGCATAGTTCGAAGATTTAGGGGAAATTCAAGTGTCGTAATTGCCATAGTGCATACATATTCTGTGCAGCTCGTTACTTGATTAAGTTAGCACGCAAGTTGTGTTGCTTAACTTGGTTATAATTTCTGCCATCTTATTGTAAGCTGCCCAGATGAGCAGATCTTGTTCCAGTTTCTCCATGAAGTCCTCCGCACTTTTGGGTACCTCCCCACAGTGTTAGCATGATTTCGTAATTTCATCTGAGTTTTAGAGGACTTTAATTTTCATTGCTATTTTTTTCAGTCATTAGAGTAAATAAATGTGTGTGAATCTCAGTCCTGACTTAGATTCAAGATCATTTACATTGTCCTACCCAGTCATATTAAATGTAACCGATGCTTGTCGTTCTCACTGAGACAGCGTTATCGTTAGGCGCAGTGACCAAACGCAACCGTCAGTTGTATGAAGAATCCAGAGAAAAGAACGAGCATAGCACTCGCTCGTCTTGTACAATCAAAAATTTGTTTTATAACGAGCACTGCAGTTGCGCTTCTCGACTATGATCTAGAAATGGGACCCAACTTTTACATTCCAGCATGCCCTCATATAAGTAAAATTACTGTTATTAATTAATCATCTCCTCACACAGACAACACAAAAACACAGAGTCACGCAAGTACGGTTTCACAGCTTTCCAGTCGCTGAGGGTGGCAGTAATCTGAAAGACAGAACTGTTGACCCGAAGTGTTCCGAATGACGACTTAATGATCAGTACTTGGGAGACCGGCGGATAACTTACCGCACCCTTACTATAGCTCGTGTGTACAAATTAACAATAAGAACGGTGCCGCCCCGTAATGTCAGTGTTGGCTCTTGAGCAGAAAAGTTTGACGGACACTGACCTAAAACTTGACTGATTGGAACCAAGGAGAAGGCGCCAAAGATCACACTGCCTCCTCACAAAGAGGTAACTCAAAGGTTGTGCATGACCTACCGATACTGATTACAGGATATTTTTTCGAAAAGTATATAAAGATTATTTCGCGTTCTAAGAAAACAAAATTGTGAGCAAAATGAAAATTCTGTTAACACGCATCTTGCAAAGTGCGTCATTTTGCTTCAGGGTAATGTCCACTCCCACGCAGTTAATTTGAAATTTTGGTTTTGAACTGCTGGAGCACCCACCGTACGATGAAGGAGCGCCTGAGTGAATACAAGTTTTGGCTGAACGACGAGGTCGGAGAGCCAACGCAACACTGACGTGAACCATGCCACAAAACGCATTCCAGGATGGAATTAGATCGCTTATCAGGAGAGGAAAGTTATGCGCAGATATCTTGAGAGAGATGTGTAGAGAAATGACGTTACTTGTGATTTCCCAATAAAAAATTTCTTTTCAAAAAATTGCCTTTAGTATTTCTCTTGCCCTTCTATCATGGAGTATGAGCTACGGCGTTATTCATCCGCCCGTTGAATTATGAAGTATTCGCTGACCTTCGTGTCATTCGAGTGTATTAGGCTAACTGCAAGCACCGGATTTTGCAGATCACCTTTAATTCCATTATATTTTTGTCTATTGTTACATAAGTGCAAGATTGCGACGCAGGTGCACTAATCACAGTCATTCACACTATACCAAATGACACTTCAAAGCGCGTGAAAAGTAAAGAATGCCTTTTCATATCCGCTGTAGCCTTTTTGTAAGTAAGCAGTACGGGGTTTTTCCATTATCCCCAACGTTCATTGATTGTTGTGGGGTCTGTGGCGCCCTCGAGGCGAGCGATTCGTAGGTCCTGCGTCACCAGAAGATAATTCTTCTTCACTAGTGGAACAATGAGTTCCCAACTTGTAATATGTTCCAGAGGGCTACTTCCGGCAATTGACTTATGTAAACAAAGGGCAACCACGTGGGGACATTGATAGGAACACGAGGAATACACGGCTTTTTATTTGTTTCTGCAATATAAGTGTGGGATTTGTGTAGTAATACACCTCCTGCTTCTTTCTGTGTCATACCTACGGGGAAAGGATAGGGTTTTGTAGAAATTTATTTATTTCGTTAGCCTCCACGAATGATTTTTGTATAGAGAACGCAAACGGGCGTACCCTGGAAACGTTAAACTCATGTCAATGACTAATCTTTCCATTACGGAGGAACGTCAGAGAAAGATGGCAAACACACGCAATCGATACTTTTCAAGCCATAAATGAACTAAAAATATTGGCATCTTAATTAAAAAAGCTAAAATCATAAAAACATAAAACATAAAATAATAAGAACCAAAATCAAATAACAAAGGAAAATATAAAGTATTAGAAAAATCATAAACCCTAAATAAAACTAACAATAAAGGTAAAATTGTGACTACTTCATTAAATGCTAAAATACTGCCAAGAGAGAAAGATTTTTTATCAGGCAAGTACAAACGTTAATCATGGGATATTTCAGCACCGCAACAAATACAAAGAGGGCAAACGACCGAAGACCAAAAATGCACGAATGAAGGTGGTAGTAAATCGCCCAAATGAACGATATTTTAATGCTGTAAGACCAGTTATATTTAATTTTTAAAAAGTGAGCTACAGTCGTGTAGTGTTGTATCAGTGTGCAAAGCACCGAATACTGGTTTTACTTCCCACGAACCAAATAATTTTCTTGACCAAAACATGATTTTATTGAGAGATTTTAACTGTCAGAGTGTCATCTAGGAATATAACTCGACTGATAAAAATGGAGAACAACTATAAAGTTGTGTCATGGCGGCTGCAGTGTAACACGTGTTAAGTTCGGCTCGCGAAATTTAGTCGAATTCGAAGGTGTTCTCGCAGGTGGTGTTGTCTAGTACAAGTGGAAATCGTTTAAACAACAGTGTTCTGTGCAGTAGTGCTATTTTTTTTCTGTGCTCCGCCAATATCTTCGAGAAAATGGTAAACAGAAGAGTCAACAGCAGCGCGTCCAGCAGCGGGGAAGCAGCAGGTGCGGCGGGCCCGCTCTTGGCGGAAGGTGCGGCCGCGGCTCCCGGCATAGCGGAGCTGGTCCGCTCTGAGGTAAACGCTGCGCTTCGCGATAAAAACAATCTCGATCTGATAGCAGGCACTATATCAGATACTGTAACGGCAGCAGTATTGGCCAAAATGCGTGAAACTGTTGAGGCCAATACTGCCGAAATTACAGCACTAAAAAAGTCTGTGTCTGAATACGAGAAAAAGGCACGAGAGTTGGAAGTGAAACTATGTGCCGCAACTGACGAACTAGAACAGTACCAAAGGCGAAATAGTCTACGACTGTTTGGAGTAGTAGAAAATAAAGAAGAAGACACGGACAACCTGCTTATACAGGTTGCGCGTGAAAAATTAGGCGTAGAAGTGACCAAGGCAGACATTGACAGGAGCCATCGGGTGGGACGAAAACTACCAGGTGCCACCAAACCTGGTCCAATAATAATTAAATTTATCTCGTACCGAAAAAGGGCAGAGATCTTTACCCAGAAGAAGAAGTTAGCAAGGACAGGGCTTACAATAAGGGAAGATCTGACACACGAACGGCTAAAGATTTTAAACAGTGCCATATCCCATTTCGGTCTTCAGAATGTGTGGACTCAGGATGGCAGAGTAATCATTAAGACAGCAGCTGGAAAGAAGACAGTCACAAACATGACAGAACTGAATAGTATTAAGTGAAGCTACTCGAGCCAAAAGTGCAAACTTAACACCATTTGCAAATTGTAACAGCCCTATACTCAGATATAGTCTTGTAATTCTATTAATTTTTTAATTATACCCATATTTGTACCTTCAACTAATTATTTTTGTAACTGTATTAACTTTTCACTATTTTTTTGTGTCTGTAGCTCTAACCATTACTTAATTTTAGTTACTGCTAATACTTTTTTCATTTTCTCAGTTTATTCTCTTCCGTTCTGAATTAGTTCTATTGCAATTATTAGTTTCTCCTTTAGTTCATTAATCACCCATCCCTTCGGTTTAAATTGTTCATAACAAAAATCACTATCAGTATCACTGTAGCAAATTTCAATCTAATTGTAGCTTCCTACGATAATCACTACCAGCATCACTTTAGTAAATTTCAATTTAATTCTAGCTTCCTACGATAATCTATTAATTATTAAGCTTACTTCTCTCTGCTGGCAGCATCGGCCTCTTAAATCACTCCCTTTTCCCTTATTTCCACCCTAAATCCATTTTCTATACTCCCTCAACCTCAGGAAATCTCTAGCAGTCGCCTTTCTTTCGGCACTCGCGGTGTCACACACAGGGCGCGCAAAATCTCGGACACCCCTGTGTTATGTCACTTGGCGGAAGCAGCGGCCAGTGCCCCTCGCGGCAGGTAGTGCCTAACAAAGGGACAAACCAGTCTGCCACCCTAGTTCAGGCTGCCCAGCGGAACGCGTCAGAGCTTTTAGCAGCTCACTGCAACATCCAGTCTTTACCTGCACATTACGAAGAACTTAGCCTCCTCTTCAACCAACTAAACTACCGCGTAATCCTCTTATCCGAAACGTGGTTGAAACCACACATATCCTCTGCATCTATTCATCTCCCAGGGTACACATTTCTTAGGGCAGACAGATCAAAAAAGCGAGGTGGCGGCGTCGGCGCGTATATACGAACAGATCTCAAAGCGAAAGTCTTATGTACGTCAAATCCTGCTGAAGAAAAAGAGGCTGAATTCATGTTCATTGAAATAAATATACAAAGTCGGAAATTCTTGACTGGCGTCGTGTACAAGCCGCCAAAAATAAGCTCAATGAGTTCCTTCCAGTCGGAATTACATTCACTTCAGTGTCAATACGAACATGTCATCGTAATGGGTGACTTGAACATAGACCTGCTAAGAGACACTCCCTCCGCAATAAACCTAAGAAGACTGTTTAGTTGCAATAGCATGAACATTCTTCCATTACAACCTACACACCATACGGCGCACAGTCATACTCTTATAGACGTAATCGCAACGAAACAGACTGACAAAGTAAGAGATGTTGGTCAAACATCGGCCCCTGGCCTCTCAGCACATGATGTAATATTCCTGGCCTACTCTGTGCAGCCCCCAAGGATCAAATCGCGTTACATAACTTGTAGGAACATGAAACGTATTGACCTTGACGCTCTAACAGCCGATTGCTCAGAAATCTCATGGCATCAAATAATCAGAAAACCCACAATCGACGGCAAAATTAATGAACTTGGTGATAAACTCACTGCCCTCTATGACAAACATGCACCTGTGCGCACAATCCATGTAAGAAAATCTCCTGCTCCATGGCTGACAGCTGAATTACGTCAAATGATGACTAATAGGGATGCTGCCCACAGGCGTTTCAAGGCAGATCCGAAACCCGAGCGTTTCGAAGAATATAGAAAGCTACGGAACAGAGTGAAACAATGCATTCGCAATGCTAAAATCAGGCACGCTCGCTCCCTTGTATGCAGCGATCTGACGCCCACGACTCTATGGAAGAATCTCCGTAGCTTGGGGGTCGGAAAGGCAAAATCGGAAACCACTTTTCATGTGTCAGCTAACGAATTAAATGAATTCTTCTCTGCACCTCTGAATACCAGCACAGCTGATAATTACCGTCCACAAGAATCCCTAAACAGGATAACTAACAACGATACCTTCCATCTAAAACATGTAACAACAAATACGGCAAGAAAAGCAATAATGAGAATCTCTTCTGATGCAATAGGCAACTACAGTATCGGTATAACCATGATTAAGAATGTTGCCGATATCTTAGTGCCTGTCTTAACTGACATATTTAATTTTTCCCTCGTGAACGGAATATATCCCACTGCATGGAAAAGAAGCCTAATTCGACCCATCCCTAAGATCGAAAACCCGCAACTGCCTAGTGATTACCGACCAATTAGCATACTGCCTGCTGTTTCCAAAGCACTTGAATATATTGTTCATGACCAAATCACTGAACACTTGCATGAATTCAGCCTATATAACAAATTTCAATCCGGTTTCCGTAAACATCACAGCACAAACACTGCTCTAATTAAAGTAACTGATGACCTGAAATATGCCATCGACAATCGAAAGGCAACAATATTGACACTACTGGACTTCAGCAAAGCTTTTGACACTGTTAACTTTGACATAATGCTCAGAAAAATGCAACAGCTTAATTTCTCTGAAAGTGCAATGAGATGGTTTGAAAGCTACTTAAAAGACAGACAGCAATGTGTTGTCTGCGTAAATGAAAAATCTTCCTGGAAACATGTTTCCTCGGGAGTGCCACAAGGATCAGTCTTAGGACCACTTTTGTTTTCTTTATATGTCAACGATATTTCATCGGTTCTGTCCTCCTGTAAGTATCATTTCTATGCCGACGACCTCCAGCTCTACCTAAGCGTCAGACCTGAAGATGTAAACACTGCAATCGCTCAGATGAATGATGATCTGTCTTCAGTAGTGACATGGGCGAAAAACCTGGGGCTTAAACTAAATGCAAAAAAGACGCAAGTAATCTTAATAGCCCATCAGAAATTAATAAGTTCAGATTTCCGCGAACGGCTACCTCCTATTCTGCTCGACGGTACTCCAATACCATATCAGAAAACGGTGAAGAACTTGGGTGTAACTTTGGATGAGCATCTCAACTGGGCGGAGAATACAGTCGCAGTGTGCCGAAAGACGTCTGCTTGTCCCTATGCTCTCAAAAAGTTTCGGAACATATTTCCACAGGACTTGAAACGCCAGCTCGTGCAAGCACTCGTTCTACCGAACCTCCACTATTGTGATGTGATTCAACAAGGCATGAGCAGTGAAAACAAAAGACGGCTAGAGCTAACCATGAATGCCTGTGTGCGTTACACCTGCAACATTCGCCGATACGATCATGTTAGTGCTTCATACTCCCAGCTAGGGTGGCTGCGGCCGGACAAATTGCGCGACTACCACACTCTATGTCTACTCCACCGACTCCTCGAGGCGCAAACACCCCAGTACCTTGCTTCAGAGATTAAAAACCTGTCATGTCATCATAATCGAAACACGAGGTCACTCTTATTTGGTATCCTAACTGTGCCCACTCACAAAACAAAAACTTTTGCAAACTCCTTCTCAGTTGCCGCTGTCCGCCTCTGGAACAAACTGCCCCTTACCTTGCGCAAAATTCAATCTCCTGCTGCTTTTAAGAAGAAGTTGAAGCATTTCCTACTATCATCCTTATAAAGTTCTCCACAAAATTAATGTACAAGGACAATCCCCTCATCTGGCAAATAGCAAAGCTAGCGTCTCCTATGTTGCTCCTGAGATGCCTTCCTCTTCATACATCTCTATTAGCCACGCAATATTCTTTTCCTTTATATTTCCTTAATTACGTTTCATCATGTCTCTCTATTCTTCTCCTCCCTTCACCATGAGTCTCCCTCATACTCCCTGCTGCCAGCACCCCTATCTCAAATCTGTCTGTTCAATAATGTCTAATTATAACAGTACTTGTGATCTAAGAATATAAACTCTATATGTATGTATTTTTCCAGGTGTACCTTTCAAATTGTTTATTTCACTTTTTGTACTAGATGTAGTTTAACATGCCTACTAAAACATATGAATGTAAAATAAGTAGAATGCCTGGTTAGATGTAAGAGAGGGCCTGATGGCCCTAATCTTGCCAGGTTAAATAAATCAATAAATAAATAAAAATAAAATAAAGTTAGACAGAAAGAGAGAGACTAAAGCTTATTTTTGACCCTGAACTAAGACCATCATTTAATAACGGCATATGGCAGAGATGCTATAATTCTGACAATATCTTCATTACTGAGAACATTGCTCAGCATTTCACAAAAATATTTGAAGAACCCGTCCCCACAACTCAGTATTTCCTTACATTCCGCCTAGTTTCTGGAGTAGCCCACGTAGAAGACGTACCCTTCAAACACCGTTTTTACATTAAAAAAGCGAAATGGAGGCTGTCAGAGAAGAAATGGATCACGAAGTTGAGAACACAGAGGCGGCCCCAAAAACCTACAAAAAATTTGCTGGATTTCTAAGTGTATCAAGAACGCATAATCCACGTGGCTGCAGGACCCATTTTATATCTGGCCCTGACTCATGTTCACAATACTTCGCGAATGATTATCGTAGGACACAATTGAAGCAGGAGAAGGACTACTTCAAAACACTGCTGAACAAAGAAGCTAAATATGTATGGGCTAAAATACTATCCGATCTGGACATGAAACACAACAGTCGAAGATCGCGACGGCTGATTAAAAAAATCTTAGCAGTGATCCTACGAGTCCACCGTTGAGCACAAATGGTACACCGAGCTGGATTGCTCACCAACCGCTACTGGATGGAAAAACAAGATAAAAGCCGACTAGGTTGAATCTCAACCGAAACACAGGAGAGACAGAGTATATAGAAACTCAATGCTCACCTGGACAACTGGGAAGAGCAGTGCGAGGATTGAAAGAAAATAAAGCAGCAGTCCCTGACGACATCCGAACTGAACAAATGAAGCAGTTCGATACAAAAACTGATGAATCGCTAGTGAGGATAATGGACAGATGTCTGGAAATATTTCAGATTCCCAAACTGTGAAGGAAAGCCACGAGTGGTAGCATTACCAGAGTCTGGCAAAGAGCCGACTGACCTAAAAAAAATCGTCCTATTTCCTTAACCTGCCACCTACACAAGCTACTAGAAAAAATAATTATGTCAAGAACAGCAACTAAAATCGATACGAAACTTATCCCTGAACAAGCTAGTTTCTGACCACGGAAAACATGTTGTAGTAAAATACTAAATCTGAACACAAAGAAGACGGTTGTGAAAGGAAATTACTAACTGCTGCAGTCTTTGTTGATCTTTCTGCTGCATATCATACGGTAAACCACCAACGACTGTTCATGATGTTGTCGTTGTTGTGGTCTTCAGTCCTGAGACTGGTTTGATGCAGCTCTCCATGCTACTCTATCCTGTGCAAGCTCCTTCATCTCCCAGTACCTATTGCAACCTACATCCTTCTGAATCTGCTTAGTGTATTCATCTCTTGGTCTCCCTCTACGGTTTTGACCCTCCACGCTGCCCTCCAATGCTAAATTTGTGATCCCTTGATGCCTCAAAACATGTCCTACCAACCGATCCCTTCTTCTAGTCAAGTTGTGCCACAAACTCCTCTTCTCCCTAATTCTTTTCAATACCTCCTCATTAGTTATGTGATCTACCCATCTGATCTTCAGCATTCTTCTGTAGCACCAGATTTCGAAAGTTTCTATTCTCTTCATGTCTAAACTATTTATCGTCCATGTTTCACTTCCATACATGGCTACGCTCCATACAAATACTTTCAGAAACAACTTCCTGACACTTAAATCAATACTGGATGTTAACAAATTTCTCTTCTTCAGAAACTATTTCCTTGCCATTGCCAGTCTACATTTTATATCCTCTCTACTTCGACCATCATCAGTTATTTTACTCCCTAAATAGCAAAACTCCTTTACTACTTTAAGTGTCTCATTTCCTAATCTAATCCCCTCAGCATCACCCGATTTAATTTGACTACATTCCATTATCCTCGTTTTGTTTTTGTTGATGTTCATCTTATATCCTCCTTTCAAGACACTGTCCATTCCGTTCAACTGCTCTTCCAAGTCCTCTGCTGTCTCTGACAGAATTACAATGTCATCGGCGAACCTCAAAGTTTTTACTTCTTCTCCACGAATTTTAATACCTACTCCGAATTTTTCTTTTGTTTCCTTTACTGCTTGCTCAACATACAGATTGAATAACATCGGGGAGAGGCTACAACCCTGTCTCACTCCTTTCCCAACCACTGCTTCCCTTTCATGTCCCTCGACTCTTATAACTGCCATCTGGTTTCTGTACAAATTGTAAATAGCCTTTCGCTCCTTGTATTTTACCCCTGCCACCTTCAGAATTTGAAAGGGAGTATTCCAGTTAACGTTGTCAAAAGCTTTCTCTAAGTCTACAAATGCTAGAAACGTAGGTTTGCCTTTTCTTAATCTTTCTTCTAAGATAAGTCGTAAGGTTAGTATTGCCTCACGTGTTCCAACATTTCTACGGAATCCAAACTGATCTTCCCCGAGGTCCGCTTCTACCAGTTTTTCCATTCGTCTGTAAAGAATTCGCGTTAGTATTTTGCAGCTGTGACTTATTAAACTGATAGTTCGGTAATTTTCACATCTTTCAACACCTGCTTTCTTTGGGATTGGAATTATTATATTCTTCTTGAAGTCTGTGGGTATTTCGCATGTCTCATGATAGTCTGCGAAATAACGAAGGACTTCTGCATGACTCTATGTTAAAGAGACTTGATACGTAACCCTCCATGGGAAGAAAAGTAGATGGAGAAAATAAAAGAATGGATTACGACAGTTAAGCTTTCTTTCCGCTCTCCCGTACAATATGCACACTGATGAGCAGCAACACCATACGGAGAAAAAAAAAAAAAAGGATTCACACACGCAGACGACAGCGCCATTACTGCTTAAAGAGGTACATTTTGTAGATGTTGAAAGGAGTATGAGCTTTCCACCTGCGTAAAAGAGAAACCACAAGGTAGTTGGAAATACAGTGCCCGACAAGAAAGACATAGTAGGATGTCAATATGTACATACCATCGGCGGATATGAAAGTGAGTAAAGTTTGCAATTCTCTCTGACAGGTAGAACGTCCACCAGAGCGCATTACTGTTGTTCGTGTTTAGTGTAATTACTCGGCCTGGTCGGGCATGTAAGATCGTGAACAGCGTCAGATGTTGAGTGATCACTGTGAAGAACACGCAAGTGCCGTGTTCTGTGCGACAGCGTTTACAGCACTTTACAGATACTTAAAGAGGCGTCATTGTGGGTCTCCATTTGACTCGCTGGTCAAATCGTGTAATATCCAGATTTGAGAGGCACTGGGATGTGACAGAGGCTTGATGCTGAGCTGTATGGGAACGTGAGACCAGTCATGCTCGTCATCAAAGTTCCGGTCGACCACGTCTAGCCACCACAAGTAATGGACTCTCAACAATATCTGTGTCATACCGCACCATTGGTCGGAAATTAGCAGCAGCTAGACTACGGAATTACCGTCTAAGCTGTCATTAACATCACAGCACAAACGGCTGTGCTTGGAGTGACGCCGGAAAAGGGAAGCATGGGTCGCTGAAGAATGACATCGAGTTGCATTCAGTGATGAATCGCGGTTCTGCGCTACTCCAGATGTCCATCGTCGGCAAAATATGGCAGCGACCTGAGGAGAGGCGTCATTCTTCCAAAGTTTTGGAGAGACACAGCGGTGTTACTCTTGGCATCATAGTGGGGGCAGCCATCGGTATGACTTTTAGTCACGGCTGGTAGTGACTGAGGGAGCTCTGATGGCACAACGGTACATCACGGGCATTGTGCGTCCCCGTGTGGTATCTCTAATGAGGCAGTATTGTGGTGCCATATCTCAACAGGGCAATGCTTGGTCACACATGACACGTGTCTCTATGAACTGTCTGCATGATGTCGAGTTACTACCATGGCGAGAAAGATCCCGACATCTCCGCGGTAGAACATTTGTGAGACCAGCTTGGACGTCAAAACCGTGCCAGAACCAACATTCTGGATGTCAAGGACTGGTTCAGTTGTCGGCAGTCTTGGGTCAAGAGAGGGGTACAGCGACTTTATAACACCCTTGTCAACCGAATCAATTCATGCATCGAGGTTGGTGGGGGCACAGCATCATACTGTGAAGTGAGCTCATACTGTCAAGTTCCTTATAAATTTGACCCGATTTTGTAATGGTGGAGATAACACTACATATCCTCTCAACCCGTGAAGTTTAATTTCGTTTCCTCCTCTCTCTCTTGGTTTTTCACCAACCCAAAATACTTGAGAGGCAGCCTAGATCGTAACATGTCATTTTAAAAAAACCTGCACTGAGCATAAAGTAAAAATATGTACATGAAACAATATTATATGTAAACTGACTGGATCAACATAATGAGTGCAGCTGATAATCTGCGATCGCTAGCAGCAGCTGTTTTGTAGCCGTAGAATATGCGGCTCCAGTTTGGGTGGCGTCTTGCCACTCCAAACATGTAGACATCGCTTTAAATGAGACTGTCAAGATTATCATTTAATGTCTGAGGCCTCCATCTCTCCACAAAATTTACCCACTTGCAGCCATAGGAGCACCATATATTAGCGTAAAATAGCCGGTGAAGTAGAGAGGAGAAAATAGCAAAGTGGTACACAACACTTAATAGATAACCACCTAACAGTTCCACCTCCTCTTAAGTCAAGGAAGAGCTTTATACAACGGATAGTAACGCTAGGAGGCCTATCTGAGACCCATTGAGTATCTTTATGGTTGGACTCTGCAAAATACACACCTGCGCCCCAAAGAAATCACACAAGGGCAACAAGTACAATATAGTGCATGGAGAGCACGGAGCAGATTAAAAACAGGAGTCGCAGAATGTTAAGTAAACATGATTACGTGGGGCTGCTCTGATGATGATCAGGGTGAATCCGGAGAAACAGACTATTGTACATTTGGTAATGTTCCCAAGTATGGGGTTTTGCTTGATGCAACGAAGTATGATGGAAATTGGTTTCAACGACAGCGAGAGGGAAGCACAAAACAATAAAGAGCGAACGGATATTATGCCCAACGCTAGCAAAAGCTTGAGAATGTAGCAAATACCTCTGACAGTTCATTGCGAGCAATGGTGTTAAGAGCAATGCCCATCATGGAAACTTGCGTGATCTATAAAAAAAATTAATGGTCACATGAGGGAAAACTAAAGACATCCAGCTCATAATAAGTATAGAAACTTCCGAAGATTTTAAATAGTATGAAGTAAATATTTTGAAACACGTATTAGAGTTTTCAGTGAAATAAGCAAATAAATCAGGTCCAGTACATGTGTCCATTTCAGGACGTGTTGCCCCATCATACTGAATTCAAATACATGATTTACTGTATATCATCAAACACATCATTTTGTTTCACGATAGCTCGAGGGTCTCCCCCCATCTGCGCTTGACTCGTAAGTGCATGCTTTCGGTACAATTAAATATAATGTGTACATGCGCAGATTACCTTAGTTGCATTTCTGCATTTTCTTGTCTCAACCTGAATCCTCGTAAAAAACCATAACGCGCGGCAATTCTTAGAATACAGATAATCCTTTCTAAAGCTAGATTAATACTCCTTGTATAATAGTCCTTGTATTCATGTGGCGTTTAAGATCAACGGTACACTCTTTGCTCCTACGTCCTCATTCAAGGAAATTTCTAGTTGCAGATGAGATTAAATGCTTATCAGTTGTGGTGCTAATCCACTCTGAAAGCTGCGCATTTCGTCACGAGGCCGTTCACGTATGAGGATTACAGGCAGGGAGATTAAACCAGGTTGCCCTGCATGACAGCACGCACTGGCAGTGACTGTCTCACACGAGAATAGCCAACGTCATGCAGCCGCAAGCAGTCGGATGCTTAAGCCACACCACGAATACGCCCAGCAAACCGGTCACGACCGCCATTAATTTTTATGACACCTGCTGCCAAGTCATTGTACGTTACTGTCTCAAAGTTAACAGTTGACTGAGTGTGAACTGCGTGTGCTTTATCAGGCACGGGTATTTCTAGTGTGTGATGCTGTTCCCGATTAGATGCACCAGAAATAGATCTCTGTGTTCCTTGTAAGAAGAGACTCCCTTAAATATTAAATATTTGAAACAGCAAACATTTGAAAATCAGATTTAAAGCTTCTTTGATAGCAGACGGGAAACTGTAGATCATAAAATCCAGAAAACAGTGAAAGAGGCTGTAGACGATGTAACTGTGATGAGAAGAAAGAAAATAAATGGATCGTTTGATGACGACTCTAAACTAGCAGGAATGGAAATAGATCCAATAGGAGTTTGAGTGTTATAGTGAGAGACAAGAAGAATGGTCGAGGTGTATAAGGGATTAACTGCCCACGGGATACGCAAGCAGAAGAAAATAAACGTGACTGACAGTACAGTTTCTAGGGATAGTGAACTTAATGAGAGAGAAAAATATTCCAATCGACACTATGTGAATATAAAAATGGAGGTGATGGAATAATTAGATATTAGCAAAAATATTACAGATTTGAATACAATAGTTTGAAAGTATACTGAATATCAGCTCAGACTAGGCACCTAGAGATTCACAGCAAGTTCCTGCCAAGGCATGGGTGTTTGTGATGTCCTTAGGTTAGTTAGGATTAAGTATTTCTAGGTTCTAGGGGACTGATGACCTCAGATGTTAAGTCCCATAGTGCTCAGAGCCATTTGAACAATTTTTTTGATTGTGTTTCCCGACGGCAGAGGCATTTTTAAAGAAGGCAATGCGCTATGTCACAAGGCCAGGAGTGTGATGGGCGGTTCGAAGAACACAGTGGTGTGTCTAGGTGATGGGCCCGCAGCTCGCCAGGTCTGAACCCGATCGGACACGTCTGGGATGTGATTGAACTTGGCGCCAGGGCTCATCGCCCCCTCCGCGGAATCAGGCGACTTAAGTGTGCAGATGTGACGCCAACTCCCTCCAGCGATCTACCAAGACCTCATTACTTCCATGCCATGAGACGCCGCCGCTGTTATCCGTGCCGAAGCTGGACATACCCGCTCTTGGGTTTATGGTCATAATGTTCTGGCTGATCAGTCTATATTCAACAAAGGCTTTTTTTTTTAGCAATGTCTTCAGGTAAAGTTTTCTCTGCTGTACAGTTTCCCTACGTAACGTTTCCATCTTTGTGCAGCCCAGTTATCATACGATATAGTGACACTTTCTTCCACAACTACTGTGTCTCTGTTTCTTCTGTGTCCAAAGAAATATTTTTCATATGTACTGTACTTACCTCTTACTTTTAATGTTTTCTCCACTGTCACGTATATATACTAAACGCATTTATCCCTTTAATCTTGTTTTCTTTTTTTAACAGTCCTCTCTTATTTTTCTAAGGGTTCTACACATCTGATGGTCTTCACTTTTATTTGAGATCTTTCTTTTAGATTTCTTCTTCCTTTCATACCCTGACTTTCAATAGTTGCATATTAATTTTATCTCCTTATCACGCCTTTTCTTTTACTCCTTCAAGATTTTATTGATCCCAGTCTTATTTGTGTGTCATTATAGTATACTGCATTTGTTTTCCCAAGCGTTGTCGTGTCGTAATAGTTTCAGTTTTTATTTCTTTAGTTTAATTAAATCATGTTTATAATTGTTTTCGATTATGATATTCCTAAATTTCGGTTTACCGTACCATTTTCCATTGCCGATACAGGGTAACTTAGTGCATTAACTCTGTAGATAAGCCGGACAAAACATATTGACCGAAACGACGTCCGTCTCGAATAGCAATTTTGACATGGGGAACAGGCTTTCAGCGCTAGGCTGTGAAAGTTTTTGCTTTCCTCGTATGTTCACAGGACCACCTGGTAGTACTGCCTTCTGTCTGGTGTTGTCTCAAACTCTGGCCCGAAGGGTGTGAAAGAGTTCCACGGCTGCCTGCCTTTTGTTTCTCAGCAATTTGTCTCAGCGTTTGGAAGCTCTCAGCGACGCCAGCTTGTTAGGTCATTAACTGAGCAGCGAGAAATGTCGCCGTGTATACCTTGCAGTTCCGCAATGTCGCCACTCCATGCTCTGCAACATGCTTTTAGTGCTTCACTTGGAATCGCAAATACGTTGGCCCATGTCCTGCTTGAATCACACTGATTCAGATTTGCTCCCAAAATAGCAAACAAGAATTACACTTGTAAACTAAAGATCACGGCCAGGACGCACAAGCAAGGGCTAGTGGAGGGTAGTGCCCATCCTCCCTCCCGTGCCACATCCAGGACCGATCCTCTACAAGAAAAATTATGATCTTTGCAAACCGAACTCCCGTTCTGATCCGCCACACGGGGAGATATGTCGATTCCGTATCAGTCTGAACAAAGCCAGATATCAATAATTCAAGAACAGTCTTAATCGCATTTATTATTGTTATAATACCGCCAACCGGTTTCAACCCGACGTAGGGGTCATCTTCTGGGCGTTTACACCATTGGTCGACTGCTATGGTCATCAGTCCCCTAGAACTTAGAACTACTTAAACCTAACTAACCTAAGGACAGCACACAACACCCAGTCATCACGAGGCAGAGAAAATCCCTGACCCCGCCGGGAATCGAACCCGGGAACCCGGGCGTGGGAAGCGAGAACGCTACCGCACGACCACGAGCTGCGGACGGTCGACTGCTGGTGGTGTCACTCCTGTATACATAACGGCAGTCGATCAATGGTGTAAACGCCCAGAAGATGACCCCTTCGTCGGGTTGAAACCGGTTGGCGGTATTATAAAAAATGGTTCAAATGGCTCTGAGCACTATGGGACTCAACATCTTAGGTCATAAGTCCCCTAGAACTTAGAACTACTTAAACCTAACTAACCTAAGGACATCACACACACCCATGCCCGAGGCAGGATTCGAACCTGCGACCGCAGCAGCCTCGCGGTTCCGGACTGCAGCGCCAGAACCGCACGGCCACCTCGGCCGGCGGCGGTATTATAACAATAATAAATGCGATTAAGACTGTTCTTGAATTATTGATTAATCATACTAATCGTTGCTTCTCTCCACAACCATGTTGTCCAAAAAGCCAGATATAACTACTGTTGTATAATGTGGGTGTCTGTATCTTATGCTGGCTGGCTGAGCGCATTGTAACTTGGCCTTTTCTTATAACTGATTGATTCCGGTGTGGTACGCCAAGTATACCTCTGCTACCTTACACTGGCACGGATCGCCAAGTATAGTTCTGTCTGTTAAATCTTAATGTTTATACACAACAGATTTCGTGTCTGTACGTATTACTGGATTTGACTGTGGTTATGAATGCGATCCAGGGAAAGTTTTTATTGATTCTGCAACAGCTATGCTGCAACTCATGAAATATTTACATGGATATGTCCGAAAGAACAGACACCATATCCATATAAGTATATAGTTCTGGCATGACCAGCCATGACCTTCTTCTTCTGTGCGGATGCACACCTATTCCCCGAACTCTTACGGGACTTGGTAAGAATGTCTTCCACTAGTAATGAGTGTGTGGGGGTGGGACACTACGAATTTAGTGTGTGGACATATAATGTGAGAATGTGTCTCGCGGGAGGCGAGCGCGAGATAGTCCCTGCACTCACACTATCTTCTGTGCCTTCGGTGGCTCAGATGGATAGAGCGTCTGCCATGTAAGCGGGAGATCCCGGGTGCGAGTCCCGGTCGGGACACACATTTTCACCTGTCCCCGTTGATATATATCAACACCCGTCAGCAACTGAAGGTATTAATATATTTCTAATTTCATGAAATAAAACTCAGTTCTTTGTTATCTTTAGATGAGCTGAGCTGCCGTGAAGTGCGTCGATCCTTTCCTGAGGTAACTTTACACGAAAATCTTCTTTTTCCTGTCTTTATCCCTTAACGTCACAGGGTCGACATGTTAACCTGGATTTGGCAGTGTTAATGGTAGGGGGTGACTGGATGCGCTTCGCCACCACTTCCCCCCTGCCCCCTTTCATTTCTGCCTCTTACCCCCCACCCCCATCCCCCGTCCCTCCTGTGTACGCCATCAGTCTGCCCCTACTGTTATCCCATATGAAAGTGTGTTAAGGGCGGTAGGACATCAATCGGGCCGACTTGGAGCAGGAGAGGCATCTCAGGACATTTTAATTTCCAGTGTCTATACTTTTACAAATAAATTCATAAAACTTTGTCGGCATCACCAGGAAGGATGCAGGATTCACACTCATTGCGGTGGAAGTTCGAAAATATAACAAAATAAATTTTTTTTACGTGCAAAGTTTCATCATTTGTTACTATAGGTACACTTTTCTTCATAAGTTAGAGATTCTTCGATGAATTTTGCACAGCATACATACCATACTCACAGGTGTATGAAGCTCTAGGATTTATTTAATTTATGAAAAAACGAATGAAATGTTATTTTTTAAACTTCATGTTTAGACAAAACACAAATTTTATAGTTAATTACCTCAATTTTTACCACAGTTTTACTAGATTTGGAAAATTCTAGAGTTTCATACACCTTTAAGTATGGTTTGTATGCTGTGCAAAATTCATCGAAGAATCTCTCTAACTTATGAAGAAGTGTGTACCTATAGCAACAAATGCTGCCGTTAGTAAGTGAAAAAAAATGATGAAATTTCACACGTCAAAAGAATTACTTCTTTATGGTTTAGAACTTCCACTGCTATGAGTGTGAATTCTGAATCCTTCCTGGTCATGCTGACAAAGTTTAATGAATTTATTTGTAAAAGAATAGACAGTGGAAATTAAAATGTCCTGTGGTGCCTCTCCTGCTCCAAGTCGGCCCGTTTGACGTCCTACCCCCTTTAAGGTTTTCACGAATTGTGTAACTGAGGTGGGGCGTGGGTACCAGCCCAGTATTCATCCCCAGTCTGAAGTAGAAAACCACCTAAAAACTACATACAGGTTGACTGGCACACCGGTCCTCTTCAATAATCCGCCAGACGGATTCCATTCATGGACAGTGTGTCTCCCCAAATCCCGGAAGGGGCGTGCTAACGCGTACGGCTATCTGGGCGGGTATACAATTGTAGGCAAATTATTTATTGAAATGAGAGAGACCTACACACATACCTTCTGCTTTATCATTACGATACCAATTGTTATCATACACTGTTATTATCTATTGCATAAAGTGTTTTCACTGAGTTTCCCTTGCGCAAAAATCAACTTGTTTCAGTATTTTATATTCCGTATCAGCACTTTCTTCCGCTCTTAGTATTCTGTCTCAAAACTGGTAATTGTGTCAGTGTTTATCCACATAATCAGACATCACTCTTGTTCACATAAGCAGACATCAGTCGCTACTGTTCACACACTACGTTTGGCACTAATCTGTCCACTACACATATCTACTCCTAACTGCCTATCTCGACATCACCAGCCAAGGCTACATATCCTCGTCTGACGACACTGGGTAGCGTCCGCACGTCATATATGATGATTTCCACTTGCTACAACACATGCAATGATTTAACGACGAACACAACACCCTTTCAAATTTCGTTTTCTGAGTGGTGCTTTCTGCTAATTTAACTGCTGCATGCTCTGGGGTTTGAGTTCAGGGTTTATTAACATGTTATTTTACATATACAAAGTTTAATTGTTTGCCACTGAATGAAACAGAAAATGTTTGCACAGATGTCATCACGTTACAGTTAACGGGTAACAAGTGTACGAAGAGCATTTTGTCGTGATATTTCAAAAATATTCCACCATTCGTCTTTCATCCCGCTGCAACTAAAAATCCCAGATTTCTAAAGGCTTCCCGCACCGGTAGTTTTGCACCTTCAGATAGCGATGGTTTCTTGTCGTCTTACTAGCTAACGTCAAAAACTGGTAAGAACAGAATATAGAATGGATTCGAACGTATGTGAACGTTAATTACGAGATAATATGTACAAATCTCATACAAACTAATTTCTGTCTTAAGTACATAGAAATTAGTGGATACTTACAATAAACTGGTAACATTAGTAGCACAATACTTCTGAGCTTTATTCTGCAAGAAACTGCACTTTGTTTCCTCCCTACCTCCCCCTTTCAAGAAAGTAAGGTGAGCTGTTTTCCTCGCCCATGGCGCACATCTTGGTTGAATTCTTACACCGTGGTGTTTCCGCCAAATGGAACGCTGGCTCCAGTTCAACAGTTGTTATTTTTTAAGTCATAGTTGTTATTGTTGAAGTCTAACAGTGACGTTCTTTTGCCACACGTATTTATGTTCATTAGACGCAATAGATTCCTTAATTCTGTAACAAGTTCTCAAAACTTTTACTTCATCTGTGACAGATTTCACATAACTGAAGATGTTAGTGGAGATAAACGATACAACACAATGGTAAAACGTTGCAGTCACAATACACTTTCAATAGACCATGTGGAGCAACTTTGTGAAGGGGGAAAATGTTTTCTTCGACTACAGGATTCTGTTGGCATCAAATCTCAATTTATAATTGAGGAAATTACTTTTATCTGTGCATCTGGAATACACCGTTGAAGGAACTGAGATGTTAATGATGATGAAGCACGGGAAACGAAATTTAAAACATTTGAGATGTAGTACTACAGAAAACTGTTTACGAGCGAATGAAGCACAGACTTAAGGAGAAAGAAAAGAAAGATATGCAAATGGCACTACTGAAAACCGTTACCGGAAAAAGGCACAAGTTGTGGTGATGTGTGCTAAAGCAATAAAACAAATTGTTACTGGTGAGAGCAACGGTCGTGGAAAATTATAGGCAAGAGGAGAAACAATGATAGGATTTAACGTTCGTTCCGCATTGTTGTCGAGATCGGAGGAAATGCTCAGACTGGACAAGAACGTGCCCATTCCAAAGGGGATTGTGCTTCTCCAAGGTTGGAGTAAATAAAATATAGATTCGACTGGGTGTAATAGCTACGTGAGGACGAGAATGGCAAAAATAGGAAGAAGTTGATGATGATAATGAAGTCAGTCGAAAGATTAAAATTTATTGATAATAGTGTTTTAAAATTACGAATAAATAAAGGACGCATAACAAAGCGCTCTCAGAGAAGGGACTGAATGAAATTTAATGATTATTCTTATTTGTGTCTTTGCCGAGTTTAACATCGTTATGAGTAACAGAACTAATTTTGATGAATAAGGCAGAAAGGATGGTGACAGAAGTGAAATTTACGCCATACTGCATCAGGCATCAGTTAACAAGATTTCTAGGATTTATTGTCATTTTTTTAAACAGGGTTTTAGAATTAAATCAGCGCAGTTCGGTATGGAAGAAAATTGCTCTTTACGTGTGACTGCTGATTCAGACCTGTAGGTTTTATGTTTCCACTACTCACTTGGTGGACTATATTCGCATGTGCAAATGGCTCTAAGCACTGTGGGACATCTGAGGTCATCAGTCCACTAGACTTGGAACTACTTAAACCTAACTAACCTAAGGACATCACACACATCCATGCCCGAGGCAGGATTCGAACCTGCGACTGTAGCAGCAGCGCGGTTCCGAACTGAGTGGCCCCTCTCTCTCTCTCCACGGGGCCGTAGACGGCTTTCCGAGCAGAATACAGGGCGCACAAGCTGCAGACTCACGATGGAGAACACGGAACGTAGCCACCAGTGCTTGACCATCGCATGTCATGGATCCGAGACCATTTTCATGTCTCTAATTGGCGTTAAAGGAAAATACGCAGAGCTTTAGGAGGCACTACAAAAGACTGAACTCATGTGGAGTAACAGAAAAAACATTTAGATCAGAAATAGCTGGTTTTTCAGATTTTCTAAGATGCATTTTTTATTTGTCCGTATGACAATATCACCATGGTACACTGCTCACATGGACACGCAGTGACTCGTTTATCAGAAACTTGATACACATACTTGTGATCCTCGCGTGACACATACTTCTATCGTTTACGACCAACCGAAATCGTCCTTGTTCTTCTTTTGTTTTCTAACATTCTGTATAATACGGTACATAACACACTGTTCTAAGATCATTATATGCATTTACTCTGATTTATCTGCAGAATTTCCGACTTATTATCGAACGTACACCATACAATATTACACCAACGTGTTCTAGCTATAATCTCTTCCCCTTTTTTGAGTAACGTTTCGAAGTTTGTCACAATGGACAAGCAGACTGTTCGGGATATCGCTCCACTGTAGAGCACGCTTATTCACAATCAGATTCCAGTGAAGTGGTACTGGGACAGGTGGTTCCCAATTGAAATCTTTGTTAAGGGGATACCCACTTCCAGCTTTTGCCTTACAACTAAAAACATCCTCCTGAGAACATAAAAAAAAAAATGGGTCAAATGGCTCTGAGCACTATGCGACTTCACTTCTGATGTCATCAGTCGCCTAGAACTTAGAACTAATTAAACCTAACTAACCCAAGGACATCACATACATACATGCCCGAGGCTGGATTCGAACCTGCGACCGTAGCGGTCGCTCGGTTCCAGACTGTAGCGCCTAGAACCGCACGGCCACTCCGGCCGGCTCCTGAGAACATCACTTGGCCCTGTTGATTACAGTTAATTTTCATTTGATCCTGGGACAATGCGTCCCATATAAATACACTACCGAGAAAAAATATTAGTACGCATGGATAGACGAAGTCGAATTTGATCCGTTGACGGCGTATGGCACTCGGTGGATAGTAGATGTACTGATAACGGTTTCAACGTCATCCGCCAACAGATAGCGGAGATATATAGCTACCAGAGCGCCATCTGTGTCTGTCTCTTAATAGGAACATCTCATAGACAGACGGCTCAGTTTGGTGCAGACGTCTGAAACAAGCGGGCAACCATGAAACGGAGATACACTCGTCTTTCCTACAGCCAACTGAGCGACTTTGAAAGGGGTCAAATTGTGGCCTTCTGAGTGACGGGAGGATCCTTTCGGAGAACTCCCACACAAGCTGGACGTGCTGCGTCAGTTGTGATACGATGCTAAAATACACTTGACCTCTTAGCCACAAACAATCCACAGCTAATAGAGAGCATCATCACTGATACAGGGATTAGTGATCACAAGGTCGTTGTAGCTAGGCTCAATACCGTTTCTTCCAAATCCACCAGAAACAAACGCAAAATTATTTTATTTAAAAAAACGGACAGTGTCACTAGAAGCCTTCCTAAGAGACAATCTCCATTCCTTCCGAACTGACTATGCAAATGTAGACGAGATGTGGCTCAAATTCAAAGATATAGTAGCAACAGCAATTGAGAGATTCATACCTCATAAATTGGTAAGAGATGGAACTGATCCCCCATGGTACACAAAACAGGTCCGAACGCTGTTGCAGAGGCAACGAAAAAAGCATGCGAAGTTCAGAAGAACGCGAAATCTCGAAGATTGGCTAAAATTTACAGACGCGCGAAATTTGCCAACGATTTCAATGCGAGATGCCTTTAATAGGTTCCACAACGGAACATTGTCTCGAAATTTGGTAGAAAATCCGAAGAAATTCTGGTCGTATGTAAAGTACACAAGCGGCAAGACGCAATCAATACCTTCGCTGCGCAGTGCCGATGGTACTGTTACCGACGACTGTGCCGCTAAAGCGGAGTTATTGAACGCAGTTTATCGAAATTCCTTCACCGGGGAAGACGAATGGAATATTCCAGAATTTGAAACACGAACAGCTGCTAGCATGAATTTCTTAAAAGTAGATACCGTAGGGGTTGCGAAGCAACTGAAATCGCTTGATACGGGCAAGTCTTCAGGTCCAGAATGTATAACGATTAGGTTCCTTTCAAATTACGCTGATACAATAGCTCCCTACTTAGCAATCATATACAACCACTCGCTCACCGATAGATTTGTACCTGCAGATTGGAAAATTGCGCAGGTAGCACCAGTGTTTAAGAAGGGTAGTAGGAGTAATCCATCTAACTACAGACCTATATCATTGACGTCAGTTTGCAGTAGGGTTTTGGAGCATATACTGTATTCAAAAATTAGAATCACCTCGAAGGAAACGATCTATTGATACGTAATTAGCATGGTTTCAGAAAACATCGTTCTTGTGCAACGCAGCTAGCTCTTTATTGGCACGAAGTAATGGCCGCTATCGACAGGGGAACTCAAGTTGATTCCGTATTTCTAGATTTCCGGAAAGCTTTTGACACCGTTCCTCACAAGCGACTTCTAATCAAGCTGCGGGCCTATGGGGCATCGTCTCAGTTGTGCGACTGGATTCGCGATTTCCTGTCAGGAAGGTCGCACTTCGTATTAATAGACGGCAAATCATCGAGTAAAACTGAAGTGATATTAGGTGTTCCCCAGGGAAGCGTCCTGGGACCTCTGCTGTTCCTGATCTATGTAAATGACCTGGGTGACAATCTGAGCAGTTCTCTTAGGTTGTTCGCAGATGATACTGTAATTTACCGTCTAATAAGGTCATCCGAAGACCAGTATCAGTTGCAAAGCGATTTAGAAGAGATTGCTGTATGGTGTGGCAGGTGGCAGTTGGCACTAAATAACGAAAAGTGTGAGGTGATCCACATGAGTTCCAAAAGAAATCCGTTGGAATTCGATTACTCGATAAATAGTACAATTCTCAAGGCTGTCAATTCTACTAAGTACCTGGGTGTAAAAATTACGAACAACTTCAGTTGGAAAGACCACATAGATAATATTGTGGGGAAGGCGAGCCAAAGTTTGCGTTTCATTGGCAGGACACTTAGAAGATGCAACAAGTCCACTAAAGAGACAGCTTACACTACACTCGTTCGTCCTCTGTTAGAATATTGCTGCGCGGTGTGGGATCCTTACCAGGTGGGATTGACGGAGGACATCGAAAGGGTGCAAAAAAGGGCAGCTCGTTTTGTATTATCATGTAGTAGGGGATAGAGTGTGCCAGATATGATACGCGAGTTGGGATGGAAGTCATTAAAGCAAAGACGGTTTTCGTCGCGGCGAGATCTACACTCCTGGAAATGGAAAAAAGAACACATTGACACCGGTGTGTCAGACCCACCATACTTGCTCCGGACACTGCGAGAGGGCTGTACAAGCAATGATCACACGCACGGCACAGCGGACACACCAGGAACCGCGGTGTTGGCCGTCGAATTGCGCTAGCTGCGCAGCATTTGTGCACCGCCGCCGTCAGTGTCAGCCAGTTTGCCGTGGCATACGGAGCTCCATCGCAACCGAAAACTGGCCTCTCTCTATGACATTTTACTAAGTAAAGTTATTCCGTATGTGCAGAGGGCGGGAATACAATTAGTACATGCCACCCAAAAGGGCACGAACGAAAACCGGGTAAAATTTATGAAAATCTTCTTATTTCAGTCACACTCACATTCAGTGACAATCATAATAGTTGTCTGCCTTACAGTGGCCTGCTTTAGATGCCATTAGCGACGAGCGGAATTTAGTTAATTGTTAGTTAACTCTGTGACAACACGTGTAATGAACGTTTTATTAATCAAATTCCGCGCGTGGCTAATAATATCTGAAGATGGGCAGTATAGACAGAAACTAATTACGATAATTAAATCAAAACCCTAAGACGTCGACAGGCGTTGATATACATCACCAGGGACAGTTGAAAATGTGTGCCCCGACTGGGACTTAAACCCGGGATCTCCTGCTTGCATAGCAGACGCTCTATCCATCTGAGCCACCGAGGGCACAGAGGATAGAGCGACTGCAGGGATTTATCCCTTGCACGCTCCCCGTGAGACCGACATTCCCAACTTCATGTCCACACACTACGTTCGTAGTGCCCCTGTCCATTACACTCATTACTCGCGGCAGACAATCTTACCGAGTCCCGTAAGAGTTCAGGCAATGCGTGTGCATCCAGCACAGAAGAAGAAGGTCAATGGCCGGTTAGCCTTAACTATATGAAGATGGTAAGGAGGTCGCGGTTCTTATTCAACATGTCCGAAAGAACAGATACCATCTTCATATAGAAACTAGTTATGGTTGTATTATAGAATATGATTGTGTCTGAAATATAAGGAAGCGCACAAAATGTCAGTCACGGATCTCCTTCCACAGAATGTCATTTCTGTTCAAAAACGGAAGAAGGTAATAGAATTTTGTGTCTGG
This sequence comes from Schistocerca nitens, assembly GCF_023898315.1. Taxonomy (NCBI): domain Eukaryota; kingdom Metazoa; phylum Arthropoda; class Insecta; order Orthoptera; family Acrididae; genus Schistocerca; species Schistocerca nitens. Next base: position 294,664,770 of record NC_064618.1, on the reverse strand, counting down.
GGTCGTTATTATAAAATTTAAAATCAGTTTCTTTATAGAACAACATGGTCTCTACAATATGTCTTCTAACCAACAAGTTTTTGTGAAGGATTGCCACTTTACATTTCACCTTTTTGATAGGCAGAATCAAGTAACAACCCCGCCTCTTGTGCCGTTTTGCCTGATTCTTTCCTTAGGCTCCTGAATGAATTAGATGCATAAAAATAAGTGATCTGGGATACCACTGCAGGCGAGCAGTCGAGTGATGATTTCGGAATTACCAATTCTACTGCCTCATATTTATCGAGAAGCTCTCGCACGGTGAATAGTTCCGTCTGACCAGAAGAGGGTGTTTAAACACACCTGTTTCGAAGAAAGAGCGAATGCATAAACGTTACTTACTCGATAGTAAATGAGAACAGATGGGAGAAACAGAGAATCGTGTTTCATAATTTATTTGTATATTTATGCCTTCGACAGATAGAAAAAAGCTCTCTCTTTCAATTTAAGAGCAAAATTCGGTTCAAACACACATAACAGCTGGTGTGCTAACGTGGTCTAGCGTTAGTCCTGATGTATCAGGTGAGCACGGAAACAAGCTTCTGGAAACCTTGGCAAATTCTGTTGACGTAGGAGTCTGTATGGTGATACAATGGAGGTGGTGCCAACAAGACGCCTGCCTAGTCTCAAAAATCTTGCCATGTTTTATGCTATGAACCGATATGTGCTTTTATTCATCGAGTCATTCAGATACTTACCATGTGTGCTGTAACTTTCCTACTACATGACTCTGTACGTATATTGTAGAATGTAAGTGAACGAAACTAATTACTGAAAATTGCTATTACTTACGCCCTGTATTACACAATCGAGTGAAGAGTGGTCTGTTTCCTGACCTCGCAATGGACAGCTTTCAACATCTGAAAGCTACGCTAAAATAAAGCCAATAAAGGTTACACATCAAATGAACTACTAAATTTAATCAGAATAATTTATCAGAATTACTTTAATAAAAGTCCTCTGCTGACTTCCGCAGCTTGTGGAATAAAACTCAGAATACAGACAACGTATCACACACGGATATATAGTACTGTTCATTGACATGTACTTTGTATAATAAGAAAGCAACTTCCAAACTGAATCTAATCTATCTGGCCTAATCACTGTTTAACTGTGTAATGACGTTGTTCTGTATGTACAGGGTAATTATATGACTATGGCTCTGAACTATTCCTGCACTTACCTCGGTACAGTAAACAATTTTTCCCGAAAGTGGAGCACAGCCAGCAGCGCTGCAACAAAGCTAAATTAAAATGGTAAACTAAATATGACGTTCAAGGCGTGTATGTCGCCACGTGCAATGCGGACACAAGTAACAGACGAATTTCTTACATACGAATAATTTTCGGTGATAATGTTCTACAAATGATATTTCTGAAACAGTTTTGTAGCGAAGAATTACTTTATGACGTGACTTTCAATGTCGTGAAAAACATTGACTTTGTGCAAAAATGACTTGTTTTAGCAACAGTTTTAACAAGTTGATTATTCAAACTTTTACTTTGGACAAAAGATTAACCTAACCAAAGGGATATCTATTTTTTCACAAAATGCGTACGTGGGAGAGGAGAACTAACTTCCCCATCTGTGAGCAATCCATGAGGCAAGTTTCACCCAAATTTCGGTACGATAATTAATTTTACAATAGAGTGCTAACTATGTGCAAGGATGCAAAGCTACAAATTTACTTTACATCAATTATTCATAAAACTCTTTTCAAAATCCATAAATAAATACTCTCAACATTGTCTTATTGAGTCACTTCCATCAAATCTGAATTAAATATTTAGCAGCTCAGTTCCAGATAAAAGCTTCCTTACCATTCAGTTTCACGTCTGCTTTGCAACACACCTCGATTAATAATGACGCTCTCTCGGTGAGTGCCTTCAGGCACAGGCGGTGTAGCAACACAACGAAAGATTCGGGAGGACGACGGTTCAATCCCGCGTCCGGCCATCCTGATTTAGGTTTTCCGTGATTTCCCTAAATCGCTCCAGGCAAATGCCGGGATGGTTCCTTTGAAAAGGGCATTGCCGACTTCCTTCCCTAATCCGATGAGACCGATGACCTCGCTGTTTGGTCTCTTCCCCCAAACAACCCAACCCAACACAACGAAAGGTCACCGATCAACAAGGTTTTCTCTCGAATGTACACACACCGATGTATGAAAGTAAGAAGTTAACAATTTTGTAAAGATCAAGATGACATGCACGCTTCACAGAGTGCCTGGAGATGGAAGATTGTTCTTCCACAACGCGCCAATTTTAATGCCATTAGATTTTAAGATGATTAACATTATACGTCTCCCGAACGAATTTTCGCTCCGCACTGATATGAAAGTTCCTGGCTGGGTAAATCTGTGTAACCGACCGGGACTCGAGCCCGAGACTCTTGTCTATCGCGGGCGAGTGCTCACCAACTCCGCTACCCATGCACCAGTCACGACCTTTTCTTCCAGAAGTGCAAGTCCCGTCAATTATCTAGAAGAACTTCTGTGAAGTTTGGAAGGCTGGAGAAGGAAGCGGCGTGACTCATGCTCGAATAGCTCAGTTGATAGTCCACTTACGCGCGAAAAACAAAGGACCCGAGTTCGAGCCCCAGGTTGCCACACAGTTTTAATCTGCCACGAAGTACTATTAAGCGTCTGGTTGAGCCGAATCGTTCTCTTATAATGTTGAATAAGGACCGCGACCTCCTTACCACCGAGCTGTGGATAAAATCGAGGCTCACTTTCTAATGTGATGATGACTTCTCTCAGTACTGCAGATTCGCATCCTGAGTACTGCTTCGAACATCCACATTAATCTACCGAGCGTTGTTTTGTAGCCTTTCAGCTGACTTGTTTCACCTTTTTGCAAGGAGCTGTTCAGAAAGGTACGCCGCACTAATCACACTTTCACTCTGCCTGAAAGTTATTCTTGCTCTTGTTAGCTTAATTTGAGTTAGCGATTAAGGACTGCGGCGGCGATATTGAGAATTAGGTCATTAACGACAGGGAAACGCTAGGACGAATAGTGAGCTCTACAAGAAATACTGAGCGTCGCTACAACATTCACAAAGGAAAGGCAAGTAGAAAGCACGGAAAGAGGTCGTTATATTGTCGCTGTTCATGGCTGCATCCGTATCTCGCAAACAGTTATCCGCTGAAACGAGTTAATAATTCCGACTTATCACTAATATTTCGTTCTCTTCTCGTTTCTCACCTCATCTCTTCCCACTACTCGAGGAAAAATTACGTTACTACATATAATTTCGCTGCTTTTCTAAGATCGTTCAGAAAGTAATAACAGCTGCTGTTCACAGAAAAAACGAAATGACTGAACGAGACCACAAAAACGTATCTCATTGATGTATGATTACGGTATATAATATTTCATAACTTATTTAAATGTACTGTATTTGGTAAGATAACTACATCCTTACTCTTAAGCTGCTGCACGTTATTGTTGGCCTGTACAAGTGCACCAGTATACTCTTACATCCTCTGTTCTCAATTTGCCGGTGATGCACTGGAATAACGACAATCGTTATTTCTTCGTTTAATCTGGTTTATAAAGGTAACTGTCACGGCAATTATGGAAAACGCGTCTTGACGGAAATCATATATTTCGTGCTTAGATTTGGAATATTTGCTCTCGAAATTTAAGGAAATAACCTTTCCGTGACATACAACGTCTCTTTCTCACCGTTTCCTTTAAAGTGACACATTCCAGTCACATATATGTGACCACCTGTCAGAAGCCTGAACCTCCCACCGGAGGTTCGAGTCCTCCCTCGGGCATGCGTGTGAGTGTCGTCAGCGTTCAGCGTGTGAGTGTCGTCAGCGTTAAGTTAGTTTAAGTAGCGTGTAAGTCTAGGAACCGATGACCTCAACAGTTTGGTCCCTTAGGAATTCACACACATTTGAACATTTTCAGAAGCCCGAGTAACAACGTTTTGCATTGCGGACCACTGAGAAGCGTGCAGGAAGAAAGTCGGTGAGGTTCTAGAAGGTACCAAAAGGAATGCGGAGCGATGCAGACTCCATTGCCGTGCCCAGCTGCGCTAGCTGAGGTTCAGGATCCATGGCCCGAACTGCCCGATCGAGGTGGTCTTACATTTTCTCTATTGACTTCAAATCCATGGAGTTTGGTAACCAGGCGAGTAATGTAACTCATCTTGTTGTTCTTCGAACCATGCACGCACACAGCAAGCTGTGTGACGCGTTGCATTGACCTGCTGATAGATGCCCTAATGCCGAGGTAGAAATTAACTGCTTGTAGGTGCGCAAATGGTACCCAAGAATAGAGCCCTACTTGTGTTGATACACTGTGCTTACTGCAATGGCGAGACCACCAGGGAAATGTCACGCTCCATTCTCCGACCTGCCAAAGCCAATGATCACGCCCTTTTGGACGTCAGATAAATCGCTCGGTTTCCGCATTACGATAACGACTGACATTTTTTCCTCGTCCCCCGACACGCTTGGTATGCCATCGGCTGCTGGTGCTGCCACCTGCCGTGTGTGAATGGTTGCACGTTGACGTCGAACTTGGTGGTGGTTACATTAATATGATTGGACCTTGAAGCTGAGCATTTCCGTGTTACGCTCTCGTGCCGTTCTTGCATACATCTTTTCTATCTATTTCACTCATCTGACTGTGTAACCTTCTCAGGATGCCAACAGTTCCGTAAGCGATCCTACTCGTGTATGAATTACTGAATATTTACCACTTAAGAAAATATTTTGTGAAAGAGAATCTTGATCGTCATTTTCGATGTCTCTGCAAATGCCGGTATACTGGATTATCGGGTCGTGACCAGAACCAAGTTCGTGAAGAGTTTGCTGCTGACGCGACTTCCCATGAAGAATCTAGACAGCCGCCCGGGGTGACCGAGCGGTTCTAGGCGCTACAGTCTGGAACCGGGCGACCGCTACGGTCGCAGGTTCGAATCCTGCCTCGGGCAAGGATGTGTGTGATGTCCTTAAGTTAGTTAGGTTTAAGTATTTCTAAGTTCTAGGGGACTGTCGACCTCAGAAGTTAAGTCCCATAGTGCTCAGAGCCATTTGAACCAGAATGTAGACATAAATAAACACATCAGTCCCCACTGATTAAATTACACTGTTCACACCTGAGAGCAACAGCATACGAAGAAATTGCCAAGTTAAAATTAATGTGAGTTTATTGTGGGGATTTCTGAATTACGTAGATGTGTAAGTAGGCTGTTTAGGTTTTTATGTTGGTAATACCACGTAGCGCTCTGTATGAAAATAACTAACTGTGCTGAGTGCAGTCTGTGGCTGGTTTGCATTGTTGGAATATTTGTTATTGTACTGTTGGGTAGTTGGATGTGAACAGCGCGTAGCGTTGCGCAGTTGGAGGTGAGCCGCCAGCAGTGGTGGATGTGGGGAGTGAGATGGCAGAGTTTTGAGAGCGGACGATCTGGACGTGCGTCCGTCAGAAAAAGGGAATTTGTAAGACTGGATGTCATGAACTGATATATATATTATGACTTTTGAAGACTATTAAGGAAAATACATTGTTTGTGCTCCATCAAAATCCTTCATTTGCTAATTATGCCTATCAGTAGTTAGTGCCTTCAGTAGTTAGAATCTTTTATTTAGCTGGCAGTATTGGAGCTCGCTGTATTGCAGAAGTTTGAGTAACGAAGATTTTCGTGAGGTAAGTGATTCATGAAAGGTATAAGTTATTGTTAGTCAGGGCCATTCTTTTGTAGAGATTACTGGAAGTCAGATTGCGTTGCGCTAAAAATATTGTGTGTCAGTTTATTGATGATCAGAATAAGTAAAGAGAGAAATGTCTGAGTATGTTCAGTTTTACTCAGCGGTCTCTGTATCAAATAACGTAGAAGTTTACCAGCACAGTCATTCATAAAATTTTTTCTAAGGGGACGTTTCAGATGACAAATATTCAGTCTCTGAGAATAATGTGATCTCGAAAACTAATTATTACAAATATTTTAACACTAATTTGTATTTGATGCAGCAAATACCAGCTGTCTTTCTTCAGAAAACTGGGATGAGAAAGTATAGCAGGTCCAACGCTAGAAACGATCAATTACTTGTCGAGAATGGAATCTGAAGGCAAAGTACCGACGATGGTTGTTTGCAAATGTATTAATATCGGAGTCAACGTGAAGTAGTACAACTCTTTCGCGTGGGAGACGTATTCTTATGGAACAGGAAGTTTCAAATATGAAACGAAATTAAAACCTTTTTTCGCTTTGTCAAGTTTATTCTTTACGTTATTAATAAGTATCGTATTAAATGACAACCCACAGAGAAATCAATTCGTGTTTTTAGGAAAACTGTAGATGAACAAATTCTGGGTGTCATACAGATACTTTTTGTAGCAATACATTTGCTATGAAATTATTCATTCACAAGTTAACAGAGTAATTTGATATTCGTGAACAAAAAACATTAACTGTGAATGTTCTGCTATAGTAATTTTATGGCTAATAATTAAAGTAAACGGTCATTTTTTTATGTTTTTCATCCTCAAAAACGTGTTTGAACTCAAAAGTTTATCATGGAATTGGCTATGGTTTACGACTACCTTACGGAATTTGCAAAACTCCACACGTTTTGTGCTTCAGTCACCTGTTATATAACAGTGATTCAATTCAGCATGACACGTTTCGTCGGTTTGATGCTGTCTTTCCCAAATGTTATTATTACACTCTTTTGTGTGTTTCAGAGGCGATGTTTGTGCGGCGAGGGCCTGTTAGCGTAGGTACCGGAATATTTTACTAATTCCAACTACTCCATTGTAAAATTCCTTGTAAAGAAAAATTGCGAATCGCTATTTTTTGTGTTCAGTGTGTCACAAATGGATTATATTCTCCTACAATGTGTAGGTAACTGCTTTCTCTTATTGTTACATATCACACAAACTACAGAACGATACTTTTTGGAGGCCTGTCAGGCATAATCGTCAAAGAACAGGACTCACCGAATGCTCTCTCTATGGTCCACTTATCTTTCGTTTCATATTGTCCAAGTACAATTGCTTCGTATGTGTCGGACAACAAAGACAGCAGTGGTGGTACTTTCGCCTAGGGATGCTCAAATATATGTTTAAAGGTAAACATATGCACCCTGAAATGGCGTATGATTTAATGACTTGCCCAGAAATTCGTATGCAGGCATGTATTCTGAAACATTAAGTTGAGAGCCACATGCAAATGTTTTTCTCTTATGCAACTCGAGTGTGCTAGGACAAACTTGTAAATGAGTCAAGAAACTAAATTATGGGCCAACAAAGCAAATAACAGAATGTTATCATTTGTAAATCAGTCCGGTAGCAAGAACAGTAAATATTCATCTTGAGCGGAATCGGAGCGTCGCAACTGCCTTAAGATAAAACTAATGTATTTTTACTCTTCTGTTACTTCATTTGCTATCCACCTAGGCGATGTCTTCAGCATCCTTAAACACAAAAATTCGTCACCGTTCCTATGATTTCATTGTTAATTTGTACCATTTTATTTCCATTGTGCTGATTATACTTTACTAGCTGGCAAACCCAGCATTGCCCAAGTATTCTTTTTGGTAATTTTCTATTAGGAACGGAAACAAAAAATGAATGTGATTGTAGTGAAGTATCGAAAAAATTTCATTTATATGGATTCGTGAAGACGCCTTTCAAATTAAGAAACAGTCGCACAAAGAAATATACATAATGTACAAATGTATAAGTGCAGTATCCACATTAAGAAACATAGTCCTGGACAGTTTCTGTACGCTGCTTCACGCGTCTACAACGCCATTCTGTAAACGTATCCATGGCAACGCCTCCTCATAGCTCTACTAACATAGCTCCCGCTGCTTCGCTTGCGTAGACTATTTGGTCTGCGTAGACATTTTTTGTTTTTCTTTAATCAAATTTTCATGTTATTCACAAACTACAACACCTTCTAAACTTTCCACGCTAATTAAGGCAGTACAAGAATGCTCTTTCACGAATTTACTTCTGACCAAAAAGCGATTCTAGTAGCTGGAGTCCAAAGTTTTGTTACTCGTGCCTTTCATCTCTTAACACATATTTCGTTATATCTAACAGAGTAGTAAAATACTAATTTTCATAGATGTAGTTTTAAAAAATTTTTAACACAACGAAACGTTTTCTTAAAAATTTTCATCCTCTCTCTCACTCCCTTAAGCGTTGAATTTCCAAAAACAGTGAAACACGTTGTCGGTACCGGTTTGAATTAACGCGATCGACGGTTTAACAACTGTGTGTGCTTGTAGGCTGAATAAGAGAAGTAGGCTTGTCTCAGCTTGATGGAATAATTTATTAACGAAACACTGCGGTCGTAACAGACACTAATACACTGCAACCGATAACTCGTGCGAAGGCGTGAGAAAAGTTCAGTACGGTAAATTATTCCATATCTAACACACTTGGATTCACGCTTTCGCCAAGGAGTAGAACATGGAACAGAAAATTGACAATCAAAGAATAAATCACAGAACAAATGTTGCTTGTGTATAGCGTCTCTGGCGTCCAGCGGGAAAGTTTCGCAGCACTGTACTTTCAAACACCCGAGCATGTTACAGCGCTGGACGATGACAGAAGACGCCACACACGTATCTTTTATTTGTAACCTAGTTATTAAATACAAATTGTCATAAATTTAGGTTTAAAAAGTTTTCATAATGAAACAATATCATAAGACTTTTCATCCCCCATTTCACTCCATTAGGGGGTTGAATTTCCAGAAACACTAAAACACTTATTTTCTTATTTCCACCCGATAAGTTAAACACCAATTTTGATAAATGTAGCTTTAAAAATACTTCAGTCATTCTTGAATAATAATTTATTACTTTTTAAAGAAAAGAACTCTCACCCACTGTTTCATCCTCATAAGGGTTAAATTTCTAAAAATGCTGAAACTACACTATTATTTCTGACTGAGAAACCAAATACCAGTTTTCGTAATTGTGGCTTCAAAATTGCCTTAATAGCGACATACTTTCAAAATTACTTTCATCCCATATTTTACCTCCTTAAGAGTGGAATTTCAGACCACCCCTTCTTAAAAGATACTTACAGCAAATTTCAGGTTTCTATCCTTAGCGGTTTCGGCTGAACGATCATGAGTCAATGAATCAATCTGGCCTTATTTTGCCCCCTTAGGGATTGAATATCCAAAACAGTGTTGTTGTTGTTGTTGTGGCCTTCAGTCCTGAGACTGGTTTGATGCAGCTCTCCATTCTACTCTATCCTGTGCAAGCTTCTTCATCTCCCAGTACGTACTGCAGCCTACATCCCACTGAATCTGCTTAGTGTATTCATCTCTTGGTCTTCCTCTACTATTATTACCCTCCACGCTGCCCTCCAATGCTAAATTGGTGATCCCTTGATGCCTCAGAACATGTCCTACCAACCGATCCCTTCTTCTAGTCAAGTTGTGCCACAAACTCCTCTTCTACTCAATCCTATTCAATACCTCCTCATTAGTTATATGATCTACCCATGTAATCTTCAGCATTCTTCTGTACCACCACTTTTCGAACGCTTCTATTCTCTTCTTGTCTAAACTATTTATCGTCCATGTTTCACTTCCATACATGGCTACACTCCATACAAATACTTTCAGAAACGACTTCCTCACACTTAAACCTATACTCGATGTTAACAAATTTCTCTTCTTCAGAAACGCTTTCCTTGCCATTGCCAGTCTACATTTTATATCCTCTCTACTTCGACCATCATCAGTTATATAGCTCCCCAAATAGCAAAACTCCTTTACTATTTTAAGCATCTCATTTCCTAATCTAATTCCCTCAGCATCACCCGACTTAATTCGACTACATTCCATTATCCTCGTTTTGCTTTTGTTGATGTTCATCTTATATCCTCCTTTCAAGACACTGTCCATTCCGTTCAACTGCTCTTCAAAGTCCTTTGCTGTATCTGACAGAATAACAATGTCATCGGCGAACCTCAAAGTTTTTATTTCTTCTCCATGGATTTTAATTCCTACTCCGAATTTTAATTTTGTTTCCTTTACTACTTGCTCAATATACAGATTGAATAACATCGGGGAGAGGCTACAACTCTGTCTCACTCCCTTCCCAACCACTGCTTCCCTTTCATGTCCCTCCACTCTTATTACTGCCATCTGCCTTCTGTACAAATTGTAAATAGCCTTTTGCTCCCTGTATTTTACCCCTGCCACCTTCTGAATTTGAAAGAGTGTATTCCAGTCAACATTGTCAAAAGCTTTCTCCAAGTCTACAAATGCTGGAAACTTAGGTTTGCCTTTCCTTAATCTAGCTTCTAAGATAAGTCGTAGGGTCAGTATTGCCTCACGTGTTCCAATATTTCTACGGAATCCAAACTGATCTTCCCCGAGGCCGACTTCTACCAGTTTTTTCATTCGTCTGTAGAGAATTCGTATTAGTATTTTGCAGCCATGACTTATTAAACTGATAGTTCGGTAATTTTCACATCTGTCAACACCTGCTTTCTTTGGGATTGGAATTATTATATTCTTCTTGAAGTCTGAGGGTATTTCGCCTGTCTCATACATTTTGCTCATAAGATGGTAGAGTTTTGTCAGGACTCGCTCTCCCAAGGCTGTTAGTAGTTCTAATGGAATGTTATCTACTCCCGGGGCCTTGTTTCGACGTAGGTCTTTCAGTGCTCTATCAAACTCTTCACGCAGTATCATATCTCCCATTTCATCTTCATCTACATCCTCTTCCCTTTCTGTAACATTTCCCTCAAGTACATCGCCCTTGTATAGTCCCTATATGTACTCCTTCCACCTTTCTGCTTTCCCTTCTTTGCTTAGAACTGGGTTTCCATCTGAGCTTTTGATATTCATACAAGTGGTTCTCTTTACTCCAAAGGTCTATTTAATTTTCCTGTAGGGAGTATCTATCTTACCCCTAGTGAGATAAGCCTCTAAATCCTTACATTTGTCCTCTAGCCATCCCTGCTTAGCCGTTTTGCACTTCCTGTCGATCTCATTTTTGAGACGTTTGTATTCCTTTTATCCTGCTTCATTTACTGCGTTTTTATATTTTCTCCTTGCATCAATTAAATTCAGTATTTCTTCTGTCACCCAAGGATTTCTACTAGCCCTCGTCTTTTTACCTACTTGATCCTCTGCTGCCTTCTCTACTTCATCCCTCAGAGCTACCCATTCTTCTTCTGCTGTATTTCTTTCCCCCATTCTTGTCAATTGTTCCCTTATGCTCTCCCTGAAACTCTGTACAATCTCTGGTTTAGTCAGTTTATCCAGGTCCCATCTCCTTAAATTCCCACCTTTTTACACTTTCTTCAGTTTTAATGTACAGTTCATAACCAATAGATTGTGGTCTGATATCATCTAGTATCTCCAGGGTTCTTCCATGTATACAACCTTTTTTCATGATTCTTGTACCAAGTGTTAGCTATGATTAAGTTGTGCTCTGTGCAAAATTCCACCAGGCGGCTTCCTCTTTCATTTCTTATCAAATGGTTCAAATGGCTCTGAGCACTGTGGGACTTAACATCTATGGTCATCAGTCCCCTAGAACTTAGAACTACTTAAACCTAACTAACCTAAGGACAGCACACAACACCCAGCCATCACGAGGCAGAGAAAATCCTTGACCCCGCCGGGAATCGAACCCGGGAACCCGGGAGTGGGAAGCGAGAACGCTACCGCACGACCACGAGCATTTCTTATCCCCAATCCGTATTCACCTACTACGTTTCCTTCTCTTCCTTTTCCTACTATCGAATTCCAGGCACCCATGTCTATTAAATTTTCGTGTCCCTTCAGTATCTGAATAATTTCTTTTATCTCATCATACAATTCTTCAATTTCTTCGGCATCTGCAGAGCTAGTTGGCATATAGACTTGCACTACTGTCGTAGGCGTGGGCTTCGTGTCTATCTTGGCCACAATAATGTTCACTATGCTGTTGGTAGTAGCTTACCCGAACTCCTATTTATGTATTCATTATTAAACCTACTCCTGCATTACCCCTATTTGATTTTGTATTTATAACCCTGTATTCACCTGACCAAAAGTCATATTTCTCCTGCCACTGAACTTCGGTAATTCCCATTATATCTAACTTTAACCTATCCATTTCCCTTTTTAAATTTTCTAATCTACTTGCCTGATTAAGGGATCTGACATTACACGCTCCGATCCGTAGAACGCGTTTTCTTTCTCCTGATAACGACTTCCTCCTGAGTAGTCCCCGCCCGGAGATTCGAATGGGGGACTATTTTACCTCCGGAATATTTTACCCAAGAGGACGTCATCATCATTTATGCATACAGTAAAGCTGCATGCCCTCGGGAAAAATTACGGCTGTAGTTTCCCCTTGCTTTCTGCCGTTCGCAGGACCGGCACAGCAAGGCCGTTTTCGTTAGTGTTACAAGGCCAGATCAGTCAATCATCCAGACTGTTGCCCTGCAACTATTGAAAAGGCTGCTGCCCCTCTTCAGGAACCATACGTTTGTCTGGCCTCTCAACAGATACCCCTCCGTTGTGGTTGCACCTACGGTACGGCTATCCGTATCGCTGAGGCACGCAAGCCTCCCCACCAACGGCAAGGTCTATGGTTCATGGGGGGCCAAAAAAGAGTGAAACACTTATTTTTTCATTTCTTACTGAGAAGCCATACACAAATTTTCAAAGATTTAGCTTTAAAAATACTTTCGCGATGCAATATTTTCTTAAAACGTCCCCTCCCCCCCCCCCTATTTCACCCCCTTAGGGGTTGAATTTCAGAAAACAGTGAAATTCACATGTTTTATTTCTAACAGAGAAGCCAAACACAAATTTTCATAGATTAAGCTTCAAAAATACTTGCACAACGAAATATTTCCATAAAAACTTTTATCCACTGCTTCACACCTATGGGGGTTGAATTTCCAAGAACAGTGAAACACCTATTTTTTTATTTCTAACTGGGAAGCCAAATTTAAATTTTCATAGCCTTAGATTTAAAGATGCTTTTATAACAAAATAGTTTCACACAAGAATCTCATCCCCTACTTCACCCTCTTAGGGATTCAGTTTTCAATAACACAGAAACAAGTTTTTTTATCTGTAAAGGAGAAGTGAAATACCAATGTTCATAGATGTAGCTTTAAAAAAAATACTTCAGTAGTTTTTCAATAATGATATAGTTAAAAAAAGAGCTTTTACCCACTATTTCATCCCCAAAGAGTTAAATACCCAAAAAATGCTGAAATTTCTGAGCGAGAAACCACATACGAACTTCCGTAAGTCTCGTTTCAAAATTGCCTTAATAGCGACATTTTTCGAAAAAAAAACCTTCATCCCGTATTTCATCCCCTTAGGGTTGGAATTTCGAAAAATACCTTCTTAAACGACGGCTACAGTATAAGATCCACACGTTCGCCAAATTTCAAGTTTCTGCCCTTAGCGGTTTGGGCTGGGCGATGAGTCAGTCTGGCAGGACATTTGACTTTTCTATACAGAGATTTTCAGATCTACTTTCAAAACTTACTCTACTAAGTTACTCCCGTCAGTTGTTGGTGTTTTATGGTCTAGAAGCATGTGAGATCAGCAAAACGAACGGGGTGCAGGTAGGTAATATTAAGAAATAGTTTGTTATTCTTCCGCTGAAAGCAGAAGCCACTATTTGGTACCTTAATCGGTTGTATAGAACGAGAGAGCACAAGAAGACAAGATTGTGGCGTGATGCCGTTACGTTTGACTGCACTTCATCTGCAGTTCATCTCCTTAGATCCAGTTATACAACAACAGTTTTTGCATCTGTGTTGCGCTTTTTATGTACTGTCGCTAAGCGTTAGTGACTGCGTACCGCTCACGATGAAGTTCCTTCGTTTTTCAGCGACTGTGGTTAGGTCCGACGGATCTGCGACGGATAGTTTTTGGGAATTTCTCCCGTGTCCCACCGCAGCTGTTACTTGTTACGACTTTCTCTCATCTTCGCCAGCTTCCGTAACTGCAAATACTTTCCGAAAGTAGGTTTATGTACCACCGTCATTTTCCGGCTTGTTGCTTGTTCCCTTTTTCATCATTATGAGGATAAACTTGAACGACTTCTATTGTTGTCACTCTCGTCCATCTCTCAGCATGCTAATGATTATATTGCACGTAGTTCTCGTTTATATGAAGGTTGCTAATTTTTGCCTTTTTTTTAGATTACACAGCTGCTTTTATCTTTTTTTTCCATGACTCACTTGATAACCATTAGCACGTTCCCTGAAGTTCTTGAAACCCTTGTTCACTAAAGAACGAGCAGCCCGTAGCGGCTCGCCATCTTACTTACAACTATTCATAACGTCGCCTTTCCGGCTTAGATCTTTTTTAATATGTGACTTGTAAGTACTGCATCTTTTCCTAGTCAGTACAAACATTAATTTTATTAATGTATTATATACTTAATACGTTTTAGAACAGTTAGTCTAATTCTGAAGACGACGCTCATAGTAGCGTCGAAACCTGGTCAATTTTGACTTAATATTTGTGACCGAGGGCTTATTTGTTCTAATAGAATGGAGTTGTTTTCAGACGGAGATGATTCAAAATTACAGGCTGACTTTCTAAGGGTCGTAACCTTAACCACTGAAGCGAGTGCCTGAATGGTCCTTCAGCCCTTGTTATCCATTAATGCTTAGGACTCCGAACGTGCTAGGTCAGCTGTTAAAGTCAAGGAAAGTTTGACTGACGGCGTTCATGACTGGTGCCTAACAGGCAGCAGGGACCACTAGTTTGCCTAACGAAACTGTTACACGATGTTAAGATCTGCAGCAGGCTGTCTGATGGTGAGATTACTGTTCGAAGTGCAAATTTTTCTTGTGATAATGAAGAATTTGACTTGTTGACTGCTGACACACGTCTCTGGAAATTCGGCTGTCACCGCCAATGGACTGTGAATCTTTCGCAATTCTGGCCACTCGTGCTGGCGAAACGTCAGAAAATCATTAAACAGAAGTCGGTTGAAGATTCCGGGACTATCGCCAGCAGGCAACGCTTCAATTAGTGGCAGCGAAAGTCTCTGAAAATTTGTAGTTGAGAGTTTTCTCAGCACGTAAGACTCTATATACAGCAATCAAAGCAATAATCCTTTCTTCGCTGTGGAATCATCTGTGGCAGTTAAAAGACACTGTTAGGTTAAGTTTCATCTGTATACCTCTCTTGCCTGGCTATGCTTGTGGTGTGGCTTCGTCGTGCGCCTTGTGACGTCCTAACTCGTCAGTGCAGGTAGCACTCGGAAATCTTACAAGGAAGACAGCATCGGAACTGTCATCCGTAAACATGTTAAGCCCCCTACTGGCAAATGCCCTACCAGTCAAGGGTGTCTGAGAGCTGTCAGCTACACTTACGGTGAAACTTGCTCCTTGTGACATGGGTTTTATGGTGCCGGAAACAAATCCCTGCCCAGCGTTCCTGATTATGCTTTTCTTGGTTTTCCTAAAACACTTTCGTCAGAGGGTAAGCAGGTATGGATCAAGAGAAGGTGGTGCGGGAGTCATGGAGACACGATCTCTTCCCCCCTCCCCTTCCCCCCCCCCCAAAAGACCATTGTACTAGGAGTCTAGAAAATAGAAATTAATTCTAGAAAATTACGATCTATGTTTTATTTAATACAGGATACTTTTCAGATGTTTGCCTGGTGGCCTGCCCACCTGAATGAATGTACTTGGAGCCAGACGGAGGAGGTGCGGGAAACATTACAGCCAGAAAAATATTCCCTTTCACAGACTGATCATAACTTCTGCCACCAACAAATATTACATGTTTCGAGAGTCCACAGACAGAACCGATAAACCACAGAAATTTGAGCAAATACTGAAACAGAAAGACATCCACTTAAACGATAATAATGAGAAGGCTGACTTTCCCCAAAAGAAAGCGGACACAATTGAATGACACAGTAATTGTCTCATTTATATGCTCACAGGCCATTGACTTCAGATATGTGTTCACAGCTGTAGTGGTAAGTGAAATACTAATAATAATAGTAGGTGCACACTTCGATATTATATTGTGTTAACTGGGACGTTTTCTTAGGTGTGTGAGTTTCTTGATACTGGATTTCTTACAATCAATTGCATGACTTTGAACTTATCAAATTCTCGGACGGGTGCTTTCAAAATGATTTTTTGTTCTGAATTGCAGTTTCTTGGAACTTATGCTAAAACGATGTGCTAGGGCCGGCCGCGGTGGTCTAGTGGTTCTAGGCGCTCAGTCCGGAACCGCGCGACTGCTACGGTCGCAGGTTCGAATCCTGCCTCGGGCATGGATGTGTGTGATGTCCTTAGGTTAGTTATGTTTAAGTAGTTCTAAGTTCTAGGGGACTGATGACCACAGATGTTAAGTCCCATAGTGCTCAGAGCCATTTGAACCATTTTTTTATGTGCTAGGCGCTAATGCAAACACATTATTATTATTATTTCTTTACTTTCTCAGACGTTAAGTCTGGTTGAGAATGGAAAGTGACGCGGACCTTGATCAAGCGTCACTTCCTATTAACTGTACGGTATGTGTTATATTGCATTTAGGAACTTCCGGGTAATTGAACATGTATCAATAATTACGGATTTCTGTAGTTGTATATATGTGTTTGGATGTAGCTGTATTGCATTGATGTACTGGTGGATATTGTGTGGTATGACTCCTGTAGTTGATACTATAATTGGTATGATGTCAACTTTATCCTGATGCCACATGTCTTTGACTTCCTCAGCCAGTTGGATGTATTTTTCAATTTTTTCTCCTGTCTTCTTTTGTATATTTGTTGTATTGGGTATGGATATTTCGATTAGTTGTGTTAATTTCTTCTTTTTATTGGTGAGTATGATGTCAGGTTTGTTATGTGGCGTTGTTTTATCTGTTATAATGGTTCTGTTCCAGTATAATTTGTATTCATCATTCTCCAGTACATTTTGTGGTGCATACTTGTATGTAGGAACTTGCTGTTTTAAAAGTTTATGTTGTAAGGCAAGCTGTTGATGTATTATTTTTGCGACATTGTCATGTCTTCTGGGGTATTCTGTATTTGCTAGTATTGTACATCCGCTTGTGATGTGATCTACTGTTTCTATTTGTTGTTTACAAAGTCTGCATTTATCTGTTGTGGTATTGAGATCTTTAATAATATGCTTGCTGTAATACCTGGTGTTTATTGTTTGATCCTGTATTGCAATCATGAATCCTTCTGTCTCACTGTATATATTGCCTTTTCTTAGCCATGTGTTGGATGCGTCTTGATCGATGTGTGGCTGTGTTAGATGATACGGGTGCGTGCCATGAAGTGTTTTCTTTTTCCAATTTACTTTCTTCGTATCTGTTGATGTTATGTGGTCTAAAGGGTTGTAGAGGTGGTTATGAAATTGTAGTGGTGTAGCCGATGTATTTATATGAGTGATTGCTTTGTGTATTTTGCTAGTTTCTGCTCGTTCTATAAAGAATTTTCTTAAATTGTCTACCTGTCCATAATGTAGGTTTTTTATATCGATAAATCCCCTTCCTCCTTCCTTTCTGCTTAATGTGAATCTTTCTGTTGCTGAATGTATGTGATGTATTCTATATTTATGGCATTGTGATCGTGTAAGTGTATTGAGTGCTTCTAGGTCTGTGTTACTCCATTTCACTACTCCAAATGAGTAGGTCAATATTGGTATGGCATAAGTATTTATAGCTTTGGTCTTGTTTCTTGCTGTCAATTCTGTTTTCAGTATTTTTGTTAGTCTTTGTCTATATTTTTCTTTTAGTTCTTCTTTAATATTTGTATTATCTATTCCTATTTTTTGTCTGTATCCTAGATATTTATAGGCATCCGTTTTTTCCATCGCTTCTATGCAGTCGCTGTGGTTATCCAATATGTAATCTTCTTGTTTAGTGTGTTTTCCCTTGACTATGCTATTTTTCTTACATTTGTCTGTTCCAAAAGCCATACTTATATCATTGCTGAATACTTCTGTTATCTTTAGTAATTGGTTGAGTTGTTGATTTGTTGCTGCCAGTAGTTTTAGATCATCCATGTATAGCAAATGTGTGATTTTGTGTGGGTATGTTCCAGTAATATTGTATCCATAATTTGTATTATTTAGCATGTTGGATAGTGGGTTCAGAGCAAGGCAGAACCAGAAAGGACTTAATGAGTCTCCTTGGTATATTCCACACTTAATCTGTATTGGCTGTGATGTGATATTATTTGAATTTGTTTGGATATTAAGTGTGGTTTTCCAATTTTTCATTACTATGTTTAGGAACTGTATCAATTTAGGATCTACTTTGTATATTTCCAATATTTGTAGTAACCATGAGTGGGGTACACTATCAAAAGCTTTTTGGTAATCAATGTATGCGTAGTGTAGCGACCTTTGTTTAGTTTTAGCTTGATATGTCACCTCTGCATCTATTATCAGTTGCTCTTTACATCCTCGTGCTCCTTTGCAACAGCCTTTTTGTTCTTCATTTATAATTTTGTTCTGTGTTGTATGTGTCATTAATTTCTGTTTAATGATTGAAGTTAATGTTTTGTATATTGTTGGTAGGCATGTTATGGGGCGATATTTAGCTGGGTTCGCTGTGTCTGCTTGATCTTTAGGTTTCAGATAAGTTATTCCATGTGTAAGTGTATCAGGGAATGTGTATGGGTCTGCAATGTAACTGTTAAATAATTTAGGTAGATGTGAATGTGTTGAGGTGAACTTCCTTAACCAGAAATTTGCTATTTTATCATTTCCAGCGGCTTTCCAATTGTGAGTAGAATTAATTGCTTGGGTGACTTCATGTTGCAAAATTATCACTTCAGGCATTTGTGGTATCATCTTGTATGTGTCTGTTTCTGCTTGTATCCACCGTGCATGCCTGTTATGTTGTACCGGGTTAGACCATATGTTGCTCCAGAAGTGTTCCATGTCTGTTATGTTTGGTGGATTGTTTATTTTAATGTGTGTGTTATCTATTGTCTGGTAAAATTTCTTTTGGTTTGTGTTGAATGTTTGGTTTTGTTTCCTTCTATTTTCACTTTTTTTGTATCTTCTGAGTCGTTTGGCTAATGCTTGTAATTTCTGCTTCTTTTCGTCTAATTGCTCTGTCGCTTCTTGTTGTGAGATTTTACCTAACCTTTTTCGTTTTTTTTTTCCGAGATTTCATTTCTTATAAATTGTGTTAGCTGTCCGATGTCTTTTCTCAGTTTTTCTATTCTGATCTGTAGCCTGTGTTGCCATGCTGGTTTTGTGGGTTTCTTCTGTGTGTTGGTTGGTTCTGATCTCTGTCTAGTGTGTATATTTAGTGTAGTGAGTGCTCCTATATAAACCAGTAGTTGTAACTCTTCCATAGTTGTGTTTTCATTTATTTTGTTGTGTATGATTGTGTTGATAGTTTTTATTGTTGTTTCGACTTGTGGGTTATTTGGTGGTCTATGCAAGAATGGTCTTATGTCTGTATTTGTGTCTTTGTATTCTATATATGTCAGCTGAAATTTTTCTTCTATATCTAACATGTGTGTCACTTCGTGTTCTATTTGTGCTTGTTCTGGTGGCTGTCTTAAGATTTCGTTTTCCTCTGATTGTTTAATTGGTGCGTGTTGTTCTTTGTTTGTTTGCTCTGGGATGTTTGAGTTCATTACTGTATTTTCTTCTTCTTCTGATTGCACATTATTTTGTTCCAGTGTTTGTTGTACTTGTTGTTTGATGTTTTCTAATTCTGACTGGGGTGTCCTGTTATTTTTGATTATTACACGGATCTGATCAGCTAGTCGTTGTTCTGTTAAAAATTTTAATTCTGGGTATCTGGTAATAAATGTTGTGTATACTTGTGATCTGTATCCAGTTGTGTTGGTTCCTAGGTTTGTTGCTTGGTAATAACAGAACATGAGGTGTCGATTAACTTCATCTGACCATCTCATCCTC
Organism: Schistocerca nitens; assembly: GCF_023898315.1. Taxonomy (NCBI): domain Eukaryota; kingdom Metazoa; phylum Arthropoda; class Insecta; order Orthoptera; family Acrididae; genus Schistocerca; species Schistocerca nitens. The sequence continues at coordinate 294,644,851 of NC_064618.1, read as the reverse complement.
TGTCTTTGTTTTCCTTCTAGGGTGGTTGCAGGAAGCATATCCTGCAAAACACCTCTATTTGGATTTAAATCATTTTCCAGTTGGCTAGCAGTGTCGTTACCATTGTAGGCGGGCATAGGGTTCAAGCGTCGTCCCCGACCATGACGGCGCTTGTCCGAGGCTTCTTTAGTTCTGTCCAGAACCAACTAATCACACTAAAGGGGGGTTAGCCCTATTAGTGGTTTGTTCTTTTCGTCGCCTATTACGACTGGCAGAACACACCGGAGGCCTATTCTTTTCCCGGGCCTCCACGGGTATTATTATTATTATTATTATTATAAAACATTGCATACAGTATTGCTAGCAGGGGTACCCGGTATCGCTCAGGTAGTTAGTAATCGAATTTTTCCATTCATGCAACAGAATTCTGGTGTTTGTCTACTGGATCTTTTCACGTTGCAAAACTGGCAGGTGTTATCCATTTTTCCGATTACGGTGTGTTTGTTAAATTGTTTCGTCGAGTCGTAGTGAAATGCTTCATTTGTTACGTTGCACTGTTTACTTGTCCTCGTTCGCTCTTCTCGTAGGTTTATACTTTCGTGTCTGTCTTGGGTTTGCAGTCTTTTATTGTAAGATTGTCTCCCACTTCTTTATTCTTCAATCCGTTCATTTCGTTGTTTCCAGTTTCTCTGCTTCTCACGGCACTCATTATCGTTCGTTGGGAACTTAAACGTGCTTCGTGCTCTTCGTCTGTTTCGTTTTTTCGCTGTTATTCTTGTTTTCACCGTTTTGCATCAGAACTGTCAGGATCTCCTCTTTTACTTTTGGGCATTGTCTAAAGTATAAATCAAATCAACTTTTTATTAACAGATACAATAAGTAGACTTTACACACTTTTCACACTTTACTTTCGATTTATATTCAGTCACTGCATCACTTTCACTACTCACACTTCACTGTTTGTTTTTATTCACTCACTGCAATACTTTTTCGGTTCCTCTCTTCGTCACTGATTAGAAAGTGACGTTCGAACTCGCGACTGGCCTTGCTTTAAATACCCTTACCAATGGGTAGCCCCACCAGTGGCGAATTCCAGAACATATCAAAAAGAGTTCGAATGCTCCACAACGCTCCAGAACATTCCACAACATTCAAGAGTGCTCCACAATGATCTGAAACGTTACTGGATGTTCTCGAACATTCTGGACCTTCCTGAATGTTCCAGACTATTCCCAAAATTCCAGGACATCCCGTATCATTGTGGAATATTTCGTAACATTCTGTTATGTTATGGAATGCTCTCGAACACTCTCGAATGCCCTGGAATGTTCTCGAATACTCTCGAATGTTCTGGATTGTCCTAGAAATTTGTAGATGGCGAAATTTCCCAGCCCTTATATCTTCAAAAACATGCCCATCAAGGGAAAACGAGGACCTTCTTCATGGTTGAGGGAAGCCGGCTACCACACCATATAACTCCGTACCGGCACGCGTTTCTGAGTTTCAGCGGCACGCACATTGTACGTATTGATTATTTCGTGGGAACCATCTAGAACCACGTCAAGAATTGTTACATTTGGCAGTGAACTTTGCTTTCTTTGAAGCCCAGAGCACCTTCATGCTTTGTGAGTGAGCTTCCTCACGCTCCGTTAAGGGGCACTGCGTCTTCCGTCCGAGTGCGCGATTCGCTGTAGCCCATTCGACACACTCTTCTTTCGGAATAGATCACTCACAGGCGTCTTCAGGTCTGATTTGAAGAGACTGGAGGTCTTCTGTGGTATTTATGGAAGAGGGCATTGTGGTTTTGGGGCTTGAATAAAAACGTTGGTCAACCTGTTCCCGCTCATTTGGTTGAGGACTGTAAAATCGTACACATCTTTCCCGGATTGAGTCTGTAATTTTCTTCTCGTTTTATAGACTTCTTTGTTGGATCGTTTTGGTGCACCTCATTCTTGTACTTAGATTCCACGGCTGACCTAATGATTCTGCGCTCTTTTTTCTCTACTTGTTTGAAGAGACCCTTATTTCCATTTAAGAAATGGGTTTCGGCTCCGTACATAACTACTGGCTTCAGAGCCGGTACATAGGGGTGTACCTTCGTGTTTTGTGAAAGGCTCTTTTTTGTTGTAGATCGTGCGCGAAGTCTGTTAGGGTACTTCAAGTGTACGTTTTCATTCCTTAGGTGCTTCTTTGTCCAGTCTGTTTTTCATAATGATCTTGCCAAGGTACTTAAATTTTTCTACTCTGCTGATGTTTCCACACTTCGTCTGCAGTAAATAATTTTGTTTTTAGCACATCCTAAAGTACAACCAGATAAGATATAATAGTGATATTAAGCAAGTGAGTGAAGCAGCTGTGATTATTATTCAGCCATATCTTTGGAATATATCACGAAATTTTATTTTATTTTATGTACAACTGTTGCATTTTCTAGATAATCTTACATCGCATGTGCACTAAAATAAATCGTTTTGGTTTATTCCTAATTCTAACATTAACATTATTCATCTCTGGAAATGTAGACACTCTGTACACGCACTAGTTTACAATCTTTGATCAAACAAAATTTCACGGCACTACATACTTATCTTTGTAACTGATGATGGCGTAACAGGCGAAAACCGGTTCTTGTGACAAATAATAAATATTGTAGAGTACTACATCAGCGTCGTGTGTGTTTCATTCATTATTTTTTATGCACTTTAATCCGTGAGTGCAAATTCCTGCCGGCATTTAATTGGAAGTTCCTTTTTCTTAGTTGACGATTTTGGCACGAATGCTACGAGTGATTGGTTGGCCGGTAGACTTAAATGCAGCCATTTATACAAAGAAAATCCAGTCATGTACTATGGCCCTTGGTAGAGTGTTACTAATTGGAACATTGATTCGTAGATAAGCTGCACTGCAGGCTGGGGGCTCCGAGCTAGAGATAATTCAGTCATTTGGACATCAACTTTTAAGAGATAGCTTCAGTTCCATTTTTATTATTATACTATTGTGCAACTGAATTGAATATTGAAGCCACATCAGTCTGCCATGATTCGCTTGAATGCAGTTCCAGTTCTAATCGGGCTGTAGTCTGTTTCCATCAGTCTTGTTCGGTAGTTCCAGATGATTTTTTCATAAACACAGTTGCAAAGTATCGGAGACAGGCCATCACCTACTCTGACTCCTGTTTTGATCTCAAGGGAATATGGGAGGTGTCCTAGGAACTTTATCTTGGAAATTTTATCCGTCAGTTTGGCTCTAATTAATGCCACCGGTTGTAGGTCAACCCCGAATTCATTAAGTTTGTTTAATAGAACTTCACGCTCTGTTGAATCGTAATAGACTTTCTTCAAGTTCACAAAGATTGACAAGTTCTTTTTAGACCTTAGGCAGTAATAATATTAAAATTCTCGGTATCTGTAGCACATTAAAAAATGGTTACTTGGCAAATTATAATGAGGAAGGGGGAAGAATGTATCAGTGATCCCAATTTCTCTCCCCCCACAGAACCCAACGTAGGATACAAGGATGAAGGTAGGATGATTCGTAAACAAGCCACTGTCATTTGCAATTCCTTGCTTTTTCAGTTTAGATGGCACTTAGTTTCTGTCAACCTCACAATATTTTGACCGGTAACCTGCAGGGCGGGAAACCCTGTTACAGTAACAATCATTTATCTCTCTCCCAACATTTCCAAGAGGTACGAGATAAATGAAATCAACGTCGAGGAATTTAGAATTGCAGCCAAAGAAAACGATCAACACACTGGCGGCTGTGAGTCACTCCAATATAACAATTGTTCAAATAGAGCAAGAATCGCACAACAGAAGGCTTTGGCTCAAGAACTAGACCAAAGCTACTCACTGAGACTACCTGTAAACACGCATCAGATACACGAGACGGAAATCTCAATCGTGGTACAGCCAGTAGTGGGCAATTTTGTCACTGCTCAGAATTAAAACCTTCCTTTTACAATAAAGATTTTGCTTCAGAGCAAATTCAAAGTCTCAGAGGTACTGGGATTAACATTCATAACACAATCATGTCTCACGGAGCTGTGGGCAGTATGTTGCAACAGTTTCGTGTTATGCGTACATACCTCACTGTGGTATTTGAGACGTGATCAGAGACATGTTGAGTCATGGGCAAGAGTTTTATATCGGTAATGAAATCATAGAACCTCCACTCAGATAGCTTACAGCTGACACAAGTCAGTAATTAAGTCAGTTATTTTCAATATATGCTGTAGATCAATTACGTTATTTACTGGAAGGGCTCCCTGTAAATCTGACAACCTGAAGTCTGTTTAGAATACAGCACTGCTTTGCTATGCATGGTCTGCTGGAGATGGTATGTTCTAGCCTTTCTCCCACCTTTAATGACACGTATCCATCCTGTTGTAGGAGGAGCTACATTTATTATTGACTCAAAACCTTTGATTAATTTGACGTAAATTGTAGCAAAATGTAATTCATTGATGTGGTGTCGAATTTTTCCCGTTTGAGATGCTTAATCATTTAGCAATTCATGTAAACGCGTAATTGACACTTTAAATACATACTTCGGTTACGGGGTGTTTCGTGAAGACAAGGGGAAATCTTGAAAAATGTGGAGTTTTATAAATAGTGTAGCTCAAAGAATAAGAGTTGTAAGCTCATGTAATACCTACCATCTTTTAACAGATCCTTTAGGAACATTTTGATGTGTAAACCACAGCCTTTGGTCTCACATTTTTTCTGAATTGTATTTTGTGTTGAAAGTGAAACAAAAGATGTTAACTATTCATGTACAATTTAGATACAGATATCTTGAAATAGAAAACAAAGTAGAAGCTTCATATTTTTCTAGAAGTTCTTTACACTATTATCTTTAAAGTTGACTTTTCAAAAGACGTTGCTGACATAAATTATGATTCAAACGTTTTTTAGTAACGATTATCAAAAATTTCAATTAGTAAATCATGGTTTTCCTTTAAAAAGTGTTTAATTTTAAAATTTAAGTAATAAGAGTTGTCTCCTTTTTGGTTAAGTTTATTTCAAGACAGTACACAAAATTTCAGCACTCTCTCTTTAATAGCTTTTAATCAAAGTGTACCAGAAAATAAAAAAAAAGTAAACTCCATAGAAATTCATCTTAAAATTAAAGTTGTCTCTCTACCTACACTGCAAAACACTACTACGTCCCATGTCCATATTCATCTTCTTTCTGGTGTTGTTCTCCCTCCTTTTCCTATTTCGGACTACTTCTTCTTATCCTAGCTTCTTTGCTGGCTTCCGATACAGATTTCTCTGCTTTGAATAGTTCTTTGCATATTTAGTCCACCAAGCACTCCAATCAATTCCGTAGCCTTAAACCTAGACACTGCAACATCATTGAAATATAGCAGAGCATCCAGCACACCTAGTCTCAAACTTTTTAGTCCTATCAGAACAGTTTTTGGTATCTGCTCTCATATGCAGTTGTTAAAACTCGTTTAGCTTTTGAGTCTAACCATGTAATTACTTCTCTAATAACCTTGTGTCACTAAGACATTAGGCACTAAAAAGTCAATAAAAAAACAATTGGGAACAAAATTCTGTTTTTAACAGAGCTGCCTGGGTGAAATCGGGGCGTCGTCATGTGTGCTGACATTTTTAAATTTCTCTAATTCTAGGACTTTCTTCGGTACAATTTCCTCGAAGTAAATTTTTTCTTCTTCTAAACTACAGAGAATTTAAAACAAAAATCCTAAAACTGTTGACGAAATATAAAAGTGAATGTCAGAAACGGTGTTTACGGTAATACGTTCGAAAAAGATTGATGAAGAAACTGAAAAACAGTCTTAGCCTCGACCAGAAATTTATAAATGTGATTGTCAGATGTTGAGACTGTCAACTTAAAGCATTCTAATTGATCGTTTGTGTCAAATGCACAATAGAATCCTCCTACCGAGAATTATAAAATTTAGATTTTGGGTAAGATGAGGACTGGACAAGCTGTAGCGAGGCACACGTTGTCTAAGTCCCCACGTCGACGCCCGTCAGGCGAGGATGATCCGACGCTCCCGCCAGTAAAAGATTTCTTTCGGCCGTTTACGACTACATAGTTATGAAGATTTGGAAGTAAAACCTTTGCTGAAGAAGTCAGACAAGACGTTTCATAAAACAGTGGCTCTCCTAGAGTTTCTGTATAAGAGTCGATGCTGGTGGTAAACAAAAATAGCTATAGTAAATAACATACAGGAATGATTATTTTTAGAAGCTATGGCGGTTACTCGAGATTAGACCACATTGTAAACAAAACAGTGTCGCAGAATATGGAAGTAGAATCAACACTGTGACGTACGCAAATGAACGTTGGACAACACACGATTTCCCTAAGTAAAATTGTAAGTAGGCTGTTTAGGTTTTTTATTGGTAACGCCACCTCTGTATGAAAATCACTGGCTGTGCTGTGTGCAGTCTGTGGCTGCTTTGCATTGTTGTAATACTTGCCATTGTAGTGTTAGGCAGCTGGCTGTGAACAGCGCATAGCGTTGCGCAGTTGGAGGTGAGCCGCCAGCAGTGGTGGATGTGGGGAGAGAGATGGCGGAGTTTTGTAATTTGTCATGAACTGCTATATATATGATGATATCAAGGTAAATACATTGTTTGTTCTCTATTAATATCTTTCATTTGCTAACTACCCCTATCAGTAGTTAGTGCCTTCCATAGTTTGAATCTTTTATTTAGCTGGCAGTAGTGGCGCTCGCTGTATTGCAGTAGCTTGAGCAGCGAAGATTTTTGTGAGGTAAGTGATTTGTGAAAAGTACAGGTTAATGTTAGTCAGGGCCATTCTCTTATAGAGATTATTGAAAGTCAGATTGCGTTGCGCTATAAATATTGTGTGTCAGTTTAAGCACAGTCTAGTAAAATTGATAAAAGGGGACGTTTCATATGTCGACCCTTAGCCTAGGATACCTCACTGGAATCTTCTGATTTTCTTTCTTGTAGTTTGTGCAATTAGTGTAGATTTTGTTTATTGCTGGCGCGTAATTGTAGAGAGAATCTCCTTTGTAGTTGTAGTTTTTCATTGTTGTACAGTAAAACAGTTGTGGCATGCATGTAGATTTGCACCAAGTATTTCGCAGCTCCAATTAACTAGATATTATTTTCAGTGTTATGTTAATGTGTTCTCTTATTTTTGCTCTTGAAATTGTGTTTTTCTGTGTTCTCGTGTGAAATACTGTGACAATAATGGCGTGTGAAAAACGTAATACTAGGCTCCAAACTAAATTGAGAAATGACAGTGAAGACGAAAGCAGTGTGTTAGCGCCGCAGAGTAATGAATTAACTAATGTTCAAAGTAGTAATTTGGTAATTGTGCATAGGGAAATGGAGCGGGCGGCAAACAATGGTGTAGACAGTGAAACAATTAGAGAACAGGGAAGCATTATCGATCGATCGGTCGGCAACAGCTCGCCTCAGGAATCCGAAATGACAGGAAACAATCTCGCAAATATTGTAGACTCAGGTTTTGGGTCCTCACCGTTTTCTCAAATGAGTCAAGACACATTTTCTGCTTGTCAAAATGTGAATGTTGTCGGTGCAACTTCACTGCCGAATAGCACTGAGGAACATGTTTCAGACACCAGTGCACTGTTATTACAATTAATGCAACAAATGGGACAAAAGCTTCAAAAGTTAGACATAATGGAACAAAATCTACAAAAGTTAGACATAATGGAACAAAATCTTCAAAAGTTAGACACAGTGGAACAAAATCTTAAAAAGTTAGACACCACACTTGAACAAACACGTGAGGATTTAACTAATGAGTTACATCACATTGAATCGAAATGTCAAAAAGTCTGTAACGACGTAAAAACACAAATTTGTGAGCATTTCCAACCTATTTTTTCGCGTCATGAAAATGCACTACAGAATCACGAAGCAGCCATAAAAGAACTGCAAACTACTGTTCATGAAAATCATGAGACCTTACAAGCTAAATTTGACTCAGTTGCATCTACCGATTCGGTTACGCAACTTGCAAAAACTCAAGAAAACTTAAAGGACACAGTAGATTCGATTTCAACACAAATGGACAATCTGAAACTTGGTTCAGAAAAACACACTGAGGAAATGTGTTCACTATCGGAGAAAGTAGCCGAACTTTCGGATCAGTTCACTAACTTATCTACGAAGGTAGATGATAATCTGAACGACACAAAACCGGTAGTCTTTAATGACACAGAAGAGAGCGAACAAATTAGGAAACTGAAACAAAATCTGAATCAAATTAATACGCAACACCAAAGAGAAATCCGCGAAGTACAAGATCAGCTGACACAGGTAATACAAGAATTACGTATTTCAGAGGACACTCGCGCCCCAATACGGGAAGAGGGACATAGAAATACGGATCAACCACAAAATAATAACACAGGACACTTCGGAAATTATGAAAGAAATTGGCAAGGCACACCGAATTTTGAGATGGAACCGCCGACACGACATAACAATGACAGATATGCTACTCGCCGACACGATGATTATGACTATAAGCTGTTTATTACTACACGTAAATTCAAAACATTTAAGAATTCTGCCAACGACATTCATCCACAAGCGTGGCTCCATCAATTCTCTCATTGTTTTCCTCCCAACTGGTCATTAGAGCACAGATTAGAATTTATGTGTGGCTACTTGGAGAATGAACCAGCTGTAAGAATGCGATCGGTCATTCACGATTGCCACAGTGAAGGAGAATTTTACCATGCCTTCCTCTCAGCATATTGGTCTCAAGCCACACAAGACCGAGTAAAACATAGCATCATAATGATGAAACGTTTCGAACAATCTGAATTTTCCAGTATTATGAAATATTTTGAAGACATGTTGCATAAGAATCAGTATCTTTCAAACCCATACAGCCCTTCAGAACTCATCCGCATTTGCCTAATGAAATTGCCTGAACATTTAAGAAATATTATTTTGGCAGGACGTTGCAAAGACGACATTGAAGCTTTTCAGGGACTCCTACAAGAGTTAGAAATTGACACAGGCAGTCGCTGGACGCGAAAACAGGAAAACAATCACTACATATCACATACGTCACAGTTTCGTGACGACAGAAACAATAACTGGACACGACAAGGCTATTCTTACAACACAAATCGTGACCAAAACAGACACCACCCATATGACAACCACTGGCAGAGTAATAATAGTTACAGAGAAAGATCGCATTTCCGTAGTAATGAATATGACAGAGACAATCATAGAAACAGACAATATGGTAACCAGAACTATTATTATCAAGGGAGGCAGAATAACTTCCGACGCAACGGTCCAGCGCGCAGTTACGATTCAGGGAGAAATTCTCCACCACGTGAAGGACAAGGAAGAAATTATGAAATCTACCGACAAACCGACAGACCTGAATTGCATCAGAACTGGCGGGATTCAAACAGAGCAGGGCCCTCTCGTCACGGTGAATTTGTAGAAGTTAGGTCTTCAAATCCCAATAACGACGCGCGCCAACAAAGAGACAACAGACAATGACCCGCACCGCAGGCAGACACCTGCGCCGGCTGGCTCCGAGAAAAATAACATAGACGCTAACCTTGAGAAAAATTCCAGCATTCCTCACCGACGTATACCACATGATAATTGCGTTGAAGTTGAAACTGTGCGTACTAGGAAGAGTAAAGGTTTACACCACATTTCACATGTAAAACCGTTAATGAAAGATAATCTGCTTTTTAACTTTGTCTTTGCCATATAACATTTCACTTTACATTGCTAATATGCTTTGTCAGACTTAGAATCTGTTAACATACAACAATGTTTGAAGTTAAATATCCAATCAAGAACCAAGAGAACTTATTTAAACAGAAATTACGAATGCATTGTTATTGTGAACAGATGACACAGTGTTATTGTGTGTGTACATTCTTGCTTGTTAGTTGCACGATTACGTAACGATTATAAGGCTAACATACTTAGGACATTTACCAGTACTGCAAATGAGATTTTAATGTAACATTTTGGTTTATTTGAAAATACATTCTGAAATCAAAGTGCGTTCTGAGAGATACCAGATGACACAGAGGTTAGTTTATGTGACAGCTACACGATTTTATCACGACGCTACTAATGAGTGACAATTTACAATGTTGCTTTTGCGGTGTATCTGTTTTATATCTGCACAGTTTTCTGAATTCTTCTGGAAAGAAAAACATGTTTTAGTAGTAACTTTTGTGGTATAGCAACAATGAGACAGCCTTTTTCGTGGCATAACAATACGTTACAGTACAGTACTTTCTTCATCACGGCAATAAGCATAATAACTACGATATCTATACGCAAAGCATCTCACTGTTGTTTATGATGAGGTGAGTACATTGACTTCAGCAGAACTTTGCTTACAGAGGACGATAACTACGATATTTCAACAGAATTATCTTACAGCAAGACGCACAGTTTAGCGCTACAGTACACGCATTTGAGTGATTAATTTTGTACTTAAAACATTTATTTTTAAAGATATTTGAAGTACAATGATACAAAGGTATTCCGTGATACATTTCATTCCATTGCTGTAATCTGTAACACCTGAGGGTATTATTCATTTATCCTCAGGGGGGTACACGCTTACTTTGTGTACCATGTGTGTGGCAACCACAAGGAACCCTAGCTAATATGGTATTTGCTTATACAACTTTACACATCGGTACCATATTTCTCTAACACAGAATTACACAGCTATCTGATTATTTGACAGAGAAACAAACATTCTTTTTACTACGTCAGTGACAGATGTTTACGCAATTACACAGTTGGATAACTTCACACTTATGAAACTGTATTTTGTCTGTACTTTGTAAACTGTTCATATTTTTTCAGAACCATTGTGATACTACGTGAGCTTTGAATGATGTATTTGGTATGGGATCATGATTTTTAAAGTACGTTTGAGGTCGATGACACCATTGAAATGAGCAGAGAATTTTTTTTTAGGTTTTGATATTATTGCAGAAAGCTACGGCGATTGAGAGATTTGACTGAGGTGTTATGATGTTATTTTTACGACGACGATGTGTATTATGCTGTTGAGATATGTTTATGATCAATAAGATGATGCTACCGTATATGAGGAATTTGATTATGCTACGGATTTCTAAGATGAAATATTAAAGAAGCGTCGACGAATGTATATATGTGTAATAAGGTAAGGAGTAATGAGTAGCGGTTAGGGACTCTTGACTTGTGAAAAAGGATGTTGGAAACCAAGAATCGTACTTTAAGAGTTATGAAATGTGTGTAAATGCGTGAATGTATCACAATGCTGACGAAAATTTTTTTGGACACTGTTATATCAATAAGATTTTGTTTCTACAGATTTGCAACGCTAATTCTTGACCTGTGAAATATTTTTATGTGAGACTGTCACTGTAGCGGAAACTGCTGTCGTAAATATTTCGGTAAGAAAGTTAAGTGACCACCTGCACGTAATGCGTCGTGGGCACGCAGCTGGGCGACAGCCGCCTGAAAAAAAAAAAAAAAGCCATTAGCGTGTGCCTTCCAGCGGCACAGGTAGAAAAAAAAAAGGGGGGGCCATTATCCTCGCTATTGATGTTCCTTTGTAGAAAGCATCGCAACATTTCACGGCTATTGTCGTGCTAGTTGAGAGAAATGCCATATGGCTTGCTTTATGTATTTATTAACTCATTTTGTTTAATATCTAGTTTCTAGCTGCACTGCAGCATTGGTTAAAATAAAATTTAATAGATGTACTAATATAAATATTTTATGCCTACAGATCCAGTAAATAATTTTATGATCTATTCAAAAAAAAGCGAAGGAGCATAAAAAGATATTTCCCTTCACAGGAATTGCATACGGAATTTTCTTTTCAACTACTGGGTAATTTTTTTTGGTAGAATAACTTCTTGTGGTGCACCACTTTAGTTACTTAGACATTAAGATGTGATTATACATTTCCCTTATCTGCATTGTTATCTTTAGTGTAATATTTTTTTTTGCTTGAGCTATGTCATGTTTAGGTATAAGTTGCTGCTGTTTGCCAGGCATAGTGTTATTGAATTTGACTTTGTATCATTCTGTTAAGCCAGTTTTACTAATGATTTATTTTTATTGTTTGCTGCACATTGCCTTAGATTAGTTGTAATATTACAATTGCTTTGCTAATTTCTTAATGCTGCTTGCTTCGCAAATCTGCGTTTTTTTTTCATTGCTGTTTATATTAATTGTTTTATGTGATGCTGCATTGCCTCGTCCCTTGGTATATATATCTGAGCTCAGTAGATTTAAGTTAGCTTAAGAGGGGGTAGACTATATAAGAGAACAAGTTGTGATGAATTGGAAGAAATACATTGAAAATCTATAAGAAAATGGTTTGGCCAAAACAGTATTTTGAAAGAGGATATGAACAAAAAAGTAGGTTTTAGGGACAACAGGTTTAGGTAGGATTTTCTTGGAAATAAATGATGAAGTAAGATAATGAAAAATAAATAATGAGGTAAGAAATATGTGAACATATATATACAGAAAGCATGCTTGAATAGGATTTTTTTGGTGGAAACAAATGTGGAAATAAGACGAAAGATCTATGGAATGAAGTTTTGGGTTGGACTGCAGTACCAAAAGTTACACTGAAAACGAACCCTGTCCTTTCCATTGTGTTATCCCCCTATGTGTTTGTGTACCCTTGTGTATTTGTTTTCTTCCTGTCTCTGTGTACTGTTTCATAGAACTTTTTTCTCTTCTAATACTAAGTTACGTTCACTATGATGAGGAATACTGTTATCCTCAAATACAATTGGCATTAATAATATGTTATTTACTTTGTAAAGATGTTTAGACAATATTTATTCTGTTTTGTGTTAATGCTCATGTGTGAAGTTGATGTTTCGAAAGTTATTCTGATCTTTTATGTATGTACTCATGTCATAATTCCTGTAACACCGACGTATATGTCTATTTCTATTCTTTTGTAAAGCCTGTTTTACTACAAATGTTATCTGTATTGTTATGTTCTTTAATGATGTATTTTGTACCTTTGTAATTGTACTCTCATGTTATAAAATTGTAATTGACAGCAGTTCATCAAATTAAGTAACTTGTAAGTTCCATTTCACTGCACATGTTTCTGTTGGTCATACTATATGGACAATATGTGACAAGTAGGGACTGTTAGTGTTTGCACATGTGTTAATAATTCAGCAAGGGACTGGATAACAGCATTGCTGGTTCTAAGGACAATTCCAAAAACTTTGTGAGTGCACAAGTGGTGGTTATGGACTTGCTATATTATCCGCAAGACACTTCAATGGTGATTGTGCACCTGCACAGTCACAACAGATGGCTGCTCGCCATCTCTACATGGACTACAGTGGGTCTGCACCTCTGGTGGCCCACCAATACCGTAATCTCTACCAGGACTACAGTGGGTCTGCTCTGTGATGACCTACCCACCAATACTCTTCAAAACTTCGACTGACTCCGCTGTGGGTTTGCTCTGTTGTGGCTCATTACCTGTCAGCATGTCAAGAGTCAGCACTGTCTTTCCGTTGGAAGGACAACACTACTTCTTCAAGACTGCATGGAAATCCACTACGTCTGTGTGCATTGTCTTTTACTGCTCAGACTTTGAGAAAAACACGGCAATTTTAGTGTGATCAACGATCAGGACTGTCTTTATGGACTGTGAGAAAATTTTAGCTTTTGACCAACATTGTATCAATATGTGTGTGCATTTGATTTCTTTGTTATTGTAATTGTGAAAAAAAATTTTTAACAAATATGTATTGCCCAGTGCCCAACAAAATTTGTAAAATTTTTTGTGGGGAGCATGGGGGCTATGTAAGTAGGCTGTTTAGGTTTTTTATTGGTAACGCCACCTCTGTATGAAAATCACTGGCTGTGCTGTGTGCAGTCTGTGGCTGCTTTGCATTGTTGTAATACTTGCCATTGTAGTGTTAGGCAGCTGGCTGTGAACAGCGCATAGCGTTGCGCAGTTGGAGGTGAGCCGCCAGCAGTGGTGGGTGTGGGGAGAGAGATGGCGGAGTTTTGTAATTTGTCATGTACTGCTATATATATGATGATATCAAGGTAAATACATTGTTTGTTCTCTATTAATATCTTTCATTTGCTAACTACCCCTATCAGTAGTTAGTGCCTTCCATAGTTTGAATCTTTTATTTAGCTGGCAGTAGTGGCGCTCGCTGTATTGCAGTAGCTTGAGCAGCGAAGATTTTTGTGAGGTAAGTGATTTGTGAAAAGTACAGGTTAATGTTAGTCAGGGCCATTCTCTTATAGAGATTATTGAAAGTCAGATTGCGTTGCACTATAAATATTGTGTGTCAGTTTAAGCACAGTTGTGTATAAATGTTCAAAGGGGACGTTTCAAAATTTGCTTCAACAATAATAGCCTGAGTGGACTCCACAAAAGTTAACAATACTGTTCTACGTATTTTCCTTCTGATATTTGTCACAGCGGCCATTAGTCACGTACAAGAAAAATTGTATTAAGGTCCTGTCAAAATGAAGGAAGAGCACATCGGTTTTATCAGTAGAACTATGTAAATGAAATTGCATTTGTAATTTAACAGCTTCATAGATTAATTAGGCTGAACCATATTTATAATGTTTATCCCATTCAAGTATGACCGAATTAAATCTGATACGTTTCTGAAATAAAAGCTTCCACGCTCAGACTAAAAAAAAAAAAATAGAGAGAGAGAGAAATAACTTTTATACTAACTGAAAATGCTTTTATTCGCTGATGTTTTGAATCTGAGTCTGACCATGGAAGCTTCTACTTCAGAAGCGTGCAAGCTTTACTGCCATCAGAGTGGAATGTGATTAACATTGTAAATGTGGTTGAGCCTAACTACTCTCTAAAACTGACAGATGTTTTGTAATGTCTTCTGTTTCCGTTCTTCTCAGGTCACCAGAAACTTTAATTAGTTAGTTATATTTTCCATTATCATTTCCACAACTTTTACCGAATTGATCTGGAACGATTCAATTTACTAGCTATGTATACAGGATTTATTTGTGCATATGGTTACATGATGGACATTGAAACGTTGCTAAATAGCACCCTGACTTAAGTTTTATGAGAACTAACATATTAGTCTTTAATATTACGATGTAACTCGCGATGCTACTAAATATTTTTTTAGCTATATTTATAATACTCAGAGCGTAACGAGTACAAGTTCAGTTTTTTTTGTAGGCTTTATCTTAACAAAATTACTTTAATAAAGTAGCTTAATGTAATATAATAGTATAATAATATAACAAATAATATAATACCTTAATATAATTTTAGCTATATTTTTAATACACAGGGTGTAACGGGTGTAAGTGGAGTTTTTTTTATATGGTTACTTTAATATGTACACACATTAATGTGTTGGTTGTTTTTTCTCAGCGTCGAACACTCTTCCCACAGACATGTCACAATCTTTACGGCTTGATGTTTTCAGCACGGCCGTAACTGTGTCACTAAGTCGACTACACCCGTCAGTACACGCCTGGCACTATACAGGGTGACAGGTTACGTACTTTCTCCAGGCATTCGCCAAACCAAATCCCTTCCATCGGATTGCCACAGGGTATAGCGTGATTCATCACTCCACATCTCTTCCCAGCCATACAGTGTCCAGTGTTGTCGTTCTTTACACCACCTCTGTCGCCGCTTAAAATGAACAGCAGGAACGTGCGGCTTATGAGGAGCTGTTTGACCATCGTATCCCAATATTTTTAACTCCCTCGGCACAGTCATTGTGTTAGTTGGACTGCAGGTAGCATTCTGGAACTCACGAGTGATTCTCTTACCCTCGGCAATGCTGGACGGTCCCTGTCCGTGAGCACGTGAGCTCTTATTTTAGCTGTGGTTCTTCCTTCGCGTTTTCACTTTACTGTCACCCCACCAATGTTCAACTTGAACTGCTCTGGAAGAGCTGGAAATATGTTTGTGATGGATTTGTTACACAGTTAACATCCAATGACTATTCAACTTTCGAAGTCATTGAGCTCTCTGGAAGACACGTGCTTCTGTTACTGCGTCTCTACTGATAACACAGTATTCCCTGCCTCTTTTTGTACTGGTGGGGTCCGCCTTTCGTGACATCTAGTGGTCAGTTCCACATTACATGGAGGTGTCGGATACTTTTCATCAGATAGTGTAGAGCTTACATCAGTTAATGCACAAAAAAATTTTATTTTTTGGCTAAACAGATCTGACGTTTGCAGTCACTGTAAATAGCTCTGAGAAATAAGAAACAATGCACAAAACTAACTAAATAAAACCTAACTACACTATGTAACTTGAAAGCAATACCTTACCATAATGTTTCTTGACCGATTGTTTTTGGTTGCTTCTTGGTCAATGGCTGCATCAGAGTCTGATGGGAATGAACATACCGTCAAGACTTCTGCTAGAAGACTGAGTGGAGCTAGTTCTTTTTTTCAATTCATCACTAAGGGAGGGTGTCGGTAGCTATAACCACCAAACGAAAGGTTTGAAATGTTTAATAGAAGTTTTAAAATGTTTCAAAGCAGGTGAAAATGAGTGGTGCTTTTTAAAATAGACTTTGGTGGACAATTTTTATGATTTTTAATACTTTTTACATGATTTTATACGACAGTTCAAATGTAATTACTGATAATAATACTAATAATAATAATAATAATAATAGTGCTGTATTATAATGACGATGCTGATGGCCCTTGATAATGAACTTGTTCATGATGGAGATGGAATAACGAGTACGAATTGTTCCTAGTGGAACCGCAAATAGCGACAAAGTCACTGAAGGTGAGGAAGGAGGAGGCCTGGGAAGAAGTGTGCATCTCAGGATGTATTTCATTGTCGGGTAGAGCTGGTTGAAGTTCCAGTTGTTGGATAAGACATAAAGGTGTATGGAAGGTTGGGTATGGTTGTAGTGGCACTGTAGCGTACCTAGATTCGTGATTAGTGAATAAGATATTTGATGCCGAGACTGGGTTTTGTGGTTAGTGTATTGGATTCGAAGATGGTTCTCGAAGAGAAGAAGGTGTGAGAAGTGCATGAGTTAGTATTGGATGCGGATTGGAAAAGTTAGGCGGATCAGAAGGCGATGCGGAGTGCATGTGTTTCCAGGATATCGAGGTATTTGTAGTATTTAGGGGAGGCCGAGGTCCTGGAAATGTTGGCACTTGTTAGGACTGGGCGGATGAGGGTTTGTGAGTGAGGAGAATGGTAGAAGGATGTAGACTCCAGATACGGCCTAGCACTACTTTTAGTAGACTCATGTTCATAATTAAAGATAATTGCGGAACGTGATGCCACACAACGTGGCACTACACAAAACTGGCGGTAATAGCATAGGCACATAGGGAATACAAACGACACAGATCTCTAAGTCCACGGCATTGGTGATAAGTTGAGAAAACCGTCCCGGAACACAAATGCTACAAAACTTCTCTGTTTCCTGCGCATGTACCCCCACATCTATATGGGATATGAACACCATGCACACGTACACAGGCCGCACAACGGGTTGGCATACTCTGGACCAGGTGGTCGAGCAACTGCTGGGGTATAGCCTCCCATTCTTGCACCAGTGCCTGTCGGAGCTCCTGAAGTGCCGTAGGGGTTTGAAGACGTGCAGCGATACGTCGACTGAGAGCATCCCAGACGTGCTCAATGGGGTTTAGGTCTGGAGAACAGGCAGGCCACTCCATTCGCCTGATATCTTCCGTTTTAAGGTAGTCCTCCACAATGGCAGCTCGGTTGGGCCGTGCGTTATCATCCATCAGGAGGAAGGTGGGACCCACTGCAATATAAAAATGAATATCAGAAACGGTCTTTACGGTAATACGTTCGAAATAGATTGATGAAGAAACTGAAAAACAGTCTTAGCCTCGACTACAAATTTATAAATGTGATTGTCAGATGTTGAGACTGTCAGCTTAAAGCATTCTAACTCCTCGTTTTCTGTCACATGCACAATAGAATCTTCCTACCGAGAATGATAAAATTTAGATTTTGGGCAGGATGAGGACTAGACTGGCTGTAGCGAGACACACATTGTCTAAGTCCCCACGTCGAGGTCCGACAGGCAAGGATGGTCCGATGCTCCAGCCAGAAAAAGAGTTGTCTTTCGGCCGTTTACGTCTACATAGTTATGAAGATTTGGAAGTAAAAACTTTACTGAAGAAGTCAGACAAGACGTTTCACAAAACAGTGGCTCTCCTAGAGTTTCTGTATAAGAGTCGATGCTGGTGGTATACAAAAATAGCTATAGTAAATAACATACAGGAATGATTATTTTTAGAAGCTATGGCTGTTACTCAAGATTAGATCACATTGTAACCGTGAGTTACTAATTGAAAAGTCGGACATACTGGTGCAAAATAACGTCCTGATACACCTCACCTGTTACAGTTCCTCTGTCAAAGACATGCAGGGGTGTACGTGCACCAATCATAATCCCACCCCATTCCATCAAACCACGACCTCCATACAGGCCCCCTTCAAGGACGTTAAGAGGTTGATATCTGGTTCGTGGTTCACACCAGGCGAAAACCCGGCGAGAATCACTGTTCAGACTATACCTGGACTCGTCTGGAAACATAACCTGGGACCACTGTTCCAGTGACCATGTACTGTGTTCTTGACACCAGGCTTTACGTGCTCTCCTGTGACCAGGGATCAGTAGAATGCACCTTGCAGGTCTCCGGGCGAATGAACTATGTCTGTTCAGTCGTCTGTAGACTGTGTGTCTGGAGACAACTCTTCCAGTGGCTGCGGTAAGGTCCCGAGCAAGGCTACCTGCAGTATACCTGCAGTATTCACTGATGGTGAGGTATTGGTCTTCTTGTGGTGTTGTACACTGTGGACGTCCCGTACTGTAGCGAGTGGACACGTTTCTTGTCTGCTGGAATCGTTGCCATAATCTTGAGATCACACTTTGTGGCACACGGGGGGTTCGTGCTATGACCTGCTGTGTTTGACCAGCCTTCATTCGCCCTAGTATCCTACCCCTCATAACGTCATCAATATGTGTTCTTTGAGCCATTTTCCACACACAATCACCATTAGCACGTCTGAAAACGTCTGCATACTTACTCGCTGCACCGTCCTCTGACATGCACCAACACACCTCTGCGTATGTGGACTGCTGCCAGCGCCACCACGCGACGACCGCAGGTCATACCCCGCAAACCGCCCACCAGAGCGTTGTTTCACCATGTATCAGCATTATCCTTAATTTATGAGCATGAGTGTAGTTTTAGTCGGTTTTCGCCTTTGTGGTGGACGGTAAAGAGGTGCGCATTCCATGTTAGTTTTCTGTTGAGGGTTAATTCAAAATTCTTTCACTGTGTTAGGCAGAGGGATGGGTTGGTTGTAGATGGAAATATTGTCGACCGAAACGGTGGATGTTGCGGCCAAAGAAGATGGCTTGGATTTTCTGTGAATTTAGTTGGAGAAGCTGTAGCCAGTGAAAGTAGTTAATATAGGTAGACGTGTCTTTATAATCTACTAGCTGACAAACGCGGCGTTGTCCGGGTATTCATTTTGCCAGTTTCCTATTGGAAACGGAAACAAAAAATGAGCTGTGTTTGTAGTGTAATATCGAAAAAAGTTCATTTTCATGGCTTCGTGGAAAATACGTTTGAAAGTATGAAACAGTCATACAAAGAAACATGCGTAATGTACAAATGTATAAGTATAGCTACTTCGCGCGTCTACAACACGATTTTGTAAAAGTATTTGTGGCAACGCCTCTTCATAGCCCTACAGACAGCTATTGTTTACGCCTAGAGCCGTTTGCGCTTCCCAATTGAAAGCTGTCAAAACCGCTACCAAACTTCAGAGATTTTCTGAAATTGACTCGACTGTAGGAGTGTCTTAGTACTGAAGAATAAATGCATTAAAACGATGCGGCATTTTTTCACGCCTCTCAGCGTTTATGACATCATATCTCTAGAATTTCCTTAAAGTCAGTACCACCATTAGACTTGTTTATTTACAGTGTTACATTTATACTTACACAATCATGATTTCGGCTGCAAAGTGCCATTATCAAGTGTTTTAAGTGTTATAAATTGCCTAAAATGGCATACTGTCGTATGAGGCAATTTATAACACTTAAAACACTTGATAATGGTACTTTGAAGCCGAAATCATGATTGTGTAAGTATAAATGTAACACTGTAAATAAACAACAGTCTGACTTTAAAGAAATATACACTCCTGGAAATGGAAAAAAGAACACATTGACACCGGTGTGTCAGACCCACCATACTTGCTCCGGACACTGCGAGAGGGCTGTACAAGCAATGATCACACGCACGGCACAGCGGACACACCAGGAACCGCGGTGTTGGCCGTCGAATGGCGATAGCTGCGCAGCATTTGTGCACCGCCGCCGTCAGTGTCAGCCAGTTTGCCGTGGCATACGGAGCTCCATCGCAGTCTTTAACACTGGTAGCATGCCGCGACAGCGTGGACGTGAACCGTATGTGCAGTTGACGGACTTTGAGCGAGGGCGTATAGTGGGCATGCGGGAGGCCGGGTGGACGTACTGCCGAATTGCTCAACACGTGGGGCGTGAGGTCTCCACAGTACATCGATGTTGTCGCCAGTGGTCGGCGGAAGGTGCACGTGCCCGTCGACCTGGGACCAGACCGCAGCGACGCACGGATGCACGCCAAGACCGTAGGATCCTACGCAGTGCCGTAGGGGACCGCACCGCCACTTCCCAGCAAATTAGGAACACTGTTGCTCCTGGGGTATCGGCGAGGACCATTCGCAACCGTCTCCATGAAGCTGGGCTACGGTCCCGCACACCGTTAGGCCGTCTTCCGCTCAAGCCCCAACATCGTGCAGCCCGCCTCCAGTGGTGTCGCGACAGGCGTGAATGGAGGGACGAATGGAGACGTGTCGTCTTCAGCGATGAGAGTCGCTTCTGCCTTGGTGCCAATGATGGTCGTATGCGTGTTTGGCGCCGTGCAGGTGAGCGCCACAATCAGGACTGCATACGACCGAGGCACACAGGGCCAACACCCGGCATCATGGTGTGGGGAGCGATCTCCTACACTGGCCGTACACCACTGGGGATCGTCGAGGGGCACCACTGGGGATCGTCGAGGGGACACTGAATAGTGCACGGTACATCCAAACCGTCATCGAACCCATCGTTCTACCATTCCTAGACCGGCAAGGGAACTTGCTGTTCCAACAGGACAATGCACGTCCGCATGTATCCCGTGCCACCCAACGTGCTCTAGAAGGTGTAAGTCAACTACCCTGGCCAGCAAGATCTCCGGATCTGTCCCCCATTGAGCATATTTGGGACTGGATGAAGCGTCGTCTCACGCGGTCTGCACGTCCAGCACGAACGCTGGTCCAACTGAGGCACCAGGTGGAAATGGCATGGCAAGCCGTTCCACAGGACTACATCCAGCATCTCTACGATCGTCTCCATGGGAGAATAGCAGCCTGCATTACTGCGAAAGGTGGATATACACTGTACTAGTGCCGACATTGTGCATGCTCTGTTGCCTGTGTCTATGTGCCTGTGGTTCTGTCAGTGTGATCATGTGATGTATCTGACCCCAGGAATGTGTCAATAAAGTTTCCCCTTCCTGGGACAATGAATTCACGGTGTTCTTATTTCAATTTCCAGGAGTGTATTATGACTGTGGCCCCGCATTATGAAAAAAATATTATATCTCTTGAACTAAGTGTCGTACAATTATGGATTTGGGTAGCTACATTCAGCGGCAGCAGCATATGTGGATACCGTATGCAAAATACGTTGCGAATAGAATTAGCAGCACGGAAGTACTAAATTTAAACGTCATTCATGGTGGCGGTCGTTTATCACGCATCTCATCGTTTATGACGACGTATCCCTGAACTATGATAGGTAAATGATACTTACCCCTATAGCAATTTTTTTCCTGACAGTAAGGGATATGTGTGCCAAGTTTGGCTGAAATCTGTCCAGTGGCCTAGGAGGAGATGTGGAATATACATACATCCATTTTTATAATACGTATGAATGGATTATCATTTTATTTGTTTGCGTGATTTAATATTAATTTGGCGCAAAACAATACGTAAAAGTGCTGTATATTATTAGAGAGCTGTCAAAAATTGTTTAAAATATGTTAAAAGTTATTAAGTAATTAAATAGCGTCGCCGCTTATATGGTGATCTGTAGCCACCGGCAAGTATTCAGATGACGTAATTTCTAAGGTGATCGAGTTGTAGAAGTCAGCGCCGAACTCGACGAATGCACCTAGCATCGACTGATCGCAACAGACGTCAGACGGTATAGCGGTGCTAAGCAACGACACCGTGTGTAATACCTTTAAATTCTGTTCCGCAGCCTGTAAGATATTTCATATTACTGGGCAAATGATCAAAGATTTATTGTGATTGTAGACAACTCTTTTCTGAGCCACTGACAAGTTCAGTAATTTTTAATACAAGTAATGACAAAAGTACCCTCGTAAGAGTGGGCCGCAGAGCTAATCCTGGCCGCAGTGGCCTGGCTTCGCCAGATGGAGGTCGGTGGGTCGACGACCCGCGCCGCTGACGCAACAGATGTTGCCTGTTCCTTACATCACGGCCCACGTCCAAGTTTCGTGCCTCTACACCAGTCTCTCACAAGGAAACATTCAAATTACGGTGACTAACAGAGAGAACTCAACAGCATGAAGATATCGAATTATAAGCTTGGCTGCCCGTCACGAGTAAGTAAAACGATACAAATACGCCAAAAGCTTCGCTCCGATACGGTCACGTTAGTGATTCAGAAACCTTGTTCTAGATCGTAGTAGACTGATTAGGATAAAAGATTCCTTATAACATGTGTTCAATTTTTATACGGCTGGTTACAAAGGTAAGGGTTCATTTCGCGCGGTATTCCAGTTGCTATGAGTTTATTTAGCATAGTCGAGATTGACACAAAGTCCACACCCACCACAGCACTACAAGCTTATATGCCAACTAGCTCCACAGATGACGAAGAGACTGAAGGAACGTATGATGCTCTAAAAGAAATTATTCAGATTGTTAAGTGAGACGTAAATCTAATTGCGGTGGGGAGCTGGAATTCGATAGTACGGAAAAGGAAGCGAAGGATAAATAGTAAGTGAATATGAACCGGGAGAAGGAACTGAAAAAGAACACCGCCAGGTAGAATTTCGCAAAGTTCATAAATTAATCATCGCCAACACTTGGTTTAAGAATCATGAAAGAAGGCTGTACAGGTGAAAGAGATCTGTGGCCTACGGAACGTTGCAGGTTGATTATATAATGGTAACACACAGATTTCGGAAATAGATTTTAAATTGCATCACATTTCCAGGGGCAGATATGCCCATAGTACATTGATTATGAACTTATGTTAGAGCTCAAAAATAAGGTAGGAAATTAGATAGATGGGATCTGGTTAAGTCGATAGAATCGAAGGTTGTTGAGTGTTTCAGAGGGAGCATTAGGCAACGATCGACTACAACTGTGGAAACGTATTTTGTAGAGGACGAGGGGTAGCTTTAAGAGCTGAAACAGTGAAGGCAGCGGATGATGAAATAGATAAAAATACATGGCCTAGTAGAAATCCTTGGATAACACAGGAGATAATGAAGTTAATTGATGAAAGGAGACAATATAAAAATGCAGGAATGAAGCAGCCGAAAGAGAATACAAACGTCTAAAAAATGAGATTGACAGGAAACACAATATGGCTAAGGATAAATGGCTAGAGGACAAGTGTAAGGATTTAGTAGCGTATTTCACTATGGGAAAGATAGATAGTACCTAAAGGAAAATTAAAGAGGTCTTTTCTTGCAGCTGTATGAATGTCAAGAGTTGAGATGAAAAACCAGTCCTAAGCAAAGAAGGGAAAGCTGAAAGGTGGGTAGTGTATACAGACGGTCTATTCAAAGAAGATGAGCTTGAAGACAACATTATAGGAGTGGAAGAGGACGGAGATGGAGATGAGACGGGAGATACGATAATGCGAGAAGAGTTTGACAGAGCAGTGAAAGATCTAAGTCGAAACAAAGTCCTCGGAGTAGACGACATTCCGTCAGAACTACTCGTAGACTTGCGAGAGCCAACCATGACTGAAGTATTTCACCTAGTGTGCAAGATGTATGAGACAGACTCCAAGGAAAATGTAATAATTCCAATTGCAAAAAAAGCAATTCCTTATAGTAGCCAAAATTACCAAACTATCAGTTTAATAATGAACCATGGACCTTGCCGTTGGTGGGGAGGCTTGCGTACCTCAGCGACACAGATAGCCATACCGTAGGTGCAACCACAACGGAGGGGTATATGTTGAGAGGCCAGACAAACGTGTGGTTCCTGAAGAGGGGCAACAGCCTTTTCAGTAGTTGCAAGGCCAACAGTCTGGATGATTGACTGATCTGGCCTTGTAACAATAACCAAAACGGCCTTGCTATGCTGGTACTGCGAACGGCTGAAAGCAAGGGGAAACTACGGCCGTAATTTTTCCCGAGGGCATGCAGCTTTACTGTATGGTTAAATGATGATGGCGCCATCTTGGGTAAAATATTCCGGAGGTAAAATAGTCCCCCATTCGGATCTCCGGGCGGGGACTACTCAAGAGGACGTCGTTATCAGGAGAAAGAAAACTGGCGTTCTACGGATCGGAGCGTGGAATGTCAGATCCCTTAATCGGGCAGGTAGGTTAGAAAATTTAAAAAGGGAAATGGATAGGTTGAAGTTAGATATAGTGGGAATTAGTGAAGTTCGGTGGCAGGAGGAATAAGACTTCTGGTCAGGTGACTACAGGGTTATAAACACAAAGTCAAATAGGGGTAATGCAGGAGTAGGTTTAATAATGAATAGGAAAATAGGAATGCGGGTAAGCTACTACAAACAGCATAGTGAACACATTATTGTGGCCAAGATAGATACGAAGCCCATACCTACTACAGTAGTACAAGTTTATATGCCAACTAGCTCTGCAGATGACGAAGAAATTGAAGAAATGTATGATGAAATAAAAGAAATTATTCAGATAGTGAAGGGAGACGAAAATTTAATAGTCATGGGTGACTGGAATTCGTCAGTAGGAAAAGGGAGAGAAGGAAACATAGTAGGTGAATATGGATTGGGGCTAACAAATGAAAGAGGAAGCTGCATGGTAGAATTTTGCACAGAGCACAACATAATCATAGCTAACACTTGGTTTAAGAATCATGAAAGAAGGTTGTATACATGGAAGAACCCTGGAGATACTAAAAGATATCAGATAGATTATATAATGGTAAGACAGAGATTTAGGAACCAGGTTTTAAATTGTAAGACATTTCCAGGGGCAGATGTGGTCTCTGACCACAATCTCTTGGTTATGACCTGTAGATTAAAACTGAAGAAACTGCAAAAAGGTGGGAATTTAATGAGATGGGACCTGGATAAACTGAAAGAGCCAGAGGTTGTACACAGTTTCAGGGAGAGCATAAGGGAACAATTGATAGGAATGGGGGAAAGAAACACAGTAAAAGAAGAATGGGTAGCTTTGAGGGATGAAGTAGTGAAGGCAGCAGAGGATCAAGTAGGTAAAAAGACGAGGGCTAGTAGAAATCCTTGGGTAACAGAAGAAATATTGAATTTAATTGATGAAAGGAGAAAATATATAAATGCAGTAAATGAAGCAGGCAAAAAGGAATACAAACGTCTCAAAAATGAGATCGACAGGAAGTGCAAAATGGCTAAGCAGGGATGGCTAGAGGACAAATGTAAGGATGTAGCGGCTTATCTCACTAGGGGTAAGATACATACTGCCTACAGGAAAATTAAAGAGACCTTTGGAGATAAGAGAACGACTTGTATGAATATCAAGAGCACAGATGGCAATCCAGTTCTAAGCAAAGAAGGGAAAGCAGAAAGATGGAAGGAGTATATAGAGGGTGTATACAAGGGCGATGTACTTGAGGACAATATTATGGAAATGGAAGAGGATGTAGATGAAGATGAAATGGGAGATACGATTCTGCGTGAAGAGTTTGACAGAGCACTGAAAGACCTGAGTCGAAACAAGGCCCCCGGAGTAGACAACATTCCATTGGAACTACTGACGGCCTTGGGAGAGCCAGTCCTGACAAAACTCTACCATCTGGTGAGCAATATGTATGAAACAGGCGAAATACCCTCAGACTTCAAGAAGAATATAATAATTCCAATCCCAAAGAAAGCAGGTGTTGTCAGATGTGAAAATTACCGAACTATCAGTTTAATAAGTCACAGCTGCAAAATACTAACACGAATTCTTTACAAACGAATGGAAAAACTAGTAGAAGCCAACCTCGGGGAAGATCAGTTTGGATTCCGTATAAACACTGGAACACGTGAGGCAATACTTTCCTTACGACTTATCTTAGAAGAAAGATTAAGAAAAGGCAAACCTACGTTTCTAGCATTTGTAGACTTAGAGAAAGTTTTTGACAATGTTGACTGGAATACTCTGTTTCAAATTCTAAAGGTGGCAGGGGTAAAATACAGGGAGCGAAGGGCTATTTACAATTTGTACAGAAACCAGATGGCAGTTATAAGAGTCGAGGGACATGAAAGGGCAGCAGTGGTTGGGAAGGGAGTAATACAGGGTTGTAGCCTCTCCCCGATGTTGTTCAATCTGTATATTGAGCAAGTAGTAAAGGAAACAAAAGAAAAATTCAGAGTAGGTATTAAAATCCATGGAGAAGAAATAAAAACTTTGAGGTTTGCCGATGACATTGTAATTCTGTCAGAGACAGCAAAGGACTTGGAAGAGCAGTTGAATGGAATGGACAGTGTCTTGAAAGGAGGATATAAGATGAACATCAACAAAAGCAAAACGAGGATAATGGAATGTAGTCGAATTAAGTCGTGTGATGCTGAGGGAATTAGATTAGTAAATGAGACACTTAAAGTAGTAAAGGAGTTTTGCTATTTGGGGAGCAAAATAACTGATGATGGTCGAAGTAGAGAGGATATAAAATGTAGACTGGCAATGTCAAGGAATGCGTTTCTGAAGAAGAGAAATTTGTTAACATCGAGTATAGATTTAAGTGTCAGGAAGTCATTTCTGAAAGTATTTGTATGGAGTGTAGCCATGTATGTAAGTGAAACATGGACGATAAATAGTTTGGACAAGAAGAGAATAGAAGCTTTAGAAATGTGGTGGTACAGAAGAATGTTGAAGATTAGATGGGTAGATCACATAACTAATGAGGAAGTATTGAATAGGATTGGGGAGAAGAGAAGTTTGTGGCACAACTTGACCAGAAGACGGGATCGGTTGGTAGGACATGTTCTGAGGCAACAAGGGATCACCAATTTAGTATTGGAGGGCAGCGTGGAGGGTAATAATAGTAGAGGGAGACCAAGAGATGAATACACTAAGCAGATTCAGAAGGATGTAGGTTGCAGTAGGTACTGGGAGATGAAGAAGCTTGCACAGGATAGAGTAGCATGGAGAGCTGCATCAAACCAGTCTCAGGACTGAAGACCACAACAACAACAACAAATCATGGTTGCAAAATACTAACACGAATTATTTACAGTATAATGGAGAAACTGGTAGATGCCGACCTCAGAGAAGATCAATTCAGCGTGTTCGGTCAGAGAGTCAGCTACCCTTTGTAATAAAAAAAACTGAGCGAACGCTTCAACGAACAAACTGAACGGGTGTCATCGGACGTCCGCCCTGAACATATTCAACGAACAATATAGAACAAAATGCAATTAAAAGAAAAAAGGTGGAGACGGGGGGGGGGGGGGGGGGGGCTAGCGTTAGTGCCTCTGGAGATCACAGGGTCCCGTGTTCGATTCTTGGCCGGGTTGGGGATTTTCTCTGCCCGGGGGCTGGGTGTTTGTGTTATCCTCATTATTTCATCATCATTTGTGAGAGTGACTAGATTGGATTGTGAAAAGAAAATGGACTGTGTAAAAATTGGGACTTTGTACGGGCGTTGATGACCGCGCAGTTGAGCGCCATACAAACCAAACACCATCATCACTGACCCTACGATTTACCTTGCAAGGTAGGTTGAGAAAAGGCCGACCTATGTTTATAGCATTCGTAAACTTAGAGATAATTTTTGACAATGTTGACCGGAATACTCTTTTTTTAATTCTGAAGGTAGCAGGGGTAAAGGCTATCTACAACTTGTACAGAAACCACATGGCGGTTAGAAGAGTCGAGGGGCGTGAAAGGGAAGCTGTGGCTGAGAAGCGAGTGTACGGGATTGTACCTTACCCCCTATCTTATTCAGCCTGTACACTGAGCAACCAGTAAAGGAAATGAAAGAAAAATTTGGAGTAGAAATTAATGTTCAGGGAGCAGGAATGAAAGCTTTGAGGTTTACAAATGACATGTAATTCTGTCGGAGACTGCAAAAGACTTGGAAGAGCAGTTTCAGGAAATAGACATTGTCTTGAAAGGAGGATATAAGATGAACATCAACAATAGCAAAATAAGAGTAATGGAATGTATTCGAATTAGATAATACTGGCGGAACTAGATTAGGAAATGAGACTCTGAAAGCAGTAGATGAGTTTTGCTATTCAGGTAGCAAAATAACTAACGCCTGAAGTAGAGGACTGTGTTAACATCAAAGATAGATTTAAGTGTTAGGAAGAGTTTTGCTATTCAGGCAGCAAAATAACTAACGCCTGAAGAAGAGGAATCTGTTAAAATCAAATATAGATTTACGTGTTAGGAAGTCTTTTCTGAGGGTGTTTGCCTGGAGTACAGCCATGTCTGGTAGTGAAACATGAACGATAAAAAATTTAGACAAGAAGAGAAGAGAAGCTTTTGAAATGTGGTGCTACAGAAGAATGCTGAAGATTAAGTGGGTGGATGGCGTAACTAATGAGGAGGTACTGAATAGAACAGGGCAAACAAGAAATCTGTGACACAACTTGACTAAAAAAAGGGGTCGGTTGGTAGGACACATTCTGTGGCATCAAGGAATCATTTGGTATTGGAGCGAAGCGTGGAGGTGCGGTGGAGGGGGGCGGGGGGAAGGGGGTGGGGAGGGGGAAGGAGGGGGGAATTAAAAAGCGTAGACGGAGATCAAGAGATGAATGCAGTAAACAGATTCAGTAGGATGTAGGTTGCAATAGTTACGTAGAGATGGTGAGGGGCCGCGCGGGGTAGCCGAGCGGTCTGAAGCGCCTTGTCACGGTCCGCGCGGCTCACCCCGTCCGAGGTTCGAGTCCTCCCTCGGGCATGGGGGTGTGTGTTGTCCTTAGCGTAAGTTAGTTTAAGTTAGATTAAATAGTGTGTAAGCTTAGGGACCGATTACCTCAGCAAATGGTTCAAATGGCTCTGAGCACTATGGGACTTAACATCTAAGGTCATCAGTCCCCTAGAACTTAGAACTAATTAAACCTAACTAACCTAAGGACATCACACAAATCCTATGCCCGAGGCAGGATTCGAACCTGCGACCGTAGCGGTCGCGCGGTTCAAGACTGAAGCGCCTAGAACCGCTCGGTCACACCGGCCTGCTGACCTCAGCAGTTTGGTCCTATAAGACCTTACCACAGATTTCAAATTTTAATTTTCATATGGTGAGGCTTGCACAAGACGCATAGCTGCAACAAACCCGTCTTCGGACTGAAGACTAAACAAAAACATGAATTTACTTATCGCTTAACATTTTTGTTTGCAGTTCAAGTTCTGAAATTGTGCTTGACTATACGTAATTGAATTTTCAACTTTGATTGTGATTTGGACTTGGTCGCCAGTTTTACTGTATCGTTTAAGCATGCCATACGTATTTACAAATGCTGAATGCGCCGTTATGGCATCTGTGTACGGGTTTTGTAATGGAAACACTGCTAGTTATTGAGAATACGGTACACTATTTCCTGACCGGGGGGAATCAGATTCAGGAGTGTTTCCTCGTTTTTCCTTAAACTGCCAGAGAATTCTGCAGTGTCCAGCAGCTACATTTCATTCGAACGTAAGGGTGAACAGACTGTGGATTAAGTAGAAGACATTTCTTTAACAAGCCGACGTAGAATTTCTAGATTGGTGTTTCACATACAATAATATGGGGGAGGGGCGGCATCAAGTACGCACAGCCTCTATCCTCACCATTTACAGAGGATTCATCTTCGAGAAGGAGGTGCAGATAGATGTTTAGAATTTAGTCTTTGGCTAATTGTAAATCACTTAATAATTCCGTGAATACTGTCTATTGGTATAGCGACTTTTACTCGTGACAGAACAAGTAACATTCGTAACTCACACCGATGGTCCGACAAAAACCCATACGCCTTTGCAGGGACACATTTTCAAGAACGCTTCTCTGTGAACGTTTGATGCTGTGTAACAGGCAATCAGTTATTGCGCTTGTTGTGTTATCGCATCCTCTTGCGGTGCTCCGTTATCTCGACTTACTTAAAAACGAGCTTCCAGAATTATTGTCGGAGGTTCCATCGGTTACAAGAACGGCTATGTTCTTCCAGCATTACGAAGCCCTTGCACATTCTAGTCGTCAGGTGACACATCATCTGAACCTAACATTACCGGAAGATGGTCACGTTTCTTGACCACCTATTTCTCTCTATCTTACTCTTTTAGTTTTTTGCCTGTGAGGATGGTTGAAAGGCGAAACAAATAAAGAGAAAGTAAACCTAAGAAAGGAATTGATCGTCCAGATTATGGATAGTGCTGCCCTCATAAAAGAACGGCAAGACGATATCAGAAGAGCTACACGTGATACTACCAAGAGAATTCGAAAATGCATTGATGTCGGAAGTGGAATTTATGAAAATCAACTTTGAATGTAATCATTTGCCTTTGCTTAACACCGTCTGCGACAATCAACAAAAATTGGACACATGTTATACAGGATGTTTTATTCAAAGTACTATATTCTAAGACCTCCTAAAATATTTGATATTACTCTACAAACCCTGTGTAGAAGGCTCGGTTGTTTCTTTGGACTTGTTCTATTGGAAAGCTTAAATTACGGTCTAAAACTTGGAAGGTTTCTGCTATGTTTTAGATACGGACTACTTACGAATATAAGCCCGTATACACCCCGAATTAAGAAAAATACTTCATTAAGTACAAATTAAAAACGTCATATGATTGCAAAAGTTTGCAGAAAATTACCTACACAGTGAACACTCTTTTCTTATAAGGCAACAATCTGGCATGGGCATAGCAAAGAAACCTGGGCTGAGTCTACACGAGCAATCACATCAATCATCTCACAAAGCATACAGATGGAATTTTCGGGTAGGTTAAAACGGAGTGCAGAACCAGGACTCTAAGTCGGGATCTTTGCCTTTCCCAGGCAAGTCCTCTACTAACTGAGTTACCTAAGCACGACTCGCGGCCCTCCTCGCATCTTTATTTCCGCCAGGTACCTTATCTCCTACACTCCAAACTTCACATAAGTTTTCGTGTGAAAATTGCAGGACCATTACTCCTGTAAGAAAGGAATTGCGGAGACATGGCTTCACCACAGCATGAGGGATGTTTCCATAAGGCATCCCCCAGACTGTGGCCTTCTTCAGGAGTGCTAGTCCCGCAAGTTTCGCATGAAAACGTCTTTGAAATTTGGAGTGTAGGAGATGAGATACTGGCGGAAGTAAAGCTGTGACAACAGGTCGAGAGTCGTACTAGGGTAACTTAGTAAGTAGAGCACTTGCCCGCAAAAGGCGAAGGTCGCGAATTCGAGTCCCAGTCCGGCACTCAGTTTTAATCTGCCAGGAAGTTTCATATCAGCTGACACATGTGGAAGTCTAAAGATGTGTACTGCAACATGGCTTATAGCCCCGTGCTGTGTAATTGGCTAGATTTATTGTAATAACTGACAGATACAAAGCATCAAATAACCACATTTTGCGTTGAAAAGAGCATTGCCTTCTGTCACGTGCGACAGCACCGACACCTACATTTCTGCTGGAAAGGAAGTAGAGAAATGTGAAATATTCGTAGTGATTACTATTTCTGCTGTAGTTAATCACAGTGAGATATCCCTAAGGATTTTATCACCTAGTGAAGGAAAATAGCACGTTTCATGACAAGTTATCTACATCTGCAACTACATCAATAGCGATACTCTGCAAATCACACCTAAGTGCCTGGCAGAGGGTTCATCGAATCACCTTCACAATAATTCTCTATTATTCCAATCTCGAACAGAACGCGGAAAAAAATAAAGACCTATATCTTTCCGTGCGAGCTCTCATTTCCCTTATTTTATTATTATGATCGTTTCTTCCTACGTAGGTCGGCTTCAACAAAATATTTTCGCTTTCGGGGAACAAAGTTGGTCATTGAAATTAGCTGAGAAGATTCCGCCGCAACGATAAGCGTCTTCTTTTTAATGATGTCCACCCCAAGTTCTGTATCATGTCCGTGACACTCTCTCCCCTTTTTCGGGATAATATAAAATGTGCTGCTCTTCTTTGAACTTTCTCGAGATACTTCGTTAATCCTATCAGGTAAGGATCCAACACCTCGCAGCAGTACTCTAAAAGAGGACGGACTAACGTAGTGTGGGCAGTCTCTTTAGTATACCTCTTACATTTTCTAACTGTTCTGCCAGTAAAACGCAATCTTTTGTTTGCTTCCCCATAACATTTTCTATGTGTTCTTTCCAATTTAAATTGTTCATAATTGTAATTTCTAGGTATTTAGCTGAATCTGCGGCCTTTACATTTGACTGACTTATCGTGTAACCTAAGTTTAGCGGATTCCTTTTAGCACTCACATGGATGACCTCAAACTTTTCATTATTTAGAGCCAGCTGCCAGTTTTTGCACCATACAGATATCTTTTTTTAAATAGTTTTGCAACTTGTTTTAGCCTTCTGATATCTTTACTAGACGTTAAACGATAGCATCATCAGCAAACAACCTAAGACGGCTGCTCAGATTGTCTCCTAAATCGTTTATATAGATAAAAAAAGCAGAGGGCTTATAACACTACCTTGTGGAACGCCAAAAATCACTTCTGCTTTACTCTATGACTTTCAGTGAATTACCACGAACGGTGACCTCTCTGACGGGAAATCACGTATCCAGTCACATAACTGAGTTGATATTGCATAAGCAAGCACTTTCACTACAAGCCGCTTGTATGGTACAGTGTCAAAAGCCTTCTGGAGATCTACAAATACGGAATCAATTTGAAATCCCTTGACAATAGCACTCAACACTTCGTGTGAGTAAAGAGCTAGTCGTGTGTCACAGGAATGACGTTTTCTAAATCCGTGTTAACTATGTGTCAATAGGCCGTCCTCTTCGAGGTAATTCATAATATTCGAACACAATATATGTTCCAAAATCATTCTGCGTATTGACTTTCATGATATGGACCTGTAATTTAGTGGATTACTAATACTTGCTTTCTTGAATATTGGTGTGACCTGTACAACTTTCCAGTCTTTGGGTACGGATCTTTCGTCGAGAAACTGTTGTATATGATTGTTAAGTATGGAGGAACCTAACTGGTACACAATCTGGACCGCAAGACTTACTTTTATTAAGTGATTTAAGTAGCCTCACTACTCTGAGAATATCTACTTCTCATGATGACAGTTGTTCTTGATCCGAATTCTGAAATATTTACTTCGTCTTCTTTTGTGAAAGAATTTCGAAACGCTGTGTTTAGTAACTCTGTTTTAGCAGCACTGTCGTCGATAGTATTTCCACTGCCATCGTGCAGAGAAGGCATCGATTATGTCATGCCACCTGCATACTTTACACACAACCAGAATCTCTTTCAATTTTCTGCCACATTTTGAAAAAAAGTTTCGTTGTGGAAAGTATTATAAGCACCTCTCATTGACTCCTGCGCTAAATTTCAAGCTTTCTTAAAAAATCGACAATCTTATCGTACTCCAACTGCTCAGTGCAAGTCGGCGCAATTTGTATAAGCAGGAAAGTGAGTGGCAAGGCATATTAAATTGGAAAAATATTTTAGTGCAAATTCACATAACTGACTGCCAGAACGTAGCTCAATGACATTAGATCGTGCAGCGTAAATGATCGGAAACATGTGGACACAAGAGTATCAATACGTAAGAAAATAGAACAAAAATATAGTCCTTACAAATCGCAAAACATTGATAACTGTTCTATCCACAAATATTTCACTCAGGCAGAATTCACCCAAACAAATGCACTGCAGAATTTTAGCTGCTAAGGCGCACTGTAAGTATTTCCTTAAAAATGATTAACTTACTCATTTTTGCCAGGTGAAGACGGTTCATACAGCCCTTCCAGCCTAGCGCTTGAAACGGCCATTGAGCAGACGTAGGAGGACGGAGCACGAAGTCCAAAGTGCACATATGTGAATTTTAAACACTTAAACCATCCCAAAAACGACTAACTTCATTTGCTTTTCTGAATTACTTGCAGTTCATATTGACATCCAAACTGTTTCAGGCGTAATTGTTACAAGGTGACTATCAGAGAAGAGACAATCAACGCGGTGTATAACATTACATTACAGACGACTTCCAACAATCAGAACTTTAATTTGTTGACATTAAATAATTTAGAACAATTCCTGTTAATTTTTGAATAACGTATATTTCGCTAACAATGAACAGTTCGTTGTTATTACCGGTAGTCGTCACCAAAATAGGAATTGTCTGTTGGATAAAGAAAACAAACTTTTCCCTTACACCAGGCACACCTGATAAAAGGAAAACTAATGCATTCTGGCATTTAACAGTAATTACTAGTTTTATTTAGACAGAACTGTAATGTATTAAGAAAAGATCGTGGCCGTTGTTCTGTATATTGTACTGCTTATCTGGCATGCTTGATGAAATACGTAAAATACGGTGATGCAATTTAACAATGCAGAAATAAACTGAAGTGTGACAGTACTATTCCACTAATAGACCTTGGAAAAGCAAAGAGCTATCGGAAATTATACTGTCCGACAGTTATCTTGCGAGGTGCCGGGGCTAGCAGTGTATTTAACACTAAATTCTTCTAGAATCTACATATGTAAATGATAATCTAAGCGCCCCCCCCCCCCCCCCCCATATTCTAACTCCGACTTTTGCTGTTGCACATGGATTAAAAAGATACGCGAACTGACTGTAATCAACCCTGCAAGTGGAGTAGAAAAGAGTTTGGCACCTGAAATAATTTTAATTTGACAAATCAGTTAAATAAAGGAAGGTTTCATTAACATAGTGAGAAATGATAGGGTTGCTCTACCGATTAACAGAATGAAAGTTCTGTCCAAAATAACAATATGATTTATTAAGACTAAACACAAAATAATAAACAAAAACACATGAAACATTTACAATACATCAAATTGGCTCAAATTGGATACTCAAATAAACGCTGTGAAGGTGAAGTTGTCCCTAAACTAGATTGTGACGTTTATGACGAAGTGGTATGTGGAGCCAATTCCTTGCAACTCAAATCTTAAGAGAGACACACAGCTAACCCAACATTAATTGCTGCTACATTAGTGAGAACTCAGACAATGAACACCCAAGATAGAGCAAAGTTAGAAAAGACGAACAGGCGCGCTCTGCTGAGCTCTGATTATCGCCTAGCAAAAATGCCTGCTTTGCCGGTGCTGCGGACGTACATTACCAAGCTGTCTTCTTAGCTGCAAGGACACGATCTGGCGTACTGGAAGCGATGGCTGGTTGCTTCGACGTCCTGTCGTGGTGATGATAATGTCGCGAGTATAGCCCGAAACAAATTGTCCTGGTCTGGTTGTTCCAGACTAAAGACTTCCTATCAATACAAACGCGCCTCTGAGGGAGACGAAGAAGGCTCGCCACACAATCACTGATGGTACAGTGATTGATTTTCACAAGTGAAGTCACACAGTAACTCCGATACAGTCAACTTTAGCCAAAACTGCCCAAGACAGACAACATAGGCCGCTTCTACGCAGAACGCTCAATTGCCAACTGTACTCGGAAAGTTACGTTTAAGTTGAAACTTCAGCAACTTCATTAAACAGTTACAATCAAATAAAAGTATATTAGACAGCCAACGGAAGGCAGGCTGTCCAGAGCAGCGAGAGCTCAGTCTTGTAACCTACTCCGACTGAAAGGCGAGAGCCGACTACCCACAAGAGCACCCATACAAACCGAACACAGAACATTCCCACCCCCACGACAGTGGCCATGGTTAACCGTTCCAATCAGCAACTCGAAAACCGGCGGAAAATTCCACTCTATTGCCGGAGCACTACCATTCCACCAATGGAGATTCTTGGCGCCAATTTCTGCGCCGATTTTGCTACGTCACGTAGCTATGCCCTGAGCAAGCCAATCACAGTTACGATTTTGCAGAAAGCGCGGGAATTTGCCCGCCACAACTGCCTGGGTACACAAGTCATTACCACGCCTCGCTGGTAGCCCGCCAGAAAGTGTTTTCGCTAAGTTTCTGCGAAGTAATGGAACCTCTAGCCCAGCCGCTACTTCAGGCTCCTCCGAGCGTGTCTGCCGCTATTCTACAATGTCGGCATCTGGAAAGCATTCACTCGACTCCCTCACACCCGTCGGCTTACCCTTTCAAGATCAGCAGAGCCCGCCTGTCACTGGACCACCCGGGTGACGAGAGACGCTGCGTGGGAAACCCGCGTGTGAAGGAATAGCAACTTTTCACTGCATGCAATTAGAGAGGAAAATCGTAAGATAGAAATATGAGAGGGGGCTCATGCCACCTCTCAATCTGAGAAATGCTTTAAGCCAGGCATGGCCAGCCTTCATTGGTCCGCCTTTCCTACTTAAGATCTGGGGCCGCGCTCCTAGCACATATAGCCGAAACTATAGCGCCTGTGTCGTTAATGTTTATGGGGAAACGCATCAATATGAATGGCACCGCTTCCCCAACACGCCACCTCAACAACAAACTATGCCTGAAAACACTCATTTTTGGGAATACATTCATTTTATGTTCAGCCCATTTCAGACGTTTACATTTACTTACGCGCCGTGAATATTATTTCTTTACTTAGGACGCTTTACAATAGCTGCCTTAAAAACTTCCGTTGCAAAATTCTGCAACGCTGTTGGTAAAGAAACAAACGTTCACGACACATAAATAAACATAAGCATCTCAAGATGGGAAGCCAGGCATCTTAAAATGTTCTCATAGAAAAATAAAGCAACTGATTTCAGCTAATTCATTTTAAGTTGCCTTCAGTTTCAACACTTAGAGTATTCGAATACGGTAACAATGGACAAGAATTATTTAGTAAAGTTAATACGAATATATGTAGCGGGTGGGGGCACAATGCGTATGCCTTGCTCTACTTGGGCCGTGCTAAAATCAATGGCTGGCCGGATCCGGAATGAGGGCCGCCGGTTTCCCGTCCGCGTTTTACACTGTTGAAAAATATTTTTATCGAGAGACTGAATCACACTATTAATTCTGGGTGGAATTCGAACTATATTAACAGTCTTTTCGTCGCCCTATTAAAGACAGAGACCTCTTTATGTCCAGGCAGAGAGTCCAAGAAAAGCAATGAATAATTGTCTACAAATGGAAAAAAGACGTTTCAGATGTGACGTTGAAAATCATTCTCTCCCAATTTTCCAGAATTTGCTTCGTCAATTACAAGGTTTTAGTTAGTAAACAGTTATTTTCTTTAATTTTTGCTCCTAACTTGTCTTGATATTCCTGAAGACAGGGAAAAGTTGCGGAAACATTAATATACTGACACTTCTGGCGTTGTTGTATACTAATATGTGATAGCATACAGCGACTGCACAAGCGGATTTTATCTTTTTTGGCTCGAAATGATAATGTACGGTTGGCACGAAACTTGGCTGGCTTTATATCCATTTTTAGGGAATAACAAGAAGCTTCGTCTTCACGTCAGCTACGAATTTCTCCGCAGTAGTACGTGTTAATGACATCTCCTCTCCATGTTTACTTGAGTTATACTTCGTAATTTTTCGACTTGCTTTTCCGTATAATTTCCTGAATCTCTTTAACGAGGTCGAAGAAGCCTGCTTAAGTTTAAGCGTTTTCTTCCTCCTTCGTTGAACCAACAAATTTACAGCCTTTCCTTTGTCACTGAATGCTATTACTGTACATATTTCCTTTGGGCTTCGAAGGTATCCTATTTTTGTTATGGGCTTCAATTAGTACTACAATCATCGTTCGAACTGGAACTGTCGAGTTATTTCCTGTTTCGTCTAATGTTTCCAAAATTTCTGACGAAATGTCTACGTCACTGATATGAATGTCCAAGAAATTTGCTAAAGAATAACACATATGTAGGTCTTCAGGAGAACTGGGTGATACCGATTGCATACCACGTTCTTCATATTCAATCTTCGCAAGATTGATAACATTCATTGGATTCCACATTACTGTGACACTCTGGAACCTGCACAGAGACAGATGCTATAAGCAAGCATATGCGAAAAAATTACAAAGAAAATTAATTCATTTTTATCTCCATTGTTAACACTTAGCGATACCGCAAAGGTAACTGCTAATTAAAAAGCTTTCAAGAATAGAACAGAGTCAAAAACCTTCCTCAAATTGGACGAGCCTGTGTGCCTCAAGCACGTACTGACAGAGTGCAAGCTACATTTCAACACAGGTTCCACCAGCCAACTCGTCGTGCATCACGCAAATTGCAGGAAGCAAGATCAAATGTCCCTAAAGTCTTACGTGAGCGGCTAGGCCTTTCTGCCTACTAAGGTGCAAATGGTTAAAGCACTGCAGCCAAACGATCGTCCTTTGGTGTATGAATTCGCGTCTTGCATGCTGAATGTTGTCATGACCACCTGAAAAAAGTGCCTATTTTCAAAAGAAGCAACGTTCCACATCTCTGGATATGGGAATCGCTCCGAAAACCAACACAACGCCGTGAAATTATCCGAAGCTTAATGTTACGACTGACCTAGTGCACTATATGGGGATATGCCCATTTTTATTTGCAGAAAAAATCATAACGGAATATGTTTGCATGGATATGCTCGAACTGTCCCTGCTACCATAGATCGAAGAGGTGCAACCGTCGGTCATCTTCCAGTTTGATGGTGCAGCCCCACATTTGTGTCTGAACGTGCGGGATGAGCTGGACGACACTTTTCGTGAGACGTTAATGGTGGTGATGGTCCCATCACATGGCCCTCACGCTCTCCCGATGTCACGCCAGTAGACTTCCTTTTGTGGGGTTACGTCAAGGATCGTGTACACAACACCAGCCTGTGATATTGCTACCCTTCGTGCGTGAATCAGTGAAGCAAACAGATGTGTTGATGCTGCAGTGCTGACCAGTACACCGGCAGAACTCGAATATCGCCTCGATGTTCTACGAGCGATCCGTGGGGTAGACATTAATATCCTCATATAACAGAAGAAAAATATCGAGAGCTGGCTAACTTTTATAACACTCACTGGAAGTAGAACTGTTACTAGAGGCGCTTTCTGTAGCGCTATCGTGACGTTCATACGGTGTATATTAACGAAATGTGAAACCTGAAACTACAGAGGAATGATCAGAAGCCAAAAAGATTAGATGTGGAGCCGTAGCTTTGATGCTCAGTGCGTGGTTCCTACTTCTCTCGCAGTAAAGTGCACTGAATGATTCCCTTTGCTATCGTCTGTCAGTATCCTATGCAAAACTCTGTTCTTCATGCCATTAAGAAATAGGCTACTGAGACACATCTCTATTCATACCTTTAGCGGGCAATAGGGTACACGTTATGCTTCCGTAACATTCGGAAATACACAATTTTCGTTTCTGGTTGACAGCCGAAGCAAACACGCTACTCGGTAAGATTGTATTAACATTAACGAACAAGCACTGGGATGTTTCTGTAGTTACCAACTCGGCTGAGAAATAAAACCGTTTCCGCTGTAAAATCCTTTTATTCTTAGGCATTAACGGTTTTACAGCACTTACAGCTCATCTTCAGGTACAAATTTGTACATAAGTTGAGAAACACTTCATTGCTTTTGCTCTTCTCCATAGGTTTTAAGGGAGCGTTCTCCATCAGATCTTATTACCTTTAGAACTTCGCCTTTTTTGTAGATAATCTATTGCATCAGATTAACTCTGAACGCTGGGTTTTCTCATAATACATTACATACTAGGGTTGGAACTTAAATAGTGGCAACTATTTACTCACAACCGATACAAAAGAGTTACATGTTTGAATCTGTTTCTGTCCTTGAAGATAGTCACCAGAGTTGTGTAGAACCCGTTGCCAGCGATGTGGAAAGCGTAGTATACCGTTAGCAGAGCCTGATCTGTTGATGGTGCGAATGGAGCTGTCTAAAGTTATGGTGATTCTCGTGTACGACTGTGATGGTGTTATCCTAACGCATTATGTTCCTCCACGGCAGACCATCAATGCATAGTAGTACTGCTTGTTTTTGGAGCCTCACCTGCGATCAGCTTTGCGAAAGAAGCGGTGACACTTTCCGCGCAACCAACCCATCATTTTGCACGACAATGCGCGGGCGCATACAGCGCAAGCTGTGGCTGCTGTGTTCGGTCGATGGGACTGGGAAGTACTGTACCATCCACCATACTCCCCGGACTTTAGTCCTTGTGACTTTGATTTGATTCCGAAGATGAAGGAACCACTTCGTGGCGTTCGCTTCAGAACTGTTCCAGAGATTCGACAGTCAGTAGACCGCTCCATTCGCACCATCAACAGAACAGGCTCTGCTAACGGTATACTACGCGTTCCACATCGCTGGCAACGGGCTCTACGCAACGCTGGTGACTACTTTGAAGGACAGTAACAGGTGCAAAAATGTAACTCTTTTGTATCGGTTGTGGATAAATAGTTGCCACTATTTACGTTCCAACCCACGTATATCACGACTCGACTCCTGTGAGTACAATTATTACGTGTTCAACTTAGGTTTGAGATCATTCTTTTTCTGCATGATTGATTTTTCACTTTTACACAGTTTTGCAATTGAAGATGCCGCTGTATGTTTTGCGAAACCCGTATTGCGTAAGAATAAAATATTTTATAGACGAAGTGGATTCGTTTCTCAACATGATGCACCGCGGCTGTCGTTGTTGAGACTATACGGGTTTTTGCATATCAGCTCGGTGATGTGTTTGATGGAACTTCTACGCTAGTCTCTCCTGTGTAAGTCCCATTATTCGAAACCTTTATCCATTTTAACCTGCTTAACATAGCAAAGTCTTGGTCCCCCTCGACAACCAGCATCACCAGCAGTTTCCTCCATCAAGAAACTGACGTTTGCTTGATATATCGCAAAGTGTTATATAGACCTGTTGCTTCTTACAGTCAGTGTATCACTGCACTGATGCTGCAGTGCTGACCTGTACATAGGCGAAACTCGAATACCGCCTTGATGTTTTAAGAGTGCTGAATCGGGTACAGACTGACACCCTGCATTGCTGTTGTTGTGGTCTTCTGTCCAAAGACTGGACTGGCGCAGCCTTTCCATGCTACTCTATCCTTTGCAAGCCTGCTCATCTCCGAATAACTACTGCAACCAACATT
This sequence comes from Schistocerca nitens, assembly GCF_023898315.1. Taxonomy (NCBI): domain Eukaryota; kingdom Metazoa; phylum Arthropoda; class Insecta; order Orthoptera; family Acrididae; genus Schistocerca; species Schistocerca nitens. Next base: position 294,603,401 of record NC_064618.1, on the reverse strand, counting down.
CTTATGAATCGGCGTACTGTATTCCTTCCTTTGTCTCCCTCTACGATTTTTGCCCCCCACGTTTGCCTCAAGAGGTAAACTGGTGATCTCTTGATGCCTTAGAATGTGTCCTACCGACCAATCCCTTCTTTTAGTCAGGTTTACCATAAATTCCTCTTCTCCCCAATTCTATTCTGTGCCTCCTCATTAGTTACCTGACCTACCCACCTAATCTTCGGCATTCTTCTGTAGCACCACATTTCAAAATCTTCTATTCTCTTCTAGTCTAAACCGTTTGTTGTCCATGTTTCACTTCCATACATTGCTACACTTCGTACAAATACTTTCAGAAAGGACTTCCTGATATGTAAATCTATACTCGATGTTAAGAAATTTCTTTTCTTCAGATACGCTTTTCTTGCCATTGCCAGACTACACTTTATATCCTCCCTACTTCTCCCATCATCAGTTATTTTGCTTCCCAAGTAGCAAAACTCATTTACTACTTTAAGTGTATTTTCCTAATGTAATTCCCTCGCCATCAGCTGATTTAATTAGATTACATTCCATTATCCTCGTTTTGCTTTTGTTGATGTTCATCTTATAACCTCATTTCAAGATACTGTCCATTCCATTCAATAATTCGCACTACAAATTTTTCTTTTGTTTCCTTTACTGCTTGCTCAATATACAAGCTGAATAAAATCGGGGATAGGCTACAGCCCTGTCTTACTTTCTTCCCTTTCGTGCGACTAGACACTTATAACTGCCATCTGATTTCTGTACAAACTGTAAATAGCCTTTCGCTCCCTGTATTTTATCTCTGCAACCTTTAGAATTTGAAAGAGAGTATTCTAGTCAACATTGTCAAAAGCTTTCTCGAAGTCTACAAATTCTATAAACATGGGGGTGTCTTTCCTTAATGTATATTCTATGAGAATTCGTAGGGTCAGTATCGCCTCGCGTTTTCCTACACTGCACTGGAATCCAAACTGATTCTCCCCGAGGTCCGAGTCTACCAGTTTTTTTCCATTCTTCTGTAAAGGGAGATGTAATTGAGGGCAACATTATGGAAATGGAAGAGGTCGTAGAGAAAGGATATGATACTGCGTGAAGAATTTGATAAAGCACTGAAAGACTTAAGTCTAAACAAGGCCCCGGGAATACACGAAATTCCGTTAGAACTACTGATAGCCTTGGGAGAGCCAGCCATGACAGAACACTTCCATCTGATGAGCAAGATGAATGAGACAACCGAAATACGTTCAGACTTCAAGAAGAATACGATAATCCCAATTTCATAGAAGTAGGTGCTGACAGGTGTGAAAACTACGGAACTGTCATCTTAATAAGTCAAAGATGCAAAATGTTAAAATGAATCCTTTACAGAACCCTGGCATAATAGAAAAAAACTGAGAGGTGCTAAACGTCTAATAAACTGAGAGAGAAGAGATTGTCTGTCAATGTCTCGCACTCACTGTGCCGTTACACGACTGGGTGGGGTGCCGCGACAGTCGGTATCAGTGGCCGACCTGCGGCGGGCCCCGGCGCGGGTGCAGGTGGGCGTGGTCGGCAGTTTCCGGAGCGAGGCCCTGCCATGTGGCTCAAGGCGATGCCCCCAGGCCCCGGACAGGACCAGCCGCTCGGACGCCACACCTCGGCTCGCCTCACCTCCGGTTCTACGCTGCGCTGCCGACCGCATCGCTTTCACCCATCATACCCTTCCCTCTCCTCTCCAGCATTCCGCACATATCACTCCTTGCCACTCCCTCCTTTCTCCCGCGGAAGTGCGCACAAACGCGTTTTTCTTCTCCTAGATAATGTGAAGTTCAATTCAACTGTTGGTGTACCCAACTAATGGATAATGTCAAATCAAAGCAAAAGAATGCAGAAAGTTGCACTTAATAATTTAACCAATCTAAGCAGGGAGAAAACATGGGATTTCACAAGGCTCAGACTTAGATCCACTATTATTTCTCATTTACATGGTGGTGAAGGAGATCTTGAAGTACTTCATAAGTAATAGAATCCAGTACGTTGTCCTCGATGGTGAGTGTTCATCGGAGGTGAGGGTACCATCTGGAGTGCCCCAGGGATATGTGGTAGGTCCGCTGTTTTTTTTTTTTTCCACTATGGGACTTAACTGCTGTGGTCATCAGTCCCTTAGAACTTAGAACTACTTAAACCTAACTAACCTAAGGACATCACACACACCCATGCCCGAGGCAGGATTCGAACCTGCGACCGTAGAGGTCGCGCGGTTCCAGACTGTAGCCCCTAGAACCGCTCGGCAACTCCGGCCGGCTAGGTCCGCTGTTGTTTTCTATCTACATAAATGATCTTTTGGATAGGGTGGATAGCAATGTGCTACTGTTTGCTGATGATGCTGTGGTGTATGGGAAGGTGTCGTCGTCGAGTGACTGTAGGAGGATACAAAGATGACTTGGACAGGATTTGTGATTGGTGTAAAGAATGGCAGCTATCTCTAAATATAGATAAATGTAAATTAATGCAGATGAATAGGAAAAAGAATCCTTTAATGTTTGAATACTCCATTAGTAGTGTAGCGCTTGACACAGTGACGTCGGTTAAATATTTGGGCGTAACATTGCAGAGCGATATGAAGTGGGACAAGCATGTAATGGCAGTTGTGGGGAAGGCGGATAGTCATCTTCGGTTCATTGGTAGAATTTTGGGAAGATGTGGTTCATCTGTAAAGGAGATCGCTTATAAAACACTAATACGACCTATTCTAGAGTACTGCTCGAGCGTTTGGGATCCCTATCAGGTCGGTTTGAGGAAGGACATAGAAGCAATTCAGAGGCGGGCTCCTAGTTTTGTTACTGATGGGTTTGATCATCACGCGAGTGTTACGGAAATGCTTCAGGAACTCGGGTGGGAGTCTCTGGAGGAAAGGAGGCGTTCTTTTCGTGAATCGCTACTGAGGCAATTTAGAGAACCAGCATTTGAGACTGACTGCAGTACAATTTTACTGCCGCCAACTTATATTTCGCGGAAAGTCCACAAAGATAAGATAAGAGCGATTAGGGCTCGTACAGAGGCATATAGGCAGTCATTTTTCCCTCGTTCTGTTTGGGAGTGGAACAGGGAGAGAAGATGTTCGTTGTGGTACGAGGTACCCTCCACCACGTACCGTATGGTGGATTGCGGAGTATGTATGTAGATGTATATGTAGATGTACATGATATTTACTTTTTGGTCTTTCTATTAAAGCGACATATTTGTAAAGCTCATTCGCACATGCAGTGGTTCCCGGAGAATCCACTAGGGATCACCTTAGATGAGTTGATTACGATGGCGGACGAGGGATGGCAGACTGCTCAACAGAGAGACTAGTTAGTGCTATTGCTGAGTCATGATTATTCCTAATAGTAACTCCACGTACAAATCCCTCAGAATATGTCAATCAGAGAGTAATACACTGCCCCAGTGTTATGAAGTTATACGAAACTGAGATGAATGATATGCCATCTCGTTTCATAGGAAGTCAGTTATAGTTACAGCACTGAGTATTATGATTCATTTACTTCACTTTAAGTCTCAGTTAGTGTTGTGGCGTAACAAGTTAGTCACGCCACACTGAGGAGGAAGCCGAAAGGCACGCGTACACACACGCCGACTGGCGTCAAGTCTGGAACAGGATACGTTATGACTGCTATAAAGAAAATACGTAGTTTTGGAATATACTTAACTTTTAACGCTTCCTTTGGTACATCTCTCTTGACTATACAAATGAGACTCGTAAGATACATGCACTGATACAATTGGCGCCTTGCTAAGTCGTAGCCATTAACTTAGCTGAAGGCTATTCTAACTGTCTCTCGGCAAATGATGCAAAGGCTTCGTCAGTATAGTCGCTAGCAACGTCGTCGTACAACTGGGGCGAGTTCTCGTACGTCTCTCGAGACCTGCCGTGTGGTGGCGCTCGGTCTACGATCACACAGTGGCGACACGCGGGTCCGACATGTACTAATGGACCGCGGCCGATTTAAGCTACCACCTAGCAAGTGTGGTGTCTAGCGGTGACACCACAGTTAGTAGTAGTTGTGACTTCATGTCGTGAACCCCAGCGGCCGTGGGCGCTGACCCTGTCTGGGCTCAAGTCGGAAAAGCGAGGCCAACCGGGCCATCCCAGCGCCCGAAAAGATTAGACGAACAGCACTGGTCCGAAGCAAAGCTCGCGTACCCAATTTGCTCTAAGGGAATGCTCGATCCGAAAAACTATCACACGTGTAAATCTGATGCCCTTTGAGAGAGCAGGTTTTAGGATGGAAAGCCGGCCGCGGTGGTCTAGCGGTTCCGGGCGCGCAGTCCGGAACCGCGCGACTGCTACGGTCGCAGGTTCGAATCCTGCCTCGGGCATGGATGTGTGTGATGTCCTTAGGTTAGTTAGGTTTAAGTAGTTCTAAGTTCTAGGGGACTGATGACCTCAGAAGTTAAGTCCCATAGTGCTCAGAGCCATTTGAAGCCATTTTAGGATGGAAAGTAAATGTGAGATCTTGAATCCCACCACTGGCTGAAGACAGCGAAGTGGGAGTTTAGAGGACATTTCCGCCCCCTGAGAAAGTAGTTGTTAACTGCAATACAGAAAAGTATAGGAAGGTGAAGATCATAAAAGTAACAATTCTGATTCGCTAAAGTCCACCCCACTTAAACTGAGATACAGTTCGCTCCCAGAAACCGAACCAAACAGATAAATCTCATAACTTCGGAAGACACTCTTGTTACTGCCGTCGAGTAAGACTTCTGCTACTGACCTCGTCCGAGAAGTGCTGCTACGCGACACCTGCCATGGCTGGCTATTGATGTGACCCAGTGGTGCCCTCGCGAGATGACAGGTTCACTCCATGCGTTGTACTACTTCGCAACTTGCAGCCATCTCAGGGTTGGGCAGATATACCTCTGACCGAACCAGCAGCAATTAAGACCGAGGGAATTTTATTGGATGAGCAATGCTCCATTAACTGCACTTATTCCAATTTACAGGGTGGTCCAAAAGTGCGGAAACACCCTGATAAAATCCAAATGGAGTAGGAATCAAGGAAACAGAGTCCCTACACACGAGGAACGGGAAGGGGGAAACTTTAAAGGCTATGCCACCAACACGGAGGCCATCTTGAAAGCCGCCATCTTGGATTCAACTCCAAAATTTCAAATGGGAATGTGGTCATGTGACATATCAAATAGATAGAGAATTTCACCAGAAAAATAATGCCGTTGTTATTTTAAACATAGCTTTATTCATTCTCGGGTTATAGCCAATTACTTGCGGCAGCAGTGGGACGCTTGGCAGCATGTGTGTTATGTGCCGAAGAGACATTACGTCGATGTTACACAGTCCCAAGAGACCACCAACAGTCATAGGAATGGCTCGATATGTTGTCCATTATGTTGGATTGTTAATGCTATCCTCCGAACCCAGTCCTGATGAACTTTGACCAACACATCTGGCTGAATTTGACCATACGCATCAACAATGCGCTGCTTTAGATGATGCAAATCTCGTATTTTCACAGAATAAACCAGTGCTTTGACATGACCCCAAAGATAAAAATCCAAAGGAGTCAGATCTGGTGAACGTTGTGGCCACTCCACAGCACACCTACGACCAATCCACTTTTCAGGGAACTGCACATCCAGGTATGTTCGCACATTGTGCCCATAATGTGGTGGGGCTCCATAATGCTGGAAGAATTCCGGAAATGTCCCGTCCTCTGTTAACAACGAGGGAAACACATCTTCATCCAATAACCTCAGATAACCGTTGGCTGTTAACGTACCATCAATTAAAAAAAAAATGGTCCAACGATTTTGGTACCCCGCACACCACACCAGACCATCACTTTTTGTGAGTTGACCGTTTTGCGAGCATCAATCCATTGTGGATTTCTGTCGGACCAGTATCCGTGATTCTTCTTGTTCACTTCGCCATTGATAAAGAAATTGGCTTCATCACTGAACAGCACCTGATAGGGGAAACGTGGGTTTATCTGCAGCTGCTGTGTCACCCATTCTGCGTACTGTATCAGACGGTCTGTGTCATCCTCGCCCAGGTGTTGGAGCAGCTGACTTTTGTACGGGTGCCATTTGTGCTGCGATAAAATTCGCAGTATGGAGGTACGGCTAACCCCACATTCTTGTGACAGGCGACGAGTATTACGTTGCGGACTCTTGCTAAATGATGCCAACACGCTCATTGTTGTTGCTTCATCGGTGGCGGATTTTGGTCTTCCAGCCTTAGGCTTATCTGCGACAGAACCTGTTACTCGGAATTTGGCCAAAAACTTGGCAACTGCGCTGTGAGTGATGGGTTGTCTGGTTGGGTGACGACTGTTGAAATCCTCAGCAATGACCCGTGTGCTTCTTTCTCCTGATATCAAGATCATTTCAATGCATTCTTCATGTGTTAAGGACATTTTGTAAAATGTAAATAAGGAAACAATGATTAAAACGTTAGCATGAGTAAATGATACCTAACAGTTAAACATATGTAACATATCAGGCATTTGATAGTCACTTTGCACCGTTTCAGACTCCATTTTATGACTTCTCAGTATGTAATACTTACGGTGCCGAGCGTCCCACTGCTGCCGCAAGTAATTGGCTATAACCCAAGAATGAATAAAGCTATGTTTAAAATAACAACGGCATTATTTTTCTGGTGAAATTCTCTATCTATTTGATATGTCACATGACCACATTCCCATTTGAAATTTTGGAGTTGAATCCAAGATGGCGGCTTTCAAGATGGCCGCCATGTTGGTGGCATAGCCTATAAAGTTTTCCCCTTCCCGTTCCTCGTGTGTAGGGACTCTGTTTCCTTGTTTCCTACTCCATTTGGATTTTATCAGGGTGTTTTCGGACTTTTGGACCACCCTGTAGAATCCAGATTCAGACTTGCATTTGCTAATGATGTGATTTCGGCTACAGTCTGTTCGATGCATTTTCATCTCTGAATTGCGCGTTGGATTCAATTAGTTGCTTCCCTGTGTTTTCAGTCAGTCACAGGCGTCCACTTGACTTTACAGTCAGATAGCGTTTTAGAGTGTTTGATTTAGTTCCAAGAAAATATTTAACCTTTCAATGTTAGACAGCATTGAGGAGCCACTTATTTTAATTTAAAGTCAGATTGCGTATTGGGTACCCCGACCCTTATTCCAAGCATATCTGAATACTCTGGCAGTAAGATTTTATGCAACTGTCTCCTTGAATGCAATTAATGAATAAATTGTACTGTATAACAATTTAAGAAACCATTCTCCCCATTTACTTACCAACAAGCCCCGCCTACACGCACAAACAAAGAGTGTGATTATTACATAGAGACATTTCCGCCAACATTTTAGTGCAGTTTGGGCTCCCACTGGAAACAAAATCTAAAGCTGCATCGGCAATTTGAAAGTCTGGAGTGTTAGAACCAGACTGGCCCCATGTGTAACAAATTCGATCGCCTGTAAACTTGGAAGCTGTGAGTGAGCGTGGCAGCCCCGATAAGTCAACAAGCAGACCAGCAGCGCAATGTGGGATATGGTGTCGCACTACTCAGCGCGTCCTTTATCCAGATCTTCATTTATTCCCGTACAAAATGACAGACCTCCATGCCCTTCTCGACCAGCGGATAGAAGACCGGTGTAACGTTGCTGACTGGATGATGCAAAGGGAGTTCCTCTGACGAGGCGTACATCCACGTTATGGCGTGGTTAATAAACAAAGTGTGAGGCTTTGTACTACTGTACGTCCAACGACCCTTGATAAGAGAAGGTCAAAAAGTGTCTTAATTTATTCTACTGGAACATCCACAACTGTTACTTGTATTGTTCATGGTGGCCGATTTATTCACCGTGAATACAAAGGACCTCTTCAGGCTGCCATGTCAAGCCACGGATTAACTGGACACCTCTTTTTCGAAGAAACGGTCAATTCTGGCCGGTACATAGACATGGCACAAGACCAGTTCCTTCCTGCACTTTATGCGACTCGACTTCCAGTGCACGCGAAGTGGGTTATGTAGGATGAAGCCCGCCAACACACAGCCAATGTTGTTCTCGGCATTCTGCATGAACAAGTCCTGTCTCACCTCTTTCCTCAGCGTCTTCTGTGTGGTCAACCTCGATGCCCCTACATCAGTCTCTCCGATTTTTTTGCATCTGAATGTTTAAAAGGAGCAATCTTCTATCACTGTCCTCGAGATGTAGATGAGCGCGCCTTATAGAAGTGTGTAAGACAATCGATGAAGATCTGTGCCGGTGAGTAATGCGGAATATGAATGTTTGTCTTGAACAGCTACAGCGGCAAAGTGGTGGCCACACTGCACACGTCCCCGACTGACATCAATTCTCCTTTTGGTTGTGATTCTGTGTTAACGTAGTTCGTAATGTTATGTGTCGTCATATTCAAATAAATATAAGTATAAATGGTTCAACGTCTCCTGAGCCACCTAGTACGTAACCGACGTTCCATCTAACATGCAACTAGCAGAATTACTAGTTATTTTTGCAGAGATGCTATGACGTGGATCAGATTAAGAAATTTACCAACAGCTACCTGTTTACAGGGAAGTTAACGTAGTAACGATCTATCAAAGCACGAGTTCGGTCTCACCTCCCGGTCTCCGCACAGTCGTCATATTGCTCTGTGAACTCACCTACCGGCTACCTGTCAGCTGCGGCGTAAAACTCAACTGTTGTGATTTAGTCTTATATTATTTGTTTCTCTTGCGGTGTATTTATTTTGCGGAATGGGGTAAGCTAAGAGTGAAATTACATGGGAAAGTGATAAGAATACTGTGATCTTGCATAGCGAACTCGATAATGCATGTAAACAAAGAACGTATCATACTCATTATGGAACCGTACAGCTACTGCTTCCGGACCCATACTGCTGACAACATCCTCCTCCTCCTGCCCCCCGCCCCACCACAACCCCCACCCTTCAATTCTCAATTGTTAATCACTTTGTTACTCCGTTCCAGGCATAATACTGTAATTAATGCACGCAGTAACAAAAGAAATGCAAAATAATGTTCCTGAAAGTATTATTGAGTGGTTTTCTCCTAATGGTTTCAATCTCAATTTCAAAAACACCCAACACATTCAGTTCTACACATCCCCGCGTACTACATCAATGATAAGTGTAGAACATGATAAGTGTGTACTAAGGAGGTAATAAATAGGGAAGGAACTTCAAAAATTTTATATCAGTATAGACGAAAATTGAAACTGGGAAAAACACATTTTAGAACTCTTACAACAATTCAGTTCTGCCAGATTTCCACTTCGAACCATTGCGTATGTTGAGGAAAGACAAATCAGTTAGTTAACATATTTTACGTATTTTCATTCAGTAATGTCATATAGAATAATGGTGAGAGGCACTCATATTTAAGAAAGAAGTTTTTGATTATTCAAAAACGTGCTGTAAGAATAATATGTGACACACACCCTGTATCATCTTGTAGATACCTTTTTAAGGAGTTAGGCGTCTTGACAACTGCTTCACAGCCGGCCGGTGTGGCCGAGCGGTTCTAGGCGCTACAGTCTGGAACCGCGCGACCGCTACGGTCGCAGGTTCGAATCCTGCCTCGGGCATGGATGTGTGTGACGTCCTTAGGTTAGTTAGGTTTAAGTAGTTCTAAGTTCTAGGGGACTGATGACCTTACAAGTTAAGTCCCATAGTGCTCAGAGCCATTTGAACCATTTTGAACTCCTTCACAGATGTTTATTCCCTCACGACGTTTGTTGTAAATATCTCTCTACACTTCAAAAGGAACACTGATGAGCATGATTACAACACAAGAAGAAAAATGACATTCCTTAGTCCACATTAAGGTTGTCTTTAGCACAAAAAGGGGAGCACAGTGCTGCCACCAACATTTTTGATCACTTACCCAATGGTATAAAATGGCTGACTGACAGCACCGTTAAATTTGAAAACAAACTGAAATTGTTTCTCCTTGACAATACCTTTTGTTCCGTTGAGGAATTTATATTTTTGTAACATGTAAAAGGTGGTGGATTGAAATTAGTAATTCTCTTCTGTATTAAAAAATATTAAAAATTAAGCAAAAACACTATCAATGGCTAGCATGTAGCCCATTTAGATGTGAATGTGTAATGTAAACGTATAAAGACCCATTTGACGTCATTACGATTTATTTACCGATCATCATCATCATCAGTTTTCTGCTATATTAGCAGGTCCTTTTCCTCTCCATTTTCTGCGATCCAGTGCTTCCTTCTTAAGGATGCTGTATGTTGTACCGTCCATCACGCCATCCAGTATATCTGAAATCTCTTCCTTCCTCGTTTCCTTTTCCCTTCTACATAACGTTCTAAAACTGTTTTTATCAGTCGGCCATTGTTTCTTAATATATGCCCAATCCAATTTCTTTTTCTTCATTTTATTACATCTAGCAACGGTCTTTTCTCTCCCACTCTTCTCAGTGCATCTTCATTTATTACTCTGTCCATCCAACTTATTCTTTCCATCCTCCGCCATGTCCACATCTCAAAAGCTTCCAGCCTTTCTCTGTCTTTCTCCCTCAAAGTCCATGTTTCAGCACTACACAGAAGAACACTCCGTGCAAGACATTTTATGAGCCTCTTCCTCAGTTCTCTGTCCAGACGGCTGCAGAAAATTCTCCTTTTCTTATAAGAAGCCTCTTTTGCCGTTGCTATCCATGTTTTAATTCCTGTGGTGCACTTCCAGTCGGTGTCTATCCTGCTTCCAAGATAATTAAAATTTTGCACTTGTTCTAATATTTCTCCATTTATTTACTCCTAGTACCAATGCTTCTGTTTTCTTTGCGTTAATTTTCATTCCATATTTTTTTGCGTTAGGCTTCAATGGTGCTATTTACCCACGGAACATCACATTAATTATCTGCACATCAATCTTTTCGCCTGCGAGTACGTCATCAAAATAACTGTTTTCCTTACGATAAGAAGTCCGTCCCCAAGCAATACAGGGTGCATCACGCACCATGCAAGCACTGTCCCTTGGCGTTGCATGCGAGCCATTACCCTCCATCCCTGCCCCCCCCCCCCCCCCCCCCCCACACGCTGGCGGCGACCACCGCATGTCTTTCCAGTCCGATGATCGGATAGCGTGACAGGTGTGCGTATCGACTTTCGCCGAGAACTAAACTAGACAAGATGAAACAACCTTGCAAGCAACGAGAAAATTGTTGCAACAATATGTACTTCAAACATCTGCGTCATTGAGCTGCGCACAAGCTCAAACATTCATTGTAGCGGTAGTTCATCGGATGAAACAATGATCTCGACGACTGTACTGCAAGTGGTTGTTACAGTAAATACATGGTGGAGTGGTTGCTCTTGTTCTGGTCTACACTACCTGGCTAAAAGTATCCAGGCACCTATTACTGGCCATTAATGCGAGATGTGTCCGTCCTTCGTATTTATGACGGCTTGAATTCGGCTGGGGACACTTTCAGTGATGTGTCCGAATCCCTGAGGAGGAATGGTAGCCCATCCTTCCTCAAGATCCACAACCAGAGAGGGTACTGATGTTGAACACTGGAGTCTGGGGGAAGTCGACTTTCTAACTCATTTCGAGGGCGTTCCACTGGGCTCAAATCGGGGCTCTGTGCAGGCCAGTCCATTTCAGGAATGTTATTGCCCACACACCAACCTCTCAGATGTTGCTTTGTTACGGGGTGCTTTGTCATGCTGATGCAAACAGTCATTGTCTCTGAACTGTTCCTCTACTGTAAGTAGTACGCAATGCTGTGAAATGCGTTCATGTCCTTCCATATTTAATGATTTCTTTAGCACAATAAGGGGCCACACCCGAACCTCGAAATAACGTTCTCTGTACTTCACTGCTGTCACTGTATGTGATGGCAGGTTATCTACTCCACGATCGAAGTCACTGAGCTGTCCTGACCGCTCCAGTCTGCTGCTCGCTTCTCTGCTGACAACACAGTGCTTGTATGAAGTTCAAAAATTCCGGAACATTCGTAATTTCGCGCCAATGGCATGTTGGAGCGAAATGCGGTTGGCACCCCTGCACACGCCTGTGTTTAAAGTATAACAGCCGGAAGTTTGGTTGTTGTGTGTAAGTTATTGTTCAAATGGTTCAATGGCACTTAATATTTGAGGTCATCAGTCACCTAGACTTAGAACTACTTAAACCTAACTAACCTAAGTACATCACACACATCCATGCCCGAAGCAGGATTCGATCCTACGGCCGCGCGTGATTAGCCGAGCGGTCTTAGGCGCAGCAGTCATGGTGCAGCTGGCCCCGGCGGAGGTTCGAGTCCTCCCTCGGGCATGGGTGTGTGTGTGTTTGCCCTTAGGATAATTTAGGTTAAGTAGTGTGTAAGCTTAGGGACTGATGGCCTTAGCAGTTAAGTCCCATAAGATAGCGGTAGCGCGGTTCCAGACTAAAGCGCCTAGAACCGCTCGGCCACAGCGGCCGGCTAAGTTATTGTTCAGTACTGTATTGAGTGGAACGTTGTGTCGTACAGTTTGAGAATTTCGAGATGGCAAGGTTGGAGGCGCAACACGTTTGTATTAAATTTTGCGTGAAAGTTGAGAAAACCTTTACAGAGATACACCAAATGATGTAGGAAGCTTATGGCGATGTGTGCCTAAGCCGTATTCCGTGTTACGGAAGGTACACACGGTTTAGAAATGGCCGGTCGGACGTCAAAGATGACCTTCGTTCAGGACGCCATCAGACGTTTATAGACGACGCTCTTGTTAGGAACACCAACGAAACTGTCTATGCAAATAGAAGACTGACTGTCCGAGAGATTGCAGAAGAATGTAACATTTCAGTTGGGTCATGTCATGAAATTCTGACACATCGTCTTGGAATGCATCGTGTTGCCGCCAAGTTCATCCCGCGGCTCACGAGTCAAGACCAGAAAGATCGCTTCGCAATCTGAGAAGAGCTTTTGCATCGCGTAAATAAGAAAGATATGTTCCTTAAGTGATGAAACACGTCTATACGACTAGGATGTTGAGACCGAGGTTTCTGCCTTCACACTTGGTCGGGAAAGGTTCTCCAAGAAGAAAAAAAAAGAAACTCGTCAGGTCAGGTCAAATGTCAAAGCCATGCTGATAGTTTTCTTTGACTTTGAAGGATTAGTTCATCATGAATTCATGCCACAAAGACAAACTGTTAATCGATGGTACTATCGTGACGTGTTGCGAGGCGTGCGAGAAAATGTGACAAGGAAAGGAACTGGAATGTTGGCGGGACAATTCATGGCTCTTGCTTCACTATAACGCATCCGCACACTTATCCCCGTTGGTGGATGACTACTGCACAAAAAACGAATCACTGTGCTGTCTCATTCTCCATTCTCTCCAGACCTGAGCCCTGTGGACTTTTTTTTTATTTCCAAAGTTGAAAACCACGTTGAGAGGACGAAGATTTGCAACAAAGACGTACGAAGGCTGCTTCTGGAAGTGGAAACGACATTGGGAACGGTGTATCAATTGTGGAGAAGAGTATTTCAAAGGAGACCATCACAATAAGTGAAAGGTAAGCGCTGAAAAAAATTCGTGGACGAAGTTCTGGAGTTTTTTTGAACAGACCTTGTATACCGGTGAGTCCGCCTGTCATATCTGTTGGCGATTCCGCATTTCAGAGCGGTGTCCGTATACTGCTGACCAGATAGTGTATTTTTTGACAGTATACGTCTGCATTTATCGGAATATGTAAACTCGCAGAGAATCGACGTAGGAGGTCCGAAAATCCTCATAAGTTACTTCGATATTACATGAGAATAGGAGTGTGGTGTATAATTAGTGAAATATGAATTGTCGGACCGTCATTTTTGCACCAAATCATAAACTTACGTGTATGAACAATTTACTACAACCTCTTTTCAGAGAACTAGCGATAAGACCTGCAGTAATTTCGCGCAATACAATGCAAGAACACTCTCAGCGACTGCCTTATGACAACACTAAGAGGTGTTCTTGATAACAGATACTATCCTTAATACCGTTCCATTTTCTCATTGGACGAGAGCAGGATCTAAGTAAGATTTGTAGAACTAAAATGGAAAGAAAAATGTAAGATGATGCTGGGACACATCATAGAGGAAACATCATAATTAACCGCGAAGGTAAAGCTTTTGGTTATCGCTTTCAGACAAGCGTATCACAGGTAAAGAGAACTTGTGGAACATAACTGAAGAGGTAAGAGTGCCGGAAAAGCTCATAGACCATCAAAAATAAACATAATTGCAAGCAAATGTAAAGAGAAGGAAAGAGCCAAAATACTTTATAATAAAAACGAGGGAGAGGCAAAGAGATTGTTTATCACCAATTCTGTTTAATTCAGTTCCGTAAAAAGAAATTCATAAAACAGCGCTAGAAATGGGAGTAGAAAATGTGGTAAACATACAAATGCGTACTTTTGTTAACGATATCTATTAGTGGGTAAAAGAACAAATTTATAACACAAGAGGAGTTGCACTGACAATCAAGAGAAAATGGCGTGCATGTAAGTACAGGGGGAAGGAGAGCATCAGTGTGACACATCGACGTGCATCTGGTAGGATGGTGGTAAGTTCCTATGGGACCAAACTGCCGAACATGCATGTTATTAAGCTGAAGATGACGAGTACATTCGATTATTTGGTTGAAGTAGTGAATTAATATGACAGTATGGAAGAAAAATTACAGCACGTTGGAAGGCGTTCAAGAAACGTTCCTATACACCTCGCAGAAATACTGTAGTGTACTAGTAAGTTGTTACCAAAACAACAAAGACAATAATTTATAAAATTATAAATGGTATTATATGGGACTGAGACAAGGACAATGAGTAAAAAAAGAAGAAGAAATTAATGAAATTTGAAAATGAAGTCAAGGACATTTTTTGATCAACAGAGGAAGGCGAATAGTAAAGGAGGAGGAGTAACAAAAAGATTAGGAAATTGTGAAATAAAATAGAGATAGTGGCAGTTACTATGTCTAGGAGGTTACGGTGGCTGGGGTAGGTACTTCGGTGGAGGTGGAGGAATAGAAATTTTCGTGACTGTTCGGACGTAGCTACATTGTCTTTGTCCATCACGTTTATACACCGAAGAGCCAAAGAAACTTGTACACCTGCCTAATATCTTGTAGGGCCCCCGCGAGCACGCAGAAATGCCCTAACAAGACGTGGCATGGACTTGACTAATGTCTGAAGTAGTGCTGGAGGGAACTGACACCATGAATCTGCAGGGCTGTCCCTAAATCTACAAAAGTACGAGGTGGTGGAGAATTTCTTTTGAACAGCACGTTACAAGGCATCACAGGTACGCTCAATAATGTTCATTTCGGGGGAGTTTGGTGGCCAGCGGGAGTGTTTATAAACTCCGAAGAGTGTTCCTGGAGCCACTATGTAGCACTTTTGGACGTGGAGTGTCGCATTGTCCTCCTGGAATTGCCCAAGTCCGTCGAAATGCACAATGGACATGAACGGATGCAGGTCTTAGACAGGATTCTTACGTACGAGTCACCTGTCAGAGTCGTATCTAAACCTATCAGGGGTCCAATATCACTCTAACTGCCCACTCCCCACACCACTGTCCGCAGCTCGTGGTCTCGCGATAGCGTTCTCGCTTCCCGAGCACGGGGTCCCGGGTTCGATTCCCGGCGGGGTCAGGGATTTTCACTGCCTCGTGATGACTGGGTGTTGTGTGATGTCCTTAGGTTAGTTAGGTTTAAGTAGTTCTAAGTTCTAGGGGACTGATGACCATAGCTGTTAAGTCCCATAGTGCTCAGAACCATTTGAACCCCACACCATTACAGAGCCTCCACGAATTTGAACAGTTCCCTGCCGACATGCAGGGTTCATGGATTCATAGGGTTGTCTCCATACCTGTACACGTCCATCCGCTCGATATTACACATATCAAAAAATTTTTGCATCACCTCGGTTTCGAGAGTTCCGGAACCTGTACAGATTGGAATAGAGATCAACATACACATCATTTCCACCCTTTTTGTTGCTCACGAAAACCACACATTGCACGCTGTAGCACCATACAGCGGGACCTTCAGAGGTGGTGGTCCATATTGCTGTACACACCGGTACCTCTAATACCCAGTAGTACGTCCTCTTGCATTTATGCATGCCTGTAATCGTCGTGGCATACTATCCACAAGTTCATCATGGCACTGTAGGTCCTCAACGGCGATTCGGCGTAGATCCCTCAGAGTGGTTGGCTGGTCACGTCGTCCGTAAACAGCCCTTTTCAATCTATGCCAGGCACGTTCGATACGGTTCATGTCTGGCCAACACGCTGACCACTCTAGTCAAAAAAATGGCTCTGAGCACTATGGGACTTAACTTCTAAGGTCATCAGTCCCCTAGAACTTAGAAATACTTAAACCTAACTAACCTAAGGTCATCACACACATCCATGCCCGAGGCAGGATTCGAACCTGCGACCGTAGCGGTCACGCGGTTCCAGACTGTAGCGCCTAGAACCGCACGGCCACTCCGGCCGACCCCCTCTAGTCGAGCGATGTCGTTATTCTGAAGGAAGTCGTTCACAAGATGTGCATGATGGGGGCGCGGATTGTCGTCCATGAAGAAGAATGCCTCGCCAATATGCTGCCGATGTGGTTGTATTACCGGTCGGAGGATGACATTCACGTATAGTACAACCGTTATGGCTCCTTCAATGACCAGCAGCGGCGTACGTCGGTCCCACATAACGCAACCCCAAAATAGCAGGGAACCTCTACCTTGCTGCACTCGCTGAACAGTGTGTCTAAGACGTTCAGCCCGACCGGGTTGCCTCCAAACACGTCTCCGACGATTGTCTAGTTGAAGGCATATGCGACAGTCATCAGTGAAGAGATTGTGATGCCAATCCTGAGCGGTCCATTCGGCATGTTGTTGGGTCCATTTGTACCGCGCTGCATGGTATCGTGGTTCCAAAGATGGACTTCGCCATGGGCATCGGGAGTGAAGTTGCGCATCATGCAGCCTATTGCGCATAGTGTAAGTCGTAACACGACTTCCTGTGGCTGCACGAAAATCATTATTCGACATGACGGCGTTGCTGTCAGGGTTCCTGCGAGCTATAATCCGTAGGTAGCGGTCATCCACTGCAGTAGTAGCCCTTGGACCGCCTGAGTGAGGCGTGTCATCGACAGTTCCTTTCTCTCTGTATCTCCTCCATCGCTCTGGTTGACTCCGAGACCCCTGGACACTTCCCTTGTTGAGAGCCCTACCAGGCAGAAAATAAGATTGCGGACGCGATCGAACCGCGGTATTGACCGTCTAGGGTTGAACTACAGACAACACGAGCCGTGTACCTCCTTCCTGGTTGAATGACTGGTATTGATCGGCTGTCGGACCCCTCCGTCTAATAGGAGCTGCTCATGTATGGTTGTTTACGTCTTTGGGCGTGTTTAGTGACATCTACGAACAGTTAAAGGGACTGTGTCTGTGATACAATATCCACAGTCAAATTGTTCAAATGGCTCTGAGCACTATGGGACATAACATCTGAGGCCATCAGTCCCGTAGAACTTAGAACTACTTAAACCTAACTAACCTAAGGACATCACACACATCCATGCCCGAGACAGCATTCGAACCTGCGACCGTAGCGGTCTCGCGGTTCCAGACTGAAGCGCCTAGAACCGCTCGGCCACTCTGGCCGGCATCCACAGTCAACGTCTATCTTTAGGAGTTCCGGGAACCGGGGTGATGCAAAACTTTTATTGATGTGTATACGTGAAACGAAGTTCGTCCGACCAGGCAACATGTTTCCAGTCATCAACAATTAAATGTCGGTGTCGACGGGCCCAGGCGAGGTGTAAAGCTATGTGTCGTACAGTCATCAAGGGAACGCGAGTGGGTCTTCGGCTCCGAAAGCCCATATCGATGATGTTTCGATGAATGGTCCGCACGATTCTCTTCAGTCATCGTTGCTACCGTTCTTTTTCGGGCCACAGCGATGTCGGAGATTTTATGTTTTGTTGAATGGCTCGTGAAATGGTCGTTTGGGAAAATCCCCACTTCATCGCCACGTCGTATATGCTGCGTGCCATCGCTTGTGCGATATAAAACCACGTTCTAACTCACTTAAAGTCTTGAAAATGTGCCATTGTAGCAGCAGTAACCGATCTAAGAACTGCGACAGACACGTGTTTCCCTACGTAGGCGGTGCCGACTTCAGGGCCGTATTGTCTGTTTACATACCGCTGTATTTAAACCAGCGTGCCTATACCAGTTTCTTTGGCGCTTCAGTGTATTATTAAACAAAATACTCTGAGTATTTTCACTAGCCATCACCATAAAGTTCCTAATGTAGTGTTGGCAGAAGAGCCAACACTTTTTCTAGAGGAGGCCGAAATGCACGCGTTTAATTACACGCTGACTGGCGTGAGGTCTGGAACAGGACAATATCTTGAGAAATGCAAATAAAGTACGTAGTTGATATAATTCTTAACTTTAATCCATAATTGGAGTACATCGCTCTTGATGATACAAAAGTATAATAAGTTCAATATAACTGGTAATGGTGCCTTGCTAGGTCGTAGCAAATGACGTAGCTGAAGGCTATGCTAACTATCGTCTCGGCAAATGAGAGCGTGATTGTCAGTGAACCATTCCTATGAACGTCGGCTGTACAACTGGGGCGAGTGCTAGAAAGTCTCTCTAGACCTGTCGTGTGGTGGCGCTCGGTCTGCAATCACTGACAGTGGCGACACGCGGGTCCGACGTATACTAACGGACCGCGGCCGATTTAAAGGCTACCACCTAGCAAGTGTGGTGTCTGGCGGTGACACCACACCTAAAATCACTATATCTTGCGTGTGGCATTGTATGCACGATAAGATATTTTGACGGCAAATCATATCTCCCATCAGAATTCCATTAGCACGGAATCTTACGACCATCTCATTTTGGTGAACTGATTGGTTTGTCGTAATAGTGATGCTTGTCACAGCCTCATAACAGGCAATAGCTACCTGACCTCGACAACCACTCTGTGCGTGTGTCCTCCTTAACAACAGTCAGTCTCAACTAACAGTTTGATTCCACTACCATTAGCAGATTAAACAAAATTTAGTGTAACACAAACAACAGTCAGTTAATTTTGTTTTTGGACCTTGTAAAACATAAAATCGCCAGCTGTCTGCAGCCCACGTAACAGCAATAGCCGGGTTCGTCACTAGGTAACATAGAGCTTTGTCTTCCACGTTCCTTTCGAACGAGCAGTGATAACAACTTTTCGGCTCTCAGTTAAAGCATAATAGTAATAGTAATTAACTTTATTACTGTCGTGTACTGAGGTACCACAAACGAGAAGAGTTTGTGATGTTGGTACCAGAAGTACTATGAACGTCCGTCATCAGCGGGAACATCGCTGTAAGCAAAGAAATCGCGCTGTCCGCAAGAATCACGCCCCTGGAGCGGCAGCGTCACCAGGAAGTGAGACGCGTTCGTAAGTAATCGTGCACGAGCAGAAGTTGTTTAGTTGAAAATTGGATGTCGGTCCGTCTCTTGCTAGGGAGTTCCTGCAGAACGTTTGTCGTGTCTTCCAGTCTTCAAGTCGTCGGGTGAGATAGAAACAGTGGCCGATAGATAGACAGCGGTTAGTTTTCAGCAGAAACTGAACACTGAATAGAATTACCATGTATGAACAGAAACAACATGCCTAGACATTTAAATGAGTATTGTCAGTCTGAAACTGTTTTTCGAATAGTACGCCAAGCTTCTGCAATTGCTGTGACCAGCGTTACCGAAGTTGAGTAATACACTTGCTACAACAAGAAGTAATGCAGATGATAAACGGGTATTCATTGGACAAATATATTATACTAGAACTGAAATGTGATTACATTTTCACGTAATTTGGGTGCATATATCCTGAGAAATCAATACCCAGAACAACTACCTCTGGCCGTAACAACAGCCTTGATACGCCTGGGTATTGAGTCAAACAGAGCTTGGACGGCGTGTACAGGTACAGCTGCCCATGCAGCTTCAACACGATACCACAGTTCATCAAGAGTAGTGACTGGCGTATTGTGACGAGCCAGTTCTTCGGCCACCATTGACCAGACGTTTTCAGTTGGTGAGAGATCTGGTGAATGTGCTGGCCAGGGCAGCAGTCGAACATTTGCTGTATCCAGAAAGGCCTATACAAGACCTGCAACATACGGTCGTGCATTATCCTCCCGAAATGTAGGGTTTCGCAGGGATCGAATGAAGGATAGAGCCACGGGTCGTACCACATCTGAAATGTAACGTCCACTGTTCAAAGTGCCGTCAATGCGAACAAGAGGAGACAGAGACGTGTCACCAATGGCAACCCATACCATCACGCTGGGTCATGCGCCAGTATGGCGATGACGAATACACGTTTCCAATGTGCGTTCACCGCGATGTCGCCAAACACGGATGCGACCATCATGATGCTGTAAACAGAACCTGGATTCATCCGAAAAAATGACGTTTTGCCATTCGTGCACCCAGGTTCGTTGTTGAGTACACCATCGCAGGCGCTCCTGTCTGTGATGCAGTGTCAAGGGTAACCGCAGCCATGATCTCCGAGCTGATAGTCCATGCTGCTGCAAACGTCGTCGAACTGTTCGCGCAGATGGTTGTTGCCTTGCAGACGTCCCCATCTGTTGACTCAGGGATCGAGACGTGGCTGCATGATCCGTTACAGCCATGCGGATAAGATGCCTGTCATCTCGACTGCTAGTGATACGAGGCCGTTGGGATCCAGCACGGCGTTCCGCATTACCGTCGTGAACCCACCGATTCCATATTCTCCTAACAGTCATTGCATCTCGACCAACGCGAGTAGCAATGTAGCGATACGATAAACAGCAATCGTGATAGGCTACCATCTGACCTTTATCAAAATCGGGAACGTGATGGTACGTATTTCTCCTCCTTACACGAGGCATCACAACAAAGTTTCACCAGGCAACGCCGGTCAACTGCTGTTTGTGTATGTGAAATCGGTTGGAAACTTTCCTCATGTGAGCATGTTGTAGGTGTCGCCACCGACGCCAACCTTGTGTGAACGCTCTGAAAAGCTAATCATTTGCATATCACAGCATCTTCTTCCTGTCGATTAAATTTCGCGTCTGTAGCACGTCATCTTCATGGTGTAGCAATTTTATTGGCCAGTAGTGTATATTTTACTATTCACTATTCTGTGTTAGTTTCATTGTGTGTATGCTGCCCTAGAACCCACACATCCGTCCTAGCAGAACTCCTGTACTGGTTCAAATGGTTCAAATGGCTCTGAGCACTATGGGACTCAACTGCTGTGGTCATAAGTCCCCTAGAACTTAGAACTACTTAAACCTAACTAACCTAAGGACAGCACACAACACCCAGCCATCACGAGGCAGAGAAAATCCCTGACCCCGCCGGGAATCGAACCCGGGAACCCGGGCGTGGGAAGCGAGAACGCTACCGCACGATCCTGTACTGGTCTTTTTCAGTGAGAGGGAGATTTTCATCAAAGTGGACGCCCCCAGTCCACAACAATTCCATCATAAAGAGCATTTCTGTTCCAGCGAGCACTCTGCTATACTGTCGAACGGTTGCGGTTGGGCATAGTCTGACCTAGATTCTTCTCGAGAGGGATAAGGTTCGAATCCAAATCTGGCAGCACGATTTTACGTATTCAGAAATTCTCTAACAATGGAATTGTGTAAAAACTCCCTTAACCACCGAGCGAGGTGGCGCAGTGGGTAGCACACTGGACTCGCATTCGGGTGGACGACGGTTCAATCACGCTACCGGCCATCCTGATTTAGGTTTTTCGTGATTTCTCTAAATCTCTCTAGGTAAATGCCGGGATGGTCCCTTTGAATGGGCACGGCCGACTTCCTTTCCCGTCCTTCCGTAATCCGATGAGACCGGTGACCTCGCTGTCTGGTCTACTCCCCCCAAAACAACCCAACCCTCGCTTAACCAGCTCTTAAAATGTAAATTTGAAATCCAAATTTGGCTTGCGTGTCGGATGCTACATGTGTCGCTAATTAGTGTACGTCACTGTAAGTAGTGTGTCTTGATGACGAAGATGATAGAGCGGGAAGAGGATGAGATCCGTCGTCAGGATACAGCCTGCTCCTTTCGAGTGGCGCAAACGTGGCTGCAATTATTAACTGTTTGGTACATGGCTCAGTACAGCGAAACTAAGTGTGGTGATTAGAAATTAAAAAGCTCATTTCCAAAATTTCTAACATTGCCTTTTGTAAAGTTGGATCTACTACGAAATTATAAGTACATACAGTAAAGTCCTGATCACAAAACTGTTATTTTTTATGTTAAAGAAGATTTGAAATACGTCTTTATTTACTAAGCGCCTTATATTCCCACTGATTTTATTTCAAATGTGTCTCACTAGTCTATTCATGGACGCAAAGAATTGCACGCAGTAAATAGCTGATGCTTTTGTTGATGTATCACTTTATTCTGTTTATTGGTTTGGATATGAAGGAGAAATAGGGTGTTAGATGGGTCGCTTCGATAGAAAAAGTTCTCAGAAATGCACATAATGAAAAAAATAAGGAAAAGAAACAAAGTTATAACAGTTCACTTTATTTCATTATTTAGCAGTTATGGAATTTCATCCCCTTGGACGCTATCAAGCTACATCATAATACAAATTCTTAAGCTTACAGAATTTTAGACTCCACACATCGCCGGTCGGAGTGGCCGAGCGGTTCTAGGCGCTACAGTCTGGAACCGCGTGACCGCTACGGTCGCAGGTTCGAATCCTGCCTCGGGCATGGATGTGTGAGATGTCCTTAGGTTAGTTAGGTTTAAGTAGTTCTAAGTTCTAGGGGACTGATGGCCTCAGAAGTTAAGTCCCTTAGTGCTCAGAGCCATTTGAACCATTTTTTAACTCCACACATCAGCGTTGGGATCTGCTGTGCACATAATAATAGCATGGGAACGTAGTTTTTAGCGCAACATTGTTGGATAAATGTTTCGTGTATATCTTGCAGCGGTAGATTTTAAAACTCTGACTTGGACTGGACGATGAAAGCTTTGCGTACGGTATTCAGACTAAGTTCAGTTTGTGGAGGCTACCGATAAACAAATTGCCTGAGCCGCACATCTGATTTGCGTCCAAGCTGACGTGATCTTTGGAAAAGTAGAAAAATTTGTGAGATGGAAAACACTCCGATGCTAATTACTTGTCATAATATACTCAACAACCTTGAACGTGTACATGCGATCGAAGTTCTTCACCTGTTGATTGATCATGTGACGCACACCAACATACACACTCGTTCACCTCAGAGATCTCTGCGTTGTGATGCAATGTAATTGCAATGTAATTGCGTCTCTGCGTTGTGTGTTAACCTTCGATTTATAACTGCATTATGTACCTTATGCATACAAAGAAGATATCTTATACGGGTGCACCGAAAATAACCTTGACATGTCCACATGTTTTACTTGTCAGACGTGACCGCCATAAAAAATGGTGGAACAGATCAAATAGCGAGGGTAAAAAAACTGTAGGATTAGCTGCCTGACTTTAACTTGATTACTGGCACTGCCTCCACGGTAATGTGCTCTAGAACGAAAGACAAACTTTTACTACCCACGAAAGAGTCTGGAAGCACCATGAACCTTGTACATCTCCTGTCTTTTGTATCAAAGTGCAGTAAAGTAATACCTACAGCAAAAAAGTTCCACGTGTTTCCAACTTGAATAGCCGTATGACGTGATACCAGACCAAACGTGTCGGACATGAGTCGTCGACGTCATTATCAACTCGCCCGCCTGAACTGCCAGCTGAGTTACCCTTCCAGATGGATACGACAAATGTCGATCAATAATTCATTTTTTTTCTCGGAATACTGGAATAACGTGCGTCATGCATCCATGTACGTACATGTTATCTCCACGTCTTAATGCATACCTATAAATCAACGTAAGGGGCTGTGCAGTAGAAGGATTTCAGGCAACCCGTCAGCTGTACAGTGAGTGCATTTTCGAGAGTCACTGCGTCCCCCACCCCGTCTCAACTCGGTGCCGCGCATATCTCTTCTGGCTAAAAAAAAGCACACGCAGCTGCATCGCCCGCGAATTCAGCACGCAGCCGATTTCTGGAAGTCGATTCGCCGCGGTATTTCGTGCTAGCTATCACTCAGCTCCCACCAGCGCAGACACACTTGCGCCGCCGAATACACAGACATTTATCCAGTCGTATTTCTCTTTGTCCCCTTTGCGAATTGTACATGAAACTGAGTCACTATAAAATAGAGACGTCATGATATTTTCTGTAAGCACACACACCACCCATTGTGCGATGGTACTTCGCAGTATGGAAGCACCCAGCTTGCTATCAGCGTGCGTACACATAATTTCTGGAACTCGCTCGAATCACGCCACGGCGTTCTCACTATTGGGAGTGCTACATACTGTATACAGTATTGACAGGTGCGCGGATGAGGACCTTTATGTAGTCGGTCATAGACGTTCATGCTAAACACTTCACATGCCCTCAGGTCTGAGACACAGAGCATCGAGGCTATGAAAAATGGTACATTTTCCAGACGAGGTTTGTACGAGAATCTGTTCAAAAATTCCGAAGCTTTGGCCACAAAATTTTTCTACATTTACCTTTCACCTATAGTGCATGGTCTCTTTCGAAATACTCTCCTCCGTAATTGATACACCGCTCCCAACATTGTTCCTACTTCGGAAGCAGTTTTAGTATACCTCTAGCTGCAGGCGTGAAATAAAGTCGGAGAATTTTCTTTTTCCCGTCTATCGTTGCAAATCTTCGTCCCTTCAACGGGGTTGTCAACTTTGGAAATAAAAAAAAGTCCGCAGGGGCAAAGACTGGAGAGTATGGAGCTTGAAGCAGCACTTTTTTTTTTCAACATTCATGCACCAACAGGGATGAATGTGCGGGTGTGTTATCGTGATGCAAGAGACATGAATTGTCTCGCCACTTTTCAGGCCGTTTCCTTTCGCATTTTCTCGCAGGCCTCACAACATGTCCCGATAGTACCATAGATTAACCGTTTGTCTTTGTGGCACGAATTTGTAATGAACTAATCCTTCAAAGTCAAAGAAATCTATCAGCGTGACTCTGATATTTGACCTCATCTGACGATCTTTTTTTGGTCTTGGAGGCCATTTCTCGACCTATTGTGAAGATTCAATCTTGGGCTTAACAACATAACCGTAGACCCACGTCTCATCACCAGTTACGATACTCTTAAGGAACACCTCGTTCTCATTTGTGCTCTTCATAGATTGCGAGGCGAAAGTCTTTCTTGGTTCAAATGGCTCTGAGCACTATGCGACTTAACTTCTCAGGTCATCAGTCGCCTAGAACTTAGAACTAATTAAACCTAACTAACCTAAGGACATCACACACATCCATGCCCGAGGCAGGATTCGAACCTGCGACCGTAGCGGTCGCTCGGCTCCAGGCTGCAGCGCCTAGAACCGCACGGCCACACCGGCCGGCGAAAGTCTTTCTGGTCTTCACTCACGATCCGTGGGGCGAACTTGGTGGCAGCACGATTCATTTCAAGATGCTGTGTCAGGATTTCATGACATGATCCAACTGAAATGTTACATTCTTCTGCAATCTCTCGGACAGTCAGTCTTCGATTTGCATAGACAGTTTCGTTGACGTTCCTGGCAAGAGCATCGTCTATAGACGTCGGAGGGCATCCTGAACGAAGGTCATCTTTGACTTCCGTCCGGCCATGTCTAAGCCGTGTGTACCATTCGTAACACGGAGTACGGTTTGGGCACTCATCGCCGTAGGCTTTCTGCATCATTTGGTGTATCTCTGTAAAGGTTTTTCTCGAGTTTCACGCAAAATGTAATGCAGACGTGTTGCTCCTCTAACTCTGCCATCTGGAAATTCTCAAACTGTGCGACACAATTTTCTACTCAATACAGCACTAAACAATAACTAACAGACATACAACAATAAAACTTCCGGTACTTACACATTAAAGACAGGCGTTTGCACGGATGCCAGCCACATTTCGCTACAACAGACCATTGGCGAGAAATTATGAAGTTCTGGAATTTTTTGAACGAGCCTCGTACATCAAATCGCACATTAAATGATTGGCATTTTACCATATACAAAGAGACCACAATTGGAAATGGCAGCAGGCTGCCTGGACCCCTTACACTTCCTGCGTCGTATACACAATTTTTTACAAACGAATTGCCGTTAAAAGCTGTTGTTTCATTGACTTAAAACTTTTTAAATGGTTGTCATATTGCTACCTGTACAACATCTAGTCTGCCTCATTTTGATCCAGTGCAACCATCCTCTTTTACGCAGATCCAGATGTGTATGGAGCTATATAAAACAAAGTGTTCCAGTGTTTCAATATTTTTGTACACCCCTGTATGACTCAGTGCGAAATCTTTCGCCATACAGTACAAAAGTGAGCAGTATTAAACATACTGACGTAATTCGGTCAACTAAACGAAGTAACACATGGTCCAAGATAACTCCTGACGATAACAGCAGAGGTTGTCATTGAAAGTTTGAGGTTACATTCAGATCTAATGTGGAAGGAAATTCATGATACATTTGTCCAGTAATAATAAGTTATATTCCACATATCAGTGGGCGGGGGGAAGCGCTGCGAGGGTACCAATTTTTATTGTGGTGTAGCTTGATAATGCCCAAGGGGACGGTATTAAACAATTGCTAAATACTGAAATAAAGTGTTTAACTGAAACTGAAAGGACGGGCTACGCGGGAAAATATCTTCCTTTAGGCAAAGTAATACGCCGTAATGACTAGATTTTGGACATTATCAGATAGTAGCTCCCATTTACAGGCTTCAAAGGTTTCCATAGGTTTTTTTGTTCATTGTTGAGTAAAATAGCTCAGATTTTTAGCTTAACAATCAATATTAATTTCCCGAAACGGGGACATAGTTATTTTCGAGTTGGTGTGGTTTTCGCAAGAGAGGAAAAATGAGTAAAACGGAAGAGGCTTTGTTTACAATTCATACCATAATATATTCAAAAATCTTAAACGTGCAACAGATAGATTCATACCGCATAAATTAATAAGAGACTGGACTGATCGACCATGGTACACAAAACACGTCAGAACACTGTTGCAGAAGCAACGGAAAAAGCATGCCAAATTCAGAAGAACGCAAAATCCCCAAGACTGGCTAAGTTTCACGGAAGCTCGAAATTTAGTCTGGACGTCAATGCGAGATGCCTTTAATAGTTTCCACAATGAAACATTGTCTCAAAATATGATAGAAAACCCAAAGAGATTCTGGTCGTATGTAAAGTACACCAGTGGCAAAAAACTGTCAATACTGTCACTGCGCGATAGCGATGGAAAAGTTACCAATGATGGTGCTACTAAAGCGGAGTTACTAAATACGGTTCTCCGTAGTTCCTTCACGAAACAAGACGAAGTAAATATTCCAGAATTCGAAAACAGAACAGTTGTTAGCATGAGTGACATAAAAGTAGATATCTTAGGTGTTGCGAAACAACTCAAATCACTTAAGAAAGGCAAGTCTTCCGGTCCAGATGGTATAGCCATCAGGTTCCTTTCAGAATATGCAGAGACAATAGCGCCTTTCTTAGCAATCATATATAACCGCTCACTTGACGAAAGGTCTATTACTAAAGACTGGAAAGTAGCACAGGTCACACCAATATTCAAGAAAGGAAATAGGAGGAACCCATTGAATTACAGACCTCTATTTGCAGTAGGATTTTGGAGCATATACTGTACTCGAACACTATGAATAATGTTGAAGAAAATGACTTATTGCTACATAACCAACACGGATTCAGAAAATATCGGCCTTGTGCAACACAGCTAGCTCTTTATTCGCATTAAACACAGCTAGCTCTTTATTCCCATTAAGTAATGAGTGCTGTCGACAAGGGATCTCAGAGCCATTCCATATTCCTAGATTTCCAGAAGGATTTTGATATCGTTCCTCACAAGCGACTATTAATTAAATTGTGTGCATACGGAGTATCGTCTCAGTTGTGTGACTGGAGTCGTGATTTCCGCTCAGAGAGGTCACAGTTCGTAGTGATAGACGGTAAATCATCGAGTAGAACAGAAGTGATATCGGCGTTCCGTAAGGTAGAGTCATAGGCCCTCTGCTGTTCCTGATTTACATAAATGATCTAGGTGATAATCTGAGCAGCCCCCTTAGATTGTTTGCAGATGACGCTGTAATGTACCGTCTAGTAAAATCATCAAACGAGCAATTCAAATTACAAAATGATCTAGAGAGAATTTCTGTATGGTGCGAAAAGTGGCAATTGGCACTAAACAAAGAAAAGTGCGAGGACATTCACCTGGGTACTTAAAGAAATCCGATAAATTTTGGGTATACGATAACTTGCACAAATCTAAGGGCTGTCAATTCGACTACGTACTTAGGAATTACAAGTACGTGCAACTTAAATTGGAAAGACCACATAGATAATATTTTGGAGAAGGCGACAAAAAGACTGCGCTTTTTTGTCAGAACACTTAGAAGATGCGACAAACCCACTAAAGAGACAGCCTGCTCTACACTTGTCCGTCCTCTGCTGGAATATTGCTGCGCGGTGTGGAATCCTTACCAGGTAGGATTGACGGAGGACATCGAAAAAGTGCGGAAAAGGGCAGCTCCTTTCGTGTTATCTCGCAATAGGAGTGAGAGTGTCACTGATATGATACGCGAGTTGGGGTGGCAGTCACTGAAACAAAGGCGGTGTTCTTTTCTATTTACGAAATAGAAAATCACCAACTTTCTCTTCAGAATTTGAAAATATTTTGTTGGCACCCACCTACGTAGGGAGAAATGATCATCATAATAAAATAAGAGAAACCAGAGCTCGAACGGAAAGATTTAGATGTTCCTTTTTCCCACGCGCCATTCGAGAGTGGAATGGTAGAGAAGTAGTATGAAAATGGTTCGATGAACCCTCTGCCAGGCACTTAAATGTGAATTGCAGAGTAACCATGTAGATGTAGATGTACTTAAAGAGGACTCGATTCCATATGAATAGGAAAAAATTTGCTGTGAGCGTACATAAATTTCAATGTGGGCTTCTGACCAACAGATATGAAATATCTGGATATAACAAGTAGCAAAGAGAATAACAAAAAAACACTTGCTCAAATCTTCTCGTGTGTCTTCACACAATATTAAAAAGGAACAGAAGATATTCATCACTTACACTAGATAGAGAAATGATGGGCCAGTTGATAAAGGGAGGGAAGCTAGTGATCTTAGAGCAGCGTCCTGCAGTGTCAGTTTGTCACAACGTCCTTCTAGTTAACATGAGCACTGTCACTGAATGCTCTACTTCTTTTGATGGAGTAATCAACACATCCCTACTGTAGTAGAATTTTTTTCAGATTATTAATGAATACTAGTTTTGCATTTATTACTGGAAGACTAAGTTCATTAAATGAATTTATCTGATGTAAGTCATATTTAAACAAAGTTTTGTCCCCAAAAATGTTAACGCAAGGTTTTGTGACTGTGTAACACGCCAACGGGTTTAAAAAATGTATTATGCTATGAGATCATGACGCTGCTGTGTTCGTTTGTATTGTTTATTCCAGTAGGCCTATTTCGGGGTGATTGCTATCGTATCTGTAGAAGGTACATAGTGTAGTACAATATGTAAACTTTCGAAGTAGATAATTTAACGCGTTATAGAATTATGGTTTGCTACGTACATCAGGTGGTCTTGATAGCCATGAGACATTGATGTCTCAGTTGCTGTCACACTACTGTATAAGTTTGCTCTTTTGATGTTGGTAGAGTTATAGACCATCTGATGTGCGTAGCAAACCATTATTCTATACTACGTCAAATTATCTACTTCAAAATTTGAAATATTGTACCAAACTATGTACTTTCCACAAAAAATGGTTCAAATGGCTCTGAGCACTATGGGACTTAACATCTTAGGTCACAGTCCCCTAGAACTTAGAACTACGTAAACCTAACTAACCTAAGGACATCACACACATCCATGCCCGAGGCAGGATTCGAACCTGCGACCGTAGCAGTCCCGCGGTTCCGGACTGCAGCGCCTAGAACCGCACGGCCACCGCGGCCGGCTGTACTTTCCACAGATAACCTGAAGATAGCAACTACGCCGAAATAGGCCTATTGTAATAAACAATATAATCGAATACATGAGCGTCTAGTCTCACAGTATAATGTGTAATGTCTTTGTATGACATATACGGCACAGCGGGCCCAGATGAGTGTAAACTGTTTAAGAATTTGTCCTTCAGTGTGAAGATCGTCCATTACTGCTAGTTAGTCCAGTGAGATTCACGGGAGAGTTCTGTGAAGTTTGGAGAGTAGGAGAGATGCTCTGGCTGAATGGGAACTGTGAATGTGGGTCGTGAGCTGTACCTGGATGGCTCAGTCACTAAGACATAGACCATCAAACACTGTGTTTCGGGTTCATGGTCTGGTGCGGCACACAGTTTAAATCAGTCAGCATCTTTCCAAAAAAATGCATACTCCGCTGCAGAATTACGGATGCATTTCATTTCTCTGGGTGTTTTCTACAATCTCTCCTCCGTAACTGGTCAAAAGCTATTAGCATGTGGTTCAAATGGTTCAAATGGCTCTGGGCACTATGGGAATTAACATCTGAGGTCATCAGTCCCCTAGAACTTAGAACTACTTAAACCTAACTAACCTAAGGACATCACACACATCCATGCCCGAGGCAGGATTCGAACCTGCGACTGAAGCGCCTAGAACCGCCCGGCCACATCGACCGCCCATGTGGTTCAAATTGACACACTACAGAGTAATTGTGCTGGAGGAACAGCGACAAATTCCGTCAGTAATATGCTGGAATTCTGTTATCAAGAGTGCGTGCATCAATAGATAGGTAGGACATAGTACTGCATATTTTATAAAGTGCGAATGCAGTCAGTCAGCTGGATCAGAAAACGGCAGAATTTAAGAACCAGTGCTATAAAAAGTGCTATCTCGTTGTTGGAGTTTTCTAATTATTTGCTGGGAGTATATGCTGACGAATAAAATTCACCTGTTACGATGATTTTCGTAAAAAGCTGTGGTTACGGGTGTCAACTGATAGTTCGTAGGGTCCTAAAACGGTATCCTCTGTGACTCTTCCGACTAATACAACATATCACTGCTATTACAGCTACTGGATTAGTTAAGACACCTTTACAAAATTTTAATTAAGTAAGAATTCACTGTCGTGAGCCACAATTCATCTTACTGTAACTGGAAAGTATTAACGAACCCACTATTCTCACCCCACACTGTCTATAGTGCTCCGGTAGCAGGAGTACACATGTCCTTACTAGCCAAATTTAATTAGAATGGTCAGGCTCCTTTGACAAATTCAAGTTAACACAAAATGCTTATGATCTGAACAAATGCATGCCTGAAATAGTCTTGTTGCTGGATTTCCTCTTATATCAGACGGAGATAAGCAAAGCAACATGCTCGCACTCACTCTTACAAAACAGTAGGTACAAATATACACATACGTAGTTATAAAACCAGACGCTCTATTGTGATATTGACTGCTGAGAAGTTAACTATTTGCCATGGTATATCGATAATTATTTCAACATTGCCTGATGCAATTATTATGCAAAGGGAAAGCGAAGTCAGATGCTGCACCGCCACATGTTAGCTATTCGATGCTACATTAGATAATCAGATCGAACGTAATAGCGAAATATTGACCATCTTATTAGGCTTACTACACTGAACGACAAACCTTCCGTACGAAATCCAAGCAAAGTATTACATTGTCACATATCATACACGCACTGTAAAGCTTACGGTGTTGGAATTATAAGGTACGATCGCAAATTCGAATTGCGAGAGAGAATTCTGTTATGGTTAACATAATAGATATGCTGTGGAATACTGTTAATTATTTTCTAAATGAAATGCTGACAATGCCACCCTGTTTTCGTTCACTTTAGTTTAATAGTTCGTAGAAATTCTGTTTTTAACAAGACTTCGAAGATGGCGGCTGAATCGCAGATGCGAGTATGTAGCACCTGGAGATGCGGTGCAGTGGAGTAAACCGTTTGCTGCCATCGCGATAATGCTCTTCTCTGAAGACCGTTCGAACACAGCAATATGGCAGAAGATAGCTCTTCGATTAGCAAAATTAATCACCAAAATTCAATATGTTTCCACAGCTGTTCCGGCGTGGCGTTTATACCAGAACACGCTGTTAAATTTCAGAGAAAACTGTTCCGGTTCGTGCTGCGGGGGTGGTTGTAAGCTTTGCAGATATAGATTTAAGTTTCACAATGGATGGCACGTAATAGTGTATTAAATAACAGATCGTTAGTTCATTAATTTCACTTTAAAATGACTGGACGTTCAGACTCTTACACTGTGAAAGTTCACTTTTGAAACAGTTCATAGTTCGACATACGATACTACATCCGCGAATTTTCACCCGTAATCTGTCCGTAGATCAGAAAATTTCAGAATGTCTTTTCTACCAAACGTAACATGGAAAAGCCGAAATCACAGTGTAATTGCATTGTCTTAAAGTCATGGCTTCCTGTTCTTGACTGTTCGATATATATTCGGTTTGCCGGCCGGTGTGGCCGAGCGGTTCTAGGCGCTTCAGTCTGGAACCGCGCGACCGCTACGGTCGCAGGTTCGGGTCCTGCCTCGGGCATGGATGTGTGTGATGTCCTTAGGTTAGTTAGGTTTAAATAGTTCTAAGTTCTAGGGGATTGATGACCTCAGATGTTAAGTCCCATAGTGCTCAGAGCCATTTGAACCACTTGAACCATATCTTCGGTTTCTTCCCTTTCCCAGCGTGTTCCGCGATGAACGTTTCTTCTTTTCTTCTTTGCTCTTCCCCCATTGCTCTTCTCTCATATGCGTCGATCTTTGGAACAAAATTTTCCTCTCGAAATATTAGTAAATTGTTCCAGCATTAGTGAGCAATCGTTTTCCGGAAGCTTCTGAGTTCCTCTCGTCTCCCCTTGTAAATTACAGTGTTCTCCTCTCAACACACTGTCTTTGAGACGTTATAATCTTCTCTTCGTTCCACCGCTACTAAAACTGTTCTTCTTTCTATAAAGTAATTAATTTTCCACAAATTTACTCCGCGGGATGGTTCCTCTGAAAGGGCACGGCCGACTTCCTTCCCCATCCTTCCCTAATCCGATGAGACCGATGACCACGCTGTCTGGTCTCCTTCCCAAAACCAACCAACCAACCAACTCCGCCCTTGCGCCCGACTTTCCAAACACCTTAGAGTCCCTCCGTGAACTATTTCCACATTAAAATTGCGCTTTCTTTTCTTGACAGTACTCCTCCCTTCCTCTTACAAAATTCCACTGATAATCTGGCATGCCACTCCCGTCCATCTCACCACTTCTGGGATCTGCCGTAGATTGCTCTCCCGTCAATTGTTCTTTTCACACTCACAGTCTTTTACATAGATAATACGTTTCCTACCGGGCGAAGGCTTCCAAAAATACGCTGCGGTTACATATAACTGCACTGAAGAATAGTATTACAACTCAAACAATATTTTCTTTACATATCCACATACATAAATTCATGGAATAAATAAAGACAAATACACACAGGGTGTTACAGGTGCTAGTGAGATAAGTTTATTGGTGACTGAGTACAACATACTGAACAATATTACATCAGTATTTACTTCATTTGCCGACTAATAATTATAGCTGTTTAGAGTAGTGTGTTTTTAGGCCGGAAAGTACCTCCAAGTATATGAGGCAAACGCAGTCCATTAATATTTACTTTCCCCTGGGCATCAGGTCAGGTGTTAATTGTGGGTGCGTGGACGCAAAACGGTGAGTCGATAGTAACAGACATAGTGCACTTAGTGGTGCAGTTACAACCGTGAAGAAAACATCGGGTACTAATTATGTGATGTGTTTACGGTGATACTGTTAGACTCAGAGAAAAAACATTTAAAATACTGAAGTGGGCACATGTTAAGGTACCAGTGATCACAATATCTGCACTTATACCCCTAACAACGTGTATACGATCCACACAATTTTATAATACTTTCCTACGAAATATTAAAGTGGTGGAGAGGTTGTTGCATAATCTTTGAAGAGGTTGAAATAAACCAGTTACATTCCTCGTTTAGAAGATGGCATACCTACTATCACTACTACACTGAAAACGCGTTCAAAACTCTATCGCTTCCTGTAAAACCTAACAGTAACAACACTAAATGGTAGCCACTGCTTTTGTTCTTAAAATCAATTTTAGCATACTTTAAGGCAGTAAGAAACAAATGACGTTTACCTCCATAGAAAACTAGCGCAGAAAATTCCATTGAATACCCTGATGATCTCTGCTGTTACTCTCATATTAGAGTCAGTATAGCATACAGTACGTCCTTGCACTGGCTGAAAAACTGCGGAATCATGCGTATGGCTTGGAACAAAGGAACACACTGGCATTAGCAACAGCCTTGTGTGTACCATTAAAAGAAAACTCAAATGCCATCTACGATTTACGATCATTTTTTGTTTCCACCGAGACGAAGGACAGATGTCTTAACGGTAAATGACTGAGCAGTGCTTGGAACAGGCACACCAAGACTAGCAGATAAGGAGAAAAAGTGAAGTCCTATTAAGTTTCTATGTAACATCTAGAGCAGCCTTCGTTTACTTTATGACTTATCGCGATAACTTAATCTCTTTTGCCTTCATTTACGTATGTAAGTAATCAGGAATGCGGCACTAATGCACACACGCCATTCCACATTTACGTATGGCGTCCCTTTGCGATCCAAATTTCCTCTCCCCTTCCTATAAACAATGGCGCGTAAAAATACTTGATTTAACAGTGTTTGTACAGAGAGTTTCTTGTTAATAACTCTCTATAACTGGTTTCTCCTTGTGTTGAATGTGGCATTGGCGAAAACTTCCATGTTCAATTACTATATCAACAGTGCGCTCGCATGAATTGAAACAACTTGCTACTTTTTTTCTTTCTCATCAGTGTCCTGACTGATTTGATAGTGTCCACAATGAATTCCTCTTTTGCGGCAGTCTCTTAATGTATGTCCTTGCTAGTATCTCCTTACTCACCACACTCTGAAATAACTGTCATGCTGAAGTTTTCAGTTGTATATTGTGTACTCGCCTCTTGTAGTACACAATTTTGTCAAGTTTCAATATGCTCGGCAATACCTCTCATTTCAATCTCCTAGCTAATAAATTTCTGAAACCAAATTACTAAAGCTCACGCTTGAAACGATCGCATTTTGCACGTAAAATTAGGTAATATTCACAAAACTTAATCAAACCTGCTACCATGTTAGCCAATAGAGAGTCCGTGGATACAAAGGAAATTAAGTTTTTACATTGGAAATATAATCCTGATAACAAGAATTAACCAACGCTACGTGCTCTTAATTATTAAATACACGTCGCTATTTATTTAGGGCCGTGCAGAATGCATATTGCTAGGGCGTGCTGAAAGGTAACGCCTCTGAATATTTTATACGAAAACTCTCAAAATATTTTTAAATAAAGCAAATGTTAATAACATTTCTACATATTTGCAGCCCTCGGCTGCTAAGGGGCTGCGAATTGTAGTGTGTAAAATGGCGGTTTGTAACGTAACTGGCCGGTCGGTGTGGCCGTGCGGTTCTAGGCGCTTCAGTCTGGAACCGCGTGACAGCTACGGTCGCAGGTTCGAATCCTGCCTCGGGCATGGATGTGTGTGATGTCCTTAGGTTAGTTAGGTTTAAGTAGTTCTAAGTTCTAGGGGACTGATGACCACAGATGTTAAGTCCCATAGTGCTTAGAGCCATTTGAAGCATTTTTTTTTTTTTTTTTTGCAACGTAACTACAAAAGGCGTTTGAAAAGTCAGTGCAAAATCAGAGAGATGGCATCACCGGCACGTATCGAGGTCATGTTTAGTTAGTAGCATCTTTGGAAAGAACGCACACCACGTTTCAGCGATATTGGTCTATTTCTTTGTGTTTGCCATTCGAGTGAATCAAGGACGTCGAGTTATTGCCAAAAAATGGACGTAGAAGAATTTCGTGTGGTGATTAAACATTACATTATGAAAGGCAAAACGCCTCAGTAGACTAAAGAGAAGCTTGATAAACATTACGGTGACTCTGCACCTTCGATTAGAACAGTTTCAAAATTCGTGAAATCTTCTCGGGTGATCAGCCGAGTAAAGGCGTCGTCTTCTCGCAACGTTTCGAAGGGTTTCGTACCCATCATCTTCAAGCGAAGATGATGGGTACGAAACCCTTCGAAACGTTGCGAGAAGACGACGCCTTTACTCGGCTGATCACCCGAGAAGATTTCACGAATGGAATACGCCGAGAAAGTCTCAAATCACAGTTTCAAAATTTTCGGAGTGGCCATATGGGCACAAGTGATGCTGAACGTTCTGGACGCCCTGTGGAGGTTACGACTCCAGAAATCATTGATAAAATCCATGATATGGTGATGGATGACAGAATAGTTAAGATGTATGAGATTGCTAGTGCTGTGGGCATCTCGAATGAACGGGTACGTAATATTTTGCATATACATTTTTACAGGAGAAAGCTATCCGCAAGATGGGTTCCACGATTGCTCACGCTTCACCAAAATCGTGTGAAGTGTTGCAAGGATGGTTTGCAGCTGTTCAGGAAGAATCCGCAGGACTTTAAACGTCGTTTCGTCACTGTGGATGAAACATGCATACATTACTATACTCCTGAGACCAAACAACAATCTAAACAATGGGTTACCAAGGGAGAATCTGCACCAAGAAAGGCGAAGGCCAGTCCTTCAGCCGGAAAGGTTACGGCGACTGTCTTTTGGGATTCGCAAGGGACAATCATCATCGACTAGCTAGAAAAGAGTAAAACTATTACAGGTGCATATTATTTATCGTTATTGGACTGTTTGAAAACCGAGATGCAAGAAAAACGCCGGCGATTGGACAGCAAAAATGTCCTTTTCCAACACGACAGTGCACCAACACACACCTTACCAGTTGTGGTCGCAAAATTAATGGAAACAGGATTCCAACTCGTTTCACATCCCCCCTGTTCTCCAGAATTGGCTCCCTCGGACTACTATTTGTTCCCCAATTTGAAGAAATGGCTGGAGGGACAAAAATATTTTTCAAACGAGGGGGTGATTGCAGCTACTAATAGCTATTTTGCAGACTTGGACAAATTCCTATTATTCGGAATGGATCAACATATTAGAACAGCGTTGTCTAAAAGGAGACTATGTTGAAAAATAAAAAAGGTTCACCCCAAACACGTAAGTAGTTTTTATTTTTGCACGGACTTTTCAAAGGCCCCTCGCATGTCGGTGTGTGTGAAACAAAGTATTGTTATCGAGTTTCGAAATCGAAGAGTTCGTCCACACATGGAGCACGTTCTCCTTCAACAAGAAAACGCCAGACCACACACGAGCGCTGCGACTTCTGCAACAACGCGACACCTTGGGTTCACTGTCATCTGTCATCCTCCATACAGTCCCGACTTGGCCCGACCCGATTTTCATTTGTTTCCAAAATAGAAAGAACACTTTCGGGGAGATCACTTTGATAGTCATGAAGCGGTGCATGCAGAAATGAAGTTGTGGCTATGTCAACAAAGTCAAACATTGTGCAGTGACGGTATCAACAAACTGTCTCTCGGGTGATATGTTTTCGGCCGGCCGCGGTGGTGTAGCGGTTCTAGGCGCGCAGTCCGGAACCGCACGACTGCTGTGGTCGTAGGTTCGAATCCTGCCTCGGGCATGGATGTGTGTGATGTCCTTAGGTTAGTTAGGTTTAAGTGGTTCTAAGTTCTAGGGGACTGATGACCACAATGTTAAGTCCCATAGTGCTCAGAACCCTTTGAACCATTTTTTTGATATGTTTTTGACGCCAGGGTGACTATGTTGAGAAATAAATATGTGAACATGAAGAATAAAGATGTAGAAAAGTTCCGTCCGAACAGGCTACGAAGAGTCAACAGTATCGACCGGTCGCCGTGTCATCCTCAGGCTACAGGCGTCACCGAATGCGGATATGGAGGGGCATGCGGTCAGCACACCGCTCTCCAGGCCGTATGTTCGTTTACGAGACCGGAGCCGCTACTTCTCAATCAAGTAACTCCTCAGTTTGCGTCACAATGGCTGAGTGCACCCCGCTTGCCGACAACGCTCAGCAGGAGAATGTTAATAGCGTTAGTTTTATTTAAACAGCTTTAAGAGTTTTCATATGAAAACTTCGAGGCATTATTTTTGAGCACGCCCTCGTACATTACCTAAATTCCGTTGCTTTAACAGTGTGGCATCCTGCGGCTTGTTAATAGTTTTTGCTCTTAATATTCGGGAAGTATTTGTTGCCTAACGCGTGAAGGACTTACCGTCTATTATGTGATGGATAGAACTATGGTGCTGCGTTTCGTAACTTCTCACTCACCTGCTGCTGTTTCTGCTTGTCTGTGTTCGAGCTCGTAAGTTCGCCCTAGCTAACAACACTTACATACACACGCATTAAAGTTTCAATCTGTTTGACACTTTCATACTTCAATCTGTTTACAGCATTTCACTGTATAATTTGTTACTACATTCGAACCAAAAAACATACGTCACCTACAAAGATTTTAATCTTCGACAAGACCAATGAGGCATTCACACTTAAGAATGAAGAATGCGGTACCGTCGGTGTCTTTGTCCCCAGCACAAGGCTCGCCACGCGACGTTCATATTTCTGGAGAAGAAGAGACATTCAAAACCCCCACTCACCCATCGCTCGTCGTCTTCCTATGGGTGACGTCACGGACGCCATCAGAGGACGCCGCCTTCGCATCACCGGCTGCATTCACTTATGCCGTCAGCAGGTCCTATGAAGACGCCACACACCGAGCTCTGCTCCCAGATCTCGGAAAACGTGCAGTAAAAATACAGGGTGTATGAAAAAGAATCATTAGGTTTAAAAAAAATTCATAACTATTATGTTATTTGAGATATGTGCGTGAACAACATACTGTTGGAAAGAGCAGACTCTCGAGTTTTACATGGTTCCCGCTAGGTAGCAGCAGTATGAGGTCGGGACAACAGAAAGCGTTTCGTGTTCTACGTATTGCGCAGAACGGTTCAGTAATAACTGTACAGCGTGACTTTCGTACTAGGTATGGCGTGAATCCTTCTACAGCACAGAGCATTAGACGATTTCCGAGAAACAGGTTGTTTGTGTATAGGCAAATCGCCAGGCCGTAGCTGAGTGTCTGAAAAGGCGTCTAACGCATCCGCGTTAGTTTCACAAGCAGTCCGCAGAAATCCGCTCGCCGTGCAGCTCGACAGCTCAATATGCTCCCGATGTCCGTCTGGCGTGTGTTGCGTCGTCGTTTACACATGAAACCATACAAAATTCAGCTACTGCAAGCTCTTAGTGAAGGTGACAAGCAACAACATGTGGACTTGTAAATTATAGATTGCATCAATCAGTCGTCCTTTTCAAATTTTATTATGAATATGCAGATTTCGGCTAGAAGCTATCGATTCTCAATGCACTATTATTTTCTCTCGATGCATGTCAGTCCGTGTTGGTCGGGCTTCACCCACAGTTCATTGAATGTAACAGTCGCTGAGTGCAACCGCTTTCCGAATGGAAGGTAACCTGATGAACAACGTGTGGAGTTCTGTAATTTCTTAGTTGGCGAGATGGAGGATGACAGCTTTCTTCCACGCTTAGTGTTTAGTGACGAGGCAACATTTCGTTTAAATGGAAAGGTGAACCATCATAATGTCAGAATATGGGGTACGGAACAACCACATGAGGTTGTACAGCATGAGAGACTCTCCAAAATTTAATGTGTTTTGTGCAGTTTCACCGTAAAAAGTGTATGGTCCATTTTTTTTTGCCGAGATTACTGTTACAGGAAGCACATATCTCGAGATTCTTCCTTTTCCCACAGTTGGAGACTGATTCGAACGACTTCCTTTATCAACAGGAAGGGGAACCGCCACTCTGGTATCTAGAAGTGCGAGAATTCTTAAATGAGAGGATGGATCGGTGGTACGCAACCAAATGATTCAGCCTTACATTACTGGCTTCCAAGGTAACTGACTGTATGTGATTATTTCTTGTGGAGGTTTATAGAAGACTCTGTTTTTTGTGCCTCTGTTACCAACAACAATGAATGAACTGAGACATCGCATAACAGCAGCTGTGGAAGCTGTGGCTCAAGACATGCTCGCTGCAGTGTGGGAAAAATTTGAATAGAGCGTTCACATATGACGTGCATCTCAAGGGGGGCATATTGAACACCTATGAAAAGGTATGAAAAAAAGCTTTTTTGAGTTTCCTGTTTCTCAAAAAACAAAATTCATAGCATATGTTTATTAGTTTCAGAAATATAGACGTGCCAAATCGGACGATTCTTTTTGATACATCCTGTATTTCGATATGGCATGACTCTACGAATCTTAATAGCTAGCCTGTGACTAAATCTTACAAACGTTAGCAAATGGATCAGTCTTTATAAAAGACAATTCGGAAATTGATCTAAAACAGCACCACTGAATGACTCGTAGCATTTTCAAAGTTCTATATTTCTCATGTTTCAACTGGTACATACTGTAAATAAAGGTGTTAATATTTTATTCATTTTGTAAATATCTGACGCATTGATCTACCTCGTAAACTACGGCCACAGCAAAAAATACCACAATACCAAAACGTCTGTTTCCTACAACAATTTGTCGGTTTATAATAACACAACATTGTAAATTTCTGAGGAAATGATAAGTCAGTGGTCAATTTCGTTTATCACATTTCTGTTTCCAATAATTCGCTTGTCATTACTTTGAAAGAACTTGCCGTCTCGAGGAATTTACTGTCGCTAGTGATTGTCCGCACTGAGTTCCGGACGATATTGTCTGATGGGACGTTATATCTGCGTGTCAGGCTGGGACTCGAAGCAAAACTGCTGCGGATTCTGAACCGCTCTTTTCTTGTTGAGCAGTTCAGATGCACCACTCCATTAGTACTCATCGTCTGCGGTAGTCACAAATATTTCCAACTGGGTCCCCACTCCCAGCTGACCTGGTATTTGGCTCAAAAGAGCAGCGCTCCACAGTGGGTCGGATGCCTATAGGTGCGCTTACACCGCGCGAGACTTGCCTAGCGAAACAGGAGCGAAAACGGTGAGCCGTCACTTTAGGGGAGACAACCACATCGGCACTCTCTTGTTATGCCTCCGGCTGCTGCAACTGCTTTCGCAAACACGGCGATGCTGAATTTGAAAAAGAAAACTGAAAGAGTTCATCGCTGATGGAATAACCAATTACTCCGTTGGTGATACCGGTATGGGAACCACTTTATGAAGGAAACGATAAAAAATATTCTGTAAAATAGTATGGATAACATTAATATAATGTTATGAATATTACAAGATAGTAAAATAATATCATCAAAATAATAAGGGATGTGCATACATTTACGAGCGTCGCTCCGAAACAAATGCACGATTTTTTTAAACATCCAATTTATTTCCCATGTCTTTGATAATTTTACAATATGTTGACACATTGTTGAGAGGCGAAATGCCATTTTTCCACGTAATCTCCGTCCTTTTCAACAACCTCATGCCTCCGTGGAATTAAGTCCTGTATACGTGATCCGAAGTAGTCAGGACCAGCACGGTTGAACCACTGTTAGCAGCCTTCACGCGGGAGTCGTCCACTTCAAATCTCATTCAACAAAAGGGTTCCCGAAGTACACTGAAGAGGTATTCGAAATAAACCATTTATAACTGCGACGCCATATTGATCTCATTGCCTGCGGAACTGTAACTAAACTTAGATCGATGTCGCTTTAGTTAATAAAATTACCGAAATTGTTCCAAATGTAGTAATCAAATTTAAATGATGCAAGATTGAACATAGGTGCTGCGATTTAAATAAAGATATCAAACTAGAAATTGTTAAAGTTCCACTTAAAGTTTATTATTCTTTATCAAATGGTTGAAATGGCTCTGAGCATTATGGGACTTAACACCTGTGGTCATCAGTCCCCTAGAACTTACAACTACTTAAACCTAACTAACCTAAGGACATCACACACATCCATGCCCGAGGCAGGATTCGAACCTGCGACCGTAGCAGTCGCGCGGTTCCGGGCTGAAGCGCCTAGAACCGCTCTTCCACAGCGGCCGGCTGTCCTTTATCAAACATACTCAATCAAAATTGGTGATTCCACTCCGTTGTATATCTAAGCAACTGAAGTTATCTCGAGCTCCCAATATGTTGTTGTGGTCTTCAGTCCTGAGACTGGTTTGATGCAGCTCTCCATGATACTCTATCCTGTGCAAGCTTCTTCATCTCCCAGTACCTACTGCAACCTACATCCTTCTGAGTCAAGTTGTGCCACAAACCTCTCTTCTCCCCAATCCTATTCAATACCTCCTCATTGGTTACGTGATCTACCCACCTTATCTTCAGCATTCTTCTGTGGCACCACATTTCGAAAGCTTCTATTCTCTTCTTGTCCATACTAGTTATCGTCCATGTTTCACTTCCATACATGGCTACACTCCATACAAATACTTTCAGAAACGACTTCCTGACACTTAAATCTATACTCGATGTTAACAAATTTCTCTTCTTCAGAAACGATTTCCTTGCCATTGCCAGTCTACATTTTATATCCTCTCTACTTCGACCATCATCAGTTATTTTACTCCCTAAATAGCAAAACTCCTTTACTACTTTAAGTGTCTCATTTCCTAATCTAATTCCCTCAGCATCACCCGATTTAATTTGACTACATTCCATTATCCTCGTTTTGGTTTTGTTGATGTTCATCTTATATCCTCCTTTCAAGACACTGTCCATTCCGTTCAACTACACTAACAAGTCCTTTGCTGTCTCTGACAGAATTACAATGTCATCGGCGAACCTCAAAGTTTTTACTTCTTCTCCAAGAATTTTAATACCTACTCCGAATATTTCTTTTGTTTCCTTTACTGCTTGCTCAATATACAGATTGAATAACATCGGGGAGAGGCTACAACCCTGTCTCACTCCTTTCCCAACCACTGCTTCCCTTTCATGCCCCTCGACTCTTATAACTGCCACCTGGTTTTTGTACAAATTGTAAATAGCCTTTCGCTCCCTGTATTTTACCCCTGCCACCTTTAGAATGTGAAAGAGAGTATTCCAGTCAACATTGTCAAAAGCATTCTCTAAGTCTACAAATGCTAGAAACGTAGGTTTGCCTTTTCTTAATCTTTCTTCTAAGATAAGTCGTAAGGTTAGTATTGCCTCACGTGTTCCAACATTTCTACGGAATCCAAACTGATCTTCCCCGAGGTCCGCTTCTATCAGTTTTTCCATTCGTCTGTAAAGAATTCGTGTTAGTATTTTGCAGCTGTGGCTTATTAAACTGGTTGTTCGGTAATTTTCACATCTGTCAACACCTGCTTTCTTTGGGATTGGAATTATTATATTCTGCTTGAAGTCTGTGGGTATTTCATCTGTCTCATACATCTTGCTCACCAGATGGTAGAGTTTTGTCAGGACTGGCTCTCCCAAGGCCGTCAGTAGTTCTAATGGAATGTTGTCTACTCCCGGGACCTTGTTTCGACTCAGGTCTTTCAGTGCTCTGTCAAACTCTTCACGCAGTATCGTACCTCCCATTTCAGCTTCATCTACATCCTCTTCCATTTCCATAATATTGTCCTCAAGTACATCACCCTTGTATAAACCCTCTATATACTCCTTCCACCTTTCTGCTTTCCCTTCTTTGCTTAGAACTGGGTTGCCATCTGAGCTCTTGATATTCATACAAGTGGTTCTCTTCTCTCCAAAGGTCTCTTTAATTTTCCTGTAGGCAGTATCTATCTTACCCCTAGTGAGACAAGCCTCTACATCCTTACATTTGTCCTCTAGCCTTCCCTGCTTAGCCATTTTGCACTTCCTGTCGATCTCATTTTTGAGACGTTTGTATTCCTTTTTGCCTGCTTCATTTACTGCATTTTTATATTTTCTCCTTTCATCAATTAAATTCAATATTTCTTCTGTTACCCAAGGATTTCCATTAGCCCTCGTCTTTTTACCTACTTGATCGTCTGCTGCTTTCACTAATTCATCCCTCAGAGCTACCCATTCTTCTTCTACTGTATTTCTTTCCCCCATTCCTGTCAATTGTTCCCTTATGCTCTCTCTGACTCTCTACAACCTCTCGTTCTTTCAGTTTATCCAGGTCCCATCTCCTTAAATTCCCACCTTTTTGCAGTTTCTTCAGTTTCAATCTGCAGTTCATAACCAAGAGATTGTGGTCAGAATCCACATCTGCCCCTGGAAATGTCTTACAATTTAAAACCTGGTTCCTAAATCTCTGTCTTACCATTATATAATCTATCTGATACCTTTTAGTATCTCCAGGATTCTTCCAGGTATACAACCTTCTTTTATGATTCTTGAACCAAGTGTTAGCTATGATT
The DNA here is from genome assembly GCF_023898315.1 of Schistocerca nitens. Taxonomy (NCBI): domain Eukaryota; kingdom Metazoa; phylum Arthropoda; class Insecta; order Orthoptera; family Acrididae; genus Schistocerca; species Schistocerca nitens. The sequence goes on along the minus strand of NC_064618.1, from coordinate 294,558,940 downwards.
AAGTTATGCTCTGTGCAAAATTCTACAAGGCGGCTTCCTCTTTCATTTCTTCCCCCCAATCCATATTCACCTATTATGTTTCCTTCTCTCCATTTTCCTACTGACGAATTCCAGTCACCCATGACTATTAAATTTTCGTCTCCCTTCACTACCTGAATAATTTCTTTTATCTCGTCATACATTTCATCTATTTCTTCATCATCTGCAGAGCTAGTTGGCATATAAACTTGTACTACTGTAGTAGGCATGGGCTTTGTGTCTATCTTGGCCACAATAATGCGTTCACTATGCTGTTTGTAGTAGCTAACCCTCACTCCTATTTTGTTATTCATTATTAAACCTACTCCTGCACTACCTCTATTTGATTTTGTATTTATAACCCTGTAATCACCTGACCAAAAGTCTTGTTCCTCCTGCCACCGAACTTCACTAATTCCCACTATATCTAACTTTAACCTATCCATTTCCCTTTTTAAATTTTCTAACCTACCTGCCCGATTAAGGGATCTGACATTACACGCTCCGATCCGTAGAACGCCAGTTTTCTTTCTCCTGATAACGACATCCTCTTGAGTAGTCCCCGCCCGGAAATCCGAATGGGGGACTATTTTACCTCCGGAATATTTTACCCAAGAGGACGCCATCATCATTTAATCATACAGTAAAGCTGCATGTCCTCGGGAAAAATTACGGCTGTAGTTTCCCCTTGCTTTCAGACGTTCGCAGTACCAGCACAGCAAGGCCGTTTTGGTTAATGTTACAAGGCCAGATCAGTCAATCATCCAGACTGTTGCCCCTGCAACTACTGAAAAGGCTGCTGCCCCTCTTCAGGAACCACATGTTTGTCTCGCCTCTCAACAGATACCCCTCCGTTGTGGTTGTACCTACGGTACGGCCATCTGTATCGCTGAGGCACGCAAGCCTCCCCACCAACGGCAAGGTCCATGGTTCATGGGGGGGGGCTCCCAATATAGTGATTGGTAAACACATTACGTAATTAAAATTACAAAAAAAGCAGCAAATGTTCATTGCTTAAACTGTTCATAGTCAAATCAACACCAACACAATAATATGCATGACGGATAAACATAGGATGTAATGTGCTTCAGTGTTGGCCAGTGTTGAAATCGACCGAGTCCCTCTAGCTAGCGGCGTTCAGTTTAGATTCAGCGCAAATAATTTCTAGTCCGAACCGGCTTAACCCACGATAAACACTAGTTTCGCTGAACTATGCACAGAATAAAATGAGAATCCTGACACTGCAGAGTTTTTTTAAGTCCTGCCGGCCGCTGTGGCCGAGTGGTTCCAGGCGCTTCAGTCTGGAACCGCGCTGCTGCTACGGTCGCAGGTTCGAATCTTGCATCGGGCATGGATGTGTGTGATGTCCTTAGGTTTAAGTAGTTCTAAGTCTAGGGGACTGATGACCTCAGATGTTAAGTCCCATAGTGCTTAGAGCCATTCTGACGGAAGACAGAAAACAACGAACTATTCAAAAGCCCTTCCTGTGTGTGGAGTACAGAACGTTAAAGTACTGAGCGAAAGGCCAGCTAACTTTCAAATGTGCCATTTTACGCGTTAACGCACAAGAGACGTCAAGACTGCAAAAAAGGGGGATACAGCTCCTTGCTGTAATACTAGTAACTAGGACACCAGATATTGGAGCTGCCATAAAGTTCAAACATAAAGCTTACCTCGATTGTTTTAACAACTCAACATAAGAAAATCGTCATATTTACAAACAGAAGAGAAACATTGCTAAACTGGCGGCAAAAGATGCCCACCAAGAATTCTGGGCACGGTTTACAAGTATAATCGAAATCTACGGAAATTTGCACTAGCGTATAAGACAATGAAAATGCTTCACAAAGCAGACAGCGAAACAAGACAGATATACAACATAGGATAGAGGCAATGTGTTGAACACTACAAATCTCTTTGATATGCAGACAGACAGACAGAAAATGAGGAAACGCAATATGTAGAGTCGCGAGATGTAAATTATTTATACATAGAAGAGGTGACGGTGGCCATTATGGGTTTGGAAAAGAGGAAAGAGTTAAGGTACAGGCATCAACCATATATATAGAAAAGAAGTGTCATATCAAAAGCAAGAGACAAGCAATAGTTATATCGCTGTTTAAAAAAGGCCCTAGAAGTAACTGACAGAAGTGTAGAGGGATACGCTTTTAGGACACAGCATACAAGGCTGACGCTAGAATCCTGGAGTGCACACTGACTGAAATTCAACTTGTGGTTGAAGCTCACATGGTTCCACCTTGATCAAACACAAATTATTCATGCCTAACACGAAAATATCTTCCGCTGAAGTTTCACCATCGACAGCGGTTTCATTTATTAACTTAGTATCGAACTGATGTTCATGTAGCTGTCTGATATTCGCAGGATAGCTCATATTTTGCTCCAGTTGGTAATTTTTTGTTGAATTCGCTTATTCGTGTCTCTATGTGGATTGTATTTTCTAACACGCACTTCATCACATATTAACCTGACCCGTCATCAAGAAGAATAATAGTCTAAGGGAACTGCAGAAACATTTCATGAAAAACATTATCTCATGAATGGAATCCAGTCGATTATAGAATTCAGTTTGTTAATTGCATCAGTAACAGTCGTTGTGAAGCCTCGCAGATTTCTAGAGTAACTTCTGTAATAGCTTGATCACAAAATTGAATAACCGATTGAGTCATACGTTACATAAACTGTTGACGTAGGTGCCGTAACAGCTCATCCGACCTCTATGGCTTCCGGCGGCGTATGCTAGTAGGTAATCTGGGTCAACAGGTTTCCTTTAACTTGTTTCCCGCGCTAGCGTCGACGCATCGTTGTTTCGATAGCATTCATGAGATAATATACGTAGGACCCATTAGTATTACGAGGACGAAGATTAGAGTTAAGCGCCACGTCGACATCAGAGACATTATTTATTTATTTAATTTGAATAAACTTTTTTAACCTGATTGGACCAGGGTTTCACATATATAGTACTTATATTTTTTACATCAAAGTTATGTCCGCAATAACAATAGTGTTAATGTGACAGATCGTAATAAAATGGTTTTAATACAACTAAAATGATTTGAATGTATGTAGAGAGAATGGGAATAAATAGCACTGACAAGAACTAACAAACTTAATACTAGTTGTACCACTACTACTCCCACTGCTGCCACTATGATAATAACAGCAGTAATAACAGTTATATTGTGAGCTACAGAGTGTACTTATGGCTAGACATAAGTTATTTCTGACATAGCGAGTTTTGATGGAAAGAAATTTAGGCAGACTGCACCAGCATTGGGAATTGGGGAAGATCTAGTTAGATGGCAGTGTATAATGGGCTAATAAGTGCTTACGGGGACAAAGATAGACATTATTGCTCCTTGCTATGTATCATTAACTGTTATACAATTCTCTAATACACACAACAAAAAAAGTTTTGCATTACCCCAGTTCCAAGTGTACCGGAACCTGTACAGAAAATTGGAATAGAGATCAACATAAACATCATTTCCGCCCTTTCTATTGCTCATGAAAACTACACATTGCATGTTGTACCACCATACAGCGAGACCTTGAGAGATGGTGGTCCAGATTTCTGTACACACCGGTAACTCTAATACCCAGTAGCACGTCTTCTTGCATTAATGCATGCCTGTATTCGTCGTGGCATACTATCCACAAGTTCATCAAGGCACTGTTGGTCCAGATTATCCCTCTCCTCAACGGCGATTCGGCGTAGATCCCTCGGAGTGGTTGGTGGGTCACGTCGTCCATGAACAGCCCTTTTCAACTTATCCCAGGCATGTTCGATAAGGTTCATGTCTGGAGAACATGCTGGCCACTCTAGTCGAGCGATGTCGTTATCCTGAAGGAAGTCATTCACAAGATGTGCACAATGGGGGCACCAATTGTCGTCTATGCCAAGGCCAATATGCTGCTGATATGGTTGCACTATCGGTCGGAGGATGGCATTCACGTACAGCCGTTACGGCGACTTTCATGACCACCAGCGGCGTACGTCGGCCCTGCATAATGCCACCCCAAAACAGCAGGGAACCTCCATCTTGCTGCACTCGCTGAACAGTGCGTCTAAGGCGTTCAGCCTGACCGGGTTGCCCCCAAACACGTCTCCGACGATTGTCTGGTTGAAGACAGATGCGGCACTCATCGGTGAAGAGAACGTGACGTCAATCCTGAGCGGTCAATTCCGCATGTTATTAGGCCCATCTGTACCGCGCTGCATGGTGTCGTGTTTGCAAAGATGGACCTCGCCATGGACGTCGGGAGTGAAGTTGCGCATCATGCAGCCTATTGCGCACAGTTTGAGTCGTAACACGACGTCTTGTGGCTACACGAAAAGCATTATTCAACATGGTGGCGTAGCTGTCAGGGTTGCTCCGAGCCATAATCCGTAGGTACCGGTCATCCACTGCAGTCGTAGCCCTTGGGCGGCCTGAGCGAGGCATATCATCGACAGGTCCTGTCTCTCTGTATCTCCTCCATGTCCGAGAAGCCTGAACACTTCCCTTGTTGACAGTCCTTTCTGGCACAAAGTAACGATGCGGACGCGATCGAACCGCGGTATGGACCGTCTAGGCATGGTTGAACTACAGACAACACGAGCCGTGTACCTCCTTCCCGGTGAAATGACTGGAACTGATCGGCTGTCGGACCCCCTCCATCTAATAGGCGCTGCACATACATGGTTCTTTACATCTTTGGGTGGGCTTAGTGACACCTCTGAACAGTCAAAGGGACTGTGTCTGTCATAAAATATCCACAGTCAACGTCTATCTTCAGGAGTTCTGGGAACCGGGGTGATGCAAAACTTTTTTTGATGTGTGTATAATGGAGGGAGGTCATCCCAGGGTCTGGTTCCTGCTACCGAAAATGACTTCGAGAAAGCAGCTGAGTGATGGAGTGGGACAGAAAGGATTTTGTTCTGAAGGGACTTTTACCATTATCTCTACTACGTTGTCCAGACAAGAACATTATGGTCGAAGAGAAATATTAGGGTTATTGTACGTTGAATAAGGCAGTAAAGGAGACAGAGTGTATTCTCTGCGCTTATCTGCACGTAGCAGGGATAGATGTGTATAAGATGGTGAAATATGATTAAAGAGTCGAACGTCATAGATATATCGCACGCAGGCGTTCATCACCAGTTCCAGCGCCGTGAACTTTCCTGTCAACGATCTTGCAAGATAACATCGCTGCAATCACCAACTGGAGGTATAGTGTTTGTGCAAGTTTCTTTTTAAGGCCGAAAGGAAATAAATTTTTAAATTTTTGTAGGGTATAGATAGACGTTCATTCTTTCTTACACATTACAGCTATGTGTTCATTCAATGTAGCTTTTCATTTATTATTGCCTCTAGATTCTTTGGCGAAGGAAACAAGTTGGTTTTTGTTCAGTCGAATATTAAAGATAGTATGTGTTCGGGAATTTTCGGGATAATGTACCTAATATGACCTACCAGGACCGATTGGGTTTTGATTGCATTGAGCGTTAACCCTTTATTCGTTCTCCATTAGAAACGATAAAAACTACACTTGAGAGGTATAGAGGAATGAATGGCAGTCATCTTGATGACGAATTTGTTCCAGTATTTTTCTAAAACAATTTAAGAAAATCATTTAAATCAGGATGGCCTGTCGAAAACCTGATACCCGCTCTACCAGCGTACGAGTCCAGAGCCTTTATTCGCTATGCACTCGTATCCAAAAGAAGTACATGACTTGTACCAATTAACGGTGAGTAATAGTAGTCTATATATGCATATAAAATGACTGCATAGCAAAATGCCAAAATATGCAGATAACCCAGATTAAACATAAGATTTTACATTATCATTTTCTACGAAGCATCTGTAACAAAACAGGCAAATTCAAACAGCAGTGCCCAGGCTGTTCCACGTTGTAGACTGGGAGCACGGGCAAATTATTACTTGGCATTCGATACCAGCGACATATGACCGCTCTGCAGTTAAATGATAACACGTGTGTAGTTTCAAATCATCTTTTAAATATCAGAGTTGTCTACCGATGAAAGAAATACACTCACGACATCTATAGATATAACATTCAACATTCTAGAAGCAGTGGACACATTTACACAACTTCTAATCTACCTTATAGGAATTCTAAATGATCAGACAGACTGAGAACACAACTGATCACCTCAGACCTGACAAGAATGTTCCTTATGCAGCAATGCAACAGTATTATTTTAAATGCGTATGAACAGTAGAATGATCTATGGAAAAACAGCTGACTGCATAATTCGTAAATTATGTGTTGCTACTCCGTAATATTTATTGTGTCTCATACAGTTTATTTTGTCCGATATAAAATGTATGCATATATTGTATAAAAAGAAAATTATACTACTTAACATTAACACGACCGTAGTATCCTTAATTACCGTGTAGTTGTTAAAGGCGTTTCAAATTCGAGTTTGTAGAGCTTAAGCATTATACCCTATGCGTTTCGTTTTGTTAATTTAAAACATCCTCAGTGGTCTGAAATGAAACATATTTACAATTCGATTTACTTCCAGGTCCAAAATCAGTTCGTTTCAAATGATACAGAAGGATGAGTTTTACTTACCAGATCACTGATTATGTTTTAAAGGAACAAAACGAAACATGTACGATAAAAGAAATACGCATTTTTTACTAGTTGCAAAGATAAAATTGAAATATCTTTAATTATCAACCATCAATGTTTGGCCAAAATGCTTGTAATTACAAATAGCAGATTGTGTGCGGGCATTTCAGTCCTGAAGTACTGCATGGAAATTTAACTTTCGTCGTGTGTGAATACAAATATTAAATATTTCCACCGGGAAATATGCGAAGACAGAAACGATGTACACAGAAATCACTATTTACAATTTTACGTTCAGTTTCGTTCACGAAGTTGCTCTCCCAAAGTTAACATCTGCCTTAGTTCTTTTTAAATACTAAATGAAAAACTGAAACGAATGTAAACTAAAGGAAAAGTTTCGAAACAAACTACAGTCATGGAGAATATACTTCAGAAAATCACCGGAGGTAAGAGAAACAATGTATGCTATTAACAGGAGACTTTTAACATAAATAAATACAGTAGTTTAAGAGCTGCAAGATGCAGTACATCCAAAACCAAAATTATTAGTTAGTAAACTGATGCTTTTCCAAGAACAATTGTGTTGTCTCACGTTTGAAAATTATTTTTGTTTTTTGTAATTAAATGCTTTAATGGTTTTATTTGGATGAATCCAAGTACTGTCTGAAAATTAACTCGTTAAATGTTGCATGGGTTCTGAGCCTAGCACTTCGTTTGCGACGTAAATTACAGGACAATTCTTAGCCAGATTTACTTTAATAATCATGAACTGAGCATTGCATGTAATTATTGTGACTGTGTGGCGCAAATGCTGTTATAAGCAATGACCAAGAAGAAAATCATGACGATGAGCGTACGGAACTATGTCAACGGAAAATATCTACTTTCGCACCACGAAATCAACTATGGTATTGTAAATGACTATCACTATAAATATTTCTCACAATAATGGTTTAGCAGAGCTTAGTCCCACATTTTTCCCTTATAATATGACTTGAAATTACGTCTTTGCTGGTTCGTAGCCAGGCCAGCTGAAAAGTCAATCATTGAAACTTCCTGGCAGATTAAAACTGTGTGCCCGACCGAGACTCGAACTCGGGACCTTTGCCTTTCGCGGGCAAGTGCTCTACCATCTGAGCTACCGAAGCACGACTCACGCCCGGTACTCACAGCTTTACTTCTCCCAGTATCTCGTCTCCTACCTTCCAAACTTTACAGAAGCTCTCCTGCGAATCTTGCAGAACTAGCACTCCTGAAAGAAAGGATATAGCGGAGACATGGCTTATCCACAGCCTGGGGGATGTTTCCAGAATGAGATTTTCACTCTGCAGCGGAGTGTGCGCTGATATGAAACTTCCTGGCAGAAGTAAAGCTGTGAGTACCGGGCGTGACCATCTGAGCTATCGAAGCATGACTCACGCCCGGTACTCACAGCTTTACTTCTGCCAGGAAGGTTCATATCAGCGCACATTACATCAAATCTCTATTATCATTGGTTTTTTCCAGAGTAACATTTCTACATCTACATCCATACTCCGCAAGCCACCTGACGGTGTGTGGCGGAGTGTACCTTGAGTACCTCTATCGGTTCTCCCTTCTATTGCAGTCTCGTATTGTTCGTGGAAAGAAGGATTGTCGGTATGCCTCTGTGTGGGCTAAAATCTCTCTGATTTTATCCTCATGGTCTCTTCGCGAGATATAGGTAGGAGAGAGTAGTATTATACTGCTTGACTCCTCGGTGAAGGTATGTTCTCGAAACTTCAACAAAATCCCGTACCGAGCTACTGAGCGTCTCTCCTGCAGAGTCTTCCACTGGAGTTTATCTATCATCTCCGTAACACTTTCGCGATTACTAAATGATCCTGTAATGAAGCGCACTGCTCTCCATTGGATCTTCTCTATCTCTTCTATCAAACCTATCTGGTACGGATCCCACACTGCTGGGCAGTATTCAAGCAGTGGGCGAACAAGCGTACTGTAACCTACTTCCTTTGTTTTTGGATTGCATTTCCTTAGGATTCTTCCAATGAATCTCAGGCTCGCATCTGGTTTACCGATTATCAACTTTATATGGATCATTCCATTTTAAATCACTCCTAATGCGTACTCCCAGATAATCTATGGAATTAACTGCTTCCAGTTGTTGACCTGCTATATTGTAGCTAAATGATAAGGGATCTTTCTTTCTATGTATTCGCAGCACATTACACTTGTCTACATTGAGATTCAATTGCCATTCCCTGCACCATGCGTCAATTCGCTGCAGATCCTACTGCATTTCAGTACAATTTTCCATTGTTACAACCTTTCGATATACCATAGCATCATCCGCAAAAAGCCTCAGTGAACTTCCGATGTCATCCACAACGTCATTTATGTATATTGTGAATAGCAACGGTCCTACGACACTCCCCTGCGGCACACCTGAAATCACTCTTACTTCGGAAGACTTCTCTAAATTGAGAATGACATGCTGCGTTCTGTTATCTAGGAACTCTTCAATCCAGTCACACAATTGGTCTGATAATCCATATGCTCTTACTTTGTTCATTAAACGACTGTGGGGAACTTTATCGAACGCCTTGCAGAAGTCAAGAAACACGGCATCTACATGATGCCTTTCGTAGGATTAAGAAGCTTATGTTCCATGCCCATTGATTTTCTTCCTCACTAGTTATTACATTACACAGTGTTTGTTTGATTAAAGTCACTCAGTTCATTAATGCGGTACAAATATAAAAATGTTCGTCACAAACACATATGGGGACGTTATGTGCCCCCCCCCCCCGCCCCCACTTCCTGGAATGGCCATGCGTACGTTTGAGTGTTGTCTGTAATGGGCATTCCACTAACGTTCCTGTTTTTTATAACACAAACGCATTACATAAATAATATATCATGGTTCGGATTCACATTCACTAACAGTTCGTGGTACGATCATTGTTCACAAACTTTTACACATAACAACTGTGTAGTTCGTGAGTTGATATTCAGTTTACGAAAATTTGCATTACATTTCATCCTATCTAACTTCTTACAGGTTTAATTAAAGTTTTTGGAACTTATAAACTACTCTCATGTTCATAAATTAAGGATAATGCTGATACATGGTGAAACAACGCCCTGGTGCGCGGTTTGCGGGTTTAAATCACCTCGGGGTATGACCATGCTGTGCATTTGACCTGCGGTTGTCGCATGGTGGCGCTGGCAGCAGAGGTGTGTTGATGCATGTCAGAGTACGGTGCAGCGAATAAGTGTGCAGACGTTTTCAGACGTGCTGATGGTGACTGTGTTTTGAAAATGGCTCAAAGAACACATATTGATGACGTTACGAAGGGTAGAATACTAGGGCGACTGGAGGCTGGTCAAACACAGCAGGTCGTAGCACGGGCCCTCCGTGTGCCAAAAAGTGTGATCTCAAGATTATGGCAACGATTCCAGCAGACAGGAAACGTGTTCAGGCGCTACAGTAAGGGACGTCCACGGTGTATAACACCACAAGAAGACCGATATCTCACCATCAGTGCCCACAAACGGCCACGGAGTACTGCAGGTAGCCTCGCTCGGGACCTTACCGCAGCCACTGGAACAGTTGTCTCCAGACACACAGTCTACAGACGACTGAACAGACATCGATTATTCGCCCGGAGACCTGCAAGGTGCATTCCACTGACCCCTGGTCGCAGGAGAGCCCGTAAAACCTGGTGTCAAGAACACAGTACATGGTCAATGGAACAGTGGTCCCAGGTTATGTTCACGGACGAGTCCAGGTATAGTCTAAACAGTGATTATCGCCGGGTTTTCATCTGGCGTGAACCAGGAACCAGATACCAACCCCTTAATGTTCATGAAAGGGACCTGTATGGAGGTCGTGGTTTGATGGTGTAGGGTGGGATTACGATTGGTGCACGTACACCCTTGCATGTCTTTGACAGAGGAACTGTAACAGGTCAGGTGTATCGGGACGTCATTTTGCACCAGTATGTTCGCCTTATCAGGGTGCAGTGGGTCCCACTTTCCTCCTGATGGATGATAACGCACGGCCCCACCGAGCTGCCATCGTGGAGGAGCACCGTGAAGCAGAAGATATCGGTCGAATGGAGTGGCCTACCTGTTCTCCAGACCTAAACCCCACTGAGCACGTCTGGGATGCTTTCGGTCGACATATCGCTGCACGCCTTCAAAACCCTACGACCTTTCAAGAGCTCCGACAAGCGCTGGTGCAAGAATGGGAGGCTATACCCCAGCAGCTGCTCCACAACCTGATCTAGAGTATGCCATCCCGTTGTGCGGCCTGTGTGCGTGTGCATGGTGATCATATCCCATATTGATGTCGTGGTACATGCGCAGGAAACAGTGGCATTTTGTAGCACATTTGTTTCGGGACGGTTTTCTGAACTTATCACCAATACCGTGGACTTACAGATCTGTGTCGTGTATATTTCCTATGTGCCTATGCTATTAGCGCCAGTTTTGTGTAGTGCCACGTTGTGTCGCACCACATTCTGAAATTATCCTTAATTTATGAGCATGAGTGTAGTATTTACTGCTACTTGTTGTTATGTATGTTACTGCAGCTTAATTTTCGTCTACTTTTTAAGGCTCGTTCGTATGGAAAACGGCTCTAAAAACCAGGAAAGGATTTGTCTCCACTCCCAGTTTGCTCAGATATTACTTTTATCTTGCATTTGTAAAATATTTGATTCAATGAGAGCTATTGTGGTAACATTTTAGAACTATGTATAAATATAGAGATCACGCACAATTATTTTTATTACAGGCATGAAACTTTAAAGAACTTCTCCGAAGTGTTTGTATTTCCTATTATACAATGCAAATATTTTAAAGTTTTCGGAGATCTTCGACGAAGTAGGTGAAGTTTTGCTGCCGCAGCGTTGTAGTCTCGTTTTAGTTGTAGAGAAACGCTCGGCAGGAACATTGAGTCGAACTTCGGACCCCCAGGCGACGACTGATTAACTGCTGCCGCTAACTTGTCGCTGCTTCATTCCGTCATTCAACTTGTACTGTTTTCGACTGCACAACTACGTCATGAGTGGAAATGGAAATGTCTAAACCATTGCATTACACTCTGATTAAAGTAGACGTTGCATGCCGCGGGATGAAACACAGGTAGAAAAATAAGGTGTATACTGGTATGTACTAAGAAATATTTCAACGTTTGCTTCAAGCCTCGAATCTTTTGACTTGTTGCTCAGATGTTATGAACGTTTCAAATTATGCAACTGACAACTAAAAGGGCATCATTGTGGGTCTCCATTTATCTGGATGGTCGAATTGTACAACATCCAGAATTTTGGGGCATTCGTGTGTGACAGTAGTCCAGTGGTGGACTGTATGGGAATGTGAAGGAAGAAATATTCTTGCTCAAGGTTCCAGTCGACCACGTCTGCCCTCCACGACGGAGGACCACCATACTGTGTACCAAGCGCATCGTAACACCTTCAAATCTGCACCTGACATCCGAGGACAAGTAGTGGACCCACTGCAACATTCTGTGTCGTCACGCACCATTGGTCGAACAAGAGAAGCGGCCAGCCTATAAAATTAATGTCCCGTGCATAGGCTGCCGTTAACATCACACGGTTGAATTTGGGGTGGTGACCTGACTGGGAAACATGGACTGCTGTTGAATGACATCGCACTATGCTGAGCGATAAATCGTGGTTCTGCACAACCCCGGATGATCACATGTGTTTGTAGATATGACCTAGTTTTTTTGGAAAGGCGCAGCTGTGTTACTCCTGGAGTCATGGTGTGATGGCGGGGGAAGTCATTGGGTATGACTCCAGTTCACGGCTGGTAGTGATTGGGGGAACTCTGTCGGCACAATTGTACATCACGGACGTGTTGCGTACTCAGGTGTTACCTCTCATGCTACAATATTGTGGTGCTACTTTTGCAACAGTACAATGCCCATCCACTTAGGGTACGAGTCTCTATGAACTGCGTGCATGATGTTGAGGTACTACCATAGCTAGCAAGATCACCATACTTATCCCCGATGGATGACATCAACCCCATCCCAGAAACAGTATCCAGGATGTCAGCGACCAGTTATAACAGTTGTGGACCAGCTAGCCTAGGGAGAGGCTACAACGGCTTTTTGAAGCCGTTCCCAACCGAATCATTTCAGGCTTCCACATCATCGATGGTGCAAAGTCATATTGATACTCGTAAGTGGGCTCATATTGCCAAACTCTTTGCACACTTCGCTCGATATTGTTACCACTGAAGTTACACCTCATAGCCTCTCAACCCCAAAAGTTTCATTTCGTTTCCTCCTACCCTTCTGGGTGCTTCTCCTTTTTTGTAAGTGCATTTTGAATTTCAGTAAGGTGGTGATATTTTTCGGTGCCGCTCAATTGCACAACAGTCTAGAAGAAAGGGCACTGTTTTGACACCAGTGAAAGAATCGATTAGTGCACATCGCCGTAGACACTTATCTATTATATGACTCGTATTTTGTTGTCTAGAGTTTGCTCCAGTTCTGCTACTTAATGGCAGTGTTACTAGCGATAAGACAGAGCTGTTGGGTACGTCGCTTCAGCTTCGAAAAAGAAGGCACCCGCCTTTAAAACCGCACAGAACCACGGTAACATCTAAAAAGAGATGTCAGAAGCCAGCCAGCAAAGCAACTGCTCTGACATAGTGCGCATGTGGAAAGGTCCATACATACAGTCTAGACATTCCAAAAGATACTTGTGAGCTAGAACAATGTTGCAACTCGTGGGCTTTCCATTTATCGTTTATTTTCGTTTGCGGCCTATTTATCTTTGGAACGAAAGGTGGGAATTTAGATGATTAATGATTGCTATGACTGAACCCACTTTATAACATCTGTGAATACGACTCGCTGCACTAAGGACCATGTGTTCTCTCGCCTAATTTTTTCACCTTTTTCCGATATTTAACGTCGTTCGCGTACGTAAAGATTCTGGTCCACAAGCGAGAAGATTAATCGTAAACAAACTTTGGAAGATTAATACCCCGAATGCTCAGACTAGATTATATCCATTAAAAATCTACTAAAAAGTTTCTGTATTTGATGGCTACATGCCACCATTTGAAAAGTGATGATAGCCTTGGTGAGAGAATCTGTTCAGTCTGTTTCGTCTATAAATTGCTCGATTGAGTGCGTTCTTCCACAAGGTATAAAAGGCGACAGTTGTTCAGGTTGATACCAGTCAGAGTGGAAAGCTCGACGGTATAGGCATATTACTGAAAAGAACACTACTCCAAAATACTGTGAAAGTATTGTTAAGTTACAAACTAAAAATATAAAATGAACACTAAATCTTAAATTAGACATGTTTTTAAAATATGTGCCCATTTCATTGCTTCTATAAACAGACAACTTTGTTAATGTCAGTAATTTCTAGGATTTTTTGACGAACATCTTGAGTGTACGTGATTTACACGAGTACGGATTCTTAACGCCACCATCCACTGCATTGCTAGCTTAATTAACAAAGTAGCGACAATATCTGTTGCAGATCTACTATTAACGTGAGTGCTTTCTCTTTGGCTGGTGTTAAGTTGTAGCGATTGTCAGCTTACTCAGAGATTAGGATCTCTACTCTTGAGTCTTTGCATTTTTCTATCTGTATTATATCCTGGATATAGAGATCCTACTCAAAATTCTTCACAAAATCGGAGACTGCGTAATTCGAAACATAAGGCAATAAGTGTTTCACGTTGTATTTGTGTTGTAACGCCTTAAAACAGTGCCTAACTTACCTGTTTGAGATTGTATGCTATATGTATCCACGAGAATTCTGAACAGTCCTTGTGACAAAAGAATATTTGGGCAGCCATATTCCGTGAGAAAACAAAACATTACAGTAGGATTACAAGCGTCATTACATTTTTATGTGTAAATACGTCAATTTTCGACCTGTCGTCGGTGAAAGATTTTTGTTGCTGGTAAAACCGGAAAAAATGGATATCCAAAGTTTGGTCTGTACCGCTACATGAGACAGTTATGGAAGTTTTCCTTTATACATGACACTCAGAGAAGTGTAGAGACTCAAAACTGCCACAAAATTTCACAGTTCGAATTAAAGTCACAGTTAGAATTAAAGTGTGGAATGCGAGGAGTTTTGAAACCAAAAGCCCAAGGGACGCGAAAAGTACTCTCCTAAATCAGATGAAAGCTCTCTTACTTGCTGCGAATCACAATTAGAGAGTCTGAAAATGGACAGTAGACTCCACTCATGAAGGTGTAAGTAACCTGTTTGTATGTTGGCAGCGCTACAGACGTTGTTAATATCGCTGACAGAGCTCTGCCCCCTCGGCAAGAGATTCTGTTGTTAGACGGACTAGCGGTTAGCGAGTGGATGGAGAATTGTATGGACATGTTTTTCTTAGTGGATACTCTGTGTTGGTAGAACACTCAATGTAAAGTGAGATGAAATTTCTTGTAAGAAAATATGCAAGGAAAGGTATGATAACGGACGTATGGTTGTTAGTGTTTGGGTAGTGGAATTATTGACAACTATATAATTTTTGGAACTAGATGTCACATTGAAACGTCCCCTTAGAAAAATAATACATGACTGTGCTTAAACTGACACACAATATTTTTAGCGCATCGCAATCTGACTTTCAATAATCCCTACAAAAGAATGGCCCTGACTAACATTAACCTATACCTTTCATGCATCACTTACCTCACAAAAATCTTCGTTACTCGAACTACTGCAATACAGCGAGCGCCAATACTGCC
Source organism: Schistocerca nitens (assembly GCF_023898315.1). Lineage (NCBI taxonomy): Eukaryota > Metazoa > Arthropoda > Insecta > Orthoptera > Acrididae > Schistocerca > Schistocerca nitens. The sequence goes on along the minus strand of NC_064618.1, from coordinate 294,543,564 downwards.
AGCTAAATAAAAGATTCTGACTACTGAAAGCACTAACTACTGATAATCATAGTTGGCAAATGAAAGATTTTGACAGAGAACAAACAATGTATTTACCTTAAAGTTTTCAAAAGCCATAATATATATAGCAGTTCATGCCATCCAGTCTTACAAATTTACTGTCTCTGATGGACACATGTCCAGATCATCCGCTCTCAAAACTCCGCCATCTATCTCCCCACATCCACCACTGCTGGCGGCTCACCTCCAACTGCACAACGCTACGCGCTGTTAACAGCCGATTGCCCAACACTACAATAGCCAACAACAATGCAAACCAGCCGCAGACTGCACACAGCACAGCCTAAACAGCCTACTTACAACATGAATAAGGTAAAATTTTCTAAATACATTGTTTGCTCTTCAACAAAATCTTTCTTTTGCTAACCATATGTCTCCTAGTAGTTACAGTGTATAGTATTCAGAATCTTTTTATTTAGCGGGCTGTAGTTACTGCTTGCTGCAATTGCTGTAGTTCGTGTTATGAAGATATACTGTGAGGTAAGTGACTTATAAAAAAAATGGGGTTCGTGATTGAAATGAGTTTAGACAATTAACAGATTTGGAGGTAGTTTCATATTTCTTTAATTTCATATTTTTTGGATTTTTATTATTGTTAGGATTTCTTGCGATTCAGGGCCGTTCTTTTGTGTTAATTATTGGAAGTCATGGAGTTATTGTATAGCAGTCAGATTGCGTTGGGCTTGTATATTGTGGGTAATAAATGAATAGGTTAAGTCTGAATTGTCTTTGTCAGGGAAAATTCTGTAGATCAGTGTTCAATCAAAAATAATGAAAGAGTTAGCTTCAAAGGAAATAAATAATGCTTGAAATAACTGGAATACTATTGTGAGATCGAAAATAGTTCTGCTGTAACAACAGATACAGTACCTCCACACGGCACCAATAACGTCATGGAGCCGGTCGCTTAGGCGATAACCTAATTCTAGAACGCGCACAGTACATTCTCTTGAGCCCTTTCGAAGCCGCAGATCCGCCTTTCATCGTCGGACTGAGCTGCACACGCACTGGGGTACAATACGTTGTCAAAAGTACGTGCGTTACACTGCTATGGGTTCACGTGAAGGTCTCCCTGCGACTACGTTCGTATTTGTTTCGCAGATATAAGCGAAGTCACGGTGTCCCAAGGCGTCACGAAGTTCGCCGAGGAATTCTTAGAACGTGCAAAGCGAAGGACCGCACAAAAGAATTCGCCTAAATGTAATAGTCGAGGAGGTTGCGCTGTGGGTTTTGGCTCTTTCTGGACACGAGGAACATCTGAAATTACTTCTCTCTCCAGGGAATGCTAAAGTAAGCCCGGATCATTTTTAATGAATCTACGACTTAATAATCGTGAATAATACTGAAATGAACTGCCTTCAAAGCGACCGGTTAAAACACTCTTTAGTTTAAGACAGCTATGGGAAATTTCCTCATTTTACGATTGTTACTTTCGTCTTCAATACAGTACGTTATCTAAATTTTTTGAATCAACCTTCATGCTAATTACAATGAGTCAATCAAATTTTATAAATCGATTTATGGCATTAAGTGAGTTTCACGATTCTGAGAATCCAGAGAGGTGATAGACAACAAATTGCGAGATTTATGCATTAAAGTTTCTTATTGTTAAATTATGTAGAGCATCAGTGCAGTTTTGTTTTATTTCTTTAACTTCCAGTGAGAAGTATTCCAAGGATGCTGTGATCCAAGAGTAAAAGAATGCGTGCTAAATTATAGTTCTAAAAGTATTAGAAGCAGCATTTCGACACAAATATTGCTAAAGCTTTTGCGGCGAGGTAGCGCTGTAGCGATAGCAGACGTGCTGTCAGTTTTACTTCACAAGTATACGGATTTAGTGGTTGGTGTAAATCAATATATATACTAAATATAAGCGTGGTTTGTCTGTACGTGCTGATACAACTCTGCAACTACTCCCCTCCGCACCGTGGCAGCCCTCCATCCTCCATCAGTGGACAAGTTTTCGGTTTGGACCTGCAGGGGTTGAGTCCGAAAATTTCAGTGTCAAAAGAGGGCATCGCACCAAGGGACCTCTTATGGGAAGTCCATGAATCACATTTCTTCTATTAGAATGTCCAAGAATGCTGCGAAATCTTCCAGTGTTCAAGAATGTTACAGACTCTTCAATTTAGAGAACGTATACGGCGCATAAAAAGTCATTGCAATCTTCAGATAGAGCGCTACAAGTTCTCCGAAGTAATTCAGAATTACTGGCAGGTGAGTTAGTAACACTTTCTGGAGATTTTCGGAAACTTTTCCAAATATTCCAAAATAGACTCAAGCGGATGAAATTAGTGCGTGATGGAAGCAATCATTTCTCTGGCATCGAGTGAAGAATGTACAATTAAGAAAATGATTTATGTAACACTGTCTAAAATCTAGGTGAATTAATAAACAAAGTTTATCCGAATACTGTCCAAATTATACAAATGTAACCGGTTATTTAAAAGAGTCATTTATCGGTAAGAAATGAAGTAGTTGACAATATTAGTTTAAAAATTAAAAATAAGATTCCTGGAGAGGAAAGGATGTATAAATCAATAGATTCACTGGTTGATGCAAATGAAAAACTTAATTCTCTAATTCGATGAAAGTTTCTGGAAGGCCTTTACATGGTTTGCAATTAAAAGTAGGATCTCCAATTATTTTGATGGGAAATTTAGGTTCACCAACATTATGTAATGGAACAAGAATCACAATGAAATAGTATCAAACAATACAATTGAAGCAAAATTACTGTCAAGAAAAGATAAAGAAAAAATATTATTTATTGCCGGCTTCTGCTCATCTTTACTTAACTGCAGTTTCAATTCAAAACGCTGGAATTTTCAGTCATATAAGCATTTTGCATCACTACATATAAAACTCAAAGACAAATGTTAAGATTTTGTGGTATTAATTTAAAGAAATCATGCTTTTCTCGCCGTCACTTATACGTAGCTTGCTCTAGAGCGCGAAACACAAAGACTTTATACAGGGTGAATCAACTAAAACTTGCACTGTAAGTGTTGCGGAAATGAAAAGTGACACTGATGTGCGGTTTTCACAGAATGAATAGATAGTTAGGGAATCGTTTTGTTAACCAATAAACAAACTGTAATAACACTTGAAAAGTGTATTTTGTGTTGAAACATAACGCTTTTTCAAACGGAACAATAGCTACTGACGTTAACAGACTAAAAGTAGGATAAATTAGAATGTCTGCGGTAATTGTTGCAGGACTCTGGTGCGAGTCTACGACTTACCGTATTTTCAAAGTTCCCACACTGACGCTTTGTGCCATTCAACCTGTGTAGTTGATAGGTAAGATGATTTTGCGTTTGCTTACACTGTACTTGTGTGTTCTTTCAGTGCATTGCGACTTGCTAATCAACAGTCCAAGCTTCAAGTTGTGAATGGGCGATGGGATTCACCAACGCAGAAAAAGGAGACATGCTCATGGTGTATGGGGAGTGTAGGAAGACTGCAATTCGTTCTTTCGCGGTGTACGCGGCAAGATATCCCAATAAATGTCAACCATCTCGGCGGTAATTTATCACCATCTTCAACCAGTTACGTGAAAGTGGCAGAGTAACAACTGACAACGCAACAGAAGGAAACAAGTGACGGCAGAAGAGGGGAAAATTAATGTTTTTGCTGCTGTTTAAGTTGATCCGCACATTAGTTCCCGTTCAATCGCACGAGGAAGTGGCATGAATCAGGCAAGTGGCCTACGCATTCTCCATCGACATAGGTTCCGTCCCTAACGATTATGAGAATCGTGTTAACTTCTGTACATGGGCATTAAGACGGGATACTCCAAATGTATCATGTATCTTGTTTAGTGATGAAGCCATGTTTACCAATCATGGCTAGGTAAACGGCGAAACATGCACGACTGGTCTGCTTACAATGCCCGTGGGCTTCGTGAGGTGGAACGTCGGCGGCCATGGAGTCTAAACCTGTGGTGTGGGTTAGTGAACCATCAGCGGTTTTCACAGACGGGACACTGAACGCGCACAAGTATCGCAGCGTCCTAACAGATCATCTTCCACTGATGCTAGAAGACGTTCCTGTGCAGTCCAGGAGGAACCTGTGGTACCTACATGATGGCTGTACAGCCCATAGTGCACCAAATACTACAGCATGGCTTCGCGAATTGATTCCAAATCGTTGGATTGGACGCAGAGAACCAGCATCTTTGTCGATCCGTTCCCCATATATGACGCCTGTAGACCGATTTATGTAGGAAGCTAAAACCCTGTCTATAAGGACAGACCAACTACACCCGATAATATGCAACGACGTATTTCTGCTGCCTGCTCGGACTTCGCTGAAATGCTAGCACGTGTGCAGCAGTTGTTCCATACCAACCGTTGCCGGTGTTCATTTTGAACACAACCTGTGATGGTCAGTTGTCTCGTTACTGGTCAGAATCCACATAACTAATGTATCTACATGTACACAGGTACACGGCAAGCTACCGTACGGTGCGTGGCGGAGGGTACCCTGTACCACTACTTGTCATTTTCTTTCCTCTTCCACTCGCAAATGAAGCGAGGGAAAATCGTCTGCCTGTATGTCTCCGTATGAGCCCTAATTTGTCGCATCTTACTTTAGTGGTCCTTACGTGCAGTGTATGATGGCTGCAGTAGAATCGTTCGGCAGTCAGCTTCAGATACCGGTTCCCTAAATTTTCTCAATAGTGCTTCTCGAAAAGAACGTCGCCTTCCCTCCAGGGATTCCCATTTGACTTCCCGAAGCATCTATAACACTTTCGTGTTGTTCGAACTTACGTGTAACAAATCTAGCAGCCCGCCTCTAAACTGCTTCTCTGTCTTCCTGCAATCCGACCTGGTACGAATCCCAAACACTCGAGCAGTATTCAGGAACAGGTCGCACCAGTGTCCTATATTCGGTCCCCTTCACAGGTGAACCACTCTTTCCTAAAATTCTCCCAATAAACCGCAGTCGACCAATCGCCTTCCCAATCACAGTTCTCACATGCTCGTTTCACCTCATATCGCCTTGCAACGTTACGTCCAGATATTTAAATGACTTGACACTGTCAAGCAGGACACGAATAATACCGTATCCCAACATTACATGTTTGTTCCTCCTACTCATCCGCATTAACTTACGTTTTTCCACATTTAGAGCTAGCTGCCATTTATCACACCAACTGGAAGTTTTGTCTAAGTCGTCTTGTATCTTCGTAGAGTCACTCAACTTCGACACCTTATCGTACATCACGGCATCATCAGCAAACAACCGCAGATTGCTACCAACCCTGTCCAACAAATTATTTACGTATATGGAGAACAACAGCGCTCCTATCACACTTCCCTGGGGCACTCCTGACGATACCCTTGTCTCTGATTAACACTCTTTGACAAGGACAACAAAATAAAACGGTTCTGAGCACTATGGGACTTAACATCTGAGGTCATCAGTCCCCTAGAACTTAGAACTACTTAAACCTAACTAACCTCAGGACATCACACACATCCATGCCCGAGGCAGGATTCGAGCCTGCGACCGTAGCAGTCGCGCGGTTCCGGACTGAAGCGCCTAGAACCGCTCGGCCACCACGGCCGGCGAGGACAACATTCTGGGCTCTATTAGTTAAGAACTCTTCGAGCCATTCACTTATCTGTGAGCTTATTCCACATGCTCGTACCTTTCTTAAGAGCCTGCAATGGGGCACCGTGTCAAATGCTTTCCGGAAATCTAGAAATATGGTATCTGCCTGTTGTCCTTCATCCATAGTTCTCAGTATATCGTGTGAGAAAAGGGCAAGCTGAGTTTCGCATGAGCGATGCTTTCTAAAACCATACTGGTTCGTGGACACAAGCTTCTCAGTCTCAACAACGCTTATTATATTCGAACTGAGAATATGTTCAAGGTTCTGCAGCAAACTGAAGTTAGCTATACTGGTGTGTAATTTTGCGGGTCCGTTCTTTTTTCCTTCTTATACACTGGAGTCACCTGAGCTTTTTTCCAGTCGCTTGGGACTTTGTGCTGGGCGAGAGATTCACGATAAAAGCAAGTTAGGTAAGGCGCCAGTGCTTTAGAGTACTATTTATAATATCGAACTGGGATTCCATCCGGACCTAGTGATTCATTTGCTTTCAAATCTTTCAGTAGTTCTATATGCCAGGTACGTTTATTACTATGTCGTCCACACAGGAGTCTATCCGATGGTCAAATGACGGTATGTTTGTACGATTCTTCCGTGTGAACTATTTCTTGAACGTGAAATTTAAAACTTCGGCTTTCGTTTTTCTATCTTCAATTGCCACACGAGACTGGTCAACAAGAGACTGAATGGAAATCTTAGACCCGCTTGGCGATCTTAAGTAAGACCAGAATTTTCTCGGGATTTCTGCCTGATCTTTTGCTAAGGTGTGACCGTAGAAGTTTTATATGCTTCGCGCATAGATATTTTCACAGACGAACGAATCTCTACTAACCTTCACTTGACGTCATTAGCGTGTTATCTTTTGAACCGAGAGTGCAACTGACTCCGCTTCCTCAGCATCCACCGAATTTCGTCACTAAACCATGGTGGGTTTTTTCCATCCTTTATCAACTTACAAGGCACATAACTCTCCAGACCACAATTTACAACCAGCTTAAACTTCGCCCATAATTCCTCTACATCTATCTTACTGGAACTTAGTGACATCAATTCACTAAGTGAGATGCTAGTAACTGCTTATCTACTCTATCTAGCAGAAGCGCTGTCCTAGCCTTATTATCATCTGATTTATTAAAGTGTGTTGTTCTTTAGTGTGTGCTACCACAGGTATTGTACAAGTATTGGTGTGAAATTCTAATTTACTCTACGTTTACTTTTTTTAAATGTCAATAGGCACTGTTCCATTTAAAAAAATGTATGTTTACACAGAAAATACATTTTATAAATATTATTACAATCTATGCTAACGGCCTTGCCGCAGTGGTAACACCGGTTCCCGTCAGATCACCGATGTTAAGCGCTGTCGGGCCGGACTAGCACTTGGGTGGGTGATCATCCGGTCTGCCGAGCGCTGTTGGCAAGCGGGGTGCACTCAGCACTTGTGAGGCAAACTGGGAGCTACTTGATTGAGAAGTAGCGGCTTCGGTCTCGAAAACTGACATACGCCGGGAGAGCGGTGTGCTGACGACATGGCCCTCCACATCCGCATCCAGTGATGTCTCTGAGCTGAGGATGACACGGCGTTCGGTCCGTACCGTTGGGCCTTCATGGCCTGTTCTGGAGGAGAGAGTATTACAATCTATTGATTGACTAACAACACAAGCCCCTGACTACCATTCCATTCTCTGAAAACTGCACATAAATAGCACTTTCCATTTCCTCAATATTTGCGGCGTTTTAGATGATTCACCCTGCATATCTACTCACCAAGTCGTAAGATGACAAATGTAGTTCATATGCAAGTATTATAAGAGAATAAACTGATTAAATATGAAAAATACTAAGCCCAGTTTTCTTCCATCAACCTAAATACAACTGAAATAAAGTTTTCTTTATTTTTGTCACAATCACTATTTATGATACAGTCATCATCGGTTTCGGCCCACAATGACCGTCTTCAGGTGCTACAATAGAAAAATGAGAAGCTTATATAAAGACCTCAAACAAGGAAAAATATTTTCACTAGATTTACTTGTGTGGTAAGTACAGTGTTTCTAAATACATGTGGATCATATCTCTGGGCGCTGTGGATCATATCTATGGACGCCACTTGATGGACAAATGGGCTTGTGTAGTCAAACTAAACATAATGGCATAAATCGGTAAATTATATAGATATGACTAACAAGGGAAATTCCGCATCGCACGCCCTTCATATTTAGTGGTAAGATGGCCCATCGGAAACTGAACACAGATCAGGTATGAAAAAAGGATGAAGGAGTACTGAACAGTGAGAAACGAAGCAAAATCGAAACAGTGAACGGTCCAAGCGCAATATGTGTAACATCGAGTGAACTGCAAGGATCTCGGCTTCGTGTTTCTGTGGCCACGGTGTTGGACTGGGAAGAGGGTAATTGCTGTTAAAATCGTCCTCGTGCTCCATTCTTTTCACAAAATTATGAACTATCCTCCCTGTCACTGACTTGTCTGTCTGCCGTATTTCAATTTGTGTATGTGCCGTGGTGTAACGTTCGTTTGGAACAGCGAGGTTCAAGGATGGAACGACCTCCAGACGTATGTACCTCTCATTTGTTCTACACAAGTACCACATGTTATGATTCTTGCGTTCGGTTTTGGAAGTTTTGACTCTTGAATTCTTTTGTTGTAATATAATTCACACATGTTTATTAGTAAGTTTTTATTTCAGTGAGAGGTCTATGCGACGTCTGGCCTGCTCACACTATTCATCACATTTACTTGCGACGGTAATATATTCTTAAACAAGACTCAAATTTTATAACAAATGTATGGTGTAACAATTGCCAAGATTATAGAAGGAGAACACCATGTTCAAACTCATTTAAAACTTGATAACGTGCCACTGTAGCAGCAGTAACCGATCTAACAACTGCGACTGACGCTTGCGTTGTATAGGCGTTGCCGACCGTAGCGCCGTATTCTGACTGCTTACATATCTCTGTATTGGAATATGCATGTTTCTTTGGAGGTTCAGTGTATAAGGATTGTTCTTCTGTCTTTTAAAGACCTCACTCTGGTTTAAATATGGTTTTACTGCTTGAACGGCCTGTATTCTATTTTCAAATTTTACAAATATTATTGCTTTCATATTTTGCGGTTTTCGCAAGTAAACCTTGTCCTGTGGACAACACGCACATCTGGAAGTACGCTTACAACGGGATCTCCTCATCGCACCGCCCTCAGATTTAGTAGTAAAATGTCTCAGTGCATAGCCCGTCAAAAACTGAACGCAAATCAAGTATGAAAACAGGAAGAAGGTGTACTGAACTGTGAAAAAAGAAGCAAAATAGAAACGGTGAACGGTCCTAGTTCAAGATGTGCATCATCGAACGCGTTGCCAGAACCACGGCGTCGTGGTTGTATGGTGACGGTGTGCGACGAGAAAGCATGAAATCCGTGTTCAAATCTCCCTCGTGCCCCACTTTTTTTTGTCACGAAGTTGTGAAATTTCCGTCCAGTCATTGACAAGATAGCAACCGCCATCTTGCCTTAGTCCAGCAATCGTCAAAAGAAGATTCAGCACATCGGCATCAAAGAGCATCCACCTCAGCAAATACGACACCAGGTGAGATAGGCAATATTCCAGCGATTTCCAAACCTCGGCCATCTTTGTTTTGGATATAAAAACAACGTTTTAACAAACTATTGTATAGAAGTTCATAGAGACATAATAACTGTACTTTTGCATTTCTTAATTAAAGGAAACGAACAGATTTTTGCTTGCACATCGTGTCACAATCAGCGTAAAATTCTCTGACAGAATCTGGCAGTCGTACTTCGTAATAGGAACTGCGTCAGAATTAAGAGTTTTCGTGTGAAATAACATTTTACCGAATGAATAATTATCTCATTACGGATGTAATTTTTTATTGAATATATTTACTTGTAGCGTAGGAAAACACTAATATATTCTAGCTTAGCAAGAACAAGATTAGAGATATAAAATCACGCAATTTGTATCACGAAAATATCTGATTACAACATTAGTTTTCTAGCTGTGTTGAGTCTCATTGTTATTCACAAGCGCTTTTATCAGTCAATGCTAAAAGTGTCCTTTTGATACCACAATAATTCAATTTCTGTTAAGCTTTGCATTTTCATACACAACCGATATTTTGTCAATGTTTATTATATGCGTCAGCAGAATATCTTACGAAGTACCGATCTACCAGTTTACAGTGAGAATTCTATGTTTTACTCGTCCTTAGTTCACAACATCTACTGTAATCATTGTTCTTATCCATACAGACGTCTTTTATAGGAAACAGTTGACGTCTTAATAATTACAGTTTGTCTAGATCTTCTCATATACACATATACTCTTATATACACTGTTTGTATCCGTTATGTGTATTACAAACAAAGCAGGAGGTAAGCTAGCCACAAACCGATTCTGTAAGAATATTCAGGTAGCTCTGAAGCAGAATTTGAGTAAAGTGGACGTGGCATTTTGAGATAATTTTAGTTAGGAAGGTTCAGTTGTGGCCCCGTTGGGTACAGTACTAAAAAATGTTTGCGGCGGTTCACTGAAGCTTTACTGTTAGTGGATTATAGTCAGTTTGGTTACCTTAGATATTCTGTCTGTCGTCAGACCATTTGAAACTTATCAAAGTTTGTGTAAACCGTCTTAACTAATCCAATTTAAGTTAAGTTCTTACGTCCATCAGCTAAATATAATAATCATTTTAGCATAATGATGTAAGGAAATGCCGTGCAATAATAAACTACTGAATATAAGGAAGGGGCAAGATTAGGCATAAAGTATGTGTCAAAGTGACATAAGTATGATGAGGAGGTACCCGTATGTCAGGACGTGAACAATTCCTCACTGTACAGCTAGTACATAAGCGTGCGGTATGTATTAAGCACAACAGTGTTTCTCTCCTATAAATCGGGTGATGGCTATAAAGTTGAGACGGGTTCCCCCGCTCTAATCAACTGAACTCTAGTCAATGCTACAAGTTCTACAGTTCCGTTTCTATTTATCGTTCAAATATTTTAGCAGTGTGGACCACAAGTAAAACAAATTTTGTATTTGGTAACTATCAGCTGCTGACTGGCATTGCTTAGACTGAAGTATGAGCGAATTAAAAAAAAAAAATGGATAACTCAATTACCAAATCGTTGTTTCTAGGCCTCAGACATCAGTCTCCAGAGTATCGATAACGCAAACTTCTGCTATATTTGTGCCGTCCTGCAGAGATGAAAATTTATTATAAAGAAATAAGAAACGGAAATGAAAGTGTTGTGCAGTGCTATTCAGTTCACAGATAGTTTTACATTGGGTTAAAGGAAGATTCATTTGTCTCAAGTATCGGCTATTACTTACGCCAAAAAAACCTTCCTTCAACCTGATGATGTTACGGTATCTGTAAAGTAAAGATAGTCGCTTGAGCGTAACTGGTTGTCCGTAAATAAATACACATTAAAGCAACTTTTGGTGATTTCTCGATGTTGTTCTTTAAATGTTATTTTGTCATTATTAATATATTTGTTCCTTGCGTACTGCTCGGTCTACGATAAGCCCGATTGCTTATGGAACATAGATTCACTTTCTTATGCATGCAGTTGGTGCTCCTTAGTGAAGACGGCAACGTATCTTGTTTCTGGCGGTTCGTCTCGATTTATTCCGTTTGCCATCATCTTTTTGCGGAAGAGATAACAATCGAGAGAGTCTTCCGTTTCGATTGTTTGGAAGTCTTCTTTGGTGCGTCTAAATCAGATCATTACTGTATTACATCGAAAAAGTCAAATATCTTCTAGTCATCCTGTTTCTATCCACCTGTTTAAGGTGGGAATCATGCTCACCTTTTGCGGTTCGTTTCTCTCATTTTTGTACGTTACTGCACACTTCGTTATTGGCCTGTATTTTATGAATGTCGTTCTTGTAATTGAGTCCCTGCATCGCTATAATATTTTTGCTGTCTTTATTCTCCTGTTCTCCTAGGAACCGTATACTCAGGAACAGGGTTTCGACAGCGTACAAAATTACTTTCTCCAGAACTATTTTACACAGACGTATTCTGATTATCTCGGAAACGCACATTTTATTGTTTGATGTTTATGTGTATGTCCCCGAAGTTCTCCATGGTCAAAAACGAATTTTCCTTGACGATCCTCCAAAAGAACTTCTTCTACTTGACTTCGTTTCCTTTTTTGGGGGAATAGTGGGGAGGGGGTGGGGGAGGGTAAATTCGACTAGTCATTTCTTCTGTTTCCTCGAAGTATATTTGTAAGCCATTTTGTACGGCGATTTCATCAGCCTGATTTGAATCCTAGAGGTTTTTACTTAGTTTAACAGAATGGTTGTGATTTCGACAAAAGAAAACCTGGGAAATCTGCCACTGTCCCTTTAAATTTGGTTCCGGTATCGCTTGGGTCCAAATCAGCCTGATGAAATCGCCGAACAAACTGGTTTACAAATATCTCGTTATGATGTAGTCTCGTTTTGTTAGTTTCATCAGTATTACTATTACCGCTTTTCTCTAAACTAAGCAATGACATCAAACTTTCAAATCGTACGAATGTTAATAACAGCCGTTAATCTAGCTTGAACAAGTTTACCCACTCTGTACTGTCTTTCCGGATTCTATTCACGCGTCGTGTCACCTTCTTCTCCAATTACATCACACGAACAGTTAAAACATCAAAACACACAAGACTAACTCACACGATTCCCAGATGGTTGGCGAGGGGAGAGGGGGGGGGGGGAGGTTGAGGGCATGATGGCAGAGGCAGTTGGAGGGTGCTCAGACATTCTTTCGTAGTGAATTCCACAGTATTCCCTAGGCTAGCGAAAAGCCAGAAGCCTTATAAACAAAACGGCTGATATTTTCATATTCGTTCAGGACAATAAAATTATCATAATAACGTAGAACCAATAAGGAGCAACGAGGAGTGGCCATGCATGTAATCCTTATTTTACGTTAATATATATGCACACTCACTTCACATTTCTAAGGTTTCCTTCTTGGTGGGATCTACGGAACACGTTGACTGAATTGATAACTGAAACCTCGTCTGTGCGAAGCCAGCTGCGCAAATCGAGTGGCCATCCCCTCTCGGGTGGGGCCATCGGCAGTCACTCCAGTGTGCTGAGCTAGCCTCCAGTGCCGCGACATTCTAATAGCTGTACAATGACCCGCCTACCTCTTCCTGTTTACGTTTGCCAACTTGCAAATGGGTAATACGAATTTTGGCTGTCGCGACAGCTTTGGCTTCATTTGAGTTTCTAATTTGATTTTCCGATTCACTTCGTAAATTTCTACGGCAGGTTAACGACCACTCGTGTTACTCGGGGTTTCCCTACAGCAGCCTGGCTGCCACATCAAGTGACTTTCGCATTTTCGCCGTTAGCGGCAATGACTAAGCTCTATGCAGCTTAGCAGGTGTATTAATACCGTCGTGCCCAATAATTCAGTGACGACGAGGCAAGTTTCCAGCTCCAAGGTTTCACGGTTTTTGAACATGAGGATGCGATAAATGTACTATCCGGAAACGTCAATAAGACATCATCTGCGGTTACTGAACCAAGTCTTGTAGCAACACCAGCAACAGCCAGCAGCTACGGCAGCAATGTATCCAGTGCCTTTCTCTCATTCGACGAAACGGAAGAAACGTGGAAAACGTGAGTCATTCTCTCTTTTACTTCAAGTCAAGTGATACTTTAGGCTCTGTCAATCGATATATACTATTAATATATTTAAGAAGTAGATTACACGAATTAGCTATCAAGTGAAAACCATTGACTAGCCTCTTCGGTTAGAGTTTTCTGGAGTTTGACGTTCGCTATCAAAATATTACAGACAGCTAACTCACATTACAGAGACAATGCTTACGTTTAATCAGTGCACGAAACAGCTTGTGGGTCACTCTTATACAGCATGGGCCTCGGAAATACAGGGTTTATCTAGACAATGAGATTGTTCGTGTGCATCGCCCAATGTGTCATCCGATTGCCGTCATACAAACAACTGAGAAGTATAGCATTCGTCTCTTGGTAAGATGCAATTCGAAATGATGTTTTCGCTCAACGAGCGTTGCAAGAAAACGTTAATATGTGTAAATCAGACAAGAGTCATCACTATCATCGGCTTCTGCTTCCCTAAGAACACAACAGCGAGGTACACTGATCAGCCAGAACACTATGACCACTGTCTTACTATTGATATACACCCGTCCAGGAGACAGCAGCTTCACCTGGCGAGGAATGACTGCTAGTCTTTTTTTTTTCATTTTGTGCGTTATGGTTCGTTGTATTTCGTCGTAGCGGACGTCACATGACATCCGTCGAAGCTCGTTGTTGATCCTTTCACTCAGTTTTTTTATTACAGAGGCCAGCCAGCTCTCTGACCGAACACGGTGAGCCGCCGCGCCGGCTTTATACAGGGTGTTACAAAAAGGTACGGCCAAACTTTCAGGAAACATTTCTCACACACAAATAAAGAATAGATGTTATGTGGACACGTGTCCGGAAACGCTTAATTTCCATGTTAGAGCTCATTTTAGTTTGGGCCCCATGTTCTTCCACCTACGCTCAATGGAGCACGTTATCATGATTTCATACGGGATACTCTACCTGTGCTGCTAGAACATGTGCCTTTACAAGTACGACACAACATGTGGTTCATGCACGATGGAGCTCCTCCACATTTCAGTCGAAGTGTTCGTACGCTTCTCAACAACAGAGTCGGTGGCCGATGGATTGGTAGAGGCGGACCAATTCCATGACCTCCACGCTCTCCTGACCTCAACCCTCTTGACTTTCATTTATGGGGGCTCTTGTCTACGCAACCCCTGTACCAAATGTAGAGACTCTTCGTGCTCGTATTGAGGACGGCTGTGATACAGTACGCCATTCTCCAGGACTGCATCAGCGCATCAGGGATTCCATGCGACGGAGGGTGGATGCATGTATCCTCGCTAACGGAGGACATTTTGAACATTTCCTGTAACACAGTGTTTGAAGTCACGCTGGTACGTTCTGTTGCTGTGTGTTTCCTTTCCATGATTAATGTGATTTGAAGAGAAGTAATAAAATGAGCTCTAACATGGAAAGTAAGCGTTTCTGGACACATATCCACATAACATATTTTCTTTCTTTGTGTGTGAGGAATGTTTCCTGAAAGTTTGGCCGTACCTTTTTGTAATACCGTGTATAGTGGTAGATATACTTGTCCTATTTAACGTTATGCAGTGATAAACAATTTGACATTATCGCAAGCAAAGCTGAAGTTAATCTTACAAGGGAACCTCCTCATCGCACCCCCCTCAGATTTAGTTATAAGTTGGCACAGTGGATAGGCCTTAATAAACTGAACACAGATCAATTGAGAAAACAGGAAGAAGTTGTGTGTAACTTTGAAAAAATAAGCAAAATATACAAACTGAGTAGTCCATGGGCCACATAAGCAACATAATGGACAAAGTGAGATTAGGAGCGCCGTGGTCCCGTGGTAGCGTGAGCAGCTGCTGAATGAGAGGTCCTTGGTTCAAGTCTTCCCTCGACTGAAAATTTCACTTTCTTTATTTTTGCATAGTTATTATCTGTCCGTTCGTTCATTGACATCTCTGTTCACTGTAATAAGTTTAGTGTCTGTGTTTTGCGACCGCATCGCAAAACCGTGCGATTAGTAGACGAAAGGATGTGCCTCTCCAATGGGAACAGTAAACATTTGATCGCAAGGTCATAGGTCAACCGATTCCTCCACAGGAAAACACATCTGATATATTCTATACGACACTGGTGACGGCATGTGCGTCACATGACAGGAATATGTTGTCGACCCACCTAACTTGTACACTTGGCGAATGGGTAAAAAGATTCTTCTACCTTGCCCGATTTAGGTTTTCTTGTGGATGTGATAATCACTCCCAAAAAAGTGATGAAAACATAAGAGTTTGTCACATAAACTGAAAATAAAAAAATTAAACGTTTCACTTGATGGAAGATTTGAACCAAGGACCTTTCGTTCCGCAGCTGCTCACGTTACCACGAGACCACGGCACTCCTGCGTTCCGATAGTCCTTAATGTTGCTTATCTTCCCTTGAACTACTCATTTTGGGAAATACGGAAGCGTCCGATCCCGCCCGTCTGCTTTGACCCATGACGTCACAAATATGGCGGAAACAAAAACAAACACACACACTTTCCACAAGAAGCCTAATGACACTAACGGGACAAGCGCGGGAAATGGGGTGTTTTGGGTGAGCGGCAAACTAAATATAAACAAATTTAGACGCCTTGCGTAGCTACAACGTGTAAGTGAAGACAGCCATGCATGAATACCCACCCACCTCCCCAGGGGTCGTAACCCCTGCAACCCATAGAAGATAAAGATGCTTCAGTAGCTGATTAGTGTTTTTTTGTCTTTAAAAAAAATCTCACAGGATAGAACGAACAGATCAGAAAGATAAATATAATAAACTAAAACAGAAATTGGAGGAAACAGATAATTAAAATAAGTAATAAGTGTTTTTAAATTAAAAAAAAATCTCACGAGTTAGAACGAACAGATCAGAGAAGTAAATAAAATAAGATAAAACAGAACTGGAGACAGCCACACTCAAACCAAACTCCGCGCCGTCATGACGTCACACACGACAACACCCTTACGTCACGGGTCAAAGCCGACGCGTGGGATCGGACGCTTCTGTCGACCCCTCAGTTTGTACATTTTGCTTATTTTTTCACAGTTCCACACAACTTCTTCCTGTTTTCTCAATTGATCTGTGTTCAGTTTTTCAAGGCCTATCCACTGTGCCAACTTATAACTAAATCTGAGGGGGGTGCGATGGGGAGGTTCCCTTGTTAGAAGAACTACTGCGAAGTTTAAGTTTGATATCGTGTAAGAAAAGTGATGATCGTTTACTGATGGTTCAAATGGTTCAAATGGCTCTGAGCACTATGCGACTAACATCTGAGCCGGCCGAAGTGGCCGTGCGGTTAAAGGCGCTGCTGTCTGGAACCGCAAGACCGCTACGGTCGCAGGTTCGAATCCTGCCTCGGGCATGGATGTTTGTGATGTCCTTAGGTTAGTTAGGTTTAACTAGTTCTAAGTTCTAGGGGACTAATGACCTCAGCAGTTGAGTCCCATAGTGCTCAGAGCCATTTTTGAACTAACATCTGAGTTCATCAGTCCCCTAGAACTTAGAACTGCTTAAACCTAACTAACCTAAGGACATCACACACATCCATGCTCGAGGCAGACATCCATGCTCGAGGCAGGATTCGAACCTGAGACCGTAGCGTCGTTTACTGATGAAATAACTGAACCAACCGGATAGAAATATCGATAGATCACTGACTATAATATATGCTCTCTCTCTGACCAATGAAAATCAGTTCTGGAGTATCTTATTTGAATATTAATGACGAGGGCTAACTTAAACTATAAATATGTACTCGAGTAAGTTACTAAATGTATTATCTATTACTTCTCTCGTAACATATTAGCAGAACCTTTCGAAATTACCAGTCAGCTCGAATGATGGCGACAAGGTGGTATTTATTAATGCTTTACTGCCAATTATATCTGTGGCTATCACGTAATGCTGACCGGTAATAACACACTCTAAATATCGTAAATACATTTATTAGACACGAAGTAAGAAGAACAAAACATGGCAGTACACAAGCTGCGCGCCTAGAGAGACATAGAAAAAAGGAGTTCCCCCTGGTCAGACACAAGCACGGTGCATGTAGTATCAGTGAGTGTGCTGTCGGTGTGTAGAATGGGGAAGGCTCGCGATCTGTCTGAGTCTGACCAAGGGCAAACTGTGGTGGCCCAGACGCTCCACAGGAGCATTTTGGAACTGCATGACTCATCGGGTGTTCGAGGAGTTCTGTAGCGAGTGGCGAAACCAACGTGGAACCACGTCCAGAAGTCGCGGGGTTGGGCGGCCACATTCCGTTACAGATGTTGGATGTCGTAGGCTGAGCAGACTGGTAAAACAGGACAGACGGCAATCTGTGATGGAACTAACACGATACTTAAATGGTGGGCAGAGTACAGTGCATCGAACTCTCCTAACGATGGGCCTCCGCAGCCAATGACCAATGCATGCGCCAATGTTAACAACACAACATCGGCAATTACGACTGAAAGTGGCACGTGACCAACGGCACTGGACGTTGGCGCAGTGGTAGAGCGTTGCATGGTCTGATGACTCTTGATGCCCTCTTCATCATGCTTATGGAACGGCGCGAATCCGTCGTCTTCCAGACGAACAGCTCCTTGACATCTGTACTGCGGGACGGAGATAAGTGGCGGCGGCTCCATTATGCTTTGGGGAAGATTCACATGGGCATCAATGGGTCCAGTGGAGCTCGTGCAAGGTACCTTGATGGCCAAGAAGTATCGTAAAGTGGTAGCAGACCATGTACAGCCCCTCATGACGATCTATTTCCCTACGGCAATGGAATTTTTCAACAAGACACTGCGCCAAGTCACAGGCCCAGGAGTGTGATGGAGTGGTTAACATAGACGTCCAGTTGAGCAGTGAGGTGTTTTCGATCCGCCAGTCACCTTGAGTGAGACTGTCCTCACGTTCGACCATTCCAGGAGTCACAGCTGTGTGCGGCCACCCGGCACACTGAAGATTGGATAGGTTCGCGCTATCTTGTTGCCATGACGATAGACTCAGCGTGCTTTTGTTCTCTGCCAAGTGTCCGTAGACAGTCTGCAAACGCCTATGAATATCTGCGATACTCTGGTTTTCTGCCAAAGAAACTCAGTGACAGCTCTCTGCTTGCAATGCACCTCCGTAACAGACACCATTTTGAAGGCAACCCATAGCGCCGCCACCCATGAAACTATAGGTGCTGAAGCAGGAATATTTGATTATGTCCGCATCTTCTCAACGGAAATTGGGCGAGAAAAAATAGGTTGCATTATTTGCTGAACGCCCCTCGTAACTTGCCAGAATTACGGTGAACGTTACCGAAAGAAAGAGGTCTTCATTTAATGATAAAGAAATGTTTATTTAAAAGGAAGTACAAGTTCTCAGATCTACTTCTTATGCAATATTTTATCGGTATTATTCCCAAATGATTTCTTTTGTTTTCCTTGATGCTTTAGCGTTCACTTTTCATTTTGATGTTCGCCTTGTATGAATTGAGGCATATTGCGTACACTGTTGTCTTTCACTATCAAATATTTAATAAAATCAGTCGAACTGTTTACTATGAGCGATGCGCTTCTCATCAAAATATTGCTGGCTCCTCCCACAACACCGTTTTAGTCAGAGGCGGCTCTACCGGAAAGAACCAAAAAGTTGCTTTCAAAAAGAAAAAAAAAAATAGATCCATCTGGCGATAGAATCATTATCTGCGTCAGCTGGCCGCATTTTCCGCATCGTTCAGTCGCCAGGTTCACAACTCTCCTGCAACACTTACTTGAAAGCCATGGGCGCCTTCAACAGCGGAAGCACTGGGACGTTGCAAAACAAACGTAACTATCATGTTACGCTTTCGGTAGTGATAGACAAGCGATGCGACCATGCCAACCCTAAACACAGTATGTCTCATAGTTTTTTACGTCCGAACAAGCTATGCATGTACTCTCCAGTAACAACGGGTAGATGATCGTTTCGACCAGTACTCTGACATGATAAACAACGTCATAATCTGAACTCGGAAAGAGGCAGTATTTATGATTTCCCTTTAACTATACACACCGAAGAAAAATTCGAACTTCAGTACTGTGGAAGTAGCGTCTTCACATACAATAAACATTTTGTGCCGACACTGTACCATTTAATCATCTTCAAATTCAGCAATACGTAATCAGTTTTTTTTCCTACAGTGTCGTTAGGTGAACCGATGGCTGCAATCGAACTTTCTTCACCTACAGTCGCCGTTTTGTGACATAAAGCTGCCTGGGATCGGAGACATGCAAACCTTCACAACTCCATCCAATCCATCATAACTCCTTACTACTCGAAATCAAAAATGGTTCAAATGGCTCTGAGCACTATGGAACTTAACTTCTGAGGTCATCAGTCCCCTAGAACTTAGAACTATTTAAACCTAACTAACCTAAGGACATCACACACATCCATGCCCGAGGCAGGGTTCGAACCTGCGACCGTAGCGGTCGCGCGGCTCCAGACTGTAGCGCCTAGAACCGCTCGGCCACTTCGGCCGGCTACTCGAAATCATTAGGTGTAATGATTCTTGGAAATTAGGACCATTGTTGCAGCAGAAATGTTATTCACTACCGATTAGGACAAAAAGGAACATGTGGTACAGGTACCAAATTAGGTAGATAAAAAGTTACAAAATATCTGAGTCCATCTGCCCTTCCACAGAAAATTTATTAGCTGTGTTGGGTTGAATCTAACTATTTTTAATTCACTCAGATGTAAAATACATTGCAAACTTTGTTTCGACATTCTCATATTTGCGCTTCAGTCTGGATCCGCACGACCGCTACGGTCGCAGGTTCGAATCCTGTCTCGGGCATGGATGTGTGTGATGTCCTTAGGTTAGTTAGGTTTAAGTAGTTCTAAGTGCTAGGGGACTGAAGACCTCAGATGTTAAGTCCCATAGTGCTCAGAGCCATTTGAACCATTCTCATACTTGAAAAGGGCTCTAAGTAATTTATTAGCTGTTGACAGAACGTGTGACAGTTTCAGTAGCACGGACGTTCCACTTTGAGGTGCTCACTCTTTCTCATTTACTCTTTCTCCTTGCCGAGAACTTCATTTTCTTCGTGAACGAACTACTGTCTGTATCATTAGACAATACAGGTAATGTTGTTTTCTGAACAGGCAACGCACCTTGGAGGAAGTACATGTTTTATTCTGTAAGTAGCTACGTTCTAGGAAAAAAGTAGAAGCTGTGGACCAATCTGCCAGGAGAAAGGGAAACAGTCAACATTCTACCGTGATTGATTGTCAGTCACCTAAGCTGTGTACAGACTTGTCCAAATTTTCACACAATGTTAATCTTCTATGGTTGTCTGCTCGTGTCTTTAAAAAAATCTCGCAAATTTTTACTAAGTTCTGAATTCTCCTGTGAAAGGCCTCTGTTAGTGCACGCTGTATGAACCTACTGCACGCTGTACACGCTATGTTTTATTTAGATGAAAAAAGAGAAAAGAGAGAGAGAGAGACCAGGCAGCTGAGAAGAAAGCCTGCGATGAGTCAGCCGGGGAGCGGAAAGCTAGGAGGAAACAGCCCCTCCCCTCGCCCCCTTTCGTGCCACGAAGTGCATGAACTGTGTCATTGGCCGTCCGAAAAATATTGTACCTTTCTAGTAGACTCTACTCTAAGCATTGTGTGTCATTGTTCAACGGTTATGGTCTCAGATTTTCATTTTTTTTTTTTTAGTAACACTTCCACTGACAAAGGAGAAAATTCAAATGAAACGTGAATGCAGACATCATATCCACATCAAAAGCTAAAAACAGACGAGAAAATCCTATCATTGGCTATGTTTTAAGTGAATAAAACGAAACGTGTATCGCAACGGAAATATGAAAATACACAGTTCAGTAGTAGCATGCACAATTTGGCCGACATTATTTCAGAAGTGTACAGAAGATGCGATTCAATCACTGTTACAACTTTCACGTAGTGGTATTCATGAAAGTGTTTCTAGAACAATGCATACTATCCTTTGTGGACCACGTCACTTTACTTGCAGGGAGCCCCACGAGAAAGACAAGCCGTGGCGCGCATGTCACAGCACGAGACACTGCAGTTTTCAAGAGTGCTAGCAGCCGTCTCCGGTGGGGAACGAGTGACTACTTCAGACGAATTTAATAGTTCATGACTGCGCGTTTAAATGCATACAAGCTCTCGACAGCATACGATGAAGTTAAGACCTTTCGTGAGTAGCTTTGCAATTACATCTTGATTCCATGTAGACCCTGCACGGAGCTGAGCGTTCGCGAAGTGTGGCGGACCAGCAGACTAGTGTGACGTCACAAGTTCGTTGAGAGGCTCATATTTCTTTTGGGCCCCGACTTGGAGCGACATTCATACGACTCACATACGTCTCAGCTGCGGACGCCGCCCAGGAATGCGGAAATTTCCATCGCTGCTGACGGGGTGGTGCATGGCGAGGGGGGGGGGGGGGGAGAAGACTGTGGATGATTTTCTGAAACATCACCTACATCCAGCGCTTGCATGTGAGGCTGTCCCACCAGACTTCAACTACGTGTTATTGATCTGGACCGGACAGAACTAGGCTCTTTTATGTAAAAGGGTTTAAAATTAATATCTCACTTCCATTCACCATAACGGTTATATGACTTACGATTTTCGACACGTTTCGATCACACCAAAATTACAAGAAACTACTGGCTGATTTTATGGTTATGTGCTATGTTTTCTCCACCATTACAATTCCTGAAATATTTTGGTTTACTAGAGTTAGATACAGAACGAAATTCATTATGTTGGTTACCAGACGATAAATGTTTTATTTCTCGCACAATGTTCCATTTGAAATCAAATATTTTGTAAGAGTGAACTGTAAGACGAACTAAAATTGCAGATTTTGTGATACATAACTGTTTGTAACCTTTGAAAATTAATTAACTATGATACGTGTAGGATGTTTTACATTAAAAACCCTTTTTATTTTCTAACATTAGCTGTTCTGTTACCACAATGTGCCCATAAAAAATTTGCCTTCATCTCCTCTTCCTTTCAGAATCGCCGAGCTTCGTTCGTCGCGTTATTAGTTTCTATATAATACTGTACAACACATTGGTCCAGATTACGTAGCTAATTCCAGTGCTTCAGCTTTCCTTCCTCTCAGTTTCACCTCCATTATGTTATATTTACGTGGCGTTAGCGAGGACAGTCTGTCGCCTACACTTTCATCACAGTGCCCGTCTGTCGGCTACAGTTTCGCTAAGAACAGGTAGTTACGTAGGGATTGAAAGATTAGCATTAAAACAGGAAAAGCTGGAGGATAACATCCAACCAAAGGAAGAAACTGGAGACTTGAAAGAGTTGGGAAATATCTCTGCAACCCTATCTGAAGTATTTAAAAAATGGTCGTTTTTCCATGAAAAACAGTTTTTTCAGTATGTTTCAATGTCAGCGATTTCTTTGTCAAAGCTGACATGTCAAACATTTATGTGAAAAAAATTTACAGTGTAATAGGGAACTTTGTCAAATCTTACCTTTCGCCGAAGAAATATGATAAAATCTAGAACCTTGCCGTAGATTTGATCATAAAAGTCGTTCTTC
Organism: Schistocerca nitens; assembly: GCF_023898315.1. NCBI lineage: Eukaryota > Metazoa > Arthropoda > Insecta > Orthoptera > Acrididae > Schistocerca > Schistocerca nitens. The sequence continues at coordinate 294,520,636 of NC_064618.1, read as the reverse complement.
TTCTGTTCACTGCAACATGAAGTGCAACCACTTGGAACGCTGAGATCGTCAAAGCTGTTTGACGTCTCTGTAGTGTGTTTCTAAACATGGTTTCAAAGTTTAGTTGGTGTGTTCCTACGACTCTTTATGATAACCATGCTTCGATTTGGGTGGAAGGGGGGTGAGCAAAGGGCACAGTGCATGCTATTAATCGTGTGCTGATGGGCAGGTGGAAATTGTGTCTTCATATCCACAACCACATCTACAGCCATCCATCTCAACATCTGGAAACATCCAGGCAGCTTTTCAGCAAGCCAGAATAAAGGAGGTGGTCACACTCTAAAATATTTTTTTTTCTTACCTTTGTCTGTTTTTGAACTCTGGATGTCACAAGTTAAAAAGTATTTCGTCTGTTTCGTACTTTTTATTAATTTTCAAATGGCTCTAAGCACTGTGGGACTTAACGTCTGAGGTCATCAGCCCCTAGAACTTAGAACTACTTAAACCTAACTAACCCAAGGACATCACACACATCCATGCCCGAGGCAGGATTCGAACCTGCGACCGTAGCAGCAGCGCCGTTCCGGACTGAAGCGCCTAGAACCGCTCGGTCACAGCGATCGGTCTTTTTATTAATTTTGTAGGGTCTAGCTGTGGTCTAGGGGTAGCGTCTTTGATTCATAATCAAAACGTCTTCGGTCCCGGGTTCGATCCCCGCCACTGCCTAAATTTTGATAAATAATCAGCATTGGCGGCCGAAGACTTCCGGCATAAGAAGTCAGCCTCATTCTGCCAACGGTCTTGTCAAAGAGGGCGGAGGAGCGGATAGAGGCACTCTCTTGTCCTAGGGGTGGGAAATTGCCCCTAAAGGCGGAAGAATCAGCAATGATCAACGACATGAGGATGCAGAAGGCAATGGAAACCACTGCATTAAAGACACGTAACGTGTATCCACAGGACATGTGGCCTGTAATTGAAGAAGTGTCATGATGATCTCTCCATTGGCAAAAGATTCCGGAATAGTCCCCCATTCGGATCTCCGGGAGGGGACTGCCAAGGGGAAGGTTACCATGAGAAAAAGATTGAATAATCAACGAAAGGATAACGTTCTACGAGTCGGGGCGTGGAATGTCAGAAGCTTGAACGTGGTAGGGAAACTGGAAAATCTGAAAAGGGAAATGCAAAGGCTCAATCTAGATATAGTAGCGGTCAGTGAAGTGAAGTGGAAGGAAGACAAGGATTTCTGGTCAGATGAGTATTGGGTAATATCAACAGCAGCAGAAAATGGTATAACAGGTGTAGGATTCGTTATGAATAGGGAGGTAGGGCAGAGGGTGTGTTACTGTGAACAGTTCAGTGACCGGGTTGTTCTAATCAGAATCGACAGCAGACCAACACCGACAACGATAGTTCAGGTATACATGCCGACGCCGCAAGCTGAAGATTAACAGATAGAGAATGTGTATGAGGATATTGAAAGGGTAATGCAGTATGTAAAGGGGGACGAAAATATAATAGTCATGGGCGACTGGAATGCAGTTGTAGGGGAAGGAGTAGAAGAAAAGGTTACAGGAGAATATGGGCTTGGGACAAGGAATGAAAGAGGAGAAAGACTAATTGAGTTCTGTAACAAGTTTCAGCTAGTAATAGCGAATACCCTGTTCAAGAATCACAAGAGGAGGAGGTATACTTGGAAAAGTCCGGGAGATAAGGGAAGATTTCAATTAGATTACATCATGGTCAGACAGAGAATCCGAAATAAGATACTGGACTGTACGGCGTTCCCAGGAGCAGATATAGACTCAGATCACAATATAGTAGTGATGAAGAGTAGGCTGAAGTTCAAGACATTAGTCAGGAAGAATCAATTCGCAAAGAAGTGGGATACGGAAGTACTAAGGAATGACGAGATATGTTTGAAGTTCTCTAACGCTATAGATACAGCAATAAGGAATAGCGCAGTAGGCAGTACAGATGAAGAGGAATGGACATCTCTAAAAAGGGCCATCACAGAAGTTGGGAAGGAAAACATAGGTACAAAGAAGGTAGCTGCGAAGAAACCATGGGTAACAGAAGAAATACTTCAGTTGATTGATGAAAGGAGGAAGTACAAACATGTTCTGGGAAAATTAGGAATACAGGAATACAAGTCGATGAGGAATGAAATAAATAGGAAGTGCAGGGAAGCTAAGACGAAATGGCTGCAGGAAAAATGTGAAGACATCGAAAAAGATATGATTGTCGGAAGGACAGACTCAGCATACAGGAAAGTCAAAACAACCTTTGGTTACATTAAAAGCAACAGTGGTAACATTAAGAGTGCAACGGGAATTCCACTGTTAAATGCAGAGGAGAGAGCAGATAGGTGGAAAGAATACATTGAAAGCCTCTATGAGGGTGAAGATTTGTCTGATGTGATAGAAGAAGAAACAGGAGTCGATTTAGAAGAGATAGGGGATCCAGTATTAGAATCGGAATTTAAAAGAGCTTTGGAGGACTTACGGTCAAATAAGGCAGAAGGGATAGATAACATTCCATCAGAATTTCTAAAATCATTGGGGGAAGTGGCAACAAAACGACTATTCACGTTGGTGTGTAGAATATATGAGTCTGGCGACATACCATGTGACTTTCGGAAAAGCATCATCCACACAATTCCGAAGACGGCAAGAGCTGACAAGTGCGAGAATTATCGCACAATCAGCTTAACAGCTCATGCATCGAAGCTGCTTACAAGAATAATATACAGAAGAGTGGAAAAGAAAATTGAGAATGCGCTAGGTGACGATGTTTGGCTTTAGGAAAAGTAAAGGGACGAGAGAGGCAATTCTGACGTTACGGCTAATAATGGAAGCAAGGCTAAAGAAAAATCAAGACACTTTCATAGGATTTGTCGACCTGGAAAAAGCGTTCGACAATATAAAATGGTGCAAGCTGTTCGAGATTCTGAAAAAAGTAGGGGTAAGCTATAGGGAGAGACGGGTCATATACAATATGTACAACAAGCAAGAGGGAATAATAAGAGTGGACGATCAAGAACGAAGTGCTCGTTTTAAGAAGGGTGTAAGACAAGGCTGTAGCCTTTCGCCCCTACTCTTCAATCTGTACATCGAGGAAGCAATGATGGAAATAAAAGAAAGGTTCAGGAGTGGAATTAAAATACAAGGTGAAAGGATATCAATGATACGATTCGCTGATGGCATTGCTATCCTGAGTGAAAGTGAAGAAGAATTAAATGATCTGCTGAACGGGATGAACAGTTTAATGAGTACACAGTATGGTTTGAGAGTAAATCGGAGAAGGACGAAGGTAATGAGAAGTAGTAGAAATGAGAACAGCGAGAAACTTAACATCAGGATTGATGGTCACGAAGTCAATGAAGTTAAGGAATTCTGCTACCTAGGCAGTAAAATAACCAATGACGGACGGAGCAAGGAGGACATCAAAAGCAGACTCGCTATGGCAAAAAAGGCATTTCTGGCCAAGAGAAGTCTACTAATATCAAATACCGGCCTTAATTTGAGGAAGAAATTTCTGAGGATGTACGTTTGGAGTACAGCATTCTATGGTAGTGAAACATGGACTGTGGGAAAACCGGAACAGAAGAGAATCGAAGCATTTGAGATGTGGTGCTATAGACGAATGTTGAAAATTAGGTGGACTGATACGGTAAGGAATGAGGAGGTTCTATGCAGAATCGGAGAGGAAAGGAATATGTGGAAAACACTGATAAGGAGAAGGGACAGGATGATAGGACATCTGCTAAGACATGAGGGAATGACTTCCATGGTACTAGAGGGAGCTGTAGAGGGAAAAAACTGTAGAGGAAGACAGAGATTGGAATACGTGAAGCAAATAATTGAGGACGTAGGTTGCAAGTGCTACTCTGAGATGAAGAGGTTAGCACAGGAAAGGAATTCGTGGCGAGCCGCATCAAACCAGTCAGTAGACTGACGACAAAAAAAAAAAAAAAAAAAAAAAGGTTGAAACACTAATTTTATTAATTAAATTATTCAAAACTAAATCATTTCTTATTGGCCATATAGTGTAGTAAACATTTATTTACCTTCAGATGTTCCTCCTTCGCTGCTTTAAAAATCGCTCCACACGTTTTTAGAATATTTTGGTTAATGTGCAGTGTGGTATTCGAGTTCTGTATAGTAAACAAGAGTACCTTTCTCCTGTATAAAGAAATCGCATTTGTCAAGTGAGTATTGTATTTTTTAATATGAGAAGCCACTTTACTGAGCAAATACTGAAATGCACACTCATCCATTCGTAAATAATTTTGTTTAACACTTGACGTACTCCACTTGCAACTCTCGTAACATATTTTACTGAAAGCTTTTTTCATCACGACATTAAACGCACGGCTTCGCCCAAGTTATGTTTCCTTTTCTTCCGCCGCTTCACTTCCAAATGCACACGCAATGTAATCGTGGTACAGGAAACTGCAGCGTGTAATAACAAGCTGCTGTTGTCCGCCATCTTCAACTTCGAGGAAAAAAATATTACGACAGTTTAATACCAGTTTTTAGTGTCACGTCAAAGATCTTTGCCAAAAAAAATTGACTAATATTTGGTCATATTTATTTGTCAAAGAAATATGATGTGTAATATCGGCCTTATCGTGGAAGCAACTAAGCACCATTTGTGCGTGGGGGAGGGGGGAAAGGCTCTCGGGGTCACCGATAGCTGTCAACGCTGTTTGGAGAGAGAGAGAGGGGGGGGGGGAGAGAGAGAGAGAGAGAGAGAGAGAGAGAGAGAGAGAGAGAAGGTGGGGGGGGGGGGGACGCTGCTACATGAAGGACAATTTCGCAAAACCGAGGCCTTGCCAAAAACCCCATATAGTAGGCGAATAGCCTCGTAGGAACAGCTGCTGGTGGTCTTATATTGTGTAGCAGAGGTGTACAGACTTTTTAGTGCCGCAGGCCCCGAACACCTCACCGTGACTATGTAAGGGGCCCCAAGAGTAGAGAGAAAAATTTATTTCTTATAGACCGATTAAAATTACTTGGTAGTTATTACTTCACTCGTTGTACCTGGCTTCCTCCAATCAGAACGCTCAATGTCACGGCCGAACCGTTAGCCGTTGACAGACTGCCACAGCAGTTAGTTCACTTCCAATTCATTGTCTGGCTTACTTTCTTGTGTTTGGATCCCGAAACCTGGGTTGGCCTTTTATTTCGAATTTCATCACAAAAAATGAAACCACACAGAAAACAACGCACACACACGCAACGATGATTACGAAATACACTTGTTTCATACAGAGCACTAACCAAACACTACTGGATCCTCCGGCGCAATACGCGATTCAGCGTCGTTTATACAGATAATGTAAAATCGGTTTACATTAGATAAGATTCTCACGACATTGCGTGAAGTCGTATTTTTGAAGGCTATCAATTAACCCCTGCGACTGCGGCACCAGAATCATAAATACATCTTTCTAAATTAATCAATACTTTGATTATCATTTTTATTCAGTTAATTGTTTTAGATTAACTTTTTTATTCTAATACTTCGCAGCGTCGTTTCCAGCATCGTATTGACTTTTTTTATTTACTCTTATTTTTCATTCCACTGTTCTTTTTTAGTTTGAAATCAGCTGAAAGTGTCAACCAGGACTGCCCATCGGTTGGTAACGCGGCATTCCATGTAACCAGTGTGAAGATAGTTTTGGTTGATCAGTGACAACTAGAAATTATAGTTTGTTTTTACCACTAAGCCTGAGAATTTTGCTGCCGAGGATGGCTATGCAAACAAATGTATTATGACTTTTTCTGTCTTGAGCTTGCTCGTAGAGGTTAGCCGTGAACAAAGCGATTGTGATTTTAGCTCTGCGCAGATTGTTGATCGCCGTTTTCTCGTTTACATTGCACATTACGATGTTGTGGTTAGGTTAGGACATGATTTTAAATGCAGTGCTACAAAAACCGTCTTGTGCCACAGTTCAGTCATTAGTCACTTGATGTCAGCTGTCGACAGAGCATCTCCTATTTCCGTGATAACTCGCAGCGGCTGCTTTCAACACTGCTCCGCGTTACACTTTGACAGCATTCGTGAAGTGACCCGCCGTCTGCGGTTGTCACCTGTAATCAAGAGGTAGCCGGCAACGGAGGTGGCAACTAGAGTGCTGCAACGCCCAGTGTTTGACCGTAGAGATGGGGCCCCTCCACGCCCGCACCAACGTGGTGACCAAACCAAAAGTTCTACTGTCACCTCCGTAAACATGTTAGTTATCTAGTAGGTGGATCACAGGATGCTGGGCTGTGATGTTGTCCGTGCGTCTGGGTAAGGCTACGCATTAACACGGTCCATCAGGTGATAGATAGTGGACGAAACGCGAGTGAGGGTAGCGATTTGAAGAGCAGAGGGAAAAAAGTGCCATGGCTCGTGCCGTGGGAAAAAAACCTCTGCGACAGTGGGATGGGTAGTAAGAGCAGTAGTGGCTTACTAGCTGCGATAGTTCATGCAAGGTTGGATTTGTTAGTATGGGTATCATGCATCATTACCGTGGCAAGCGATGGCGATGTATCCCAGTTGCTGCAGCCGCTACATTCCTGGAACAATCAAGATCGTTATACAGTAGTGGGAGATCGGCCATAGATCATCTCACTGTGTGGGCGATGTGTGGAGCTTCTCTGCATGCAGTGTACGGTACGGCTTCCCTACGTGGTGCCAGTTATTCGGCAGTGTATTTCAGCTGGATATCCAGTAAATGCGTCTGATTAACAGGGGTTCGCCTGTGCCGTTAAGCCGGCCGAAGTGGCCGTGCGGTTAAAGGCGCTGCAGTCTGGAACAGCAAGACCGCTACGGTCGCAGGTTCGAATCCTGCCTTGGGCATGGATGTTTGTGATGTCCTTAGGTTAGTTAGGTTTAACTAGTTCTAAGTTCTAGGGGACTAATGACCTCAGCAGTTGAGTCCCATAGTGCTCAGAGCCATTTGAACCATTTTGAACCTGTGCCATTATGTTTGCGTATGCTTGGCCATAGATGTTATGTCCTTGCAAGTATCTCTTTTGGTATTTTATGTTTCCATCTATGGTTGTGGTCGTAGTTCCCCAGATTCAGAATAAACGGGTTCTGCGAATGTCTGGAGTTTCTGTATAGTCCTGTGGTGAGTTTGTGGATTACCTCCGTGAGAGTCTCAAGTCGGTATTCCCGGTGAAGGTCCGCGATGCGTGTGTATCGTGGAGCATTGCTTATGATTTTGAGTACTTTGTTTTGTATGAGCTGCAGACGGCGCAGGCGTGTAGGCGCAGCGTATCCCCAGACGGGAGCTGCGTACGTCATCAGGGGTCGGATAAGTGTCATGTACATGGACCTCGACACCCTTCTGTTCAGTGTGCTACGCCTGTTGAGCATAGGATAGAGCTGTTTGAGCCTCGCGCTAGCTCGGTTGGTCATGTGTTGTATGTGGTCCCCCCAGAGTAATTTCCGGTCCAGCCAGACACCGAGGTATTTGACTTTCTCGCGGAAACGTATTGGACGTGGATGTAGAGTTATTGGTCTGCAGTACCGGTGTTTGCGCAGTTGCTTCGGTCTTTTAGTGAATAGAACGGCTTCGCACTTGTCGACGTTTACTCTAACACGCCATTTCTCCAACCAAGGCTCGGCCACTCTGAGTGCAGTCTGTAGGCGTGACGTAATGTTTGATGGTTTCCAATCTTGCGCGAGGATGGCGGTGTCATCCGTGTAGATTGCCATCATTGTGTTGTGTGTGGTTGGGAGATCGTTTATGTAGAGGTTAAACAGTAGGGGCCCTAGGATGCTTCCCTGGGGTACTCCCGCGTGTATACCGTGTCGTGTTGATTGTTTTCCCTGCACATCAGTGTTGAAACTCCTGTCTGTGAGGTATGAGTGTATGAGACGCAGCAGCCCGTCGGGGAATCCCGCGTCGCTGAGTTTGCGAATGAGGCCGTTGTGCCATAGACGGTCGAAAGCCTTTTCGATGTCCAGGAACACTGCCCCTGTAGCTTTGTTTATGTTGAAGCCATGTGTTATATGTTCAACGACCCGTAGGAGTTGTTGTGTTGTTTGACCGTCACTGCTCGCCTGCCGACGAGGGGGCCGAGCCGCTCCTCTCCGGCCCTACACGACTCGGCTCGGTCACGTACTCGCCCCATGTCTGTTGTCCGGATTCCGGACACGCGGATAACCGAGCATGACCGGTCACCGCAGACGTCTCACCTCGCCTCGCTCCACTGTTCTGTACTAATCCAACGCCTCTCTCTCTCTCACACACACACACACACATTCACACACATTCACACAATGTATTTATCTCTGTCTCTCTCTCTTCTAATACAAAAGTAACGTTTTCAAGGACGGGTATGTGACACAGGTAAATTCAAAAATCACTTGGAAAGTAAAATGATATTTCAATACAATCGCGGATAGTAGACGAGTCTCATTTCCAAACAGAAGATATGTTTTTCCTTTCATTAAATAAGTGCTGTCCCTGTAATCTGGAAGACAACCATCTTCATAAGAAAGCATACAAAGAACATTAAACATTTACAGACGTAACTTGTCATACTTTTCACTTGTTTGCAACAGAAACAAAATCAGCAGTAAATCACTAACGCATTCCGGATTTAATTGGCTGCGGCGATTTGTTAGTAACGTGCCGGCTTTACTAAAGCATCTTAGACTAGGTGCGCTTGTTGCTGGGATACATAAAATACGTCTTGCAACTGCAGCCAGGCCTCGCAGATCTGTTTCATGTCTGCTACGCCACTTTAAGAAATGGTTCAAAAGGCTCTGAGCACTATGGGACTTAACATCTGAGGTCATCAGTCCCCTAGAACTTAGAACTATTTAAACCTAACTAACCTAGGGACATCACACACATCCATGCCCAAGGCAGGATTCGAACCTGCGACCGTAGCGGCGTAGCGGTCGCGCGGTTCCAGACTGAAGCGCCTAGAACCGCTCGGCCACAACGGCCGGCCCACTTTAAGATATCATCATTATCTCCGGGGTGCATTAAAATGTAGAGATAAACGTCATCTGCTGCGGATGATCTGTTGTTCCTCCATTGCTTGAAACGATCTGTCTTTATGGGTGGTGATGACACGATACTTGAAGGATCTATGATAATAAACAAAAGAGACAAGTAATACAGAACTGATGTGGAAAACATAGAAACGTTGCCGTAAAAAAGAGGTGTTTACGTTAATGAAATATTATCTGTATTATAACCTTCCCGTTTCTCTATAATACACTATCCACCAATTATGAAAATACGATTATGTTAATCATTGCATGTTGTAGCCGGCCGGAGTGGCCGCAGTTCCGTTTCAGCCGCGCACGCGAGTGGCCGCTGTTAACTGTTGCGCTGCACTTCAGTGTTTACATCGCTGTACTTGTGCTTCGCCGAGTGCCGTCCGTCCGTTAATCTCCGTGTTCGTTCCTGTTCCTTGTGATCTGATCGCTCTTTCTGGTCTTGCTGCTGCTACTTGGAATTTCGGTTGTTTAACCGAAATTGCTTCGCTGGATTAACCATGGCTACAAACCTCAGGAAGAATACTCTGGTATTTGCTTTTGACAAGGAATCCTGTCCTGTTCAGCCGACATCCCTGGAAATAGATGACTGGATTACACAGGTAATTGGTCTAAATTCTGTTTTTGTCAAGTTAATCAGGGCTTCGACTGTTGATAAAGTGTTACGAAAGTGGGGCTATGAAGTAGATTTTGTGCATAGAAATGGTTATAAAAGTAAGGTTTCCATCTATAGAGCGGACATTCATTACAAAACCGTTCGTGTCTTGAATCTTCCCATTGAAATTGAAAATGATAAGATTAAGGAAGCTCTTTCAAACTACGGAGACGTTAAATCAATTGCAAATGAAAGATGGTCGCCTCGCTTTAAACTGCAGTGTTTTAACGGGGTCCGCTGTGTAGAGATGGACGTTAAGACGAATATTCCGTCTCACATAACTGTTTGTAGGTATAAGGCACAAATTGTTTATACAGGTCAGGAAGCTACATGTCATATATGTAACGAAACCGGCCACTTCAGACAGGAATGTCCGCGGCGAACTGTTGTTCTTAAAAGTAATTTGATACAGCGTCAGAAGCTTACCTTAAATGATCTGTTAGCAAAGAATAGCCCGGAACAACTGGTTGAGGATGTTAACGCAGCGGGCCAAGCTGATGTCTCCCTTCACGATGACAGTCAATTTCCCCCGTTAACAACAAAAGGAAACCCTGTTGCCACTACTCGTGAAACTGAAACGCAACCGAAAAAACGACCTCTGGAGATAACTGATAGTTGTTCAGAGGACGAGCTGTCTTGTCCCACTCCCTCACTTCGCAAGCAAAAACAGTGCGATGAGGAGGCAGAGGAACCTGAAGGCAAAATGCGAATGGAAACTAATGAACAGAAAGATAATACACATACGGTACCAGAAAATGAAGGGGGTGTAAGCAGCATTAATTTGCAAGAAACATCAGGTGCAGTAGCCGATTGCACAGATCAGAATCTATCTGTTAATAAACAGATTCAGGGAGAGGTTGCAAAACTGCAGTCTCCACTTGTTTCCCTCGATCAGAAAGTGAGTGAAATTAATAAAGAAAGAGGAAGTGGTGGCCAAACTGAAATCACGGTCAACACCTCAGGGCAGGCGCCGCCGCCAACCGAAATTGCGAAAGCGTCTGCTGCTGCTCCAGATAAGCCGCGAAGTAAAATACCGACACAACCAAATGAGAATGTAGTTCGTAACCAAGGGAAGGGAAAATCCGGTAGGGGCGACCCAAGCCCAAAGAATGTTCAGTCCGAAACGGTCGTACACGAATCACTGGAGGAAAAATCAGAAAGTTTACCAGGAAATCAGTCTGCTAGCGTTACAAGAGAAAACATTAGAAGCAGAAAAAAAACGGGACAGTAACTAATAAACTGACTGAAGTGTTATTCCATGTTCAGCCTTCCGAGAAAGCTGTTACAGCTTAACTGAACCCTGAACCACATGAAACTATATTAGTTCATCAAAACAACTACATAGTGACAGCACAATGACGCAATCTTATTCTGTCACCACTATAAACATAAATAAAATCACGACCGGTTTGAAATTATCGGCCCTTAAGGAATTTTTGTACGAATCCGCGACTGATATTGCCTTGTTACAAGAAGTTCTAATTTCGGATTTGGTAATTCCCGGTTTTGTCAGTTACATAAATGTGTCTCCCGAAACAAGTGTTGGAACAGCTATTTTGGTGAGGGAAGGGATTGCAGTAAGCGAGGTGGAACGACTGGAATCCGGAAGAGGAATAGGACTAAATATCTATGATGTGACTATCGTCAACTTGTACGCCCCTTCAGGAAGTTCTCATCGAGCTGACAGGGCACGTTTCTTCAAAGATGACCTGATATACTTGTTAAGGAAATCGCCAAGACAGTTATTACTTGGAGGTGATTTTAATTGTGTTTTAAATCGAAAAGATCAGTTACCTAATTTTAATTTCTCAAGTGAACTAAAACAACTAGTTACTGGTTTAGAATTAAAGGATGTATGGGAAATCAAATATCCCTCCAGTATTGAGTTCACTTATGTCACGGCAATATCACGCAGCAGGATTGATAGACTATATATTTCTAAAAATCTTGAAACTTCCGTGACAAAAGTAGAAACCATTCCTACGTACTTTTCAGACCATTTAAGTGTCTTAGCTTGCATAAATCTAACAAGACAGCCGGTTCGCCGATTCAAGAATCAGTGGAATTTGAACACTTCCTTGTTAGTAAATCAAGATTTAGAAGATCTGATTAAAGAAACATGGGCAATATGCCTGCGAGCCCGTAGTAGATATGCCACTGCTATTGACTGGTGGGTTAAAATGGCAAAGCTAAAGTTGAGGAAAGTTCTTATTCAATACAGTGCCCAGAGCGCAAGGGAAATGAAATGCACTATAGAGTATTACTATTCCGTTTTGAGAGATCTATATGATCAAGTCTCAGCAGGTTCCTCACTTCGGATAGCAGACATCAAAAAAGTCAAAGCCAAGTTACTTAATATCAAGAGAAGTCAAATGCAAGGGTTGAAAATAAAATCGGAGGCAAATTCGGTGTCAGAAGATGAAACTACTTCCCTATATCATTTAGTGAAGCATACGAAAAACGTGAGAAGGACTTTTATTGATGAAATTCGAACAAAACACGGTACGATTCTCAGAACCCAGCAGGATATCATGGACGAGATTTATCGCTATTATTGCGAGCTATATTCTGTACATCAAAGTAGAGATGCTTCCTTGGAAGAATTCCTTGACATCCTAGCCCCACAGCTGACAGATGATGACAACGAAAATTTTCTCGAGGTTGTCACTGAAGAATATGTGTATGAGACTCTGTGCGCCTCACCACCAAAAAAATCCCCAGGACCGGATGGTCTGCCAGCAGAGTTTTACATCCGTTGCTGGCCAATCGTAGGTGCAAAAATCACGGACATTGTAAATGAGGTTATTCAGGGGAAAATGATTCCGGCTGAGTTTAAGGAGAGTAAAATTGTTCTGGTGCCAAAAAATAATGGAAACAAAGATTTAAATAATTTTCGTCCAATTTCACTGCTGAATTCTGATTATAAATTAATAGCTAGAATAATAAACAAGAGAATTTCATGCCTTACAGATAAAATTATTAGTCAACATCAGAACTGTGCACAAGGCAGAACCATTTTTCAAAATCTAGCGGAATTCAGGGATATCATTGCAATAACTTCTGTAACAAACATAAAGTGTGCTTTATTGTTTTTAGACTTTTATAAAGCGTTCGATGTAGTAAATCATGAATATCTTCTACAGACATTGAAGAAAATAGGTTTCAACGATAGGGTCATACAGTTGATTAAGAACATAGCAACTGGAATAAATGCTAAAATAGCGGTGAATTGTCAACAATCCAGGCCGATGCAAATACAACGAGGTGTTCCTCAAGGAAGTCCTCTGTCCATGTCGCTCTTCGCAATTTCGCTGGAACCTTTCCTCCGACATGTCCATGCTACATTAAAAGGCTTAACATTATCAGGAAATAAAACAGTTATAAGAGCCTATGCTGACGATATAGGGGTCATTATAAGGAATAATGACGAGGTAACCACGCTAGCAACGGTGATTGATTCGTACTGTAGAGCATCTGGAGCCAATGCAAACGAAAAAAAAAAAGTAAGATGTTAAATCTCAGAGGTTTTGATAATATCAACGTCGAGTGGGCAAAAATAGTCCGACAACATAAAACACTTGGGATCACCCTGACAGCATGTCCTATGAAAATGACGGCTTTAAATTGGAAAGTAGCAGCAGATAAAGTGCAAGGAGCCATTGTAGAGAATTTAACTCGATATATGAACCAAGTTCAAAGAACACAGTATATCAACTCATGCATCCTTGCTAAGGCTTATTATACTGCCCAGCTGTTTCCAATACCGAGAATGATAGCGAGGAGAATAATGTCCAAAATCACCAACTTTTTGTGGAGAGGTGAAGTGTTCAGAGTACCTGCTAAAGTAGCCACTTTATATCCTAAAAATGGTGGACTAGGATTAACTGATATAACGGATAAAGCCTCTGCTCTTTTTATCAAAAGGCAAGTTAATTTAATAAGAGACTCGCGAGAAAGCATAACCAGCCAACTTTTCGAGATCATTAAACCTCCAAGCCTGCTTCCCCCGATTGACGTGCAGAATATCAACAGTCGCTTACAGCACGTGAGGATTTTCTATGTTGAGTTTAGTTATGTCAGTGTCGAACTCAGGCAGTCACGACACTTAACATCGAGAGCCATAATGCGGGAACGAAAGAAAAGCGAAGGAAGAAACAAAATAGAACGACAGTTTCCAAACATTGAGTGGACTGAGATTTGGAAAAACATTAGTTCTAATGTGCTCACGTCTAACATAAAAACGGCATGGTACAAGACAGTTAACAACATAGTTAGCACCAATGAAAGACTGCACGCAATCGGACTCTGTGAAACAAATTTATGTCAACAATGCCATCTAGTTGACACAGTAATTCACAGATATACTTGCAGTGGTCACATGAATAGTTGGAAGTGGGTCCGAGAGCAAATAGCTCTGATTACAAGAACATCCCCTGAGTATATATCGCTGTCATTGATACACAGGCCTGACGCACGCTATTTCCCAGAAGCAAAAAATAACGCTGTGCACTGGTTGCTGGGAAATTTTGTTAACTACGTCCTTAACAAATTAGGATCCGATAGCATCATAGAGTTCAAGGTACACATGCTGTGTGAGTTTCACAAAATTAGAAGCTATTCGAATCACAAGAAAAAGTTCGGTAATATGTTAAAAATTGTATTTGAAAGAATAGGCATTGGTTAACATAAAAAATAAGACTGTGTTGACAGTGATGTATTGTAGTTACCTTAAGGATACTATTTAAGATTACGGTATATTAATTATGTGTACTTTTTCTACTTCAGAGAGTAGTTTTTGCAACTTATAAGCTAATGTACAGAACTTATGTGACATTGAGATTGTGTGTCGAAATAGTGTCAAAACACAAAACATTAAAGGTGCATTATTGGCTTATACTAGAAATTTGGAAATAGACAGTTTTTATAGAAATGCCCTTATCGATTGTTTAAAACCATAAGATTCTATCTGATAAATGTAATATTCAATGGCTGGCACATTGCCCTGTTCATTTTTGCACTGTGATGTGTAAGTCAGTTTCTCAGTGAAAGACTGATTATATAGATCTGATCACTTCAGATTCAATTAATGTCCAGAAAGTGTAGTTAGGAAGGCTAGTCAAATTTATTATATATCTCCTTTCCGCCATTCTCAAGTATTTCAGAAATTGTCTAATATGATTATTAAATTGTTTTAATTAAAATTATCCCATCAACTTGCTGATATCCATCATAAAGCAATTATGCTTCTGTAAAGATTGCACCTCATGTAATTCAAAGTGCAGATTTTACTTCTTCAGGTTGAAGTTTGAATGTCTTTAAAAATTTTGTTCTTGATGTTTAAATTAATTCTTTCTGGTAATTAGTCAGTAACACAATCCTCTGTTGTCTTTCCTTAACGTCAGCGTAACTGAAATGTTTAAATAACTTCATGTATGCATAACTTAGTATGTATTTGGAGTGTAACATTGTTTTTTAATAAATGTTTTATATAAAAAAAAGCGGTTCTAGCCGCTACAGTCTGGAACCGCGAGACCGCTACGGTCGCAGGTTCGAATCCTGCCTCTGGCATGGATGTGTGTGATGTCCTTAGGTTAGTTAGGTTTAAGTAGTTCTAAGTTCTAGGGGACTGATGACCTCAGAAGTTAAGTCCCATAGTGCTCAGAGCCATTTGCACCATTTTTTTGCATGTTGTACCTGCGCAAGTACCACACATTTGTAGCTCATTGCTAAGAATTTCCTGCTTTTCATTTATTCCAAGCATATTAAGATCCCGAAAAGACGGCCAAAGAAACGTAGCAATTTTATGTCTGGAAGTGATCACAATCTTCTCACAAACGAAAGTCAAGGCTCAATTTTTAATCCTTTGTACCTCATGTTAAAAAATACATAGCTGTTAGTACACATCAATTACGCTAGTTAATTATTAATCTATCGCGTATCATAATGATACAGTGCTTTTAATTGCCCTAATTACTCACTTGACAGTGTCATTGACACTGCAAATTTGTTGCAGTTTGTGAAACCAAAGAAGAACTAACTGGATTGTCCGTTCCTTTTCGCCTTCTAATTCATCTGTGGCCTCTTTAAAAGGTCTCAGAAAATGCGCAATTTTTTCCTGCAAGCTCGTTATCATATCCTTGCAATCTGTAAGCAGAGTCCTTTTCCGACAGCAAAGCAGCAACTTCGTTAAACTGAGTGTGTAAGGATTCGAGCATAGTGTACAAGCTGTTCCAGCGTGTGCAGACCTCTTGTTTCAACGATGATTTCAATGACGAGCAGAGGCCACTTTTCTTAATGTACCTTACAATGCATTTTGCAGTATTTATTGTTGATGCGATGTTCGTTGCATGATTTAACAAGAAGTTATCTTCATCGAAAGTATGGATAAGTGCTGTGTTTATTCAATGAGCAGCACAAGGAACCTTTCGTGATTTTCGAAAGCCGTTATTACATTGGCACCCTGGTCGGAGACAAAAATAAAACTGCGCAACATGTCCTGCGAAATACCCAAATCACCCATCATCCCTTCAATTTCTTTCATAATATTTACTCCCGTCTTCTTAACGTCCAGGAATTTTGTTGCAAATAAAACATTGTTCACAAAAGACCAATCTGTGTTAGTGTAATGTGTTGTAAGCGAGCCGGCCGGAGTGACCGTGCGGTTCTAGGCGCTACAGTCTGGAGCCGAGCGACCGCTACGGTCGCAGGTTCGAATCCTGCTTCGGGCATGGATGCGTGTGGTGTCCTTAGGTTAGTTAGGTTTAATTAGTTCTAAGTTCTAGGCGACTGATGACCTCAGAAGTTAAGTCGCATAGTGCTCAGAGCCATTTGTTGTAAGCGCCAAATAGTGCACCTGATTATGCGAATCAGTTCACATATCAACTGTCGCAGCACATGTTTTATTAATAACTTCCGCAATAACAAAAGTCATTGTGCTGTTTCGTATTGCATCAGCTTGTTCTTTGGCATGTCTGCTTATAGTAGAGGGATGTGGCATGACATCTCCGCGTTAACTTCTCCATAATGCGCACCTACATGTATTAATTCTTGTCCTAGTTCTCTGAAACCTTCACCGGAAACAGCATTAGAAGGTCTCATATCTTTAGCACACATTGCAACACACTTTGCTGTTATACTATTTTTCTTTACTGCCGATATCCCTGAAGGAGCTGTATCTTTGTGAGGTTTCTTGCAACTGTGTTTCTTTAAATGAGTGGTTCCCGACTGGAAAAACAATAATGTGAAGCATGGAAGGATTTAAGTATTAGTTTTTCCCGCACGCTCTTTGAGATTGGAATGGTAGAGAATTAGCTTGAAAGTTGTTCAAAATGGTTCAAATGGCTCTGAGCACTATGGGACTTAACTTCTGAGGTCATCAGTCCCCTAGAACTTAGAACTACTTAAACCTAACTAACCTAAGGACATCACACACATCCATGCCCGAGGCAGGATTCGAACCTGCGGCCGTAGCGTCGCGCGGTTCCAGGCTGAAGCGCCTAGAACCGCTCGGCCACAGCGGTCGGCGGTTCGTCTACAACCAACAGAAATATACTCCATACTTGGCTTTTTAGACCTTACCGTTTCTTCAATGTGTAAACATTGGTTTCAGTATTACGTTTTACTGCACTGGCTTCCTCGCGCTGCATGATTACAGAGAGAGACACACCACAAATGAGAAGCCCGTACTGGCTGCAGTCTCACGCGGATAATGACACGTATAATGTGTTTGATGTGCTACGTATTCAGTCACCGCTTCTATGCTGGGTCACTAGAACTAGTGCGGGCAGCCTATCCTGTTAGGGTATACTCGACCCATATTGTACACTCCTGGAAATTGAAATAACAACACCGTGAATTCATTGTCCCAGGAAGGGGAAACTTTATTGACACATTCCTGGGGTCAGATACATCACATGATCACACTGACAGAACCACAGACACATAGACACAGGCAACAGAGCATGCACAATGTCGGCACTAGTACAGTGTATATCCACCTTTCGCAGCAATGCAGGCTGCTATTCTCCCATGGAGACGATCGTAGAGATGCTGGATGTAGTCCTGTGGAACGGCTTGCCATGCCATTTCCACCTGGCGCCTCAGTTGGACCAGCGTTCGTGCTGGACGTGCAGACCGCGTGAGACGACGCTTCATCCAGTCCCAAACATGCCCAATGGGTGTAACGTTCCCTGGCATTTTCACAATTTATTTGTAACATATACGCCGATCTGGGCAAGTTATATATATATATATATATATATATATATATATATATATATATATATATATATATATATATATCTTAATATTACTGAATGTGGTATGAAATATGTTTGTTATTTTTATTATATTTTTTTGTAACATTTCTCTGTATTAGGATAGGAAATTTCTATATTTATTATGTGAATGTAAAAGTGTCAGTATTTGCGGTATCAGCGATATTTGCTAGAAATCGATTTACAAAGAAATGTTAATAATCGTAATAGTCGTGCCGTTGTTTATCTTTGGCATGTGGAGACTCTCTGTCGTTGTATGGACAGAGCAGCTAGTTGTGTGGACAGAGCCGCTAGAGTGAGGAAGGGTCAGTTGTGGACAGAGCAGCTAGTGTGTGGAAGAGTCAGTGTGTGGACAGAGCCGCTAGAGTGAGGAAGGGTCAGTTGTGGACAGAGCAGCTGAAGTGAGGAAGAAGTGAGGAAGTGTTAATCCTTGATCGCTCTAGCAGACGCGATGTGCAGCTACGCTCGCGCCCATTAGACGCGCCTGATTCATTAACCCGCATTGTGGGCACTAAAGGTTGTGTATGCATCGTGGTTATCCAGCAGAGTTAAGATGTACTTCTTTTGTATCTGTCGGGACTTTGCCACCTTTAATCAAAGCGTACGAATTAATGTGAGTTGACTTGTTGTTTGGGCTAAATATATTAGTATTCGTTAAAAGTGTGAATTATTTATGTAAATGAGCATGCCTACGTCATCTATAAATCACATGCGTAATGTAGTAGGTTTGATCAGTGATAAATGTCGGCTTGGCAATAATTAAGACATTTTCTGTTAATTAAAATATTCTTGTGTTCTATGGCTAGTGCCGGGATAAAAGTCAGTAAAAATATTTCACAAAAAGAAAAACCCACTGCATTCTGGAAAGTGTATGCCAAGGCCGAATGATTTAAGAGACTCAGTTCTTATCCAGATAGTACTATCCAATTAATATGAGTGCACGTAATAATTTCCTTTAAATGTACGTAATCCTTAAGAAAGTAAAATTTGTTTTTTTATTACCACACGTAATGAAGAGAGTGGTTCTACAACAAAGTTCGCACTAAGGCAAATTAACTTTTAAGCAAGAAATAAAATTATTATTTCCTTTTTTATTTTTTTTTCTACGAAATTTCAAATCATTCATTCCAGGAATTTCATTAAAATGGCACCCAGCGTGAAGCTCGATTCAATTTTAAGAGAAAATTCATTAAAATGGCGCCCAGCGTGGGGCTCGAATATGCAGTGGCCACGAAATACCCTTGAGATACCTAGGGAATTAATATAGTCGAACTTTGTTGCAGGACATTTAATAATTTTGTCATGTACTGTATGTATTGCTTAACCAATATTGTGTGGTAATACCTGTGTATGATTTTTTGCATGAGAACACTATGTATCCGGAGCTGAAGCAGAGAGCTCATTATTTTGAAAAATTAATAACCTTCCACAATATCAGGGGGCAGCAGCACCCAAGATAGATCACCAAAAGGTAAAGCTACAGTGTAGTTGTCCTGTAGGTAGTAAAGTAGCCTCCGTGCAGTGTCCTCGGATCATTAGTGGTGTGCTTGTTGTTAGTACTTTGTTTTAAAATAACAGGACATTTAAGTAGTTAGTCATTGTAGTATATAGTACGTATGTATTGGGTAATGTCCATTTCTTGTGTGCTTATGTGAGTGAAACCTGAAGTGTTAGGATACTTAGTTCAGATTTTATTTCTTTTGTTTACTATGGTTAGATTGCGTAGTCAGAAAGATATCAACATGGATAATGAGCAACAGTTAGTTAATAGTGATACCGAGTTAGAAAATGGGACACAAAGTAATGTTAGTGACGTAGCTCAGGAAGTACAATGTGAGAATCTGGGGGCAGAAGGGCAAGAAATGTTGCCACTGCCACCCAGTGATTCAGTTGATAGCGTAAATAGTGAGCCATCCGCAAGCACTGGGCACGGACCAGAGAGTGGTGTGATGTCAGAAGTGCAATCATTAAAAGATATGTTTGAGCGCATGATCACTTTCCAAGCTGAATTTGTACAAATGCAAGCAGAGCGTGATAAAGAACGTGATGCCGAACAAGCAAAGCGTGACCAGAGATTGGTAGCTGAATTTGCATGTAAACAAGCAGAGCGTGATAAAGAACGTGATGCCAAACAAGCAGAGCGTGACCGACGCATGCATGAGAGGGACTTGCAGTTGATGCAAGCTTTAGAAGTTATGCAAAGTGACATTGTTAACTTGAAACAAAAATATGAAACCATGCCCAAAACGGTGCAAGTATTAAGCGAAGGACTAAATAGTATTCAAATGGCTAATGCCAATATCGTAGAGGAAGTCAGTGTCCTGACTAATAGGGTCGAACAACTAGAACTTAACACAACCCACGTAATTGAGAACAAAGTGATCGAACATGTGCACAAAGTAGAACGTAACTTCATAAAGGAATTAGATGAGAAAGTGCACGCCGCAATTGAGGCCAGAGAGATGGATTCTACTGCGGATGTGCAAGATCTTAAAAAGATAGTGCAAAAGGACATTTCGCTGTGGCAGCGGAGTGTGGACCGCCGTCTTGCCGAAATGGAGCTAAGTTTGCGGCAAGACGATGCGCTGGCGTATGTCACGCCAGCCAAGTCCAACAATGATAGGCATATAAATACAGCAGTACACAATTGTGACTGCAAGACAGGACAGGCAACCGATGTAAGCGGAACAAATAAATGTCATTCCAAAGTAGTGATTGAAGAAAGTCTGATTAGGAACCGACAGTTTCAGATCTTTACAACGGAGAAGAAATCTGTTCACCCTGTAGTGTTTATCAAGGGATTTAGAAACATTTTGCCTAGCGTTTGGAGTCATACCCAGAAAATACAGTTTGTTATGTCTTACATACAGGGAGATGCTGCGTTATGGGCAACCGAAGCAGCTGACAGTTGCGATACATATGAGCAATTCGAAAAGGCATTCTTGGCCAAATATTGGTCAACATGTATTCAGGAGAGATTACGGAAGGAAGTATATAATCCAGAGCCGTATTCTCCACGATTAGGCAATTTGCGAAAATATTTTGAGAAGTACATTAATAAGACCCGTTACTGGGACGAACAGATTTCATCTCGGGATTTGATCAGACTTTTGAAATCACACTTGCCGATAGATGTAAAGGAAAAGCTTATACACGTGCCCGAAAATGATATGGAACATTTCTTGTCTATTCTGGACGCAATTGACCTGATTCAGGAGGACATTAAGGCGGCCTCTGAACAGATTAGAAGTAACGGAAATAGTTATAGAAATGGTAGAAATAACACGCCTCTAACCAGTAATAGAAACGGCGGAGGTAATAATAGGAGACAAGGGTATACACAAAACGGAAATAGAGATAGAGACCGGAACGGAAATAGACCACCGGGGAATAATGATAGGAAAAGGAGGTTCGATGACCGGTATGAAACAGGCCCACCAAGCAGTCATAGATGGAAAAATGCCAGGGGGCCGTACAACACTAATACTTATAATGATGCAAACCGAACTTGGCCACAGAACCAGAGGCCCAGTCCGGACCGGCAAAACAGTGATAGATATGACAATAACCGACCGCCACCACAAAATGCGCCAATTGCGCAGCCGTGGCGGCCGACGCAACACAACGTGCACATAGTGGAGGTCAATGACACAGAGCAGCCACGCCCATCCACTAGCAATAATTCAACAAACTAGATGCGGCCGAGATACGCTCTCCATCGTCGGCTTCGGTTTGGAGTGAGAGCAGCCCGACACAAAACAAAACACCGAAAACAATCTGTATCCTTAGGTATAATGACGGGGTACAGATGGGAGATGAATTAATAACCGAACCATCCACGTGCATAAAGGAACACAAGGACAATGTACAAGTGATAATAGAAGTTAAAATTAACAATATTGATGTGCAAGTGGTCATAGATACAGGTGCTACTGTTAGTGTTATGAGTATGGACTTATTCAAGGTACTGGGGAAGGAAAGGCGTATGCTGACTTTTCCCGTGAATAATTGTAGAGTCACTGGAGCCATAAGTGCACAGCGACAAATAATTAAGCTCCAAGTGCGGGTAGAGATGTATATAGGGGAAGAAGCCATAACGAGCTCATTCCTGGTAGTAAAGGGTTTAAAGGTAGCCTGCATTTTGGGGGTAGATTTTTTGAGAGAGAGGGACGCAATAATAGACCTTTCTCGGGGAAAATTAAGTTTGATGAATGCTGGTAGGAGAATAGAATTTTCCATGCTTAGATCTGAAGAGGTACCTGTACCTAATTGTAACGCCATAAATATAAAATGTAGGAATCAATCGATACTACAATTAGACAATTATTGTCCAGGGCAGAATCTCTATTATCCTGACGTACAAGGTGATCAATCAAAGGCGAATATGGATATATTAGTGAACAAAGTATCACAGTCCGAAAATTTAAATTCAATTCAACAGAAGGAAATAGTACAGTTATTATCTAATTATGCAGATGTATTTTCTGAACGACCAGGAGTTGTTAAGGGATATCAATACAAGATCGAGGTAAAGCCTCACAAAACTTACTGTCGAGCCTCATACTCCATTCCTTGGTCCAAGAAGGAAATAGTAGCTAAGGAAATAAGAAAACTGATCGAGTGGGGAATAATAGAACCGTCTTTGTCCCCTTATAGTAGTCCATTGGTGGCGGTAGCAAAAGCTGACGGACAGGTACGGTTAGTACTGGATGCAAGAGACATAAATGAAATCATTGTACCTGTCAGGACTCATCCGGAAAACCTTGATGAGCAACTTCGAAAATTCCATGGAGTGAAATATTTGACATCTATTGATATGAGAAGTTCTTTCTGGCAAATTCTACTTACACCCGAGTCGAGACAATATACTGCATTTATATTTGGGGGAAGAAGCTACCAATTTAGGGTACTACCTTTCGGCCTAAATGTAAGTGCAGGAGTTTTCATAACAGCCCTTGACGCGGTTTTGGGTCCGGAGTTGCTGCAAAGGGTGACAGTATATGTAGACGATCTAGTGATTGCCACTGCCACCTGGGAGGAGCACGTAGAACTACTGAGTAAAGTCTTAGAAAGGTTTAAGCAAGCAGGGGTAACAGCGAATCTTGATAAATCCAAGTTTGGACGTAATCAGATTCAATTCCTAGGTCACATAATAACACCACAAGGCATCAAACCTGACAACAAAAAACTTGATGCAATTCGTGGGTTTCCTAGTCCTAGAACTAAGAAACAGCTCAAGGCATTTATAGGTCTAGCATCCTTTTTTAGACGATTTGTCCCGAACCAATTAATGAATAACGAGTCGTTATTGAGCCTGTTGCGTAAAAATGCGCACTGGGTGTGGACAGACGAATGTCAACGCGCATTTGACGCTATAAAAAACGCCTTGGTGAATGCAAACATATTGCGACACCCAGACATGACAAAAGATTTTTGTATAGCGACGGATTCGTGTTCATACGGTCTGGGTGCTTGTTTATTTCAGTGGGAAAGGAGCAACGACCCCACAACAGTAAAAATAATAGAGTTTGCCAGCCGCACACTAAGCAGCTGCGAGAGAGTATATTCTGCTACCGAATTAGAGGCTCTTGCAGTGGTCTGGGCGGTAAAGAAATTTAACTACTATATCTATGGTAAGGAAGTCAAAGTATTCAGTGACCACCAGGCTCTGAGCTATTTAATGACTTGCAAATTATACCATACCCGCTTGCTAAGATGGAGGTTAGCATTACAGGAATATAAAATAAAAATCATGTACCTAAAGGGACAAGATAATGTTGTGGCAGACGCTTTGTCGAGGCTTCCACTAGGGCAATCCTCAATGTCAAATATTTTAGAACAATCGGAGGAATATCGAATACTCTTGGTACAAGATAAAGTACATAGGAGGGACTTTTTACACATGTGTAAGAATATGTCTATATTGCAGGAAACTGATCCGATCTGGGGAGATATAATTAGCAAAATTAAAGAAGGAACCAATCTTAAAAGTGTTCAGAATTTCAAAATAGTAGATAATATTCTGTATTATAAAACAAGTGTGTCAAATGACCACGGAGTCGTGTGTATACCACAACAGGCTATCCCAGCTGTAGTGTGGCACACGCATTTAGCATGGGGTCACGCTGGGATAGGCAAAACAATAAGGATTTTATCCAAATTCTGTTATTTTAAAGGGATAAGCCAGCAGACTCGCACCATTATCAGGACTTGTCCTCTGTGCCAAAAGGCTAAGTTTCAAAATAAGTCCACAAGGTTTGAACTGCATCCTATTGTGCCTCATCGACCACTTCAATTAGTATCTATAGACATAGCAGGACCCTACCCACGAGCCAGGGGTGGATTGAAGTACATTTTAGCGGTGTATGACCTCTTTTCAAAATATTTAAAAATATACTGCCTTAAATCAGCCACTGCTCGTGGAATAGTGAAATGGTTAGGCAAAGAATATTTTATACAAGTAGGTAAGCCTGAAGCGATAATATCGGATAATGCTTCATATTTTACAGGCCATACCTGGAAAAACTATTTATATGAACAAGATATAAAGCGTATACTAATTTCCCGCTTTCACCCACAAGCAAGTTTAGTAGAGAGAGTATTTGGAGAGTTAAATAAATTTTGCAGGTTATACATTGCATATAAGCACACAAGGTGGCCAGATATGATACATAAGTTTGTCGAAATTCACAACGCAACCCCGCATGCTTCTACGGGGTATCCACCAAATGAGATATTAATGAATAATAATCGAGCTCTGAACGAGTGGCTGGCACCCTTGCCTAAGGTCCCAGTCATTCCTGAGCCTAAGGAAGAGAAGATAAGAAAAGCGGGATGCAACCTTACCAGGTGCGCCCAGAAAAGGACGGAAAAATATAATCGACATGTAACGAATAACCAAACATTTAATGTTGGGGACTTGGTGCTCTTACGCAATCATCCTAAGTCCTCGGCATCTTTGAAACAGAATAGCAAGTGGCAATTGGTGTATAATGGACCTTTTAGAGTAGTAAGTGTGCCACATGAGTGTAGCTATCTCTTAGCAGATCCCCACTCAGGGAGAGTACGGGGACTGTATCCGCGTAAGGATGTAAAAGCATTCCTACAGTAAAAGACTAATAGTCCTATGCGGACACCGTTCCTTTGTAAACAATGAACATTAATAAGGTGTACTAGTGTAGGAGTGTATAGTTATAAGAATATGATTGACTTTTTTCATGTGTGTGGATATTTGTGTTATGTACTCTTTTAATTTGTGTTTAATTTGAGATATTTCTTGGCACAATCCTTCATATTATGTGTATCTATGTGTAGCTGTCAGATTGACAGATCTGAACCCGGAACAATATTAGTAATATAAGGCCCTGAGAACTTTATTATCTCACTAGTGTTATCACAAAATAATGCACCCAGTAGTGACCCGAGAGCACCACGGGAGGCAACCTTGTTGTAAATTTATGTAGCGTAAAGAAACTCACAAAGAAGCTTCAATTGAAGCATGTGCAGATTCAATTAATAAGAAAGAGCTAGCCAGATACGGTCCAAGTAAATTTTCGCCTACAGAGACTTCACTGTGGTTACGTAGGACGTTGATTGTATGTACGTAAATCTTACACTCTGGTAAAAGGTTACGAATGTGCTGTTGCAAACAAATTCAGCAGCGGACATTGTAAATAGAAATAAATAAACTTTAACAAAAGTGTAGTATTGTGCGGCAGAAACAGACAGTGACAGTCACTGATAAAGAACTAGCACAACACGAACAGTGAACCGATAACGGACGGTGGATAAACCTAGTGTCAAATTTTAACTTTTTGTATGTAAAGGGACGCTAGGAAAGAGCGTGTGACTAATGACAAGTCATGACGGTGGAAAATATTGTGTGCCCATAAAAGTGTACTGTGACAATGAAACCTTGTGCGAACCAGACTAGTGAAGGCCTACTGAGTAATAACTACCACTAATTGTGTGCGTTCTTTCCCACAGCAGGAAATACGGATAGTATACTGTTTGTGAACTTGTTGCATGTTTCCTGGAGCACCGCAAGAAGACGTCGCACGGGCGAGCTGGTATCCAACGCGTTCGGCTATAGCAGCTATGCAGCGGCCACAGCAGCCCGTAGCAGACCAGACAGCCACGCCCGTACGCGCCGTAGCTGTCAACGATGGGGCGGTGACCTACACGAAGTCAGCGCGCCGCGCCGAGCGCCGCACCCCACCGCTCATCAAATACATTATTGGCTTTTGAAATGTTTACATAAACTGAATAACATATTAATGACTTCATTTTGATAAACATTGAACATGTACTATGTACGTCCGTAATTGATATATCCTAGGACAAGTGACCTTGTAGTGTATCACAAGAAAAATAGTGATATTGTGTAATTGTGTAAACCCGTTTGTGACAAACTGCAAAAATACTTCAAATGAAAAACTGTTAATATGGACTATAAACCAACTGGGATGGCTGGGCTCGGGCACAGTTTTGCCCAGGTTTCCTGATTGCCTACGCCCAAATGGGGGAGCCATGTACTTATATAATCCTGGGGCTAATTACAAGAGCCATTCCATAAAACATACAGAGGTGTAAAGAACGTTACTGGCACCATTGTGTCAAAGTGTAAAACCTCTTTGCCAAATGCTGCCAGGGGGCAATGTAACGTTCCCTGGCATTTTCACAATTTATTTGTAACATATACGCCGATCTGGGCAAGTTATATATATATATCTTAATATTACTGAATGTGGTATGAAATATGTTTGTTATTTTTATTATATTTTTTTGTAACATTTCTCTGTATTAGGATAGGAAATTTCTATATTTATTATGTGAATGTAAAAGTGTCAGTATTTGCGGTATCAGCGATATTTGCTAGAAATCGATTTACAAAGAAATGTTAATAATCGTAATAGTCGTGCCGTTGTTTATCTTTGGCATGTGGAGACTCTCTGTCGTTGTATGGACAGAGCAGCTAGTTGTGTGGACAGAGCCGCTAGAGTGAGGAAGGGTCAG
Organism: Schistocerca nitens; assembly: GCF_023898315.1. Classification (NCBI taxonomy): domain Eukaryota; kingdom Metazoa; phylum Arthropoda; class Insecta; order Orthoptera; family Acrididae; genus Schistocerca; species Schistocerca nitens. The sequence goes on along the minus strand of NC_064618.1, from coordinate 294,493,699 downwards.
TTGTGGACAGAGCAGCTAGTGTGTGGAAGAGTCAGTGTGTGGACAGAGCCGCTAGAGTGAGGGTCAGTTGTGGACAGAGCAGCTGAAGTGAGGAAGTGTTAATCCTTGATCGCTCTAGCAGACGCGATGTGCAGCTACGCTCGCGCCCATTAGACGCGCCTGATTCATTAACCCGCATTGTGGGCACTAAAGGTTGTGTATGCATCGTGGTTATCCAGCAGAGTTAAGATGTACTTCTTTTGTATCTGTCGGGACTTTGCCACCTTTAATCAAAGCGTACGAATTAATGTGAGTTGACTTGTTGTTTGGGCTAAATATATTAGTATTCATTAAAAGTGTGAATTATTTATGTAAATGAGCATGCCTACGTCATCTATAAATCACATGCGTAATGTAGTAGGTTTGATCAGTGATAAATGTCGGCTTGGCAATAATTAAGACATTTTCTGTTAATTAAAATATTCTTGTGTTCTATGGCTAGTGCCGGGATAAGTCAGTAAAAATATTTCACAAAAAGAAAAACCCACTGCATTCTGGAAAGTGTATGCCAAGGCCGAATGATTTAAGAGACTCAGTTCTTATCCAGATAGTACTATCCAATTAATATGAGTGCACGTAATAATTTCCTTTAAATGTACGTAATCCTTAAGAAAGTAAAATTTGTTTTTTTATTACCACACGTAATGAAGAGAGTGGTTCTACAACAAAGTTCGCACTAAGGCAAATTAACTTTTAAGCAAGAAATAAAATTATTATTTCCTTTTTTATTTTTTTTTCTACGAAATTTCAAATCATTCATTCCAGGAATTTCATTAAAATGGCACCCAGCGTGAAGCTCGATTCAATTTTAAGAGAATATCATTAAATGGGGGACAGATCCGGAGATCTTGCTGGCCAGGGTAGTTGACTTACACCTTCTAGAGCACGTTGGGTGGCACGGGATACATGCGGACGTGCATTGTCCTGTTGGAACAGCAAGTTCCCTTGCCGGTCTAGGAATGGTAGAACGATGGGTTCGATGACGGTTTGGATGTACCGTGCACTATTCAGTGTCCCCTCGACGATCACCAGTGGTGTACGGCCAGTGTAGGAGATCGCTCCCCACACCATGATGCCGGGTGTTGGCCCTGTGTGCCTCGGTCGTATGCAGTCCTGATTGTGGCGCTCACCTGCACGGCGCCAAACACGCATACGACCATCATTGGCACCAAGGCAGAAGCGACTCTCATCGCTGAAGACGACACGTCTCCATTCGTCCCTCCATTCACGCCTGTCGCGACACCACTGGAGGCGGGCTGCACGATGTTGGGGCGTGAGCGGAAGACTGCCTAACGGTGTGCGGGACCGTAGGCCAGCTTCATGGAGACGGTTGCGAATGGTCCTCGCCGATACCCCAGGAGCAACAGTGTCCCTAATTTGCTGGGAAGTGGCGGTGCGGTCCCCTACGGCACTGCGTAGGATCCTACGGTCTTGGCGTGCATCCGTGCGTCGCTGCGGTCCGGTCCCAGGTCGACGGGCACGTGCACCTTCCGCCGACCACTGGCGACAACATCGATGTACTGTGGAGACCTCACGCCCCACGTGTTGAGCAATTCGGCGGTACGTCCACCCGGCCTCCCGCATGCCCACTATACGCCCTCGCTCAAAGTCCGTCAACTGCACATACGGTTCACGTCCACGCTGTCGCGGCATGCTACCAGTGTTAAAGACTGCGATGGAGCTCCGTATGCCACGGCAAACTGGCTGACACTGACGGCGGCGGTGCACAAATGCGGCGCAGCTAGCGCCATTCGACGGCCAACACCGCGGTTCCTGGTGTGTCCGCTGTGCCGTGCGTGTGATCATTGCTTGTACAGCCCTCTCGCAGTGTCCGGAGCAAGTATGATGGGTCTGACACACCGGTGTCAATGTGTTCTTTTTCCATTTCCAGGAGTGTATATTGTGCTCACTTACTCGGTCATGCAGGACTCTAATGACAACATTGTAGCGGCACGTGAAAGAAATCAGCTATCAAGTACATTTAATCGGAATTTTTTCATAGACAGATATTCACTTTAATATACAAATACAATTCCAGTGACGTATTCTCGAAACAAATATTTTTTGCAAGTGCCCATCCTCTCCTTTTCGGGAGGGAAGGAAAGCCAAGTAAAAAAAAAATACGAGACGAGAGTTGCCGACACCTGCGATTGCGTTTTTGTACAACTTTTACAGTCAGTAAACCCACGGTTCTTTTAAGAATTAACTCACATGCAAAACAGCTTTAAACGTCTGATTACTTTACAAATGAGGTAATGTGTTAAATATTTTACTTTGAGCATGAGAAAAAGTTTAGAATAAGTTTGAAATTATGCTATAAGTTTCATGTTATTCACTAAGTGCTTAAAATCCTGGAACACATGTGAATTTATCACTCTAAAATTTCTGTTCTCTTTATGATGTATGCACGAATGAGTAAATGTGTGGAGTTACAGCGTTATTGTTTTATTGTTTCATGTTATATGATGTTATTCTGGAAAATAAAGTTTCGCTTATGTTTTGTCACGTTAATCTCTTTTTCGGTTTGAGGTATTCGTTGGTCAACGAGCTGCGGTGGGTCGCAGCAGCCGATGCCGTGACGTCAGAGAGAGAACAGAGGCCTCATCGCCACTGACCACCTCCAAGGAATACGCTGGACGGAAGAGTCCTTGAACCTGGGTGTACAGGGTGAGTGAACTATATGAAAAAAAAAACGTAAATTAGTTACAAACTTCGACATGCACACACTTTATTCAACACGTGATGTCACTACAGATATTCTGATTTAGGTTATGACAAGTTCGATATGCCTGCCATCATTGGCGATGATGTGGCGCAGACGAATAGCGAAATTCTGCATGACCCCCTGAAGCGTCGGAACATCGATGCTGTCGATGACCTCCTGAATGGCTGTTTTCAGCTCAGCAATGGTTTTGGGGTTATTGCTGTACACCTTACCTCTAATCTAGACCTACAAAAAAGAGCTGCATTTGTTCAGATCCGGAAAATATGACAGCCAATCGAGTCCCTTGCCAGTGGCTTCTGGGTGCCATAAAGCCAGAATGCTGTCCACAAAGTGCTCCTCCAGGACATCAAACACTCTCCTGCTTCGATGTGGTCGAGCTCCGTCTTGCACAAACTGCATCTGGTTGAAATCAGAGTCACTTTGGATAATGGGGATGAAATCATCAACCAAAACCTTATCGTACCGTTCGGTGGCCACCGTACCATGAAGGCACTGCTTTTGCTTGAGACCTTATTGCTGCGGCAATGCGGGGTCAGCCTTGTTACTATTGATTTGGTAGTGTTAGTTGAAGAGGGTGGCAGGCTGCTCTTCGTGCCGCCACACCGAACCCCTGGGACAGAGTTAGTGTACCCCAGCCATCTGCATCTAACGTAAGCCATGGAATAGTCCGAACATGTTTCAAATGACTGCGAGTCGTGTAACTGAGGCGGAACGTGGGGACCAGCCCAGTATTCACCTAGCGGGATGTAGAAAACCGCCTGAAAACCACATCCAGGCTGGCCGGAAGACCGGCCCTCGCCGTTAATCTGCTGGGTGGATTCGATCCGGGGCCGGCGCGACTACCCGAGTCCAGGAAGCAGCGCGTTAGCGCTCTCGGCTATCCTGACGGGCACCGTACCATTCAGGAATGTCGCACCGATTATTCTGTGACTGGACATTGCACACCACATAGTCATCCGTTGAGAGTGAAGAGACTTCTCGATCGCGAAATGCACATTTTCAGTCCCCTAAATGTGCCAATTTTGCAATTTTGCTTATTGACGAACTCATCCAAATGAAAGGGGGCTTCTTCGCTAAACCAAACCATATTCATATACTAATTCCCATCATGCTCCGCGTCCAACCGTGCAGTTTGAGCGTCGTAACGCAAACCGTTCAGAAGTTATGACGATTTTATTTCACAAAAATCCAATAATTGTCACCCTGTATATTTTTAAGCAATCTCTTGTCTGGAGATTCTAGATCAAGCCTTTTAGTTGACCTGGGCCACATTGGAGGAAGGCAAGTACCCATATTTGGGCCGCACGTAATATACTTAACACTACTAACAGTTACTGCTGAAAAAAAAAAAACTGAATGGATCAACGAGAGAATAGCACGGTGTGGAGGACGTTTCAAACTGAAAATATTCAATTTATCATAGCTTTACATTTATGAAATTTCATGGAATTTCTGTTTTTTCCCAGTCGTGTGATAAATGCTAACTTCTTGGGCCGCATTCATTCTTGCTTTGGGCTGCAAGCGACCCAAGGCCTATGGGTTCGATAAGCATACTAGGCGACGGACAGTCACTTTTACCAACATCTGTTCTTTAGCGACCTAAATAATGAAAACAAAACAGAAATCAGAAAATCGGTATATTAACAAATAAATATGCACTTTGACTTCCACGTCTGTACAATATCTGGACTGTTTGTGGTGTTCTTTCCTGTCCGTGTGCCATCTAATGATGAAAATGTTCTTGCTGCTGGAATGTTGTAAGTGATTTTACCTTTATTTAAAATTCCACTGCTATATTACGATAACAAGTGGAAATTATACCTTATTTGTAACGAAATGAAGTTCAAAGCACACAGCTGGCTACATCCAGCAAACAAAAATTTGATGTTATCCATTGTTCCACCTGAAGATAAGGGTGTCAGCCCTCTAAGCGCGTCGTGGAAGAAAATAAAAGTGACATATTTTAATTTGTATGTTATCCGATGTTCACCTTGCGTTTCTACGTTATGTATAGTGTGCTTATACCTGCTGAAGATACTTAATAATATAAAATTTTTATCGTGCAGAACACACCCTCAATGCGTATCAGTATAGATGGTTGTCATTCAGAGAGGCAAGTGCTCTCGCAATGTTTGAAAGACATACAGAGCAGTTTATCAAACATTTCCAAATTAAGTCAATTATCTTGATCATTCTTTGTAACAGGTCCAACATGGAAACAATAGTTGGCTAGCATTCAAGAGCTGTTCACACACTCACAAGAAAGTGGGTTCGGATGCCACGCTGAGAAGCACACATTTATCGAGCCAAGCGCTGAGCACTTAGGACGCTTTTCAAGTAATAGCAGGCCCAGATCCTCGGCAAAGCATGTAAACACTGTATATAAACTAACAGGGCATGGAAATCTACAAGTACCGTCCTCCCTGTATAAGGTAAATTATGAAAGGAAATTTATAGCCTAGGCATTTTATAAAAGACATCATATTTACGCCAGTGACTGTAACACTTTCTTTATTTCACGATTGCAATTTGGACATTACGCCATTATTAAGTGCAGATTTTTGTGGCTTTAGTCATGTCAACTTAAAATTAGCTGACACATTTCTATGTCGTTGTCATTACTATTAAATACATTCGTGACGCTGTTACATATTGCGAGCACACATATCCATATGTCATAAAATAACATACTCTGTAGACACTCATGTTCGTTAGTCCATCACTAGTCACTAGTCATTGATAAGTGACTAGTGATGGGCTAACGAACACGAGTGTCTACAGACTATGTTGTTTTATGACATATGGATATGTGTGCTCGCAATATGTAACAGCGTCACGAATGTATTTAATAGTAATGACAACGACATAGAAATGTGTCAGCTAATTTTAAGTTGACATGGCTTAAAGCCACAAAAAGCTGCACTTGATAATGGCCTAATGCCCAAATTGCAATCGTGAAAGAAAGAAAGTGTTACAGTCACTGGCGTAAATATGGTGTCTTTTATAAAGTTCTACATGACTGTGAATCCCAGGTATAAAAAGTTAATTTATAGCCTAGGCAGTACACATTAATTATGATTTAAGTCTGCTCTGCCAAAGAAGGGCACCATTGACATGATTCAGTACCGACGTTTGATCTTGTCTGTGCCTAAAAACGTTAGTGCCTTATAAGCATCTCATATTAGCAACTGACATATCACAGTATGGGATAGGGGGCCATCTTGTAGTGTAAACCTGGAGCTGACAGAGAACAACCAACAGTGCTTCCATCATAAATGCTCACAGCACGTCCGATTTCTTTGTCCACGCTTTCCTAGTCCAAACTAATGCTCCATCTTGAATGATCTCACCGTCAACAGACGTCTAATCTTTCTATCTTCTTCCAGTATCACTGCACGTACTGTATATGTGTTGCACTTTTTCGGCGTTCTTCGCACTGTGGAGTCAGAATGGCTGAGGAAACCAGATAAAACGGCATCAAATATTTTGTCATACATAACAGACTAATATTCAGAAAATGATTAGTTATTTTCACCTGAGTATTGCGTCTCGTGTACAGTTGTTCCATACGGTCACGCCGGGATCTATTCAATTCATATGGCAGATAAACCCATACGGCGAGAGTTGGGAACACATATTCTACAGGAACATTGTCGAACATCTACATCTACATGACTACTCTGCAATTCACATTTAAGTGCTTGGCAGAGGGTCCGTCAAACCACAATCATACTATCTCTCTACCATCCCACTCCCGAACAGCGCGCGGGAAAAACGAACACCTAAACCTTTCTGTTCGAGCTCTGATTTCTCTTATTTTATTTTGATGATCATTCCTACCTATGTAGGTTGGGCTCAACAAAATATTTTCGCATTCGGAAGAGAAAGTTAGTGACTGAAATTTCGTAAATAGATCTCGCCGCGACGAAAAACGTCATTGCTTTAATGACTTCCATCCCAACTCGCGTATCATATCTGCCACACTCTCTCCCCTATTATTTGATAATATAAAACGAGCTGCGCTTTTTTTGCACCCTTTCGATGTCCTCCGTCAATCCCATCTGGTAAGGATCCCACACCGCGCAGCAATATTCTAACAGAGGACGAACGAGTGTAGTGTAAGCTGTCTCTTTAGTGGACTTGTTGCATCTTCTAAGTGTCCTGCCAATGAAACGCAACCTTTGGCTCGCCTTCCCCACAATATTATCTATGTGGTCTTTCCAACTGAAGTTGTTCGTAATTTTAACACCCAGGTACTTAGTTGAATTGACAGCCTTGAGAATTGTACTACTTATCGAGTAATCGAATTCCAACGGATTTCTTTTGGAACTCATGTGGATCACCTCACACTTTTCGTTATTTAGCATCAACTGCCACCTGCCACACCATACAGCAATCTTTTCTAAATCGCTTTGCAACTGATACTGGTCTTCGGATGACTTTACTAGACGGTAAATTACAGCATCATCTGCGAACAACCTAAGAGAACTGCTCAGATTGTCACCCAGGTCATTTATATAGATCAGGAACAGCAAAGGTCCCAGGACGCTTCCCTGGGGAACACCTGATATCACTTCAATTTTACTCGATGATTTGCCGTCTATTACTACGAACTGCGACCTTCCTGACAGGAAATCACGAATCCAGTCGCACAACTGAGACGATACCCCATAGGCCCGCAGCTTGATTAGAGGTCGCTTGTGATGAACGGTGTCAAAAGCTTTCCGGAAATCTAGAAATACGCAATCAACTTGAGATCCCCTGTCGATAGCGGCCATTACTTCCTGCGAATAAAGAGCTAGCTGCGTTGCACAAGAACGATGTTTTCTGAAACCATGCTGATTACGTATCAATAGATTGTTTCCTTCGAGGTGATTCATAATGTTTGAATACAGTATATGCTCCAAAACCCTACTGCAAACCGACGTCAATGATATAGGTCTGTAGTTAGATGGATTACTCTTACTACCCTTCTTAAACACTGGTGCGACCTGCGCAATTTTCCAATCTGTAGGTACAGATCTATCGATGAGCGAGTGGTTGTATATGAGTGCTAAGTAGGGAGCTATTGTATCAGCGTAATCTGAAAGGAACCTAACCGGTATACAATCTGGACTTGAAGACTTGCCCGTATCAAGCGATTTGAGTTGCTTCGCAACCCCTAAGGTATCTACTTCTAAGAAACTCATGCTAGCAGCTGTTCGTGTTTCAAATTCTGGAATATTCCATTCATCTTCCCTGGTGAAGGAATTTCGGAAAACTCCGTTCAATAACTCCGCTTTAGCGGCACAGTCGTCGGTAACAGTACCATCGGCACTGCGCAGCGAAGGTATTGACTGCGTCTTGCCGTTTGTGTACTTTACATACGACCAGAAATTCTTCGGATTTTCTAGCAAATTTCGAGACAATGTTTCGTTGTGGAACCTATCAAAGGCATCTCGCATTGAAGTCCGTGCCAAATTTCGCGCGTCTGTAAATTTTAGCCAATCTTCGGGATTTCGCGTTCTTCTGAACTTCGCTTGCTTTTTTCGTTGCCTCTGCAACAGAGTTCGGACATGTTTTGTGTACCACGGGGGATCAGTTCCATCTCTTACCAATTTATGAGGTAGGAATCTCTCAATTGCTGTTGCTACTATATCTTTGAATTTGAGCCACATCTCGTCTACATTTGCATAGTCAGTTCGGAAGGAATGGAGATTGTCTCTTAGGAAGGCTTCTAGTGACATTTTATCCGCTTTTATAAATAAAATTATTTTGCGTTTGTTTCTGGTGGATTTGGAAGAAACGGTATTGAGCCTAGCTACAACGACCTTGTGATCACTAATCCCTGTATCAGTCATGATGCTCTCTATCAGCTCTGGATTGTTTGTGGCTAAGAGGTCAAGTGTGTTTTCGTAACCATTTACAATTAGCGTGGGTTCGTGGACTAACTGCTCGAAATAATTTTCGGAGAAAGCATTTAGGACAATCTCGGAAGATGTTTTCTGCCTACCACCGGTTTTGAACAAGTATTTTTGCCAACATATCGAGGGAAGGTTGAAGTCCCCACCAACCATAACCGTATGAGTGGGGTATTTATTTGTTATGAGACTCAAATTTTCTCTGAACTGTTCAGCAACTATATCATGGGAGTCTGGGGGTCGGTAGAAGGAGCCAATTATTAACTTAGTTCGGCTGTTAAGTATAACCTCCACCCATACCAATTCGCACGGAGTATCTACTTCGACTTCACTACAAGATAAACCACTACTGACAGACACAAACACTCCACCACCAATTCTGCCTAATCTATCTTTCCTGAACACCGTCTGAGACTTCGTAAAAATTTCTGCAGAACTCATTTCAGGCTTTAGCCAGCTTTCTGTACCTATAACGATTTCAGCTTCTGTGCTTTCTATTAGCGCTTGAAGCTCAGGGACTTTTCCAGCACAACTACAACAACTACAATTTCGACTGTTCCTTGATCCAAGCATGTCCTGTATTTGCCATGCACCCTTTGAGATTGCAGCCCACCCCGTACTTTCCCGAGGCCTTCTAACCTAAAAAACCGCCCAGTCCACGCCACACAGCCTCCGCTACCCGTGTAGCCGCCAGCTGAGTGTAGTGAACTCCTGACCTATTCAGCGGAACCCGAAACCCCACCACCCTATGGCGCAAGTCAAGGAATCTGCAGCCAACACGGTCGCAAAACCGTCTGAGTCTCTGATTCAGACCCTCCACCCGGCTCTGCACCAAAGGTCCGCAGTCGGTTCTGTCAACGATGCTGCAGATGGTGAGCTCTGCCTTTATCTCGTAAGCAAGACCGGCAGTCTTCACCAAATCAGATAGCCGCTGGAATCCAGAGAGAATTTCCTCAGATCCAAAGCGACACACGTCATTAGTGCCGACATGTGCCACCACCTGCAGCTGGCTGCACCCTGTGCTCTTCATGGCATCCGGAAGGACCCTTTCCACATCAGGAATGTCTCCACCCGGAATGCACACGGAGTGCTCACTGGATTTCTTCCCCTCCTTAGCCGCCATATCCCTAAGGGGCCCCATTACGCGCCTAAATTGGAGCTCCCAACTACCAATAAGCCCACCCTCTGTGATTGCCCGGACCTTGAAGACTGAGAATCATTCTCTGAAAGAGGGCAGGCAGCTGCATCTGGCTCAGCCAGAGACAGTGACTGAAACCTGTTTGTCAGACGCACCGGGGAGGCTTTCTGATCAGCCTCCGGGGACGTCTTTCGCTGCCTGCCACGCCTTGGAACGACCTCCCAATCAACCACAGGCGAGGGCTCAGCCCCACTGCGGGCAGCAACCGGGGCAACCACAGCGGCAGACCGATCTGGGGACAGACGGGACGAGGTTGATATTCCCGTGATACCCAAGTCTGGCTCCGCACAGTGGTGCCCATTGGCAACAGCCTCAAGCTGCGCGACCGAAGTCAGCGCCGCTTGCAGCTGTGAGCGAAGGGATGCCAACTCAGCCCTCATCCGAACACAGCAATCACAGTCCCTGTCCATTCTAATTGATGTTGAACAACAGTTACTGAAACACGAGTCAGTGCCTAGATAACTCAAGGGAGACACGCAAAGAATGTATTAACTAACCTGTACAAATGCCTAACGACTGCGCTTCAATCTGCCTGAATTTACGATTACAGTAACTCAAACTCGAAATTACACCTCCTATACGAAACTCACACGCAATTTAAGTAAGAATCTACGAAGTAAACACTAAAGCGCGATGCTACAACTCTCAAATACTATAATACGCCCGAAATTTATGGCCGGCCGATGTGGCCGTGCGGTTAAAGGCGCTTCAGTCTGGAACCGCGTGACCGCTACGGTCGCAGGTTCGAATCCTGCCTCGGGCATGGATGTGTGTGATGTCCTTAGGTTAGTTAGGTTTAATTAGTTCTAAGTTCTAGGCGACTGATGACCTCAGCAGTTAAGTCGCATAGTGCTCAGAGCCATTTGAACCATTTTGAACCGAAATTTATGAATTAAACAATGCAAGTACCCAAAAACACGCAAAGAAATTAAGAATTAAACTATGTAACAAATAAATAAGCTAGGGGTATACGGCTTGCTGCTGCAGCTGCTTATCCAACAGCGGCAGGGAGCACACTCATGGTAGTTTTGGAGGTCCAGGTGTTATGATGTGGGGAGGCATCATGTTACATGGGCGTACTGACTTCCAAATCTTTGAGCATGATACACGCAACCGTCAAAGTCATTGTGACACTGTGCTCTTTCTTCATGTGCGCCTTTTCAGTGGTGCAATAGGCCCTGATCTCATTTTTATTGATGACATCGAGCAGCGTAGATGGAGGACTTCTTGGAACGAGAGGATACTTGGCAAATGGATTCGCCGGCCCATACCCCCGACTTGAATCCCATCGAGGTGTGTCGGATGCGTTAGGAAGATGCACTGTAGCACGTCGACATGCACCAACAACCATCCAGCAGTTGTGAACCGCTCTGGTGGAGGAATACAACCCCCTACCACAAGAACTCCTTACGACCCTTGTGACCAGCATGGAAACACGTTCTAGAGGATGAACTGCTGTCCATGGTGATCACACATCTTATGAACAACTACGAGGGTGAGTGAAATGAAAACCTTAAATTTGTAATAACAAATCGAAATTTCGCGCCGTTATCCTGCAAATTGGTAAGCGTACTACAAACAGCGTGCAGAATGGCCTGTAGGCGGGAGCATAGTGCAGATGCACACATACCGTCGCAGTATCAGTATAAAGATGGCCGCTCCACTTGCGACTTGCACCAGGGAAGAACTGCGTTTTGTTATTCGGTTTTTGCGTACTGAATGTGTGATACCTTTTGAAATTCATCGACGAATGAAGGTTCAGTACGGTGATGCAGGTTTGTCACAGCAGCAAGTCTACGACTGGAGTAGGAAGTTCGCAAATGGTATGACTACAGTGGAAGATGCTCCTCGTCCAGGTCAGGCAAAACGAGTTGTGACTCCACAGAACATTGCAGTAGTTGAAGCCATAGTGAAGGAAAACCGCCAAGTGACACTGAATGACATTGCAGCACGTTTACAGATTAGTCATGGGTCAGCACACCACATTGTGAATGATGTGCTCCAGTTTCACAAAGTGTCTGCAAGATGGGTGCCACGGCAGCTAACTCCTGAAATGAGACAACGACGTGTTGATGCTTGTGAAGAACTTCTTAGGCGCTTTGAACGAGAAGGATGGCTTCCTTGCATGAATCGTTACTGGGGACGAAACCTGGGTTCACTTCCACCAACCGGAAACGAAGAGAGCGAGCAAGGAATGGCGTCATTCCTCATCACCAAAACCAAAGAAGTTTCGAACAGAACCATCAGCAGGGAAAGTTATGCTGACTCTCTTTTGGGATGAATAAGGCGTCATTTTGGAGCATTACATGCCTAGAGGGACCACTGTCACCAGCGTATCATACACAGGTCTCTTAAAAAATCATCTGCGGCCTGCAATCAAGTCAAAGCGACGTGGATTGCTGTCAGCAGGTGTCGTTTTGCAACATGACAATGCAAGGCCCCACAATGACCGTACAACAGTTGCAACAATCACAGACCTGCATTTTGAGTGTCTTCCTCATCCACCATACTCACCAGACCTCGCCCCAAGTGATTTCCATATGTCTGGACCACTCAAAGCCGCAATGGGAGGAAAGAAGTTCCGTTCTGATGGAGAGGTACGCCACGCGGTGCATGAGTGATTGCGCGGACTACCGAAAGACTTTTTTTTTCTAAAGGAATTTATGCACTTTGTAAGCGTTGGAGCACTTGCATTGAGCGTGGGGGAGATTATGTTGAAAAGTGATACAGATTTGTACCAGTTATGCACAATAAATAATATTTAAAAAATATTTAAGGTTTTCATTTGACTCACACTCATATGTCTCGCTTTTTTTAATGTGTAGGGGAGCATCATAAATCGCGGTACTTCGGTGTAGTTGTTGTCTTTGAATAATAGTGCCATTTCTTTTCGTCTCACTGCGCATTTCTTTCAGTTGCCTTCTCTTGTAATAGTTCTTTCTGTGTGTGGTCCTAGTTCCTTAGAGCTATGATACTTAGCAGGACACACGATGTAAAAGTGCCTTTCGACCTCAAGTTTTGCACACCAGTGCATTTAGCTACTAATAGCGGATGAACAATATCTATGTAATAAAACCGTTGAGGCAGCAGCTTTATTCTACTAAATTAAATTTAGGTGCTATAAGCGTGAATAGCACTAAACAGTAAGCGACAGTTTATTTTTAATACACTTGAAACGTCCCCTTTTGAAAAATTATACATAAGACTGTGCTTAACCTGACACACACTATTTTTAGCGCAACGCAATCTGACTTTCAAAACTCCCTACAAAAGAATGGCCCTGACTAACATTAACCTATACCTTTCACAAATCACTTACCTCACCAAAAATCTTCGTTACTCGAACTACTGCAATACAGCGAGCGCCACTACTGCCAGCTAAATAAAAGATTCAAACTACTGAAGGCACTAACTACTGATCGGCATAGTTAGCAAATGAAAGATTTTGATAGAGAACAAACAATGTATTTACCTTAATAGTCATCTAAAGTCATAATATATACAGGAGTTCATAACATCCATTCTTACAAATATCAAAACTCCGCCATCTCTCTCCCCACATCCACCACTACTGGCGGCTCACCTCCAACTGCGCAACGCTACGCGTTGTTCACATCCAGCTGCCGCTGCCCAACACTACAATGGCAGACAACAATGCAAACTAGCCACAGACTGCACACAGCACAGCCAGTGATTTTCATACAGAGCGCTACCTAACGTTGCCAATAAGAAAACATAAACAGCCTACTTACATAGCCCCCATGCTCCCCACAAAAAATTTTACAAATTGTTTTGGGCACTGGCTAATAATGATTTGAAAAAATTTTTCATGATTACAATAACAAAGATATCAAATGCACACACTTATTGATACAATGTTGGTCAAAAGGTAAAATTTTCTCACAGTCCATAAAGACAGTCCCGATCATTCATTATAGTAAAATTGCAGTTTTTATTTCAAAGTCTGAGCAGTAAAAGAAAATGCACACGGAAGTAGTGGATTTCCATGCTGTCTTGAAGAGGTAGTGTTGTCCTTCCAACGGAAAGACAGTGCTGACTCTTGTCATGCAGACAGGTAATGGGTCACAACAGAGCAAACCCACAGCAGAGCCATTCGACGTTTTGAAGAATATTGGTAGGTAGGTCATCACAGAGCAGACCCAGTATAGTCTTGGTAGAGAGTATGGTATTGGTGGCCCACCAGAGGTGCAGACCCACTGCAGTCCTTGTAGAAATAATGGTATTGGTGGGCCATCAAAGACGCAGACCCACTGTAGTCCTTGTAGAGACGGCCAGCAGCCATCTGTTGCGACTGTGCAGGTGCACAATCACCATCAAAGAGTCTTGCGGAGAATACAGCAAGTCCATAAACCACCACTTGTGCACTCACAAAGTTTTTTCTAATTGTCCTTAGAACCAGCAATGCTGTTAACGAGTCCCTTGCTGAATTATTAACACACGTGCAAACACTATCAGTCCCTACTTCTCACATATTGCCCATATACTATGACCAACAGAAACGTGTGCAGTGAAATGTAACTTACAAGTTACTTAATTTGATGAACTGGTGTCAATTACAATTTTATAACATGAGAATACAATTACAAAGGTACAAAATACATCATTAAATAACATAACAATACAGATAACATTTGTAGTAAAACAGGCTTTACAAAAGAATAGAAATAGACATATACATCAGTGTGACAGGACTTATAAGTACCTACATAAAAGATCAGAATAACTTTTGAAACATCAACTTCACACATGAGCAACAAAACAGAACAGATAAATAATGTCTAAACATCTTTACAAAGTAAATAACATATTATTAATGCAAATTATATTTGAGGATAACAGTATTCCTCATCATAGTGAATGTAGCTTAGTATTAGAAGAGAAAAAAATTCTATGAAACAGTACACAGAGACAGGAAGAAAACAAATACACAAGGGTACACAAACACATAGGGGGATAACACAAAAGGAAAGGACAGGGTTTGTTTTCAGTGTAACATTTGGTACTGCAGTCCAACCTAAAACTTCATGCCATAGATTTTTCGTCTTATTTCAACATTTGTTTCCACCAAAAAAATCCTATCCAAGCATGCTGTCTGTATTTATATGTTCACATATTTCTTACCTCATTATTTATTTTCCATTATCTTACCTCATCATTTATTTCCAAGTAAATCCTACCTAAACCTGTTGTCCCTAAACCCTACCTTTTTGGTTCACATCCTCTTTCAAAATACCTTTTTTTTGGCCAAACCATTTTCTTATAGCTTCTCAATGCATTTCATCCAATTCATTGCAACTCATTCTCTTATATAGTCTACCCCCTCTTAAGCTAACTTAAATCTACTGAGCTCAGATGCTAAACTAAAGGACGAGGCAATGCAGCAGCACAAAACAATTAACACAAACAGCAATGATCAAAAATACAAATGGCGAAGCAAGCAGTATAAATTACAACTAATATAAGGCAATGAGCAGCAAACAAGAAAAATAAATCAGTAGTAAACTGGCTTAGCGGAGTAACACAAATTAAAATTCAGTAGCACTATGCCTGGCAAACAGCAGCAGCAAATGAAATAACTTATACCTAAACATGACAAAGTTCAAGCAGAAAAAATATTACACTAAAAATGCCCATGTCTAATACCTATGTCACATCTTAACACTAGAGTGATGCATCACAATTTATTCTACAAAAGAAATTACCAAGTACTTGAAAAGAAAACTATGATTGCAGTTCCTGTGAAGGTAAATGTCTTTTTGTGCTCCCTAATTTTT
The DNA here is from genome assembly GCF_023898315.1 of Schistocerca nitens. NCBI lineage: Eukaryota > Metazoa > Arthropoda > Insecta > Orthoptera > Acrididae > Schistocerca > Schistocerca nitens. The sequence continues at coordinate 294,478,042 of NC_064618.1, read as the reverse complement.
TTGAAAAAAATTATTATTTACTCGATCTGTAGACAGAAAATATTTATATTAGTACATCTATAAAATTTTATTTTAACCAATGCTGCAGTGCAGCTAGAAACTAGATATTAAACAAAATAGGTGAAGCAAGGCGTGAAACGTCATTCACTAGCCATATGGCATTTCATAATGCAGTAAACAATCTTTCAACTAGCAAGACAATAGACATAAAATGTTTCTCATCATAAATTAAGAACTCTACAGTGTAATCATGTTTTCAGGTTTGAGGGTGTCGTATTTACGATGCTTTCTACAAAGGAATGTCAATAGCGAGGATAATGGCCTCCCTTTTTTTTTCCTTCTCCACCTGCACCTCTGAAACGCACACACTAATGGCTTTTTTTCCAGGCGTCTGTTGCGCAGCTGGGTGCTTACAGAGACCTACCTTTCTTCCCGAAATATTTACGACAGCAGTTTCCACTACAGTGACAGTCTCATATAAAAATATTTCACAGGGCAAGAATTTGTGTTACAAATCTGTAGAAACAAAATCCTATTGATATAACAGTGTCCAAAAAATTTTCGTTGGCATTGTAATACATTCACGCATTTACATACATTTCATAACTCTTAAAGTACGAGTCTTGGTTTCCAACAACCTTTTTCACAAACCAGAGTCCCTAACCACTACTCATTATTCCTTACCTTATTACACATATATATTCGTCGACACGTCAATATTGCGACGACACTTCAATATTTCATCATAATAAATACATAGCATAATCAAATTCCTCATATCGCATCAGCTTATTGATTATAAACATACCTCAACAGCATAATACACATCGTCGTCGTAATAATATCATAACACCTCAGTCAAATCTCAAAAACGTCGTACCTTTCTGCAATAATGTCAAAACCTAAAAAAAAATTCTCTGCTCATTTCAATAGTGTCATCTACCTCAAACGTACTTTAAAAATCATCATCCCATACCAAATACATCATTCAAAGCTCTCATAGTATCACAATGGTTCCGAAAAAATATGAACAGTTCACAAAGTACAGCCAAAATACAATTTCGTAAGTGTGAAGTTATCCAACGGTGTAATTACGTAAACATCTGTCACTGCCGTAGTAAAAAGGTTTGTCTCTCTCAGTTAAATGATCAGATACCTGTGTAATTTGTGTGTTAGAGAAATATGGTACCAATGTGTAAAGTTGTATAAGCAAATACCATATTAGCTAGGGCTCCTTGTGCTTGCCAAACACATGGTACACAAAGTAAACGTGTACCCCCCTGAGGATTAATGTAATTATACCCTCAGGTGTTACAGGTTGCAGCAATGGAATGAAATGTATCATGGAAAACCCTTGTATCATTGTACTTCAAATATCTTAAAAAATAAATGTTTTAAGTGCGAAATTAATCACTCAAATACGTGTACTGTAGCGCTAAACTGTGCGTCATGTTGTAAGATAATCTCTGTGGAAGTCTCGTAGTTATCGTCCTCCAAAAGCTAAGTTCTGTAGAAGTTAATGTACTTACCCCATGATAAACAAAAGTGAAATGCTTTGCGTATAGATATGGTAATTATTATGCTTATTGGCGTGATGACGAAAGTACTGTACAGTAACGTATTGTTGTGCCACGAAAAAGGCTGTCTCATTGTTGCTATACCACAAAAGATACTATTAAAACATGTTTTACTTTCCAAAATAATGCAGAAAAACTGTGCAGCTATAAAACAGATACACCGCAAAAGCAACATTGTAAATTGTCACTCATTAGTAGCATCGTGATAAAATCGTGTAGCTGTCACAGAAACCAAATACTAAGTCATCTTTAATCTCACACAAACTACTTCAAATAAGGAATGTCTTTTCAAGTAAACCAAAATGTTGCATTAAAATCTCATTAGCAGTATATGTTCTAAGTATGTAAGCCTTATAGTCGTTACGTAATCGAGCAACTAACAAGCAAGAATGTACACACACAATAACACTGTGTCGTCTGTTCACAATAACAATGCATTCGTAATTTCTGTTTAAAAATGTTCCCTAGGTTCTAGACTGGATATTTAACTTCAAACATTGTTGCATGTTAACAGTTTCTTAAGTCTGACAAAGCATACTAGAAATGTGAAGTGAAAAGTTTTATGGCAAAGACAAAGTTAAAAAGCAGATTATCTTTCAATAAACGGTTTTACATGTGAAATGTGGTGAAGCAATTGTCATGTTTTATACGTTGGTAAGGAATGCTAAATCTTTTCTCAAGGTTAGCGTCTGTGTTATTTTTCTCTGAGCCAGCCGGCGCAGGTGGCTGCCTGCGGTGCGAGTCATTGTCTGTTCCTTTATTGGCGCGCGTCGTTATTGGGATTGGGAGACCTAGCTTCTACAAATTCACGTTGTCGAAAGTGCCCTGCTCTGTTTGAATCCCGCCAGTTCTGATGAAATTCAGGTCTGTCGTTATGATTATCTCGTCTGTCGTCATGTCGGTAGATTTCATAATTTCTTTCTTGTCGGTCATGTGGTGGAGAATTTCTTCCTGAATCGTAACTGCGCGCTGAACTGTTGCGTCTGAAGTTATTCTGTCTCCCTTGATAATAATTGTTTTGGTTCCCATATTGTCTGTTTCTAAGGTAATCTCTGTCATATTCATTACTACAGAAATGCGATCTTTCTCTGTAACTATTGTTACTCTGCCAGTGGTTGTCATATGGGTGGTGTCTGTTTTGTTCACGATTTACGTTGTAAGAACAGCCTTGTCGTGTCCAGTTATTATTTCTGTCGTCACGGAATTGTGACGGATGTGACCTGTAGTGATTGTTTTCCTGTTTTCGCATCCCGCGACTGTCTGTGTCAGTTTCTAATTCTTGTAAGAGTCCCTGAAAAGCTTCAATGTCGTCTTTGCAACGTCCTGCCAAAATAATATGTCGTAAATGTTCAGGCAATTTGATTAAGCAAATGCGGATGAGTTCTGAGGGGCTGTATGGGTTTGACAGGTACTGATTCTTGTGCAACATGTCTTCAAAATATTTCACAAGACTGGAAAATTCAGATTGTTCGAAATGATTCATCATTATGATGCTATGTTTTATTCAGTCTTGTGTAGCTTGAGACCAATATGCTGAGAGGAAGGCATGATAAAATTCTCCTTCACTGTGACAATCGTGAATGACCGATCGCGTTCTTACAGCTGGTTCATTCTCTAAGTAGCCACACATAAATTCTAATCTATGCTCTAATGACTAGTTGGGAGGAAAACAATGAGAGAATTGATGAAGCCACGCTTGTGGATGAATGTCGTTGCCGGAATTCTTAAATGTTTTGAATTTACGTGTAGTAATGAACAGCTTATAGTCAAAATCATCATGTCGGCGAGTCGCATGTCGGTCATTATTACGTCGTTTCGGCGGTTCCATCTCAAAATTCGGTGTGCCTTGCCAATTTCTTTCATAATTTCCGAAGTGTCCTGTGTTATTATTTTGTGGTTGTTCCGTATTTCTAAGTCCCTCTTCCCGTATTGGAGCGCGAGTGGCCTCTGAAATACGTAATTCTTGTATTACTTGAGTCAGCTGATCTTGTACTTCCCGGATTTCTCTTTGGTGTTGCGTATTAATTTGATTCTGATTTTGTTTGAATTTCCTAATTTGTTCGCACTCTTCTGTGTCATTAAAGACTACCGGTTTTGTGTCGTTCAGATTATCATCTACCTTCGTAGATAAGTTAGTGAACTGATTCGAAAGTTCGGCTACTTTCTCCGATAGTGAACACATTTCCTCTGTGTGTTTTTCTGAACCAAGTTTCAGAGTGTCCATTTGTGTTGAAATCGTATCTACTGTGTCCTTTAAGTTTTCCTGATTTTTTGCAAGTTGCATAACCGAATCGGTAGATGCAACTGAGTCAATTTTAGCTTGCAGGGTGTCGTGATTTTCATGAGCAATAGTTTGCAGTTCTTTTATGGCTGCTTCGTGATTCTGTAATGCATTTTCATGACGCGAAAAAATAGGTTGGAAATGCTCACAAATTTGTGTTTTTACGTCATTACAGACTTTTTGACATTTCGATTTTATGTAACTCAGTAGTTAAATCTTCACGTGTTTGTTCAAGTGTGGTGTCTACCTTTTGAAGATTTTGTTCCATTGCGTCTAACTGTTGCTGTGTTTGTCTCTGGTGTTGTTCCATTGAGTCTAACTTTTGAAGATTTTGTTCCATTGTGTCTAACTTTTGAAGCTTTTGCTGTGTTTGTCTCTGATTTTGTTCCGTTGTGTCTAACTTTTGAAGATTTTGTTCCATTGTGTCTAACTTTTGAAGATTTTGTTCCACTGTGTCTAACTGTTGCTGTGTTTGTCTCTGATTTTGTTTCATTTGCAGCATTAATTGCAATAATAATGTGTTAGTGTCTGAAATCGGTTCCTCTATGCTTTTCGGCACTGCATTTGCACCGGCAACATTTACATTTTGACGAGCAGAAAATGTGTCTTGACTTATTTGAGAGAACCTGAATCTGCAGTATTTGCAAGATTGTGTCCTGTCATTTCGTATTCCTGAGGCGAGCTGTTGCCGACCGATCGATCGATAATGCTTCCCTGTTCACTACTTGTTTCACTGCATTAACATAGCGCTGAAAATAATATCTAGTTAATTGCAAGCGCAGCTGCGAAATACTTGCTGCAAATCTACATGCATGCCACAACTGTTTTACTGTACAACAATGAAAAACTACAACTACAAAGGAAATTCTCTCTATAATTACGCGCTAGTAATAAACAAAAGCTACACTAATTACACAAACTACAAGAAAAAATCAGATGATTCCAGTGAGGTATCCTCGGCTAAGGGTCGACATGTGAAACGTCCCCTTTTGAAAAATTATACATAAGACTGTGCTTAACCTGACACACACTATTTTTAGCGCAACGCAATCTGACTTTCAAAAATCCCTACAAAAGAATGGCCCTGACTAACATTAACCTATACCTTTCACAAATCACTTACCTCACCAAAAATCTTCGTTACTCGAACTACTGCAATACAGCGAGCGCCACTACTGCCGGCTAAATAAAAGATTCAAACTACTGAAGGCACTAACTACTGATAGGCATAGTTAGCAAATGAAAGATTTTGATAGAGAACAAACACTGTATTTACCTTAATAGCCATCTAAAGTCATAATATATATAGGAGTTCATAACATCCATTCTTACAAATATCAAAACTCCGCCATCTCTCTCCCCACATCCACCACTACTGGCGGCTCACCTCCAACTGCGCATTCACATCCAGCTGCCGCTGCCCAACACTACAATGGCAGACAACAATGCACACTAGCCACAGACTGCACACAGCACAGCCAGTGATTTTCATACAGAGCGCTACGTAACGTTGCCAATAAGAAAACATAAACAGCCTACTTACACACTATATAAGGTTAAATTTCTATAATGGCATTGTCTCACATTAATGTACATCTTCTCATTCCACATCCCTCAGGGATAATTTTTTTGATGAGTCTTTGGAAAACGATGATTGACTGAATGATTGAATGTATGTACGAGGGCATGCTGAAAAGTAATGCCTCCGAATTTTTCTGGAAAAACTCTTAAAAGTTTTTAAATAAAACGACAATATTAAAATTCCACATCTTTGATTTAGGTGCTATAAGCGTGAACAGCACTAAATAGTAAGCGACAGTTTATTTTTAATACACTATACAGGTTAAATTTCTATAATGGCTTTGTCCCACATTAATGTACATCTTAACTCATTCCACATCCCTCAGGGATAATTTTTTTGATGAGTCTTTTGGAAAACGATGATTGACTGAATGATTGAATGTATGTACGAGGGCATGCTGAAAAGTAATGCCTCCGAATTTTTCTGGAAAAACTCTTAAAAGTTTTTAAATAAAACGACAATATTAAAATTCCACATCTTTGATTTTCATTTCTACATATCTGAAGCCCTCTGCCTCTAGAGAGCTCCTAATTGCAGCGTGTAACATGGCGGGATGTAACGTAACTATGCCGGTGCTTGAGAAACAGCCTGATGTAATCGAATTCGAAGAGTTCGTCCACGCATGGAGAACACCGTCCTTTAGCATTACAATGCCGGACATCAATAGCACCGTGACATCTGCAACAACACGACGTCTTGGGTTCACTGCCGTCAATCGTCCTCCAATCGGTCCGATTTCGATATGTTTTGCCAAAACTTAAAAAACAACTCCGAGGTCTTACTTTGATAGTGATGAAGGAAGGGATGCAATCATATGTATGGTTGAGGCTCCGTCAACGAAGTCAGACATTGTACAGTGACGGTATCAACAAACTGGCCTCTCCTTGGGAGAAATGTGTTCGTCGCCATGACTAAATTGAGAAATAATACGTAAACTTGAAGAATAGAGATATATATTGTTGATAAAAGTTTATTTAAAAGCTTTAAGAGTATTCGCGTACAAAATTCGGAAACTTTACTTTTCAGTACGCCCTCGTATATACCCATGTAACGTGTAGTGCAATGCAGTGCACCCGCACTAAGTGTTTTATTGTCAACTCACCACACATTTCCGAACGTGTGTTGACACGAACGTCTTTGTACCTTTTCGCATAAGAAAATACTACCTGAAGTTAGCGCCCCGCACTTAATATTAGCTCTGTATATGCTAGAGCAAGCACAGCAGTGCCATTTGTGTGACAAACATACTAAAATTTTTGGCTATTTGCCTCTCGAAATTTCCCAACCCATTATAATAATATTGTTTTCCTTTTTGATCTTCGGTATTATTCGTCCAAATCAGCTATCTTGGACAAATGCTGCGTAAGACTAGTAGAGCATAGGCTAGAATAACGACACTCTTACGAAACTTCTGGTATCAGCTGACGCCCGCCGTGGACATACGGTGATTTGTCACGACCTGCTTGCTGGAGTGAATATAAGATGTGCGACGGTGGTGCACATTGTAAGCACCTTAAAAGCTGGCAGACGTTTTGATCAATTGGTGCCATTACAGGCCGCCAAGACGTATGACGTACGCAATGCCGACGGAGGTTTGGATCGTTCTTCACGGGGCAAAACAAGGCCACCGTCTTTGCAGGCAGACACGGGCCACATTTTACGGCGCGCATGCGCCAGCCTCAGCTGTAATGCCGACGACATCTGCTTAAGCTGCGCACGCCAGAGGTCACCGTTTCTCATCGCTTTTGACGAGTAGCGTGCGGAGTGTTACGATTACCAAACTGACACACCTGGGACGTCAGTGGTCGTGTTACATGCGAAGGGCTTAATGTTCCATTCAGATTACAGATCACATCAACAGATGTAAGTGTGTAATGCGGGTTGATATCAGACATCCTTCAGTAATTTAGAAACTAGTAAATCTAACAGATATATAGAAAATGTTCTAGTTACCGTCTATAACATCGCCTGTGGTCAGCGTAGACATAGGTACGTTGCACATGTCAAATAAGTCTTCGACTGAAAAGACTCTGGTTCTAGAACGGGCCAGAATTCAAACAGATCGATTTACCTTACGGGATAGAGACTGAAAAGTATGGCACGCACAATTCGTGAATGGAACAGGGAAGGGGGGATCAGATAGTGGTACAATAAGTACCCTCCGCCACACACCGTAAGGTGGCTCGCGGAGTATAGATGTAGATGTAGATGTAGACATTAAAAATTTAAAATCAAGTGTTTACACACAGCTTCATTTAGGACCGCCTTTTCGTATTAACTAACGCTATTAAATACCTCGCTACCTCGCACTAAATTCCGACCGTAACTTAAAACGAAAACCCCACATAAACTACCCAACAGAAAGCCCACACTAGAATAAAATAACCGGCTGAACTTGCAGACTGCGTCTATCCACCATCATTCACGTCAACAAAGCCTTCATCTCTCTCATTCTCTGCTACGCCAATGTAGCTTCAGTATGCACTTCACCAACATTGCATCCCTCTGTCAAAAACCAAGCACTTCACCTTGTTCTCCCCATCCGTTTACCTTCCACTATATGAGTCCTTTATCAGATCACCACATTCTCCTCCCTACTGCAAACTTGACTCTAACAGTCCCATTGTTTGCCCTCTAATTTCAAATCCTGGTTTGCTGTTGTGCCTATATATCACATCGTACCAATCCTTGGCCGGCCGGAGTGGCCGAGCGGTTCTAGGTGCTACAGTCTGGAACCGCGCGACCGCTACAGTCGCAGGTTCGAATCCTGCCGCGGGCATGGATGTGCGTGATGTCCTTAGGTCAGTTAGGTTTAAGTACTTTTAAGTTCTAGGGGACTGATCACCTCTGAAGTTAAGTCCCATAGTGCTCAGAGCCATTTGAACCATTTTGAACCAATCCTTCACCTATACAATGCAATTCAAAGATTGGCACCAAGTTGTTGAGCCCTTCATTATTATTATTATTATCTTAAGTGCCACCAAATATGTAATGGCATTTTGAAATCTTTAATGGACATGTAAATATTTTATCTTTTTAGTATTTTAAAACTATTTGTATTAATGAATCAAGAAAATTACACAACACACAACAAAAGGTATCTGTACGAGGAGCGGTGAATTATGTGTGAGAAGTTACAATAATCCATTTTCAGAGGTGATATGGAGTAAAAGTAGCCCCCCCCCCCCCCGCACCCCAACCCCGCCAAATAAAGGCAGCAATTAAAATAAAGTATAACAAAATAAGAACAACTGAAACAAATACGAGTGGTTTATGGCCCCAAAGGAAAATATAAATATATCCGCATCTTACACGAAAGAAGGAAGGTCCGCCACAGGCGATTGGCTTTTACCCAACATGGAAAAAAGGTCTTTCATCTCATTCACTTGTTCCTAGCACTCACTTCAAGATTCGGGGTGAGTAGTGAAATCAACTGGGTCATTGGTAAAAGACGTCAAGTACTTTGCCCTACCACCTACTTTAACTATGATTTTATTTATGTCACTGGCCCATTTCAAACACTTACAGATTGTTACACTTAGGTATTAGTGTAGATTGATTCTCATTGTCAGTCACTGATATTGCAGTCATAAGTTATACCATTTTTAGTTTTGCGAAGTTCACATTTTTACGTTTCTGAACATTTAAAGACAGTTGTCAAATTTTGCAAAACCTTTAAATTCAAAATGGTTCAAATGGCTCTAAGCACTATGGGACTTAACATCTAAGGTCATCAGTCCCATAGACTTAGAACTAATTAAAACTAACTAACCTAAAGACAGCACACACACCCATGCCCGAGGCAGGATTCGAACCTGCGACCGTAGCAGTCACGCGGTTCCGGACTGAAGCGCCTAGAATCGCTCGGCTACCGCGGCCGGCGGGCATTAACCGTCCCTGTACTGGCCGATCAAGTGCGACAGACATGGACCTCCATCCCACGAACTGATATCTGGCACCTGTATAGTACAATCCATGCACGTTTGCGTGCTTACAGTCAACATGTTGATGTTATTAAGGCGAGGTTTACTATCTTTTGATTCAAAAAATCGATTTTTTAAAAATTGCATTTTTGGATCCATAAAAGTGTTTAGAATCCACCCATGAAACGGTTTTTCCGAATACGGAACGGAAATGTTTGTTATTCGCAGTTGAACAAAATAATGCACCTGCCTGAAATCGGCCTTTTTCACGCACCAGTTTTTTTTTCTCTTTCGGAGAACAAGTTATTGTACCGGTGCTTGGGAGGAAACACACAAGATTCAAATGAAAGGTTGAACGCGTGTGTTTGGAAGGTAGCCCCCAAGCATTCTGGTGCGAAGACTGTGGAGATTGCGACTTTCTTAGCAGTGGGCAGTTTCCACGAAGAGTATTCAGCAATTCTGAAGACCATGACAACGATGGACATCACCCTGGGACTCTATCGATGCAGTTCACGAAGCATTCGGACGACCACCGGATTCAAGCGACCGAAAACCGCTTGTCACCGCGGCTCTGGAGCAGCGCAGGATGGCCCAGATCGAGCAGAACGCCCTCTATGAGCAAGAGGACGGACCAGTTTATGGACCCGGAATTGCGATTGAATGTACATTGCATAATACTGCATATATATGTAGTCAAAACTTCAAACGCGTTTTTCTCGAAATAACGTTTTTTTTTTTTTTTTTATCGCGCGTTGTGGTAACTTCAAATCTACTGAACCGATTGGCATGATTCTTTGTTTCCGACGAAGCTAACTAAATTGTCTAGGAGTTTTACCACTTTTATTCCGATCCATCAACTATAAATATTTTTACTTGGCCGATGAAGTCGAAAAATGATGAAAGAAACCCTACTTTTTCTCAGATGGCTGCCATTTTGTTTCCTATGATCCAAATAACTTAAGTGAGGCACAACTCCTAGAGAACATTATATACTTCGCTAACGTCAACTCAATTTTGATATCAGACGAGCCAGAACTTCCGCCTTTGCTCTTCGACATTTCCAGTTGAAAAATTCCAGTTTTTAGAGGAAATGTCAATAAACATTTTGACCAAATTTGACATTGATATCTGTAACACATCCCGAGAAAAAAATTCTAAAAAAAATGCTTTTTTCGGGCCAAAGATAGTAAACCTCCCCTTAAAGTACGAGCATTTCGAATTTGCAATGGTTTATCTAGAGCTTACGTTAACCTGAGACATTGCAGTGATTATCACTTAAATATGTTAGCTAGTGAAATTTATTCCCGAAATGTTGTCGGTGTAAATTAACTATTTTTTGAAACACGAGTCACGTTCGATTATTGTATCGTAAAATCGGAGACGTGTTAGCTGATAATCCGGTTGCAGCTATATTACGTTGATATAAAACGCATTTAGGTAAAAAATGTTGTGTACTTTACCGACGAAAATGGGGCAATGGTTATCGTACTGAAGTCGTTGTATAGAGGAATTCAGTTCCCTGCCCATTCATCAATGTTGACGTTTTCAGTGTTTTTCCCAAATCACTTCAGGTGAATGCTGGGGCTGCTCCTTTTGATTTCTTCTTACATGCTCCTCTAGCAGAGATAGTGTTTCGTCTTTTGTGACCTCACATCGATCAAAGTGGAATCGATCATTTCAAAATAGTCATGAGTCACAAAAGCAAAATTTTACAGGAGAATTCAAAATCCTCTTAGAGCATAAACCATCTGTGTATTTATTGTTATTTCTATGTCAAGTACTGATTCTTCAAGGACTGTGTAGCATTGTATGTTTTTGTTTTGTAATTTATAGTTTAGGATAAAAATAAATTTAAAAATTGCTGTTTCGTGACCTTCTTTTGCAATGAGCAACTATTCGTCACAATAAGTGATTTTATTACAAAATCAACAACTATGGTGAGCTTCTAACTATAAAGAAACTATGGTGAACTACTAACTCAAATGAGACTATTACTATTTTACTATTACTATTTTACTCACATTCTGAGCTGTAGCTGTAGCTGTGTTTATTATAACAATGCCGAAGTAGAACGCAATTAAACAAGTTAATCTTCTTGATCGTCATATTCATTGTTTGTTCCCCCATCTGATGGCGACTCTTGCAGTTGCTCATAAATTTCTGTACACTCATATGCAATATACTTTTTCATTTTAATATTTCCTTTAATTTTTTTGACATTGATGGGCACCCATTTTTGAGGATAAGGTAACTCAATGAGACGTACAGGATCCTCAGCGAAGCTGTAAAGGAGCTGAACTATACCTGTGACAGCACTTCCAATAAAATGTTCTGTTTTCACTTGCCCAGGTTAATGTGGATAATACTCAAAACTCATCAGTTTAGAAGGAGAAAAAGAAATGTTATGTTCCTTAGGAAGTTTTGCCATTCCAGATTCATAGATGGATGACTTTTTCAAGTAGACAGGCCACCAATTTTTAAATTTTGATGTAGCAATTTCGTAAATATTTTGTACTGAAAATTTTGCTTGATGCCTTTTCAATCATTATGCCATACCCTTAAAGTCTATAAGTCCTGTCATGATGGATCACCAACTTCTTTGTAGTCCTAGCTCTATCATTTGGGTCGGCCCGTGTGGCAGAGCGGTTCTAGGCGCTTCAGTCTGGAACCGCGCGACCGCTACGGTCACAGGTTCGAATCTTGCCTCGGGAATGGATGTGTGTGATGTCCTTAGGTTAGTTAGGTTTAAGTAGTTCTGAGTTCAAGGGGACTGATGACCTCAGATGTTAAGTCCCATAGTGCTCAAACCCATTTTTCTATCATTTGGGAGAAAACTGTGCTCATGTATAGGGAAATAAAATTTCATCTTCTTAAATCTCCCTGTTGATGCAAATGTTAAACAAAAATGAATCATTGTGTTATTCTCATTTTGACCAGCATACCTGTTGCAGGATAGATGAAGCTAATTCACTTCTATTGGGATGTGTTTGCGGATGTAATGGTACGGAAATGAGCAAACTTCATTTCCATCTTTCTTGGGTTCTCCTTCATGTACCTGTTAAAGTGTGAGTGCTTATTTTTCAAATTATGTACGTAAAAAACATTGACCTGTAACTTCAAGTAAAAGATGTACTGAACATGAATATTTGGTGCCGGTAAATATTGCATGTACTCAAACTTCAGCTCAGACACATTACTGTCCTTTTCACGGCATTCAGAAACATCATTATTTTTACTGTATTTTTTTTGGAACTTCTGCAGTGAATCGCTATCCAGATTGTTACCGTCTGTCGAACTTACCGAGCGAGGTGGCGCAGTGGTTAGACACTGGACTCGCATTCGGGAGGACGACGGTTCAATCCCGCGTCCGGCCATCCTGATTTAGGTTTTCCGTGATTTCCCTAAATCGCTCCAGGCAAATGCCGGGATGGTTCCTTTCAAAGGGCACGGCCGACTTCCTTCCCTAATCCGATGAGACCGATGACCTCGCTGTCTGGTCTCCTTCCCCAAACCAACCAACCAATCTGTCGAACTTGACAAGAAAAAATACACGTGAAAGCAGTAATAGGCCACCGATGTCCCTTGCTTTCATTTAAAGTCATTTCGACGTACTTATTGCAAAAAAGGGTATGAGTCAATGACCAGTGACCTTTCTAAATGGAGTGAAGGTTTCGAACTCTGGTAGTGACGCCATTTGATGGCTGACTACTGCCCTTCTTGTATCTATTAATCTGGTTACCTTTCATCACCCAGTTCCACTGACCGTTCTGCAGTGCCCGATGTTAATGTTAAACCTGCCGTCCCTTCTTATTTCGAACAAGACTGATCATCTGCGATAGTAATGTGGATGTGTGAGAGTACTGGGAGAAGTTGTGGCGGACGCTGTGGTGGCGTGTGGAGCCGGCAGCCGCCCCCACACGGAGCCTCTCTGGAGCTACGGCTGCCCGCCTCACAGGGCGCGTCTCCGCCCTACGGCAATGACGACCCGCTTGGCTGCCGTGCGGACGCGCCTGTCTGCAGATGCTGCTGCTGCCGATTTCAATAAGCTGCCGCCCGCGCGCCACGTGAACGCTAAGGCGTCGCCACACGGTCCGTGCATTCGATGCATTCAATGCTGAGCGCTGAGCGTGCCAGGTTTCTGATGTCACAGCGTGAAAAAAGCACGTTGCGTAGTCTTTCCGAACTTGCGGAGCAGTTTCTACCATGCCGGATATTCTGAACGTACCTCTGAATGTTGACCAGCGAGTTAGAAGAACCCATCTACGTCACATTCACGCCATCTCTCTTCAGTACACAGTCGCGAAACACCATACAGGCTTTCAGTTCAAGCCACATGTACCGGGTGATCAAAAAGTCAGTATAAATTTGAAAACTTAATAAACCACGGAATAATGTAGATATGGAGGTAAAAATTGACACACATCCTTGGAATGACATGGGGTTTTATTAGAACCGAAAAAAAAGTTCACAAAATGTCAGACAGATGGCGCTGGACAGCAAAACGTCAGTGACTGCGCATGACAATCGTGTATAAAAGGAGCTGTAATGAGAGAGAGAATCCACATTCGTAATTTGCTCGCGGCTAAGAAACGCCGGGACTGGCGACAGACATGCACCCGTTTAAATGCTACCCTACCAGTCAACTCGTCCAAGTTCTGGTCGGCCTTCCGTCGCCTTACCGGCACTAAACCCTCCCCCTATTATCCTCTTCTCCATGATGATCACCCTTTCCCTGACACCCTTAGTAAGGCCAATCACTTTGCCTCCTACCTCTCCGATGTATTTTCCATCCCCGATGATCCACAGTTCGATTACTCCCTCTTCCCGGATATCCGCGATCGAACTGACACCTCTGTCCCTCCCCTCGCTCCTGGTTTCCAGTACTTGGTCAACATTGCACACACGGAACTCAATGCCCCTATCACTACACAGGATCTCATTGATACACTCCGCACAAAACGCAACACCGCTCCTGGTCACGATCGTGTCACCTACTGTCACCTTCGTGACGCTCCTGTCTCTTTCCTCTCCACCCTGGCCAGGCTCTACAATGTAGTCCTGTCCACCGGTTACTACCCCGACCCGTGGAAAACCTCCCGTATCCTCATGTTCCTTAAACCTGGCAAACCGCCGTCCGCCGTCTCCTCCTACCGTCCCATCAGCCTTACCTCGGTCTTCAGCAAGGTCCTGGAATCTATCCTCACCCGACGCATCCACCAGCATCTCCGCCAGCACCGCCTCCTTCCCGTTACCCAGTGTGGCTTTCGGCCGTCCTTCTCTTCCGACGACCTTATCCTTCACCTCACTCATCTCCTTTCCGAACAGCTTAATTCCCGTCGCTCCGCAATCTTCCTCTCCCTGGACCTCGAACGTGCTTATGACCGCGTATGGCATTCCGGTCTCCTCTTCAAGCTCCAAACCTTCGCCCCTTCCGTCTGATCGGCTCCTTTCTCTCCCGCCGTCCTTCCTATGTCACCATCCATAACACAGATTCCTACACCTTTTTCCCCTCTGCCAGTGTGCCCCAAGGTTCCGTCCTCTCCCCCCTTCTGTACCTTTTGTACACGGCGGACATGCCGCCGCCGTCAGCCCCCGTCCACCTTCTCCATTTTGCCGATGACACCGCCTTCCTTGCCCTTGCCCCCAACCTACAGCGTTCCCAACACCTTCTCCAATCCCATCTTGACCGGTTCACCGCTTGGTGCAACCAGTGGTTGCTCAAGGTCAATCCCTCCAAAACCCAGGCGAACATTGTAGGCAAAACCACCCCTTCCTTCCGCCTCCTTGATTTCTATCTCACCATCTATGGCCGTCCTATCGCCCTCACTCCCACCCTTAAGTACCTTGGCGTCACCCTCGACCGTCGCCTCTCCTGGACTCCCCACCTCCGGACAATCCAAGCCAAGGCACGCTCCCGACTCAGTCTCCTCAAGCTCCTCTGCGACGTGGGGTCTGGACCCCTCCACCATCCTCCACACCTATAAATCCCTCATCCGCCCTATCCTTTGTTATGCCCATCCGGCTTGGATCCCCACCCCCCCTACCTTTTATAAATCCCTCCAAATCCTTGAACGTCACGCTCTCCGCCTCGCCTATCGCATCCGTCTCCCCTCCCCCACGCGGATCCTGTACGATCTCATCCCCTTCCCCCACCTCCTCCTTTTCCTTGAAAGGATATGGATCCTGTGTACACCTCCCGCAAACTCGATCCTCCTCACCCGCTCGTCTCCCCGATCCTCTCCCACCCCCGTCCGCTGCCGTGTCTGTATTCGCACGTCCCACCCGGTCTCCATCTCTCCACCCTCCTTACCCTCTCCCAAGGTGGCTTCCGCCAGCTCCCCCTCCCTGATGATGCCCTCCTCCCCTCCATCTACCCCTCCTACCAACTTTGATCCTCCCACCCTCCTCCTGTGCTTGCTCCTCTGGGCACCCTCCCTCCCTTCTCTCCCTTTTCCCTCCCTCCTCCCTTTCTCCCCCCTCCTCCCCCGGGCCTCCCCTCCCCTGTCCCTCTCCTCCTGCCCCCATGTCCTCAGCCATTGGCATCCTTTTTCTCCCCTCTCCCCCACCTCACCCCTGTTCCCCTCTTGGCAGGTCCCCGGACTCGCACACGCTTTAAGTGGACATTCGCGCGCCGGAGATCACCGCCATCAGTGTTTCGTGTGTGCCGTCATGTTTAGTGTTCAGTGTTCACCGTCACACTCCATCGTTCACCAGTGCCATCGTCTTCTACAGTGTTTGTGCGTCGTATCAACAGTTTGCAGTGTGGATTATCGTCGAGTGTGAACGGCTCCGTGTTTGTCTTTATGTGTCTACTGTTTTCTTGCCCACCGTTCTGTAACTTATGTCTCTTCTCAGTGTTTCTTCTCTTTGTGTATCCTCTGGCTGAAGAGCGGCGTAGAACGCTGCTACCAGCCTGCCTGTTGTACAGGTTTAAAATAACAATAAAGAAAAAAAGAAGAAAAAAAGAGAGAGATAATCAGATACGCCAGCAGTCGCAGCATGTTGACATTACCTGAAAAGGCGCTTTTAGTGAAGCTGTATTATCAGAATGGGGAATGTGCTAGTTCAGCGTTACGATCCTATCACCATAGGAAGGGGATTCGAACGGGTAAAGGACCGTTGACAAATGCAGCTGTGGCGAGAATGATTTTGAAGTTCGAAGCCACGGGTTGCTTAGATGATAGACCCCGTAGTGGCCGACCGAGCACAAGGCGTAATGCTGCTGAGACAGTTCAGGATGAAATGGAGACTGTAGCGGGTTCGTCTATGCACGGGGAAGTCAGCGCTCGTGCAATCGCACGTCGTACTGGCATTCCATACACTACTGTTTGGTTGGCACTTAGGCGTACCCTCCGATGCTATCCGTACAAAATCCATCGGCATCATGAACTGTTACCTGGCGATTTAGTGAAGCAGTGAAGCGGAGGGCATTTGCGGTGTGGGCGTTTCAAAAGATGGCGGAAGATGACGATTGGTTGAGTAATGTGTTGTGGACCGACGAAGCTCATTTCACGCTCCGAGGGTCTGTCAACGCCCACAACTGCAGAATTTGGGCTACCGAAAATCCTATAACTGTCGTGAAAACTCCATTGCACGACGAGAAACTCACGGAATGAGTTGGATTTATCACGTCTTTCGTTATTGGGCCTTTTTTCTTCGAGGAAATGCGTGATTCTGGTTTTGTAACTGTTACCGTGACGGGTGAGAGGTACGCCGATATGTTACAGAATCGTATCATTCCCAGTCTGGCTGATAAACACCTGCTGGAACGTACGATGTTTATGCAGGATGGCGCTCCACCCCAATTTGCTAGACGCCTGAAAGATCTCTTGCGCGCGTCGTTTGGTGATGATCGTGTGCTCAGCCGCCACTTTCGTCATGCTTGGCCTCCCAGGTCCCCAGACCCCAGTCCGTGCGAATATTGGCTTTGGGGTTACCTGAAGTCGCAAGTGTATCGTGATCGACCGACATCTGTAGGGATGCTGAAAGACAACATCCGACGCCAATGCCCCACCACAACTCCGGACATGCTTTACAGTGCTGTTCACAACATTATTCCTCGACTACAGCTATTGTTGAGGAATGATGGTGGACATATTGAGCATTTCCTGTCAATAACATCATCTTTGCTTTGTCTTACTTTGTTATGCTAATTATTGCTATTCTGATCAGATGAAGCGCCATCTGTCGGACACTTTTTGAACTTTTGTATTTTTTGGTTCTAATAAAAGCCCATGTCATTCCAAGCATGTGTTTCAATTTGTACCTCTCTATCTACATTATTCCGTGATTTATGCAGTTTTCAAATTTATACTGACTTTTTGATCACCCGGTATACAGGGTGTTACAAAACGGTACGGCCAAACTTTCAAGAAACATTCCTCACACACAAATAAAGAAAAGATGTTATGTGGACATGTGTCCGGAAACGCTTAATTTCCATGTTAGAGCTCATTTTAGTATCGTCAGTATGTACTGTACTTCCTCGATTCACCGCCAGTTGGCCCAATTGAAGGAAGGTAATGTTGACTTCGGTGCTTGTGTTGACATGCGACTCATTGCTCTACAGTACTAGCATCAATCACATCAGTACGTAGCATCAACAGGTTAGTGTTCATCACTAATGTGGTTTTGCAGTCAGTGCAATGTTTACAAATGCGGAGTTGGCAGATGCCCATTTGATGTATGGATTAGCACGGGGCAATAGCCGTGGCACGGTACGTTTGTATCGAGACAGATTTCCAGAACGAAGGTGTCCCCACAGGAATACGTTCGAAGCAATTGATCGGCGTCTTAGGGAGCACGGAACATTCCAGCCTATGACTCGCGACTGGGGAAGACCTAGAACGACGAGGACACCTGCAATGGACGAGGCAATTCTCCGTGCAGTTGACGATAACCCTAATGTCAGCGTCAGAGAAGTTGCTGCTGTAAAAGGTAACCCTGACCACGTCGCTGTATGGAGAGTGCTACGGGAGAACCAGTTGTTTCCGCATCATGTACAGCGTGTGCAGGCACTATCAGCAGCTGATTGGCCTTCAAGGGTACACTTCTGCGAATGGTTCATCCAACAATGTGTCAATTCTCATTTCAGTGCAAATGTTCTCTTTACGGATGAGGCTTCATTCCAACGTGATCAAATTGTGAATTTTCACAATCAACATGTGTGGGCTGACGAAAATCCGCAAGCAATTGTGCAATCACGTCATCAACACAGATTTTCTGTGAACGATGGGCAGGCAGTGTTGGTGATGTCTTGATTGGGCCCCATGTTCTTCCACCTACGCTCAATGGAGCACGTTATCATATGGGATACTCTACCTGTGCTGCTAGAACATGTGCCTTTACAAGTACGACACAACATGTGGTTCATGCACGATGGAGCTCCTGCACATTTCAGTCGAAGTGTTCGTACGCTTTTCAACAACAGATTCGGTGACCGATGGATTGGTAGAGGCGGTTCAATTCCACGGCCTCCACACTCTCCTGATCTCAACCCTCTTGACTTTCATTTATGGGGGCATTTGAAAGCTCTTGTCTACGCAACCCCGGTACCAAATGTAGAGACTCTTCGTGCTCGTATTGTGGACGGCTGTGATACAATACGCCATTCTCCAGGGCTGCATCAGCGCATCAGGGATTCCATACGACGGAGCGTGGATGCATGTATCCTCGCTAACGGAGGACATTTTGAACATTTTCTGTAACAAAGTGTTTGAAGTCACGCCGGTACGTTCTGTTGCTGTGTGTTTCCATTCCATGATTAATGTGATTTGAAGAGAAGTAATAAAATGAGCTCTAACATGGAAAGTAAGCGTTTCCGGACACATGTCCACATAACATATTTTCTTTCTTTGTGTGTGAGGAATGTTTCCTGAAAGTTTGGCCGTACCTTTTTGTAACACCCTGTATAATTATGCCGTTTCTAAGCATCAGCAAATTGAGAATCTCTCGAAAACCCGTCGTTAATTGTATGAATTGTTGTAATAAAATGACGGGAAATGTCATATTGATGGTTAAAGAATTATTGTAACTTGCGTATTATGAAAGTATGCCGTTTCAGGCCAACAGTACACTGAAGGTCCGTAAAGAATGAAATGTTCTCTGTGCAGTTAGTTATAATTAAATGTCAAGTTAATAATATATGTACGATTAAGGCTTTTATTCTATAATGTTCGATGTAACGTAAAAATACATGCGTGCTTTCTGAAGAGCGAGTTTGTTCGATTGACTTAATGTACAAGACAGCTTGCATCACATGCAGTTAGGTACTTTTCACTCTCTTCTCTTAAGTCTCGTATTTCACATGTTGTAAAGATTCTGCTGCTCAATAGGAACAGTGATCAAGTAAGACTGACCTTTGGATTTTACTAAAAAGTGAGAACTATAAAATAATTTTTGTCTTATGTGCAGAGCTATTGTAAATTTGTATAGCGCTATTTGTAATAGAATTTTTACAAGACGATGCCCTTACTAACTCGACACTGTACTTTCTTTTTGCGTTATAACGTGTACATGGATATTGAAGATCTTATTTATGCACAGCACAGACAGAAAAACATGACCAGCATATGGACGAGGGAGCAAACGTGCGTTTTAATAGAACTAACGTAGGAGTTTTACGCTCGTCCGCTTTGTAAACAGTGTGACTCTCACACGAGATACAGCCGACAAATGCTGCTCAGAGCGCTGCGATCGCGTGTACCACGTTGAGACACAAGTATTGTATCATTTCTGAGTGTTCGATTCCCGGCGGTGTCAGGGATTTTCTCTGCCTCGTGATGACCGGGTGTTGTGTGATGTCCTTAGGTTCGTTAGGTTTAAGTAGTTCTAAGTTCTAGGGGGCTGATGACCATAGATGTTAAGTCCCATAGTGCACAGAGCCATTTGAACCATTTTTCTGAGTGTTAAATAGCATTTTGATCTCGGCACGCTCACCGTCGACGTTCGAAAGCATGGTCTGTGTGCCGACGGGTTTAGCCAATTGTCTGGAGTATGTTTGGAGTTCACTCATAACATACCAGCTTTCACTAACTACTCTGTTCTCTGATTTCTTATGGACCATATCACCAAAGCACATATCCCACAAATTACTTCACTGCTAAGACAATGTCACTCATTGCAAAGCATTGAGCACCATGGATTAACTCTTCCTTTCCGCATCGGCGTACCATCTTCAACTAGATACATTACCAGCCCAGTGTTTCTCTCCCTTCACTCATTCTGACACATCCTTCAGCCTTTCTTCGTAGTGAATCATGCACTGTTTCAAATACACCTTGTTCCATTCGGATTACGTCACATGCTCCTTAAATGCCTGAACACTGTCGATGGGGTGGATAGGAATCCATAATCAGAAATCCAATGGATTCGGGTCCGGTGAATGGGAAGCCTATGCTACCGGACCTACTCGACCAATCCACCTCCAATGAAACCTTGTGGCTAGGTACGGCCACGTGATCCACAGGAAAACGAGTGGTGCATCGTCGTGCATAGACCATCTACATCTGCAACTACCTTTACAAGATTACCCTCCAATTCACAATTAAGTGCCTGGCAAAGGGTACATCGAACCACTTTCAAGCTATTTCTCTACCGTTCCAATCTCAAAGACCGTGCGTGAAAAACTAACTCTTAAATCCTTCCTTGCGAGCCCTGATTTCTCTTATCTTATTATGAAGATCATTCTTCCCTACTTAGGTGGGCGCCAAGAACAGATTTTCACTGTGTGAGGAGAAAGTTGGTGACTCATATTTCATGAGAAGTTCCTGCTGCAACGGAAAACACCTTTGTTTTGATGATTGCCACCCCAATTCACGTATAATGTCCGTGGCACTCTCTCCCCTATTTCACGACAATACAAAACAAGCTGCCCTTTTTTTAACTATTTCGGTGCCCTCCGTCAGTCCTGTCTGATGTGCATCCCACACTGCACAGCAGTACACCAGAAGAGGGCGGACAAGAGTGGTGTAAGTAGTCTCTATAGTAGACCTGTTGCATTTTCTAAGTGTTCTGGCAATAGAATCGCAGTCTTTGGTTTGCTTTCCTCTCAATATGATCTATGTGATTGCCCCAGTTTAAGTTATTCATAATTGTAATTGCTAAGTATTTAGTGGAATTTACGGCCTTTAGATTTGTGTGATTTATCGTGTAACCTAAATTTAGCAGCGTCCTTTTATTACTCATGTGTATGACCTCACACTCTTCATTATTTTGAGTCATTTGGCACTTTTCACACCATACAGATATCTTGTCTAAATAATTTTTAAATTGGTTCCGATCATCTGACGACTTTACAAGACAGTAAATGAAGGGCTTATTTCAATAGTGGTACAAGTCCATTACCTCCACTTTTCTGTCTATAATGCTTCTGAAATTAACGAGCCAAACAAACAGAAAGAAAGGTTCATCTCTAGCAAGAAGCCATATGCTTGAATATTTCTGGTATCTCAAGTGCAGATTTTTCAGAGCTCATTTAACTTTAGGACTGTATCTGAATATGAACAAAAATGGACTTGTATCACTATTTAAATAAGCCCTTCAAATGAGAGCATCATCTGCAAACAATCTAAGACGGCTACTCAGAGGGTCACCTAAACCGTTTACGTAGAGCAAGAACAGCAGAGGGCCTATAACACTTCCTTGGGAAACGCCAGATATTTCTCCTGTGTTACTCAATGGCTTTTCGTCGGTTACTGTGAAGTGTAGCCTTTCTGACAGGAAACCACGAATCCTGCAGCACAACTGAGACGATATTCCACAAGCACGCAACTTGATTAGAAGTCGCTTGTGAGGAACGGTATCGAAATGCTACCAGAAATCTAAAGAGCTATTTCGGTTTCGCAAGAACGATATTTCCTGAATGTGTGTTGGCTGTTTGTCAATAAATTAGTCGTTGGCTTTTTGCACGTGTAAAGTTCCGCAATAGCGCTGATGATTCATATCGCGCGGTAATGTACAGCATCCGTTAATCCGGCCGGCCGCCGTGGGCGAGCGTTTCTAGGCGCTTCAGTCCGGAACCACGCGGCTGCTACGGTCTCAGGTTCGAAACCTGCTTCGGGCGTGGATGTGTGTGATGTCCTTAGGTTAGTTAGGTTTACGTAGTTTAGGGGACTGATGACCTCAGATGTTAAGTCCCATAGTGCTTAGAGCCATTTGAACCATTTGAACCGTTAATCTGTTTGGTAAAGTTTATGGGCTTTTGTCAGTTAACGACAGTTCCGCTAATACACTGATACTTAAGCGATGCTGATGCCTCACCTCCCTCATTGCTCGAGTATCTGGCCACACATGCGTCTTATTGTAGTTTCCAATGCTATCCGTTGTGGTCCAAATGGCTCTGAGCACTATGGGACTTAACTTCTGAGGTCATCAGTCCCCGTTGCGGTCGCGCGGTTCCAGACTGTACTGATACTTAAGCGATGCTGATGCCTCACCTCCCTCATTGCTCGAGTATCTGGCCACACACGCGTCTTATTGTAGTTTCCAATGCTATGCGTTGTGGTCCAAATGGCTCTGAGCACTATGGGACTTAACTTCTGAGGTCATCAGTCCCCGTTGCGGTCGCGCGGTTCCAGACTGTAGCGCCTAGAACCGCTCGGCCACCCCGGCCGGCCCACCTGTTTTGAATCTCGTCTGATCTGTAAATAAAATGCAAGCTGTGAACTGCGGATCTTCAATGGCCCATACCTAAACAGCTATTGGTTTCGGGACATATCATTAACGGAACTTTTCTTCTATTTTTTTTACCAATGCTGTAGGAATATAGGAAACGTTTTTCAAACACCATGTACAGGGTGACCCAAAAGTGCATTAACATTTGAAAAGTCAATACTTCGCTGAATAATGTAGGTAGAGAGACAAAAATTTACACATATGCTTGAAATGTGCACAAAATGACCAACCGATGGCGCTTCATATGATACAAAAGCAATAATTACTATAAAAATTAATTTTTAGCGAAGACGTTCTTCATAACAAATGATCGATATCTCACCACAACCAGTGATCACACAGACTGAGGTCTGCGGACTTGGGAGGCCAAGCATCACAGACGTGGAGGCTCGGTAAGCGATCGTCAACAAACAACGTGCGCAAGAGATCTTCCACACGTGTAGCAATATGGGATGGAGCACAACCTTCCAGCAGGCGTTCATTAGTCAGGCTAGGAATGATCTGACTCCATCTATCGCTACAGCTCATTTTATACACGATTTTCTTGCGCCATCACCGACGTGTTGCTGTCCAGTGCCACCTGATAACCAGGTGACTCGTTTTTGGTTTTAATAAAACATCATTTCAGCCACGTGTGTCACTTTTTACTTTTCCACCTACAATATTTTGTGAATCAGAGCATTTACAAATGTTAACGGGATTTTGGGATCACCCTGCATTTACAGATGTTCGAAAACAGGAGCTTTGCTACGACCACCAAATCTCACGTCGTTACCCATCCGCTTAATTGTTATATAAATGTGAATGAATGATCTGCGTGTGATTTAACCTTAACTTGTGTGAAATTGTCTTTTAAACAGATAGAGGGTAATTATTTTTATCACAAATCTTCTTATAGTCATTTAGACTGTAAAAATGTTAACACAGACTTATTAAACCCAGCACTTCGGTGTGCTAAATAATTGATTACAATTATTTCCTTTTAATGAAGTTACGCTATCGTGCAGATCCGTTATTTACACACCAAAGCAAAAACAACATATGAACATGATCTCCTTTGGTCTCAGGAGTCGAAACTTTAGGCCTCGTATTGATGTATATTTATTAGTAGCACGCTGGTTTGTTAATTTTATTTTCATGAAGCATATTTAGTTATTGCTTTCTCTGAAATGATGCCTATGCGAAAAATAACGTACTCGATATTTGTGGCGCAGTACGGCAAAATTTGCGTCAGAGGATGAAAATAATGACGGGGACACTTTAATATTTCCATAAATGCATAATGTAAATTAGTTATCTCAATAATATATAACTACCAAACATAGTTATACCGACCGTAATGGCGGATAACAATAGGGTAAGATAGTATCTAAACAAGCTTATAATAAATGCAGGAAACGGCACAATTCTTCTATAAATACAAGATGGTTTCAATAGTAACAGATAATAGTTTCGATTATGAAAACGATTTAGATAAATTAACAATTATTACAGTTATTACAGACCTCTAATATGGAACGTTGGGAGAATAGTGTCTCTTTGCTAGGTCAGCGGTACTACTCGAAAAGGCTATAATGTCTTCTCTTTCATGAGACAAATGAAAATTATCACAGTATATATTGTCTTCTTTAATCATTGTCTATACCGATAATACAATGAAGAGCCAAAGAAACTGGTACACCTGCCTAATATCGTGTAGGGCGCCCGCCAGTACCCAGAAGTGCCGCAACACGACATGGTATGGACTCGACTAATGTCTGAATGTGCTGCAAGGAACAGACACCACGAATCGTGCAGGGCTGTCCATAATGCGTAACTGTATGACGGGGTGGAGATCTCTTGTAAACAGCACGTTGCAAGGCATCCCAGATATGCTGAATAATGTTCATGTCTAGGGGGTATAGTGGCCAGCGAAAGTATTTAAACTCAGGAGAGTGTTCCTGGAGCTACTCTGTAGCAATTCTGAACGTGTGCGATGTCGCATTGTCCTACTGGAATCGCCCAAGTCCATGGGAATGCACAATGGACATGAAAGGACGCATGTTAACAGACAGGATGCTTACGTACGTATCACCAGTCAGAGTCATGTCTAGACGTATCAGGGGTCCCATATCATTCCAACTGCACATGCCCCACATCATTACAGAGCCTCCACCAGCTTGAACAGTCCCCTGCTGACATGCATGGTCCATGCATTCATGAGGTTGAATCCATAACTGTACACGTACATCCGATCGATACAATTTGAAACGAGACTCGTCCGACAAGGCAACTTGTTCCCAGTTATCAACAGTTCAATGTCGATGCTGACTGGCTCAAGCGTAAAGCTTTGTGTCGAGTAGTCGTCAATGGTACAGAAGTGGGCCTTCGGCTCCGAAAGCCCATATCGACGATGTTTCATTGAATGGTTCGCACGCTGACACTTGTTGATGGCCCAGCACTGAAATCTGCAGCAATCTGCGGAAGGGTTCCACTTCTGTCACGTTGGACAATTCTCTTCAGTCGTCGTTGGTCCCGTTCTTGCAGGATCTTTTTCCGGCTGCAGCAATGTCGGAGATTTGATATTTTAGCGGATTCCTGATATTCACGGTACACTCGTGAAATGGTCGGACCGGACAATCCCCACTTCATCGCTACCTCGGAGATGCTGCGTCCCATCGCTCTGGCGCCAACTGTAACACACGTTGAAACTCACTTAAATCTTGATAACCTGCCATTGAAGCACTAGTAACTGATCTAACAACTGTGCCAGACACTTGTTGCCTTATACAGGCGTTGATGACCGCAGCGCCGTATTCTGCCTGTTTACATATCTCTATATTTGAATGTGCATGCCTATATCAGTTTCTTTGGCGCGTCAGTGTAAATCGTGCTTATTGTCTTTGCCCTTTTCACCCGATGCACTTCACATGAAAAATTGACAATATTTTTCACATATTACAGTAAAGTATTACGTCATTTTTTCAAGTATATTCATAGGGAAAAAATACGGCACACTGATCAGTGGTGGGGATTCTCATAACGGTGACGGCGGATGACAAAAGTGTATTGCGTGAGAAGGACGTATTCTGTTTTCTCGGTGAGTGTATTTCTTCCCTTCTTGTTCTCTTCTTTCACTTGCTAACGTTCGCGTTGTACGTACCTTGCTTCACCGCCCGACTTGGAGTGTAAGGCACCGACCGAGGCAACGTCGGTCCTCGCTGCGTTCGACGTGTCTCGGGTGGGTGACACCGATCTGGAGCAAAGGCCACTGCAGCGGAAAGTCACCGGCCAACCCACAGGAAAAAACCGTTCAACGCTCTTACGTCTGACAGGCGCAAAATCGCTCTGTTACCTTGTCAGCACACTTCTTTGAGCGATATTTAGCAACAAGTAATTCACACCCGGCCTTCACTGACTTGCAGCAATTTCGCGCGGTTGGGTCAGCTATGTGACACACTGGTTAAGGTGCTGGACTTGCATTTCAAGGGACCAACGTTCAATTCCAGCCCGCTTCAGGTGAGTTTTTCCTTTGGTTTCTGAATCACGTCCCGCGGATTCTGCGGTGGTTCCGTGAACACGCTGCAACAATTTTCCGTCCCTCATTCTGTTCTGCCTCAGCTGATGCTTGTGAATACAATGCCAGCGGCCTGCATTTTTTAAAATTAGTGTAAGTAAGAATGTAATGGACATCTTTCTTTCTGTGTGTTTATTATTGTGAAATCCTTTGCTCTATGGTGAGCGAGTTTCATTGTACAACAAACATATTTATGTTTTAATAGCTTTGTGTACAATTGTGTCACCATTGCAAGAAGTTCCTCTTATCTAGATTACGTTACGTATTTGTAATCCTGGATTTACTTTGTGAGGGAGGGTGAGGACATCGTATCAAATGGTTTTTGACTGAGTGAAAACAAGGATCTTCCGAAAGTGTCGATGTAGTCATTGCCAGACACGATTCGTATTAGGTTGGCCGCGCGGAGTGGCCGCTTGGTTAGAGGTGACATGTCACTGATTGCGCGTCCTCTCCCGCCGGAGATTCGAGTCCTCCCTAGGGCATGGGTGTGTGTGTTGTTCTTAACATAAGTTAGTTTAAGTAGTGCGTAATTCTAGGAACCGATGGCCTCAGCAGTTTGGTCCCTTAGGAATTCACACAAATTCATTTTTGTATCAGGTTGCTGCCGCATTCGTGAACAGTGATGACCACGTTCCGGATCCACGTACTTGTAAACGAAGGTTCTATCCTTGTGATCCGTAGAGTACCAGGGTTCTGAGACAGTATTTTTATGAAGTGATTCACATATCATGGGAATGAATGCAGAGGCATGTTTTTCGAACTTTTTTTTCACTTATATTACGCGATTTGAATGAACTGGATTTTTCATATAAATTCAGCGATTTGTATAAAAGGTCCCATTTTAGTAAAACACAAATTCTTCTCGATTTATTTACGCAGATAGGTTTCAGGACATCTGATCTGTCATCACTGGGTTTCTACTTTTATTAATACTAGCTGGTGCCCAGCGCCTTGCTGTCGCGGAAGAAATAATTGTGGAAATATTTTTCGAAATTTGAAACTGTTTAATTAGGAATGATAGAGAGAATGACATTTATGTTATCGTCAAGAATGAATACATTTATTGAAACTGAATGATGTGTAAAGGAGAAGTACCAATTATATTCATTTTATTTTGTATAATTGCTTTATTGTTGAAGTGATTTAGGATGGACAGTATTTTTTGTTTTTCCGTCTTCAGCAAAAAACAAATAAATTTCTTGACTCTCCGATTCGTGAGCATTCAACATACAACTGGCGTAGTGGCTTGTTGATGATCATTGAGAATGCCGGCCGCGGTGGTCTAGCGGTTCTAGGCGCTCAGTCAGGAACCGCGCGACTGCTACGGTCGCAGGTTCGAATCCTGCCTCGGACATGGATGTGTGTGATGTCCTTAGGTTAGTTAGGTTTAAGTAGTTCTAAGTTCTAGGGGACTTATGACCACAGATGTTGAGTCCCATAGTGCTCAGAGCCATTTGAACCATTTTTGATCATTGAGAATGCGAGTCGAATGGGGAACTGCAGTCGTTTGAAATCAAATGGTATGTCGGTAGGAATGGCGAGAATGCGTGGAATGAGTACAAC
Source organism: Schistocerca nitens (assembly GCF_023898315.1). Lineage (NCBI taxonomy): Eukaryota > Metazoa > Arthropoda > Insecta > Orthoptera > Acrididae > Schistocerca > Schistocerca nitens. Next base: position 294,449,886 of record NC_064618.1, on the reverse strand, counting down.
TTCTCCTTTCGACTTCCCATTAAGAATAGTAGCGTCGATGGCATTCGGCATCAGTTTCTTCACAGCGCTTTTTGTTCCACTGAACTATCGGGGTGGATTAATGTTCCGCAAGAGAATAAATGACACGCCGACTTTGAGTGACAATTTGTGCGGTGGCACGCCAACGAATTTAAAAACTCGATTGGATAATTAACAACTTCGTTCACATTCATGACGCTGTCAGTCTGTTTGTAGCTAACAGAACTACCTGCAATTTGTTCTTGGACTGCATGTTTGGTTGTTCTGACGTCGGTGTTTTTTGCTGCCAAAATAGTACTTTCGCAAAGCCACTTATGATTTTTATAATTTGTGAGAATTTTGCGGAAAAACTTTCTGAATGAGCTAATCGATGGATGGCACAATGGCGCAAAAGTTCAATTCAAATGAAATACATTTGGTGGTTGCATCAACTGGTTCCTTTCCTTCATCAATGTTCAATAGCTGTTTTGAAAATGTGGCTGCCGACGCATCGCGCTGCGAACGTACGCGCATATTGGTCTTCAATGTGAGTTTTCGCACTTGTCTGCAAAGATGCGATGCTTTGAGGGAAGAGTTGAACTCAAAGCTGGTGTTGATGTACGAATCAATGGAAGAGTTTCTCTAAAGTCGCCAGATTGCATTTGATCGGAAATCAAGCGATTTCTTATGAGCCACGGTGCATTCGTTCCTGACAATGACCTTACTGAGTTTCACACCTTTTGCCATTCCAGATCCTTTTGATATGTTGCATGTTAGAGGGCCGGCCGGAGTGGCCGTGCGGTTCTGGGCGCTACAGTCAGGAGCCGAGCGAGCACTACGGTCGCAGGTTCGAATCCTGCCTCGGGCATGGATATGTGTGTTGTCCTTAGGTTAGTTAGGTTTAATTAGTTCTAAGTTCTAGGCGACTGATGACCTCAGAAATTAAGTCGCATAGTGCTCAGAGCCATTTGAACCATGTTAGAGCTTCCGAGAAGTCCATATCCAATGCCAATTTGAGCGCCGAATGCTCTGTTCGTCCACCGTCTAATAATGTAGTCGCAATACCTGATGGACTAAGAGCCAAAGAAATTCCGTTTTGAGATGGAATGTAGGCCAATAGTAAACTGATGAACGTTTTTCCACTCTTGCCAGGGGCATCAAGGAAGAAAGAACCTCCTCTGCAATTCACACAGCCTTTGTAATTGTGTCGCAGGTCAATTTTTGTTCCGCAAGAAAAAGTTATTCGTTTGCTTCCAAAAAATATGCGCAAAACATTAGCACTGTGCTGCTGCTCTCTCACTAAATCGTAATCATAAAGGTCAAGGGATAAACGATTTGGCATAATCATGCCAAGATGAATGAGTTCTTTGTTGTTGATTTCGATCAGAACTTGATTGAAAATACTGTCCGAAAAATGAATGAAATTGTGTTTGCTAACGGTTAGAACACAATGCAAAATGTCTTCACTCAAATCCTCTCTGAATTTTTTCCACTTATCTTTCGTGTTGGATGGTGAACATATGGTCAAAATGATGGTGAATGATGTTCGAATTTGTCACGGATTACGCATGGCACATGCGTCCGCTAATTTTGTTTCCCAGTGTTGGTCTCTTTCAAAGAAATGAAGATTTTGGCAAGCTTCTATGTACGCCTGGCATTCTACGTCATCAGTCGTTGTCAGATTTGCAAATAAAGTAGGACCTTTTACGTTTACCAATAGCGCTCTCAAATAGGCCAAGATGGCCGCCGAGTGCGATTACAGGTATTTTCTTCGTCCGCTAAAAGAACTTATTTAAGAGGAAATCGTGTCAAATTTAAATTTTCTTTGTTTTTTATGCTTGCTGTAGTGTCACAACTGAATATTAGCGTCTCAGCAGAGCTTGTTCTTGAAAAAAAAAAAAAAAACTTGTTCTTTAGTTGAAGTCCCGATAATCGCGGCATAAACCGAAATTTTGCGTGACATAAACACAAAAAATTCTATTCAAGTTTTCTTTATAGTGCAAAATCCGTTTAAAAAAGACAGCTACTAGCTTCATCAGTGTCTACTGTCGCAATAAAGGTGTAATTAAACGTTTCTAAATCGTATTTCATTAACACATTTCGTATTGTTTACTAGTTAGAGAGACGCTATCTAGGCCTGAAATTTCCGAGTTATAAACGTTTAAAAACCTAATAAACACGCCTGATAATGTAAGTTCTCTAAAAGCAAAGTAATTACAAATTCATTCTTCTGTCATTGTATCTCTAAATCAGTACAAAAATAACAACCACCGCACATAAGACCTTTGTGTAGGTTTTTGTTTACACGCAGACAATCCCGTGTCCTTGACAAATTTAAAAAGTTCTTTAAACTTTATTATTCTTTCGAAACTGACCATGAGTGAGAAATGTGGGGGCTGTTGTAGGGTAGTGAGTAGAGGGATTTGTTTGCCAATCTTGTAGGAAATATTTTCACTGGGGTGAGGGGTGGGGAGGGGTGAAGGGGGGATGCAGTGGGGAAAATGGTGGGAGAACAGAAGAGGCTCTCTCCTGGAACTGCATAGTATGCAGTAGGAACATTTTGATTGGGGAACAGGAAAGGAAAGTCTGTGCCCTTCAGGCACAGTTGGAGGAAGCAAGGAAGGAACTCATAAGGATCAAAGGAGATAGGGGGGAGGAGGGTGGTTGGGAACTGGCAGCTGGTAGGAGGATAGAAAGAAAGGGAACGCGATCTGACAGTTTTATCATCAACGCCAAAAACAGGTATCTACCACTGTCAGAGTTAAGTGGAGAAGAGCCTTAGGTAGAATGAGGAACAGGAGATGGAGTAGATTCCACCCCTCGTACTCTTACGGGTTTGCGGGCAGCCCCGCAGGATTCACGGCGTCAGTTCCCTCCAGCACTACTTCAGACACTAATCGAATCGAAGCCACGTCGTGTTGCGGCACTTCTGCTTTCTCGTAGGGGCTCTACACGATATTAGGTAGGTGTACCAGTTTCTTTGGCTCTTCAGTGTAGTAGTTATCGCTTCTTTACAGCGATTGCCAGGAAAACAGATCTCGGAATGCCTTCATCGAGTTACGCTTTACTGTCAAGCATTTTTACGAGCAGTACCTTTTCTGTGACAGCTGCTCTGTGTTGTCCAATTGTTTCGAAGGCTGCGGAAGAGAAAGCGCATGTTCATCTCTTTTACGATGTCTTAAACCCTTGGCTCGGGCTTAAGCTTATAGCAGTTTTAGTCCGCCATAATTATCGGCAGAAGGTTGATGTGGCATTGACGGTATCATAAAGAATGGAAAGTGAGATGGAGAGACGGTTTTAGCAGGGCGTACCGCAAAGTGATTGGTAGAAGTGTCGGATAATTTGTAGACTTGTGAGCGTGGTGCCGCCTGCGGACGGAAACTGCGCGCCCCGGACGATAGTAACAGCCGGAAAGTGTGCGCGGAAGTGACGTAACGCCGATACGACAGCCGGCGGCTGGCAGCTATCAGCGGCGCGACCGACGCGCCAGATAGGCACCGCCCCGCCGAACTGTGTCAAGGCGCCTCTCCACAACCTGCGACTCATGCTCCTGCTGGCAAACACGCACACGCGCCGCACGTACACACAGATCGCACAGCCCTGCCGCCCGGCACCGCGCCACACACGCAAATCCGAGCCGCACCGAACACGTCGCGTCAAATTCTGGCCTGTCGTGACTAGAACGTAGCCCCGATCGGTCATTTTCACGTCCCTACCAAAGGTTTTAGGTGGCTTTGTGGTAATTTATTTTTCTTTCTTGTCATCTGTCTCCTGACTGGTTTGATAAGGCCCGTTACGACTTCCACTTCTGTGCAAGCCTCCGGAATATTTTACTCCAGGAAACGCCATCATTATCCTCCGTCTTCCAACGTTCAGGAAATATAATAATGTGGTAGTCTTTCCATTTCCTTCCCACATCGCAGTATCATGTTCAAATGTGTGTGAAATCTTATGGGACTTAACTGCTAAGGTCATCAGTCCCTACGTTTACACACTATTTAACCTAAATTATCCTAAGGACAAACACACACACCCATACCCGAGGGAGGCCTCGAACCTCCGCCGGGACCAGCCGCACAGCCCACGCAGTATCATGGCCGAAGAACCAGACTATGGTTGGTTTCGCCCACGAGTCTTCGATCTTGATCCATCTGAAGCATCATTTGCTCTGTGCATCAATTCGATACTGGTGCCCGCTGCTGCCCGGTACCAGAGGAAGTATAGGATTGGGAAAAGAAAGACCCCTAGCCCTGGAAACCTAATAGCGTCAGGGTCGAAAAAAAAACAAGAGTTGGGCGAGGATGGGCAAACAGGAAAGATAAAAGTGAGGAGCCTGGCATAAGTAAGCGGAAGCAATGCCAGGACTCAGCTCGGGGCCTCGTGGTTGCCAGCCACGTAATTACTAGGTGCGAGTCTCCGAGAGGAGAGAGAGAGAGAGAGCGAAGAGTAGGAGAGAAGTATTCTGCGTACAATTCTTCAGGGAAAGGCCAACTGGATTGGACATGTGCTTAGACACGGGGGACTCATACATGATGTCATCGAAGGGAAACTCAGAGGAAACGCCTCATCTCACAGAGAAAGTATTTGCTGTCGAACTAACGTATCTGTGTCAAATTTTGGTTACAGGACCGTTTCGTACCTATCAATGTGCTGGCGAATTTCGTGTCTCTGCAAGACTCTGCGAAACGTACTCTAGATGTCACTGGAGATGTCATTGTAGAAGGCCATCCGTACTGCAAATATCTCAACTATAAATGCCAGTGAGGACTTTTAGTCAAAAGCTCAAAGCAATATGAAAGACTACAAAACTCACTGTGAAGAAAAGAAAGTTGATCACATGTCAAACTGCACATTCCATAATAGCAGCCCTGAACGACACGTCAATGACACTTCTGAAGTTGTCCGGAAGTTCACGGAGGCTTTTTGCGGATGATATTGTAGTATATCGAGGGGTTGTAACAATGGAAAATTGTACTGAAATGCAGGAGGATCTGCAACGAATTGACGCATGGTGCAGGGAATGGCAACTGAATCTCGATGTAGACAATTGTAATGTGCTGCGAATACATAGAAAGAAAGATCCCTTATCATTTAGCTACAATATAGCAGGTCAGCAACTGGAAGCAGTTAATTCCATAAATTATCTGGGAGTAGGCATTGGGAGTGATTTTAAATGGAATGACCATATAAAATTAATCGTCGGTAAAGCACATGCCAGACTGAGATTCATTGGAAGAATCCTAAGGGAATGCAATACGAAAACAAAGGAAGTAGGTTACCGTACACTCGTTCGCCCACTGCTTGCATACTGCTCACCGGTGTGGGATCCGTACCAGATAGGGTTGATAGAAGAGATAGGGAAGATCCAACGGAGAGCAGCGCGCTTCGTTACAGGATCATTTAGTAGACGCGAAAGCGTTACGGAGATGATCGATAAACTCCAGCGGAAGACTCTGCAAGAGAGACGCTCAGTAGCTCGTTACGGGCTTTTGCTGAAGTTTCGAGAACATACCTTCACCGAGGAGTCAAGCAGTATATTGCTCCCTCCTACGTATATCTCGCGAAGAGACCATGAGAATAAAATCAGAGAGATTAGAGCCCACACAGAGTCATACCGACAATCTTTCTTTCCTGAACAATACGAGACTGAAATAGAAGGGAGAACCGGTAGAGGTACTCAAGGCACCCTCTGCCACATACCGTCAGGTGGCTTGCGGTGTATGGATGTAGATGTAGATGTAGATTCTCCAATATTGTGGCTAGCGTTCTGCCACACTAACGAAGAACACGTCTATGTACGAGGGGCGTTCGGTAACTAGCACAACATTTTTTTTCTGAAAGCAAGTTGATATTATCCACCATTCCAATACACCATATTACTCCACAATCTTTTGGCTACGAAACCGTATTTTTCAACGTAATCTCCTATCAGTGCGACGGCCTTACTCCACCTTACCGGAAGAGCCTGTATGCCCGAAGGTACCGCTCTACTGGTCAACGTCGGAGCCAACGTCTTGTTGCATCAATAACTTGCCCATCATCCACGCACTGCAACCCTTCATTCGGCCACACAGATGGAAGTTAGAAGGTGCGAGATGCGGGCTCTAGGGTAGATGAGGAAGAACAGTCCAATGAAGTTTTGTGATCTCCTCTGGTTGGCGCAGAACATACACGAGTCACAGCTGTGTGGGACTGGCCGGCGCACAGGAGATCTCACTGGTTTGCGCGACCTTGTGATGATGACAGACGCCTCGCCCAATGACATGCCGTGCTTTTCCTTAGATATTCTGCAAACGCCTATGGATATCAGCGATGCTCACGTTTCCCGCCAAAAAAAAAACTGAATGACAGCTCTGTGATTCGAACGCATCTCCATTACAGACAGCATTTTGAAGGCTACTTATCGCGCTGCCACCTATCGCATCTATGAAACTAGGGGCTCCAGCAGAATATTCCGAGCAGTCCCACGACAAATTCCATACATTTTCTACCGAAACTGGCTGAAGAAAAAAACAGTTGCATTATTCACTGAACGGCCCGCATACTTCCACAGATCATTGATTTCAGCTGACAGAATGCATTTTCGTGATAAACAATCTGTCATGCAATTTTTGCGTAGTTTAAGAAAGTCTGTTATTGTCTTAGCATATACACTGACGGGCCAAAGAAAGTAATACACCTACCTAATATCGTGTAGGATCCTCGAGAAGCCGGCCGGTGTGGCCAAGCGGTTAAAGGCGCTTCAGTCTGGAACCGCGCGACCGCTACGGTCGCAGGTTCGAATCCTGCCTCGGGCATGGATGTGTGTGATGTCCTTACGTTATTTAGATTTAAGTAGTTCTAAGTTCTAGGGGACTGATGACCTCAGCTGTTAAGTCCCATAGTGCTCAGAGCCATTTGAACCATTTTTTGATCCTCGAGAACACGAAGAAGTGCCGCAACACGACCTGAATTAGTGCTGGATCGAATTGACACCATGAATCCTGCAAGTCTATCCATAAATGCGTAACAGTTGGATGGGTGGAGATCTATTGTAAACAGCACGTTACAAGGCAACCCAGATATGCTCAATAATGTTCGTGTCTGGGGTGTTTGGTAGCCAGCGGAAGTGTTTAAACTCAGAAGAGTGTTCCTGTTCCTGGAGCCACTTTGCAGCAATTCTGGATGTGTGGGGTGTTGCACTGACCTGCTGGAATTGCCCAAGCCCGTCGGAATACACAGTGGAGATTAATGGATGAATGTGGTCAGACAGGACGCTTACGTACGTGTCACCTGTCAGAGTTGTATCTGCACCCTATCAGGGGTCGCATATCACTCCAGCTCCACACGCCCCACACCATTACAGAGCCTCCACCAACTTGAACAGTCCCCTGCTGACATGCAGGGTCCATGGATTCATGAGGTTGTCTCCATACTCGTACAAGTCCATCCGCTCGATACAATTTGGAACGAGACTGGTCCACCAGGCAACATGTTTCCCGTCATCAACAGTCCGATGTCGGTATTGACGGGCCCAGGTGAGGTGTAATGCTTTGTGTCGTGAAGTCATGAAGGGTACACGAGTGGGCCTTCGGCTCCGAAAGCCCATATCGACGATGTTTCATTGAATGGTTCGCACGCTGATACTTGTTGATGGCCTAGCACTGAAATCTGCTGCAATTTGCGGCAGGGTTGCACTTCTGTCACGTTGAACGATTCTCTTAAGTCATCGTTGGTCCTGTTCTTGCAGGATCTTTTTCCGGCCGCAGCGGTTTCTGTGATTTGATGTTTTACCGAATTCCTTATATTCAGGGTACACTCGTGAAATGGTGGTACGGGAAAACCGCACTTCATCCCTACCTCGAAGATGCTGTGTACCGTCGCCCGTGCGCCGACTGTAACACCACGTTCAAACTCAAGTAAATCTTAATAACCTACCATTGTAGCAGCAGTAACCGATCTAACAACTCCACCAGACACTTGCTGTGTTATATAGACGTGACCGCAGCGCTTTATTCTGCCTGTTTGCTTATCCCTGCATTTGAATAGGCATGCCTATACCACTTCCTTTGGTGTTCCAGTGTGTCTTATGTTGCCAGAAGAAATACACATCCAGAAGTCTTGCTTGTTATATAACATTAGGTGGAATGGTTTTTAAAACTACGTCTTTAACTGCAGTGACTTCCAGTACTTGTTCATCCTTATTCCTAGAGCAGAGCTCACAAAGTATTAGCAACGTTCTCGGCAAATTTGGATTCAAAACTGACAGAAAAAACGTCTTCAGATGTTCTTTCGCCATCTTCCCCCTCACATTCGCATCTACGAAGACATTGGACGATACCGTTTTTCTATTTCCCTTCGGACACAGAGTCCAAACTTTCCATTCGGTTCTTGGAAGCATCTACACAGTTTGTCTACTAATCGTCCGCCTGTTGACATAGCAACATCGATAGTGTAGCTGTGTATTGCACTGTTAACTGATTGCAACGTCCAGACGGTATCTCTCCCCTTTCACGGGTAGCTTTCTTTTGAATGACAGCTCATGCTCGTACCTGAAATGACTCTGATCACACCTCATACAGAACCCATATGGATTTTTTCCTATCGTGATATGTGCGTTGACGTCATAAACAAATTTTTGAGCACTTCAAATCATCTCTTCTTCGTCCTTCTTATCTTTCCTGGTAGGAGGATAGTTATACGACGTGATGTTATCCTAAACTCCTTTTTCAAATTAGCAGTAACGCCAAGTGATGCTGTAAAATTTGTGCAGCCGAAATTTCTGGCTACGTTCAATTCCTAATGTTGTAAATGCCAATAACGAACGGAAGGTCCTCAATCTTGCGCTTCATAAAATTTCTCCATCACAAACTGCTTGATGATATTGAACTGCAGCTAACAAATGGTTCAAATGGCTCTGAGCACTATGGGAGTTAACATCTGAGGTCATCAGTCCCCTAGAACTTAGAACTACTTAAACCTAACTAACCTAAGGACTTCACACACATCCATGCCCGAGGCAGGATTCGAACCTGCGACCGTAGCGGTCGCGCGGTTTCGGACTGAAGCTCCTAGAACCGCTCGGCCACACCGGCCGGCTATTGCTCAAGTTCAAGTTTTATCAATATGTAAACCCACAAATTTGGATAAGTCTATCCTATTTACTAACTGGTACCCAAGTGGTACATTAGTTGTTAGTATGACTCTGTTGCACAGAACTGAATATAATTAGTTTTTTCAAAATTTAAGGAGAGTCTTTTTTCTGAGAAACACTTACTAACTCCTCGAGAAACTTCATTTGCAGTCCCTTCCGTTGCTTTTTCCCAATGGGATTTGTTACAACACCAGTATAGTCTGCAAAAAGTACGTTCTTCTTTATAAATGTGTAGTCGAAGGTCAGTGTGTAAGGAATAGAAGTGGATCCGCTTCCAACATTGTTTGAATTATTCAGCCCAAATCTTCAGTTCCATAAAACTTCAATTAGGGAATAACGTGACCTCGCAATCAAACGCCTTGGAAAGATCACAAAAATTCCAACTGACAATATTTTATTATTTAAGACTTTTACTATTAGAGGAATGAATATATAAATACCATTCTAAGTCTAGCAACCCTTCTCGAATCCAAACTATAATATCATAAGCATTCAGTTTCTGCTCAAGAGTGAGACTACTCTTCAATACAATGCTTTTTCGAATATGTTGGAAATTGACGTCAGTAAGGAAATATCATGATAATTGTTCAAGTCTTTCTTGCCACCTTTCTTATAAAGAGTTTTATCAACCGCATGTTTCAAACGGTCTGAAAAAATTGTCTGTGCCAGTGACGCATTACATACATCACTATGGACAAGATGTGTAATAAGCAGGAAATAATCTGTCGGTATTTTTTTCCTTGCGTATAATTGACGTTCAGCTGTTGTGAAATTCCAGAACATGATTCCCATCTCAAAAGTATTTACGTATCTCGAACAATATGACCTCTTCCAAGCAACATGGATTCCGAGAACGTCGGTCATCCGAAACCAAACTTGTTCTTTCCTCAATTGAGATACTGAAATCCATATATCAAAGCAATCAAATGGCTGCTGCACTTCTTGACTTACAAAGATATTTTGACTCGATGTCACTCCAACGCTTATTAAAATAAGTACTATCGTATGGGGGTGTTGTTGTGATCTTCACTCCGAAGACTGGTTTGATGCAACTCTCCATCCTACTGTATCATGTGCAAGCCTCTTCATCTCCGAATAACTACTGCAACGTACATCCTTCTGAATCTGCTTACTGTATCCACCTCTTGGTCTCCTTCTGCAATTTTTGCTCCCAACAGTTCCTTCCAGTACTTAACTAGTGATACCTTGATGGCTCGGAGTAAGCTCTATCATCCGATTTCTTCTTCTAGTCAGGTTGTGCCACAAATTTCTTTTCTCCCCAATTCGAGTCAGTTCCTCCTCATTAGTTACGTGATCTACCCCCCTAATCTTTAGCAGTATTCCGTAGCACCACATTTCAAAAGCTTCTGTCCTCTTCGTGTCTAAACTGTGTTGTCGTCCATATTTAACTTCCATGTAGGGGAACCATACTTCTGACTGCAGTGAGAATTTCTTGGCAGGGAGGACGCAGTATGTTATCTGGGCAGGAATGTCATAGACAGGTATAAATGTAACTTGATATGTGCTCCTGGGAAGTGTGTTGTAATCTTTGCCGCTCATGTTGATATGATTTGGCACACGTAGTTATTAATATTAACCTCAGACTTTTTGCAGATAATAGAGCTGTCGATAATGAAGTGTACTGTTTAAAAAAAGCTGCTCAAGTATTCACTCAGATCTAGATAAGATAACCACGAAGATATTCGGGATGGATTTGTGTGTAAACTGTTCTCGGTGCACTTGTAGCGTTATTTTTCCACGAAAGTCCGAGCTATCGACGGTAACCTCCATTTTCTTCTCCAGGAAGGCAGCTGACTGCCGTACAAGTAATGGAATCACACAGATGTACACTGCTGGCCATTAAAATTGAGACGCCAGATAGGTCAACCAATAATGAAATTTTACTTTTTGTGTGTCTACAATATGGTAAGAAGAATATAAGGAAATTTTACTTATTGTGTGTCTGCAGTACAGTAAGAAGAATAGGCAGTTAAATTTGTAGGTGATCTGGGGTACGCACTGCCAACACTGGAGGCAAGTCGGCCGTGTCCCGACTGGGCATGAGTCGAATTGAGCTCGGATGACAGACACGCTACGTCATTCCTTGCTATGACAGAGTTCAGTAGTTGTGATGGCTGGTGAGTGGTGGCGTGCCAGTCTCTCGGCAGTCAAGACAGGATGTTTTCAGTGCTAAGAGTTCTGGGCCACACTCGAACACAGTCTGTAACGAGGTGGGTTAGGACTGCACGGGCAACATGCGGTCTTGCGTTATCGTGTTGAAATATCTATAACTTCACGGAAACTTCGAGGGTTGGGCGTTGCCACCGGCTTTACCACATCAGACATGTAAAGGCTTCGGTACATATTACTGCCTAGGCAAGTCAACGGTGATCGTGTTGCGTCCCCAGCGATACCTGATACCATCGTAGTAGCTACTGGAGGATGAAGAATGCAATCTGCGAACGTTCGTTCTTCTCATAGCCCCCACACTTAGATGCAACGATCGTGATTTTGCACATACTTTCGCGACTGTTCGGGGCAGACGAAGTGGTGTCACTCCTTTGTGCAGTGTTGCAGCTAAGCACATCATTGTCGGCGCGCCTGTCTCTGCTGCAGTATCAAGGGAAGCCACATCTATGGTCGAATTCCCGGCCGGGTCAGACGTTTTCTCCACTTGGGAATTGAGTGTTGTATAGTCCTTACCTTCGTACTGTCGTAACTGACATAAAAACCGCCTGCATCATTTTACATAACAAGTCGAAGTCTACATAACTTCGTACCAGGGTAGGGCCTGCCTGACTTTAATGTACATTGTCGATTGTCGAAGCACACTGTCTTATCATCTTTCCAATGCTGACATGGCAGTATGGACACGACCCGAAAGGCAATAAATTAAAAAAAAATACTGTGGTCGCCATGCTGACAACCCGTAGTGATACAGACAGCGTTCGTGTGGATACTTGTCTTGCTACAGACAAGGCCATTTCGTAACTATAGGCAGGCGACACCGTTTCATATTCCTTTTCTCTCGGGCGCTAGTCACATGGGGCCCCAGAGATCCTGAATAATGTGAGTTTGGCTATCCTGAAGCCATAGATTATATTTGCATGATAAATGTGGGACCCAGAACAACGCTAGCAGCTACATCGTGGCTCGATAAACCGCGGATAGACCATGATTCTATCGCTATCGATTTCCGGCACATGCTGATAGTCCTTTCTCGTACTTACACGAGGCACAACAAGACCTCTTCACAAATAAACAACATTCAAATTCAATATCTGAAACAGAAATCCGCTGATTAATCCTTCCTTATAACAGCTTGTATATGGCGTTATCCCTAACTACTTTGTGCAGTTGCACAAAAATAATATTTATTTGGATATCCAAGTAAGTAATAGGCTTAGGGCGATTTGACATTTGTGGCATACAGTCTCCTTGGTGTCGCAGTAGTGCCCACTGATGTCAAGCAACCTCGATTCTGTTGCTTCTTCCTTTGTTTTCCTGCCGAAGATAATGTTCGTTGTTGCCGAAAGATCAGAATGTCGTAGATAATTTACGTGGCAAGAGTGCCGCCGAGAACATTTAATACGAATTGTTGTGAAATTTCTGAATAGTACGAATTTTCCCTAATGTTGTAAATTAACACAAAAGTAAAACTGTGCACTTCACAAAACACTTATCGTAGCACTCTATAATTTTGTTATCAATGAGTCACAACTGGGATTAGTCAACTTATACAAATAAGTGTAACAATTTCTGGCGATATGAACTGGTATGATCACATAAACTCAGTAGTAGGTTAAGCAAATAGCAGACTTCCATCCATTGGTAGGATACTTCAGAATGCAATTGGTTTACAAAAGAGACTGCTTGCAAAACGCTAGTGCAACCCATTCTAGAATACTGATAAATCATATGGGACAAACAGCAAATAGGTCTAATAGAGGATATTCATCATATAACTCACAAAAAATGGCAACAACTTTTGGAACAAGCTCCTATGGCTCGAACGAGGGCGTCATGAAGCGCTGGAGAATCTTACCTGGTAGACGCTTTAAGATAGACGCCAGTCATTCCACGAAAGACTGCTTACAAACTTTCAAGGACAAGTACTAAGAGAGAAATCTAGGAATACACCACATCGAAGGGCCGCGAAGACAAGATTAACGCCATTACAGCACGCATAGATGATTAAGATGTCGTTCTTCTCCCGTTCCAAACGCGAAAGGAAAGTTACGAAACCCCAACATGTGGTACAGAGTGAAACAGCCTCTGCCACGCTGTTCACAGTGGCTGTCAAAGTAAGGATGAAGATATATCAGTAAATGTATGTTGGGTGCTTACGCTCACTAATACACTGATGTGTAAAACATAAGGATGAAAGTAACTTTCGCGTTATGTGTCACTGCCAAGTAACATAACTGGATGAAGTTCGGACCATAAATAGAAAGAACTGCTATGGTATAGTACAGAAGGTAACTGAAAGAAATACGCAATGAGCCGAGCAGAAATGACACTTCTATTCAAACAGAGTAATTAGAATGGGGCCACTGCAATTTTTGATGGTCCACTGGATATTATAAAAGGCAGGACATGCGTCTTAATTCGGTGTGTGATCTCCTTGGGTGGCGATACATGCCTTGCAAAGTGCTCTCAAGCTGGTCACGAGGTTCGTAAAGACTTCTTGTGGCAGGACGTTCCATTCCTCCACGATCGTGGATGACACCTGCTAGATGGTCGACAGCGCCTGTGGAAATGATGCAGTATCTCCCCAACGCATCCCACAGTAGTCGATGGTATCTAAAGCGGGGGACGGGCCCAGGCCGGTCCATTCGCCGAATATCCTCTACATCTACATCTTCGTGCATACTCTGCAAATCACACTTAAGTGCCTGGCAGAGGATTCATCGAACCAACTTCACAGAAATTCTCTATTATTCCAATCTCGAAGAGCGCGTGGAAAAAGTGAACACCTGTATCTTTCCGTGCGAGTTCTAATTTCCCTTATTTTATTATGGTGATCGTTTCTATTTATGTAGGTCGGCGTCAACAAAATATTTTCGCATTTGGAGGAGAAAGTTGGTGATTGAAATTTCGTGGGAAGATTCTGCCGCAACAAAAAACGCCTTTGTTTTAATTATGTCCACGCCAAATCCTGTATCATCTCAGTGACACTCTCTCCCCTATTTCGCGGTTACACAAAACGTGCTGCTCTTCTTAGAACGTGCTCGATGTTCTCCGTTAATCCTATCTGATAAGGATCCCAGACCACGCAGCAGCACTTCAAAAGAGGACGGACAAGCATAGTACAGGCAATCTCTTTAGGAGATCTGCAGTCTTTGGTTTGCCTTCACCACAAAATTTTCTGTGCGGTCTTTCCAGTTTAAGTTGTTCGTGACTGTAATTCTTAGGTATTTAGTTCAATTTACGGTCTTTATATTTGACTGATTTATCGCGTAACCAAAGTTTAACGGATTACCTTTAGCGCTCATGTGGATGACTTTACACTTATCATTATTTAGGGTCAGTTGCCAATTTTCGCACAGTACAGATATCTTTTCTAAATCGTTTTGCAATTTGTTTTGATCTTCTGATGACTTTACTAGACGATAAACGACAGCATCATCTGCAAGCAACATAAGACAGTTGCTCAGATTGTCTTCTAAATCGTTTATATAGATAAGGAACAGCAGAGGGCTTATAATACTACCTTGGGGAACGCCAGAAATCACTTTTGTTTTACTCGATGACTTTCCGTCGAAGAGTTCCTCCAACTACGCTGTCAGATAGAATCGCACATTGTCATCCTTAAAAATGAAGTAGGAGCTGAGTGCACTCCCGTAAAGACGAACACGAGGAGGAAGTACAGTATCACAAAAACGCTGGCAAGTGGAGGTGCCGTGTTCAAAGATTTCGATGTTTGTACACCTATGCAGCATTAAGCCTCCACACACCGTAAGACATGTACCACCAAAACGGTGGTGTTCGACAATGTTCCCGTGCGCGTTACTTATCCCCATATGAGGGTACGTCCAGAATCTCTGCTCAGACTGAAGCTACTCTCATCCCAGAAGAGCACGCGACCCACTCCTCGTTGATCCAGTTCGTATACTCTTGGCTCCATCGCTTGCGATCCCGCCGACGTGCGGTTGTTAATGGAACAAAACGTATAGGTCATTAGGTAAAGAGACCACCCAGTGTAGTCATCGTGCCAATGGGGAACGTGACATTTCGTGCCTTGCAGTGGTTGCAAGTGAACTTGCTGTTTAGGGTGGGTCCCCTCTTGCCTGTTGTACAATTTACCGGTCATCTGCTCCTGTAGCTGACAATAGTCAACCACCTTCCTGCGTTGGGCACTAGTGTCTCTCGTTCCGGATGCTCGCCATGTCTGTGAAACAATGCAATGAGCAATACCAAACTCCTGAGCTACACTCGTCGCACTTTGTCCTTCTTCCAGTTTCACAATGATTCTTCCCCTTATGAAGTCATCCAGATATTCTCTCTGGGCCTTGCTGTAATGAAGACGACAACTAAAGTGTAGGCTGTCTTTTCCTGTTCCTTCAGGTACCTCGTGTTGTGGGGTGGCGATATAGCCACGCTGTTCTCACACCATGTGACGTTCAGCTTTCAGTACACGACTGGAAGACCTCCCGGCGGGGTCAGGGATTTTCTCTGCCTCGTGATGACTGGGTGTTGTGTGATGTCCTTAGGTTAGTTAGGTTTAAGTAGTTCTAATTTCTAGGGGACTGATGACCATAGATGTTAAGTCCCATAGTGCTCAGAGCCATTTGAACCATTTGAACTGGAAGACCTCTGGCAACATGCTCCCACACTTACATTCATTTACACCGAGTAGTTAATACATTATGTTACTGTATCTATCTCGTTTTTAAATTTTGCAGGGCCGTGTCCAGTGAGTCTCGGTCTCGTTGCAAGTGTTATGTACCAACCGAGAGGTACACAACAAACACTGGGAGTATCTGCCAGTGCACAGTCACGACCACTCTCAGTCCTGTACAGCAGCCCCCATGAGCCGTGCTGACCCCGGCTAATGCATTGCATTAAAACTTGGCTGTTACTCTGATTTTGGTTTCCCGCGGTTATTGCGGTTATGCCGTAGTTCTTCCTCTTTGTACGTGTGACACCATCGGTGTGTATCGATATTTGCACCGTATACCATCTTTGGCCTGGTGTTTATAGTTCCGGCTTGGCGGTGTGCAGCCAGTCGGTCGGTTGGAGCGGATCAGCAAGCAAATTTTCGCGCGGCGCAGTTGGCCGGCCCGCTAGTGGAGCGTGTGGGGGATGTTCCGAGTGCTACGAGATTCGTGGCTCACCGACCCAGGACATGAAAGTTGAGAGGTGATTTAATTACCGAAGCCAAGTCTGTTCACGTTGTCCCCTTGGTTGGTGGTTCGCTGTTGGCGGTATTCCGGGGAGCAACAGCGAGTGTTCGAGTTGGTGAAGATTTAGCCGCCTTGTGGTGGAATTAACTATATTTATCGGTTTGAAATTCAAGTGCACCAGCGGAATTTTCTGCCTTGTGGCCGTTAGTGTTCCCGTTACCTGCCCTGGTCGCTGACGTAAATTCAGGCAGTGTCCTTTCCTCACCTGTTGTCGCCGTCCAACGTAGTGTGTAGTTTTTGACAGCTTAATGTATTTTTGGTTGTGGGCGGCTATGTCTGTAACGTTTTGGCTTTGGAATTCTCGTATACTGGTCGATGGTTAGCAAGTCGTCTTGTCGGTGGGTCCCTGACCGTCTCTTGGTTGTGTTCCCGGCGGATCGAGTATAGTTGGGCCGACTTCTTGTCTCACCTAAGCGAACGTTGAGATTTCGATGGCAGACCAAGCCCCTGGAAACTTCTGAGCGCCGTTGCCTTTGCTGCCTTTCTTGTTGGCGTTTAATTGTGTATTTTTAATGGCTCATAGCCGACAGTTGGAATTTGTATGCTTGTAATTGTCTTTTTAAAACCAAAGGCCTTCAGCCGTTTTAAAAATAAGTTTTTCTAAATTGAGCAAGTCTTACATTGTCTGAAGATAAAGCTTCGGCCTTCTGCATGTTGAAAATGTATTGTATTGTTTTAAAGTATCGGCCTTCAGCCGCTTTAAATTTTAAGGATCCTACTTATCAAGTATTACCTTTTGGAGGATAAAGCTGTGGGCTTTCTGCCTGTTGAAAATTTATTGGAGTTGTATTGTTCTTTAAAAGCATGGGGCTCTTAGCCGCTTCAAGTTTTAAGGGTCTTACTTATCAAGTCTTACATCACTTGGTCTTAAATACTATCTAAGGTTAAAAGCTTTTGGCCTTCTGCCTTGGGAAATTGGATGCAGTTTTTTTTTTTTTTGTTTTTTTTACAAAGTCCTTCAGCCGTTTTGGAGTAACGTTTCTTATTGGTCATAAAGCTTGGGCCTTCTGCCTATTAAAAGGTTATTGTAGTTATGTTGCTTTAAATTTATCGGCCTTCAGCCACTTTTAAAAAACTTAATCTGACTAGTCAAGTCTAACATCGCTTGGCCTTAAATACTAATTAAGGTTAAAGCCTAGAGCCTTCTGTCTCAAAAAATAATAATAATAATAAATAAATTTATAACTGCTGTATTTAATTCGTGAGCCTTCAGCCGTTTTAGAATTAAAGACGTTTTCTGTCGATAGTCAAGCTTAGAAGTTGCGCTGTGATGTTTGGACAACTAAATAAAGTGTTATGTTTGGAGTGTAAGTGACAGCCGCTCATTCTGGCCCCCTTCCACAACTCCTACTACTTGTCCTCTCCTGCGGGTTTAGCAGGGCGTCTCACACCAGATGGTGCTCACAAACACGGACCTCTACCAGCTTCTGGCCCACTTCCTCAGCTGTTTCGTATATGTCTGGCGATAGAGTGGTCAGCAACCAACAGGAAATCCTGTGAACCATGGACTACTTTGCTTCCAACTGGAGTGGGAGAATATGGACATTGTTCCACCAACAAGCTGAAAAGACGACGTGCTGCAGACAGTCAGACTGTTTGCAAGAGCAGTCAGTTTCCTCAGTGCCTGCAGTCAATGCAGTACAGTACTCGGAAGGCTACCTTCCAAGTTAACAGCCGCTTTTTTCAGAGAACCTGAATCAATTAAGTGTGTCTGCAATACAACGAGGGTAAGTCATTTATAATCCGCAAAGTAGTTATAAAATTTTATTGTAATCAAATAGGAAACTTACAAGAATATCATTTTTCGGCATAGTCTCCTTGCGTTTCAACGCACTTGGTCCATCGTTGTACAAGCTTCCTGATGCCCTCATAAAAGAAGGTTCTCGGTTGAGCTGCGAGCCAGGAATGCACCGCTTCTTTCACTGCTTCGTCCGAGGCAAATCGACGGCCCCTTAATGCCTGAGTGGAAGAAACAAGTAATAGTCAGAAGGGAGCAAGATCGGGACTATATGGAGGATGATCCAGCACTTCAAATTTGAGTTTCTGGAGCGTTTCAGAAGTGTAGGCAGCAGTATGCGGACGGGCATTGTCGTGCAACAACACAACACCTTTTGACAGCAATCCTCGGCGTTTGCTTCGAATTGCTGGCTTTAGCCTAGTAGTAAGCATCTCACTGTAACGAACACTGTTTATCGTTGTGCCCCTTTCCCCATAATGTTACAGTACTGGACCTTGTGCGTCCCAAAAAACCGTAAGCATCAGTTTTCCTGCGCTCGGTTGGGTCTTGAACTTTCTCTTGCACGGCGAATTTGGATGTTTCCATTCCATAATCTGCCGTTTACTCTCCGGCTCGTAATGATGGATCAATGTTTCGTCACCAGTAACGATCCTAAGAAGTTGTCCTCTTCGTTACCATAGCGATCCAAATGTTTTTTTTGCAGATGTCCAAGCGCGTTTGTTTATGCAACTGTGTGAGTTGTTTTGGGACCCATTTCGCACGAACTTTATGAAACACAAGTCTGTTGTGGATATTTTCGTAGGCAGAACCGTTACTAATCTGCAGACGATGTGCCACTTCGTCAATAGTTAATCGTCTGTCTAAGACAATCATTTCACGTGAACACTCAATGGTTTCTTCATTTGTGGCTCCTTCATCGTGCGTAGCCCTTTGCGACCATTTCGGAATTTTTCAATCGATTCGTAGACACTCCGTTGTGGCAAAACACTGTTCCCGAACTGTACCTAAAGTCTTTGATGAATTTCGGCCCCTGATACACCTTCCGACCACAAAAAACGGATCACCTAACGTTGCTCTTCTTTGGTGCAGACAGACAGCGGAGCTGCACGGCAGCAATAACGAAACTAACCTAACAGCTTGAAAATTGCAAAGATATAACAACAACAAACAAAGCATGCGTCATCAACGTAAAACGACAGTAGTACCAAAATAAACAAAAATATAACTAAATTGCGGATAATAATTGACTTACCCTCGCACTTTCAGATGATGATTATGACTTTGGTTTGTGGGCGCTCAACGGCGTAATTATCAACTCGTGTACAAATTCCCAATCTTTTCACTATCCAGTCTCGCCATTGTCGAGAATGATGATGAAATGATGAGGACAACACAAACACCCTATCCCCAGACAGAGAAAATCCCCTACCGGGCCAGGAATCGGACCACAGGCACCAACTCTTACCACCAGACCACAAGTTGTGGACTACTACTTTCAGTTATAGTGACAAAATCAAAGACTGCCTAGAGACAGCAGAGTTGTTTTGGATATCAGGATATCAAGTGCAACACATCAAACTGTACCAAAGTACCATTTTGTACCATACTTATAATAAATGTCAGTTGTTTCTTATTGTGTTGCCACTACTTTGTTATAGTGCTGCCCTATCAAACAAGTGATCATTTGCAAGTGCGCAACGACCACCACTAAGGAACTGCAGCAGGCAAACATTTTTCTGCTACCGTGGATGTTTCAGCTGAATTAATAGCAGCTTTTAGTTTTTACATTCAGGAGGAAGGAAGGACGGAATATTACAGTTTCATCTTGAATCCATGTCGAAGACATTAGGGATGGAGCTAAAACTCAGAATGAAAGCTGACGAAATTTTATGGTAGCCTTGTTTAATGAATCCCACCACGGACATTCGTCTCAAATGACTTTGAAAGGGAGGTGTCGGGGAAGAATTCATTTATTCTGTCACCGATTTTATCTAAACTAAAATTTATTACCACCCTTACCAATAATCCCCTTGTCTTTGTGTATTTAAGTCATGCCTTAGATAGGGAATATGGACAAGTTCTTCGTGGGTTTCGGACTAGCCAGGGACCACATCGAATATTGTGGTCTGCTGACTGCTGCGTACTTTTTAGTGAACTGAAAAAATATATGTGTTGGTGTTCAAAGGCTAACTCGCATAATGGACAACGCGTAAGTGAATTTATATCAATGAAAGTTAGCCAAAGTGAGCCCCTCTATGTATTACTCGATTGTCCCGTCCCTCATATTCCATACTCGTGGCTTGTACAGGCCTTTCCTTGTTGATAACGGCGGATATGATGGTACAAAATGGCAGGAGTGGGTGCAAGGTAGTGTTTGCAAATTGAAATGGCCGCCCCTCTTTTTTTTGTACACTTTTAACATTTATTTACTCAGAGATCCAATTCTGGGCGGGAAACAGACAATTCTCTCGTTTTTTGTCTACTAAAACTACTGGTCTCGTACTTACGTCATAATCTGTTGGCAATTTACCAAATCCCAGTTTTACTGGGAAACAAAAGGTTTCTTTACTTTCTCCATAAGACAGTTGATCTCTTGCGGTATTTTTCTGCACAACGAAAGGGGAAAAGATGTGCCCTGAACTACACATTCACACATACTTAAATACTAGCTCCCTAAGGTTCTCTATATCTCCGAGAGTTTGAAGCAACACGCAGTATTCAAGC
The DNA here is from genome assembly GCF_023898315.1 of Schistocerca nitens. Lineage (NCBI taxonomy): Eukaryota > Metazoa > Arthropoda > Insecta > Orthoptera > Acrididae > Schistocerca > Schistocerca nitens. The sequence goes on along the minus strand of NC_064618.1, from coordinate 294,428,888 downwards.
ACACTATCGCCAAATTTGGCGGCTTAGTTAGACAATTACTAAATCAGTGAAAATTGCATTATTTTGACGCAATCCGTACCAGAGCAAACTCATTCACATGTACATACCTAGTTCTAGCCAAAATAAAATAAATAAACAGTACAGTAAAATATTTTGCCTCCAAATTAAGATTACACTCGCCAACGGTCAAGAGGTCCGCCGGAGGCAAAGACAATTCATGTGTGCGTGCTTGTCCGTAAAAAAGGCGTCACACACATGTAATGTCAACTTATTCTGCACTTCACATGCAAATAAACTCACATTAGTGCCATACTCGCAAGCCTCATCTGAAGTCGGATCAAACACACTGTCCATATCGTCTGTGAGCCAGCGACCACAAGGTCCGCCGGAGATAATGGAATTTCAAACTACTCATCATATTTTCGTGATTGTCCGTTCAAAAAGTATCACACGCAAGCAACCTCAGCTTAATACTACACTCCACTCGCACGTAATCTCAACTTAAAACTAGAACTCGCAGACATTGTTAGCAAATCTGGTTGCAAACCATGCCGCTTCAGGTAGGCGGTAGGGAAGTACTTTTTATCAACCATGGCCTATCACACCTGCAGAACCATACACATTTCTAACCCCTCATTCGTGCTTTGCTATCTATGGAAGGAAATTCAAGTTGGCAACTGCCTGGGCTGCACAGGCGGCATTTGTGGGGTAGGCGACACACTCCACGCCATTCAGCACCCAGACCAGCCATCAGAAGAAAAAGAACTGAATTACACAAATGTAGTTTGTGAGACAATGAGGACACTTGAGGACTAGTGAGGGATGTGCATCTGTACAAAGTGAAAGGAGAAAAGTGCTACCCTTTCAATTTTTCTAATGACCATATAGTTCGTCTTCGCCTATCAAACTGGAATTGGACGGCAGAGTTGATGATCGTCCGCACTTTGCAAGGAGAAGTCCTTCGCCACGTTAACCGTTCAAAAATTTTAAAAAAGGCCCCATCCTTATGGCCTGCATAATGTGCGTGGTGTGTGTTTTCCTGATCATACTGATGTACCCTAGCTTCCTTTAGTGTGGTATTTGTAGTTACAACACTATTTGATGTTGGTGTAGAGTAACAGCATATACTTGCGATGGCATATTACACAAATAGGGACCCGTTTGTATAGCGTAATGCGAGACAGGCAGGTTAGCCAGAACCGTTTCAATTTCGTGAGACAGATTAACTGTCCTCGGCTGGTCACCAGCCAGACTGAGTAGGGCTTTCAGGCGGTTTGCCACGCTCGTTTAGGCAAATGCTTGACTGGTCCCGAAACTCCGCCTGATTTCGTACGATACCAAAACAGTTAAAATACGATAACTCACAGGACAAAGTTTACACGATTCGCAGAAAGAGTGCGCACACGACTTCCTCCGTTGGGATACCTTAACTACTGTGGCATCAGAGGGGTATCCGGCCACAAAGTTAAATAATAAAAGTAAATACACTACTGGCCATTAAAATTGCTACACCAAGAAGAAATTCAGATGATAAACGAGTATTCATTGGACAAATATATTGTAATAGAACTGACAGGTGATTACATTTTCACGCAATTTGGGTGCACAGATCCTGAGAAATCAGTACCCAGAACAACCACCTCTGGCCGTAATAACGGCCTTGATACGCCTGGGCATTGAGTCAGACAGAACTTGGATGGTGTGTACAGGTACAGCTGCCCATGCAGCTTCAACACGATACCACAGTTCATCAAGAGTAGTGACTGGCATATTGCGACGACCCAGTTGCTCGGCCACCATTGACCAGACGTTTTCAATTGGTGAGAGATCTGGAGAATGTGCTGGCCAGGGCAGCAGTCAAACATTTTCTGTATCCAGAAAGGCCCTTACAGGACCTGAAACATCCGGTCGTGCACAATCTTGCCGAAATGTAGGGTTTCGCAGGGATCGAATGAAGGGTAGAGCCACGGGTCGTAACACATCTGAAATGTAACGTCCGCTGTTCAAAGTGCCGTCAGTGCAAACAAGAGATGACCGAGACGTGTAACCAATGGCACCAATGGCACCCCATACCATCACGCCGGGCGATATGCCAGTATGGCGATGACGAATACACGCTTCCAGTGTGCGTTCACGCGATGTCGCCAAACACGGATGCGACCATCGTGATGTTGTAAACAGAATCTGGATTCATCCGAAAAAATGACGTTTTGCCATTCGCGCACCCAGGTTCGTCGTTGAGTACACCATCGCAGGTGCTCCTGTCTGTGATGCAGCGTCAAGGGTAACCGCAGCTATGGTCTCCGAGCTGATAGTCCATGCTGCTGCAAACGTTGTCGAACTGTTCGTGCAGATGGTTGTTGACTTGCAAACGTCCCCATCTGTTGATTCAGGGATCGAGACGTGGCTGCACGATCCGTTACAGCCATGCGGATAAGATGCCTGTCATCTCGACTGCTAGTGCAACGAGGCCATTAGGATCCAGCACGACGTTCCGTATTACCCTCCTGAACCCAACGATTCCATATTCTGCTAACAGTCATTGGATCTCGACCTACGCGAGCAGCAATGTCGCCATACGATAAACCGTAATCGCGATAGGCTACAATCCGACCTTTATCCAAGTCGGAAACGTGATGGTACGCATTTCTCCTCCTTACACGAGGCATCACAACAACGTTTCACCAGGCAACGCCGGCCAACTGCTGTTTGTGTATGAGGAATCGGTTGGAAACTTTCCTCATGTCAGCACGTTGTAGGTGTCGCCACCGGCGCCAACCTTGTGTGAATGCTCTGAAAAGCTAATTATTTGCATATCACAGCATCTTCTTCCTGTCGGTTAAATTTCGCGTCTGTAGCACGTCATGTTCGTGGTGTAGCAATTTTAATGGCCAGTAGTGTAAAACAATGAATACGTTGAGTGGATGAAAAATGGTCGGAGAATAGCCTATGGACCATTAGCTCAAGGCCTCGGCAGGTGGCATGACCTGGAGACACACTGAAGCCCGCCGCCTCCACGTGGCTCTGTTCGCGGCCTCGAGCGCCCCAGCAGGTGCTAACGGCAAAAGCCTCTAAGCCGACGTCACGTACAGCAAGCTCGCACGCGCCGGTGCTCGGCCACTAACCTTGACCGGAGCTGCACTCTTGAAAATACCGCCCACTCAGCCCAGAAGCCTATCAAGTCACATGGTGTACAAGTGCTGCTAATAAAGCTATACGGTATTTGGAGCGGAATGTCTTATTTTCAGTAATTACACTTTCTTGTCACTATGCAAGAATCTACGTCTACAATAAACACTAATAAGAGTCGGAAGCGATCCTGCGTGGTACACGAAACAGGCTAGCACAATAATGCATGAGAAACGAAAATAACGTGCCAAATTTAAAAGAACGCGAATTTCCCGACATTGGCGCTGTTTTACAGAAGCTCCAAATGTAGCACAGACATCAATGCGAGATGCTTTTAACAAGTTCCACAACGAAATTCTATCTCGAAATCTGGCAGAAAATCCAGAGAGGCTCTGGTTGTATGGGAAGTACACCGGTGACTAGACAAAATCGATACTGTTCTTAATAATTGAGGGTAAGTCATCGAATAAAACACAAGTGATACCTGGCGTTCCTCAAGGAAGTGTCATAGATCCTCTGCTGTTCTTAATCTATATCAGTGATTTAGGACGTAATCTGAGCGGCCCTCTCAAATTGTCTGCAGATGATACTGCGATTTACTTTCTAGTAAAGCCATCAGGGGATCAAAACTAATTGCAAAATGGCTTAGACATATCTGAATGGTGTGAAAAATGGCAATAGCGAGGTGATCCACATGAGTACTGAAAGGAAACCGTTAAATTTCGGTTGCACGATAAATACCAGAAATCTAAAGATTGACAGATCACCTAAACGCCTCGGAATGACAAATACGAACCATTAAATTGGAAATGATCATGTTGGGCGTAAGGCGTACCAAAGACTATATTTCATTCGCAGAATGCTTAGAAGATGCACCAGATGTGCTAAAGAGACTGTCAACATTACGCTTGTCCGTCCTTTGCTAGAGCACTGCTGTGCGGTACGGGATCCTTACCGTACTGGATTGACGGAAGGCAGTGAAAAAGTTCACAGATAGGGAGAGAATGACACGGATATAATATGCGGGTCGGGTGGCAATCATTAAAAGAAAGGCATTTTTCGTTGCGGTGATATCTTTGCACGAAATTTCAACCACCAACTTTCTCCTCCGAATGCGAAAATATTCTGTTGATACCCACCTGCACGGTGAGGACTGATCATCGTGATAAAATAAATGAAATCAGAGATCGCACGGAAAGATTTAAGTATCCCTTTCTCAAGCGTGCTGTTTGAGAAAGGAAATATAGGGAAACAGTGTGAAAGTAGCTCGATAAACACTCTGCCAGCCACTTAAAAAATGTGTGTGAAATCTTATGGGACTTAACTGCTAAGGTCATCAGTCCCTAAGCTTACACACTACGTAACCTAAATTATCCTTAGGACAAACACACACACCCATGCCCGAGGGAGGACTCGAACCTCCGCCGGGAGCAGCCGCACAGTCCATGACTGCAGCGCCCAGACCGCTCAGTTAATCCCGCGCGCCACCCACTTAAACATGAATTGCAGAGTAGTCGTGTACATATAGATGACGTGAGTCTACTAGTTTCTGCAGTGTATCATATCTATCTGAAGCCACTCATTGATTGTTAGATGCTGGAGAGCCACCAGATTGCGTGGGTGTTGTTTGCTACGTTTGCTCCGCTGTCCCAAGTAATCGGAGACATTTTCCATAAGATAAAGAACAGGTGATTTAGCGGGCCAGACGAGGTGCAATATGGCGTCTCGCCAAACTAGGAACATATTCTTGCAACCCTGTGATCACGTGTGCTGTCTTGGAAAACGGACCACTCCACATCATACTCATCAACAAAATATACGAGTAGAAGAAACTGCAACACGTAGTCAGGGAGAATCTTGTAATTAATTTCCTGTTTCCTGTTCACGGGCACTCGAATGTGTGAACCAGAGATACGGTGCAAAAAACACAACCAAAGCGTTACAGAGCCACCTCTAGTATGAACTACATCCCCCACACACTGTAATTTAAACGCCTCATTGCCCTTAGATACACTCGGCCAGTTACACCATTTGCAAAGAGGCAAATTCGCTGCTCTTCGACCACACTGCATGCCAACAGTCAGCTCTATCAATTTTCAGATGAAAGCGTGCAGCTTTATGTGCAGCTATGAGCAATGGCCTTTTGCAACTCTTTAAATGCCCACTGCGTGAAGTTCACTTCCCAATACTCGTTCGGAATCCGACGGAGATTCACTAGCAGCAGCAACCTATCGGCTTTGAAACAGGTTGTCATCGACGGTGTGTGAGTCTTGTCTCCAGTTTCTGTCGGTTAAGATCTTTTCACCAGCACTGGTCTTACACCGTGTAATATGGCAGGAAGCGGGACACCATTTCTTGTGAACAATGAAAATCTCACCACTCCATATTTCGGCTAAAGTTACAGCAACCTGTAGAGGTGCTCAGGAAACAAAAGGCAGTCTCGGCTGCAAAATATTTTTTTATTTATTTAATTTGTGACGCGTTTCACTGTCGCAGGAGTATCATCAGACATCGGGTAAAAATACTCGGACCAGTGGTTGGGGTACAGAACGTCCCGCAGTCACCATAAATGGTGCGTCACACAGTAAAATGTACAGAACACATCACCTGGGTAAAACACTCTAGGACTACTGGCAACAGTACAGAACGTCCCGGAATCACCAAAAATGGCACGTTGTCCAACAAAATATTCAGGACACATCCACCTGTGTTCACGTATTGTGGTGTCACAGCCAGACACCACACTTGCTAGGTGGTAGCTTAAATCGGCCGCGGTCCATTAGTACATGTCGGACCCGCGTGTCGCCACTGTGTGATCGCAGACCGAGCGCCACCACACGGCAGGTCTCGAGAGACGTACGAGAACTCGCCCCAGTTGTACGACGACGTTGCTAGCGACTATACGGACGAAGCATTTGCTCTCATTTGCCGAGAGACAGTAGAATAGCCTTCAGCTAAGTTCATGTCTACGACCTAGCAAGGCGCCATTAGCCTTATATAGCTTGTATCTTAAGAGTCTCACTTGTATCGCCACAATCTCCAGATGTCTCATCAAGAACGATGTATACAAAGGATGGATTAAAAGATAAGTACCAAAGGAGCTACGTACTTTTCTTTATAGCATTCATTAAGTCTCCTGTTTCAGACCTCACTCCATCCTTCGTGAGTTAGCGCATGCATCTTGGCCGCCTCTTTCAATTAGTGTGCGTAGTGTTGGCAAGTCTGCCGACACTACAATTTTGGCGACGCGGATTAATCAGGATCTTGTTCTTTCTCATTGCTTACATTTCCTTGTGTCATGGCTTCGCCAGATGTACTGTCCGAATTTTATCGCTTGCAGAATCAGCAGACGCAGGCGTTATTGGATGCCCTTGGACAGCTCGTCCAGGGTCAACGTGCGCTGCACCCCGATGCGGCCGCCGCCGCTTCATCGCTACCGCAGCCACGACCCGCCGTTGCACCTCCGTTTCGTAGCTTTGACGCAGCCCACGAGACCTGGCCGGAATGGTCCCGACAATTCGGCTTCCATCTAGCCGCCTACAGAATTCAAGGTAATGAGCGGCAGCCGTTTTTGCTTTCTTGTGTCGGTGTGTCCACCTACCGTGTGATAGTGAAATTGTTTCCCCGACGCGACGTAGCAACTCTGTCCTACGAAGAAATTTTGTCTGCTTTAGATGCCTATTTCAAGGAAACAGTCAATGTAGTTGCAAAAAGGTATACGTTCTTTCGTACCAAACGTACGGCCGGTCAGACTAATAGGGAGTGGGTTGCAACATTGCAAGGACTTACGAGGGATTGTGATTTCCAATGTGAATGTGGACTCCCTTATTCAGATACTATGGTGCGTGATGCAATAGCACAGAAAGTTTCTGATGTTCGCATACGGGAACAGATTTTGAAACTGGTTAATCCCTCCCTTCAACAAGTGATAGACATATTGGATAGGCAAGACACACTTGACTTTGCTCAGGAATCATTTGCAACTTCGCCAGCAGTGTGTCGCATTAACCGGCCTGCCGGTCGCGCTGCGCGGACCTGTAAACAGCCTTCGCGCACGTCCGCACCGCCACGTGTCCCGCGACAGCAAGCAAATGCAGTGAAATCATGCCCGCGGTGTGCAACTAGACATTCGCGTGAGAATTGCCCGTCACGCCAGGCTGTTTGCTTTTACTGTCATAAGAAAGGCCATGTTCAAAGTGTTTGCCAGAAAAAGCTCAGATCAGACAATCACAACAATTCCAGGCCCTTTGCTTCGCGCCGGAATCGAACCAGGGACAATCAGGCTCGTGGACCTTCGCCCATGGACATTCATGTCGTTAATTCCACCCCGTCCAGTGCCACTTTATCTAACAGTGACTGTGTTCGTCCCACAAAAAGTGTGCGTCGCCGTCGCCGGAAATCCCGTAAAGTCGCAAGTGCTTCTGTACCTGTATCAGTTCAAATTGCACGTGAAAGTCGCTCTTGTCGTCAGCAGGACAATAAACTTTTTGTAGACTTAGACTTTGGAGGCAAAGTGATACCATTCCAGCTCGATACCGGAGCTGCAGTTTCATTGCTCAATCACGCCACGTACAAACAACTGGGCGCACCTCCGTTGCGTGCCACAAATGTTCAGCTCAATAGTTACTCAGGCCAGAAAATACCTGTGTTAGGACAGTGCAGCCTTCTTGCCACATACAAGGGACAAACAAAACTTGTGTCATTTTACGTTCTTCGTTCTTCTACGGCAGTGAACTTGTTTGGTTTAGATTTATTTCAATTGTTTAACATGTCTATCGTAAATCAGGTCCTATCAGTGAATCAGACTGTGCCTTCCGCCAGTGTTTCTCGTCTTTGTGACGAATTTGCAGACATCTTTGCACCGGGCCTTGGTTGCGCTAAGAACTATGAAGCACATTTGGAACTAAAAGTCAACGCGCAACCGAAATTTTTCAGAGCACGCAATGTTCCCCACGCATTGCGTGATGAGGTTGCAAGAACATTACACGATCTAGAATCTCAAGGTGTAATTGAACGTGTGCAGGCTTCTCTCTGGGCCTCACCCTTAGTAATTTTGCCAAAACCTTCCGGAAAATTGAGACTTTGCGTGGACTTCAAGGCAACTGTGAATCCACAACTTGTGACTGCAACTTTTCCTTTGCCCCGCCCGGAAGATCTTTTTGACAAACTGTGCCCGGGAAAATATTTTTCGAAATTGGACCTAGCAGATGCGTACTTGCAACTACCAGTGGACGAAGAATCCCAGCGCGTCTTGGTGGTTAACACGCATCTTGGATTGTACCGATTCAAAAGACTGCCATTCGGGTGTGCATCCGCCCCTGCATTGTTTCAGCAATATTTACAAACTGTTTGTGCGTCGGTCCCTGCTGCTGCGAACTATCTGGACGATATTGTGATCTCCGGAAAGACAGAAGCCGAACATTTAGCCAACCTACGAACGTTATTTCAGGTCTTGCGACGAAATGGTCTTCGATTGAGGAAGGACAAATGTGTGTTTTTTGCTCGTGACTTACCGTATCTGGGACATGTAATTAATGCCCAAGGCATACATCCGAGTCCAGAACACCTCCGTGCCATACAGGACTTGCCTTCGCCACAAAATGTGAAACAGCTACAGAGTGTGTTGGGAAAAATTAACTACTATGCCAGGTTTGTGCCGCGCACTTCTTCCATTTCAGCTCCGCTTCATCGCTTACGCCGTAAAGGTGTTCCATTCGTCTGGACGACGGACTGCGAACGCGCCTTTCGCCAGTTGAAATCGGCGTTGCTTTCAAATACTTGCCTTACGCCATTCGATCCCCAGAAACCCCTTTTGTTGATGGTCGATGCATCGGAATTCGGGATCGGTGCTGTGCTTGCGCACAAAGATGGATCGCATGATCGTCCTATCGCCTTTGCTTCAAAATTGCTCTCGTCTGCGCAACACAATTATTCACAGATAGAGAAAGAAGCTTTAGCTCTCGTGTTTGGTGTTACTAAGTTCCATGATTTCTTGTATGGTCATCACTTTACCATCATCACAGACCACAAACCTTTGACATCGCTTTTTCATCCGAACAAGCCTGTAACTCCACGTACAGCGCAGAAATTCATTCGCTGGTCTCTTTTCCTCTCGCAGTACCGCTACGATATCTTGTATCGGTCCACTGCTAAGCACGGAAACGCTGATGCGTTGTCCCGTTTGCCTGTTGCTGAGGATATAGCATTCGATTCTTCCGAACTTGCTTGCATGTTCATTGATTCGGAAACCGATGACGTGGTCGAATCGTTTCCGATTGATTTTCGTCGTGTCGCTACAGCCACAGCTGCTGACCCTGTCCTTGCTACTGTTTTGCGTTTTGTTGCTACGCAATGGCCCTTATCAAAGTCACGGATCGAGGATCCGTTGGTTCGCCGATTTTTTGCTCACAAGGAGAGACTTTTTGTACGACGTGGTGTTTTGTTGTTGCGTTCGGATAATGATCAGTCCAGAGTCGTGGTCCCACGTTCGTTACAGTCCTCTGTCTTAAAGCTTCTCCACCAAGGACATTGGGGTATAGTGCGCACGAAACAACTTGCTCGTCAGCACTGTACTTGGTTCGGAATCAATGCTGCGATTGCGAATATGTGCTCTTCTTGCGTGGCATGTGCCGAACAACAGTCCGCCCCGCCGCGGAAATTCTTTGCATGGCCGACAGCCACTTCCCCTTGGTAACGCTTACATATCGATTTTGCTGGTCCATTCTGGAATGCTCGATGGTTGGTTGTGGTGGATTCCTTCAGTAATTTTCCTTTTGTTGTCCGGATGTCTTCCACGACGTCATCTGCCACCATCCAAGCGTTGTCCGCTATTTTTTGCATTGAAGGTCTTCCCCAGACTATTGTTTCCGACAATGGCCCGCAATTCATGTCCGCAGAATTTCAGTCATTCTGCAAGGCCAATGGTATTCAACATCTGACATCCGCGCCGTTTTCGCCTCAGTCAAACGGTGCCGCTGAACGATTGGTCCGGACTTTCAAGTCACAGATGTTGAAGTTGAAAGAGTCGCATTCTCGGGAGGACGCGTTATTGCTCTTTTTGTCTTCGTATCGCTCTCAGCCCCGCGATGGTCGCTCGCCAGCTGAGTTGCTCCATGGTCGTCCTCATCGAACCTTGATGTCTTTGCTGCATCAGCCGCATCAGGTTCCAGTGCAGCGGCAGACTACTGCTTTTGCTCCTGGCGACGTTGTTTTCTATCGCAACTATCGCGGTTCACGGCGTTGGCTCGCAGGGCGCATTCTTCGCTGCCTCGGCCGCGCGATGTATTTGGATTTGGGGGCCTCTGGTGAGGTGCGTCGGCATCTCACTCAGCTGCGCCTCTGTCGTCGCCTGGGTTCTGCTGCTCCCCGTCTGCTTTCAGCGACGGTGCCGTCCGGTCAGCGCCCTGGGGACCCATCTACTGGCTCGCCTCATCCCCAGGTGTTACGGACGCTGCCTTCCATTTTGCCTCATGGCGACGCGCCGCCGCCGCCGCCTGTTCTCCCGCCGGCGCCGCCCGCAGTGGGCGCGTCGCTGCAACCGCCCAGCGCCTCCCTGGGTCACGCGCCGCCGCTCGCTTCCCGTGACCAGCTGTCCTCCGCCATGGAACTCTTGCCCGCTCCGGACCAGATGTCGTCTTCGTCCGTCGGGTGCCCCGACCACATGGAGGTCGACCCTTCGGCCCCTACTGTCTCATTACGGGCGCATACTCCGCATGTTGACGTGCACCCTGGACTAGGTTTTCAGGCGTTTCCTAGCTCCCCTCGGACCGAATGGCCGGGTGCGGGTGGCACAGCCTCGCCTGTTGTTAGGCTCCCCACCTCATCGCATACGTCACCATGGGGTCCTCCCCACGGCGGACGGAAGCCTTATAACACGACCGTTCGCCGATTTGCGGGGGAGGAATGTGGTGTCACAGCCAGACACCACACTTGCTAGGTGGTAGCTTAAATCGGCCGCGGTCCATTAGTACATGTCGGACCCGCGTGTCGCCACTGTGTGATCGCAGACCGAGCGCCACCACACGGCAGGTCTCGAGAGACGTACGAGAACTCGCCCCAGTTGTACGACGACGTTGCTAACGACTATACGGACGAAGCCTTTGCTCTCATTTGCCGAGAGACAGTAGAATAGCCTTCAGCTAAGTTCATGTCTACGACCTAGCAAGGCGCCATTAGCCTTATATAGCTTGTATCTTAAGAGTCTCACTTGTATCGCCACAATCTCCAGATGTCTCATCAAGAACGATGTATACAAAGGATGGATTAAAAGATAAGTACCAAAGGAGCTACGTACTTTTCTTTATAGCATTCATTAAGTCTCCTGTTTCAGACCTCACTCCATCCTTCGTGAGTTTGCGCGTGCATCTTGGCCGCCTCTTTCAATTAGTGTGCGTAGTGTTGGCAAGTCTGCCGACACTACACGTATATTCGCTCTTAACGCAATGCAGGGCATATTTACAACACAGGCCAGGTGGCACACGTTTCGGCTCCTAACTATAGGAAACCTACCACTAGCTCTACAGTGACTCCACCCAAGGCATTATAAGTTAAGCTTTTTTTCTATCAGCAATTGCTCGAATGTTTGAAGTTCCTCCCTCCTCGGAATATGTTGAAAAACAAATTAGCAACCTTTCGTATATAGCACACGTAAATGGTTTTAGTGCATCTTTGGTCCGTCGTTTATACAACGAATTCCAGGAACGAGTGGAGTTTACGGCCACGAGCTCACAACTACGAACGGTTGACGCTTTTGTGCGCTTTGCTATCCCCGTTTTGGGCCCCTTTCGTTATGACTTGGCCAAACTGTTTGGGAATACTAAGGTACAAATTGTGTTCTCTAGAAAAGTGGGAACAAAGTTCCTGCTTCCCCTCTCGAGATGGGGAGTATATAAAACTAAGTGTCTTGATTGTGACGAACACTATATCTGCCAAACGGAGTGGTCATTTATAGCCCGCTTCAATTAACAACTTTTAGCAAAAAAAGGGCGACTTAAAAAATATTCTCCCTTCGCGCAACATTTGAAAACTTCTCGCCATCGCGCGCCATCCATAAATGACCTCGATATTTTTTATGTTGCACAAAAAGACAAGAAGATGAGTATCCTCGAAGAATTTGAAATTTCGGAAACGGTCTGTTTTAAGAGACCAGGTCTGCTCAACGGACAACTGATGTTCCATAACCAGGGTTGCTTAGAGGCTAAATGTCTGCTCACACGTGGCTTTGGTTTATATATTGGTACGTTTTAGTTGTACTTTCTTGTTTTTATCTTATAAAGATCCAAGTGTATCGTTACTCTGTAAACAAATTCTCTGTCTTCCCGTCTGGCGGCGCCACGTACTACGATGTCGGTTACTTTGATTCATAGCTCCGTATTAGGAGCCGTAAACGTGTGCCATAACGACGCTTTGTACACCTGCCCTATGGTGTAAACATGCCCTGCGTTATGTTAAGAGCGAACGCAGATGGATGTGTCCTGTATATTTATTTGGTCAACGTGCCATTTTTGGTGAATGCGGGACTTTCTGTGCGCTTGCCAGTGGTCCTCGAGTGTTTTTACCCGGTGTCTGATGACGCTCCTGTGAGAATGAAACATGTCACAAATTAAATAAATAGAAATAGCTGTGCAGCCGAGAAGACCTATTTTTTGTTTCTTGTGAACACGTTGGGCAGTCCATATTGATACAGCAACAAATCAGGCAAGTTTATTCACAGTGTGATCGTGGACGCGCTCGAACTGGGCATTTCCCTTTCGCCATTCTGTCACGTGTCTACGTCGACCTATCTTGCTGCGCTAACTACAAGCAACCGCCTGGCACACCAACCCAACCACCCACCCACCATCACACACACACACACACACACACTAACACAAACACACACACCACGGCATGCCATGACTTGCGTCGTCTATGGAGGTTCACATGCCCCCCTTGTACCAGTTCCACTTCATTTACAGCTTTCCAAAGGCGACCAGTGTGTTCGTTTAAGAGGGTGAGTAAATTTGTGTCACCTGAGCTCACATACTCTGCAAGCCACAGTGCACTACATGGCGGAGGGCACTTCCATCAATATCAGAGATTTCTTGCCCTGTTCCTGTCGCTTTATGAGCGAGGCGTAAATGTGGTAAATGACATGACAGTATTTGGATTATGTGGTCATTGGACTTATTGGCGTATTATCGCAGCATCTCACAAGGAAAGGTCACATATGTTCAAAATGGTTCAAATGGCTCTGAGCACTATGGGACTCAACTGCTGTGGTCATAAGTCCCCTAGAACTTAGAACTACTTAAACCTAACTAACCTAAGGACATCACACACATCCATGCCCGAGGCAGGATTCGAACCTGCGACCGTAGCGGTCGTGCGGTTCCAGACTGTAGCGCCTTTAACCGCTCGGCCACTCCGGTCGGCCCAGTCACATATGTTGTCACGCAAATTATATTCATATTTAGCGCAGTTAACAGAGCAACAAAATGTACATACACCAATTAAAATTACAGCTGCTATGGACTATTAGAACGGGGGATATCAGTCGTCAAAGTTTCGATGAGAACACTGTAAGTATGAATGATTTATTACACAACTGAATTATTTGAAGCAAATAGTTAATAATATGACATGAAATATTCTGTAACACAGTTTAATTACTTGACTGCACTATCGTAGGCATAAAGCCACGCAAATCAGCAATAAAAGCATGGTCGCAGTGTTTACATTTTATGAATGCAGATTGGTCAAAGTTCCCATTGAAACACTCTTCCGTTAATCGTTCTTCGAAGCAGTACTTCAAGGCGTTTGAAGTACACCAGGAAAGTGTCTGGTGTAGCCGCATTGAAAGAAATGAAAATTTCATTAAACTGGAGAATTGTGCCAGAACTGGAAATACACAAACGACTGAATGTGTAAGAAGTGATCTCTGTCCTATATGTTGATACCTTTGTCAGAAGATACTGTAATTGTACCTGTGATAAATTTCACAAAATTTTTGTATAGACGGAAGAAGAAAACGTCGGAAAGTTGCACAACGCCTGTGCACTTTGCTGGACTCACCTTCTTGATGAATTCAGCGCCTTCAGGAACTGCAGAGTTGCATAGTTGCTCGTCTCTATTGGCTATCCAAGAGTCTACCAAAAGAAGAGCTTCAGTTTTTTTTGTTTTTTTGTTTTTGTTGTATATCTAGCCACATTACTTGTGTTAGGAAGACTTTTAAATCCATCTTCGTCATATTAGGAGATATGCTAGGAAATGCTTTGTTGTCCGGTAAATGTATACTGATATTTGCACGAAAATGGCCGATGACTTCGATAGAAGGAGATACAAATGGGTTAACAGCGTACCATCCATCACAATGCCAGGCGTTATCATATAAGAGTGTGCCACTATAGATCCAACCGCACCAAAGACGCTTCCCTTCACTGCAAAGGTTCGTCCAGATCGTAACTCTTTATTAAATCTTGATTGATCGGCATTAATTACTTGATCTGGTAACAGACTTTTTTCCTCAATCAGATTTATCTTACGAATTGATAAGCTTTTTGTTGAATATCAGCATTCCCTTCAACCAACCGCGTGCTAACTTTGTGGCTCATTGGGCGTGGCAGGCAATCTTATTCTTAAACTATAAATTTCTTTACGCACAGGTTGTAAGCTATGAACTGCAGTGAATTGTGAGGGTCAGTTCTATTCTATACTTTTAGTCCCCCAAAGCCTCAACGCACAGTATGTATTACTGCGCATTCCTGTCTCTTTCCTACAAAACGATCACGTAATTCACGATTTATCATATCCAGCCGAATTTTTGGGTCTGACAAATGACGTTGTTTTAGCCTGTTTTCAAGGTTTTGTAACACAGTCTTGCTCTTTTTTCCTTTTCTATGCCAACACTGTTGCAAGTTTCAGGCGCGGTGTCGTATCAGCTGCTAATCGAGGACGACGCAGACGGGGAGTATCAACTTCTCCATCTTTTTTCCCTTGTTGTTTTGTCCATATTTTGTTCCCATCAGATGTCGTTCTGCAAACTACGTTCGTTTTGTTGAAGGGGATAGCTGACAATATGAATCGCTGCTTCCCTTGAAATCCGCCACTGGTGCCACTCCTTCATCCCTCACTGCTATGGCACTATCATTTCCTTCATTTGATGCCTCTTCATCTGATACCTCTTCGTCTAGGGGCTTCAGTCTGGAACCGCTCTGCTGCAACGGTCGCAGGTTCGAATCCTGTCTCGGTCATGGATTTGTGTGATGTCCTTAGGTTAGTTAGGCATGAGTAGTTCTAAGTCTAGGGGACTGATGTCCTCAGATGTTAAGTCCCATAGTGCTTAGAGCCATTTGAACCATTTGAACCTCTTCGTCTTATGCCTCTTCATCTGATGCCTTTTCATCTATTAAAAATTTAGTAACCTCTGCTATCACAGCATCCTCTTCTGTCAACTGTTGCTGAATCTGTTCATAAATAATATGCTCTTCTCATTTAAGGAGATCTTCTGAAGTACCGAAGTACCCCACTAACAGTTTCACAATTATACCTGTCTCGTTGTCTAGGGTGACACAGTTACTATCTCTGGAACCACACTTCCACATCACACAGATAATCGCATCTATTCTAACAGTGAAGATAAATCCACCTGACGTGTTGTGACCAGTGTGCAGCGTTGCAGAGCGATACATAAATGGAGAGCTTTAGTAGAGAGGGGAAACCAGTTACCGACCCCCTGACCTTCTCTTGTCAGTAGTTGATTGGTCGCAATGTACGTAAGAGAGGACAATACAATGCTCTGAATCCCATTTCGGACGATTTCTTCGTGTTATTGCGTTAATGTGCCGCCTGTCGATCGGATATAGAATTAACAGTGTGTAGAATTTCTTGGTTATTCGCTACTTAAATCGTCCATAGCCCTTGCTGAACAACGGCTACCGACATTCCTCATTGAGGGCAATATCCAGGTTGAGGCAACTACGGCAGGTCGCCCCAGATATGCACAGAAGGAGTAAATATGTCACAGCGAGATTTTGAAAGAGAAACTATATCTCGAATACCTAAGCTATTGCGCAGGTTGTCCAAAGGTACACTGAAGCGCAAAAGAAACTGGTACAGGCATGCTTATTCAAATACAGAGATATGTAAACAGGCAGAATACGGCGCTGCGGTCGGCAACGCCTATGTAAGACAATAAGTTTCTGGCGCAGTTGTCAGATCGGTTACTCATGCTACAATGGCAGGTTATCAAGTTTAAGTGGGTCTGAACGTGGTGTTATAGCCGGCGCACGAGCGATGGTGTAGTATTACTTTTTAATTAGTAGTATTTATTTTGCCTTTAAAATTATTTCTGACGTTTCCGGAATCAGATATTCCATATTACATCCTGTCTTATAGTTTCATCTATGTGTACTTATCGATGTATCTGCTGACCTACAACCTCTGTGCAATTTCGATAGTCATGTTTATGTCTAATTGTTTTGTCTAGCTTTCGTTGGTTTTTGTTCTGTTCTGTTCCCGCTCTGATCAGGAACGGACGTATTGTCATGGCTCTGTATGAATCTACACTCCTGGAAATGGAAAAAAGAACACATTGACACCGGTGTGTCAGACCCACCATACTTGCTCCGGACACTGCGAGAGGGCTGTACAAGCAATGATCACACGCACGGCACAGCGGACACACCAGGAACCGCGCTGTTGGCCGTCGAATGGCGCTAGCTGCGCAGCATTTGTGCACCGCCGCCGTCAGTGTCAGCCGGTTTGCCGTGGCATACGGAGCTCGATCGCAGTCTTTAACACTGGTAGCATGCCGCGACAGCGTGGACGTGAACCGTATGTGCAGTTGACGGACTTTGAGCGAGGCCGTATAGTGGGCATGCGGGAGGCCGGGTGGACGTACCGCCGAATTGCTCAACACGTGGAGCATGAGGTCTCCACAGTACATCGATGTTGTCGCCAGTGGTCGGCGGAAGGTGCACGTGCCCGTCGACCTGGGACCGGACCGCAGCGACGCACGGATGCACGCCAAGACCGTAGGATCCTACGCAGTGCCGTAGGGGACCGCACCGCCACTTCCCAGCAAATTAGGGACACTGTTGCTCCTGGGGTATCGGCGAGGACCATTCGCAACCGTCTCCATGAAGCTGGGCTACGGTCCCGCACACCGTTAGGCCGTCTTCCGCTCACGCCCCAACATCGTGCAGCCCGCCTCCAGTGGTGTCGCGACAGGCGTGAATGGAGGGCCGAATGGAGACGTGTCGTCTTCAGCGATGAGAGTCGCTTCTGCCTTGGTGCCAATGATGGTCGTATGCGTGTTTGGCGCCGTGCAGGTGAGCGCCACAATCAGGACTGCATACGACCGAGGCACACAGGGCCAACACCCGGCATCATGGTGTGGGGAGCGATCTCCTACACTGGCCGTACACCACTGGTGATCGTCGAGGGGACACTGAATAGTGCACGGTACATCCAAACCGTCATCGAACCCATCGTTCTACCATTCCTAGACCGGCAAGGGAACTTGCTGTTCCAACAGGACAATGCACGTCCGCATGTATCCCATGCCACCCAACGTGCTCTAGAAGGTGTAAGTCAACTACCCTGGCCAGCAAGATCTCCGGATCTGTCCCCCATTGAGCATGTTTGGGACTGGATGAAGCGTCGTCTCACGCGGTCTGCACGTCCAGCACGAACGCTGGTCCAACTGAGGCGCCAGGTGGAAATGGCATGGCAAGCCGTTCCACAGGACTACATCCAGCATCTCTACGATCGTCTCCATGGGAGAATAGCAGCCTGCATTGCTGCGAAAGGTGGATATACACTGTACTAGTGCCGACATTGTGCATGCTCTGTTGCCTGTGTCTATGTGCCTGTGGTTCTGTCAGTGTGATCATGTGATGTATCTGACCCCAGGAATGTGTCAATAAAGTTTCCCCTTCCTGGGACAATGAATTCACGGTGTTCTATTTCAATTTCCAGGAGTGTATGTTAAAATGTACCTTAAGTGCTTGTAATATAGTCAATGTTAACTTTACTATGATTTTCATTTCTAAATTTCAACCCTCCATGTAACTTAGTTGTTAATATTTTATGATTTATGTTTTTTCAGACGATCACGGCTGGGAAAGAGACGCCGATGACCCATTGTTAGTGGACGTGTATGGCCGAACACTTCTCGTGTTCAGTCACTAATTTCAAACCACGTATATCGCTCCACGTCCCTGAGATCGGTGCGCCGCTCATTTCATTTGCATCTTGCCGCAGTTTTCACGCGAGTGACGCAAAGAATGATTCGGCCCTCCGTCCACTAACAGTGACGTCGTTGTGCGACCTACACCAGTCGGACACAGGCCCCGCTTCGTTCAAATTATTGATGATGGTCCATGCTTCATGTTTTAATTTATACTAGCCGCTTCACGCCGAACTCGGCACGGAGCGCTGCAGGTTCATCGCGCTGCGCCGTCCATATTGCTGGCGACAATACGCGCACGACCGCCATCTAATGGCACTTTCCTCCTTCTTTATTAATTTGGAATGCTAATTTACATTTTTGATTCCCTTTTAAGTCTAGGAAACGTATCAATGGGACACAGCATCTCCGAGGTAGCGTTGAGGTGGGGATTTTCCCGTACGACTACTTCATGAGTGTACCGTGAATATCAGGAATCCGGTAAAACATCAAACCTCCGACATCGCTGCGGCCGGAGAAAGATCCTACAAGAACGGGACCAACGACAACTGAAGAGAATCGTTCAACGTGACAGAAGTGCAACCCTCCCGCAAGTGTGAGCGTGCGAACCACTCACTGAAACATCATCAATATGGGCTTTCGGAAGCGAAGGCCCACTCGTGTACCCATGATGATGGCGACTACACGACACAAACGTTTACGCCTCGCCTGGGCCCGTCAACACCGACATTGGATTGTTGAGACTGGAAACGTGGTGCCTGATACGACGAGTCTCGTTTCAAATTGTATCGAGTGGATGGACGTGTACGGGTATGGAGACAATCTCATGAATCCTGGAACCTACATGTCAGCATGGGACTGTTTAAGTTTATGGAGGCTCTGTAATGGTATGGGGTGTGTGCAGTTGGAATGATATGGGACCCCTGATACCTCTAGATACGACTGTAACAGATGACACGTATGTAAGGATCCTGCCTGATCACCTGCGTCCATTCATGTCCATTCTACATTCCGACGGACTTGCAACAGTCCACACGTCCAGAATTGCTACAAAGTGGCTCCAGTAACACTCTTCTGAGTTTAAACACTTTCGCTATTCACCAAATTCCCCAGACATGAACATTACTGAGCATATCTGGGATGTCTTGCAACGTGCTGTTCAGAAGAGATCTCCACCCTCTCTTACTCTTACGGATTTATGGACAGCCCTGTAGGATTCAGGGAGTCAGTTCCCTCCAGCACTACTTCATACATTAGTTGAGTCCATGCCACGTCGTATTGCGGCACTTCTGCGTGCTCGCGGGAGCCCTACACGATATTAGGGTGTACCAGTTTCTTTTGCTCCTCAGTGTAAAGACTATAGTACACCGTCGACTTACTTACAAATCCTCGATGTCCCTGAAGCTAATACGAAAAGGAAACTCTAGGTACCGTAGACTGACAGTAGCTAGCCACAAAGATTAATTACGATTATTTACAAACAGACATAGTAAATTTTCAGAATATTGTTAAATCTCTTGCTTACTGCACCACCTGACGAAAAAACGTGACTGGCCCAGAAGGGGAGGAGGAAAAAAAATTAAACTTCACGAGAGGGAATGTGATGTTACTTCACCGATTACAAAATCGAGATAAATTTACATAGAACTTGGCAGTATGAGCCCACTTATCAGTAAGACGTTGCATCCCCTCTAGCCTGAATGCATACGCATTAGCTGTCATAAAGTTGTTGGATCGTCTCTAGAGGCATACAGGCCTACAGCTGTTTCAACTGGCCCTGGATATCCGAGATACTGACACTGGGACGGAGTTGACATCCCAGCTGTTCCCACACTTATTCAATTGGTGACATATCTTGTAGTCTAGTTGGCCATGGGAGCACCTCGGCATCACGCAGCCAGTTCATAGTGACAGGTTGCCATGTGTGGGTGAGCATTGCCCTGTTAAAAAAAACCGGTGTCACGATACTGTCGCATGTGACGTAACACATACGGACGCAGGATGTCCATCACAAACTATTCTGCCGTCAGAGTTCTCTCAATTACAGTCAGCAGTGACCTGAAGTCATACCCCATGGCTCCCTTCATCATGACGCTGAGTCTCTCCAAAGTACTGTGAGATTGGGCTCTCTCCCTAGGTGGCAGTCATACTCGCCAACGATGGTCATACAGGGGAGAGCAGAGCAGCGACTCAGCGCTGAACACAATGTGACGCCATTCATCAGCAGACGCCATGCATGCACACATCCTTACCATCCTAACAAGACTAACTGAAGAAATAAACTATAAAAGCAGACAGAATCCTAGATATGCAAATTCCTACCCTCCTGGTGTCACCAGCGGACGCTGATGCGTTAATGGGCTATGCAGCTGGCTGTTCAGTGAGCAACTATTGCGCTACAGACATAAAGAATTCACCCTTACAAAAACACGGGATTGAGCCTCTTAAACAGAAAAACACGCACGAAATCTAACAAATACACTACAAGGAAAACAGAAACAGGTAAACACTTAACTTACCGCTCTATAGATTTATATCATGGACGTTTATATTTATTGTTTTCATAACGTCTCCCAATGTTTCCATTTTAGTAATATGATATTTAAGAGTTTCATTGATATTTTCAATTTCTGTACTACTGCTTTTAAGGCTTCCTTTGATTGCTTCAGTTTTTCTATTTATGTGTAAAGGTATTTTTGACTTGTTTTGTAAACCCGTCGCCAGTTTAGCAAGGGCCTCGTCGCTATGGAGGCCAAGTTTCCAATGTTATTACACTAGGCCCAGTTTGAGAGTTCGTGAAACGGCTTCTGGTGCAGTACACCGCTAAGACAATTTCTCCCTGCCACTGTTACATACCTATGCTCCAGGTTCAGGTAACACGATAGGTGAACGAAGGTTCTTACAATACTCCAACAAATTAGTAACAAAGTCACACAAATGAGTTAAAAAGCTTTACTTATCTTTGCGACATTGCATGTAATAAAAGACAAAAAGGCCCTCAATGGCAAGTACTTCACAGTGCATCGCAAATATCAATTTACAACAACTGTCTGTTCACTAAACGACGTTCCCTATCTAAGTCAGCCCTGGACGATGATCTAGAACCAAGTGAGCGAGAGCTGCTCTTCTGTCTTTCGAGTAGGCTTATGTCCGTTGTCGTCCGGTCATTGGCATACTGTACTCGGCCGGCAATTGGGCGGGGCTAAGTCGATACCTTCAACCGCAGTGCCGCCTGTGGCGCTGGTGGAACTCGTTCAAGTGGCGAGTCTCTATAGCACTGGTACCAACTCGCATCTTTGTGCCTGTGGTGCTTTTGCCCCGGCTGTGTCTTGTTAGGACGACACAGCAGCTCGTGCATCATTCCTTAAGAATGAGTGCATGGCATATGTACAGTATTATATTCATAGTACACAATGCACTGTGACAGTTACGCATTGGTACACTATCTTTTAAACAAACTCCTTGAAGTTTCGTCTAAGTCGCCCATCATTTAATTTTTTTGTTTTATCAATAACCAGAAACCTTCCCTGCATGTGATTCCAGCATTTCCTGCTCAAATAAAAGACGTTAACCCTCACATGGCTGCCAAAACAAAAATATTTTCGTATTTGATCCTGTTCCTCCAAAGCAACTTTGGCTTTACTTTTTCAGGTGCTGGGACATCACTACTTTTGCTGTATTTCGTGAATGTTACAACATCGATGCAGTGCAGGATATTCTGTAACAGCTGGTATTTGCGCGGAAATAAACGTGTTGGAAATGTGTACATATGCTCGAAGCAGATCCCATCAGGATGTGTTAGTATTGACGTAACATTAGTTTTGTCACAGTCGGATGGGCCTACAATCATAACCCATATATTACTGGAAAGGGGTGATCCATTCATCATAATCGTCTTCTTCTTCTTCTGGCTTTCAGAATCATTGTTGGACCAGTCAGTTACTATGAAGTCTTTGTGCTACGAGGAGGTTTCATCGTCTCGGTCATTGTGATGACTAAATTTATATCAGCCTACAGTCTATTCTAAAGGGAAGTAAACAGATACATGTAGCTCTTACACATTTGTTTATTCATAAATTCTTACCTTATAGCAGGATATATGCACATGCTTAAATAAGGATGTAGTTCTGTACCTACATCTGCCACAATTGGTTCAAACATATTTGCATGTGTTGATGCACACGATAAATTGTGAAGTTGTGCGATGATTTCATCCAATGGATGAAGAGTTTTTTGCGCTAACTCCTACAAATTGATCCAGATATTCTCGCAGAAATTGTACACATAGACTGGCAGCTGAGACGCTTTTCTAGAGTATCCTGGCTTGCGTAACTGGCATACATTAGATTTTTAAATGTATGCTCTTCTATATGAGTGCACTTTCTCTCGTTAAACAGTTTCACTGTACGTGGGAAGTGCCCTGTGGAGGTCATATGATCACCTAGTATCACTAAGGAAGACAGCATTTCCGTGGAATATGGCTGGAATTTGTATTGAGGTACTGCGTAGGCGAACCACTCATCCAAGGATAATATGACTTTTATGTCACTGTACTGAGGATTTTTGAAAGCCACCACGGCTAGAGCTCAGGACTCTACATAATTTCTTCACTGACGTATTTATTGCTACTGTCCTTTAAATTATATCATATTGAACAGAATAATTTTCACGTCAAGCTGCTGTGATGAATTTGCCTCATCTCTAAGAAAAAAAATTATGAGTTACAATTCTATTTCTTTTTTTACAAATACATACCTATTTATCATCATCATCATCATCACCACCACTAATACTTATATGATGGCTGTGTCGAGGCAGGGAGTAGTGATATACACTCCTGGAAATGGAAAAAAGAACACATTGACACCGGTGTGTCAGACCCACCATACTTGCTCCGGACACTGCGAGAGGGCTGTACAAGCAATGATCACACGCACGGCACAGCGGACACACCAGGAACCGCGGTGTTGGCCGTCGAATGGCGCTAGCTGCGCAGCAGTTGTGCACCGCCGCCGTCAGTGTCAGCCAGTTTGCCGTGGCATACGGAGCTCCATCGCAGTCTTTAACACTGGTAGCATGCCGCGACAGCGTGGACGTGAACCGTATGTGCAGTTGACGGACTTTGAGCGAGGGCGTATAGTGGGCATGCGGGAGGCCGGGTGGACGTACCGCCGAATAGCTCAACACGTGGGGCGTGAGGTCTCCACAGTACATCGATGTTGTCGCCAGTGGTCGGCGGAAGGTGCACGTGCCCGTCGACCTGGGACCGGACCGCAGCGACGCACGGATGCACGCCAAGACCGTAGGATCCTACGCAGTGCCGTAGGGGACCGCACCGCCACTTCCCAGCAAATTAGGGACACTGTTGCTCCTGGGGTATCGGCGAGGACCATTCGCAACCGTCTCCATGAAGCTGGGCTACGGTCCCGCACACCGTTAGGCCGTCTTCCGCTCACGCCCCAACATCGTGCAGCCCGCCTCCAGTGGTGTCGCGACAGGCGTGAATGGAGGGCCGAATGGAGACGTGTCGTCTTCAGCGATGAGAGTCGCTTCTGCCTTGGTGCCAATGATGGTCGTATGCGTGTTTGGCGCCGTGCAGGTGAGCGCCACAATCAGGACTGCATACGACCGAGGCACACAGGGCCAACACCCGGCATCATGGTGTGGGGAGCGATCTCCTACACTGGCCGTACACCACTGGTGATCGTCGAGGGGACACTGAATAGTGCACGGTA
Organism: Schistocerca nitens; assembly: GCF_023898315.1. Lineage (NCBI taxonomy): Eukaryota > Metazoa > Arthropoda > Insecta > Orthoptera > Acrididae > Schistocerca > Schistocerca nitens. Next base: position 294,404,855 of record NC_064618.1, on the reverse strand, counting down.
CATCCAAACCGTCATCGAACCCATCGTTCTACCATTCCTAGACCGGCAAGGGAACTTGCTGTTCCAACAGGACAATGCACGTCCGCATGTATCCCATGCCACCCAACGTGCTCTAGAAGGTGTAAGTCAACTGCCCTGGCCAGCAAGATCTCCGGATCTGTCCCCCATTGAGCATGTTTGGGACTGGATGAAGCGTCGTCTCACGCGGTCTGCACGTCCAGCACGAACGCTGATCCAACTGAGGCGCCAGGTGGAAATGGCATGGCAAGCCGTTCCACAGGACTACATCCAGCATCTCTACGATCGTCTCCATGGGAGAATAGCAGCCTGCATTGCTGCGAAAGGTGGATATACACTGTACTAGTGCCGACATTGTGCATGCTCTGTTGCCTGTGTCTATGTGCCTGTGGTTCTGTCAGTGTGATCATGTGATGTATCTGACCCCAGGAATGTGTCAATAAAGTTTCCCCTTCCTGGGACAATGAATTCACGGTGTTCTTATTTCAATTTCCAGGAGTGTACATTTCAACATGTTTGCCATTCGGGAGTTCTTACACGTGTTTTATCAATTGTTGTAAATATGTAATATTGGAAGCAGTGTATGCAACTTTTAAAACACAACATTAATTCATATCGTCTTTGATTTTTCAGGTACAAAAGAAAAAATATTGTGGGCTTCGCATTGTCATTTCATCATTATTGCTCATGAAGATACCATTGAAAAAACGAACAAGTTTATGATACTTGACACTACAGCTGACAAAATGGAAAAATGTGTGTAAACTGCTTTTAGACATATGTAAGAAAATTATAGGAAGGTGTCGTAGTCGAATGCAGTTGACTGTCATTTGTTTCCTACATAACTTGTTCTATTGTGTATGATATTTCACACAGATTTCACTGGTACCTAAAGTGTTTAAGGGTGATGTGCTTATTTTTAAGCATTATAGTCTGAATGTAAATATCAGACTGATGTATTTCCTCCTATTAAACTGCATCGTGAAGGTGGTAGAGAGGAACAAATAAAAAAAGGTATCTCGATGTATTATTTTTTCTCTCTTTCTTAAAAAATAATAATAATATGCGTAGTTATTGCTGCTTAGCGGCTTGGTGGGACTGTGGCAACAGGAACTATTTCAGTTTAAGAATCCGACATCATGCTCACTGAGCCACAATGACTGCAGATCTTTATTAGCTATCAATTCACATTTGAATGATAGAAAAGTGTGGAGAAATCAGTGACTGTTACCTCTCAGGTATGTGTGTGAGCGCTGGGAAGAGTTGGTGTCGTTCACAGGTGAGGCGGCCGCAAGTTCTGGCCGGAAGAGCTGTTATCTCCTTGGCAATTAGCTGAAGTGGCCAAGAGTGTCCTTTCTCCACCTCTCTCTCTCTCGCTCTCACCTATCAGGTGCATGGGATGCTTCTCACCATTGCTGGCAGATCAGCTGACACCTGCTGCTTCTTCTCCTCATCGAGGCTGCTGCAGTTTCTGCCATGGGTGGCCACATATATATCTCTTCCGCGAGCTGTTATGAGGCAGATACACATCTTTACCAAACATCTGAATGACAGGATAAGATGAAGAGGGAGGAATTAAACAGTTTTGAAGGAAATATCAGTTTTATTATATATAGTTATTTACATTTTCACCCATCATAATGGTTAAAAAATTACAGTGATTTTGTTTTTCTGCAGTATTTCGCAAACAGTTGTTTTCTGCATGCCTTGAAATCGCCGTGTATCACATTAACCTCTATAGGAGCAACAACATACATAAGCATTCCATCAGTAAATTCTGCTTCTATGGAATTTATTCTTATGGGAGCACAGTATGGTACTGCGTGAACACTGGAATTTATTCACTGTTTTAAGACAATATGTACGCTGTGCTCACATAGATAGCTTGCAAAGTCATACAATATGGCTCTGAAGTTTAGCCACAAGCGCTTCTGCGTGACTGACAATGCACTTCATATGTCGTCGAAGTTCACAACACTCGAATGTTTAACGTAAACGCATGAGTCTCCAGAAGTTAATTCCAGCTTTGCTTCTCCATACATATCGACATTGGACGCCTTTCTGCCAAACTTATGGACAGTACGAATGTATGACTGGTGTCAATCGGTCGTCCTCTTCCTTTTAATGTACTCCAATACGCTACATAGAGAGTCCCACTCATACCACGTATACTGCACTTTAGCACCAAAGTTGAACATTCTCAGTTTCAATTATTACGTCCAAATCACCATCCAGTGCTAGGCCTACGTTCATACTTTTCTATCCTCTGAAAGTCGCGCTGTAAGTATTGGTAAAGAGCAGTATTCTGCAACCACTTATCTGCAGGTCGAGGAAACTCCAACAGCTGCTGCTCCTGGAATGCAAACGCCGACTGTGGCACATGATATTTGAAAAGCAGATCCGGTAAATCGGTTATGCCGGCTGTGGGATGCTGCTGCTGTGATGCTGCGGACGACAGAACCTCGAACACCTGTGTCTTGGTCCGACATTTCAGCTAGTGCCACATCAGGTGGTTGTCGCACAGTTGGAAAAAAAACGTAAAGAAACAGATAGAATGCATTAATAAATGAATAATAGAAGAGGCAGTCAAATGAATATGAGACACATGGAAAATAGTAAGTAAACTGTTTATCATTTGAAAAGTAATCAACATAGCTGTTAAGGCATTCATCCCATAGTGAGACAAGATGGTCAATGCCTTGATGGAAAATGTTTGTGGTTGTCTATAGAACCATGATTGTACACAGGCGTATACCTCTCCCTCCAAAGCAAAACGATAGCCGTGATTGCCTTTCTTCAGGGTTCCAAAACTATGAAAATCACAATGGGGAGGGATTGGCACTGTATGCAGGATGTGTAAGGGCTTCCAGTGACTCTTCTGCAGCGTACTCGAAACAGCCTTGGAAATATGTGGGCGCAGAAGTGTACAAATCTCGAATGACGATACTCACGCAACTGGAGTAGTAATAAAAGGGGTGAGAGGGGGGGGGCGGGAGAACTTGTTTTAAGTTATCTGATTGTCCAAGCGAGAAAACACCGATTTCCCTACATCTCTAAGTCATCCTATTGGCGTTGATCAATGGGGAGAGGATGACCTTGTCCTAGATCATCTGAGACAGAGTTCTTACAGTGGATGGATGACCTTCATTTTCCCGCCATTTTTACGTCGTATGCGTGTGCAGGGGGGATTGGCGGTTTGTGGTATGTATCAGGTTACCAAGTGACTTTTAATGCATCAAACGCAATTTGCAAATAATTGTCAGAACGCCGGTTTATTATAACAGCGATTTATTAGATATAACTCTTGTGGAACTGATACGCAAATCAATGTATTAGAAAACCCCGAACCAGTGAAAGAATTTTAACCGATTACGAAGAAATCCACTGTTCATAAGTGAATTTAACCCAGGGGACAACTAACGTTTTTGAATCCAGTAATGCTACGTGTGTGCATAAAAAAATATTTTATTAATATCCTGTTACTGAATCATTTCTTCCTCGAAGCCATTCTCATCCTCATCACCAAAATATTGTCTTATTTTAGGTTTGTCTTCTCTTCAGGAATTTTGTGGTGTTTCTCGAAGCATTTATTAACAGCCCTAGTCAGTTATAACCCACCCTCAGTTTTAACTTCCTAATGTGTAACATACTTTATGTTCCTTTATCGTTTTCATCTACTTAGTTTTCACTCTCCCTTATAATTTCACGTTTATCGGACTGCAAGTTTAAAAAATTTTCTATGATTGCTATGACTCTTTAGTTTCCGAGCAGGACAGCTACACTATGCCATGTAGTTTTGAGTAGTTTATATGTAGCATATTTATTACCCACTATAGTAAAGACACAAGAAGCTGCGAGATAAACTGTGTAGAATTGGTTTATACCTTATAACAAAATTTTGTTCCTAGAAGAACAGTTGATCTCGCTTAGCGTACTAGTTATGAGGGAATGATTTTAAATAATGGCATGTGTCGAACAGTTACTCCTCTTCCTTCTTGTCGTGGCAATCAATTAACAATTACACGTTTCTTAAAAAGAAATCATGTTTCTTTGTGGTATGAGTGTGTAGCGGCAACTGGAAATCAGTAGAAAACCAGGACTCGATCGCGGGTTCCTTGCTTTTCGCGATCACTTGTCGCAACCATTTGCTGCGTGAGGACGCCTCCAGGTCTGACTCAGACTTTCGTTACCACTCATGTTTCTTCCTGTCATTTAATTCTATTAAATTAAATACCATGTAGTGTGGTAAACCAAGGTTCTCGACCGACTTCGCAGCCCCAGTGGTGCTATTCTCACACACCGCACAGAAGAATCTCTCGATGGTAGTTAGTATTTGTAAATCATAGGTGGGAATGTTAATAAAAGCTTCGATTTGATTGTGATAAGTAGAAAATAGTGCTTCGAGTCCCAGTCAGGCACAACGTTCCAATGCAAAGAGTTTTCTGAATGTGGTATGCTCCTTTATTTTGATAAAACACACTACATATATTTAGTCCTGTACAGCAAATAGACACGTACCAAAAATTAATGTAGCGTCTGAACAAGAGTCCGTGAACAGGATAGAATGTTCCAGATTTTTGGGTGTAAATTATAATAAAAACATTAACTGGAAGAAAAATATTACTAAGCAGCTCAAACAACGAAGTTCACCTATTTCTGCTCTCCGTGTTATTGCTAGTCTTGGTAGCAAATGAATCAACCTTACATCATTTTTTTCATATGTACACTCAATCATGTCTCATAGAATACTTTTGTGACGTAGCTCATCACTTAAAAAGAAAATACTGATTGCATAAAAGAGGATAGAAAGAATAATACTTGGTGTTCACTCCAGTCATTTTGCAGGCATTTTAACTTCACCTTCACAGTATATACATATTTGCTAATGAAATTCCTCATAAATAATCCATCACAACTTGAGAAAAATTGTAATGACAATAACTACAACACTAGGAGGAAAAAAATGACCATTATTACTCATTACGAAAGCGGCTCCAAGAAGTTCAGTGGGCACCAACAAAAAATTTTGATCATTTGTCGAGTCACATAAAAGTCTGACAGGTAGTAAAGAAAGTTTTAAATACAACAAAAACTAATTTCATTGGGACTAGTCTTACTACTTCAAAGACGAATTTTTATTTAAAAACTTGTAGCCTGTTGAAAAACATTTAATTTTAAGTATACTTGCATGAGCAGGACAGTGCATTTTAGTTCTAGTTTTAAGTGTACTTGCATAAGGGGGACTGTGTTTTTTGGGAACTTGTAAATGGTCAGCATGTTGCCATCCACTGAAACTAATCAGTTATATATATACTGTAAACTGACTAGTTCCACCTCATTTAGATAAACACATTGTTCGTATATTCAATGCAACACATAACTAACATGTTCATTTCGTTGCAGATTCAGCATATTTCAACGGTAAGTACCTGTTTCATTTCATGTCACTGCATATTCGTTATTTTCATCCCCGTCTATATGTTCACTTTTTTATCATTGCATTTAATTAATTTCATTGAATTGCTTTCAAGCTGAACGAGAATCGATGTTGTTGTTTCATGGAATATGCTGCCTGGATCTAGCTGCTTGAGGCCATGGTAGTTACCAGCAATCACCCAGCTGTTGTGGTTTGGTAGAGCCGTTTCGAGATGAGGTTGAGAGTTCCAGGTAAGCATATACTGCAGTTGATCAGCTGAAAGCTTCACTCACGGGACGTGATTTGGGAGAATACTGCATATTTACGTAAAGCACAAGATTCCACTTCCGTAGCTGAATGATCGCGGAAATAACAGATTTATAATTAGGCAGTTAATAATGGTATTGTCATTAAAAGTTCGGTTATTCACAACGAAAGGATTCTGCTGCCGTGGTAATAGAGATGAAATAGAAAACGCATATTTCAGGGTGTGATTACCCATTTCTGCTTTAATGTAAATTTCCAAAAAGTAAAGTTACATACAGATTTTAAATATCTTTGTTACAGACTACAGTATAAGAAATAAATGGGAATATAAAGTGTAGTGGCAGATGAAAAAAAAGTTCAGCGTTGTTTCCTTCGGTGAGAAAGGACCCAGGTTTGATTCCTAGTGACTCCTCAGATTTTTTCGAAGATAAGTAGGCCTGTGACTGGGTCCACTCAGTCTTGAGAGTCCAAATAAGAAGCTCCTTGAATAAAAAGCAGCTCCGTTATCGGGGTTAATCTATTGGCAACAAAGGCTGGAGGGATTTACGACGTTCCTAATGTTTGAGTGGTATTTTCGTTTACACAACATGGCTATGAATAGTATACAAAATACATTTTCATTACGCTGACAGCTGTATTTATTATTATTTATTCAAATATTTCCATGTATCCTAAGCAATATTCATGATTTCCAATACGAAAATATAATACAGTCATTTACAGTAGTACGAGATAGTTCCTGTTTTTAAGGTTTTACCTGACTTGCTGAGAAACACTTTGTTATGTTCAGTTATTTAAATATATCGTAAGTTACTTCATCAAAATACAAAATGACAATACAACACAATCTTTTACAATATTATAACTTTGTATTCAAGATACATAACAGTTTATGAGATCTTATTTCACTTGTTGAGAACCATTTTATCCTATTTCTACTTCTGTCTTGTTTGTTTTTGTTTTTAGCCCTTCAAAGTTAAGAACTTCAGTGTATGTTAACCGTTTACATTATAAAAGAAATACTCACATTTGAATTAATGTCAGAACACTTCATTGAATTGGAATTTGAACTTTTATAAACATGTTTGCTAACAAACAATAAATTATAAGTTAATCTGACCATTCACACTCTACTTCCAGTTTCCTTGCAGCTGCAGCATACATATAAACATAGAACAATGAAGCACATTCTGGCCTAGCACAGACAAACATACACATGAATGAATATAGAACAATGTAGTACATTCTGTAGTAAACTTCATTAAAATATAAATTTTCAGCTGTTTGAGCAGTGCCATTTCAAAATAAGCGTGACAGTTTATCCTTTAATTTATTCTGTGTAGTAATATCCTCATTACTTTGCAGATTCTTTGAAAATAAATATCGAAATTAATTTGTGAAAAGTAAGGAAATAGAGACTGAGACAATTTCGTTTTGAAGCGATATTATACGTCTGCATTTTTTTTTAAGTTCTGTAATTTGTGACACTAAAGAAATTGACTTTACGTTGAAAAACTTTTGTTACATCGTACATTTCTAAGGAAATTTCCTCGTACATATTTTCATACATTAGAGTTTACAAATAATTTATATATTAATGTTCGGTCATGAACAAATTAAAAGAAGTAAACATGTCTTTCAAACGGAAAGGCAATTGACTCGCAGATTAATCTGGAAACATGTTTGCTAACAAACAATAAATTATAAGTTAATCTGACCATTCACACTCTACTTCCAGTTTCCTTGCAGCTGCAGCATACATATAAATTTATTGAGCAGCAAGAAATTCTGTTTCTTCTAATTTCTACACGGCTTTGATTCATGATGCTTCTGTTGGGAGCCGAATCTGTCCTCAGATAGAAAGAAATCATACTAAAGAATTGTTTTACTGTTACTGAAAATATCCGAAAGCAAATAATGTTTGTTACTTCATAACTATGTATATACTAACACTATATTGTTATGGCTTTCCATCCAACATGACCATAGTTGGTAGATCAACAAAATAATTATCAAGATACAACAATAACGCGTAAGAGAAATGTTTATTGCGTGTAAGCAACTGACGAAGAGTTTCTTTCATCTTCAGCCGGAACATAACATGTACTTCAAATAATGTTGCAATTTACGACGCGATGCTATCTTGGCACACTGACTGAACAATACATCGATATTTCTAACTTTTCAGGAAAAGGTAGGGAAGTGGTAGTGAGTTGAAGGAACATGCATAATAGCCATGTCCAATAATTTATCAATACAGTCTCCAAACTGACAAAACTTGAAACAGAACAAAAGATTTCTTGCAAGTAATATATGCGTTGATATCTTAAATGTTATGAGATTGGCTTCCTTCTTAAATGTTATGAGATTGGCTTCCTCTAATGGAACTCCCTGAATGAGATTTCCTTGTGAATATTTTTAAACGCACTCTGAATCCAAAAGTAAATAATGTGAGTTACTTCATAACTACGTATGCACCAATACTGTATTGTTATGGCTTTCCACCCAATATGATCATAGTGGGAAGATCAACAAATAATTATCAAGATACATCAATAACGCGTAAGAGAAATTCACGTCAGATCATATACTGAAACGAAAAATGGCAGAACAGTTAGTAAGGGTTTAGTTAGATCAAGCCAATATTTACAAAGCACTTTCGTCAAATACTCAACGTGCGTAAAATTTTTATGCCTGATTATTCTGCAATACTTAAAAATGTTCATAAATTAAGTACTCACGTTGCATCTTAAAAATACAAATATACCATAAATTTGCTAATTGACATAAATTACAAATGGGTCAATTTCTTCTTCGATAGCCCCGTTAATGTTCTCGCTGTACTACTTCCAAATCCAGTGTTTTATTCCATACCACACTTAGTTGAGTATATCTGGTAACAAACAGGAAAACTAATGTAGAGAACTGACGAATAAGATGTCTGTTACATACATTCAAATCATGTTGGATTGATTTAAACCTGATATACTTACAACATTGTTTCTGGAAAGCCTGTAAGCTGGTGACGATCAGTTTTGTGACTTATGCAGGCTTCATTCATTTTAGAGTCCGCTCATCTCCCACTTTCCAAGTCCTTTTGATCATTAACATCAGAAACTGTTGAAATCTCAATTATTATTGGTGGACAACATTCAAAATTGACACTTGTACACCTTCCACCATATAATGATATCGTCACTGGTGGCGAAGCTGTAAAAATATAGTGAAATGTTGATAGCTGTGATGATTGGTCTAAAATATACACATTTCGTCCTGAGATGCAGCATCTTACCATCACTCATAGTAACGTAAACAAACCCTCGGAAACAGATGAGATAAGCCACAGCTGCACAGCTGTTAAATTGTGGAACAGACCGCTATAAGATGTCTCTTGTAAGAGATCTATAAAAGAAAAAGTTGATTTCAAAAATCTGTTTCATTTTGTTGATTCTTGTCATTATTAAATCATAGTAACGTAACTATTACTTACAGTTTGCGCAGCCTTTTCAAACTTTTACGTGTGATGTCGTTCCTAGCACGTGAACAGGTATGGCACCAAAAATCATATGTTCTTTTACGTTATCAGCAACAATCGTCAAACGTTCATAATATTGCTTTGTCAGATCTATGTGTATTTCGGAATGAAAGCACCACTTTCAGGATTCTGCGATTTTATCTAAGAGCCTCCTCAAACAAAAGCGTAGTTCCATGGTGATGGTACTTTTCCTGCGAAATTCGTAGGCTTTCCCGGCGTAATAAGCCTTGAAAGTTTCTTCAGGTTTGCTACCGGATCCTGAAATCAACTCTATTCAATTTTTCGGCGATCCAGCTGTTCGCCATCTTCAGGAGACCGCTGCTGAGACAGAACAGTACTCAGCAACAGAAGCAGCGTTCTCCTGAAGATGGCGAACAGCTGGATCGCCGAAAAATTGAATAGAGTTGATTTCAGGATCCGGCAGCAAACCCGAAGAGTCTGTCAAGACGTATAGGCCACAACAACCCATTATTACAAACAGACGACTGAATTTGTTTGCTAGTAATATATTATCTTCTACTGCGTGTCTCTGCCAAAATAAAGTTCTACTGGTTGCCCGGAATCGATGCCCATATCTTCTGTTGTCATTTCAAGTAACAGGATGCCCCAGCGGAGGTATCAAAAGCAACAAATGACCTCGCATCGACATCTAATTCCTAATGACACTGTTAGTATAATAAATGTGTTGATGAATTTTCGAAGATGATTTCAGGAGTCTATAACGGATAGCGAATTCTTCTCGTCAAGAGACATTACATGAATATTACAGAACCTAGAGTCTGTCCCGGATACATAACCACTAGCTCACACCACTAGGAAGGCAAGATGACTGAGATTAGAAATTCAAGTCACTCAAGTTGGAGGAAAATTATAAAGAATATAAACAGCTCTCGGCTGAAGACCCAGAAACACGTGACAACACGCGACAATGAGCAGCACTGCAAAGTGAACACAACACGCGCGGTACTTTCTAAAGATATCAGACGTCGAAGAAGTGAGAAAACTGTGTAGACGAGATGAGAGCGTCAGTGATGAATCACGAAACGTGCAAATGGCCCAATACGCATATCAGCATTCGATGCTGCTGGGTGGCTGACGGTACCTCATGAATGCTCCGTAAAGCACGAGATAAGCTTCTTGGATGATCTGTTTGTCAACCTTTGGCTCTGTAAACTGCAGCCTCGAACAAATACACCCCTTGGGTCATGATGAACCTAATTTCAGCGCTGTTGTCCTTTCCCATCCACTACTTCGTGAACTGATGACTGATTCCAGTTCTGTTGTTCTTTCCTATATGCTACTAAAATAAATAAATCGTTCATAGTTTTAACAACACTGCATTTGTCGTGTACATCTCGAAGTTTCCTAAGAGTTTCATCACAAGGGAAAAGCACTATAAAAAAAGAATTTACGAAGTCAGTCATCATACTCACGAAAATCACATTGCCGAATACGCCATGTTTCTTTAGCTATCCCTTCTTTAACTTATGATCCATTTCTACAGTGCTACGGGTGGGAGGAAAAATACAAAAAACATAGAAAACTTTAACTTGATGATATTGACATTTCAGTGGACCCGTTCTACTGTAAACTAAATTATGTTAGAGGTCGCAGTTTTAGAATTCATTGTCTGAAATTACGATTATCACCTGGAGTTGTAGCAAGTTCTCTTCCACGAACGAGGATCAGTTACAAGTTGTTGACTTAAGATTTGGTGCGTACATGCCCATCAGCTAGTGATATAGTGGCTAAGATCGTTTGCTTGACATGCTCACGTATATCACAGTTCTGGTTGCTAATAATGTCATTCTTATCATTTCTTGGTCTATGAAACATGTATCCCAGTCATTCGCGTTGCTGCTCTGTCTTTTCGATTCTTACACTATTTTCCAGCGGGATAGTGATTGACTCCATATAGCCTGAATCATTTTTAACCCTTGCACGGCCAGCAGGTTCCAAAGAAGACACGTCAACACCAACAACGTGTAGGGGCTGTCTCTGACTGTTGCTCGGAAAGTGTTTATTTCACTCACGACGCACATGCAGGGTGACCTTTGAAGTGCGTTTACACTTGATCTTTCGCCGACGGTCAGTTTTCAACAAGCGATAGTGTTCACACGAGGTAAGTAATTTGCAGTATACTAATATTTAACGATGTTTTATTTATCGAGATATTGATGTAGTTCTGATTAAGTAATGAAAAGATTCTATTTTTATAAAATTCGACAGGTCCCCAAAAGAGGAATACGCATTTCAGTATTTGAAACTAAATTATGCAAATATAAGTGACTGACGTTTACGTGAAATAAATTCCAAACTGCGCTCTGTTGGCAGACGTAGCCGACACATTTCCATTTTTCTTCAAGTAAAACTTTTCGCTGCGAACTTAAATAAACGTTATGTCACCGTAGCCCTTGTATCGAGAGCTATCAAATGCCATAAAAAAGTGAACTGCCTCATATGGAAAAGAACCAGAGTTGCTTCGATATCCCACTACATTAGAAAACGTTAAGACATCCTAACGATAAATTACAGTACTTGGCCATTTCGCTTACTATAACTTGCCGAAGGGTGGTTTAGATATCTTAAAGTCTGTGAAATAACAAGCGGGGCCCGCGTGACGGGGTATACGACGTATCTTTGATCCGTGAATAAGCTATTAGTACCTCTTTTCCTTCCAAATATACTTCTCGTATTTGCCGCTGCATAAGACGTCGCAGTCACCATATTTTGTGACAATATTTCTTGGAACTGTTCGACATTCTCAGATGGTTCCCGGCAGGTATAGCTGAAAGACACGTCAAACTGCTGTTATTACCGTAACCGCTTGTAGATGTCGAATAGATTTTCGAAGAAATGTTGCCTACCTTTGACAGTGTTATCCGGTTTCAAATTCGAGAAATGTAACTGCTAACAGGTCCGCCGGGAAGTCGCGTTATTTCCTCGCGGTTGATATCGATATCTAAATGGACACCCTAGCTGCCAACAGGCATTGATATACTTCATTGGGGACATGTTGTAAATGTGTGCCCCGACCGGGACTCGAACCCGGGATCTCCTGCTTAAATGGCAGACGCTCTATCCATCTGAGCCACCGAGGGCACAGAGGATAGTGCGCCTGCAAGGACTTATCCCTTGCACGCTCCCCGTGAGACCCACATTCCCAACATGTCTACACCACTACATTCGTAGTGCGCCTAATAGATGTTTGCCCATCGTACTCATTACTCGTGGCAGATTAATCTACCAAGTCATGTGGACATGTTGGGAACGTGGGTCTCACGGGGAGCGTGCAAGGGATAAGTCCCTGCAGGCGCACTATCCTCTGTGCCCTCGGTGACTCAGATGGATAGAGCGTCTGCCATGTAAGCAGAAGATTCCGGGTTCGAGTCCCGGTCGGGGCACACATTTTCAACATGTCCCCAATGAAGTATATCAACGCCTGTTTGCAGCTAGGTTGTCCATTTAATTATCATTTCATTTCTAGCAAAGCTGCAACGGTCGTCAACGGTAACTATTCTTTCGGGAACAGATACTACCCTCATATATAGAGATCGATATCTACATCTACATCTACACAACACCCCGCAAGCCACCTATCGGTGCTTATTACCACTAATTGATCCCCCCTTCTCTGTTCCGCTCGCGAAAGCGCGTGGCAAGAAAGACTGTCGGTAACCCAATGCATCAGCTCCAATTTCTCGAATTTTCTCATCGTGGTCATTTCGTGACATGTGGGAGGAAGTAATATGTTTTCCGACTTTTCCCGGAAAATACTCACTCGAAATTTCAATAGCAAACCTCTCCGCGACGCACCTCTCTTGCAACGTTTGCCACTGCAGTTTGTTGAATATCTCTATAACGCTCTCGCGCCGACTAGACGAACCCGTGACGAAACGCGCCACTCTTCTTTGGATCTTCTGTATTTCTTCCATCAGTCCCACTTGGTGAGGGTCCCAGATTGATGAACAGTACGAACATTTCAATATTCAAACCATGTAATGTGGAGAGACGTTGACCTCCAGCGACAACCTACTTGTCACCCCTCTCTACTCATCTGCCACACCACGGCGACGCTTTTCCCCGACACTCCGCTCCTAGCACCTGCACGTCCCAGCAAACCAGCCCAGTCTCCCGTAGCGCCGGTGTGCCACGCGCCAGACTTCGCAGGTGGGCGCTCGCGGTGGAGCCTTTTATCTCGGCGCTATTGGCCTCCCAGAAGGCCGGCGCGTGTCTCCGAGCAGCCTGCCCGCTGCCACCTCACGGTCGCGTATTTGCACATCGCCAAGGCGAGCAGCCGCGCCGGTAGCCGGTCAAGAGCAGCCGCATGCTCGAGCAGCGAAGCGAGGTCTCGTCCCGCCACATCTGTGCGGTCTAGTGCCCTTCTCGCAGCGAGAAGAAGGGAAGGAAAGGCGGATCGCATTGTCGGCTGTGAGACCGCTAGGGACAGGTTTTGCCGTCAGACCGAACGAGGTGACGGTTGTGCCTCAACTGTTTCTGAGCTCACCGGACAAAACACACTATGTGATCAAAAGTATCCGGACATCTGTTAGTAGAGATTAATATAGCGCGTGTCCACCCTTCGTCTTTATGACGGTCTGAACTCCGCTGGGGACACTCCTAATGAGGTGTCTGAATATCTGTGGAGGAATGGCAGTTAATTCTTCCGAAAGAGTCGCAACCAGAGAAGGTAGTGATGTGGGACGCTAGAGCTCTGGACCGAAGTCGACTTTTTAGCTCATCGCAAAGGTCCGTATTTTTAACACAAATGTGAAGGCTGTCCTTCTGTACGCCAGTGAAAACTGGAAAATGGATAAAAAGATAACATCCCAGTTACAAAGCTTCATAAATAGACGTCTTCGACGCATCATCGATATCTGGTGGCCAGAAAAAATATGTAATGAGGAGCTCTGGCGAATAACAAACCAGATACCTATAGAAGACCACATACGAGAGAGAAAGTGGGGTTGGTTGGGTAACACCTTGAGAAAACCAGATGAAGCCATCGAGAAAAAAGCATTGGAATGGAATCCCCAGGGAACAAGGAAGAGAGGAAGACCAAGGGGCACATGGAAGAGGACAGTGGAAGGGGAAGCAAAAAGAGTTGGCAAGATCTGGGCAGAATTGAGGCAAATAGCCAAAGACAGAGACGGATGGCGAGTTGTCCTGGATGCCCTATGCCCCCATAGGGGTCAAAGGAATTGAGTCAAGTCAGTCAAAGGTGTTCCACTGGAACTTTTGTAGTCCTGTCCTCCTCAGTCGCGTGTAATATTACGGTATATTGATAATTTCTACTTTTTTGTACCGTCTGACTACAAGTGAATGGAACACAATTTTCGTGCCATACTCATTTTTGCCTTAATTCTCTGCAAGGCATCTTCAGTGGCCTGGAATATGTACATAATTTTACTGTTTAGTATATATTTTCGGGCAGTGCACCTATAGGTTGTAAACAGTTCTGGTGGTTGGTGTTTGCTATGATGTTGTAATATTTGAAAGTCTACTTCCAAGTTGCATTGACGATTTTCTACATATTTCGTTTCTGTTCCATTTTTGGTGCCGTTCCTCTTGTTATAAGCCAACCAACTACCAACGGGGATAAATTGCAGCGATCAGGAATATACAAACTTGAATGTGGAAATTGTGACGCAGTATACCTAGGCATGACATGCAGGAATTTTAAAACGCTGTGCAAAGAACATTTCAGTTCATGGAAGTACGGAACAAACCATTCCACATTTGCAGAATATTTAAAACACCAAAATCACCATCCTACAAACATGGAACATGAAAATAATGAGACTAAGGAACCACGACAAATATCTTATCTAAGGCGCTGCAGTCATGGACTGTGCGGCTGGTCCCGACGGAGGTTCGAGTCCTCCCTCGGGCATGGGTGTGTGTGTTTGTCCTTAGGGTAATTTAGCTTAAGTAGTGTGTAAGTTTAGGGACTGATGACCTTATCAGTTAAGTCCCATAAGATTTCACACACATTTGAACATTTTTTAAACAAATATCTTATACAAATTCAAGAAAACTTCCACATTCAGAAAGCAATCGCTGAAAACAAACATGTGATAAATGAGAAAACACACATCAGTACAGGCTCCCTACTACACTTAATAAAAGAAATGATAAGATAAAAATCGTCCCTCTCACACAAGTAGTAAAATATACACTACTGCCCATTAAAATTGCTACACCGAGAAGAAATGCAGATGATAAACGGGTATTCATTGGACAAATATATTGCACTAGAACTGACATGTGATTACATTTTCACGCAATTTGGGTGCATCGATCCTGCGAAATCAGTACCCACAACAACCACCTCTGGCCATAATAACGGCCTTGATGCGCCTGGTCCTTGAGCCAAACAGAGCTTGGATGGCGTGTACAGGTACAGCTGCCCATGCAGCTTCAACACGATACCACAGTTCATGAAGAGTAGTGACTGGCGTATTGTGAAGAGCCAGTTGCTCGGCCGCCATTGACCAGACGTTTTCAATTGGTGAGAGCTGTGGAGAATGTGCTGGCCAGAGCAGCAGTCGAACATTTTATGTATCCAGAAAGGCCCGTACAGGACCTGCAACATGCGGTCGTGCATTATCCTGCTGAAATGTAGGGTTCGCAGGGATCGAATGAAGGGTAGAGCCACGGGTCGTAACACATCTGAAATGTAACGTCCACTGTTCAAAGTGCCGTCAATGCGAACAAGAGGTGACCGAGACGTGTAACCAATGGCACACCATACCATCACGCCGGGTGATACGCCAGTATGGAGATGACGAATACACGCTTCCAATATGCGTGCACCGCGATGTCGCCAAACACGGATGCGACCATTATGATGCTGTAAACAGAACCTGGATTCATCCGAAAAAATGACGTTTTGCCATTCGTTCACCGAGGTTCGTCGTTGAGTACACCATCGCAGGCGCTCCTGTCTGTGATGCAGCGTCAAGGGTAAATGCAGCCATGGCCTCAGAGCTGACAGTCCATACTGCTGCAAACGTCGTCTAACTATTCGTGCAGATGGTTGTTGTCTTGCAAACGTCCCCATCTGTTGACTCAGGGATCGAGACTTGGCTGCACGATCCGTTATAGCCATGCGGATAAGATGCCTGTCATCTCGACTGCTAGTGATACGAGGCCGCTGGCATCCAGCACGGCGTTCCGTATTACACTCCTGAACCCACCGATTCCATATTCTGCTAACAGTCATTGGATCTCGGCCAACGCTAGCAGCAATGTCGCGATACGATAAACCGCAATCGCGATAGGCTACAGTCCGATCTTTATCATAGTCGGAAACGTGATGGTACGCATTTCTCCTCCTTACACGAGACATCACAACAACGTTTCACCAGGCAACGCCGGTCAGCTGCTGTTTGTGTATGAGAAATCGGTTGGAAACTTTCCTCATGTCAGCACGTTGTAGTGTCGTCACCGGCGCCAACCTTGTGTGAATGCTCTGAAAAGCTAATCATTTGCAGATCACAGCATCTTCTTCCTGTCGGTTAAATTTCGCGTCTGTAGCACGTCATCGTGGTGTAGCAATTTTAATGGCCAGTAGTGTAAGAATAATATCACTTACCTGCTGGTAACCGAGTCTTGCGCACTGGAGAGGTAGTTTCACTAGCCATTTCAAACGAGGTCACCATTCGAGCCCCATCAACTGTCTGAACCCAATAGGCCTTACCTACATCCTCGACATCTCTCAGCGCTGTTGCCAGCTTTCAACTGTGAAGCGCTAATGGCTGCAGGCGAAAACAGTAGATGTCTACAGAGCTGTGACAACACTGAGGCGTTGCCACAGAGGCATTTACAAAATAAGTGTTATGTAATAGGTTGAGGTAGGCCACGCAGCTGCCACACCCAGTCCACTGAAGATGTTAGGGATCATCCTAAGCCGACTCAACTATAGTAGGTAAAATAGCAAATAAAGTAGACCCAAAGTTCGTCTCTTTAATACTGTATTGTACTTAAGCTTAAGTTTGTCACTGTTACAAATCAAATCAGAAATTAAACACTACCGGCACTACTGTAATAAGTTCTCATGGAGCGTTTCTAATGCTTTACTTTCCCATTTTCAGAGGCTCACTCTAGTAATATAATACGTGTTCGAAGAGTGAGGGCCGTTTTTAATATTTAAATTTTGGCAGCTCAAATCACAGTTGCACTTGTGCAGCACCATCTATTGACTGTTTATGCAACTACTCAAATCCTTATTTAGATTCGTTTGCGTATGGAAGAAGGCAAACAATAATGGCTTCAAACATCATAGGCCACGGCAGTTGCGAAGCGTGTGCTCTAGCTGTATTTTTTGCTGTAAAACGATACACAGCTACTCGAATTCGAAAGTAGTTGTCCACAGTTTATGAGTCCACACTAATGGTTAAACGAAAGTAGTGAAGCAAATGGTTTGAGACTTTAAAAATGGCCGAGAAATGTGACTGGAGTTTGCAGGCCAAGTATCCAGACAAAAAAATGTGATCTGTTCAACGATTGACAGCTGGTACTATATCTGATCAATTTCTTCGTTTTGGACGCACCATATTTACGCAGTTGGCATGGATAAGCTCGAAAATTGTATGGGCGGTGGATACCGAAAATAGCTACCGACCAACAGGGACAGAGAGAAATGATTTGTTTTCGCTCATTGTTACAGGCCAATTGACACGGATATCCTACACCAACGCAAAATCATAACAACTGTCAGTGGCGCCGTTGAGCTTCGTCAAAACCGGAAAAATTCAAGCCACCTCCTTACTCGAGTCGAAAAATGATGGCTACCTTCCTCTGGGATGGAAGGAAGTTCTTTTGGTTGATTTTCTGGAAAATGGGCCAGCAATTACAGCTGAGGTGTACTACATAAAATGCTCTTCAAACTGAGACAAGCCGTTATAAAACGACTGCGCGAGAAACTGTCCTTTTGGATGATCGCACTCTACACACTGTCACCCGTACCGAGGATAAGATTCCGCATTTTCTTTGAAACTTTTCGACCATCCACTGTTCAGGCTCGGACCATATGCAGTGTCTATTATCAGTTCTGGTTCTTGATACGACAGACCGGTGGACAACGGTTTGAAGATAACGAGGAATTCAAGAACGCCGTTGTCAATCGGTTCATTTTCCAAATCAAGAAATTTTACGAAAATGGTGTAAGAAACTAGTTTAACTATACGAAAAGAGCTTGAAAGTGAACGGAGATTACGTGGAAAAGTGAAGTATGTTCACAGGAAACTAAAACCACCAACAAAAGCTTCTTCTAACGAATACATATTTTTATGCCCAAACTACTCCTACTTTTCAACTAGCTCCACCACATTGAGAAGTCATATGAACTCGTGTTACAAACTGTCGACACATTTTGCCTATTGTTAAAAGTTAGCCAGCTGGTGCGTGTGCCATACACTGTGCAGAGATGGTGCTGGAATAACAGCATTTATTTGTCAACTGGTAAGTGACATTTCAATGTGCCAGAGGACATGACTATTACGGTATCACGTCGACTGAAGTATAACTTCAGTGTGAACACTTAAGCATGATGGAAGTCATTCGAACTTTCTTTCATTATTTGCCAGTTTACAGAGGCTAGCGGCACACCTTTTGTGCTGTTTTTACTAGGCCAGTATCATCCGTTGCCTCCCAGCAGGGCCAGATAACCTCGCGCACTGGATGATATGCAGCAGTGTGGGAGGAAATCAGAAGTGTTGCACAGACTACGGAAGCTAGATGCATGTATAATTGCGCAGCAAAAATTCAGAAAAATATGTAGCAATTTTTAGCCTTTGCAGAGGTGAACAACGCGTCCACCCTTTCAGAACGTTGTCGACTGTAGCCAGTATAGTGGCACATCATACATCACACACGATTTATAATAGCGACTCAAAACAATGATAATTTTTATCATCGTTTACATATAATTCAAACAGACGCAAATCATAATATTCCTTAAATTATAAGCTATAGATTAATAGTTTTGCAGGTATCTGCATCGGCGCAGATTTTTTGACCGCAAGGCAGTCACTACTGCAGATATCCGTGGACACATCTGCAGGTATCGCCTCAGACCCCTATTTGTAACATTTAACGCCATCAGGGAGTGTGAAACGGTTCAACCAATGGCTGGCTGGGATGTTTCACTGCCTTCCATGCCCACTTCTGCTTAATATTTAATTTCTGTTCCCCCATTATGGGGAAGGAGTAAGTGTGACAATAACAGTTCTTCTTCTTCACATGACATATCAGGCAAATTGCCTGTTACGATACTCCATCTCTTGTGCGGGCTTCCTACATTTCTTCTTCCAGTGCATTTATAACTGAGAGCCTTTACCGGGGATCTTTCTCCATCCATATGATCTACATGTTCCTTCCAATTTCCCCTGTTTTCCTTTATTTTTTCGTTTAACTTATGTATTCCTTATATCTTCATTTCTTTTTCGATCTACTCTTGTAAATCCTTCTGCTCTTGTTATAAATCTCATTTCTTGAGCTTGTATTCTACTTTCTTGACGTACTGTTGTTGCCCATGCTTCACTTCCATCAGTCAGGGCTGGTTCTGCTACTGTTTTATAAAACTTCAGCTGGGTTTCTTTTCTGGTTTTATTCTGCAAGATTTTCACGATTGCTCCACAGATGGAAGTAGATTTATTTAATTTTTGGCCCACGTAATAGTTATATCTGTAAGTAATGTTAGATCCTAGATATTTAAAATGTTTTACTTGCTTCAAGATTATACAATTCAAGACTATTTTAGATCTTACTGGTAGTCTGCCATGAAATGCCATGAATGCAACTTATAGACTTCCAGCTGAAGGTCACTTCATTCTCTGTAATCAGAGTTAGGTAATCTGTATATAAAATAACATGTCACTGTCTAAAAGAACTCCATTTATCTTCAACACTTACCATTTTCTGATACCTTCATATATATATATATATATATATATATATATATATATATATATATATATATATATATATATATACTGAAGAGAGTTGAAGAAATACAGAATCCTTGTCGTACCCCTTTGTTTGTGTTTAGTGGCTTTGTTGTTGAGATTTTCCATATGTATAATAATTCTGGTGTTTGTGTATAGTTTTAATAGCATTTATGAAGTGAGATGCATAACCTGGTTCAGCCACGATATTCCGTAGCATTTCTCTATTCACATTATACAATGCTTACTCAAAATACACAAAAGCAAGATGGGATTCCCAATTGAACTCTCGCTTCTTTTCTGTAATTAGTTACAGTGTAAAATCATTGTCAGTAGTTCATTGTCTTTTTCTAAAACCCGATTTTCCTTCAGATATTAGCTTTTTCGTGATATTTTTAAGTCTTGCATTCAAGATTTTGACATATAATTTATATGCTGAATCCAGGAGGCTTATTTCTCGATAGTTACTACGTTTATTTTCACAGACCTTTTTTTAGATATAGATATTACTTTGGCTGTCGGCCAGTCTTTTGGTAGCTTCTCTCATGCAGCTGTCAAGCTCAGCTGACAGTGCTGTTCCCTGCCAAGCAGACAAGACTCTGACTACCGAGTATTGGAGTATTGGCGGTATAACCACAACATCAAGTACAAAGGAAAAGCTGTATCATACCCACTTATGTGAGGCACAAGCTGTGGCTGGTATAGCTCAGAGATGGCAGTCCCACCACCTGCACTGGGCCACTACCCCATTCATGGACTCAATAAACCTACTTGCAGTGCTCAGTCTAGCTTCGGACAATAACACGTAGCGAGAGCAATTGCAGAAGATATGTAAATAATACCTCGTTTATCCCAGCTTCCAATTTTTTTATCTTTCTTACAGTACAGATGTCCGCCCCGATAGCTGAGTGGTCAGCGTGACGGATTGGCGTCCTACAGGCCCGGGTTCGATTCCCGGCTGGGTCGGGGATTTTCTCCGCTCAGGGACTGGGTGTTGTGTTGTCTTCATCATCATTTCATCCCCATCCGGTGCGCAGGTCGCCCAATGTGGCGTCGGATGTAATAAGACCTGCACCAAGGCGACTGGACCAGCCCCGTAAGGGGCCTCCCGGCGAATGACGCCAAAAGATCATTTCCATTTACACACTACAGATAAATCATGGGCACTTCACATTATTAGATATAAAAGCACGAGAATTATCAAGCTCGTTTGCGCTTTACACTCTGAAGCCACGGCTGTGCCGGGTTCCCACGAAGGGAGAGTACAATACGTCAACTAAGACGGCTCTCTGCCCACTCAAGTGTTTTCAATAGGCAGGGACGATGCAACGGCTGATGCTGCACTACGGGGAGCCCAACAGACACAAACGAAATATTCTGCATAGGTTGCCTGCTTCTCTTCACGTACAGTATTTGGCCCGCTGAGGTGCGACCACTGCAGACGAGACTCGCCAGTGCATTATCTGACAATATCATCGACACGCTCATTGCAAGCGCTGGCGGGCACGGAATTAACACAGAGAAGCTGCAAATACAGAGAAATGGAATTAACTCTGCGAAGCTGCAAATACAGAGAAACTGCGCTGCACAGAGATGAGTTACAGGTGATCTTTGCTCTGCAAAGATGCACGCCAGATTTCTTTGTTGATTGCGAGGAGAGGAGACAGAGTTTGCGAGTTTTTTTTTTTTTTTTTTTTTTTAGTAGCAGTAAGCAGCAAACAGTGGATTAACAGAAAATTTATTGTGAAGAGAAAAAGAATTGGC
The DNA here is from genome assembly GCF_023898315.1 of Schistocerca nitens. Classification (NCBI taxonomy): domain Eukaryota; kingdom Metazoa; phylum Arthropoda; class Insecta; order Orthoptera; family Acrididae; genus Schistocerca; species Schistocerca nitens. Next base: position 294,382,906 of record NC_064618.1, on the reverse strand, counting down.
TTTTACTTAAATGGTACGAATACAATCTTTATGAAGAATAGATTACAGGTAAAGTCTGTTTTGTTTGCGACAGCGTTTCGGTAATGCAGCGTTCTTGATTCGTCAGATGCTCAAACAAAGCATCTTTTCACCTTTCATTTTTTTGGGGATTTATCGATCATTCTGAGAGAAATGGATTTAAGAATTAGATTTAGAATTTTGTTTAAGGAAAGATAATGCATCTGAAGTTGCATTTGTGTAATTTTGTGATTATAATTAGGTGGTTTCAGAGAAAGCTTAACTGTTATTGAAGTTTGATTAAATGTTATTAAGTGAAATGATAATGAAATTGCTATTGATTCCGTTTAACCCAGCGTCATTGTCCATATCCCAAGACTAAATTAATTTTCAATTTATTTAAAATTATTATCAGAAGCTATGAAGCAAGAATGATAGCAAAGTTTTGTTAGAAAAAGCATCGCATCTTTGCTTATCTCAGTAGTTAGGTTTTGCATCTCTGCTAACGTCAAGCGCTGTCGCTACGACAGCCGGCCGCGGTGGTCTTGCGGTTCTAGGTGCGCAGTCCGGAACCGTGTGACTGCTACGGTCGCAGGTTCGAATCCTGCCTCGGGCATGGATGTGTGTGATGTCCTTAGGTTAGTTAGGTTTAATTAGTTCTAAGTTCTAGGGGACTGATGACCACAGCAGTTGAGTCCCATAGTGCTCAGAGCCATTTGTCGCTACGAGAGTAGTTCGTACGCCGTTACCGAGTGCGACCCACATAAGCCAAATAATGTAGAAAGCAAATTATTTGTTTAATTAAATTTCACAGGAACCAAGTTTAGTCCCAAAGTAATCAGTTTTTCACCGAAGTTTATAATCAGATTTTGTGACAACAATAAGTTTTTAGATAGGGCGTGATTTTCTTAGAATTCTGGAAGTTAGATTTCTCTATGCCTTTTCGCAGTTGAATTTTGTTACCAACGGTTACCGCTACGGAAACTATCAACTTAATGGCCTGGTATGTCCGCCATTCGAAACAGGAAGCCCGAAGTTTAGCATCTAACACACAATTTAACATTAAAAACACACTTAACGTTATCGATCTGCTGTTACTGAAATAAATACACACAGAAAAATTTCAGTTTAACAACAGAAGATTTTCAAAAGAACTTAAAATTCTCTAACGTCGAGTCGCCAGAAAATTAATCACTCTAACATGTATAGTCTCTGTTGCACATTATCTTTCTTCTCTTTACCACTCGCGCTGGCTAGGAGGGGATATCGGCAGAAAGGTTTCCTCTCGCTCCTATTGGCTGGCTACCGAAAATTATCGTGAAACTGGCGGAAAAATTTGTTCTTGGTACGCCACTGGCTGTTGAACAAACATTCGCGTTTTCTTACGCAGAGAGCTGACGTTGAGCAGATGTTAAGGTTAGGCAGTAAGTGGAACGACTCATAGGTGTTGATCGAAGAAGGACGCACAGAACTTAACGATTGCTGGAGCAGACTTGCGATGTGGCATCGATTCTTCAAAGGGTTAGAGCTACCTAGCGATGCGCAATGATAAGACCTCGAGACGCGCGCTTGATTCGGTTTAACGTCAGCTAATTCGTTAAATTCTTTCCCTAAGTTTTAAAATGAACGACGGTTTAGTCTATGGCGGCCCTATGCTAGTTTTACAAGAGCTTCTCACGCAATGACGATCAGGACGTGTGTTGGTTTTCTCTTAACAGCATGTTTTAACCCATTCTGTAACATTAACATGACGAATATCGAAGGAATTGACTTTTAGAACTGCCAGAACACACAAACTGAGTGACGTTACTCATCTGAGGTGGTGCATTCGATTTATTTCCCTTCCTGGATCATCTTTGCGGCCACATGTGAGTCGATTATCTGTTGCTTCAGGCATCTGATATGGGTCCTGAAGTAATTTGTTCCCTCGTTCATATACCAGCCCCACATAACTGTTTATTGTTCGATTGCGCAAAGTTCCGTTGTATTGCATTATTTGGTGCCATTCAATTACCAACTTTTAAATGCAATTAATAGGGTGAATTTATTTCCCTTAATCAGTAAAGTATCTGCAACGAGTCCAAGGCGATAGCTTCATCTCACAAAAAATATACCGTAGTCAGATACAACGGCAGCGAACATCTTTCAGGTTACTTCCCAGGGCATTAATAATAACACGAGGGCTATTCGGAAAGTGAGATCCGGTAGGTTGCGAAATATAAAACCACTGCTGAAATAAAAAAAACGTTTAATTTGCAACAGTTATCTACACTTTCCAGTTGTATGTTAATCGGTGACCTAGAAACGAGGGAGAGGCTCCGTCCACGCCGCAGCCGCAGTGGTCCACAACCCCACGACGACTACCGCAGTCCACTTCACCCCTGCGCCACCCCACATCGAACCCAGGGTTATTGTGCGGTTCGGTCCCCGGTGGACCTCCCCCCCCCCCCCCCCCCCAGGGAACGTCTCACACCAGATGTGTGTAACATCTATGTTTGCGTGGTAGAGTAATGGTGGTGAACGCGTACGTGGAGAACTTGTTCGCGCAGCAATCGCCGACATAGGGTAGCGGATGTGCCCAACACATCTGTACAAAGCTTCATCGGGTTTTCAGTGTGGTTTCCATTTCGCTTTCTATCGGACCTTTCTTTCAGGACAGCCCTCGTATTTTCCCCCCACTACGGATAACTTTTACGTGGCGATCGATCAAATGACCTTAGGGCGGTTATCTCCTGATTCATTCGCAGTTACGCAATAACATACATATATGTCAGTAAATATTATTATCATAAACTATCAAAAAGCTTTTAAGGGTTCAGAAATGTGCCCCGTCAGTCCAAAAAGCTTTGAGACGGGACTAATAAGAATATAGAAAATTTAACATGGTGGCTTTAAAAATTCCTTCTTTGAGATATTGTTCAACTCGCACGTCACATTCGCATCTTCCTAAATGTTGGTGAACCATCGTAAACCCGTCCCGCTCTTTGTCATTTTGTGATAAGTTCATACTGATAACATTAGGTCTCCTCGCCTGTGGTAATTTTTTCCAGAAAAGAACTGTCCGCGTTTTTCGTTTCAACCAAGTGCAGCAGTCGTCCACACGTCGTTGTTTCTGTGCGGAAGTCAAGGTGTGTGGGACAAACTTTGCACACACTTTTCTCTTCATCAAAAACATTCTGGAAAATGTCTTGAACACTTGATTTAGAGACGTTGATGACTTGCAATTTCTGACAACACGTTGACACATTACGGCCACACGTCCACCACTTAACACATCCTTCTTACAACTGACGTGACGAATGCCCGTCTTTTTGTTAGTTCAGGCTGCCACCGTACTTACTGTGCTGACGTCGGTTATATGCCGAGAATAAAATCAGTCTCTGAACATTTTGCGCAGTTGGGTATACAAATTTTAACAAAGCGAGTCCACGTACATGCCACCTTCAGCTAGCACCTAGTGGTAACATTAAGATTGCGCCGGGAACTAGGAAATTCCCCGCAGGTGTTAGATCTTCGTTTCTTGAGCTTTCTTTCCGGTATTACGCGACATGACTTTGTTGGCCAGCAGCACTTGGTGAGCGTCACCGCCTAGCGCCGAAGGCCTTACAACGGAGTATGTTACTCTTGTGCCCACGGCTGTGAGTTTCGTTCCGTCCTGTCCCTTCTACTTTAGTGTTCCATACCCGCGCTTCGTTGGCCGTTCGTCACTTCAGCAAGAGTTTCTACTCGTCAGATGGTTCACACATACTGTCGTTTGAAGCAAATGAGGCTATCACCGACGCAGAGCATAATAAGGAAGGCAGCGTTTGCTCCGGAGGTATTTAACGTCGCAGTGAATTTTACGACGAGGACGATTGCATCTAGTGCTAGTTCCGGGAAAAGAACACGACAGTGGCTGCAAAAGTTCTACAACACTCCATTACACTTCCGGTTAATTAAGACTTAAGAGCACCGTGTTCCTTAAGTTCTCTGCTGCGCTGGAAAGGCGTCCACTGCAAAGAATAAATGAATCTGTGAAATGTGGGCGCAGCTGTAACCGAACCGCTAATTCTCTGTACTTGCAGCAATGACGGTTAAGGTTAGGTGAATATAAAATTTCACTGCGTGGAATTACAGTAGTTAGTTAAATTTGGAAAACGTTGTGAGCTTAGTTAACGAATTGAAGAAAATTAACGGTCGCCAGGTCAGTATATGAGCAAAATTATAATCACTGTCTGTAAGAATGTTTGTTTTTGTTGTAAGATGAAAACAGCACAAAATTGGTAAATATTGCTCTAGCGTCATTTCAAATGGATATGTCACGGCCAATAAATAGCTTTCAGTTAGGCAGCAACTCAAGGAAAACATAAAGCGATAATCGAAGAACAACAAAATCTCAGCTCTAGTAAACAGTTACGCAAATGCAAAAATTCGTCAAGTCACTGACTATAATGCTTAGTCTCTTTATTTTTGCTCACAAAGTTATTTAAGTTTATTCTTTAGTGAATGCTGTCATTGAGCTTAAAATGAATCGTAATGTTATAGCGTCATTCAATAATTAATTTCCTGTGAGTTACAGTTACGTAATTTGCAAAGTCAAAACTTCAGTTGTAAAAGAAGGTTCGTGATACGATTTTACTAACTCACTGCTTTCTAGTAACTTCAACTTTCATTACTATTCATTAACAATTACAGTTAATCACTTAGTGCAATTATTACTATTATTGGCTCAAGATGTTAACATCCACTTCTGACTGCAGTTGCGTAAAAATGAGAACTTATTTATCCATGAAAAACCACAAAAAAATATTTTTTACTGAATTTTACTTTGTTAAGCACCATCTCTGAAATTACTGCTTACTAGACTTGAGCACCTCTGTTAATTTTAGCCTTGTAAATCATTGAATTTTTAATTACTATTATTTGTTTCATAAATCACTGCAGTAGCTTCTCAATCGTTAGGACTTTCTCGGATCATCAATAATGGATAGGATGGCTTCTACTTCAGTATGTTGCCTTACGTAAAATTTGCAATCATCAATTGGAGTAACTCGGTATTATTCAAACACAAAAATGAATACGAAGCTGGCTAGTCTGACCAAGTAATAAGTTGGAGCTTACTTCAGGCTGAGACGTCGTCGGTGCAATGTAAGGCATTGTTCGTTGACAGTGAGTGGCACAGGCTCTCCTTCTTCTAGCTCCGTAGCAAGTTACTCTTCATGTTAATTAGCATTCTCTTGCAGAAATGCCGGCCGCGGTGGTCTAGCGGTTCTGGCGCTGCAGTCCGGAACCGCGGGACTGCTACGGTCGCAGGTTCTAATCCTGCCTCGGGCATGGGTGTGTGTGATGTCCTTAGGTTAGTTAGGTTTAAGTAGTTCTAAGTTCTAGGGGACTTATGACCTAAGATGTTGAGTCCCATAGTGCTCAGAGCCATTTGAACCATCTTGCAGTAATTGTACTGCGCCCACTTAATGCCATATATTTCTCCCGTCCACGCCAAATATTCCCGAGCCATTACATACTTTAGCACTACTGCAATACGACCATTTCTCAACACAAGAGTCGCAGCGTGACTGGACTTGATTATCTCTCTCAACACACTCCTACGTCCTGCTCTGCACTGAACAGATGAATTTTCAGACAAGAAGAAGTAAATAAAAAATAATTATTTTGTGTAAAGAACACTTATATTAAACTGACACGTTCCACATCTTTACGAAATGTCTTATTGATGATCTATGCAACAAGGATTAATGTATGTATGTATGTATGTATGTATGTATGTATGAACTGCTGGCGCGCTTACACGCCCAGCGATAATGTAACAGCCAGTTCACATGCAGTTCACCATATTCTCTGACAGTATCACATGATCATGACTAAGCCAGTGTGTCTACTCACAACTACACTCATGCTCATAAATTAAGGATAATTGCAGAATTTGGTGCCACACAACGTGGCACTACACAAAACTGACGCTAATAGCATAGGCACATATGGAACACACACGACACAGATCTGAAAGTCCACGGTATTGGTGATAAGTTGAGAAAACCGTCCCGAAACACATGTGCTACAAAACGCCACTGTTTCTTGCGTATGTACCCCGATATCAATATGGGATATGATTATCATGCACACTTACACAGGCCACACAACGGGTTGGCATACTCTGGATCAGGTGGTCGAGCAGCTGCTGGGGTATAGCCTCCCATTCTTGCATCAGTGCCTGTCGGAGCTCCTGAAGTGTCCTAGGGGTTTGAAGACGTGCCGCGATACGTCGACCGTGAGCATCCCAGCCATGCTCGATGGGGTTTAGGTCTGGAGAACAGGCAGGCCACTCCATTCGCCTGATATCTTCTGTTTCAAGGTACTCCTCCACGATGGCAGCTCGGTGGGGCCGTGCGCTATCATCCATCTGGAGGAAGGCGGACATACTGGTGCAAAATGACGTCCCGATACACCTGACGTGTTACAGTTCCTCTGTCAAAGACATGCAGGGGTGGTACTCCTGTCTCCATGGTGTGGGAAGCCGTGTAGTATGACTTCAGTTGCGGCTGGTAGTGACTGAAGGAACTCTGAAGGTACATCGGTATTTCACGGACATTCTGCGCCAACATGTGTTACCTCTCGTGCCATTTTTAAACAAGACAATGGTTGTCCACACGTGACCTATGTGTCTATAATCTACGTGGCGTTAAAGTTCTCCCGTGATCAGCAAGACCCCAAGATCTGTCCCCGACAGAACAAGCATGGGACCATCACGGATATCAACTCCGTCCTAGTCCCGGTGTCATGGATATCAAGGACCGGTTACCACAGTTGTGAGCCAGCTTGCCTCAGAAGGGGATACCACGGCCTTAAGACGCCCTTCCCAAACGATTGAGCGGACGTATCCAAGCCAGAGGGTGTGCAACGTCGTACTGATAAGAGGGCTCACGCCGCCAAATAATTCGCAAATTTGACTCGATTTTGCAATCACCGTAATCACATGCCCATTCAACCTGTTAAGTTTCGTTTCGTTTTTCCCTCACCTATTGAGTGCTTCACTTTTTTTTCTCGCAGGCACTGTGAGTAAGGAAAGATAATGTAGAGGGCTTCTCATGCAGAAATCGCTTTTTAATATTATTTGTTCCTGAGATCGTATTGGGTTGGTACCTTAGTTATAGCGTTTTTCCATACGTTTAATAAACACAAGAGGTATGCATAACTGAGACTTTAGTCTTCATTAATATATAGTACTTTTTTTTTTTTTTTACAATCGTATTGACCAACTACGAACACTTTAACAACTTCAGTTCCTCTTCTTCCTTTGTTGTTGTTTCCTATTTTTCCAGTGTTCCCTCATTTTCTCCCCATGAAGTCTCTTCCTTTCTTCTGTCCATGTTGTTCCCGATTGTTTATTTCTTCTGTTTTGAGATCCTTCCAAATTTAGTATTTTGTTTTTAAAACGTTTTCCTTCTGCTATTTCAGATTCTTTGATATTGTTTCTTTCAAGATCTTTTCTTACTTCTGTAATCCATGTTATTGTCGATTTCTTCTTCCAGAAATATAGGAGTATTTGTTTTGTTAATCTATTTCCATCCAATCGGTAGAGATGTCCAAAAAAGGTTAATCTTCGTTTGGCCATTACTTCAGACATTTTCTCTATATTTTTGTAGATCTCCTCATTACTTCTTATTTTCCAACCATCTGCAGTTTTCATTGCGCCCATTATTTTTCTAATTATCCTTCTTTTCAGTACCTCTAGTTTGTCCATCTTATAGTTCATCGTTAGGAATTCAGATCCATATAAACATTCTGGTCGTACCACTGTGGTGTAGTGTTTTAGTTTTGTTTTTCTAGATATACATTTCTTGCTGTAAATATTTTTGGTCAAACCATATGCTCTTTCCATTTTGTTAATTCTTATATCTATTGCTGAGTTTTCTAGTCCATTCTGTTGTATAGTTTCTCCAAGATATTTAGATTTATTTACTCGCTCTATTTTACCTATTTGTGTTTCTATGTATTTTGGTGCATTTTTTATATTTGTCATGAATTTTGTTTTTTCAGCTGAAATTTTGAGACCAGTTCTGTTTGCTAATTTTTCCAGAATGTTTATTTGAGTAACTGCTTCTGTCAGGTTTTCTGAAAGTATTGCGAAATCATCCGCAAAAGCCAAGCAGTTTACCTTAATTCCATTTGTTTTCCTTCCCAGAGTTACTGGTTCAATTTGGTGATTTTTTTAGCTCCGAATTCCAGGTCCTTACAATTTTTTCTAGAACACAGTTAAACAGTAAAGGTGATAAACCGTCACCTTGTCTAACACCAGTTTTTATTTCAAAAGGCTGAGATACTTCTCCCATAAATTTGACATTAGATACTGTACCTGTTAGTGTTTCGCGAATTATGTTTGCTAGTTTTGATTTAACACCAAATTCTCTAATGATCTTATCTATCGTTTCTCTGTCTATAAAATCAAATGCTTTCTTGAAATCTATAAATGACACTAGTATTGGTTTGCTGGTTAACATTCTATTGCGAATTATTGACTTTAAGTTAAAAATTTGTTCTGCACAGGATCTTCCCTTTCGAAAACCACCCTGATATAAATAGTAAAGAACTATATAACTCCGCCATAGCCGGTACCAAGCCCATAACAGTCTGCGAACGCAGGGTAACTTTCCGATTCGGCGATTGAAGAAATCATGTTGTTTTGAGGGGAACAACACGTCGAACCATGTTCAGAGCACGTTTTCATCCGGAAAGGAAGTTCCTTGAAGGTTGTTCGATAAAAAACGTGAAAATCTGAGGGCACAAGATCAGGCGAATAAGGTCTGTGCGAAGTGACCTCCCAATGCAACTCCAGTATAGTGTTTTTTGTCAGTCTTGCAAAATGCGGGACAGGCGTTATCGCGTAGTAGCATCACTTCACAAAGCCTTCCTGGTTATTGTACTTAGCTTGCGTCTGCAAGACGTCTCAGTTGTCAGCAGTGACGGTTACGTCTCGGCAAAGCGATTCGTAGTACAGCACACCATCGCTGTTTCACCAGATTTATAACATTAACTTTTTTTCGATTTGTGAAGAACTGCGGCAGAACTGATGCGATTCATACTGCAAGACTCTTAGTCGAGAAGCATCATGAGAAAGCCAAGCCGCTACATCTCGCATTCCTGGATATCGAAAGAGCCTTTGATCAGGTGCCACACAGTCTCATCTGGCTAGCACTTCGACAGCATGATGTGCCAGACCAGCTTATTAACTGGGTGCAGTTACTTTATGCACAGCCAACAAGTTATGTCCATACAACTTCAGGACTATCCAAGGACTTCCCCATCACAGTCGGCGTCCATCAAGGTTCGTAACGGACACCGTCACAGCTGACCTACACCGGCCATTACCATGGACCCTACTTTATGCTGACGATACGATGCTGGTAGCAGAAAACAAGCTTGATCTGCAGAGCCCAACTCAAAAATGGAGTGGCCGGTTTGCACCTTAATTTGACGAAAAACGAATACATGACATCAGACAGACATGAAATGGAAACCGTCACGATTAATTGTGAAGATCTGACTCGTGTGAGTAAGTTTAAGTACCTTGGTTTCACGATAACTGTTGACGGCCGACTCACCGAAGAGGCCAACACCAGAACTCAGGCAGCCTGGATGAATTGGCGAACAACAACTGGAGTCACCTGCGACCGCGGGATGAAACATAATTTAAAACCAAAAATCTATTGCACTGTCATCCGACCAGTTGCCTTGGATGGTTGTGACTGCTGGCCGACTACAGTTGAGACAGAACGCCGCCTAAGTATAATGGAAACAAAGATGTTAAGATGGACAGCGGGCCTCACTAAGTTAGATCACATTTCCAATGACAGCATTTGGAAACAGTTTGGTGTTGCACCGATCCAAGACAAGATGTATGAGCGTCGTCTTCGATGGCTTGGGCATGTTTTACGGGCCGGTGATGACTCCATTGCCAAGACTGGTTCCACATTTGAAGTCGTCGGCAGAGAACGATCTAAGCAACGTTTGCCTGATACGATTCGAAAGACCTTAAATGCGTGAACATCCACCCAGATGCAGCCCGTCGCAGAGCGAAATGGAGACAACGGACCCAAGTAGTGGACCCCGCAGGCACGCGGGACAAACGTTGAAGGAAAAGAAAAAGGATATATATATATTTTTTTTATGCCCGCAAGTCTTCGTACAGGGAGTTGATGCTTTGCTTGGGCTCGACCATTCCCTTCCTTCTTTTCCTTGTGTTAGCACAGAAAAATCATTTCTCGGCACCACTAACGATACAGGATAGGAATGGTCAGTATTGTTCATGAGCCAATTGGTGATGAGCAAGCAGAAATGCACATGTGGCCATCCGCTGATTTGTGTGATTTTCGCTTAGAACATGCGGTAATCACACACCCGATTTGTGAACTTTCCCATTGCATATAAAAGTCGCACGGCGGTCGCACCTCATCACATTTGCCATTATCTAGAATACAGTGACATGGATCATTGTGGATTAATGGATTTAAACGATCTTCATCAAACCCCATGGTCTTCCTGCCGGCCGTGGTGGACGAGCGGTTCTAGGCGCTACAGTCTGGAACCGCGTGACCGCTACGGTCGCAGGTTCGAATCCTGCCTCGGGCATGGATATGTGTGATGTCCTTAGGTTAGTTAGGTTTAAGTAGTTCTAAGTTCAAGGGGACTGATGACCACAGTAGTTCAGTCCCATAGTGCTCAGAGCAATTTCAACCAATCTTCCTGAACGTGGAGAGTCGACAAAGTCGAAACGATCCTCCTTAAAACGAGAAAACCATTTTCTTGCCGCGCTCTGTCCAGTGGCATTATCCTCACACACCGCGGAAATATTCCTGCTGCCTCTACTACTTTCACTCCTTCACTGAACTCGAAGAGAAGAATATGTCGGAAATGTTCCGATTTCACCTATTGGCACTCCATTTTCTAGCGTCTACAGCCTCACACGATCTCCATATTGAAAAATGACAATATGTAAACTCAAATAGCAACAGCGAACTGCAAATAAAAATGACAATCGATAAATAAACTCATAGCAACCGGAATACCGACATGCAAAACAAAAACCCTAGAAACTTATAACCAACCTAATACACTGAGGAGCCAAAGAGACTTGTATAAGTGCCTAATATTTTGTAGGGCCCCCGCCAACATACAGAAGCGCCGCAGCACGACACGGTGTGGACTCGACTAATGACTAAAGTAGTGCAGGAGGGAACTGACGCCATGAATCATGCAGGGCTGTCCATAAATCCTTAAAACTACGAGGCGGTGGAGGTCTCTCCTCAACAGCACGTTCCAAGACATCCCAGATATGCTCAACTGCATTCGTGTCTGGGAAGTTTGGTGGCCAGCTGAAGTGTTTAAACTCAGAAGACTGTTCCTGGAGCCACTCTGTTGGAATTCTGAACGTGTGGAGTGTCGCATTGTTCTGCTGGAAGTCCGTCGGAAAGCACAATGGACGTGAATGAATGCAGGTAATCAGACAGGATGCTTACGTACGTGTCACTTGTCATAGTCGTATCTAGACGTATCAGGGGTCCCATATCACTCCAACTGCACAGGTCCCACACCATTACAGAGCCTCCACCAGGTTAAACAGTCAACTGCTGACATGCAGGGTCCATGGATTCATGAGGTTGTCTCCATACCCGTTCACGTTCATCCGCTCGATATATTTGGAAATGAGAATCGTCCGACCAGGCAACATGTTTCCAGTCATCAACCGTCCAGTGTCGCCTCAGGCGAGGCGTAAAGCTCTGTGTCGTACACGAGTGGGCCTTCGGCTCTGGAAAACCATATCGATGATGTTTCGTTGAATGGTTAGCATGCTGACACTTGTTCTACTTCTTCATCCAGATGGATACTACGCAAATCACTTTTAGGTGCCTGGCAGAGGGCTCATCGAACCACCTTCACAATTTCCTAATATTCCAATCTCGTATAGCGCGCGGAAAGAACGAAGGCCTATATCTTTCCGTACGTTTCTACCTATGTAGGTCGCTGTTAACAAAATATTTTCGCATTCGGAAAAGAACGAAGACCTATATCTTTCCGTACGTTTCCCCCTATGTAGGTCGGTGTCAACAAGATATTTTCGCATTCGGAGGAGAACGTTGGAGATTGGAATCTCGTGAGAAGATTCCGTCGCAACGGAAAACACCTTTCTTTTAATGATGTCCAGCCCAGATCCTGTATCATTTGAGTGTCACTCTCTCTCTTATATTTCCCGATAATACAAAACGTACTGCCCTTCTTTGTACTTTTTCGATGTACTGCGTCAGTCCTATCTGGTCAGGATCCCACACTGCGCAGCAGTATTCTAAAAGAGGACGGACAAGCGTAGTGTAGGCAGTCTCTTTACTAGATCTGTTACATTTTCTAAGTGTCCTGCCAACAAAGCGCAGTCTTTGGTTAGCTTTCTCCACAACATTTTCTATGTGTTCCTTCCAATTTAAGTTGTTCTTAATAGTAATTACTAGGTATTTAGTTGAATTTACGGCCTTTAGCTTTTACTGATTTATCGTGTAACCGAAGTTTAACGAATTCCCTTTAGCACTCATGTGAATGTCGTCACACTTTTCGTTACTTAGAGTCAACCGCCAATTTTCGTACCATTCAGATATCTTTTCTAAATCGTTTTGCAATTTGTTTTGATCTTCTATGAGTTTATTGTTGATGGCCCAGCATTGAAATCTGCACAAATTTGCAGAAGGATTGTAATTCTGTCACGTTGAACGATTCTCTTTCGCTGTCATTCGTCTCTTTCTTGCAGGATTTTTTTCCGGTCGCAGCGGTGTCGGAGATTTGATGGTTTAATGGATTCCTGATATTCGCGGTACACTCGCGAAATGCTCGTACGGGAAAATCCCCACTTCATCGCTAGCTCGGAGATGCTGTGTCCCATCGCTCGTGCGCTGACCATAACACCACGTTCAAACTCACTTAAATCTTGATAATCTGTCGTTGTAGCAGAAGTAACCTACCTAACGAATGCGTCCGACACTTGTTGTCTTACATAGGCGTTGCCGACCGCAGCGTCGTATTCTGCCTGTTCACATATCTCTGTATTTGAATACTCGTGCCTATACTAGTTTATTTGGCGCTTCAGCATATAATACCACGTGTAAAAATAAGATGTCTGCCAGCATGATTTGGAATTCGAGACTGAGATTTACCGTTGCTCTGTGTTACAACTTGCATTGGTCTCAGTCTCACGGAAGTCATGTAGATATGGAATCGATGGGTTCAGGAGGGCTATACTCAACGTCATGTTAGATCTCAATGGTCCCTCACTACTAGTGCCCAAGAGGACAAACGTGTTGTTCGGCCATCCATGCAGAATGGTACAGCCACGTCACGATCCCTGAATCTGGAAATTGGCTTGTCGGCAGGAGGACAAGGGTCCACATGAACAGTGCGGCTGCTTCAAGAGCACCATGGACTGTCTACACAGCGACCATTGTTGTTGCTTCCAGTGAAAGGACAGGAGAGAGGGGCGTGCCGCCAGCGGTGCGACCAGCGGCAACACTGGACACCAGAGTGGCACCACGTCGACTTTTAAGACCAGTCCCACTTCCGCGTGCAGAATCACGGTGGACTTACACGAGTGTGGCGTTTCCGAGGGGGATCAACGTTGCCGGATGGCATTCCACATCTACATCTACGTAGCTACTCCGCAAGCCACCGTACGGTGCGTGGCGAAGGGTATCCTGTATCACTACTTGTCATTTCCTTTCCTGTTCCACTCGCAAATAAAGCGAGGGAAAAACGACTATCTATATGCCTCCGTATAAGCCCTACTTTCTCGTATCTTCGTGGTCCTTGCGCACAACATATATTGGCGGCAATAGAATCATTCGGCAGTCAGCTTCAAATGCCGGATCTAATTTTTTTCAGTAGTGTTTCTCGAAAAGAACGTCACGTTCCCCCCCAGGGAATCCCATTTGAGTTCCCGAAGCATCTATAACACTTATGTGTTGTTCGAGCTTACCGGTAACAAATCTAGAAGCTCGCCTCTGAATTGCTTCGATGTCCTCCCTCAATCCGACCTGGCACGAATCCCAAATACCCAAGTAGCACTCAAGAATAGGTCGCACCAGCGTCTTATATGCGATCTCCTTTACAGGTGAACCACGTCTTCCTAAAATTCTCCCAATAAACCGAAGTCGACCACTCGCCTTCCCTGCCACAGTTCCCTCAAGCTCGTTCCACCCCATATCGCTTTGCAACGTTAGCCCAGATACTTAAATGATTTGGCTGTGTCAAGCAGGACACTACTAATACTCTATCTGAACATTACAGGTTTGATCTTCCTACTCGTCCGCATTAACTTATATTTTCCCACATTTAGGGCTAGCTGACATTCATCACACCAATTGGAAATTTGGCCTAATTCGTCTTGCATCTTCATACAGTATTCAACTTCGACACCTTACCGTACACCAAAGCATCAATAGCAAACAACCGCAGATTGCTGCCCCCCCCCCTTCCGCAAATCATTTATGTATACAGAGAACAACAGTCCTGCCACACTTCCCTGAGGCACTCCTACGATACCCTTACCCCTGATGAACACTCACCGTCGAGGACAACGTGCTAGATTTATTATTTAAGAAGCCTTCGAATCACTCACATATATGTGAACCTATTGTACCTTTGTTAACAGCCTGCAATGGGTCACCGTCTCAAATGCTTTCCGAAATTCTAGAAGTATTGCATCGTCTGTTGCCCATCATCCCTAGTTCTCAGTATATCATGTGAGAAAAGGGCAAGTTGAGATTCACATGAGCGATGCTCTCTAAAACCATGCTGATTCGTGGATATAAGCTTCTGAGTCTCAAGAAAGTTTGTTATATTCGAACTGAGGATCTGTTCAAGGATCCTCCAGTAAACCGAAGTTAGCGATGTTGAGCTGTAATTTTGCGGGTCCACTCTTTTACTCTTCTTATATACTGGAGTCACCTGCGCTTTTCTCCAGTCGCTTGGGACTCTGTACTAGGCGAGGGATTCGCCATAAATGTGAGGTAGGTAAGGGGCCAATGCCATAGAGTATACTTTGTAAAATCGAATTGGGATTCCATCCAGATCTGGTGATTTATTTGCTTGGAAATCTTTCAGTTGTTTCTCTACGTCAGGTATGCTTATTACTATGTCGTCCATACAGGAGTCTGTCCAACGGTCAAATAAGGGGATGATGTTGTGTGATTCTCCTGTGTGAACGATTTCTTGAACGTGAATTCGTCATCACATATGGGGAAGCACATCACGATCACGCCTAGTTCTCATAATTTGGACCGCGGGCGTTACATTTCACGTTTTTTGAAGCCCCATGACTATGCTCTATCTCTGATGTTCCCATGCGTTATCTTTCAACAACATACCGCAAGATGGCATGTTGTCCGAGTTGTCCTGAGTCAGAGGGATTTCAACTGTAGCCGTGGCCACCACGCCCTCCTCATCTCCCAACACTGGGAAACATCTGGTCATGTTGAATCCTACCTGTTGGAAAAGCATGTCTGTGGAACATCATTATGTGAATTTAATTTGGTACATTATTATATGAATTTAACTTCTGTCGGCACCTGAATGAGCCCACCAGTTAACTACACTGTACATTTTTTTCGAGATGTTTAGTGAATAGGCCTCAGTTCAGGAAAAATAATTAAATCTTAGTGTAGATAGATAACTTGTTGATTAATTCGAGAGGTGGGGGAGGCGGAGAGCGGAAGAATCAGTTTTGGGGAAAACGCTCTTAAAATATACTAATAATCGCACACATGAGATTTAAGCTCGGCTAGAAGAGGATAGACAGGAATTGGACAAACAACGGATGAGTTTTGAAACATCAGGAATGCAAAATTTCTGGTAGAACTCGTGGAAATGAATACATTTCTAATACGGTCATTTGAAAATCGGGAGAGTGGTGAGACAGAAGAACTACACACGCTCTCATTCAGAGTAGAGAAAGAAGTTCTTCAATAATTCAACGAGGAAACAAGACATAAATTGTGTTAGAGAGAGACTAGCCTCGATGGTCGCGTGTTTTAACACAAAATTACTCCGAAATCTATAGCAAAATACAGCGGAGTTCAGTTAAGAAAACAAGAAGTAGTAACTACGTCCTGTGAACAATTCTTCCTGAGGTGGGAGCCACCGTGTATGAGTAGTAATCACGTGGCTTTCCACTACAGAGGAATATCGAAGATTAAATGTGAAAATGACGACAAGGAGAGAGCACGCAATCAAACTGCAGTGCACGAGAATTTATTTAAAAAAGGAACACTGGTTCATAGATGCGTGTGGAATACTAAAAGTACAATCTTACGAACAAACACATGGCAAAGCCTATTCAACCAAAGGACAAAGAAAACTCACTCAAATTTCCACAAACATAGTGACATTTCTTTTAATATGACTACCGAATGTTAAAACTGATGTGTTGCTAGAGGAGACCGAAATGCACGCGTTTAAGCTCACGCAGACTGACGTGAGGTCTGGAACAGGACAAGTATTTGAGAACTTAGAAAAACGGATGCATACCGTGTAATACTTAACTTTAATCCATAATTGGAGAGCATCGCTCTTGATGATACAGGATTTACAAACTCAATATAAACTGGTAATGGCGACTTGCTAGGTCGTAGCAAATGACGTAGCTGAAGGCTATGCTAACTATCGTCTCGGCAAATGAGAGCGTAGTTTGTCACTGTAGCATCGCTAGCAAAGTCGTCTGTACAACTGGGCGAGTGCTAGGAAGTCTCTCTAGACCTGCCGTGTGGTGGCGCTCGGTCTGCAATCACTGACAGTGGCGACACGCGGGTCCGAAGTATACTACCGGACCGCGGCCGATTTAAAGGCTACCACCTAGCAAGTGTGGTGTCTGGCGGTGACACCACAAAAACCACATGCACCGCTCATAACCAATTCCACGATTTATTCAGGAAACTAATCACACTCATGGATCCACGTGGCCTCATGCCCCTCAGCCACGAAGTTACAGAGCACAAAGAAACACTGGTACAAATACGGAACTCGCGAAATTACTCTCAGTTCCAACATATGCAAAGTATCTGAAACCTACTAAGAAATAAATTGGAGACTAGGTAAAGCTGAACTTATATATAGACAAAATTACGACACCAAGGGCTAAAAGTAGATGCAACCTCTCCGACGATTCCAAGGGCAGTTAGGCTGCTCGTTACTCACCCAGAGTCCTTCCCGCAGACTGGAAACCGACGCACAGACAATACACACGTTCTGCCTGTGCCAACTTCAACAAAAGCGACGGATCGTCGCTCGCCGGTGTCTCTCTGACCAAGAAAAGTTCATCTTTCCTTTACACAAAATTTGACTAAACTGCCCCTACATTCAGAGGAACCTTACTCCGAGCCCAAGTACATATAGACACTCCAGCAGACCACAAACACGCTCCCAAGCAGACCACCAGATGGATCGAACAAGGAAAAACATAGGGCGAAACGCAGATACATGACGATTGCTTTTCCGTAAAAAACACGCTCTTAATTATTATATAGATAATGTGGAAAATAATTTAGATAGGAAATACAGTTCAGATGTGGTAACTTAGTGTTGAAATATCACTATGCCTGCCAGATATGTCACCCAGCTGATCATCTTTCCCTCAGTTTGAATTTATAAGAGTATCGACACGTAGGCGATGCTGTTAAGAATTGTAAAGTAAAAATCAACCCCGAAAATCAATGAAGCAACTTATATAGAGATGCTTCAGTGGCTACCGAGAGACTGCCAAACCACCATTCGCCAGCTACTGGGACTGACGAAGTCTAGCATAAGCAGGACGGCATGACGTACTGGTATCTGTCATCCAAGCTCAAAAAAATGGCTCAAATGGCTCTGAGCACTATGGGACTTAACTTCTAAGGTCATCAGTCCACTAGAACTTAGAACTACTTAAACCTAACTAACCTAAGGACACCACACACATCCATGCCCGAGGCAGGATTCGAACCTGCGACCGTAGCGGTCGCGCGGTTCCAGACTGTAGCGTCTAGAACCGCTCGGCCACTTCGGACGGCCATCCAAGCTCAGTTCGACTCGATGCCCAACCAGGTTAAAGCCATCAATGACTCCAGAACTGGCCACTCTGTGTACAAAATGTCTCACCCTGTATACCAACAAATCACCACCGATATTAGTAACGTGTTCTTCATTCTCCACAGTGGGGGTAGAAAATGCAACGTCCTGAATGACAAGTTCATTATATTGACGAATGAGCTGATGGTAACAGTAAAGGGCGCCAAAACAGTCGCATCAGTTCACGGTGTATCCCCCTCTGCGGCAACGCAGATGTGTATTCTTTAAAAAAGACGATCATAAGGGAGCCGAATGGCATCGTACGACAGATTTTCCCAAGCAACTAGCGACTTTGTTGCAATTCGGCGCCGCGCAGGATTAGCCGAGCGGTCTAAGGCGCTCCAGTCGTGGACTGTGCGGCTGATCCCGGCAGAGGTTCGAGTCCTCCCTCGGGCATGGGTGTCTGTGTGTTTGTCCTTAGGATAATTTAGGTTAAGTAGTGTGTAAGCTTAGGGACTGATGACCTTAGCTGTTAAGTCCCATAAGATTTCACACACATTTGAACATTTTTTTGCAATTCGGCAGTGGTTCTTGCAGACCCAGAAGAACGAGTAAGTTCCCGCTATATCATGTCCCTTAAGTGGCAACTGACGAGAGATATGGTGACCTTCCTGGTGATCGGGAGGTTGTTGTACACCACGAAGAGCACGTTGTGTCACAGCAGCCGTACGTGGAAGTGCACTGACCTGCTGAAAAAACACATCACCTTCCTGATGAAGAAATGGCAGTAGCACAGGGATAACAACCTGCGCAATGTAGCGGTCACTGGCTACTTTACGCGGAAGAAACACCGAATGTGACGACAGTTGTAGCTGGTGCCTCCTCTCCCCCGCCTCTCCCTCAACCGTGAAGACTGGGATGGGATCTTGGTGTTGTGGGCGAATGCACTCTGGAATAGGCAAGTCACCAAGTACGAGGGTTGTCCAGAAAGTAAGTTCCGATCGGTCGCGAAATGGAAACCACAGTGAAAACCAGAAGCGTTTTATTTGCGACAGTTATGTGCGCCTTCCACCTACTTCTCTACATAGTCGCCGCTCCAACTTCGAGTGCTGTCGTAGTGTTGTATCAACTTTCCAATATCCTCGTCATAGAAAGCAGCCGCCTGTGCTTCCGGCCAGTTATCTGCACTGGTCTGCAGCTCTTTCACTGTGAAAAAAAATTTTGACTTCATAGCCAGCGGTTTTTGTGAGCAGAGATGAGACTCAGAGGGAGCCAATTACGGACTGTATTGTGGGTGATCAAACACTTCTCATCGGAAACGCTGCAGGAGCGTCTTCATTGCCCCTGCAGTGTGCGGTTGAGAACTGGCATGAAGAAGGAACTGCTCGACTGTTGTATTATGTGGGCAGCATGACACAGGCGAAATCTCTAACCAGGCTCGGTGGCAGACGCTATTCCCTACACATCTTTACGTTCTCACTGTTCACTCAAAACTGGAAAGAGCAACGCGACACGATCGACGGACATACTAGAGACACTGTCCAACACATCTGTGCAAAGCTTTACCGGACTTTCCCAGTGGTTTGCATTTCTCGGCCGATCGGAACTTACTTTCTGGACAATCCTCGTATATGCCATACACGGTTACGTCCATCATTCCCGTGCAGACAAAACGCACTCACAGAGCACTATTCCTCACTCCAGTCGCCGGCCGAAGTGGCCGTGCGGTTAAAGGCGCTGCAGTCTGGAACCGCGAGACCGCTACGGTCGCAGGTTCGAATCCTGCCTCGGGCATGGATGTTTGTGATGTCCTTAGGTTAGTTAGGTTTAACTAGTTCTAAGTTCTAGGGGACTAATGACCTCAGCAGTTGAGTCCCATAGTGCTCAGAGCCATTTGAACCATCTCACTCCAGTCAAAACTTTCACAGCACTAGAGTAGCCATTCTCGGTGATGATGTCGTGTCAATGGTACTCTAGCCAGAGGCATATGTTATCTTCATCCTGCTGCTAGCAGTCGGTTCCCAGTGTCCCCTAACGACACAGCAGGTGCAATATGTGCCTGGATTTCGTTCCTGAAAAATGCGTTGATCTTAACGTGCGTCCGTACTAAGCAGATGCTCAGATCCTGGTCTACAGGAGTGGAAATGTTCCACAGACCATTGCTGAAGGCAGCGACAGAGCACTGATACACTGTACCCAACATGTGTAGCAATCTATCAAATGGTTCAAATGGATCTGAGCACTATGGGACTTAACAGCTATGGTCATCAGTCCCCTAGAACTTAGAACTACTTAAACCTAACTAACCTAAGGACATCACACAACACCCAGCCATCACGAGGCAGAGAAAATCCCTGACCCCGCCGGGAATCGAACCCGGGAAGCAATCTATCGAGCTTCCCGAAGGTCAACAGCGCTACCTCGCCCAGTTCGCTCAAGTTGTTCAACAGGAGTACGTACAGTGTGTCCAGATAATAAGTAAAATTGCTATCATCCCTAGTCGTGCAATGATAACGGTCTGAAGTGTACTGACCCTGCACCTCTGTACAACCACTCAACCAATTACTTACAAGAAGCCGATCTTTAACTTTATGTAGCTAAATGTTTATCTCGTGTATGAATGATAAATAAGATTCCTTCTGCCCCGACATAGTCTCCTGTTTGGCAGCGTAATTAACTTGTTACCAGCAACCATTGAAGACGAAGCACAAGGACAGACAGGAACATGATAGAGAAAGAAACCTGCCCTATTCAGTTCAAACGATCCATGCTGGCATTCATTTGTAGTGACGCAGGGTAACTAAGCTAAACCTTTACCTGGGTGACTGGACAAGGATTTGAACCTGTTCCTACCGAATGCGATTTATGGTCCATAACGACAGCCTTACATGGCTCGGTGTCTCGTTACACCTTAATTATTGCAGCAATATCAAAAAATCACGAAAGCTTTTATTGTTTCATTCTAGTTCCTAGCTTGTGTTAAGTGCGAGCGATGTGTGATGTGGCGAAATCTTAGCTTCACTTCTGCCGGGTTTTGTAAAGTGCCTACACGTATCACTTTTTAGAGTTCTTACGTCAGTACATCAGCTCATTGCCTTACATTACGCTTAGTAAAGAATCAATGAGCTGTAAGCCACCTCTTCATGTACATCAAATTGATTGATTCAACAACCCAACAGAACAGATAGAATTGCATGACTGGCTTCAAACAAATAGCGGAGTTCTCGATTCGAAGGATGCAGATACAGTGGAGATTCACCGATTGGGAAATTTCAAATATATCGGGAATTAATCGAATTATACACTTTTATAGCGAGTGTGAGACACGAATATATGTGATATAAGTGAAATATCTATATTGCCAAGAAGTTAAATTTCATTCAGCAAAAATAATTAAGAAATCGCCGTATAAATAAATTGAGATGTATCTTGACAACGTGACACTAGAGTATTTAATGACACTTCGTTTTAAGTTTATTTGGCAGGATGTGCGAAAGGCAGTGGTTACTTACATTCAATATCTAGTAAAACTATGCAGAAAATAGAATTATGAAAGTCAGACGTATTAGGCAAAGCATCGATATTGTTGACATGATCCACTATATCGTTACGATCTCTTATATTGTGCAGATGTTCAGTGGGTGACATGTCAAGCGAATATGCCGGCTAAGAAAGTAATCGTACCTGACGTTCTTCGATGAGTCCTTACACATCCTCGCCTGTATTGTCCTGCAGGAATATGGGCTTATATAGGCAAAGAGATCGCATGTTCCATCATCGGTTGTCTCCCTAAATCACTACACTGGCACTTGTTGCGCTGATTGGCTGGCTATGGTTTCCGCGGTGACGCCTAACATGTATGCAACCATCGCGGTAGGATGGAGTTGCCTAGGAACGGCTGTAACGTACTAGGGCGTGCTGAAAAACAATGCCTCCGAATTTTCCATGTGAAAACTCTAAAGGCTTTTTAAATAAAACAAACTTTAATAACATTCTGCATCTTTATTCTTCATGTCTACATATCTTTATTTCTTAACATAGCCAATCTATCCCAACAAGAGACCAGTTTGTTGACCCGTTCAAAGTAGAACGTTTGACTCAGTTGACGGAGCCACAATCTCACCTCTGCTTGTACCGCTTTATCACTATCATAGTGAAGTCCTCGAAAGTGTCTTTTTAAGTCCTGGAAACAGATGGAAATCGGATGGGGCCAACTCGGGACTGTATGGAGGATGGTCGCTGACAGTGAACCCAAGGCGTAGGATTACTGCAGGTGTCGGAACGCTCGTGTGTGGTCTGGCATTGTCATGATGAAGGTGGGGGTGCTCTCCATGTGTGGACGAATTCTTGGAATTCGTGTTTTCGGATTTCTGATGATCTCGTAGTAGTACCTTGCTGAGTTTATGGGGGGGGGGGGCTTTGTGCACGAATTCCAAATGTACCACGCCTTGAACATCTCAGAATACTGTGAGCATGACTTTGCCTGCTGATGGTGTGGTCTTGAATTTTTTTAACGTCGGTGACCCTTTGTGGTGGAACTCCACTGATGCTCTATAGCTTTCGGGGTCAAAATGGTGAACCCAGCTTTCATCATCTGTCACAATGTTATTAAGGAACCAATCACCTTCACACTCAAAACGTAAAAGAAATTGTTGACAGACTCTCATCTGTTTCATGTTAGGAGTGAGCATTCGAGGCACCCACCAGGAACACTGTTTTCTATGCCGCAGTTCTGCGATGATGATCTATATATTCTCACATGATAATACTTGCCTGAGACCCGTGTCTGTCTTATCTGACGATTTTGTCTGAGTTCATGAACCCTCTTCCAATGTGTCTCTTTGGTTGCCAGACGTTGTTCTCTACTCGGAGTTCTGTCACATACGTTGAGGTCAGCATCACCGTATCCTTCATTACAAGCATGAACAACCTAACGTCGCACATTACTGATGTCGGTACTACCGTCACTGTATAAGCTTTCGCTCTTTTTGTGAATTGTAGGCACATTTTCTGCGGTTAGAAACTCGAGTACAGCAACCTGTTTCTCACGCACCGAGCAAGTTACATTACACACCTCCATGTTAAATGCTACAATTTGGAGTCCTCTAGAGGCAGAGGGTTGTATTTTGCTTCAGCGAAGCAGGAAAGTCGACATGTAATACCACAACCGATACTGAGTCTGGAATAAAAAATTAGGAAGTATTACTTTCCAGCACTCCCTCGCAGAAGTCGCTATTTATGTTCGCTGTTCACCTATTCCCGATTTTGTTTTGGCTAATTAGAGAGGTACCTGCGTTTGAATCGTTTCCGAAGTCAGTCAGATAGCCACTGCTAACTATTTTGAGTCGAAGAAGTGTGTGGTCTTAATTTGCTAAACTGCTCTGCGTCACTAATACGAAAGTTTAAGTGATACTAAGACATTAGATCAGTTTTCCCATCCACTCAACAGCTCACCACGTTTCGTGGTACCTGTGAAGGGAGAGGAAACGTCCTTCTACATAACCGCCTACACCACCACTAAAATCTGTATCAGAAACTTTTATAAGGCTCTGTGGGAGAATCAGCGCTACAACTTGGGATAACACTAATTACACTGAGAGCAACAACCCAACAAGACTAGGTAGGTCCGAAAACGACAGACTGAGAATGTTTCTGAACAACACAGTGTGAATATTTCACCCAATAACTATGACGTAATCGTGAACAGTGGTCCTAACTCCGTAGCAAGTACTGATCTGGTAACGAGTGTTTCAGGAGCATGTGCGCAGAATAATGGTCACGGCGTCGTTTTAAATTTTTTAGGGAAAGAAGGGACAAAAACTTAGGGAAACTTCGCCTTATGACTACCGCTAAGCTGCTTTATGGCTAGAGTGTTCCATTCGCAACTGAAATGTATATCTATTCAAATAACAAAACTGTAAAAACTGTCGTGTCTGTCTGCTTGTCTGTTTGAACATGCTAATCTGCAACACTAATAGACGAATTTTCACGAAGTTTACACAGGTAACTTGGGTGTAGCTTGGGGAAACATATAGGCTTTTTTCATCAAAATCGGATAAAAAAAAGATAAATTTAAAGTTTTAGCTACAATTGTTTGCTCAGATTAGTATTTCAGATGTTTAATCACAGCAGTGTAGTACACCAGGGACCCAACAGATCTCCGTGTTAATTTCGCAGTACACCAAAGAAACAATAGATGCGCTGTTCGTTTTTTTTTAAATGAGTGACAAATGTACACTCCTGGAAATTGAAATAAGAACACCGTGAATTCATTGTCCCAGGAAGGGGAAACTTTATTGACACATTCCTGGGGTCAGATACATCAATGATCACACTGACAGAACCACAGGCACATAGACACAGGCAACAGAGCATGCACAATGTCGGCACTAGTACAGTGTATATCCACCTTTCGCAGCAATGCAGGCTGCTATTCTCCCATGGAGACGATCGTAGAGATGCTGGATGTAGTCCTGTGGAACGGCTTGCCATGCCATTTCCACCTGGCGCCTCAGTTGGACCGGCGTTCGTGCTGGACGTGCAGACCGCGTGAGACGACGCTTCATCCAGTCCCAAACATGCTCAATGGGGGACAGATCCGGAGATCTTGCTGGCCAGGGTAGTTGACTTACACCTTCTAGAGCACGTTGGGTGGCACGGGATACATGCGGACGTGCATTGTCCTGTTGGAACAGCAAGTTCCCTTGCCGGTCTAGGAATGGTAGAACGATGGGTTCGATGACGGTTTGGATGTACCGTGCACTATTCAGTGTCCCCTCGACGATCACCAGTGGTGTACGGCCAGTGTAGGAGATCGCTCCCCACACCATGATGCCGGGTGTTGGCCCTGTGTGCCTCGGTCGTATGCAGTCCTGATTGTGGCGCTCACCTGCACGGCGCCAAACACGCATACGACCATCATTGGCACCAAGGCAGAAGCGACTCTCATCGCTGAAGACGACACGTCTCCATTCGTCCCTCCATTCACGCCTGTCGCGACACCACTGGAGGCGGGCTGCACGATGTTGGGGCGTGAGCGGAAGACGGCCTAACGGTGTGCGGGACCGTAGCCCAGCTTCATGGAGACGGTTGCGAATGGTTCTCGCCGATACCCCAGGAGCAACAGTGTCCCTAATTGCCGGGGAAGTGGCGGTGCGGTCCCCTACGGCACTGCGTAGGATCCGTGCGTCGCTGCGGTCCGGTCCCAGGTCGACGGGCACGTGCACCTTCCGCCGACCACTGGCGACAACATCGATGTACTGTGGAGACCTCACGCCCCACGTGTTGAGCAATTCGGCGGTACGTCCACCCGGCCTCCCGCATGCCCACTATACGCCCTCGCTCAAAGTCCGTCAACTGCACATACGGTTCACGTCCACGCTGTCGCGGCATGCTACCAGTGTTAAAGACTGCGATGGAGCTCCGTATGCCACGGCAAACTGGCTGACACTGACGGCGGCGGTGCACAAATGCTGCGCAGCTAGCGCCATTCGACGGCCAACACCGCGGTTCCTGGTGTGTCCGCTGTGCCGTGCGTGTGATCATTGCTTGTACAGCCCTCTCGCAGTGTCCGGAGCAAGTATGGTGGGTCTGACACACCGGTGTCAATGTGTCCTTTTTTCCATTTCCAGGAGTGTATTTTCTCGTGTTTACTTCAGTACAAACTTAAGCGCCACAGTCTTACCTGTACGAATACAAACTAGTCTAGGATATAAGGATTTAATGATTTTTCTCTGTGTATTAAAAACTTAACAACATTGCTTTGCTTCTTTCGATAGGTTTTACTTGTATTACTTGCTAGGAAATACGAATTTATTAACATCTCTTTGACATTTAGGTGCATTTAGATTTCGTTTTGTTTACGAGTAAAAATGGCTAGAAAACGGTCGAGTCATTCTGAATGCACCAGAATGACTAGAAGACTGAGAACTGTGTGGTCTCAACAATCCGATGGAGTTTATGAGGTAAGAC
This sequence comes from Schistocerca nitens, assembly GCF_023898315.1. Taxonomy (NCBI): domain Eukaryota; kingdom Metazoa; phylum Arthropoda; class Insecta; order Orthoptera; family Acrididae; genus Schistocerca; species Schistocerca nitens. Next base: position 294,356,869 of record NC_064618.1, on the reverse strand, counting down.
TTGCTGCGGCTCAGGAAACTCAGGTTTCAACATACTCTTTGGAAACTTTTTCTGAAAGGGAAGTGCGACGTATCTCTGATCGAGAGCGTCATGCTGTATCTCGCTCCTCAGAATTCTTCACTCACAGAGGCTGTAGTTACTTCTCTCCAACGTATCATCATAGAAGCAAAAATTTTGACGGTAAGTTGCGCAGGCGAGCGGGTTTTATAACCCGAATCCCACTTATTCCTAACGATTTACTATTTTGCTTTCAACTTGTGCAATTCCTAATGAGCTCATGTTATGCCACAGCCACAAACAAAGGCGAGAAGCTGCGTATTGCTGGCGTGGACCTTAGTGTCAGTTGCCTTTCGCACGGCCAGCTTTATGTGGCTCTCCCAATGTTAGTGAAGCAAATAAGCTCTTCGTTCGTCTCCCCTATCGTACTACTTCAAAAGTTGTACACAAGTCGAAAATAAGTTCCATGCGTGCGAAGTCTCAAGCACAGTTATAAATAAATATCTAGGCAATGCAGGGTTCTTCTCTCAGTTATTAATATCTGTAATAAGGAAGGAACATCATTCAAATTGAATTTAAACAGGTCGTAAATACCAACATGTTACAATTAGATGACTTTACACCTGCGCGTGTGATTCATTGTCAAGAAGTCAATCTAAACCGTTGGGAAAATTGAATCTGTTAACAATTGACTGCGCCTTTTTCAGCCATCTTCAGCTTAGTGAAGATCGTGGTCCAGTACAACCAAAGCCATATTATTAATTTTCAAGCACGTTTGCGAACATTCGGTACTCAAGATTTTATCCACGGATTGTGATTCCCGGTATCACCTCATATCTCCTCCCTAAGATAGTGCATTAAGTGATTGTTGTATTTCCCCCCGAACGGCAGCTGAGCAAGGTCCTCAATACGTTCCAAGTGTCAACCGTGGTCATAACAGTGTTCTGTGTAGTTGTGAGTGCATTAATTGGAGCTGACGTGGCCAGATTGTTGGTACGGGTACGGAGGGTCCTTTCGCAACCAAGGTAGCCAAAGTGTTTGGTGTTTTAATAGGAGCCATATCGGAGATTTATTCCACATAGAGAGAAAGCAGGAAACATCATCTACTACGTCATAACACAGTGGTCAGTGATTGTGAGAGACGGTTATTGAAGAGGAGTGTGACGAAAAATGAGAGGATGACAATTGCTAAGGTCACTGCAAAACTGGGTGTCGCACTAGCGAACACTGTCAGCGTCAAAATAACACGAAGGAAGTCCCAGGAACAGAAAATTCCAGCAAATGCCTTTGTGTCTCTGTGAATAAAATCTATTTTGTCTGTCGTGAACAGGAATGTGTCCAAATTATCATCTGGCATTTTAATCAACTTTTTGCATATTGGAACAGGCTGTTTTGATTTTAACATTCAAAGAACATCGCAGTTCTCGTCCCAGTATTTTGTTTTGTTGATATATTTTTCAAAGTAATACCTGGGTCTATCTTGGCACTTGATTAAGTACCTCTTTTTGCAGATGTCCCCGGACGGCCCCTGACCAGTATTTTTCCATTAACTAGCTCTCATAGTCTTCATAAGTATGGCTTGTGTCGACAGCCTCTGTCACCTGGAGAGATGTGTCACCCCGCATGAATCGACTTACGAATTTGATCTTTTGCTTCTGAGTGCAGGGAGAGGACAAACTCCTTAAAAAGGAACGAATGATTACCATTCGGTGCACACGTTTCTTGTCTGGCACAAATACATCACACTGGTAGTGTCACACAATATTTTCCTCCATTATTGCATTATCAGTTAATTGAATGGTGCCTAGTCCGTAAATAATGTCATTAGCTGTTACAAAACCAGGCTATGGTTGTGAGCTCAGCCCGGCTCACGACACAAAAATGCCATTCAGGCCATATTTGTCAGAAACTCTGGACTTACTGTCGGTCTCAATAACTCGATTTAGTTAGTCTATATCTTGCTTAAGGATAGATATCCACCGAGTGAGGTGGCGCATTGGTTAGCACACTGGACTCGCATTCGGGAGAACGACGGTTCAATCCCGCGTCCGGCCATCCTGATTTAGGTTTTCCGTGATTTCCCTAAATCGCTGCAGGCAAATGCCGGGATGGTTCCCTTGAAAGGGCACGGCCGACTTCCTTCCCCGTCCTTCCCCAATCCGATGAGACCGACGACCTCGCTGTTTGGTCTCCTCCCTCAAACAACCCAACCCCCATAGATATCCCTTTAACTGCAGATTCTTTACGCTTTTTAAATTCATAGGGGAAAGAGTCTTCGACTTCCTCAGTCTCTTTGTTAATATTCGGCATGTGAACTTCATGCTCTTTCTTAACTGATTAAATTGTCTGGCGACTATCTCACCTGGGATATTATCACTTTCATGTTTATAGGCTTAGAGTGCGGCTTCGCTCTTTGTCTGTTGTTTTTTGTCTTCCCAGTGGAAAAACTTTTGTTCCATAATGGCATATTTTCGCTTAACTTTTCTGGTAAGTCACTTGGCCATTTCGTCTTTCATGGATTTTTGGTGGTGGTCAAATTGCTCAGAGGTGATCTTTCGCTATTCTTCAGAAATGTCTTCGATTTTGAGCCAAAGCCAGTCCGGCAGACGACTGATTTTGTGCAAGGGAGGACTCCTTTTGTGCATCAGAAATTTCTTGCTGAGTGCGAGAAAATTCGCCGATTTTCGTTCAAAAAATGGTTCAAATGGCTCTGAGCACTATGGGACTTAACTGCTGAGGTCATCAGTCCCCTAGAACTTAGAACTAGTTAAACCTAACTAACCTAAGGACATCACACACATCCATGCCCGAGGCAGGATTCGAACCTGCGACCGTAGCGGTCGCGCGGTTCCAGACTGTAGCGCCTAGAACCGCTCGGCCACCCTGGCCGGCGCCGATTTTCGTCATTGATTCTGTTTTTTCGTAATTTATTTAAGGGTTCCTTTTCCAACATCTGATCTATTTGACTAGCATTGGTCACTGGTGGGTGTCCTTCACTATTTGATTCCATTTTGAATTAATGTTAAAATTAACTACATATACACAAATAGATACACAATTTTTAATACACAATCTACAAAAATTAATATATCAACAATGAAGCTTCTTTTGACCAAATATTGCGTAATTTCAATCAATAACGCAACTCAAGATTCAAAGCGCTTATTGCACTAGGGGTATGGCTCACAAAACTACCGCCATTACGTTCAGGACTGTTAATGGCAATCAATAAGAAAAACGTAGTCTGAAAATTTGGATAAGATCTTGCACATAAAAATTTTAAAGATACCACTACCCCGTGCAGGGATCCAGCTACTAAAAAAAAAGAAAAATCCTGACTTGCTGTATTCCAACGACAGAAGCCGTAATCGTCTGAGTGGTCTTGGTAAATGCTCGTTCTTTCTCTATAGTTGGTATATTTCCTTCCTCTCGTGTTTGGTCATAGTTACAGGTTTTGTTGCATGAAATGGAGAAAGAATACATGTATTAATACACAATAATTAGTCCTGTCACGATCTAATATAGCATACACAAAATAAAAAATAACAGTTGTGCTTACTGTTATACTGCAAAAATAATTGGATAAAATATGCGTAATTAATTGGCGTCTGAAAAATTGTGAATGAAAATAATAACGAGCTCGATACATAAATCACAAGCAAAGCTTGTTGGAGACATTTTTCGATTTTGGAACAATCAGTGTTGTTTGCGAAGGCAAAATGTTGCTTCCATTAACTGTACTTACTGGCTTTCGCAGATGTTTAGATCGCAAAATCATGGAATTTCAGAACGTGAAGAATGGTCTTCAGCAGAAAAAAGACATCTTTGAACGGTGGTTGCATGCAGGTCAGTAGACGCAAACGTGAAATGATTATCGGTTCATTTATTTTAATTTCAATGTCTCTAAAAATCCGTCCACATCGCAGTATCCCTGAGCGTCGTACATTACTCAGATATACACTGAAGAGTCAAAGAAACTTGTACACCTGCCTAATATCGTGTAGGGCCGCCGCTAGCACGAGAAAGTGCCGCAAGACGACATGGCATGGACTCGACTAATGACTGAAGTAGTGCTGGAGGGAACTGACGCTATGAATCCCACACGCCTGTCCATAAATCTGTGCGAGTACGAGGGGGTGGAGACCTCTTCTCAACAGCACGTTGCAACGCATCCCAGAGATGCTCAGTAATGTTCATGTCTCGAGAGTTTGGCGGACAGCGGAAGTGTTTAAACTCAGAAGAGTGTTCGTGGAGCCACTGTGTAGCAGTTCAGGACGTGTGGGGTCCGCATTGTCCTGCTGGAATTGCCCGAGTCTGTCGGAATGCACAATGGACATGAATGGCTGCAGATGATCAGACAGGATGCTTACGCACGTGTCACCTGCCAGAAACGTATCTAGACGTATCAGGGGTCCCATATCACTCCAATTGCACACGGCTCACACCATCACAGAGCCTCCACCAGACTTAACAATCCCCTGCTGACGTACAAGGTCCATGGATTCATGAGGTTGTCTCCATACCCGTAAAGTCCATCCGCTCTTTACATTTGGAAATGAGACTCGTCCGACCAGGCAACATGTTTCCAATTATCAACAGTCAATGGTGGTGTTGATGGGCCCAAGCGAGGCGTAAAGTTTTGTATCGCACAGTCATCAAGGCCTTCGGCTCCGAAAGCCCATTTCGATGATGTTTCGTTGAATGGTTCGCACGCTGACACCTGTTGATAATCCAGCATTGAAATCTGCAGCAATTTGCGGAAACGTTGCACTTCTGCCACGCTGAACAATTCTCTTCAGTCGTTGTCGGTACCGTTCTTGCAAAATATGTTCAAATATGAGTGAATTCCTAAGGGACCAAACTGCTAAGGTCATCGGTCATTAGACTTACACACTAATTAAACTAACTTGTGCTAAGAACAACACACACACCCATGCCCAAGGGAGGACTCGAACCTCCGGAGGGAGAGGCCATGCAATCCGTAACAAGGCGGCTAAGACCGCGCGGCCACTCCGCGCGGCCCGTTCTTGCAGGATCTTTTTCGGCCGCAGCGATGTCGTAAATTTGATGTTTTACCGGATTCCTGATATTCACAGTACACTCGTGAAATGGTCGTACGGTAAAATCCCCACTTCATCGCTACCTCGGAGATGTTGTATCCCATGGCTCGTATGCCACCTATAACACTACGTTCAAACTCACTTATATTTTGATAACCCGCCATTGTAGCAGCAGTAAACGATCTAACAACTGTGCGAGATACTTGCTGTCTTATACAGGCGTTGCCGTATTCTGCCTGTTTATATATCTATAAAAATAAATGTGTTTGAATTCCGAACTGCTGAGGTCATCGGTTCCTAGACCACTCAAACTAACTTAAACTAACTTGTGCCAAGAACAACACACACCCATGCCCGAGAGAGGACTCGAACCTCCGGTGGGAGGGGCAGCGCCTCCCGTGACATGGCGCCTCGACTCGAGCGACCACGCCGCGCGGCTACATATCTCTGTATTTGAATATGTATGCCTCTACCAGTTTCTTTGGCGCTTCTCTGTACATGTATTATGCATACAATAGTGACTAAAGTGAGTAATCAGACCTGCTCCCTGCCTACACCAATGCTGATAATGGAAAGAGTGAAGACAGACGACAGCAGAAAGAGTGAAGGCAAAAGACAAAATTCGGACATCGTGATAGACAAATATATACTAAATTCAATCAACAATATAATATTAAAAGTTCTAGCAGATTCGATGCTGCAGTGATCAGTTACTGAATAAAATGCAACAATATTCAAGAAAAATAGTAAATTATGCTTTAGGTACTACATGCAGTCGGTATGGAAGACTGCAAACCGTCGCACTCCACTGACACGGAGCGAACTGCAGAAAGATATCATTTAAAAAAGTGTGACACAAAGGAATTACAGACATTGGCTGCGAGTAGGCATTGATTTAAATTAAGGGAGAAAGCTGAATATTTGCGACGGACCAGGGTTCGAAGCCGGGTCTCCTGCTTAGCAGGTAGATGCGCTGTCCACTAAACCAGCTGGAGACACTCGTCAGCTCGGCTACACGGACTACCCTAACACGACCCCCGACCCAAATTCTCAACTTACCCGCACTACTAAAGCAGTGCCCCTTATCCAGTATCCTCATTACCCGCGACATTTCGCCGATTCCCGTAAGAGTTCAACCCTGGCGTGCATCCACACTGAAGGGATCATTGGTCGTCCTCGTCTCAATTGTATACATGTGGGGTCTGCTATTTCAGAAATGTCCGAAAGAACAGACACTATTTTGATCCAGCAGTCACCATGAAATAAGACACAAAGGAATTACAGACGTTGCTGCGAGGGGGCATTGATTTAAATCAATAAGGGAAGGTGAGAATTGTGATCTGACGGGGGGCGTGCTGGAGCAGTTGATGCAGTTGCAATGACCTATGTTTCTGGATGCTTTATGGTCAGAGAAAATGTCCAGTAACCAGGAGACACGGGTTCGAAAAGAACAGGTACCACATACATATAATTTAAAAAGTGACTAGAAGTTATTCTTCTTTCTCTGCTTAATGAGATATGACCATATTTCGTCACTGCACAAGTGATGTTTCTGCAAGTCAAAGTGAATGTTGTCGTGCTGTTGTGTAGTAAGCGAATCAGAGAAATTTAGTGCAGTTTCCAAAAACAACTTATACAGAGGTAAACCTAATTGTTTTGAGAACATTGTTAAAGCAACCGTGGACAATACAAGATCCTGAAGACAATTCCAGTAGAGGGGTTGAAACGTCGATAGTGTAGAAGACGTATGACGTGGCCTAGCATCCGAGAACATTTTAGTTTCAACATTCACTTATTTTGCTTTGATTTTTTACTGTGGAGTGATATTTAAATGCTCACATTCGTCACAAATTGATATTCATATTATGTGCTGTTTAATGCTAATACATGTTTTACATTGAATGTGTAGGGCGAAAGGATCTTATATTTTAAATTTTATAATATGATCAGTCTACTCATTGCCAATAAATATCAATATTTATCAGATAAAGGAGTATGCATCAGTTCCTAGGTGGAAAGTACTTCTCATTCAAGTCAGAATTTGTATTCAGCGCAATACACTGGAAAGCCGATTGTAATATCACCATAAGGTCCTACACTGAAGCGCCCAAGAAACTGGTATAGACATGCGTGTTCAAATACAGATGTAAAGCCGCGCGGGATTAGCCGAGCGGTCCAAGGCGCTGCAGTCATTGACTGTGCGGCTGGTCCCGGCGGAGGTTCGAGTCCTCCCTCGGGCATGGGTATGTGTGTTTGTCCTTAGGATAATTTAGGTTAAGTAGTGTGTAAGCTTAGGGACTGATGACCTTAGCTGTTAAGTCCCATAAGAATTCACACACATTTGACACACAAATACAGACGTAAACAGGCAGAATACGGCAATGCGGTCGGTCACGCCTATATAAGTCTACAAGTGTCTGACGCAGTTGTTAGATCGGTTACTACTGCTATAATGGCAGGTTTTCAAAATTTAAGTGAGTTTGAACGTGGTGTTGTAGTCGGCGCATGAGCGATGGGACACAGTGTCTCCGAGGTAGGGAAGACGTGGGGATTTTCCCGTACTGCCATTTCTCGAGTGTACCGTGAATATCATGAATCCAGTAAAACATCGAATCTCCTACATCGCTGCGGCCGGAAAAAGATCATGCAAGAACGGGACCAACGACAAATAGAGAGAGTCGTTCAACGTGACCGAAGTGCAACTCTTCGGCAAATTGCTGCAGATTTCAATGATGGGCCTTCAAAAAGTGTCATCGTGTGAACCATTCAACGAAACATAATCGATACGCGCTTTCGGAGCCGAAGGCCCACTCGTGTACCCTTGATGACTGCACTTTACAAAGCTTTACGCCTTGTCTTGCCTTACGCCTTGGACTGTTGATGACTGGAAACATGTTGCCTGGTCGGACGAGTCTCGTTTCAAGTTGTATTGAGCGGATGGAACCCATGGACCCTTCATGTCAGCAGGGGACTGTTAAAGCAGGTGGAGGCCCTTTGATGGTGTGGGGCGTGTGCAGTTGGAGTGATATGGGGCTCCAGGTATGTCTAGATACGACTCTGACGAGTGAGACACGTACGTAAGCATCCTATCTGATCATCTGCACCCATCCATCTCCGTTGTGCATTCCGACGGACTTGGGCAATTCCAGCGCGACAATGCTACACCCTACACGTCCACAATTGCTACAGAGTGGCTCCAGTAACTCTCTTCTGAGTTGAAACACTGCTGCTCCCTAGACATGAACATTATTGAGCATATCTGGGACGCCTTGCAAGGTGCTGTTCAGAAGGGATCTCCATCGTTGTTTTTTTTTAATCAGTCTACTGGCTGGTTTGATGCGGCCCGCCACGAATTCCTTTCCTGTGCTAACTCATCTCAGAGTAGCACTTGCAACCGACGTCCTCAATTATTTGCTTGACGTATTCCAATCTCTGTCTTCCTCTACAGTTTTTGCTCTCTACAGCTCCCACTAGTACCATGGAAGTCATTCCCTCATGTCTTAGCAGATGTCCTATCATCCTGTCCCTTCTCCTTATCAGTGTTTTCCACATATTCCTTTCCTCTCCGATTCTGCGTAGAACCTCCTCATTCCTTACCGTATCAGTCCACCTAATTTTCAACATTCGTCTATAGCACCACATCTCAAATGCTTCGATTCTCTTCTGTTCCGGTTTTCCCACAGTCCATGTTTCACTACCATACAATGCTGTACTCCAGACGTACATCCTCAGAAATTTCTTCCTCAAATTAAGGCCGGTATTTGATATTAGTAGACTTCTCTTGGCCAGAAATGCCTTTTTTGCCATAGCGAGTCTGCTTTTGATGTCCTCCTTGCTCCGTTCGTCATTGGTTATTTTACTGCCTAGGTAGCAGAATTCCTTAACTTGATTGACTTCGTGACCATCAATCCTGATGTTAAGTTTCTCGCTGTTCTCATTTCTACTACTTCTCATTACCTTCGTCTTTCTCCGATTTACTCTCAAAGCTACTGTGTACTCATTAGACTGTTCATTCCGTTCAGCAGATCATTTAATTCTTCTTCACTTTCACTCAGGATAGCAATGTCATCAGCGAATCGTATCATTGATATCCTTTCACCTTGTATTTTAATTCCACTCCTGAACCTTTCTTTTATTTCCATCATTGCTTCCTCGATGTACAGATTGAAGAGTAGGGGCGAAAGGCTACAGCCTTGTCTTACACCCTTCTTAATACGAGCACTTCGTTCTTGATCGTCCACTCTTATTATTCCCTCTTGGTTGTTGTACATATTGTATATGACCCGTCTCTCCCTATAGCTTACCCCTACTTTTTTCAGAATCTCGAACAGCTTGCACCATTTTATATTGTCGAACGCTTTTTCCAGGTCGACAAATCCTATGAAAGTGTCTTAATTTTTCTTTAGCCTTGCTTCCATTATTAGCTGTAACTTCAGAATTGCATCTCTCGTCCCTTCACTTTTCCTAAAGCCAAACTGATCGTCACCTAGCGCATTCTTAATTTTCTTTTCCATTCTTCTGTATATTATTCTTGTAAGCAGCTTCGATACATGAGCTGTTAAGCTGATTGTGCGATAATTCTCGCACTTGTCAGCTCTTGCCGTCTTCGGAATTGTGTGGATGATGCTTTTCCGAAAGTCAGATGGTATGTCGCCAGACTCATATATTCTACACACCAACGTGGATAGTCGTTTTGTTGCCACTTCCCCCAATGATTTTAGAAATTCTGATGGAATGTTATCTATCCCTTCTGCCTTATTTGACCGTAAGTCCTCCAAAGCTCTTTTAAATTCCGATTCTAATACTGGATCCCCTATCTCTTCTAAATCGACTCCTGTTTCTTCTTCTATCACATCAGACAAATCTTCACCCTCACAGAGGCTTTCAATGTATTCTTTCCACCTATCTGCTCTCTCCTCTGCATTTAACAGTGGAATTCCCGTTGCACTCTTAATGTTACCACCGTTGCTTTTAATGTCACCAAAGGTTGTTTTGACTTTCCTGTATGCTGAGTCTGTCCTTCCGACAATCATATCTTTTTCGATGTCTTCACATTTTTCCTGCAGCCTTTTCGTTTTAGTTTCCCTGTGCTTCATATTTATTTCATTCCTCATCGACTTGTATTCCTGTATTCCTGATTTTCCCGGAACATGTTTGTACTTCCTCCTTTCATCAATCAACTGAAGTATTTCTTCTGTTACCCATGGTTTCTTCGCAGCTACCTTCTTTGTACCTATGTTTTCCTTCCCAACTTCTGTGATGGCCCTTTTTAGAGATGTCCATTCCTCTTCTACTGCCTACTGCGCTATTCCTTATTGCTGTATCTATAGCGTTAGAGAACTTCAAACGTATCTCGTCATTCCTTAGTACTTCCGTATCCCACTTCTTTGCGTATTGATTCTTCCTGACTAATGTCTTGAACTTCAGCCTTCTCTTCATCACTACTATATTGTGATCTGAGTCTATATCTGCTCCTGGGTACGCCTTACAGTCCAGTATCTGATTTCGGAATCTCTGTCTGACCATGATGTAATCTAATTGAAATCTACCCGTATCTCCCGGCCTTTTCCAAGTATACCTCCTCCTCTTGTGATTCTTGAAAAGGGTATTCGCTATTACTAGCTGAAACTTGTTACAGAACTCAATTAGTCTTTCTCCTCTTTCATTTCTTGTCCCAAGCCCATATTCTCCTGTAACCTTTTCTTCTACTCCTTCCCCTACAGCCGGCCGAAATGGCCGTGCATCTAAAGGCGCTCCAGTCTGGATCCGCAAGACCGCTACGGTCGCAGGTTCGAATCCTGCCTTGGGCATGGTTGTTTGTGATGTCCATAGGTTAGTTAGGTTTAACTAGTTCTAAGTTCTAGGGGACTAATGACCTCAGCAGTTGAGTCCCATAGTGCTCAGAGCCATTTGAACCATTTGAGCCTTCCCCTACAACTGCATTCCAGTCGACCATGACTATTAGATTTTCGTCCCCCTTTACATACTGCATTACCCTTTCAATATCCTCATACAGTTTCTCTATCTGTTCATCTTCAGCTTGCGACGTCGGCATGTATACCTGAACTATCGTTGTCGGTGTTGGTCTGCTGTCGATTCTGATTAGAACAACCCGGTCACTGAACTGTTCACAGTAACACACCCTCTGCCCTACCTTCCTATTCATAGCGAATCCTACACCTGTTATACCATTTTCTGCTGCTGTTGATATTACCCGATACTCATCTGACCAGAAATCCTTGTCTTCCTTCCACTTCACTTCACTCACCCCTACTATATCTAGATTGAGCCTTTGCATTTCCCTTTTCAGATTTTCTAGTTTCCCTACCACGTTCAAGCTCCTAACATTCCATGCCCCGACTCGTAGAACGTTATCCTTTCGTTGATTATTCAATCTTTTTCTCATGGTAACCTCCCCCTCGGCGGTCCCCTCCCGGAGATCCGAATGGGGGACTATTCCGGAATCTTTTGCCAATGAAGAGATCATCATGACACTTCTTCAATTACAGGCCACATGTCCTGTGGATACACGTTACGTTTCTTTAATGCAGTGGTTTCCATCGCCTTCTGCATCCTCATGTCGTTGATCATTGCTGATTCTTCCGCCTTTAGGGGCAATTTCCCACCCCTAGGACAAGAGAGTGCCCTGAACCTCTATACGCTCCTCCGCCCTCTTTGACAAGGCCGTTGGCAGAATGAGGCTGACTTCTTATGCCGGAAGTCTTCGGCCGCCAATGCTGATTATTTATCAAAATTTAGGCAGTGGCGGGGATCGAACCCGGGACCGAAGACGTTTTGATTATGAATCAAAGACGCTACCCCTTTTTTTCCTCGTTATTGTTCTATATTGTGCGTTGAATATGTTCTTGGCGGTCGTCCGATGACAGTCGTTCGGGTTGTTCGTTGATCCGTTCACTCAGTTTTTTAATTACAGCGGGTAGATAACCTCTCTGACCGAACATGCTGAGCTACCGTGCCGGCCCCCTAGACCGCGGGTACTCTTACGGATTTATGAACAGCCCTGCAGGATTGGTGGTGTCAGTTCCCTCCAGTACTACTTCAGACATTAGTCGAGTCCATACCACGTCGTGTAGCGGCACCTCTGCCTACTCGTGGGGCCCTACACGATATTAGGCAGGTGTACCAGTTTCTTTAGCTCTTCAGTGTATTACACTTCCTTAAGGCAAAACCGATGTTACTTTAATTTCTGTGGCACGATCGTCGTCCAGTGTAACGTGAAGTCGAATAATCCTCAAGCCAATCACGAACTTGCGACAGTTCTTTGTCAGAATTCCGTAGTCTCATGGGATACTAACTACACTCATGCTCATAAATTAAGGATAATGCTGATACATGCTGAAACAACGCTCTGATGGGCGGTTTGCGGGTTTACATCACCGAAGAGTATTACCATGCTGTGCATTTGACCTGCAGTCGTCGCACGGTGGCGCTGGCAGCACTCTACATACACAGAGGTGTGTTGGTGCATGTCAGAGTATGGTGCAGAGAGTAAGTGTGCAGACGTTTTCAGACGTACTAATGGTGACTGTGTGTTGAAAAGGTCCCGTAGAACACATATTGATGACGTTATGAAGGGTAGAATACTAGGGCGACTGGAGGCTGGTCAAACGCAGCAGGTCGTAGCACAGCCCTATGTGTGCCACAAAGTGTGATGTCAAGATAATGGCAACGATTCCAGCAGACAGGAAGTGTATCCAGGCGCTACAGTACGGGTCGTCCACAGCGTACAACACCACAAGAAGACCGATATCTGACCATCAGTACCCACAGACGGCCACAGAGTACTGCAGGTAGCCTTGCTCGGCACGTTACCGCGCCACTGAACAGTTGTCTCCAGACACACAGACGACTGAACAGACATGGTTTTTGCCCGGAGACCTACAAGGTGCATTCCACTGACCCCTGGTCACAGAAGAGTCCGTAAAGCCTGGTGTCAAGAACACACTACATGGTCATTGGAAGAGTGGTCCCAGGTTGTGTTCACGGGCAAGTCCAGGCATAGTCTGAACAGTGATTCTCGCCGGGTTTTCATCTGACGTGAACCAGGAACCAGATGCCAACCCCTTAATATCCTTGAAAGGGACCTGTATGGAGGTTCAAATGGCTCTGAGCACTATGGGACTCAACTGCTGTGGTCATAAGTCCCCTAGAACTTAGAACTACTTAAACCTAACTAACCTAAGGACAGCACACAACACCCAGCCATCACGAGGCAGAGAAAATCCCTGACCCCGCCGGGAATCGAACCCGGGAACCCGGGCGTGGGAAGCGAGAACGCTACCGCACGACCACGAGATGCGGGCATGTATGGAGGTCGTGGTTTGATGGTGTGGGGTGGGATTATGATTGGTGCACGTACACCCCTGCACGTCTTTGACAGAGGAACTGTAACTGTATCGGGACGTCATTTTGCATCAGTATGTCCGCCTTTTCAGGGACGTAGTGGGTCCCACCTTCCTCCTGATGGATGACAATGCACAATCCCACCGAGCTGCCATCGTGGAGGAGTACCTTGAAACAGAAGATATCAGGCGAATGGAGTGGCCTGCCTGTTCTCCAGACCTAAACCCCATCGAGCACGTCTGGGATGCTCTCGGTCGACGTATCGCTGCAAACCCCTACGACACTTCAGGAGCTCCGACAGGCACTGGTGCAAGAATGGGAGGCTATACCTCAGCAGCTGCTCGACCACCTGATCCAGAGTATGCCAACCCGTTTTGTGGCCTGCGTGCGTGTGCATGGTGATCAAAGTCCATATTGATGTCGGGGTACATGCGCAGGAAACAGTGGCGTTTTGTAGCACATGTGTTTCGGGACGGTTTTCTCCACTTATCACCAATACCGTGGATTTACAGACCTGTGTCGTGTGTGTTCCCTATGTGCCTATGCTATCAGCGCCAGTTTTGTGTAGTGCCACGTTGTGTGGCACCACATTCTGCAATTATCGTTAATTTATGAGCATGAGTGTACTAAATGACACTGTTGACCCTGACCAGTTGAGATTAAAGGAAACTATATCTCCTAAAATTTATATAAAATCTATTTACTTAACTTCTCTGGAATTTAAGTGAACTCAAGTGAAATACAGGATGTCTCAGGAGGAATGGTAATATGCAGGGATAAGATAAAGAATTATCATTCGAAGCAATACAGTCTAGTAAACATTGGCTCTAAAATGTGTATCCTAAGAGCTAAGAACACTTCTTTATCTTCGATACTGTGAAACAAATCTCTTCTAGTGCACGCTCTTTGCTTTCTGTATTTTGAGAGATGGTAGTATGGCCCAAAACAAGAAAAGAACTGTCCAGTAAACATGGGCTGTAAAGTCCATACCTCAAGTGCTATGTGCATTTGTTCATCTTCGCTACTATGCAACACATCTCTTCTACTGAAAAAGTGCTCATAGCTCTTAAAGTGTACGATTTAGAGCCCACCAATATGACAAAGTGTCCATGGGTCTTAAGGAATGCATATTCCAGCCCTTGTTTACTGTACTTATTTTCTTCGAATCCAGTCATACCCCTGACCATCCCTCCTGGACACTCACTATATCCTTATGGATGGGTAAACTCCGGTTCTTCATCAAATCCTTTCTCGTAATGTTGATATTCCAGAATGGATAAGCTCTGGTTTTTAAACAATAAAAAACTGACGCATTGTTACTAATACAATTTTCGTACACGAATGCAAACGTTCTGGGGAGGAACTAAGTAATTTATAATGCAAAAAATAATGAATATGGATACAGTACTAACAAACTTTAACATTTTGTCTTAATCTTGATACGTTTTACCAGTCACTAGATACTGTAGTAGTTACTGAAAATCATTCTCTGAAAGTTGCTACAGGACATTTACGTGGGATTTGAAACTGAACGAAGCCCTGCTGAAAGCTCTCGGCACAGTTTTGCCGTTGTTGCTTGGTAATCACCATCTTTATTTACCACTTGTACGTCAGTTTACCGTTATGAAAAGTTATTTCAAAATGCTACAGTTACGGCTGTATTAAGCTGACTTGCAAATATATTTAAGAGAAATGGGTGTTCTGATGCTGCAGCGGCCGTGTCTTCTGAGAAATGTGACACATAATCAGCAGTGAGACAATGAAACGCAGGAGACGACGGGTGAAATGTTACTGCAAACAATGCAGGATTGACTCAAGCATAGAGGAACTGTCGGAAGTTCAGAAATAAGACGTATGTGTAACTGAGCAGAAAAACAGAAAGAAGAGCATGTCGTATTTGAGCGAGGCTGCGTAGTGGTAAGGCAGTGATATTCCTGTTCAAGAGGACATCAGTTCATAATCCCATCCAGCCAATTAGGTTTTCGATAGTTTCATTTTAATGGTATTTTTTAGCTGGCCACGACAGTTGAGACGATTTCATTCCCGTTGATGGTTTGATGCGCTGCTTCATATTGAGATGATACAGATGGGGATAATTACCCCCTGAGGGGTAAAAGGAAATTTTCTGGGGTATAAAACCAAAAGAGTTCAATTGTGTTTCGGTCACGAAACTAAATAATTTTTAACAGGTATATACTACTATCACTATTTCGTAAGACTGTAACACTGATTACGTAAGTTACCAGAAATTATATTTTTTTTAATGCTAGGATTAACTCAATGGTTCAATGGCTCTGACCACTATAGGACTTAACATCTAAGGTCATCAGTCCCCTAGAACTTAGAACTACTTAAACCTAACTAACCTAAGGACATCACACACATCCATGCCCGAAGCAGGATTCGAACCTGCGACCGTAGCGGTCGCGCGGTTCCAGACTGAAAGCGCCTAGAACCGCTCGGCCACACAGGCCGACTAGGATTAACTGTTGATTCAATGTGACAGGGGCCACCGCTTGAGAAACGAATTTATCAACTTCTTCTACACACATACTTTATACTTCATGCATCTGTGACAGTAAAATTGAGACATACACATCATGTATGCTTAAATATTTCATTGGAATGCCTTCCCCGACTTTTAAATAGGTTCAACCGTGGACCAGAAATTGTTTCATTATTCAGTCCACAACAAATAAACGAACTAACTGAGAGCACAACAGATCAGTAACTATGCCTATACGGTATTGTTATTATTATTATTATTATTGAAACTTCCCCTTAGAAAATTTTATGAATTACTGTGCTGATAAACCTCTAACGTTATTTGATTTTCAAACAGCTGAGCAGAACTGAAAGTACTCAGACATTTCTCTCTTTACTTATTCTGATCAACACTGAACTATCACACAATGTTTTTTTTTTTTTTTTTAGCGCAACGCAATCTGACTTTCAATAATTCCTACAAAAGAATGGCCCTGACTAAGAATAACCTATACCTTTCATGAATCACTTACCTCACAAAAATCCTCGTTACTCGAACTACTGCAATACAGCGAGCGCCAATACTGCCAGCTAAATAAAAGATTCTAACTACTGAAGGCACTAACTACTGATAGGCATAGTTAGCAAATCAAAGACTTTGATAGAGAACAAACAATGTATTTACGTTAATAATATTCAAATCCAATCTTACAAATTTCGTTTTTCTGACGGACACACGTCCAGATCATCCGCTCTCAAAACTCCGCCATCTCTCTCCCCACATCCACCACTGCTGGCGGCCCACCTCCAACTGCGCAACGGTACGCTCTGTTCACATCCAACTGCCCAACACTACAATAGAGAATATTTCAACAATGCCAACCAGCCCAGACTCCACACAGCATGTAATATTAGTAATTTTCGCCTCACAAACATTAATATACACTCAATAGTAAACGCCTGATGGCCTAAAGTTATCGAACAATTGTAAAGTAAAAGAAATGAACCATCGCATAGCAGCGACAGAATCTATTATTCTTTATCTTTGCGCGGTGCCTGTAAATCTCTATGTACATGTATCGATTAATGGTAGTAATTCTGTTGTTTCAAGACAAATGAGGCTTTTGGCGCCTCACTTTTTACTGTTTGTATTCTATGAAAGGCGGACTCGGACTTGCTGCGTTCCACAACTGTATTTTATATTTTATGTGAAAATATTGAGTGAATATGCTAATTGTTATTTTTTCCAATCAGAAAACATGTAGTTTCTTGTAACTGATATCGAACAGACAGCGTCAAGAGGACATTTTGACTGTTATGTATAAAGTATTTAACCACAATGGTCATCTATTGTAATTTAATATGAAAAGGTACATAGCATTAAAAAAAAACCTGTGTTAAGGGGCTCCGGAACGCCCTATACTTGCAATGTTAAAATAACGCTTATAAATTACATCTTTCCTCACAAAGTATTTGCGGTAGGAAGTTGAACTTTTTACAGATTATTTATTGGAATATGGGCCACAACTTAACACAGGGATTTTACAAAATTTTAGTTCAGTTATTAAAGATGATTTTTTTTAATTGTAATGAAAATTCACAACATTTTTTTGCAATTTTTTATTTATATATTCAAAAATATACAGTTTTTTGGAAAAAGGCTGTGTTAAATTATGCAGAACGTACTGTGTAACATTTACTGAAAGTTTGAAACAAATATGTTTGGAAGATCCTTAGAAAACATGTAATTAGTATGAGAAAATAAAAGTTTTGGGAATCGAGCGACAAAGATTGGATTAACTTTTTAGCGCATTCCAGGTCCATAGGATGGATTATCTTCATCCTCTGCAAACTCCTCCTCCAGCTTCCTCTTGTTCCTCCTCCTGTTTACTCTTGCTTGTATTTCTAGACTCTTTACAGCCCTATCTGCAGCCCGAAGGCGTTCCTTGTCTAAAGCAAGCATCGCTCCTACCATGTTAGAACCTATCTTCATTCCCATATTTCTAAATACCTTTGGCTTTCCAACATTTCTCCTTTTCTTAAAAGCCTTCAGAGGATTTCTAATAACTTTACTTTTACTCATTATTATACTTCAACAAAACAGAGACTCAAGAAACAGAATTAATTACGAATATTTTCGAGATGACGACAGAGTAAATAAACATGAAACAATCGACACTCACACCAGCGATATATATTGAACCATCACAGGTTAGCCACAACACATACTTTATCTCACATCACTAAAATGTACCTGATGAACACGGACGTTAATAAAAACACCATTTGACAGCAGTTTAACAGCGCCACAGTGGGTCACGCCCATGTAGAACACATTTCAAAAAAAATTTAAAAATAGTTGTAGTCTTCGGAATTGAATAAATTATATATCCACAGTATTAAAAGGTAATAGTCTGCAGATTCAGAAAACGCAAAAAAGTAAAAATTGAACTTTTCATGATTTTGAGCCTTTCCGGAGCCCCTTAAAGATAAGTGTGCTTATTTTCGTAAATTAACTTTGATGATTCCATCTCCCTATTTACCTGAATGATAATTATTTTTGTGTTACTTCATCATCAGAAATTACGATCACGGTGATGGGCCGAACGCAGCATGAGGCAGAAGGAACATTATCGTTTTCCTATTATTTCTGAACCAACTTTTTTGTGTAGTGTTGCATTTCTTTTAAAGTCTATAAATCTTCTGGTCCCTTAGTGTTGATCCGGGTATGACTACATCGCGACTATAAAAAGGCACAGAAATGATAATGTTTCTTCCGAACGATCTCAAATATATGATCTTATTCAGGTATTTAATGGTCAACGTATGTTATTATAATAGCGTAATCAATCCCTGATTCTGTTGCCAAGTGGCCCGCCAAAATATTCACTTTTTCGACATAAAAAAAAGTAACAATTCTTTTTATTTTCGTCCCCCAAGAGCAACGCTACACTTGGCGCCCGAATAGGGGCTTGATCAAAAATCATTTCATGTATGTGTTTAAAAATTTTTCAGTGCCTGTTCTAATAATTGTTTCATTTTTTCAGGTGGATGCAATTCAACCGAGAAAGAGAAGTGGGAAAACCTTTTAATTAATTCAGAAGAACGATTGATGAAATTACCAAAAAACGCGAGTATCCAGCCGTATCATCATCAAGACAGCCATAGTAAGTCAAATTTTTATACTCAGTAGCCAAGCTTTCGTAGTGACGTTGTGTCTTTCGAGTTGATCAGAACGTAAACCTGTCTTTCCTTGCCTTGAAACAGCTTTATTTCAATTTGTCCATAGTCCATTCTTATGTAGTTAAATTCAGTGAAAGTGTACCATTGTTGTCAGTGCATAAAAAAAATTACGATATGGCGGATAACTACGCTCAAAACTGGTAAAACGTGTGATATTTCATTTGTTTGTAATTAGTAGGAACCATCTTGTCTTCTTGGCGTACATGAACGTCAGTTATTACCCAGAGTTAAAATTTCATCTTAGGTCCCAGTAAGCCATAGCACTACGTCACAGACAAACGACTGACAAACAATATCTGTAGCATTTTGACGTTTGACAAATAGTTCATTAACATGGCTGACGGTAAACAGCGGACACAAACAAAAGCAGACGACAGCAGTGATGCGAATGGACCTCACTATCCATTACGATCACGCGCGATAGGTACACGAGCGGAGGCAGAAGCAGCCTCGACCGAAGTTTTAGAAGCTGGTCCTAGTGTGCAAACTATTCCCGCCTTTGAAAAAAATGACTTGGCTGCAATGATCGAAGCAATAATGGAACGTAAGTTCGAAAGCCAAAAACAGGAAAGATTAGATGAAAAGGCCCGCGATGAAAAAGAGAAGGCCGAGAGACTGCATAATAAAAATCAGGTCCTTACAAATCTGTGCAATTCAGTAAAAGCAGACATAAATTCAGTAAAAACAGATCTGCAAACGGAGATAAATGACCTAAATACACGGTTAAATTCGGTAAAGGCCGAACTAAAGGCATACATACCAGCTGATTTACATACCCTGTTGGGTAATGTCCAAAGCCAAATCAGTAGTCAGATCACGACCATGAGGCTAGAAATTGACACACAAGTAGAGTAAAAAATAGAGGATATTTCAAAACGGTTAGATGAAAAAATCGAAGCAGCCAAGGGAGAAATAAATTCAAAAGTGATGGAATATCAAAAACAAGCTGCGACCTTAAAAGAAGATTATACTGCAATCTCTGATGAGGTCAAAGGAGTTAAAACCGCAGTAGACACGATCGAGAATGTTGTTGATGATCTTTCCAAACAGATTGAGACTCTTAATGTAGAGGATCAAATAAAGAATACTGTTAGGGCACATGCTGAAGCATTGTCCGACCACTACCAAGAGTGGATTAAAAACAAAGACGGATTCATAGAAGACAAGGTCAGGAACGAACTCAGGGAAACTGTCAAAAACGTGATCTTTGAAATATTGGCAGCCCCTGGAAAAACAGGAGACACGGTGTCAGAATTAGGCCAGATAAGACGAACGTTAGCTCAAGATTCACCTGAATGGCGTCAACAGATAGTTGATGAAGTTCGTACACTAAAATGTCAAGTTGAAAATTCCCTACCTCACGTGTCAGGAGAGTGGAATAATTCACCACGATGTAATGAACAACAGCAGGTACATTACCGTTCACCATTTGATAACACTCAAACATAGTTCTATAGAAGCACAAGTTAACCAGAGTACCAGCCCACCCACTTTTGTCAGTTTGATGCAGGAGGAAAGCGTGATCAAACATCGTATTTTTCCGACCTTTCACCAACAGAAAAGAGAAATTCATCCTATAGTGTTCCTCCGAAATTTTTCAGGAATTTTCCCGAATAGCTGGAGTGACCGCCAGCGAATTCAATTCGTTAGTGGATTTATCGTAGGCGATGCTGCCTTATGGGAAACCGAAATGGTCGACTCTTGTAAAAGTTACAAAGAGTTTGAACAGATGTTTTTAGCTAAATTCTGGAGTTCTGGTGCGCAGCAGCGCCTGAGAAAAGAGGTTTACAACGCCGAAGTGTTTAACAGTAAGCGCGGTAGTTTGAGAAGATATTTTGAAAAGTATTTAGCGAAAACCAAGTTCTGGGATTCGCCGATCACCGCCAAAGACGTTATTATGCTTCTAAAGCTAAGCTACCGATTGCGATCAGAGAAAAGTTAGTAAAAGTGTCTGAGGACGACACGGACACTTTCCTATCTGTGTTAGACTCGTTAGATCTGATTTACGAGGACGCTAGAGTTGATGTTGGCAACGCCCACTTCAGTGCAGGCGGCCAGCACAATACAGAATACGCAGGCAACAATGGTGGCCGAGCGAAAGCGCGTCACAGCGACGGCCAGTACCAACCCCACAACGGTTTCAAAAATAAACACACTACGTACTCCAACAGTAAATACAAAGATAAGTACAATAACGGCCAGAGATACAATCCAATATATAATTCGTCACCACCTCAGTACGGAAATGCACTTTATAATACACAGCCCCAGCAATATGGAGACACGCAAACGATCAACGGTAATTATCAAAACGATCAGTCTTACGATTCAAATCGTCAGTGGAAAGGAAATAAATGGCATAATCAAGGTGGAGACCAACGTACACCTTTTAGTAACGGTTACAATCAACACAAGAAACAGCAAAATACCTTTCAGCCACAAAATATACACTTCACGCAACAAGCGAACGGACGTCCGGGAAGTCTGAAGCCTAAACGCCCGCATAATACGCAAATTTATTATGGCAAGCGAATACGCCAGGACAACAAGATCCATTTCCAACCGAGTTCGTACCACAAAACCAACACCAGTTCCAGACGGAAGAAACTTTAAGAAATATAAATCAGCAGGAAAGTAAGCGTCGATCGGAAAATTAAAAGCAGCACCTTTGAGCCTCCTAGAGGATGCTGCAGGTTCGAATGGGGGCACCCTGTCCCTTAGTCCACACGAAATTAAAGCAATTAGGTATGACAAAGAGACAAACTTACGGGATGATCTAGTAGCAGACACTGAGACGAAAGACGAACAAGTTCAAGCTTCCATAAGAGTATCAATTGTCAACATACCAGTAACAGCCATTGTAGATACAGGAGCTAATATAAATGTCTTATCTTTATGTTTATTTAAGCAAATATCCTCTGTATGCAAAGTTTTATCACTTACAATTCAAGGTTGCACCGTATCGGGAGCAATTGGTCCACTAACACAACGTGTAAATCTTCAGACTCAGCTTCAAATCCAGATAGAGTCTATTTCAGTAACGTGCATTTTTCTTATTGTTAAAAACCTATGGAACCTATGGAATTCTTGAGGCAGGCGAAAGCTAAAATTGACATCGAGTGTGGAATCTGTACTCTAGTAGCGAGCCAGCAACAAGTAACTGTAAATTTGTTAAGAAGTAAGGTGAAGACAAACTTTGGGGTGCTTCAAATAGCAGTACGGCCATGGACTAAAAGACAACAGTACAGTCAGTCTGAAGACGTGACAGATCCTGAAAGTGTTAATGACGATGAGTATAAAGACCTAATTCCCGGTCAGAATGAATTATACGGTAAAGCTAGTGAGTCCACTGAATTATCCAAACAACGGAAGAATGAGCTTTACAATTTGTTAACAGATTACGTTCAAGTATTTTCTAAGAAACCTGGACTAATAAAAGGCTTTGAATATCGAATGGATGTCCTGCCCCATTCAACCTACTGTAGAACAAGCTATTCCATTCCATATGCGAAACGCGAAGCTGTCAAGTGCGAGATCAGGAAAATGTTACGCTGGAATGTGATAGAAGTATCTCATTCACCTTATTCGAGTCCTTTATTGTCTGTACTAAAATCAGATGGTAGCGTAAGGCTAGTCCTAGATGCAAGATTAATCAATAAAATTATAGTACCCATAAGAACGAGACCAGAGGCTCTTGAAGAGCATCTGCAGAAGTTTCATGGAGTTAAGTATTTGAGCACCCTTGATTTGAAAAGCAGTTACTGGCAAGTAAAACTTGCGCAGGAGTCTAGGAAGTACACTGCGTTTATATTTGCAGGTAGATCTTACCATTTCAAAGTTGTACCGTTTGGACTAAATGTGAGTTCCGGAATTTTTATTTCTGCCCTTGACTATGTACTAGGTCCTGAACTTTTAGATGAGGTAACAGTCTATGTGGATGACGTTCTTGAATCATCGAAAAATTGGGAAGATCATGTGGCCCTTCTGCAAAAGGTATTTCAACGATTCAGAGAGTATGGTGTTACAGCAAATCTTAAGAAATTCAAGTTTGGAAAAAGTGAAATTAAATTTTTAGGACACATCATCAACCCTGAAGGAATTAAACCTGACCCGGAAAAATTGTCTGCTATAAAAAACATTCCAACCCCTGTTACAAAAAGGCAACTGAAGGGATTTATCGGTCTTACGTCATTTTTCAGACGTTTTGTTCCCAATCAAGTCTTGAACAATCCCGCTCTTCACAACCTTTTAAAAAAGAATTCACATTGGAATTGGACGCCATAATGCCAAGACGGATTTCAGAAAATTAAAGACAGTCTGGTTAACAGTAACATTCTCCATCATCCTCAGATGGATAAGGAATTTTGTATTACTGCAGACGCTTCCTTTGTGGGTATCGGCGCTTGTCTTTTCCAAATTCAATTAGTAAATGGACACGAGCAAATCCAAGTGATTAGCTTTGCGAGTCGAGTGTTATCTGAGTGTGAAAAGTCTTATTCAGTTACGGAGTTGGAGGCACTTGCCATAATATGGGCTTTTAGGCGATTTAACTATTATATCTATGGAAGAAAAATTAAAGTCTTTTCAGACCATCAAGCCCTATCATTCCTCCTTACATGCAAGTTGCAACACCCTCGTCTTACTCGATGGTGCTTATTCCTGCAGGAATATGACTTTGACATTGTATACATAAAAGGTAGAGATAATGTTATAGCAGACGCACTTTCTCGCTCACCTGTGGGCTTACCAGAAACCAGCGAACTGGTGGAACAAATGTCTAATTATAAAGTTTTGTTAATGAAAGATCCAATTCACAGAACGTATTTTCTTCAGTTATGTAGGCAGATTCAGATTCTTCAAAATACAGATCCAAAATGGAAAAAGATTAGACAAATTCTTCACGAAAATCCAGCCCACAAGTTGTCCAAGTTTTATAAAGTTCATAACCAAGTGCTATTTCATAAGACGTCTGAGTCATCTGAGAGGTGGTGTGTTTGCATCCCTCGAAATTTCATTGAACATCTTCTGTGGTACACTCACATTTCATGGGGTCACTACGGACCAGAAAAATGTAAAAGGAAAATCTCGACTTACTGTTATGTTCCAAATCTACATCAGAGAATCCATAAATTATTGAGAAACTGTGTCATCTGTCAAAAGGTAAAATCCTTAAACATTTCCACTTCAATCCCACTAAATCCAATAATTACTGAAAGGCCAAACCAGCTTCTTAGTATTGATTTGGCAGGTCTACTAACCATCGGTAGGGGAGGCGCTAAATACTTAGTAGCAATCCTGGACAATTTTTCTAAGCACATAAGACTGTACGCAGTGAAATCTTGTGCAAATCCGATAATTCGTCGCATTGAAAATGATTATTTCCCACGATTCGGGGTTCCAGAATCAATCTTGTCTGATAATGCTTCAAATTTCACATCACGCCCATGGCGTGCATTTCTTGCTCGCCATGGAATCAAACAAATTTTGATATCCCTGTTTCGACCGCAATCGAATCCGACAGAAAGAATCTTCAAAGAATTTAACAGATTTATAAGGACGTACATTCTGAATAAGCAATCTAAGTGGGTGGATTTCGTAACACCTTTCGAACAGATTGTAAACCACCTTCCTCATCTGTCGACCGGATTCACGCCACATGAGTTAATGTCAAGATCAAAAGAAAGGAATGAATGGATAGACCCCCTTCCAAAGTTACAAGACAACAAATTGGACCTAGACGCAAAAAAGAGGCAAGCTCTCATATCATTGACAACGTATGCTAACCTCCGAAAAAAGGCATTTGATAAGAAGGTAAACAGAGTTATAGATTTCAAAGAAGGAGAAAAGGTATTAGTCAGGACTCACTTTAAACCATCCCTGTTTTTAAAGAAGAATCGTAAGTGGCAACACATTTATGAAGGTCCCTTTGTGATAATGAGGAAACCACACATTGGTAGCTGTTTGTTATCTGACCCTGCCACGAATAAAATCAAAGGATTGTTCCACCATCATGATTTAAGAAAATATTATAACGCCAGGAATTAAGTTAATTTAAGCTGTAAGAAAATTCTAAGGTATTGGAGATCAGGATTAACCAATGAGTAACGAACTGAACTGAACTGACTACGGACGTTAACCGGTGCTAAAAGGAAACCTTATGTATCAAAACAACGTGTCTGGAAAATAAAATACAGAATAAGTTGTAGACAAGTATTTACATGAATAATCTTTATGTAAACAGGAGGACATGTCCTAGAGGCGATTTTCAATTTTATTTATAAGTTAGTATGTAAGAAAAATGATGTACTCGAGAGGTATTAATTAGCCCCGAGGTACTAAAATGAGGAAAGAGGAAGGAGCGAATAATGCACTTCTCTCGCTAAATAGTAATTTGAGAATGATGATTTTATGTGCTTAGTATTAGTAAGTGAAATTTAATCGAGGACAAATTAATGACCTGTTTTAAAAGGAAATACTTAAACGTCCAGACAAAAGAGGAAAGTTGTGTGAAAAGATTCGATTCCATGAGGTTATTCCCTATTTTCAAATGTGACGTAAATAAGGCACCACCTGTTAGCGCAAAACAGTCGGTAGATTTAACTTGTAAGTTCCAGCACAGTGCTGTGCCAGCGATGAAATAACATCTCTTTGAAGTAAACAGATACCTAGGATTAAGCATGAACAGATTGATAACGCAGTGCAATTGTTCTAAAAAGGCCTGACGTTAACCTTAAGTAAAAGCGTGATGGAATAAAAAGGAAGTATATTATATAACGCAAAGTAAGATGAGTCCAGACTATAAACAAGCTGAGTAAAAGAACATATGAGTAACATGGTTTATTATGCCAATTTCACGATACTATTGAGCATTAGCGATACTGCAAATTCACAAGCTAGCAGCAAATAGAATAAGGGTCTCGCCCAAGCTTCACAGGTCGCGACAGCAGCAAACAACAACACTCTAATGAGAGGCTTATACGAGGGCGGTTCAGAAAGTAACCTCCGATTGGTCACAGTGCGGGTTGTGGGGGGAGTAGCGACGCCATCTGTGCGTTCACGCACTCAACAGGTCAGTCGGCATCAAGCCGTGGTCGAGTGAACGTCGTACCTGCGCTAGTTTAGTTTTTGTGGCAGATTGAAATGTGTGCTGCAATAGAAAACCCGACCAAATGTGAAGTGCGTGCTGTCATAAGGTTTTTTACAGCCAAAGGATATTCTGCAGCAGCTATTCATCGTGAGCTTTGTGCCGTGTACGGACCAAGAGTTATGAGTGAAGGAGTTGTCCGTGAATGGGTACGTTTATTTAAAAGTGGACGAGAAAACGTTCATGATGAAGAGAGGAGTGGTAGACCATCATTGGTGACTGACGAACTCGTTCAGACAGTTGATGCAAAAGTTCGTGAAAATCGACGTTTCTCAATGTCGGAGTTGTCTACTGGTTTTCCACAGATTTCTAAGACTCTCTTGTACGAGATAGTGACAGCAAGATTGGGTTACCGTAAGTTCTGTGCACGATGGGTGCCCAAAATTCTTACCGACCACCACAAAACTCAAAGAATGGCCTCTGCATTAGACTTTCTGTCACGTTATGAGGACGAAGGAGAACCATTGTTAAACAGAATCGTGACCGGTGACGAAACCTGGATTAAGTACGTGAACCCTGAGACAAAAGAACAATCAAAGATGTGGGCACATTCAAATTCGCCTACCAAACCAAGAAAAGCCTCGCAAGATTTTTCTGCCAGAAAACTGATGGCAACGGTGTTTTGGGATGCCAAACGGGTGCTGTTGGTTGAATTCATGGAACGTGGTACGACCATTAATCAAGACGTGTACTGTGAAACAATAAAAAAGTTACGACGGGCTATACAGAACAAACGCCGTGGTATGCTGACCTCCGGTATCGTTTTTTTGCACGATAACGCCCGTCCTCACTCTGCTCGCAGAACAACGGCCCTTCTTGAGTCCTTCAAGTGGGACGTTATCAACCATCCACCTTACAGCCCAGACCTGGCGCCAAGTGATTATCACCTCTTCATGCATTTGAAGAAATGGCTCGGGTCACAGCGGTTTGATGACGACGAAGAGCTCAAAGATGCGGTCACAGGCTGGCTCCAGGCACAAGCGGGTGATTTTTATGCAGAAGGAATTTCAAAGCTTGTGAAGAGATACGATAAGTGCCTCAATCGCTATGGAGACTATGTAGAAAAATAGTGCAAAGATGTAGTTGTAAGATGTATATATTAAAATATTTTTATTTAACTTGGTGTATTTTTTTAAATCAACCGGAGGTTACTTTCTGAACGGCCCTCGTATATACAAATGATAATTAATACCCAAATGCGTATTGCATAAACTTGACTTAGTCTAAGAAATCAGCAAAGAGTAGTAAGCAAGCTGCAGCAAGATACATATTAGATATACAGGCTTGAAGTGATAGATTTTATTTTAAGTGCGCACTGCAATATTTATTGTTTTCTCTGTGATTATGTGATTATTGAATCCCTTTCCTAAGTGCAAATCCTTTAAGATCCTTGATCCTATCCACTCCTCAGGATCAACTTGTAAAGATGCACGTGTGCTTGGGAAGTGAGGCACTACATATAAAAATGAGTAGGTTCGCGACGCGCAAATTGCTTTTGTAATGCGTAATGGAAATCAAATTTTCGACATGGTTGAGGAGTAATTTAAATTCTGTCGACGATCTGCGAGTAGGCCCGCTTTGCCCACTTTTCTTTTTCGACTGATTGTATTTCTACACGAAATCCCGAGGTGGAATTGCTATTTTCAAATCTGTCCTCGAACTTTCTTTAAAGACAAGCACATACGAGAAAAACTTTTGACATAAATGAAGCTCCCCTCACAAGTCACTAAATAAGACGAGCACTAAAAAAAAAGTATTGGGCCTACAAAATGAATAAGCAAGCGTGATAAAGATTACTATGAATGAAATTAATTTGTAAAGGAGATTGGAATGAATTTGGTCAAAGAAAAAGGACTTATAATAGCCTACCTGTGCCCGCAGACATAAATAAAAAAAAGACTAATTAGGAAACAATTGTTCTGATTCAAAGTGGTCAATTAGATTATTTCTCGATTTAAATGAACTCTTGTAAATATTAGTATGTAAATCAACTTGTAAACACCGTGTGATGTTATGAAGCGAGAATTTCTTTTAATACACCGTTCACGCAGACGCTCACCACAGTGCAAGTGAAGTTTTAAAGTTCGCCGATTTTCAGTGGCAGTATTCTACTGCACCATATGTGTGAAAAATTCATTGTGTGTGCAGTGTGTAATAATCAGTGTCATTCCACACGGTAGCTACCACTTACCTGTGAATCCGTAATTGGATAGTGGACAGGAAGTGATGTGAGGCAGTTTCGGTGGCAGAAGCTCCCTCCAGCAATCTAAAAAGCACAAAGCCACGATCCGCCGAACAAAAGCGACGCACGGCACCTCAAGCGCGAAATCAATGCTCTGCAAGAAAGCTCCGGTCACATGCGCGCGCGCAGACTGAATTTCAAGATTGCTCGCAACAGTGGAGGCGGACAGCCACCATGTGACGAAATAATGTAAACGTTCAAACGCCAACACAGTTGCTGTGCGCTACATTCTGTAGCAAAAACATTCACACCCAGTACTGAAAACATTTTTGTATGTATCATAAACCTTCTGAGAGACTCTAAGATAGAGAAGTTAGCGTAATTAGTATAATGACTGATTGTACACAGAGATAAGTCACAGTTCAACTCTGAACACTGTCGAAATGTAAACTTTAACGAGAGGTCACTATACGAATGAAAATAAGCACACGAAAATACGTCAAATGATCCGATCCTTCCTATATCCCATCCAACATGTATATAAAATTAGTTTTGTAAGCTATTCTAATATAAGATATTTTATCTGTTTCATATGTGAAATAATTCGGAGAGCCACACTCGAGCCCTGAAAGTGAAAGATATGGACTTCCTTGTCGAAGCCATCACCAGTGGCCGCTCTACAATCCAAGTCTTATCATAAATAGTGTATGTGCGACGAAAATAAATGTATAATTAAGTGCGACAACGGACAAGGCAATCAATCGACAAGACGATGACAATATAATGAATACAGTCAAAACAGAAAGTTGTGTACCAGTTGTGATAGTCAAATTACTTTTGCAACGATGAAAAATGAAGTGTGACTCTATTTCCTTATAAATTTTGTAAATATGTGAGCTTATAGCCTTAATTTTAAGAATCATCAAGAAAGACTGAATCCATCCAAACACTGATAGAAAAACAGAACAAATTCACAATGATCCACCGTCAGTAATTACAAATTGAAACGTTAATTCTTTTATTATGGAATGAATGTGAAATGAAACTTTTAATAACCTGTATGTTACACCCGAAAATTACAAATATTCCAATGGGCATGAGGATGAAAGTAATACCTTCGGTATTCCTTCCCTCCTCATGGGAGGCAGTGTAATATTAGTAATTTTCACCTCACAAACATTAATATACGCTCAATAGTAAACGCCTGATGGCCTAAAGTTATCGAACAATTGTAAAGTAAAAGAAATGAACCATCGCATAGCAGCGACAGAATCTATTATTCTTTATCTTTGCGCGGTGCCCGTAAATCTCTATGTACATGTATCGATTAATGGTAATAATTCTGTTGTTTCAAGACAAATTAGGCTTTTGGCGCCTCGCTTTTTATTGTTTGTATTCTATGAAAGGCGGATTCGGACTTGCTGCGTTCCACAACTGCATTTTATATTTTATGTGAAAATATTGAGTGAATATGCTAATTGTTATTTTTTCCAATCAGAAAGCATGTAGTTTCTTGTAACTGATATCGAACAGACAGCATCAAGAGAACATTTTGACTGTTATGTATAAAGTATTTAACCACAATGGTCATCTATTGTAATTTAATATGAAAAGGTACGTAGCATTAAAAAAAACGTGTGTTAAAGATAAGTGTGCTTATTTTCGTAAATTAACCTTGATGATTCCATCTCCCTATTTACCTGAATGATAATTATTTTTGTGTTACTTCATCATCAGAAATTACGATCACGCTGATGGGCCGAACGCAGCATGAGGCAGAAGGAACATTATCGTTTTCCTATTATTTCTGAACCAACTTTTTTGTGTAGTGTTGCATTTCTTTTAAAGTCTATAAATCTTCTGGTCCCTTAGTGTTGATCCGGGTATGACTACATCGCGACTATAAAAATGCACAGAAATGATAATGTTTCTTCCGAACGATCTCAAATATATACACTCCTGGAAATGGAAAAAAGAACACATTGACACCGGTGTGTCAGACCCACCATACTTGCTCCGGACACTGCGAGAGGGCTGTACAAGCAATGATCACACGCACGGCACAGCGGACACACCAGGAACCGCGGTGTTGGCCGTCGAATGGTGCTAGCTGCGCAGCATTTGTGCACCGCCGCCGTCAGTGTCAGCCAGTTTGCCGTGGCATACGGAGCTCCATCGCAGCCTTTAACACTGGTAGCATGCCGCGACTGCGTGGACGTGAACCGTATGTGCAGTTGACGGACTTTGAGCGAGGGCGTATAGTGGGCATGCGGGAGGCCGGGTGGACGTACCGCCGAATTGCTCAACACGTGGGGCGTGCGGTCTCCACAGTACATCGATGTTGTCGCCAGTGGTCGGCGGAAGGTGCACGTGCCCGTCGACCTGGGATCGGACCGCAGCGACGCACGGATGCACGCCAAGACCGTAGGATCCTACGCAGTGCCGTAGGGGACCGCACCGCCACTTCCCAGCAAATTAGGGATACTGTTGCTCCTGGGGTATCGGCGAGGACCATTCGCAACCGTCTCCATGAAGCTGGGCTACGGTCCCGCACACCGTTAGGCCGTCTTCCGCTCACGCCCCAACATCGTGCAGCCCGCCTCCAGTGGTGTCGCGACAGGCGTGAATGGAGGGACGAATGGAGACGTGTCGTCTTCAGCGATGAGAGTCGCTTCTGCCTTGGTGCCAATGATGGTCGTATGCGTGTTTGGCGCCGTGCAGGTGAGCGCCACAATCAGGACTGCATACGACCGAGGCACACAGGGCCAACACCCGGCATCATGGTGTGGGGAGCGATCTCCTACACTGGCCGTACACCACTGGTGATCGTCGAGGGGACACTGAATAGTGCACGGTACATCCAAACCGTCATCGAACCCATCGTTCTACCATTCCTAAACCGGCAAGGGAACTTGCTGTTCCAACAGGACAATGCACGTCCGCATGTATCCCGTGCCACCCAACGTGCTCTAGAAGGTGTAAGTCAACTACCCTGGCCAGCAAGATCTCCGGATCTGTCCCCCTTTGAGCATGTTTGGGACTGGATGAAGCGTCGTCTCACGCGGTCTGCACGTCCAGCACGAACGCTGGTCCAACTGAGGCGCCAGGTGGAAATGGCATGGCAAGCCGTTCCACAGGACTACATCCAGCATCTCTACGATCGTCTCCATGGGAGAATAGCAGCCTGCATTGCTGCGAAAGGTGTATATACACTGTACTAGTGCCGACATTGTGCATGCTCTGTTGCCTGTGTCTATGTGCCTGTGGTTCTGTCAGTGTGATCATGTGATGTATCTGACCCCAGGAATGTGTCAATAAAGTTTCCCCTTCCTGGGACAATGAATTCACGGTGTTCTTATTTCAATTTCCAGGAGTGTATATATATATCAATATGCTGATCTTATTCAGGTATTTAATGGTCAACGTATGTTATTATAATAGCGTAATCAATCCCTGATTCTGTTGCCAAGTGGCCCACCAAAACATTCACTTTTTCGACATAAAAAAAGTAACAATTCTTTTTATTTTTGTCCCCCAAGAGCAACGCTACAAGCACAGCCAGTGATTTTCATACAGAACCCTACGTGACGTTAGTAACATAAAAACCTAAACAGCCTACTTACATTATTATTAGTGGCAGTGGTCACCCACCTGAAGTCTTCCAGTTTCTGCCAGTTCATAAGTAAAGAGTGCCGCTATTGAGTGATTTACAAATCATGTATAGTACGCTCACTTTAGCTTTGTTGATTTATGTGCAGGATGGGTACGAGGGAAAAGGAGCGGGCATCCAATTTTATGTCTCTGAACAAAGACTGGGTGGTAAAACATTTCTCCCGAAGAATTTTATTGCGAAATGAGGGTGTAAATTAGTGTCTGGAGAAGGGAAGAGGCGACTGAAGGAGCCATAAGTTCAGCTCTCGAATATCTAAGTCATGGCCTAGGAGAGCGGGAGAGGAGTGTGTTAACTGGACGAGCGCTGGCTGCAAGGCAGGATGCGCCTCCGCGCAGTTTCTCGCACGCCCGCGCCCGAGGCAACCCGCGATTCTTCCCACGCCTCCACTGGCCGTACAGGTTTAACACAGTCCACTGAAGGCGTCCCTTGCTCAGCACCCTTCATACACGTCAACATTTCACGCTGAAGGCGTGCGTTCGTGGTGGCTAGTTAGCGTCCAAGCTGGTTCCTACATCACACAGGAAGAGACGATTTTTTTTTTTAATTTTGGTGCTAATGAATTGGGACAATCCTCTACCATATGGGGGTGCCTGCACATTTTAAATGAAGGTGCAGGCTGTATGTGAAGTGGAGTGTCACTAGAGAGAAGCGTGACGCGGAGGAAGTATATTTTGTAATAAGTGTCTACGTCAGTATGGATAATTAGCTTTCTTTTCTGAAGAGGAGTTATAGATAGCGATCACGAATCACTGAGAATTGTTTCATCGTTCTACTGAAAAAAGTAATTGTTAGAAATAAGCAATAACAAATGTCTCACTGGTTGGTGTTTCATACATCAGCTAAAAAGCTAAATAAAATCGATCTTTCGTCGTTTAAAATATAATAGCATTCAACGAAAATTCTTTTTCATTCTAAACTTTAGTTAGGCGCTAATGTTGATGATGGAGGGTGGAGATGGGAGGGTGAGGGACAGTAGTTACACTACTGGCCGTTAAAATTGCTACACCACGAAGATGACGTGCTACAGACGCGAAATTTAACCGACAGGAAGAAGATGCTGTGATATGCAAATGATTAGCTTTTCAGAGCATTCACACAAGGTTGGCGCCGGTGGCGACACCTACAACGTGCTGACATGAGGAAAGGTTCCAACGGATTTCTCATACACAAACAACAGTTGACCGGCGTTGGCTGGTGAAACGTCGTTGTGATGCCTCGTGTAAGGACGAGAAATGCGTACCATCACGTTTCCGACGTAGATAAAGATCGGATTGTAGCCTGTCGCGTTGGCGGGTCATCGTATCGCGACATTGCTGCTCGCGTTGCTCGAGATCCAATGACTGTTAGCAGAATATGGAATCGGTGGGTTTCAGGCGAGTAATACGGAACGCCGTGCTGGATCCCAACGGCCTCGTATCACTAGCAGTCGAGATGACAGACATATTATCCGCATGGCTGTAACGGATCGTGCAGCCACGTCTCGATCCCTGAGTCAACAGATGGGGACGTTTGCAAGACAACAACCATCCGCACGGACAGTTCTATCACGTTTGCAGCAGCATGGACTAGCAGCTCGGAGACCATGGCTGCGGTTACCCTTGACGCTGCTTCACAGACAGGAGCGCCTGCGATGCTGTACTCAACTACGAACCTGGGTGCACGAATGGCAAAACGTCATTTTTTCGGATGAATCCAGGTTCTGTTTACAGCATCACGATGGTCGCATCTGTGTTTGGCGACATTGCGGTGAACGCACATTGGTAGCGTGTATTCGTCATCGCCATACTGGGGTATCACCCGGCGTGATGGTATGGGGTGCCATTGGTTACACGTCTCGATCACCTCTTGTTCACATTGACAGCACTTTGAACACTGGACGTTACAATTCAGATGTGTTACGACCAGTGGCTCTACCCTTCATTCGATCTCTGCGAAACCCTACATTTCAGCAGGATAATGCACGACCGCATGTTGCAGGTCCTGTATGGGCCTTAAATGTTCGACTGCTGCCCTGGCCAGCACATTCTCCAGATCTCTCACCATTTGAAAACGTCTGGTCAATGGTGGCCGAGCAACTGGCTCGTCCCAATACGCCAGTCACTACTCTTGATGAACTGTGATATCGTGTTGAAGCTGCATGGGCAGCTGTACCTGTACACGACATTCAAGCTCTATTTGACTCTATGCCCAGGCGTATCAAGGCCGTTATTACGGCCAGAAGTGGTTGTTTTGGGTACTGATTTCTCAGGATCTATGCACCCAAATTGCGTGAAAATGTGATCACATGTCAGTTCTAGTGCAATATATTTGTCCAATGAATACCCGTTTATCATCTGCATTTCTTCTTGGTGTAGCAATTTTAATGGCCAGTAGTGTAATTCTCAGTGCACTCAGGGGTAATGGCCCAGAAACGTAGGGAATGAATGTTACAGATAGGGAGTCGTAAAAAGGGAAAATGATTCTTTCATAGTTTTCATACATTGAGTTACAGATATAAAATAGTTTTTCCTCATGTACCTATGTCAATAAACGGCAATGCAACTAATTTCATGAAATCGATAAATGTGGAGTGAACTTTTGAGTGTTCTTAGTCCATATGCGCCTTCATAAACCAGGAGGAAACTTTGTCGTGGCTGCACTCTATCCTTTCAGCCTCTGACCACTCTTTCCGTTTACAGATTCAACTTCACATGGCAAGGGTACTTTACCGTCTATGACTGTACGCAACATGAGGATCACAAGTTGTTATTCGACTACTCGCACTCTACGATGAGATGAGTTTTTTCCCCGTATCTGCCCAGCGCTGGCTGATACAAAGTAGGACATTGGTACGCTATATGGCACAATAGTGCGAGAACAACATTTCCTGACCTGGAGGTTGTTCAGTGCTCCGAAAGTGGCTAATTATTTCTTCCTTTTGCGAACAATAAGTTCAGGAGAGAAAAAAATAATTATTCTTGGCTTGGTCGTAACAGCATACGGTCATCGAAATATTTTCCCTCGTTTATTACTCACCCTTCACTTGCTGATGCAGACGGTTAACGCAGGTCAGAGCATAGGGAATAGGTTCCCAGGTATGTGAGAGCTCGAGGACTTCTTAATTAACAGAACCCAGTAAGCTGTCCTCGATGACAAGTGTTTTTCAAAGACAAGAGTATCGTCAAGTGTGCCTCAGGGGAGTGTGATAGGACCAATCTTATTCTCTATGTAGGTAAATTATCTGACGAATAGGGCGAGCAACAATCTGCGACTGTTTGCTGACGATGCTGTGGTGTACGGGAAGGTGTCATCGTCGTATGACTGTGGAAAGATACAAAGGGACTTGGACAAAATTTGCAGAAATGGTTCAAATGGCTCCAAGCACTATGCGACTTAATATCTGAGGTCATCAGTCCCCTAGACGTAGAACTACTTAAACCTAACTAACCTAAGGACATCACACACATCCATACCCGAGGCAGGATTCGAACCTGCGACCGTAGCAGCAGCGCGGTTCCAGACTGAAGCGCCTAGAACCGCTCGGCCACATCCGCCGGCCAAAATTTGCAGTTGGTGTGATGAACGGCTGCTTGCTCTAAACGTAGAAAAATGCAAGTTAATGTAGATGAGCAGGAAAAACTATCCCGTAATGTTCGAACACGTTATTAGTACTGGTGCGTAACGTTGCAAAGCGATATGAAATGGAAAGAGCACATAAGATTGATGATCCACCTCTGTCCGTGGCACTTCCAAACACTTCGTCGGCCTGGAAATTCATTCATTGGAGTAGAATTGTCTACAGTGATGAATCCCACTTGGAAATGAGCTCCGATGACCTGCGAAGAAGTCTCTGGAGACGCCCTGGAAAGTGGTCGGATGCGAACCTGACCGTCGCCCGTTCTAAGGGGCTGACAACTTCGAGTGATGGTCTGCGGTGTCATTCTGTTTCGTAGCAGAACCACTTTAGATGTCATCCGCGGCACCCTTAAAGCACAGCGGTACATCGACGATGTTCTACGTCCTGTTTTGTTGCCCTACATGACAAGCAGTCAAGGGCTTAACATTTCAGCAAGATAATGCCCGCCCGCACACGGCGAGAGTTTCTAACGATTATCTTCGTGCTCTCCAGAGCCTACCTTGGCCAGCAAGGTAGCTGGATCTCTCCTCAGTTGGGGTGAAAGTCTGGAGCATTATGGACAGGGCCCTCCAGCCAGACCGGCCGCTGTGGCCGAGCGGTTCTAGGCGCTTCAGTCTGAAACCGCGCGGCCGCTACGGTCGCAAGTTCGAATCCTGCCTCGGGCATGGATGTGTGTGATGTCCTTAGGTTAGTTAGGTTTAAGTAGGTCTAAGTCTAGGGGACTGATGACCTCAGATGTTAAGTCCCCATAGCGCATGGAGCCATTTTTGAACTTCTAGCCAGCTCGGGATGTTGACGATCCAACGTGCCTATTGGACAGAATTTGGTACGATATTCCCCGGGAGGGCATACAACAACTCTGTCAGTCAGTGCCAAGAGGGATAACAGTTTGCTTCAGGATCAGAGGTGGAACAACGCGTTATTGATTTGCTCTTGTTTCCTTGAATAAGTCATCCAATTTTCCAATTTTTCTGAAATTTTAATCAATTGTTCGTCTGCACATGTACATCATATCTGCCGATTTCCGTCCTGTCACGGCCGGCCGGAGTGGCCGCGCGGTTCTGGCGTTGCAGTCTGGAACCACGAGACTGCTACGGTCGCAGGTTCGAATCCTGCCTCGGGCATGGATGTGTGTGATGTCCTTAGGTTAGTTAGGTTTAACTAGTTCTAAATTCTAGGGGACTAATGACCTCAGCAGTTGAGTCCCATAGTGCTCAGAGAGCCGTCCTGTCACGTTCCCCTTCTCTCTCTCTCTCTCGAACGAAGGCATGTAGACAGGCGTTTTTCCCTGCGAGTGGAACAGAAAGGACACGGTAAGTAGTGATACAATGTACCACCACCATGCATCATACGGTGGCTTGCGTAGTATGTACGTGTACAGTACGTCGATTACCGCACCATGTGTCTGAAGAGAAAACCTTGTGGCTTCGAAATCGGTTGTTATTAAAGTGAAAGCAGTAAATACAGCCATTTCAGTATAAAAACAAAATAAATAAATAGAATTTATTTTCCGCCATAATATTTTAGCTGCTGTATGGCACGCCTCTTCTATTTCTATGGAATACTGCGAAAACAATAGCTCCCATGGCAGTCAGTGTCACCTGAGGCTGAAGACGGTGGAGGTCGTCGAATGTTCGAGTTTCGACTCTAATCTGACGTGGCAAAAGTATCAAAAACGTTTCATACCAAACTGAGCTTACCAAAGATTTCGTTCGCGGAGCTACTGACCTTAGTCTGGTGCTTACCCATTGGTCCTGCCGATCAGTTGGTAAGAAACCGGTCGGGGAGCGGGGAAGAGGCGCAGGCGAGGCGTGGGCGTGTGCAGGCGAGTCTCGAACGGAGGAGAGTCATCTGGGGAGAGAGGAGGGGCCTTGCCTCTCCTTCTGCAGAGTGCAGACTGTGGTGTGGTGTAGGCTTCCAGAGGCCGCAGCCTCCGAAGCGGTAGCGGCACAGCCGCAGCCGCCGGAAGACCTCGTTCCAGTTGAGCGCCGACAGGGCTGTCCAAACACCGGCTTTCAGACACGCAGCACAGCTGTATGTGGTGACATGCACCCGCCGTTTCTATGCGTGCTGGCCTACGTGCACTATTGAAATAGTATCTAAACATTCCACAAGTTGTGATATTACACTACCGAGAACAATCCCACACACGCAAAAATAATTATGTGTGTGTTTGCAAACTTCTGTAAAAACTTTTATGAATTGGAAGAAAAAGAACAGAAACTCTTTTTTAACTGGGAAACTGATGAATAAATTGTGAATGTCATTTGATCCATTATAAATGGTTTTTGAAAGCCTGCGACTGAAGAAACAATAGGTTTGTTTATAAATAAATATATCTTCCGCTACCAGTCACGATTTTTCTTTACCATTGAACCAAGAAAATATGCAACAAGAAATAAACACAGTGAAAAGGATTGCAGTTGCCAATGGTTACAATGCTTCCATGGTTTACACAATCTTAGAAAAAGTGAAGAAAAATCCAGGTGCAAACTGCACCACATAAGAAAAAGAGAAAAGCAAATGTATATCTAGTGTTGCAAATATTTTCAAAAATCACAAAGTAAAAATTGGGTTTTCTACATCTAATAAACTACAGCATAAACTAATACATAATATAAAGTGTAATCATGATCCATTTTCAAACTTTGGAATATACAAGGTAACATGCCAGAAATGCTCCATGTTCTACCTAGGACAAACAGGCCTAAAGTTCAACACCAGGTACACAGATCACATTAAGAGCATACACACAACAAACACACTACATCAGCAATAACAACACACATACATAATACAGGACACCCATTCGGAAAAATAGAGCAAAATGTCAAAGTACTCCACGGACTAAATAAAGGACATAAAATGGATTTGCTAGAAGAACTAGAGATATATTCACATTACAGAAAATGTGAAGATAAAATATTAAATGAAAATCTCGAAAGTGAATAAGTGAATTTCTTCAGATGTTTCGATAATATATTTAAATAAAAATAGTAAAACATAGAAATAAGCACAAATGTAAAATCAATATAAGTAATTTATGAGCCAAATTGTTAAGATAAATAACCTCTGTACAAAAGCATATCATAATCTGTGGAAGACCTATAATGTTATCTCTGTGGACTACCTGTAAGAAGATCTTTGTAACTGTTTTGTTTATATATTTCCGATGTGTAAAGTGTACACCAAGTTGTGTGTAATGTTCAGTGTGTGTGAGACTCTGCACAAATGGACCATTAGAAAACTGTAGTACAAATTCTTCTAGATTTCGCCACTAACTTCAGCAAAAGAATTGGTACCCAACTAAAAAATCCCGTGTTTTTTATGTATTGCAGTAAAAGTCAACGAAATGAAGCAAATTCACACACACTGACAACATCAAAAGAAATGGCTTAATGCACACAAAAAACGCACTTGAAAATGGGAATTATTTCTCTAAACGCGTCGTGCGAAAAGTTAGATAAAGAAAAATCGTGACTGGTAGCAGAAGATT
The DNA here is from genome assembly GCF_023898315.1 of Schistocerca nitens. NCBI lineage: Eukaryota > Metazoa > Arthropoda > Insecta > Orthoptera > Acrididae > Schistocerca > Schistocerca nitens. The sequence goes on along the minus strand of NC_064618.1, from coordinate 294,317,610 downwards.
TATTTATTTATAAACAAACCTATTACACTGTGAATATTTATCTGTCGTTTTTTTTTGCTAATATGTTTCCACTTTTTCGAACAAAATAAAAGTATGGTTTCTCCGTAGTAATAGTAGTCACACTGTCGGAAAAAATACATCTTCAAGAACAAGGTCATCTTTGTGACAAGGATGTGATAGGTATTTCATCATGATAATAAATTCAGACAAAATGGAGCACACAGTCACATCAGTATGTAGCGTACCCCCCTCTGGCGGCGACGTAGGCGTGTGTTCTTGCATGCAAACGATCATAAAAGTACCAAATAGTATCCTGCGACAGATTACCCCAAGCATCTTGCACCTTTTGTTGCAATTGGGCAATGGCCCTTGCAGGCACTGGAGAACGAGTAAATTCTCTCTTCGCAATGCTCCAAACGTGTCCAGCTGGCGAGAGATCCGGTGACCTTATTGGCCGAGGGAGTTGTACATCACCAGCTGTATGCGGACGCGCACTGTCCCGCTAAAAGAAACCTATCAACTTCCTGTCAAATAACCGGAAGTAGTACGTGAATAACTACCTCAAAATTATAGTGGGCACTGGGTACTTTACCCAACTGTGACCGTCATTTGTTACTGATGATACAAAGCGAGACGGCGCAGTGGTTAGCACATTCTACTCGCATTCGGAAGGACGACGGTTCGAACCCGAATCCACCCATGCTGATTAAGGTCTTCCGTGATTTCCCTAAATCACTTCAGGCAAATGCTGGGATCGTTCCTTTGAAAGTGCACGGTCGACTTCCTTCCCCGTCCTTCCCTAATCCAATAGGACCGATGACCTCGTTGTTTGGTCCCCTCCTCCAGATAAACCAATAAACCACTGATGACACCCACAGCATGAAGCTTGGGATGGGACTTGAAAGTTGTGGGCAAATACACTCTGGGATGGGCAGTTCACGTAGCATAAGCCTTACACGGTTATATGTATCACTCGCATACACACAGAACATACTCTAATCACTGAAGGCAGCAGTGCGCCATTCCATTCCCCAGTCAACTCTCTCACCACACCAGAGCAGCCATGGTCGGCGCTGTCGTGGTGTCAGTGGTAGCCTAGCGAGAGGCCCACGTGATCCTAGTCCTGCTGCAAGAAGACGGTTCCCAATGGTCGGTGGCGACAGAGCAGGTGCAGAACGTGTCTGGATTTCTTCTGTGGATGATGTTCAGCCAACTACTGCTGCTCGCACAATACGCTGATCTTGACGTGCTTCTGTACTACACGGACGTTCAGAGTTTGGTTTAGAAGTATGGGCATGTTCCAGAGACCACTGCTGATAGCAGCGGCACACCACCCGCGCACTTCACGCAACATTTGCAGCAATTCGTCGATAAGTCCATCCAGTTTCCTACAAGTCCACAAAGCGACCCATTCAAATCACTGAAGTTGTTCGACACAAGTACGACTCGTCGACGGGGCATGGTTGTAGTCTACAATGAATGTTTCAAACACTGTTCACCTCTAAATTCAGCATAGTCAGCGTTTCCTGCAGTCAAAACAGATGGTGCACAGACACCTGATCACCGATGACTGTGACAAATGAGTCACTAACACTACAACCCCTCAGTATGCGCATGTTATATCGTGGTGCCACTAAACACTGTTCTTTACGGTGATGCAATTTTTTCTTCCGGCAGTGTATAATGGGCATACTTCCATTTGAGTGTCATTTAATTTTGTGTTACACCACGGTACCATGAGTGAATAATTCTTTCATTTGTCTACACTATGTTGCTACAGTATATACATACGTTAGATAGTTAGTTAAAAGCATGAGGGCTTCTATTACAGAACTCTTATTATTATTCGCATATTAAAGATCTCTAGCTTTGTCATTTTACATAAGCACCTTAAAAAATTATTGTTTCGAGCAAAATAAAACGCAAACTATTTCACTGCTTCATATTAATGTCAAGTGAAAGTGAGCTATGGTGGTAAATACATTCTTAACCGATTGATTTGAACCATCCTGTCATTGCTGCCGCCTGCGACCTAAAGTAATTTGTTTAGCTACATGGTTCACGGCAGCTTTTGGGACTTTTGATTTTCTGTGTTTTTGTAATCGATTAATAGCTCACTTGAGCGCATTTCTGTTGCGTCTCTCACATGACGAATTTCTGTGAAAGTGGAACACGATCCGAGCGGTTCTAGGCGCTACAGTCTGGAACCGGGCGACCGCTACGGTCGCAGGTTCGAATCCTGCCTCGGGCATGGATGTGTGTGATGTCCTTAGGTTAGTTAGGTTTAAGTAGTTCTAAGTTCTAGGGGACTGATGACCTAAGAAGTTAAGTCCCATAGTGCTCAGAGCCATTTGAACCATATTTGGAACACGATTTGCGCGACGCAGTTACGTTGTATCTTACTGAGGACTTTAATATTCCAAGCCAACGATGACTTGCACTTTATCGTGTAATCCAAGCAATGAACTACTCGTATTATCATTTCTGTTGAAGCCTACTATGGGTCGCGTGATCGTTTCTTCTGACGAGACTCTTTCTTTAGCCAAGTATTCATTCAAAGTAGAGTTATGATTGTCTTTTCTTTGGTACGTCCGTTTCATTCCTACTTCAGAATACATTGTTAGTTCTATTAGAACTTGGACTGTTCAGGTCCAAAGATCTACACTCACTTTCATTGACGACGTCATTATAATCGTTGTTTCCACTCGGTGTTTTCGAACAAATTTCCACATAACGTGCATTGCTTTCCCTCTGGGGACTGTCTTTAACATTCTTAACGGGAGTCTTAAGACTATGCCTCCTGACCACCTGCAATGGTCAGACACTGGATTCGTATTCGGGAAGACGGCGGTTCAAATCTCCGTCCGGCCGGCCAGATTTAGATATTCTGTGACTTCCTTAAATTGTGGAATGGTCCCTTCGAAATTGCTCTGCGAATTTCCTTCTCTGTCTTTCTCCTTTCCAGTACTGTGCTCTGTCTCTAATAATTGACCGCAGCTCGCGTGGTCTCGCGGTAGCGTTCTCGCTTCCCGAGCACGGTGTCCCGGGTTCGATTCTCGGTGGGTTCAGGGATTTTCCCCTGCCTCGAGATGACTGTTCATCATTCACCCCCATTATGGTCGAAGGAAGGCAGTATCAAACGACCTCCGCTAGGACCTTACCTAGTCGGCGGTGCGGATCTCCCGCATCATCCCCTACGCTCTGTCAAGTAGTATGGGACCTCATCATCGTCTAATGAGTTCATCGTCGATGAAAAGTTAAATCCATACCTTCCTTCCACCCTTCCAGATCAACTAATTGTAGATTAGTCTCCTATTTTTCACAGCTATTGTGATGGTCTCTGTACGTTTATAAAGTTGTTATTCTTTATTATATGCCGAGATAGAAGAATTTGCCTGACTTATACCACCTTGAGATTGTATTTATTATAGTCTAAATAGCAAGTTACAATACTATTTAAACAATGCTATGCTCGACACTAGGATGTTGTTCTAGGTATATGATTTATTGTTAGCAAAATATACACACTACCATAATTTTCAGAAAATATGCAAGTGGCACAAATTAGGAAATCAGCTCACGAATATGGTTTCCTAATTTGTACCAGTGGATGCAAAATTGTACCACCGATATAGATTATGTCCTTGAGCTTAAAGATACGTCTTAGTCTAAGTTTAAGGCGTTGTTCCGTATTTTAGTTCTTATATCACAATTTGCAGGCATTGCAATAGAATTTTTTCACTCCTTTCGCCTTACCTGCACACTTTGTATGAATCCACAGTTTGCATTTCATGCATCTGGTCATTTCTTCCATTCAATCTTCTTCGCACAATTCGCTATACCATTCCTCTCTTTTGGGAATCAGTTTCTGTGGTGGTTTCCCGTCATATTCCATAGTTTCAAAACTTCTTCCTCCCATACGGGTTTTCCTTCTTTGTTGACAACTTTTGAATTATTTTCTTTTTTGCTTCCTTCTATTACCGAGTATGCGGTATAATATCTTCTTGTCATTCTTAAAATTATCTTCTATTTCTTTTGCAAATTTTTCCCTAGACATCTTCTTAGGCAATGCTATCATTTTCCTTGCTGCTCTGCTCAGTCTTTTCCATTTGTCTCTATTATGTTCCATTCTGTTTTTGAACCACTCTCCCCATGCGCTTGAACACTTTTACAGTTCTATCATTCCACCACGGAGTTTCTTTGTATCCGAGTTTTGTCGACGTCCTCCCTCATGTTTCTTTCTCTGTCTCGACTAGAGACTGTTTGAACCTTTACATCCTTCCTCTTATCTTTAGGAAGCTGTGTCTTAATCTTCCCGCTGTATATCTCCTGGGTTTCTCTGTCCTTCTGTTTGCAGCATTTGATTTTTGCCTCTTTTCCTCCTGTATGTACCTTTTCTCAATTTATTGAGTGTCGCTACCAACAGCCTGTGGTTAATGCTTGGTATCTGTTTCACATCTGTCAGGCGTCTTATGATTTCTTCAGTTATTATTGTATAGTCCATTATGTATTTCACTTACAAATTCTAGCTGTATCTGGTCAACTGGTGACTCTCTCTTTTCTCATACAATCCATTACCACTTATCCGTTTATTTCTCACGCATGTGTCTAGTAATACATTACCTTCCTCATCCCTGTGTCCACCTCCGGTACTTCCTACGACTGCTTCATATCTTCGTCTACCGTCCCAACTCTGTTATTAAACTCTTCTACAATCACAGTCTCGTTAGATGTTACAGCGTCTTCTAGTTTAGGGATAAACTCTTCCTTTTAGTCTGTTTGGCATCCTATTTGAGGAACAGAGTGTGTTTCACTGATAATGCGAAACACATTTTTAAAGCTCACTATACTAGCAAGTTTCTTAAACTGTACTGGTAGAATATAGGAAACTTATAGCGGTACATTGTAGGCAGCGTCTCAATTTTCTCATTGTCAGTTTCCTACAAACTAGCCACAAAGGATACAGAGTCATGGCTGTCGGAAAGGTAAGATTATTTCATGTATATTCACCTATAAATGCCAATGGCCTTGCCGGAGTGGTAACACCGGTTCCCGTCAGACCAGTGAAGTGCTGCCGGGCTTGGCGAACACTTGGATGCGTCACCGTCCGGGCCTGCCCAGTGCTATTGGCAAGCGGGGAGCACTCAGTCCTTGTGAGGAAAATTGATGAGCTATTTGACTGAGAAGTTTCAGCAGTGGTCACGAAAACCTAAGGGCTGAGGATGACACGGCGGTCGGTCGGTACCGTTGGGCCTTCAAGGCCTGTTCGTACGGTGTTTGTTTTTCACCTATAAATAAAGCATTATGTAGCCACTTACCTTACAAGCGAACAGACAGATGAAAATTGCAACAAAATCCTTGCTCTCTTCAGACTATCTGTATCTCAACAAAAACAATCATAGCTGATAATGTGGCCCCAAGAGGCACAAAGTTCACGCTGACCGCACTAAATGTCGGACAGTACAAGGGGTACGAATTTTATAGTAGCGGAACAAATTAGAAACAGGTACAATATAGGTAACTATTCCCGCTTTCCTTAAAAGCACAATCCAGTTTTGTATTGTTCTGTGCAAGCACTGAATTATAATATTGTTCTAAGCATCTCTGGCTTCATCAGTCGGACACAAGCATCCGCATTATCACATTCCACATACAGGGTGGCGCACGAAATGTGTTACCACTTTGTTTTGGAATTTAAACTTTATTGTCAATGCAATCTGAAAGGAACATGTACTATAATGAAGAGCCGTTCATGGAGATTTGTTATAACTCAGCACATGCTCAATATGTCTACCATTTCGTTTCATAACTTCCTTCAAACGAACACTGAAGTTAGTGATTACCCTACGGCACATGTCTTCCGTAATTTCACTGCAAGCTTGAAGAATAAGTCTTCTGAGCTCCATTAAATCACGTGGACGTTTCGGGAAAATTATTTCCTTTTAGGTACCCCCAAAGAAAAAAAGTCACATGGATTGAGGTCTGGACTATTGGGGGGCCAATTTTGTCCGTCATTGAAGCGACCTGGAAACCTGAGTGAAAATACCCGCATGTCGAAATGCTCGTGTAAAAACTCCAACACAATGTTTGCAGTATGTGGCCTTGCTCCATCTTGCATGAACCACTGCATGTTGAAGGGCAAGGCAGTAGCAAGAAGCTGTGGAATGAATCTATTGCGAAGCATGCTCAAATAACGCTCGCTGTTCACAGTTTCTTCAAACAAAAAGGGTCCAAAAGTCCGTGACTGGAAATTGCTGCCCACACTGTAATCCTCGGAGCAAAATATTGTCGTTCATGAAACACTTGTGGGTTTTCAGTGGCCCAAAAGCGTACATTTTGTTTGTTAACCACACCGTCTAAATGAAAATGGGCCTGATCTGAAAACCAAACGTTGGTGAGAGTTTCTTCCCTATCCTCCGCCCACTGAGCAAACAGTAGTGTCTGCTGCTTGTGTTCTTCAGTGAGCTTCTGTGCACAGGTCATCTTGTATGGGTACATATGGAGGTCACTTTTAAGAATGCATTGAACGGAGCGTCTGGATATTCCCAGTTGCACTGCTGCCTTTCTACACGATTTCCCGGGACTTCTCTGTACAGCAACTCGTACCGCTTCAATATTCTCCGGCGAACAAACAGGCTTAGGCCGAGGTCGCTTCGCTTCCAATACTGTTCCTTCCTGTACAAACTTATCGTACAACCTGTGGATGGTCTTCTTGCAAGGGACCCATCGTGTGTTAAACTGTTGTCGAAAACGCCTCTGAGTCACAACAAGGCTTTTCGTTTCACGAAAAAGTAACACAATTGCCGAGCGTTGCTGTGTCGTCAGTCTTCCATTGTCAGCCATTGCTGCTTACTGATCTCCTAGCGGCAGTATCGTGAATTACACGTCATTTCGTAAGTCATTTGTTTTTCCAAGCTCTGCTGGTACTGCTGTAGAGATCCCAGCGGGATATCTAATGTGCGTCGTAAATTGCGAAAGAAACAATTGGTAACACATTTCGTGCGCCACCCTGTACTATCTTTTTCTCTACTTTGGTTTTATTTTTATCGTTTTTCGTTGTTCCCTTAGGTTGCGTTTAATTTTCATTCAATAAAACGTTTTTCGCAGACGGCCAGTCGCTACTGTGCCGAATGACGGTGATCGGAGTCGGAGTTCACGCGCAGGAAGCCCGCAGTTTAATTGTAATGTCGTCGCCGTCGACGGACGAGGTGCGTGACCTGTTCCGGCCGACCGGCCGCCCTCGAGGCTGCTCAGGGTCAGAGTGTGACCAGCATCCCGTCCGGCCGCAGCCGCTGCATTCGGCGTATTAATCACGCTGCACCTGCTGCCTTATTCAGGCGCCTCCTCGGCCGGCCTCCAGAGTTACATTCATTATCTTTAAAGATGGTATCTGTTCTCGGAAAATTGCTGCAGGGTACTAACAAGGAAAATTCCCCATCGCACCCCCTTCAGATTCAGTGCTAAGATTGTAAGTAGGCTGTTTAGGTTTTTATGCTGGTAACGCCACGTAGCGCTCTATATGAAAATCACTAGCTGTGCTGTGTGCAGTCTGTGGCTGGTTGGCATTGTTGAACATTCGCTACTGTAGTGTTGGGCAGTTGGATGTTCAGTGCGTAGCGTTGCGCAGTTGGAGGTGTGCCGCCAGCAGTGGTGGATGTGGGGAGAGAGATGGCGGATTTTTGACAGCGGATGATCTGGACAATAAATTTGTAAGACTGGATGTTATGAACTGATGTATACAGGGTGAGTCACCTAACGTTACTGTTGGATATATTTCGTAAACCACATCAAATACTGACGAATCGATTCCGCAGACCGAACGTGAGGAGAGGGGCTAGTGTAACTGGTTCATACAAACCATAAAAAAATGCACGGAAGTATGTTTTTTAACACAAACCTACGTTTTTTTAAATGGAACCCTGTTAGTTTTGTTAGCACATCTGAACATATAAACAAATACGTAATCAGTGCCGTTTGTTGCATTGTAAAATGTTAATTACATCCGGAGATATTGTAACCTAAAGTTGACGCTTGAGTACCACTCCTCCACTGTTCGATCGTGTGTATCGGAGAGCACCGAATTACGTAGGGATCCAAAGGGAACGGTGATGGACCTTAGGTACAGAAGAGACTGGAACAGCACATTACGTCCACATGCTAACACCTTTTTATTGGTCTTTTTCACCGATTTTTCGCCGATTTTCAGCCACCGATGTTTAGAATACGAGACCAGTGACTTACTGCTGCGCCACCTCGCTCGTTGTAGTGAGGCCGCTAATGGAAAGTAAGTTGTAACATAGGTGTGTGGGAGCTGATCTTAGTATTTGTCGAAATACAGCGTGTAACAAAACGGTATGGTCAAACTACCAGGAAACGTTCCCCACTCGTAGAGGAAGTAAATATGGTATATGGACATGGATCCGAAACGCTCTCTTTCCCTAATAGATCTCAGTTTCTACAACTCTTAAACACACTAATCGTGGGAAACACGTAACAAACGACAGGAACGCATCGGCACAGTACGGAAAACTTTCTTAAAATGTTCAAATTGTCCACCGTTAGAAAGATTCAAACGTCCCATGCTCTGTATTTTTTTTTATTTTTGGCTTTTGGGCAGCAAAGACCACACAGCAAACAGTGGTTACAAAAGTGCCATGTTAACGTAATTGTGATTTCTAAAGTAGAATAGGAAAAAGAGTTCGACGTACAAACATAAGTTCTTAACGTAAAATAAAAACACCAAAAAACGAACACCATACAGCCAGCAGGAGTTACAACAGTGCCAAGTTAAAATTACCACAATTTTCGCAATGGAACAATAAGAGTATTAAGTACAATGATATGTTGATAATATAAAATAAAAACACAAAATTACGACCTAGGTTGCGAGACAGACCAGTTCCATAGGAGAATGACGTCCACGACAACCAGTAATAACCGAAAGCCATACAATGGCGTGGTTTACAAAGGTAAGTTCTTAACGCAAAGTAAAGACACAAACAGACGTTCCTGGGTATTCCAACCGGGCTGGTTTCATGGGAGGACTAGATCACACAGTTTACCGGTCAAAGCTGGATACTAACGTCTTTTACATGGTTCGCAAGTAAATAATACTTACGCACATCGAACCGGTGAAGTAAAGCAGTTACACTTGCAGTGATGGTGTAGATAATCTTGTACATGACCGCTTGTGCGGCTGAGTACTTCGTAGACGCCTGTATAACGGGGTTCAGAGCCGCCACCGTCTTACTGTCCTGATCACAGTGTCCAGAACCGATGATTTTCAATCGCTATATTTGGGCGGCACCCACGTCCCAGCGTCATGTGAATCAGAGAAGTCACATGACGTCTCCTAAACTTCACCGAGGTGAACCATGACCGAGAAGAGACTTTCGGTTGTGTGGCCGCTAAGTGGCCGCCCATATAGTGCTGGGATAAGAGCCATTCACAATTCCAGTCGGATAAGCAACTTCCTTGACAGTTGAGTAGATATCTATTTAAGGGCTCGGTGTTGGGTGAAACCGACCTTCCGTAATGCTACTCTTATGGAGGCAGTCAACAGTTTTATAACGGAGAATGCCATTATGCCTTTTCCATGCCCCCTAAGACAACGATCAATTGCTTGAAACGTCCTACAGTCGGGGCACCGTCGTTCTACATCTATATCTACGTGATTACTCTGCTATTCACAATAAAGTGCCTCGCAGAGCGTTCAATGAACCATCTTCATGCTATCTCCCTACCGTTCCACTCTCGAACGGCACGCGGGAAAAACGAGCACATAAATTTTTCCGTGTGAGCCCTGATTTCTCTTATTTTATCGTGATGATCATTTCTCCCTATGTAGGTGGGTGCCAACAGAATGTTTTCGCAATCGGAGGAGAAAACTGGTGATTGAAATTTCATGAGAAGATCCCGTCGCAATGAAAAACGCCTTTGTTTTAATGGTTGCCACTCCAATTCACGGATGATGTCTGTCACACTATCTCCTCTATTTCGCGAGAATACAAAACGAGCTGCACTTCTTTGTACATTTTCGATGTCATCCGTCAGTCCCACGTGATGGTGATCCCATACCGCACAGCAGTACTCCAGAATAGGGCGGACAAGCGTAGTGTAAGCAGTCTCTTTGGTAGACCTCTTGCACCTTCTAAGTGTTCTGCCAATGAATCGCAGTCTTCGGTTTGCTCTACCCACAATATTATCTATGTGATCGGTCCTATTTAGGTTATTTGTTATTGTAATCCCTAACTATTTAGTTGAATTTACAGCCCTCAGATTTGTGTGACTTATCGTGTAATCGAAATTTAACTGATTTCTTTTAGTACTCATGTGAATAACTTCGCACTTTTATTTATTCAGGGTCAATTGCCCTTTTCGCACCATACAGATATCTTATCTAAATCATTTTGCAAGTCGTTTTGATCATCTGATGACTTTAGAAGACGGTAAATGACAGTATCACCTGCAAACAATCTAAGACGGCTACTCAGATTGTCTCCTATGTCGTTAATATAGATCAGGAACAATAGAGGGCCTATAACACTTCCTTGGGGAACGCCGGATATTACTCCTGTTTTACTTGATGACATTCCGTCTATTACTACGAACTGTGACCTTTCTGACAGGAAATCACGAATCCAGTCGCACAACTGAGGCGATACTCCGTAGGCACGCAGTTTGGTTAGAAGAATTTTTCAGTCTTTAGGTACGTATCTTTCTGTGAGCGAGTGGTTGTATACAATTTGCTAAATATAGCTATTTTATCAGCATACTCTGAGAGGAACCTGACTGGTATACAATCTGGACCGGAGGCCTTGCCTTTATTAAGTGATTTAAGCTGCTTTGTTACACCGAGGATATCTACTTCTATGTTTCTCATCTTGGCAGTTGATCTTGATTGTAATTCAGGAATTTTACTTCGTCTTCTTTGGTGAAGGAGTTTCGGAAAACCGTGTTTAATAATTTTTCTTTAGTGACACTGTCATCAATGACTTCACCGTTGTTATCGCGTAGTGAAGGTATTGATTGCGTCTTGCCACTGGTGTGCTTTATGTATGACCAGAATCTCTTTGGGGTTTCTGCCAGATTTCGAGACAGACTTTCGTTGTTTTGTTCTAGAAATCTCTCACGATAAGAATGTTGAGCTCCACGGCCATTACCACCTGCTAATCCTTATAGCAAATCGGGATCTGCCAACTCCACATCTGAGTACACTTCTAGTGCACTGTACCAGAAATCAAGTCCGTGATGAACTCTAAACAGTCGATGCTACGTGCTAGACGCTAGTAGAACATTGAGGTTAGTCGCATGTCAACATCAGCAACGAAGTGAGCCCAATGTCATCTTTATACATTCGTTCCAATGGAACAACAAACATGGCGGTGAACTTGAGAATTACAACTTACTGTACGTTCTAACCTAACGTGTCCAAGAGGGTGTTTAAAATATTTCACGTCAGAAAACGTTTCATGTAATGCTAGGACATTTTATTTCTGTGTGTTTCCCATGATTAATGAGATTCTGAACACAAACAGAAAACGAGCTCTAACATACGAATAAAGCTTTTCGGATCTAAGTCCATATAACACATTTTATGTGGTTCAGAATGTTTGTCCATACCTTCATTTTGCACCCTGTATGTGTGAATACATAACTGCTCTTAGCTCAACAGGGATCTATGGAGGATCGTGGCTACAATATGTCTGAATCACTGGAAGGACTGTACTTGGTGCTACGAAGCTGCTAAGGTAGCCAACTTGGCGAAATTTTGGCAATATATCATTTACCGAACAAACTGCAATGAAGATTCGTTGGAAGATTTGACAAAGGACAAGATAAGAGGCACCCACGGGATCAGTGGTCATTCTCCTCCAAAAATGGCGATCAGCCACATGAGTCCCCCTCACAGCTCGTCAAAGAACCGAAAGTATTCATTGGGTACACCAACACGTGCAAGGGAGGACTGAAACGTTCTGGCTCTGCAGAGGAAAATAGAGGCTTTACAGTAGACGTGCATTCGACATAGTCTCTTTCCTGACTGATGCGCTTGTTGCATCGTTGTTACAGTTATTCTGGTCCAGTTCAGAAGAAATCTTGTGATGATCAGTCCAACTCTCAGTAGCATGACTGACGTCTTCAATGTTGTCAAAACACCAGATCACGTCTCTAAATCACAACCTTTTGGGTGCTTTTTCAGATGCGAAACCAGGTGGCAGTCCGAAAAAGCTAGGTCAGGTGAACAAGAGAAATGGCCGAGCAACTGGAAACGGATCGTCCTTAATTTCTCAACCTCACCTTGAGACATGTGTTAATGTGCACTGCAATGAAGGGTCAATTTTCCTCGCCGTTCCATATCAATTCCATCCTTCAGCTGGTCGAGGAGCATCGAATAATGCTCTCCGGCTATACTCCAGCATTGAAGTAAGCAAAACACCTACGAAATAAAGTCTTTGACACAGAGAAATGACGCCAGGCTTTTTTAACTGATTTCTGAGTGCGGAAATTTTCGATTGCCGGGACCCTCTGTTACTACAATCCTTCGACTGTTCCTTGCAAAGTAATCATAAATGTGGACCCAAGTTTCATCATCAGTTACTAACCTTGCCAAAAAGTCTTTCGTAGATTCGAAATGGGCCAATACAGTTTTGGATGTGTCAATTCGTGCCTTCTTATGTTACCCGTTCAAACATTTCGGCACCCACTTCTCTAAAATCTATTTTATATCTAGCATATTGTTAATAATCAAACCAACTTACTCCCGAGAAAAATCCAATATTTCGGTTATGTCTTGGACGAGCATTCGCCGATTCTCCAGAAACCGTTTGTAGACAGCATTACCTGCAACCAGATCTCTTGATGTTGGGGGTTCGTCTTTCGCGGTGAAACGTCCAGCCTTGAAACTAGACACCCTGAATTGACAGAGTTGTAGGAAGAACACTTATCCCCCACTGGATGACATGTCAATGTGAAGATCCTTTACAAAATTCCCCTGGATATGTGGAAACTTCAAGATGCCTTGTGACTCATCGTACATTGAAACTTGCTTGAGCGTCTGCTAACTCGCGCTGTACCTGAAATAAAAAATTGTTACAAGAACGGGCAATATGCGAGATTTACACGGTTACAAACCATGCTATACAACCTTCGTCTGGTATAAATTCAGTTTTCGATACCTACTGGAAATGGTCAAAGCCAGAAACTGTTCACCTCCCCCCTCCTCACCGCCTCTTGTACAATAGCAGCAGGTCAGTGGGGGGATCGTTCTCTTTAGGAATGAGTGCGACTTGGCTTGGGAAGCGAGAGCAGTTGTTTATCAAGAATCTCCTATCAGAATCCATTACCATCCATAAACTGTCTATGAAATTTGCGGCAAAACATGAAGGTTGTGTTTGGAGTAACAGATATTTACGTGGAGGCACCGTCTTACGTGTCTTTCCACTTGTAAATGCAACTGGGCAAGTTTATGGAAATGGGATGCTTCATGCTTATTGACATCGCTCTACCTGTATAATATGTGATGGTTTCATCCTACAACACAACTACAGTGAAGCAGAACAATATCTTAAGCAATAAACATTTCTGTGCATGGAGTGACCACTTCCATATCCTGATATGGAGACCACTCAGTATTGTTTTGATTACTCCCACAAGTTGTGTATCAAGCTTCCTGCAGTCCTCGTCATGAAGATCTTCCCAAGGTGGCAGATTTTCAAGAGTGAAAGGATCCTCTTCTAATGGAAATCCCAGGCAAAATCATTAGCTTCACACATCGTTGTAAACGTATGTTATGTTACTGATCGGTGAATCGAGACTCTGATCTGATATTTGGACTAGACAAAACTGACACACTTATTTTGCACATTCTGCCGGCATTTAAGCCCAATCATATATTCTCGACCTGAAACTGTGTTTTCATGTTTTATTTCTTTCTTTTCATGTCTTCCACAATTAGGCTACGTCCATCATTTTCGTTTGAGAAGGGTGGTTTTGGTTATATTCCGTTATTTTCGACTAAGATCCGCTTTCGGAAGTGTGGAGGTTCAGTTCCCTATCCTGCCACCCCAGTTCAGATTGTTAGCGGTTTCCCTACATCGTTTATGGCATATGCTGTGATGGGTCCTGTTCTTCCTCATCCCATGCTCCATATCTAATGACCTTTTTCGTGACGTGACGTTAAATCTAAATCTTCCTTCACTCATTTCATGACAATTAACAAATCCATTTCCAGTTATCTCTCTATCTGCACTTTTTCCACGAGTTTTCTTGATCGTTCAACACATACGGTACTCTAAGCCGTAAAGGTTCCACCAGTCTCTTTTATCGTCTCCTTATTGCTGCCAACAAGAGCACACACGAGATAGTTGTATCGATACGATACATAGGAGTCACCAAAAAACCTCTGGCTTAAAGAATCTAAAGAGCTCTGCATTCCTACCTCTGACAGAATGCCTGTTCTCTGAATCTGCAAACTTACCTACCAAATTAAATACAGCTGATCCTCCAGACTCTAGAGAGAACTTTGTGCCAGACCGTGGTTCGAACCCAGAACCCGTTTCTTGAGGCAGTGCTCTTACCGATTACGTGCGGCCTACCCAGACACTTGACAGAACTGAAGTTCTCAGGGAGAAGGGAACTGGAGGCTTCGTGAGTAGCAGACTACCACAGTTCTTCAGCTCTCGTTTTTTCGAGGATGACGTTATGTTTACAAGATACGAAGCGTTCAACCGAAGGAATAACCGTGTATAGGACAAATAAAAGCTTTATGCACCCTATCAGTAAAATTTCGTGGTGAATATATGCCGTGGTATTGTCATAGATTATGTGATTTAAACTTACGTACTTCTAAGTAAACTAAACGTAACCGTGTACAAAACGCCTCTTCAACATGTCCTTCTACCGTTCCTCGAATGGCGTGTGGGAAGAATGTCTGTCCGTGAGATCTTCGTGTTAGTCACAGTTTCCCCGTTGCTCTCATTTCACGAGACGTATGTGGAAGGAAGTAACTCGTTTGTTCATAAGACTTAGAAGAACCGGTCGAGCGATCGCCTCTCGGTCCCCTTTTGTTTGAGTAACTCTGCCCCGCATTTTCGGCCAGTCAGAGCTCAGGATGAAATATTTTTTCGGCCAACTAGAGCACAGTACGGAATTTATTTGATGTACACAATCATGTCGAGCATTCACATCAGAATTTCCGATCAGAGCCTTAACTGAATACAGTCTCCATACGCAGCGCCATTAGGCCGGAAGTATGATGTCTTTCTTTTTCTACCAACATTATTCATTCACGAACGGAGGGTGGAAAGAATGGCGCTGTCGTTGTAATCATGTCACAGTACATGAGCGTGATGCTGTTGTTCGTTAAAAACGTGGTTTATAGGTCGCTCCTTCGTGGATGATACCGCTCTTCCCTGATAGCTCATTTGGTAAAAATCAAGGTTCCATGTTCGATCGCCGGACCGGCACAAAATATAAATGGATCAGAAACTTGCAGAAGAATGTACACACCACTGCTGAGTGAAAGCTCCATTTTCCACAGGGAATGTTGCTGTCATACTCTGAAAGACGGTAGAAATAGTATTTATGTCTTACGTGGAACTTTCTCGAACAACACGAAAATAACATTTCGTTTTGGACTATCTGCAGAAAAACGCAGTTATCAACCTGAAACTTAATTTCAACACCACAACACATTTTTAGACACGGTTCTATTGTCCCCTTTGGGGTTTTGGTCTGTGAACCACCTGCTCCGTCTCTGATAAGGGATTGTAAGGATTAATTTAAAGACGGACCACGCTGTTCAAATGGTTCAAATGGCTCTGAGCACTATGGGACTTAACATCTGATGTCATCAGTCCCCTAGAACTCAAAACTACTTAAACCTAACTAACCTAAGGACATCACACACACCCATGCCCGAGGCAGGATTCTAACCTGCGACCGTAGTAGCAGCGCGGATCCGAACTGAAGCGCCTAGAACCGCTCGGCCACCGCGGCCGTCTGCCACGGTGTTGTTTGGTTCCACGAACGGCAGTGATGACACACCAAGCGATAACAGTCACGTATCATGCTGAAAAAAGTAAGCATAATGTTTGGAGTTATAATTTGGCACTAATCCACTAGCTAGTATGTCTATGTCTTCCGCCAACAGATATAAAATTGCATTTTTTATTATTGGCAACGGCCTTGCAGCAGTGGATACACCGATTCCCGTTAGATCACCGAAGTTAAGCGCTGTTGGGCGTGGCCGGCACTTGGATGGGTGACCATCCAGCCGCCATGCGCTGTTGCCATTTTTCGGGGTGCACTCAGCCTCGTGATGCCAATTGAGGAGCTACTCGACCGAATAGTAGCGGCTTCGGTCAAGAATACCATCATAACGACCGGGAGAGTGGTGTGCTGACCACACGCCCCTCCTATCCGCATCCTCCTTTGAGGATGACACGGCGGTCGTATGGTCCCGGTAGGTCACTCGTGGCCTGAAGACGGAGTGGTTTTTATTTTTTATTATTATTATCATTACTCGCGACCTTCTTCTCAAGAGAGGGGTCAGTGATCAATTCATGTACGGAGCATTCTCATAATGTGCTGCAACTGCGACGGTTCTTCAGAGATAGGGCATCCGAACAGCTGGACATCTGTCACGGTGTCGTATTCTGCCCTCTTGAAATGCTGATCTACCGCGCAACTGCGCCGCACTGACATATTGACAAAAGAAGGTGGTTCTTCCGAGAGTGATGATGGAGGCGGGCTCTTTTTTTTTCCCCTTCACACGAGATTGCGCGACAGGAAAGGTCGCGGTCGGCAGAAGGTCGTGGCTTCGCGGCGCGCGCGGGCCTTGAAAAGACGGGCCGGTGCGGTACCGTTAGTCGGCCGCTGGCTTCCCAGAAACAGGCGCCCTTCTCTCGCCATATCGCATGCTCCAGCTGCAGCTAGGCAGCGCGCCGAAGAGCCACCAGTCGTGTCCAGCTGTCGTTTCTGCGCCAGGCCCTCGCCACAATTTATTATTAGGCACGTCACACGTAGTTCTTGCTACAAAACACTAAGGCGTGGATCTGCGATACGGTTCTGTGAGGGGAGGGGGTGGGGGGTTCACTGCCCCGGCCCTCTCCAAGTATACACTACTGGCCATTAAAACTGCTACACCAAGAAGAAATGCAGATGATAAACGGGTATTCATTCGACAAATATATTATACTAGAACTGACACGTGATTACATTTTCACGCAATTTGGGTGCACAGATCCTGAAAAATCAGTACCCAGAACAACCACCTCTGGCCGTAATAACGGCCTTCATACGCCTGAGCATTGAGTCAAACAGAGCTTGGATGGCATGTACACGTACAGCTGCCCAGGCAGCTTCAACACGATACCACAGTTCATCGAGAGTAGTGACTGGCGTATTGTGACGAGCCAGTTGCTCGGCCACCATTGACCAGACGTTTTCAATTGGTGAGATATCTGGAGAATGTGCTGGCCAGGGCAGCCGTCGAAAATTTTCTGTATCCAGAAAGGCCCGTACAGGACCTGCAACATGCGGTCGTGCATTATGCTGCTGAAATGTAGGGTTTCGCAGGGATCGAATGAAGGGTAGAACCTCGGGTCGTAACACATCTGAAATGTAACGTCCACTGCTCAAAGTGCCGTCAATGCGAACAGGAGGTGACCGAGACGTGTAACCAATGGCACCCCATACCATCACGCCGGGAGATACGCCAATATGGCGATGACGAATACACGCTTCCAATGTGCGTTCACCGCGATGTCACCAAACACGGATGCGACCATCGTGATTCTGTAAACAGAACCTGGATTCATCCGAAAAAATGATGTTTTGACATTCGTACACCCAGGTTCGTCGTTGAGTACACCATCGCAGGCGCTCCTGTCTGTGATACAGCGTCAAGGGTAACCGCAGCCACGGTCTCCGAGCTGATAGTCCATGCTGCTGCAAACGTCGTCGAACTGTTTGTGCAGATGGTTGTTGTCTTGCAAACGTCCCCATCTGTTGACTCAGGGATCGAGACTTGGCTGCACGATCCGTTACAGCCATGCGGATAAGATGCCTGTCATTTCGACTGCTAGTGATACGACGCCGTTGGGATCCAGCACGGCGTTCCATATTACCCTCCTGAACCCACCGATTCCATATTCTGCTAACAGTCACAGGATCTCGACCAACGCGAGCAGCAATGTCGCGATACGATAAACTGCAATTGCGATAGGCTACAATCCGACCTTTATCAAAGTCGGAAACGTGATGGTACGCATTTCTCCTCCTTACACGAGGCATCGCAACAACGTTTCTCCAGGCAACGCCGGTCAACTGCTGTTTATGTATGAGAAATCGGTTGGAAATTTTTCTCATATCAGCACGTTGTAGGTGTCGCCACCGGCGCCAACCTTGTGTGAATGATCTGAAAAACTAATCATTTGTATATCAAAGCATCTTCTTCCTGTCGGTTAAATTTCGCGTCTGTAGCACGTCATCTTCGTGGTGTAGCAATTTTAATGGCCAGTAGTGTAGCTTGCCCTCACTTTAGCGAACCATAGATATATACATTTTAAAAATAATAACAATATATTACTATTATTGTAAAACAATTCATATAATTTGTTTACATCTGAGCTTAGTGTACTGCTTCAGCATAAATTCCAAAAACTTGAAATTCAGATAAATATATCATCTAGAAAGCACTTGTCAAAATATTTTGGAAGTGCCTTTTATAATTCCTCCTTCTCTTTAGTGAAATATTGAAAGTTATATGATTTAATTGGCTAGCAAGAAGAGAAAGCACAAGTATCTTAATGATGGGAACCGAGACGGGGATCAGTATAGTAGTAATTGTTGGTTCGTTGCTAACAGGATGACGCGTGACCGTTGTCGTGTCCTGACATACGTGGGAGAGGGAGAGAAGGGGTTGCTGGTCAGTCTGCGCTCCCGAGCGGTACAGAGCAGAAGGGAGAAGGACGATTCACAGTGAAGGCATTTGATTGTTTTCTTCTATCTGAGCCAGCACTGGTAAAGGCATTTACTAGAAATTCAGGTGCTGGGACTCGGTAGGGAACTCGTTGTGGAGACTCTTGGACAAACAGGGTTTTGAAATAGTTGTTTATTCCAGACGGAACTAACTAATACACTGGAGGCTAGTTATAGGGTTAGAAAAAGCATGAATAACACTGTTACAACAGAAGCCAAGTCGGAAGTCCCAGGAGTGGATGCTACCCACAGTAGTAAACACTAGGAGCATCTTAAGGCAACAACTTGGTTGCAAAACAAAACATACTGAATGTGACACTGTTCACTGAGGCACTCCAAGTGAGAGCAGACTTACACGGAGCTGGACCGAGGCTGGAGTCGACGGACGCTGATTCAGCGCCCAGATCGTCTGACTGAGAACTCCGCCAAAATGCGGAATCTAGGGGTTTCAAATAGTCGCGTGGGGGCACTGTTTTTCCCACTTAAAACCACCCAGCCATTCCCGCAGGTCTCTTGCAGGCGCCTGCCAATCGCCGTTTAGTTGGGTCTTCTCCACTCTTCCTAAGGCGGGGATGTTAATGTAGTTGCGCTAAGTCCGTATTTGAAATCAACATTGTTCAGCTCAAAGCTGAACGTAACTGCTCTGCCAAATAAGGCTTGCAACATTATTGTTATACGTCATTTAGCCCCGCCCCTCGGGCTCCCCGGAGTAGGGACTGCTAGGTCAACAGTTTTTTGGCGTTTTAACTCTCTTTCTAACCCTTGTGAGCCTACTGACGTTGCTGTTCTCGGGGCTGGTATCAAGCTGGTTTTATACGCTAATACGTGCCTGTTGGTTACAAAGTTCTACGGTGGCAACCTACCAAGCGTCTACACGACGTATGAAGTTACATGTTAATTCTTTGAAGAGTAACTAGCGCCCTGGGACCGCATCTGGGGCGTCTGCATTTCCGCAAGGCTCTCCCCTTACGGTTTACTTCATGTAACAATATCTCTCCTAGTTTCGTCTGCCCTCAGCATCGTCTCTGCTTCCGCACCTTGGAGAGCCTGTCCTCCTTTCTCACAGCTTCAAGATAACACTACAGTATCAAGGAATAATCAATATATTACACCGTGGGAAGAAATATCAGTATTTAAATTCCAGAATTTGCGTTGCATTGGAATGATTATTTAAAAGGTATCGGATTTCAAAAAGATGAATCGAGAATAAATGCATTCAACGCTGCAGCAATGGTTGGCGATCAACAGCAATACCGTATCAGTAACTCCCAACTTCGTTTGTCACTCACAATTACAAAGCGCTAAAAACATTTAAAATTAGGTTAGGAGAAGGAGTAATGATAGTATTAAGTAAAAGCACTGTAGAATCAGACGTAATTAATCTGACAAGTAAACCTACCCAACGGATACACTTCACTTTTGACCGGCGTTGAATATGTTTTAGTTTTTTGTTTGTTTATCGCCAACATGCTCCTTTACAACAGTTTTTTATGATATTACATGTATGTATTGTGTGTGTGTGGTGTGATGTTTGTTTTGTGATGTTGACAAAAGGGAGAGGGTGAAACCTGTTGCAGGCACACAGCCTACTCCTCACGAATAGCTCCAAGGGGGTCGTCAAGCTTAACGTCCCCATTCGACGGACGGACCACCATCAACACCTACTCCTCGCGAATAGCTCCAAGGGGGTCGTAAAGCTTTAACGTCCCCATTCGACGGACGGACCACCATCAACAGCGTCACATGCCCTCACTTCATGAGACACTCTGTAGATGTTTGGTATTTAAACCAGGACATTGGTACAGAGTCTGGTGATCAGGAACTTTACGCCACCACATCTCCTGCCCTTGCCGGCCAAATACTGGCAGTGAAAATTTTTTCACCACCAAGATTCGAAATGGCTTACCGCAGCGCCGAGCGCCACACAACAGGCATGCATTAGCGATCTTTTTCTGGTTGCTCTCATTTTGTTCTATACTGTTCGTTGAAATTGTTCGGGGCGGACATCCGATGACACCCGTTTAGGTTCTTCGTTTATCCATTCATTCAGTTTTTTGTTGCAGAGGGTAGCTAACCATCTGACCGAACACGCTGAGCCACAGTGCCAGCAGACAGTTTTGAACCCTGCTCTCCCGCTTTGTAGTCTAACACAGTAACCACATTTGTTAAATATGATTTTTTTCTCTATTGCTTGTTTCGTTTGGTCTGGGCGGATGTCACGTGACATCTGTTCAAGTTGATCGTTGATTCCTTTACTCAGTTTTTTTATTACAAAGGACAAGCATCCCTCTGACCGAACACGCTGAGCTACCGCGCCGGCTGCGACCTGGTATGTTGTAGGGTAGAGCAAAATAAGAGTGACATGTTTTTTTGTAAGTGCCCATACGGGCGTTAAGGGGGTGAAACACCACCTCCTTGAAAAAAATTGAGTTAAATGTTTCTGAATGAATACCACTGAAACAGTAACAGATATAAAAAAACCTCCAAATAAAAGTTCTATGGTTTTTACTGTGGGATACAACGGTGCACACAGATTTGTCGAGAAAGTCATATTTTTTCGAAATCCCCTCTTCCCACTGTTTTGTCTTTCATTTAGACATTTGCCTAACAGCAAATCGTACAGCATCGTTAATACCAAATTCAGTCATGATGAAGTGTTATTCCAAAGACGGATTTGTCACAAATAAGCTAGAAATATCTACATTTGGTGTGTCCTTTTTGTTTTCAAATTGTAACTTTTTCAGATTTAATTATGATATTTCAAATTGTTTGTACATTATTATTGTAACATCATTGTAAATCTGTACAACAATGAGGAAGCGCGGAATTGTTTGGCCAAAAAAAAAAAAATGATGAATGCACTTTGATTTTGCACACCAAACGCATCGAACAATTGCAGTTTCATAAGAGGAGTCATTCTTTTCAATACCACTTCACCATATATTACCGAATTTGGTATTAATGATGCTATACGCTTTGCTATTACTCAACTGCCAAAATGAAAATCAAAATAGTGGAGGGGATTTCGAAAGCCGGCCGAAGTGGCCGTGCGGTTAAAGGCGCTGCAGTCTGGAACCGCAAGACCGCTACGGTCGCAGGTTCGAATCCTGCCTCGGGCATGGATGTTTGTGATGTCCTTAGGTTAGTTAGGTTTAACTAGTTCTAAGTTCTAGGGGACTAATGACCTCAGAAGTTGAGTCCCATAGTGCTCAGAGCCATTTGAACCATTTTTTTTTTTTTTATTTCAAAAGAAATGGCTTCTTCGACAAATCTGCTTGCGCCGTTGTAATGTATTATAAAAATCATACAACTTTTATTTGACTTTTTAAATATCTGTTACAGTTCCAACGGTATTAATTCGTTCAGAAATGTTTACATCACTTCTTTTCTAAAGGAGGTGCTTCATCCCCTCGTATGAATCCCATCGTATTTGAAGTTATCCCTTGGGTAGGTTTACTTGTAAGTTGTGCAATGATAAAACAAGACCACCTTCTGCTATCCGAGCAGACAGTGGAAGAACCGGAAAGGAAAAGATACATGAAGCTGAGATAGACACAGCAATTGTTCTTTAAAACAAATTCGTAACGAAAACTCACACAGATTTTACTTAAACTACAGATATTCACATAATTTCAGCGTTCGGGAAGCTTTGGATGCTCTTTTATAATTATACTACGAAATGCAATTGTTTTAAGAATTATAACAGAAAGTCACAGCTCTGACAACTTCATAATTAGTACGGTAAAAACCGAAGTGTGCATTCACCATTATTAGTATTTCACTAACTCAGCTCTGCGATTGTGAATGCTCTTCTGCAGAATGCGGCTGCGCGAGCATAAGGAAGGCGGAAATGCTGTATGTTTCTGTCACTTGCACCCACGTTCACGAACGTCCGTCCTTCTGTCACTTTTTCTTACAGGAGTGTCTTTCCTTTTCTGTTACGCCTTCCCCCAGCTTCCCGTAATTTATCGGTTCCACCTATCGACTCGCGAACCGTGTCACGTTCGCTGTCACCTGCAGTTAACGATCAGCCTGTGAATGAGCGCCTTTAGCTACCTGAAATGTTTTCTGCAGGCGGTCAGGCCATAGATCAATCAACGAGTGCTAACTCTTAGCCTTTGTTAGACGAAGCCACTTCTTATTTAGAATTTTTTTTGCCGTTTTGAGACTTTTACTCCTCACGATACTATATTCCCTGAAAGTTAGCTGAAATTTTTCGAAATTAATGTATGCAAAAATATAAACGCTTTCAGCAAAGCGTTGTTGTGAGAGGGTTCATGACCCCAAGACACTCCTCTCCCCAACCCCAACCCTCTCCTCCCTGCCTTGGATATGCGTTTGCCAACACTTACGACAAAATCACGTGTCCAGGAGTAAATATAAGTAATTCACTTTCACGTCAATTTATGTAAGAATGAGGAAAAAACAGCCTTACTTTAATGGTGTGCTTTCCATGCACAGTACAAAATACTTCGACGACCAAACTGCAGGCCGGAGTGGCCGAGTGGTTCTAGGCGCTGCAGTCTGGAGCCGAGCGACCGCTACGGTCGCAGGTTCGAATCCTGCCTCGGGCATGGATGTGTGTGATGTCCTTAGGTTAGTTAGGTTTAATTAGTTCTAAGTTCTAGGTGACTGACGACTTCGGAAGTAGAGTCGCATAGTGCTCAAAGCCATTTGACGACCAAACTAGTCGTCTTCTTGAGGTGCTGGAAACAGTACTGTTGCGCGCACTCGCTGCCTGCACTCCAACTGGACAGTGAACGAGTCAAGTGCCTGACTAGTATCGTGGTGCTAATGTCAAATACATAAGCTTATGGGACAGCATATTTAAGGGTTCAAGCTCTGAAGACATGAAAGCAAACAGCATGTGTCACCGCTAATTTTTTTGTTGTAGCAAAAGAAAAAAAAGGGATTACCACCGCTAATTTTTAAGTTTTGTGCTGCACCTGATGCAGTTGTCAAACATCAGACTTGTAGCTATAATATGCAGCAAATGAGAGCTTTATCGAACACTGAAAAATTTTTAAACACGGCCTGCTTCTGTTTTACTTTCTAGTATAAGACTTTCAATCTTCGCTCGCCCTTAGTGAAACAAAAATATTAACCACACAAAATCATTTTCCGTGTCATATCTGCTATCAGTACAGATCCCTAGTATCACTGTCTCAAAATGAGCATAATGGCTTGGACAACTGCATAATGTGGAAGTAATCATTGGTTGGTTGGCTGGACGGACCGTTTGTTCGTTGGTTGGAGGTTAAGGGACTAAACAAGGAAGTCATCAGTCCCTCGGTCTAGAGGTACTGGGGTTGGACAAAAATATGGGAAACACGACACATTATCATGCCTAGTATGGTGTAGAAAAGCCGTTGGTTTTCAAAACAGCTTCCAGTCGTCTCGGAATCGATAAATACAGATCCTGTATGGTTTTCAATGGATTCTTATACAATTCTTCCTGCAAAATAGTGGTATGTTCAGGTAACGATGATGGATAGCGATCAGACTCCATTCTCTCCAAAGTAGACAGGAAAGGCTCAATAATATTATAGTCTGATGACTGGGGCGCCAGGGGAGATGCGACAATTCATCCTCGTGTTCGTAAAACCAGTTATGTGACTGGATTTGCGATTTCCAGTCAGAGAGGTCACAGTTCGTTGAAGTGATTTCAGGCGTTCACCAAAGTAGAGTTGTAGGCCCTTTGCTGTTCCTTATCTATATAAACGATTTGGGAGACAATCTGAGCAGCCGTCTTCGATTGCTTGCAGATGACGCTGTCGTTAATCGACTAATGAAGTCATCAGAAGATCAAACCAAACTGCAAAACGATTTAGAACAAGCATATGAATGGTACTAAAGGTGGCAGTTGACCCTAAATAACGAAAAGTGTGAGGTCATCCACATGAGTGCGAAAAGGAACTCGCTAAACTTCGGTTAAACGATAAATCGGTCTAATCTGAAAGCCGTAAATTCAACTAAATACCTAGGTATTACAATTATGAACAACTTAAATTGGAAGGAACACATAGAAAATGTTGTGGGGAAGGCTAACCAAAGATTGGCAGGACGCTTAGAAAATGTAACAGACCTACTAAGGAGACTGCCTACACTATGCTTGTCCGTCCTCTTTCAAAATACTGCTGCGCGGTGTGCGATCCTTACCAGATAGGACTGACGGAGTACATCGAAAGAGTTCAAAGAAAGGCAGCACGTTTTGTATTATCGCGAAATATTGAAGAGACTGTCACTGAAATGATACAGGATTTGGGCTGGACATCATTAAAACAAAAGCGTTTTTCGTTGCGACGGAATCTTATCACGAAATTCCAATCACCAACTTTCTCCTCCGAATGCGAAAATATTTTGTTGACACCGACCTACATAGGGCGAAACGACCAACACGATAAAATAAGGGCAATCAGAGCTCGTACGGAAAGATATAGGTGTTCATTCTATCCGCGCACGTATACGAGATTGGAATAATAGAGAATTGTGAAGGTGGTTCGATGAACCCTCTGCCAGGCACTTAAATGTGATTTGCAGAGTATCCATGTAGATGTAGATGTAGATGTAGAATGATGCGAGCTGTGTGAACAGAGGCCCTACCGTCTTGGAGCACAGAATCACCACTGCGGAACAAATACTGTACGATGGGATGGACCAGATCAGCTAGAATGGTCACATAATGCTTGGCAGTAATGCAACCTTGCAGAGTAGCAATGGGGCCCATGTAATACCATTAGGTGGCTGCTCAGATCATCACCGAACCTACTCCATGTTTCTCTTTGTGAGCCGCAGGGGAGTGCCGTAAGACCGTTGCTATTCACAATATACGTAAATGACCTTGTGGATGACATCGGAAGTTCACTGAGGCTTTTTGCGGATGATGCTGTGGTTTATCGAGAGGTTGTAAGAATGGAAAATTATAGTGAAATGCAGGAGGATCTGCAGCGAATTGACGCATGGTGCAGGGAATGGCAATTGAATCTCAATGTAGACAAGTGTAATGTGCTGCGAATATATAGAAAGAAAGATCCCTTATCATTTAGCTACAATATAGCAGGTCAGCAACTGGAAGCAGTTAATTCCATAAATTATCTGGGAGTACGCATTAGGAGTGGCTCAAATGGCTCTGAGCACTATGGGACTCAACATCTTAGGTCATAAGTCCCCTAGAACTTAAAACTACTTAAACCTAACTAACCTAAGGACATCACACACACCCATGCCCGAGGCAGGATTCGAACCTGCGACCGTAGCAGTCCCGCGGTTCCGGACTGCAGCGCCAGAACCGCTAGACCACCGCGGCCGGCACGCTTTAGGAGTGATTTAAAATGGAATGATCATATAAAGTTGATCGTCGGTAAAGCAGATGCCAGACTGAGATTCATTGGAAGAATCCTAAGGAAATGCAATATGAAAACAAAGGAAGTAGGTTACAGTACGCTTGTTCGCCCGCTGCTTGAATACTGCTCAGCAGTGTGGGATCCGTACCAGATAGGGTTGATAGAAGAGATAGAGAAGATCCAACGGAGAGCAGCGCGCTTGGTTACAGGATCATTTAGTAATCGCGAAAGCGTTACGGAGATGATAGATAAACTCCAGTGGAAGACTCTGCAGGAGAGACGCTCAGTAGCTCGGTACGGGCTTTTGTTGAAGTTTCGAGAACATACCTTCACCGAAGAGTCAAGCAGTATATAGCTCCCTCCTACGTAATCTCGCGAAGAGACCATGGGGATAAAATCAGAGAGATCAACGCCCACACAGAGGCATACCGACAATCCTTCTTTCCACGAACAATACGAGAATGGAATAGAAGGGAGAGCCGATAGAGGTACTCAAGGTACCCTCCGCCACACACCGTCAGGTGGCTTGCGGAGTATGGATGTAGATGCAGATGTAAACTCGGCCAGAAGTTGGAAACCGTGTGAAACAAGACTCCTCCAACCAAACGACTTTCTTCCATTGTTCTGTAGACCAGGTTTTACTCCGTCAAAACCACGTTCTCCTGTTATGAGCATTTGAGTGGTTTTGGAATTACAGCTGGCCCTGCCGTTCCCTGTTCATGGAGCTGCCTTGGTGTTATTTTGGTGGTAACTGGGTTCGCGAGTGCGACATTCAATTCTGCAGTGACTTTTGCAACTGCCGTCCTCTTACTTTTCGTCACAATCCTCCTCAATGGCCATCCGTCAAGATCACTCAATACACACTTTCATCCGCGTTGTAATTTGGCTCATAATGTTATCCCTCTTTCCGTGTATGTGGTTCAGATATTTGGTACGATGCCTCTTGAAACACCTAACACTTCGGTTACCTTGGTTACAGAAACACGCACCATAGGAGCACCAAACATTGGAATTCACATAGCTCCGAGACAATTCACCCACAACTACACAGACTGGGGCTTAACTGCTGAGGTCATCAGTCCCCTAGAACTTAGAACTACTTAAATCTAACTAACCTAAGGACAACACACATCCATGCCCGAGGCACGATTCGAACCTGCGACCGTAGCGGTCGCGCGGTTCCAGACTGAGGCGTGTAGAACCGCTCGGCCACTCCGGCCGGCCAGTCAGTCAGGCCGTGTCCACTGCAACGCGGCTCCTCTCAACTTGCACGGTATGTTCTGATATGTTTACATGGCCCTAATTCCGCTGTTTGTTCATGCTAATGTTCTGCTCTTCGTCGTTCATGTTTAGGGGAGTTTTATCAACATCGTATTTTATTTTTATTTGTTAGGTCATTGCCGCTCCCATCATTTAAAAATTTTTTAAAAAAGATTTTTAAATTTTAACTACCGCTTTCAGCAGATGACGGTATATTGGACGTGAATTGTTGGGAGTGGCTACAGGGAAATGTTCAACGTTACTATGTTATAAATAGCGTATGTCAGTACTTTCTTGTTTCATTAAGAAAATGGCTATTTGAAAGTTTAATTCACACCTCAGAATGGGGGGCTCGAATCGTTTAAAAAAAAAAAATTGGTGCAAATTGTTCTGAGCACTACGGGACTTAACTTCTGAGGTCATCAATCCCCTAGAACTTAGAACTACTTAAACCTAACTAACCTAAAGACATCACACACATCCATGCCCGAGGCAGGATTCGAACCTGCGACCGTAGCGGTTGCGCGGTTCCAGACTGTAGCGCCTAGAACCGCTCGGCCACCCCGGCCGGCTTGAATCGTTTATATGAGCTGTTATTATATTATGTTTTGTACAGATTGCCTGAGGATGCACCGATAAATGGTGCGAAACCGGTCGCAGATTTAATAAAAATCATCATACAGCCAGTGCGGAATTGTCTTTGGGAAAAAAATGTCGAAGTTTTTCTGTGGTTGCCCGCCCTACAAAACAACATGTTACAGAATAAATTAGCCCTACGATATCAACTCTTTATTACTCTGTGTACGAAATATCTCCAAACATAAATCGTCTTCTACTAGCATGATAACTACACTGTCCAGTCGTGTTAATGTGACCACCTGTCGGAAGTCTGAACAACCACGTTTTTGAGCTTGGATGCGCAAGAAGAGAGTCACTGAGGTTCTGGAAGATGCCGACAGGGTGTGGATCCATGCCGACTCCAGCACCGTGGTCAGCTTCTCTAGATTGCACGGTTGATGATTCAAGGCGCGAACAGACCGACGGAGGTTGTCCCACAAATTCTCGACTGGGCTTAAATCCGGGTATTTGGTGACATTGCATTGGAGTATGGTATACACGGCCTAATGCTCTGCGAATCATGCACATTCTTACTGTATGACATGTTACGTTGTCCTGCTGGTAGACGATGCTGTGCTGAGGAAAAAACGTACTGCATGTAGGGATTGACACGATCTACAAGGATAGATGCATAACTGCGTTGATCCCTGTTTCAGGATGTTTCCTTTCTGTCTGGTGGACCATAAAACGTGATTCATCTGAAAATGCCACGTATCGCCACTCAATGGGCGCACAGTTGCGGTCCTGGCGTGCAAATTCCAGTCTTCGTCGCCGATGAATAGCAGTCAGCATGGCTGCATGAACCAGGCTCTCGAGAAAGAGGAACATTTCTTACGTTTACGTATTCCTTCCATGTATTATTTTGTAAGTCACAGAGGAAAACACTTTATCTAAAATATGAAGACTACTTAGGGCACAAAAGATACAGGCGACTTCTCTAAGAAGCGTCGCGTAATAAAATCGAGCTCGCGACTCCAGAACGAGCTTTGAAGAGGTCCATGACTAAGGAATTTATTGCTAGCGCACTCGAGCAGATGTAATTTCGATGGATTTCTCACGCGCTGCATGCGATATGTAAGCTATAAGAGAATCTCATACCAGAGAGCAGTGTTGTCAGCGTAGGAACTGTGTAGCAGCAGTAGTAGTAGTAGCAGAAGCAGCAGCGAGAGCAGTCGTGTGTATCGAGTTGGCTGGGCCGGTCGTGGGGAGCGATGGCGGTGCCTGAGCGATGTAGTATAAGGTGAAAGCAGGCTCGCGCATATCTACTATTGTTATAACAAGTCCTATGCAAATGTTTTTAAAAAAATCTCTTAATAATAATCTTTCTTACAAAAATTAACTTTTGACAATCATTCATCTCAATTTAAAGAATGTACTAATTTCTCCAATCCATGGTCATCCCAATTATTGAAAAAGAAAAATCAGTTGTTTCTTTTTATACATGACAAATCCATGGGCCAGCATTGCACTGGGCTGTGCCAGAAAAAATTTCTTATAGGAGCAGATATATACGCGTCATCCGGCGACTTCATTGAGAAAAGAATTTTCAATTTATTCAGTATGATCTTTCAGGACCATGACGCTGCACTGCTGACTCCCAAATTTACCAGTTTAGATTCACAGTCAGTTAATTATTGAAAGGTTATATATGAGTCACATTTTTTATTAGGAGGTTAGTCACATTTTTATTATTGGTAGGTTACGAAATTTATCTGTTGGCTGGTTATGGTAAATGTGAATGTTGTATAATTATTTTTTATTGGGAGGTTACGCTAAATGTCAATGCTATATACATATTTTTCTGTTGGGAGGTTATACTTTTTGTGGGGAGGTTACAAGCTGTTTAATTTTTTTTTTCTTGAGCACATGACTAAATCTGCAAGATCAGTACTATGTGCAATCGAAAATCACTCCTATAACATCTTAGTTAATTTATTTGCAGACCAATCTTTACTAAAAGAGGTTGCTTATTACTTCAGCCTTTCCGACCCCCCCCCCCCCTCTCACCCACAGGCGTTACGCTGATACAACTCTCGCAGCAAAGGAATGAAAACATACATGTAGAACTGAGACAGTTCGAAGGACCGAAGTCATCACTTTCCCAATAAAAAATATACAGGGTGATTCAAAAAGAATACCACAACTTTAAAAATGTGTATTTAATGAAAGAAACATAATATAACCTTCTGTTATACATCATTACAAACAGTATTTAAAAAGGTTTTTTTTCACTCAAAAACAAGTTCAGAGATGTTCAATATGGCCCCCTCCAGACACACGAGCAATATCAACCCGATACTCCAACTCGTTCCACACTCTCTGTAGCATATCAGGCGTAACAGTTTGGATAGCTGCTGTTATTTCTCGTTTCAAATCATCAATGGTGGCTGGGAGAGGTGGCCGAAACACCATATCCTTAACATACCCCCATAAGAAAAAATCGCAGGGGGTAAGATCAGGGCTTCTTGGAGGCCAATGATGAAGTGCTCTGTCACGGGCTGCCTGGCGGCCGATCCATCGCCTCGGGTAGTTGACGTTCAGGTAGTTACGGACAGATAAGTGCCAATGTGGTGGCGCTCCATCCTGCTGAAATATGAATTGTTGTGCTTCTTGTTCGAGCTGAGGGAACAGCCAATTCTCTAACATCTCCAGATACTGTAGTCCAGTTACAGTAGCACCTTCGAAGAAAAAGCGCCTCAAGCGAACAAATGTACAACTAAATGAAACTTTATAGCTCCCTTAATTCGCCGACAGATAGTGCTTAGCTCTGCCTTTTGTCGTTGCAGAGTTTTAAATTCCTAAAGTTGTGGTATTCTTTTTGAATCACCCTGTATAGTTCAGTGATAGGGATGTGTAATGAAGTAATGTACTCTGACACAAAAACAGGTACGTTTGTTATAGAGCTCTAACACCGCTCATTCTACATCTGCTTAGATACTCCGCAAACCACAGTACGGTGCATGGCGGTGGGTACCCTTCCTGTTCCACTCGTAAATGGAGCGAGGGAAAACGACTGTCTATTTGTCTCCGTATGAGCCCTAATCTCTCGTATCTTACCTTCGTGGTCCTTACGCGAAACGTATGTTGGAGGCAGTAGGACCGTCCGGCAGTCAGCTTCAAATGCCATTTCTCTAAATTTTCTTCAGTAGTGTTCCTCGAAAAGAACGTCGCGTCCCTCCTGGGATTCCCATTTGAGTTCCCGAAGCATCCCCGTAACGATTACCTGTTGTTCGAACCTACCGGTAACAAATCTAGCAGCTCGCCTCTGAATTGCTTCGATGTCTCCTTCTATCCGTCTTGGTACGGATCTCCTAGTAAACCGAAGTCGACCACTTGTCTTCCCAACCACAGTTCTCACATGCTTGTTTCACCTCATATCGCTTTGTACCGCTACGCCCAGACATTTAAATGACTTGACTGTGTCAAGCAGGACACTGGTAATACTGTATCCAAACATTACAGGTTTGATCTACCACTCTTCCGCATTAACTTACATTTTTCCGCATTTAGGGCTAGCTGCCATTCATCACACCAACTGGAAATTTTGCCTGAGTCGTCTTGTATCTTCCTACAGTCACTCAACTTCGGCACCTTACCGTATACCAAGGCATCATCGGCAAACAACCGCAGATTGCTGCCCACCCAGTCCGCCAAATAATTTCTGTAGATAGAGAACAACAGTGGTTCTATCACACTTCCCTGGGAAACTCCTGACGATACCCTTATCTCTGAAGAAGAAACGCCGACGAGAACAACATACTGGGTTCTATTATTTAAGAACTCTTCGAGCCACTGACATATCTGTGAACTTATTCCATATGCTCGTAACTTCGTTAACAGCCTGCAATTGGGCACCCTGTCAAACGCTTTCCGGAAATCTAGAAATGCGGAATCTGCCTATTGCCCTTCATCCATAGTTCTCAGTATATCATGTGAGAAAAGGGCAAGCTGAGTTCCGTACGAGCGATGCTTTCTAAAACCGTGCTGATTCCTGGACATAAGCTTCTCAGTCTCAAGAAAGTTTAATATTTTCGAACTGAGAATGTCTTAAGGATTCTGCAGCAAACATAATTAGGGATATTGATCTGTAATTTTGCGGGTCTGTTCATTTAACCTTCTTATACACAGGAGCCGACTGCGCTTGTTTCTAGTCGCTTGGGACTTCGTGCTGGGCGAGAGATTCACGATAAATGCAGGGTAGGTAAGGAGCCAACGTCGTAGCACTCTTTGTATAATCGATTCCATCAAGACGTGGTGATTTGTTTGCTTTCAAATCTTTCAGTTGCTTCTCTACGCCATGTATGTTTATTACTAAGTCGTCCATACGGGAGTCTAAAAAAAATGGTTCAAATGGCTCTGAGCACTATGGGACTCAACATCTTAGGTCATAAGTCCCCTAGAACTTAGAACTACTTAAACCTAACTAACCTAAGGACATCACACACACCCATGCCCGAGGCAGGATTCGAACCTGCGACCGTAGCAGTCCCGCGGTTCCGGACTGCAGCGCCAGAACCGCTAGACCACCGCGGCCGGCTACGGGAGTCCGTCTGATGGTCAAATGACGGTATGTTTGTACGATTCTCCTGTGTGTACTATTTCTTGAACGTGAAATTTAAAACTTCGACTTCCGTTTTGCTTTCTTCACTTGCAACACCAGACTGGTCAACAAGGGACCGAATGGAAGCCTTAGACCCTCTTAGCAATTTTACATACGACCAGAATTTTTTCGGGTTCGCTGCAGATCTTTTGCTCGGGTGTGACGATGGTAGTTGTTGTATGCTGTGCGCATAGATCTTTTCACAGACGCACGATTGTCTACTAATCTTCGCTTGTCCTCAATTGTGCTTTCCCTTTTGAACCGAGAGTGCAACAGCCTGTGCTTCCTCAGCACCCACCGAACTTTATTATTAAACCTGGTGGGTCTTTTCCATCCCTTTTCCAGTTACTACGCACATACCTCTCCAGACCACGATTCACAATCTGCTTAAACTTTGCCCATGGTTCCTCTACATCCACGTTATTGGAACTAAGTGGTGCCAATTCACTGCCTAAGTGGGAAGTTAGTAACTGCTTATCTGCTCGATCTAGCAGAAACACTCTCGTAGCCTTCTTGACTGATTTATTAACTTTCGTAATCATTTTTGCTGTAACGACACCATAGTCGCTAATTCCCGCTTCTATTCTGACATTGACGATAAGGTCCGCCCTATTTATAGCTGCAAGGTGTAAGATATTTGCATTGCGTGTGGGCTGCCGAGCTAGCTACTCAAGGCAATTTTCAGAAA
Source organism: Schistocerca nitens (assembly GCF_023898315.1). Taxonomy (NCBI): domain Eukaryota; kingdom Metazoa; phylum Arthropoda; class Insecta; order Orthoptera; family Acrididae; genus Schistocerca; species Schistocerca nitens. The sequence goes on along the minus strand of NC_064618.1, from coordinate 294,284,120 downwards.
ACGCGTTCAAAAGTCTGTACCACTCGCAATGAATCCATAGACATCCCAGTCTATACTCGTCAGTTATTGCATGATTCGGGTATTTACGCGCTATTGACCGTAGACTCTCTTTGAATGACTCTATAACTGTCACAGGAGAACCGGTAGCCGGTAAAAACATTCTACGACTAACCTGGTTTCACCTACGTCTGTTATACGCTACCAGATGGCTTCATTGTCACACTCAACTTCACTCTTATAGAGACAATATTTTTGTCCAACTTCAGTGAACACACCCCCTTCTATGGCCTTTAATTTGTCTTTCCGATTTACGTTCTGCGACTCATTTAGTATCTCAGAGCTTTCCACTTCGCAGTTTAAGCAGCTCTCGGTCCCAAGAGTAATCCTCTTATTTCAGAAAGCGTTCTGCTACAATCCTCGAAAAAATAGTAATTAGAAAGAATCTTCTCATAATTCATTTAGAACATCTATATATCGAAAAATTATTCAGTTAAGTCAGTATCGAATCGTCGATAGTTGGAGGTAAAGTATTGACAACCTGATTGCCAGAGAGTACATAAGGATATTTGAGTCTAGCAGCCCTTACGAATTAGATGCGCCGTTAAAGAGGCGTACGAAGACTTGTCAAAGTAGAAGTCTGCGACAGCCCCTGCCGTAAGGATTCAAAGAAGCACAATGCAATGTCAGGGAAACCCCTGCGGAGTAAACACGAAGCACAAAGAACAAGGCGTGAGCAACGGTGGGCGACGTACTCACGAGTGCGCTGACCTCAATAAAGCGGAAAGTCGCCGTCGCCGTCCACAAACGGTGGCGCGCTGCAGGTCGTGGAACAGCACAGCTCTGCAGTGTGGCGAGAGGCTGCTGGATTCACCGTGCATTGCGCTGTGCGAATTGCAATCGAGTTCAAAGTTTACAATAGAGGTAATTTAGTCATCAGCGATTCGACTACATGACTACAGTCATCTTTATTTGCAACCCTATTTCTCCCCTCTGCAGCTTCCTCCACGTCCAGATCGATCAACCCAACATATTCGTACCTTACCACATATCCTGCCTACTAGCGTCATGTCATGGTCAATATTTTCCACAGAGAAAATTCTTACCGTATTTCCGTGTTGTTGTTGTTGTTGAGGTCTTCAGTCCTGAGATTGGTTTGATGCAGCTCTCCATGCTACTCTATCCTCTGCAAGCTTCTTCATCTCCCAGTACCTACTGCAATCTACATCCTTCTGAATCTGCTTAGTATATTCATCTCTTGGTCTCCCTCTACGATTTTTACCCTCCACGCTGCCCTCCAATGCTAAATTTGTGAACCCTCGATGCCTCATAACATGACCTACCAACCGATCCCTTCTTCTAGTCAAGTTGTGCCACAAACTTCTCTTCTCCCCAATCCTATTCAATACCTCCTCATTAGTTACGTGATCTACCCACCTTATCTTCAGCATTCTTCTGTAACACCACATTTCGAAAGCTTCTATTCTCTTCTAGTCCATACTATTTATCGTCCATGTTTCACTTCCATACATGGCTACGCTCCATACAAATACTTTCAGGAACGACTTCCTGACACTTAAATCTATACTCGATGTTAACAAATTTCTCTTCTTCAGAAACGCTTCCCTTGCCATTGCCAGTCTACATTTTATATCCTCTCTACTTCGACCATCATCAGTTATTTTGCTCCCCAAATAGCAAAACTCCTTTACTACTTTAAGTGTCTCATTTCCTAATCTAATTCCCTCAGCATCACCCGCCTTAATTCGACTACATTCCATTATCGTCGTTTTGCTTTTGTTGATGTTTATCTTATATCCTCCTTTCAAGACAGTGTCCATTGCGTTCAACTGCTCTTCCAAGTCCTTTGCTGTCTCTGACAGAATTACAATGTCATCGGCGAACCTCAAAGCTTTTATTTCTTCTCCATGCATTTTAATACCTACTCCAAATTTTTCTTTTGTTTCCTTTACTACTTGCTCAATATACAGATTGAATAACATCGGGGATAGGCTACAACCCTGTCTCACTCCCTTCCCAACCACTGCTTTCCTTTCATGCTCCTCCACTCTTATAACTGCCATCTGTTTTCTGTACGAATTGTAAATAGCCTTTCGCTCCCTGTATTTTACCCCTGTCACCTTCAGAATTTGAAAGAGAGTATTCCAGTCAACATTGTCAAAAGCTTTCTCTAAGTCTACAAATGCTAGAAACGTAGGTTTGCCTTTCCTTAATCTATTTTCTAAGATAAGTCGTAGGGTCAGTATTGCATCACGTGTTCCGATATTTCTACGGAATCCAAACTGATCTTCCCCGAGGTCGGCTTCTACCAGTTTTTCCATTCGACTGTAAAGAATTCGCGTTAGTATTTTGCAGCCGTGAATTATTTAACAGAAAGTTCGGTAATTTTCACATCTGTCAACACCTGCTTTCTTTGGGATTGGAATTATTATATTCTTCTTGAAGTCTGAGGGTATTTCGCCAGTCTCATACATCTTGCTCACCAGATGGTAGAGGTTTGTCAGGACTGGCTCTTCCAAGGCTGTCGGTAGTTCTAATGGAATGTTGTCTACTCCTGGGACCTTGTTTCAACTCATGTCTTTCAGTTCTCTGTCAAACTCTTCACGCAGTATCATATCTCCCATTTCATCTTCATGTACATCCTCTTCCATTTCCATAATATTTTCCTCAAGTACATCGCCCTTGTATAGACCCTCTATATACTCTTTCCACCTTTCTGCTTTCCCTTCTTTGCTTAGAATTGGGTTTCCATCTGAGCTGTTGATATTCATACAGGTGGTTCTCTTTTCTCCAAAGGTCTCTTTAATTTTCTTGTAGGCAGTATCTATCTTACCCCTCGTGAGATAAGCCTCTACATCCTTACATTTTTCCTCTAGCCAACCCTGCTTAGCCATTTTGCATTTCCTGTCGATCTAATTTTTGAGACGTTTGTATTCCTTTTTACCTGCTTCATTTACTGCATTTTTATTTTTTCTCCTTTCATCAATTAAAATCAGTATTTCTGCTGTTACCCAAGGATTTCTACTAGCCCTCGTCTTTTTACCTACTTGATCCTCTGCTGCTTCACTACTTCATCCCTCAGAGCTACCCATTCTTCTTCTACTGCATTTCTCTCCCCCATTCCTGTCAATTGTTCCCTTATGCTCTCCCTGAAACTCTGTACAATCTCTGGTTTACTCAGTTTATCCAGGTCCCATCTCCTTAATTCCCAACTTTTTTCCGTATCATCTCCTAATTCAGTTTTCTGTCTATCCATTTAACTTTCTACCATCTACTGTTGAAAATGTATGTGATACTTTTTCACTACTCTCGAAAGAAAGGGCAACTATGCAATTGCTGTTTGGTGGACCACTAGTTCCTAAGTTCAGTTGAGGAGTACTTTCAGTGTGTAAAAATATTCCAAATTTTAGTGATGTGCCTTTAGTGGTTTGCTTGCTCTAACAAGTCTTATCTTGTTGAGATACCCAATTGCTGTAAAGTGATACACGTCTCAGTCAGGCACTGGCATGCCTGAACTCAATGACTGGGTGTTTTCCTTGTTCTAGCAAATATTCTTTTGCTGCCATCGGTAAGTCTGCACCAGTCTGAGATGTTTTCAAGTGGTTTGAACTTCCTGACTCAGCGGGGAGGCTCAGAGCTGCTTGCAAGTACTGGGAGCTATTCGGTTGACTCAACTGGAAGAAGGTTATAAAAGCAGGAGCACCCAATCGTGACGGATTCTTGATGCTAAACCGTCATAGCTATCTTTTTGCTGCTTTCTCCAAACCAGTGAGCAACTCTCCTAAAAACGTAATTCTGATATGTATTACTGTTAACAGTTTTATGTTTCTTCACCTACTGATTACTTGAAACTCAGGCACACCTTTTATTCAGTGTTGCAGTATTTAAACCGGCTGGTGCCTCTAGTACCTGATCAAAGCAGTGGTCGAAGAACAGCAGTGGTTATCAAAATATCCGATCATGAGGAAAATACTACACGTGTGGCAACTCTTCAAGAAATGTAAGTCTAGGATGAACACTGAACCGCCAGAGAAACTGGGCCGGCCGCTGTGGCCGAGCGGTTCTAGGCGCTGCAGTCTGGAACCGCGCGACCGCTACGGTCGCAGGCTCGAATCCTGCGTCGGGCATGGATGTGTGTGATGTCCTTAGGTTAGTTAGGTTTAAGTAGTTCTAAGTTCTAGGGGACTGATGACCACAGCAGTTAAGTTCCATAGTGCTCAGAGCCATCTGAACCAAAGAAACGCCCATAAGCCACCCCCCCCCCCCCCAACCAAAGAAACTGGTATTGGCATGGATATTCAAATACAGAGATACGTCAATAGGCAGAATGCGGCGCTGCTGTCGGCAACGCCTATATACGACAACAAGTGTCTGGCGCAGTTGTTAGATCGGTTACTGCTGCTACAACGTCAGATTATCAGATTTAAGTGAGCTTGAACGTGGTGTTATAGTCGGCACACGAGCGATGGGACACAGCATCTCCGAGGTAGCGATGAAGTGGGGACTTTCCCGTACGACCATTTCAAGGGTGTGCCGGAAATATCAGGAATCCGTTAAAACAACAAATCTCCTACATCGCTGCGGCCACAAAAAGATCCTGCTAGAACAGGACCAACGACGAATGAAGAGAATCATTCAACGTGACAGAAGAACAACCCTTCCGCAAACTGCTGCATGTTTCAATGCTGGCCCATCAGAAAGTGTCAGCGAACGAGCGATTCAACGAAACGTATCAAGCTGGGCCTTCGGAGCCGAATTCCCACTCGTGTACCCTTCATGACTGCACTACACAAACCTCGCCTGGGCCCGTCATCACCAACATTGGACTGTTGATGACTGGAAACATGTTGCCTGGTCGGACGAGTCTCGTTTCAAATTGTATCGAGCGGATAGACGTGTACGGGTACGGACACAACCTTATGAATCCATGGACTCTGCATGTCAGCAGGGGACTGTTCAAGCTGGTGGAGGCTCTTTAATGGTTTAGGGCGTGTGCAGTTGGAGCGATATGGAACCCCTGATACGACTCTGACAGGTGACACGTACCTAAGCATCCTGTCTGATCACCTGCATCCATTCATGTCCATTGTGCATTCCGACGGACTTGGGCAATTCCAGCAGTACAACGCGACACTCCACACGTCCAGAATTGCTACAGAGTGGCTCCAGGAGTTTAAACACCGCCGCTCGCTAGACATGAACATTATTGAGCGTATCTGAGATGCCTTGCAATGTGCTGTTCAGAAGAGATCTCCACCCACTCGTACCCTTACGGATATATGGACAGCCCTGCAGTATTCATGGTGTCGATTCCCGGCAGCACTACTACAGACATTAGTCGAGTCCACGCTACGTCGTGTAGCGGCTCTTCCGCGTGCTCGCGGGGGTCCTACACGATATTAGGCAGGTGTACCAGCGGCTCTTCAGTGTATAATACATTTTTCACCTACTGATCCTCTCTGAAGCATTCCTACTCCCGCGGAATCTCTTCTAATCTTCTTCTGTAGGTATGTTTCTGTTTAAGATATTGTCATATTTATGAATGCAACTACGTTGTCTTTCCTAAGGCATCCTTTTTCTCATTCTGTGTTGTAAAACCTGCTGGCAGTAGTGGTTAAGTACCCTCCTCTGATCGAGCAGTGGGGAGTCTGCAAGCAGCAGCAGAGAATCTGAAGAAGGAGACCTAAGTCTCTGGGTAGGATGAATTCTTCGACTTTGTGACCGGCTGAGTAGTGATTCATATATAATTATAAATAACGGTTGATCCATTTACAAAGCTTGTTAAAGTCAGTGATTATAGTCTAGAATGGATTTTTGTGGATTTAGCTTTTAAAAATGGAATATGTACTGGCGTAATAGACGGTCATGATCACCTTAAATATCCCAGACAATTTCTTGCCTCACATCCTCCAATTTTCACCTACAGAGTTTAGGGACTGAATCAGTTTGTTGAGATAACTGTCTCACTAGTCTGTAAATTGGTACTGACCTCGTCAGGTGAAGTTAGGGAAATTTTTGTGAATACCAACAATGTGAGTTTAATGTCACACTAATTAGTGATGACTGGTATCCAAACAATATCGCACACTGACTTTTAAAAAACTGGAAATTTCCCAAGTTCGTGATTCTGGGTGGGCGTAATAAGAAATAATGAAACTTTACGTTAACAGTAATACGAGGCGTGTTTTTTTTAAGTAAGTACCGTTTTGAAATTAAAAAAAGACGTGCTAACATATCTCAATAATTTTATTTTTACATGAAAGCCTGTACCTACGCACTGACGCCATTACAGTGTGATTCTTCCTTCTTTACGTTGTGTACTGAGTGTTTGAGATGCCTCCGATAATCGTTGAGTCCCGCCGACTGTGAAGTAAGGGCAGTTATAATATTTCTTAGTGCTAAAGGCCTACAAGCGATCGATATTCATCGTGAGATCTGTGCAGTTTACGGAGAAAACATTATGAGTGATGGAATGGTAAGAAAGTGGGTGAGAGCATTTAAAGATGGCCGCACAAATGTGCATGATTAACAACGGAGTGGGCGTCCTTTGGTGTAGGAAGTGGACAATAAGGTGAGAGAAAACAGAAGCTTTACGATTTCCTCCTTGCGGGATGACTTTCCTAATGTTTCTCGTAGTGTTTTGTACGGCACTGTGACCGAGCACTTACTTGAATTACCGAAAATTGTGCGCACGTTGGGTACCGAAAATGTTGACGGATGGGTACAAAATCAAACGTTTAGACAGTGCATTGACTTTCCTTGAGCGGTACCACAACGACGGTGATGATTTATTAAGCCAAATTGTTACGGGCAATGGAACATGGATGGCGTACGTCACACCAGAAATCTAAGCAACAGTCCATGGAAGTTGAGCAAGGGCATCGCTTTGCTGCAAGACAATGCCCGTCCGCATGTGGCGAATCAGGCCAAAGATCTCATCACATCTTTTCGATGGGAAACTCTAGATCATCCTCCGTACAGCCCCGATCTTGCGCCCAGCGACTACCATCTGTCCCTGCACTTGAAGAAACACCTGGGCGGTCAGCGTCTTCAAGACGACGATGAAGTCAAAACAGTGGTGATGCAGTGGTTAACAAGTCAGGCGGCAGACTTCTACGAGGAGGGTATTCAAAAACTGGTACAAAGTTATGACAAGTGCCTCAATATTGACGGAAAGTATGTAGAAAAGTAGATTAAGGTACCGGCTTTCATGTAAAAATAGAGTTGTTGAGATATCTTAGCACGTCTTTTTTTAATTTCAGAACGGTACTTACTAAAAAAACACGCCTCGTATAAATGAAAGATTTTATGTTGGTACACAAAGAAGATTACAAAAAGTGCTTGCAGCCAAGAAAGGGGTGATAAATATTGATTCAAAGAATGTTGATTATCGCTTCATGAGGTCGATTCCAGCTGATTTGAACCCAGAAGATAGCAATTTGTACTATGTATCTAATCATTTTCTCTATTCACATGCATTAAACTTGGCAAATATTTCACATTGGTTCGAAACTACCTAGTTTGACCTACTTTTCAAGGTCAGCCAACGTCACACCTTGGCTGCTTTACAAGATCACCATCGAAAGGACACATATAGATCATCATAAATAGGAGTCTTTTTGCGGTTTTGGTAGGTTTCGAATAAGAAAACAAATATTCTGGACCAAAAACTTAACTTATTTTTGGGTATACATTTACACACAGAAAACAACTCTTCCTTTACTTTTGTTGGGTGTAGTTTTAATAATAGTTTTAATACTTTTTAAGTTATAGTTTGAATCAATATTTGAGTCATTTAATTCTTTTTCCAATCACTAATTTTTAAAATACATGAAGGAAGGTTCTCCATTTCTAATACAAATCTATTTCTCCTAAAAATTTATCTCTATTGTGGCTTCAACAATAAACTCCATTTGTTTTTTCAATTCATTAAGCCGAGAGCATTCAGAGATTTTAATTTTGCCTTTTATTTCCAGCATTACACTATTGTTAACGCATTCCATGTCTTCTTGGGTGTGCATTGCCAACTCCTCTAACGACACTCTTGTGGAATTTCCATATACAACTTAAAGTTTACAGTTTTAGCAAATGAATGTTCATTTAATGTTGTTTTTCTATCAGATTCAAACTCAGCGAATGACTTTTCTGTTGCTAGGTGCACAATGTCCCGTCCACAAAATTTAGATATAGAGTAACCATCTTTCTTAAGCAGATCCGAGTGGGAGTGGATATTTGTAAGAATTTTTTGTGCACCTTTTAACATAGTAAATATTCTCGAATAAACAGTTTTCTGCAAGTACTCCAATGCACAACCAGTTTTCATTGTTACTTTCAGTGAATGCTGATATCTTGTATTCCACAGTGAAATCCAGATTTTTTCCATACATTGTGTTTAACATAATTTGTAACCCTTACTTGTGTATCTGCAATGGCATCTCCTTTTTCCAATAGCAATAGATATTCTTCCTTTGTAGCAATTTTTCGCCAAGTAAGTCAGTTTTCGTTTTTTAACTTCGACCTCTCCCATTTTCAGTTTGTATTGTGTAAACATAACACATTAACTGCATTTAAGGAGGAATTTCTTTAATAGAGAATGGTTTAAGTCTCTGCAATACCTTTTCTCTTTAGGGCTGTGGAATGACTTTATTTATGTGAACCAATCCTAATTCAGCAGTATCTATATTTGATGTTATTGAGGTTAACAATGTCCCGCATTAATAAAAATATGTGTCTCCAGCTTTAATATAATATGTACAATACTTATGATCCTAATTCAGCAGCATCTATATTTGATGTTATTGAGGGTAACAATGTCCTGCATTAATAAAAAATATGTCTCTCCAGCTTTAATGTAGTATGTACAATACCTATGCCATCATTGTTGGTATCTGTGTTAACAATTCCCTCATATTTTATAGGTAAATAATTAAAACTTACTCTTTTCTTAGTCTCATTTGCCTTGATGGGTTACTTGTACACCATTCAACTTTTGGGTAGTCTTATTGCCACAGTAGAGAAATTGTAAAACACTGTAAAACACAACACAACAGATGTACTGTAAGTTGTTCATTAGTTGATGCCACTTACAAGCGATCCAGACAGATTACAGTGGGAGACATTATAAATACTGTTTCCTGGCGTTTAATACAGTTATACAGTCTTCCGCAGGGTCAAACACACCAACCATTCTGTAGTTGTAAGTCATAATTTCCAATCCAGCGATACCATGTCCTTTGGCAAAGGAAGTTTTAAAAGTTTCTTATAGACGCATATAAGGGCACATTATTAAAACTGTAAGATGGCTACTGATAACTTTGTTCATTGCTGGTCTTGTGATTTGACATAAAAATATTTTATATATCTTTACTATAGGACATGCAGCTTTACTGTATGATTAAATGATGATGGCGTCCTCTTGGGTAAAATATTCCGGAGGTAAAATAGTCCCCGATTCGGATCTCCGGGCGGGGACTACTCAAGAGGACATCGTTATCAGGAGAAAGAAAACTGGCATTCTGCGGATCGGAGCGTGGAATGTCAGATCCCTTAATCGGGCAGGTAGGTTAGAAAATTTAAAAAGGGAAATGGATAGGTTAAAGTTAGATATAGTGGGAATTAGTGAAGTTCGGTTGCAGGAGGAACAAGACTTTTGGTCAGGTGATTACAGAGTTATAAATACAAAATCAAATAGGGGTAATGCAGGAGTAGGTTTAATAATGAATAAAAAAATAGGAGTGCTGGTTAGCTACTACAAACAGCATAGTGAACGCATTATTGTGGCCAAGATAGACACAAAGCCCATGCCTACTACAGTAGTACAAGTTTATATGCCAACTAGCTCTGCAGATGACGAAGAAATTGATGAAATGTATGACGAGATAAAGGAAATTATTCAGGTAGTGAAGGGAGACGAAAATTTAATAGTCATGGGTGACTGGAATTCGTCAGTAGGAAAAGGGAGAGAAGGAAACGTAGTAGGTGAATATGGATTGGGGGGAAGAAATGAAAGAGGAAGCCGCCTTGTAGAATTTTGCACAGAGCATAACTTAATCATAGCTAACACTTGGTTCAAGAATCATAAAAGAAGGTTGTATACCTGGAAGAATCCTGGAGATACCAAAAGGTATCAGATAGATTATATAATGGTAAGACAGAGATTTAGGAACCAAGTTTTAAATTGTAAGACATTTCCAGGGGCAGATGTGGATTCTGACCACAATCTGTTGGTTATGAACTGCAGATTGAAACTGAAGAAACTGCAAAAAGGTGGGAATTTAAGGAGATGGGACCTGGATAAACTGAAAGAACCAGAGGTTGTAGAGAGTTTCAGGGAGAGCATAAGCGAACAATTGACAGGAATGGGGGAAAGAAATACAGTAGAAGAAGAATGGGTAGCTCTGAGGGATGAAGTAGTGAAGGCAGCAGAGGATCAAGTAGGTAAAAAGACGAGGGCTAATAGAACTCCTTGGGTAACAGCAGAAATATTGATTTTAATTGATGAAAGGAGAAAATATAAAAATGCAGTAATTGAAGCAGGCAAACAGGAATACAAACGTCTCAAAAATGAGATCGACAGGAAGTGCAAAATGGCTAAGCAGGGATGGCTAGAGGAAAAATGTAAGGATGTAGAGGCTTGTCTCACTAGGGGTAAGATAGATACTGCCTACAGGAAAATTAAAGAGACCTTTGGAGAGAAGAGAACCACTTGTATGAATATCAAGAGCTCAGATGGAAACCCAGTTCTAAGCAAAGAAGGGAAGGCAGAAAGGTGGAACGAGTATATAGAGGGTTTATACAAGGGCGATGTACTTGAGGACAATATTATGGAAATGGAAGAGGATGTAGATGAAGATGAAATGGGAGATAAGATACTGCGTGAAGAGTTTGACAGAGCACTGAAAGACCTGAGTCGAAACAAGGCCTCGGGAGTAGACAACATTCCATTAGAACTACTGATCGCCTTGGGAGAGCCAGTCATGACAGAACTCTACCATCTGGTGAGCAAGATGTATGAGACAGGCGAAATACCCACAGACTTCAAGAAGAATATAATAATTCCAATCCCAAAGAAAGCAGGTGTTGACAGATGTGAAAATTACCGAACTATCAGTTTAATAAGTCACAGCTGCAAAATACTAACGCGAATTCTTTACAGACGAATGGAAAAACTGGTAGAAGCGGACCTCGGGGAAGATCAGTTTGGATTCCGTAGAAATGTTGGAACACGTGAGGCAATACTAACCTTACGACTTATCTTAGAAGAAAGATTAAGAAAAGGCAAACCTACGTTTCTAGCATTTGTAGACTTAGAGAAAGCTTTTGACAACGTTAACTGGAATACTCTCTTTCAAATTCTGAAGGTGGCAGGGGTAAAATACAGGGAGCGAAAGGCTATTTACAATTTGTACAGAAACCAGATGGCAGTTATAAGAGTGGAGGGGCATGAAAGGGAAGCAGTGGTTGGGAAAGGAGTGAGACAGGGTTGTAACCTCTCCCCCATGTTATTCAATCTGTATATTGAGCAAGTAGTAAAGGAAACAAAAGAAAAATTCGGAGTAGGTATTAAAATTCATGGAGAAGAAATAAAAACTTTGAGGTTCGCCGATGACATTGTAATTCTGTCAGAGACAGCAAAGGACTTGGAAGAGCAGTTGAACGGAATGGACAGTGTCTTGAAAGGAGGATATAAGATGAACATCAATAAAAGCAAAACGAGGATAATGGAATGTAGTCAAATTAAATCGGGTGATGCTGAGGGGATTAGATTAGGAAATGAGACACTTAAAGTAGTAAAGGAGTTTTGCTATTTAGGGAGCAAAATAACTGATGATGGTCGAAGTAGAGAGGATATAAAATGTAGACTGGCAATGGCAAGGAAATCGTTTCTGAAGAAGAGAAATTTGTTAACATCGAGTATAGATTTAAGTGTCAGGAAGTCGTTTCTGAAAGTATTTGTATGGAGTGTAGCCATGTATGGAAGTGAAACATGGACGATAACCAGTTTGGACAAGAAGAGAATAGAAGCTTTCGAAATGTGGTGTTACAGAAGAATGCTGAAGATAAGGTGGGTAGATCACGTAACTAATGAGGAGGTATTGAATAGGATTGGGGAGAAGAGAAGTTTGTGGCACAACTTGACTAGAAGAAGGGATCGGTTGGTAGGTCATGTTATGAGGCATCGAGGGTTCACAAATTTAGCATTGGAGGGCAGCGTGGAGGGTAAAAATCGTAGAGGGAGACCAAGAGATGAATACACTAAGCAGATTCAGAAGGATGTAGGTTGCAGTAGGTACTGGGAGATGAAGAAGCTTGCAGAGGATAGAGTAGCATGGAGAGCTGCATCAAACCAGTCTCAGGACTGAAGACCACAACAACAACAACAGTGATGAGGTATTGCAACAACGTATGTTGACCGAGGACCTCGTTGTTTGATCCCTGCCCCGTATTACATGGACGATCATGCCTATCTACATTAAAAAGTCCAGAGGATGAATCGAAAAGTTACCTGGATAAATCGAAAAGTTACCCCAGCGTTGGCAGACTGTGATAAATAGCGAAGAAGAATATAATATTGATGATTAAAATCTCTGTTACTAGTATCTGTTGTGTTTATTAAACTTATGTAAAAACGCTACAAACTTATGCACCAACCCAATAGTTAGACGCTGCAGCACCGGATGCGTTTAGGTTCCATCAGTTGCATTTAACTGGATTCATGCTAACCGCATACTTGCACTGAAAACCAAGTGACTCACCACCTCTGTAAATGATGTTTTCTTCGGCGTGACGATGTGGCCCGTTTGGTAAAACCACTATTAATGAGGCGATATAAAAGTGGCGACTGTGACAGAAAACGAAACCTGCTGTCTTCATTTTATCACCTCTCTTTATCGTCATGGTGCGAAGTGAGATGTAGTTGTCGGTAACGGTAAGCAACTGTACCGAGGAAATCCTGCACTTCTATCAGAACTGCCAAAGCTGCTTGACCCCCCCCCGCCCCTCCCCAAATTTGTAAGATTAACAAAAATTAAGAACTGCAAAAGCGCCTCTCGAGTGGGGTTTGATACAAAAGCTACAATGCTACATGGGTGAAATGTTTAGCACAGCGATTAATAAACGTACTAAAGACTTTCCATACTTTAACGTATGTTAAAGTTTCATGCGCACAAATACTTAATACATAAGTAGGGTCTATGTCCAATTCTCTTACACCAGATGCTTGAGCATGCAGCCGGTGGCCAATGGTAGAGCTTACGTTTACACGGGGATTTAACCTTAGATGAACAGAGACTGCTGCCTGTTGGCACAACCAAGGCATTACAGAGCACATGGTGAGATTAGCCCTGGAAGGGCACAGCCACAGTGGGGAAAGGAGGAGGGGCAAAAACTGACTGCGAAAAAAAGAAAAGAAAAGAAAAAAAAGGAAAGAAAGACGGGTTAAGAATGAACCAGAAGAGGTACGAGATTTCTGCTACCGCTCGTGTACATGCGGGAAGAAGCCTTTTCCTGGGTCCGTGACTGTAAACGCACGCTATTGTCACAGTGTCATTTTGTCCAAGTAGCATCACAAAGAAACGGCTACAACACAGCTAACATGGAATCCCTGAAGGAAAGACAACTACCTTCTCGAGGAGCGTTGTTGAGAAAATTTAAAGAACCGGCATTTGAAGCTGACTGTAGAGTGATACTACTGCCGCCAACGGCCATTTCGCATAAGGACCACAACCATAAGAGAAATTAGGGCTAGTGGAAGAGGAAGAAAAATGACTTATAGCGGTACAACGTACCCTCCGCCACACACCGTACGGTGGCCTGCGGAGTATGTCCTCTAAGTAGTTGTAGATGGTTTATATGGCAATAGGACACTGGAACCTTACAGACGCCGCCAACAAAACTCGCACATCTACGCAATCTTCATTTTTTATTGTGATTGTGCGAAAGGGATTGCAGTTGACTGAAGGCTTACAATTCTTGCCGATTTCTGAGGACAGAGGATTAGAGCGAGACGTGACGATGGAGGACGGAAGGAAAAAAAGGTGAATGAGGTATGTAATTTACTTGCCCCTCCAACCAGTACTTTTCCTGCGCCCAAGTTTCGTCCAGCTATACACTGTCATTAGTCTACTCTCACCTTCACGGCCCTGCAACAGCGTGTCCGCAACGGCAAAGCCTCTGAACTTCAGGACCACATTTAATCAGGGTCCAGCTAACCAGACAATGCATTTACGAGTGTATAGAGGTTCAAGGAAACAGTATGTCTTTGTTAAAACGGACGTATCACGGCAGCTGTGACTGATATTGATGGGGACACTTTGGGGCGAGTGTGGTCTGCATTGGACTATATATATACTGATGGGCAAAAGTAACTGGTACACCTGCCTAATATCATGTAGGGCCCCCCGCGAGCACGCAAATGTGCCGCAACACGACGTGGCATGGACTCGACTTATGTCTGAAGTAGTGCTAGAGGGAGTTCACACCAAGAATCCTGCAGGGCTGTCCATAAATCCGTAAGATATGCTCAATAATGTTCATGTCTGGGAGTTTGGTGACCAGCGGAAGTGTTTAAATTTGGAAGAGTGTTCCTGGATCCACTCTGTAGCAATCCTGGACGTGTGGGGCGTCGCATTGTCCTGCTGGAATTGCCCAAGTCCGTCGGAATGCACAAAGGACATAAATGGATGCAGGTGATCAGACAGCATGCTTACGTACGTGTCACCTGTCAGAGTCGTATCTAGACCCTATCAGGGGTCACATGTCATTCCAACTACATACGCCCCACACCATTACAAAGCCTTCACCATCTTGGAACAGTTCCCGGCTGACATGTAGGGTCTATGGATTGATGAGGTTGTCTCCATACCCGCACACGTCCATCCGCTCGATACAAATTGAAACAAGACTCTTGCGACCAAGTAACGTGTTTCCAGTCCTTAGCAGTCCAATGTCAGTGCTGAGGGGCCCAGGCGAGGCGTAAAGCTTTGTGTCGTAAAGTCAACAAGGGTACACGAATGGGGTCTCGGCTCCGAAAGCTCATATCGATGATGTTTCGTTGAATGGTTCGCACGCTGACACTTGGTGATGGCCCCACACTGAAATCTGCAGCAATCTGCGGAAGAGTTGCACTTCTGTCACGTTAAACGATTCTCTTCAATCGTCGTTGATCCCATTCTTGCAGGATCTTTTTCCAGCCGCAGCGATGTCGGAGATTTGATGTTTTACCGGATTCCTGATATTCGAGGTACATGCGTGAAATGGTCGTACGGGAGAGTCCCCACTTCATCGCTACCTCGGAGATGTTGTGTCCCATCGCTCGTGCGCCGACGTTAACAGCACGTTCAAACTCACTTATATCTCAGTAATTTGCCATTGTAGCACCAGTAACCGATCAACAACTGCGCCAGACACTTGTTGTCTTATATATGCATTGCAGACCACAGTGCCGTATTCTGCCTCTTTACATAAAGGTTCGCACGTAGAACATTTGCGAACATGGCACAAAAACCTTCTTGAGTTACTGTTTCTACACATCTAATCATGCAACACGTTACTCAGTAAAAACATTGTTACAGTCAGTTGAAAGTGTCTAGATAATTTTGAATAAACCTGTACATTAACACCAAGTATTTCAAAACATTTCCCCGAGGCACACTTGAAGTTACAAATTTCGGTGATTCTCAGTCTAAAGCGACATGCAGCATCGTCCCTACCAAGAAATCCTCAGTCCAGTCAGAAGTTTCGTTTGATGCCCCCACACGGTCGTACTTTCATTTATAAGCGTAGGTGTGGCAGTGAGTGAAATGCTTTTCGGAAGGCGAGAAATACTGATTGCACCTGACGACTTTCACTTATCACTAAAAGAATGTCAAATGACGAAATTACGAGTTGGGTTTTCACATGATCGATGTTTTCGGAACCCATGCTGGTTGGCATGTCCGGCGGTAGTCGTTCCTTTGTGATGCTGCTTGGATAGGATGTCCATTCGTCCCGTTTTTCCCGGGACAGTCCCGTTTTTTACCAAAATGTCCCACTGTCCCGAAAGTTTTTGTGGGGTCGCTCAAATGTCCTGTTTTTTTATGATTCCGCTTGGCTAGAGTATTTTACGCTACTGGTTGTTTGACTTGCTATTAACTGCGCAATTATTTACGCTAAGAAGCGTGTGATGACTTTCAGCATACCCCAAACATGTACTGAACTATCAAAAATCGCAAGTAATTTTAAACGCACTGTAGGTTACGAATGACAACGAAGATTCTTCTCTTCTAAATCGATCCACTGAATCCGTCCTTTCGGTCCACAGATACTCTACACCACTGATACTTGCTCTCTGGCTTTCGTCACTACACTGTTAATGTTTTGCACTGTGCAGTCACTGTTTCATTACGACAAAACGAAAGTGTAATTTTAAGAGCAGTATAAAAAGCGAGTTTCCTTTTATCACTGGTAGTGGAGAAACTGTAGAATGTACGTTGTGTAGGTCAAAATTTGCTATTGGTCATGGTGGAGGGTATGACATTGTGAATCACATTAAGACGAAGAAACATCGCATGAGTGATCAAACGAAAAGAGCAAATAAATGCGTGAGTGACTACTATGTAAACTTAAAGTCAGTAACAGAAATGGATAGGCAGTTGGCAGCACAAGAAGCTACGTTTGCATACCACAGTGCAATGCATAACCACAGCTTTAGGTCAATGGACTGTACTACAGCAGTTGTTAAAAAACTTTTCAATCCTAAATTCACATGTGGACACACAAAATGTAATGCAATCATTTCTAATGTTATTGCACCGTATGCAGCTCAGCAGGTTTTAAATGAACTGAAAAGTGCTCGATTCATTTCTGTAATGATTGATACATCGAATCATCTGGATTTGAAGTTGGTTCCTCTCCTTATCAGGTATTTTCACCCTGAAAATGGCATCACGGTGAAAGAGCTCTAATTGGTTAATTTAGCTGGAGAAACTTCA
The DNA here is from genome assembly GCF_023898315.1 of Schistocerca nitens. Classification (NCBI taxonomy): domain Eukaryota; kingdom Metazoa; phylum Arthropoda; class Insecta; order Orthoptera; family Acrididae; genus Schistocerca; species Schistocerca nitens. The sequence continues at coordinate 294,267,132 of NC_064618.1, read as the reverse complement.
GATTTACTTCAGAATTATGTGCTGGAGGTTTTAAAGAAATGTGATCTTGAGGAAAAGATGATTGCAGTTTCTGCAGACAACACTAACACCGATTTTGGTGGTAATCAGAGGAAAGGAAAAAACAAGTTGTTCTATAAACTGCAACAGAACACAGTGAATAATATAGTAGTGTTGGCTGTCCAGTACATGTGGTGCACAATTCCTTACAAACTGGCTCAGATTGCCTACCCATCGACTGCAAATTAATTGTAAACAAAATCTACCAGCATTTCCACATATATACAGTAAGGGTTGAATCTCTGAAGTCATTCTGAAAGTTTACTGAAACTGAATACAAAACTGTACTTGGGCACAGCAAGACAAGGTGGCTATCTCTGCTACCAGCATTGGAAAGAATTGTAGAGATATTTCCTGCTTTGAAATCATATTTCATTTCCCTTGATAAGTGTCCTGTTATCCTTAAACAATTCTTTGATAACCCCGTATCTATTGGCGTTCTACATTTTCTTGTTAGCCAGCTAAAACCTTTCTCCACAACAATTAAATGTTTTGAGAAACAAGAAATCGCAGTAGTGGGAGTTTATCAAGAAATAAACAAATTATTGGGCAAATTACAATGTAGAAAATCTGAAAGATTTCTCACAGCCTTTGTACATGAGACTCTAAGAAAGCTGGAAGAAGAGGGTGAAATTACTGTAGAACAATTTGATATTTATGCTGCCATCTTCCATGACTCTTGCACTGAATATATTAAAGAATGGTGTTTACCATTTCTCACACCTTTTAAAGGATTTGACTGAGTTAATAGTGAAAAGGAGCAGCTACAGTGGAAGGATATTCAGGACTGTTGTGTTTTTGTTAAAAGTATTGTACCAAATTTTCCTGTTGATGAAGACGAACTGTTCGATGAATTTTCATGTGCACAGAACTTCATAAAAAGTGAAGAAGGATACAAAGAAAGTGTTAGTGCAACGTGGTGTAAAATATTTGCTTATTTCAAAAGTAAAAACATTAACATGAAAAACATGATTAATTTCGTGGAGTTTTGTCTGGCAATTCCTGGGTCAAATGCTGCTGTGGAACGTGTGTTTTCGTTAGTGAACTCTTTGTGGTCAGATGAAACAAACAGAATGAAAGTTGAAACAGTGAGGGCCTTGTTCATTGTCAAAACACACTTTAATGGTGTATCGTGTACTGACTTCTATGATACAATTTCAGACGAAAATGCACTTCTTGATAAAGTACATGAAAGTGTAAAGTACGGTGACAGTGTGACAGAATAATTGTAAAAAGTGATTTGGGCTCATCTTAGTGCACGTTGTAAAGGTAAACTTGTATGTGTATTAAATTTAGTCAATACAATATTTATGTCCCGTTTTTTTTTTCTTCGATGTCCCAGGTTTTTCTCTAATTTATTTTAAATGTCCCCTTTTTCAATGAAAATGAACGGTCACCTTATGCTTGGAAGATACGACACTACGTAGCAACAGCGGTCGCGGGCTAGGAAAAAAAAAGCCTCTGTTGGAAGGCAGAATATACGAAACAAGCGGTGGAAGTAATCACATACCTCTCACGGTTAATTTTTCAACATAGTTTCCTTTTGCTTTCAGTCAGTTTCTTGGCCCGCTCTGTGCGCCTGTCCCCCTGGCAAGGTCCTATCTCGGCACCCCCTAGGTACAGCCGTAGCGAACAGTGAACGATCTGCAGGAAGGCCACCCCAGCTGCACGCTTGGCGAGCGGTGTCCGGTGTCGGGTGTCCGGCGGTGGCGGCAACTGGCTACTGGCAACTGGGCCACGGCCAGATGGGGGCCGCTCGCCTCGCCTCGCCGCGGGCACATCCATACACACACACACACACACACACACACACACACACACACACACACAGTCGCCCCTTACCGCAGCGGACTGCTCCTCCTTCCTCCTTTATTAGCTACTGCCATTGTATCTCCATCGTAAAAACCCAAACACACACACTGCTACACTGCTGTAGCCTTCTCTGTGGCCTTACTCTCCCATTCAGGTTGCCTTTTTGTGTGTGCGTGTTCAACTTTCTTTATGTGTATGTGTGTGTGTATGCGTGTGCTTGTGTGTGTGTGCATGTGTCAGCGCGCGCGCGAGTCCAGTACAACTGCTAGCAGGCTCTTCAGTCGGCCTCTGTGGTGTCAGAATAGCATCGCTGCCTCGTAAAGCAATGGTCACGGATTCGTTTCCCGTCAGAGTTGCGAATGGTGTCCTATCTGGCATTTATGTCAGTCTGACCTCATTTGTTGCTTAAACAGTGAGAAGAACAGCTATGCATTTGCGATTTTTGTACTAGCTTATATCATCGTGTGACTAAACGGCTTCGTAGCCAAAAGTCAAAGAAATAAAAAAAATTGAAAGAGAAAGGTCAAATGTTTTGTAACAAGATTTGTCTAAAAGTAAGAAATAAAACAGATTAGAGAAATATTTGATGCGGCTTTGAATGATGCTCGAAATCATGTACAGCAAATGAGACTCCACGGTCTACACACTCATAATCTGCCATGGTCTACGCACTCAAACTCCGCCAGTGAGATATCCTCTAGTACTCTTCGAAATCTTAAGACTGTAAGTTAAACATTGAACTTTAAATTCTCTGTCGACTCATTTGCTGCATATAATTTCGAGCGTCATTCAAAAGTACGTCAAATGTTTCTCTAATCGTTTTTTTACACAAATCATTTCAAAACTTATTTCACCGTTTCTTTTAAAATTTAAAATTATTTCATAAATTTTATTGATACTGAAATATAACGCAAATAAAACTTCGTCGGCGTAAAATAGCTACGCCTTTGAGAGATCAACTGTTTAACATCTCTCGCCGGTTGGAGTGGCCGTGCGGTTCTAGGCGCTACCGTCTGGAGCTGAGCGACCGCTACAGTCGCAGGTTCGAATCCTGCCTCGGGCATGGATGTGTGTGATGTCCTTAGGTTAGTTAGGTTTAATTAGTTCTAAGTTCTAGGCGACTGATGACCTCAGAAATTAAGTCGCATAGTGCTTAGAGCCATTTGAACCATTTTTTAACACCTCATTTACATAGTATTCATAAAATATTTGAATTTTCCCTCGAATCACTGATTACATTCTTCTTAATTACTCTGATTACCCTCGCACATATTTTTCTTTTCGGGAATCTGAACCTAATACTAATCACTTTGATATCTCAGTTGTCTATTTACCACTCGACTATCGATGAAAATGCAGACAAAAATCTTCCTTCACATCACTAAATACGTCTCGGTCCGGCACACAGTTTTAATCTGCCAGGAACTTTCATATTGGTGCACACTCCGCTGCAGAGTGAAAATTTCATTCTGACGACCAGAATGTTTATACAAATGCGAATTTCTAACGATGAACTAAAGCTGACGAACAGATGTACTTCAAAGACAGACAGAAAAATGATGGGTCTAATACACACTAGAGAGGGCTCGAAAATAAAAAGTAATAAGTAGATCTCCAAAACTATAAAGAAAATATCAGAAGTAATGGCTAAAAGAAGATTAATCTTTTTTGGACACCTTTGTCAAATGAAGGAGAACAGGTTCATAAAACAACTAGTCCTGTATTTCTGGAAGAAGAAATCGACAATAGCGTGGATTACAGAAATAAGGGAACATCTGGAAAGAAAAACATCAAAGAATCGTAAATAACAGACAGAAATATTTTCAAGAATAAAATTTTTAATTTAGAAGGCTTTCAATGCAGAAGAAATAAGAAATTGGGACAATATGGACAAAAGAAAGGAAAGGACAACATGTGGAGAAGATTAAGGAGTAATGAAAAAAAAAACAGCAAGGAAGGAGGGGGATGACGTTGTTACATGATTCTAGTTGGTCAACACAAAAATTAAAAAAACTCGGAACCAAAACAACGTGTAAGTTGGTTTGCCGCTGCAGTGAACCAAAGTTTAAAAAATGTGGAGTAATTATCATCCGTTATGTTTTGGCTACTACAAATCATTAATTATTATTGTCTTCTTTGATAGGAAGTAACTTTATAATTTACATTGTTCTCCTACAGAGTCAAAACATGATAACACTCACTTTTTTAAAAGCAAAGTGTATAGCATATTAACACAAAGAACGTACAGTGAACTCTTTTACACAAACTCTTTTTTTTCCATTGAATGGTAATTGTCTTTTATAATATAAAAAAAATATGAGATCTTTTTACATCTTAATAATACCTGTGCATTATACATAAGCAGAAATGAAAACTGTAATAAAAAGGAAAGTTGATTTTTATGACAGTTCAAATCGATATAAACAATATAAGTGCAAAACTCATCAGATCACTGTTTTTATCAAGGACAGAAAAATAAAATAAGAAACACTAAATGTTCATTTTCGGCAGTGAATGGTTCAATTAACATTATACTTAAATCCTGAGAAGTTACTGTGAGCAAAATGGGATTTTTGCTGTTTTTAGGTCAAATAACTCGAAAATGAGCTTTAGATTTATTTATTGGCTCTTAATTTCGAGATATTGATATTTATTGTAAATCACCTATAAAAATATAAAAGTAACGGAATTTCTTAAGAGAAAGTTTGTGTCCTGCCAGTGGTACTGCGTTCTAAGTGTGTCCCTTTGCACACTCCAGCAATGATCGGTTAATATGGCAGCACTGCATTCCCCTCTGTACCATTGTTCTGTCAGTGAAACATCAAGTTAATGTGCTCACCTTGTTTATCCTTCACATCACCACATTTTAACAGAAGAAATCCAAGTGTAATTATAAAACGTGCATTTATCCTCCCTCAAAACAAATACAGATTATTACATCACTCCAAATATAATGCATGTTCTCTGCATTAGTATCACATTTACAAGACATAGTTTTACATGCATGTTAATAGATAACTGCCAAGTGCAATTATACCACAACACAATTCTCATGTAAACACTTTGAAAAATTTCAAAACCCTACCAACTTTATTACAAGAATTCTTCAGTATTGAAGACATTTCTGTAGCTAGACTGCTACTGATCACATGTGATGAGGACATCCACAACTTGTACCAAACCACTTGATGATGCCATGATATGAAAATTACAACATGTTCAGGAAATGCTGCCAACTGCTTATGCATGGGGTCCAATATCTTGTGAAAAGACTATATTTACACATAATGCAGTGAATATACGGATTTTAGCGTCAGTTTCGAGTTCAGTGCTACTAATTTAACGGAGTTTATACCAGTGCATTTCCATAGCATTTTTTGTGTTAGGGGCTCCGGAAAGGCTCAAAATCATGAAAAGTTCAATTTTTACTTTTTTGCGTTTTCTGAATCTGCAGACTATTACCTTTTAATAGATATATAATTTATTCAATTCCGAAGACTACAACTATTTTTAATTTTTTTTTAAATGTGTTCTACATGGGCGTGACCCACTGTGCCGCTGTTAAACTGCTGTCAAATGGTGTTATTATTAACGTCCGTGTTCATCAGGTACATTTTAGTGATGTGAGATAAAGTATGTGTTTTGGCTAACCTGTGATGGTTCAATATATATCGCTGGTGTGATTGTCAATTGTTTCATGTTTATTTACTCTGTCGTTATCTCGAAAATATTCGTAATTAATTCTGTTTCTTGAGTCTCTGTTTTGTTGAAGTATAATAATGAGTAAAAGTAAAGTTATTAGAAATCCTCTGAAGGCTTTTAAGAAAAGGAGAAATGTTGGAAAGCCAAAGGTATTTAGAAATACGGGAATGAAGATAGGTTCTAACATGGTACGAGCGATGCTTGCTTTAGACAAGGAACGCCTTCGGGCTGCAGACAGGGCTGTAAAGAGTCTAGAAATACAAGCAAGAGTAAACAGGAGGAGGAACAAGAGGAAGCTGGAGGAGGAGTTTGCAGAGGATGAAGATAATCCATCCTATGGACCTGGAATGCACTAAAAAGTTAATCCAATCTTTGTCGCTCGATTCCCAAAACTTTTATTTTCTCATACTAATTACATGTTTTCTAAGGATCTTCCAAACATATTTGTTTCAAACTTTCAGTAAATGTTACACAGTACCTTCTGCATAATTTAACACAGCCTTTTTCCAAAAAACTGTATATTTTTGAATATACAAATAAAAAATTGCAAAAAAATGTTGTGAATTTTCATTACAATTGAAAAAAAATCATCTTTAATAACTGAACTAAAATTTTATAAAATCCCTATGTTAAGTTGTAGCCCATATTCCAATAAATAATCTGTAAAAAGTTCAACTTCCTACCTCAAATACTTTGTGAGGAAAGATGTAATTTATAAGCGTTATTTTAACATTGCAAGTATAGGGCGTTCCGGAGCCCCTTAAACATTTTTGTATTTGTATTGACCAAAACTTAACCGCTTTTCTACATGCAGATGACTGACTTACTTAAAAAAGTTCTATGCTTGCACTGCTGCAAACTGATCAAACCACTCAAATGAAATTACATTTTTCTGTTCCCTCCTTTTAATACTAAGTAGATCAATTTCTTCGGGTCAACTTTGTCCCCAACATGCTCTGAGATACGAAAATATCGCTAGTAATGGGACAGATCCCTATTGAGCACAGCTTTGAGACCGTCTTTATTTGCATTGTGAGGGTTTGGGACGGTTTATGACCACGTCACCCTCTTCTAACCCACCCACCTTTCCCCTCTAGGCCAACTGCCGTATGTATACATGACAGGCTGTTGTGCTATTACCTGGGCTGCTGACCTAGAATGTTTATACACTTCCCCTTCCCCTCTTCCCTCCCTTCTCCTCCTCCTGCCCTCTAGGCCACTGGATCTCTTATTCTGACTTTATTTATAATCTAATTTATGACACAGTTAGGGCTACCTTTCTAATTAGCGCTATAGTTTATTACTCAAAAATGTTTATTTACGGTCTAGTTTATATTCCAAGACGGTTGCCTGATGTTCTGCCAAGATAACCTTATATTAATTACGAAATAAATCTCGGGTGAACAGCCTGGTATGAGTGTGCATAGGACACAATATTTCGGCAATCGACCACGTTGCCATCATCAGGTGCGCTGATGTACTGACCGGGGGTGGGCCGGCGCCATGTATATATGAGTTGGTGCGGTTCGCGCCCTGCGCGAGGTCCAGGTCTGACCGCCGGTCAGTACATCTGCGTACCTGATGATGGCAACGTGGTCGATTGCCGAAATATTGTGTCCTACGCACTCTCATACCAGGCTGTTCACCCGAGATTTATTTCGTCATAAAATACGCCTGGAGAAATTGAAGAGTCACTTATACTAATTAGTTAGATTTTTGACAAATATGGCTGCCAAAATCAAACTTGACGAGTCCCAGATGTTGGAAAGTCAAAATATGGAGTAACTATGATATCACTATCAAACACGGATGTACAATATGGTGTAAGGTCAAAGGATCACAAAGGTGGCGGATAAATAAAGCTACTTACAAGTTCATCGTCATGGATTGCCCCCTCAACATCCACGTCCGAAACAGTTGTTCCAACGTCAACAGTACTGCCGTACGGCACTCGTCTTCAACGTCTGAGATTGCTAGCCGTTAGATAGACTTGGCATTCATGTTCTATTCACTGGAGTGATAGGTCGACTATCTTCACGAAGTGTCACCGATGGCCTCCCACCTCCATACAGAACTAAAAACTGACTTTACAGCCAAATGTAGATATTAACCCGTTCCTTTCTCTTGTTGTTCATTATTATTATTAGCATTTTTACTATTCATTTCGTTTATGTGTCTATTTTTTATTACCATCATTCCCCCCCCCCCCCCCCCAGTGCAATGGTACTCTGATGCATTGGAGCAGAAATTGGCAGACAGACTATGTGATATATTGCAACAGGACATACAGTTGTCTATTTATTTATTTACTTACACGTCTAGTTCCGTAGGACAAAATTGAGGAGCAGATCTAGTTCCGTAGGCAAAATTGAGGAGCAAATCTCCAAGGTCATGGAATGTTCTCTAGATGAAATTACAACGTAAAAATAATAACAGAAAAAAATGAAATGTTTATGAACCCAAAAAAAGTCAAGCCATAAGTTTAAGTAAATGCAATCAACAATATAACATAAGAATCAGTCTAATTTTCAAGGAGCTCCTCGACAGAATAGAAGCAGTGACCCATGAGGAAACTCTTTAGTTTCCATTTGAAAGCGTGTGGATTACTGCTAAGATTTTTGAATTCTTACCGTAGCTTATTGAAACTGGGTGCAGCGGTATACTGCACCCCTTTCTGCACGAGAGTTAAGGAAGTACGATCCAAAGGCAGACTGGATTTCTGCCGAGTGTTAACCGAGTGAAAGCTGCTAATTCTTGGGAATAAAAACTGATACTGTTAACAAGAAACGACAGTAAAGAATATACATATTGAGAGGCCAATGTCAAAATACCCAGACTAGTGAACATGGGTCAACAAGAGGTTCGCGAACTGACACCACTTATTGCACGAACAGCCTGAGCCAAAAATATCCGTTTAGAATGAGAAGAGTTACCCCAAAATGTATAGTACCATCCGACATAAGGGAATGAAAATAAGCAAACTAGACTAATTTTCGTGTCAAACGATCACTTACTTCAGATACCGTTCGAATAGTAAAAATGACAGCATTAAGCTTATGAACAAGGTCCTGAATGTGGGCTTTCCACAACAGTTTACTATATATCAGAACACCTATAAATTTGAATTGTTCAGTTTCACTAATCATATGACCATTCTCTGAAATTTAAACGTTGGGTTTTGTTGAATTCTGTGTTAGAAACAGTAAAAACTGAGTCTTACTGTGATTTAGAGTCAGTTAATTTTCTACAAGCCATGAACTTATGTCATGAACTGTACTATTTGAAACAGAGCCCATGCTGCATACAACATTCTTTACTACCAAGCTAGTGTCATTAGCAAACAGAAATATTTTAGAAGTACCTGTAATATTAGAGGGAATGTCATTTATATAAATATGGAACAGGAGTGGCCTCTACACTGATCCCTGAGGCACCTTCCGATTGATTGTACTCCATTCAGAGCCCACACCACAGCCATTCTCAACACTGTGAATAATGACTTTTCACTGTCTGTTGTTAAAGAGGTGAACCAGTTGTGAGCTACTCCCTGTACTCCGCAATGGTCCAACCTCTGGAACAATATTTTGTGATCAACACAATGAAATGCCTTAGTTAAATCAAAAACTTTGCCTAGCGTTCGAAATCGTTTGTTTAATCCATCCAGTACCTCAAAGAGGAAAGAAAATATAGCATTTTCAGTTGTTAAACGACTTCTAATGTCGAACTGTACATTTGACAGCAAATTATGTGATATGAAATGATCAATTATTCTTACACACACAGCCTTTTCAATAAATTTAGTAAACACTGATAGCATAGAAATAGATCTAAAATTGTCTACATTATCCCTTTCTCCCTTTTTGTAAAATGGTTTTGTACTGAGTACTTTAGTCGTCCAGGAAACTAACCATTCTTAAAGGAAAAATTACAAATATGGCTAAGTTCCAGACATTGAGTCTCCACTATCTTCAGTATCTGCAACACTGCGTGTTGAGCTCCAGGAAATTAGTTCTAGTATACTACTGTTCACAACTACTTATTACTGCCACTGAATCTAACATGTAACTGCATACAGAACACTGAATACTGATTTTCAGGTAATAACAGAAACCAAGAATGTTCACCACAATGCTGAAGTTCAGTTTACTGAGATGGAGTGGAGCCATCTATGTAACATGATGGAATGCATCGATGATCAGATGACAGCAGGGTATGACTGTCTCATCTTCCTCCAGATACCTACATCCTTAACAAGAAGATGTTTATCATCGACATGCACAGAGCCCCAATACCAAACTTAACATGTGGGAACATTACAGTACATTTATTTATGTCATTAAAGTGCTGTGAATGTTTTGTTTATACAGTCCATTACAGATTGTGACAGTCAATCTGAGTTCGTGACAACCACACATCAAGCCGCTATTCAATGATTTTTTGACCTACATATTGTAAAGATAATTTTCAATGTTGCAAATATTAATTTTAAACAGCACTACTTCCAAGGGAAAACACTTCATATGCAGTGTTCAAGAATGGAACTTCATACATACCAATACTTATCTACTTGCAAATGACGTCGGCATCTAGGGGTGGTGATAACTATGTAGTCTTAATAAAACTTATTAGGTCCTAGGTTGTGGAATTGACATGAGTGAAGTGTAATATCTTGTTTCAAGATTACTGTTAATTACCACAGAGTCACAAAAACTGTACATTTTTCACATGGAATCACAAATTAGGACAGAACGAATGTGTTGTGAAATTGTACATTGTCTTCCTACCTTTCACAAATTGTTTTTAACCACAGTCACAGCATGCTCGATAAGTGGGCAATCCAGGTTCTTGTAGTGCCCTAAATTTTTCGTAAAACACTAATTTATTCATACAGTCAGTTAACTGGTTACTATGTTCCATTTGTTCTTATTGAACTTCCCTCTTTTATTCCATTTTAAATCGGGGGGGGGGTCCTATAATGATTTCATTTGTTCACCCTAAAACTATGGAACCTCACTGAAACAATGTTAAGTATTCCTGTCTATTCCCCTGTTATCTTTCCTCTAAGTTGAATGAATTCCAGTTCTCACATACCATCTCCTTTTCCTGTCGTCATCATTTTTTCCCAATGCCTTTATCTTGTGTTACCACTCAAATCTCTTGCCCTTTAGGTCTGATGGTCAAACCTATGGTTTGTGTTATTTCCTCTCTCATTGTTTTTCCTATTAAAGCCAGAATTCCAGCCTCCACAATGATTATTTCTCTTGATTTAAAGTTCTGCCCAATACTTCTTTCCAAAGCCCTGTCTGATTAATCAACAAATTTCAAGAATTGCTCTAGTGAAACATGTGGTCTATGCACCAGATCAGATTGCAGTTTTTGAAGCAACCTTCCCTCAATTGCATCAATCTCTGCCATTTCATCAAAAGCTTAGTCGAAGTATACAAACTGCTTTAGTTAGTTGCTACAGAAATCCATCAGAAATCCGTTCTTCCCTCTGTAAATAGGATCATTTAAAACCTTACTCTTGGCTCTAGCCTGTTCTGATCCTGACCAAAATTTATTTGTAAAACGTTTTTCAAAATCCTGAAAAGATGCCCACTGACTAAAGTTAAGGGTTGCTCATGACAAAGTTTCTTCTTCAGGAAATTTTTTGACATCTTGAATGTTTAAATTGCCTGTCATACCAAATATAAAGTTACCTTTACAATCTAGTAAAAAGTCAACAGAGTGTAAGATGTCACAGGAAAACATTATCTGGTAAGTCAGACCACATAATGCCACTTTTTGCACACTCATTTTACTAATAAAGCTTTCTTGGATTTCCACCAATTAGTTATCTAATACAGACACATCATTGCTTATACTTCTCTCCATATCATCTATCTTTTCATTTAAGTCAGTTATCTGTCCCACTGTTTCAGTAGATAAATGACAGACTCTTTCTTCTAAATTTTTTTTCTACAATCTGTAACTGTTCAAAGGTCTTTGATTGATTGACAGTTTCTTTATTAAATTTATTTCCTAAAACTATAACTCTATTTTCGACATTGTCTACTCTTTCAACCACATCCTTTAAGCCTGCCTCCACCCTGTTTCTTAGTTCTGAAATTTGACTATTAATTTTTTCATTGTTGGTCTTAATGGTAGGTTCGAAGTTTTATTTACTTGGATATTATGAATGAACATTGGTTAAATTTTTATTTTATTACTGTTACCATAATCTCCTTCCTCTTCTATTATTTCTTAGAAATAGCCAACAAATCTTTTGTCTTTTAAGGCCAGGTTCTCATTCAAAACGGTCAGAAATATGATTTTTATTAAATTTTTGAAGGGGATATGTATCTAGAGTGGAAATGGCGTCAGCATCCAGGGGTGGCTAAAACTTTGTCATCTTGTTACAGCTCATTAGGTCCTGGGTTGTGGAAATTGTAATGTAATTTAATAAAATTTTAAATTTATTATATCTGCTTTGATAGCCTTTAATTAAGTGATGTCAAAAGAAAAGAGAAATAACTCTAATAATACTATGAAGAGGGTAATGAATTTAATTTAGCCCGACACGGATCAGCAACCAGAAAACTAGCTCAGTACTCAGGGTGGTTACGGGATCATAAATAATTAATTGCCTTGTCTCTCTCCTGAATCCTCACAGATATTCTCCAATATATATATATATATGTGTGTGTGTGTGTGTGTGTGTGTGTGTGTCAAAAGTATATTTAAAACTCATGTGCTTGTAGCACCAGATAATATTTTGTATGCCAGTTCAATTTGAAGTAATAAAACCCGTAACTCGATATCGTGGTTTCGTCTCGAATACCAATATAAGATAACAAGCGTAATCTTTTGCAGATGACATCTTATATTAGAACTAGAATTCTGCGACCAGGCCTTTCTGCCTGGGATATTATCTCGCAATCTTCAGAAAAACTGAAAGTGAAATATATTAAATTAATTATTCGTAGCGGCCACATAACACGTAGAATCTGAACGAAAGTTTAGTTTCCTAACCGGCGGCACGTCTCGAAAATGAGCTGAAAGAAAATTACTAATTATTTTCTAGTATGGCGCTTAACAATGGTCAATATCCCGTTAAGGCCACGTCTACTCAGGACAAGTAAGGTTGAAGAATATACATTATTGAATGCCACACACAAATTTTAACTTATGAACAACTATATTTTTTCTTCGTTTTCCACTTGCATAGACTATTGCAGTAAGATGAACTTCAGACAATCGTTCTTTTCTCTTAAAGTCCAATAACAGAAGCAGACGACAAAAGAATAGAGAGTTCAAGCACAGAATCTCGAATGTCCATGAAATTGTCACATAATGCATTTGTTTACTCTCTGGAATGCTTCGCCAGGTATTCATATAATAATTATCGGTACATGGCATTTACACACTTCAAGTTCATAACCACGTCAGGAGATATAGTACAAAATGACATTGTTGAAGTGTAATAACTAGTTTCCAGATATTGCTTGTCATTGCGAATCACTATTAATTGCCACAGAATCACGAACACTATACATTTTTCACAAGGAATCACAAATTATTATAGAACAAATGTTAAATTTTTCCATAATTTGAATTTAATGAGCATATTTTACATATGTAAATTCTTTTAGAGATTTATGAAGATAACGTATAATGACAGTATTGTAAAAACAGTGTTAATATTTCTAAAGTTATTGAATTCATTTTATGTGGATACCTTAACCTGATATCAATTGCAGATCAGTAAAAATATAGACTGATGTAATGTAGCACGCTTTAGACTGCTGCTGCCTGCTGTGCCTGGTAGCATGTGCCGCACGGTAGGCAGTGTGCTGTGACCTTGTTTTTGAAGTTAGCAGATGTTCATTTAAACATTTTAATATTAAATAAGTCACCCCAACACGTCCCCAGTGTAACTGTTACATATAAAATGTGTACTCCTTTTAAAAAATATGTGATGTGGTACATTGCATTGTAACGTTCTAAAATCTCTATATAACTAAACAGCACTATATACAATTGACAGACAAGCTATCTTATTTTGATTTTTTTACATCTTCAATTAGCATAGCACTGGCGATGTCTCATGTGGGCTGTATTTTTAGCATAAACTGCCACACATAGGTTTTGAATAAACAGACTACGCAAAATTCAAGCTATATTTTTTAAATTTCCCACTGTTTTATAGTGAGCTACGTCCACTGTAACGTCATAGGGGTGACATCTCCGACAGTCATGTTTGATAGTGGCATCACAGTTCTGTCTTCTTCTGACCGTCTCTCATCTTGGATCCAACATGCTTCATTGCGGCAGTCACATTGGATCATAAAGTATTCCAGTTAAGGTAAACCTATTTTGGAAAAACTTCTGATAACCATCTCGAGTCATAAATTAAGACCTAAATAAACGTTTTTGGGTAATAAATTTTAGCTGTAAAGAAAAGGGACAATAAATTAGATCTTAAATAAACAGAGAATAACAGCTCATGTAGCTTATAGGGAGGGGTGGGGGAGGCAGGGGGCAGTGTCTAGATGTTCAAAGTTAGCAGCCCAACGAGTAGTATACTAGCCCACCATTTATACGTAAGGTAACTGGCCTACAGGGAGAGAGGGAGGGGCCATTAATCATCCTAGACACTCATGATTCAGAAACAGATGGGATGAAAACTGTACTCAGACTGTCTCAATCCGCCGGCCGGAGTGGCCGTGCGGTTCTGGGCGCTACAGTCTGGAACCGAGCGACCGCTACGGTCGCAGGTTCGAATCCTGCCTCGTGCATGGATGTGTGTAATGTCCTTAGGTTAGTTAGGTTTAATTAGTTCTAAGTTCTAGGCGACTGATGACCTCAGAAGTTAAGTCGCATAGTGCTCAGAGCCATTTGAACCATTTGTCTCAATCCGATTACTTACATTTACTGAAGGATCTCTCACTGCTATAACAGCAATGGAGGCAGGATGATTTGGACAGCTGCTCTTAAATTCGTAAATAACACATTCGACCCCAGATGTGGCAATAAACTACAGGAGTACTTCTTGTCTTAACGGTGTAATCAGCTTCGTATCAGCAGCCTGCAGTGGTTATCGCTGAAACAATCGGTTTTCCGTTATAGTGGTTGTTTTCCACGCCAATTCAACCTGACTGCTAAAACCGCTCAAAATAACCAGTTTCTGAAATAACCGATTTTCAGTTTTTTGTTCCTATTATTACCTGTAATATATGTAGAAATCGAGCAAAGACTGAAAAATTTTGATTCTCTCAGTTTCAAGATACATATAATTTAAATATTAAATTGGCAAATAAAGAAAACTTCGTCAGTCTACCATTCGCTCCCATTCTCGAAAAGTGGTAAGTGGTTGAATACTAGAAAAAATCGCCAGTATTCTTGTTTTGATTTTAATTCTCTGAAACTGTGCTCAAAAATCATGTTGCCAGTAGGGATCATATCAGTATTTTGGCATTACAAATGGTAGTGCTAAAGGATGACAACTGAGGTTTTCAAGGGCTACAAACAGGTAAAGACATATTATATGTACACCAGCAGCCGATCAGCTAGGTTACATTTTTATTGTGCATCATTATTGAACACTTCATAAATTTTTAATTTATTACTGTTATCATAATGTCCTTCCTCTTCTATTGTGTCTTAGACATACCAGATAAGACTTTTGTCTTTTAAGGCCAGATTCTCATTCAAAATGGTCGAAAATTCGATTGTTTTAGTGCCTTTTTTAAAGGTATATGTGTCTAGAATGTAGGGACGAAAAGGTTTGGTAATTCGTGCGTTACTAAAGTTTCTGCAGCCCATTGTTGGAAGCAGCGTCACGGCCGCCGTGGGACTCTCTCAGCCGGAAACGCCCGGCTCAGGTAGAAAACTTGTGCCGTGACGCGCGTCTACAAAATGATTTATATTGCAGTATGCATGCAAACATATTCGCCGGAAAAGCTGACGAATGACGTGTGCAGGCCGCCGAATGCAGCGTATCCAGCTCAACCAGATCAGCTTTTCTCGCCAAGAAGAACGAGGGAAACGCTCTCCAGGAACACTTCGAGATAGGAGAAGGGTTGATATACGGTCCTGAAATTGGAGACTGAACGTAAGTAACGAAAACACTTTTTTTGTCAAATTTTGGTCAAAATAGGTCAAAACATAACTTTCGGCCCGCCATATTGGATTAATCATTTTGAATTACGAAAATATAACTTCAGACTGTGCTCAGCGACATCAAAAATATATAATAACATTTGGTTTTATGCAAATTGAAGTAATAACACACATAAAAGTTTTCCCTAAACTTTAAACAGGTTTTTCTCGAACAACGATTTTTCAAAACTACATGGAGCATAAAATAAAAACGGTCCAGTCCGTTAACTTCTACTTTTGGCCCTCAAAAAGTAAACACTTTTCTTGGGTGCTTACAATATACGAAATTTGTTAATATTAACTATTTTTTGTAAAGCCATAAAGAGTGACAAAAGCCCACAAAAATCGAACTCAAAGTTCGAGTTAGAAGCATATAGTTACATTTAAGGTTATTTCATTGTGGTTAGGTATAAACTCCCATAAGTTTAATGTAGTACCGTCTGATGTTATTCATTTTTGATTTCAGAAACTTCTGAGGGGCTACATTGCTCGCAGTCTGTGTAGTTCAGACTCACAGGCCCTTGATCAAACCATAATCACGGACGCTATTTCGTTTTTTATTGAAAATGTAAAATAAAGATCAAAGTACGATCAGTCCTAATCCCGAAACAGATCCTTTGTTTGTCTTTTCATTGCCTCAAAAAAGTTTCCAAACTTAAACAATTTTTTGCTCATTTGAATGAGAACCTGGCCTTAAAGCAAATGAAGCTACGTACTTCATTATTAGCTCACTTCGCAAAAATATTCCCAGACTAGGGTTGGTGCCATTCTGCATTAGAACGTACGTTCGGCGACTACAGCGAGAAACTACCGTATATAACTGGTGGGGCGTTGGGGGCAAGTCTTGCACACTGCACGATTATTAGTACCTTAAACTACGACACACAGCGATAGGGACATTGTTGTCTCATGGACGCAGTATCAATTCGTATGCCATCTGTTAGATACTCGTTTCCGTCGTCATTGTTATTAAAATAGCATTGATCGCTTATGCCATTTTCTGTAATAACACAATATTTCAAAATAACGCAGATTTTATGTATACAAATTACTTCTTTTTATAGAGAAGTCTATTTAAAAACGAAAATTTTTTTCGCTGGTGCTATAGTTAATTGATATTTCGGTTTTTACGTGGTTATTAGTAAAAAGTAAAAACACCTGTTATAACTGAGACCGAACAAATACCGAAAAATACATATTCGGTACTAAAACACCGGTATCAGTTTTAACCGGTCGGTTTTTCCCTTCCCTAGCCTGCAGTCCATAATTTCTCCATACAGTTGTTCGCCATCCACACGACGACCGTAACTTTCGCCAAAATTTTCGAATTAGATCTTCAGGTCCTCCTGGTTAACACCGTGCTGGAGAAGACACCCATATTTTCCGAATGTTTCATTCAATGAGGAAAACTTTCCCTTCACTTCAGTATTTCTTCTCCTTTTTTATTCTGTGTCATCCTCCTCCTTCTCCCTTCCCATTTTCATTTCCCTTTCTAATTTTTTTACCCATCACAAAATTGTTGATTACAGAAACAGTGCCCAGTGCGCAAGGCCCATCTGCTATACATTTGTTACTCCACTATCTGCATCTCTTCCCTACTCTGCTGATAAGTTTCTCCACTTTCAGTGTCCTCCAAATTTCTAAGTCTTCTTCTTCCTCCCCTTCTCTTCCCTGGAATTCTCCCTTCAGTGACTTTTCGCTCCAGGCAATTTCTTTGTAGTGTATTTCCAATCCAAGATTTTTACTTGTTCTTGTGATTTCCACTGATTTTCTTGTCCCTCGCATTGTTAGAAGAACTTCTTCGTTCATTACTCTGTCAGTCTATTTCATTTTAAGCATTTTTCACAATCACATTTTAAAAATATCCAAGCATTTTTTCTATTTCTTTTTAAATGTCCATGCTTCGTTGTGATATGACACCACACACTAGACAATACACTTGGCGAATCTCATGCTTAGCTCTAACGGAATTCTTTTTGCTGTCAAAAAACCTTTTCACCTTTTCAAAAAGTCTTTTGCCAGTAGAGAATTTAGTCTTATATCTTGAATACAGCTTCAATTTTCAGTCACCGAACTCCATAAGTACGTAGAACGCGTGTTCCAAGGTCATTCTTTCCAGTTATATTTTCACGGAATCTCCACGCTCTGCTACGTTCCTTTTCATTCCATATTCGTTTCCTACTTTTACGAGCCACTCCATCACAAAGTACAGTTCTTGCACTGATTCCGCCAACACTGCCCGATCACCTTTATACTCGCTTGTATTTACCCTTTATCCTCTAATCACATTATCTGGCAAAAATGTGAAGCACCGAGAAGTAGATGAGGAAACGAAATAACACCTCATAGGTTGAGAGGGTATATGATTTTATTTCAGTGATTACAAAATGGAGTCATATTGACAAATAATGTGCCAGTATGACTGCAATTATCACTATGAAGTTTCTCCCCCACTGACTTGGGTGCATGCACTAATTCGGTGGGTAGGGCTTCATGAAACCGTTATACCCTCTTCTGAGGCCAGCTGGCTCACAACTGTTGTAATTAGTTTTTTATATCCCAGATACTGGCACTGGGACGGAATTGTCGTCCAAGCTGGTCCCCAAACATATTCTATCAGAAACAGATAAGGGGATCATACTGGTCGCAGGAACACCTCAGCACCACCAACACAGTTGATTGAGACATATGTGGACAACAATTGTACTGTTGAAAAGTGGCACTACTATACTGCTGCATGAGAGGTAACACATAAGGTTGCAGAATACCCATGATGTCCATGATGTATACTGTGCTGTGAGAGTTCCCTCAATAACTACCAGCCATGACCTGAAGTCATACCCGACGGCTCTCCACACCAAGACGTCAGGAGTAACTGCTGTGCTCCTCCAAAACATTGGGAGAACATCACCACATCTCATCCCAGGTAGTGGAGAACAGGAATTCATCGCTGAGTACAATGTGGCGCCATTCGTCAGCAGTACATGAATCTCTGTGATGGCACCACTCAAAACACAGCCATTTGTGTTGTTGTATTAACAGCATCAAGATATAGTAATTCTCTCGTCCAGCTGCTGCTAGTCTCTCACCCATGATGGAGAATGACACAAAATGTTGCAGGGGACACATTTCTTGTTTTCGTATGGCAGATGTGAAGGGGTTGCAGTGTGCTTGGTGCGCAATACGGCGATCTTCGGTTATGGTGGTCAGACATGGCCGACTGGAACCTTGACAACGAGTGTCCCCTTCCTCACATTCCTACACAGTTCAACATTGGATCGCTGACACATCCGAATGCTCCCCCAGTAAGGATACTGCACGATTCGATAAGCCACCAAAATGGGAACCTGCAGTGACGCTCTCTCAAGCTCTGTCAGGTTCTGATAACGTTGTCTCACATGAATACACAGCATCTCCATGCCCTTCACAGTGATCAGTCGAAATCTGACGCTGTTCCCTCACTCATGTGGGCATAGTAGTATGCAGACTCTAAAAAAATGGCTCTGAGCACTATGGGACTTAACATCTGTGGTCATCAGTCCCCTAGAACTTAGAACTACTTAAACCTAACTAACCTAAGGACAGTACACAACACCCAGTCATCACAAGGCACAGAAAATCCCTGACCCCGCCGGGAATCGAACCCGGGAACCCGGGCGCGGGAAGCGAGAACGCTACCGCACGACCACGAGCTGGACCTTGCAGACTCTGTAAAATCAGAATTGTATTACATACCAAAGGAAGCCAAACGGTGATAGTAATAATGTCTGAATGACATTGCTTAGACACTAAAATGATTGCAAAATTATGTTTTATGGACTAACCTTGCCTAGAGGATTAGTGGGACAGCATAGAAACTGTAGCACGAAGCAGTGAATGGGTTGTGTAAATTGTGTGCCCAAGCGTGAACAGGTGGACAGAAGTAACCATCGTTGTCAAAGAGTATAAACGGATCACCTATCCGAGCGTCTGTTCACAGCACACGTACCTACGAGGGCCGTTTGAAAAGTCTAGGCAAAGTCCAAGAGATGGTATCAAGGTCAAGTTAAGTTAGTAGCAACTTTGGATAGAATGCACACCAAGTTTCAGCGTTATTGGTCAATTTCTTTGTATTTGGCATTCGTGTGAATCAAGGAAGTCGAGTGATGGTCAAAAAATGGACGAAGAAGAATTTCGGGTGGTGATTAAACATTACTTTATGAAAGGCAAAACGCCTCAGGAGACTAAAGAGAAGCTTGATAAACATTACGGTGACTCTGCACCTTCGATTAGAACAGTTTATAAGTGGTTTCAAAATTTTCGGAGTGGCCATATTGGCACAAGTGATGCTGAACTTTCTGGACGTCCTGTGGAGGTTACGACTCCAGAAATCATTGATAAAATCCATGATATGGTGATGGATGACAGAATAGTTAAGATGTATGAGATTGCTAGTGCTGTGGGCATCTCGAATGAACTGGTACATAATATTTTGCATAAACATTTGGACATGAGAAAGCTATCCGCAAGATGGGTTCCGTGACTGCTCACGCTTGACCAAAAACGGAAACGTGTGAAGTGTTGCAAAGAAGGTTTGCAGCTGTTCAGGAAGAATCCGCAGGACTTTAAGCATCGTTTCGTCACTGTGGATGAAACATGGATACATTACTATACTCCTGAGACCAAACAACAATCTAAAGAATGGGTTACCAAGGGACAATCTGCACCAAAAAAGGCGAAGACCAGTCCTTTGGCCGGAAAGGTTATGGTGGCTGTCTCTTGGGATTCGCAAGGGATAATCCTCATTGACTATCTGGAAAAGGATAAAACTATTACAGGTGCATATTATTAATCGTTATTGGACCGTTTGAAAACCGAGCTGCAAGAAAAACGCCGGCGATTGGACCGCAAAAACGTCCTTTTTCATCACGACAATGCAGCAGCACACACCTCACCGTTGTGGTCGCAAAATTAATGGAAATAGGATTCCAACTCGTTTCACATCCCCCCATATTCTCCAGACTTAGCTCCCTCCGACTACTATTTGTTCGCCAATTAGGCGGGCCAAAGATTTTATTCAAACGAGGAGGTGATTGCAGCCACTAAATGCTGGTTTGCAGACTTGGAGAGTTCCTGTTATTCGGAAGGGATCAACAAATTAGAACAGCATTGGACGAAGTGTGTAAGTCTAAAAGGAGACTATGTCGAAAAATAAAAAGGTCTACCCCAAACACATAAGTAGTTTTTATTTTTGCACGGACTTCTCAAACGCCCCTCGTAGTTTTCGTAGCCAGCCAGTGACGAGAACTACACGAATTGTAGAGAGACGTATCATTCTTAAATATGTCTGAGTGTCTGTTCTAGCTAGCTTTCATCAGAGGAGCACCTCACAAAATTTTGGGATCCGACTTCTATGAAGAGGGAAGGTGTGTTGCGATATGGATGGAATACTGGGACGTAAAGGAATATCGGGACTCGGCGATCCTCTTACCATCGCGAAAGTATGCGGCTGACAGCATGGCCGGCCTCTAAACCGCACTACGAGTTTCATCAATGTGTGAGGAGGTCCTGGTAACGACACAGCGATACATCATTGCGTCAATCGGCTGTGAAAGTCACCGCTGCTAGATAGCAGAGCATTTCAGCATAAGGGTGATAAATTCCTGCCTACCAGCAGTGAAGCGATCAATGAAGATTTCGGCAAACTCAACAAAAACAGGTAAATGAGAACAAATAGGTGAGGAGGTACGTTGAAGGATTATATGAAGCATGAGGAGATTGGAGCATAAAGTTGAACGTGGTGAAATGGATTGTGGAACAAATACATTCAGATGGGAAGCATAGAAAGCCATTCCGAAAGAGGAAAGCAGAGGCCTGTGACAAATTACCAATTAAAGCTCTAAAAACCATGGGAAAGAAGGGAACAATATCAAAACTGACCAACCTCCTATTTGCGAAATGCGACAAGATCATTTAGCCTGAAGATTTACTTTGAATCTCAAGAATATGAGTCGTTAATTTCGAACCTGTTAGATCAAAAGACACACGGAAAGGTAAGCAAAGATCCGATGCAGAGGATCATATGGAAGGTAAATCGGTTAATCAAGGAATCGGCTTTCTTGGCAAAAGTGTAGAGGAACCTGGATAACACAAAATCCCTGCTAACCAGCTGTATTTATTATCAAAAATCCATAAAGATGAGTAGGCACTAAAACCAATCATAAGCGCTGCTGGCTCACCAGCATATAAATTGGTAAAATACTTGGCCTCACAGCTTCATCCACGTATACATAAAAGTCTCGGGACATTTCACTGAGAAGGTAAAGAACGAAAACCTGGGCTAAACGACATCCTGATCAACTTTGATGTTGCTCGATGGCACAGGTACAAGTCATCGGATGTATTCAGCTTTCGATGTTGGGAGAACTTTGTGAGACGATTTTCACACCTTGTTCTGTTGAATGACTTACATGTCAATTTACACTTGAGAAAAATGTAATTAAGCTGCTGTCACTAGCACATAATCAATTCTCTTCGCTAAGGCTTACCAATGGAATGCAATAAGCCTGATATAAATCAGGAGATTTAGAGGATCACCCAAGACAATTGAAATCCTGCTAAATTTTGTTTTATATTGTGTTCTTCGTCATGTATACTATTTGTGAAGAACATTCGTCCATCTTATGTGCATGGTGTAAGAAAACATTATGTTTTAAACATTTATTTACGGATTACCATTATTGTAATGATTTTATATCATAATAATGAGTTACTTATTATTTTCAATTAACAAAAAAAATGGTTCAAATGGCTCTGAGCACTATGGTACTTAACAGCTGTGTTCATCAGTCCCCTAGAACTTAGAACTACTTAAACCTAACTAACCTAATGACATCACACACATCCATGCCCGAGGCAGGATTCGAACCTGCGACCGTAGCGGTCACGCGGTTCCAGACTGTAGCGCCTAGAACCGCTCGGCCACTCTGGCCGGCTTCAATTAACAAAATACATGTATGGGAAATGATAAAGATTACAAATAACGCAAAAATGAATGTAAAATGTAAAATAACAATTTAAAACTTAAAACAAATACAAGTAAAATTATAACTAGTCTAGTAATGAATGTTTAGATGTTTTTATTAGGTATCTGTGTTACCATTTAGAATTTCAAAGAGTTATTTCACTCATCACATCTCATACACCACAAATTAGAGCCTGGTACTTATCTGACTGTATTCCTGGAAACTCCAGATCCAATCAGTGAACCAGATATTAAATACCGCCAAAAGTTTTCACTTATCTTATAATTTCTTCTTTGAAACTGTCTGGGAATAAAATGAAAGTTCATGAATATGAGACTTAATCATAAAATGCCGAAGATTATCGTTTACATGGAAACAGTTCAGTTCATTTACACGAAGGGAATAAAAATTGTTCCACGCTTAGAACGTTAGAGAGCAACTACAGAGGTAGAAGTGTAAAAGAAGAAATACTACACAAAGTGTAGAGAGTACAAGAGGGCAATGGCAGGAAAGGTCTAAGGAAGGGGTGCTAATCTCCAACATTTAATTTGTATGGTGAAGAGATAATGAAGAAAGTAAACAGTGATCTCCATGAGGAAGTTGTTTTTCACTGACAGAAAATCGGTATGAAGCGGTTCGCTAATGTTCATAGCAGTGATCAGAGACGTATCAACAGAAGTTTAGGTTACGCGCTTAATGAAATGAAAAGTATGCTACCCGACGTTTACACTATGCTCATTAAATTAAAGAAGTCTTAAGATAACTGTGAACACTGCAGGTTGTGCGTGTTGAATGATTAAATCTCGAACTTACCGATTAACGAGGCACAGCCGTAAAACATTAGACTAGTATTCGCCAGAGACTCATATCAAATCTCTGTGTGGCCATCTGGATTTAGGTTTCTCAGGATTTCCCTAAGTCGCTTGAGGAAAACTCCAGAATGATCCCTTTGAAAGAGCACAGTCAGTTTTCTTCACTTTTCTTCTTCTGTTCGATCTTGTGTTCCGTCTCCAACGACCTTGTCGTCGATGGTACATCAACTCTTTGATTGCCATTTTTCTTTTAGTGAAAGCCATTAAGATACGGTTATTGTCACTAATTTCGTAGTCAGAGGTAGCTTCATGAAGAAAAAATTTCCACCGTTTTGTTTCCCAACAGAGAAAGGGATGGGGACATACAGATTATTCAAAACTTCCTGCGGCGTTTCAGAAAACTACTGCACATCATCATCATCATCATTTAAGACTGATTATGCCTTTCACCGTTAAGTCTGAAGCATAGTCCCCCTTATAAAATTCCTCCATGATCCCCTATTCAGTGCTATCATTGGTTCCTCTTCTGATGTTAAGCCTATTACTTCAAAATCATTCTTAACCGAATCCAGGTACCTTCTCCTTGGTCTACCCCGATTCCTCCTACCCTCTACTGCTGAATCCATGAGTCTCTTGGGTAACCTTGCTTCTCCCATGCGTGTAACATGACCCCACCATCTAAGCCTGTTCGCCCTGACTGCTACATCTACAGAGTTCATTCCCAGTTTTTCTTTGATTTCCTCATTGCGGACACCCTCCTGCCCTTGTTCCCATCTATTAGTACCTGCAATCATCCTAGCTACTTTCATATCCGTAACCTCAACCTTATTGATAAGGTAACCTGAATCCACCCAGCGTTCGCTCCCATACAACAAAGTTGGTCAAAAGAAACTACAAAAACGTACAGTGAAATGACACACATCAGAGGATGGAACATCTCTGCAAGTTTATAAGCAATTCATTGACACGAATTGTCCGGAAAGGCGGGACAGAAGCTCACTCTGAAAATCTATTGCTTACATAGTCATACGTGTTTGTGATTGATTAGGCTGTCTGCTGGCGCGAACTAATTCGATGTGACGGTACGTAATGAAGCGGAGCAGAGGTTTAACATTGAAAGTTAAAGATAGTAAAACCTACAGGTACATGCTGTAATTTTATAAGGTACCTAACAATATTTCTGAGGGTCGAAGCTGGGACCAGTTTTATAACTGCTCACTGCTCAGAATGCAACAATGCACTATAATTGTTATATATTGTTAAAGCTTACGACGAAATGAAGAATAGGCACGAAACGATAATATAAAAACATAATCTAAAACATAGGCACATTCATAGTTATTGTATAATTATAATACACTTAAATCTTCAAAGTTAGTAAACAGGGCACTACACTCGCTTAGTTTTGCGATGGACGGAGACGTGTTAGGGGAAATGCTGACGTACTAGGCGTTCGGTACTACCTACGGAAACTGCAACGTCCAGCTTCATCACACAATTTTTACGCTACAATTGCTAGGTCGCTGGCATTGGCAGATATGAAAAAACAGGGAAGTCAACATGAAGTGTTCCTGACAAATCCGATATGAGACGAAGTTCAACAACGGACCCAACAGACACCTTTTATAGTTCCACTTACATGCAATTACCATTGTTAGCAAAGTGGTTATCGCCAAGCGTGAATGTGCATCGTTTTCATTTCAATTCTTTCTTTAAGGGGATAGGCAGATGTACAGATGTACAGAATATCCAATTATGCATCAATACTTAAATACAGCTCTAAAACCGGCAGTATATTTACAATAGTGAAGCCAATGTTTTTATGTTCCAGTATGTCACCGATAATGGTATTTTTAAACATCGATATATCAGATTCCCGATATTTTTAAAATATTAACAGCCTACTCTTGACCTCTTGTAATAAGTCAGTATATGGCAATTTCAAATAGAGGACAGTTCCTGCAGATGGAGCTTGCTTCGCTAAGACGTCAGTTCCATCATTGGACACATATTACGACAGGAGACGTAACAATTCTAAAGTCGTACCCATGCATCTGACGACGTCTACCGACTGGTCTCTCTTTTCACCAACATGCTGCGTCCCTAAAATGGTATGATTGACAGTTGCTTGCCGCATATCCAGTTAATCACAGTGATATGTTGTCTTGTAATATACTTGAGATCAGAAAAAGGCCAGACACATCCCTGGAAGAGACATTAAGTTTCAAATATCCCTATAACAAGAAGCCACATGGATCTAGAGCGGAGGATCTGGAAGATCACACATCTTTAAATTTCCTAGAGGTGACGCGGTTGTTACTGAATGTTTCTTGAAGCAAATTTTTCACCTGGCAAGCGACATTTGCTGTCGCCCCATCTTGCACGAAAATAGTGGTGTGGAAACGGTAGCGTTCTTACAAAGCTGGAATAAGGTGTTGCACAAGGAGGTCCTTATTAAGTGCAAATGTGACTGCACATCTAACAGGTCCATGGTGTGTCATCTCCTCAAAGGCGTACAGAGAATGAAGGAGGTCAGGAAACCACACCATGCAGTCACGTAAGCTGAGTGCAGGGGATGTTCCCATCATGTGGCGGAGTAGAACCCCATATGTGACAGTTCTGAGCATTCAAGGCACAGTGCTGAGACAAATGTGCCTTGTCTGCCCAGCCGCAGGTCACTGTGCCAAAAAACGAAGGATGGAGTCATAGCGTTGTGCGCTACCTTGGGGCTTCATTTAGTGCACATTCTGAATGATGTAGGAATGCTAATGTAAAATGTGCCGCCAAATCTGAACTGTTACCAGGTGAGAGACTATTCCTGTGGCATGGCTCGAGCAGTGGCTGCAGAATATGAGGCATGCGCTCCATGTTGGTTATTGCTACAGCAGTTTCATCAACAACTACATAATGTAGTGTCGGCAGACTTGCCAACACTACGCACACTAATTGAAAGAGGCGGCCAAGATGCACGCGCTAACTCACGAAGGATGGAGTGAGGTCTGAAACAGGATACGTAATGAATGTTATAAAGAAAAGTACGTAGCTTCTCGAATACTTAACTTTATTCCATCCTTGTGGTACATCGCTCTTGACGAATCAAGTGAGACTCTTAAGATACATGCAATGTTACAAATGGCGCCTTGCTAGGTCGTAGACATGGACTTAACTGAAGGCTATTCTAACTGTCTCTCGGCAAATGAGAGAAAGGCTTCGTCAGTGTAGTCGCTAGCAACGTCGTCGTACAACTGGGGCGAGTGCTAGTCCGTCTCTCGAGACCTGCCGTGTGGTGGCGCTCGGTCTGCGATCACTGCCACTGGCGACACGCGGGTCCGACATGTACTAATGGACCGCGGCCGATTTAAGCTACCACCTAGCAAGTGTGGTGTCTGGCGGTGACACCACACATAATAATGAGCTGTCTCCCTCTCCCTATGACACCCTCTAATTCACCTGTTTCTTCGAATTTCTTGATCATATTCTTTAGCCCATTAATTTACAAGGGATCTTTTCACAGATGTACCTGTCAGCGATATTCCCTCAATGCAGCGCTACTACTGCTGCCATTCTGATAAGGCAACTTCACCAACTTTCTTCTCAATAGCCATTGCATTCCGTATGGGAAACTTCGACTTTCTTAACCCTTTACACCAACAGTCACTTCACAAAAGAAATCAACACACCTCGCCACGTGACAAACGGCATACTAACGTCATAACAGGAAACATTTCACTTTCCTACTGCATACAGCGCCATATTTTCACCTGGTGGCAGAAAGTTGAACCACTAATTTTCTGTGAGTGCACCGCTCAATGAACGTACCTGCGATGTTACTACATCCTGCGATAAATACACTCTGCACTGCAGCATTTGGAACACCATCAGTTTAATTATAACGAACCAGTACCACTGAATGTAAACTGCAAAGTTATATCACTGTATGACACATTGCTCAGGAGTTACGAAGCTATAAAACCGAGAAGCGTGCAAAGTAGCTTTTGCTTAAAATGGAACCCAATTTACTCTTACTATAGCCTTCCGTATCCGCCTTCCATCCCCAATGCACATCCTCTATTATCTCATCCCCTCCCCCCACATTCTCCTTTTTCTTGAACACATCAGCACCCTGTATATTGCCCGCCGACTCGATCCCACCCACCCCCTGGTGACCCCCTTCCTCTCCACTCCTAACCCGTTGCCGCACCTTTACCATTGTGTCCTGCCCTCTCTACATTTCCACACCCTCCACCTCCTTTCCCAGCGCAATTTCCAGCACCTACCCCTCCCGGGTGATGAACTTCACCATCATCGTCTACTCCTCCTACCAACTGTAACCCCACCTTCCTCCTGCCTCCCCCTTAGGGCTCCCTCTCCTCCCCCTCCCTTCTCCTGATCAGCTTTCCCCCTCCTACACCCCCTCTCTCTCCCATGCTCCCCTTCAGTGTGTCTGCACTCCCTTCTGCCTCGTCTTCCCTCTTCATCTTCTGCCCCACCTATCTCCTGTCTCCTGGTGCACCCCCTGCCCCTCCTATTCCTTTCATCCCACCCCCTCCCCCACTGCACCTTGCTCTCCCCTCTCTTTACATCCCCACAGGCCTCTCCCTCGGCAGGTCCCTCCTGGCAGATTTTATTCTTTGTTGTGTGTGCTTCATCTCTTAAAGTGGTTTTAAGGTGTCTTTCTTCTGGAGTGTTTTAATACTGTGGCCAACTTTTAACCTGTGGGAGTGACTTCAGTGTCTTTTTTGTACTCTACAAATCGCCAACTGCGTTTTTGAACTTTATGTAGACTTTTTTAATTGTCCCCTATGAATGTCTCCATGTCAGTGTATATTTTCCCTCCATTGTCTCCCCTTACTCTGTTTTTGTGTCCCCGTTTATATCGCCTTTATATGTATAATTATCTCCTTTTATTAGCTGTCATGTCACTTGGCTGAAGATCGGCGGATTGTGCCGCTGCCTGCCCTCACAAGAAAGGAAAACAAAACTCATACTATATTCATTCACTGTTTCATAATGAGAGCACTTAAACATAATTCCAATCGTTTTTTAATCTTTTTCTCGCTTACATGCTTAACGTTGGATATTTAACACATCAGCTCATTTGTAATCAGCTGTTTGAAGCTGCTTTATACATGGGAGTTCGATCCTTTAATCAGAGGTTTACAGTTTCCTGCTAATTGTACTTTTATATTGGCGCTACTTCCAGTCTGAAGTCTTTACTATTACTTAAGTTGTGATGTTTCCGAAAAGTTTCCGTTAATGCCATAAAAAACCCTCCGG
Organism: Schistocerca nitens; assembly: GCF_023898315.1. Classification (NCBI taxonomy): domain Eukaryota; kingdom Metazoa; phylum Arthropoda; class Insecta; order Orthoptera; family Acrididae; genus Schistocerca; species Schistocerca nitens. Next base: position 294,238,328 of record NC_064618.1, on the reverse strand, counting down.
CATATAAGCCAAGACTAAATTCTTGAGATAGAATTCTGTAACCACTCGAAACATGTTCTAAGCACTGACTTACGGTCTCATTAGGGAAAGCCAAATCCAGGACATTTTCAGATGATGGTATAACTAAACTAACGAGGTCTAGACACAATTTGAATTATACACATACTTTATTGATTAAACTACAATACAGATATTAGTAAAATAAAATCAATAATTTCAAAGAGCTTGCTGAAATGAGTTCGTAAATATGCCCTTTTTCCACACAACTTTTGTGAACCATGCGCTGAGCTTCGTCAATCCATTTTTCGAAACCACAGTGGAATCTCTTAGAAATAAGAGTTCTGAGAAAGGTTTTTATATATATTCGGTTACTAGACTATGCAGCTACCTTACCAGTTCTGAAGTTTCAGCCATCTTGTATTAACTCCTATCGAATATTAGTGTAACATCTACCTGTTGTGTTGCGTTTCCGTTTGTTTTACCCTTTAACAAAATGGCTCTGAGCACTATGGGACTTAACTTCTGAGGTCATCAGTCCCCTAGAACTTAGAACTACTTAAACCTAACTAACCTAAGGACATCACACACATCCATGCCCGAGGCAGGATTCGAACCTGCGACCGTAGCGGTCGCGCGGTTCCAGACTGTAGCGCCTAGAACCAGTAGGCCACCCCGGCCGGCTTACCCTTTAACAATTATCACGCTTAAAAGTATAAGCATTTCTATGATTGTTTTGTTTAAAAACATGGCACGCATACAGTATCTCCGCATTTGAAAGGCACCCCAATGGGCGAGGAGAGATTCGAACTAGTGGTCGCCACTTACAACTCGACTACCGCTTAACTTGTGATCGCTAGGAAGGGTGGCCTCTGGTCTCACGTGCAGGCAACTCGGGACAAAACTCATACGTTATCTTGAAAAATTGTCGTCTACTTCATAAGCAAACAATTCGTTACATATTTCTGTGGAACTGCACGAGAATAACATTACATGTTAGCAGTCTGCAGAATTTTCCATTTTTTTTATCCTAATGAAATATGAAGAAAGTGCAGGAAAAAAGGAGGTTGTGAACCACCAAAGATGCACTGAGGATACATGAGTGAAATATCTCTTTAGAGATAGCAGTCATGCAAACATCAACTCATTTAATCGCCATACTTTACTAGCGTTACTAATACAAAGACTGAATTATTCCATGTGCGCTTAATTAGTAGCGTTATGATCTGTGATTAGATAGCTGTAAAGGCTTTTATTTTCCCAAAGTTATGAAACAGTATGAAATATAAACATCCATGCACAGTCCAGCAGCGAAGCTACCGTATGTAGTATTCCACAGTGAAAATGATTATATATCGGATGACTTTTCATTATGAGTTGTTAACACGCACAAAAATAAATATTTCTTGCTAATCAAGGAGACTGAAGATTTCAGGCGCAATCATAAATCAGAAGACTTATACTTGATAAGGCATGATAGCTAGGGTGACCATATTTTCTTCGGACAAAAGTGGGACTTTCATACATTTTCTTGGCCAAAAAGTGGGACAGTTTTTATTTCTCGTTAAATATCACTTTTAATGCTAACATTTCTTCTTCCTCTGCAAATATAGCCTTCACTGATATTTGTGTGTGTGTGCGTGTGTGTGTGTACAAAACCAAACAAAGAATGGAAAGACTGGAAAGAAGTACATTTCAAGTTTTCAGAAATTTACTTATTAAGAAATGTAACATTTTATAACACAGACTGTAGAAAGACATACAGTAACAATCACTACAAAAAAAGTTCTTAGTGAGTACAAGGAATTTATGGTTTTGTGGATTCCACACTGCAATCATATTTCTTCGAAGATGAAATTTCATTCAGCAACTCAGGTTTGCCTAATATGTATGAATACAAGTCAGTGCAACTGTATTTACTGAAGTTTAAACAGGTCAGTAAAATACACTTAACGCTCCTCACCGTAAATCTATTCCTCTCACCTGTCCACTGTGACGATAGTAAGCTGAAAACTCTTTCAACATTTGCATTGTGGGCAGGGAGTGAAAAGAAGTACTGTGCTATATTAAGCGATTCTCTGAACTGTTCATTACACTGGCAAGATCTGAAAAACCTACATCATTTTTCATGTGCCATCAACTGATTCCATTGTTCACTGTCTGTTTCCACTTGTTGTTTTACAAATGACTGTATATGAACTATTTCATCAAATAAGAGGCTGTCATTTACTAGACTGCCCTTTTCATTTAGCCACATTAAAGCATTTTCAAATACTGACCATTCTGGTGGTTCTGTGGGCATCATCCATGAGAAAACAGAAAACTCAGCTACTCCCTGTACCCATGAGGATAAATAGTCTACTGAAGCATCATAAAACGTTGATACTGCTATGTCAAATTTCTTAACAGACTGGTCATCAAAATCATTCTGCAGTTTTTTTACACTTAGTGGTACAAAATGTTCATGTTTCCTTGAATTTAGACTTGTCAAAGCTTTGTTTAAGACTGCTAATACTACACATATGGAATTATTCTGTTTCTCAATGCTCAGAATGCATTGTTGGAAAACACTCATTTGTGAATATACAAAAAGTAAATAACATTCATTTACAGAATCTCTGAAAAAACTCTTTAAGATTGCAGGGCACTTTGAGTTAGACTGTGACAAAAAGTAAGATTTCAAAGGTTCATACATTTTCAAGATCCTTTCTATGGCTGGCAACAATGAAAGCCTCCTTGTTTTGGAAAAGGAAAGTAAATTTTTGTAAGTGACACCAACAAATTCACAGAATTCAGTGAGTTCTGCAACACGAATAGAAAAAATATGAAAATGGTTGTACAACTTCATGACAATGCAGTCAATGTCAACAGGTAAAACATCACAAGCACTTTGAAGTGTGTTATGAACAACATGTGCTGGACAACCTATGCCAACAATGTTAGAGTTTTTCAATTTTTCTTTGGGATGTGTGAAAACATTATTACCTTCTTTTTTCATTAACCCCCCAAAATTACAGTTAGTATTGTCTGCACCAAATGCAACACACTTTGAGATGATACTGAATGACTGTATAACATGAGAAAGATAATTGGAAATTGTTTCGGACTTTTCATTCTGCAAGTCATCAAGATCAAGCAATTTCGTCTGCAGTCCACCCTCACTTACAGAAAAATACTGAACTATCACAGGAAAAATTTTCTGATTCCCATGGTTGCTAGCATGAGTAGATATTGAAAAGTATTTTGCACTGTTTACAGCAGCTATTACCTGTTTCTGGGAATGCGGAGCTATAACATTGTTGATTGATTGCTTCACACTTTGTTCTTCCACACGAAACATTTTCTCCAATCTTAGAATCAGGAATTTTTTTTTGTTTGATTGAACACTGCAGTCATTAGAACGATAGCTTTGGTGGTGTTTAACAACATGGAATGACAGGGTTCCTTCTGCTGCAGCTACGTTTTTCTGTTCCTGTGTATTTGAAGTTACAAAATATCTCGTCATTTTTTGCGAGGAACCTGCCGATCGAAGATTCTTCCTGTGTTTCTCTGATTCGATATGATGCTTGAGATCTGCAGCACCACCATGACACACGGATACAGCACAGTTACATACGTTACATTTTGCTGAACAGTCGTCTGTAGCAGTGAAGCAAGGAAATTTCCTCTGAAGCTCTTCCGAAAACTTCGATTTTCCATTTAGGCATCGCCACGACGTGCTAGCACTTCACGAAACTGATACTAAGTGCTGACAACAATGGCAAGCAAAAGCAAAGAAAATAAGAGTACGCACCAATTATAGTGCTTAAGCTGTACATTATCAGGGGGTACCAACGTACGGAATGTCAGTTTCAATTGATAGTTTATAAATAAAATCGACACTCAGAAAATATTTTAACCACTTTGCAAATGTCTGAAAATAATCCTAGAAAATCGGGCAAATTGCTTGTTTAAAAAAAAAAGTCGTGACAAATTTTTGAGCCCCAAAAAACGGGACATTCCCGATTTAATCGGGACGTATGGTCACCCTAATGATAGCAGCCGTCATCTGAACTCAATTACAACTTCACAGGCTACTGCTAAATTGACGAGGACTAGGCATAAAAAGTCGAATAGAAGAGGTCAGCGGCAAGAATTTCTGATGAAAAATTTCTTCAGCGGTTCAAAAGTGCGAAAATTTGTGCATCACAATGGGCAATGCTGAGAACAGAGTGCAAGTGCTAACATGTTTATTAATTTCATGACACCTATCCTGTTTCTCGTGCCACTAACAGTATTTGAAGGCTACCTCTTAAGAATCGACGAGTAAATCGCAAGTGAAACCCCGTAATTCAGTGGACAATACATAGCTCCTATTTCAATGTCTCATACAACAACCCTTTAATACGAAACAAAGCACACAACTTTTAGAAATCACATAGCTGCATCTGTGGTGGTTTACGGAACATTAAGTATGCAGTAACAGTTCATCTATAAATATGCTGAAAGGAAATTACAGAATTCGTTGTTTTACGAAAATATGTCTTCCGTAGCTTTTACAGTTTGGCCAACTGGGCCATAGTGGGTCGTTAGTGGGCCTATAGCACTCATGTCGATACGTAGATCGCTACAGTGTATTTTATATGCACAAGCTACGAACTCTACTGTGACTGGCTTTCAATCATGAAAATTGCACACAGCGGCAGCTGGCGGGCGGTATGATGACCGTAATTGCAGCGTTAGGGTTCCAACGCCATCTGTTATCACTCATGCGAACTACTAGCTCAGCCAGACCCGCGGGAGTTACGAATTGATTTTCACCAGCGACACACGGTAACGAAAATGCGGAGACATACTCGCTGCACATTAAAACTTTACCAGCTGGAAATAAGCCGTGCTCAGACCACAGGCTGTTAGATGAGTCTAATGGATTAAAGGAGATGTAAATATTTCAGCTATCGCACACTCTTTTATCAAGAATCAATGGCTAGTCAAGTCTCGTCATTGCTTTTGCTAATTTTGCATAACTATAAAAGGAAAAAAATGCTCGTCTTTGAATATTTGTTAAGAGCCCCACAAACAAGCGACAATTGCATCGGTTCGTCGCATGGGATATCGCCTGCAATCGGTCGCTCGCCTCGAAATTCCACACACGAGCGATTTGCCAAGCAGTTTAGTTAGTATCATGAACGTCACATTGTCGAGAAGTTCTGCTGCGAAACTAAACTGCCACGTTTAACAGCAGTTGCAGCTGATTTACACAGCCCCCCAACACATGCAAAAAGTAAATTTAAAGCAATTGAGAATTACAATTTATTAAACTTGTTTCGAAACACTTTTCTTGTGAAACGTAGGTTACTTTACTGAATGTATTACATTTTTTACTGACGCCAAGTGAGTTGTGTGCATCTTTCCAGTGTGCTAATTCAATTCATTTTTCATTTATTAGCCCTTAACTCCTTTTTTTATTCATTATTCTTATGGCTTAACTATAGTATTTACATAACCTCTTTGTAAACTTGATGTGGCTAAAACGGCTCTGAGCACTATGGGACTTAACATCTGTGGTCATCAGTCCCCTAGAACTTAGAACTACTTAAACCTAACTAACCTAAGGACATCACACACATCCATGCCCGAGGCAGGATTCGAACCTGCGAGCGTAGCAGGCGCGCGGTTCCGGACTGAGCGCCTAGAACCGCTAGACCACCGCGGCCGGCAAACTTGATGTGTCTCTAGATATGTTGCCAGTATCAGTACTACTGATTAGTAAGGTTCGAATTTATAAGAGAAATAAAATAATAAAATAAACAACTAAACAAGAAGGGCCAGGCCGAAGCGGCCGTGCGGTTAAAGGCGCTGCAGTCTGGAACCGCAAGACCGCTACGGTCGCAGGTTCGAATCCTGCCTCGGGCATGGATGTTTGTGATGTCCTTAGGTTAGTTAGGTTTAACTAGTTCTAAGTTCTAGGGGACTAATGACCTCAGCAGTTGAGTCCCTTCGTGCTCAGAGCCAAACAAGACGGAAATTGTGAAAATAACAGTAAAATAAGTAAAACTAAAAACAACCAAATTTGATAGTTTCACAGAACTGTTACCTTCTTGAAGGCGGTTACAGAACACAAGGAAAGTAGTTCTGAGATTTTCTTCTGTAAAACTCCTTCGTCTCTCAGTGAAGAATGATTTGTACAGTGAAAAGCACCAGCTCTTCTTTAGTGAATTCCTCTTCGATATTTGTTTCTTTACCAGAAAGCTTTTTAAATATTTGAATCGTGTTTTGTATCAGGAATTTTTCTCTATCATCTGTTTCAGTTTCTGGAACGCACGTTTTGTAACCCCATGTGCTTCCGACGACAATGTTGCTAAAATTTCATCTATCAGAAAAAGTGAATGTTCCAAGGACTTACTTCGAGCTTCCAGCTGCTTTAACATATCAGCTAATTTGGAGAAACGATTGCGGATGTAGTGTATCTTTTCTTGGAAGCCTTTTTCAGCAAAACATTTTTGGACTATGGCACTACTGACTGCATCTTCCGCGTTCAGTGAATTTAAAACATTTTTCACTTCACTGAGATGCTCCGTGTAATATGAGCCAGCCTACAGCAATGTTCCCTACCGACTTAAAACTAGCTGAGGAGATAAAGCCAAAGTTGGAAGGAGTTCATGAAATTTTTGAATTCTAATCGGTGACTTGACAAACACTCTCTTCACACTAAAAACAAGATCCCCGTCGTTATATTGACTTCTGCCAGTTTAAGCGACCCAATATAAACTGTGAGCAAGACACGTAAGTTGAACTACTTTAGGGTAAAGAACTACTAATCCCATCCCAGCTTCAGTGAAATACGGAGCAACACCAGTGACTAATAATAATACACTGTCATACCGGTTCCTTCCTAACCACAAAAAAGTTACGAGTCATTGAATAATTTGTCAACAGGTGAATTATTTTCTCGGTCGAGTATTTGTGTATTAAGAAGAAATGATACGTCCCTGCTTCGATAGCACCAACTACAGCAATACAGACATTCTGGCCCGATGCATAAGTGGTTTCATCAGTAGAAATCCATATGTCTTTGTGCTTTTGTGCATTCCGAATATTACAAATTACTTCTTGAAAACAATGTCGCATATCGTTTTGGCGCAATGTAAAGTCATCCGGTTCCCCATTGTTTGTGTATTTTTCTAAAAATACACTAAGCTGCACATTATTCAGTTTCCGCAAAGAAATGTAGGAACCCATTAATGCTAAACACAAGTCTTTGAAAATGTATCACAACTTGACTGTTCGCCAGCATTGTTTTAACCCCTCCTTATGCCACGTGGTATTAATGTGCTGCACAATGTCATATTTTTTCTTCGCAGAAACACTCTTTTCACACTCCGAATATATGAAAATATTTCGCTGAAAATATTTCTTACAAACTCGTTTGCGCATTTGAGTAAAATGCTGATTGAGAGGTTTTGGCGAGTATCCTCCCTTAATTACAACAGCGAGCCATCATACACACTTAACTTCACGAATGTTCCACGACGCTCTGCAGCGTGGAACTCTGGGGTTCACCATCCATATCAGTGACATGATTCCGATGTGATAACTGACTGATAAAGTGATGATTCACTTGCCCAATCACAACAAGTTTTCCTCCTTGCAGTATTAGTTCACAACAGCCTTGCTATACCTTAGCATTGCTTTCTTACTCATTCGACGGAAGTTAATTTTTATAAGCCACTAAAACAGAGAATCACTGATTAATAAATGACGGCTAGGAGTGAAATACGCACTTTTAAAATCAGTTTTTGGTAAAAACGATAAAATAAGTAAGCAAAAACGTTTTCATGCAAAATAAGAAAGCGTAAATAAGAACACAGACGGGATGGGAGATACGATAATGCGTGAAGAATTTAACGGAGCACTGAAAGATCAAAGTCGAAACAAGGCCCCTGGAGTAGACAACATTCCGTTAGAGCCACTGATAGCCTTGGGAGAGCCAACCGTGACTCTTCCATCTGGTGAGCAAGATGTATGCGACAGGCGAAATACCTCCAGACTTCAACAAGAATATAATAATTCCAATTCCAAAGAAAGCAGGTGCTGACAGGTGTGAAAATTATCGAACTATCATTTTAATATGTCATGGTTGCAAAATACTGACACGAATTCTTTGCAGAAGAATGGAATAACTGGTAGAAGCCGACTTCGGAGAAGATCAGTTTGGATTCCGGAGAAATGTAGGAAAACGCGAGGCAATACTGACCCTATGAGTTCTCGTAGAAGATAGATTAAGGAAAGGCAAACCTACGTTCACGGTATTTGTAGACTCAGAGAAAGCTTTTGGCAGTATTGACAGGAATACTCTCATTCTAATTTTAAAGGTGGCAGGGGTAAAATTTGGGGAGCGAACGGCTATTTACAACTTTTACAGAAGCCAGATCACAGTTATAAGAGAGGAGGGGCATGAAAGGGAAGCAGTGGTTGAGAAGGGATTGAGACAATGTTGTAGCCTATTATTCAGTCTATAAACGGAGCAAGCAGTAAAGGAAACAAAAGAAAAAATTGGAATAGGAATTGAAGTTTAGGGAGAAGAAATAAAAACTTTGAGGTTTGCCAGTGACACTGTAATTCTGTCAGGGGCAGCAAAGAACTTGGAAGAGCAGTTGAACGGAATGGACAGTGTTTTTAAATGATGATAAGATGAACATCAACAAAAGAAAAAAGAGGATAATGAAATGTAGTCGAATTAAATCGGGTGATACTGAGGAAATGAGATTAGGAAATGAGACTCTTAAAGTACAGAGTCCGCCAGAAAAATGTATACACACTTAAAGGAACTAAAAGTATTACTTATGTGTTTATTTTACATTTAATAATTGATCACACACGTTGTAACTCCTTTAGTTCAGCACATGGTTTCTTTAAATGTTCAAAATGTTCACCGTTGGCGGCTATACACATAACAGAATGACGAGAGGTCGACGCAACTACGCCAGTCAACGTTACAGTAGAGATCGCTGCACATGTCGCAGTAATCTCCTGGCGAAGTTCCTCCAGCGTGCGTGGCTTACGTCGATAGACGTTATCTTTCACAGTTCCCCACAAGTAAAAGTCCATAGGTGTTAGATCAGGCGACCGTGGAGGGAACTCAACGGGCCATCTTCGTCCAGTCCAATGCCCCGGAAAATTGTCATCCAGGAAAGCTCGTACGGCTAAGTGATAGTGTGGTGGCGTCTCGTCCTGTTGGTAGAAGACCTCTTCATCAGCTCTGTAAAGCCCACGTATACCTGACAATATTGATATGCGTAACATTTTCAGGTACACTTCTCCAGTAACAGTAGCATAAAAAAAATGGGTCCTTCCAAGCCCCTAGATGATGGTCCATACCACACATGAACCCCTGGTAGATTGACCGCTTTATCCACATAAACATGCGGATTTTCCGGTACCCAGTACACACTGTTGTGCCGATTCACGGCTCCATTAAGTTTAAATTGTGCCTCGTCACTCCACAGTACCTTCGTCACAAATTGTTCGTCAGCAGTTACCATTTTCTGATACCATTCGCAAAATTGCATTCGGCGATCAGGATCGTCAACAGTAATCGCATGCAGTAATCGTGGAATGTAAACTTTCCACTTTGCAGCTTTCAGAATTCTTCGTACATTCGTACACTTGTACTGCTAACGTCCATTTCACGTGCACATTGCGTAGCAGACATCTGTGGAGAATTAACAAACGTTTCCAACAAGAGAGATAACGAAGCAGGACTTGTAGCTGTACGCTGTCTTCCAGATCGTCCTTTGGGAATATCACAAATCGTTCCTTGCAGTTCAAACTTGTCAAGGATGCGTTTAATTGTTAGGCAGGCTGACGGTTTTGTTTCAAATTCCCGTCTCCTCTGACATTGCACTTCAACAGCATTATCAAACTAGAAAAGCCACTTCACAATACATTTTCGTTGCTAGAATGTCAAGCGTGCTCCAGCCATCTTGTTTTCTCAATACCGAGATGAAAGTACTAACATCTGTTGAGCCATAGACCATACTGCAACACACTCGTAACTCAAATCGAAGGAAAATATAGATATCTCGATAGAGCATGACAAAGAGTGTACACATTTTTCTGGCAGACTCTGTAGTAGATGAGTTCTGCTATTTGTACAGCAAAGTAATCGATGATGATCAAAATAGAGAGGATATAAAACGTAGACTGGCAATGGCAAAACAGCGTTTCTCAAGAAGAGAATTTGTTGACATCGAGTACAAATTTTAGTATTAGGAAGCCTTTTCTGAACTTATTTGTATGTAGTGTAGCCAAGTGTGGAAGTGAAAGATGGACGATAAACAGTTTAAACAACAAGAGAATAGAAGTTTTTGAAATGAGGTGCTACAGAAGAATGCTGAAGATTAATTAGATGGGTAGACCATGTAACTAATTACAAGGCAGGAGAAAAGAAATTTGTGGCATAACCTGACTAGAAGAAGGGATCGGTTGGTAGGACACATTCTCAGACATCAAGGGATCACCAATTTAGTACTGGAGGGAAGCGTTGGAGTAGGGGGGGGGGGGGGTAATATCGCAGTTGAAGGCTAAGAGATGAATACAATAAGCAGATTCAGAAGAATTTAGGTTGCAGTAATTACTCGGAGATGAAAAGGCTTGGACAGGATACAGTAGCTTGAACAGCTGCATCAAACCAGTTTTCGGACTGAAGAGCACAACAACAAAAAAACACACCAACATGTTGAAAACAGCTTCTTCTTGTACCTAAACCAATGGAAAATATAAAAACTTTGCTTGGAAATATTAGCTTTACTGATTACGATAATTCTTTTATAAACTGTATGAGGAGAAGTTGAATTATAGAAATGAATAGGGACTTGAATAAACTTAAACGTAAACACTACTCATGGTTAGACTCTAGACCTGTTCCGACTGATGTCCAGAAACCAGCATGAGGAGAGATCCATGACCGTGGAACATGTGATCAGTATATCGACAATCCCTCCAGCCGTTATTGCCATCCTGATGATGCCGCTGATTATTTATTCAAGCAGCTCCTCAACTGGCCTCTCAATAGCTGGGAACTTGAATACAGCTGTGTAATAAATTTATCCTGAACATTTATATTAAAATGTCCTCTTATAATCACTATAGGTACGTATATCATTCTATTTAGAAGTTAACAACTTTAATAATATATGTAATCATTTCATAAAAAACTCAAAATCATCAGATGGAGTCCATTGTATTCTGACTATGACTCTGAACTTACCATCAATTCCACTTTTCTAGCACCAGCTTTTAAATGCTGATCACTGCATAATGGGAAGGTGCATTCTGTGTTATTTCTTAATATAACTGGCAATCGTGGCAGCCCTGAATAACTATAAATTCTAACGTACAGTTCTTACTCATGGAGGGAAAACCAAAACGAAAGAAAACTTAACAAAGTCGCTTAATAATAAAGAAATGAGTGGAGCCATATTGCCACTCTTTGCTGATAACCAGCCACGTTACAACCATATTGCCACACTTCGCTGATAACCAGCCACGCAGCCATATTGCAAATTCGAATCGCTTGCGAGCCATCAGATTTCCTGGGATTTCCATGCAATCAGCAGTCAATGACTGATTGCTGTCATCTACACACACTCTTGCAGTTGTTATGTTACGAGTATGTGGACGAGTTATTCATCCACCTTCGCGCGGTACTGAGGAAAACTGGATTTGCTGGCATAACTGGGCGCGACTCGGCGCGACAAGAACAGTAGGGAGTTGGTGGCATCAGGACACTTTTGGTACCAAACTGGTATGCAAATTAATTAATTTGATCAATTAATCACCCCCACCCACCCACGACCACGCCCACCCCAGCCCCAGATGATGTCATGTGTTTTTCTCAGCCTGCATGTGGGACCCAGCCCCCACTCCCCTCCCCACCCTCCCCCTCCCCCAACCTACCCTCCTGCCAGGAATTTAGAATTTTGGTAGAAATTTATTTGACTCAGGGCTGTGCCGACATCCTACACATACACACACACACACACACACACACACCATCTGGGAATTGGCAGGAAAATAAAATTGGCAGTAACCTTTGCGGGACTCAATCCCTGGTCCTTCTGGACGGAGCCGAAGTGCACCCCCCCTCCCCAACACAATTATACCACCACATGCCCTTGGAATTGATGGGAAATTAAAAATGGCGGTGCCATTAGCAGGACTCGAACCCTGGTTCTTCTGGAAGGAAAGCCCAGGTGCACTCCCAACACATGGAAACAATCCAGATGCAAGAGAGGAATGTTAGGTTAGCGTACTTTATTTTCGTCAGGAAACTGAAGTAAAGATTGGTCCTAATTATGTAATTAATCATAAAGATTGGGCCTAATTACAAAAAAAAATGGTTCAAATGGCTCTGAGCACTACGGGACTTAACAGCTGTGGTCATCAGTCCCCTAGAACTTAGAACTACTTAAACCTAACTAACCTAAGGACATCACACACATCCATGCCCGAGGCAGGATTCGAACCTGCGACCGTAGCATGCGCACGGTTCCGGACTGCGCGCCTAGAACCGCGAGACCTCCGCGGCCGGCGCCTAATTACACAACTATATGTGAAGCACTACACAAGGATGGCCTAAAATCGCAATACATCACAAAGACTGACTCTAGCATACAGCTGGTTTTACCCTGCTGGGAAAACATTTCGCAATACCACTCGAAACTAGTGACAGACACATGCAAACTTTACCCTTCACTTACAAGCTGGTGGGAAAAAGGCAGAGGTGTAAGGTACTATCTTTATTCTTTTCGGCAGGAAATATGTTCAACTGTCGACTTGCTGGTGTTGGACAGAGAGGAGTTTAAAAAGTGTATTAGCTGTAAGCATACAGTATCCATCGTTGTCTGATGTCAGAGTTCGCCACAGAAACCTGCTCAAAAACCACTCTGCAGCCCAGGTAACCGAAGCCAATAGACACTATCACAACTGATGGAAAAAAATGCAGTTCTAATTACACTTCGACATTACCTCTTACGGTAATAGCACGGTCCTTACATGAAATGTATGTTGTGGGCTGTAGAATCTCTCTGCGATCAACTTCAAATGTCGTTTCTCAATAGTGTTCCTCGGAAAGAACATTGTCTTTCCTCCATGGATTCCAATTTGACCTACCTGATGAGTGTAATCCGACTACTGAAAAAAAAATTACTCGTCATGCAAACTGACTCTCATGATCAATTTCATTACTTATTCAAATTCAAATTGATATCAATGTCGTTCCACCTGGTGGGTGGAGGATATGACTAGGGCACCACGGACTGATTCTTGACAGGCCTTTTTGATATCTTTCAAAAAAATTTCAATCTCCCACCTACACAGGCGGTCACGATTTGTTTCGTAAATGGTTCAAATGGCTCTGAGCACTATGGGACTTAACTTCTGAGGTCATCAGTCCCCTAGAACTTAGAACTACTTAAACCTAACTAACTGAAGGACATCACACACATCCATGCCCGAGTCAGGATTCGAACCTGCGACCGTAGCGGTCGGGCGGTTCCAGACTGTAGCGCCTAGAACCGCTCGGCCACCCCGGCCGGCCGTTTCGTAAATGCTGGTATGATATAGCATCGCATTGGTAAAATGGGACCTGCTGCGACCTCTTGAATTACAGCTTCTTGCTGTCGAATGTAAAAAGAATGTGCTTTTTCCCGACACTTGAGACAATGGGGTGAAAGATTGTATTCTCTAATGTTATTTCATGTATCTGAAATGTTTGTAATACACATGTGCGTGACAGTTTATTTACAGACACTGAATGCGAGAGGTGCTCTCAGGTCGTGTAATTTGTTCATCAAGATGTAAGAAATTGCTTAAACTAGATTTTTTTCCTTTGAAGTTTAAATTTTCGCTTTTTCTTTACTTCGATGATGGTTTCGAGGTAATGAGGACATTCTGCTGTGATTGGTAATATTGCAGCAAAACAGTAGAAAGATTATTTTTTCGTGACTTAACGCAGGGTGGACATGTCTCTGATGATCCTTTGTGATTGGTGGCGGTGCACTTCGTTGGATGTCACTAAATAATGATATGTGAATTGTATCCTGTAGTCGAACATAAAAAATTATACCAATTGTGCTAATAAAACTAAAAGCAACAGGACATTCATTATCACTGTGATTGTGATTCCTGCCGGCCGCGGTGGTCTCGCGGTTCTAGGCGCGCAGTCCGGAACCGTGCGACTGCTACGGTCGCAGGTTCGAATCCTGCCTCGGGCATGGATGTGTGTGATGTCCTTAGGTTAGTTAGGTTTAAGTAGTTCTAAGTTCTAGGGGACTGATGACCAAAGATGTTAAGTCCCATAGTGCTCAGAGCCATTTGAACCATTTTTGATTGTGTTTCCCTTCTTTAATAGTTGCTTTATTATAGGAGACGTATTGATGTTAAATACAAATGTTACAGTTCAGTGCTCAGAACAGCGTGGCGGCCGAGTTCCATAAAAGATCGCAGCTGTTCCTTTAGACAAACAACCCGTGGTCGAGATAGCTCTCATTTATCATGGTTTTATTCTGAGGAATGCCGGCCTCACACTCTATTGTATATGTAGCTTCTGCCGGCGTCGATAATGCTGACCATCCGGCAGCGTGCTCGCTGGAGTACATTGTACTGAAGACACTGTGTTGTGAGGCTTCTTCTTTTGCAGGCAACCGACTTTGAAGAAGCCATCTGGAGAGTTCTCTGGAGGGACAGGGTGGTGCTGCTAAATTTCTCTTTTGTGTTGACTAAGGCCATTCTCTGAAGACATGCTGCATACCACAGAGGATGGCGGAGGACCTGGTTAGGCCACTGGCTGCAGAGGGGTGGCAGTGCGGCCGCAGAAAAACAGCAAAAGGTGGAAGGCCTGGTGCGGACAGTGGCCAGATCGTGCCACGAGGTGTTCAGAGGAGCAGCTGGCCATTTGAAAAAGCTTGTGTCGTTCCCATAGGTGGATGGAGGGAGGGATGGGGGGAGGGAAGAGGTATAGAGATGAGGGATGAGGGGCCTCGATTTTCGGCAGTTTGTGATTGTATGTTGAGAAGAATGCACATTCAACTACCACCCCCTCTGCAGTCTTTTTAGAATGACGATTTTCCTCAGTACATGTGTTGCCTTATGGCCCTTCATTAAGTGTGCTGATGTTTTCATGACAAGTTCGAAGGGTAACTAGAAATGTGATGCATTTTTTCCATCGGTTGTGATAGTGTGTATTGGCTTTGGTTACCTGGGCTGCAGGGTGGTTTTTGAGCAGGTGTTGTAGCAAACTCTGACGTCAAAGAATGACAGAGACTGTACGCTTACAGGTAATACACTTTTTGAACTCCTCTCTGCCCAACAACAGCAACTCGTCAGTTGAACATATATCCCACCAAAAAGAGTAAACATGGTACCTTATACTCCTCTGTTTTTCCCACCAGGCTGTAGGTGAAGGATAGAGATAGAGTTTGTCTGTCACCAGTTTCGAGTTGTATTTTGAAATTTTTTCCCAGCAGGATAACACTAGCTGTGTGCTATCGTCAGTTGTATTGCGATTTTAGGCCGTCCTTGTGTAGCACTGCATATGTAGTTGTGTAATTAGCCCCTATCTAAATGATTAATTACGTAATTAGGACCTATCTGTACGACAAAATGGTTCAAATGGCTCTGAGCACTATGGGACTCAACTGCTGTGGTCATAAGTCCCCTAGAACTTAGAACTACTTAAACCTAACTAACCTAAGGACATCACACACATCCATGCCCGAGGCAGGATTCGAAGCTGCGACCGTAGCGGTCGTGCGGTTATCTTTATGTCAGTTTCCGGACCAAAATAAATAAAGTACACTAACCTAACCTTCCTCTCTTGCATCTGTACTGTTTCCATGTGTTGGGGGTGCACTTGGGCTTTGCTTCCAGAAGGACCAGGTTTCGAGTCCTGTCAAGGGACTGCCAATTTTAATTTCCGCCAATTCCCAGCTGGGAGAGGGTGGGACGTCGGCACAGTCCAGAGACAACGAAATTCCCCCCATAATTCGAAATTCCCGCTAAATTAGAAATTCCTGCCAAAATTCGAAATTTCTGGCAATAGGCTTTGTTGGTGAAGATAGGTGTGGAGGGGAAGGGTGGGGAGGAGAGAGGGGCCTGGGGCCCTCATTCAGTCTGAGAAAAACATGTGATGTCATCTGAGGGTGGGGGTAGGCGTGGTGGAGGCGGTGGTGGGCGTTTTTGGGGGCAGGGGCGGTGGTGGGCGTTTTTGGGGATGCGGTGGTCAGGGTTGGGGATGATTAAATGATCAGTTTATTTAACTTACATATCAATTTGATATCAAAAGTGTCCTGATGCCGCCATCTCCCTACTACTGATGAGGATGTCGCATAGGGTGCTCCATGCGATCTCAGTTGCACAGTCGAGGAGCCTGTGGGCGAAACTGGTATATCCTGGAACAGGGAATTTTACGCTCAAGAGGAGAAACAATGCTCCAACAAAAGGCAGACTGTCAGGCAAGCTAAAAGATCGCTATTCACCATTTGGATTTGCAGCTCCTTGTGTTTACCGTGTTTGCAGATAAAATTGTTGGCTGTAAGGTCCGCCAGTTATGAAAATAACCGTTTTTTTTTTCAAGTTCCCAAGTTTGCAGATCTTGAAAAACCATGCAAACCGAGTGTACAGAATAAATAAAACAGAAACCCTCTGATGATGGCACAGAGATGCTGAAACATGTTTGGGAACTTGAAAAAGCGGTGTTTTGCATAACTAGCGGACCTTACATCCAAAAAAAAGGTCGCTTCTTATAGCTCTTCAACAGTGTACAATAATTCCCAGTCAAGTATTAAAGCAAAGCTGAATACATCTGCGATCTCAGAAATATGAGGGACATCCAACGACACAAGACTATTTCAACATCTTTAAAACTACGGAAATTAATGTTTCACTGCAAATAAACATTTTCACAATGAACCTCTGAATCAACAATTTTTAAACACTTTGTGCATTTTCAACATACGATATCTCAGATGATAGCATTGCACTATAGCTGTCATCTCTGAAAGCTGTGTATCTACAACTATTTTATTGAAGGTTTGCAAGCTGAAGAAGGCAATTTATGGTCTAAAACAGGCGTCACGCGTTTGGAATATGAAATTAGATGTGACATTACATAAAATGAACCTAAAGAAGTCAGAATATGATTCTTGCATTTACTTCAGAATTGAGAAACAAAATATACTCATTATAGCTGTATATGTAGACGACTTAATCAAAATATGGCTCTGAGCACTATGCGACTTAACTTCTGAGGTCATCAGTCGCCTAGAACTTAGAACTAATTAAAACTAACTAACCTAAGGACATCACACAAATCCATGCCCGAGGCAGGACTCGAACCTGCGACCTAGCGGTCACTCGGCTCCAGACTGTAGCGCCTATAACCGCACGGCCACTCTGGCGGGCGACTTGATCATTTTCTCTAATAGAAATAATAGGTGGAAGAAAGAATTGAAGAAAGGATTAATGAATCAGTTTAAGATGAGAGATCTTCGTGAACTTAGTTGGTGTCTTGGCATGAGAATAAAACGAAACAGGAAACAAGTGACTATTAGTATTGATCAAAGCAAATATGCAGCAAACATACTCAAGAAATTTGGCATGGAACATTGTAATCCGGTTGCATATCCACTTGAACCGGGTTCAAAACTGCAAAAATGTGAAAATAAATTGACAGATAAGTAAAACCTTGCGTTACATCGCATTCCTTATCAGCAAGCCGTAGGATCACTACTGTATTTAACTCAAAGCACAAGACCGGACATTGCATATGCTGTGGGGGTTCTAAGCAGATTCAATTCTAATTATCGGAAAATCCACCGGGAAGCGGACAAACGAATTATGCGATACCTTAAAGGCACAGTCAATGTAGGACTAACTTTCCGAAAAAGTGGAGCAATTGAAATTGAAGGTTTCTGTGAGGCTGATTATGCATCAGAGCTCCATCAGCGGCTATCAACGACCGGTTATATCTTCAAGTTAGCTGGGACAGCAGTTTCCTGGACTTCAAAACGGTAACAAACCGTCGCTCTATCAACTACAGAAGCTGAGTATATGGTTCCATCAGCAGCAGCGCAAGAAACGGTATACCTTCAAGGATTGCTTCGTCAATTGTGTGTTACGCATAGTGAAAAACCAGTAAGTGTATGCTATGATAATAGAGGTGCCATTGCACTGAGTCACAATGGCGTGCATCACGCTCGAACAAAACACATTGTAGGAATCTGCATGGGTTTCGAAAAAGACGGTCGTGCGAAACCCAGCTCGCGCTATTCGTCCACGAGACTCAGAGGGCCATTGACACGGGTTCACAGGTAGATGCTGTGTTTTTGACTTCCGCAAGGCGTTCGATACAGTTCCTCACAGTCGTTTAATGAACAAAGTAAGAGCATATGGACTATCAGACCAATTGTGTGATTGGATTGAAGAGCTCCTAGATAACAGAACGCAGCATGTCATTCTCAATGGAGAGAAGTCTTCCGAAGTAAGAGTGATTTCAGGTGTGCCGCAGGGTAGTGTCATAGGACCGTTGCTATTCACAATATACATAAATGACCTTGTGGATGACATCGGAAGTTCACTGAGGCTTTTTGCAGATGATGCTGTGGTGTATCGAGAGGTTGTAACAATGGAAAATTGTACTGAAATGCAGGAGGATCTGCAGCGAATTGACGCATGGTGCAGGGAATGGCAATTGAATCTCAATGTAGACAAGTGTAATGTGCTGCGAATACATAGAAAGATAGATCCCTTATCATTTAGCTACAAAATAGCAGGTCGGCAACTGGAAGCAGTTAATTCCATAAACTATCTGGGAGTACGCATTAGGAGTGATTTAAAATGGAATGATCATATACAGTTGATCGTCGGTAAAGCAGATGCCAGACTGAGATTCATTGGAGGAATCCTAAGGAAATGCAATCCGAAAACAAAGGAAGTAGGTTACAGTACGCTTGTTCCCCCACTGCTTGAATACTGCTCAGCAGTGTGGGATCCGTACCAGATAGGGTTGATAGAAGAGATAGAGAAGATCCAACGGAGAGCAGCGCGCTTCGTTACAGGATCATTTAGTAATCGCGAAAGCGTTACGGAGATGATAGATAAACTCCAGTGGAAGACTCTGCGGGAGAGACGCTCAGTAGCTCGGTACGGGCTTTTGTTAAAGTTTCGAGAACATACCTTCACCGAAGAGTCAAGCAGTATATTGCTCCCTCATACGTATATCTCGCGAAGAGACCATGAGGATGACATCAGAGAGATTAGAGCCCACACAGAAGCATACCGACAATCCTTCTTTCCACGAACGATACGAGACTGGAATAGAAGGGAGAACCGATAGAGGTACTCAGGGTACCCTCCGCCACACACCGTCAGGTGGCTTGCGGAGTATGGATGTAGATGTAGATGTAGATGTAGACGTGAGGCACCACTATATTCGTGATCTAATTAAAACAGGAAAATTCAGTGTGAAACCTGTAAGTACCGATAAGCAGCAAGCTGATTTTTTGACAAAGGCACTGCCTAAAGGTAAACATCAGTGGTGCTGACAAGCTGTGGGACTTTCAGAGTTCACGAATTGACATCTCGAGTACTTGTGGGGGTGTTGGGAACATTCATATTTGAAACCTTCCCGTCTCCTCTATATCTCTTTTGTCGTTACGCAATAACCGTCTCCTCTATATCTCATTTGTTACGCAACCATCCCTTTTACAATAACCTATGAAACCTTTCCTTAGGATTTCTATCTCTTGCTTAATAATAACAAATGAAATCTTCCCTTTGAAATTTATTCTCTTTCTCAATCTTCGCATACAAATTTAATTGCTGCTTATTAAAAGTGGTTTTCTGATTATTTCGACGAAACATAGAATGTGTCGTCGTCGTGGCCCTCAGTCGTTATCTGCAATAACCCAAAACTGTTCCTTACCTTCTTTACAGTTACTGGATCGCCATCTGACTGCTACATCGAACTGCGACATGAATATACTTACTCCGGTTTACTATACTCTATTAACTGCTGGTGGGCTGTCATAATAATTGGCTATATTTATTACCAAAGCTCACGTTATTCTTTAATAGCAAAGCTGACGTTATTCTTTAATTAATTTGACTGAAGTTACGTAATTCATAGTTACACTTTTTCTTGACAACAATAAAACATTTGCAAAGTTTTACGTTGATGATTTTTGGGATGGATTATAATCAGTAATGCAACATTGCTGGCAAAAATTAATTATATTCTGAAAACGTTTCTTCAAATGTTTACTTCTGCTAAGGAAATGATTTTACAAACGTTCAAATGGGACTTGCTTATTACAATAATCTTACAACTAACATTGCGCAAACATACCTTCAGTAGTCTTGAGTTTCGCAAAGAAAATAATTCAATAATATTAGTTCCTGTTATGATAATAGTTAGCTGATGTCTCTGTACATCCGTTTATAATCTCTTGTAAATCATACCTGGTGGCTGGCAGGCACACTGCTCCTCTCAACCTCTCGCTTCAGACCTGCTACCAACTCGCTTCACATCTCGCTTACTACTGACTTCCTACGAACGCTAAAGTGCGGTCTCTCCTGCCAACAATGCTTTCTGGTGCAAACAATCCCTGCTACCACTACAAAATGTATCAATGCGCGGTCTTTCCCGCTCTTTTCTTAAAATGTATCCATACGCGGTCATTCCCGTCCTTTTTAAAATTATATCAATTTGCGGTCTCTCTTGTCAACAATACTTTGGTGCAGACATTCCCTGCTACCACAATTATTTCCAACATGACAAATATTAATTATTCCTACTTAATCGTATTAATAAAATATAAATATCTTTCATAAATTGTGGTTTGACAATAGACAATAGAAATATACACGTCTTACATATTTTACTCTTTGATGTGTTATATGTATGGTAGTTTATGTTTTCTCCTTAATCTTCGTTATGTGCATCGTTGAATAAATGGTCTCTAAAAATGTGTGTTCCTGGCAATATGGTGTATTGCGTATTTGATTAAAAGGTCAACTTTATAATCTCACAGAGGACTAATAAGAGTCAATATCTAATACAATATCTAATATTTATTCCTTGATTTATTACGTTTTTTAGCTTTTTATTGTGCAAATGCTTGTCACGACATTGTATCCTCTACAACTACACAGCAAATGAATTCAGAATGAATACCTCACATTTTATCATGCTTGTGTATTTATTTAATGAATAGTTTACTATTTTTCCAGTAACTTTATTTAAATATTAATTACAATCGACAATAAATAATCATAATAATTTAAGAAGTTGTCTGTTGCATGTGCAATCTGACACTGTCTTTATAAAAGTGTGCTAAAAGATACTTCTGACAGGCAGGCCTAAATAAGAGTTCAAACGATATTTAACGACAATCTGCTGGCATTTATGAGTGCACTCGCAGAAGAATACTGGCTTATTTATTTATAGACAAAACTTTATTTATATTTATTGTGAATGGTTTGAGTGTAACCAAATATTTATAACATTTCTTTATTTAAATATGCTTGTAATATATTAGTTTATTCCGGAAGTGGTCATGCTGAGTCAGATGATGTTTGTGGAACATAAGAACCATAAGTTTTTGGTGGGGACAGTGTCTACATATAAGAAGGTTGGTTTACTCTGGAGAAAATACAATCGAACGAGCATCAGCGACTGAAAATTTACAAAACATCCTTGGTGAAACTTTATTTTGGTAATGTGGAACACCACTTCCTACTTGTATCTGTCAGGTAATACTATACATGACAGAACCTCCCTCCATCTACACCACTATAAAGCTATGTGCAATGGAGGTCTGACGCTATCAAAGTAGTATTTTGGCCCTAATGGTAAAACTGAAATGGACATAATATAACAAGTTTTAAACTATTTTCAGTATCTCCCATATAAATGAATCTGAAAAGGTAATAGGAACTGATCTCTACTGAAATGATAGATGTTCAGTGTGATAACGCAGATTTATTGTCAAGAAACACAAAGGTGAAATTCAATGAGCAGACATAAATAACTCTTAATTAGAATGAATACAAAGGGATGCCGCAGCGTAGCTGACAAAGTTTGGAATAGGAGGAGTACCTACACCATGGGTCCCATTTAGAATGTGGATAAAGCTATCTGATTCACTGGGATGACAGATTGTGAATGACAAACTACACACTAACGTATCAATATTATTAAAAGGGTAGTTGCTACTCGCCATATAGGGGAGATACTGAGTCGCAGATAGGCACAACAAAAAGACTGTCACAAAATAAGCTTTCGGCCAACAAGGCCTTTGTCAAAAATAGACGAGACACACACACACAAACACACATACACACACACACACACACGCACTCACGCAGGTGCAAGTGTTTGAGTTGCACTTGCGTGTGTGTATGTGTGTCTGTCGTCTATTTTTGACAAAGGCCTTGTTGGCTGAAAGCTTATTTTGTGACAGACTTTTTGTTGTGCCTGTCTGTGACTCAGCATTTCTGCTATATGGTGAGTAGCAACTATCCTTTTCACAATACTGTTACATTCCTTTCTGGATTTTCAACTGTTTGATTTTACACTAATGTATTATATATATGTGGAGCTATAATTGCTGCTGTTTGCAGAGGTGAACGCCGTATATGGTGGGTAACTGACCTCCAATATTCCTATCAAGCCGCAACAGCATATGCTTACCAAGGACCAACAGAAGTCTGCAATGCAGTGTACTGCACGCCACAGAGGTCCCTCGACCGAAGCATCACAGTCAGTCCTCTACAGGATCCGGAACTGCGTCTCTACACCAAAGACGAAATTGCTATGCCACGCGTACCAAGGTTGTTGGTCAGAATATTCGCTCGGAAATGCCTTGCAGCAACAAACTTAAAGTCGACCAGAGTTGCCTTGCACCTAACACCAAACGTATGGCGGGCCTTGCGGCTACCACCAACACTTACAGTTCCATCTGATTACGACTCTAACTCCAACAGTCTGATCACGACTGATGTTTCTCTTTGCTTTCCCTCTACTCGCTGCCCTACACTCCTCCTTAGTACTCTACGAAAAACGTACATTCCAAGTGGAGTTCCTTTAGAAAGCACAATCCACCAATGGTGGAATATAAGGTGTGTTTTTTGCCAATAGTATGTTTTTTAATACCTGGTACTACCACCCTCCAACAGACAGTAAGAGCCATTTCAATCAATCTTTTCTCTATTGTGACATCGTACAGGCGTCCTCCAGTACACCATTCGACGTCACAGTCAACCCACTAGTCAAGACATAGGTTCACCGTTCACGTGGGGACACTGGTGTGGGAACTACATGTCCCTTCGAAAAAATGCAGCAGTTCTTGGAATGCCTGTAGGGTGGACGTCAAGCTGCGCCCACCCATTACGGCGACCGAAGCGAAATGTTTTCTTTCACAAGTCGATGTGGCGTTCCCAGGAAGCCCCACGAAAAAAATTGTCAGGGCTACCTGCGAAAGGAGAGGCAAGCTCTCTCCGCTACACTGATCTACACCGAAGAGAGAAAAAAACTGGTATACCTGCCTAATATCGTGTGGGGCCGCCGAAAGCACGCAGAAGTGCCGTTACACGACGTGGCATGGACTCGACTTATGTCTGAAGTAGTGCTGGAGGGAACTGACTCCATGAATCCTGCAGGGCTGTCCATAAACCTTCTGAACAGTACGTTGCAAGACATCCCAGATATGCTCAATAATGTTCATGTCTGGGGAGTTTGGTTGGCAGCAGAAGTGTTGAAATTCAGAAGAGTGTTCCTGGAGCCACTTTGTGGCAATCTGGACGTGTGGTGTATCGCATTGTCCTGCTGGAATTGCCCAAGTCCTTCGGAATGCACAATGGACATTAATGAATGCAGGTGATCAGACTGGATTCTTACGTATGTGTCAATTGTCAGAATCGTATCTAGACACATGAGGGATGTCATATCACTCCAAGTTCACACGCCCCACACCATTTCCGAGCCTCCACCAGCTTGCACAGTCCCTGCTGAGATGCAGGATGCATGGATTCATGAGGTTGTCTCCATACTCGTACACATCCATCCATTCGATATAATTTGAAACGAGACTCGTCCGACCAGGCAACGTTTTTCCAGTTATCAACAGTCCAAATTCGGTGTCGTCGGGCCCAGGCGATGCTTAAAGTTTTATGTCGTGCAGTCATCAAGGGATCACGAGTGGGCTTGTGGCTCCGAAAGCCCATATCGGTCATGTTTCGTTGAATGGTTCGCATGCTGACACTTGTTAATGGCACAGCATTGAAATCTACCGTAATTTTCGGGAGGGTTGCACTTCTGTCACGGTGAACGTTTCTCTTCAGTCATCGTTGGTCCTGTTCTTGCAGGATCTTTTTCCGGCAGCAGCGATGCCGGAGATTTGAGGTTTTACCGGATTCTTGATATTCATGGTACACTCGTGACATGGTCGTACGGGAAAATCCCCACTTCATCGCTACCTCGGGGATGCTTTGGCCGACCGGTGTGGACGAGCGGTTCTAGGTGATTCAGTCTAGAACCGCGCTACCGCTACTGTCGCAGGTTCGAATCCTGCCTCGGGTATGGATGTGTGTGATGTCCTTGGGTTAGTTAGGTTTAAGTAGTTCTAAGTTATAGGGGACTGATGACCTCAGATGTTGTCCCAAAGTGCTCAGAGCCATTTTGTGAGATGCTGTGTTCCATCGCTCGTGCGCCGTTTTTAACACCACGTTCAAACTCACGCAAATCTTCATAACCTGCCATTGTAGCAGTATTAACCGATCTAACAACTGCGCCAGACACTTGCTGACTTATATAGGCGTTGCCGACCGCAGCGCCGTATTCTGCCCGCTTACATATCTCTTTATTTGAATGCCTATACCAGTATCTTTGGCCCTTCAATGTATTACTAGTGAGCCATTCCGATGCAGCTCACAAAAACTTGGGCGCCGCCCTCTGCAGAGAAACGCCCCTAGTCCCATTAAATGCATGTCCCTGTGGAACACAGACAAACCTCCTGTTGCTTAAAGCTCCTCCACCACCATTCCTCCCACAGGAGGGAATCGGTGACCAACATCTCTCGCCCCTCAGCCCGTGTATTTGGGCTCAGTCCTTCGTATTCTCTAATCTGCCAGCAATAAAGTGGCCGTTCTGCTGTCTATGCCGGCGGCTGCGCCGCACCCAACAGCAGACTTGGCTGTCCATGAGGAAGGTAAGCTTCCGATATGAGCACAATTCTGCCACCTCAAAAATACTGCATGCAAATTACTTTACAACCAACACTGTACCTAATCACTGTTAATGCTCACTGGTTATTGAATTGGACACTGTGCTTCCATAATGCGAGGTGAATGCCCTAATCTGTATAAAATCCACAACTGTGATCAATTAAGTGAACGAAAGGCGAGTCCATACGGCTAGCCACCTTTCAAAGTATCTCTGGTGTAGATAGCAGGCAAGCGCAAGCTAACTGCAGTCGGTTGAGTTCAGTTCCGATTCGATAGTGTTTGCTCATGATCTGCTGGTTGTTGGTCTTTTAGCGAACCATCAAAGGAAGTTCGCGTCCTCTCTGGTCTGGTGCTAGCAGTGCAATAATCTTCCTCTTTCTTGTCTACTTCAGTTGTTGATATGAGTTGCACAAGAGACAGGGTCAGGGCCGTCCTGGAGGGGGCCAGTGGAGGCAGGTGCCCTTTGTGAGAATTCATTCAATTTACAATTATGAAAAAAGTCTTGTAATCCCAAG
Organism: Schistocerca nitens; assembly: GCF_023898315.1. Classification (NCBI taxonomy): domain Eukaryota; kingdom Metazoa; phylum Arthropoda; class Insecta; order Orthoptera; family Acrididae; genus Schistocerca; species Schistocerca nitens. Next base: position 294,212,550 of record NC_064618.1, on the reverse strand, counting down.
GCCTGGATTTTTATGCTCAAAATTTCTGAAACATTGTCTTTGAAATGACCTGAGAATATTGATAAAATAACGAAAAAATTAAAAGCACATAAAGTATAAAATAGAGTAATGAGAAACTTATAGGAGGTTTGGTTAAAATTGCTATTTGTTCCTTGAGAAATATCATTCTTTGAAGATGTAGGTAAATTGTTGCATAACCATGTTAGAGCTATTGTAATGTATAACATAATGCAGAGGTTGTGTAAAGTGAGTTAGAATCTATTAATGGACAATATGTCCTTAGAGTTTGATTTTTCCCCTAGTTTTAAAAACGAATAAAGAAATTGACACATGAATATCAATATTTCACAAATGGACATATTACGTTTGGTACAGTCTCAATACAGAACATCAATATTTTCGTTTTAATACCCATACCTGCTACAGGAAGATATGCGAAAATGGCAATAAGCAGACGAACCATCAAGTTATTTTAAATGTGTCCGAATGCATTCTTGAGCAATACTGTGCATTGTTGCCAACGCTATAAGAAAGACCTGTTGTGTCGTAAATGATCGTTACACACAAACATGGCAATGAATGAAATGAACTCTTAAAATATGCAGTTTTCTGTTATGCCTTATCGTACACATTGTGCTGGAGCGGGAACATGATGTACTTTTCCCCAAAAATCGATTTGAAAATCGTTGACAAAACTTGCTGCAGTGGTTCCCAAAGCGCAAGACTTAGCAAATGTTATCCATTTGTATATTTTAATGGGAGGAAACGAGTAATTGAAAGAATAAGCTTTACGATGGGACCAACAAAAGATAACGTAAATAGTGGGAAAACGTGAAATCCGGGAATGTAAAAATAGTTTTTACTGTAATTTTACTTTTAGCTTGTTTATAACATTGCCCAGGTACTAAAATTGCACTGAAGAAACTACTAAGAAAAAATGATGAGCATACAGCAGTGACCTAAAAATTTGTAACTTACTATGTTTAAAAAAAATAAAATAAAATTTCCTGAAAGCAAACAAGTGCGAATATGTGTCTATTATGCTGATTAAAATTAAAAATACACGAAACATCTTTTAATTCTCCTTACTTTAGCCGGTTCCACACCGGCTGCGCCGCGCCGTGCAAACCAAGGAAAGAGGTTCGGCGCAGCTCGACCGGTGAGGACGACAATCAGCCAGAGCCAATGGCAGACGGTGCAAGAGAGGCATTCTGCATCACGGTGTGTTCAGCTAGTAAAATTCAGAGAGTGTCCGTTCTTAGAAGAGTCAACCATTATATTGCTTCCTTCTACGTATATCTCACTCTCATAAGTCAATAAAATTATGGAGATTCGAGCCCACACGGAGTATTATCCTTAATCGTTCTTCAACCATTTGCGACTGGAACAGGAAAAGGGGGAAGTGACATTGGTACACGAAGTACCCTCCGCCATACACCGCAAAGTGAACAGTGGAGTACAGACATACATGGAGACGTAGAATTCTCATAGCAAAGCAACTTTTGCACCTTTCTAGGCAAGAATATTTTGAAAAAACCTTGGTGCAGGCTACAATTGTCTATTTGCAGCTTTAGCAGAACGTTTCACTCCCAAAGCCACTCCCATATACAACACAAATCACCCTTTAGCTATCGCAGATCGCACCACTTAATGAAATGAAATGATCGTATGGCAATGTTGGCCGGGAGGCCCCATGCGGGGCAGTTCGGCCGCCGTATGACAAGCTCTTTTTAGTTGACGCCACTTCATAATCGTTATCGTAACTTTTACACAAATATATACACGCGACTCACTGAATATCAACTGCCAATCACATAACATATAATGTATCATACATTTCATATTTTCAGTTAATATCCAAATTCGTTGGTCTCTCGTTCATAGTTTAAATCGGCCACACAACTAACAATAAGTTCAACTGTGAGACAACAAGTTGCTGCGTAGCATCTTTAGCAGCGTTTCATTCAGATCCTCAAAACCAATTCTCAGACTAAATAAACGACATTTAGTCACCTTTCCATTGCTTTAAATACAGAGTTTTCTAACTGCTTTTACTACGTAAAAAAAGATCGTGACATAATTCTTCTCACTTAGAATCATTCTACAAAATTCAGAGTCAACGCCTTGCTAGGTAATTAAAGTTCCAAAACGCAAGAGCGATTAGCTCAGGCTCGGCAAGGCAGATAGAATGTCTGTTAGATAAGGTTTCTAAGGTAAAGAAAAAACCCACCCTACAGGCGAAAGCCAAATCGTTAGGCGAAGTTTCGGTTACACTATTTACAGTGTTCCATTATCAGCCTTCCATGGCACACATCAACCATTACTTACGCTATAGTCCTGGTTTCGCTATGCAAGTGCTTGTTCTGCAATGACATTCCACTTGGAGCTCCTTTTCTGCTGTGTCATTTCATCCCTCCGCTACTGAATTATGTCCAGCCCACTACTCTCATGAATCAAGCAGCAAAATCTAGGGTCCCTGACCGTCTTACCTGAAACACTAAAATCATTCGCCGTACATCACTGAATCCTTAATTAAACATCGCTACACACTCCATATCCTTTAGAATTATTAAAAGGAAACAATATTCGTGTTTTGCCTCTTACCCAATTGCACATTCTCATCCTTATAAGTCTTCACACTGCGTCATTTTATAGTGTAAATCTTGTACCGAGCCAACGATTACTTATCAACACTTTCTATCCTCTAAGACAATAGCAGAAATAATTATGAGTAGTATTATTCTATACTCTAAAAGAAAATGTCACTTTGTTGACATCTCAGTTGAAAGGACACTCGAAATAAGATAACCCATAAAGTACTACACTTGCAGCCAGCAAGAACATATCAGAACAACAGCACAGTGCTTGTATTACAGTCATGATAGATTGACCAACCTATCTGTAACTCTGACCTACCATAAACGTTCACCTTGATAATGCATACCAATGCCTTTGCAACACCTAATATGAAATAAAGCTTTACATTCACATACCTCTCATGTTCTCCAACTACTAGATTTCATTGTCATGACGTATACATTAAGTCACATCCAGTTGTCACCACAGCTTACATCCTCCTGTCTCATAATGTAGCACATACATTAACCCATGAGATAGAAGAAGAACTGAATTCCTCCCGCCGCCCTCCCACATCATTATAGGACAATAAAAAAAAAGGACTGCAGATCAGGAAAAGGACAGAAATCCACAGCCAGCTCGAGAATCCCTCACTCACTAATCATGTGTCTGCTATAGAATAGCTACATAAATTCTGGATATATCTCTGTATATGGGGTGTCCAAGAAGGAATAGGTATAAGCACGTCTTCATCTTCGATCATGTAAAACGGATCTTTTCTAATGCTTCATTTCCACGTTTTGAGACGTGGCAGATTGGACTCAAACAAGAGAAAAAAGTGCGATGGACAGGGCTCCAAAGTGAATACATTAAGATTTATGAGCACTTGTTCGTCTTCGCTACTGTGAAATACATCTCTCCTACTGAATATGTGTACATTAGCTCTTAAGGTAAGCATTTTAGAGCCCATATTTACTTCACAATTTTTTATTTTTTTGGGCTATACTATCTCCTCCCTTAAAATGGAAAGCAAAAAGCTCGCATAGAAGAGTACAGAATATCAAGAAGTGGTCATAGCTCTTAAAGCATGCAGTTTAGAGCACATGTTTACTAGACTTCTTTGCTTCGAATGATGGTTCCTATCATATGCCTGAATATTGACCATTCCTCCTGGTACACCCTGTATAAAGCTTCAGTTCTACTGTTACTGAGCCCAAGCTCTTTCCCCGGACTGAGACATAGCAACCTATAGGCTTTGTCATGCAGTTTACATCCGCGTCAAACGGATCATGATAAATCACCAAAAATTAATTTTTGTAGTTATTCACTTGGATTTCTCTTTTGTCTTTACCAAAACTAAGTCTCATATTTCAAAGCTGACAGGCTTGACTTTTTCATCAAGTCACCTTTTGTCTCTCCTGCTTTCTTTCTTATCCTTTACTTAGCTAACGTCTTCTCTTCTTCCAAGGCCAGTTCTCGAATCACTGAAAACCCTACTTCCTCCAATAATAAATTACTTGATTTTACATTTAACGTAAGTTCTCATGAGGCAAATCCTGCCACTTCTCAGCATAAGTTATTAAAATCCGAATACGTTTCATTTTATTTCTTTTCATTCAGAACCAAATTGTGCCCTCTTACAGGACAATGCTGTTGGACTCCACAGAGTCGAAATACACAAATTTATTTAATCAGTTCATTCAATCAATACTTCAAATCAAATACTACGCTCCAAATACCCTAGCTGTTTGACATCCCTCCGCACCTACATTCCTTCACGTAAATACTTTGTAACCTCCCCACAGGTAAAATAATATAAATAATATTCACATTTAGTGTAACTACCCAACAGTGAAAATATGTATAGCATTGACATTTAGCGTAACCTACCAACAAATAAATTGCGTAAACTATCAATAATTAAAGTGACTAATCTCTCAATAAAAAATTGTGGCTCACTTATAACCTTTCAATAATTGACTGTGAATTTAAACTGGTAAATTTTGGACGTCAGCAGTGCTGCGTCATGGCTCTGAAAATTCATTCTGAATAAATTTAAAAATCTTACCTCAATTAGGTCGCCGGATAGCGCGTATATATCTGCTCCTATAAGAAATTTTTCTGGCACAGCTCAGTGCAATGCTGGCCGATAGATTTGTCATATACAAAAAGAAACAACTGATTTTTCTTTTCAATAATCGGGATGACCAAGGATTGGAGAAATTAGTAAATTCTTTAAATTGAAATGAATGATTGTCAAAATGTACTTTTTATGAGAAAGATTATTATTAAGAGATTTTTTTAAAACATTTACATGGGACTTGATATATCAATACTACATATGCGCGAGGGTGCTTTTACCTTATACCGCAACGCTCAGGCTCTGCCATCGCTCCACACGACCGGCCCAGCCAACACGATACACCAGACTGCTCGCTAGCAACTACTTACTACAACTGCTACACAGTTCCTACTGCTGACAACACTGCTCTCTGGTCTGAGATTCTCTTATACCTTACATATCGCAGGCAGCGCATAAGCAATTCATCGAAATTACATCTGCTTGAGTGTGCTAGCAACAAATTCTTTATTCATGGACCTCTTACATAACCCTCCACTGGGGTGGGGGGGGCAAAAATTTCGCAGCGATGGTGTGTCAATTGGACTTGCGATGAGCAACAAATTTTTTTGTAATCTATTTAGTTACTAAGTCTACAGTCACAGAGTATATACATTATTGATAAGTGCAGAACATATTAAGAAATGAAATAGAGTGCACACGCACTGAGTTCAGAACATATTAAGAAATGACAAAAGTATACGCAATGAGTACAAAATATATTAACAAATGACATAAAATGCACACGCACTGTGTAAGTTTTTAGCATTTTTTACAAGAACTGAATACATTAAGAAATAAAGTGCACACGTACTGTAAAAGTCTTTACCATTTTACACGAATTGAAACATGTTGAGGAATGAAATAAAGTGCAACATGTACTGTATAAGTCTTTACCATTTTACAAGAATTTAAACGTATTGAGAAATGAAATAAAGTGCACACACACTGCATAAGTCTTTACCATTTTACAACAATTTAAACATACTGAGAAATGAAATAAAGTGCACACACACACTCTAAAAGTCTTTACCATTTTACAAGAATTTAAACAAGTTGAGAAATGAAATAAAGAGCACACGCACTGTATAAGTCTTTAGCATATTTAGGAGAACTGATCACATTAACAAATGAAATGAAGTGCACACACACTGTAAAAGTCTTTAACATTTTACAAGAACTAGGAAAGGGATGGGAAGGATAGCATCATAGTTGTAGCACAGTGGGTTGCACATAGCTGCACTGATAGTCCATATCTTTCTACAGAAGCACAACACCAAGTGAGACCATCTGAAGTTCTCTTTCCTGAAGTATTTATCAGTGTAACCAAGACACTGAAATGTTGTATTAAAATTGTATGTTATCATTTTGGTAGTACATTAGGTACAGCAAACAGCAGGACCATAATAACATCTCCATCGTTCAAGGTGGTGGACAGCTTGATATGTCAACACCACATTTTTCTATATTCCATACTCTTACATCAATGTAGAATTAGTGCAAAAACCAAATATAGTGCTCCATGATCGTGAGGATGGACAGGACATACGGATATTGCAGTAATTGCTGGTAATTAGGTCAGAAGGTGAAAGATACATTAAGTCTTATGCTAGTCATAATTCAGAATTACACTAGTGTATCAACCGATCTGAATAATTATTGGCATTCATTGGCTATTTACACAGCATTTAAGTAGTAAATATATGGAGTATTACAGATCATTATTCATAAGTCATCTCATTCCAGTAATCATTGGCATAGCATTTATGCATAAGTCATCTAATGACAGTAATTATTGGCATAGTATTTATAGAGTATAACAAAATATTATTTACAGAAATTATTGGCATAGCATTTATGAATAAGTCATCATATTACAGTAATCATTGGCATCATAAGTCATCTCATTACAGTAATTATTGGCATAGCATTTATGTATAAGTCATCTCATTACAGTAATTATTGGCATAGCATGTATGCATAAGTTATCTCATTATGGTAATCATTGCCATAGCATTTATGCATTATTACAAAACATCATTCAGTATTACTCAGAACTCATCGTTCAAAACAAGAGTTATTGCGTATAGCATCAAGCTGTTAGTGCTTATATATGATATCATGCAAGTGACATAAGACATATTTAAAATGTAACACATTGTAACTATTACTCAAGATCTGTAGTCCAATAATACGTAGATATAATGGATTCAATACATCAGAGAAATTTGCATCATATTTAGGACTAGAAATATATCTTAAACTGCTATCATTATTTAGTTGTATACTGGTAATAGTTGGGACTGATAATAATTTCTTTTGAGCTAGCAATGCATTGCGTTGGGATCGATAATTAATTTCTGGGGCATGGAAATATTTGATTTTGACTTATTGCTGGAAATAAGGATTATTAACGTTATTCGTCATGAGTCAGCTGTAGCAAGGTTATGAAACAAGTACAGTATATGTGATCACATTCATAAATGATACACGCAACTGGGTAAAAAATGCAAGTACTAGAAAAGGTTTAATAACTAACTGATGATAGCATATTAATATCATGAAAAGCTTCTCCTGGAAAAAATACAAAATGGATTATTGACTTGAAAGAAAAAATGTATATTATGCTGAAAAGTAGTAAACTTCGAATTAACAGGTAATGAAACGTGTACTTAATATGTATGTGCTCTAGCTGTCTTTCCCAAATATTCAGTCATTATACTATGCGGCATAAGACATACTGCCAAAAGGAACGGCAACAAATACTTAAATAACTACATAGCATTTCTTAACTAACAGAAAATATATAACTTCATCATTATCATCATCTGCAAAGAAAAACTTCATTATTCATATTACCATATCCTTCATACAACTATTCATCATCATTTATCATCATCTGCAAAAAACAGACACTTAATTATTCACCATCATATTACCATTCTCCTCATTCAACTATTCATTATCATTAATTACTTCATATATTATAGAGTTTCTTACTTCTAGCATATGTCATCACTAAAATTAACATGTTTAGTTCTGTCTGACAGCCTGCATCAATCGCCTCGTATTCTGAAAGAAAAATAATTAGTCAAGACATCTATCGTACAGTGTGTATAGTATATTCTTGTTAATGCTTGTTAATTATGATTCAGTTACTCTTCATGACAATGTATTGCGTTTTCTTTCTTTGATTCCGATGGTGAAATTTCTATTTCATAGTAAGCCACTGTGGTTTGTTTAATTTATTTCTTTTACACGTTATTGTTTTCTGAAAATGACGAATAAGGATTAATATCTTGCATTTAAATCATATGCCCAGTAAATAAAAACTTGTTTCTAGTGACATAACCAAGCATACAGCATAGCATGACAAAAAATGTATTATGTCAAAAACATAGACAGTTTTGAAGTGTAAAAAATGTATACACTACATCATGATGCAGTAGCAAAAAATGTAGAATAGTCAAGATATTGAGATATCATAAGGAAAATGTCAAAGTCAACTGGTGTTTGTTATATCTTAAAGATTTCATAGTACATACAGAGAAAAATTCTACTTTCGATAGGAAAACAATCATACATACACACAAAAATGGAAAATGTGCACGGTCTGATGTCTAACGACAAGAAAAGCGACCTGCTAACCTTAACTTACCAGGCACTTGCCAAGAAAAAAATACGATCATTATCAGTAAGTAGTCACATAAATATAATTGCATAAGTGGCCATATAAATATCAGGAAATGGCATTACAGTGTGATAAATCATAAAGTATGTTCATTCAATAAAGGGTTTCATATTGGAGATATGGTGATTGCCCTTGCTTTTTCCGGTTCTCAAAGTTTCGACGTGTACTACGTTGGGGTAAGGAATGCTGCGGATTCTATATGGTCCTGCGTATAGAAGCTCAAATTTACTGCACCTACTTTTTCCTCTGTTGGATAAACAGTGTGTGCGTAGTAATATCTTCTGTCCTATGTGAAAGTCACGGCGTATACAAACCTGTTTTTGCTGTATTCTCCGACGCTCTGCGGCACGTTTGATGCTGAGCGCAATGTCGATTATTTCATGGTGGCGTAGACGACGAGATGTAGGAAAATATACTAATTCTTTAATTTTGTTAGGTGGTTCAACATTTTTCAATATAACAGTCGGGGATAACATAGTAGATTCATTTGGTATGGAGTTAATTACATTTTGGAATGAGAGTATGTGTGTATCCCAATCAATATGTTTTTTATGGCAGTATATTCTACATAGTTTACCAATTTCTTTCATCAGTCGTTCAGAAGGGTTCGAAGAAGCGTGATACTTGGATATATAGATCGGAGAAATGTTTCTAGCTCGTAACATACGTGTCCATATTGCAGATCGAAATTGTGGTCCATTGTCGGTAATTACTTCCAGTATATGCCCTACATGAAATAAAAACTGTTTTACAAATGCATTCGAAATAGTTTTAGCAGTAGCTTTGCGTAACGGAGTGAAAGTAACAAATTTCGAAGTGAGTTCAACAGCGACAAAGATGTAGCAAAAACCCGTATTAGTTCTGGGAATTGGACCAAAAATGTCTACAGCGCCATGTGTCTCAATTTAATAGGTACAATGGGATGTAACGGAGGATATGTGAAGTCGTGTCTGATTTAGCTTTCTGGCAGATTTTACTTGACGCTAAAACTCGTCGAATACATTTCTCCATGTTGGCAAAATAACAGTTCTGTCTCAGTATAAGAAAACATTTTCTGGCTCCGTAATGTGCGTAACTTAAATGAGTATACCTAATTAATTTGTTAACAAGTTCGTCAGGAGTACATAATAACCAGTTGTTGCTGTCAGGGTGAGAGTGGCGAAACAGAATGTTCTTGCGTACAGTATAATGGTTTCTAATGGTAACGTTATTCCTATCTTGCGAAAGTTGTTTAATTTCTTTCCATACGTTGTCTTTGCTTTGCTCTTGTGCTGTGTCTCGTAATGATGACGAAATGAAATTTTCGAATGCAACTTGTTGAATATACATGACACTAAAATTTGCTTTGCAGAAGTTGGTTGCGATGTCTTGCTGATTGTTGCTAAGAGAACGGGATGATGCGTCTGCTACAATATTTTGTGTACGGATATACATAATAGGATAATGTTTAGCTTTAAATGTGTCATGCTGTTTAGCTTGAAATTCATACATAAAACCGGACATAGTACCAGGGATGTTGTCAAAAACTGGAGCTTGCTGTAAAAGAATTTTGCGTAGCTTTGTACGTTCGTCGTCTGTATTTGCACTGCTTTGCTTCACATTCTCAGAAATCATTTGCATAAGGTCATAGTCGGCTTCGTCTGGTGTATTGTAGTTGTGTACGTGCGTATCTGTGAACAATGTGGAATGACAGTCTATGTTACGCGATGTCGAAATGACCTCTGTTCGATTAATTGCTTGTTTTTCTGCAGAAAAAGAGCGCTGAAATTCTAATGCCAGTTGTATATTTTCATCCTTTAACATTAAATAGGAATATTGAAAGTCAATAATTGCGTCATGTTGTATCAAAAAATTCGTACCTAAAATAACGTCTGTTGTCAATAAGAGAACAATCCAAAAATTTGAGTGGAACATATGACCTGCAATACAAAACGATAAGTGTGTCTGTAATTTTATATCTACTCCTTTACAAGATACTGCTCCTTTTACTTTACTTTTGCCTAATGGTAACGTAGGATAGGTATTCTCTTCGTTACACTCGTTGAAAGTTTCTTCATTTATAACTGACATAGGTGATCCAGAATCGATTATTGCTGAAAATGTGTATGATCCAATCTTTACTTCAATGACAGGGTGGGAAACGGTTTTTTGTATAACTGGTTTTTCATGTAAAAGTGTGTCACGGATGTCGTCAAAAGTAATAACATTCTGTGTGTCAAAAGTATTGCTTACGTTGCTGGAAGATGCAACCTGTACTGTATCTAGTCAAATTCTTTATGACGTGCTGCTAATTGCGGGAGGATGCTGTGGCATTTCGACTATTTGTACTGTTCTGTTACTTCGTCCTGACGTATTAGGTTCGGGATGATACCGACTATCTGGTTCATTCATGATAATCTGTTCTTGCGGATGATTCTGCTGCTAGTAAGAGCGACTGTTACACTGAAAACTGTGCTAATTACTTTTACGTCTGTCATGATAGTCATTGCTATACAGCGCGTTGCGATAGGAATTGAAATGATGTGTTTTCTGCACGTAGTAATTTCCTTGTTGCTGTGCGTTACTATTTGGTGGAGCCGACGCAATACGTGTAGGCGGCGAAACATTAAAGCTTGGTTGACCATGCAGACTACATTATTGGTTAGGTATGCTAACCGTATGGTTTCGTTGCTGTTGTGGTGAAAACCCTCTATTGTTGCCAAAATGTGTCTACGATTGCTAAAAATTTTGTACATACTGATGATTAAAATTTTGTCTGTTATTAAAATTACGCTGTTAGTTCTTGTCATTTTGGGAGTGTTTAATGAATACTGTCACTTTCAGGTAAAACTTGTCATATCAGGTTTTCTTTACTCAGTCCTAATTCTAGATAGATCGATAGTTGAAGAGCTGTTTTGATAGATGTAAAGGATAGTAAAAGAGAAGGCAGCAGTGCAGAAAACTAAAGATGAAATAGCACTACTACGACTCGGGGCCCTGTGCACGCTACGGCACATATTCATCCAAGTGTAATGAATCCCCTGAGGTCACTTAACGCACTGCAAATAAATTTTAGTTTCTGCGTTACAGGCAATTCCGGTGAAAATTCAAAAGCAAATTGTTATATCCAGTCCAAAGAGTGTATCTGTGTTCTGTCATTCTTAAATACCTTAAATTTTCTCACGGATAGAAAGTGCTTATAATCAAAATTATCGTCTCTGTATGTCTGAACAGGTTCAGGATTGTATGATAATCTGTTTGTCTGTGTCTGTTCGGAATATAAGTCGTGTACTCTCTGTAAATTACCTAAATTATACAGGCTGTGTGAAAGTGACAAATGTTCACAATGTGGCGTATGCTGTGACGTGGTAGAGGCTGAAACATTTTTCATTTCTGTCACTTCTTGCTGTAAAGACGACACTTTTCTACGCAATGTATTATTGGACGAACTTATCTCACTGACTGTCTGCTGTAAATTTTGAAATTCGGGTGTTTGATTGAAAGAAATTGGTGACGTATCGTCTGTTTTGGTGTCATTGTTATTTTAGATAACGTCAATAAGACTGGCCAATTCATCAAATTTTTCAGTCAGTGCTTTTACCTGATCGTCATTTTTAGTGTCACAAACATTAATTTGTTTTTGGATTTTACGGGTGGTTTTGTTCAATTTCTTAACGTCTGCTTTAATGGCATGTCTGCTGGTCACTGTCTGAAAGTCTACTGTGTGTGTGTCTGTTTTTGTTTTAAGATAAGATATTTCATTATGCAATTCGGTGTTCAACTGTTTGATAGTATTGATTTCGTCTGATACTACAGCAATGTTGTTGTTTACGTATGTTTTTGCTTTCGTAAACAATTTACGCTTATCTTCCTGTCTCTGTGCAGTAATTGTTTCCATGACTTGTTTCTTTACTTTGTTCTGTTCCTGTATAAATTTACGGTAACGCGTTTCACTGTTTTGTAGGTGGTGATTAAAACTTTTTTCAATTTGCCTATTTTGTGTTCAAATTTATTGTCGACATTCGCATCCAGTGTGCGTGAAAGTTCTGCTGACATCAATTTAAACTCGTCGCGTAAGTGTGTCGCGTTTTCAGAACGTCGTTTAGCGACTGCACTAATTTCATCTCTAAGTAATTTTGTTGTGGCTGCATGCGTATTACTTAATTCTTGTGCCACAGATCTAATTTCTTCACTACTGTTCCTAGCACAAGCCTCAATTTCCTCACGTAATTGTTCTTTAGTATCATGACATTGCACGGCAATGGCTTTAATCTGTTCACTAAGCTGTTTGAAATTGTTGTCTTGTTTTTCATTCGACTGTTTGAGATTTTCATTAAGGTTGTCGTGTTTTTCATTAAGTTGTTTGTTCGTTTCATTAAGTCGTTTGAAATTGTCGGCTTGCTCTTTCTTCGACTGTTTGAGATTTTCATTATTTATTTGTTCAAATTATTCGAGTCGGCTTTTTCACTCATTGCACATCGCGATGTACTGTTAGCAGTTTTTCGCGGCATTTTCACAACTCAAAGTTAAGCACAAAATCAAACAAAGACAAAGCAAAAATGGAACAAATACAATTACAACAAAGAGCAATAAATTGCCGATGATCTGTGAAAGGAAGGGTGACAAGTTAGTAAATGCGTTGCACCAGATGCAAACTCCATTTAACACTGAGTAAATAAGAGCAGATATATAACTGACTACTTCTCAGAAATTCACAAAAATGCGATCCTGGCCGGTTGTCGACAAGTGTAACCTCCCCACAGATAAAATAATATAAATAATATTCACATTTAGTGTAACTACCCAACAGTGGAAACATGTATAGCATTAACATTTAGCGTAACCTACCAACAAATAAATTGCGTAACCTATCAATAATAAAATGTGACTAATCTCTCAATAAAAAATTGTGGCTCACTTATAACCTTTCAATAATTGACTCTGAATTTAAACTGGTAAATTTTGGACGTCAGCAGTGCTGCGTCATTGCCCTGAAAATTCATTCTGAATAAATTGAAAAATCTTACCTCAATTACGTCGCCGGATAACGCGTATATATCTGCTCCTAAAAGAAATTTTTCTGGCGCAGCTCAGTGCAATGCTGGCCGATAGATTTGTCATGTATAAAAAGAAACAACTGATTTTTCTTTTCAATAAACGGGATGACCAAGAATTGGAGAAATTAGTAAATTCTTTAAATTGAAATGAATGAATTTCAAAAGTTACTTTTTATGAGAAAGATTGTTATTTCACCGAGCGAGGTGGCGCAGTGGTTAGACACTGGACTCGCATTCGGGAGGACGACGGTTCAATCCCGCGTCCGGCCATCCTGATTTAGGTTTTCCGTGATTTCCCTAAATCGCTCCAGGCAAATGCCGGGATGGTTCCTTTCAAAGGGCACGGCCGACTCCCTTCCCCGTCCTTCCCTAATTCGATGAGACCGATGACCTCGCTGTCTGGTCTCCTTCCCCAAAACAACCAACCAAAGATTATTATTAAGAGACTTTTTTAAACATTTACATTGGACTTGATACTGTATATCAACACTACATATGCGCGAGGCTGCTTTTACCTTATACTACAACGCTCAGGCTCCGCCATCGCTCCACACAACCGGCTCAGCCAACACGATACACCAGACTGCTCGATAGCAACTACTTACTACGACTGCTACACTGTTCCTACTGCTGACAACACTGCTCTTTAGTCTGAGATTCTCTTATACCTTACATATCGCAGGCAGCGCATACGCAATCCATCGAAATTACATCTGGTCGAGTGTGCTAGCAACAAATTCTTTATTCATGGACCTCTTACAACGTCCCCACTCAGATGGTTCAAATGGCTCTAAGCACGATGGGACTTAACATGTGAGGTCATCAGTCCTCTAGGCTTAGAACTACTTAAACCTAATTAACCTAAGGACATCACACACATCCATGCCCGAGGCAAGATTCGAACCTGCGACCGTTGTAGCAGCGCGGTTCCTGACTGAAGCCCCTAGAACAGCTCGGCCACAGCGGCTAGCACCCCACTCAGATGGCTCTTGATAAACGATATCCTCTCCTTTCCATTCCAATCACTGGGTAAAACATCTCTAAAATTTTTGAGCTGCTTTCTCTTATTTATGAATTTTTCCGTTTCTTCCTAGTAGAAAAATTCCATATTTACGGTTGGATAAGAAGTGCACTGTTTTTGAACATATAAGTAACATAATGTAGGAAATGTACTTACGCCAAAAGCACAAAATAAACAACCCATGCGATCATAGTGCAGCCATAACCACAAAACCTAAACAAAACATTTCGGAACGAGTAGTAAATTTATCAGAAACAGTTGTTTCCACGAAAGAAATGGGAGTGCTAGCAAAATGTTTCAATGTCCCTCTCCATAAATCTTGCGAAAAACGATTAGATGTTTTAAAAGTTGATATAGAATACAGTGTAAACAATGACGTTGCTGCCAAACACATAGTAAGTCCTGATATACAAAAATGGCGTTAGTTAGACATTCCTGCAACCAAATATGTAGATCTGAACACAATGAAGAACCTAAAGAAGAAGATCCAAAAGAAGAAAATTACCCAAAATAACAGCATTCTGACAAAATCAGATAAAAGTAATACATTGGTTTGCAGACAAAAGTGATTACGTTGAGAAAGTGAAACAATTCCTCACACGCAATCCCTACCATATCCTCACCAAAGATCCCATCAAAACCTTCAACGTAGATATTGAAAACTTAACCAGAAGCTAATCAGTTCTTTCCTGCAGATGGCCTAATAAGCTGAAAACTAGTTCGAAATAAAAATCAGTAGAACAAAAGCAGTATACTTGTTATTCAATCGTAAGCCCATTGGATGAATTGACACCGCTTGGTCAAACTTACAAAATTTTTTAAATTTAACTAGAACATCTTCCACGGCCATGCTCATACCCGTAGAAGACCCACACTCCAGTACACTGACACGATGCTCTATATTTGGCTAAACTTCTTTCAGTCCTTCAGTATATTTGGCTTCTACACCTACATTTTCTGCTGGATTAACCGGTATTCCAGAGATGATTTAGCTTCTGGGTACAGCTCCTTTAATTTTTTATGCCTACTACCACTATCATCCTTTCTCATATGTTCATTACAATGAATTTCCATTGCTTGACCCCTAACGTTACCGTCATTTTCCATCTTGTCCACGTCATGCTCTGACTTATCACCTCAAGAATTAACATAAGTTCGTCTGACAGTCAAGATATCGAGTGAACAGAAACCTCCGATCTTACTCGTCTGCTTTGACCCGTGACGTAAGCGTGTTGTGGTGTGTGACGTCATTACGGCGCGGAGTTTAGTCTTGTTTTTGTTTGTGGTGCTCTCTGGTGGTGTGTTCATGGTTTTCGTTTGTTTTAATTTAATGCTCATTGCTGTATGTCGGGTGAGTTTGTTACTGAGTGTATTTGGTTGTGGTTTTTTGTTTAGGAATGGATATGAAAGACCGCCTTAATAGTGTTCGGTTGAGGGCGATGATGGGCGAGACAGCGTTAGAACTTATCAAGTTCTTACAACTATTCGGTTTAATCGCCGAAGTTGTTAAGTGTTCTCTTTGCCTTGAGGCGATGAAATTGGTTAAAGTTCCGGCCTCTCGGACCAGCGACGGATACATGTGGTGTTGCCGGAAAGATGGCGTATGGCGTTCTATAAGGCGTGGTACCTGGTTCGAGAAGTCTAGATTGGGCATGCGTGAGATTGTGCTTATTACATATTATTTTTGTTATAGATGCCCACAGAGTTTTTGCGCGTTTGAGACTGGTGTGAGTGAGAGGACTGTTTTAGACTGGTATTCCTTTTGTCGTGAAGTGTGTTCGAAATTTATTAAGTATAGGGGTAAGTTGGGTGGGCATGGGGTGCTTGTGGAGGTGGACGAGTCGCAGTTTGGTAAAAGGAAGTATGGGAGGGGGAAGTCTGTGGCTGGTCTTTGGGTGTGGGGGGCTGTTGTTCACGGGGGTGGGCGTACTGAATGTGTTTTTAGGGTTGTGGAGGGGAGGTCGAAGGCTGAATTAGTGGGGTTAATTGTGGAGTATGTAGAGCCCGGGTCCACAATAGTTTCTGATGCTTTTTCTTCTTATAGGGGGTTGGGTGACAGGGGATTTAATCATTTAGTAGTGAACCACAGTCTAGAATTTAAGAATTATGATACTGGGGCTTGCACTAACACAATTGAGGGGATGTGGGGGGCGGTTAAGTCAGTTCTTGGGAGGGGGAAGAGGCGCTCTTCCAACCTTCAGTCTCATTTAGATGAGTACTGTTGGCGGAAGAGTGTCCCAGAGGCCTATTGCATTTTTCGGGTTTTTTTAAGGGCTGTGGGTAAAATGTATAGGCCGAAAGTGGTTAGTTAGGGTGCATTTGTGTGTGATTGTGGTGGCCAATCTAGTTTGTGGGGCTGGAACTTTTTTGAGGTAAGTTCCGTTTTTTTTTTGTTTTTGATGTATGTTTTGTGTCAACAGAAACATCCGATCTCACGCGTCGGCTTTGACCCGTGACGTTAGGGACCTACACATTGATCTGTAGCGTAGCCCTGAATACGAGGTTAGGTTGGGAGGTTTTTTTTTGGCGGGGGGGGGGGGGGGGTCAGGGGGGGCGCAGCCCCCCCCCTGCCTGGCCTCGAGTACCACTTGTTTATTATTATCTTTGTTCGATCGTAATTTATGTGATTGGGAGCTGTTGTAGATGTATGTAGGTGTAAGGGAAGTGTTGGTTTTTTAGGTTGGTGTTGGGGGATGTGATCGGTAGGTTCTGTTGAGCTATATAGGTCATCGGAAGTGTTCGATCGTAATTTATGTGATTGGGAGCTGTTGTAGATACCTACACATTGATCTGTAGCGTAGCCCTGAATACGAGGTTAGGTTGGGAGGTTTTTTTTTGGCGGGGGGGGGGGGGGGTCAGGGGGGGAGCTGTTGTAGATGTATGTAGGTGTCAGAGAAGTGTTCGTTTTTTTTTTTTTTTTTTTGTATTGGAGGATGTGATCGGTAGGTTCTGTTGAGCTACATAGGTCAAGGGAAGTGTCCGATTCTGGATAGGAATGTGTTTTTTGGTATTTGGTCAGTTTTGTGATGTTGATTTATTTCGTTGTTTTGCGTGGTTTTGTATGGCGGTCGGTGGCTACATTTGTGTATATTTAGTTTGTCCCCACCCAAAAACCCCCAATTTCCCACGCTTGTCCCGTTAGAGTCATTAGGCTTTTTGTGAAACTTGTGTATTTCAGTGTTTATAATACGTATGCGATGTTTTTATATCCGCCATATTGGATAATACGTATGCGATGTTTTTATATCCGCCATATTGGAATTGTCGTTTATAGTCGTTTCCGCTACATTTGTGACGTCATGGGTCAAAGCCGACGGGTAAGATCGGACGCTTCTGTATTTCCAAGATATCTTATGATCAATGTTGGAAAATTCTTGCTTAAAACTAGTAAACATTTTGTCTGAACCTTGCGTAAAGCTAGCATATATTTGGTGAAAACCTTGCTTGCTTCTGGAAAACTCTTGCTTGAAGTTAGTCGACATTTGTTATGAATCTTCCTTAATGCTAGAAAACATTTAGTTCATAGCTTGCAGGACTGCATTAAATTTTAAGTTCTTGTTGGATGCACCCGAACTGCCAACTCCTGCTACTTTCACATCGAACATTGTCTCTGCTACTACTTTAATTTACATTTGGACACTACCATCCACTGCAGACCCTTCAGAATTATCGACTGCTATATCGTGGCGATACTCATCGTGTTCTGTAACAATTCGGATTTAGTACCATTTTCACTCCCTAGCTTGGCAGGCTCCATCCTCTCTACGCGCATAACACAAATAGGTTCAAAAGTAAATGAAAAGTTCCTATTGTTTTACTTTAATCCTTATTACAGTTGGAATCGGCTTGTAGAATGTTCACTTAATCACATACCTTAGGCAGTCTTCCACCTGTAAATGTGTACGACTTCAGATAAATTTCTCATTCAAAAGTAAATGCACTTACGTTCCATTTAGACACTCTGTATTCCACATTTTTCCTTTCTTTCAGATACAGTGGAAGTGCATGGGTGATAATAAAACATCTTTTATAGAAAAAATGAACTTCCAGAACATCAGAGAACAAATAATAATTAACTTCACAACATGTCAGCCACAGAATTTACAATAATTAATCTCGCAGACGTTATTCCGTAAGAAGAAAATCTAACACTTATATCAGATAGTTTTCTTGGAAATAAATTACTGAAAGTTAAGTCGCAGCATTGATAAAAAAAAGGAAAAAAAACGACAATTACGAATACACCGTAGAAAGTGTTCCATTGCTTCAACATTGCCAGCCTTCGTAGATACATTTCATGATGTCTCACTGTTACATTAAATAAAATTTGTTTAAAAGGCATCATAGTCGCCGTTGACTGTAGAAATTATTTATTTCACTACTGCAGTTTCGGCCTTTGGACCATTATCAAGAGTTACTGCAAAAAATAAAAATATAGAAAAAAATAACGTACAGACTGTATACACTCTCCAGAGTTGCACAGACATGCAATGTAGACGCTAGACATTACAAAAACGGTGAAAACAACACATCATTTACATTTTGCTTTAGCAGATGTCGGACTTTAAAATCCTTCGACACGTATACATGTCGTTGTCAAAAACTAAGACCGGGATCACGCTGCCTGCCCTCTAACAAACTGTACTTATAGCAGATTTTACCAGGTAGTCTACGTGACAAGTCGTACGTCTATTGCACATTTTCTTTATACGTACTTCAATAAATCCTTGATGCGGTATGCAACGTCACTGTAGACGTCAAAGACTATCTGAGACATAGCAGCTACTAAAATGCGAAAAATCTCTACAGTGCGTAAAGGTCTCCAGCTGCTAATAACCAGAGTGTTAATGCTAGCCTTTTATCCATGTTATGTTGGTCTCCGGCAATTAGTGTTCTGCTTTCATTGCTCCTCGGTTGTAAAGAGAAGCGAGCGAAAAGTTTCAACCGACCTGTAACGCTAAGGATATCTGGAGCTGCAATGTTAACATTTCACGCTTACCTACAAATTGAGATCATAAATTCTTCTTTCCCTACACCATTTTGCCTAACTCATTGAAAACGTTGTGCTCGCCATGCAAAATAATCCTCTCTAAATATAAAATTTTTTCATCGTGTCTTAGTGCCAAAAAAGACCAACACAGAGTCTATAGGCAATGCTTGTTATCTGGTGTTCTTTTCCATCCCTCTAGCGTAAATACTTGTTCCCAGATGGTAGTGAAGTATGGAAAATTTTCTGCACTGTTCGTTTGCTTGTGTTCGTTTCCATTCGCTCTGGGCAAAACCAGGCTTGAGATATCTCTTTTCTGTTTTTTGAGTCATCATTGTTCTGACTGGTAGGATACGACCGCCACGAATTCCTCTCCTATACCAGCCTCTGCATCTCAGAGTGACACTTGCAACCTACGTGCTCATTTATTTGCTGGATGTATTCTAATCTCTGTCTTCCTGTACAGTTCTTGCCCTCTACAACTCCCTCTAGTATCATGCAAGTCATTCCCTGATGTCTTAACACGTGTCCTGACATCCTGTCCCTTCTTCTCGCCATTCTGCTGAGAACCTCCTCATTCCACCGAATTTTCAGTCTGTATCACCGCATCTCAAATGCTTCGATTCTTTTCCGTTCCGATTTCCCCACAGTCCATGTTTGACTACCATAAAATTTTGTGCTCTAAATGTACATCCTCTAAAGTTTCTTCCTCAAATTAAGGTCTGCGTGTGATAATAGTAGACTTCTCTTGCCCATGAAGGCCTGTACTAGTCTGCTTTTTATAATCTCATTGCTCCATCCGCCATAGGCTATTCTTCTGCCTAGGTAGTAGAATTTCTTAACTTCGTCTACTTCGTAACCTGATGTTAAGTTTCTCGCTGTTCCCATTTCTGCTACTTCACATTACTTTCGTCTTTCTTCGATTTACTTTCAGTCCATATTCTATACTCATTAGACTTCATTCCATTCAACACATCCTGTAATTCTTCTTCACATTCACTAAGGATAACAATGACATCAGCAAATCCTATCATTGGTATTCTTTCACGCTGAATTTTAATCCACCTCTCGTACCTTTCTTTTATTTCCGTCATTTCTTCTTCGATGAATAGATTGAACAGTAGGGGTGAAAGACTACATCCGTGTCTTATCCTTCCTAATCCGAGCACTTCTTGGCGGCCACTCTCTCTTGTTCCCCTTTGGTTCTTGTACATGTTGTATATCAATCGTCTTTCCCTATGGATTATCCCTGTTTTTCACAGAATTTCGAATACCTTGCACCATCTTACATTGTCGTCAAATCCTACGAAGGTGTCTTGATTTTTCTACCGTCTTGTTTCCATTATCAACCGCAACGACTGAAATGTCTCTCTGGTGCCTTTACCTTTGCTAAAGCCAAACTGATCGTTGTCTAACAAATCCTCAATTTTCTTTTCCATTCGTCTGTGTATTATTCTTGTCAGCAACTTGGTCGCATAAGCTGCTAAGCTGGTTGTGCAGTAATTCTCTTGCAATCTTCGGAACTGTGTGGATGATGTTTTTCCGAGAGTCACATGTGGTGTGCCAGTCTCACACATATCGCACACCAACATGAATAGCCGTTTTGTTGCCACTTCCCCCAATGATTTTAGAAATTCCGATAGAATGTGGTCTATCCTTTCTGAGTTATTTGATCTTAAGTCTTCCAAAGCTCTTTCAAATTCTGATTCTAATACTGGATATCATATCTCTTCCCTATCAACTGATGTTTCTTCTTCTATCACGTCATCAGACTCCTCATAGAGGCCTTCAGTGTACTCATTCCACCTATTCGCTCTCTCCTCTGCATTTAACACTGGATTTCCCATTGCACTCTTAATGTTACCGCCTTGCTTTAATTTCACCGAAGGTTGTTTTGATTTTTATACTTTCTGAGTCAGTACTTTCGAAAAATCATCTCTTTTTCGATTTCCTCACATTTTTCATGTAGCCATTTCGCCTTAGGTTGCCTACACTTCCTATTTATTTCATTCTTATGTGAGTTGTACTTCTGTATTCCTGAATTTCCCTGAACATTTTTGTACTTCCTTCTTTCGTCGATCAATTGAAATACTTCTTCTGTTATCCATGGCTTCTTCGCAGTTACTTTCCTAGTAACTATCTTTTTCTTTCCAGATTCTGTAATGCCCGTTCTAGACACATCCATTCATCTTCAACTGAACCGCCTACTGAGCTATTCATTATCGCTGTTTCTATAGCCTGCACTGTAGTACTATGACTGCAGTCAACCCATATGTGTGTTGGTTGTTGAAATTTGTTATTACGTCTCTTGTAAAAGTTGCCTCGCACATAAAAAAAGTACCTGAAGAGACAAACAACAGATCGGCAATTTGTGCAACAAACGATCTGCGAAAGTTCTATCATGATCGGTGATCGGCAGGTGTAAGGCCTGCACACGTTGAAGATGATATAGATATATGAGTTGCTTGTGAAGTATCCTCCGCTCTGAATTTGGAAACTAGCGTGTCAGGGCGACTTGTCTTGAGCTGAACCGCTTAAATAAGCGTCTGTGACAACGAACAGAGTGTTATGGTCCGGCCTCTGGGAAGGAGAATCTCGAAAACCTCAAAGCTGATCGGATCTTCAGGTGCTACACTATTTGATCAAAAGTATCCGGACACCCACAAAAGACGGCGGCGGTGGCCAAGCGGTTCTAGGCGCTTCAGTCCGGAACCGCGCGACTGCTACGGTCGCAGGTTCGAATCCTGCCTCGGGCATGGATGTGTATGATGTCCTTAGGTTAGTTAGGTTTAAGTAGTTCTGAGTTCTAGGGGACTGATGACCTCAGATGTTAAGTCCCGTAGTGCCCAGAGCCATTTGAACCATTTGAACACTCGCAAAAACATATGTTTTTCATATCAGGTGCATTGTGCTGCCACCTACTGCCAGGTATTCCATATCAGCGACCTCAGTAGTCATTAGACATCGTGAGAGAGCAGAATGGGGCGCTCCGCGGAACTCACGTGCTTCGAACGTGGTCAGGTGATTGGGTGTCACTTGTGTCATACGTCTGTACGCGAGATTTCCACACTCCTAAACAGCCCTAGGTCCAGTGCTCCGATGTGATAGTGAAGTGGAAACGTGAAGGGACATGTACAGCACAAAAGCATACAGGCTGACCTCGTCTGTTGACTGACAGAGACCGCTGACAGTTGAAGAGGACCGTAATGTGTAATAGGCAGACATCTATCCAGACCATCACACAGGAATTCCAAACTGCATCAGGATCCACTGCAAGTACTAAGACAGTTAGGCGGGAGGTGAGAAAACATGGATTTCATGGTCTAGCGGCTGCTCGTAAGCCTCACATCACGTTGGTAAATGCCAAACGATGCCTCGCTTGGTGAAATGAGCGTAAACATTGGACGATTGAACCGTGAAAAAACGTTGTATGGGATGACGAATCACAGTACACATTGTGGTGATACGATAGTAGCGTGTGAGTGTGTCGAATGCCCGGTAAACGTCATCAGCCAGCGTGTGTAGTGCCAACAGTAAAATTCGGAGGCGGTGGTGTTACGGTGTGGTCGTGTTTTTCATGGAGGGGCTTGCACCCCTTGTTGTTTTGCGTGGCACTATCACGGCACATGCCTACAATGATATTTTAAGCACCTTCTTGCTTCCCACTGTTGAAGAACAATTCGGGGATGGCAATTGCATCTTTCAACACGATCGAGCACCTGTTCGTAATACACGGCCCGTGGCGGAGTGGTTACACGACTGACCTGCACAGAGTCCTGACCTGAATCCCCTAAAATACCTTTTAAATGTTTTGGAATGCCGACTTCGTGCGAGGCCTCACCGACCGACATCGATACCTCTCCTCAGTGCAGCACTCCGTGAAGAATGGGCTGCCATTCCCCAAGAAACCTTCCAGCACCTGACTGAACGTATGCCAGCGACAGTGGAAGCTGTCGTCAAGGGTAAGGGTGGGCCAACACCATACGGAATTCCAGCATTACCGATGGAGGGCGCCACGAACTTGTCGTGGTGTCCGGATACTTTTGATCACATAGTGTATTTTCGTGAGCACTTATGGAAAGTGATTGAAGGACAATGAAACGTAGGCGACAAAGTTTTGGAACTCCACGGCTCAATCATCAGATAACGTGGAGATCGAAGCTTTTTCGCCCTGCAAAGCAGGATATGCAGTGATCTGTGGCAGCTCTGACGACAGAGAATAGTGCTGATTCAGGCGCAAGTGTTTAGGACCACACTGTTCAGCGCTCATTGATGAACATGGGTCTCACCGTACGTGTTCCTATGTTGACGAAATGGCGACGTCGATCACGATTACAGCTGGCTCCGTATCATCGAGATTGGGCCACGTATTAATGGGAACATGTTGCCTGGTAGAATGAATCAGTTTTCTTGTTACTCCAAGTCGATGGTAGACTGTAAGGTGTATGCTTCGCCGGCGATGGGCGAGGCATGACAGAATCTCTGACCAGAGAGTAGTTTATTGTTAGTTGTTGCTTGTCGCGAGTCTGCGCTAGTCTGCGCGAGTCGACAGCACTAGTCTGCGCGAGTCGACAGTAGAAGTCAGTCTGCGCTTGTCTGCGCGAGTCTGCAGTAGTAGTCAGTCGGATGCAGTAGTGGTCGGTCGGCTTTAGTAGCGAGTGGACGGTAGTAGTCTGCGGGAGTCGGCATGCGTCGGCTGTGTGCTCTGCTCGCAACTCTGGTCGGGACTCTGGAGGATGAGTATTGGTGTAGAAGGTAGAGAAGCAGCCTTGCGCATAATTAATAATGTATGTTAATTGTAATTTGATTTGTTCAGAAGAAATGCCCCAATAATAATTTTTACAATATAAAGTAACCTTTTTTTTAAAAGAAAAACATTCATTTCAATTTAAAGAATATTTCGTAAGCATTCCTTCCAAGAACCAATATATATATATATATATATATATATATATATATATATATATATATATATATATACGCCAGCATTGCATGAAGCTGTGTCGATAAATAAGAGCAGAAATAGTTGCAGTTTTTATTGAGGTAAGAATTTTTGCTTTTGTTATTCAGAATACAGGGCCGAAGGTCAGCGCTGCTGTCCTTATAAAATTTACCAGATATTATTATTTCTGTTAGGAGGTTACATTTCGTTCATGGTTCATTATTTAATTAATATTATTGTTGGTTTATGGTCAATTTTCATTCCTTAATTTTTGTGGGGAGGTTACGCTTGGCTCAATTTCCATTATCATTTAACAAAATTTCGTGTGGAGAGGTTACACTTGGCGACATCCGGACCAGGATCGTATTTCTTTGTGAATCTTCTGATAAGTAGTCATATATCTGCTCTTATTTACTTAAATGTAATTAGCATTTGGCGCAACGCATTTACTAATTTGTCGCTCTTTCTTTCACAGATCATCGGCAATTTTTTGTTCTTTGTTGTATTTGTGTTTGTTGCATTTTTGCATTGTGTTTGTTTCATTTGTGAATAATTTTGATTTTTTGATTTGTGAAAAATGCCGCGAAAAACTGTTAACAGTACATCGCGATGTACAATGAGTGAAATAGCCGACTCAAATAACTTGACCGATAGTACTTGCGACACTCAGTGTCTTAATGACAGTCCTCTATTTACAGACAGTCAGAGTGTGCGGATTATTAATGTTGATTTTGATCCTAGTGATGAACAGACGAATTCAATTGTGTCCTCTGTTAATTTAACGACAATTGATGACCCGGGACGTTCTGTTACAATGAACGCTGCGCAGCTTAACACACCCGGTTTGTAGGATTTACGTGACGAACAGACAAATTTTGCTAACGAAAATGAACAGTGTACTCAAAGTACGGCAGATTTATTTGATTCTGAGGTAGTGACTATCAGTGCACATCCGATTGGCAAACATTTTCAAGAATCACAAAATAACCAAATGGTTACACAAAACGTGACAATTGCAGGTATGCCATCAAATAGCACAGTGAATAGAGCCGATGATTGTAGCTGGGAACAGGTTATGGCATTTTTACGACAAATGAATGAAAAAATAGACAGCAATTCCAAACAGTCGAATGATAGACAAGAGGAAAACCACAAACAACTTAGTGAACAGAACAAATAACTTAATGAAAATTTCAAACAACTTAATGAAAAACATGACAACCTTAATGAAAAATTAGACAACAATTCCAGACAGCTTAGTGAACAGATTACAGCCGTTGCCGCACAATGTCATGATACTAAAGAACAGTTACGTGAGGAAATTGAAGCTTGTGCTAGGAAAAGTAGTGAAGAAATTAGATCTGTTGCTCAAGAATTAAGGGATATGCAAACAGCTACAACAGAAACACTTAGAGACGAAATTAGTGCAGTCGGTAAACAATGCTCTGAAAAAGCAACACAGTTACGCGACGAGTTTAAATTAATGACAGCAGAACTTTCGCGCACGCTGGATGCAAAAGTAGACGCGAAATTTGACCAACAGAACAGTCAAATTGACGAACATTTTAATCACCACCTACTAAACAGTGAAACGCGTTTCCGTAAATTCATACAGGTACAAAATAAAGTAAAACAAGTTATGGAAACAATTACCGCACAAAGACAGGAAGATAAACGTAAATTGTTTACGAAAGCAAAAACACACGTGACAACAATATTGCTACTGTATCAGACGAAATTAACACTATCAAACAGTTGAACACCGAATTGCGTGATGAAATTTCCGATTTAAAATCAAAAACAGATACACACACAGTAGACTTTCAGACAGTGACAGACAGACTCGAACAATTAGAACTAACACAGGATTCCGATGTCACAAAGCTGACGTTAAAAAATTGAACGAAACCACACGTAAAACACAAAAACAAATTAATGTTTCTGACACTAAAACCAATGATCAGGTAAAAATACTGACTGAAAAATATGATGAATTGGCCACTCGTATTGATGTTATCGAAAGTAATAATGACAGCAAATCAGACGATACTTCTCCGATTTCGTTTAATCAAACACCTGAATTCCAAAATCTACAGCAGACGATCAGTGAGATAGATTCGTCCAATAATACATTACGTAGAAAATTGTCAACTTTACAGCAAGAGGTAACAGAGATGAAAAATGTTTCAGCGTTTAATACATCACAGCAGCCGCCATTTTGCGAACATTTGTCAGACTCACACAGCCAGTATAATTTAGGTAATTTACAGAGACTACGCGACTTAAAATCCGAAGTGACACAGACAAACAGATTCTTATGCAATCGTGAATCTGTTCACACATTCAGTGACGAGAACGTTGATTATAAGCAATTTGTATGTGTAAAAAAATCTAAGGTATTTGAAAATGACAGAGCACAGGTACACGCATTGAACTGGATACGTCGATTTATTTTTGTACTTTCACCGCCATTACCTGTAATGCAGAAACTACAATTAGCATGGATACAGCAATTTAATTTTGAATTTTCACGGGCATTGCCTGTAAAGCAAAAGCTAAAATTTATTTGCAGCGCGTAATAGATCTCAGGGGATTCATTACGTTTTAATGAATATGTGCCATAGCGTGCACAGGGCCCCGAGCCGAAGTAGTGCTGTTTCATCTTTAGTTTTCTGCACTGCTGCCTTCTCTTCTACTATCCTTTATATCTATCAAAACAGCTCTTTAACTATTGCTCTATCTAGGATTAAGAAAAGTGTAAAGAAAACCCGATAAGACAAGTTTTACCGAAAGTGACAATTTTTCATTAGACTCTCCCGAAATGACAATTACCAGCGTAATCTTTAATAACAGACGAAAATTTAATTATCAGTATCGTCAAAATTATCAACAACAGGAACCACGTTTTGGTAACAATAGAGGTTTTTCCCAACAACAGCAACAAAACCAACCGGTTAGCATACCTAACCAACAATGTAGTGCACAAGGTCAACCAAGCTTTAATGTTTCGCCGCGTACGCGTATAGCGTCGGCCCCAACAAATAGTAATGTACAGCAACAAGGAAATCAGTACGTACAGAAGACACACTATTTCAATTCCTATCGCAGTGCACCGTATAGCAATGACTATCATGACAGACGTAAAAATAATGCGCACAATTTTCAGCGTACATATAATAACAGTTGGTCTTACCAGCAACAAAATCATCCGCAACAACATATTATCATGAATGAACCAGACAGTAGGTATAATCCAGAACGTAATACGTCTGGAAGAAATAACAGAACAGTTCAAATAGTCGAAATGCCACAGAATCCTCCTGAAAATAATAACACGTCAGATAGAATTTGACTAGATACAGGACAGGTCGCATATTCCAGCAACGCAAGCACTACTTTTGACACGCAGAATGTTGTTCACGAAAATGTTATTACTTTTGACGACATCCGAGACAATCTTTTACTGGAAAGACCAGTTGTTCAAAAAAAAAAAAAAAAAAAAAACATTTCACACCCTGTCATCGAAATTAAAATTGGATCATCGAAATTTTCAGCAGTAATCGATTCTGGATCACCTATGTCAGTTATAAATGAAGAAACTTTCAACGAGTGTAACAAAGAGAATGCCTATCCTACGTTACCATTAGGCAAAACTAAAGTGAAAGGAGCAGTATCTAGTAAAGGAGTAGATGTAAAATAACAGACACATTTATCATTTTGTATTGCAGGTCACACATTTCACTCAATTTTTTGGATTATTCCGTTATTGACGACAGACATTATTTTAGGTACGAATTTTCTGGTACAACACGATGCCATTATTGAGTTTCAAAACTCATATTTAATGTTGAAGGATGAAAATGTACAACTAGCTTTAGAATTTCAGCACTCTTTATCTGCAGAAGAACAAACAATTAATCGTACAGAGGTCATTTCTGCATCACGTAACATAGACTGTAATTCCACATTGTTCACAGATACTACGTACACAACTATAATACTCCAGACGAAGCCGAGTATGACGTTATACAGATGGTTTCTGATAAAATTAAACAGAGCTGTGCAAATACAGACGACGAACGCACGCAACTACACAAAACTCTTTTACAGCAAGCTCCAGTTTTTGACAACATTCCTGGTACTATGTCCGGTTTTATGTATGAATTTCAAGTTAAACAGCACGACACATTTAAAGCCAAACATTATCCTATTCCGTAAATTCATAGAGAACAAGTCAAGAAAGAATTGCAAGCTATGCTTGACCCAGGAATTATTGAACCGGCAGTTAGTCCGTACATAAACCCGCTCCATATTGTTAAGAAAAAAGATGGTTCACTTCGTCTCGTACTTGATTCGCGTCACATCAATGGCATTATTATTAATGAAACAGATCGCCCACAGACACTAGAAGAACTTCTACAGAAATTTCATGGTACTGCTATTTATTCCACATTAGATTTGAAATCGGGATTTTGGCAAATTCAGCTCCAACCGAACTGCAGAAAGTACACAGCATTTCTCTGTTTTGGTGACTGTTATTAATTTTGTAAATTACCGTTCGGTTTCACAATTTCTTCAGCAGCTGTTATTCGCGGTTTGAATACAATACTTCCGACAGAACTTAAAGACAGAATCACAACGTACGTAGACGACATTCTTATTGCAGAAGCTAACTGGTCTGAACACAATTTGATTCTTGAACAACTGTTGCAAACTTTTCGTGCACAAGGACTCACAGTTAATCTCAGTAAATTGCACTTTGGTAAAACTTCTATAAAATTTCTTGGACATGCAATTTCATCAGAGGGCATTACGCCTGACCCGGAAAAACTTCAAGCTTTACGTGACATTACTGTTCCTACGACGAAGAAGCGACTACGTAGCTTTTTGGGTTTAATTAACTTTTTTCGTAAATTTATTCATTACTCTGCTTTAGACACCCCTAGATTATGTCAATTGACAGGTAAAAACACTATTTGGTCTTGGGATAGGCAAGCACATTCTGAATTTGTGAACCTGAAACAAGCTTTGTTGAATGCACCACTTTTATCGCACCCTGATCTTACCAGAAATTTTTCCATTGCCACCGACAGTTCTAACACCGCTTTAGGCGTACATATTTTTCAGGAAATTGAAGAAGATGGTTGTACAGTAATTAAAAACATCGCTTTTGCAAGTCGCATTCTGTCACCTGCCGAACGAAATTATTCTGTTACAGAACTTGAAACATTATGTGTTGTATGGGCTTTTACCAGATTTAGGCATTTTCTTTATGGAAGACACTACAGTTTACACAGATCATAGAGCGATACAATTTTTACTTTCGGCTAAATTTACACACGACAGATTAAGCAGATGGAAACTTTATCTACAGGAATTTAATTTTACAATTGTTCACATTCCCGGCACACAAAATATTGTAGCAGATGCACTATCCCGTTCTCTCAGCAACAATCAGCAAGACATCGCAACCAACTTCTGCAAAGCAAATTTCATCGTCATGTACATTCAACAAGTTGCATTTGAAAATTTCATTTCGTCGTCATTACAAAACATAGCACAAGAGCAGAGTAAAGACAACGTATGGAAAGAAATTAAACACCTCTGGCAAGATAGGAATAATGTTACCATTAGAAACCATTACACTGTACGCAATGACATTCTGTTTCGCCGCTCTCATCCTGACAGCAGCAATTGGTTATTATGCATTCCTGACGAACTTGTTAACAAATTAATCTGGTATACTCATTTAAGTTACGCACATTACGGAGCCAGAAAATGTTTTCTTATACTGAGACAGAACTGTTATTTTACCAACATGGAGAAACGTATACGACGAGTTTTAGCGTCATGTAAAATCTGCCAGAAAGCTAAATCAGACACGACTTCACATATTCCTCCATTACATCCCGTTGTTCCTGTTAAATTGAGAAATATGGCCGCTGTAGACATTTTTGGTCCGATTCCCAGAACTAATAGAGGTTTTTGCTACATCTTTGTCGCTGTTGAACTCACTTCAAAATTTGTTACCTTCACTCCGTTACGCAAAGCTACTGCTAAAAGTGTTTCGAAAGCATTTGTAAAACATTTTCTATTTCATGTAGGGCATGTGTTGAAAGTAATTTCCGACAATGGATCACAGTTTCGAACTGCTATATGGACATGTATGTTACAAGCTAGAAACATTTCTCCGATATATATATCCAGGTACCATGCTTCTTCGAACCCTTGTGAACGATTAATGAAAGAAATTGGTAAACTGTGTAGAATTTACTGCCATAAAAAACATATTGATTGGGACACACACATACTCTCATTCCAAGATGTAATTAATTCCATACCGAATGAATCTACTATGCTATCTCCGTCTGTTATATTGAAAAATGTTGAACCACCTAACAAAATTAAAGAATTAGTAACATTTCCTACATCTCTTCGACTTCGACACCATGAAATAATTGACATTGCGCTGAACAACATCAAACGTGCCGCAGAGCGCCGGAGAAGACAGCAAAAACAGGTTTGTATAAGCCGTGACTTTCACATTGGACAGAAGATATTAGTACGTACACACTATTTATCCAACAAAGGAAAGAGCAGATGCAGTAAATGTGAGCTTCTATACGCAGGTCCATACCGAATTCGGAGCATTCCTCACCCCAAAGTAGTACACGTCTAAACATTGAGAACCAGAAAAACCAAAGGGAACCACCACATATCGAACATCAAACCTTTTATTGAATGAACATACTTTATGATTTATCACACTGTAATGCCATTTCCTAATTTTTATGACCACTTATGCAATTATATTCACATGAACACTTACTGATGATTGTCGTATTTTTTTTTTCTTGGCAAGTGCCCGGTAAGGTAAGGTTAGCAGGTCGCTTTTCTTGTCGTTACACATCTGACCGTGCATATTTGCCATTTTTATGTATGTATGATTGTTTTCCTGTTTTGTTTGTATGTACTATGAAATATTTAAGATATAACAAACACCAGTTGACTTTAACATTTTGCCTTATGATAGCTAAACATCGTGACTACTTTACTTTTTTTTGCTGCTACATTGTGATACACTGTGTACATTTTTGCTTCTGAACACTGTCGATGTTTTTGACATATTACGTTTTCTGTCATGCTATGCTGTATGCTCAATTATGTTACTATAAACCAGTTTTTATCTGATGGGTATATGAATTAAATGCTAGACATTAATCTTTGTTCATCTTTTTCAGAAAAGAAATAACGTGTAAACGAAATAAATTAACGAAAGAGGATGCAATACCTCGTGTTGAAGAGTAAATGGATCAGAATTAACAAGCATTAACAAGAATATACTATACACATCGTATGATAGCAGTCTTAACTAATTTTTTCTTTCAGAATACGAGGCGATTGATGCAGGCTGTCAGACAGAACTACACATCTTAGTTTTAGTGATGAAATATGATAGAAATAAGGAATAGTTGTATAATGAATAATGAAGTGACTCTTTTGCAGATGATAATTAATGGTGATGAATAATGATGAAGAATATGCTACTATGGATAATGAAGTTTTTCTTTACATGTGATGATAATAATTGAGTTATGGTGATATGGATAATGAAGTTTTTCTTTGCAGATGAAAATAATGATGAAGTTTATATATTTGCTGTTAGTTAAGAGATGCTATGTAGTTATTTAAGTATTTGTTGCAGTTCGTTTTGACAGTATGTCTTATATCGCATGGTATGATGACTGAAGGTTTTGGAAAGGACAGCTAGAGAACATATATATTTTTATACACATTTCACTACCTGTTAATTCGAAGTTCACTACTTTTCAGCATAATATGCGTTTCTTCTTTCAGTTTCATAATCTATTTTGTATATTTTGCAGGAGAAATTATTCATAAAATTAATGTGGTATAAATAGCTGTTTATTAAACCTATGTCGTTTATGAATGTGATCACATATACTCTACTTGTTTCATAACCTTGCAACAGGTGACTCATGACGAATAACGTTACACATCTTCATTTGCAGCAATAACTCAAAAGCAAACAAAGTAATTACCAGTCCCAAATAATGCTACTAGTTTAAGAGAGTTCTGAATAATACTGATCAGCTCTGAATAGTATGTCACTTCAATAATGACTTCTGAATAATACAAAAAAAATGCTTTGTAACTGGCCAATGAACGCCACTGTTTATTGTAATAAGATTACCTATGATGCCAATGATTACTATAATTAGATTAATTATGTATAAATTCTATGCCAACAATTAACTCATTTTGATTAATGACTTCTGAATAATACAAAAAAAATGCTTTGTAGCTGGCCAATGAATGCCACTGTTTATTGTAACAAGATTACCTATGATGCCAATGATTACTATAATTAAGTGAATTATGTTAATACTATGCCATTCATTAGCTTCTGTTTTGAATGATGACTTCTGATGGTTTGTAACTGGGCAATGAGTGCCAATAATTACTATATTTAGATAATTTATGAACATTATTCTGTAATACTACATACATGGTACAGAAATGTTCAGTAACTGGGCGATGGGTGCCACCAATTACTCAAATCAGTTGTTAGACTAGTGTAATTCTCAATGAAGGCTACTATGTGACTTAATGTCCTTCACCTTCTGACCTAATTACCAGAAATTACTGCAATATCCATTTGTCCTGTCTATCCTCATGATCATGGAGCACTATATTTGGTTTTTGCACTAATTCTACGTTGGTCTACTTTACAAGAACATGGTGTTGACACGACATGCTGTCCACCACCTTGAGCGATGGAGATGTTATTATGGTCCCACTGTTTGGTGTACCTAGTGTACTACCAAAATGATAGCTTGGAATATTATTACGACATTTCAGTGTCTTGGGTACACTGATTAATACTTCAAGGAAAAGAGCTTCAGATTGTCTCACTTGGTGTTGTGCTTCTGTAGAAAGATATGGACTTTCAGTGCAGCTGCGTGCAACCTAAAGTGCTACAACCATGACGCAATCCTTCCCATTCCTTTCCTAATTCTTGTAAAATGATAAAGACATATACTGTGCGTGTGCACTTCCTTTCATTTGTTAATAAGATCAGTTGTCCTGAAAATACTAAAGACTTCTATAGTGCATGTGCACTTTATTTCACTCCTTGATATGTTTATTTGTTGTAAAAAAATGCTGGAGAGTTTTACAGTGCGTGTGCACTCTATGCCATTTGTTAACATGATTTGTACTCATTACGTATACATTTTGTGATTCCCAGATATGTTCTGAACTTCAGTGCGTGTGCACTTTTGTCATTTGTCAATATGATTTGTACTCATTATGTTTATTTGTTGTAAAAATATTAGAGAGTTTTACAGTGCGTGTGCATTTTATGCTATTTGTTAATATGACTTGTACTCATTACGTATACATTTTGTAATTCCCAGATATGTTCTATATTATAGTGCGTGTGCACTTTCGTCATTTTGTTAACATGATTTGTATTCATTGCATATACATTTTGTGATTTGCTGATATATTCTGAACTATAGTGCATGTGCACTTATATCATTTGTTAATATGATTTATATCCATTGCGTATACTGTTATATCCTAGCCAGTAATGCCAACCGAGCCCGCTGCCAAAAAGGTTGGCAGCATCAAAGTCCGGACGCCGTCCGCATAAGCAGCGCCAGCGATACAGGAAATCGCCGCAAGTCTGCACACGCCACCGCTGGCTTCTGGCTTCTTAAGCGCTGGAGTCGCGAGCGCTAGGACAGTTCTGGATTCGCCGCTCAGTTGTATACTTGCCACCGAATTGTGTACCTGCTAGTCAGTTGTGTGTTCATCGCAGCAGATTTGTTGTTTGTCGTCAGCCGACGCTGACCAAGCCGCTCCGACTCGAACTAGACAGATTTCTGTAGACCATGTTCACCACTGTGTTCTGTATCGTCGTTAATAAAGATAAGTACCGACTTTCATTTAATCCGAGTGTTTGGGTTTTCATCTTTCTGTTCACTGTTCCAGCGGACCGGTCGGCCCGCTATTAAAAGTGTGGCGGTGACTTCGTAGGCTGTTTCTACAGCGAAGTGTTGTCGCTACGAAGGCCGTCACAAAACTGGCGACGAGGACTTCCGAACTCGTGTGCAGGGCTGGTTCAACTTGTTTCTTGAGATAGAATTTTGGGGGCTGGTTTAATTTGTGTTCACTATGTCTGCCGAATTACAACAGTTGATCTTGTTACAGAGTCAGCAAATACAAAGTCTGGTGGAAGCAATCGCCAAACAAGCGGCTAATCCACCACCACACAAGGAACAAGCACAGGCAGCACCGCCTTTTCGTGCTTTTGAGGCATCACGAGAAGAATGGCAAGAATATTTCGCGCAGTTGCAGGCGCACATGTCAGTCTACAAAATCACAGGTAATGAGCGGCAGCTTTATTTAATTTCCACTGCAGGCGTGGAAGTCTATAGACTACTTTGTAAGTTGTTCCCGGAATCCAAGCCAGAAGCTTTAGACTATGACGTTGTTGTTACCAAGCTTGCTGAGTATTTCGAGTCGCGAGTTCATGTGGCAGCGGCCAGATTCAAGTTCTTCAGATTAAAGAAACTGCCACATCAATCTAATAAACAGTGGTTAACAGATTTACGGGGCCTCACCCGTCAGTGCCGATTTAATTGTGTGTGTGGAGCTTCCTACAGTGATGTCATGTTACGAGACGCTATTACTCAAAACATTGCAGATTCTCGTATTCGTGCTGCTACCTTAAAGTTGCCTGACCCGTCATTAGAGACTGTGATGAACATTATTGAAGCCCAAGATACTTCTGACTATGCTGAGTGTGAGTTAGATCAGCCATGTATTTCTCAAATTGCCTGTGCTAAGCAAGTTATGTCACGCCCGCGGCCCCACCGGCAGAGTCAGACTGTAAACACTAGCCGGCCGCGTCATGTTAAACACATTCGTCAGCCGCGTGTGCAAAATGATAGACTTAAGTCTTGCCCTAAGTGTGTTCTTGCTCATCCTCGTGAACGTTGCCCGTTAAGAAACGCGGTTTGTCACTTTTGTCAAAGGAAAGGACACACCCAGACTGTTTGTTTGCGTAAACGCAAGAACAATTCTAGTGCTGCCCAGCCCATGGATATTCATGTTCTTCAAAGCCAGCCCGCCCAGAAGGTCGCGTTTAAAGACTCTTCCACGGTTCGTGTGGGTAATAAACTTGTTCGCAATAAGCCACCCACCCGGCCCTCTGCTATGCGACCCAAGCGTAATTCAAACGCTGTAAAAAGTAATGTACAGACTGCAAGTGAAGCGGGAGTTGTTGTTCCACCCGCCCAACCCACGAGTTGTCGTAAGCAGCGAAAACGCGCTAAACGCGCTGATTTTGTCTTCCGCCTCCGCTGCACCGATCCAGAGACAGTGTAATAAACTATTTGTGAAGCTACGCATCCAGGATAAGACCTTCAATTTTCAATTAGACACTGGTGAGTCTGTGACTATCATAAATAGTGCTACGTATGCGGCTATCGGCCGCCCTAAACTTTCAGCGGCAAAACATTCTTTGGCTACTTATAGTGGCGAACACATTCCTGTGTTCGGTGTATGTAGCGTGCCAGCCACATTCCGGGGCAACACAAAAACAGTTTCATTCACAGTGTTCCGCGCTACAGACAGTGTAAACATTTTCGGATTAGACTGTTTTGACTTGTTTGGCCTGTCTATCCAAGACAATGTGTTGCAACTTAATTCTGTTGTTGTTCCTCAAGACAGCATAACCGATTTGTGTAACCGATACAGTGACATATTTAAAGACGAGCTCGGTTGTGCTGCGAACTTTGCCGCTCATATTACGTTAAAAGATAATGCTCAGCCTCGATTTTTTCGTGCTCGTCCAGTGCCTCACGCCCTCCGGGCACCTGTAGAAGCTGAACTTCGTCGTTGGCAAAACGACGGTGTTATTCAACCCGTTTCAGCGAGCCAGTGGGCTTCTCCCTTAGTTATTATAAAGAAACCGTCTGGCAAGTTACGTTTGTGTGCTGATTTTAAGTCGACAGTTAATCCTCAGACTGTCATTGATTCTTTTCCTTTGCCTAGACCGGACGAGCTGATGGATAAGTTAGGGGAAGCTCGTTTCTTTTCCAAAATTGATCTCCGTGAAGCATATTTGCAATTGCCCCTCGACGAGCAATCACAACAGTATTTTGTCATAAACACGTCGTTGGGGTTGTTCCGTTTTCTGCGTTTGCCTTTTGGTTGTGCGTCAGCTCCAGCTGTTTTTCAGCGTTTTTTGTCACAACTTCTGGCTAATGTGCCATCGTGTTGCAACTATTTAGACGATATTGTTGTGTCCGGTCGGACGCCTGCTGAACATTTCCGTAATTTGGAGTGTTTGTTTACAGTGTTGTCTCAGGCAGGCCTACGTTGCAACATCGATAAATGTTCATTTTTCCTTACGGAGTTGGAGTATCTGGGACATGTTATTAATGCTCAAGGCATTCATCCCTCCTAGTCACATTTAGCAGCTATTCGTGATTTGCCCGCCCCTCGCAATCTGCATGAATTGCAAGCAGTTCTTGGCAAATTGACATATTATATTAGGTTTATACCTAATGCATCACAGATTGCTGCACCGTTGCGTCGTCTCCGCCGTAAGAATGTTCCGTTTGTGTGGTCAGCTGATTGCCAATCAGCCTTTCAGCAGCTTAAAGAGGCTTTATTGAATGATCGTTGTCTGGTCCATTACGACCCTAACAAGCCTCTGGTGTTAGCTTGTGATGCCTCTTCATTCGGCCTCGGTGCTGTGTTGTCTCACCGAGTCGGTAACACCGAACGTCCTATTGCGTTCGCCTCTAAATTGCTAAACAAAGCTCAGAGTAATTGTAGCCAATTGGACAAGGAAGCGTTGGCTATTGTGTTCGGTGTCACAAAATTCCATCACTACCTCTATGGTAGACCATTCTATTTAGTAACAGATCACAAGCCCCTGACGTCACTGTTTCATCCGTCTAAACCAGTTCCTCAGCGGACAGCTCAGAGACTACAACGTTGGGCTCTTTTGTTATCACAATACCAGTATGAGATACTGTATCGCCCTACAGCTCAGCATGCAAACGCTGACGCGCTTTCTAGATTGCCGATTGCTGCGGATGATGTCTTCGATTCCTCTGACGACTCTTGCCATCAGATTGACGCCGATGAGCATCAATCTCTCCGGGATTTTCCGATTGATTATCGTCAGGTGGCACGTGAGACAGCTACGGATCCTCATCTGAGTTTACTATTACGTTTTGTTCAACGTGGTTGGCCGTCCAAGGCAAAGGACATATCGGATCCTGTGGTTCGTCGCTATTATCCGCAACGTCATCTGTTGTCTGTTTCGCTCGGAGTTTTGCTGTTACGCACCGAGAATGACCAGCTTCGTGTAGTGGTTCCCCAAGTGCTCCAATCCAAGGTCCTCGACTTGTTGCATCAAGGTCATTGGGGAGTGGTCCGCACCAAGCAGCTTGCCCGCCGTCATTGTACATGGATCGGCATTGATAAGCAGATTACGCAGATGTCTACAGATTGTTCGACGTGTGCCGAACACCAAGCTGCTCCGCCTCAACGCTATTTTGAGTGGGCACGCCCTGCCGGTCCCTGGCAGCGAGTACATATTGATTTCGCTGGTCCATATTGGAATTCTCGTTGGCTCATCGTGATAGATGCATTTAGTAATTTTCCGTTTGTTGTGCCCATGCAGTCTACAACGTCTGCACAAACTATACAGGCGTTGACTTCAATTTTTTGTCTTGAGGGTCTTCCAGAAGTTTTAGTGTCTGACAATGGTCCACAATTTACCTCTGCTGAATTTGGAAGTTTTTGTTCTGCCAATGGCATTCGCCATGTTCTTACTCCGCCGTTCCACCCTCAATCGAATGGTGCAGCGGAACGTTTTGTACGCACATTCAAGGATCATATGGACCGCCTTCGTGCTACGCACTCTCGTCAGCAGGCCCTCATCACGTTCCTGTCGTCGTACCGGACCACGCCACGCGACGGCCCTTCGCCTGCGGAGCTTCTCCACGGCCGTCGTCATCGCACCCTACTACGGTTGTTGCACCCCCCAGATCGACCCGCCGCTTCTGAGCATCGCACGCGTTTTCAGCGCAACGACGCCGTTTTTTTCAGAGTTTATCACGGTAGCCGTCGTTGGGAACGTGGTACCGTGATAAGTGTCCAGGGTCGCGGTTTTTATACTGTTCAAGGTGCTACTGGGGTGCACAGGAGGCATCAGAACCAGTTGCGCCGCGCTGGCCGCCCGGATTCTGCCGCTCGTTCTTTGTCCACAGATTTGGTCCGCGGCGGGTTCCAGCCGCGCCTTCCGACTTCGCTGCCGCCCCCAGGGCAGCAGCAGCAGCCGTCGCCGCTACCACGCCGACAGCCCGTCCCGTTGATGCCTCCCGCGCAGCTTCATCCGGGAGCGCCCCAGGTGGTCGCTCCGGCGCCTGCGGTCCCTCTTCAGTCGCCACCGCCTTCGGAGCTGATGGACGTCGACCCCTCAGCCGGGCCGCCTTCCCAAGCGGTGGCTGTGCAGCCTGTCCTGCAGCCGCTTTCCTTGGGCACCCCCAAGGAGTCTGACACCGCAGCGCCTTGTCCGGCGCCCACTCGGCAGCCGTCGACGCAGCGTCAGGAGACGCTGTCTCTCTTCGTGGGTCCCGACGCCCCGTCGCGTCCAGTACCAGAAGCTGCGCCCGTGGTCACAGGCGTGCACCCTGACCTCGGTTTTCAGTCGGTGTTTCCCGAGGCCCCGCGCAGCCAATGCTGGGGTGCGGACCGGGGACTGCCACCGACAACAGTCTCCGCCCCGGTCTCTTCTGCTACGTCTGCGGCCAGACCCCTCCCCCGCCGTCGACGCTCGCCACGTCATTATTCAACGACGGTGCGGCGATTTGGGGGGGAGGAGTGTTATATCCTAGCCAGTAATGCCAACCGAGCCCGCTGCCAAAAAGGTTGGCAGCATCAAAGTCCGGACGCCGTCCGCATAAGCAGCGCCAGCGATACAGGAAATCGCCGCAAGTCTGCGCGCGCCACCGCTGGCTTCTGGCTTCTTAAGCGCTGGAGTCGCGAGCGCTAGGACAGTTCTGGATTCGCCGCTCAGTTGTATACTCGCCACCGAATTGTGTACATGCTAGTCAGTTGTGTGTTCATCGCAGCAGATTTGTTGTTTGTCGTCAGCTGACGCTGACCAAGCCGCTCCGACTCGAACTAGACAGGTTTCTGTAGACCATGTTCACCACTGTGTTCTGTATCGTCGTTAGTAAAGATAAGTACCGACTTTCATTTAATCCGAGTGTTTGGGTTTTCATCTTTCTGTTCACTGTTCCAGCGGACCGGTCGGCCCGCTATTAAAAGTGTGGCGGTGACTTCGTAGGCCGTTTCTACAGCGAAGTGTTGTCGCTACGAAGGCCGTCACAAAATATACATTTTGTGATTTCCGGATATGTTCTGTACTACAGTACGTGTGCACTTTATGCCATTTGTTAATGTGATTTTTACTCATTCCGTATACATTTTGTGATTTGCTAATATGTTCTGTACTCAGTGCATGTGCACTATATTTTATTTCATGTTTTGCACATATATATATATATATATATATATATATATATATATATATATATATATATATATATATATATATTTTGTGATGGTAAAGTTAATTAATTATGAAAAATTTGTTGCTCATGGCAAGTCCAATTGACTCACCATCGCTGCCAAATTTTTGCCCCCCCCAGTGGAGGGTTATGTAAGGTGTATGCTTCGCCGGCGATGGGCGGGGCATGACAGAATCTCTGACCAGAGAGTAGTTTATTGTTAGTTGTTGCTTGTCGGGAGTCTGCGCGAGTCGACAGTAGAAGTCAGTCTGCATTTGTCTGCGCGAGTCTGCAGTAGTAGTCAGTCGGATGCAGTAGTGGTCGGTTGGCTTTAGTAGCGAGTGGACGGTAGTAGTCTGCGGGAGTCGGCATGCGTCGGCTGTGTGCTCTGCTTGCGACTCTGGTCGGGACTCTGGAGGATGAGTATTGGTGTAGAAGGTAGAGAAGCAGCCTTGCGCATAATTAATAATGTATGTTAATTGTAATTTGATTTGTTCAGAAGAAATGCCCCAATAATAATTTTTACAATATAAAGTAACCTTTTTTTTTAAAGAAAAACATTCATTTCAATTTAAAGAATATTTCGTAAGCATTCCTTCCAAGAACCAAATATATATATATATATATATATATATATATATATATATATATATATATATATACGCCAGCATTGCATGAAGCTGTGTCGATAAATAAGAGCAGAAATAGTTGCAGTTTTTATTGAGGTAAGAATTTTTGCTTTTGTTATTCAGAATACAGGGCCGAAGGTCAGCGCTGCTGTCCTTATAAAATTTACCAGATATTATTATTTCTGTTAGGAGGTTTCATTTCGTTCATTATTTAATTAATATTATTGTTGGTTTATGGTCAATTTTCATTCCTTAATTTTTGTGGGGAGGTTACGCTTGACTCAATTTCCATTATCATTTAACAAAATTTTGTGTGGAGACGTTACAAGACCTGGGGTATGACGTCATCTGAGCGAATGGCTGCTCGAAGCATGCAATGCGGTACGGACATAGGTCCTTGGTGGAGGCGATATTATACTACGGGGTAATTGCACCTCTGCTCCAATAGGACATCTAAGACACCAAGACAGCTGTAGACTGGGTGAACATTTATGCAGATCACTGCATCCCTTCATGGTTGATGTCTTCCCAGATAGCGATAGCATCTTCCAGCAGGTAACTGATCTTGTCACATGACCAGAATCGTGGGAAAATGGTTTGCGGAGCAAGATAATGAATTCGCTTTCATGCCTTGGCCTCCAAATCCACCTGATCTGACTCCAATGGAATACATGTTCTACACCATGTTCTGCACCAGCCCAGCGCTCACAAACCACCGGCATTTGAGGGAATTGCATAACCTGTGCGTTGCCGTCTTGGTGCCGCATATCTTGGGAAACCTACCAAGGACCTGTCCAATCTATGTCGCGCAGCACCGCTAATGCACTGCACTCTAAAGGTGGTACACAACGCTATTAAACAGGTGTTCATAACGTTTTGAGCAATCAGTGTAGGTCCACTAATACATGTAGAATATGGTTTCAGGAACGGTTTCAGTTACCCAGTAATTATCTTCAGCTGACGTTGTTGTTGTTGTTGTTGTTGTGGACTTCACTTCTGAGACTGGTTTGATGCAGCTCTCCATGCTACTCTATCCTGTCCAAGCTTCTTCATCTCCCAGTACCTACGGCAACCTACATCTTTCTGAATCTGCTTAGTGTATTCATCTCTTGGTCTCCCTCTATGATTTTTACTCTCCACGCTGCCCTTCAATACTAAATTGGTGATCCCTTGATGCCTCAGAACATGCCCTGCCAAGGTGATGTAACAAAAACGAATATTAAATTATCATATACGTTATTCACATAGAAGAATATAGTACCCACTAGACGCTATTCACAACTCAGATACCAAATTTTTCGTTCTAGAATAGGATATCTGTGCGATGTGATTTACGTGGAGTGTGATCGATGCGTCATAATTATAAATATGATGTTAGAATCTTCTATACGTGTTACTCATGAAACCATTAGAATAGAACTGACAGAAACTTATAAAAGTGTAGCATGAAATTGTATGAAACATTCGTGGTAGAAGTGTAAAAACTGTACTGAAACCTAATTGCTTAATTTAGGATTAAGGGATCGTGTATTATTACAAGTTACTATTCATATGTACAAATGTATGAAGAGAACACCACTGATTGGAAAATTGACAAATAATAAATGAAATGTATTCGCAGTGTCGAATGGAATGACGAC
Source organism: Schistocerca nitens (assembly GCF_023898315.1). NCBI lineage: Eukaryota > Metazoa > Arthropoda > Insecta > Orthoptera > Acrididae > Schistocerca > Schistocerca nitens. The sequence goes on along the minus strand of NC_064618.1, from coordinate 294,170,282 downwards.
GAAATTGCATCGTAATTTGGAATAACACATGCACTGCAATATCGTATGGCAAACAATATGCTAAGAACAAGAGAATTGTCTAGGAACTGAGCACGGTTTTGTGGTCAGATGTGTGAATCCAGACTGAAAGGGGAAAGTTAAACGCATACTGGAATTAACAACAACGAACAAAGAAAAACGCATACCTCTCTCACTCTTGCTGTTCTGGAAAAATGTAGAAGAGGTGTGCATTTTTACACCCACAGGGAGAATAATGGGAGACGTCCAAACAGTGTGTACATATCGTGGTACACAGAAGAACTGCCGGTATGAAGGTTGTGAGAAGAAAACATAAAAATGATAATACATTGGTTTAATTTATTCTTAAATATATCATTTTTCTACCGAAGAGCGATAGATGACGCTGTTTAGAAATACATCACCCTTCTGTTTACAAATCACTTCGAGTACAAATGTTTATCCATATCTCTACACTTAACAAATGAATGCGAAATAAAGTAGAGACAGTAGTTACTATTATTACGATAGCCAATGTATGTAGAAGGAAAATGGGAGATTTGAGAACACACTGCTAAGTCTGAATCTATACATTCTCGAGTCCGAATGAAGAATAACATGGGAGAAAAGAAACTGGAAATTGCCGTGTGCCCCGTGACCCTGGCAAGTACAGCAGGAGTGAAGGATCACTTTCACCGTTCTTTGGCACGGAACATGTTTTTTGCCGTTTACAGTGTCAGTGGAGGATGGAAGCTCATCGTAACAATGTTAGGAACAAGACTGGAAGAATGGAGCAGAACTTTGCCCGACGTGCGCCGGAGAGAGAACTAAGAAACAAATGGGAAACATTAGATTTGGGACGGACGGTGGAAGGACATGTCTCCTTGCCTCAGTGAAAACTTTAAAACGAGGCTTCTGACACTTGCTGTGAAAGATGATACTACAAGCTCAGTAGCTGGACCATTCGAACAATCTTAAATGTAGTTGGAAAAGGTTGTACAATATTTGCAAACTGTCTCTAAGAAGAAGCGTAAACAAAACTGTACGGTATTCCTAGTAATGCCACACACCCTGACTGCAAGATGTAGGGAACAATCAGAATCTGTAGCTCTCGTTACTCACCCACGTATCCACATCTGCTTCACGAATGAACACGTTCAGAAAGGAGACGTTAAAACTTTGAGGTTTACTGATGACATTATAATTCTTTAAGAGGCGCAAATGACTTGGAAGAACAGTTGGATGAAATGGATAGCGTCTTGAAAAGGGGTTATAGGATAAACATCAACAAAAGTAAATGAAAAGTAATGGAATAAAATCGCATTAAATCGGGTGATGATGAAGGAATTAGATTAGGGAATGAGATACTAAAAGCAGGTGATTAGTTTTGTTATTTGGGCAGCAAAGTAACTGACAATGGCCAAAGTCAATAAATGGCCCATACTTCCTAACGGAAGATTCAGGTAACATCATGGAAGCACTTTCTTCGGCGACTCAGGAGTCCAGGTATGGCAGGTGTACGTCACACCAAAAGAGTTGTTCGTCGGGGGCGCTTGTCTACACTCTGTTTTGCGGTTAAGTTGTTGAGCCAGGCGCCGCCATGGAACTTCCTGTCATCCCAGATCAGTTCCCTCCATCTGTTGCGGTCTTCGTCGAACTCCTCCCATTTGTCGCAGTCAGTATTAAATGTGTTCATATCACTCTTGACGCAATCTGTAAAAGCGCAAAGTGGGTCTTCCAGGGGGCCTCTTGGCACACACTATCTCACTAAGTAATGTGCATTGGGGAGCACTGGAGTGGTCCATACGATGTAAGTGTCCCAGTCACCGCAGACGACATTCCTTGAAAGTGGCGGTGATACTTGGTAGATTTGCAGCATTCAGGTAGAGTGTGTATAAAATGCAGGCTAGCAATAGCAAGAAAATCTTGTCTGGAAAGAAGAAATTTGCTAACATTCAATATGAATTGAAATGTTATGAGTCTTTTTTGTCTCCAATTTAGCCCAGTACGGAAGTGAAACCCGCACTATACACCATTCAGACGAAAAGAGAATAGAAGATTTTAAAATTTGGTGCTGACAATGCTGAAGATTAGTTTGGTAGATCGGATAACTGATGAGGAGGTATTGAATCGAGTTGGGAGAACAGAAATTTATGGCACAACTTGACTAAAAGAAGGAATTGATTGACAGAACACATCCTGAACCAATTTGGTAACGGAAGGAAATGTAGGGGTGTTAAAACTGTTAAAGTAACGAGGTTCGAAAGTATTTAATTTGCAATAGTTATTCAAAAACGTAGAGGCCTGCGCATGATCGACTAGTTCCAATGGCTCTGAGCACTATGGGACTTAACAGCTATGGTCATCAATCCCCTAGAACTTAGAACTACTTAAACCTAACTAACCTAAGGACATCACACAACACCCAGTCATCACGAGGCAGAGAAAATCCCTGGCCCCGCCGGGAATCGAACCCGGGAACGATCGACTAGTGCAGAGAGCTGTATCAAACTAATCTTTGTACTGAAGACAAAAACAGCAGCACGTCTGACAATGTCTTCATCGTAAATAGATGCACACTAACCCAGTCTGGCACTAAGAGACTTAACAACTCAAAATGAGTGGCTTTGTACAAATTCCAGTAGACAGCAGTCAGTATGTATGACGTGCTAGATATTTTAACACATATTCACAGATCACAGTAACTGGACAGCTCCAAAACTCATTTCTTCTCTGTGGCACGAGCCCCCTAAGTTGTGCTGTGACTCTCAGTTCAAAGGTAACTGGTTCTAATTATCAGGCCGCGCGGGCTTAGCCGAGCGGTCTCGTGCGCTGCAGTCATGGACTGTGCGGCTGGTCCCGGCGGAGGTTCGAGTTCTCCCTCGGGCATGTGTGTGTGTGTTTGTCCTTAGGACAATTTAGGTTAAGTAGTGTGTAAGCTTAGGGACTGATGACCTTAGCACTTAAGTTCCATAAGACACACATCTAATTATCATCAGCAGCATTTGGATGGCGAAAGGAGAGTCATCATCAGCACAAACATTCTACATGCGCTCATTACAGTCATTGGCACCACACAGCTCACACCTGGTACGTCATACACTGAAGGCACTGACATGGCATCCAAAAAATCAAATGGCTCTGAGCACTATGGGACTTAACTTCTGAGGTCATCAGTCCCCTAGAACTTAGAACTACTTAAACCTAACTAACCTAAGAACATCACACACATCCATGCCCGAGGGAGGATTCGAACATGCGACCGTGGCAGTCGCGCGATTCCAGACTGAAGCGCCTAAAACCACTCAGTCACACCGGCCGGCCCATAGCATCCAGTTGAAAGATTTGTACAGGAGACGAATCACTTGGAGAGGAAGTTCTATGTGTGTCTGTTTGCCACTGAAGTTTGTATGGGGACTTTTCGAAGCATCTTTCAACTCTTTGTATACTCCACCAACTAAATTTTCCTTTCCCCATTTTTACAGGGCCTGGCACAAACAGTAAAGCACCCAGAGAGGAAGGAGGAAGAGAAATGAAACTTCACGACTTGAGAGGGTATGTGACGTTATTACAGCGGTTCCAAACTCGAGTGAAATTTACAAATATTTTGACAGTACGAATCCACGTATCAGTATGACGTTACACCCCCTCTTGCCTGAATGCATGCACTGGTTCTGTTGGGAATGCTGTCATAATGCCGTAGGATCTACTCGTGAGGCAAGTTGGTCCACAGCTGTAGTAACTAGTTCTTAATATGCTCGATACTGTCATTACAAAGGAGTTGGTCTTCGAGCTGATCCCACATATGGTCTGATGGGAACCGATCTATGGGTTTGCAAGCCACGTACGTACCTCAACACTATGCAGGCACTTCATAGAGACACATGCCATGAGTGGACGAGCATTATTCTGCTGAAAGATGACACCATGATACTGCCACATGAGAAGACGATGACGCAGGATGTCCCTAACGTACCGTATGCCGCCAGAGTTCCCTCATTGCTGCCAATCGTGATCAGAAGTCAGCCGCAACCGGCTCCCCACAAAATGACGCCAGAAGTGACGCAGCAATGCCTCTCCAAACATTGGAAGAATAGGACCTCTCCTCATGTTGTTGCCATATTCGCCAACAACAGTCATCCGAGGTAGTGGAGAACCGCGTTTCATCGCTGAGCACAATGCAGCGCCAATCATAGGCAGTCTATGTTTCCCAGTTGCAGAACTACTGGAAACATAGTCTTCTGTGTTGTGGTGCTAACGGCAGTCTACACATTGGAATGTAATTCCCTAGTCCGGCTCCTGCCAGTTTCCTAACAATGGTGCATCCATTACATATTTTCGGATGGCAGCTGCTGATGTGAATGGGTTATGACCTGCCTGGTGTACAATACAGCGATCCCCCCTTGTGGTTGTCAGCCATGTCAACTGGAACCTTCATGATGAGTATTCTTGCCCTCATGTGCCTCACAAGTCTCGTTAATTTTCGATTCGACTAGCAGCCATAAGGATACTCACAATAAGGCCGCTAACAAATTCTGTCAGGTGCTGATAACGCTGTCTCACACGAGTATGCGACATCTCTGTGTCCTTAAAAGTGATCACCAACAATCTGATGCTGTTCACCACGTCCCTTATGTACCCTGGTGGGCCTAGTAACAACACTGAACACGAGCAGCACTAACACAGTCTGGTGACTGTTCTACCAATCACAGAGAATGATAGCTCTAATAATTTACATACCCACCGACAGTGTGTATGTGTACAAAGTTACGTTGACTCCGACCATGTCTTTTGCGTGATCCACTTTGTTGTCAGACAGTGTATTCTGTAGTTAAGATCTGTTACTTTCTAAGCTATAATGTTACGATATATTATAAGAACTTAATGAAAAGAAGATAGGATAGTGAGCTGCTGCGAATGTAGAAATTAATAACATTGTGGAAACGTATTGTGCCAATGGAGTACCCAGCCAGGGACAAAAGATAGGGTAGATGATGGAGGGGGCTGCGACTGCCCTTCTTCCTAGAAAATAATTATCTTCGCGAACCGAACAGGGATCATCCTCTGCCACCCAGACAGAAGTACCAATTCACTGTCAGTTTGAAGAAAAACGGAACATGAGTAGTAGTGTCCGCCCCTGGTAGCTGAGTGGTCGGCGCGACAGAATGTCAGTCCTAAGGGCCCAGGTTCGATTCCTGGCTGGGTCGGAGATTTTCTCTGGTCAGGGACTGGGTGTTGTTTTGTCCTAATCACCATCATTTCAACCCATCGACGCGCAAGTCGCCGAAGTGGCGTCAAATCGTAAGACTTACACCAAATAGAAGAAAATACACTGAGGGGAAAAAATTACAACACCAAAAATTAACTAATGTAGAGTTTTGAAGCTTCAGTAAAACATTAGTCTAGGTAACATATTTAAGTGATCAACATTACAAGATCCCATGTTAATGTAAGTGCGAGATAAGCCATTGAAAAAGTGAAATGCTGGTACAAACGTGTGACCGCCAGAATGTGGAATGCAAGCATGCAAACGTGCATGCATTGTCCTGTACAGGTGCTGGATGTCAGTTTGTGGAATGGAGTCCCATGCCTGTTGCACTTGGTCGTCAATACAGGGACGGTTAATGCTGTTTATGGATGACGCTGGAGTTACATCCGGTGATGTCTCATATAAGCACGCTTAGAGACAGGTCTGGTGATCGAGCAGGCCAAGGCAACATGTCGACACTCTGTAGAGCATGTTGTGTAGCAACAGCGGTACGCGAGCGATCATTATCTTGTCGGAAAACAGCACCTGGAATGCTGTTTATGAATGGCAGCACAACAGGTCGAATCACCAGATTTATGTACAAATATGCAGTCAGGGCGTGTGGGATAGCCACGAAAGTGCTCCTGCTGTCATACGAAATAGTATCTCAGACCATAACTCCAGATACAGGTCCAGTGTGTCTGGGATGCAGACAGGATGGTTTCACGTCCTCAGCAGGCCTCTTTCTAGCCAACATATGGCCATCATTGGCACTGAGGCAGAACCAGATTTCATCAGAAAACACAACAGGCCTCCACCCTCCCCTCCAATGTGCTCTCGCTTGACACCACTGAAGTACCAATGGCGTTGGTTTGGGGTCAGTGGAATGCGTGCTACAGGGCTCCTGGTTTGGAGCTGTCCTTGAAGTAAACGATTTGTAACAGTTCATTGTGTCACTATGGTGCCAACTGCTGTTCAGATTACTGCTGCAGATACAGTACGATGTGCCAAAGCCCCACCCAACACGATCGTGTTCCCTCTCGGCAGTACCACGTGGCTGTCTGGAGCCCAGTCTTCTTACAACGTACATTCTCGTTGTAAACGGGCCACGTATCTTACGGGCTTTATACAAGTGGATAACGTATCTTACGCGCAAATGGATAATGTATCTTAACTGACGTCTCATGCCCCGGGTGGTAAATAGGCATTCGACATAGCTATAAATTTTGGCCCTGTCTCAAAATTAATTAAAATGCCACTGAATACAAGAATACTCAAATTAATATAAATGACCAGTTTGGCATTTATCCTAAAATGATGACACAACCTCTCCCTTTCTCATTCTACATTTTAATTCATCAAAGCTTTCAAGGTTCAAGTCATAAACAACAAGAGGGTTTAATTACTTTCATCTCTCAACAAATTAATTAACATTTAGACATTGACTATGTGATAATTAAATCTTTATCTCTATATGAAAGTATTATAACAAATGAAACAATTAAACCTTTATCAATGATATTTACATCTATGTTGTCGTAGCTGAGCACTGGGCTAAGTTGGTGGAGAATGAACTTTATATTTTGAACTAATCAAAACTCTCGTGTACTCAGTGGAGGGTAGTTAGTAATTAACTCTTGAATTTCTATATTCAAAGCGTATGCAGGTTGGAGTAAACAAAATCTCGACTCAACATTTAATCTCGCCTAATGCGCTTTGGTACATTACCAATCGGGAACTGGGGCGGCGTTGCCTCCGTGCTGGATCTGAAACGCTAATTCCCTACTGTGGGCTTGACTGAATTCAATCAATCTTAACTTTCCTGTATTCTGTAGAACGTTAAATTTTCCCTAGTCGAAATTAATGGCAACTGCACACTCGCTATGGGATGGAGCGACGTGCACAAATCTCAGCACCACAAAAATTCCTGCAGGAATATGAACTACTGCTTAACGTTTGTCGCCACGATATGTGAAGCGTACCGCCCTCACTTCGCAAACGTAAAGTTTCAGTCTCAACGTCTTCGCTAATTTTACCAAACGCGTGTGTGGCCTGCCGCGAGACGAGAGCTCTCTCTGTGTTAATTTAATTCTCAGAATGCTTTTATATGACGTTACTCTCCCCACCGCAATTCTATCATGTCACACAGTATGGCTTCGGCCAACTGCTTCCTCGTTATAGGTGAATTCTTATTTTTGTTGCCTATGTCGCCGCTAGCCTCGTTAATGTAGTATCACCATGCCCATGGTCTCGACTGTGTTTATTCTAAAAGGTATTATGTTGTACTCGCCTCACTTCTTTCTGCACTGCAGGTGGGCCTTCTTTTGTTAATGTTAATTGGGGTTTCCCAATCCCATTAGCCACCTGCTCTGGTCTCCAAGCTGCTTTCACTTTATCTCATTTACGCATGCCCCTGTCGTTATAAGGGTAGATGTTGTTTTATTATTCGGTACATGAGATGCCATAATTACTTTCTGTTGACAATATAGAGTTATTTTCTGGGGATTTTATTCTGTATCGTAGGAATGAAGCTTATGTAAGGTCCGAAAAATTCAGACACCTTACATCGTGACCATCGCTGCCAGCAATCGTGCACAGTGGCTACATTCCTGCCAAGTCTTTATGCAGTATCGCAGAAGGAACATCTAGCTTCTCGCAGCCCTATTACACGATCTATGTAGTTCAAACATAGTGAGGTGTTGATAATGACGTCTTTTTCCATCTTAAAGACATTCTTGACTAACATCAACACACCACAATCAGTCTTATAGGTAACTAACACTCGCAACCGTTACAGCGTGTATTTAAATCAAATCTGCTAGCGGGACTCTTACGCGACTGTCGCGAAACTGGAATAGACATCATCTTTCAGATGCAGAAACGCGCCTTCCATCTTTTGTTTATGTCGCACGACTCCTTCTTGGTGATGTGATGTTTTTCCGTCTGTGTAACTGGTGTTTGGCCTCAATATTGATGATGATGTTGACAGAATCCTGTGCGAGAACAACATGGAGTGTTAGCTGACGATACTTTGTTTATATATTTTCTGCCCTATTCCATTGAGACGAGGGAAATATAACTATTTGTATACCTCTGTACGCTATCTCTCCTATATTTTTCTCACTGTCCCTGCGCGTCATATACGATGGTCACTGCTTTGGCACTAAAGAGAGACTGGTTACCACACGCCCAGCCCCCGTCGCTGCTGCTGTGGCTGGAGCACTGTCAACGCTGCATAATATGACGGCCAGACCATGGCATTGGTGATTCATATTACACCATTTCCAAGGGTAGTTCTGTGCCACTTCCATGGTCAGAAATTATTCTCTGTCCCAACAGAACTGGGTCGGGCGACGATAAATACTGTTCACTCCTGTAATGCCGGATCTGTCATCGTCTGTAGCCTGCTCTGAGAGGTGCTCCACAACGATCAGTGACCTGATGTGGGTCATCCAGCCTACTGCTACTAGACACTGCTTCTGCTAGTTCTGCGTCTATGGGCTGTGCCTACTCCTGATGTGGCTGGAAGCTAAACTGGTCTCTTCCAACCAAACGTTTTCCGTTGGCTGACTTCAGCCGATTTCAGGGCACTTACACACTTTTCACACCTGCACCAGACTTACTGCTGGGTCACCACTGGGCCAGCTGTTTTGATGCAGCATCTGATGTAGCGCCACTGGGGATATACACTCCTGGAAATTGAAATAAGAACACCGTGAATTCATTGTCCCAGGAAGGGGAAACTTTATTGACACATTCCTGGGGTCAGATACATCACATGATCACACTGACAGAACCACAGGCACATAGACACAGGCAACAGAGCATGCACAATGTCGGCACTAGTACAGTGTATATCCACCTTTCGCAGCTATGCAGGCTGCTATTCTCCCATGGAGACGATCGTAGAGATGCTGGACGTAGTCCTGTGGAACGGCTTGCCATGCGATTTCCACCTGGCGCCTCAGTTGGACCAGCGTTCGTGCTGGACGTGCAGACCGCGTGAGACGACGCTTCATCCAGTCCCAAACATGCTCAATGTGGGGCAGATCCGGAGATCTTGCTGGCCAGGGTAGTTGACTTACACCTTCTAGAGCACGTTGGGTGGCACGGGATACATGCGGACGTGCATTGTCCTGTTGGAACAGCAAGTTCCCTTGCCGGTCTAGGAATGGTAGAACGATGGGTTCGATGACGGTTTGGATGTACCGTGCACTATTCAGTGTCCCCTCGACGATCACCAGTGGTGTACGGCCAGTGTAGGAGATCGCTCCCCACACCATGATGCCGGGTGTTGGCCCTGTGTACCTCGGTCGTATGCAGTCCTGATTGTGGCGCTCACCTGCACGGCGCCAAACACGCATACGACCATCATTGGCACCAAGGCAGAAGCGACTCTCATCGCTGAAGACGACACGTCTCCATTCGTCCCTCCATTCACGCCTGTCGCGACACCACTGGAGGCGGGCTGCACGATGTTGGGGCGTGAGCGGAAGACGGCCTAACGGTGTGCGGGACCGTAGCCCAGCTTCATGGAGACGGTTGCGAATGGTCCTCGCCGATACCCCAGGAGCAACAGTGTCCCTAATTTGCTGGGAAGTGGCGGTGCGGTCCCCTACGGCACTGCGTAGGATCCTACGGTCTTGGCGTGCATCCGTGCGTCGCTGCGGTCCAGTCCCAGGTCGACGGGCACGTGCACCTTCCGCCGACCACTGGCGACAACATCGATGTACTGTGGAGACCTCACGCCCCACGTGTTGAGCAATTCGGCGGTACGTCCACCCGGCCTCCCGCATGCCCACTATACGCCCTCGCTCAAAGTCCGTCAACTGCACATACGGTTCACGTCCACGCTGTCGCGGCATGCTACCAGTGTTAAAGACTGCGATGGAGCTCCGTATGCCACGGCAAACTGGCTGACACTGACGGCGGCGGTGCACAAATGCTGCGCAGCTAGCGCCATTCGACGGCCAACACCGCGGTTCCTGGTGTGTCCGCTGTGCCGTGCGTGTGATCATTGCTTGTACAGCCCTCTCGCAGTGTCCGGAGCAAGTATGGTGGGTCTGACACACCGGTGTCAATGTGTTCTTTTTTCCATTTCGAGGAGTGTAGTTACAACGCAAAAATACACTTCCGCATCCTGCTGAATAGGGCTACTAGGGCCTCTGCCTCAATCCGGCTGGTTTTGCTGCCATCAACACTGCCACCTGGGCCAGTCCATGTCATTTGATGCTGATCACAGCAAGTCATGGTCCTCGACTGATATATTGATTGAGATGAGTAACCATGCCATTGTTTTCTCGCTGCTTCTATGATTCTACAATGGCTGATACCTATTTCGATGTACCTGCTACCCTGTCAACCACCATGTACCAACAATGTGATCTTTGGTGAGATCATTAACCCTCAAGAGATCCTGACTCCACTATAACTGGCGTTAGATGTGGCCAGTGGATTCCAGCAATGACGAGGGCTTGTGGACAGCATCATCATTGCATTAGGGTGAGTGAAGAATGTATTTTTTCTTCAAGTGTCATGGTAGACTGAGTGAACTGGCAGAATAGCTTTAAAGAGAAATTTAGTAGAACTAGCGAGGGCATCTGTATGAGTTAGTTTAAGGGACATGTGAAGGAAGACTATGTCGTATGCTGGTTAAGTGCATACAGTGTAGTTTATTAGGACAAATTGCACCCTATATGAAGTCAGCCCCAGTAACAGGCTTCACATGTAGTAGATGTGGACATTATGCTTGACAGTGGAACGAATTCACCCCGCCATTTACAAAATTTCATGTAACACATGCTACAAATTATACATAGGATAAACCGGTAGAAACTGCATATAAAGAACAAGCAAAAGAAAGTGAAAACAACCCGTCCACATTTTTTCTACATCTACAAACAGAGAAACACGACATAAAACCTATAAACGAAGCACTAGAAATTCTCCTTATTGCGCAAAAGGGAGCAATCATGAACATCCTTGAGAAAATAGAGATTTATTCACATGCAAAAAGCAACCCCACAACTTACTAAATGAACAAATCGACCTAAAGAACAAAAAGTATATAGAAAACTTAAGTCACATTATAAACCATGAAAACAGTTAAAATAATCAAACAGAGACACCAAATAATACATATACGTAGTAACAGGGACAACAACGTGAAGAGTATGCAACAAAGACATAACACCAAGAAAACATCACAAACCATTGACAGTAACAAAATTGTTACGAGCTTATAAAAATAGAACATGAAAATCTCAACTAAAACTAAAACAAATTCCATGCAACAACAAAATTAGAGCTAAATCTATAAAAATACCAAAAAACAGCCGAATTTCTATACATAACTTAGTTATTACGGCAACTATGTAAACATGTAAATCACTGGTCCACTGTCATCTGACCTGTCAAGAGAAAAATAGCGTACATAAAAACCCCTTAGTCAGATATACGTCCCCAACGTACATCTAACGAGAAACTAATAATTGTAAAAAGAGAAGACATGACAGCAGTGATGTTACTTGTAAGGTAAAAACACCAAATAAATGTATTACAATTTTTCTGATCATAATTATAGATCATTATATTAAGACCACCACTTACTTATGCTTTTACAGAGCATCTGATGATGTCAATATGCCAAAATGGGCTCATCGTAAGTGATTTATAAAATAAAAAACCATTTTCAGAGCTGTGTAGCTGTCTGATATTCATAATAATCATGTCATTAGAGGAAATATTTTCCACTGTGCGCCTCAAAGAACAAAACATATGACATATTTCTGATGCTATTTGTATGGAAAAAGTTTAACATGTTAACAGATGTCATTTGCATAAATTGTAAGAAACTGCTCCATGATGCAGTAAACAATTACAACTAATTGCCCCATGTTACAGGAAAAATTATAACACATTGCCCCATCTTACTACAAAAATGCAAAGAAATTGCCGAGGTTACAAAAAAGTTGTAACAAATTGTCTCGTGTTACTGGAAATTGTAACTATACAAACACATCACACATGCACATCTTATCACAAATGGCGATGAATGGTGGAATTCGTTACAATATTTGCTGTGACATGGGGCAGTATGTCACAATTTTTGTTTTAACAAAGGGCAATTTGCTACAATTTTTCCTGTAACATGGAACAATTTGTTACAATTTTTGCTGTAACATGTGGTATTTTTTGCAGCTTTTTTCTGTGACGTAGAACAGTTTCTCACAACCTATGTCATAACATGAGCAATTTCTTACAATTTTTATCATAACACAGGACAATTTGTTACAAATTTTTCTGTTGATTGGCGACTCCATGGCATGTTGTGTGCACCACGACCAAATAGTGGCTCAAATGGCTCTGAGCACTATGGGACTCAACTGCTGAGGTCATTAGTCCCCTAGAACTTAGAACTAGTTAAACCTAACTAACCTAAGGACATCACAAACATCCATGCCCGAGGCAGGATTCGAACCTGCGACCGTAGCGGTCTTGCGGTTCCAGACTGCAGCGCCTTTAACCGCACGGCCACCTCGCCCGGCACCAAATAGTGGATAGAATAGGAAGGAAAATCAGCATTGACCGTATTTTGTTGTTTTATTGTCATCAAAATCGATTTTCGGTCACTTAGTGAGCATCCTCACATAACGCTCAGAGAGTATAAAACCGAAAATCACAACTACACCTGCGTATGAACATAACATTTGGTAGGAACATAATTGTATATTACAGGTATGTTCCTACCAACTAAATTCTGGGGAGACTGGAAAACAAATTGTATACTCCTCTTTCCTTCCCTTCTGATGTACACATACCTCGCGCTCCTCACGACAACCACTACTACTATTACTACTAGAGCTACTACTACTGTTAACAGTAATAATGACACTCACTTTTACTTACAAACCCACTGGTAGATTGGGTGTCTGAGCGTTATTACCTATAAAACAAGTTAACTCGATCATCCTTCTTAGTCTCGATTCTTTCAATGACATCAGCATACAATGTACCTCGGCTTTCAAGTATTTGTCGCACTGGTTTTTCAATCGAGGTACAACAAGAGCTGATAAGCGATGCTGGGCCAAACTGTTCCTCAAATACGTTTTTAAGTGTTTGAGAGAAGGAAAACATCTTTCAACTGAAACAGTTTTGCAGATATGGCGGCAGTTGGACAAAATAGTTTGAAAGCTTCTGGAAGAATTTGGTCCGTTTCATATTCAACAGAGGGGAAGAAAAAAACAAAGTCAAAGTATAGGAGGCTATTTTTGAATACTCGCTGCACTAGAGTATGAACGGTCAGTTAGACTCTGGACTATCAGTTATTTCATTTAAAACCTCAGTTAGCCCCAGATGGTTTTCGTGAATGGGAGATACTGCTCTGGCATTACAGCTCCATCTCATTTCACTGTTCAAAGGAATGCATTTGCCAACAATACTGTCGAGAATTGCTGTGCATGCCGAAGACCGTTGGAAGAAAGCAGGAGTACCCTGCAGCATGGCGAAAAAAATCCTTACTGGTATTATACAACTCTGCTGTAAAACTAAATTCGGACGATGTGTTAAACAGTGAGTAAAAAGAGCTGATGGGTTGGGGGGGGGGGGGGGGGGGAAATTCCACAGACATTAGTTTGCTGCACATTTAATTCCTCATATTCACTGCACATGGGACAACTAACATAAGAGAAGTCTAAACTACAGAGGCTGGCCTCCTGTGCCACCAAAGTGCACGACAACATATCTTCGACAGCCTGTAACCCCTCTTCTGTTCCTTGTAATGACATTAGCAAACGAATATTTACAGGTGACCTGGAGTAGCTCTGGCCTCCTCACCATAGAGTTCGTGCCTCCAGCTTGTGCATTTTGACATTCTGTCTAGTGCTGGCGGTTTAGAAGGAACAACGCTAGCTAACGTCTTCGCTCTCATTGACATAAATGTATAAAGGTTTATTGTAAAAAGAGTTACAACAACAATAACAACAACTACTACTACAACTACTACTGCTTAGAGAAAAATGAGGACGACTGGTGACAGCCCAGCAGCTGACACCCACAATAGCTGACACCATGGCCAACAGATCATCATTGCCCCCAGTTGCGTTTGGAGTAATGGTAGTCATCCTGTAAGTTGACCAACATTGTCCCCAATAGCATTCAAGGTAATTGTGTAATCCATTAAACTGACCATCATTCCCCCATTTGCATTGGGGTAATAGTAGTCATTCAGTAAACTGACCATCATTGCTCTGCATCTCTCCAGGATAATGATAGCCACCATGTGTCCACCAACCATCATTACTGTAATTGTGTCTGGGGTAGTGGTAGTCACAATATGTCAACTGACCATCATTGCCCACTGTTGTGTTTAGGTTAATGGTAAACACTCTGTAAACTGACCATCATTGCCCCAAAATTGTAAAATGACAATTATTATACCAATAGTATCCATTTTTGCTGTAACATGTCGAAGTATGGGGCAAATGTTTATCATTTTGCGGTAATATAGGGGAGATCTGATATAATTTTGCTGTAACATGGTGATGTAGTAGGCAATGATTTAAAATTCTGCTGTAGCATGGAGCAATTTGTTACAATTTTGTTGTAACATAGTGATAAGGGAAGTTGACACAATTTGATGTACATCTTGGGCAGTTTGCTACATTTTTGTTGTAACATGAAGAATTTCATCAGAGTTTTCCTGTAAAATGGTAAAACATTGGGCAATCTATCAAAATTTTGCTGTTTTTTTACTGCAAGACTAAGTGAATGTCTGAGAAATGTATGAGGGTCAAAGTATAGGACGCTATTTTTGAATACTCGCTGCACTAGAGTCTGAACGGTCAGTTAGACTCTGGACTGAAAAGAGTAGTTGAAAGCAACATAGCAACCCTTATTTCTTACCTATACACATGTGTATTACTACTGTTCATTATGTAGTTTTATCAAAGTGTCAAGTAATTTCTACCATGTGACAGCATGAATTAGCAATATCAGCAGAATATGACAAACATTTTGAACTGAGCAATGAAGTTAATGCCCTAGCACGGGGGTCACTGTGATCTTTGGATGACTTTGATATCGATTTTAGCTGAACTAGGATGAACTTTTGCAAATATAGGTACGGGAATAACATTATTTACTCTGCTCATTCTTATCACTAAGTGCACTTTAAGATGTAAGTTAGATCAACTACAGTGTCCCTGTGTGTGTTGTAATATCATACAACATAATTTTGTATATTTTGGTTTCTTTAATGTTTGGCACCAACATAAGATTGAATTAAGGTCTTCAGTTATCCTATAATTTATATCAGCAGTGTCAATAAGCGAGTTGCGTGTATTTTAATAAATAATATAGACAATATAGATACGAAAATATTTAATTTGAGAGTCTATTGTGCTTGTAAAACCTGTACGTTTTATCAGTAGTGACTATATGCAGGCCATATGTAATTGTTTTAATGTTGCTCGAAAATTATGTTGTGACATTAGTACCATGTGTATTCTGTACGTGACGTCTTACACATTTTGAGAAATAATAAGATTTTATTTTGGTGCACAATCTCATTCGCAATCAGGCACTTGTACTTGCATATTACAAAAAGTAACTTGTGTGTGTGTGTGTGTGTGTGTGTGTGTGTGTATTTTGCTCAGGATCTTTACTTACTTTGATAAAGAAATTTGTTTTGGTACAAAGATTGTATTTTCTATGTATTGACCTTTCATCTCAGTCCTGTTCAACCATTCTCTTTTGCCAAGTTTACATCTCATGTTTGGAGAATTATGAACTTATATTTGTATATTACGAAAATATGTAGTTTTAAGTGTTACAATGCCATAAAAATGGTTCAAATGTCTCTGAGCACTATGGGACTTAACATCTGTGGTCATCAGTCCCCTAGAACTTAGAACTACTTAAACCTAACTAACCTAAGGACATCACACACATCCATGCCCGAGGCAGGATTCGAACCTGCGACCGTAACAGTCACGCGGTTCCGGACTGAGCGCCTAGAACCGCACGGCCACCGCGGCCGGCTACAATGCGATAAAGAGCTTGCCAAAACATGAAGTAATGCTTGGTCAGTTCGTTTTTTTTGCTAAGTTGCTTGCTGTGTTTTGGAGCATTATCACTAAATATTGGTATTATTTGGTAGTTGCTTATGGAAACACAGTCTGTAAGCGTATTAGAGAGCCTTGACACCATAGTTCCTATCTGTAAATGTTGCAGCCTTCCACGAAAGTTTATGTTTGTAGATAACCTCGAATAAGCGTCGGTGGAATGCAATGAAAAGTAAAATTAATCTGTCTACTGGACAAATTAAACATGAAAGAAGTTGTGTGTCACCTGACAAATACATTGTGTGTTATTATCTTCTTCCCCTCTAAAATGGTGCTTATTCAAGTTTGTTTTTGATCATACTATCATTTAGTCCTAGGGTCACATTAATTGCATTCTTCTTGCAGCTGACAGTCATTCAGACTGTCCACTTGTTTGTGTGCTTGCCTGCTTAGCATGGTACGAACAACCATGTGTTTTGTTCAGTAACAGGCTTGGTCTGGTTTGTTTTGTTACGTCGCCTAATTTAAGTTTAAAGCTCGAGTGTCAACAGCCTGGTTTGGGAGTTTTTAGCTACATGTGCTTTATAACAATAGAGCATCTGATTTGAGAGTCCACACTCGGGTTTTAGGCATCAATTTCACGGATGGACGCGCGCGGGCATGTGTGTGTGTGTGTGTGTGTGTGTGTGTGTGTGTGTGTGTGTTTACTGATGATGAAGCTTATGAATATTAGACGTGGAAATCATGTCACTTACAATTTTCACATAATTTTTTGTATAAATACTTCTGAAAATGATGCAAAATATGCAAATCATTCAGATACTTTTGAACACGGTGAAAAATTCGTATCATTCTGATACTTTTCAGCGAAGAACAAAAAATTCAGATCATTTAGATAATTTTGAAAATGACACTAATTTCAGACCATTTAAATACTTTCGAACATAATGCTCATTTCACATCGTTCATATACTTTTTAACACACTGCAGAAAAATTCAGTTTGTTCTGGGACCTTTGATCATGCCCAAATTTTCAAATTGTTCAGATATTTTTGGACATGGTGCTATAATAGTGACTAGCAAAGTAAGCTAGTTATATCGTGTTTGACTAGTTTTTTATTTTTTAAATTTTTGAATATTTAAATTTCTGCTACCTTGCATTTGTTTTATACCCCACCAGTGAATTCCTGCATTTTTAAATTTCCCACCAGTGTCATTTCGGATCTTTTTTTAATTTTCCGTCAATGTAGATTGTTCAATATCTCACCGTCAGCGACTGCAGTGCTGCAACTACAGCGCCAACCAGTGGTGGATGCTTGAACTATGCACCATGTCCGTTATAGCTATACCGCTAACTTGAATCGATAGACGTTCCACTGCACATGTCACACAATTGTGGGTTATTTGTGTTGGCGTGCATTTTACGGAAGGAAGGAAGAAAGATCAGAGTTTAACGTCCTGCTGACAACGAGGTCATTAAGAATGAGATACAAGCTCGAATACGGAAAGGATGGAGAAGGAAAAGGCAATGCCTATTCAAAGGAACCATCCCAGTATTTGCCTTAAGTGACTTAGGGAAATTACAGAAAACCTAAATCTGATTGTTTGGATATTTTAACCATTGTCATCCCATGTGCAAATCGCTGCACCACCTCACTCGTTGTCTGTCTGTGGACACACTAACGAGGTCCCCAATGAATCCCAGACTCAGAAAACAACAGCATGTCAACAATGGTTAAAACTTCGTGTTTGCCACCTGTGAGTCTGAACAATGCATTCCACGAAAACCCAGATTCAGTGCAGTAGAAGGCAGGATCCAACTTAAATGTTCCCATACATACACACTTGAATTGTGAAAATATCTGCAACGAGTAGTACATCTGTGTCCATGTAAAGCTTTTCATATTTCCCTTACTTTAGATTTATTACACGCCTGCCAAACACTCACTGCATCACCTGTAAGACGTACTGGGTAATGCGTTTTTGCAGAGTTTCGGCATCGGGTCCAGGAATCCAGGTATTTGTAAGGGAAGATTCCTTTCTTCGTTATGAGCCAAAACTTGGTATCGTGGTATATTCTCCTGACACATGGTTTCAGCAAGTTTCTGAAGCCGTAGCAGCATGACTGTTAACGAATCCAGGAACATTATATTCGTGGTGTCTCACTTCGAAAATGAATTACATTTCTCTATGCTCTCAGACAGAGCGCTAATCTGACCATTGCCCAAACCAAAACCAGTCAAGTGCTCAATATTGAAATAAGCGTCATCACGGGAAAAAACTGGTACGTAACGACGGAGTTTATAATTCTGGTTGCGTGAATTGTGTGCTGCACTGCGAATTTCCGCAGTAAGATAGCAGTGACCCTTAATAAGATTTTCTACGGTATTTGCTAATAATAGCTCACAAATATAGAAGTCAACTGCTTTATCGTACAATGATCTAATTTCCTGCACAATAATTAGTACCCACGCATAATGCCCGCACGGTTACAGGTGCCATTTCACGGATAGCGCGCCCCCTCCCGCCGGACATTCGAGTCCTACCTCAGAGGTGGGTGTGTGTTTTTGTTCTTCGCGTAAGTTGGTTTAAGTTATTTTAAATAATGTGTAGGTCTAGGGACCGATGACATCAGCAGTTTGGTCCCTTAGGAATTCACTCATTCCAAATGGGATGGAAATTGATGGATGTGATGCACATGCACAGACAAATGAATAACTACAGTTTCAGACAAAATGGAAGATTTATTCAAGAGAAAGAGCTCCATAAATTGAGCAAGACAATAATATATTGGTACACATCTGGCCCTTACGCAAGCAGTTATTCGGGTCGGCATTCCTTGATAAAGTTGTTGGTTGTAGTCCTGAGGTATATCGTGTCAAATCCTGTCCAACTGGCGCTTTAGATCGTCAAAATCCCGAGATGGTTGGAGGTCCCTGTACAGAATGCTCCAAACGTTCTAATTTGGAGAGAGATTGAGTGACGCCACGTGCAGGTGGGCGTTATCTTGCCGACATGTTAACCCAAGATGGCTTGCCGTGAGGGGCAACAAAATGAGGAGTAGAATCTCATCGACATACCGCTGTTATGTAAGGGTGCCATGAATGGCAACCAAAGAGGTCCTACTATGGAAAGAAATGGCACCAACGACCATCACTCCTGGTTGCCGGACCATATGGCAGGTGACAGGTTGGTATCCCACTGCTGTTCTGGGGCGTCTCCAGACATGTCTTCAGACTGGAATCTCATTGACTGGACTAGAATTGTCTTCCGTGATGAGTCCCACTTCGAACTGACACGCCCCAATGAGCAGTGAATAGGTGTCTGGAGATGCCCTGGAACAGCCCTCATTGTCGCCTGCCATACTGCCCTACACCGAAGAGTGATGGTCTGGAGTGCCATTTCTTTTCATAGAAGGACCTCTTTGGTTGTCATCTGCGGCACCCTTACAGCACTACGGTACGTCGACGATATTCTACCCCCCGTTTTGTTACCCTTCTCGGAAAGCTATCCTGCGCTTACATTCCAGCAAGATGAAGTCCTGCCAGCCAAAGCGAGAGTTCCTAATGCTTGTCTTTGGGTTTACCAAAGCCTAGCTTCTCCAGCAAGGCCACCTGATCTCTCATCAAATGAAAACGTTTGGAGCATTATGGCTCTCCAACCATCTCGGCATTCTAACGATCTAACGCGCCAATTTGATAGGATTTGACACAATATCCCTCAGTACTGCAGCGAACAGCTGAATCAAGCAAGGCCAAGCCAAATAACTTCTTGCATAAGGGCCAGAGGCGGACCGACACATTACTGACTTGCTCAATTTATGAAATTATTTCTCTTGAATAAATCTTCCATGTTGTCTGTAACTTTCAAAGGTACATTTGCAGGATGGACGTGGATATATTGAATTTTGTTTTACAAATACAAGGTACATATGTACCGGTTATTGTAAAAAAAAATTTATGGGGTCTTGCCGCTGTAGGTGTTGATTGTAGCCTTTGACTATGCCTATTTAGGCAAGCTGTTTTATATTTGTTCTGAAGAAGGCGTGGTTACCCACGCTGAAACATAGGTAAACGCCAGGTAGTTTGTGCAATCGCGGCGGATTTTTCATAATTATTGCGATACTTACGATTGCTGACGCGCTGCAATGCTGAAACTTCGTAAGTAGATATAAGTTCAGAATATAAATAAAGAATTACTTAAGATATTAATTAGTATAAGCGGTTGTATCGATTGTGGCGTTCAACTGCTGAAACATTAGAATAATTACGCAGTTCAGTTGTCTTGCTGAGAAGATGGCACCTTTTTTGTTTTTGAGCCCGTCCTGATCCGACGCATATCTGCCATCGCTGCAGATAATTACACTCCTGGAAATTGAAATAAGAACACCGTGAATTCATTGTCCCAGGAAGGGGAAACTTTATTGACACATTCCTGGGGTCAGATACATCACATGATCACACTGACAGAACCACAGGCACATAGACACAGGCAACAGAGCATGCACAATGTCGGCACTAGTACAGTGTATATCCACCTTTCGCAGCAATGCAGGCTGCTATTCTCCCATGGAGACGATCGTAGAGATGCTGGACGTAGTCCTGTGGAACGGCTTGCCATGCGATTTCCACCTGGCGCCTCAGTTGGACCAGCGTTCGTGCTGGACGTGCAGACCGCGTGAGACGACGCTTCATCCAGTCCCAAACATGCTCAATGTGGGGCAGATCCGGAGATCTTGCTGGCCAGGGTAGTTGACTTACACCTTCTAGAGCACGTTGGGTGGCACGGGATACATGCGGACGTGCATTGTCCTGTTGGAACAGCAAGTTCCCTTGCCGGTCTAGGAATGGTAGAACGATGGGTTCGATGACGGTTTGGATGTACCGTGCACTATTCAGTGTCCCCTCGACGATCACCAGTGGTGTACGGCCAGTGTAGGAGATCGCTCCCCACACCATGATGCCGGGTGTTGGCCCTGTGTACCTCGGTCGTATGCAGTCCTGATTGTGGCGCTCACCTGCACGGCGCCAAACACGCATACGACCATCATTGGCACCAAGGCAGAAGCGACTCTCATCGCTGAAGACGACACGTCTCCATTCGTCCCTCCATTCACGCCTGTCGCGACACCACTGGAGGCGGGCTGCACGATGTTGGGGCGTGAGCGGAAGACGGCCTAACGGTGTGCGGGACCGTAGCCCAGCTTCATGGAGACGGTTGCGAATGGTCCTCGCCGATACCCCAGGAGCAACAGTGTCCCTAATTTGCTGGGAAGTGGCGGTGCGGTCCCCTACGGCACTGCGTAGGATCCTACGGTCTTGGCGTGCATCCGTGCGTCGCTGCGGTCCGGTCCCAGGTCGACGGGCACGTGCACCTTCCGCCGACCACTGGCGACAACATCGATGTACTGTGGAGACCTCACGCCCCACGTGTTGAGCAATTCGGCGGTACGTCCACCCGGCCTCCCGCATGCCCACTATACGCCCTCGCTCAAAGTCCGTCAACTGCACATACGGTTCACGTCCACGCTGTCGCGGCATGCTACCAGTGTTAAAGACTGCGATGGAGCTCCGTATGCCACGGCAAACTGGCTGACACTGACGGCGGCGGTGCACAAATGCTGCGCAGCTAGCGCCATTCGACGGCCAACACCGCGGTTCCTGGTGTGTCCGCTGTGCCGTGCGTGTGATCATTGCTTGTACAGCCCTCTCGCAGTGTCCGGAGCAAGTATGGTGGGTCTGACACACCGGTGTCAATGTGTTCTTTTTTCCATTTCCAGGAGTGTATTTGGCACAACGCCATTATTCTGTTTTATTGAGACGCTATCTCACTAGGCGTACTCATAGTTGCACACAGCAACAGAATTAATTTAAGTGTCTATGTAATTTAATTTAGTATTATATTTTGTGAATACAATGATATTATTTAATATTGTGCTTCATTTATGTTGCGAGCTACTGTTCGAATTAAACGGCGCCTTGGCAAGGCTAAAGGTTCCGTGTTACAAATGGTCCAGCACGAACCAAAACTTTGAAATTATTCAATCTACAGGGTGACACCGAAAAACGGGAACATTTCCACGATCCAATAAAACTAGAAGTGACGAAGGAAAGAAATTGCATTCCTAGTAATTGAACCTTATAACTTTGCCATTTACGAAACATTGATGGCATATATCATTTTTCAAAAAAATATGTCCTTTGGGTGGCGTCCTCCTGTACGAATACATTCGTGAAATCTGCTGTTGAGGTTCCTCATTGACCGCTGCAACATCTCGGCTGGTATACAGTGAATTGCTTGCCGGATTCTCTGTTTTAACTCATCCAGGGTTCTTGGTCGAGTCGTGTAGACGTTGCTCTTGAGGTAGCCCCACAAGAAAAAATCATAAACGGATAAATCTGGCGATCTTCGCATCATGAGATCACACGGTTGTCAAACAATTCTCTCACATATGCCATTGATTGCCGTGCAGTGTGTGATGCTCCGTCCTGTTGAAACCAGGCTTCTTGAATGTCTGCACAGCTGTTCAATGCAGGTGTAACGAAAGTTCGTAACATCTCCACGTAACGATCGGCATTGACAGTTATTGCGTTTCCCTGTTAATTTGTGGAAAAATGCAGTCCGATAATCCCATGTAATGAAACACCACACCATACTGTCATTTTACTAGCGTGTAAAGGGCGCTCATGAACGTCATTATGATTTGTGTTTGCCAAGTAACAGTAGTTCTGTTTATTCACATAACAGGTGAGATGAAAATGTATCCCATCTGATATCCACAACTTGTTTAGAAATTCATCATCATTTTTTTTTATTATAATTTGTTGACAGAACCCTAATCGTAAACGGTGATCGTTGTCCTTCAATTATGGCACCATCTGTAGTTTTTACGGATGAAATTTTAAATCAAGATGAAGAATTCTGTGAACACGGGACATTCCAACCACTGCTGCTTGCTTATGAATTGAACGCCTTGTGCTCCATAAGACAGACTCCCGTACAACGTCAAAGTTCGCTGGAGAACGCGTACTTCTTGGTCGTTCTGTTGGTTTCTTCTTGAGGGCAGATCCAGTCTCTTCAAAGTTATTAATCCAACATTTTATCGCATGTTTCGACGGAACGGCATCATGACGTCCTAAATTATAAAAACGTCGATACTCCCTCTGCGCCGCTACCAAACTATCACTGTTTTTATAAAACATTTTATAGCTAACGCACGCTGTTGTCCATTCCACTGATCCATGATTACTGAAATGGCGGACTGTTTACTCTCTGTCAGGAACCAGCAGTGCTGTCACCTACCCATGGCTGCCACTACTCATTTCAAACATTACCGTTATTCCGTGTCACCCTGTACGAAGTCCGATAAAGAACTATTTCAGAAAAATCACTCATGGTCAAACTTACATTGAACGGATCTTACCCAAAAAGCCATTGTCAAGCGCTCATAGTTTGTATTAACTTACTCTGATCACATACTATTAACATCATCTGTTATTATTTGTCTGTTGGCTAATATTCACAAACCAGCCAGGAAAAGCCACGATAAATCAAACTGTTAAGACAGGTAATGGAACAGTACAATGGCCATTCCTCGCGATCCAGAATCTAGTTACTACGAGGGTCATTCAATAATTAAAGAGACAAATTGGTCTGGAGAAAAAAAGAGTTTATTTTTTCGAAACAATACTTTTTCTATTTTTCAACATAATCCCGTTGAACATTTATGCATTTGTTCCAACGGGCTACAAGCAGTTTTATTCCGCCTGCAAAGAACTCTTTATCTTGATGTTTGAACCAATTTCCCACAAACCTTTTCACGTCCTCGTTGTCCTGGAACCTCTTCGTACGTAATGCCTCCTTCAGTGCACCAAACAAATGTAAATCACTAGGTGCCAAATCAGGACTGAAAAGGAGAGGAGACAGTACCTCCAAGCACATTTTGTCGATGATTTCACGGGTTAGTTGAGCAATATGAGGACGTGCGTTGTCTTGCTGGAGAATCACGCCTCTCCTCTGAGTCCACATCGTCTCTCTCTCATGGCTGGTTTCACCTTGTTTAAAAGCAAATCCGAGTAGTGTTGGCTGTTCATTGTACGCTGCTCTTCGAGATAATCACAAAAAACTGGGCCTTCAGCATCCTAAAAAACCGTCAACATGACTTTTCCTGCTGATTCTGGGGTTTTGAATTTTTTCTTGACAGGTGAGTTGGCATGCTTCCACTCCATGGATTCCGGCTCATAATAGTGAACCCAAGTTTCATCGCAAGTTAAAATTTTCATAACGTTCCTTCAGCTCTGTGCCAATTCTCAACCTTGTTTCTTTGTGTAGCCACGTCAACTCCTTTGGGACCCATCTTGCACATGTTTTGCGGGACTTCAGCTTGTTATAGATAATGCTATGAACTGAACCAGTACTAACTTGATCCTTATCAACTATCATTTCCCCAGTTACACGGCGGTGTGCATGAACAATGTCATCAGTTTGACTTTCAAGAGAGGAAGTTGAAACTGCAACTGGTCGGCCAGAACGATGTTCGTCAGTCACTGACTAGCGACCATTTTTTAACTGCTCTACCCACTTGTAAAAATTTGCACATTCTGCAGTATATATTCATTGGTTTCTCGCCTTCAGTAAGCAAAAAACGAATAACGGAACGTTGTTCAACTAATGTGGACGTTTCAAGGGGACTCTAGATCTTGAAATATATTTTTGAGGTTATAAATAAAACAATGTTGATACATCAGCTGATGAGTGCTCATTCCAGCAGTCATGCCAGCTTAACGCCATAAAAGTACCAAACTTGCCCTACTAACAATTATTCCCCCAGATCAATTTGTCTCTTTAATTACTGAATGACCCTCGTAATTATTATAAGTTTAGATATGTTATGTGAGATGGACACTATTATTGAGTTCTCGAAAATTTAATGTTTCCTTAGACATAAAGGCAGTGAAGTCACGATTGACTTAGATACCAGGACTCTCAAACATGACAAGTATTGTACTGGGTACAAAATTCACTTTTTGCGAGAGAGCGACGAAACAAAGATACAGACACTCGCACCTGATATAGAATATGATGATCTGAATTTCAGTGAGAACGTTTGGAGCATTATGGGGAGGGCTCTCCAACCATCTCGGTATTCTGACGATATAACGCGCCAATTGGATAGTATTTGACACAATATCCCTCAGTTCTACAACCAAGAAGTGAATCAAGCAACGCCAAGCCAAATAACTGCTTGCATAAGGGCCAGAGGCGGATCAACGCATTACTGACTTGCTCAATTTATGAAGATCTTTCTCTTGAATAAATCACCCATTACATATACCGATTTCCACCCCATTCGGATAATTCCTTTGTGGTGCATGTTTTTTTTTTTTTTTTTTTTTTTTGTCTTAGAGTGTACACTCTTCTTTGTAGTCAATTGAAAGGAAATTAGGCGGGAAACGTTTCTAATCCAGCAGTAACGTTGCTTAGTGTCATCAGGGTTGAACAACAAATCTGTTTTTTTGCACTGACTTGCAAATTACAAGTGAATGGGTTCAATAGCTTTATGCCCGATCCTCTTCATCTACACATCGAGCTTATCAGACATGTTTTTCCCCAGGGTATATACATGAACCGATTTGTGGAGATTCTGTCTCTCAGTTTTAGCAACGTTCTGGAGCATGACTGCGAATGCAGTGACATTGTGCTTATACAAATATTAGGCATGTAGTACTGACTACATTCTGGACGTATCTGAAAGTTTTTCTCACAAGTGAAAGGCTCGTTGCACTGTCGTTCGAGGTTTTGACATTAACAGTGTCTCGTTTTCTAAGTATTTCTCCAGGAAGCGGGATATATAAAGACTCTACATGTAATGAGTCATAAACAAGTCTAGAGATGGTCGACCACAGAACCCTAATTACGACCTTCCCGGACTCTCGTTCTTGTAACTCAGAGAATGAGGTCGGTATTTTGGTCTTGCTTCATCCCTCGTACAACTGAGCAAGTGGAATACCTAGCGAAATTGCATCAGTTTCCCACATAAATGTATTGGTGTTTTACAACGGCATGTTTTGTGACTGTAAACTCACAACACAGGTTCACATTACATTTTATGGTGGAATATTGTGGTCATCTAGGACCTTAGAAATTTTCTGTTTTCAGGCATGTTGACACGCTTTCAGGCACAGGATCGTATCACAGTTCCTGGCTGAGTTCCCAATCAGGGCAAATGAGATCCTGTTCCCGTGTGTATGACCTGAACCCCTGTATATGGCAGTGCCACAACACGACATACCTGGTGCATGTTAATAGAATGGGCTGACAAACTGTTGCTGGCCAACGTATTATTACGATAACCTCCAGAGATCGCTTTGTTGACAGTCCAGACAGTCTACGATGACAGCCTTAACGTGGGTGCTCGTGAGAATGGCCCGGGTGTGGCTTCATACTTGTTCAGTATTTTTAGGGAAAACAGAAAAAATTACGGATAAGCATTTTGAATAAGAACAAAAATTGCTTTTTGGGAGAGTTACTTATGTAAACGCTCATTTGCTGTCTTTCACTGGTCCGACATGTCAATTGAAATAGATTTCTGTGATGGTCCAGACATTAATACTTTAGCGAGTATTTCTAGAACTGACAGGAAAACAGCTGCAGATAAGTATCATGTAGACGCAAAAATATTTACACATACATATAGCGAGAGACATATTACTTACACAAGCACTCATCTGTGCTAGGAGGAGGGGGAGATTCGTATTTAACGTCCCGTCGACAACGAGGTCATTAGAGACGGAGCGCAAGCTCGGGTGAGGGAAGGATGGGGAAGGAAATCGGCCGTGCCCTTTCAAAGGAACCATCCCGGCATTTGCCTGAAGCAATTTAGGGAAATCACGGAAAACCTAAATCAGGATGGCCGGAGACGGGATTGAACCGTCGTCCTCCCGAATGCGAGTCCAGTGTGCTAACCATGTGCTAGGGTCCGAGTCCCCAGGTGATAACAGACGTGGCATATGCAACGGGCTAGGTGCCTGTGTCTGCATCAACTCCTGATCAAGTGTATGGAAGTATCCACCGACATTCAGACGCCAGTCCTGTGAGCTCGTGGATGATGAGAATGAGCTCATCACGACATTTCTGTAGCACACCAAAAACTACAGTAGATAATCAACAAGTAAGAACAATTTTTCTTTTAAAAATAGCACATGTAGATTAATACATATGGGCACATTTATCAGCTCCCCATCCATCCTCCTGGCATTTGCGATTAGCTTGTGTCGACCTCAACTCCTCATTCAGCGTTCCTGCAAAAGATAAAAAAATGCAGATAAGCATTGTGTGAAAGTCTATTTTTTTAGAGGTACATTTGTGGATTGCCACTTATGCAAACTGCCGTCCACAGTCAGACACTATTCTGGTTAGCTCACGGATGAGAATGTGCTCATCACATAACCCAGTATTTCTAGAAAAAAACAACTGGTAAGCAACATGTAAATGTTATTTTTCTTTAAGCCATAGCACATATAGACTGATTAGACTGATACTCTTGTGAACATTCGTCATTGGTTAGTGGTGGCGGTGACCCCCATCCATACCTTTGTTTCTGGGGCTGGTCTCTGCTCCATTAATTTTAGATTAGGTTTCTTGTATGAATAAATGTTTGTGAATTTTTCAAATTAAACAGACCTTCAAATATAACAATAGCTTCTCTGTTCCAGTATAATTTATTATTTTTAGATGTAATTTTTGTAGTACGAAAAAAAGTGGCTTTCACACCATACGAGAAAGAGAAAAATAGACATGACGTTTATTGCTAAATGATGAGTTACAAGAGGAAGTTTACACTATTTTAAAAAGTTTTAATGAAAGAAAATATTTTGTATACCGTGTTCTCACACTGAAGAAGGGTAAATCTAAGTGCTATTACCTGCTGCCTTGAATAGAAAAGTAAAAATTTGGACTTGATTCTTTTGTGCACTGAATTTACATATATTGTACTTGTTTATTTTTAATTTATTCTAGCGTTCAGGTTTAATTAAGGGAACAGTAAAGAAAATACTTTTCTTGAGTTCGTCACTATAATTTTATATCTTGTGTGTAGTAATAACAAATATTTCCGAACAGGAAATTACGCAATTCCGAGTCAAAGAAAAATATATTCCCTTTCGTTTGCTTGCTCTTGCAAAGTCAAAGAAGCTGTTGTGGGAGCGCCACATTGTAGATCCTTGAAAAAACGGTGATGTGTAGTTGGAATGCGCTGCATAAATCCTCCATTTTCTTTTTCTTCCTTTTGTTACTGGTCGATGCCTGATATAAAGAGAGCCATGCTGGATGTTACGAAGTATGTCATGGGGTGTCCAGTCTTCTTAAGTCAGCTACATCAAACTGGGTATCAGAATTCAGAGTCTTTAAACATCAGTGTAATAGGAGATTCTGTTTCATAATGCAATCATCTCATAGTCAGCCAATTGATGCCCTAGCCATCAACCATTTTTTCTGTTCGTTACTGAATTCTTCGAGTGTTGCCTGGGGAAGAAGTCTGAGAATTTCGTTAATATGGCTTCAGGTCTGGGGAATGTTTTCTTCTTTTCTTGTCTAACGATATCCATCCTGAATGAGATTTTCACTCGGCAGCGGAGTGTGCGCTGATATGAAACTTCCTGGCAGTTTTAATCTGCCAGTAAGTTTCATATCAGGGCACACTCCGCTGCAGAGTGAAAATATCATTCTGGAAACATCCCCCAGGCTGTGGCTAAGCAATGTCTCCACAATATCCTTTCTTTCAGAAGTGCTAGTTCTGCAAGGTTCGCAGGAGAGCTTCTGTAAAGTTTGGAAGGTAGGAGACGAGGTACTGGCAGAAGTAAAGCTGTGAGGACGGGGCGTGAGTCGTGCTTGGGTATCTCAGTTGGTAGAGCACTTGCCCACGAAAGGCAAAGGTCCCGAGTTCGAGTCTCGGTCCGGCACACAGTTTTAATCTGCCAGGAAGTTTGATATCCATCCTATCATTCAAAATGTAAATATGTGAAATTTTCCTACTAACTTTCTCCACCAAACAAAAATCACTATCATTAGGTAAGTAAGAATGTCCTAATATCAAGAATTTGTGATCAATAGTGGAGACATTCATCCTCATGTCTTGACATAACTTCATGAGAGACAATATCGTGTTAATGTTACTGTTTTGGCCAGTATGAGATTCTGAATATGACTTTGTTATGTGTAGAGTATGTGCTTTAAGATGATGCATTAAACATGAAGCCAGTTCTTGAGATCCTCTCCCTCCCTCAGTTGATATTCCCATATGTTAACTTCCATATACTCAGGCAAATCACTCGTAATCATCAATCTGCTTTAATTAGAGCTCACACACCGACAAAACAAACCATGCAAACCTGTTCTAAATCAACGCTTGACGTTTCAGTACTAACCCAAAGCAAAGCTTTCAAGCTGTCTTTCCCAACCTCGGTCAGGAAACAAGACTGTGCCCAGATCAAAACTGTACTCCCACGGCTAGACAACTTTATTATGCCCTGATCAGAACCATACTGCCATAAGACCCATACTAACGTTTAGGAACCATCACAATTTGTCAAAAAAACAGTACTACTAAATCTTCTTTCACAATTAATTCAGTGTGGCTGACGACTGTCTTTAAGCAGTTGGCTGCTGGCACATTCTATACTCTTTGCCGATATGGAGTTTCAGTATAGCTGGATATGGCTAACGGTTCACAAGACCTGAGGCACACGTGGCGTCATTTTGATATCACATGCTGCATCGAAATCGGAAAGAACTGTCCATCAATTTTCGGGAACCTTCATTTCACAACATATGAGGCGAATGTGACATTCAAAACAATAACATTCGCCTCAACTGGACTGAGCTGTGGGTAAGGGAGACATTAAAAAGTTTGCAAGAACTAACATCGAAACTCACTGAAAAAGTTGTATTAACTATTTTTCCTAATATGCCTTCATCAACCCCAAAAACGAGAGGCCTTCCTGATTTACAAGTAGAAAACAAGCTGAAGCCAGCCAGAGCTGAATGCAACAGTTTGCATAAACAGACTTCATGATGTCTCAAGAACATAAGTTTATATTTAGAAACACTGAAAACTAGCTTACGGGGTCTTTTTGTAATTATAAATGGTGGGTAGACATTCTAGAAGACGAATTTAAACAATGCATTGTTTAACTGATGTCCTATGAATAAATTCTGTTTCAGAATACCAGCACGTTGAGGATCGCTCGAAAATGCTTCGGTATTGGTACAATTTGTTGTAATAAAATGATTAAAAATGTCGTATTGGTAGTTAAAGATGTACTTTAATTGAAGACATTCTTCTTTGGTAAAGATGTGTCCTAAAAGAAATAACTTGTGAACTTATTTTATATTTTATAGATGGTTAAGACTAAGTTACCTTTTCATTATTTTTCAAATGTGTCAGTCTTTTCAATGTTTTTATTCTAAGTGGTAGTCTTAAAAGAAATGTTGTTGTTGTGGTCTTCAGTCCTGAGACTGGTTTGATGCAGCTCTGCACGCAACTCTATCCTGTACAAGCTTCTTCATCTCCCAGTCCCTCCTGCAACCTACATCCTTCTGAATCTGCTTCGTGTATTCATCTCTTGGTCTCCCTCTACGATTTTTACCCTCCACGCTGCCCTCCAATACTAAACTGGTGATCCCTTGATGACTCAGAACATGTCCTACCAACCGATCCCTTCTTCTAGTCAAGTTGTGCCACAAACTTCTCTTCTCCCCAATCTTATTCAATACTTCCTCATTAGTTATGTGATCTACCCACCCAATCTTCAGCATTCTTCTGTAGCACCACATTTCGAAAGCTTCTATTCTCTTCTTGTCCAAACTATTTATCGTCCATGTTTCACTTCCATACAAATACTTTCAGAAACGCCTTCCTGACACTTAAATCTATACTTGATGTTAACAAATTTCTCTTCTTCAGAAACGCTTTTCTTGCTGTTGCCAGTCTACATTTTATATCCTCTCTACTTCGACCATCATCAGTTATTTTGCTCCCCGAATAGCAAAACTCCTTTACTACTTTAAGTGGCTCATTTCCAAATCTAATTCCCTCAGCATCACCCAACTTAATTCGACTACATTCCATTATCCTTGCTTTGCTTTTGTTGATGTTCATCTTATATCCTCCTTTCAAGACACTATCCATTCCGTTCAACTGCTCTTCCAAGTCCTTTGCTGTCTCTGACAGAATTACAATGTCATCGGCGAACCTCAAAGATTTTATTTCTTCTCCATGGATTTTAATACCTACTCCGAATTTTTCTTTTGTTTCCTTCACTGCTTGCTCATTATAGAGATTGAATAACATCGGGGAGAGGCTACAACCCTGTCTCACTCCCTTCCCAACCACTGCTTCCCTCGACTCTTATAACTGCCATCTAGTTTCTGTTCAAATTGTAAATAGCTTTTCGCTCCCTGTATTTTACCCCTGCCACCTTCAGAATTTGAAAGAGAGTATTCCAGTCAACATTGACAAAAGCTTTCTCTCAGTCTACAAATGATAGAAAAGTAGGTTTGCCTTTCCTCAATCTAGCTTCTAAGATAAGTCGTAGGGTCAGTATTGCCTCACGTGTTCCGATATTTCTACGGAATCCAAACTGATCTTCCCCGAGGTCGGCTTCTATTAGTTTTTCCATTCCTCTGTAAAGAATTCGCATTAGTATTTTGCAGCCGTGACTTATTAAACTGATAATTTGGTAATTGTCACATCTGTCAACACCTGCTTTCTTTGGAATTGGAATTATTATATTCTTCTTGAAGTCTGAGGGTATTTCGCCTGTTGGTTGGTTGGTTGGTTGGTTTGAGGGAAGGAGACCAGACAGCGAGGTCATGAGTCTCATCGGATTAGGGAAGGATGGGGAAGGAAGTCGGCCGTGCCCTTTGAAAGGAACCATCCCGGCATTTGCCTGGAGCGATTTAGGGAAATCACGGAAAACCTAAATCAGGATGGCCGGACGCGGGGTTGAACCGTCGTCCTCCCGAATGCGAGTACAGTGTCTAACCACTGCGCCACCTCGCTCGGTATTTCGCCTGTCTCATACATCTTGCTCACCAGATGGTAGAGTTTTGTCAGGGGCGACTGGAATTCGACAGTAGGAAAAGGGAGAGAAGGAAACGTAGTAGGTGAATATGGATTGGGGGTAAGAAACGAAAGAGGAAGCCGCCTGGTAGAATTTTGCACAGAGCACAACTTAATCATAGCTAACACTTGGTTCAAGAATCATAAAAGAAGATTGTATACATGGAAGAAGCCTGGACATACTGACAGGTTTCAGATATATTATATAATGTTAAGTCAGAGATTTAGGAACCAGGTTTTAAATTGTAAGACATTTCCAGGGGTAGGTGTGGACTCTGACCACAATCTATTGGTTATGAACTGTAGATTAAAACTGAAGAAACTGCAAAAAGGTGGGAATTTACGGAGATGGGACCTGGATAAACTGAAAGAACCAGAGGTTGTAGAGAGTTTCAGGGAGAGCATAAGGGAACAATTGACAAGAATGGGAGAAAGAAATACAGTAGAAGAAGAATGGGTAGCTTTGAGGGATGAAATAGTGAAGGCAGCAGAGGATCAAGTAGGTAAAAAGACGAGGGCTAGTAGAAATCCTTGGGTAAAAGAAGAAATATTGAATTTAATTGATGAAAGGAGAAAATATAAAAATGCAGTAAATGAAGCAGGCAAAAAGGAATACAAACGTCTCAAAAATGAGATCGACAGGAAGTGCAAAATGGCTAAGCAGGGATGGCTAGAGGACAAATGTAAGGATGTAGAGGCTTATCTCACTAGGGGTAAGATAGATACTGCCCACAGGAAAATTAAAGAGACCTTTGGAGGAAAGAGAACCACTTGTGTGAATATCAAGAGCTCAGATGGAAACCCAGTTTTAACCAAAGAAGGGAAAGCAGAAAGGTGGAAGGAGTATATAGAGGGTCTATACAAGCGCGATGTACTTGAGGACTATATTATGGAAATGGAAGAGGGTGTAGATGAAGATGAAATGGGAGATATTATACTGCGTGAAGAGTTTGACAGAGCACTGAAAGACTTGAGTCGAAACAAAGCTCCGGGAGTAGACAACATTCCATTAGAACTACTTAAAAGAAATAGCTCGTAAATTTTCTTTTAAACTTTATAGATGCATGAAACTATGTTTCCTTTCACAGTAATTCTTTTGCAGACGTGTCGATCTCTTATACGCTATTCATTCTGAATGGTTGCTCGTTTTACCAGATGATGACATGTTTTGAATATTTACTCGCTTTTGTATGTCTCATGCTCAGTTTGTAAATTATTGACAAAGACAACACACACCTGAGAGAGACAGCAGACACATATGTGCATAACATAGAATATTACAAATCATACTTCTGTTAAAGAACCTTTAACGAGGCAGTCCTAGAATAAAAGTGTTCAAACACATTAACTAAGTACGCAACTGAGCAAAGCCGAGAGAAGTTAGTGATAAAATCCGCATAGTTTGTGTCAAGAAGGAAGACACGAACCTCGTCTCTAAGTACAAAAAATCTTGACAAGATCCTACCTCAAGAAATCCATGTTACTTCCGTATAAATAAGAAGTTGCTTATGCTCACTGCCGATGTCTGATAAGAAAATAATCTAGATTGCAGATGTCTAGTTTTAATGTACTTGATGATTTGAACTACTTCGTTAAGTATGTTTTGCAAATGTTCAGGCAATCTTTTGACTACTAAGGCTTCGCGATGGATACAACAGTGAGTCCATTTCACCTCAGGGGCTACTGCTGTGATACGAGCTAGAAGTCGTGTTTTTTTGCCAGATATTGACTTTGCTCCATCCGTCGACAAGGCTACACATTTTTTCCAGGTAACATCGTGTTCATTGAGATAATTATTTAATGCAGTAAAAATATCGTCTGCTGTTGTATGAAGTAGTTCGCATGAAAAAAGAAAATCTTCGAACACTTGGTCCCCCCCATACGAATCATGTGAAAACCAACATTATAGCTTTTTTGATATGTTTGTGCTTTCATCCAATTGTAGAGCGTACATGTCACCCATGCAAAGTCTATCCAGCACTGTTTCTTCGATGTTAACTGCCGTATCAGTAATTCATCTTTGAATGGTATTATTTGAGAGCAGGACAGTTCCTATTACCTTAGCAGCTGCATCACCTAACATTCTCTTGCAAAGTATTATTGCTAATGGCAGCATAAGTTCCTCAGCAATTGTGTGGTTTTTCCCACATTTATCAAGAAGCTGAGCACGCTCGTAAGATGCAACGGTTGCATTTTCATTTACATTTGCACCACGGTGTAAGGTAATTGTTTTAGAAGATGTTTTCAACTCTCCTAATTTATTTTTGAAAAAAATCTAATGACTTACTTTTGTACTCTGGATGCTTTGTTTCAAGATGGCGCCGGGGTTTTGCTGGTTTCATACATTCATTCGAAAGGCTTTCATAGCAAATTACCCATTGAGGTTTAGGCTGTTGCTCAGGTCCAGTGAACGTAAAACTGATTTCCAAGTAATCAGAGTTATATTTTCTAATTTTTCCAGTAAGCTTAACACTGATCTTGGAAGGGTTAGGTTCAAGGGACGCCGATGATTTACGTTCAATCGACACTTACAACTTCGATTCGAGAGTCACTGACTGACTTGCTTGAACATCAAATCCATTATCTTGCTCTTCATCTGTAGGCCTTTCTCGTTTTAACGAACCACTTTTTAGCCAACGGTCCATTTAACTACACGAACTATAGCTTCCACGAAAAACTACGCTTTAGAAACACTACTGTTTTAATACAGAATATTGAATATGTAAACAACACGGTTTGTGAAAGCACTGGCAATAAATTAACAATGGCCGGTTGTCGTCTGAAATGCGAGTTTCTGTGTTAAGTGACTGCCATTTGTCAGTTGCAAAGAGGCAGTGCGCACGGTCTAATGGCATACAGCAGAACTATTTGCCTCTATCTAATTCTAGTTTTGCACTAGAGTGTGCTAGTGTCAGTTGGCTCTAGGAAGATGCTAGATGCAGAAGTCAGCATTCGCTAAAGCTCTACTCATGCAGGAAGCAGCAAAAACAAAAAATCTGTTATCATATGAAATGTATTTAATATATTTTTTATTCTAATAGCATCTTGCGGACCCCTCTGGCACAGCTCGTGGACCCCTGTTGGTCCGCGGACCACCTGTTGGGAACCACTGACTTAGACAGTATGAAGACTTTGATAGCCAATATGTCGTTATTTGATCTTTGACTATAACAGACCATACCAAAAAATACTTCTTTTTATAAATCTTCAGTGTGACATTGCCTTGGATTGGCATACTTTGATTACATGCAAGTTATGGTACGAAAAGTATCAGCTATGAAATTCAGTGTAGCATCTCCCAGGCACCCTGCAACGGACCCTAACGAAAGTCAATAGCAGTTCCTGCAGTCTTCAACACAGCATGTGATGTAAAGTGTTCTCATGTATTCCTCTAGTCTTGTGAACTGAATGCACCAACAGGCCAGCTAGAATGTCCGAGAGGTTCTAGGCGCTACAGTCTGGAACCGCGCAACCGGTATGGTCGCAGGCTCGAGTCCTGCCTCGGGCATGGATGTGTGTGATGTCCTTAGGTTAGTTAGGTTTAAGTAGTTCTAAGTTCTAGGGGACTGATGACCTCAGATGTTAAGTCCCATAGTGCTCAGAGCCATTTGAACCATTTTTTGCACCAACAGTTCAAGGCATTTTTTCTCTTTTCCTTCCATCTACAACAAGGTTGTGTGACAAATTACGTCAACAAATCACAAAGAAATTACATGAATCTTTCATTCATCTTTGTATTCTTATCTTCTCAATGTTGATCGTTGAATAAGATTGAGTGATATCTGTTTCCTTTTCTCATGGCAAACGTCATGCAAACATTGGTTCTTTACAAAATGTCAAAACATAAGAAATGTCAAAATATAATCATCCTTTCAGTAAGACCATACTGTAAACTACAAAGGATACTGCTATGTATTCAATCCAAAAAAGCTATTTCAAATATTATTTGGATTTTTATTTCTCTACACCATGTAGTGTACAAGGTTATTGTTGATTTGTTTAGCAGTAAAATACTATCTTTTGATCACAGGATTTTGGACATATTATGTCACTGAATAAAAAGATACAATATGATTGGAAAATAATTTAGAGTGTGTCATTATTATTTATTCTATCGAATGATAAATTGGTTTTGAGAAATCACAAACTTTTAAAATTAAATAAAGTCTATATGACTTTATAGACATATTGTCCTACAGTGTTAAAGACCTTATTGAATATTAGATGATATGAATTACTTCATAATTTCTTATGAAAAATGTTATGAAGACAAAACCTCATCAAAGCAATCAGTATTTTATTTTAACAAGATAATGAGAAAAAAATAGACTTTGTACTTCAAAGAAAGTTTCCTACTGCCTGTGCAATGTACACCTTCCAGGCCGTGGGAGGGGGAGTGAGGAAATTGTTCTCTGTTATATGAACATTCTTACTTTTGACTTCCAAATTTGTGGCATAATGGCTAACTGTCAAAGTACAGGTTTACATCTTTAAGATCTGATCTCCACTAGGGCCTGGAATTTTTTGTCATTGACCACTTCCTTTTGACAATGCATTGTACATATCAAAAAATATACTAAGTAAGACTTTGCTTGTATTCAATCATATATTGTAGCTTCTTCTACAACTACCTGGGTAATACAGTTCAAATTTCAGAGGAAAGTAGTGGTGTACTACCTCCAACAAGACCATATTTCATAAAGTGATGTGTTAAAGAAAACTTTCCATGTTTACTTTTATCAAAAGTATACAGTTCTTCCAGTAATGCTATGAAGACTGGATTGCATACACGTCCTGCATAATAAGTAATGGAAGAAAACTATATTTTTATTTATTAAAACACTTTATGGCAATTATAATTAAATCAATATATATCAAAATTATATATCATGTTATTAAAATCGATCAAGGTATTAAAATGCACCTCTCTGCATTAAGGGTGAAAGCTTAATAATACTCTTTTCTTACTTCCTTACTTTCTGTTCTAATTGAGATTGTTTTATAATAGTAATACAAGTAAAATAGTGTTGCTTAATTAAATAGAAGTTTTAAAATAAAGCAAAGCTGTTATCAAACCACTCTTTAATACTCATTGTTATATTGGAAGTGGTATGCCCAGGGTATGTTCAAGAACATTTTCACACACAACAGCCCTGCTACCTGCCGAGCCTCTCCCCTCAGACTTCAGCTGACTATGTTTGGTGACTTGGTAAGATGTTTAAAAATAAAGTTAGTAATTGTGGAAATGGGTTGTTTTTCTTTTAAAATAAGTAGACGTTCCTCTATTATGGAAGTACATTTCTGAATCTTATTTCAGTGTTAAAAATGAAAAAAAAACTCTTTTGATATCATTCCTGAGGTCTTTAAAAGCTTTTAGTAAAAGCTCCTAAGAAAATGTGATATCCATTAAACTGAGTATAATGAAAGAAGATACAAAATTTCTTTTCATTTTTAGATTAATAATGGAACTTTTTAATTCTATAATTTAGAAACTGTCTGACTTTCCATTACAAAATGTGGAACATGAGTACGAAAAATATTATCTAATTTTGTATTAACATATTAAACATAAGAGACTATTTAGCTGCATGTGTTGATTGTTGCATGTTAAGAAAACTCGCCAGTAAGTAGATAAACTTCATTAGTGGAAAATTCTTAAACTGGTCAAAAATTTTAAGTATGCAATTGAAAAGGAATATGTGTGATACAAAAGAGGGATGAAGTCATGTGACTATGACACAAGAAACACAAATTTTTACATGTAATGTGCTAAATCAGCAATTCATTTCTGTTCATGTATGTGGGTAAAATTTAAATGGATATTTAATCGAATAGTTCACATTTCAAATACATTTGTGCTAACTGAGACAAAATTTAATGCTCAAGTCAATTGTGCCCCATAACCACACATTCGCTGTTATCTCCCAAATGGCTTGTTTAGGAACCCATGTTAGCTGGAACGTTTTTGCTTCCATTCATATACTTTCATCTGTGTCACTTTTCGCTACTAATTATGATAGACCCCTTACACAGATTTTGCACTTGGGCACTGCGGCACCCCTCTCATCTTGATGCCCTAAATGGTCATATAATATAATAAAAAATATAGCAAAAAATCAAAAATGTTTTTTAAATATATGGAATTAACGAGATTAATTTTCCCTCACTCGGACAAGCACAATAAGCTAGGCTATGCCTGTAAATGGGTAGAGAATCTTATCATATTAGTTCCACATCAATGAAATAACACTTCTCTTGTTGTAGGTTTATGCTTACCAATTTATAATATTATGTCCAATCGCCGTATCCACCTACAAAATCTTGACCGTGTCCATGTTGCGTTAATCGGATCTTCGTAATTTTCCGAAGTACACAGATAGGCTTCAGTTCTTCATATTATGGTACTACTTGAAATAATAACTAATATAACCTTTTAGTTAATAAAATAATACTATATTCTTCTGTTTGATGCACACAGAAAATACATACTCCTCACTTATTCACATCGCCCAAAATGGCGGTCTATGACTGCGTGCTAAGATAACTAGCAGAGCGCGAATCCTTCCTCTTACTCAGGAACAGGAAAGACATCTTATGTTTTTTTAAAATCTGAAAATCAAAAATACATGACAGTAGGCACAGGCTCTACGTTGGGCTATCGCTTCACCTTTTCTCTTTGCCTTTAAAGAAAATGAAAACATAAAAGTAAGAAATGCAAAAGATTTATCACAAATGCTCCCTTACTTTATACTGCCGGAAATAAGTCTCTTTATTTAGGCAGACAGTATACAGTAGCCTTATTTACCTTGGGGGTCATTTTGGTCACTTGGTGCAAGTCATTTCTACTACAAGTATATCTACAAAACTTCATTTCTTTGTCCATTGAAAATTCATACACATAAATACATTCGTATTTACTTATATTACATAATCGCACGTCCATGTTGTGCTGAAGGCCCTGTAATTTATCCTTACATTTGTTAAGCTATGTGGTATGAACATGGGAAAAATTTTACATTTCTTAATTTGTCCTTTCACCCTGTATAAAAAATTGTTTTTCTCACTTACTTTTGGTGCATTGGCAAATCTGAGAACGTGTCCTTTCGGCACACGCTATCTCATTGTTCGCTGAACTTATGGCCAGCAGCGGCTCATTGTCTAACACGATATGTGAGCAGCAGCACTGCCCGTGCATCCATTGTAATTTCGCTACAGGCTTATGAAGTCGGTGTTGTACATGCCCTCCAGTCCAGAGACTGGATACGACGGATTCAGCTCCAACGCTCAACCCGAAGAACACCAATACATCATCTCGCACCTGGACGAGGTTTTCAGTGAAATTGAAGGTAAGGGCCGCACTGCAGCACTCGGCATTATTTTCCGTTGTGGATTGTAGTTCGGCGATCCTCACACATCAATGAGTGGCTATACGGATTTTCTCTGATTTCTCCGTCGCACAAGCATCACACTCACTGTATTCACTTCGCTAGACTGTAGCGTTTGCTCTTAACACGATTCAGCCATTATTTTCATTATTATCAGGCCTTACTATTTTTGTGTCACTTCACAAGTCGAGTATTTTACTCGTCCATCACGTTGCACTTCTCACATGTACATAAATGGTTCGTCTTCAAGAATAATATTTTACATAAAATTGACAACAGTACATACATTTTACATATACATAGACAATAATAAAGTTTACATATAAATTTACAATTCACATTTCATATATGGATTCCATGTTAGGTACCATCTTACATACTAATAAGTAAATTAGAAGGAATCTTGCATCCATTGTGAATATTTGCATTTTCTTATCTTGTCTTGCAGGACCAACCTCTTACGCATTTTTACCTCCACAAATACACATAGAAAGTAGTTCATATATTTTTCATAGACATCGACATTGACAATAATAAAGTTGACAAATAAATGTACAATTCACTTTCATATTTCTCATATGAGATCCATGTTCGGTATAATCTTCCCATTAATAAGTAAATTAGAAGGAATCTTGCATTTATTCTGAATATTTGCATTTTCTTCTCTTGCCTTGCAGGACTAATCTTTTGTGCGTTTTTATCTCCACAAATAGACATAGAAAATAGTTCATACATTTTTCATAGACATCGACATTGACAATAATAAAGTTGGCAAATAAATGTACAATTCACATTCACATCTCATATATGGATATGGACTCCATGACACGCACCAATATTCTGAATATTTGCATTTTCTTCTCTTGCCTTGCAGGACTAATCTTTTGTGCGTTTTTATCTCCACAAATAGACATAGAAAATAGTTCATACATTTTTCATAGACATCGACATTGACAATAATAAAGTTGGCAAATAAATGTACAATTCACATTCACATCTCATATATGGATATGGACTCCATGACACGCACCATTTTACACACTAATATGTAAATCAGAAGGAACCTTTCATTTATTCTGAATATTTGCATTTTCTGTTCTTGTCTTGCAGGACGACCTCCTGCGCATTTTTACCTTCACAACTACACATAGAAAATACGTTCCAGCACAAATCACTACATGGAAAATGAGGGATTTGCTAGGGTCTGCTTCAGAGATCAAGCTACTTCTAGGATTGCTACTTGTAGTGCGTCGTTAGTGTACTTATTCTGTACTTGGCATTTGATAAACTTAATACTATACACAATATTTACAAGTGCTCGTTTGTGAGCGAGTGTGTGGGATGTTTTATCCCTTGGCAATCCTGACTTCATCACTGCTTGTCAATCGTCGTAATATTTCACATTCATGTACCCCTATTTCAAGCCGTATTTCTGCCTTATTGGTGCGACGACATACACATGTTTACATTTTTAACTTGTGACCAGTAATTTTACTGTATTTTTGTCATGTGTAGTTCCACTCATAGTTCATTCCCACTATAGAGGAACGTGCTTATGTTAAAGTACTGTTTTCGCTTCTGCATGTGAAAAGAACTCAGTGTATTAAATATTGTTTCACTGCATTTTGTGTTCATTCGTCGTATGAATTGTATATCATATTTTCATTTATATTCACCTAATAGTTGCTCAAGCTGTAGCAGTTGATCGGTAAGGATATATTTTTCATACTAAGTTGTCTTACATTCTGATGCATGTGTAGCAAATCACTGTGTTATGGTGTACGTTAAATGTACTGTGTACTTTTGTTAGTACTGACTGCAGTGTTTCTCCTTTACTCGTCACTGCTCCTTCGAGATGTTCGTTTTCATAATTACATACAGTACATGCATCATCATACTTTGCTTTCCACACTCACACAACCATTCATTCGAAGACTTAAAACTATATAATCTGTTGTGTCTAGACCATACAGCCCAGACACAATGCTGTAGCCGATAGGGCACGCAAGGCTAACGCAGACGGGCGTGAAGTCTGGAACATGAGACTTATAAATGCACTAAAGAAAAATACATAGCTTTTTTAATACTTAACTTTATTCTCTTGTTGGAATACATCTCTCCTGCATACTCGTAAGCTATTGGCACTGATACCAATGGCGCCTTGCTAGTTGGTCGCCATTTAACTTAGCAGAGGGCTATTCTACTGTCTATCTCTCGGCAAATGAGAGCAAGGCTTAGCACGTCCAATCGCTAGCTATGTTGTCCGTACAACTGGGGACGAGGTCTCCTCAGTCTCTCGAGACCTGCCTTGTGGTGGCGCTAGGTTTGCGATCCCACAGTGGCGACACGCGGGTCCGACATGTACTACAGGACCGCGGCCGATTTAAGTTACCACCTAGCAAGTATGGTGTCTAGCGGTGACACCACATTCCTCCCCCGCAAATCGGCGAACGGTCGTGAGATAAGGCTTCCGCCCGCCGTGGGGAGGACCGCATGTTGACGTATGCGATGAGGTGGGGAGCCTAACAACAGGCGAGGCTGTGCCACCCGCACCCGGCCATTCGGTCCGAGGGGAGCTAGGAAACGCCTGAAAACCTAGTCCAGGGTGCACGTCAACATGCGGTGTATGGGCACGTAATGAGACAGGAGGGGCCGAAGGGTCGACCTCCATTGCGTCGGGGAATCCGACGCGCGATGACGACATCTGGTCCGGAGCGGGCAAGAGGTCCATGGCGGAGGACGGCTGGTCACGGGAAGCGAGCGGCGGCGCGTGACCCTGGGAGGCGCCGGGCGGTTGCAGCGAAGCGTCCACTGCGGGCGGCGCCGGCGGCGGCTGCGGCGGCGGCGCGACGCCATGAGGCAAAAGGGAAGGCAGCGTCGGTAACACCTGGGGATGAGACGAGCCAGTAGATGGGTCCCCAAGGCGCTGACCGGACGGCTCCGTCGCTGAAAGCAGACGGGGAGCGGCAGAACCCAGGCGACGACAGAGGCGCAGCTGATTGAGATGCCGACGCACCTCACCAGAGGCCCCCAAAACCAAATACATCGCGCGGCCGAGGCAGCGAAGAATGCGCCCTGCGAGCCAACGCCGTGAACCGCGATGGGTGCGATAATAGACAACGTCGCCAGGAGCAAAAGCAGGAGTCTGCCGCTGCACAGGAACCTGATGTGGCGGATGCAGCAAAGACATCAAGGTGCGATGAGAACGACCATGGAGCAATTCAGCCGGCGAGCGACCATCGCGGGGCTGAGAGCGATACGAAGACAAAAAGAGCAACAAAGCGTCCTCCCGAGAATGCGACTCTTTCAATTTCAACATCTGTGACTTGAAAGTCCGGACCAATCGTTCAGCGGCACCGTTTGACTGAGGCGAAAACGGCGCGGATGTCAGATGTTGAATACCATTGGCCTCGCAGAAAGACTGAAATTCTGCGGACATGAATTGTGGGCCATTGTCGGAAACAATAGCCTGCGGAAGACCTTCAATGCAAAAGATAGCAGACAAGGCTTGGATTGTGGCAGAAGACGTCGTGGAAGACATCCGGACAACAAAAGGAAAATTACTGAAAGCATCGACCACAACCAACCATCGAGCATTCCAGAATGGACCAGCAAAATCGATGTGCAAGCGTTGCCAAGGGGAAGTGGCTTTCGGCCATGCAAAGAATTGCCGCGGCGGTGCGGATTGCTGTTCGGCACATGCCACGCAAGAGGAGCACATATTCGTAATCGCAGCATCGATTCCGAACCAAGTACAGTGCTGACGAGCAAGTTGTTTCGTACGCACTATACCCCAATGTCCTTGGTGAAGAAGCTTTAAGACAGAGGACTGAAACGAACGTGGGACCACGACTCTGGATTGATCATTATCGGAACGCAACAAGAAAACACCACGTCGTACAAAAAGTCTCTCCTTGTGAGCAAAAAAACGGCGAACCAAAGGATCCTCGATCCGTGACTTTGACAAGGGCCATTGCGTAGCAACAAAACGCAAAACAGTAGCAAGGACAGGGTCAGCAGCTGTGGCTGTAGCTACACGACGAAAATCAATCGGAAACGATTCGACCACGTCATCGGTTTCCGAATCAATGAACATGCAAGCAAGTTCGGAAGAATCGAATGCTTTATCCTCAGCAACAGGCAAACGGGACAACGCATCAGCGTTTCCGTGCTTAGCAGTGGACCGATACAAGATATCGTAGCGGTACTGCGAGAGAAAAAGAGACCAGCGAATGAATTTCTGCGCTGTACGTGGAGGTACAGGCTTGTTCGGATGAAAAAGCGATGTCAAAGGTTTGTGGTCCGTGATGATTGTAAAGTGACGACCATACAAGAAATCATGAAACTTTGTAACACCAAACACGAGAGCTAAAGCTTCTTTCTCTATCTGGGAATAATTTCTTTGCGCAGATGAGAGCAATTTGGACGCAAAGGCAATAGGGCGATCATGCGAACCATCTTCGTGTGCAAGCACAGCACCGATCCCGAAATCCGAGGCATCTACCATCAACAAAAGAGGTTTTCGGGGATCGAATGGCGTAAGGCACGTATTTGAAAGTAACGCCGATTTCAACTGGCGAAAGGCGCGGTCGCATTCCGTCGTCCAGACGAACGGAACACCTTTACGGCGTAAGCGATGAAGCGGAGCTGAAATGGAAGAAGCGCGCGGCACAAACTTTGCATAATAATTAATTTTACCCAACACACTCTGTACCTGTTTCAAGTTCCGCGGTGCAGGTAAATCCTGTATGGCACGGAGGTGCTCTGGACTCGGATGTATACCTTGGGCATTTATGACATGCCCCAGGTAGGGTAAGTCACGAGCAAAAAACACACATTTGTCCTTCCTCAAGCGAAGACCATTCTGACGCAAGAC
Organism: Schistocerca nitens; assembly: GCF_023898315.1. Classification (NCBI taxonomy): domain Eukaryota; kingdom Metazoa; phylum Arthropoda; class Insecta; order Orthoptera; family Acrididae; genus Schistocerca; species Schistocerca nitens. The sequence goes on along the minus strand of NC_064618.1, from coordinate 294,125,593 downwards.
CTGAAATAATGTTCGGAGATTTTGCAAATGTTCGGCCTCTGTCTTTCCTGAGATCACAATATCGTCCAGATAGTTCGCAGCAGTAGGGACCGACGCACAAACAGTTTGTAAATATTGCTGAAACAAAGCAGGGGCGGACGCACACCCGAACGGCAGTCTTTTGAAGCGATACAAGCCAAGATGCGTGTTAACCACTAAGATGCGCTGGGATTCTTCGTCCACAGGTATTTGCAAGTACGCATCTGCTAGGTCCAATTTTGAAAAATATTTTCCCGGGCACAGTTTGTCAAAAAGATCTTCCGGGCGGGGCAAAGGAAAAGTGGCAGTCACAAGTTGTGGATTCACTGTTGCCTTGAAGTCCACACAAAGTCTCAGTTTACCGGAAGGTTTTGGCAAAATTACTAAGGGTGAGGCCCAGAGAGAAGCCTGCACACGTTCAATTACACCTTGAGATTCTAAATCGGCTAATGTTCTGGCGACCTCATCACGCAATGCGTGGGGAACATTGCGCGCTCTGAAAAATTTCGGTTGCGCGTTTTCTTGCAGTTCCAAATGCGCTTCATAGTTCTTAGCGCAACCAAGGCCCGGTGCAAAAATGTCTGCAAATTCTTCACAAAGACTAGAAACACTGGCGGAAGGCACAGTCTGATTCACTGATAGGACCTGATTTACTATAGACATATTAAACAATTGAAATAAATCTAAACCAAACAAGTTCACTGCAGAAGTAGAACGAAGAACGTAAAATGATACAAGTTTTGTCTGTCCCATGTATGTGGCAAGAAGGCTGCACTGTCCTAACACAGGTATATGCTGTCCAGAGTAACTATGTAACTTAACATTTGCGGCACGCAATGGCGGTTTGCCCAGTTGTTTGTACGTGTCGTGATTGAGCAATGAAACTGCAGCTCCGGTATCGAGCTGGAAGGGTATCACTTTGCCTTCAAAGTCTAAGTCCACAAAAAGTTTATTGTCCTGCTGACGACAAGAGCGACTGTCACGTGCAATTTGAACTGATACAGGTACAGAAGCACGTGCGACTTCACGGGATTTTCGGCGACGTCGACGCACACTGTTTGTGGGACGAACACAGTCACCGTTAGCTAAAGTGTCACTGGACGGGTGGGAATGAACTACATGAATGTCCATGGGCGAAGGTCCACGAGCCTGATTGTCCTGGGTTCGATTCCGGCGCGAAGCAAAGGGCCTGGAATTACCGTGATTGTCTGATCTAAGCTTTTTCTGGCAAACACTTTGAACATGTCCTTTCTTTTGACAGTAAAAGCAAATAGCTTGGCGTGACGGGCAATTTTCACGCGAATGTCTAGCTGCACACCGCGGGCATGATTTCACTACAGTTGCTTGCTTACGCGGCGCACGTGTTTGCAAGGTAGGCTGCCGCTGCTGTGACGGGCGCGAGGGCCGCGTAGCGTCCCGTGCAGCGGGCCCGGCGGGCCGGTTAATGTGACACACTGCTGGCGAAGTTTCAAATGAGTCCTGAGCAGAGTCAAGTGTGTCTTGCCTATCCAATATGTCTATCACTTGTTGAAGGGAGGGATTTACTAGTTTCAAAATCTGTTCCCGTATGCGAACATCAGAAACGTTCTGCGCTATTGCATCACGCACCATAGTATCTGAATAAGGGAGGCCACATTCACATTCAAACGCACACTCCCTCGTAAGTCCTTGCAATGTTGCAACCCACTCCCTATTAGTCTGACCGGCCGTACGTTTCGTACGAAAGAACGTATACCTTTTTGCAACTACATTAACTGTTTCCTTGAAATAGGCATCTAAAGCAGACAAAATTTCTTCGTAGGTCAGAGTTGCTACGTCGCGTCGGGGAAACAATTTCACTATCACACGGTAGGTAGACACACCGACACAAGAAAGCAAAAACGGCTGCCGCTCGTTACCTTGAATTCTGTAGGCTGTTAGATGAAACTGGAACTGGCGGGACCATTCTTGCCATGTTTCTTCGGCCGCCACGTATGGCCTAAAGGGAGGTGCAACAGCGTTTTGTGGCTGCGGTAGCGAAGAAGCGGCGGCTGCCGCATCGGTTTGCAGCGCACGTTGACCCTGGACGAGCTGTCCAAGTGCATCCAATAACGCCTGCGTCTGCTGATTCTGCAAGCGATAAAATTCGGACAGTACATCTGGAGATTGTGGCGAAGCCATGACACAAACGAATTAATACAGCCCAGACACAATGCTGTAGCCGATAGGGCACGCAAGGCTAACGCAGACGGGCGTGAAGTCTGGAACATGAGACTTATAAATGCACTAAAGAAAAATACGTAGCTTTTTTAATACTTAACTTTATTCTCTTGTTGGAATACATCTCTCCTGCATACTCGTAAGCTATTGGCACTGATACCAATGGCGCCTTGCTAGTTGGTCGCCATTTAACTTAGCAGAGGGCTATTCTACTGTCTATCTCTCGGCAAATGAGAGCAAGGCTTAGCACGTCCAATCGCTAGCTATGTTGTCCGTACAACTGGGGACGAGGTCTCCTCAGTCTCTCGAGACCTGCCTTGTGGTGGCGCTAGGTTTGCGATCCCACAGTGGCGACACGCGGGTCCGACATGTACTACAGGACCGCGGCCGATTTAAGTTACCACCTAGCAAGTGTGGTGTCTAGCGGTGACACCACATAATCTATACTATTTTACGTCACCTTTGTGACCCTTTCCTAGATACCCCTATAATATTAATCTTCATATTCATCACCGTATATCCATATAATTATTCATTAAAAATCTTCCACATAAATCTCCATTTATACCCATGTATTACCTGTAGGGTTCTCACAATGGAACCACCGCCCTAATTATTTCTTCCCACAAATATAAATAAACTCATATTACTGAAATACACTTTCATTCTCTTCCTAGATTCATTCCATGTATGATATGTCACCACAAACGTAGATTAATTAATTAATACCTCCAATTGAATCTAAAATCTTTCACACTCACTCTATGTTCAAGTATTATCCAGCAGTGAAATTTCATTTATTTCTCCATATCGCTTTTTTAAACATACAGTACTTACCTGACTTATGTGGTTTAAGTTCATGTAATTACGTTGTGTGCATATTGGATGGTTTTCGTATTTACTTAGCTTATCTCCTACGTGTTGTGCGATTCGTGCTCACAATTTTCTTTTGCTTTTTATGCTTTCCTATAAGGTACCATGTAATTAATAGCAACTAACATAAGTGAGTTCTGTAATAGCAGATTTGTGGGTATGTATTTTCCCTGTACATCTAGCTCGCTACTTCTAATGCTGTCTGTAAAGAAGTGTAGTTCTATAAGTGTACCACTGCTCCTCTTCTCCAAATCTTGTACGATATGTTACTTTATGGTTTACGTCTTAGTCACACACATTTTTCTATGTGTATATTTCATTCTACCTTTCCCATCGTCGCTCACTTATGTGCTGTGTGTAAGTAGCTTAGTTCTTAAGTTCTCTGCTAATAGCGTTCTTTTAGATGTACGTGTTGTTACTTATCTTTCAGACTTGCCTTAACCCTATTATACATACTTGGATAGGTCATTACCTGTGTATATTCTCTCCTACTTTGAATACTTACACTTACTTCTAACTATGTTCATTCAATAGCCTGTGTCAAGTTCAAAAATTTAGCGTATTCTACGCTCCTTATAGTTCACTTACGTCAATTCTCTCATTTCCTTAAAACTACATATGCTTATACTACTGATATACTCTCAAAATTAGTGCTCTTTACAGTATAGCCTCCGACTTGTGAATAAATGCCTCTATTCGTTTTGTTTGTGTAACTGATTTACGTTATAGTAATCAGCTGATGGGTACTCCATTTTGTATTGCTTCTGTTTTGTCCAGTTGGATGCATTCCGTGGATGCTGATTCAGTTAAATTCTAAAATGGTTTCCGTCACGGTGCACAGTGTGTCCTTGCGCATCTTAAAGGGGACACTGAACTCAACCTTGTTTTTTGCGTATCTGCCCCTATGATCAGCTGTTAGACGCTTCGCATATAACTGTTAATTTACGCTTCGTTTTCAGCGCGTGTGAGTACACTTTACCGCTCATGACTCGCTTAAAGCTCGCTTGCGAATTCCTTTCTTTTCCATCACTCTTATTCACGTTTTTCTCCTGATGTAGTAAAACTATGTCAGCTAATGGTTTTCGCTCGTTCAGTTTTGTGTATAATTGTTTTAGTTCTTGTTGTATATTCCGTGTTTCCTTAAGGAATATCAAAAGGTTTCCTTTGCTTCTATAGATATTTATGACTTAAGAAAGTACAATATCAGAATACAAGGAAAATTCCTATTCACTAGGTTGCATGTCATTCTTTGCATGTTAGATAGTAGAAGAAAATTGATTACTCCTTGCCGGCCGAAGTGGCCGATAGGTACTAGACGCAACAATCGGCAACCGCGCGACCGCTGCGGTCGCAGGTTCATATCCTGCCTCTGGCATGGATCTGTGTGATGTCCTTGGGTTAGTTAGTTTTAAGTAGTTCTAAGTTCTAGGGGACTGATGATCTAAGAAAAAGTCCCATAGTGTTCAGAGCCATTTGAACCATTTGAAATTTCCTTTTTGGCTAAACAGGATAGTTCACTGGCCTGGTGCAAGTCTTTCGATTTGACGCCACTTCGGCGACTTGCGCGTCGATGGGGATGAAATGATGATTAGGACAACACAACACCCAGTCCCTGAGCGGAGGAAATCAGCTAAAAATCATTTTCACATTCTTTAGTCCACAACCAACTGCGGTTTTAACGCAGTAGGTTTAACAGTGACCTACTGTTCAATTGTTGTGGCAGAAATTTCCTTAAAAACGAGGCCATTCCTAGAAAACCTTTTAGTTGTTTCTTTGTATAGGGTGTTGGGAAATTGCGTATCGCACTGGGGTCAGGTAGAACTCCTACTGGTGAAATGATATGCCCTAAGAATTTTATTTTGTCTTTTCCGAATTCAGACTTTTTAAAGTTAACTGTGACATCGTATTCATAAAATTTTTGAAAAGCCTTTTCCAAAATACTTACATGTCTATCCCATGTTTGAGTTGCAATTAATAAATCATCAACATAGAGTGTAACCTGGCTAAGCAGTTCCGGGCCAAGTACCCTGTCTAAGGCTTCAATACATACACCAGTGCTCACGTTTAATCCGAATGGCAGCACCCTAAATTGGTAACTCCTCCCGGCATTTGTGAAAGGTGTATACTTTCTACTCTCTTCATGTAATAAAATTTGCCAGTATGAAGCTTTAAAATCAAGGGATGTTAAATACTTAAATCAATGAAACTTTAAAAACTGCTCTTCTAAATTCTCTGGCCTTGTTCTTTTAGGAACGGTGATTTTGTTTATTTCTTTCGCGTTGAACACGAACCGCACCGTTTCGTCAGTCTTACCAACTGCGAGAATCGGACTGCAGTAACGTGAGTGCGATGTTTCAATAACCTTATAATCATACGCTCTGTTTCTTATCTTACTGCCTCTTTCTTTGCCCAAGGAATGCCATATGACGTTCTACAATAGGTTTCATACGGGCACATTTCCATTTTATATTCATATCCCTTAATAACACTGGATTGTTTACGAAAAATTCTATGATACTTAATGAGTAATTTTGTCAATTCACTTCGCTGTTCATTGTTAAGACAAGTGAATTTACTTATCTTACCGTCTACTGTTTGCTCATCGAAGATCGCCCCACCAGCATCATCAAGTGCCAATTCATTTGCCATTAAGATTTGATGGTAGGTAAGTTTAAAATTAGTATCAGGTGTCTGCCTAGTCTGTAGTTATTATTAAGTCCACTGTCAGTGTCTGCCCTCCTACGTGAAACTGACATTCCCCACTGCCGATGTCTATTTTTCCAAAAATGGTTCAAATAGTTCAAATGGCTCTGAGTACTATGGGACTTAACATCTGTGGTCATCAGTCCCCTAGAACTTAGAACTACTTAAACCTAACTAACCTAAGGACATAACACACATCCATGCACGAGGCAGGATTCGAACCTGCGACCGTAGCAGTCGCGCGGTTCCGGACTGAGCGCCTAGAACCTCTCGGCCACCGCGGCCGGCCCTATTTTTTCCCCCATATCTTCTGAACACCTCCATCCTAAGTATACAGTTCACTATAAGTTTGTCTACCAACAAGAAAGTACACTGCAAAATTACACCACATATGCTAATAGGTATGCTGGCCTGTAATTTTATAACTTTAGATTTACTTCCCATCGCCGTTACGATCTTACAGTTCTCTACGGGTAGCGTGGGTACATTTACTTCCCGCGCTATCTCTTTAAAGAAACTGGTTGACATCAGGCTTGTTGATGCGCCAGTATCCAAAACAACTGATACATCTATGTTTCCCACCTTTACCTTTATTCAAAAAAATGGCTCTAAGCACTATGGGACTTAACATCTGAGGTCATCAGTCCCCTAAACTTAGAACTAATTAAACCTAACTAACGTAAGGACATCACATACATCCATACCTGAGGCAGGATTCGAACCTGCGACCGTAGCAGCAGCGCAGTTCCGGACTGAAGCGATTAGAACGGCTCGGCCACAGCGGCCGGCTTTTACCTTCATTGTTGCTTGAATAATTTCATTTACCTTGAGTGTTGTTTCTTTCTCATCAGTAAACAAATCTTCTTTCATTTCTGCTTCCTTATCATACCTTAAAAGTAGACTGCGGATATGCTGTACGTGTGAGTTTGTTTCAGTGTCTACTTCTTCCTTTCTATTTCTGTTCGTGTTAGTGTTTATGTTGCTCATGTTTGTATTGTGGCACACTTACAGTTCATTAGCTTCTTCCTCTAGTCACGTTCGATTACTATTTCCTGGAGGCGGTAAAGGTATGGTTTCATTTTCTGCCGTCACTTCTACTATGTTCACTGTATGTTCGAGTGCTCGCCAGTTCGTATCCCGGTTGTTTCGGTTTGACTCTAAGGGCTGCCGGTTCTCTCTCTGATCCCTGTGTCGCATATTCCCATCCCGGTAACTTGCATTTCCTCGTCTCCTAGTGTCAAAATTTTCACTTGAATTTCTACTATCTCGGCCATTGCCCTACCTATGGTGCTGATATTTATTTTCGTGCCTTCGGTCACCCTGTGGCTGACGGGTAAACCGATTGTACCGATTTCCGTTGTGGCTCGGCGGTGCATACGGGTACCTTTCATCATACGCGTACGACCATTATAGTTTCCAAAGCCATTGCCGTTACCGTAGTTGTTCTTCCCATTAGGGTTGTGTTCATTACCGTTACGATAACTAGGCGTGGCTTGCCCTTCCTCATGAATTAGCTCTATTGAGTCGAGCACTGAGATAAAATACGCGAGATCATATTCAGGAATGGTTACTAATTTTTCCCTAACTTTTGCAGGTAACCTGTTCTTCAAGACTTTCAATCATATATATGAGATATCGGATTATTCCAGTAGCGGGTCTTGTTTAGATATGTTTCAAAATAGTTCCTTAGCCCCCTGAATTTTGGATGATATGATACTGGGTTAAATACCTACCGTCTTAATATCTCCTGGATAGCTGTTGACCAGTATTTATCTAAAAATGCATTTTCAAACTGATTATATGTTTCGCAAAGCTTCGACATCTCTGTAGCCCACATAAGGGCGTCACCCTCGGTGTGTCCTACCACGTATTTGATCTTTTGAGCTTCTGCCCAAGTCCTAGGCAGTACATTACTAAAGGCTCGTACAAACACTACTGGGTGCGTTCGCTTTTTTTTTTTTTTTTCATTTGACAATACAGGAAACTGTCGATGTTTTATTAAACTCTCGCCCATTAACAACGCTGTCCAGCAAGGCGCAACAGCATTTACCTGCGGTGATGGCATATCTGTTTCACAGAAGTTTGGCCGTTGTTCACGTCGAGCGTCGACATGCGGTCGCGCGGCGTGGATTGGGCGTTGTTGTCCGCGCCACTGATTTCTCTCACCGGCGGACGGCTGTTTACAGCTCCGCTTACCGCCCCACGCGATTATATTATCGTACTTTGTTTGCTGTTTCGTCCCTTAACCTTTGTTCTACCTGTTTGATATCATGTTCTACGCGTTTTATAATTTCTTCTTCCCTGTCTCCCATTAATTCCTTTACCGCTTCCAAATAAGTACGCTATTCGCGCACGCATTTTTATGCGAGCGTTATGTTTTAATCTTTTGTATTACACTTTACTGTTTCGTAAAGTTGCACCATGTCTGAGTTGATTCTTTTATGTTCTAACTTAAGTAATCCTATCTCCACTGTGATTTTCTCTTGAGTTTCTGGTAAGTCGTCACAGAAAGGATGTAGCTTCTCTACTTCAGATCGTACATTGTCTATGTTACCCTGCGTATTCTTTAGCATTACCTGTAAATTGCATATACAGCTATTTGTGATTGTAATCTCAATTGTTGTTCACTCAATATACTTTTAGTACTGATAATGAAATGTCATTCTCTCTAATCAATTGCAACTGCGTTAATCTCTGAATCTTTAGGTTCTGGATTTTAGGAAATAGGTGCTTGGATTTTCTAATAGGTCTACTGGGAACGCATTTTCTACATGCATTGCGCGGTCCTACCTGATTGTTGTCTTGTAACTGGTGCTTCCTGTACTGCGCTTTGTTGTCAACTCTTGGTATTATTGTCTTCTTCCTTCTAATTTATTTATTATTTCTTTTTCTTTCCGTTAGTATTTTTCATCGTCTCCATCATGTCATCAGTGTACATGGAACATTAAGAAATTATTAACATACGTGTATATTCAATGTGTTAACAATACTAATACTCACAGTTTTGCCCACTACGTATCGTCCTATCACTTGTCACCACTTAATAACATAATAATAAAAATATAACGAGAAAAATGATAAAATGTTTTTAGATATATGGAATTAACGAGATTATTTTTTCGGTACTCGGACAAGCACAATAAGCCAGAAGTGGAGGAAAACGGAGCTGAGAAGCCGTGTTGGCGAGTTTACTGTCTCTGGTGAAAAGCAACAAAAATTTGGGAGGTGCGAGCCAGTGCAGGAACGAATGACGTCAAGGATCCGTTATACCTTTCACAACGATAAGGCGCTGCACGGGAAGTTGGAATTCAGGTCGCTGGTGCTCGGTCTATTAACTGGAGACACGTATCGTGCCACAGCGACTAGTCAGCATTGCGATCTACCATCTCTGACGTTATAATAGTTACAGTAATGAAACCTCAATTTGGGAAGAAATGTTTCTCGGTTTTCCTGTCATGCCCAACTTGTTTGTTTGTATATTGTGAATGGCCTCTTCTGTCGTCATCTCACGAGTTAACTGCCGTACTAATATGCCGTTCGCATTTAGCTGGCTGAATTGCCTCACGGGAACGTCACGAAGTCACTGTACCTCCATAATACTGCCAGTGATTACGTCTGAGATTCAGGCATTCTAGCAGCGACGCTGACTGCGTCAAATTGTGCGTGACTAGGGTTATCACAGTCATTTGTGTCACTTTGGCACTAAACCAGCCCTGGGTATGCTCTTCTTCCTTCTAACCTCTGAAGTAATAGCTATACAAGGGTGCAGAATTAACATGGACTCTGCACGATGGTGAAACTTGGTTTTTTTCACAAATCCAATAGATAACAGAAGCCTTAAGCGATGAAAAAATGCGAGGACTGACTGAGGCTTGAATCACCAACATTTAGTTTCATTCTGATATATATCTTATATCCATCGACTTACACAATCAAAAAATAATAATATAAATAGTGCCTACTGAAAGAAGGATCTCAAAAATAAAATGTTCAACTTAAAATATTTGTGAAAGCTAGACAGTTAGCAAGTTTAATTTGAATTAGATAACAGGTACAACTATAATAATAAACATTAAAGGCCATTTCAAACTAGACGTCAATAGAATAGAATGGAATCTTCAAATGATAGAGTGTTCACACTTGACGGAATCTTAAAACGATGTCAATGAACTTAGTTCAAAGCCAAATGATGAAACTGAGATTATGAGATACCAATGAAGTGTTACAAAGACGCAATGTAGTTATGCACTGCAGTGCTGCCGTTGTCTCCCGTTTATTCTTTTATCTCACACTTATTCAGTGTTTTAGATGTTCTCTTGTTTTGTTCTCGAATTTTTGTGTTCTCATGTGTGTGTACCAAATATTGTTAGTAAATTATTCATACTAAATCCGCGACATTTTTAGTGATCAGTGAGGTTTCGAGTCACGCCACATCACAAACTAAGTACGAAACTATATGAATTTTTGGTGTCCCTTCTTTCGGACATGTGTGAAAGAACAGACGCCATGCAGAATCCGCAGCTGTGACACATTATATGTAAACTGAAGGTGGAGGGGGGGGGGGAGATAGGAAAGGGAAGGGATTACTGACGCCAGCTGCATAGGGACATGACGTGAAATTAGAGGTGTTGAATGAAAATGTGTACCAGATCAGGATTTAAATCCGGGATCTCCTGCTTCGTAGACAGGTGTGTTAACCTGTGCACCATGAGTGACACAGTGTTATCGCAACTGCACGGACTATCTCGGCACCCACACTCCCAGCGAGCGCCACCTACCGACAGCCCCTGTCCACTTCCTCCATGCTCGCAACTCTGAGATTCCTGCAGCAGGTCAGACGTGCTTGTGCATCTGCACCGAAGAAGGTGAACATGTCCGAAAGACCAGACACTACAGATTCATGTAACTGACTCGCCTAGCTAGGCAATGGATCCACTTTCTTCAGTGTGGATGCACAAGCAGGATTTACCTTCTTAGGGAATGGAGGAAATGGTCAGGGACTACAGATACGAGGGCTATCCACAAAGTACATTACATTTTGGAATTAAAAATAAATAAAGTATTGGAATTTTTTTATTATATACAGATGAAAGCCACACTTAAATACTACTTTTCTACATAGTTGCCATTTAAATTAAGGCACTTATCGTAGCGATGGACGAGCTTGGAAATTCCTTCGTCGTAAAATTCGGCCGCCTGCGCCTTCAACCACGTGGTTACCTCTTCTTGAAGCTGTGCGTCATCAGAACGCTGCATAGCCAACCACTTCTTCATTGCTGGGAATAAGTGGAAGTCGCTCGGTGCCGGGTCGGGACTGTACGGCGGATGTGGAAACAACTCCCACTTAAAAGATTCGAGAACTTCACGAGTGGCATTTGCCGTGTGGGCCCGGGCGTTGTCGTGAATCAGCAAGATCTTTGAGCCCAACTTTCCCCTGCGCTTGTTTTGTATTGCTCTTCTGAGGTTGTGCAGAGTTTGGCAATACCTTTGGGAGTTTATTGTAGTGCCTCTTTCCAGGAAATCCACAAAAATCACACCTTTTCTGTCCCAAAAGGGGTAACCACGTGGTTGAAGGCGCAGGCGGCCGAATTTTACGACGAAGGAATTTCCAAGCTCGTCCATCGCTACGATAAGTGCCTTAATTTAAATGGCAACTATGTAGAAAAGTAGTACTTAAGTGTGGCTTTCATCTGCATATAATTAAAAAAAACCAATACTTTATTTATTTTTAATTCCAAAACGTAATGTACTTTGTGGATAGCCCTCGTAGGTGTTGCTCGGCGGGAATGTGGATCGGCGGTGAGGTGTGCCAAGATAGTCTGTGTAGTTGTGATAACACTGTGTGCCAGGTGGCACATTGGTTAACCCATTACTGGCCAAAACTCTATCCGATCATTTTTTGCAAACTTTTATACATAAATACGTTACATTGAGTGATTAATTGAATAAAAAGTTGTTTTGAAAATTTTCAGTTTATTAGAGCTAAAACTACAGACCGTCTCATTTTTGGGACATTGGCCAAATGCGCTATCCAAATTCACAACCTTATTCTCCATGCATAAGAAACAACACAAACAATAAATAAAGAATGTGTTAATATTATTGAATGTCTATTCAGTATGAAATGAAGCAAAACACTTGTCGTGTACACCAACATTGCACCTATCACAAATTTTTGTTGTTTTTTTCTTGCAGTAAGCACATCTCTTCTGTGTTTTACTTGGCGCAACGAAATGATTTCCAGGATCTAGTCGTACATCTGTGCTCACCCGTCCTCCCATCAATTTGCTTCCTTGTGATCCTCTGCGTTTTGGTACTCATCCTGTTTTCTTTGATAGGTAAAACATCACTATTCTCCGTCGGACATCCAAAAGTGAGAGCTTCTCATTAGAGTTAGCAATCTGGTATGCACGCTATGTGTTTACTACGCAGATATCTATCATCTGTGTGAATAATGGCCACCACCATTTCTTTGACCTTATCCTCGTCGTATAAAGTGATATCTGCTTGTCCAGTAGCTCTACGCCACCCATATGGGCACATCAACAATAAATGATAGTGTAACATGCCATTGTCCCATTATTGGGACGCATAAAATATATCGATATTGCACTTACTTGAAAAAATCAGAAGTATACGTAATCTTACACGGACATCCATATGTTCATAACAAACACGCCCAGACAACTAAATCACAGCTCATTGTCGTCCAGGAACTACCAGCAGACATACAGTGCTGCCAAGTGCGAGAATGAAAAATCGGCAAGTTTATAATTTTCCTGACATGAAGTACTTAGAAAAAAGTTATTTATTTTACATTTACAGGCATTATAGCAGTTAGTTGAACCTACAGGTGCAACAATAAAGGCTAGAAGCTCCATTGCTTATGTAGAAATATGTAAAATATACACGTCCCAAAAAAGGGACAATGGCCAGTAATGGGTGTGGTGTCACTGCCAGACACCACACTTGCTAGGTGGTAGCTTAAATCGGCCGCGGTCCATTAGTACATGTCGGACCCGCGTGTCGCCACTGTGTGATCGTAGACCGAGCGCCACCACACGGCAGGTCTCGAGAGACGTACGAGAACTCGGCCCAGTTGTACGACGACGTTGCTAGCGACTATACTGACGAAGCCTTTGCTCTCATTTGCCGAGAGACAGTTAGAATAGCCTTCAGCTAAGTTAATGGCTACGACTTAGCAAGGCGCCAATTGTATCAGTGCATGTATCTTACGAGTCTCATTTGTATAGTCAAGAGAGATGTACCAAAGGAAGCATTAAAAGTTAAGTATATTCCAAAGCTACGTATTTTCTTTATAGCAGTCATAACTTATCCTGTTCCAGACTTGACGCCAGTCGGCGTGTGTGTACGCGTGCCTTTCGGCTTCCTCCTCAGTGTGGCGTGACTAGCTTGTTACGCCACAACAATGGGTTAACAAACATGCCTAGTAAACAGGAGATCTGGATTCGAATGCTGGTCTGGTACACACTTTCACTCGTCACTGCTGATTTCACATAATGTCCTGATGCAGCTGACATCAGTAATCCCTTCCCTTTCCTGTCCTTTCTTTTTCTCTCCAATTTACATATAACTAAAAAACACTGCATCAATTGCGCCAAGCATCTACCTCGTACTGAATATTAATTATCTACAATGCAAAATCCGACGCCAATTGTCGACATGCATACAAACATTCTCGTGAACCATATAACAGTTAAATCACCACCTTCTGGCAAGAAAATTCTGCTCTGTGGTTTCCACAACTCGAGATTTTGTGGTAGTCCACACAACTTCCAATCAAACCAAGCATAGTTACACCATTTGCCGTTCTCAATGAGGATATGGCCACTGAAGCCTAGGATATTTTGACCTCACCACCAAGCACTGATAAATATGCTGCCATTAAAAATGTTCTAATCAACTGCTTTTCTCAATCTGAAGCCAAACGATTAGAAAAAATTTTCCACACTGATGGGTTAGGTGATCGCAACTCTTCACAACCGTTGCGTCGCCTACGGCACCTGGCGAGCAATGCTGTTAATGAAGATATTCTACGAAACATCCGTCATGCTTATTGCCGACGGCCACCAGATACTCACCATATGCGGCAGCGATTTCGACGCCTTTGCACAAACAGTGGACCGTATTGCTAATGCCCACAATCAGACAACTACAAGCACAAATTGCTGGGCTTACCACACAAGTTGTCGCTCTTCAAACACAGCATCCCAGTCAGACATCACAGCGCCATCACTCAGCGAAGAAACGCCTCCATTCGCCTTCAGCTGAAGAGTTGTGCTGGTACCACAGACTAAATGATTCTGAAGCTAGAAAATGCCATTCTCCAAGTGAGACGGCAAATATACCAGGTTCAACATCTCACAGTGATTTGTACTGCCAGACCGCCATGAGAATCGATTAGACAACAGGTCAGAGAGCAGGAGAGCTTCTGTCAAGTTTGGAAGGTAGGAGACGATATATTGGCAGAAGTAAAGCTGTGGGGACGGGGCGTGAGTCGTGCTTGAGTAGCTCAGATGGTAGAGCACTTGCCCACGAAAGGCAAAGGTCCCGAGTTCGAGTCTCGGTTCGGCACACAGTTTTAATCTGCCAGGAAGTTTCATATCAGCACACACTCTGCTGCAGAGTGAAAATCTCAATCAGGTCAGCGATACTCGGGCTACATACTCCAGCAACACCTTGCTTCCACTGTCTGGAACTGACTGGCCTATGCCCACAATCAGTTACCACCAGCATAGCGATTCAACCCTTGGCCATGCTATAACCAACCCTGGAAAAGAGTGCATGTTGATTTTGTCAGACCATTCTCGTGTGTAATGTGATTGCTAGTTGTTGGTTCCCTCTTTAACTTTCCATATGTGACTCAAATGACTACCACTACCGCAGCAACTACTTGTCCATCATATTTGCAGTATAGGAGCCAACTGCCATACAGGTTTCTGACAATGGCCCTCAATTCACAGCATCTGCATTTCAGGATTTTTGTAAATGCAGTGGCATTGAGCACCTGACCATCACCCCTTTCCATCCTGCGTCCAGTTCATAAGCCTACTGGATGGTCAGGACATTCAAAATGCAGATGTGCAAAATAATGTTGACAGCCACCTTTGGGGAAGAACTCTGGAGAAGAACTCAGCAGCTTCCTTGTTGCCTTCTGGTCCACGTCCGTAAATGGATGTAGCCTGGCGAAAACCTTACAGGAGCGCACACTGCACTCTCTTTGTCCTGTGTTCCTGGCTCTGTGAGCCCACCGCCCACACATACACACACAAGCACACACAGTCATATCACCACTTGGGCTCCTATGTCTGGACTCGCACGTTTGGCCAGGACTCCAGATGGACCTAAGGTGTCTTCGTTGGTAATAGTGGGTGGCAAATTTTTGAAGTAATGGCTGGCCAGGAGAATTTGGTCTAGCACTGAAATCAGCTCCAGCTGCATTAAGATATACCGGCCCTCCCCACTTCACCTCAACTGCCAGCTGGGCGCTACGGTCGCAGGTTCGAATTCTGCCTCGGGCATGGCTGTATGTGATGTCCTTAGGTTAGTTAGGTTTAAGTAGTTCTAAGTTCTATGGGACTGATGACCTCAGCAGTTAAGTCCCATAGTGCTCAGAGTCATTTGAACCATTTTTTGCCAGTTGGGCATGATCTATGCAGCCATATCAGGAAAAGCTTGCTTGCTACCAAATGGGAGCTAATGGAATGGAATCACTTCCACTCCCTATACCACTTCCAGCTCCCACCAACAGCAGCGATCCTCTCATCACACAATCGATGTAGGTGGAGCATTTTCAAGCTCACATGACCATGACGGCCAATTTGCTGCACCATCTTCTACACAGCTTGTACCCACTTCACTACAGGCAGGACCAAGCTGAGCCATTGAAATCATTTTTCAGTTTTCAATCCTACATCATGCGCTGGCATCTGACCCAGCCAATTGTATTGATAACCTTTGGGCTTCTGACTTCTCTCTCTTCCTCCCTGAAGAAATGGCACAGACCGGGCTCTCTCCGATCCTACTTAGCTATTTTTAGTGCACAACAGTGATACCGATTCCCCACCCAGCCTAAGTATTGATTTGGACAACAGGTTGGCGATACTTGGACTACATACTCAAGCTGCAGCTTGCTCTCACACGATGTATCGCCATGGCAAACATGTCACACAGAGCCATCCACTGACGTGAGAATGTCTGTAAATAATGTGTCCTGACACTTTCCGGTTACTCTCTTGCTCTTCGAACCCTTTACTTACGTACCACTGAACAATAAAGTCCAACATTGAGTGCTTTAAGTTTGTGATTTCAATTGCTCCTTGGACTGTTGTACATGCTTAAGGCGATTGTTACGCTATGGACTCGCCATTGGTTAGCCATTCACTTCGTGAAATCCGCCACCGTTGACTTCAGGAACTACCTGTTCGTTCCACCAGTCTGTGTGTTACCGCCAGTATCAGTGATGATAAACTGGTTCCTACCTATACATAGTAGGATGGAAAACGTGAATGTCAGTAACAATGGGAACTTGCTTCCCAGACGACAGCCATCGACTGTTTGACATCAAAAAAATCAAATGGCACCAAGCACTATGGGACTTAACATCTGAGGTCATAAGTGCCCTAGACTTAGAACTACTTAAACCTAACTAACCTAAGGACATCACACACATCCATGCCCGAGGCAGGATTCGAACCTGTATCCGTAGCAGCAGCGCGGTTCCGCACTAAAGCGCCCACAACCGCTCGTGTTTGACATCGAACAGTGCACAAATCTGTTGTTTCTGTTGGACACATGTGCAAGTGTATTCTCGCTACAGCAATGACGACTGTCGCCTCTATGCTGCCAATGGTTCCACAGTGAAGACATATGGTCATCTGACACTTTCACTGAACTTAAGCCATTGAGAATTTGTGCGGCAATGAATTGTGGTAGAGATAGTACACCCCATCCTTGGAGCAGACTTTTTATCATTTTATGGCCTGCTACCAGACCTTCACCACCACCGCCTTCTTGATAAAACCACTAACATAGCTAGCTGTTGACAGTTACACTCTGTGGACAACATTGCTGTATGTATGATCACTGGTGATTCTCCATATTTAAGCAGTTGGTGGAAATCACTCAGCAGCTACCCACACCAGCACCTATTCAGCACTCAACACTGCAATATGTTATAACAACGCCGCGACCACGTTCGACCTCGTCGGTTACCACTCGAAAAATTGAAGGTAGTGGAGCAAGAACTTTCTTTTATGCTCACCCAAGCGGTCATCCATCAAACAGCAGCTAAGCCTCACCTCTACACTCAATCCCTAAGAAGACCAACAAATCGCATCCATGCAATGATTACTGGCGACTCAACACCATAACAATTCTGGATTGGTTCCTGTACTACACGTCGGAGCATTCTCATTCAGTATCCACAGTAAACACAGTAAACACAGTAAACACTTGGTATGTGCTTTCTAGCAAATACCCAGTGCTCTGGAAGACATACCAAAGATGGCTGTCTGTACTCCATTCAGTCTGTTCCAGTTCAATTGAATGTATTTTGGACTACGCAACACTGTGTAACCCTTCCAGCGTTTTATGAGAAAGTCAACCATAATAACCATTTGAGAATGTTTTGGTAATTTTCAGCTGCAAAAATGAACATCTGATGCATTTATGGCAAATCTTCACTCACTTTACTCACCATCCCATCTCAGTGCATGTCTGAAACATCAGAAGTTCAATTCCCAGGGCATACCATTAACACCGAACAAATTTGGCCACCACAGGAGAGAATGAAAGCCATACACAACTTTCTGTGAGAGTTGTGAGACTCTCACAACAGCCTGTGAGAGTCATGAGTTGGGCAAATTTCTCAGTGTTGCTAACTTTTATCACCGCTTTGTGTGCAACCATGTGCTTCTGGCCACTCCAGTGAATGACGTTTACGAGGTTTGCCGAAATCAGGTGACAAATTACAATGGACTAGCGAAACAGAAACTGCCTTTAACAACAAGAAGACTGCAATTGCTGAGGTCGCAGTTTCAGCACTCTCTGTTGCCCAAGTGTCTCTCACTTTGTTGGTTGATGCATCCACAATTCCAATAGGTGCTTCACTTCAACAACAAATAGACCTATATTGGCAGCCCTTGGCATTCATCAATCAGCCCGTCGCATTAATCTCCATTGGAGCAGAGTTGGTCAACATACAACCGTGAATTGTATACAGCTTATGCTTCCATAAAGAAATTTCGCCACATTCTTGATGGCCGACAGTTTACGTTGGTCACTGATCACAAGCGGCTTATTAATGCATTTTTCAGAGACCAGACAAAGTGTCACCACATCAACTGCAACACTTGGACTACATAGCACAATTCTCTATATGTATCGTCCATGTTGATGGGGAGTTGAATAGACTGACAGATGATCTCTCCTGTGTAAACACACTTATTGGTAAATTCGATTACAAAGCACTTGCCTTGGCGCAGCAACATGACAGTGACCGCAAGATTTACTTGTATGCCCACCTGATTTTCAAACGAAACACTGTACTGTGATGTTTCTACACCAAATGAAAGCCTGTTTGCGACAAACTTTCTCATCGTTGCATGATTTGATCCACCCTGGAGTCCAGACTAGGACCAGGCCGGTTAAGCTAGTTTTTGTGTGGCCAGATACTGTCAGAAACTGAAAAACTTCTGTGGGCCAGTGTCTGGTCTGTTATCATAATAAGATAACCCATTCTGGCACTTGTTCCACTCAATCAATGATTCAAACATGTGCACATAGACATTGTTGGACCGTTACCACCATCTAAAGGACATACCTACTATATAACTGCCAATGACTGCGTTGCACATTGGCCTGACGTTTTTTCTGTGCTCGACATCAATGTGAAACTATTGCAACCAAATTCTTTGGCGGATGGACAGCCTTTTTCGGAGTTCCTCTCCACTGACCAAGGGAGGCAAATGAATCATGTCTATTCAAATCACACAGTATTTTGTTAGGCATGAACATATTCGAACTGCAACTTATTATCCTACTACAACACATGGCTTAGTCGAGCGTTTGCACTGCCAATTAATAGGAACCGGTTATGCAATATTCTCGGAATATTGCGAGAAACGTGTTGTGCGAATCCGGAATGATGTCTAACCGGAGAATAAACCTGGGATAACTTAACCAGCGATTTCTGGCCGGTTATTGAGCTTAAGCGGGGAATAAGTTTTCTACATGGCAGGAATAGTGACAGAAGAAGAAGGCGATGACGAGATTTTCGCTCAACTGTTTGCGTGAACGGGGAAGGAGAAGAAAGTGGGACGCCGCCGATTTATATCCAGATTTCGCTTAGCAAAGGAAGCCATACTTCGTCTTTTCAATGTTGTACGTGAAAAACTGGAGCATATGATGGACAGGTGAGACTATTCTTTGTTTTCTTAAGAATACAGGGTACTTGTACATGGTGGAAAAATCGAAATTTTTTATGACTTTATTTAATTCTATAGTCTTTCCCTGATTACATTGATATATACATTATAGGGTTTCAAATGAAAAATAACCTATATATACCAAATATTAAAGCTACGCTCATGTATGCTGCCACGCCCCCTTTATTTCTGTTACAGAAACCAGTATCATTTCGAAAAGAACGGTGAACTTTCTGTTTCCAGCCATTATACACATGACACATTGTTTATGTTGGTAACAGTGCAGGTTTCTGGTGTCTGTAAATGATTATCTTTGCTAGTATTTACTTTTGTTTCGCTGAAGCAGTTTGTTCACGTGTTACTGCATGTTTGTTGCCAAAGTTCTACTTATATTTGTGGAAGTACATATCCTTTAGTGTGCAATAAATACGAACTATGCCACGCGTCAAGAAATTCGATAAAAGAAAATTCCGTGGTAACCAGTTCCCAAACAAAGCAAGCCACACTGTTGAAAGTAACCTATGTATCAGTTCTTCAGGGAAGAAACAGCCACATGGGACGCCTCCTGGTGATTCAAGTTTTTGTGTTAACAATAACGCTGTTTGTACTTATTTTGTTATTGTTGATGTGGACATCTTATTTTCTTTGATAAAAGAAGTGGCGAAATGTAAATAATGTGATGGCGTAGGCTGTCTGGAAATAAATGAACAACAAAGTGGCAGGAAGTTTCAAAATGGCTCTGAGCACTATGGGACTTAACTTATGAGGTCATCAGTCCCCTAGAACTCAGAACTACTTAAACCTAACTAACCTAAGGACATCACTCACATCCATGCCCTAGGCAGGATTCGAACCTGCGACCGTAGCGGTCGAGCAGCTCCAGACTGTAGCGCCTGCTGTGTCTGCAGCGAGGGGCAACGCTCACCTCATGTACCCATGGCACTTACCATTCCACACATCCTCGGCCAAAACTCGTCCGCAGCTCGTGGTTGCTACCTCTGAATCGTGGGGTTCCGGTTTCGATTCCCGGCCGCGTTGGGAATTTTCTCTGCCCAGGGACTAGGTGTTTGTGTTGTCCTCATCATTCCATCATCATCCATGAAAGTGACTAGACTGAACTGTGTGCCGATCGGGAATGTGTACAGGCGCTGATGACCGCGCCGTTTAGCGCCCCACAAATCAAACATCATCATCACCATCATCGGCCAAAACTCCCGGTGTTGATTGTGGACTCGCTTGCGCTGTGGGTCGCGCTTAGTGAGTACATAATGCAGTCCACAGACGTCACTGAGGACAATGAAAAATTTGCAATACTTCTCAACCACCAATTTCATTAGTGACTTTCTGCTTGACGTACACACACAAACACAAGACTGTCAAGGCACTTATGCTTCAGTGCTTATCCTGCTCACCAGAGCAACAACTCCATCTAGTAATAAGTGAAACCTCACTCAGTCACAGAACGACTTCCACGGTGTGGCGCAAGCTTCGCCTGCAAATTGATATGAGCCTACTCCCAGATCATGCCCTGTAGACTTTGTGGCTATGAAAACTGCCAAAGAGAATTCAAAGAGCGATGCTCCCCTAGATTTCAAAGTACGCTGGCTGACAGAATGCTAGCGCTCACACGACATCGCTTGTTGATTAATTGTTGTGACTGCGCTACAGCTGACAGCATCCCCACTTACATCGCTGACAACACACGCCCTGCCTGCATTCCCAGCCACTACTGCGCACCTCCCACCATGCCGATGCTGGCCACCCGATGTCTACCGGGACTCGTCAAAACGGCACCCGCTACTCCTCCGTGCTGTCTCCAGGGTGATGAACATAAACAAACGCCTACAGTGCAAACTACCACCGGTGTGCCTCCACTCAGTCACCGACCTGTGCCTACAAGTCAAAACAATGTGAGTCAGCTGGGCAGTACACCCACCCGTGCACACCACCTCTGCTGGCTGCACACTCGCTTCGGTTTTAATGCGCTACGTTGTAGACAGCACTGATCTGCGGGCTGGTACCTGCGCACCAGGCCTTGATCCTCTTCAAGATCCCACAAATCATACCTTCATGACAGTGTCTACTGGTCTCATTGACAACCTGATGGCTCTTGCCTGTTTGTTTATGATGCACAACTGAATTCTTACCTTCTAGCTGACACCAGTGCCAATTACAGGATGATTCCACTGTCTCTGGCTCCCACTACATTTTCACCTTCACCTACCAACTATACACAGCTAATGACTCCATAATACTGGTGTCTGGCGTCGCCTCCATCACTCTCGATCTCGGCGACCCTGTACCTATGTCCTGGACGTTCTTGGTGGCTGAAACTATGGAACCCGTCTTAGGAATCGACTTCCTGAGGCACTACCATTTACTGCCAGGTCCGAACTGCACACTGCTCCTGGACCACGATGGCCAACAACCAATCAGCGCCAAGTTCAGTGACTCCTTTCCTGCCAATGTTGCGCTGCATCTCCTACTTTGCAGTCAGAGACGCCTCTCAATCTTATCTTGAAATGTCAAGAGCTTCTGGATGATCTCCACACAACATCTTCTGCACACTCCAACCTCTGGAGTTCCAACTTGGATATATGAGCAACCAACAACCTTTTCCACTTACACATTACTGAGACATTTAGCGAGCTTCATATAGCTCAACAGCAACTTACCGTGCTGCAACATCTACATCCACAGCCAAACGAAGAAGACATTACCTCAGCCTCAAAACAGGTCAGTCAAGTGCCGTTATCTAATTGTGCTCATCCAACCACACCCACTGTTATTGACTGTGCCTCTGTCAACGGGTTGTCCATTGGCGATGGTGTTACAATAGCACGTATCGCTATGCCCTCAGCTCTCACTTCACGCCAGCCCATCCGGCTGCAGAGTAGTTGTACCGTCCGTAATGGGACAATTCATTGCATCAACACCAATGCTGACCCACTAGTCCGCTGTTGGCCCCGCCACCTACCTTCCCACAAACTCCAACCAGCAAAAGCCGCCATGGACGAACTCTTACATGCTGGTATTGTGCAGCCGTCTGACAGTGCCTGGGCGTCTCCCACCAAGTTCTTCCTTAAAAAAAGGATAATGCTTGGCGATTGTGTGGCGATTATCGGTACCTCAACGCCCGGACTGTATTGGACAGCTGCCCTGTACTGAACTTACAAGACTTCACACACGAACTTGCTTGTGCCACTATAGTCATTGTTGTTGGCTGTAAAAGGGTCTATTTACAGATACCTGTGGCTGATGAGGAGATACCAAAAACTACAATAATCACGCCATTCGGCCTGCTCCAATTTTTATTTATGCCTTATGGGTTAAAAAACGTTGCCGAGGCATGGCAGAGGTTTATTAACGTCCTTTTATCTAAAACGTCCTTCTGCTATGCATACCTAGATGATGTGATAATTTTCTCGCAGTCTCTCAATGAACATGAGATTCATTTATCCACTGTAGTGGACAAGTTAGTGGCAAATTGCGTCGTAATTAATAAAGGTAAATGCAAACTACGGCGATCGTGTGTCACCTTCGTTGGACATTTGGTTGACGCTTCGGGGATACGCCCCACGCCGGAGAAAAAGAAAAAATCCGCCTCCTCCCTCCCCCCTCAGACTATCAAGAACTGCAACATTTCCTCGGATTCAACAGTTTTTACAGGCATAATCTCCCACACGCTACTGAAACGCTCTTTCCTCTGACTGAGCCGCTGTGTGGCAAGTTCACCACTGGCAAACGACACCTGACGTAATCGGCTGAAATACAGTAGGCCTTCGACAAGGTTAAACCCGACCTCACACAGGCTGTCACCCTCGCCCTTCTGTCACCAGGAACACACCTAGGGATCACTATGGATGCCAGTGACCGCGCGGTTGGCGTGGTACTGCAACAAGAGAGCACTGGTATAACACAGGCGCTGCGTTTCTTCTCTTGAAAGTTGACCGATACTCAGAAGAAGCGGTCGACTTTCGATAGAGAGCTCTTGGCCATCTATGATGTGGTCCATGGTCCGCTATTTCCAGTATGACATTGAAGGACACCACTTACCATTTACACTGACCACAAGCTTCGTACAGACGCTATCAAAACCCTTCCATTAACAACACGCCAATGCGCTTTCGCCACCTCGACCTGGTGTCGCAATTTACCACCGACGTCAGACGTGTCTGAGGTGCAGAAAATATAGTTGCGGACTACTGGTCTCGCTTGGTGGCCACATCTAGTCAGCTGGACTCTGATCTACTCGCTGTTGCAAAGGGCCACAGATTCTGACCTACAACTACTACTAACTGGACACGACACTGGGCTACAACTACGACAGCACACACTGTCAGGAGCCACCAAACCTGCTTGGTGTGATGTGGCGTGTGAGAGGATATGATCAGTCGTCCCGCAAACCTACCTTAAAACTGTGTTCGACTTCCTGCACAATCTTGCACATCCCAGCGTACGTCCCACACTCAGTCACGGAATGCTTCGTCTGGCCCAGTGGCAAGTTTGATTGTGCTGCATGGACCAGGGCCTGCGTCCCTTGTCAGGAAGCAAAGGTAGGATGTTATGCTCAGCTCCCCTTTGGGAAATACCCTATCCCAAAGGGGCGTTTGCAGCATGTTCATATTGAGTTAGGCCATTCCCCGACTCCCAGGGTTCAAAGTACATCTTATTCATGATTGACCATATGACACATTGCTTTGAGACCACCCTGTTACTGGACATTTCAGCCGACACAGTTGCCAAGGCCTTTGTTCGCAACTGGATTGCCATGTTCCGCTGTCCTCCATCACTGACAACAGACCAAGGCCGGCAGTTTGAATGTGCCTTGTTCAATGAACTGTACCGACTTTGCGGGAAACATTGTTTACACATGGCTGCTTACCATCCTCAGTCAAATCGCCTAGTGGAACGATGGCACTGCACACTCAAGGCAGTGTTAATCTACCACTTGCAGTAATGAACTGATGCTCTGCCGTGTGTACTTCTCGGAATTAGGACTGCTCATAAAGAAGATCTGAACCCCTCACTTGCTGAGGTCCTATACGGTGAGCCTTGCAGAATTTGCACTAAATGTAGCCACATTTGACCATGACCTGCCAGAACTAGTGCAGCGAGTGCGTGAGTATATATGCAACACCTGTGTGCCACTACTTACCCATCACACAAAGCCTATGACATTTGTTCATAAGGAGTTAAACACATGTTCCCATGTCATGCTGTGCACAGATGCCATCAACCTGGCTTCGCACCACCCCTATGCCATACCGCATAGTCTAGTGGGACACCAACATGTTTCACATTGTTGTTTCAGGAAAGACCACTACAAAGGCCTTAAACAGACTGTGGCCAGCATGGACTTTAGCTGATACCCCAGTGGCATGCTCTGCATTGGCGCCTCCGCAGCCAACAGACACTCACTTCAAAGTACAATTAAATATGAGTGACTTTCTACCAGAAGATATTGATGTCATCCTACATGACTCACTGTTAGTTATCTCAGTCAGTTTCGCAAATAGGCAGGCAGGCCCCAGTGTAGTCTCCTGGTCAATCGAACATGCCCTGCCCCTGCCCTCCTTCGTCGATACAACGGGTTAAACCGATGGAGCGCTCATGGTCACCACCCCTGTATGTGCCGCTCTCGCCGCCGACGCCAGGGATGAAGCCATCTCTACAGCCTCCTCGCCAGCCTCTTATCATAACGCTGGGTGCGCTGCCCGCTCATCTGTCGCCAATGACGACGTCACGCCTCCCACAGCCTCGCCGGTCGCGGACCATCATATCACCTACACCGCACCACCATCCTCTCTCCTCAACATCTGGCGGCTCCTCCTTCTTCACATTTTGGCTGCACACTTCGCCCGCCAGCGCACCTCTCCGATTACGACATTTCAGCGATTTACGCCTCCTCCACCGCTCTGACATCCCGCCAGTGCACACAGCTCTTTCTCCAACGTGCTTCACGCAACGGGGCGGGGGGGTTCGAATCCTTCCTCGGGCATGGATGTGTGTGATGTCCTTAGGTTAGTTAAGTTTAAGTAGTTGTAAGTTCTAGGGGACTGATGACTACAGATGTTTGTCACGACATGCTTGGTACCTTGTAGGACAATAAAATATATTTTTATGAAATCGTATGATATGTTAGCTGTTATTATACATAACTAATATCCGAATACCACATTTTCCACAGATTTTCGTGTTGCAAAACGTTTTGATAAAACAGTAGTATATCAGTTTCACTCTGCCACATTATATGAGTAGCAGAAAATATTGTTCCACTGTGTTTTATATTGGGAATGCCCCTTTTTGTAAACACCACAGCAGTATCAGAACAAATTTCCGTCTTTTAGTAAAAATATTAGCATCACTGGCCCATTAATGTTTCAGAGCAACAACATTGTCTCCCTCCTACTATCATTCACTGAGGTCTGTGAACTATTTGTGCTTACTCAGGCTAAGTTTAACACAGTAAGATTAAGAGGAAAGTTCCTACTTTCTTATTTTTTTTTTAAAGTAATGCTTCCCCAGCTACACAACACAGCTGTTGTACCTGTCAGTTATTAGTATTATCCACAGATGCCTAAACATATTTATCATAAAATAATAGCTATATATGTATGTTATAAGAGCAGCACAGGAATCTAGATATTGAATCTGTGTAGTTGTAGCATGTGGAAGGAGTTCCTGGAGTGCTATGTTTTAAACTTTCCTTAAGTATCAAGTTATTTTCAGTGTCTTCCTTTATGCAAAACTGTAGCTAGTTGAAGGTAACTTAAATTCAAATGTCTTGTATTATACTTGTGTGAAGTACCAGTTTTCTGAAACTGATGGCTTATTATGCTTGTTTAATGTAACAAAAAGTTTGATAATATGCTTATGTCCTGAGCTCACTTAATCAACATCTACAGAAGAAAATATTGTTCACTCTTATCTCCCATTCAGACAAAAACTTCTCATCTCCCAGTGAATGCTTCAGAGCAACAAAATTGTCCATCATCTAGCATTATTTCCATAAACATGTAAATTATTTATGCTTACTCAAGCTAAGTTTAACATGTCAGTAAACTAGAAGTCAGTTTTTTTAAGAAAGCTATAACAGATAACTGTTGTATTCCTCAGTTATTAGTATTATCCACGTAACCGTATCCATATTTCTCATAAAAAGATTGTTATCGTTGTGTTAGAAGAATATAGGTACTTGTCACTCAGCTAACAGCAATCTTTGTTTATTAAATCGACATAGCCATGACAGTGGGAGTGGCTGGCAACTTATGTTTTTTAAATTTCCCTTGAATTGTCTCGTTTAATCCCTTTCTTTCTTTCAGAAATGACTCTGTTCCACCAATGAACCAGCTACTGTGGACATTCAAATATTTTGCCTCTGGTGATTTCCTTCTGTCCATTGGAGACTTTATTGGTACTGGCAAGCCGACAGCCAGCAGGATTATTAAAAGGATTTATATGGCAGTAAACAACATGCACAAGAGAGCTTTTCCATTATATCCATTCTCTGATGTAATTAAATGAAAATAGAGTAAACCAATGATTATGGATTAATACATTTTTATTCTGAAATCATTTGCTTTAATTTTTATTTTCTGGTCCTAATTTTGAGCTTTATGCTCTATGTTTAACCAATTCAGTTCTTCCTCCCTTCTCAGTTCCTGTCAAGCTTCTTCTGAAGCAGCACCATCTTAAACTCTGCTAATTATTTCACATTTGACAACAGGTATTTTTATTATGGAAACAAAACTGACAGTTCTAAGCTGAGATGACTGTAGAAAAGAAGAAAGGGCACACTGAACGTGTCACACCCCCCAGTTACTTCCCCTCCCCTCCCAGATTACATATAGCTGCTAGAGAAGATTGCACAGGACAAAATTATGTGTGAAGCAGTTACTGTTCCTCAAACATTTGGGGTGAGATACAATAGCAGCAGCCTCCAGTTTGATAGATGCCATAGGTACATTTCCACCCCAATATTATAAAAAAGATAGTAGTTATTTATTGTAAATGTTGGCATCTTGTTCTTCATATACTCTCAATAATATATACACTCTCAATATAGGTAATAATCACAATATCATAGAAACAGGATTTATATATGCCCAAGAATTGCAAATGTGTATGCACAAATAAGTGTTGAATAATTCAGTAAATAGTATTCTCTGTAGAACACCAATTGCTGCTGTAATTAACTAATCATTCTAAAATGTAAATACAACAACAAGCTAACCAGAAACACCTCTCAAAATTTTCAGTCAAATCAATCTACATAATGTCTGTGTTGTCACAGTCTGTTGGAGAATCTGAAAAGACCAACTATTTCACAAAGCAGACCATATTTCAGAGCTGCTCTCTTATTATGCGCCTACTTACAATTCACCATCTACCATATAGCTACATTTGACGGAATACTTTAATGTGTAGAAATGTTACAGATGAATCGAACTGACTGTGGCAGCCTTCTATTGAGAACTTTATCAAATTGTGTTTTTCATTGTACACAATTTGGAATTTGTATTCCACGTATGGGGAGCCACCAATCTGTAGCCTCTACTAGCTTTTCTGGGCGTAATATTTACATGTTTATTTTTCTTTCTTTTTTTCAATGCACTTCTTTTATGTGAAATTGTTTGTGAATGGAAACTTGTATATTTTTTCCAATACTTGATTCGGAAATCTAGAACGATCGCTTACTGGTAAACACCAAATACCCAATCCTTTAACGAATTTGAAGATAGATCGTTATATTGTTACACAAATAAGTATCCTACCAATTTAGTTAAATGTTTTGCATTAATATTTTCATTGACTGATACAGCAGGAGTTTTCGTCTTTTCTAATACGCTTTTGAACTCATTTGCAGCCTTAAAGTATACTCAAGCAAATAATTTTGTGATCTGGAATGCTTATCATTCAGGTTTCAAAAAAATGGTTCAAATGGCTCTGAGCACTATGGGACTTAACATCTGTGGTCATCAGTCCCTTAGAACTTTACTTAAACCTAAGTAACCTAAGGATATCACACACATCCATGCCCGAGGCAGGATTCGAACCTGCGACCGTAGCAGTCGCGCGGTTCCGGACTGCGCGCCTAGAACCGCTAGACCACCGCGGCCGGCACTCAGGTTTCACACCCTATTTCTGCAGATGACGACTATGCAAATGATCTAGGCGAAAATACCCAGAGTTCTCTTGAGTTGTTGCCATGAGTTGGACATGGATGCTATTCCAAGAATAACTAACTGGGGAATAAAATGGCATTGTACAATGCATACTCCAAGTTAACCTGCGGCTAACCTGTTCGTCAGTTAACTATCCCTGGATTTATACCAAAATTGTGCAACTGGCTCTTTGATACCATTATTCACTGTGTTGGACAGAAACTGTCCTACTGGTCCCTGCATTTCCATCAAGGAAGACGTTAACGCCATAGAAAAACAACTTCTCTATGGTGAACCCATGCGACAGCCCAGTCAGTTCTTTGGCAAAATGCCTAACGACCTAATTGAGGTATCAGATTATGTTCAAAAATTTCATTCACACATCTTCAAGCTACATCCGATCACACTGAGAGAGTGCACGCACTGACCGTTCAATTTAGTTGATCTTTGAAAATGTAATGAGGTTTCTGTTAGACACAACACTGTGTGCAAGATTCTGCACTCACCATATGACGAACCATATACAATCCTTAGTTGAGATGAGAAGACATTTAAGGTCGATGTTAATGGCACCTCAACTACAATTTCCATCGATCGCCTTAAACCTGCTTTCTGCCTCTTCTTTGCTGGTATCTGCAAACCAGACAAGCCACAGCAGGTGCCAAATAAAACGCCTGATGAATCTATGACAGACTTGGCAGAATCATCAACTTCTCCACTAATCATCATGGACAAGCCACAACAGGTGCTGGACAAAACACCTGATGAATCTACAACTGACCTGTCAGAACCACCTGCCCCCTCCACCTGGTGTCACGCAACCTGGACCCCACATCCATTTCATTAGAAAATAACATTATGCAATGCAGTTATTGTTGACTCCTATGGCGCCCATGTGACAGTTTGTAGGAGGAGGCTTAGACCTGGTGATATGGATTACTTTTAATGTTTTGGAAGATGAATAGCAACTTGCAAGTAGTCATTAAAATGTTCCAGTTCCGACCCTGTTAAAAACTTGGGTAATACGGATTTTTAAATCAGTTTCTCTGAAGAAAAACAACTGACTATACTATATTCTTTCGTTTTTTTTGAGAGCTGGGGCGGAAGGGGTGAGATGTTGCACCCTCCTTCCTCAGGAATGGGCGCCTCTGGATGACTCCCATTTATTCTATGATGTCATACTTATTTATTGTTTTTTTATAGTCTCTTGTTTTGTTCTCGAATCGTTTACACTCTCATGTGTATGTATGAAACGTTTTTTATAAAGTATTCAGACTAAAATTGCAACACCATTCGTGATGCAAAATGCCAGAATATGGTATCAGATTTAAGAAACTAGCAATGATAAATTTTATTAATGGTGAAAGCAAACTTCATAATGGAGGTTATTTGATCAGTTTTGTGTTGTATACTGCTGAGACCTCAAACAAATTTCAAAAGATTGATATTTTAGAGAAAATATATACACACAAACACAACAAAAAACATTTATAAGGGAATACATAGAGTCTGTGTAGATTTTCTACTGTTCAGTTTTTTTTTCTATGTATCAGATCATGTCAGAAAGAACTATATTTTTCTCCTTCAATGGAGCAGACTATTTCGTTCAAAAAAAGATTATTTAATGAAAATTGCTTTATTAACATTTGTGAGAATGTCGATCCACAGTAAAGTACGAATGATATTAATTCCACCCAATTTGTTAAATTGCCAAATCAACACATGCAACATAACCGAGAAGATACTCGCTAAGCCAAAAACATGAAATGCACTGACGAAACGAACAAGAACACAAAAACGTCACCAATTCAGAAAACAAAGATACTCCGCAATTCACTTCTCTTAGCGATAGTCTTCGACTACCTGCGTTGTCAGACAGCACCCCTCTCCATCCCCCTCCACATAGAGCAGAGCTCCTGGGATGAAGGGTTATTTGTACCATACGATCACATCGGCCCTCACGCAGACTGTGTGTAAAACAGGAGAAAGTGGATGAGTGTCCTGCAATGGCATAGTCTCGTCGACAGCTGCTTTAATCAACGTAAGTACCACATCTGGAGACTGGTCTAGCAAAGGCGTAGGCTCGTCGGCTGCTGTGTGATGTGATGGAGGCTTCAGGCGTCCTGCAGTGTTGTCTGCCTGGAGCAGCTACGCCACCCTGATATGTTTGACAGAAACCTTGAATGCTTTCCGTTAACCAATATTATCACCATTATCTCATGCTGTTTCAGTACAGGATGCGGATCCATGTAAAATGTTTGTAAAAGAGCTTTTACAGAGGCTGAAGCATAACATGAGAGGACGGGTTAGATCTTGGTGAATAAAAACAAGGGGCCTCCTTGTAGCGGGATGTTGTGGATGGATGTTGGAAATGCAGTCCTTGATTTGTTGTAATAAGAATGGCAGATCTCTAGGCAGGTGGCCACAAAGTTGGCTGAAGAACTCCGAAGGAAGCCTGATGGACTCGCCATACAAGAACTCCACCACTAAAGCACCAATATTGTGTTTGAATGCAGCATGTAGACCAAGCAACACTAGAGGTAAAACTGACAACGAAGGCGAACCTTTACACATCAGGGCAGATTTAAAAGTTTAGTGCCGACATTCAGCCATCCCATTACTGGACAGGTGATATTGGTCGTATGATGATGTGTAAAACCACAAAAGTATGTCAGTTGTCAGATCAAGATGGACTCAAATTGACGGCCTTGGTCTGTTGTTACATCAATCGGACAACTTAACCGAGAGACTTAAGTGATTAGAAAGGTTTGTGGGACAGTTTCCGCCGTAACCCAGCACATATACCTACCAATTGCCATAAAAATATACTGATAGTCTTTAGCACAGTTGAGTGGTCCAACCAAGTCAACATGGATGTGAGAAAAATGTTGTGTAGATTCCCTGAAAGAACCAATAGGTTTTTATACATGTTGTCCCACCTTAGTCATTTGTCAGAAAATCTTTACCCACAACCTGTACTCACGCTTGATGCTCGCCCATACAAAGCTATTAGTCACAATCAGTATAGAGCAGTTGGCTCCAGAATCGGGGGAGTCCACAAATGGAATCAAAGAACTGTTTCCAAAAACACAGTGCAACGAAAAGGAGTGGTCAGTTTTGAGTAATTTCGCACCACGCTAAGGAAGACGTCCATGGGAAGATTACATGTATGCAATCCTGTATGTTACTTCTTGATAACTCTTGTAATTCCACATCAGTGTCTTGCTCTGTCACCAGTCGCTTAAAGACAATGGTTGCTGAAACAGCATTAATTCTGGAAAAACAGTCAGCCACAGCATTATCTACAACCAATAAATGGCGAATATCGATCTAGAACTGACTGACAGATTCCAAATGGCGGATTTGTCTTGGTGAGAATGAGTTATGTAGAGTAGTGAAAGCAAAAAAAAGTCTGTGCTCAATAAAAACTGTGAAGTGGCAAGCTTTTACAATCAGCCAGAATTGCTTAAGGCTTCATACACAGTCAACAGTTCTTAGTCATAGGCGCTCCATTTTATTTCAGACTCTGACAGTTTGTGAGAAAAGAATGCAAGCAGTTGCCATATATCTCTTATTTACTGCTGAAGAGCTTTCCCTATTTTATATGGTTAGCATGAATGAAAATATTCAAGGATGTGGAATGGACAAGACACACTGAAAGCATGGTGTCCCTTAAACTGGACTTAATCCTGTCAAAGTCTTGAATTTGGTCCTGTCAGCATTACAGTGAGGAACACCTGTAAGGCCACAGTGAGAGGAAGATGGTGTAACTGTTAAAATGTGTTTGAAAGAGAATCAGACTTAATCATATCAATTTTTACATCTACATCTATACTCTGCAAACCACTGTGAGATACATGGCAGAGGGTACTTCTCATTGTTTTCTTCCTGTTCCATTCATGTAAGGAGCGCAGAAAGAATTGTTGTTTGTTATAGAACATTCCTAGAGTAATCGTTTAAAGCTGGTTGCTGAAACTTTGTTAATAGACTTTCTCAGGATAGTTTACTTTTATCTTCAAGAGTCTTCCACTTCAGTTCATTCAGTATCTCTGTGACACTCTCCCAGGGGACACCGCCTTATAGTAGGCACCTTCAGTGCCGGGCGGGAGGGTTTGCGTGCTTCGGTGAAGTCGAGAGCTATGCCGGCGGTAGCATAGCTACTGGCAGGGTCTCCCAAGCCGGACTGGTCTCGACAGAGGAGCCAGACAAAGTGTGTCCCACAACATAGGGCAGGGAGGGCTCTAGAGGCGTAGTGAAGCCAGCTTCCCTAGAGGAGTAAACCTCATACAAATCCTGGTCCTCCAGGTTGGGGGTTGGGCATGGGGCTAATAACCCCATACTGTAAAAAAAGAATATTACGGAAATTCAACAGAAGCCTCGGAAACTGGATGGAAAGCATGTATCACGACCCCGGCAAAGGAAACGGATAAAGGATCTAACAGTAGCATCATGGAATGTGAGGACAATGCTTCAGCCTGGAAAAATGAAAGAAATAGCCAATGAAATTTTAAAATTCAAATATGATATTTTAGGGCTACAGGAAATAAGATGGCAGGGGAATGGGCAGATAGATAAACCTGAGTACTCATTGGTATATAGTGGACCAGAAGAAAGAACAGGCCAACTTGGAACAGGGTTTATAATAACTAGGGAAGTTAGGAAAAGCATTCTAGAATTTGAACCCATAAATGAAAGGATGTGCAGACTCAGACTAAAAGGTAAATTTAGGAATATATCAATAGTTAATGCACATGCACCAACAGAGGAAAAAGAGGATATAATTAAAGAACAGTTCTATGAAGACTTGGAAAAAGTACGCTGTGCAGTACCTAAATATGACCTGATGCTAGTAATAGGAGATTTTAATGCAAAAATTGGGAGGAATGAACATCCGTATGGAGTTTCTGGAAAATATTCACTACATGAAGAAAACAATGAGAATGGAGACTTACTATGCCAATTCGCAGCAAGGAATCATATGATTATTAAAAGTACCTGCTTTCCACATAAAAGGATCCATCTGCATACTTGGAAGTCTGCAGCCAATGGAGTAGTCAATCAGATTGACCATATTTTAGTGATTGCACGCCACTCCACGTCAGTTACGGATGTACGGAGCTGTAGAGGACCAAACTGTGATTCAGACCACTTTTTGATAAAATCAGTCTTGAGAGAGAAACTGTCACTAACAAAGGGCAACAGAATGGGAAAGATGATGAAATGGAATACAGACAAACTGAACATCCCTGATGAAGTAAAAAAATACCAAGTAACACTAAGCAGAAAGTTGAGCAATGAAGAGACCACAGTAGGAGTAGATGAAAGGTGGCACAGGTTTGAAAAAGCCATTAAGGATGCTGCAGAGGAAATAATAGGCATAAGAAGGAACAGAAGAACCCAGGAGTGGTTTGATGAAGATTGCAGGTCAGCAATAGAGGAAAAGAACAGGGCAAGAACAAAAGTGCTACAGAGAGAAACCAGAAATAATGTGGAACAATATAGAGAATTAAGGAGAAGGGCTAACAGACTGTGCAAGAGAAAGAAAAGAGAGTGGAATAAGAAGAAATTTCAAGAACTAGAAGAACTAAAGGAACAGAGTGAAATAAGAAAGTTCTATCATGCCATAGGCAAAATGAAGAATAGATTCCAACCAAAAACAACGGCCTGTTCCAGTAAAGATGGGAAAATGATAAGGGAGGAAGAACAGATAGTGGGAAGATGGGCAGAGTATTTCAAAGATACACTAAGCACCAGCCTAGAAGATGAAGAGACAGCTGCACAGGCGGGAAAAGTGGAGCTGGAAGTAGACAATGAAACCAATGAGGCAAGAAAGCCAGCACTACAAGAGGTCTCCCAGGCTGTGCACAAGTCAAAAAACAATCGAGCCCCTGGGGAAGACAGCATAATTGCTGAATTAATAAAAACTGGTGGTGAGGCTGTAATAAAGGAACTGCACACATTAATATCAGATATATGGGAAACAGAAACTATGCCGGATAATTGGAAAATTGGAATAATAGTCCCCATTTATAAGAAAGGGGACAGAACAGCATGTGAAAACTATAGAGGTGTAACACTCCTAAGTACAGCTTATAAGATCTTCACAAGTATACTAAACGAAAGGATACAGAAGTGTGCAGAAGGCATACTAGGGGAATATCAGTGTGGCTTTCGACCAGGCAGAGGAACAACGGATCAAATATTTGTGATAAGGCAAATGATGGAAAAGTTCTATGAATATGATATAGATCTGCATTTCTTATTCATCGATTTCAAACAAGCCTTTGACAGCATAAATCGGCAAGAACTATACAGAGTACTGAAAGAAGTTGGTATATGTGCTAAATTAATAAGACTAATCAGAATGACAATGACAGAGACAAGAGCAAAAGTAAAGGTCCAGAGCAGAACAAGTGATAGCTTTGACTTTAATAAAGGTGTGAAACAAGGGGATAGTCTCTCCACTGTCCTATTCAACATAGCCCTGCATAGTGCAGTAAATAAAATCAACAAGAGAGGCACCATATTTATGAAAACTAGCCAGATATGTGCATACGCTGATGACATTGCTATAGTAGGAAGAAATACCAATACACTCCTAGAAACATACCGGGCAATGGAAACAGAAGCCTTAAAAATTGGCCTCATAGTAAACGAAAACAAAACAAAATATATGGTAATGTCACAATCTGAGGCCAGAAGAACCCCTAAAAACCTAAACATCAATGGGAAATGCTTCAATGGAGTGTCCTCTTTTAACTACTTGGGAGCCCTAATAACAAATGATAACAGTATTGGAAAGGCTATAAGGGAAAGAATACAAGCAGGAAACAGAGCTTACTTTGCAAATATGCAGCTTTTCAAAAATAGCCTTGTTACTAGAAAAACTAAACTGCTAATATATAATTCCCTAGTCCGCCCAGTTATCACATACGGCTCAGAGGTATGGACGTTGACAGAACACGATAAAAATGCTCTAAGAAGCATCGAGCGGAAAATACTACGCAAAATCTATGGGCCAATAAGGGAGGAAGAAGGCTGGAGAATACGCTACAATGCCGAATTACAAGAGTTAATACAAGGCAGGGACATAGTAAAATTTGTGAAATCTCAGCGAATACGATGGCTAGGACACTTGGAGAGAATGGCAGAGGATAGAATCCCAAAGAAAATGATGAAAGGTATGATCCATTCAGTTAGGCGAAAAGGGAGACCTAGAAGAAGATGGATCGATGAGGTAATAATGGATATCAGCAATATGGTAGTCCGGGGGTGGAAAAGAGCAGCAAATAACCGAG
Source organism: Schistocerca nitens (assembly GCF_023898315.1). Classification (NCBI taxonomy): domain Eukaryota; kingdom Metazoa; phylum Arthropoda; class Insecta; order Orthoptera; family Acrididae; genus Schistocerca; species Schistocerca nitens. The sequence continues at coordinate 294,089,887 of NC_064618.1, read as the reverse complement.
AAGTGTGGAGGAAGATTGTTGAAGAAGCCAAGGCTCACCAAGGGCTGTAGAGCTACTGAAGAAGAAGAATTCGTGCTGCCCTTCACTGTGTATGTTCAGTACCCCTGTTAGTCCTATCCGGTATAGGTCCCACACACTTGTGTAATATTCTAGAACTGGTTGCAGGAGTGATTTGTAAGCAATCTCCTTTGATGTGATCATTCTATTTCATTTCTATAGAGGCTGAATGCTGAAAGTGTTACCCCGATGGCCCCAAAACTCCACTTCTTTCTGCCTGAGAACACATTTGTCTTTGATATAACAATAACAGACTGCGGTGGCACAGTGGTTGCACACTGGACTTGCATTCAGGATGATGGCGGTTCAAACTCGTATCTGGCCTTCCTGATTTAAGTTTTCTGTGATTTCTCTAAATCTCTCCAGGCAAACGATGGGATGGTTCTTTTCAAATGGCATGGACGATTTCCTTCCCCATCCTTCCCTAATCCGAGCTTGTGCTCCATCTCTAATGACCTCGTTGTCGATGACACATTAAACACTAATCTCCTCCTCCTCCTCCCTGATATATCAATAACAGATTATCGATTCGACATGCCAGAAAGAGTGACATGTCTGTTACTAGTTTGATTGTCACGAACTGACAATTGCTGTGATGGTAGAGTGCAAGCAATTCGCGTTAGGGCAACCAGTTATGCCTATACATGGTCACTGCTGTTATTTAGGTGGCTTTTTCTAGCCAATCGCCCGAAATAGGTATGATACTAACACCAGTTGGACAAGCGCTTGCTGACGTCACGGTCCCGAAAGTACTGCTGGAGAGCGCTCAAATCGCGCCACTGGACGAGAACGACGGTTCAAATGGTTCAAATGGCTCTGAGCACTATGGGACCTAACATCTGAGGTCGTCAGTCCTCTAGACTTAGAACTACTTAAACCTAACGAACCCAAGGACATAACACACATCCATGCCCGAGGGAGGATTCGAACATGCGAACGTGGCAGTCGCGCGATTCCAGACTAAAGCGCCTAGAACCACTCGGCCACAGCGGCCGGCACGACGGTTCAAACCCGCGTCTGGCCATCCAGATTTAGGTTTTCCGTGAATTCCCTAAATCGCTTCACGTAAATGCCTGGATGATTCCTTTCAAAGCGCAAGGCCGATTTCCTTCTCCGTCCTTCCCTAACCCGAGCTTGTGCTCCGTGTCTAATGACCTCGTTGTCGACGGAACGTTAAACACTAATCTCCTCCTCAAATCGCGATGGAGCGATCCAAATTGTTCAGATAGTGGAAGCTGCTCCCCTTTAATGGCGTACGCTGTAATTACATTCGCAATGCCATTTCTAGTTTGTGGAGTCACAGCTTGCACTGCTATTTGAAGCTACAGAACTTTTGATTACGAAAGGAAACTGGTTGAACCACAATTGTTTTTACGTTGCCTCAGACACTTCAAATTCAGTTGCCACGGATCTTACATGACACAAGAATTCAGGAAGCGATTTATCTCCGATACTCTAACTTTTCAATATTGATGGGTTCGATGATCTGTTGGTTTGTGCACTCGACGAAGCACATTTTCCTTAAGATGCCTATTATGAACGATATCAGACAATAACAACAGAGTCCTGAGTGTCTTAAGCACTAATGGTCAGAATATATTGTAGATTACCATTACAAATACATTAATGGTGAGCGAAAGTTCCAGAAGCGGGAACAATAGGTCCAGTTGTTGTGGCATGTACGACGGAGTGTCGAATTTTCCTATCAGTACGAAAGAAGCGATCCAGCTAATTGACGGATTGTCCATATGCTGCGAATCACGCGAGGTGCCAGGCACTTGTCCGACATTTGTTGCCACTGGAGGAAAAGGAGTTACTTGTTACGAACTGTACGACGATTCTTCTGTCAAGGTGGCGTCCACAGTAGCCAGTGGACTGTCCTCACGTTTAAAGTATGACCTTCTTTGGGGTCACCGCTTGTGGGAACATCGATCCATTAAAGCATATTAAAGCATGGAAGATATTAATGCCACACACTTCACGGAATTGTCAAGTTAATACATGCAACAGCACAGAGAAGGCACTCCCTACACCAAAAACATGAACCGTACTAGTAAGAACAAATCAGAAAGCAAAAAAATCATCAGATTATAGAAACAAAGATATTCTACACTTCACTATTTTTAGTGATAGTCTTCGACTAATTGATAGCCTTCTACTAAGGGCGTCTCCACATATTTATACTGTTATTTATACTTGGTGTAGGTGCCACCTCTGTCTAACTGTCGTAAAACCAAAATCATTTTTCGCTTTCAGATATCTGGCCTCTCTTGTGGAAGAACACACAGTGTAAAAAATATCCAGTGTGCATTACACATTTGCAGTGCGTCACGAACACATAGCAAAATAATCAAAAAATGATTTAGAAACCACAAAAGCGAGAAATACACGACTATCTACATCTACATCATTCTCCGCAAGCCACCTAACGGCGTGTGGCGGAGGGTACTTTCGGCATAACTACCTGATCCCTACAACCCCGTTCCTCTAGCGAATAGTGGGTGGGAAAACTAATTGTCGGTAAGTCTCTGTATTGGCTCTAATTTCTCGAATTTTCTCCTCATGGTCAATATGCGAAATGTATGTGGGGGAAACAATATGTTGTCTGATCTGAAAAGTGCTGTCCAGAAATTTCAATAGTAAATCTGTCCTTGATGCACAACGCCTCTCGTGTAACGTCTGCCAGTGGAGATTGTTTAGCATCTCTGTAACGCTCTCTCGCCGGCTAAACGATGCCACGACGAAATGCGCCAGTCTTCGTTGGATCTTCTCTATCTCCTCTATCAATCCTACCTGATAGGCATCCCAGATAGATGAATAATACTCAAGAATCGGGCGAACAAGCGCCTTATAAGCCACTTCTTTCCTGGATGAGTTACATTTCTTTAAGATTCTTCCGATAAATCTGAGTCTGGGATCTGCTTTTCCCACTATCTGTTTTATGTGGTCGTTCCACTTAAGATCGCTCAGGATAGCTACGCCTAGATATTTTATGGCATACGCTGTCTCCAGCTGTTTGTCTTCAATAGTGTAGCTGTACAGTAATGGATTCCTTTTCCTATGAATGCGCAATATGTTACGTTCATTTTTATTCAGGGTCAACTGCCAGAGCCTGCACCATTCACCAATTCTCTGCAGGTCGTTCTGCAAATTCTTACTATCTTCTGGCGTTGCTACTTTGGTATAGACAACTGCATCATCTGCGAATAGCCTTAAAGAGCATCCGACGCTTTCTACTAGATCATTTATGTATATTGTAAACAGCAACAGTCCTGTCACAGTTCCCTGTGGTACTCCAGATATTACGTTTACATCTGTCGATTTTGTTCCGTTATGACGTTATCTTAGAAGCTAGATTAAGGAAAGGCAAACCAACGTTTCTAGCATTTGTAGACTTTGAGAAAGCTTTCGACAATGTTGACTGGAATACTCTCTTTCAAATTCCGAGGGTGGCAGGGGTAAAATACAGGGAGCGAAAGGCTATTTACAATTTGTAGAGAAGCCAGATGGAAGGTATAAGAGTCGAGGGGCATGAAAGGGAAGCAGTGGTTGGGAAGGGAGTGAGACAGGGTTGTAGCCTATCCCCGATGTTATTCAATCTGTATATTGAGCAAGCAGTGAAGGAAACAAAAGGTTTTAAAATCCATGGAGAAGAAATAAAAACTTTTCGTCGATGACATTGTAATTCTGTCAGAGACAGCAAAGAGCCTGGAAGAGCAGTTGAGCGGAATGGACAATGTCTTGAAAGGAGGATATAAGATGAACATCAACAAAAGCAAAACGAGGATAATGGAATGTAGTCGAATTAAATCTGGTGATGCTGCCCGAATTAGATTAGGAAATGAGACACTTAAAGTAGTAAAGGAGTTTTGCTATTTGGGGAGGAAAATAACTGATGATGGTCGAAGTAGAGAGGATATAAAATGTAGGCTGGCAATGGCAAGGAAAGCGTTTCTGAAGAAGAGAAATTTGTTAACATCGAGTATAGATTTATGTGTCAGGAAGTCGTTTCTGAAAGTATTTGTATGGAGCGTAGCCATGTATGGAAGTGAAACATGGACGATAAATAGTTTGGACAAGAAGAGAATAGAAGCTTTCGAAATGTGGTGCTACAGAAGAATGCTGAAGATTAGATGGGTAGATCATATAACTAATGAGGAGGTATTGAATAGGATTGGGGAGAAGAGAAGTTTGTGGCACAACTTGACTAGAAGAAGGCATCGGTTGGTAGGACATGTTCTGAGGCATCAAGGGATCACCAATTTAGTATTGGAGGGCAGCTGGAGGGTAAAAATCGTAGAGGGAGACCAAGAGATGAATACACTAAACAGATTCAGAAGGATGTAGGTTGCAGTAGGTACTGGGAGATGAAGAAACTTGCACAGGATAGAGTAGCATGGAGAGCTGCATCAGACCAGTCTCAGGACTGAAGTCCACAACAACAACAACAAGAGTGACGTTTTGGGTTCTATCTGCAAGAAAGTCTTGAATCCAGTCGCAAGTCTGCTCCGATACGCCGTAAGCTCGTTTTTTTTATATTTTTCATTAAACGGCAATATAGGCTTGTGTCAAATGGCTTACTGAAATCAAGGAACACGGCATCAATCTGAGCGTCGTTGTCCTCTGTGCTGTGGATCTCATGGAGGAACAGAACGAGCTGAGTTTCGCAGGATCTCTGTTTGCGAAATCCATGTTGATTTTTATGGATGAGATGTTCATTTTTTAAAAACGTCATAATTCTTGAGCATAAAACATGTTCCATGATTCTACAACAGACTGACATCAACGATATAAGTCTATAATGGTGTGGATCTGTCTTGCGGCCTTTCTTAGAAACGGGAATGACCTACCTTTTTTTTCAGACTATGACGTGAGTGAGCTCGGCAAAGATATTAGTAAACGGCGGCACCGTGCCCTACCAATGTCAACATCAAAACTTCCTTCCCGGAAAACCCTGACCTTGCCGTCTCGTTCCTTCTCGTCCTGCCCCTTTCCGTTCCGTTGACAGCCTTTGTAGATGCCGCCATTTGAAAATGTAGATTGTTTTGTTGGCCTGTTCAGTCCTGTTCCGTTCCAAATGGTTCAAATGGCTCTGAGCACTATGGGACTCAACTGCTGTGGTCATTAGTCCCCTAGAACTTAGAACTACTTAAACCTAACTAACTTAAGGACATCACACACATCCATGCCCGAGGCAGGATTCGAACCTGCGACCGTAGCAGTCGCACGGCTCCGGACTGCGCGCCTAGAACCGCGAGACCACCGCGGCCGGTCTGTTCCGTTCCGTCAAATGTTAATCGATCTGTTTGTACTTTTTGGTATTTTGTGAAAATAGTGAATAAAACATCACGACCATTTGAGGTGCTCTGCTTCGTAAAAGCGTGCTCCAGAATTCTCAATTTTTTTGTTGTATTCAGCTGTATGCGTAATAGTTACAGAGCGTTTCCGCAGGAGATTCCACGAGTACATTTCTAAAATTCTCCAGTATCAAATGATGTCAACACGATAGAGAGCAGGTCTTCTCTCATAATGTTATGTGATAAAATAGACAGGAAAAACCTAGAGTGCACATAATCTCATTCTGCCTAGGAATTTGATACGGCGAGGGAGCATGCACTTTTTACAGTCAATACTCAACAGTCGATTATCCTTCACTTCCGCGAAGAGAACGATAAAGAATATCCATGAGCCGCATCGTACATGCGGCAGCGGCTAGCAGAAGGCGTTGGTGGGAGAAATGACGTTTGTGACTGTATAATTGTTTTATATTGATGCAGATTCTTTTGAATAAATATTTTTTGTAGAAGTAGCAACCTTTATCAAAAAATCATTTTGAAGGTAAGGGGAGCGGTTGCATTCTCTTTAGTATACAATGATGTTCGATTAAAGTATAAACAATGACAACGAATTAAGAACCAAACAACATAATTGTATTCACTTATTGCGGATCCATACTTGTTAAAAAACAGTGGTTCTGCTTTCTTACGTGCAGTTTTGCTCATGTTGACACACTGTTCAAATTACAGTAGCCTGAATAGTGAAGCAGACACTAGGGCAGAAAGTAAGATCGTGAACTTCTACGGCAGATGATGAACAACATTTATGACTCTCAGTTGCTTGCAGTCAGCGCCAGTTATGCAACCATAATGAAATTAATAAAATCCTCATACTATAATTCCTTGGTATTATTTGGAATTCTGTTCATGCTCAAAATATATTTTTTTGCTCTTAAGTGAGCGATCAGATCCTTATGTGCTGCTGTTTCACGAAAATTTTGTAGCCTATGTTTAAGTAGCTTGGGTTCTTACTCTGGCACAATTTCTTGGCAATATTTGCGGTTAACATTAATGTGTAATAAGTAGCAGTAGCATTTATTCGTTGGATTGAGAACAGCGAATGAACGTGAGTGTATGACCACATCTTTAACCAATGTACAAAATGTTAAGTAAGCTTTGAAAACAGCTAAAGGTCTTACTATCAAACTAAATATTAACTAAATCATTCGTGGCAAATGTCAGCACACTACCTATTACTTAATTGTCGCCAGATACCTTCCTTTTTCAGTTCACATTTTTAAGATTTAATAAATGAAATAAACTGTTTTGCAGCTGCTGTTGTGTCGTAATAATACAAAGGTCAAAACAAATAAAAATTTTACTCTTTCAGTTTCTTTCTTGCTCCAATACACTTCACATCCTTTACTACAAAAATATTTCAGCACAGTGAAGTTGTCAACAATCTTTAGCTTATAGGGCTACTCTTGTGGCCCTTTACTACTTGTTTATGAACTAAAATGCTTCCATGCAGTTTTCTTCCAGATTTTTTTTTATGTTTAAGGAAAGCATTTCTGATAGAATTGTAACGTGAGGATGGACGCCAAAGAAATAAAGACCAGTTTGAAGGAGGCAAGGGAAGCTATTAAAAATAAAGACTTTAATACTGCACTGCAGAAATGCAAGGTATGTTCAGATATTTTAAAATATGAAAATGTGCATTTGTAAACGAAAATTGATACATAGCAGTAGCAGTTCCCAAACATATTGTTTATTACTGTGGTCACTCTTGGATTATAATAGCAATAATTTGTACTTAATTTTAACAGGCTGTTTTGAAAGCTGATCGTAATAATTATGTTGGCCTTGTGTTGTTTGGAGTTGCATTGCAAGAATCTGACAAGAGGGATCAAGCCCCCAATGCATTTAGAAAGGCTATTGAAGCTTCACCAAAGCAACTGCTTGCATGGCAAGGCCTTGCCTCCTTTTATGAAAAGGATGATTCTGAAACAGCCTACAAGGAACTCTACCCAGTATATCAGCAGCTACTTATTCTTGAAACGTATGTACATCTTTTCAGTGATGGAGTAATGACGATAAATTAGAATTTCATATCTATGTGCCTTTGTATCTCACCTCGCAACACTTGACTCTGTTCAGTATTGTTTGTTGCTTAGTAAATCATACACAATCTCTATAAATGCAATTTGTTGTACATTTGTAAGGTAGGCTGTGTGTGTGTGTGTGTGTGTGTGTGTGTGTGTGTGTGTGTGTGTGTGTGTGTGTGTTTCTATTCCTTGTTTTAACTTCACATTTTGTTTCATGTCATATGTTGTTCCTTCAGTCATGCTTGGCATGTAAACACCATGTTTTTGCATATTGAATTAATTTTCCTGGCTCATCAAAGATTACATTTATTCCCATACTATAAATTACCATATATTTGTCTTTAATTTGAAATGAAATCTACCAACTGTTAGTTTCATTAACCAGTGGTCATGGTAAAGATGATTTAACACACTGGCAGCACGAGTAGTAACAAAAACAGTGTGCATCATAATGAAATTAAAATATATGGTGAGCAGAGAACCTGATAAAGGTAAACCAATCATTCCTAGTATAAAATCTTGTGTCTTGGGATCCCACAGAGTTATCGGAAAGTTATATTATGGAAATGATCAACACACAGTGTTAGATTGTGACAGTGTGCAGTTGGAAGAGTGAATAGAAATAATGCAGGGCATTGTGCCTGTGGTTTTACAGTGGACTAGATCACAAGTGATGAGTGACCATTAGCATTCAAAGCTAGTAATCCTGAAATATAAGCCCCAGTTTCCACTAGAGATGACATTCTCTAAACTACACTGATTCAGAGAAAACCATACTTTTTACCATCCGTCCAGTTTCACAGAATTAGGCTTAAGTTCGGATAGTGCTAATTGGTTATATTACATTAACGCATTAAAGTTCCCATGCTTCAGGCTTATATTAATTTTACATTTTAACTCTCAGAATAAAAGGCTGCAGAATTTTGAATTTCATGAAGACTAAGATTGAACCTTAACACAGAGCAGAATGGAGCAGGACATATGCGATGATGTGGGATGTCATAGTATCTTTGTTGTTTTGTTGTTGCAGACATCTAGTGACTCTGAAGTTAGTCTCTCCACTTGGTTTTGATCATCAAGATTTAATAAAGCAGATACATTGTATTTCACATTAGTTTTGTTGGTAATTAATTCACAGAACATTTTTTTTTTTTCTTTGATGTAGGGAGAGGAAAACTATGTGATATCTTCAGACCTCCTCCATAACTGAAAAACATGATTACATTTCTCAAAGTAACCAACAGTCTCAGACATGGAATTGAGGTTCTGTTGTACACAAATTATTGTGGTATTTTTGACAGTAATTTATCCATGAGGTTGTTGTTGTTGTTGTTGTTGTTGTTGTAGTTGTTGTTGTGGTCTTCAGTCCTGAGACTGGTTTGATGCAGCTCTCCATGCTACTCTATCCTGTGCAAGTTTCTTCATCTCCCAGTACCTACTGCAACCTACATCCTTTTGAATCTGCTTAGTGTATTTATCTCTTGGTCTCCCTCTACGATTTTTACCCTCCACGCTGCCCTCCAGTACTAAATTGGTGATCCCTTGATGCCTCAGAACATGTCCTACCAACCGATCCTTTCTTCTAGTCAAGTTGTGCCACAAACTTCTCTTCTCCCCAATCCTATTCAATACTTGCTCATTAGTTATGTGATCTACCCATCTAATCTTCAGCATTCTTCTGTAGCACCACATTTCGAAAGCTTCTATTCTCTTCTTGTCCAAACTATTTATCATCCATGTTTCACTTCCATACATGGCTACACTCCATACAAATACTTTCAGAAATGACTTCCTGACACTTAAATCTATACTCGATGTTAACAAATTTTTCTTCTTCATAAATGCTTTCCTTGCCATTGCCAGTCTACATTTTTTATCCTCTCTACTTTGACCATCATCAGTTATTTTCCTCCCCAAATAGCAAAACTCCTTTACTACTTTAAGTGTCTCATTTCCTAATCTAATTCGGGCAGCATCACCAAATTTAATTCGACTACATTCCATTATCCTCATTTTGCTTTTGTTGATGTTCATCTTATATCCTCCTTTCAAGACATTGTCCATTCTGTTCAACTGCTCTTCCATGCTCTTTGCTGTCTCTGACAGAATTACAATGTCATCGGCGAAAAGTTTTTATTTCTTCTCCATGGATTGTAATACCTACTCCGTATTTTTCTTTTGTTTCCTTTACTGCTTGCTCAATATACAGATTGAATAACATCGGGGATAGGCTACAACCCTGTCTCATTCCCTTCCCAACCACTGCTTCCCTTTCATGCCCCTCGACTCTTATAACTTCCATCTGGTTTCTGTACAAATTGTAAATAGCCTTTCGCTCCCTATATTTTACCCCTGCCACCCTCGGAATTTGAAAGAGAGTATTCCAGTCAACATTGTCAAAAGCTTTCTCTTAAGTCTACAAATGCTAGAAACATAGGTTTGCCTTTCCTTAATCTATTTTCTAAGGTAAGTCGTAGGGTCAGAATTACCTCACATGTTCCAATATTTTTACGGAATCCAAACTGATCTTCCCCGAGGTCGGCTTCTACTAGTTTTTCCATTCGTCTGTAAAGAATTCACGTTAGTATTTTGCAGCTGTGGCTTATTAAACTGATTGTTCGGTAATTTTCACATCTGTCAACACCTGCTTTGTTTGGGATTGGAATTATTATATTCTTCTTGAAGTCTGAGGGTATTTCGCCTGTCTCATATATCTTGCTCACCAGATGGTAGAGTTTTGTCAGGAGTGGCTCTCCCATGGCTGTCAGTAGTTCTAATGGAATGTTGTCTACTCCCGGGGCCTTGTTTCAACTCAGGTCTTTCAGTGCTCTGTCACACTCTTCATGCAGTATCAAATCTCCCATTTCATCTTCATCTACATCCTCTACCATTTCCATAATATTGTCCTCAAGTGCATCTCCCTTGTATAGACCCTCATGAGGTTATTTTGTTTAAGTAATTGCCATTTTCAAGGATGAAGTGGGACATGGCCAGAAAGCACAAAAAAGGTTGCTGGGAGCACTGGTCTATTTAAATATGACAAAAAAGCTATGAAAAAGTTATTGCAGAGGGTGGGAGACGTGTCAGAAGCTTAAGGAAAATAGCCGAGGAGTATGTTGCTCCAAAACCACCACTGGGAGATAGGGAACATGGAAAAATTTAAGAAAAAATATTGAGATCAGAAAGCTTTAAGTGAAGAACATGAAAAATTAACAGTAGAAGGGTTTTCAACCTGTGCACAGTGGGATTTCCCCTTCAAAGTTGTGATTTTTAGGGATATGGTAAAAACTTTTCCTTGAGTGGCATGGAGACATCAAGTGAACGAGTCCAAGGATACCAGATGTGAGAGAGAATGGATTAAGAATCTCTTTCATCAACATGCTAATCTAACATTTTGTGTAACTGAAAATGTGAGATCAAGGGCTGTTGTTGAAGAAGAATGTCTCATTGGTTAGGTACTTTAAGAATATGGTAGCTAATCTGAAAGATAATCCTCCAGAGAGGATACTAAATTGTGATGAGACAAATTTCACATATGATCCTGGGACTTTCAGGGTCATTGTGATAAGAGGATGTCGACATCCAGAAAGAGTTACTGATTACAGCAAACAGCAAGTTAGTGTAATGTTTGCTGTATCCAGAAATGGAGAAATACTCCTACCTTTTGTTGCCTACAGGAGTGTGGGTAGAAGTCTCGACCTAACATGGATAAAAGGTCATGTTGAGGACTCACGCTATGCAGTAAGCAAATGTGGTTGGTATGACATGCCTTAATTTGAGTAATGGTTTGTGAAAGTAGCTCTGACATACTTAATAAGGGTTAAGGGAAGAAAAACTCGTATGGGTGATAGTTTTCCGAGAGAGCTCTTCCAGGAAGTGTAGGCTGTTTAGTGACCACAGTATATTACTGTTTTATAATGCTGCCTCCGAATTCTACACATCTCACTCAGCACCTGGATGTTGCAGTGTTTAGACCCATTAAAGCAGCATTGAGGGCTGTTTTGATGAACTGGAAAAAACTGTACAAGAGATGTATGCCAAAGGTCTAGTTTCCAAAAAAACTGAAGGAAGCATTGTAAAAAATTGAGAATGTGCCAAAGAATGTCACCTTTGGCTTTACAGCATGGTGTATAATACTGTAGGTCCTGAAAACGCAAAATACTATTGGATCCTGGAAAAGCACTGCAGAAAGTTCAAGGAAATTTCCAACACTCAGAGTTGAAGAAGATATGGATAGATATTCTATCGGAAAAGCTTGTCATAGCTGGGTCTAGTGATTCAACAAGGATCAGAGGCAAAAAAACTGACACCAATTTTGGCTTCATTGTTGCCACAACTCCTGCCACCCACAGCAGTATCTCCGGGCATCAGATTTCCACTAATGTCCAACCAAATGAAACATTGACATATTGGATGACAAGAGTTGAACAAAAAATTTAGACTTGTGCAGATGATAACAGCAGTAGTGAAATAAAATGTCAGTTTCCACTAAGAACTAGGAGACAAGCCAAGGACTACATTGTAATGAATTTCATCACAGAGGAAAACCACATGACAAAACTTAACTGGCACGCCAAAGGATAAGATGATTTAAGTAAATTTTGTAAGAAAAAATAAAGGGGAAAGAATGATGATCTATTTTCCTCTAGCTTCTGACATCCAAGATGATCTGTACAATAATACTGAATAGAGAATTGTTGTGTATCAAGGCATCAGGAGAGAAAGAGATCCTGATTTTTTCCAAGAATGTTGACATAAAAGTGGAAATTACCATGGTATTTCTTTTTTCTTTTTTTTTATGTTGCATTAAAATTGTCTCCGTTTCAGAAAATGTCCTGTTGTTAACATGAACCAATAAAAATTTATATACGAAAGCTTAAAATAAGCAGTTTCTGCTTACTGCACTGTGTAGTGTTATTTCCCAGTGAGAAAGGAAAATAGCAAAATCTTTATCCCACTTTGCCTCCATAATCTACTGGAGGGAGAGAGAAGCACAGTTCTTAAACACACTGTTGCTCGTTTTGTATATTAGTGACCTGAAGAAAAATATTATTACCAACTTCAGACTTTTTGCACATGATACAGTTATCTGTAATGAACTATTATCTACACAGTTACTCAGACAGCTCTTGATGATTAATTTTTATCTTCGAAACTGTACAATTGTGCACTCACAAATATCTGGTTGTAACAATTTGTGTGGCTATGAAACTCTGTTACCACACATTCTCAGTTATAGATAAAGCAGGTGGCAGACTTACATTCATTGACATGATACTGGGAAAAAAGTCCATCTACAAAGTGGCCTGCTTATGAAGCACTTGTGTTTCATTTTATAATACTGCTCAACTGTGTGGGACTCGTAGTGAATAGGACTAACAGGGGATAAGTATTCAAAATGGGACAGCACAAATAATTGCAGCTTTATTTGAGTCGTGGGAGAGTGTATGGAAGTACTGAAAAACCTGATTAGACAGACACTTGAAGATAGGTGCCTGTTATCTCCTGAAAGCATAGTTACAAATTTTCAAGAACCAGTATTCAGTGAAGAATCTAGAATTATACTTCATACCCCCACATACCACTCCCATAGAGACTGTAAAGACAACTTATACTAATTACAGTGCACACAGATTACGTAAACTTCATTCTTCTTGCATGCCATATGCTGTTGGTGTGGGAAGAAATCCTAACATGTAGTGCAGTGTTAAGCACCTACTACTCTGTACATCACATTGGTTTGCGGAATGGGTATACAGATCATAGTCAAGGAGGCGTTCACTAAGTGCCCATTTTCAAAACACTTTTATGAAGAGTATTCAGTGATAAATTCCTTTTTTACCGTGTTATCACCATCTGAAACTCTGCAGGTGGTGACAGAAGTGTGCAGAAACAAAGTTGTAATGTTTCATTGACATAAGTAGCTTCATGGAGGGAACACAAGCATTGGAAGTTATATTTATTGTGACCACTTGTCCATGTTTCAAACATTGGGAATATGAACAGACAGCAAAGTATTGGACTGATGATGACATTTCATTTCATGTTGGTTTATCACATGGGACTGTTCCCAGCTAATCATAAATCCATTGTAAAAATATAGAATGAGGGACAGCAGCCATTTGACCTGTTATAGAAATATACACAATAGGTCGTTATTTTTGAACACTTTATTTAGGCTACTGGTTTCAACTGTGCTGTACCATCGAATAGTCACAAGTAAGTAGTTATGAACTAAAAGTAATACTGCTATTTGCAGTATAATTATAGTAAATAATTATGAACTGAAAGGTACTGCTAATTGCCTATTGTTACCTACAAGATATTTCTTAACACTTATTTCTGAAATAAATGTATTCTGAACAAAAGAAAACTTAGGTGTCAGTGGAAAGCAAACTCATTGTGTTGCTCTACAACTCTCAGACAAAATTAAAATCAGTTGAATTCAAAACAAGAACACCTTCTAAGAAACAGGAATTTTGCTGTGGACAAAACCGAGGAAGTAATGGTTGTGGAGATGTTTTTAGACTAAAAACTAATCACTCACTACATATTTATTCTACAAGGCTAGACTGGAAGTGTAGAATTGATGTGGACATTCTCTACTACCTACAAGGTGCTGTCATAATCAAAAATCCAGTAAAATGGGCTGGAGACAACGAATTTTGCAGTATTACAAGGCCACTGTACACCAGTCATTACTTGTAAAATCTTACTTCACCACAAATGATGTTACCACATGAAACATTCGCCATAGGAAACAAACGCCATAGGAGCAGGAGTTTTCATTGCTGTTGATAAACTTGTTGTCCCTACTGAGGTTGAAGTTGAGTGTGACAATGAAATTATCTGGTCACGTATAACAGGTGTAGGTGAAACCAAGTTAATTGTTGGCTGTTTATACTGGGCACTCGATTCCGCTTTGACTGTTCTAGAATCATTAAAAGCAAGGCTACAATTAGTAGTGCGTAAATACCCAGATCATGCAATACTAGTGGGAGATTACTTTAATCTATTAAGTGTAGACCAGAAAGTCTATGGATTCATTGCAGGGGGCAATGTAGCTACATATAGGCTGGACATTATCGATGTCAGTATAAAAATCAGGATTAGCGATCATAATGTCATTATAGCAGCTATGGTTACAAAAGTTAATAAATCAGTCGAGAAGTCTTTCTGCTAGAAGAAGCAGTTAAGCAGTTGCTAGCATCTCATTTAGTGAATTGACATCACTTAGTTCCAGCAAGATTGACATACACTCCTGGAAATGGAAAAAAGAACACATTGACACCGGTGTGTCAGACCCACCATACTTGCTCCGGACACTGCGAGAGGGCTGTACAAGCAATGATCACACGCACGGCACAGCGGACACACCAGGAACCGCGGTGTTGGCCGTCGAATGGCGCTAGCTGCGCAGCATTTGTGCACCGCTGCCGTCAGTGTCAGCCAGTTTGCCGTGGCATACGGAGCTCCATCGCAGTCTTTAACACTGGTAGCATGCCGCGACAGCGTGGACGTGAACCGTATGTGCAGTTGACGGACTTTGAGCGAGGGCGTATAGTGGGCATGCGGGAGGCCGGGTGGACGTACCGCCGAATTGCTCAACACGTGGGGCGTGAGGTCTCCACAGTACATCGATGTTGTCGCCAGTGGTCGGCGGAAGGTGCACGTGCCCGTCGACCTGGGACCGGACCGTAGCGACGCACGGATGCACGCCAAGACCGTAGGATCCTACGCAGTGCCGTAGGGGACCGCACCGCCACTTCCCAGCAAATTAGGGACACTGTTGCTCCTGGGGTATCGGCAAGGACCATTCGCAACCGTCTCCATGAAGCTGGGCTACGGTCCCGCACACCGTTAGGCCGTCTTCGCTCACGCCCCAATATCGTGCAGCCCGCCTCCAGTGGTGTCGCGACAGGCGTGAATGGAGGGACGAATGGAGACGTGTCGTCTTCAGCGATGAGAGTCGCTTCTGCCTTGGTGCCAATGATGGTCGTATGCGTGTTTGGCGCCGTGCAGGTGAGCGCCACAATCAGGACTGCATACGACCGAGGCACACAGGGCCAACACCCGGCATCATGGTGTGGGGAGCGATCTCCTACACTGGCCGTACACCACTGGTGATCGTCGAGGGGACACTGAATAGTGCACGGTACATCCAAACCGTCATCGAACCCATCGTTCTACCATTCCTAGACCGGCAAGGGAACTTGCTGTTCCAACAGGACAATGCACGTCCGCATGTATCCCGTGCCACCCAACGTGCTCTAGAAGGTGTAAGTTAACTACCCTGGCCAGCAAGATCTCCGGATCTGTCCCCCATTGAGCATGTTTGGGACTGGATGAAGCGTCGTCTCACGCGGTCTGCACGTCCAGCACGAACGCTGGTCCAACTGAGGCGCCAGGTGGAAATGGCATGGCAAGCCATTCCACAGGACTACATCCAGCATCTCTACGATCGTCTCCATGGGAGAATAGCAGCCTGCATTGCTGCGAAAGGTGGATATACACTGTACTAGTGCCGACATTGTGCATGCTCTGTTGCCTGTGTCTATGTGCCTGTGGTTCTGTCAGTGTGATCATGTGATGTATCTGACCCCAGGAATGTGTCAATAAAGTTTCCCCTTCCTGGGACAATGAATTCACGGTGTTCTTATTTCAATTTCCAGGAGTGTAGATGAATTATTTGCGAAGTTTAAGCAGATTGTAAATCGTGGTCTGGAGAGTTATTTGCCCAGTAAGTGGACTAAGGATGTAAAAGACCCACTGTGGTCCAGTAATAAAATTTGGAAAATGCTGGAGAAGCAGTTGCTCTCTCTGTTCAAAAGAGAACGCCCAAATGACGACAAGTAAAGATTGTTAGAGATTCATGTGTCTGTGTAAAGATCTATGCATGAAGCATACAACAATATGCATTAAGCATACAACTACTACCACTGCTATACCTTAGCAAAAGATCTAGCGAAGAACCCTAGAAAATTCTGGTCCTGTGTAAAATCACTAAGTGTCTAGTCCCTTGTTGGCCCAGGGTGGTGTGGCAGTTGGAGACAGTAAAGCAAAAGCCAAAGTTTTGAATATTGCATTTAATAAATTGTTCATAGGAGAGAATCGTACAAACATACTGTCATTTGACTATCGCACACACTACCATGTTGAGGACATAGTAATAGTCATCTGTGGTATAGAGAAACAACCGAAAGAGTTGAAAGCAAGTAAGTCACCAGGCCCTGATAGCATCCTAATTCACTCAAGTTTCACAGCACTGGCCCCTTAACTAGCTTGCATTTATCACAAATCTCTCCCCCAGTACAAAGTTGCAAGCAATGGGAAAAAGCACAGGTGACTTCAGTATATAAGAAAAGTAAAAGAATGGACCCGCAAAATTACCAACCAATCCCTAACTTCGGTTTGCTGCAGAGTCCTTGAACATATTCCCAGTTCGAATATAATAAATTTTCTTGAGACCGAGAACTTTATGTCCACAAATCAGCATGGTTTTAGAAAGCATTGCTCATGCAAAACTCAGCTTGCCCTTTTTTCACATGATGTACTGTAAACTATAGAGGAAGGGCAACAGACAGATTCCATATTTATAGATTTGTGGAAAGCATTTGATATGGTGCCCCATTGCAGGCTGTTAACAAAGGTATGAGGATATGGAAGAGGTTCACAGATATGTGAGTACCTTGAAGACAGAACACAGTATGGTGAGTGTTCGTCAGGGACGAGGGTACCGGCAGGAGTGCCCCAGGGAAGTGTGACAGGACTGCTGTTGTCTATGTACAGGTTGGGCAGCTATCTTCTGTTATTTTCTGATGATGCTGTGTTGTATACTAAGGTGTTAAAGTTGAGTGACTGTGGGAGGACACAAGGTGACTTGGACAAGATTTCTAGTTTGTGTGATGAATGACAGCTAGCTCCAAATGTAGAAAAATTTAAGTTAGTGTGGATAAGTAGAAAAAACAAACCTGTAATGTTCAGACACAGCGTCAGTAGTAGTGTCGCACTTGACACAGTTGCATCATTTAAATATCTGGGCATAATGCTGTAAAGCAATATTAAATTGATCGAACAGGTGAGGACTGTGGTAGGGAAGGCGAATGGTTGGCTTCATTTTATTGGGAGAATTTTAGAAAAGTGTGGTTCATTTGTAAAGGAAACCACATGTAGGACACTGGTGTGAACTATTCATGAGTACTGCTTGAGTGTTTGGGATCCATACCAGGTCTGATTTAAGGAAGCGTCAAAGCAGTTCTGACCAAGTGGGATAGCACAGTGGTTAGCACACTGGACATGCATTTAGGAGAACGATGGTTGAA
Source organism: Schistocerca nitens (assembly GCF_023898315.1). NCBI lineage: Eukaryota > Metazoa > Arthropoda > Insecta > Orthoptera > Acrididae > Schistocerca > Schistocerca nitens. The sequence goes on along the minus strand of NC_064618.1, from coordinate 294,072,127 downwards.
ACCCGCATATGGCCACCTTGATTAAAGTTTTCCGTGATTTCCCTTAATCGTGTATGGCAAATGCCAGGATGGTTTCTTTGAAAGGGTGTGTCTGCTTTCATTCTCCATCCTTCCGTAATCCAAGCATGTGCTCCATCCCTAATGACCTTGTCGTAGATGAGACTTGAACACTAATCTCCGCCTCCTCCCTCAAAGCAGTTAAGAGTCTAGATTTGTTACAGGTAGATTCTGATAACACATAAGTGTAATGGAGATGCTTGGGGAAGTCAAATGGGAATCCCAAGAAGGAAGGCAGCGTTCTTTTTTAGGAATACTATTGAGAAAGTTTAGAGAACTGGCATGTGAAACTGATTGCGAATGAATCTGCTGCCACCAAAGTACATTGCACATAAGGACCCCAAAGATAAGATACAAGAAATGAGAGTTCATACAGAATCATATAGGTAGTCATTTTTCCCTCACTGTATTTGCAAGCGGAACAGGAAAGGGACTGACTAGTAGTAATTATAGGGTACTCTCTGCCATGCGCCACGCAGTGGCTTGTGGAGTATGTGTGTAGTTATAGATGTAGATACTGGCACTGGGATGGAGTATGATGACTAAACTTGTCCTACACTTTTTCTGTTGGGGAAAGATCTTGGGATCATGCTAGTTGTTAGAGTACCTCAAATCATGCAGACAGTTCATAGAGATAGGTTCTATGTATGAATAACCATTGTACTGTTGAAAAATGGCACCATGATACTGTCATATGGAAGTAACGGATTCAGGATGTCCATTATGCTATCAGAGTTCCCTCAGTTACCACTGGCCACAAACTGCAACCATACCCAATGGCTCCTCACACCGTGACACTAGGAGTAACACTGAGTTGCCTCCCCAAAGCATTGGAAGAAAGTGTCCTCTCCCCAGTTTCCACCGCACTCCACACTGGTCATCAAGGGTAGTGTAGAAACACAATTCACTGCTGAACACAATGTGATGCCATTCATCAGCAGTGTATGCTTTCTAGTCACTGTACAACTCCAAACACAGCCATTGGTATTGTGGTTTTAACAGTAGCTTTTGCATCGGCTGGTAATGCCTTAGACTGGCAGCTGATAGTCTCTGACAATGGTGCAAGATGACATGGAATGTTGCAGGGAGTCCATTACTTGTAGCTGGATGGCAGATGCAGATGTGAAGGGTTACAATGTGCTTGGTGTACAATACAGACATGGGCGACTGGAATCTTGAGAGTGAGTATGCCTGCTCTCAAGTTCCCATCCAATCCAACATCGGGGATCAGTCATATCCAAATGCCACGCAAATATGGATATTGTGTGCTTTGTCCAGCCTGCAATGTGGAGGCCCACAATGAGTCTCCTTTCAAACTCTGTCAGGTGCTGAGAGTGCTGTCTCATATGAGTACACATCTTTCTGTCCTTCATAGAGATCACTCAACATCTGATGCTGTTTGCACCCCCTTGTATACCATATCAATCCTGGTAATAACACTGAACACCAACTAAACTGATTCACTCTGATTGCCACTCTGCCTGTCACAGAGAATTGCAATTTAAACAATGGGAACTCCAGATAGGAATATCAACAGTGTAGGAAAAGATAGATTTGCTACATACTGTACAGAAGACACAAGCTGCAGACAGGCAAATAACACTTATATAAGCTTTCAACCGCAGCCTTCATCAGCAAAGGAGAAACACACACACCATTCATACACACAAGCAAGCACATCTCACACACACATGAGCGCCAACTCCGGCAACTTAGGTCAGAATGCAACTAATCAGTTGGGCCAGTTGCATTCTGTCCCAAGTTGCCAGTTGCTGGTCATGTGTGCACGAGGTGTGCTTGCTTGTGTGTATGAAAGGTGTGTTTCCCTTTTACTGACGGAAGACTATGGCCAAAAGTTTTATGTAAGTGTCTTTTAATTGTGCCTGTGTGTAACTTGTCAATTTAATCATTTACATACCCTGCCGTCGGTGTGTGTGTGTGTGTGTGTGTGTGTGTGTGTGTGTGTGTGTGTGTGTGTGTGAAATTACAGAGATCATGTCTCCTGAGTGCCTCACTTTTTTTTATCGGGCAGTGTATAACACCATCATCTGCAGACTTCGAGATTAGATCTAACAATATAGTCTGTACCCAGATCAGAATAAACAAACGGTGATAGTCGAGTACAGTTGAGCCCAGAAGGAGGCAATGAAAGTTAGTTGTTACAGGAAGGCAACGAAAGTTAGTTGTTACCCACACTTAGAGTGACTATCCGCAACAACTATGTAATCTGTATTTCGTATAGTTACACTGTTGAGTTCACTTTTCAGGATTGTAGTTGCAATATCACTTTTCTGTATACATTTTCTGTGAACTTGATACACTATTGCATAAAATACACACACCACAAAAACAAGTAAAGCACAAAACCAAAACATAATCACAACAGCATTGTTACCAACTGTAACTATCACGTACATGTAAATGTGGGAATCTGCCCATGATGTAGCAGAGTGATATGTCAATAGTGAACTGAACAGGCATTATTATTTTCTGATGGTAACTGTTCTGTAGACGGTTAGCTGTTGGTCACTTTAGTGTTCGGACCCAAGTATAATTTGTCAGTATGTAATATGAATAGCAGTAATCTTATTACATTTTTCTGAAAAGCATCTGAAGTTAGTTTCACATTTATAATGGCCCTCTGTTCAGTAATTATATACTGTATTCTGTTCATCAAAAAGTTGTGAATCCAGTCCCAGCAGTAACAAGGTGCTGAGTTTGCAAGTTCATTGTTTAAGGACCTGTGCTGATTACCAATGTTAATTTTGATCAGTGTGTGTTGTGTTTGAACTTGGAAAATGCCATGGTACTTTTCTGCTTATACAGGTGAGGAATGTATGTGCATCATGTCTGCTGTCCCTTCTTAATGTGAATGTGATCTGTGCTCTTTCCCTCTTTTCCAAAAATTGGCAGGTTTTTGACTTGTGAGATGTGCACTGAATTTGATTAAAAAAAGAGTTAATTGATTTACCAATTCTGTATAGGATCAGACACTCCATTGGACAGTGAGGACTATTTAGTTTCACCATCACAGGTACTGATATTTGTCCTTTACTCTTGCAGTGGTATGGCAATTTTGTGGGGCAATAGTCTCACCTTTCTGAAAAAACTTTTGGGAGTGGAGTTAGCTGTCTCAGCTTAATATGTGGACAGTAGTTTTTGGGCTTCAACATGTGAACACAGTGAGGATTTTAAAATGTCTCTTAGCCCACATTAAAGAATGCAGGTGTATTTCTTTCAACAAGGCTACAGCTAGTCCTTTGCCTCAAATTCAGTATGTTTTCTGCCTGTAGGGGCTTCGTGGGCAACAGAGCATTAGACAAGAAACAGTGTGAGCATTCATATTCTCATATCAAAATAGCAGGATTTTCCGTTTTCTCCATGTTTTTGTATGGTGTGATTTTGTATCATACTATTTGGTTTAGTTTTTCTTCATAGATTTGTCATAAGATTTATTACAACATACCCAGTTGTCCCATTCAGCCTGTCAGATGTTGTAACATTTCATTCTTTGTGGATATGATTCATTACCAGCACTTTCCATTCATTTTATTTTAAAATAATTTTGACTCTGTGCCTTTGTAAAGCAAGTTTCACTTCTTGACACTTTAGGATACTCTGGCAGATCCGTTGAATATGTGACTCTTAGGTATGCTGTCAGATAAGTTTGCATATTTTCCGCAGTAATGCAGCTGCTAGACATCTTCATTGTCACTGCAAGTAAGTTGCTATAATGAAATGTGAAATTCATACAATGTGATTTGGTGCTATATCTGAAAACTTGGTCCTACTACAGAATCCCAATCCATGGAAGTTGGGAGGGGGGGGGGGGGGAGGGAATGGTGTGTTGTTACTTATCAACATATTGCATCAGTTGCTTTAAAGGGTTACAAGTTATCTGTGTATCTTTTTCTGTGCGTGGTTTCTTACAGTGAAATATGCTTCATAGCTGCAAGCTTAAAACATTTGTGGCTAGCATAAGAACAACAATTCTGCTTGTCATGTTTCATCACGTTTAAGTCGTCATTACTTTTTCAAATTTCCTATTCATTTGCAGTCATAAATAACACGAGTTTCAACTCCAAAAATGCTTAGACCTTATTGGGTTGCCATCCCAATTTTATTACTGTAAATGCTGTATATTTATTCAAGTGTCCTTTTCACCCCCATCATGTGCTGCAGATACATTTTGGATAAACTTTAAATTGTAATTGCAAATTATGTTTAAATAGAATACTGGAACATTGGCAAATTATGTGCATCACATACTTGTGATCTCCGGTCACAGTCAGTGACATCTTCTGACAAGCAGATTTTGAATACTTCTTAAAGGTCTTGTCCTAAATGGTTGAGATCTGTACTGTTACTTTTGTGTTATTGTAGTTTATTTTATGGCCAACAATATGCAGTGCTTACTAGCTGCAGACTTACTTGGCTTCAGAAAACAATCACATTTAGAGCAGTGACTGTTAACAGTTCAAATAGTTTCCCCTTTATAAGGTAGTGCACTCATCATGAAATCCTCTACACATTTGCTGCCCCCCCCCCCCTTTCCCACAACTAACAAAAATTTGTGCTGGAAAATGGCCTCTGACTGAAACTAGTCATACAATTTAAAATAAATTATATGGCTGTTCACATTTTGAAATACGTTATTTCCAAGATTTGTCAAAGCTGTGGCCTGCAGTCAACAAAAACTGCCTGATTAAGGTTGTAAACTGCTGAACAGTACTCAAAAATTGATAAAAAGAGGATTTTAGAAGCTAATTCTTTTATGGATATATTCTTACAATTAACTGTGATTGTCTGCAGGTGTACTTCTATTTAATTGTGGTTGTAATGGAAGGTATGGAGTTAATGAGTGACGGCTCAGGATTGTAATCTAGCCCTTGCATCCCTATTTGGATTTTCCAATATTTTCCTAAATCATTCCAGGTGACTGCTGGTATGATTCCTAATAATAGGCAATGGCCTCAGCCCCCAGTTTCTGTGACAGTAATTCGTCATTTGAAATTGACATACTTTGCAATAGTATTATTACACAATGTATTTACTACTGTCTTAATTTAGTGAACATGTGCCGTCAATATATGCCAGTGTAACAGTTATCCAATGGAATAAAAAAGAATTAAAATGATAAAGATGGAAGAATTAGTACTAAACAGAGTGTAAGGGTACTATCATTCTTGAAAACCTTGTAATCTAAGCACAACAGTTACAGAAATACTGATTTGTTAATTGCTTCATTCTTTTATTTTATTGTTCTTGCAGTGATATAGGCAAATATAGAGAAATTTGCAGTAAATTAGCGGAACTAACTCTGAAGAGCAAGAAATGTGACACTTTTGCTGAAATTCTGGATTATCAAATTGAGATAGTAAGTGATGAGAAGAAATCTATAGCATTGAGAACTCTGGTAACAGTTCTGGGACAAATTCCAGACCTAAATGCAAAATTATCAGCAAAAGTAAGTTACCTGTCAACATACTTGTATGCAATTGTAGAGATCGGTATTAAAAATAATTTATGTGACAGTTGCAGATTGTAAAGTTCTTAATTTTTCTGAAACTAGAAATAGCTACCCCAAGTTGTTACAGGTGACTGATGAGATGGTCCCTCCAGTTGGTACACAGCCTTTTTTATTCTACATCCTTGTCCAACTGAACTAATACTGTAGTTAACAATGATCTTGATGTTAATGTACTTGTGCTATGTAGCACTCCCACCCCCACCCACCCACCCAATCCACGCCATCTTCCTTTTTTCTTTTTAGGACTACTCCAATAATAAAATAACAGTAAAGAAACTGAGTTTCAAACATTAAGATGACATGAAGGAATTTTGTTTATAGGCACATTCGTAATAAATGAATTAGCTCTTTGATTTAGCCAATGTTCATACCCTTTTCCTTCAAATGTGTTCATAGGCAAGAAGGAGTAACACTTCAGTAGCCTGTACCTAGACATGTTTCACTTCTAATTGTATCCTTTTTCTTGTGTGTTTAGGGTTTATTCTATATTCTCCAATATTGAAAGACTTTTTGTTTGTTTGACTTTTCTTTTAAGTTCATTAACATTTGTGAAAATTTTGACACACTATAAGACTAGACGAAACAAATAAAAATTGTGAGAAAAGTTTGAACGATGTACCAGCAATATGTAACTAAATTTACAAAGAGGTAGTGTTCCAAAATTTCTGGTAGAACCCTTTCATCTGTGACTGGAAAGATCTTGATGACAAACAGGCTTAGTAGAAAGTCAATGAAGTGGAAACTTGAAAGCAAATGCCACTATACCTCATTAATGTGCAATATCAGCATGAGTGAGTTCCAACAGAGCAGGATGACCGTATTTGGAAAACAGATTGTACTGCAACATTTTGTGTGTGCAGGGCACACTATTTAAACAGATAATTGAATTAACCACCCTATGTGGTTACAGCACGGACGATCAACATCTTGTCCACATGGCTGTAAAGGAGCATACATGTTGTCCACGGTATAGATTCAAAGGGGAAGCACTACACTGAGTGTGGACCTAGATGTGTGTTAAAGGTGTCACAGAATATACTACAAAGAGGACTGGTGGTGTACATGCCATAGTGATATTTTCTATTGTCCAAATACTAGAACCATCTTATTCTGAAATTTCTGAAATGTGCATGTAAATGCTGATGTTGCTTTGCTTAAAGGCAAAATTTAGTGATTTCATGTGAGTCCCACTTCAACCTGTACTATATTGATGGTTTCATGTATGTTAAATGCTACAGTGTTGGCAGCTCTCTGACAGCCTGTATTTTTTAGTTACGTGGCAGCCAAACACTAAAGTGTGCTGGTTGAGGGTGACATTGTATAGTACGTGTGATCTCAACCTATGTATATTGACTGTATTATGACAAGGATAGATTGCTACTCACCATATGGCAGAGATGTTGAGTCATAGACAGGCACAACAAAAAGACTGCTAACCTTATGCTTTCAACCAGAAGGCCTTCTCCTGAATTAGACAACATATATACAGTCACACAAACACAGCTGACACACACATGACCACTGTTGTCTGTGACTGCCAAAGCTGTCCTTTGTTGCCAGAGATAGTTATTACGCACGCGCGCGCGCGTGTGTGTACGTGCGTGCATCTGTCTGTCTGTGTGTGCGTGTGTGTGTGTGTGTGTGTGTGTGTGTGTGTGTGTGTGTGTGTTTTTGTCTAGTTCAGGGGAAGGCCTCCTGGCCAAAAGCTTACTTGTCTAGTAGTCTTTGCATTGTATCTGTCTGTGACTCAACATCTCTGCGATACAGCAAGTAGCAATCTATCCTTTTCATAATGCTCTCACTATTCCATCCTGTATTTTCCATTGTTGGATTTTGCCTATACATTTGAGGTTTTAGAGTGTAACATTTGGTTCCTCATTCGGGCAATTCCACATTCAGTATTTTTCTCTCTCTCTCTCTCTCTCTCTCTCTCTCTCTCTTTTAAATATGTATTCATTCTGATTACAGTATTTGGCGGCCTCACACCATACTGTAATGTCGAAGTCAGAGATTATGTTATTGCTTTGCAAACTTTATCCCTGGTGTATTGTCAGTCATGTGACATTCCTAATCTGTAGTGTAAAGTTCTTTCGGTCACATTTGCCCTTTGTGTTAACAGTTTACACTGATGATGCTGTATTATTGATGTTACTATAGTGAAATGAATTTTGTTTGCTAAGTGTGTTACTTTCACAGAGTCAGCGATCACCAGCAGCCTTTCTTTCCCGCAAGTGCATACAATTTTTACGTTTGTTGGAATAAATTCAAACTTTTTTTTCTGTCTATTAACAGCTGGAAGATGCATTGTCTCTCATCCTGCAAGATGATTTGGAAGAGGAAAAGGAGGACTATTACAAGAAATACTTAAAATTACTTTATAAGTGTAAAAAGTATAAGGAACTTATGAATGAAGCAATAAATATGCATCTTTTGTATAAAAAAATGGAATATCCATTAGAATGGATATGCAAATGTTACAGTGAAGCTACAGTACATTGTCTTCAATCTGTTAATCATGTTAACAGTTATATTGAAGATTACATTACTAAACTTCTTGCCCTAAACCAGAACTCAGGCCTAGCACTGCTTGCAAAAGGTGCTAAACTTTTTAATGATGGTAGCTTTACTGATGCCTGTGAGGTATTGAAACAAGGTGAGTACTACTGATGGTTTTGGTTTTTGTAAGGGAAAAGCTAAAGCAGGTTGTGTGTGTGTGTGTGTGTGTGTGTGTGTGTGTGTGTGTGTGTGTGTGTGTGTGTGTGTTTGAGAGAGAGAGAGGGGGAGAGAGAGAGAGAGAGAGAGAGAGAGAGAGAGAAATTTAGTTAGTTAATTTCTTTCTCTTACAAATTAAAAAAGCCCAAAAGATTGTTTCATTTTGGCTCTGCAGCTAATTTTTATTGCTTTTTCAGTGGTACCAATGATGCCAAACTCGTGTTATGTTTATGTTTTGCTGTGCCAGTGCTACCTTGCAACATACTGTTTTGTTGATTCAGAATTCTGTGCTAGAGAGGCACTATCAAAATTAGTAAATCTCAACCAGCCACAGGAAGATATGAAACATCTCTTGAATTTTGCCCTTGTAAAATCATTGTGTATGCAAGGTAGAGAAAAATGTGAGGAAGCTGTCAGCAAATGCGAGGAGGTGAGTTCATAGTTTCCAGTGAACCCAAGCAAGCATCTTTTGTCTTTTCTTTTAATTTATTTGATACTTGAAGTACTTCAGCAACACTTCACAAAACTAGTACTGCTTGATGCTGGGTTGTCACGAACTTTTCTTTTTACTGTCTCTCTATTCATTGCAACCTCCGTAAAGAAAAAAACGTGCCAGTATAATTATATTTGTTCAATATAATATAGAACCCACAATCAAAACGTGCCAGTATTGTCTTATTTGTTCAGTATACTACAAAACCCACAACGAAAGCCAGAATCTTATATTCTTTCGTATTCTCAATGTAACCTTCGCTTTTTAATGAAATGTTATTACAGCCATAAAATTTATGCTTGATAAGTAGTATTTTATGGCCGACACAGACACTTTGGTAAGGTCACAGAATATACCAACAGAGTAATATTTTTTGTTTAAATGTGCCAGAACTTCAGCTGTGAAGTCTTGTGTGGAGAACCCTTCACAAATGCCAAAATGGGTAGCAGTTAAACAAGTTCTCCGAAAAATGAGTTGGTCTTCTATCATAAGCCACTGTCTCAAAAACATTTGACAACAATAGGAATAATGAAATGGACATATAATTAGAAGTGGTTTGCTTATCTCCAGTTTTATAGAGGAGCATGCTAATTATAATTTAAGTCTGTCAAGAAACCTACACTGAGTCAATGACTGAAAGACAGCTTAATAATAGTCCTCCCAAGTTAGCTGAAGACTTGACTACTGCACTAGAAACACCATCATAAACAAGAATTAGCACTTTTTAGTGATATAATGAATTTTCTCTCCTCCGCAGTGTATGTTTTACACCATCTTAATATCCGAGTGAAGGATTTTACTATACTAGTGCTAGAGGAGTTTCAGCTCTTGACTACTGCTTGTCCTCTTAGTGAGAGAGTACTTGAAATATTTTAATCCCTGTAGTTGTCCATCCTTGATCCATCTTTCTGTTTAATTTTCTGCCCCATCCCCCCTTTATATATACTCTCTGCTTTACAACTCAATTTCCATCATTCTTGTTATTTGTGTATTAGCACTGTTACTGATTCATTATTTATGGTCCTATGTTATGGTACTTTTCTTGTATGACCTGAATCTAATTGGTTGGGATATTTTGTTGTTAACAGATGGCCAGGTGAGATTCTTGACAGTTTCACAGCATAATGAGTGTGTCTGATTTCAATGTAAATATCTCAGAAACTAAGATTGGTAGAAAAATGCAAAAAACATTATGTTTATTGTGAAAACTGTGAGAATTTTATATAGGAGTTTCGAAATAGTTCGGTGATCTGCTGACAGGTGGTAGTGTAATCATAATACATAATGCCTATAAATAATATGCTGCAGCTCTGAGCCATCCACCATTGAAATGTGAAAGGAGGTTAGTGAATCAAAGAAAGAGGTTCAAATCATTTATTCCTTTGAACAAAATATAACATGTTAGCTCACCGACCTACAGCAGCAAGGCACAAGCTTCAAACATGATTTAATGTTTAAAAAAAACCCTGTGCAAAAACCATTTGCAAGCTCTTTGCCAAATTCCAGTGTATGGACCGTGTGGCTGGTGATCTAGAGGGGATTATTGGCCCCAGGCCATATCTGTACAAGCTTTGCAGCAGAGAGCTGACTTCGCAAACCAAATTCTCACAACGACGGATAATGAAAGATCTCATGTTGGCTGCTTCTGGTTCATGGATGATGATAACTTCCTTCTGAATGGTGTCGTGAATAAACAAAACTGGTGATTTTGAGGTTTCAGACATCCCCATTTGTGTGATGTGAAACCTCTGTATTCTCCCAAAGTTACTGTTTGGACTGTGGTATGCAGCAGAGGCATTATTGGCCCCTTTTTCATGTAGAAATGATCACTAGTGAATGTTATGTTACAATTTTGTAACAGTTTGTCACCACGCGGCTAACATTGCAGGACTAACCAGGCACCAAGTGGTTCAAGCAGGATGGAGCAAGACTGTATCGCACCGAACAAGTGTTTCACTTTAATGATGAATACTTTAGGAATACAGTCATTGCATTGGATTACTGCAAATTGACTGGCACAGGCCTGGATTGAGTTCTGGATTCACATGATCTGACTCCTTGTCGTGATAACTTTTTGTGGGACACATTAAAAGACACTGTCTACAAATCCATCCCATCCTGCTGGGTGAGCTTGAATTGTCTATCTACGTGGCATCTGGATCCATTTCCATTAAGACCCTACAAGATACGATGGCAACTTTCAACTTTTGTTTGTGCCACCTCTGTACTGCGAGTGGTGGGCATTTTGAAAAGAGACTGTGTGTGATTGAAGAGACTGCTTGCAGAATACAAGTTAAATTGTGCACGCTGATATTGTATGAGCTGCACAGCATACAGCACATCTGTTAGCACCTTTTAGAACTATTTTGAAACTTCTGTATAACTTAAATGTAAAATTCTCACAACTTTCACAGTAAACATACCTTTCATTGCACACATCTATCAGTCGTAGTTTTTCAAGGTATTTAATTTTGAAATCAGGGAGTCCTTTGCTGGACACCCTCTATCATCCTGTCTCTTCCTTTTGTCGGTGTTTTCCATATTTTCCTCTTCACTGATGCTGCAGAGAACCACCTCATTCCTTCTAATATCAGTTCGCCTGATTTTCGACATTCTTCTGTAGCACCACATCTTTAACACTTTAATTCTCTTTACTTGATTTTCCCACTGTCCAGGATTCACTGTCATACATTGCTGTACTCCAAATGTACATTATCAGGAATTTCTTCCTCAAATTAAGGCCTACGTTTGACACCAGTACACTTCTTCCTGCTTTTTATATCCTGGCTTTGTACATCGTGGGTTATTTTACTACCAAGATACCAGAATTCCTTAATTCTTTTACTTCATGATGGCTGGTTTTGATATAATTTCTCACTGTTCTCATTTCCACTACTTCTCGTTATTGTCATCTTTTTTCTGGTTTACTCTCAATCCATATTCTGTACTCATTAGACTGTTCATTCCATACAACAGATCCTGTAATTGGTTTTTATACGTATTGTATATCACATTTCTTCCCCTGTAGCTTACTCCTATTTTTCTCAGAATATCAAACGTATTGCACCATTACACAGTGTCGAATGTTTTTTCTAGATAGACAAATTCTGTGAGCGTATTTTGAGTTTTATTCATCTTTGATTCCATTATCCAGTGCAGTGAGAACTGCTCCTCTGATGCCTTTACCTTTCCTAAAGCCAAACTGATCATTATCTAACAGATTTTAGTTTTATTTTCCATTCTCCTGTATGTTATTCTTGTCAGCAGCCTGAATGCATCAGATGTTAAGCTGATTGTGCCTATTGCCCTCGCTATCTTTGAAATTCTGTATAATATTTTTCCAGTAGTCAGATGATATGTTGCCAGTCTCGTAGATTCTACACACCAACTGGAATAGTAATTTGGTTATTATTTTCCTTTAATGATTTTAGAAATTCTGATTTGACCTCATGTTTTCCAGAACTCTTTTAAAACTCTCTAATACACGATCCCCTATATCAACGCTTGTTGGCTCCAGTTGCTTCTTCTGAAACATTATCAGACAAGTCCTCCCACTTGTTTAGGCCTTTAGTACTCTTTCCATCTATCTGTTCTTTCTTCTGCATTTGACAGTGGAATTCCCATTGCATTCTTAATGTTACCACCTTTGTTTTGAATTTAACTAGAGGTTGTTTTGACTTTTCTATATGTGAGTCAGTCTTACTGACAATGATTTCTTTTTCCATTTCTTAACATTTTTTCTGCAGCCATTTCACTTTAGCTGTCCTGCAGTTCCTATTTATTTCATTCTTGAATGATTTGTATTGCTGTATTCCTGTCTTTCCCGGAACCATTTTGTACTTCCTCCTTTCGTCAACCAGTTGAAGTATTTCTTTGTTACCAAGTTTTCTTAGAAGTTAACTTCCTTGTACCCATGTCCGAATGTGCCTCATCTGTGATTTCCCTTTTTAGAGATGTCCACTCATCTTCAACAGGACTGCCTACTGTGATATTCCTTATAACAGTATCAATATCGTTAGCGAACACCTCTTATCATTCCTCAGTGCTTCTGTATCCCACTTCCCTTCCGCACTGATTCTTCTGTATGATTCTCATAAACTTCAGTTTACTCTTCTTCATTACTAAATTATGGTCTGAGTCTGTATCAGCTCCTTTGTATGTCTTAAATCCAGTATCAGATTTCAAAAGCTCCATCTGGCTATGATGTAGTCCATTTGGAATCTTCGTGTGTCTCCAGGTCTTTTCCAATCATCTCTCTCCTCTTATGATTCTTGCACCGAGTACTCATTATTACTACCTGAAATTTATTGCAAAATACAGTTAGTCTTTCTCGTCTCTTATTCCTACTCTTAGCCAGTATTCTGCCATAATCCTTTCTACTATTCCTTCCTCTATAACCACATTCCAATCCCCAGCGATTATTAGATTATCGTTTTCCTTTAAATACTTAATTACCAGATCAACACCCTCATATACTTCCCTATTTCTTCTTCTTCTGCTTACAAAATTGGTGTGTTTATCTGACCTATCGTTGTCAGCATTGGTTCGCTCTCTAATCTAAACCGTTCACAGTAACCCACTGTTTGCCCTACTTTCCTATTCATAATGAACCATATTCACATTATGCCATTTTCTGCTGTTGTTCCTGTTACCCTATATTCATCTGACCAGAAATCCGTATCATCTTTCCATTTCACTTCACTGACCTCCACTGTATCAGGATTGAGCCTTTGCATTTCCCTTTTCAGATTTTCTAGCTTTTCTACTGCATTCAAACTTCTGACATTCCATGCTCTGACTCATAGAATTTTATCCCTTCATTGGCTATTCCATCTTTTTCTCATGGTCACCACCCCTATTGACAGTCCATTCCCATAGATCCAAATGGGGGACTAATCCAAGATCTTCTACCAATGGAAAAATCACCATCACACTTTTTCAGTAACAGACCACACGTACTATGGATACACATTAGCCTTTGTGTCTTTAGTGCACTATGTTCATCTATCTTCATTGAGAAAATTGCTGTGGGAAATAATCTAAAGCTCGAAAACAACTACTCAGGGCATCCTTGATCAGTACTGTCTTCCCACCCTTCCATAGTGTAACTCCACCACCCACCCAGTCTTTACAACACTCTAATCCATTCTTACGCTGCACCCTCTCCTAACCCTTTGTCACACGAATCATATACAAATGGAAGATCAGAACACAAGACCTTTCCAATGCAGTTTACTGTCACATCCTGCTCCAAACCCACCAAAGGTTTATCCTTTCCTATCATAGGCAGACCACCTATGAAAGCAGTCATACCAGCTCTGCTGCACTTTATGCACAGAATTTTATGTGGGCATGACCACCAACCAGCTGTCCATTCAGATGAATGGGCACCGCCAAACTGTGGCTAAGAGCACAACTGACCACCCAGTGGTGGAACGTACAGATTAGTACAGCATGCTAAATTTTAGTGGCTACTTCACAACCTCTCCAATACCAGCTTCTCTGAACTAGGTAGATGGATGTTGTCCTTGCAATGCATCCTTTGATCCTATAATCCTCCTGACCTCAGTCTCTGATAGCCCCCTGCCCTGCGACGCTAATTTCTCGCCCCCAGGGGCTCAGCATTCATTTGCTGGGTACGGGCTTGGCGACCCCGGGGTTCCTGAGCTGGGGACTGCTAAGCGCCGCCAGTCCCCTGTCACCGTAAGCTCTGAGCGTACTTCAGCGACCACCATGGGGCGCGGCGGTGGAACGTTGTGTGTCTCAGGGAATGGGGATCTTGGCTTGACCGCCCGGATCGCGAGGATGGAATAAACCTCTATAAAAAAACCCTCAATCTCAAGGTGTGCTGCGCGCTGATGAGATGCATGGCTGTTGAGGTGGAACAGTCATTAGCGGGCAACCTCTGGGGAACCTGCCGCACCTCAGTTGTATAAGGCTTACCTAGGCACGCGGGGCTCTGTCTAGGTGGACTCCTAGTTCCCTAGCTGCTCGTGGGACCGAGATGGAACCCTCAAACTTTTCTTCTTCTCCTCCCAGCGGAAAGGGTGGGCCGCTGGTAGGTTCTAACACCCAATCTCACAAGAGGGCTTGTGTCAGTCCTCCTGATTCAGGTAGTAGTAACAGAACGCATGCTGCTTCGCAGAATGTGTTTCTTATAATTAAAAGAAAAGATGGGAGTTTTGAAAAAGTTTCGCCATTTTATATACAGAAGGGCTTAGAAGGTATTGCTGGCACGTTAAAGTCTGTAAAGCGCTTGTGAAATGGCACCTTGTTGGTTGAAACATCTAGCTTCCAGCAAGTCCAGAACCTTCAGAAGGCACAATTTCTTCGGGAGTTTGCGATAGAGACTGAATTTCACAACACCTTGAACTACAGCAAGGGTGTTGTGACTTGCAGAGATCTCGTTGACATTGCCCAAGACGAACTGAAGGCTGAATGGTCCCGGGAAGGAATTGTCGACGTGCAACACGTTATGAAATGGGTGGATGGTACTCTCATAAAGACCGACTCATTTATCCTTACATTTAACAGCACCAAATTGCCAGAGCATGTGAAGGCAGGTTTCCTACGTCTCAGTGTACGGCCTTATTACCCCAACCCCATGCGGTGTTTTAAATGCCAACACTTTGGACACACTACTCTCGGCTGTAGAGGGGAAGCCACTTGCGGGAATTGTGGTAAAGCCGCCCATGAGGGAGTTAGTTGCTCCTCTCCTCCCAAGTGTGTCAACTGCTCTGGGGATCACCCTGTGTGGAGTAGGGAATGCAGAGTTTTCCTTGAGGAACGGAAGATCCAGGAACTTAAGACTACAAAACGCATCCCGTATGGTGAGGCGAAGAAAATTTACAAGTCCATGCAGCCGCCCACGTTCGCTGCTTCCTTTTCTTCCGTTCTCAAACAGCCAGTCTTGAAAACCGATGCCGCTACACAAACGGAGGTTGCTACTGTCAGCACTAGCACCTGCGTTTGTCAATGTACGTGTGCTGCTGCTGTTCCTGTGAAGCCTGCTGCTCCCCCCCGGCCTTCTGACCAGGCTGTGGTAGCTGACGTCATGGAACTTCCTGCCCCTTCCCGGGTCCAGTCTTGTGCATTGCCCAGTGCTGCTACACCCCCTACTGCTTCTGAGGTTTTGGCTCCAATGCCACCTCAGGCCAGAAAATCGAAGCCAAAGACAAAGGTGAAGACTCGCTCACTAAAGGAGACTGAAGTTCTACAGTCTGCTGATGTGGATGTCATTCTCTCTGATGTCTCTCTCGACTCCTCTTCTGAGGCGATGGAGGTTGATGTCAGACTGGGGCAATCAGCTTGCCCCAAAACTGAGCCTCCACCTGTTGGGGCTCTCCTCCCCGACAGAAAGTGAGAATGAACGTACTTCCACCCTGATAGATGGCTCCCATTATATAGTGGAACATGAATGGATTCCGGGCACATGTGGAGGAACTGAACCTCCTAGCATGGCAACGCCCCCTGTGCTTGTGTTTACAGGAAACGCATTTCAAACCATCTGATGCTCCTGTATTAAGGGGCTGTACGTTATATCGCCGAGATGACCTGACTGGAGAAAGGGCCAAAAGCGGAGTCGCCGTGTTTGTCAATAATGACCACCACTCCTCTGCTCTCCCTCTGGATACTGACCTGCAAGCAGTTGCAGTTGAAATTTATTCCCGTCGGAGGCTTACCGTTTGCTCCCTTTATTTACCCCCTCTGGATGCAGTGAACTTAGAGGCTCTCACAGACCTTATCGACCAACTCCCCTGCCCGTTTCTCCTCCTGGGAGACTTCAGTGCCCATCATGTCCTGTGGGGCTCCACTTCTCTTTGCGCTCGAGGTCGAATTTTGGAGAGCCTCCTAACATCTCAAGTGTTGTGCATCCTCAACACAGGTACTCCGACTCATTTCTCTAGTGCTACAGGGTCATTCTCAGCCATTGACCTATCTTTCTGCTCTCCAACCCTCACTGACTCCGTTCACTGGGAGGTCATTGACGACCCTCATTCCAGCGATCACTTCCCTATCCGCATTCATCTCCTGGATGGTGTATTGCTGGAGCAGCGGCCCCCATCGTGGATGATTGGCAGGGCTAACCGGCCACTGTTCACTCGGTTGGCTGTCTTTGACCGCCACAACAGCGTACAGGAATGGGTGGATCACATCACGCTTGTGATCCACCATGCTGCTGACCTGTCCATACCACAGTCTTCTGCCACTCTTAAGCGGCGTCTTGTGCCTTGGTGGACAGAAGAGTGCCGTTCAGCCATCCGGGACTGGCGTGCGGCTCTTCGTCGATTTAAATGCCGCCCAACAGTGGTCAATCTTACCGCCTTTCATATCGCACGAGCCAGGGCACGCCGTGTCATTAAAGAGAGCAAGAAAAGGTCATGACAGGAGTTTCTGTACTCCATCAACCGTTCCACTTGTTCCACAAAAGTATGGGAAGCCATCCGGAGGATTTCCGGTAAACGCAGCCGTTTACCAATAGCTGCAGTCCTGAACCAGGGATGCCTCCAAACGACACCCAGAGCCATAGCTCAGTCGCTGGCAGAGCATTTTGCACAAAGTACTGCCACTGCAACCCAGGATCCAGCGTCGCTACCGTGCGACTGTCGAAAGAGCGAACTTGGACTTTCGGTCGAACAGTTCTGAGGCTTACAACTCCCCTTTCTCCATGTGGGAACTTGACTCGGCTCTTACTGAGACTTCTGACACTGCACCAGGTTACGACCGCATCCGGTACTCCATGCTTCGACATCTGCCAGCGGCGTCAAAGGAAATCCTCCTCGAATGTTTTAATCTCATATGGCAGACAGGAGTGTTCCCCACCTCGTGGAGGGAGGCAATCCTCATCCCCCTCCTCAAACCAGGAAAGGACCGCACATGTCCCAGTAGTTATCGTAGTATCGCCTTGACAAGCTGTGTCGGAAAGACCCTGGAACGGATGGTTAACTGTCGTCTGGTCTGGCTGCTAGAGACCAGACAGCTCCTTAGTCGCTTTCAGTGTGGATTCCGAAAATTTCGGTCCACAGTCGACAACCTGACCCTCCTCGAGGCGGCTATTCAGCAGGCTTTCCTCCGTCAGCATCACTGTATCGGTATCTTCTTTGATATCAGTAAGGCATATGATACTACATGGAGACACTGTATTCTTGCACAACTGCATCAATGGGGCTTTCGTGGCCGCCTCCCCATTTTCATTCGGTCTTTCCTGTCTCAGCGGTTTTTTCGGACCCGCGTTGGTAACACACTATCTGATCGCTTTGAGCAAGAGAACGGTGTCCCCCAGGGCAGTGTTTTAAGCGTTACCCTCTTTGCCATAGCCATCAGCAGTATCACGTCTACAGTGAGGAGTCCAGTACAGTGCTCCTTGTTTGTGGACGACTTTGCTGTTTTCTGTTCCTCCTCTAGTGTTGCAACCGCGAGCCGTCAATTGCAGCTAACAGTGCGGCGGTTAGAGGAGTGGGCTTCAAAGACGGGTTTTCGGTTTTCTGCTGATAAGTGTATTTGTGTTCATTTTAATCGTTCTCGTCGTCTTTTTACGTTGCCTGCCTTGCATATGGGGGATACTGTCCTACATTTTAGAGACACAGTGCGGTTTCTGGGCCTAATTTTTGACTCCAGGTTGTCATGGTTGCCACACCTACGTGACTTGAAAGCCAGAACGCTGAAGGCACTGAACATCCTCAAGTGCCTCAGCCACAGGTCTTGGGGAGTGGACAGGGTGCGCCTCCTTCAGTTTTATCGAGCTTTTGTGCGTTCACGGCTGGACTATGGGTGCACAGTATATGGGTCCGGCGGCAGCTCCTGCTTGTGCGCCAGGCATGCAAGTTTCTTGCAGCTCCCAGCTCGCCTGCTCACCATCTTGTTGCCCATCCACCTCTGGACTGCCTTTTTTCCCGCCGTCCCCGGACTACGTTGCCGTTTGGGATCCGTGTGCAACGTGTGCTAGAGTCCCTCGGTGTGGAATCTGTACAACCCCAACTCCTGGGTTTTAACCGCCTGCCACCCTGGTTACTGAAGAGGCCCGGAGTGGTTTTAGATTTATTGCAGTACAAGAGAGATTGCACTCCTGCCACCATTTTTAATGCAGCATTTTCTGCAATTTTATCTGAGCACCACGACTATGTAGCTGTTTTTACGGATGGATCGAAACAACGGGATTCCGTTGGTTACTCAGTTGTTTTTCCAGATCGTGTCCTCAAGGTCCGACTGCCTCAGACTTTTACTGTCTTTGATGCAGAATTGTCTGCGATCTTGCGGGCACTGGAGCAGATGAGGCTTTCTTCCTCTCCTAAATTTCTTGTCTGTTCCGATTCACTCAGTGCCCTTCACTCATTGCAACGTTTGTATCCGGCAGACAAAATAGTCCAGGTCCAGGATGCCCTCCTCCAACTACAGCGACTGGGGAAGGTTGTAGCTTTCTGCTGCGTTCCGGGGCATGTCGGCATTGCTGGGAATGAAAGGGCAGATCTCGCAGCCAAGGAGGCGTGTCTCGAACTACAAGTCTCTCAGTGTGCTATCCCCTTGCACGCACTCACCTCGCTGTTGAGCTCACGAGTCATGCGTCGGTGGGAGGATGAGTGGCTGGAAGTAACTGACAATAAGCTCCATATAGTCGAGCCCACAACGCATGTGTGGTGTACTTCCTTTCAGCCCCATCGACGGGACGAGGTTCTCCTCACGCGGCTTCGAATAGGCCACAGCCCTTTGACGCATGGCTTCCTGCTCCAGCGGGAGGACCCTCCAGTGTGTGGTGCTTGTGGCGTTCAGGTCACTGTGCGCTACGTTTTATTGGATTGTGTTTTATTTTCTGTCCAGCGGGCCGCGGCTGACTTGCCAGCAGACCTGCCATCTATTTTAGGCAACACTCGGACGAATGTGGTTAACGTTTTAAAGTTCTGTGCCATGTCAAATGTTTTTACAAAGATTTTAGGGACAGGATTTTAATTTGCTCACTGTGTGACAAGCTCGCCCATATTTTATGTAAGTGGCCAGCCAATGACAATTTTGTGTGGCATTCTTGTTGCTATGGTTTCCTTTTCCTTCGGTTTTACTTTCTTATGTAGTATTTTCCTTCTTTTCTTGCTTTCTTTGAGAGTATTTTTCAGTTTTATTAGGTCTCTTCACATTCGTTCCTTTTAATGTGTGTCAGGGCGCTGATGACCTCGATGTTGAGTGCCCATAAGCCCCAACACACACACACACACACACACACACACACACACACACACACACACACACACGCTAATTTCTCTCATTCTGCACCTACACACTCTTCCTCACAATATCCCCTACTCTTGTTCTGTCTCCCTCCCTCCTCCATTCTCTGTCTCTTACTCTCCCAGTCCACTCCCCTACATCTTTGTAAACTGCAGGAGATCACTGGTGCCCGTGCCACATTGCTGTCCCATGCATCAGCTGTCTCTCCCTCCCAGCTGTTAGCCACCATTCACCCTTCACCCCATATCCTTTGTTTCACCTCTCACCCACTTCACCCAACACAACCCCTCACCTAATTCGAACTGCAGATGTACAATGTTTGCACTGTGTAGTCAGCCAGCCCAATGAAAAATTAGAAAACACACATCAGTACACTGCAGTAAATTATACTGTATCCTGAATTGCAGCCTAGTATGCACTACAATGCCAAAATGGAATAGAAGATTTATCTTTGTACAGTGTGTGACATTTGTGTATAATTATTAAGTAATTCTACACTTACAGATTCCTATGTGGTTTCTTTGTTGCAGATTTTGTCATCTTATGGCTTGAGTGCTGACATTCTCATCTGTATGGCAAGAGCATACATCTCTCTAGATGAGTTTGAACAAGCAAGAAAGTGTTTTGACATAATAGGGAATGAGAACAAATCATCTGCGTTACTACTTGAAGCACTTATATTGAAAAAAGATGGTAAATTTGAAGAAGCTCTGGCTGCATTAAATGCAGCAGCAGCTACTGATCCCAGCCAGTCAGAAATATGGTTGGAAAAAGGAAAATTGCTTTGGGAGAAAGGAGAGCATGATGAGAGTTTGATAGCTTTCCTAAAGGTAGTGCACTTATTTATAAAATTTTGCACAGTTTAAACTTTAAATGAGTCAGAGTGTGAACTTTTATTACAAGTTAACCAAATTTTATATATTACATTTCTGATGAGCTAATTTAATAATTGTCATTCAATACGGTAGTTTTCAAATAGTGAATTGCTGCAGATTATCATACTCCACTTTTATAACCTTCTTTGTGGCAAAGGTAATTCTGTTAATTGAAGAAAGTAATTTTTGGCAAACCTTGTGCTCATTTAATTTGTCTACACATTACTCTGTGTCCTTACTTTTTGCCTTAAGTCTGAATGTACAAGTAACCTTCCATGTAATTGCTTCTGAGCTTTCTTCTAACCGAAATCATCAGTTACGTCAGGAAAGTCAAAATTCTTTCTCAGTTGCTAAAATTGCTGATGGGTAAGACAACTTTTGGTTCTTGTGCTCCTTTGCAAGGTTTTTAGTGTGTTCACCAGTTTACTAAAAGACAGTTCAGCCATAGACACTATTACTGGAATTGTACAAAAATGTCTAATTGCAGTACATCGGTTCAGAAAAATTGGTTGAAGTTTTTTCTCATGTATGGAATTGAAAAGCTTCATCGGGTCCTTTTCTGATTGGAAGACTTAGATTAGATTAGTTTTTCATTCCATAGATCCGTGCTGAGGAGATCCTCGTGGACGTGGAACATGTCAAAAAAAAATTTTTTTTTTAACTGAAATAACAGTGCTAATAGTATGAATATATACAATACATCATTTGTTTCTATTAAAAAATTCGTCAATGGAGTAGAAGGAGTTGGCCACTAGTAAGTTTTTCAGGCTCCTTTTAAACTGATCTTTATTTGTAACTAAATTTTTTATGTTTGCTGGCAAATTATTGAAATTCCTGAGTAGTGGACCCCTTTTTGAACTAAGGTAAGTGCTTTTAAGTCCTTGTGCAGATCATTTTTGTTCCTGGTATTGTATGTATGAACTGAGCTGTTTGTTGGAAAAAGAGACATATTATTTAGGACAAATTTCATTAAGGAGTAAATATACTGAGAGGCAGTAGTTAGTATACCCAGTTCTTTGAAGAGGTTTCTACAGGACGTCTGTGAATTTACTCCACAAATAATACGTATTACACGCTTTTGGACTCTGAAAACTTTTGTTTGACTTAGAGTTACCCCAAAATATTATACCATATGACATTATGGAATGAAAGTAGGCAAAGTATGCAAGCTTTTTCATTTTTATGTTGCCTATGTCTGCTAACACTCGAATTGCAAATACAGATTTGTTAAGGTGTTTCTGCAGTTCTGTGGTGTGCTCCTCCCAACTGAATTTATCATCAAGTTTTAATCCCAGGAATTTAAGAATGTTAACCTCTTCTATCTGCTCTTCTTCATACTTCATGCATATGCTGGGTTGGAACCTCTTACAGGTTCTGAATTGCATGTAGTGAGTCTTTTCAAAGTTTAATGTCAGTGAGTTGGCTTCAAACCATTTATTAATATCCATGAAAATATCATTAGCAGATCTTTCTAGAACTACACTCAACATACTATTTATTGCAATACTTGTGTCATCTGCAAACAAAACGAACTCTGCTTCTGGCAGTATAACTGATGAGAGATCATTAATGTACACAAGAAAAAGCAATGGCCCTAAGATGGACCTTGTGGGACACCACATGTAATTTCTTCCCATTCTGATGATGACTGATGATTTAATTCACTAGTCCCTTGCACTGATACCCTTTGATTCCTGTTAGCGAGGTATGACTTGAGCCATTTTGCAGCACTGCCTGTGACACCATAGAATTCTAATTTATTTAAAAGGATGTTGTGGTTTACAGAGTCGAATGCCTTTGACAGAGCACAGAAAATACCTGCTGCTTGTAACTTGTTATTTAATGAATTAAGTACATTTTCCCTGTAGGTGTAAATAGTCTTTTCGATATCAGAACCCTTCAGAAATCGAAACTGTGTTCTTGATAATATGTCATTTGTGGTCAGATGGTTGAGAAGCTGCCTGTACATTACTTTTTCTAAAATTTTTGAGAATGCTGGCAAAAGTGAAATCGGTCTGTAGTTTGATGGTATCTCTTTATCCCCTTTCTTGAATAGAGGCTTAACATCTGCATATTTTAGCCAGTCAGGAAATGTCCCAGTTATAATTGATTGGTTACACAAGTAACTTAGAATTGTACGAAACTCTCAAGAACATGCCTTAATTAACTTTGTTGATATTTCATCGTAACCACTAGAATGCTTTGTTTTTAAAAATTTTATTATGGAAGTTATTTCTTTTTGTGAAGTGAGTGATATATTCATGTAGCTGAGGCTATGTGTAAAGGCTAGTTTCAGATATTCAAGGGCATTATTTACTGATCCTGACAATCCCATTCTATCAGTAACGGATATAAAGTACTTGTTAAATAGATTTGCCACACTGTGCCCATCGGTTACTAATGTGTCATCTACCCTTAGTGCTATTTGCTCCTGTTCCTTTCTGGTTCTACCAGTCTCCTCTTTCACTATATCCCATATTGTTTTTATTTTGTTCCCTGACATTGCTATCTTCTTCTCGTATTGCGTTTGTTTAGATGTCTGAATTACTTTTTTTAATATTTTACAGTATTCCTTGTATTTAGCTAAATCATCAGCATTGGAGCTATTCTTGGTCGACAGATACATTTTCCTTTTTGTCTTACAGGAAATCTTTATTCCTTGTGTAATCCATGGTTTTATTATAGACTTCTGTTTAATTTGAGTAACTTTTAGAGGAAAACGGTTTTCAAACATGATACTGACGTTGTTCATGAATGTGTTATATTTTTCATTCGTGTCATGAGCACTATAAACATCTTTCCAGTTCATATCTTTGAGCAGTTTTCTAGAACACTCAATTTTTGGTTGATTGACTACTCTCCTGTACTCAGATTTAGCAGTCTTGATAAACTGCTTAGAATGTACATCTAAAACAAGGAGCTGCATGTCATGATCTGATAGTCCATTTATTACAGATTTTATGATATGATTTTGTTCAAAGTAGACTGTAGTATATAAGCTCTTAATGTGTACAATTTCTTCAACTAAGCTGTCTGAATTTGATAAGTCTGAAGAATACTTTGAGACAAGATTGATGGTCTTAACTTTCAGTTCATCATTTTCTAGGTCCATAAAAACCAAAACGTGAAAACAGATCACAAATTTGTACACAGCTCACAAATTGTATTGTCAAATCTGCCTTAACAAAGTCCAAAACAGGAAGGACAGTAGAAGATTTGAATTCATTTGATGCTTCCAGCTGAAGTTGTGCAGGCATCTTTCCATCTGCATTGGGTTTTCTTTTGATGACAAACTCTGGTGAAATACCAATTGCCTTAGCAACTACTTTTGCTTCCTTCAAAATGGTTTCAGTCTCTACATTGAGAGAAATTTCTTTGTTCTGTATAATGATGTTTTCATGGTCAGTAGAGGCCAAGATTTTGTGCCAAAATGGTATAAAGAGGCTTTCGAAAGATCCAAAGTACTTCTTGAGTCCCAAAACAGTATATCTTGCCTTATTCACCAGGAACAGGGGGATTGAAAGAAACAGGACGATTGAGGGATATTGCTTCAAAATCGGGTTCACAGCTTGAAGTTTTTCACTCCACCAAATTTCAGTAATGCTTTGCACAGGCAAATGGACGGGCTGTTTCAACAATTACTAACCACCAGGACTGCCAGTCAACAAGGAATAAAAACTTTCAACATTTCCAAAAAAATCTATTATCATAATTCAGTGTAGCAGCATTGACCCATACTCTGTTCAGAAGCAGACACTTTTTTTTTTCTTCCCAGTATTCTTGGCTGAAAACCATTAGTGTGATCCTGCATGTTGGAGTCATTGTCATAGCTCTGAGCATGATGATCCAAAAGTCTTAACTCAACAAGTTTTTAATGTTGACAGTAGTTCATCAGTTATGGCCTCACCTCTTTTCACACTAATGTTCATAAATTCAATGCATCTTTCACAGACTTTTAATGACTCTCTTTCTATATTTTGAAATATGTAGTGCAGTATGAGTACATTCTGCTCCTGGAGGGGAAATGTCAGGGTTTATATTAACAATAATTCCATAGAAGATAGACTCTTCTCTGTGATGTAAAATGATTTTCAATAGTTTTTGGCACACAGAGAAAATAAGTTCATTCTGCAAGTACCATGATAGATAGTGTCCTTGACTTATCGTACTTTTGTTCATCAGTTGGTTTTCTTTTACTTTAGCTAGATGTTTACAAGTTACTTTATTATGTTTTCCAATCAATTCCAATAGTTTAAAAGAATCTGTCCATAATTCTTTGCAACATAGCTTTACATCTTGTTGCTGCACAGTTAATCATCTGTTAAAGATACATGTCAACACCATGCCCTTTCGATGATGTTTGAAGAGTTTTCCATTTTAAGTAGGTTTTTCAATTCACAGGGCTTTTTTCATGCATTGGTAACAACCCGTAAAGTCTTTTGTAGGGTGCATTTTGTGGAGAAAACTCTTCTTTTGCAGGTTTACTCTGATTTGATTTACAAATGCTGCAAGGTAAACAATGAATACTGTTTTGTGATTTGCACCAAATTAACCATTCACTTTGAAACTCTTTACTTGTTCTTTTACTGGCCGTTTTCATGCACAGCAATGTCGTGCAGAAATGTTTCCCTGGAAGTTCCGGTGGAAGACACTTTGGTCTGATCTGAAAAGGTGAGAAAAAAGTGTAAGATGATTATATTTCCTATCACAGTGTATCACTCGTCACTGGAGGCAAAGTAAGAGGATTATCCAAAATACAAGTGTTTGTGTCATCAGTATTTATGCTAAGATCTAGATTAGCACATTTTTCATTACTTGGTGTGCAATAAGACAATTTCTTTTGTTTTTTGTTTCCTCTGATTCAGTTAGCTGCTCAGAATCGAAAGTATCTTGTTATTGTTTGATATGTTGTACATATTTTTTGTCTGAAACTGGCTGAACGACAGAGCATGAAAGTTGGCTACCTGAGGCTGTTGTAGGTGCTGCCGTGTCATGGGGCTAAACTTTGTGTAACTTCATTTTCATGACACTACAAATATTTTGTAATAGTCTGACAACCTGTAGCTGCTTTTCCTAATTTGTCTTTGGACAGCTTTCTTTTCAAAGCCCCAGATTTTGTTTATAGCTCAACATCTTAACATGTTGTGTTATGTAATCTGAAATGAAACAATATGTTCCTGCCAGACTATGTTTCTTTATAACACAAGTCTACGTTTCTCAAATTGGGTTATTAGTAAAAGTTACTCTTACCTTATCTTGTTCAATAATATTTTCACATAAATAAAATCGTATTAAAACAAAACACTCGTATACAAAATAACTTAATGTGAAACTTAACCAAAGAAACACAATCACTCACAGTAGCAGCAGGCAAAAAGGAAGAATTTAACACATGTCACATGGAGTTGACAGATGGACTGCAACTGATAAGCAATGTGCCTGTTTATAGAGCAGAGAGGAAGAAGGGAAATGGCTAGCCAGAAAATAGCCGAGACAGGGAGGGCAGATGTGATTGATAAGAGGGGATGTGTAGGGGAACGGGCCTTACTGTATTAATACACACATAAGTTCACTAACAAACACAATGACAATAACTGCCAGCGACAGTTTTATTAAACGTTTATGAAAAGCAATTTGTCATAAATATCCTTTTTAAATTTTGGGCTATGATTAACTGTAGAATCTTCTAAAATTTCATTTGTTAAAAAAATATCCAAACTATTTTTTGTAGTTTGTGTTAAGTAATGATAATTTAAAAAATTAGACTGCCTAGGACTGGGCCCAAGCCCCTTTCAGGCCCAGGGTCTGGTCACAGTGGTCTACCCAGCCCCCAACAGCCCCACCCATGTGGGGGCCATATTTTAAGTCGCACACTCGTGCGATGTTCTCATGCATTTCACTGCAAAATAGCAGTTTTGGCAAGAACAGTCTTACTGTACTAATTTTTTTCGTAGGAATCATATTTATTGCCCTGAAGTAAAAGTGTGTTGGGTTTTAGACAAACATTGTGAGGAATTCATTCCACATAGCAGTTAAAATTTATTTTATTTTTCTTCCAAATTCTTGTCTACAAATGGTCAGGTTAATAAAGGGGAGAAACTTTTATTTAAGCACAGGACTGCCAGTAAGCTCAAGTCTGTTAATGACTTTATTCAAATGTTTGAATACATGGAATACATGCAGTACACAGTTTGTTCAATCCTGCGTAGGCGTCAAAATATGGGGTGTCTAGGAAACCTGCTTTCTCGGATTGCTATACAACATTCAAACAACATTTATTACAAAATGGAAAATATAACAATATTTAACTTTGTGTTAAACAGATGTGTCGCAAGCAAAGGGTGACAAACAATAAGCAAGTTCTTCAGTATATACAATTCCTAATACAAGTGAAGCAATACAGTTGATGCTCCTGTTCAGGTTGCTAATCTTGAGGCTTCTTGTAGAACTGGGCCGCGACCAGTCGGGCACAGCACTTATGTTCTCTTTGCATAGAGGCCGCTGCTGCCGTGTTGTCGTCCTGAAGAGGGGTCAGTTAGCATGGAATTGGCTGACATCTTCTTCACAGACGTCTCTGCTCTCTCGTGTCCCAAATGTCATTCCGGTGCTTGACTTTACACTGCAAAACACTTACTGGTTGTAAACTACCTTAAGTGACTGGTGTCACACTTTTAATAGAAATGCATCCTTACTTGAAGGTAGCGGTAAAACTTTTCATTTAAGAAACTATCTGCAGCTACAGAGGAACCAGCTGAATTTAGCGTGGTTCTGCTATCACTGTAAGTTTTACATGTTCATGGTATCTAGTTGAACTTTTTTTTATAAAGAACTGGTTGACAAAATATGTGCTGCTTATCAGATGGTTGATGTGGTTAGTAAACTGTGTAAAAAAATTTTATGTCACCCTCCATACTTGTTTAGTTTTTTTAATCAGAAACCTTATTTCTCAATACTCTTTTGACCAGAGAAGATCACTGCATAAAGCAGCCTGTGTAATAGGGGTCAAAATAAATCATCTTTGTCAGAGGAGCATACTTAGTTTCCAGTTATGAATATTAAAGTGCTGCTTATGGCTGCTGTGCTATCTGTTGACAAGCCTCAAAGTTTTGTTTCGTATAACAGATCATGTGATTGTTGTCACTTTACAAGAAGTGTTATCAGCATGGGAGGCTGTCTGCCAGATTTGAATCCATCATGGCAACGGCATTCCAACATTCAGCCACTATCATGGAGTAACATTGATGGTCCACCTTGCTTAAGGCCACTACTTACAAATTATGGCGCATAAGTATCCCTTGGACATTGCAGCCAATTTGGAGGCTACGGTGAGGGCTGAGTGCGCTTGACCATCTTGCTAACGCTGTCTCCCTCCTGCCCCACCATCACAAACCCAGAACACTGTATAGCCTATGATGCATCATCACAGTCTACAGTGCCAGTTAACTCAAATTGAAAGTGATTTGTGTTATTGGTAACAGTACAATATTTTTGTTAGTAGCTAGTTTCATAATGGAAAAAAATTAAAAGGTATTCCTATGAGGCAGGCTATAAATTGAAAGTAATAGCATATGCAGAAGACCATGGAAACTGAGCGGCTTTTCGGCCCTCCACCAATAGAAAAAAACATTAGTGACTGGCGGGCTAGTAAAGAAGAAATGAAAAAAATGACAAAGGCAAAATGTGCAAATACGGCACTGAAAGCAAAATGACTAAGGCAAGATGATGATGTATTGAAATGGATTCAAGAACACCATCACATTGGCATTGGAATCAATACAAAAATGATTCAAATACATGCTCGTAAGCTAGCACTACAGTGGAACTTAACAGACTTTAAGGGTGGAGTTGGTTGATGCTACACGTTTATGAAGCGTCACGGTCATAGCATGCGAACCAAAATCAAAATATCTCAGAAAATGCCATGAGAGTATGAGGAGAAATTATTATCTTTCCTTTGCTTTATTATTCAATATTGAAAGAAAAGCAGTGTGGAATTAAGCCAAGTAATGAATGTGGATGAAACTCCTCTGACATTTGATGGGCTGAGTAGCAGAACTGTGGCCTTGTAAGGTTCTAAAACTAACTATAAAGAAGTGGACATGAAAAAAATGGACTACATTGTTGTCCTTTCATATTGTGCTGTGGTACTAAACTTATTCAGTGATAATATTAAAGTGCAAAACAATGCCAAAACCTTCTGAAATGCCATCACGTGTTGTTGTTCACATACATGACAAGGGTCAGATGGATGAGGCTGGTATGAAATTATGAATTAACAGATTGTGGGAGAGAAGGAAAGGTGCTTTATTGAAAAATAGTTATCTTCTTGTGCTAGATCAGTTTAATAGTCATTTGAAAAATTCTGTGAAAGAGAAATTGAGACAGGGAAATAACGAGCTTGCTGTTATTCCGGGAGGATGTACTTCACAATTACAACCTCTTGATATCACAATAAATAAAGCATTTAAAGTGTATATAAAGAGGAGTGGAACAAATGGATGCTGGATGAAACCCAACATGACTTCATGGCGAAGGGAGCTTGAAATGATGTACAATCAAAAAAGTATGTCAGTGGATAAAACAATCATGGTCTAGGGTGAGAGAAGACATTATTGTTAAATCTTTCAAGGAATGCAGCCTAAGTAACGCTCTTGATGGCAGTGAAGACTATCTTATATATGAAGAGGATAACGATGATGATGATGATGAATAGGAGGAGGAGGAGGAGGGGGAGGGAGAAGAAAAACAAGAGGAAGAAGAAGAAGAAAGTTCAGATGACAATTTTCAGGGATTTTAAAGGCCAGTTCAGTTTTATAAACTAATATTTTTAGTCTGTCTTTGCAGTCTAATAACAAAAATGCTATTTTTAACAAAAATTATGCAAAAATTATGGTGCGTCTTAGTCTGTAGTTCTCATAGGCCATAAAATAAAGTATATAAACAATCTAATAGAAATCATCTGAAGCACTTTAAGACAATTTGCAGAGGCAGTTGTCTGTAAGAAAGTAGCAATGCCAGAAGACCATTGATTTGTAAAATGACCAGCTGAGGACTGAGGAATACTGCATGTCTGACAATTGACATCAAACATAAATAAATGTAACATATTGCACCTACATAAGAAAAGAAATCCAGTAATTTATAACTACACAATTGGTGACAAATTGCTGGAAACTGTATCTACTATAAAATATGTAGGAGTAACTACCCAGAGCAACCTTAAGTGGAATGATCACATAAAACAAATAGTTGAAAAAACAGATGCCAGACTGAGATTCGTAGGAAGAATCTTAAGGAGATGTAACTCTTTTTCGATTGGTTTTCGACTATTGTTCATCTGTCTGGGATTCTTACCACATAGGACTGATAGAATGGATAGAGAAGATCCAACAAAGAGTGATGTGTTTTGTGACAGGTTCATTTAATCTGCATGAGAGCAGTACAGAGATGCTCAACAAACTCCAGTGGCAGATGTTGCAAGAGAGGTGTTGGGCATCACAGAGAGGTTTAGTATCAAAATTTAGAGGAAGCATTTTCTGGGAGGAGTCAGACAACATATTACTTCCTCCCACATACATTCATGAAATGACCACAACGAGAAAATTTGACATATTAGAGCTAATACAGAGGCTTTCCAACAATCATTCTTCCAATGTGCCATTTGCGAGTGGAACTGGGAAGGGGGAATCAGTTAGTGTTAACAGAAGTACTCCCTGCCACACACTGTTACGTGGTTTGCAAAGTGTGATGTAGGTGTAGATTTACTCAAAAAGACCATCAGCCCTTCCATAAGTGCACATCACCCCTACGACCTTCTGCATTTCAAACTTTAAAGTTTGTCCAGCCACTTAGCCTTGTCATTGCACTGTGTAGGGCATGCTGGTGCTATTTGGTACAGTATTTTGTTTCAATCTTGAAACAGTCTGAGTAGCTATACTGAGAGAACTGAGGGCTTGAAGGTTTCTGGTAGGCCCTACGTAGCCAATGTTTCATTGTAATACCCAGAGTGCGGCCTAGTGGTTCACATTGACTTAAGGAATAGACCTACTTAGTCAATAAGAATCCTGTCCCATATTTTGTGGGGAATAGGTAGGGGGCAAATATCTGCAGAAGTGTGCCAGGTTTACTGCCCACCTCCCATAACCACATTGTTGTTGTTGTTGTGGTCTTCAGTCCTGAGACTGGTTTGCTGCAGCTCTCCATGCTACTCTATCCTGTGCAAGCTTCTTCATCTCCCAGTACCTACTGCAACCTACATCCTTCTGAATCTGCTTAGTGTATTGATCTCTTGGTCTCCCTCTACGATTTTTACCCTCCACGCTGCCCTCCAATGCTAAATTTGTGATCCCTTGATGCCTCAAAACATGTCCTACCAACCGATCCCTTCTTCTAGTCAAGTTGTGCCACAAACTTCTCTTCTCCCCAATCCTATTCAACACCTCCTCATTAGTTACGTGATCTACCCACCTTATCTTCAGCATTCTTCTGTAGCACCACATTTCGAAAGCTTCTATTCTCTTCTTGTCCAAACTGGTTATCGTCCATGTTTCACTTCCATACATGGCTACACTCCATACAAATACTTTCAGAAACGACTTCCTGACACTTAAATCTATATTTGATGTTAACAAATTTCTCTTCTTCAGAAACGCTTTCCTTGCCATTGCCAGTCTACATTTTATATCCTCCCTACTTCGACCATCATCAGTTATTTTACTCCCTAAATAGCAAAACTCCTTTACTACTTTAAGTGTCTCATTTCCTAATCTAATTCCCTCAGCATCACCCGATTTAATTTGACTACATTCCATTATCCTCGTTTTGCTTTTGTTGATGTTCATCTTATATCCTCCTTTCAAGACACTGTCCATTCCGTTCAACTGCTCTTCCAAGTCCTTTGCTGTCTCTGACAGAATTACAATGTCATCGGCGAACCTCAAAGTTTTTAATTCTTCTCCATGAATTTTAATACCTGCTCCGAATTTTTCTTTTGTTTCCTTTACTGCTTGCTCAATATACAGATTGAATAACATCGGGGAGAGGCTACAACCCTGTCTCACTCCTTTCCCAACCACTGCTTCCCTTTCATGCCCCTCGACTCTTATAACTGCCATCTGGTTTCTATACAAATTGTAAATAGCCTTTCGCTCCCTGTATTTTACCCCTGCCACCTTCAGAATTTGAAAGAGAGTATTCCAGTTAACGTTGTCAAAAGCTTTCTCTATGTCTACAAATGCTAGAAACGTAGGTTTGCCTTTTCTTAATCTTTCTTCTAAGATAAGTCGTAAGGTTAGTATTGCCTCACGTGTTCCAACATTTCTACGGAATCCAAACTGATCTTCCCCGAGGTCCGCTTCTACCAGTTTTTCCATTCATCTGTAAAGAATTCATGTTAGTATTTTGCAGCTGTGGCTTATTAAACTGATAGTTCGGTAATTTTCACATCTGTCAACACCTGCTTTCTTTGGTATTGGAATTATTATATTCTTCTTGAAGTCTTGAAGTCTAACCACATTATGAGAAGGAAAGTTGCTACTCACCATATAGTGGAGATGCTGAGTCGCAAGAGGCACAACAAAAAGACTTTCACACTTAAAGCTTTTGGCCAGTGGCCTTTGTCAACAACACACACACACACACACACACACACACACACACACACACACACACACAAAAACAAACAAACAAACAAACAAACAAACGCAAGCAAACACAACTCACGCACACAGCTGCAGTCTCAGGCAGCTGAAATCACACTGCGAGCAACAGCACCAGTGCATGATGGGAGTGGCGACTAGGTGGGGGTAAGGAGGAGACTGGGGCAGGGAGGGGGAGGGAGTGAGTTGCGTTTGTGTGTGTGTGTGTGTGTGTGTGTGTGTGTGTGTGTGTGTGTGTGTATTGTTGACAAAGGCCATTGGCGGAAAGCTTTTAAGTGTGAAAATCTTTTTGTTGTGCCTATCTGCGACTCAGCATCTCGGCTATATGGTGAGTAGCAACTGTGCTCCTCATAATGCCCCAGGGTGATTTGATCTTGAAAGATCTGGGGATGACCAGAAAGTTCTCATCTCATTGTGTGTGCAGCTTAGTGACACCTTCTGTTAGCCAAAGGCAAAGGCGCAGCATAAAGTAAGCAAGCAGAGAGACTGGATAATGTGGAATCCCTGTGGGCCAACCATATAGGGGGCATGGTAAGAGTTGCTGGAGACCATAATCATTCTCAATTTACTATGTTATCTTTACTGAGGGAACAGAGCCAGTGGGAAATAATAAGAGTAAATCACTGTTTATATTCTATTACATTGGTTTAAAATAAATCTCGTAGTTAAAAGCATGCCATCGTTTAGACCCACAAGCCATAAGGTAAGGTATAGAATTTGTTGTTGGAGTATTTTAATACTGATGCCTCCTACATAATCTGGGAATAATTTTTGTGGGCTCTGATTAAGGGCTTGGAGATATATTGGTTTTTTGAAGCCATCAGAACTACATTGTGATAGTGTGATCCATATTTGGAAGTATCAGCTGTCAAAATCAACATGCTGCCAAGCATGAAGTTTGCTAAGCAGGACGCAGTGTAATAGCAGCTTTAATTTCGCATATGCCCTGTCACAGCTAATGTTCATTTAAATGGAACACTTTTTTTTCCCTACATAGGCCATCACTGCTACACTGCTAGATGTGCTGAGCTTTCATGAACAGTAGGCTTATTTGTAACTAATCATTGGCTATGGATATAATAGAGGGAAACATTCCACGTGGGAAAAATATATCTAAAAACAAAGATGATGTGACTTACCAAAACATTCGGAAGGACGACGGTTCAATCCCGCGTCCGGCCATCCTGATTTAGGTTTTCCGTGATTTCCCTATATCACTTCAGGCAAATGCCGGGATGGTTCCTTTGAAAGGGCACGGCCGATTTCCTTCCCCACCCTTCCCTAACCCGAGCTTGTGCTCCGTCTCTAATGACCTCGTTGTCGATGGGACGTTAAACACTAATCTCCTCCTCCTCCTGACTTACCAAACGAAAGCGCTGGCAGGTCGATGGACACACAAACATACACACAAAATTCAAGCTTTCACAACCAACGGTTGCTTCATCAGGAAAGAGGGAAGGAGAGGGAAATACGAAAGGATGTGGGTTTTAAGGGAGAGGGTAAGGAGTCATTCCAATCTCGGGAACGGAAAGACTTACCTTAGGGGGGAAAGGAGACATCTGCTTGTGTCTGTGTATGTGCGGATGGATATGGGTGTGTGAGCGAGTGTATACCTGTCCTTCTTTCCCCCCTAAGGTAAGTCTTTCCGCTCCCGAGATTGGAATGACTCCTTACCCTCTCCCTTAAAACCCACATCCTTTCGTCTTTCCCTCTCCTTCCCTCTTTCCTGATGAAGCAACCGTTGGTTGCGAAAGCTTGAATTTTGTGTGTATGTTTGTGTTTGTTTGTGTGTCTATCGACCTGCCAGCACTTTTGTTTGGTAAGTCACATCGTTTTTAGATATGATCATTGGCTATGTTAATCGTGAAGAATCACTTTCTGCTGGTGAACTGAAAGAGAAGTTCCTTGGCACAGGAAATTGAATAAATGTCGTCCTTGGCCTGTGTTAATGTTTGCTTTGAAGTTGTCACAAATATGATTTGCCAGTAGGCTTCTTGAAGATAACCAGTGACATAGCTCATTGGCTTGATGTTATCAGAGACTTTTTGTTGTTCAAGTTGGTTTAGTTCAAATTTGATGGTTTCCTTGAGAGCAAATGTAATCAGAAGGTTAGAAAAGTTTGTTGCCACTGAGGGATTTCATGTTATGTATGCGATGTAGCTCATTACAAACCCATAATTCATGAACAAAGGGTTTAAATCCTTCACAAAGGCTTGATACCCAAAGTCCAGAAAACAAGAAGTATCTAGGCCTCTTTTGATTAACAGTCAGTGACAGGTGAATGAGATGAAAAAATAATTGGTGGTAGTGGACAGTAATTTTTATCAAAGGCATAGTAATAATATGTTTAAAATGGTTATTTTTATAGTAAGGCTACATGAATCTACAAATGTATTACATACGTTGACTGTAAATTTATTTATTGAGTTGAAAGACATGATCTGTTATAATGATGAAGACACTGATGTTAGTTTTGCGATGGAAATAATGTACATGAACTATGAAAGGAGGGGTTTTTGATTACCACTGATGTTTGAGGTAGCTGTGGACTGGCTCTCAGCTTCACTGAATTGTGATGCTAGAATGTGTATTATGTGATTTGGAGAATAAACATAAGGAAACCAGAATTTTCTCTTCCTTGATAATTGTTGCTAAAGAAAAAAAATGTGAAAATGTCATTTGTATCTATATTGCATATTTGAGTTTCCATTACATACTCTCTTGCATATGGGTTCATCCATAGAACTTATGGCTAGTTTGACTAGGTTAAGGAAGACAGAGAACAGGCAAATAAAACACAATGTGGGAAAACTAATAATAAGAGATAATAGACAATAACTAAAAAATACTGCCATTGGCAGTGACAATAAGGTGCCTCAATAATTTTTACAGACTGCATCAACAGTGTATCAGTGTTGATGAATCGTGATGGTGGTATGTGTTCATACTCATCAGAGTAGGCAAATGTGCTGTGTTAACTTGAAAAGTTATCTGGTGGGAAGGGATGAGAAGAAACATTCATGCAGTCATCTAGATATCCTGAAATTTCCATCACCGTGTTTATGTGCCCATCTGATTAATTCTACCTTGTTTGCCAGCTGATAACCTGTTTTTATGATAAACATGGCCAGACCCATTTCCTTTATAATCTCATTAATAGATGCGTCCACATAATCCTGTTAGCTCTTCCTTTGACAGATGCAGTATTCACAATAACAGCACAGGGTTAAAATCTCATATTTGTGGCAACATATCGGCGACACATATCAACAGTCAAGGAATCGATGCGAGGCCGTGGAGTTGACAGATGATCTGATCTGCAATTTTAGATTGTACTGGGTTTATCTAGTTGCTGATATTTGATGTCGATGTTTTATATGAAAGTTAAAATAAGTATCTTGCATTGTTACCATTTACCAGCACTCCTTATGTTGGGCTAAAACAAGAAACTACAGTGGTAACCTTGCACTTCAGAGATTAATTCATCCACATCAAATAACATATTATGCCACCACAAAATGGTAGATCAAGTGCCTCCCCTCTTCACGCAGGAAGATATGCAGCAGCAGAATCACAATTCTCTCATTTTGTCATCGATTTCTTCACAAATGAATATTTCACCTACAACAAAATCAGTACAAATACCAACTTTCTGGTCAACTTTTCCTGAAGTGTGGTTTGTTAAAGTGAAATGCTTCTTTCAGTAATACAGTGTGCACAATGACGAACACGAACTAAACCTAATCTCCACCAACATGGATCAGGAGCTGGTTAAAGTGGTGCAAGACTTGATATTGCAGCCAGTCACCAAGCAATCATATCAGAGTTTTAAAGACACAGTAATAAAGCACCTGTCAGTGCGAAAGGAACAAGATATGCAACGCATTCTACATAAGGAGGCCATCAGAAATGGAAATCCATCAGAAGTATTATGACAACTGCTTCATTTGGCAGGTCAGAACCTTTCTTCAGAAGACATATTATTTCAGTGTGTGATATTTCACGGCATCATACATTATTTCAATGTGTGATATTTCATGGAATCAAATTATTTAATTGGCAGTAGGTCGGACATTAGCATCGCATCCCCACAGTGCACTAATTCTGCACATTGTAAGGAGAGGTGCACACTAAAAGCTGCAAACAGTACAGTCATTCCTACCTTGGGGTGGACTTTTTAAAACCATTTTGAGCTTCTTGTGGGTGTAAACAATTGTCAGCTAATCAAGATGGATCTACAACATAGAATCCCTACAACAATGATGAAAAGTCCAAATATAACCACCATTGCTAGTTAGGATAACAATCCATTTCAGCAACTCCTAAAAAGCTTTTCAGACTTAGTCATGCCAAGCGTACCTCAAAAGAAAATGCGGCATGCAACAACGCACTACATTTGAACAGTTCCTGAACAGCCTGTCTCTGCCTGTGCCCGCCGCTTAGCACCAGAACATTAAGCGGCAACTAAGCAGCATTTCAACAAGTAGTTGGACACAAGTATCACATGCAGATCGGACAGCCTCCGGATGTCACCACTTCATTTGGTGAGTAGAAAAAAGTGGTACCTATCATCCTTGCCGCAGTTTTAGGGCTCTGAATGCTAGGACTGTCCCAGATCATTATGCGATTACTAATGTCTGGTACTTTACAAGTGCGTTACACGGTGCTACGATTTGCAGTGCAATTGATTGTGACTTGAATTCCATTATTTGCCTTTAGGATTGTGCAGCACATTTGGGACGTCATAACACTTTATAGATGATAATTTGAAGAGGCCAGAATTTTTGTTTCATGTATATACATTACATCTTTTTTTCTTCATGTGGTGAGCTAGAGCACAAGGAGCATTTACAGTTATGATTTCAACATCTCCAGCAGTATAGTGTCCTCCTAAACATAAACAAGTGCACGTTAGGGAAGCCGTCTGTTAAATTTCTAGGATATGAAGTGTTGACACATGATACCAAACCACTCCCAGACAATATTCAGGTAATTTTGAATATGCTTTAGTCAAAACCTTATGAAGAGTTAAGATGTTTTGTAGGCATCAGAAAATTTTACTGAAGAGATTGACCAAATGTTGTGCAAATACAAGCCCCACCCATTGTTGCTCTTAAAGTAAAATATACCTCCAGCAATCACCCAGTATCATGGACACAAACAACGACTGGAGCCTTTAATAGACTTAAGTATGCATTGGCAATGGCTACCTTGTTCTTTCATCCAAGTCACTCTGAGCCGTTAGCTTTAACAGTAGACACTAGCCAAACAGCCATTGGTGCAGCACTACAGTAGTGGGTATTGGGAACTTGGTAGCCGTTAGTTTTTTTTTTCCTGTAAACTTACGCAGGCTCAAACCCCTTGGTCTGCAAGAGACTGAGAGTTACTGCAGTGTACAAAACAGCAAAACAGTTCTGCAGCGAATTTGAAGCAAAGACATTCACGAATCATCAGTCTCTCATCACGGCTTTCCAGAGAATGTCAGCACAGCCCACCTTGCCTCATAAGACATTTAGAGTATATAGGACAGTTTACTACGGACAATCACCTTATAAGTGGACTAAAAACATTGTGGCGGATTGCCTCTCATGAGCCTACAATGCAGTCAGTGGAATGTCGTGGACGGACATCACTGACAGTGCACGGACCCAGAACTACAAATGCTATTGCACAGTTGTAACTCCAGTTACAAATTTAAGTAAATATTTGTTCCAGCATTGGAAGTCACCTTATGGTGTGACACACCACAAGATCAACTGCGCCTCCACATTCCCACAACATACCATGAGAAGATATTCCATGTTGTTCATGATCTTTCTCACCCTGGAAAGGTGACTCAGTGTTTTACATGGCCAGGAGCTGATGAGCAGTGCTGCCAGCTAGTACGAGCATGTTTACATTGCCAGCAAAACGAAGTCAGTCAACATGGCTTCACACCTATTGGAGATATAGTCACCTCAGAAACAAGATTTACACATGTGCACCTGGATGTCTCTGGACCACTCCCTTACTCCATTGCATACAAGTACTTGTTGACTATAATAGACAGCTCTGTCTGTTGGCCAGAAGAGACACCAATATTTTCGCAGAGGCTGTGGCTAATGAATTTGTCTGCATGTGGATGCCATATTTGAAGTTCTGCCTACAGTGACTATGGATTGTGGCCATCAGTTTGATTGTTTGCTTTTTTCAGAACTCTCAAAAGTAATTGAAACTCCCACCTCAAGGCTACAAGCTACCACCCGACGAGTGATGGAATGGTGGAAAGGCTGCATAGAACACCCAAAGCAGTGCTCATGTGGCACAGCAGTACCTGGAGTGATACTTTGCCTATTGTTCAACTCAGCTTGAGAACTATTAAAATATACATTGGTCTGGCCCAGAGTCAACTAGTTTACAGACAGCAAATTCATGTTCCAGCAGACTTCATTGAGAGGCAGGTTCCAACTCCCCCCTGCTCATGAACTGCACAAGTTCACACAGACGTTATAGCACACAATTCAGTGACTCATTCCAGTAGTACCAGCCTGTTATGGCACCAACCAAACATTTTTTCACAAGGACCTCCAAAGCTGTTTATACGTTTGGTTACAAGTTGATGCAGTCAAGCCACTATTGTGTCTCTCGTACATGGGTCCATATCCAGTATTACACTGTGGCTTGCACACTGTCATAATACTGCGAGGTGGCAAGGCTACAACAGTTTCTGTCAAGAGTGTGAAGCCTACTTACGTCACAAAGGAAGAGTCTACAGAGATATACATGCTGTTTTCCAAGGCAAACCTCACAAGATGGACAGTCCTTAGAGGAGAACACCATTACAGCTTCACGGAATCAAGCCATCAATGGTGCAACTCCATCAGCAACATCTGCAAGATACAAGTCACTGACATTCGAAGCTCCATCCCCACCAGGTTTTATTACTAGTGCGGGTCATAAAATTAAACTTACCAATCAGTACCTATTGGTGCTGTACTTTTTCACCCAGCACAGACACAAGCAGAAAAACCTCTGCCAATAACATTTACTTCCTCCCACAATGGTGTTATATCTGTGATGTCAGCGCAAGGCACCACACTTGCTAGGCTGTAGGCTTCAAATCGGCTATGGTCCATGTGTACCGACAGGACCCACGAGTCGCCACTGTCGACACTAGCAGACCAAGTGCTGCCACTCGGCTGGTCTTAAAAGACATGCTAGCGCACTGGCCAGTTCTATAGCCAACTTGAATAGGAATGGTTCACTTGTTATAACTTCAGAGATCTCATTTGCAGAGACGCTAGTTAGCATAGCTTTCATCTAAGTCAGTAGCTACGACCTAGCCAGATGCCACATACAGTTTATGCGTTGGCAATTGATCTATATGTGTGAAGCAATCAGAATTGTAAAGAAATATTTGCAGTTCAGTCTATAACTGCACTTGTCAATATTGTTGTACAAAGTCAAGATCAACGCTCACTGCTGATGCTGAATCAAAGCTAAGTATTTAATTGTATTCCTGTCTACTAACTTTCTAATCACCTAAGATGTTCCAGATACATCCTGTCAAGTATAGTTTATTGATCCTCACGTCAGTCTATATGATCACCGCGTGCAATTAATGGCCACACCTCATGATCAGACTAAGAGTCAAATTGCTTGACTCAGTCGGGTCACCCTTTTTTTCATGAGGCCCATAGTTCCACCTCATACATAACAATATCTGTGGTGTCAAGACCTTCTTGAGGTATGTTCACTCGAGCAGGATAGAAGATACGTCCCAAATTCCTATGTATTCCCAGCATCCTCAGAGCCTGCAAGCAAAATCTTCAGTCAGTGATAATGAGTTATACCTTGCTTTTACAGAAACTTGGGGCTCAACTGGTAATGACACTCCAACACAGGAGCAGTACAGCTGTGCTCTGTGGTGGCATATTTGCACACAAATCAACAGTTGAGGAATTGATGCAAGCACATGGAGTTAGGAGATGACTTGCAAGAATTTGAATTTTAAATGATCCTTAGTTTTTCTAGTCACTGATATTCAGTACTGATCTGTTGTATGAAAACTAAAGTATTTTGCTTCGCTACCATTTATCAGTGCTCCTTACTTCACAGTAAAATGATTAGATATTTAAACCTTTCCTCTTATAAAGGGTGTCCCGCAAAAAGGGATTTACACTGTTTAAACTTTAGTAGCTGAGGTATTAATGATAAACAGATCCAATTGTATTTGTATGATGCTCTCATGACTAGTGTGTGTAGCCCTTCAACTGTTTTTCTTTTGTTCAATTTTTAGTCACCAGTAACTACATATAAATAACAAGATGTCTGGAAACTTGGCCTTGGAGCAAAGAAAGTGGTTTTAAAGTGTTATTTGAAATGTCAAAACATGAAAGAAGTGCAAAGACAGGTGGTGGGCAGAGTTTGAGATTGCACCTCCTTTACGTGTAATGTTAACAGAATATCATGACAAATCTGAGAGAGAAGGCTTTCACAAGGTCCTCAATGAAGTCCATAAGGCAATCTGCATGTGAGTCAGGTGCAAGCAAATAAAGTGTTCACTACATTTTAAAGCAAGCAAGGTGTGGGACCGTACATTTCCAGGATGCTTCACGCAATGAATGAGGATGATCTGGATATGGGCCTTCAATTTTGTGAACGGATTTGTGATAATAACCAGTTGACTGATGTCAGTGTTTGGTTTGATGATATGACATTTAAATTGAATGGAAGCATCAGTTGGTATAACTGTTTGAACTGGACAAAAGATAATCCCCATGTCAAAGAAAGAGCTGTTAATATTCCTGGATTATCAGTGTGGTATGGTATGTGTCAGAAGACTTGTAGGACCATTCTTTTTTTAGAGCAACAGTGACAAGTGTAAAGTACCTTATCATGTTGCATGTAAGAATAGTAGCAGCTGTTCATCAACTGTTAAAGAGATGATTTTTTTCCTCTTTCTTCCGCCTTATTGTGACATGCGGCAGTTCCTGGGTGAAACAGTGTTGAGTTTCCACCCAGACATCTTGATCTAATGACGCGATTAGACTCCTTTATGTGGAGAACTCTGAAGGACACCATGTATACCACAAAGCCACATCAGCTGGATAACATGAGAGAGGCGATTGTGACCGCCTTTGACTGCATTCCAATGGCTACCATTTCAGTTTGTGTCGATCTGTTCTGCAACATTGCAGACTCTGTATTGTTGTCAGTTGAAGACATTTTGAAGTCTTCAACAGTAAAACATCATCAGTAATGTTGTGACCATGTATATGACTTAAAAATTCATGGTTTTCATTAATTTTATTATTTATTAAAGTTCAAACTGTACCCCTTTGTGGGAAACACTGTATTTGAAGAACTGTCTGCTACAGCCGTTTTCAATATTTAAATAGTTACTGAATATGCTTAATGTTGTTCTAATTATAATATACTTTTTCTGGTTAGAAACCCTTTTTGCAGATATCTCACTTTTGTTCTTCCTATTTGCTGTTGGGATTTTCTTAGTCTTTGATATTGATTTTACACAAATAAATGGTTAATGTTTTTGAATTTGGGAAAAAATCACCATTATTTCAACCTCTTTTCTTGCTTGAGAAACTATTTTCTGTAGTGAAAAAGTCTGGAACTGTACCTATAAGACCCATGTAATCAACTGAGAAGCTGCAATGTAGCAGTGTGGCACTCAAACCACCAAAGTGACATTGCAGAAATTAGTGAGCCGCACATGTTTTACTCCTTGAAGAATGAG
This sequence comes from Schistocerca nitens, assembly GCF_023898315.1. Taxonomy (NCBI): domain Eukaryota; kingdom Metazoa; phylum Arthropoda; class Insecta; order Orthoptera; family Acrididae; genus Schistocerca; species Schistocerca nitens. The sequence goes on along the minus strand of NC_064618.1, from coordinate 294,029,850 downwards.
AATTATCACTGATGGAAGTATTATGTAAGTATCTGACACTGAGTGGCAAAAACTGCTTTAATAGATAAACAAACATCATCTGGATCTCAGCTTTTTACTACCAACTAATGATTTCAATCTGCACCTCCACATCATCTATGAACCATTGAAGGTTGAGTGATGGAAGGAGTTCGACACAGACTGCAGCATATGTCATGCCTAAACACACTAATTCATTGATTGTCACTCAACCTGTTATGACCTGAAGGTGATCTGTTGTGCAGATTGAAACAGGTAGTCAGTAATAAAAAGTTGTGATCCATAAGGTGTTTGTTTATTTATTATAACAAAAGCGATCACAGTTCCATACTCATAGCATCAATTACGAAAAACTGCCTTGCTAGAATGTAAAATGTGCTATCTTTTTAGCTCATTTTGTGAATATTTTATTTTGTAAAGCTGTTGACTAAAATAAATCCAAGTGAAACTGTTGCTATCAGATTAATACACCTAGAAGGGGGTTGGTTAATCATTTTAAATCCTATCATTACATCAAATGGTCTTGGTGAAAAGACTAGTTTGTGAATGTACATTGTTTAATATAATCAATATGCTGAACATGCTAAGCATCTGATATAGTCCTGATTACAGTAAGTAGCTTCTGACATTGACAGCACTTTATTCCTCGTGTTTTCTCTGTGGTAATATTTAGAAAATTATATTATTCTGTAGAACTTTTGCATTACCAACATTTTGTTTCATTAGTTTTTCGATACCCTAAAATTGGTGCCACACTGTTTTTACACACCTGCCCTCAGTTATTCCAGTGTGCATAATGTCACCTCATTCAGAATGATATATTCATGAGAAATATACATTATTATTATTATTATTATTATTATTATTTTACTATCTGTACTTTTGTGTTGCTTTTAGCTGTCTTCTGTTTTAATTGTGTAAAGCTTACAGAACGTAGTGAGTCTTTTGACATAGAAAGTATACAAACTATATTTTGATTTCATCAATAATTCAAATTGTGTGTTTTGTTAACAGGCAACCAAACTGGACCCAAACAACTATTATTGTTTTGTGTATTTGGGAAGATATTACAGTCTAAATGACAAAGATCTTGATAAAGCTCGACGCTGTTATCAGAAAGCATTTCAACTTAATCCTCGGGGTGATGAGGCTGGGATTGGACTCAGTGATACCTACAGGCGACAGAAGTATGTGGTAAGTACATGGTTGATCATCTGGAATAAGTTGGAGCTACACAGAACTTAGGTGTTTAGATCAGCCGGTTGTAAAGTGATATAACTACTTAACTTGCACACTTCTTGGACTGATAATAAATACAAGTGATATCTGTGCATATATTATCACAGATTCCTTCTGGAAAAGACATCTTAGTAAATTTAACATTATTAATAAACTGAATATAAAGTACTTTTGTTAACTGATTAATAAACTGAATATAAAGTACTTTTGTTAACTGAAATTTTCAAGTTTGTTATTCATAACAGTTCACTCACCATGTTTGAAATAAAGAATTGAATATCAGATGGAGACACAGAAAGAATAAACTGTGCCTAACTCTCAAGAATATATGTGTATTTTTTATTTTATGCAGGATTGTACTGACAAGGTGGAGCGAAAAGTACTGAAAAATATTCTTCATGTAAAGAATTTATGTTCAGCATTCCTACATGCTCACTTTTCAGTTTTTGTGCCTCATTCATCAATACAGCATAAAGCTGAGTAGGGAGGGTGAGATGGATTTGGGTAACAATCTATTCAATCATAGCATTCAGTGACACAAGGACCTGGGATGTGGCAAATAATGAGCACCACAAGAAACTAGTCAAGCCCCGACTGGGTATGGGTTTGGCTAACCTGAGATCTTAAGCAGGAGGTTGGTGCCCTGTTACTGCTATAACCTCTTGACGTGTTGCAGTGACTATCATTGGTCAGGACAATCATGTGTCGTGGAACATGGGTAATTGATATCTTGGTAGCTTAACTGCTTGGATCACATGGATAGTACAAACCACTCTAAAACATCCTCATACTCAAGACGCCCTATATGTATATGGGATGGAAAGCTATTGAGGCAAAGGAGTTGCTTGGAGACAACCTCTGGGACTTTGATCACACTCTTAATTGCACTAGGCACATGGTAGGGGAAATTCTGCCTGAAGTAAGCCTATATCCCCCCCCCCCCCCCCCCCCGGGGCCTTATAAGTCTTTTGTGAGTACATACTTGACTACCATGGCTCCCCAACATTTGCGGCATTACTTCCTTTCCATGCTGCATGCTTATACTTCCACTATCCCTTTCCCCTCTGCTTCTTCATCGGATGGTTTTCTTGGTGAAAAATTATCCAGAAGTGCAGATTGTGCAAGGAAAGTTACCCAATGTAGTTATCTCCTAATAGTGGCCCAATGGCGCAGCAGTCTATGAAAGCACAGTCCTGTTTCAATGCAGAGATACACAACCATAAAATGTTCCCTTCACTTGCTACGTCTTGGGAAGAACATAGGGCTAAGTGGCAAGCAGAACAATACTCCCAGCAATACTGTAAAATGAGGTGAATCCGACCAAAAATGGCATGTTTTTATTACTTTTTTAAAAATTTCATCTACTTATTGTTTTGATATCGGAATAAAAATTCAGTATGTTAATTTCACAACCTTGGTAATTATATATTCATGTATTACATTAGTTTTAGCTTATAATTGCAGTTATTATTTTAAGTCAATTGTAGATAGGTTTCACCTCCTTAGTTGGGGTGAATCCGATCACCATTGTATTTAAAAAATATATTGCTGTATTTGCAACAAAATTTTACAATTTTTAGACCAAACAAATTTTTACAAGCTCATTAAATTTGAGATTTTTGCTACAGAAAAACTTGCATTCACAAAAATTGACAAACAAATACTAATTTTTAGTTATTGTGTGTCATTATCAATGTGAAAGGTATTCACTCAATGTCATAATCATCTATCCCTTCAAAAATAAATTTACCTTGCCTTCTATGTTCTGGAACAACTTTTTTAATAATTTGGGCTCTTTCTACATCAGTTGCATCGTCACCTTCTGGAGAGACAAAATAAACGTTACCATCAAGAACTTCCTTTCTCAGAAATGTCATTTCATAGGTTTTTTTAAAGAGGTGCTTTCAATTTTGCCAATAAAAAAACCTAACTTGTTTTTTAGGAAATGTTACTACGGTGAAATCATTTTCTTTAAATTCATGCCAATCTGTATCCTTCTCCTTGTTCATTTCTTCATTTTCATTTGACTTGTGCTGTAATAGATCACTGTTAGATGTTCCGGATAGGGGATCCCTGGTTGCAGCCACATCACTATCATTTTCATTGAAGTCGCTGATAACAATTCCCTTTCCTGGAGTTAATGCTAAATGCTTTGCTTGGCACAACTTTCCTTTTGTTTCATTAGAGCGAATCTGTTTCAATTGCATTTCGAAGGCTGCTGCCCAATAGCTTTCTGATGAGCTGGTGTCATGTGCATTGTTATCTGTAATCTGTGAAATGGCTTTATCGTGACTGAAAGGAAAAATTCCTGCTTTTCTGAACCCAGATTTTACACTTGATTTGGACTTGATAGCTTTATTTTCAAAGTTGTTTTTTTTTCCCCCAACAACCTAGGAAATTTGAATTTTAGCACCACTCCTCTTTTCTTCCTTTTACAATCATTTAGCACATTTCTCCAAGCACGTTTTAAAGGTTTAAAAAAGGCCACACAAGTGGCTGATACAAATGAGTAGAATTATGTGGTAGAAGCACACATTTAATGTCCTGTTCCAGGCACAGTTTAATCACATTATATGACATATGACTTCAGAGATTGTCCCTATAATCATTTAGGTCCCTTTAATTGCCAGGCTCCCCCAGGGGGTCCACAACTCTTTTGTGGATACGTGCGTAGCGAGCACGGGACCCCGAGCTAATGTGGCCTTCCTTCCTTTCCGGGCTGCATACCTTCCCTTTCCGCATCCTTCCCCATCCCCCATCTTTGCCCCCCCCCCCCCTCATCTCTTTCCCTTTCTCCCCCTCTGGGAGTATCTTTTGTGCCTACGTCCGGAGACGGACGCTCAAAACTGTAACAAATTCGTTGCTTTCTCCGCTTGCAAGTCTTTGTCCTTCCTCTGTCCTTCTCTTTTCCTTACCTCTTCTCTTTGCCCTTTTCTCCGCTGCGGCGTTTGAGACCTCTCTTCCTTCCTTTCCCTTTGTTTTTTCCCTTCCTCTTTTTTCCTCCCTGTGCGTGTCTGAAGGCTGACCCACACATTTCCATGCGTAGCCGGTGACGGGGTGACGCGTAATTCCCTGCCCCTGGTAGACAAGTAGGACACGTACGTACCCCCTGATAACGGCCAGGCCCAGGGAGGGATGATTACTCGAGCTGATACCTTCCTTCCTTGTTGTTTCTTGGTCTGACGAAGGTCACAACTTCTCCACGGTCAACCCTTTCATTATTCAGAAAGATGTCAACGCAATTGCAGGTCCTGTAAAATCTTGTTCCAGATTACAAAATGGCACCTTGTTGTTAGAAACAGTCAGTGCCCTCCAGGCACAAAAATTGCTGCGTTCTTCGCTGCTACACACCTTCCCTGTCCGGGTGGAACCACACCGCACTTTAAATTCATTACATGGGGTCGTTTATACACGCTCCCTTGACGGATTGTCCGACGAGGAAATTCAACACTACCTGTCTGACCAGGGCGTAACGGCTGTTCATAGAGTCATGCAAAGGGTTGACATGAACATCATTTCAACCCGTACTGTATTCTTGACATTTGACAAAGTTCAACTCCCATCGAAAATCAAAACAGGCTATGAGATAATTTCCATTCGCCCTTACGTCCCAAACCCTACGCGTTGCTATTGGTGTCAGCGGTTCAATCACACCAGCCAATTGGGATGAATTGTCGATCCTCTTACGATCCTACTCGCTGGTCATCTCATGTCTTCAGGAAACAAAGCTGCGTCCCCATGACAGCTTTGTTCTTTCCCATTTTTCAGTCAGTCCGATTTGATCTCCCCTCTGTTGAAGGCACTCCAGCACATGGAGGACTTATGGTCCTTCTCCATGATACTCTCCATTATCACCCAATCCCCTTAAACACTTCCTTCCAAGCTGTCGCTGTCCGTCTTTCCCTTTCTGGATACACCTTTTCTCTTTGTACTGTGTACATTCCATCGTCCACACCAATGGCAAGAACTGATCTCCTTCATCTTCTATGTCATCTTCCACCTCCCTATTTGCTGGTTGGGGACTTCAGTGCCCACCACCCGCTTTGGGGATCTCCACATCGTTGTCCACGTGGCTCACTATTGCTAGACGTCTTCCACCAAGCGGATCTAGTTTGCCTCAACACTGGAGACCCTACATTTTTGTCTGCCTCCACGACAAATTTCTCTCATTTGGACCTTTCGGTCAGTACTGTTCCGCTAGCTCGGCACTTCCTGTTCCAATCCGGCCAAATGTGTTATGTGTGGCAAGGATGCCCATGAGGGTGCTTGTCCACCTCCATCCCCTCGCATCAACTGTATGGGTGACCACGCTGCTTCCTTTCGAGATTGCCCCATTTTTAAAGACGAACGGCTCATTCAGGAAATCAGAGTGAAGGAAAAGGTGTCGACCTTTGCTGCTCGAAAATTATTTGTCAGTCGAAAGCCCACCGTGCCTCAGACAGGAAAATACAGCACTGTCCTTGCCTCTCCTCGGCCAACAAAGGAGGCAGCCACGCAGACTTGTGATCTCACCTTTAGTGCCACTGTCGTCAGATCGGCCAGCGCAAAGATCGCCCGTTCAGCCCCCCTACTTTCGCCTGCTCACTCTATGGCTCACCCTTCATCGGGTTCTGCTAAATCTCGAGCCCAAAAGTCAGACACCAAGACTTCGAAAAAAGAGCATACTCGTGAAGATTGTTTACGTACCCCAACTTCACAACCATCGGTTCCTCCTTAATATAAACATCATGTTTCCAAGAAGGCTAATAAGAAACCCAGTTCCTCTCCTTCTTCGCCACGGCATGTCTCATCTACAGCACCACCTAGCGGTAATCGCCCTCGGCCGTCTTCTGTGTCGCCGAGGCGCACTGCTGGCGGCCGATCAACCGGCCGATCGCTGGTGGCAGGAGCTGCTCCTGAACAACCTATGGACAAGGATCTTCTGCCTTCGGCTGAATGCCATTCCATGCTGTCGGTCGCAAGCTCTGAGCAGTCGTTGAGTTGACGGCAACCTTGGTCACATTACTCCATTTTCTGTTCATCCTATGTCCATTCTCCACTGGAATATCCGCGGCATGCTAGCCAATTGGGATGAATTGTCGATCCTCTTACGATCCTACTCGCTGGTCATCTCCTGTCTTCAGGAAACAAAGCTGCGTCCCCATGACAGCTTTGTTCTTTCCCATTTTCAGTCAGTCCGATTTGATCTCCCCTCTGTTGAAGGCACTCCAGCACATGGAGGACTTATGATTCTTCTCCATGATACTCTCCATTATCACCCAATCCCCTTAAACACTTCCTTCCAAGCTGTCGCTGTCCGTCTTTCCCTTTCTGGATACACCTTTTCTCTTTGTACTGTGTACATTCCATCATCCACACCAATGGCAAGAACTGATCCCCTTCATCTTCTTTGTCATCTTCCACCTCCCTATTTGCTGGTTGGGGACTTCAGTGCCCACCACCCGCTTTGGGGATCTCCACATCGTTGTCCACGTGGCTCACTATTGCTAGACGTCTTCCACCAAGCGGATCTAGTTTGCCTCAACACTGGAGACCCTACATTTTTGTCTGCCTCCACGACAAATTTCTCTCATTTGGACCTTTCGGTCAGTACTGTTCCGCTAGCTCGGCACTTTGAATGGTTCGCCCTTGATGATACACACTCGAGTGACCACTTTCCTTGTGTCCTTAGACTGCAGCCTCAACTGCCATATAAGCGCCCGCGACACTGGAAGTTTGCCCAAGCCGATTGGATACTTTTTTCGTCTCTAGCGACATTCGATGACCGTCACTTTCCTAGCGTCGACGATGAGGTCACACATATTACAGACGTTATTCTTACAGCTGCGGAACGTTCAATACCACGCATCTCTGAATTGCCCCGGCGCCCCCCAGTTCCTTGGTGGAGCGAGGCATGCCGTGACGCAATACGTGAGCGGCGACGTGCTCTTCTCGTTTTCAGACACCATCCTACTTTGGCCAACTGTATCCACTATAAGCAGTTCCGTGCGCGATGCCGTCACGTCATCCGTGATAGCAAGAAGGCAAGCTGGAAATTCTTTACTAGCTCATTTAACACCTTCACTCCCTCCTCGGAAGTTTGGAGTTGGATTCGACGGTTATCTGGCGCACCTAGTTTCTCCCCGGTCTCTGGGCTCACTGTCGCGCATGATACATTAGTGGACCCCGTCGCAATTTCTAACTCATTGGGTCAACACTTTGCTGAGATTTCGAGCTCTTCAAATTACCTGCCAGCGTTTCTCCCGAAGAAACATGCAGCGGAAGTGCAACCTCTTGCTTTCTCCGCTCAAAATCGAGAAAGCTATAATACTGTTTTCTCCATGTGGGAACTCTAGCATGCACTCTCTTCTTCTCGCTCCCCTGCCCCAGGACTGGATGGTATCCACATCAAAATGTTACTGCATTTATCAACCCATAGTCTGTGTTACCTCCTTCGCCTTTATAATCAAATTTGGACTGACAGTACTTTTCCCAGACGATGGCGGAAGCTATCGCCGTTCCTGTTCCGAAACCTGGAAAGGACAAACATCTCCCCTCTAGCTATCGCCCCATTTCTCTCATGAGTAGTGTATGTAAGGTTTTGGAGCGTATGGTGAATTACCGTTTAGCTTGGTGGCTGGAGTCCCGCAGTCTTTTAACACCTGCCCAATGCGGTTTCCGAAAGCATCGTAATGTAGTTGACCATCTTGTTGCTCTCTCCACTTATATCATGAACAATTTTTCCCGGAAACGCCAAACAGTAGCAATATTTTTTGATCTGGAGAGAGCATACGATACATGTTGGAGGACAGGCATCCTCCACTCACTGTTCTCTTGGGGCTTTCGAGGTCGGCTGCCCCTTATTCTTCACGAATTTATGGCAGAGCGCACATTTAGAGTGCGGGTGAACACTATTCTCTCCTGTACTCCTCTGCTCGGCCGTCTATTCTTCGGCGTCTCGACTCTATCCACCACCGTGGATTACGTTTAGCGTCTGGAGCTTTTTACACCATCCCTGTGGAAAGCCTTTATGCTAAGACTGCTGAACCTCTGCTCTCCAATCGGTGAGCAGTCCTTCTGAGTCCATGCCTGCTAATCCGGCCCATGACATTTTTTTCGACGGGGTATGCAGGCCGCCCTTCCTCCCTACTACCACCGGGAGTCCGCTTCCGTCAGCTGCTCCATTCTCTTTCCTTCCGCTTTCCTAAAACCTTCTTGACAACTTGGGGTACAGCACCGCCTTGGCTCTGTCCCCGGATCTGCCTGCTCCGTGACCTTTGTCAATTTCCCAAGGATGGTACCGCTTCACTTGTTTATCGTCGGGCATTTGCTGCTCTATGTGCACAAATGAAGGAAGCCACATTTATTTACATCGATGGCTCGAAAACATCGTTAGGTGTAGGGAGTGCCTATATTGTTGGCGACACCCCAAATCGATTTCGGCTTCCCGACCAGTGTTCGGTTTATACTGCGGAGCTTTACGCTGTTCTCCAGGCTGTCCAATACATCTGCCGCCATCAGCGGATACGGTATGTTATCTGTTCAGATTCTCTCAGCTCTCTCCTCAGTCTCCAAGCTCTCTACCCTGTCCACCCTCTGGTCCACCGGATTCAGGACTGCCTGCGCTTGCTCCACTTGGGGGGCGTCTCTGTGGCGTTCCTCTGGCTCCCAGGACACGTTGGTATCTGTGGAAATGAGGTGGCCGATATAGCGGCCAAGGCTGCAGTCTCTCTTCTTCAGCCAGCTATTCGATCGATTCCCTTCGCCGATCTACAGAGTGTTTTATGTCGTCGTGTTGTTCTTTTATGGCACGCACATTGGTCGACACTTCCCCATAATAAATTGCGGGATGTGGAAGCTCTTCCCACCTCTTCCTCCCGAACTTGTCGTCGGGAGGAGGTAATTTTAGCTAGACTCCGGATAGGGCACTATCTTTTTAGCCATTGACATCTTTTAAGCGGCGATCCTCCCCCACTCTGTCTCCACTGCTCTCAGCTGTGGACGGTAAGACACCTTTTAATTGAGTGCCCCTTTTTTACTCCGTTACGTGCCCGTCTACAGCTGTCGCCTGATATATCATCCATTTTAGCAGATGACACGTGCTCGGCCGATCGCGTTCTCGAGTTTATTAGTGCCAGTGAGATGACGTCAGTCATTTGAAGCTCTTTTTGGGGACAACCAACCCCTTTCTGTAGTGGTTTTTTAAGCTTTCCTTCTGGTTTTAGTTTCTCCAATTTTTTGAGTTTCGTTCCCATTGCTGCTGGTTTCCATTTTCGTTTTTTACCGTTTCCTAAGTCACAGACCGGGCGCTAATGACCATAGCAGTTTTGTGCCTCAAAACCAAAACAAAACAAAATAATAATAATAATAATAATAATAATAATAATTGCCAGGCATAAGGCAAGAAAATTTCAACAAATCATGATTTAAACATTGTTAGATCAAACCAACCACTTTGATATTTATTATAACCTGCACCAGTTACGCCCCCTTCTGTCCCATCACACTGATACTTGACTTAGAACTATCCACTATTCTTTCAGGATGTCTTGTGCTTCACTTCACTATTACTTTCATGTGTCCAGGATCATCACAAAATTTTGCCTTGTCATAGTTTATAATGTTGGAGGGAGGGACACCACTCAAGGTCACTTCAAGGTTTTTAAAATAATCAGTCACTGTTTCTCGGGTAACTGCTGCCTTTGCCCTCTTCACATTTTCATTTACTCTAATCATTAGTTCTTTATTTCTTTTCAAAAAAGATTCTACTCCCTCATGCCCAGGTTGATAGTCATGAAATCTCTTTTCAGTCCTCCCTGCTAGATTGAGATAAGCCTGTACAATGTCCCTAACACCACTATTCCTCCAAGAAAACCCCCATTTTGCACAACACAATAAACCTTCAATAAGGCTTTTTTCCTAACTATTTTTTTATCTTGGTTGGCTGCCTATTTTGTTTGTACCTTTCCTTGAGTTTGTCATTTAATGTGGTATATGGAACTGTGTATTGCTCTGAAGATTTCCGGATACTTAATTTTCCTGATTTGACCTTGCACTTTGTCCATCGTGTACATAGAGCGTCAAAGGACAAAAGGTTACTACTGGTGCCTTTATCTTGGCCTTTGAGGGCGATTCATTGCCTGAAGTTGTGGATGAGTGCAGCATGTGAACACTCCCTGTGCACCTCCCCCATATCTGTCAACTGTGGAAAGCACCATTCTCCCTGCTCACCAGACTGCACTATTTCCCAGAGAGAAAAAGAAGACACAAGAATTCAAGACTGTGGACAAACTCAGTTACCAAGAGGCCAAGAAGTAGTAAAAGTGGTTGAAGTCAGCATGTCAAACAATATCATATGCTACAGCTATGATGATGATGCCCCTTTGGCGACGGCGGTACTCCTGTTCGTTACACGTCTTACAGTGGGCACTCGGGCTGCTCAACTATGCGTCTACCCCCCTCCCCCCCTCCCCCCCTGATGGTTGGAGGGCTCCCCTCTTGCTGCTTCCCCCACACCTACTTGGCTACTCCCCGCCTCCCAGCTGGAGACAAATCACCTTCCTCCTACTACTTGTGCCAGGAATGGTTCCCTCAGTACACTTTTTTCCAAGGTTTCCTCTGATCTACAACTAGGCACCAGCTAGTAGCTGAAGGAGTATTGGCTGCTGATCGCTGCGCTTCGTGATCATTATCTTTACCTAAAACTTATTCAGAGAAGCCCTCACAACCACCAAAATCCTCTAAGGAGAGGAAAGGCAAGAAAAAGTCCTCCCAGAAGCAGCACATTCTGCTGGCCCCCACAATACGAGATCCCACCTGTTCCACTCCTGTGGCTGAGTCAGAGATTCCAGAGGCCCTGGTTCGCACCACGTAATGGAACCCGGAACCTGTGTATATTGATGCTGTAACCCCTTAACCAGTGGCATCAGGTGACTGTAAGGCATAACCTACCTCCTTGGTCACTTCATGGCCTCACCGTACAGTGGCAGCATTATTCTCCAGTGGAACGGTAGCAGTTTTTTCCACCAAATGGCTGCACTATGACATCTTTTAATCATGTCCCTGCCTTCTGCATTGCCCTTCAGGAGACTTGCTTTCCAGCAGTGTAGACCCCAGCCCTTCATGAATACCAGATATATTATAAGAATCATGCTGCCTATGATAGTGTTGGGTGAGTTTCCACGACACTTTATATAGTGAACTTGTGCCTGTTAATACACCTTCGAAGGCTTTGGCTGTTTGGATAAGGGCAATCTGCAGTGTTTACCTCCCTCCTGCTGCTGAAGTGTCAGAACACGGTTTGCATTGGTCTCTCAGTCCCCCAACCTTTCCCAATCTTGAGTAGTTTCAATGCCCATAACTATTTGTGGGTGGAACCATGGTCACAGGCCACAGTAAAGACCTTGAAAATTTACTGGTACAACTTGACCTTTGCCTCTTGAATATTAGTACCCCAGAACTTTCTCAGCCATTAACCTTTCCATTTGCAGCCCTTGTCTTCTCTCATCCATCCACAATGACCTGTGTAGTAGTGGCCACTTCCCAATCTTCCTGTCTCTCCCTCAGTTTCACTCCCCTGAACGCCTGCCCAGATGGGCTCTCAACAGTGCTGACTAGGATGCTTTCACATCTGCTGTTGACCTTGGCTTCCCACCATATGGAGATATCGATGAAAAAGTTCAGAATACAACTACGGTCATTCCACCCAATGGAAGACAGTACCTTGGTGTTCCTTGAAAATCCCAGACACCCTTCGAGATCATGGGCGGGCTCTCCAAAGCCATAAGAGACACCCACCTATTGAGCATCTCATTGCCTATAAGTGGCTTGGTGCTCGGGTCCGCCACATAATAAAAAGGAGGAAGCAGGAATGCGGGAACAGTATGTTTCAACCATCGAACAACGTACCTCTCCTTTGCAGGTTTGGGCTAAAATCAGATGTGTGTATGGATACCAGACACCTGAAGGCATATCTGGTATTACCTTGAATGTCACTGTCTACGCTGACTAAGACGTTGTCGCTGAACATTTTGCTCTGCAGTATCCTAAGCTTCAGCGTCTGATAATTATCATCCTGCCTTTCGTGTCCTAAAACAGCAGTTGGAGTGAAAGCATTTATCTTTCACTATATGCCACCTGGAGCCATATTATGCTCCATTCTGTGGGCTGGAATTTGTCAGTGTCCTAGCCCACTGCCCTGATACAGCCCCAGGGCTGGACCACATCCACGACCAAATAATGAAGCACTTATCAGTGGGCTGTTAACGTCATATCCTTGTCATCTTTAACCGCATCTTCAGCTAGGGTGAGTTCCCATCGCAATTGGAAGAAAGCGTCATTGCTCCAGTGCTGAAACAGGGTAAGCACTCTATAGAGATGGACAGTTATCACCCAATTAAGTCTCACCAATGTTCTCTGTAAGTTGCTGGAACACATAGTGAGCAGGTGACTATGTTGGCACCTTGAGTCTCAGGTTCTTCTGGCTCCGTTCTCAGGATGGTTTTCACCAAGGCACTACTGATAATCTGGTTTCCTTGGAGTCTGCCATCTGTAAAGCTTTTTCCTGACAACATCTTTTAGCCATTGTCTTCGACCTGCAAAAGGCTTATGACGCTACAGGGCGACAAAACATCCTTACTACCTGACACAAGTATGGTCCTTGGGTTTCTGCTCCTGATTTTCAACCCAAACTTCCTGTTGCACTTCAAGTTCAAGTTAGTGCTTCCCACAGTACCCCTCATATCCAAGAGAATCGGGTCCCTCAGGGCATTGTACTGAGTGTCCCTCTCTTTCTAGTAGCCATCAGTGGTATAGCGGCAGCTGTGGGGGCCTCAGTATCACCCTCCTTGTATGCTGATGACTGTTACATCTACTACTGCTCTTCTGGTGTGGGTGTAGCTAAACATCGACTGCAAGGGGACATACGAAAGGTGCAGGCATGGGCCCCTCACCTATGGCTTTGATTTTCCACATCCAAGACTCTAGGCATGCACTTCAGTCAACATCATACTGTTCACCCACAACCAGAACTTTACCTCAACAACCAATTACTCAATTTGGTGGAGACTTACTGCTTTCTAGGACTGGTCTTCGATTCTCAGTTGATGTGGATTCATCTTCAGCTTACGCGAAAATGTTGGCTGCACTTTAATACATTTTGCTGCCTGAGTTAACACCACTTGCTGCACAGATTGTACTACCCTTGTGCAACTTTACAGAGCCCTGATACAATCCCGTCATGATTATGGGAGTCTGGCATACGGTTCTACATCAACCTCAGCATTGCAGATACTGGATCTGATACCCCCTGTGGGGCTCAACAAGTGACAGGAGCCTTTCGAATTAGCCCTGTGTACAGCTTATGCGATGAGTCTGGGGTCTTAGTGTTGTGGATCAGGTGCCAACAACAGCTTGTCGATTATGCTACACACGTTAGCAGCTCCCCTAATCATCCAAACTACTGGATCACTATCTGCATCCGGTCTATCCTTTCTGAACTTGAGTTTCTTTCTCTTACACCTCTCCTCTGGTCCTGCTCCCTTATATCTCCATGGCGCATCCCTCTGCCAGAGCTTCGTATTGACCTACCACAGGGTCTGAAAAAATCAGCTCATCCCGAGGTTCTCTACTGCCAATTTTTCTCTATCTTTGGCACACCCCAGTGTTCACAAGTACACTGATGGCTTGATGGTTGCTGGTCTTGTAGGCTTTGCTTATACTCATGCAGGACATAGTGAAGTGCTCTCCTCACAGGAATGCAGTAGTGTTTTCACTGCAAAGTTGGTAGCCATCTCTCGTGCTGTTGAGCATATCGATTCCTGCGCTGGTGGGTCCTTTCTCATCTGCAGTGACTCCTTGAGCAGTTTGCAAGCTCTTGACCAGTGCTATCCCTTGGTCAGTACTACCCAGGATTCCCTGTATGCTCTTTAACAGTGTGAATGCTCAGTGATCTTCGTCTGGACCCTGGGCCACATTGGGATCCCAGGGAATAAACTCGCTGATAGCCTGGAGAAACTGGCTACCAGTAAATTGACTGTTGAGATCGGTATTCCAGAAACCGATCTCCAGTTGGTATTACACTGCCTAGTTTTAGGTGCCTGAAATATGAAATGGCTGACTCTTGACTTCACCAGGTGAACTATGGATGATAAAGGAGACTACGACTCTGAGAAGGTGCTCCATGGAGGCCTCTCACAAGAACGCAACCATCCTTTTCTGGCTCTGTATCGGCCATACTTGGCTGACTCATGGTGATCTCCTCCATAGCAAAGACCTAACCCATTGTTGTTGTGGTTCCTGTTTGACGGGTTCCACATTTTGCTAGACTGCCCCAATCTAGCTGTCCTGTGGTGGACTCTTAATTTCCCTGACTTGCTCTACCACTGGTGTTAGCAGCCAATGCTCCAGCAACTGACTTAGTTTTACATTTTATTCATGAAGTGGGCTTTTACCACTCTCTTTGGGGCGTTTAACCTTATTGGCCCATTGAGGCATTGGCAGAACACTCTGTTCCCTCCTCTACCCATACCAGGCTGTAACTGTGTGGGCTTGGTGGTCCAGGCCAGTCCTCACCCTACCTGCTCTTTTATCCTTCTGTCCCCCCTCCCTCACCCTCCCTGTTGCGATGGTCTGTTAGACTTGTTCATCTTTTGGCCCTGTGTGCTTCTCTTGCCCTGTCCATGTTCCTAGTCTTTAGAAGGCCATCTCGGAGGAGAGTACCTCTGGTAAATGGTGGGGGCTGGGGGATGTGTGTCACCTCATTGCACTCTACTTTTTGGGGCTTCCGGCTGGGGCATCTTGTTTTGCCTTTCTTTCTCTGTCTCCATTTCTTCTTTCTGACCCTTAGTTCAGCTTGCTAACATTGCTAGACCTTCGGCTTTTCTTCCCCTTGGTTTTGTGTGGTAGGCTGTCTCTGATCTACAGTCATATAGAACTGTTGTTTGAAGAAAAAGAGACTGATGACGTAGTAGTTTGGTCCCCTTAACCATCCAGCCAACCAACTTGTATTTTCCTAGTCTCTCATGAAATTTCAGTGTTTCCTACATCATGAACTAAAAGCAGTCTCAACAAAACAAAAGAGATTGTCCACAGACCACTAATGTACATCATATTTACAGCTGATACTGCAATTTATCTCACTGACTATTAAATTGTTATAGTATGCAGACAATATCTGCCTATATGCAGTTGTCACATAACTTTGGAGTATTTGGCATAGACTAGATTTTGCAACCATTTTTCTTTGCACTTGATTGATAAATATTGGACTAGCTGTATCACCTTTCAAATTAATGTTATCACCAGTGGTGTTCACTTGCAAATTTGTGCGGCATCTTGTTCCACAGATGACGTTGGGGGACTATACAATACCAGTACCTCAACTACACATTTCCTATCTTTATCTACAACTTGAGACTGACATCTGGTTCCAAGGTTACATCAAATGATAAACATCCTCTGTGCTTCGGTTTGTACGTGGTAGGGTGCACATGCTACCATAACACTTGCCCTGTAACAGCTCACTGACACGACCACGGTTGGATTACAGTGCAGTTTCATCCTACTGCTTCATCGAGTTACAACTCACCAGTTAGACGAAAACAGCACTGTTGCATCAGAATCAGCATTGAAATGATGCCTTCAACACTGTCCAGTGCTCTGTTCTTGAAAGTAGCAGAGAAGCCTCTTCATATCAGTTCCAGTTTGTAGTAGATAAATTTATATTGCGGAGAATCCAAACTCTGGAGCTTTCCATTGCTCAGAAATTAACTAAGCGACAGTAGCTTCTTTGGGCCAGTTCTGATATTTCCTTTGAGACAAAAAGAGTGCTTCCTTTAGTAGTTAGCCCAGCTTTCACAATCTTGTTTATATAAAGCCCTGCAGTGTATTGCTGAAACACTTCAATCTACGAAACAACTTAAGACTAGCCTGAGAATGTTTGTTTCACGTACAACGTGAAACACCACATCTACATGCTGTAATCACTTCTGGATACCTGATGACGGATAAATTCCAAATCTCATCATATGAGCAATAAAGTCATTTTTTGCTGATGTTTGACTTTTACCATTGCCACCCAGTCAGCCTGAATGCAGAACTACTGATTATTATAATAATGGTTGCCTGCCTCCTGCATGACTGTTGCCAAATTTATGTTATTGAAATTAAAACATTCTCGAAAATCTTGGAGTCCCTGGGAATTATCTAGCCAGTATCTATGTTGATAACAAGCAAAAATGGTCAAGATTCTTGATTCCCTGAATGGATTAACTGTCTATGTACATAAATAAGTTGTCCAGAACCCTAAGTGGGTGAGACCTAGTAGCACCCATCCAGTTTGTAGTAATATTTTATATGACTGCCACCCTTTAACAGGCAGGTAAAAACAAAGATGTCCTTGGCTGTTCATTGATTTTTCCTTAGGTATGTCTCCAGGATCTGCCTACCAGATGCTATCATGGTGTATAAAGTCATGCTGTACTGGTGTACAGTGCTGAGTTGTGTTGTAGGAGTTTGAAGTCTTCTTTGGTATTTCTAAATCAGGGCATTAAAGTTTTGGGGTTTCAGTTAAAAAAGTTGGAAGAATCTATTCCTGTTACTTCTTTTGAAGTGACTGTAAAATCGTACATGTCTTTCTTGGATTGTGTCCATAATGTTATCTATTTTTGCCATAGGCTTCCTTGTTGGGTTTTTTTGTGGTGCATGCCATTCTTGTAATGGAATCCCATGATTGTCATACTGATTCTGCACACTCCTTTTTTTTCTCCAGCTCTTTGAGGAGGAACTTATTTGCATTTCAGGATAGGGTTTCAGCTGCATATTTTATATAATAATGATTTTAATGACTGAAATTGTAGACCATTTGTCTTCATGAACAGCCTTCAGGGAAGTGGGACAAATCAAGAAACACTGTGGTAAAAAGAGAGGAAGCATGCAGCTCTTATAAATTATATCAGTACACTATATTAACAAATAACAATAAAAAATTTCAGTCAGAGACAAAAAAATTGTGTTTATTTTCTTTCACACATTGCTTTCCTTATGGGAAAAGATGTTCAGGAGTCTTTTATTGATTACAAAAGAAGTCCCATCCATTTGTCCATAATTGCGTTACATTGTCATTTATCCTGAAAATAAAATAAAATATTGCAATGTAGTAGAATAATTATCAGTGGGCTTTGTGTTTTGGCTGGTTAGTGTAGAACACTGCCCATGAACGATGGATCTGGGTGAGGTGAGATGTCTTGTGTGCCTCTATGATTCAGATAGCTGTACTGTAAGTGCAACTACAGTGGAGGAAAGTTGTAAAGAGGCCAGACAAAAACGCAGGCAAACACGTGGTTCATGAAGAGGGGCAGTAACCTTTTCAGTAACTGGAGTGGCAACAGTCTGGATGGTTGACTGATCTACCCTTGCAACATCAGCCATCATGGCCTTGCTGTTTGTAATGGCAGTTTAAAATTAAATGTAAAACTGACTCTGTGTTCTTTCTGTCGACAATCTCCTCACCACCTTTAACACTAAGTTATGATTAAAAAATTCTATACAAAAGACACACATTTCAGATGAAACAATATCTAATAATAATGGCCCACCAAATTCATTGATATTAGTTGTGAATTATTGATAAAATTTCTTTATATATATGACCCAGCAATTTAACCTGTAGCTGTGTATTAAATTTAAACAATCTCTCCCAAATAGATTGTTCACCTACAATACCTGACGAAAGAGGTTTGTCAGCAGATAATGCAGTATTTTGTTGAATCTTTTGCTGGATTCAAATTTTCACAGATTCCTCCATTGTTGTCAAAGAAAAGTACGAAGTTTCTAATTTATCTGACTCTGTACCTTGTTCTGCAATCTTAAGTCTGACACTAGTGTCTGAAATGCGTTCAAAATCTATATTAATTCGAGAGAATATTCATTCACTTTTTTTATAATTAGGGCAGACCATTCAAGTACTTCAGAATGTATCTACCATGTTATATTTAAGATAATGGCTCCTAATTCTAATAGATTTCTATTTATTTCTAATTTTTCTTGATGTGAAACAGTAATGTGTTGATCTATCTTGATATTACTCACATCTAACTTTGCATGTGTCTCAGCAGTAGGTTGTTCAGCTTTAACATCCAGATCATCTATAAACACACATTTAATTCATTAATTGTTTTAGCCAGAACCTTTAAGTCAAAGCTGGTTTGACCTACCTTGTCATTCATCATATCTGATATGGCATTCCATTCAGACTTTAACTCAATACCTTCAGCATTTCAATCTACTTCTAACTGTTTGTATCTAGTTTGGCTTCCAACTCATTCGGCTGTTCCTTAAATTGTTCACTCTAATTTGTAAAAACTTCTTTAAACTGCTCCTCCGTACCAAGTGAGGTGGTGCAGTGGTTAGCACACTGAACTCACATTTAGGATAACAACAGTTCAAACCCACATAAGGCCATCCTGTTTCGGTTTTCTGTGATTTCACTAAATCGCTTCAGGCAAACGCCAGACTGAGCGAGATAGCACAGTGGCTAGCAAACTGGACTCGCATTTGGGAAAATGACGGTTCAGTCCCACGTCCGACTATCCTGATTTAGGTTTTCCGTGATTTCCCTAAATCGCTCCAGGCAAATGCCGGGATGGTTCCTTTGAAATGGCACGGCTGACTTCCTTCCTCGTCCTTCCCTAATCCGATGAGACTGATGACCTTGCTGTCTGTTCTCCTCCCCCAAACAACCCTGCAAATGCCGGAATGGTTCCTTTAAAAAGGCACAGCCAATTTTCTTCCCCAACCCAATGGGACTGATGGCCTCGCTGTTTGGTCCCCTCCCCCAATCAACCAACCAAATGCTCCATAAAATATAAAAAAATATTATTTGACGTCAATATAGCTCACCAAACTTAGTTGAGCAGCTCACCGAGCCAGGATGATGATGATTAGCCAGATCACAGCACTCAGTGAGATTGAGTTTTAGTAGGTTGGTAAGCAATTGATGATAATGCTGCTAGTTGCTGCATCATTGCTGAGGACCTGATGAATACAATCATGATGCTTAGTGATGTTGGTGACAAGTCTTTTGACTCGTGAACTTAATTATCTTCTGTGACTTATCTTTTGCCTATAACTTTGATTGTTACTTGGTGGCAAAATTATTCTTTCTTAAATGCTTGACTTTCCATGTATGTGTTTCACTCCAGCAGGTTCTCCGTTCTTTTGTGAGTTCATGTATGGTGCCCAACGGACCCCAATCTATTCTACCTTTCCAAGCTGCATTTCCTTCCCTGTGCCCCTTCCTCCCTGTCCTCGCTCCTTCCCCTCTACCCCCTCCTTCCCCTCTACCCCCTCCTTCCCCTCTACCCCCTCCTTCCCCTCTCTTGGGGTTCTTACTTATGTTGACCTGACTATCCACCTGGTTCTTTGTATTCCTTGCTGTTTTGTTCCCCTTGCTTTTTCGTAACCATCCATCCTTTATGGCATTCTTGGTCCCCCTTTCGGGTTTGACCTCCACTTCCAAATTTTCTATCTATTGTGTAAGCCATTTGGGGAGAACTCCATCCTTAGTATCTACGGTATGGATACCTCTTCCCCCCTTCTTTACCCTCCTCCTTTCCCACCATAGTCCTCTGCCCCACTAAGTCACCAGCACATGTAGCCAGTGTATTTTGTGGGACTGTTATGTACCCA
Source organism: Schistocerca nitens (assembly GCF_023898315.1). Classification (NCBI taxonomy): domain Eukaryota; kingdom Metazoa; phylum Arthropoda; class Insecta; order Orthoptera; family Acrididae; genus Schistocerca; species Schistocerca nitens. The sequence continues at coordinate 294,009,927 of NC_064618.1, read as the reverse complement.
TCTGGCTGAGCTCGCTGACAACACAGGGATCACATTTTTTACGTATGCTTAGGAGTAGTTGCTTGTCATTTGGGAGCAATGGTCGCTGTGCCAGACAGCCCTTGCTGTGGCTGAGCTGTGACCATGGGTAGAGCCCCTGATCAGTGTGGGTGGTATCAGGGTAGATAATTTGCGTATGAAATGTATTGAGCTTCAAAAAACTGCCCATTCTTCTACAGCCGTCTCTTTGGTTGGTAATGGATCATTGCGTGCTGCTTCTTACGACCTTGCAGCCTTTCTGTCCCTGGCTATACCGTGGTAGGATGGCCAGGCTCAGTGGCTTCGGGTGAAACACTTCCCCACTACCTGATCTACACTAGGACAGATGGGGACACGTTCACTGCCACGAAGCCATTATTTTTTGTGGAAAATATTGAAGATAAGTTTGCTGAAGTGAAGTCTCTCATTAAGATGCGGTCAGGTTCACTGTTGATCAAAGCTTCTTCTGCTGCTCAGTCTGGAGCCCTTGCTTGAGCTCATCTTGCTGGTGTCCAGTCTTTGAATATGGTTCTGGGAGTCATTTTTCATAGGGACATCATCTTTCAAACTTATGAGGAACTCCAGGCCAATCTGGAATGATGAGGCATTCATTTTACTCAGCATGTGCAGAAAGGTCATAAGGACAATTGCACTGATACCAATGCTTTATTCTGGCTTTTGAGATAGATACCTTCCAGGAGAAGGTCAAGGTATGTGTCATCGGGGTGATGTGAAGCTGTACGTTCCGCCACCCATGACATGATTTCACTGCTTGCATTTCGAACACGTTATCCTGATGAATTGCGGACCCTCTATGTGGTGAATGTGGACACCCAATGGATAAGTGCATAGCGGACACCCAATGGATACTTGCATAGCGAACACCCAATGGATACGTGCATAGCGAACACGGGACTCCGAGCTAGTGTGGCCCTCCTTCCTTTCCGGGCTGCATACCTTCCTTTTCCACATCCTTCCCCATCTCCCATCTCTCCCCCCCCCCCCCCCTCCGCCTCCGCCTCCGCCTCTTCCCTTCCCTTTCTCCCTCCCTGGGAGTATGTTTAGTGCCTACGTCCGGAGACGGACGCTCGAAACTGTATAACAGTCTCTCTTCTTCACTTTCTCTGCTGGCAAGTCTTTGTCCTTCCTTTGTCCTTCTCTTTTCCTTATCTCTTCTCTTTACCATTTTCTCTGCTGCGGCGTTTGAGACCTCTCTTCCTTCCTTTCCTTTCCTTTGTTCCGCCCTTTCTCTTTTTTCCTCCCTGTGCGTGTCTGAAGGCTGACCCACCCATTCCCAAGCGTAGCCGGTGACGGGGTAAAGCATAATTCCCCGCCCCGGGTAGACAGGTAGGACACGTACGTACCCCCTGGTAACGGCCAGGCCCAGGGAGGGATGATTACCCGAGCTGATACCTTCCGAAAGTGCCGATTGGTCCCTCCGTCCGTTTCTCGGGCGGTGTGACCTGAGGTGTGAACAATCACCTAAGGCAATAGTGCCCTCAGAGAGGGCCCCCACAAGGAAGGAGCGTGCCATCGGAGATGCCGGTAATCATGTGGGATACTTCCGCAATGGTTTCCTCATCATCTACTATGTCTGCTCACAAACGAAAGTTCAATGAGTCTCAGCCATGGCCAATGCTTCCATCGTTGCCACAGTTCCTTGTTTCTCGGTTGGACGAAGGTCAAGACTTCTCCACAGTCAACCCTTTCATTATTCAGAAAGGTGTCAATGCAATTGCAGGTCCTGTAAAGTCTTGTTCCCGATTACGAAATGGCACCTTGTTGTTAGAAACTGTCAGTGCCCTCCAGGCACAAAAATTGCTGCGTACTTCACTGTTACACACCTTCCCTGTCTGGGTGGAACCGCACCGCACTTTAAATTCATCACGTGGGGTCGTTTATACATGCTCCCTCGACGGATTGTCCGACGAGGAAATTCAACACTACCTGTCTGACCAGGGCGTAACGGCTGTTCATAGAGTCATGCAAAGGGTTGACATGAACATTATTTCAACCCGTACTATCTTCATGACATTTGACAAAGTTCAACTCCCATCGAAAATCAAAGCAGGCTATGAGATAATTTCCGTTCGCCCTTACGTCCCAAACCCTACGCGTTGCTATCGGTGTCAGCGGTTCAATCACACCAGCCAGTCCTGTTCCAATCCGGCCAAATGTGTTACGTGTGGCAAGGATGCCCATGAGGGTGCTTGTCCACCCCCATCCCCTCGTTACATCAACTGTATGGGTGACCACGCTGCTTCGTCTAGAGATTGCCCCATTTTTAAAGACGAACGGCTCATTTAAGAAATCAGAGTGAAGGAAAAGGTATCGACCTCTGCTGCTGGAAAGTTATTTCCCAGTCGAAAGCCCACTGTGCCTCACGCAGGTCAATACAGCACTGTCCTTGCCTCTCCTCGGCCAACAAAGGAGGCAGCCACGCAGACTTGTGACCTGACCTTTAGTGCCACGGTCGTCAGATCGGCCAGCGCAAAGATCACCCATTCAACCTCCCCATTTTCACCTGCTCATTCTATGCCACACCGTTCATCGGGTTCTTCTAAATCCTGAGCCCCAACATCAGACACCCAGACTTTCAAAAAAGAGCCTACTCGTGAAGATTTTTTACGTACCCCGACTTCACAACTATCGATTCCTCCTTCATCTCAACGTCCTGTTTCCAAGAAAGCTAATAAGAAACTCAGTTCCTCTCCTCCTCCGTCACAGCGTGTCTCATCTACAGCACCACCTGGTGGTAACCGCCCTCGGCCGTCTTCTGTGTCGCCGAGGCGCACTGCTGGCAGCCTAACAACCGGCCAATTGCTGGTGGCAGGAGCTGCTCCTGAACAACCTATGGATCAGGATCTTCTGCCTTCGGATGAATGCCGCTCCACGCTGTCGGTCGCCGGCTCTGAGCAGTCTCTGAGTTGAGGGCAATCTTGGTCCCATACTTCACGTTTCTGTCCATCCCATGTCCATTATCCATTGGAATATCCCCGCGGCATTCGAGCCAATAGGGATGAATGGTCGATCCTCTTATGATCCTACTCGCCGATCATCTTCTGTCTTCAGGAAACAAAGCTGCGTCACCATGATCGCTTTGTTTTCCCCCATTTTCAGTCAGTCCGATTTGATCTCCCCTCTGTTGAAGGCACTCCAGCACATGAAGGACTCATGATTCTTCTCCATGATACTCTCCATTATCACCCAATCCCCTTAAACACTTCCATCCAAGCTGTCGCTGTCCGTCTTTCCCTTTCTGGATACACCTTCTCTCTTTGTACTGTATACATTCCATTGTCCACACCAATGGCAAGAACTGATCTCCTTCATCTTCTTTGTCATCTTCCACCTCCCTATTTGCTGGTTGGGGACTTCAATGCCGACCACCCGCTTTGGAGATCTCCCCGTCCTTGTCCGCGCGGCTCACTATTGATAGATATCTTCCACCACACGGATCTTGTTTACCTCAACACTGGGGACCCTACATTTTTGTCTGCCTCCACGACAAATTTCTCGTATTTAGACCTTTCGGTCAGTACTGTTTTGCTACATTGGCGCTTCGAATGGTTCACTCTTGCTGATACACACTCAAGTGACCACTTTCGATGTGTCCTTAGATTGCAGCCGTAACTGCGATATATGCACCCGAGCCGCTGGAAGTTTGCCCAAGCCAACTGGACACTTTTTTCGTCTCTAGCGACATTCGATGACAGTCACTTTCCTAGCGTCGACGCTGAGGTCACTCATATTACAGAAGTTATTCTTACAGCTGCAGAACATTCAATACCTCGCACCTCAGATTTTCCCCGACGTCCCCCAGTTCCTTGGTGGAACAAGGCATGCCGTGACGCAATACGTGAGCGGCAACGTGCTCTTCGCGTTTTCCGGCGCCATCCTACTTTGGCCAACTGTATCCGCTATAAGCAATCCCGTGCGCGATGCCGTCGCATCATCTGCGATCCGCGATAGCAAGAAGGCAAGCTGGGACTTCTTTACTAGCTCTTTTAACACCTTCACTCCCTCCTCGGATGTTTGGAGTTGGATTCGACATTTATCTGGTGCGCCTAGTTTCTCCCCAGTCTCTGGGCTCACTGTCTCTAACGATACATTAGTGGACCCCGTCACAATTTCTAACTCATTGGGTCAACACTTAGCGGAGATTTCGAGCTCTTCAAATTACACGCCAGCTTTTCTCCCGAAGAAATGTGCAGCGGAAGTGCAACCTCTTGCTTTCTCCGCTCAAAATCGAGAAAGCTATAATACTGTTTTCTCCATGCGGGAACGCCAACACGCACTCTCTTCTTCTCGCTCTTCCGCCCCAGGACCGGATGGTAACCACATCCAAATGTTGCTGCACTTATCATATCATAGTCTGCATTACCTCCTTCGCCTTTATAATCAAATTTGGACCAACAGTACTTTTCCCAGAAGATGGCGGGAAGCTATTGTCATTCCTGTTCCGAAACCTGAGAAGGACAAACATCTCTCCTCTAGCTATCAGCCCATTTCTCTCGCGAGTAGTGTATGTAACGTTTTGGAGTGTATGGTGAATTACCATTTAGCTTGGTGGCTGGAGTCCCGCAGTCTTTTAACACCTGCCCAATGCGGTTTCCGAAAGCATCGTTCTGCAGTTGACCATCTTGTTGCTCTCTCCACTTATATCATGAACAATTTTCTCCAGATACGCCAAACGGTAGCAATATTTTTTGATCTGGAGAGAGCATACAATACCTGTTGGGGGGCAGGCATCCCCCGCACACTGTTCTCTTGGGGCTTTCGAGGTCGGCTGCCCCTTTTTCTTCGTGAGTTTGTGGCAGAGTGCACATTTAAAGTGCAGGTGAACACTACTTTCTCCCGTACTTTCTCCCAAGAAAACGGGGTACCCCAGGGCTCTGTGCTAAGTGTTGTACTGTTTGCCATTGCCATAAATCCAATTATGGATTGTCTCCTTCCTGATGTCTCGGGCTCACTCTTTGTGGACGATTTTGCGATCTACTACAGCTCTCAACGGACTAGCCTTCTTGAACGACGTCTTCAAGGATGTCTCGATCGCTTCCACTCTTGCAGCATCGAAATTGCCTTAAGCTTTTCTCCCAGTAAGACCATTTGTGTTAATTTTTGGCATCGTACGGAGTTTCTTCTGCCTTCCTTACATCTAGGCCCTGTCAACCTTCCATTCGCGAACACCGTCAAATTCTTGGGTCTTAATGTTTGACAGAAAACTGTGCTGGTCCTCCCTATGTTTCCTATGTTTTGGCTCACTTTCTGCGATCCCTCAACACCTTCCGTGTCCTGAATGGTACCTCCTGGGGAGCGGACCAAGTGATCCTTCTCTGCCTATATCGTCGCACCATAGTGCGCTCAAAATTGGACTATGGAAGCATAGTTTACTCCTCTGCTCGGCTGTCTATTCTTCAGCGTCTCGACTCTGTCTACCACCGTGGATTACGTTTAGCGTCTGGAGCTTTTTACACCAGCCCTGTGGAAAGCCTTTATGCTGAGACCGCTGAACATCCGCTGTCCAATCGGCGAGCTGTCCTCCTGAGTCATTATGCTAGCCATGCCTTCAATGCCTGCTAATCCGGCCCATGACATTTTTTTCGACGCCTCCTTGGATTTAGGGTATGCAGGCCGCGCTTCCTCCCTATTGCCACCAGGAGTCCACTTCCATCAACTGCTACATTCTGTTTCATTCCACTTTCCTAAGACTTTCTTGGCAACTTGGGAGACAGCACCACCTTGGCTCCGGTCCCGGACCTGACTGCTCCGTGACCTTTGTCAGTTTCCCAATGATGGTAATCCTTCTCTTGTTTATCGTCGGGCATTTGTTGCTCTATGCGCACAAATGAAGGATGCCACGTTTATTTACACTGATGGCTCAAAAACATTGTTTGGTGTTGGGAGTTCCTATATTGTTGGCGACACCCCAAATCGATTTCGGCTTCCCGACCAGTGTTCGGTTTTTACTGCGGAGCCTTATGCTGTTCTCCATGCTGTCCAATACATCCGTCGCCATCAGCGGATACAGTATGTTATCTGCTCAGATTCGCTCAGCTCTCTCCTTAGTCTCCAAGCTCTCTACCCTGTCCACCCTCTGGTGCACCGAATTCAGGACTGCCTCCACTTGCTCCACTTGGGGGGCGTCTCTGTGGCATTCCTCTGGATCCCAGGACATGTTGGCATCTGTGGAAATGAGGCGGCCGATATAGTGGCCAAGGCTGCAGTCTCTCTTGTTCAACCTGCTATTTGCATGATTCCTTTCGCCGATCTACAGAGTGTTTTATGTTGTCGTGTTGCTCTTTTATGGCACGCACATTGGTCAACACTTCCCAATAATAAATTGCGGGATGCGAAAGCTCTTCCCTGTGCTTGGACCTCTTCCTCCCGAACTCGTCGTCGGGAGGAGGTAATTTTAACTAGACTCCGGATAGGGCACTGTCTTTTTAGCCATCGACATCTTTCAATTGACGATCCTCCCCCACTCTGTCCCCACTGCTCGTAACTGTGGACGGTGAGACACCTTTTACTTGAGTGCCCCTATTTTACTCTGATATGCGCCCGTCTACAGCTGTCGCCTTATATATCTTCCATTTTAGCAGATGACACGCGCTCAGCCGATCACTTTCTCGAGTTTATTAGTGCCAGTGAGATGACGTCAGTCATTTGAAGCTCTTTTTGGGGACAAACAACTCCCCTTCTTAGTGGTTTTTTAAGCTTTCCTTCTGGTTTTAGTTTCCCCACTTTTTGAGTTTCGCTCCCATTGGTGCTGGTTTCCAGTTTTTTTTTTTTTTTTTACCTTTTCGTAAGTCACTGACCGGGCGCTAATGAGCGTAGCAGTTTTGCATCCTAAAACCATAAAAAATTGCCCTTTCTGGGCAATGCTTTTTGTCTGTTCAGGGGGCTCCTCATTGACCAATTTCGTGCAGACCATGAGCTGTGCTTTCTTAGTGCTGGTTCCCCTGCTCATTTTAGTGCTGCATATGGTAGTTTCCCTGCCTTAGATCTTTTGTGTTGTCATACCGTCACTCTCCATGCTCACCAGATTGCTCAGCTTATAAGAAAGAAAACAAGATTCAGGAGTATAAGTCCCTTGATCTTTTGTCTTACATTGAGGCGCATCAGAAATTTGATCAACTTCACCCTGTGTCACTGACATCTACTTTTGCCTCTGTTACATTCTTTCCTCCTCCTTCTCCTCCCTTCCTTACTCCAGTCCCATCCCTCTCTCCTCTAACCCTCCCCTGCAGTTTGCATGTCATCCCTTCCATGTGCCACTCACCCTCACCCTTCTTCGGCGTGCGCCAGTAATGGGGCTCCCTCCCGGGATGCATCCTTCCCAGTGTTTCTTAGGCCGGAGGCCTGCTACCTCAACTCGGCCACGGGACAAACAGTCTGTGTGTCCCAAGGTCGCCTGCTCTCTTTCAGTTCCAGATCTTGCCGAAGCCTACTTTATCTTGATGCCCTGCTCTCCTCAACCTATGAAAGAGAAGACAGAAGAAGAAGAAGAAGAAGAAGAAGAAGAAACAAAATTTCCAGGACAATGCCCCCCCCCCCCCCCCCCAGTGTCCTCCAGAATTGCCATCTCCCCTCTCACAATTTGAGTCTGACTTCAAAAATAAGAGGTCAGATTTGAAAGTTGTGCAGAATTACTTGAATTTAGTGAAACTAAACTTCTAATTGCTGTTGCTTATAGGTCCCCTAACTCTGACTTCAGAGCATTTTTGCTTAAGCTAGAGAGGGTTCTTGATTAACTTTGTAGGAAGTACCAGAAAGTAGTTATATGTGGTGACTTCAATATTAATTTTGTACATGATTGTGCAAGAAAAAGGATGTTAGTAGATCTCCTAAATTCATATGATCTGACGCAGATTGTGTTTTTTCCAACTAGGGTGCAGGGGAACAGTAGCACAGTCATAGACAATATTTTTATTTATTCTTCATTACTAGATGGGCATTCTGTTAGTAAAAGGGTGAATGGCCTTTCAGACCATGATGCACAAATTTTAACACTAAAAGGTGTTTGTACTCAAACCAATGTCGTATTTAATTACAAACTACGTAGGAAAGTTAATCCAACAGCAATAGAGAGTTTTTCAAAACTTTTCAAGGAACAACAGTGGCAAGATGTTTATAGTGCCGATAATATAGATGATGAATACAATGCTTTCCATAACACATTTCTCATGCTCTTTGAGAGTTGCTTTCCATTAGAACATTCTAAACGGGGTACTAGCAGTAATGGACAGCCCGGTTGATTGACTAGTGGGATAAGGATATCATGTAGAACAAAGCGGGAATTATATCAAAATATTAGAAGTAGTCACAATCAAGCTACAGTAGACCATTACAAATAGTATTGTAAGGTGCTTAAAAATGTTATTAGCAAGGCAAAAAGTATGTGGTATGCAAATAGAATAGCTAATTCACAGGAAAAAATTAAAGCCATATGGTAAGTTGTGAAGGAAGTGTCTGGTCAGCAGCACAAGGTTGATGATATAAAGTCAGTTCGCAGTAATAATATTTCTGTTACTGATAAATCAGATATATGTACAGTATTTAACAACCATTTTCTGAGCATTGCTGGTGAATTAAATAAAAATTTAGTTTCTACAGGAAATCATATAAATTTCTTAGCAAATGCCTTTCCAAGATTGACGTCTGAAATACTCCTCTGTTATACAGACAAGAGGGAGATTGAGTCAGTAATTAAATCACTGAAGACTAAGGACTCTCATGGTTATGATGGAGTGTCTAGTAGAATATTAAAGTACTGTGCTGCACGTGTTAGCCCTGTATTTAGCCATATTTGTAATTTTTCCTTTAGGAATGGTCAGTTTCCTGAGTGATTAAAGTACTCAGTAGTAAAGCCGCTTTATAAAAAGGGAGAAAGGGATAATGTAGATAATTTTAGACCTATTTCTATGCCATCAGTGTTTGCAAAAGTTATCGAAAAGGCTGTGTATATAAGGTTAATTGATCATTTTATATCACACGATTTGCTATCAAATGTACAGTTCGGCTTTAGAAGTCGTTTGACAACTGAAAATACTATATTCTCTTTTCTCTGTGAGGCACTGGATGGGCTAAACAAAAAGTTTCGAACACTTGGCGTATTTTTTGATTTAACAAAGGCCTTTGACTGTGTTGATCTCACAATATTGCTCCAGAAGTTGGACCATTACGGAATAAGGGGAGTAGCTCACAATTGGTTCACCTCTCACTTTTATTTAATAAAATTGCAGCCAAATAGCCATATACAGTTACTTTGCTTAATATTTTACATTTACATTTTACATTTTTGCATATTCATTTATCGATTTCACTCTTTTACTGCACAGTTCTATGTGATATCGTTCACAGGCTTCGTTACACAGTTCACATACACATGTTGCGGTTGGGTCATGATAAGTTTTGTTCTTGCAGATTAGATGATGAAAGCCGTGAATAGAAAGTCTGGTTACGACATGTCGCTGTTCGAAGTTTGGTGCTGTCCATGAGCGGTTCGTCATTGCTTCGGTGCCATAAAACTCCGGCCATATTTTTTCTCGTTTGTCCTCCATGATCTTCAGTTGCTTTCTGGAAGCCCTGGTGTGTGGCATCATATATCGAAGTCTGATGTCTTCAATTAGGAATGTCTCTCTCGCTAGCAGGTACACTAGTCTAGATCTTGTTGTCTTTGAGAGACCTAGTGCTCTTTTTAGATAGGTTGATTTTACCTTTTCTAGTGTTTCTAGATTTTTTTCTGTCAGGTGGTCCCATATAACCTCCATCCCATAGGCCAGGATTGGCAAGATTTTTGTGTTGAATAATTTCATGGCTGTTTCTAGACTGAGTAGGCGGATGTTTTTGATGTCCTGTATTGCTATTATTGCTTGGGCTGCACGTTCTGTTGTATGTTTTGTGAAGCATTTGGCTGTTGGTTGCAATGTCACTCCTAGGTATTTAAAGTCTGATGAGATTTTTATTTTTTGTCCTCTGATACTGATTTTTGCATTCTTGGGTGTTTTGCCTCCTTTTCTGAAAATTACCATTTCTGTCTTTGTTATGTTTATGTATAGTTTGTGTTCACTGCACCATCTGTCTATTTTCTCAATGATTCTCTGCAGCTTCTGTATATCTGTTGAACCTACGGCTATGTCGTCAGCGTATGCATATACATACACATCTTCTTCATTTTCTCCAATTCGGAGTACTTCTTCAGTGGCAAGAATGTACAGCAAAGGGCTCATTGGGTCACCCTGTAAGACTCCGTTCGATTGCAGAATGGGGTTCGAAAAAGAGAGATTGTCTGATATTGTAATTAAGTTGTATTCGAGGATTGATTTGATTATTCTTGCCCATACGCTATCTTCTCCCCTACCAGTGTGGCTTTCAGGAGGGACAGTCTCCGATCAATCATCTGCTTCAATTGGAAACCGCAATTCAGGTCTTTTCTCAGCGCCACCATCTTGTCATAGTTTTCTTCGATCTTCTGGTCTTTCAGAATCTAGATTGGCAATGTTCTTAGCTGTCTACGGACATGGGAGAATGGCATTAAATGTCCATCTTTTTCTCATCACTATTAATAGACTTGTGGCCTCTGTTGGACCGTGGGTTACCCCTGCTCTGTAGATGGATGATTTCTGAATTTGGGGTAGCTCCCACTTGGTGGCCTCAAAGAACAACAGTTCTAGGGTGCCACCTGGCATGCTTCCACATGAACACTTTGGCACAGTTTCCAGTTCTCTCCCTTTAAGTCGAGTGAGGTGCATTTCTAACACCGTACTATGGTCCAGCGTGATCTGGAGCTGTACCTCAATGCCCAACATCTGACCGTGGTCCACAGTTCCATTTCTTGAGTCATCTTTCTGACAGCAAGTGTACTTGGTTGCTCCATTTCCATCATCTGAAGGTTGGCTCCTTCCATGAACTCGATGTCTTCACTTACTTGCCCACACCTCCTGGAGCGCAGATCGTTCAGCCCTTCTCCGGCTTTACCAGGCATTATTTCTGTTTCGTCTAGACTATGATTGTCAAATTTATGGATCAGCTGCCCCCTTCCATGCTACTCGCCTTGGACACAGTTCACCATCTTGGTATCCATATAAACACCAGTGCCTTTCAGTAGCCTTGTTGACAGTCTTCTGGTTGTTGCTGGGATCCCTCTCCTTTTGATTCAGCAGTCCCAGCTCCTGACTTCCTATGTCATCACTATCTGCTCTTCCCCTGCTGACCCCTCCTATTGTATTCTTTTCACGGCTTCAGGCCATCACCTGCCCAGTGCCACCCTCAGATGGATTTACTGGTTGGGCTCCACATCGCTTCTCTCTGCCATGACTTCCATCTGTCCTCCTTGTTGTCTTCCCACATTCCATCTCAACCCCTGCTTGGGTAGTTCCTAAGCCCCGAATTCAGATGGATCTCTTCCAGGGTTCAAAAGCACCACTTCAGTGGTGTTCCATCATTTGTTCCAAAAGCTCTTACAGAAGTTTGAGGATGCCATTGTTAAAACGATGGCTCTAACTCCACTGATCATGTAGGATATGCTTACACGTTGTAATGGATCTGGGAGATGTGTTATTTTCTACCGGATTTGTTGATACCAATCTAATGAGGGAAGTTGTAAATGTTTTCTTATATTTTTGTCAGAATATTTTTTGTGAATTGTAATTTGCCTTATTTTATGCTAATTTGCTTATATGTTCGAGAGTGACAGCATATTGATTAATATTAGTAGATGTGACGAATAATATCAAAGAGACTGGTTACAAGTGGAAGCATGTGTGTTGTGTGAAATGTCTTTGACACTGGAGTTGTGTTTGACCGTAGTCAGTCGGCAGTGAACACTCGGTGTGTGACGGTGGAACAATGTACAGGTCCCCTTTATAATAATTTGCAAGTGACCAGCAAAAATGAGTTATTCTACTACTTTTTATATAAACATCAAGAAGGAAGCACATTCGGAAAAATGGTATTTGGAGCACCAAAAATGAAGCAAATGCATTGAACCAGGACATTTCCGCAGCCGACGGAACAGCATTATGGAATCATACTTTATTGTCCATACTAGTTTGATCCGTGGCTTTTTACTCCATAATGAGCTGAGTTTTGATTTGCAACTGATTTGTATTTATTGAATAGTATTTAGTTTGATGAAGTTCTAGACCTTGACTGTGCAAATATCTTGGACTACTTCTTTTCTGCAATTTGGAATATAGCTGGAAGTAAGAGGCCTTAACATAAAGTTCTTGGAAAGAGCTGTGAAGAGTTTCTTTGAGAACTTTTCAATGTCTTCTTTGAAAACTGAGTTGTAAACTCTTCTATATAATAGTTTCTTAATACAGGAACATCACACATTCTGTTTTCTCCAGGTCTGACATAAGAATACAAACATCAACTTGGCAGATCTAAGTATCACCAGAGAATGAATAAATTTAAATTGTTTATTTGTTTTCTTCCATGGATATCAATATTATGAACTGTGGCTCACGCTCAAGTGCCAATGAGCTTCTCCAACCTGAGGTGACAATCTGTGAAGTGTGCACAAAAACCATGCACGTACTTACTCTTATGAAGTTAATTCAATTGTGATCCCACTTCGAAGACACCACATTCCCCAAGATGACTCACCCTATGCAAAATACATAACAAATCCACAAAACAATTTTGCTCTCCTGAATGAATGTTAGCTTATTATGTCATTTTATAATTCATGAGTAAGATTCAAATGGTTCAAATGGCTCTGAGCACTATGGGACTTAACATCTGAGGTCATTAGTCCCCTAGAACTTAGAACTACTTAAACCTAACTAACCTAAGGACATCACACACATCCATGCCCGAGGCAGGATTCGAACCTGCTACCGTAGCGGTCTCGCGGTTCCAGACTGAAGCGCCTAGAACCGCTCGGCCACACTGGCCGGCATGAGTAAGATTCATCAACAAGATAGACATAGGGTTACACATCACTCTTCCAGATTGATATGTAACACCACAATTGACGCAGAGCCAAAATGCACACAGTAGGACAGGTTTATATGCCAACTAATGCTACATATGGAAAGATAAATAGAAATAATGAATATATAATGAAATTAAAGAATTTTTTTGGATAGTTAAGGGAGGTGAAAATTGTGACAGGTGAATGGCTTTCAATTGTATAAAAACTGACGAGAATGAAAAATAGCTGGAGTACATCGACTGATGGAAAGGAATGAAAGATGGAGCTGTTGGACAGAATTTTGCACAGAGCATAATTTATTCCTCCTCACTAACACTTGGTGTAAGAGTTAGGAAAAGATGTTATATATGTGGAAGAGGCCTTAGGACTCTGGAAGGTTTCAAGTTGATTGTATAATGATAAGACAGAGTTTTTTAAATAAGTTTTTAAACTGTAAGATGTTTTCAGAGACGGATGTGGACACAGTTTGTATTTTGTAGGTTATGAAATGAAGATTAAAACTGAAAAAAGTGAAAAAAGTAGGAATTTAAGCAGATGGAACCTGGAAAAACTGAAAGAACCAGAGGTTGTTGAGCTTGTGAGGGAGCGTAAGATAGTGTTGGATTGAAACAGAAAAAGAATACAATAGAAGATGAGATAGTGAAAGCAGCAGATGATCACATAGGTAAAAAGATAAGGGTAATTAGAAATTCTTGAATAACACAGGAGATATCGAATTTAATTTATGTAAGGCGAAGATATAAAATGCAGCAAATGAAGCAGGTGAAAGGGAACACAAACATTTAAAAAATGAGACTGACAGAAAATGCAGTATGGTTAAAGAGGAATGGCTAGATGACAAATGCATGGATGTTAAAGGATGCAAAACTAAGGGAAAGATAGATGCCACCAATAGGAAGATTAAAGAGACCTTTGGAGAAAAGAGAATTAGCTGCATGAATATCAAGACTGAGATGGTAAGCTAGTACTAAGCAAAGAAAGGAAAGCTGAAAGGTGGAAGGGATATACAGAGGTGTGTATCGGAGGAACAAACTTGAGTTCAGATTATAGAAGGAAAAATAAGAAGAAGAAGAGGGTGAAAATGAGATGGGAGATAGGATACTGTGAGAAGAATTTGACAAACACCGGAAGACCTATTTGGAAACCAGGCCCCTGGAGTAGACAACATTCCCTCAGAATTACTGAGATTCTGGAAAGCTGTTCCCATGACAAAACTGCTGCACAAGGTTGCAAGATCTGTGAGGTGAGCAAGAGGATTTGCAAAAATTTATTCAAGAGGACGACTGACAAGAGTCATTAAAATTGCAACTTTTTGTGTATGAGTTGATCATTTTTGAGAAGCTGTAATATTGTCCCACAGCGATCAGAAACCTAAAAGATTTAGCACGAGCTCAGGAAATCACTCCTAGAAGTGGTTGAGAATTCTGTAATGAATAAAAAAAACTCTACATTCTAGATGTGATGTCCTTCCAAAGAAGGCAGGTGCTGACAGATTTGAATGCTATCAAACCATCATTTGAAGAATGTTGACACAAATTAGTCATAGGAAAATAGAAAAACTGATAGAAACCAACCATGGGGTTCCAGGAAAATGTAAAAACACATGAAGCAATACTGATCTTTTGTCTTCTCTTAAAAGATACGTTGAAGAAAAGGAAACCTACATTTGTAGCTTTAGAGAAAGCTTTTGGGAACGTGAACTTAACTACATAGTTTAAAATTTTGAAAGTAGCAAGGGGGGGGGGGGGGGGGGGAATAAAGGGATCAAAAGGTTATGTACAACTTGTATAGAAACCAGGCTGCAGTTATGAGCTGAACATGAAGTCATTGGGCGTGACGTACGGCTGTAGCCTGTTCCCCGTGTTACGCAGTCTGTACATTGAGCAAGCAGTAAAGGAAATAAGGAGAAATCTGAAAAGGGAATTAAAGGTCAGAGAGAAAAAATAAAAACTTTGAGGTTTGCTGATGACATTGTAATTTCATCAGAGATGGCAAAGGTCTTGGAAGATATATTGAAAGATATGGGTAGTGTCTCAAAAGATTGTAAGATGAACATCAATGAAAGTAAAACAATGGTAGTGGAATGCAGGCCTGGTTGAATTAAGTCAAGTGATACTGAGGTAATTAGATAGGCAATGAAATATTAAAAGTAGTAGATGAGTTTTGCTATTTGACTGGGAATGGAGATGATATAAAATGCAGACTGGCAATAGCAAGAAAGGCATATGTGAAAAAGAGGAATTTGTTAACATCTAATATCAGTGTAAGTCTTTTCTGAAGGTATTTGTCTGGCATGTAACTTTGTACAAGAGTGAAATGTGTACAACGAGCACTTCAGACAAGAGGAGAATAAAAGCTTTTGAGCTGTGATGCTGCAGAAGAATGCTGAAGATTATGTGTAGATTGAATGGCTAGTGAGAAGGCACTAAACCTAATTGAGGGAAAAAGAAATTCATGTCGCAACTTGACTAAAAGAAGGGATCATTGATGGGGGGGGGGGGGGGGGGGGACTTCCTGTGGCATCAAGGAAAGACAATTTAGTAATGGAGTAAAGTATGGTGGTTACAAATTGTAGAGAGAGAGACCTAGCCACAGTACAGTAAGCAGGCTGTGATGGATGTTGTTTGCAGTAGTTATTCAGAGATGAAGAGGTTTGTTCAGGATAGACAAGCATTTTGAGCTATACCAAATCAGTCGTCTGACTAAAGAACACAAAAGCAACACAACTGAACAATAATATGTCGGAAACCAACTTAAGCTCAACCCCACAAAAACACAGATTTGAACTTTCATATCTGCAACATGCATTCAGAGACTCCCAGGGTACATAGAGAGGAATGTTGTTGGGGCACTGGATCTACCCTAATTAGTTGAATGTTACCCTGGGCAGGGTCCTTACAAATAGGCAGCACTGTGCCAGCATCAGAATGAAAGCCAGTGATGAAATTAATATCTCCATCTTTATACATACTTTGCAAGCCACTGTACAGTGTGTGGTGGAGGGTATCCTGTACCACTAGTCATTTCTGTTCCTGTTCCACTTGCAGATAGAGCAAAGGAAAATGTGCCCCTGTATGAGTCCTAATTTCTCATATCTTATCTTCATGCTCCTTGTACAAAATGTATGTTTGCAACATTCGAATTTTTTTGCAGTCAGCTTCAAATGCCAGTCTCCAAACTTTCTCAGTAGTGCTTCTTGAAAAGAATGTCACCTTTTCTCCAGGGATTCCCATTTGAGTTCCTGAAAACTAACATGTTGTTCAAACCTACCAGTAACAAATCTAGTAGTCTACCTCAGAATTGCTTTGATGTCTTCCTTTAAACCAACTAGGTATGAATACCACACATTTGAGCGGGATACTAGCATTGCTGTATCCAAACCTTACTGGTTTGTTTTTCCTACTCGTCTGCATTAACTTACATTTTTCTACATTTAGCACTAGCTGTCATTCATTACACCAACTAGAACTTTTATCTAAGTCATCTTGTATCATCCTACAGTAGCTCAACTTCGACACATTCCTGCACAGCACAGTGTCATCAGCAAACATCCACAGATTGCTGCTCACGCTGTCCGCCAGATCATTTATATATATATAGAAAATAATATCGGTCCTATCACACTTCACTTATGATGTACTTGTCTCTAATGATCACTCACCTTAGAGGACAGTATACTGGGTTCTATTATTTAAGAAGTTTTTGAGCCATTCACATATCTGGGAACCTATTCCATATGCTCATACCTTCATTAATAGTAGAAATACAGACTCTGCCTGTTGCCCTTCATCCATAGTTCACAGTGTATCATTTGGGAAAAGGGTAAGCTGAGTTTCACTAGAGTGATGCTCTTTAAAACCATGAATATTCATGGACATAAGCTTCTCGATCTCAAGGAAATTATATTCGAACTGGGATTATATTCAAGGATTCTGCAGCAAACCAATGTTAGGGATGTTGGTGTCTAATTTTTTGGGTCCGTTCTTTTATCCTTCTTATATGCAGGAGTCACCAGCACGTTTTTCCAGTCACTTGGAATTTTGCGCTGGGTGAGAGATTCGCGATAAATGTAAGTTAAGTAAGGTGCCAATGCCACAGAGTACTCTTTGTAAAACTGAATAGGGATTCCATCCAAACCTGGTGACTTATTTGTTTTCAGCTCTTTCAGTTGTTTCTCCTCGCCAAGGATGTTTATTGCTATGTTGTCCATTTGAGAGTCTGTCTGATGGTCAAAAAATGGTATGTTTGTACGGTTCTCCTGCATCAATGATTACTTAAATGGGAAATTTAGTACTTTGGCTTTCATTTCACTATCTTAAGCACCACACCAGATTGGTCAAAAAGTGACTGGGTAGAAGCCTTAGACCCACTTAGCAATTTTACATAGGACCAGAATTTTCTCAGGTGTTGGCTGTATCGTTTGCTAACGTACGTCAGTGGCAGTTGCTGTATGCTTCTTGCATAATTTTTTTCTTGGACATGTGGATCTCTACTAACCTTTGCTTTTCATCATTTGTGCATTCTCTTTTGAACTGAGGGAGCAACTGCCTCTTCTTTCTCACCATTTTCCGAATTTCGGTACTGAACCATGGTGGATCTTTTCCATTCTTAATCATTTACCAGGCATATAGTTTTCCAGGCTGTGATTTGAATATATTTAAACTTTAGCTATAATTCCTATACATCCATCTTACCGGAACTAAGTGATGTCAGTTTACCAAGTGAGATATTGACGACGACTTATCTGCTATTTCTAGTAGACACACTCTCCTTGCCTTTGTGACTGATTTATTAACATATGTAACCATAATTGTTATAATGACATATGATCACAAATCCCCATCTGTATGCTGATGCTGTTGATAAGGTCCAACTTGTTTGTAGCTACAAGGTCTAAGGTATTTACAATGTGTGTGGGCTTTCTAACTAGCTGTTCAAGACAGTTTTCCTAAAAACACATTCAAAAGTACTTCACAAGACTGTTTTGTCTGTACCCCTTTGCAATGAACCGTATTCCTCTCTGTCTACACTTGATAGGTTGAAGTCACCTCCAACTAATATTGCGTGATCCTGGGTATTTACACGCTTCTGGCCATAGACTTTCTTTGAATGACTCTAGAACTGTCACTGCAGAATTGTGTGGCTGGTAAAAACATCCAACAATTAACTTTGTTTCCTTTGGACCTGTTATACATGACCAGATAACTTCATTGTCACATGCAACTTTGACCACAATAGAGACAATACTTTTGTTAACTGCAGTGAACACTCCCTCTCCTATGGTTTCTTATGTGTCTATATGATATATGTTCCATGACTTGATAAATATTTTGGAGCTTTCTACTTCGGGATTTCAGCCAGCCCTCTGTGTCAAGAATAATATGTGTGTGACAACTTTCCTGCAGGGCAGTAAATTTGGGATCTTTGTTATGAATACTCCTCTGGGAAATTAGGTGCTAAACCACAAGTGGTTAAAACAACAGCACTGGTATACCACTAGTGAACGTGCCTCTCCCATCTGGTACAAATCTTCCCAAACTAAGCAGGTTGATGTTGCACTCAGCAAAATTTTGAAAGTTACTAGACCAGTTAAACATTATCATATGGTTGTAATTACACTGCCAACAATTTAGTGGAATATGATACCTGCAAAGAGAGAATGAAGCCCTCTACATCAGTATAACACCTGCCTTATGGCATTTGACTAGCTGAAACAATCAGAAGAATTAGTCTCTGGCCATTTCAAACATTTTGAAACCTCTCAACAAACTGTAAACAGAAACAAGAAGATCAAAAGTAAATCTTGTAGAATGTGGATACACAGTACAGTCTGACCCATGTGATTGCAGTGACGTCTAGTCTTCCAAACACATGTATTTCTGCCTTGAGTGCCTCATCCAGTGCAATCTCGAGGACCTCTTGTCAGCAATACCCAATCAGTTGGCATTGCTCACTTCTGAAATAAACTAGTGTATCTAATGCACTCTCTTTTGTGCCGGCCGGTGTGGCCGAGCGGTTCTAGGCGCTTCAGTCTGGAACCGCGCGACCGCTACGGTCGCAGGTTCGAATCCTGCCTCGGCCATGGATGTGTGTGATGTCCTTAGGTTAGTTAGGTTTAAGTAGTTCTAAGTCTAGGGGACTGATGAGCTCAGATGTTAAGTCCCATAGTGCTCAGAGCCATTTGAACCATATTGAACTCTCTTTTGTAATATATAATTTGCAGTACGTAATTTGTTTTTTAAGTATCGTAAGTGTAGAACAGTAATGTCAAAAGGACAGCAGGCACATCGAAGAAAAAAAAAGGGAAGAAAAAAAAACTGCTGCTAGATATTATTAGCTGTTGAAGTAAGTTCATCATCAGGCATAGACAAAACAAAAGATATGCACTTTCACACATCCAAAACACACCACACACACACACACACACACACACACACACACTCATTGTCATCTACGATCACTAAGGCTCGATTGTGTCTGAAGTGGGTGGCAGTCTTTGCTGGGGTGATAGTTGGGGTACAGAAATGGCATGAGGGAGAGAAGGGGAAGGGTAACAAGATAAGGGTGGGGCAATATGCTAGTGCTACCTTTGGGAGTGTGCGGGTAGGATTGTGGGGCTGCTGGGAGGGCTAAAAGGAGATGAAAGAAGTAGAAGAATGGAAATAACTATCCAGGTGAACTGGCATGTGTGGGCTGGGATGGTGACCAGTCATGGTCAGGCCTTAGCAACCGGGGATGACAGTGGCTACATGTGTGTGTGTGTGTGTGTGTGTGTGTGTGTGTGTGTGTGTGTGGTGTTTTGTTTTGTTTTGTCTTGTCTTGTCTTGTCTACGTCTAATGAAGCACTTACTCCAGTACCTAACGATATCTAGCAGCCTTTTTTCGGTGTGCTCGTCTGCCATTCAACTCCTCCTCCAGGTGGTGAGTAGCAATGTTTCCTTTTCATATTGTTGTTGTTCCATCCAAGATGTGGCATTGTTTAATGTTGATAAGTGTAGAACAGTTCTATTGCCATAATGTGTAGTTCTGTTTTATTTTTTAAACTTGTAATTTGATGGTTCTGAGATGAATAAATATTGTTATAGGATCTGAATCTGCAACTTTTGAACTACGTAACTGAAAAAGCAGGTCCTGGAGGTGCCAAGTGGGCATGGCTTAGGCTTGGATTACATCACCAGGATCAAGGTAACATTGATGAGGCTATTAACTGCCTACAGTCTGCTGTACGTGCTGACCTGTGTGACAGGTAAGATGAAGGTTGTCTTCTTTTAACTAATTTCAAATGAGTAATTTCTTTTAGGACATTAAAGATTGATTTTATGCTAATTGCAACATAATAATATTAATTATTATTATTATTATTTCAAATTTTGTTGTAATAGGTACTGGAATGTTTTTCATGTTGTGAGGGAATTGAGGTTGTGGTACTCCAATTCAACATGAGTTTATTCTTTAGCTTATGCAACATCAGTGGTATCATCTTCCAGGCTAAAACAGTAAAATGTTTAATTTTCTGTTGTATTTGTTGCATTACAAAAGCCACAGAGTACTCTTTTTTCGAAAAACTTTTTCTTGCGTGCTGTAACGGTTCATTAGCTTGAAAACATTAGTTTCAGGAACAATTAATGAAGGCTTTCACAACCAGTTGTCTTAGTTGCTGATGAATCTTCCGGGTTGTAGGGTCGTAGGCCATGAAATCCTTTTGTTCGTAACATTTCATCCAGCCCCCTTTTTTCCATGTTATTGAAGTCACTGTCTGATGTCTGGCCAAACAATTGGCAAAACTCAGTACAACCACAAGCACCTCTGAACAAAACATTAGGAATTAGGAAGAATCTCATGGACCATGACCATATAACCTGGAAGATTCACTAGCAACTATTACATTTGATCAGTTAACCAAGTAGGTTTCCTGTAATGAACAACTTAGTGATATTAATTTAATTTTTAATATTTTTTTTAAAGAAAGATTCAATACTAATTTATTTTTGTGTTTTCAAATATTTAAGCCATTGTTGGGAGAGTTTAGCTGATGCTTATTATGCAAGAGGATCATATAATGCAGCACTAAAATGTTATGAACATGTTCAGGAGCTGTCTCCTGATGCCTTGTATCCAGCATATCAAATTGCTTCTGTAAAACAAGTAAGCTAGATTTACTTTTTCCTAGAAATGATACTGTCATGTTGGTGCATTAGTTTAATTATTCATAACACTAATAATTGCACTTTTATTGAAATGTAACATACTATATACATGTAACTTACTATGGCTTATCTCTATTCCAGCTTGTAGGCTCCTTTGTTGAATCTGTGAGTGACTACAGAGCTGTGGTTGCTGCCAATCCAAAGTATGTGCCTGCACTTAAAGGACTGGGTGAAACCTGTTTGCTGTTGGCAAGATCGTACGCATCACAGAAGCTTATTGGTCGTTGTAAGGATTCCTGTCAGGAGGCAGTTGATGCCCTCTCTAGGTAAACACTATTTTCATTCCTGTTGAAACCTACAGTTATGGGTAAAGGGATGTAAGGTGAAAGGTTAGGGCCCATGTACCATCATGTGTCATTTCCTGTTACTACCTTATTGACCTCTGAAACAGGTGGGAATTTGGTAATCACCATTTCGGTTAACGACAACGCAGATTGAGTAAGATGTCAGATCTCGGTAATAGGGCTTGAATAATAAGAGTTTATGAAATAGCTCTTAATTTAGTTAGAAAGAAACAGGCAGTTCTTCAATAATAACAGTTTCAGCTAAGTAGAATTGCCAAATAGAAAATAGGCAAGCCTTCAATAATAACAGCTTTAGTTAAGTAAAATTATCAAATGAAAGTAGCCATGCCTTCTTTAATGACAGCTTCACTTAAGCAAAATTACCAAATAGAAAACAGACAGGCCTTCATTGATAACAGCTTCAGTTAACCAAAATTATCAAATGCATTTGAATGCCTCCTCAGCAGGGGTGCATCAAGAGGCTTATACACAAGGAGCACAACACTACACCAAATGAGAAGACCAAGAAAGGTTAAAATGAGAGGACTGGCCTTCCGAGGCCCTTTTCATTGGGTACAGACCGGAAAAAGAAATATTAACACAGCAAGGTTAATTACGTGAAAGCAACACTAACTAGTCAAATGATATACCCACATCACTGTAAGATACAACCAGTACAATGATGGCGAAATGCCCGAAAGAAAACTAGGCTGCCAAACCCAATTAAATAGCCTCAGTAATTGTAAATTGTGAGACCCAGGCACCTCCTAAGCCTATATTGTCGCAGAAGAAGCTGAGTAGCACAGTCATTGTGGTATAGTGGTTATGATACTAAACTGTTGCATAGAGGTTTGTGAGTTCAAAACTCACCTGGACTGTACGATTTTAATTTCTATATTCGGTTCGAGTACATTCTAGAAGTATCCACAAATGTCAAGCATCATTGTACTGGAATGTTCTGTAGCTGTATATATATACTGTATGTGTTCTGGCTGGAGGCAGTTCGCTCCGTGCTCTTGTATGTGCATGTGCTGAATAAACCTTCATTAAGTTATGCTAGTGTTTGTCATTCATGTAATTACACCGTCTTCTATGTGACATTATCCTGGTGGAGACGCTGTGTATTGGAACTTCTGATAGTG
Organism: Schistocerca nitens; assembly: GCF_023898315.1. Lineage (NCBI taxonomy): Eukaryota > Metazoa > Arthropoda > Insecta > Orthoptera > Acrididae > Schistocerca > Schistocerca nitens. The sequence goes on along the minus strand of NC_064618.1, from coordinate 293,987,333 downwards.
CACATTATCGACGACACAGTGCCTCCCTATCAGGCCACGACAGAGCCGCCGTTTATGTGGCGAGAAACCCGAGTTTGAGCCATATTCAACAGATTGCAGTCTACCAGAGACAGAAGAAGAAGAGGATGTTACGATGACAGCAATGGTGTGCCACCACGTGAGACATCCTTCTGGGTTCTCTGGTGACAATGGCCAAGATCCAAACAAGAGGCTGAAGGTATATGAGCGCATAGCCAAATTTAACAAATGGGATGACACCATATGTTTGGCTAACGTATTTTTCTACTTGGCGGGCACTACCAAGCAATGCTATGAGAACAACGAGGAGAAGTTCACAAGCTGGGAAGTATTCCAGGTGGAACTGCGCAAGTATTTCGGTGACACACGAAGACAGAAGTGCAAGGCTGAAGGTAAATTAAAATGCAGGGCACAGCGTCCAGGAGAAACTACAGCATCCTACATTCAAGACGTCTTGGAGCTATGTAAAATAGTGGATCCTAGAATGAAAGAGGAAGACAAGGTTGCACATGTGATGAAGGGCATTGCTGAGGACATGTATCAAGCCTTACTCCTTAAGGAAGTTTCAACAGCAGACGACTTCATAAAATGGTTCCAGTATATCGAGACAATGCATCAAAAAAAGAATTACACACAAGAAGTTTGAATGGCTTCCAAACATCATATCGATGTCTGTGATAGAGGAAGCAACTGATTTCAAAAGTGTTCTTTGTCATATAGTGAGAGAGAAAGTTCAGAAGCCACTTGGATTGCATGGCGAGCAAAAAACCAAGACGCTTCAAGAGGTTATAAGGGAGGAAGTGGAACAGACATTGAACCCAATCTCTCGTCCTTCATTTCCCTTTAAAACAGTGAAAAAGTAGAGACCCAGGCAAAGTTACATTCCTAGAATGCTGCACGAGGAACCTGTTTGGGCACCAAGGAAGACTGACATCTGGAGGACCCAGGATAACCAACCAGTGTGTTTCCACTGTGGACGACCGGGACATGAGGTGCGCTATTGTCGAGAAAGACGGCTGAAATTTGATGATGCCCACGCCAGAAGACATCAGATCGATCTTAGCCGACACCAACTCCAGTACGACGAAGATGAACAAGAAGATGGGGGTGCAGTAAGACATTGGTCACCATCGCCGCGAGCTAGCCGCTGGAGAGGACACTCCCCAACATGCCAATCAAGGTCTCCATCGGCATTTGAAGCTCCAGCCAATCACCTAGCTGCCATAACCTGGAAAACTAAAGGGTGCGACCTTCCTTGGAGGTGAGGCCGCCGAGGAGAAAAATGCTCCACCGTCAATCACAACAAAAATGATAGGAAACTACGTCGATATCCTCATGGATGGCCAACCAGCCCCAGCTCTTGTGGACTCTTGAGCATCATATTCAGTCATTTCGGAGAAGTACCGTCGCCAGTTGCAAAAAATCATACGTTGACAGCAAAACATGTCTGCCGAAGGTGGCTAATGGGAAATATGTAAAACCTACAGGAAGATGTACCATTCGTGTGGGTATAACTGGCCCTACACAGCCCGTAGAATTCATTGTCTTACAAGATTGCAGTCATGACGCCATTCTTGGTTGGGACTTTTTGAAAGCTTCTCAGGCAATTATCGATTGTGGTCGCTTGAAGATTATGCTAGACGAGATGAGAGACTGTGGACAGGAAGATGCGCATCCGAGGATATGGAGACTGTGTGCTGGATGAAGTGATCATTCCTGCAGTCAGTGCTAGAAAGGTAACTGTCTCGTGTCATGCCATGCATCAATCCATGGATCTTGTAGTGGATTGTAAGAGAAGCATACCACTGCAGAATAACTTGGTCATCCCAGCCTCTATCGTCTCGTTTAAGAATGGATTCGGTGAATTGTGGATAGTTAACTGTCACCGAGAACCACAGATCCTTCCAAGACGCATGTGCATAGCAAACACTGACCCATTAATTGAAGAACAGCTGACCATCATAGAAACCTCCCATGCCGAGTTTGTGGGCAAAATTAACAGTACCACTACGAGACAAGATCTTCTAGCTCGACTATCATCAGATCTCACTAAGGAACAACAGAAAAAGATACTTGCCATTCTTCACAAGTTCTCAGAGTGCTTCAATCCACAGGTGAAGAGCAAATTAGACAAATCAACAGTGAAGGACTAGATTAGCACTGAAGACCATCAACCAGTAAGCCAGAGAGCATACCATGTGTCAGCAACGGAACGTCAAATAATTCGTGACGAGGTAGAAAATATGATGAAGGATGACATCATTCAGCCTTCACAGAGCCCATGGTCGTCACCAGTGGTTCTCGTCAGGAAGAAGGATGGCAGTTAGCGCTTTTGTGTTGATTACAGGAAGCTTAATAAGATAACTATAAAGTACATTTACTCTCTTCCACGAATTGACGATACACTAAATTGTCTGAAGGGGGCTAAGTTTTTCTCAACCATGGATATGTACTCAGGATACTGGCAAATCGAAGTAGATGAGGCTGATCGTGAGAAAACTGCATTCATCCCTCCTGAGGGCGTGTATGAGTTTAAGGTAATGGCGTTTGGTTTGTGTAATGCACCAGCAACTTTTGAACGGATGATGGATAATCTTCTATGTCACCTGAAGTGGACAATGTGTTTTTGTTATTTAGATGACATTATAGTGTTCTCAGAGACATTTGATGAACACATAAAAAGACTGAGGGCCATTCTTAAGTGTCTCCAACAAGGCGGACTGAAACTTAATCAAGAAAGTGTCTCTTTGGAGCAAAAGAAATCAAAATACTTTGACACCTTGCGTCAACCGAAAGTGTGCGGCCAGACCCAGAAAAGTTGAGTTCTATAATGGAATTTCCTATTCCTAAAAGTATTAGAGATGTGAGTAGCTTCCTCAGATTATGTTCTTATTACCATTGATTTATCAAAGACTTTTGTATCAAAGCCAGATGCTAAATTTGCTGATGCTAAATTTATCTGCGGCAGTGTTCAACAACATTCTTTCGATGTGCTGCGAAAAGCTCTGATGACTGACCCTGTACTTGGTATGTATGATGAGAGAGCACCTACAGAACTACCCAAAGGTGCCAGTGGGTACGGGATCAGTGCTGTTCTGGTGCATATTTCGGATGGAAAAGAGAAGGTTATAGCCTGTGCTTCTAGGACACTTACAAAAGCAGAGAAACTACTCAACTACAGAAAGAGAATGTCTTGCTGTGATCTGCACCATGTGCAAATTTCGACAGTATCTCTGTCGAAGGCCATTCACAGTTGTTACAGACTTTGTTGGCTGACAGGTCTTAAGGATCCAACAGGACGACTCGCCAGGTGGGCACTAAGTCTTCAAGAGTATGACATTACCATAGTGTACAAAAGTGGAAGAAAACACCAAGTTGCCAACTGTCTCTCAAGAAACCCTGTGCTAGACCATCAAGACTTTGATGAAGATAGTGACTGTCTCGCTGCACTCCAGGATCTCTCTGCTGAGCAGGACGACAATGCCAAGATACCTCAAATTATGCTTGCCTTAAATTGGTCAGAAGATATGAATGAACAATTTAAGGTAGTTAATAGTTACTTTGCAAGAAAAACTTTGATCTGTTTGGAAAGAGATGTCCTACAGAAATTCCATGACACACCTGAGGCCGGGCATTTAGGATTTATTAAGACAAACGATAGAATCCGCAAGAGATTTTTCTGGCCAGGTTTATTTAGGAGTGTCCTTCACTATGTGTCGCACTGTTGAGAGTGCCAGAGGAGAAAGACAGTCCCTCAGAAACCACCTGGCCAACTCATACCAATTCCACCAGCTGTAACACCATTCCAGCATCTTGGGATTGACCTCCTCAGGCGATTTCCAATGTCTGGTAATGGCAATAGATGGATTATTGTTTGCACTGATTATCTGACACGCTATGCCATTACAAAAGCCATAAAAACAGCCGAAGCATTTGAGGTAGCCAAATTCATCGTGGAAGACATTTTATTAAAACACGGTGCCCCAAGGTCATTAATTACGGATCAAGGGAAAGTTTTTCAATCAAATCTTGTGACAGAGATAAACTGTCAGTGCAACATAACTCATCACATGACAACTGCCTACCATCCGCAAACTAGCAGGCTAACTGAATACTGAATGCCTTGGTCGACATGCTGTCAGTGTTCATCAATGTTGAGCAGAGCAACTGGGATGAGGTGCTACCTTACGTGATGTTTGCCTACAACACCGCCAAACAAGACACCACAAGATTTACGCCATTTTTCCTGGTGCATGTGCGTGAGGCGACTACGACGATGGACACTGTGTTTCCGTTACATCCTGATGACATGGACAACGACTACATTGGCCAGGTGTTAACCAGAGCTGAGGAAGCTCGGCAGTTAGCTTGACTCTGCACGCTGCAGGCTCAAGAAAATTAATGCCGAAGGTATGATGCGAGCCACCACCGTGTTGTTTACCAGCCCAGAGACCTCATCTGGATCTTCACTCCTGTTTGGAAGGTTGGTCTCTCTGAGAAGCTCATCAGGCACCACTTTGGACCTTATAAGGTTGTAAGACAGTTGTCTGATGTTGCTCATGAAATTGAAGATTTCGACCCCGACACAAGACAAGGAAAGATCAGAGATATGATCCACGTCCTTTGAATGAAGCCCCACAAGGATCCTGCAACCCAGGGTAAATTCGAAGCTCCAGTGACAGGCAACAAATGGAAAAGTGACGAAGATCGTAGAGGCAAAAGAAGTTCTAAGAACATCATCACCAGGGCAAGCACCAGTCATCGGGAGTAGGAGTATGCAGGATCAATGACTTGTTCCCAGATTAGGAGGACATAACTCCGAGACGCTTTTCTCTTAAGGAGGGAGCAAAGTCGCAGAAGAAGCTGAGTAGCACAGTCACTGTGGTGTAGTGGTTATGATACTAAACTGTCGCACGGAGGCTCGTGAGTTCAAAACTCACCTGGACTGTACAATTTTAATTTCTATATTCGGTTCGAATACATTCTAGAAGTATTGACAAATGTCAAGCATCATTGTACTGGAATGTTCTGTAGCTGTTTATATACTGTATGTGTTCTGGTCGGAGGCAGTTCGCTCTGCACTCTTGTGTGCGCAAGTGCTGAATAAACCTTTGTTATGTGAAGTTAGTGTTCATCATTCATCTAATTACACGATCTTCTACGTAACAATATAATTAACAGAGCAATGACATCTGCAATGCCGAAAGGTATCTCAAAACCGGCATCGGCCGTATTTCAAGAATAGGGTACTTATCTGCTGTTCGAAGCCATTTGGCAGGGAGATTAGCTAACAGCTAAGACCCAACCATCTAGGTATTGTGGGACATAGGAGGAGGAGGAGGGGGGGGGCATCCGGCCACAACATAGAAGAAACACAGTATCGCCACGACTCAGGAAACAGGAAAAGCAAACAGCAGCTCCATTTCAAGGAGCCAAGTGGTGGTGAAATAGGTCAGCTAAGAAACTGAAATGATCACAACAGACCTAATAGGAGCCAATAAGAAAATAACAGTTAAGACCATTTGAAGCTGAAACTTGTTGGTTCCAAAGGGAGCCCAGAATTTTCAATACAGCGAAACTTACTTCAACTCTTTCATTGGTTTGTCATGCCCCAGAGTTGGCTGGCCAGGCTTCACACGAACACGGCACTCAGAGTCAGCCATGGATTCAAATCAACACACACATATGCCCAGCAACAACTCGCCGGACTCTGTGCCCAAGAAGCTGGCCCAAGTGCCCACCTTATTTACTGGGGGACCTCTCACATTGTCCTCCTTGCTTCGTTACCACTCCCCAACTCCACACCCAAGACACCCCGTCCCCATCAACAACCTTGAACAACGATCTTAGTGGCCTCAAACCAGAGGAAAATCGCATGACAGATCAAGCTATTGGTGCCAGGAATTTGAAAGGCAATGCCGAACACACAGGATGTATCCAACACTGGAAAAAAATTCTCAGTTAGCATATTAAAGCTTTAAACAACGGCGATGTTTTGACTGTCTCCAGAAATTGTTGCTCATCTGCTAAAGACAAAGCATTGTTGATGTAGCCATCCTTCTATGTCTCTCACTGATATGCTCAAGTTTTCTATCATAAGATGAACGGTGAATAGTTGAATAAAGAAATTCGGAGTACATATCCTTGTCAAATTTCACCTTTTTAAAAACTTTAAATTGTGTGGTCCATAAAATCAAAAGTTCTCTCTCTCTCTCTCTCTCTCTCTCTCTCTCTCTCTCTCTCACTCTCACCACCAATGTTGTTGATATTTGCCTTTCACACTCATCCCAGTCTCTTCTTCATATATATCTGACTTTTCACATGGAAGTTGAAACGTCTCAAAGTTTTGGAATTGGCCTGGAACTTTTTACTGTGTCATTCTTATTTTAGATGACATTTCTGAATATTTCCTAGTGAGTAGAGAATTGTCCTAGTATTATTTGATGCTTTTATCACTTAACTTGTACAGATTCAGCTGAAGCAGATTTAAGCTGACGTACAGTGGAACCTCAATTTTACATTTTCCGGTTGTACGTTTTTCACAATTCTACAGCATAATTTCGTAGCTCCCGTGAAAAGTCCATAAAATCAATGCTAAAAATTCCCTGATTTTACATTTCTTCCTAGTATGGTTTACCTCAATTCTAAGTTCTTACTCGGCGTCCGTTTTCTTCCTTTTGACATTTGATGTGACTGAATGAATTATAAGTGGCACAAAAGACAGATGGTCCCCACCATGGGTGGTTGCGGAGTTAAGGGAATATTTTAAGCTGTTGTGGAGATGTGAGAGGAAATGCTGACGTAATCCACAATTGGTGTTGCCAGCAAAACTTGGAACATTTAACTTCAATGCACAATTATTACACAACTAATGTTATGTTGCAGCAGTAATGGAAAAGCAAGACAGTCGAGGCGAAGTGTTCTGAACTGAGTCAATATATGATGAAGGGGCCGAGATATCATCTTTTCTTGTGGCACTTGTAACTTAGTCTCATGTTTTTGCATGTATTTCTATTTACTGTATTCAGCAACAATATAAGTGTCAACCTTTTAAATTCAGACACTGAGTTTCAAAGAATCTGATTGGTCATAATTGAGGAAATGTTGCCCAATTCTAGCTAATGAACTCTTATTGGCTGGTGACTTGTTAAGTCACCCAATAGCCAGCGCAGCCACCACACCACTCCACACTAATGCACATAAAATGAGCTTATCTACTGGATGTGTGGAAAGGGGGAGTGGCCCTTCAGCGACGGGATTGGAGTTAGGGGTGAAAGCATTTTCTGACATGCTGAAAATATACTTTTCATGTAAATGATGTCCTTTGACTGAGATGTTACATGGAAATACACTGAAGCACCAAAGAAAGGTATAGGCATGCATATTCAAATACAGAGATTTGTGAGCAGGCAGAAAACGGCACTGCAGTCAGCGATGCCTATATAAGACAACAAGTGTTTTGTGCAGTTGTTAGATAGATTACTGCTGCTACAATGTCAGGTTATCAAGATTTAAGTGAGTTTGAACGTGGTGTTATACTTGGCGCACGAGCGATGGGCCACAGCGTCTCCAAGATAGTGATGAAATGGGGATTTTCCCGTATGACCATTTCTTGAGTGCTTCGTGAATATCAGGAATCCGGTTAAAACATCAAATCCCTGACATCACTGTGGCCAGAAAAAGATCCTGCAAGAACAGGACCAACGACAACTGAAGAGAGTCGTTCGACGTGACAGAAGTGCAACCCTTCCACAAGTTGCTGCAGATTTCAATGTTTGGCCATCAGCAAGTGTCAACGTGCAAATCATTCAACAAAACATCATTGACATGGTCTTTTGGAGGCAAAGGCCCACTCGTGTGCTCTTGATGACTGCATGCTGCCTCGCCTGGACCTGTCAACACTGACATTGGACTGTTGATGAGTGGAAACATGTTGCCTGCTCAGATGAGCAGATGGGCGTGTACGGGTATGGAGACAACCTCATGAATCCATGGACCCTGCATATCAGCAGAGGACTGTTCAAGCTAGTGGAGGCTCTGTAACGGTGTGGGGCATGTGCAGTTGGAGTGATATGGAACCCCTGATACATCTAGATACGACTCTGACAGGTGACACATACAAAAGCATCCTGTCTGATCATCTGCATCCATTCATGTCCATTTTGTATTCCAACAGACTTGGGCAATTCTTGCAGGTTGATGTGACACCCCATATGTCCAGAATTACTACAGTGTGTCTCCAGGAACACACTTCTGAATTTAAACACTCCCGCTGTCCACCAAAGTCCCAGACATGAACATTATGGAGCATATCTGGGATGCTTTGCAACGTGCTGTTCAGAAGAGATATCCACACCCTCATACTCTTACAGATTTATGGACCACCCTGCAGGATTCATGGTGTCAATTCCTCCAGCACTACTTCAGACATTAGTCGAGTCCTGCCACGTAGTGTTGCAGCATTTCTGTGTGCTTGTGGGGGCCTACATGATATTAGGCAGGTGTACCAGTTTCTTTGGATCTTCAGTGTAGAAGACAGGTTTTGCGATAGCACATGTTAAAGACTTCAATGTTTATATCTGACATGATACAGTTGCAGCTACTATGTACACAACTCACATGTATGCTTTCCACCACATGCCGTAAATCGTAAAGATTGGCAGCAGTGACAGAGGGCATGAAGTGAAACTGTAGCACCTGAGCCTTCTTTCAAATCTACGTTTTACACAATGTACAGAAATTCACTGAGCTGACTTGTAATAAGCTTGTAACATCAGTTGGGGAAGTAAACTCATTTTTTCAAGTCTCTGTTTCTCTCATCAAGCCTAAAATAAAACTTTAACAGTGGTCAGCATATGAAGTGCGGCTCATAAGAAAAGTATTAAATAATAACAGCAATGGTGACAAAGTATGTCATTAAGCAGAGATCTGCATTTATGCATACGGTTTAACCATTTATTTCCTGTAATGTTTTAGGTTTAATTCAACAAGTTCCTCAATTTTTGCTTTATTCTGGATGAGGACAAAGGATGATCTCTCAAAAACCCATGTTTTGAACATATAATTTGTAGTCGTAACATGTTGGAAAACAGCTCAATTACCTTGTACCCAGATACAAATTTCAATTTTTTGATGAGTTTTTACTTGCTGTTACAAATCTGTGATTTTTTGAGAACTGGTGAAATTTATTACCACAAATTTTGTCTAAACATTGTATTGTACATTTAATTTCCTTCACTTAGACAGATTTTATGCAAATTATTGGAGAGTATTGTGATATTTAATCATATAAGGCAATTACGTTTGTTTTTGCTCATTTTTTATGTATATCTATATATATTTTCATCATTTCTGCATTTTCCTCAATTTTGTGTTTTTTAAGTCTGGACCACACGAAAATGTAAAATAGGGGTTTCACTGTAGTAACAGTCTCTAAGTGTGTAAGTGCACGCCCGCTCGCGCACACACACACACACTTGCACGCATGCGCACACACACATTTACACTACTGTAGGTCTGCAAACTGAGGACTGACCAGCCAAAAGTCATTCTTTCTACCGTACTACATTACAAGAAGCAACTACAGAGTGTTTTATAAAATTATACCAGCTCTTCAACGGCACACCTGGTAACGATGTGCAAACACACTTGGGAGGGTGTTTATTTTTCACAGAGTACTTTAACACTACACAGAATGCAGATATTAGTTACTACTCATACTAATGCACATAAGGCATATGGACTCATTCTGTGTAAATCTCTGCACGATGTTCTACACAGCTTGAGGGGAAATTGATTCTAAAGGATGATGTATGGCAGTTGTATCACTCTTCCAGGAAAGGCAACCTGTTATACCACGAGTGCTGCTCACTTTTCAGTTTAGACAGACTATACCTCCACAACATTTCCTGCCCAGTTCTTGTATGCAAGTAGGCAACATAACTTCACTGAGCTCATAGTTAATAGTAGAGTTATTTTTTGTGTACTTACTTAAGTTGTAGTCGTTAAGTGAGCTTTTATGTAAAATATGTTCCTACATAACAAACAATGCGTGAGGAGCATTTAATTTGGAAATGTAATGTCAGTGACCTATGTAGTATTGGTGGGAAAGGGACTGGGTTGGTAAATGTGGCACATTCTTGCCGCCGGTCATTGACAGCATATTGTAAAGCAATTGAACCATATTGTAATCACTTCATGGTGAATTAATGAGTGACAAGAAAGTAACTGCACTTCTCTCACTATTATGTGTGTTACATATGGAGCACATAAATCTCTCCCATTTGCAAAGGTGGGCTGCAGCAAGTGGATCCACTTACCATACATCCCCAGTATATCTTACAAATGGTTTTGAATATCATGCTGTGAAAAATGTTCCAGCCATTAGTAGTGGAGACAGTGAAATTCACATTGTCAAATACTTATTGACAGTATGTTACACTTGGTGCAGCCTTTAGAGTGTGCTAGATAGTGACAGCTCCAGCTGTCACTATTGTTTAGACAATAGATCACTTAACAACTGAAAATAACTATTAACTTAATAAATTGAAAATATCTCCACTATTTAAAAATGAGATCAGTGAATTTATTTTGTCTACTCACATAAGAGAATTGGACATGAAATGTAGAGGAGATACAGTCTGTATATAGACTGAAAATTGAGCATCACTTGTGACAGGGGAGATGCCTTTCTCTGAAGAACACTACATTTGCTGTATGGGATGACCAAGAATCAGCTTCCCCTTTAGCAGTGTAGAACAATTTGCAAAGATTTTAGTAGGTGATCGCCATATGTGTTACTTGTGTGTATGTATTGTATGTAGTATTAATACACTTCGTAGAAAATAAACACCACCAGCATGTTTGTGCACTGTGTCACCAGTGATTCATAAGGTGCACTGCAAAGAGGTCAGTATAACTTTGTGAAATACAGCATGTTGCAGGGCATCCCAGATATGCTCCATAATGTTCATGTCTGGGGGGTTTGGTGACCAGCAGAAGTGTTTAAACTCTGAAGAAAGTTCCTGGGGTCACTCTGTAGCAATTCTGCATGTGTGGGGTGTTGCATTGTCCTCCTGGAATTTCCCAACTCCATTGGAACGCACAATGGACATGAATGGATGCATGTTACCAGACATATTAAAGGAAATAAGCCTCCTGACTCCACATGTAACAAGACAAAAGAATCATATAGAAGGTGTAACATAAACGATGTGCAGAACAACTGATGTGAATGGAATGGTACAAACTAAAACAACATAGTGAGGGTGAGTCAGTGCTGCTCCACACGTGGATAGGCATGCCTAGTCAGTAGATGACATGGCGGAGACTGTCCTATGTGCACGCTTCTGGCCTCTAGTGGAGGGCCTGCGCTGATACAGTCGGCAATTGATTTAAGTACACATGTGCAGCGACTCTACACTTGGCATGCTCACATTCACACGCACTAGTACTAGAATACAGCGCAGTGCAAGGCATTCACTTGCATAAACACATTCTGGTTTCAGTGCTATGTTCTAATGCATGATTTTTGCATTTCTCAATGTGCACTTTATTATTGTAATAATTTAATTTTTTTCCATAAGCCTTTTTAATGTTGTGTATTCTTTCATATTTGGCAGATTTTTGTCGCCCACTGTCTTGAACTACCTCTCGCACACACTTGAACTTTTTTCAACCTTTTCTATTTTACCAATGTCTACCCATAAAAACTTTGGTGCATTTATGTCAGTGATAAAATTGGTTTTATCTGCAGAGATTTTTAAACCTTCTTTATTGGCTATCACTTTCAGGAGACCAGTTTACTTCTGCACTTCTTGGTTTTGAAGATGCTACACAAGTCATTGGCACATTCCAGGTTGCTTACTTCAATGTACCATTCTTTCTTCATGGTTTTATTGGTGGTATTTGATACGCTTTTAATTTCTCTACTTCACATCTCACAATATTTTTAATACACAGCTGATGAGGAGATAAGCCATCACCTCATCTTACACCAGTAAGGGCTTAGAAATTTTGCCTATGACCTTTATTTTTGTGAACTGCGTCTGGAAGCATTTCACAGACTAGATCTGCCAATTTAATTTTAGCACCACATTCTTGGATTACTTTGTCTACAGTTCTATTGTCGATAGTGAAATGTCTTCTTAAAATCCGCAAGTGTTACAAGTATGTCTGTGAGGTCAATGGTCTGTGACTGATTATAGATTTTAAATTGATTATCTGTTGTGAGCAGGATTTGCCTTCTCTGAAGACCCTCTGGTATTTATCTAATTGTTACCAAGAGTTTTTACTGTTTTGTACAGTGGAATTTTTGAAAATAATTTATATCCAACTGGGAAGAGAGATACTCCTCTATACTTATTGAAGTCTTTATTACCTTTCTTATAACAGATGTATTAGTGTGCCTTCCCAGAGAAATCTTTTCTGTTTTCCACATTTCTTCAAAAACTGTTTGCAGATGTTTTATAATCTTTGTTTGTGACCATTTCAAAAGTTCAGCTGATATGGAATCTTCCTCATTGACATTATTATTTTTTCAGAGATTTAATTGTTTATCTGAGTTCTTCAGTGGCTTGTGGTGTATATTGTTCTTGATTCTCACAAATGATTGAGATATCTAATTTATGACGAAGTTCTGGGATGTTTAACAATTTAACAGAATATTTTGCAAGTAGTTAATGATTTTCATTGTTACATAAGCCATCTCTACCTCTTTCATTCTTGAAGAAAATGCTTATCAGCCTTTTTATTTATTCTTGAAGGTCTGATATAAATATCGGAATTATTATTTTTGAAGTTTTCTTGTGTTTCAGTAAGTTGTTGTTTTTCAAATTATGTTTGGATTACTCATATTATCCTAGATGTCTCTTTTCTTTGTTGTTTAAATTGCTCATAGCATTCAGTGTTCAAAAACTTTTCCATTCTCTCCATTTTTCTGATCTTGCAGTTAGTGATTTTTCACATCTTTCATTCCACCATTATTTTTTTGTTTCTGACAAACCCAAGTGTCCTTGGTGAATTTTTTACATTCATTCTGCTGTGGTCTAAGGCATATTGCTGTGTCTAAAGTTCATCTTTGAATATTGGAGACATCATCAGAGCCTTTGAAGATCCAGAGATCAGTTTGAAACTTAAATTCAAAAAACCAAACTTTTTATATGTAGCTACACAATGGTGAGGTTGTGACATTATCAGACCTCTGCCTAAGTTCGTGGTGTCGCACTAATATGTGTTACGGAGCTTGTAGTGTGGAAGAGATAGTGTTGTTTGCTTCACGTAGCACTAAGGCTATTTATTTTCAGTCCTTCTTTCCATTAAAGTTTCATTGTGCTTTTGAGTTCCTGTGGCCTATTTTGCATAGTAATGATTGGATTTTGATAAAACCATAGTATCAAAGAAATGAATTTGGAGGTTCCCTGATCTCAGTGCATGATCTGATCCTTGTTTCACAGGCACAATTGCTGTTGTGTTCCTTAAGTGACGTGTAGATGCTTCTTTTTGTAGTTACTATGTATATTTGACCTATTATGCAAGGGAGTTTATACAGGGTGTTTACAAATGAATATTGGGGTTTTAACGCTTTATAATATTTATTATATTAAACTTACAGTTATAAATGATATGTCAAATGAAAGAGCAACTCAAACAGTTTTATGAAGAACTTTATAAATGTTCAATGTGAGCACCATTTGTCACATGACACACATCAAGTCTATAGCAGAGTTCTTCCTAAATGTTGATAAGTGTGTCTTCAGTGATTGTAGCAGCAGCTGCTTCAATCCAGCTTCTTAATTCAGGAAGGTCTGCTGGTAGTGGAGGCACGTACACACAATCCTTGATGAAGCCTCAAAGGAAAAAAATTGCATGGCGTTAGGTTGGGTGAACGTGGGGGCCATGCAAAGCAAGCCCTGTCATTGGGCCCCTTGCAGCCAATACAGTGCTTGGGTACAGTGAAATTCAACCAATCGCATACTGCGCTATGCCAGTGAGGTGGTGCACCATCTTGCTGGAAAATGAAGTTCTCTGGCTCATCTTCTTCCAACTGAGGGAAGAGCCATTGCTCTAGTGTATCTAGGTAAGAAGTGCCAGTTACAGTAGGTGCACCAAAAAAGAAAGACCCATAAACCTTTCGCCGTGATTTTGGCACAAAAAATAGTCACTTTAGGGGAATCTCATTGCATTTGTACCACCTCGTGAGGATTTTGTGAGCCACAGATGCACACATTGTGAGTGTTAATATGTCCACTAAGGTGAAAGGTCGATTCATCACTGAAGACAACATGATCCAGAAAATCTTCTTCGTCATGAAACTACATTTTGTTTGCAAAGTTGGCATGGAATCCATGGTCTGCCAGCTTTAGAGCCTGTAATAACTGTAAATGGTAAGGACATAGTTGTATGCGTTTTCTTAAAACTTTCCAAACAGTCAACACAGGAACTTGTAATTCACGACAAGCCTTCTGGACTGATTTCTTTGGGCTACGAGTAAACGACTCTCTCACTCACTCAACAGTCTCTTCACTAACTCTTGGTCGTCCTGTACTCTTCCCTTTATGAAGGCAGCCGGTATCTTCAAATTGATGGTACCATCTACAAATGTTATTATCACTTGGAGGATCACAACCGAACTTCAGCTGGAACGAACGTTGCACAGTAACTACAGATTCGGTCTTTGCAAACTGCGAAACACAAAACGCTTTCTGTTCACTAGTCACCATCTTCACTACTATTGCTGTCCTGCGGATTGCAGTGGAAACATGCGCGCTGCGCATGGGCACAGGTGCCAAACACATCTGTTGCAGTTGACCCTTCATGTGAGATATCATTTATAACTGTAAGTTTAATTTAATAAATATTATAATGCGTTAAAACCCCAATATTCATTTATAAACACCTATACTCCTGCAGTGGCAAGTGGCTGGTGTAAATCCTTTGCAATGTTCAAATATTCAAACTTTTTTTATTAAATGTAGGCAAACCTACCCTTAGTGGGTTCTCTTTCACTAGAACTCCAGATCTTTTAGGATTGTGTGCCATATTTATCTCTTCTGAAAGTAGTTCTTAAATGATTGGGCGCTCCCTCAGAGTAAAGTGATTCACAAATTCTTTTATCCCTGTCCACCAGTTTTTTGATCACTCTTCTTTTAGTAAGCAAAAGAGCACTGTCTTAGGTCCACTGTTTTTTTTTTCCCCCTCACATGTGTAAATGACCTTCTGTGTAATACACAACAAGTAGAATTATTTGTTTTTACAGATGACACTAATATTGTAACCATTCCAAACATACATACAGCAACAGAACAAATGGTAAATAATGTTGTTAAAAGTACTGTTGAAGTTGTTTTCTGAAAATATTCTCCCTCTCAATTTCAAAAAAGCGCAACATACACTAAAGCCTTGTTTTTACATTTCCACATTTTGTGTGTTCCCTCATTTTACATTGATTTTTGTCAGTCCCAGCAGAAGTCCTATTCTCTCAGTACAATGCTTTCTCACCATTAATGATTCCGTGTTACAACATTCTAAGTTTTCTTTGATGTTATCATGACCTGTAACATTGATTTTCATACAGATTTCTGCAAAATGTGCGTCATATTCCTGCTCAATTTCAGCCTTGGAACAAAGCAGAAAAAACAGATCAGATGCAAAGTTTACACAATGAGCAAGATTTTTGTCGTTGGTGTGTTGGGTCATGGCCGCCTGTATTATAGGTTCATAGTGCTTGGAAGAGAGGGAAAGTATCATAAGTCACTGCCTTAATGATCATGATCTGACAATAGTGACTCAAGTAGCAACCTTCTTTGTACTCATTGTGTTGTATTACAACAGCTTTAATTTATTTCAGTCATTATTCAAATAAGCACTGCTTTTGAAGATGGCTGTCTCTATAATGGGCTTTCACAAATCATTGTTACTTCCATGTGAAATATACTAATCCATTCTAGGCACACAGTCTTCAGGCATAAAAATTCCTCCTGAAGATGCTCCTTAACATGACAACAATTTCCGCCCTCATTCTCACCAAGGATGTCCCTAAATTGAGTGACCTCCTTGTCTGCAACAAGCTATAATCCTCATGCCTATTGTTGTGTGTTTACGAAGACTGCCGACTTTTGCTATTTTAACCAATATTGTGTTAAAAGTTTTATAATGATTATCAATTAAAAGTTTCTTGAATATCATTGTAATGTGGTTTCATGAAAGACTTTCACTTCAGTGTTTCAGATTTTTTTTAAAACAGGCAAAATTTAAATTGCTTTAGTGTCATAGTTTGAACAGTATAAAGAAAGTGGCAGTAATTTTTCCATTTTTCTGTGTTATATTTCCTATGCTTCCCTGTATTTTATATTTTCATTCGTTTTACACTTTTTGGGGTCAGTCTGTTGAAAAGTGTAAACAGGGGGTTTTACTGTATTCAGTTCCGCACTACCCCAGTAGTAAATGTAACACATGGTGAAGAAATGACAACTTCAGTGCAAACTTCAAATATTTTATATGCCCATGCGCACGCACGCACGCACACACACACACGCACACACACACACACACACACACACACACACACGTTTGAACTCTTAAACATCTGAGATCAGCTACATTAGCACTACACCAATTGTTTCAAATCTTGAGGAGAGACAAATCAGTTAGTTTACATATTTTGAATGTTTACGTTCAGCAATGTCGTATAGAAAAATTTTCTGGGATAACTCATCTTTAAGAAAGTACGTCTTCATAGTTCAAAAACGTGCTGTAGCAATAATGTGTTGTGGTGCTCTCTCATAATCATCTAGTAGACATCTGTTTTGATCACTGCTTCACAGTATATTTTTCTGATGTTTGTTGTAAGTAACCTATAACAGTTCCAAAGGAACAATGAAGTATTACAATGCAAGAAGAAAAGAATGACATTCATTATTTCATATTAAGGTTGTTTTTAATACAAAAAGAGGCTCACAATGCTTCCACAAAAAGTATTATTCAGTTATCAGATTATATAAAAGTCTGACAAACAGCAAACTGAAAATTTTTCTCTTCAACAATTACTTCTATTGTATAGAAGAATGTCAGTTTATGTAGTATGGTAAGAGTGGTAGATTGGAATTACTAATTCACATCTATATTTTATTTATTTATTTTTTAAGTTAACTGTCGGCATGGTCACCATATTTACATATGAATGTTAATATAAATTTAAGATGATTCATTCCACATCATTATGATTAATTGTACAACTGATCCATGGAATATAAAAAAAGAATTATTTGTTGCCTTGAGCGAATTTTCTGTTCTGTATTCTTTCTTTCTCTGTTGTTAGAATGAAAAGATTTGAAGACAGTACTAGTCACTTCACATTTCCATCCACTAACATTATTTCTGTATTCTTTATCATGATTCTGTTCTCAGAGCTGTAGAAGAAAGAAGAAATTTAGCTTGTCTTTGGAAGCTGTTGGGAGATGTATTCAATCTAATACAAGGCTTTCCAGAAGAGCTTGCTACACTTCGGGTTCAGTCATGGCTTGCTCAGACAGAACCAACTACTAATCTTGAGGAAGGAGTGAAATATTTAAGCAAAGAAGAAGTGTTACAGCTCGGAGCTCGGTAATTACTTTGAATTCTTAAGAATCTTTTGTTTGAACTTTTTGCTGATGAAACATATTTTGTCGTCTTACACAAATAACCATACTTCATTAAACATAATTGATGATCTATTGTGATTACGTATTCTGCTTGAATTTTCTTGTCTGAAAAAGAGTGCTGAAATTTCACATTGTTAGCCGATCATTAAAATAAAGCCTTTGTATATTCAACAGTTTTACCCGCAGTGTAATGTTTCGAAACCTCCTGATTGAGACTGTGTATCAGACTGGGACTCCGTCCTAGACCCTAGCTTTCTGCAGTGCACTTGCTTAAAGCTTCAATCCCTCAGGTGATTTTTTTAACAGGTTTGAAAAGATTTATTCTGGAAACAATTCAAATTTTGTACCATCCTTTATCTTCAGTGAGCTCAGCCAGTAATATGTGCAGCTTAACTCCTGGAGTTTGCGAAGCAGGAGATAGCCAAGGGCAGATTAAAGCAGTAAGGAAACAGGCACATACCAAATGTGTGGCTAATGTAAACGTGTGGCTGCTTTTTGTGTCTGATAATATGAACCATGGACCTTGCCGTTGGTGGGGAGGCTTGCGTGCCTCAGCGATACAGATGGCCGTACCGTAGGTGCAACCACAACGGAGGGGTATCTGTTGAGAGGCCAGACAAACATGTGGTTCCTGAAGAGGGGCAGCAGCCTTTTCAGTAGTTGCAGGGGCAACAGTCTGGATGATTGACTGATCTGGCCTTGTAACATTAACCAAAACGGCCTTGCTGTGCTGGTACTGCGAACGGCTGAAAGCAAGGGGAAACTACAGCCGTAATTTTTCCCGAGGACATGCAGCTCTACTGTATGATTAAATGATGATGGCGTCCTCTTGGGTAAAATATTCCGGAGGTAAAATAGTCCCCCATTCGGATCTCCGGGCGGGGACTACTCAAGAGGACGTCGTTATCAGGAGAAAGAAAACTGGCGTTCTACGGATCGGAGCGTGGAATGTCAGATCACTTAATCGGGCAGGTAGGTTAGAAAATTTAAAAAGGGAAATGGATAGGTTAAAGTTAGATATAGTGGGAATTAGTGAAGTTCGGTGGCAGGAGGAACAAAGACTTTTGGTCAGGTGATTACAGGGTTATAAATACAAAATCAAATAGGGGTAATGCAGGAGTAGGTTTAATAATGAATAAAAAAATAGGAGTGCGGGTTAGCTACTACAAACAGCATAGTGAACGCATTATTGTGGCCAAGATAGACACAAAGCCCATGCCTACTACAGTAGTACAAGTTTATATGCCAACTAGCTCTGCAGATGATGAAGAAATAGATGAAATGTATGACGAGATAAAAGAAATTATTCAGGTAGTGAAGGGAGACGAAAATTTAATAGTCATGGGTGACTGGAATTCGTCAGTAGGAAAAGGGAGAGAAGGAAACATAGTAGGTGAATATGGATTGGGGGGAAGGAATGAAAGAGGAAGCCGCCTTGTAGAATTTTGCACAGAGCATAACTTAATCATAGCTAACACTTGGTTCAAGAATCATGAAAGGAGGCTGTATACATGGAAGAAGCCAGGAGATACTGACAGGTTTCAGATAGATTATATAATGGTGAGACAGAGATTTAGGAACCAGGTTTTAAACTGTAAGACATTTCCTGGGGCAGATGTGGATTCTGACCACAATCTATTGGTTATGAACTGCAGATTGAAACTGAAGAAACTGCAAAAAGGTGGGAATTTAAGGAGATGGGACCTGGATAAACTGAAAGAACCAGAGGTTGTAGAGAGTTTCAGGGAGAGCATAAGGGAACAATTGACAGGAATGGGGGAAAGAAATACAGTAGAAGAAGAATGGGTAGCTCTGAGGGATGAAGTGGTGAAGGCAGCAGACGATCAAGTAGGTAAAAAGACGAGGGCTAATAGAAATCCTTGGGTAACAGAAGAAATATTGAATTTAATTGATGAAAGGAGAAAATATAAAAATGCAGTAAATGAAGCAGGCAAAAAGGAATACAAACGTCTCAAAAATGAGATCGACAGGAAGTGCAAAATGGCTAAGCAGGGATGGCTAGAGGACAAATGTAAGGATGTAGAGGCTTGTCTCACTAGGGGTAAGATAGATACTGCCTACAGGAAAATTAAAGAGACCTTTGGAGAGAAGAGAACCACTTGTATGAATATCAAGAGCTCAGATGGAAACCCAGTTCTAAGCAAAGAAGGGAAGGTAGAAAGGTGGAAGGAGTATATAGAGGGTTTATACAAGGGAGATGTACTTGAGGACAATATTATGGAAATGGAAGAGGATGTAGATGAAGACGAAATGGGAGATAAGATACTGCGTGAAGAGTTTGACAGAGCACTGAAAGACCTGAGTCGAAACAAGGCCCCGGGAGTAGACAACATTCCACTAGAACTACTGATGGCCTCGGGAGAGCCAGTCATGACAAAACTCTACCATCTGGTGAGCACGATGTATGAGACAGGCGAAATACCCTCAGACTTCAAGAAGAATACAATAATTCCAATCCCAAAGAAAGCAGGTGTTGACAAATGTGAAAATTACCGAACTATCAGTTTAATAAGTCACAGCTGCAAAATACTAACGCGAATTCTTTACAGACGAATGGAAAAACTGGTAGAAGCTGACCTCGGGGAAGATCAGTTTGGATTCCGTAGGAATGTTGGAACACGTGAGGCAATACTGACCCTACGACTTATCTTGGAAGAAAGATTAAGAAAAGGCAAACCTACGTTTCTAGCATTTGTAGACTTAGAGAAAGCTTTTGACAATGTTGACTGGAATACTCTCTTTCAAATTCTGAAGGTGGCAGGGGTAAAATACAGGGAGCGAAAGGCTATTTACAATTTGTACAGAAACCAGATGGCAGTTATAAGAGTCGAGGGGCATGAAAGGGAAGCAGTGGTTGGGAAAGGAGTGAGACAGGGTTGTAGCCTCTCCCCGATGTTATTCAATCTGTATATTGAGCAAGCAGTAAAGGAAACAAAAGAAAAATTCGGAGTAGGTATTAAAATTCATGGAGAAGAAGTAAAAACTTTGAGGTTCGCCGATGACATTGTAATTCTGTCAGAGACAGCAAAGGACTTGGAAGAGCAGTTGAACGGAATGGACAGTGTCTTGAAAGGAGGATATAAGATGAACATCAACAAAAGCAAAACGAGGATAATGGAATGTAGTCAAATTAAGTCGGGTGATGCTGAGGGAATTAGATTAGGAAATGAGACACTTAAAGTAGTAAAGGAGTTTTGCTATTTAGGGAGTAAAATAACCGATGATGGTCGAAGTAGAGAGGATATAAAATGTAGACTGGCAATGGCAAGGAAAGCGTTTCTCAAGAAGAGAAATTTGTTAACATCGAGTATAGATTTAGGTGTCAGGAAGTCGTTTCTGAAAGTATTTGTATGGAGTGTAGCCATGTATGGAAGTGAGACATGGACGATAACTAGTTTGGACAAGAAGAGAATAGAAGCTTTCGAAATGTGGTGCTACAGAAGAATGCTGAAGATAAGGTGGGTAGATCACGTAACTAATGAGGAGGTATTGAATAGGATTGGAGAGAAGAGAAGTTTGTGGCACAACTTGACTAGAAGAAGGGATCGGTTGGTAGGACATGTTTTGAGGCATCAAGGGATCACAAATTTAGCATTGGAGGGCAGCGTGGAGGGTAAAAATCGTAGAGGGAGACCAAGAGATCAATACACTAAGCAGATTCAGAAGGATGTAGGTTGCAGTAGGTACTGGGAGATGAAGAAGCTTGCACAGGATAGAGTAGCATGGAGAGCTGCATCAAACCAGTCTCAGGACTGAAGACCACAACAACAACAATATGTTAATAACAATTACCCTGTTTGCAGATACTGGTAACAGTTTACACATTGATCTTGTAGGTCATCAATATTCTGCTTTCTGCCACTGCTCTTTTAAAAGCTAATGATGAATTATTTTTAAAGTTCCCCTTAATTCTGTTAAATGGCACTGTATTTGTTAATTATTCTTTTATGACAAATGTAATTGTCATCTAAATGTGATATTTTAATGAACTCTATCTGCAAAACAGGTTGGAAAAAAATCGTAAGTATGCTACCACATTTTCATTTCCATCACTGAAAAGCTTTGTGGATTGAGTCTATCATCTATGTAGGTGACTGGATGATATTGTTTTGGTCATCAGCCCACAGACTGGTTTGATGCAGCTCTCCATGCTACATTATCCTGTGCAAAATTCTTCATTTCCGTGTAACTACTGCAACCTACATCCTTCTGAATCTGCTTAGTGTATTCATCCCTTGGTCTCCCTCTACAATTTTTACCCTCCACACTTCCCTCCAATACTAAATTGGTGATCCCTTGATGCCTCAGAATGTGTCCTACCAACCAATCCCTTCTTCTAATCAAGTTGTGGCAGAAATTCCTCTTCTCCCCAGTTCTATTCTGTACCTCCTCATTAGTTACATGATCGACCCATCTAATCTACAGCATTCTTCTGTAGCACCACATTTCGAAAGCTTCTATTCTCTTCTTGTCTAAACTATTTATCATCCATGTTTGACATCCTAATACCTAAATCTATACTCAATGTTAACAAATTTCTCTTCAGAAATGCTTTCCTTGCCATAGCCAGTCTACATTTTATATCCTCTCTACTTCAACCATCACCAGTTATTTTGCACCCCCAAATAGAAAAACTCATTTACTAAAATGTAAACTTTCACAGCCGGAAATATCATGTCCATTATAATTATCCGGGCTGTTATGCCGTGGTCGGTTGATGAATTCTGAGGTGATTCCCAAAGTTTCGTCTCCGACTGCGGGAGACATCTTCAAGGGGGGTCCGTAGCTTGATGGTCCAACACACACACTGGCTCGCTACTGACTGCCACTAAATTCTGTGTCCGCGTGCCCCGCGCCGCGGTGTGACGTCACGTGTTTTGAAAACGTCAGTGCAATTGGCCGCTGTCCGTCGCCGTCGATCGCCGTTGCCATCACCCAGTAGTGGACGAGTGGTACACATCTTCTTTAACACCGGCATCCATATACCGTTTAATTTGACGCCCTCCTCCTTTTGGTTGAAATTATTTGGGTGTTTAGCGATTTCGATTGCCTCCCTGTAGAGCCTTTCGTAGTATCCACTCGTGGCCGCTAGTACTTGCGTCTCCTCGAAACGAATATTGTGGTTCCCTGGCTGGAAAGCGTGCTCCGCAACAGCTGATCGTTCCGTTTCTCCTCTTCTACAATTTACCTTGTGCTCTTCCAAACGTTTAGAAACAGTTCTTTTGGTGGTACCCACATAAACATCACCACAGCTGCATGGGATCCTATACACTCCAGATTTTTCCAATGGTTTGCGAGCGTCCTTGGCAGGCCTAAGGTATTCCTGTATCTTCCTGGTGGGCTTGTAAATTACGGTAATATTCCGCTTCGTCAAGATCCTCCCTATTCTTTCCGTTACATTTTTAACAAACGGCAGGAAAACCTTAGATTTTGCAGTAGCCTGTACGTCAGTATGATTTCTGCGTGGCTGCTTCAACGCACGTTTTATTTCGGCGGACAAATATCCGTTCTTCGTTAGTGCATTGTGGAGATGTTCCATCTCAGCATCGAGCAACTCAGGTTCACAAATATTTCTAGCTCTGTCTGCTAACGTCTTGATAACACCCCGCTTCTGTTGTGGGTGGTGGTTCGAATCCCGGTGCAAATAACGGTCCGTGTGCGTGGGTTTGCGGTACACTGAGTGGCCCAAACTACCATTTTCGTTTCTAAACACAAGCACATCGAGGAAATGTAGTTTGCCGTCTACCTCCTCCTCCATAGTAAACTGAATTCTTGAGTTTATACCGTTCAGATGTTCGTGGAACCGGCTTAGTTCCTCCCTACCATGTCTCCAATATGGTTCCGATACGTGGATGACACGTTTGTGTTGTGGAGACGTTAGCAGACAGAGCTAGAAATATTTGTGAACCTGAGTTGCTCGATGCTGAGATGGAACATCTCCACAATGCACTAACGAAGAACGGATATTCGTCCGCCGAAATAAAACGTGCGTTGAAGCAGCCACGCAGAAATCATACTGACGTACAGGCTACTGCAAAATCTAAGGTTTTCCTGCCGTTTGTTAAAAATGTAACAGAAAGAATAGGGAGGATCTTGACGAAGCGGAATATTACCGTAATTTACAAGCCCACCAGGAAGATACAGGAATACCTTAGGCCTGCCAAGGACGCTCGCAAACCATTGGAAAAATCTGGAGTGTATAGGATCCCATGCAGCTGTGGTGATGTTTATGTGGGTACCACCAAAAGAACTGTTTCTAAACGTTTGGAAGAGCACAAGGTAAATTGTAGAAGAGGAGAAACGGAACGATCAGCTGTTGCGGAGCACGCTTTCCAGCCAGGGAACCACAATATTCGTTTCGAGGAGACGCAAGTACTAGCGGCCACGAGTGGATACTACGAAAGGCTCTGCAGGGAGGCAATCGAAATCGCTAAACACCCAAATAATTTCAACCAAAAGGAGGAGGGCGTCAAATTAAACGGTATATGGATGCCGGTGTTAAAGAAGATGTGTACCACTCGTTCACTACTGGGTGATGGCAACGGCGATCGACGGCGACGGACAGCGGCCAATTGCACTGACGTTTTCAAAACACGTGACGTCACGCCGCGGCGCGGGGGCGCGCGGACATGGAATTTAGTGGCAGTCAGTAGCGAGCCAGTGTGTGTGTTGGACCATCAAGCTACGGACCCCCCTTGAAGATGTCTCCCGCAGTCGGAGACGAAACGTTGGGAATCACCTCAGAATTCATCAACCGACCACGGCATAACAGCCCGGATAATTATAATGGACAAAACTCATTTAATACTTTAAGTGTCTCATTTCCTAATCTAATTCCCTCAGCATCACCTGATTTAATTTGACTACATTACATTACCCTTCTTTTGCTATTGTTCATGTTCATCTTATATCCTCCTTTCAAGACACCATCCATTCCATTCAACTGCTCTTCCAAGCCCTCTGTCTCTGACAGAATTACAATGTCATCGGTGAACCTCAAAGTTTTTATTTCTTCTCCATGGATTTTAATACCTACTCCGAATTTTTCTTCTGTTTCCTTTACTGCTTGCTCAATATACAGATTGAATAACATCAGGGAGAGGCTACAACCCTGTCTCACTCCCTTCCCAACCACTGCTTCCCTTTCATACCCCTCGACTCTTATAACTGCCATCTGATTTATGTACAAATTATAAATAGACTTTTGTTCCCTGTATTTGACCCCTGCCACCTTCAGAATTTGAAAGAAAGTATTCCAGTCAAAATTTTCAAAAGCTTTCTCCAAGTCTACAAATGCTAGAAATGTAAGTTTGCCTTTCCTTAATCTTTCTTCTAAGATAAGTTGTACGGTCAGTAGTGCCTCATGTGTTCCAACATTTCCACGGAATCCAAACTGATCTTCCACGAGGTCAGCTTCTACCAGTTTTTCTGTTTGTCTGTGAAGAATTCATGTTAGTATTTTGCAGCTGTGACTGATTAAACTGATAGTATGCTAATTTTCACACCTGTCAACACCTGCTTTCATAGAGATGGGAATTATTATAATCTTCCTGAAGTCTGAGGGAATTTCGCCAGTCTCATACATCTTGCTCACCAGATGGTAGAGTTTTGTCAGGACTGGCTCTCCCAAGGCCATCAGTAGTTCTAATGGAATGTTGTCTACTCCCGGGGCCTTGTTTTGACTTAGGTCTTTCAGTGTTCTGTCAAACTCTTCATGCAGTATCATATCTCCCATTTCATCTTCATCTACATCCTCTTCCATTTCCATAATATTGTCCTCAAGTACATCGCTCTTGTATAGACCCTCTATATACTCTTTTCACCTTTCTGCTTTCCCTTCTTTGCTTAGAACTGGGTTTCCATCTGAGCTCTTGATATTCATACAGGTGGTTCTCTTTTCTCCAAAGGTCTCTTTAATTTCCCCGTAGGCAGCATCTATTTTAGCCTTAATGATATTTGCCTCTACATCCTTGTCCTCTAGCCATCCCTGCTTAGCCATTTTGCACTTCCTGTCGATCTCATTTTTGAGACATTTGTATTCCTTTTTGCCTGCTTCATTTACTGCGTTTTTATATTTTCTCCTTTCATCAATTAAATTGAGTATGTCTTCTGTTATCCAAAGATTTATACTAGCTCTCTTCTTTTTACCTACTTAATCCTCTTCTGCCTTCACTGTTTCTTCTTCTACTGTATTTCTTTTCCTCGTTCTTGTCAAGTGTTCCCTAATGCTCTCTCTGAAACTCTCTATAAAATCCAGTTCTTTCAGTTTATCCAGGTCCCATCTCCTTAAATTGCCACCTTTTTGCAGTTTCTTCAGTTTTAATCTACAGTTTACAACCAATAAATATGGGTCAGAGCCCACATTTGCCCTTGGATATGTCTTAAAATTTAAAACATGGTTCCTAAATCTCTTTCTTACCATTACATAATCTACCTGAAACCTTGCCGTGTCTCCAGGTCTCTTCCACGTATACAACATTCTTTCATGATTCTTAAACCAAATGTTAGCTATGACCCAGTTAAGCTCTGTGCAGAATTCTACCAGGCAGCTTCCTCTTTCATTCCTTATCTCCATTCTATATTCACCTATTTTTCTTTCTCTTCCTTTTCCTACTATCGAATTCCAGTGTCCCATGACTACTAAATTTTCGTCTGCCTTCACTACCTGGTTATTTCTTTTATCGCATCATACATTTCTTCAATCTCTTCATCATCTGAGGAGCTAGTTGGCATATAAATTTGCACTACTGTGGTAGGCATGAGCTTCTTGTCTATCTTGGCTACAATAATGCGTTCACTATGCTGTTCCTAGTAGCTTACCCAAGCTCCTATTTTTTTTATGTATTGTTAAACCTACTCCTGCATTACCTCTCTTTGATTTTGTATTTATAACCCTGTAGTGACCTGACCACAAGTCTTGTTCCTCCTGCCACTGAACTTCACTGATTCCCACTATATCTAACTTTAACCTATCCATTTCCCTATTTAAAATTTCTAACCTACCTGCCCAATTAAGGGATCTGCCATTCCACACTTCGATCTGTAGAACGCCAGTTTTCTTTCTCCTGATATTGATGTCCTCCTGAGTAGTCCATGCCTGGAGATCTGAATGGGGGACTTTTTTTACCTCCAGAATATTTTACCTCCAGAATATTTTATCCAACAGGACACCATCATCATTTAACCATACAGTAGAGCTGCATGCCCTCGGAAAAAATTACAGCTGTAGTTTCCCCTTGCTTTCAGCCATTTGCAGTACCAGCACAGCTAGACCATTTTGGTTAATGTTACAATGCCAGATCAGTCAATCATCCAGACTGTTGCCCCTGCAGCTACTGAAAAGGCTGCTGCCCCTCTTCAGGAACCACACATTTGTCTGGCCTCTCAACAGATACCCCTCCGTTGTGGTTTCACCTACGGTACAACTATCTGTATCACTGTGGCACGCAAACCTCCCAACCAATGGCAAGATCCGTGGTTCATGGATGGGAAGGGGGGGGGGGGGGGGGAGGTAACTGGATACTGTACTGTTGTTATTGGGAGGAGGGTGGTAAATGCTCACTACATTCATAGCATTTCCTAAGCCACATGCATTGTTCCTCTCATTTACCATTAAACATCAAAAGAGGAATTCTTTTCTGTACCTCAAGCTCACAACAGAAGAATAAAAATACTCAACAAAGTGTCTACCAGCACTAAAAAAGCAATGGAAAAGTCATTTTATCATACATTATTTTGCTGTGTTGTGGTGATTAGTATATTGCACACTTCGACAATGCAGCAGGCAACCCCTTAAGTTTGTCTTTGCAAGCCACCACTAGATTAGATTACATTCAGTTTTCATTCCTTAGACCCAAAAATGAGATGACTATCGAGGGTGTGGAATAACTTGGGGCCCCAAGCTGAGAGGAGTGCCAGAGCTGCTCAAACTGTAAGTTGGTACATATCACTGTATTACAATTAGTACCAACCACTTGGGGTGCCATGGATGTCCAAGTGCAAGATTTGTATACCGTGTGTATCACAATTAGTAGTTGAAACTGACATGTGGTAGTGTGTGAGGGAAAAGGGGGGAGGGGATGACAAATGATAAGATGCTTATGTGCAGAAATGTTCTCAAACAAGCCCTGCGTCTCCCTTTCAAGACCTATCACCGAACATAGAGAGAATACACTACAATGACTCCTAAATGTCTTAAATGGGGCACATCCTTTTGCCTGAAAATTACATCCTTTAGAGAGGTGCCCATCTCTCTTCAGTCTGTTTTATGCTCAGTTTCTGTCATTCTTCATGCATCCCCAATCATCACCATTTGTTTTGTATCTCACAAATTGTTTCACTGCTTGATCTGCCACCATATTGGCTTGAGTTTCAGCATTCTCAGATAAGTGAATTCTAGTTTTCTACTCCAGTCTTGAAGGAAGAGGAATATTGTGCCCTGGGCATATTTTCCTGCTGGATGTAACTTTCACTGGACAGACTGAAGTGTACCCGGAAATTTCGAGTTCTTGAGAAGTTTCAATGCACAATGAAAATAATGTGAAACTCTGTAATGAAGAAAATGAATTCCATTGGTGGATGAAATCATAAGATTATCTCTGAGAAAAGAAAATTATAGTCAACTAATTCTCCTTGCTTAAAATTTGTCAGAGAAGGGCTCCATAAGTAGACAATTTTAAAAAATAATAATTCATGAATGAATTATTGACTGATAAGGGGATAATTCGTCTCTTTGTTAATTAGTTGTCACTTAGCTAATAAATAACATACACTACAACTGCACTATTATTATTATTATTATTATTATTATTATTTCCTTTCTCAGACGTTATGTCTGGTTAAAAAAGGAAAGTGACGCGGACCTTGATCAAGTGTGACTTCCTTTTAACTGTACGGTATATGTTACATTGCATTTAGGAACTTTTGAGTAATTGAACATGTACCAGTAATTACAGATATCTGTAGTTGTATATATACGTTTGGATGTAGCTGTATTGCGTTGATGTACTGGTGGATATTGTGTGGTATAACTCCTGTAGTTGATAGTATAATTGGTATAATGTCAACTTTATCCTGATGCCACATGTCCTTGACTTCCTCAGCCAGTTGGATGTATTTTTCAATTTTTTCTCCTGTTATCTTCTGTATATTTGTTGTGTTGAGTATGGATATTTCAATTAGTTGTGTTAATTTCTTCTTTTTATTGGTGAGTATGATGTCAGGTTTGTTATGTGGTGTTGTTTTATCAGTTACAATGGTTCTGTTCCAGTATAATTTGTATTCATCATTCTCCAGTACATTTTGTGGTGCATACTTGTATGTGGGAATGTGTTGTTTTATTAGTTTATGTTGTATGGCACGTTGTTGATGTATTAGTTTTGCTACATTGTCATGTCTTCTGGTGTATTCTGTATTTGCTAGTATTGTACATCCGCTTGTGATGTGATCTACTGTTTCTATTTGTTGTTTGCAAAGTCTGCATTTATCTGTTGTGGTATTGGGACATTTCATAATATGCTTGCTGTAATATCTGGTGTTTGTTGTTTGATCCTGTATTGGAATCATGAATCCTTCCGTCTCACTGTATATATTGCCTTTTCTTAGCCATGTGTTGGATGCGTCTTGATCGATGTGTGGCTGTGTTAGATGATACGGGTGCTTGCCATGTAGTGTTTTCTTTTTCCAATTTACTTTCTTCGTATCTGTTGATGTTATGTGATCTAAAGGGTTGTAGAAGTGGTTATGAAATTGCAATGGTGTAGCCGATGTATTTATAGGAGTGATTGCTTTGTTTATTTTGCTATTTTATGCTCGTTCTATAAAGAATTTTCTTAAATTGTCTACCTGTCCATAATGTAGGTTTTTTTATGTCAATAAATTCCCTTCCTCCTTCCTTTCTGCTTAATGTGAATCTTTCTGTTGCTGAATGTATGTGATGTATTCCATATTTGTAGCATTGTGATTGTGTAAGTGTATTGAGTGCTTTTAGGTCTGTGTTACTCCATTTCACTACTCCAAATGAGTAGATCAATATTGGTATAGCATAAGTATTTATAGCTTTTGTCTTGTTTCTTGCTGTCAATTCTGTTTTCAGTATTTTTGTTAGTCTTTGTCTATATTTTTCTTGTTAGTTCTTCTTTAATATTTGTATTATCTATTCCTATTTTTTGTCTGTATCCTAGATATTTATAGGCATCTGTTTTTTCCATCGCTTCTATGCAGTCACTGTGGTTATCCAATAGGTAATCTTCTTGTTTAGTGTGTTTTCCCTTGACTATGCTATTTTTCTTATATTTGTCTGTTCCAAAAGCCATATTTATATCATTGCTAAATACTTCTGTTACCTGTAGTAATTGGTTGAGTTGTTGATTTGTTGCTGCCAGTAGTTTTAGATCATCCATGTACAGCAAATGTGTGATTTTGTGTTGGTATGTTCCAGCAATATTATATCCATAATTTGTATTATTTAGCATGTTGGATAGTGGGTTCAGAGCAAGGCAGAACCTGAAAGGACTTAATGAGTCTCCTTGATATATTCCACGCTTAATCTGTATTGGCTGTGATGTGATATTATTTAAATTTGTCTGGATATTAAGTGTGGTTTTCCAATTTTTCATTACTATGTTTAGGAACTGTATCAATTTAGGGTCTACTTTGTATATTTCCAATATTTGTAGTAACCATGAGTGGGGTACACTATCAAAAGCTTTTTGGTAATCAATGTATGTATAGTGTAGTGACCTTTGTTTAGTTTTAGCTTGATATGTCACCTTCTGCATCTATTATCAGTTGCTCTTTACATCCTTGTGCTCCTTTGCAACAGCCCTTTTGTTCTTCATTTATAATTTTGTTCTGTGTTGTATGTGTCATTAATTTCTGTGTAATGACTGAAGTTAATATTTTTTATATTGTTGGTAGGCATGTTATTGGGCGATATTTTGCTGGGTTTTCTGTGTCTGCTTGATCTTTAGGTTTCAGATAAGTTATTCCATGTGTAAGTGTATCAGGGAATGTGTATGGGTCTGCAATGTAACTGTTAAATAATTTATCTAAAAACACAGATGATGTGACTTACCGAACGAAACTGCTGGCAGGTCGATAGACACACAAACAAACACAAACATACACACGAAATTCAAGCTTTCGCAACAAACTGTTGCCTCATCAGGAAAGAGGGAAGGAGAGGGAAATCGTGTGTATGTTTGTGTTTGTTTGTGTGTCTATCGACCTGCCAGCACTTTCGTTCGGTAAGTCACATCATCTGTGTTTTTAGATATATTTTTCCCATGTGGAATGTTTCCCTCTATTATATTCATATGTTAAATAATTTAGTTAGATGTGAATGTGTTGAGGGGAACTTCTTTAGCCAGAAATTTGCTATTTTATCTTTTCCACGGGCTTTCCAGTTGTGCGTAGAATTAATTGCTCGGGTGACTTCATGTTGCAAAATTACGACTTTAGGCATTTGTGGTATCATCTTGTATGTGTGTGTTTCTGCTTGTATCCACCGTGCATGTCTGTTATGTTGTACCGGGTTTGACCGTATGTTGCTCCAGAAGTGTTCCATGTCTGTTATGTTTGGTGGATTGTCTATTTTAATGTGTGTATTATCTATTGTCTGGTAAAATTTCTTTTGGTTTGTGTTGAATGTTTGGTTTTGTTTCCTTCTATTTTCACTTTTTTTGTGTCTTCTAAGTTGTTTGGCCAATGCTTGTAATTTCTGCTTCTTTTCATCTAATCTCTCTATCGCTTCTTGTTGTGAGATTTTACCTAAACTTTTTTGTTTTTTGTATGATATTTCATTTCTTATAAATTGTGTTAGCTGTCCAATGTCTTTTCTCAGTTTTTCTATTCTAATCTGTAGCCTGTGTTGCCATGCTGGTTTTGTTGGTTTCTTCTGTGTGTTGGTTGGTTCTGATCTCTGCCTAGTGTGTATATTTAGTGTAGTGAGTGCTCCTATATAAACCAGTAGTTGTAACTCTTCCATAGTTGTATTTTCATTTATTTTGTTGTGTATGATTGTGTTGACAGTTGTTATTGTTGTTTCGACTTGTGGGTTATTTGGTGGTCTATGCAAGAATGGTCTAATGTCTGTATTTGTGTCTTTGTATTCTATATATGTCAGCTGAAATTTTTCTTCTATATCTAACATGTGTGTCACTCCGTGTTCTATTTGTGCTTGTTCTGGTGGCTGTCTTAAGATTTCGTTTTTCTCTGATTGTTTAATTGATGCGTGTTATTCTTTGTTTGTTTGCTCTGGGATGTTTGAGTCCATTACTGTATTTTCTTCTTCTTCTTCTTCTTCTTCTTCTTCTTCTTCTGATTGCACATTATTTTGTTCCAGTATTTGTTGTACTTGTTGTTTGATGTTTCATAATTCTGACAGGGGTATCCTGTTATTTTTAATTATTACACGGATCTGATCAGCTAGTCGTTGTTCTGTTAAAAATTTTAATTCTGGCTATCTGTTAATAAATGTTGTGTATACTTGTGATCTGTATCCAGTTGTGTTGGTTACTAAGTTTGTTGCTTGGTAATAACAGAACATGAGGTGTCGGTTAACTTCATCTGACCATCTCATCCTCTCTCTTTGTTTTCCTTATAGGGTGGTTGCAGGAAGCATATCCTGCAAAACACCTCTATTTGGATTTAAATCATTTTCCGTGTGGCTAGCAGTGCCGTTACCATTGTGGACAGGCATCGGGCTCAAGCGTCGTCCCCCGACCATGACAGCGCTTCTCCGAGGCTTCATTAGTTTAGTCCTGAACCAACTAATCACACTAAAAGGGGGGTTAGCCCTGTTAGTGGTTTGTTCTTTTCGTCGCCTTTTACGACTGGCAGAACATACCGGAGGCCTATTATTTTCCTGGTTCTCCATGGGGTTTATTATTATTATTATTATTATTATTATTATTATTACACAGTGCTCACTGAGAAATAGTAATAGTAATAATAATAATATTTATTATTATTATTACTATTATTACTATTACTATTTCTCAGTGAGCACTGTGACACATATAATCAGTGTTTGTTCAGGAGGCACAATGAGATTTCTGATTTATAAACATTTAATTAATGGTGTATAAGTACTAGACTACCAGAGTTCAATCCCCCAGTAGGTCAACAGATCCCTGCACATGGCAGTGCTTCCTCTCCTACTTACCTACCTCCCTCTCTCTGCTAATATGTAGAAGTATTGCAGGTAACTAGGCAAAGATAAAAGAGTAGCCAGTAGAGACTA
Organism: Schistocerca nitens; assembly: GCF_023898315.1. Classification (NCBI taxonomy): domain Eukaryota; kingdom Metazoa; phylum Arthropoda; class Insecta; order Orthoptera; family Acrididae; genus Schistocerca; species Schistocerca nitens. The sequence goes on along the minus strand of NC_064618.1, from coordinate 293,954,411 downwards.
ATTTGCAATACCAAGACCGCTAAAGCTAACAAATGCAGATCCACTTTATACGACGACACAGTTATCTCATGTTTGTAGTTCTACAAAATGAGTGAACAAGAGTAAGGCACCTGTGGGTGGTAACAGTCAACACCAAGATGCTTCAAATTTAACATCTCCAAAAAATGGTGATAAGCGGTTTAGATGAAAATTATTCACTGTCATCATTGATCTTCTCTTTGGTAAGTTTTTCAGACTTAAAACTTGAAGTTTCACTCCAACTACCTCAGTTGTCATGTAGAAGATAGTGTACGTGAGTAGTGATTTGGTATAATTAGTGTTAACAACATTAAAAGACCCAACATATAGAGATGGTGGCAACATTTATACATGTCAGAAGATTTTTAGATTTTTAAATTTTTAAATGTTCTAAAACACAGTTACACACTTGATAATGGCCCTACATTTGAAATTACAATACTGCAAACAAATAACTTTTACAGTCAAAGACAACTATAGTGTCATTTACAAAATAGAAACTGAAAATCTGAATAAGATGTGTGTTGTGGCTACTTATTAGAATTGATCACCTAATATTGTTCAGATTAATGCGAATGCTTATTCACCATGAAACTTTTTAACCATTTGCAATGGAAACACAGAGAACAAGCCATTTAATATCAAACTTACACTAATTAGATGAAACAAGACTGGAGGAAAGTTAAAAACTGCCATAGTCATAAATAATGATGAATCATCCATGTTTCATAAGATAAATTTGACATTTATCTTGTTAAGGTTTTGATCCATTCGATGGTCCTACTGAATGCTGGTGAAGACCCATTTTTTACTGAAATGCTACACATTTCAGATTACAGTTTAAATGTAATTAGCCAACGGATAATCTCTACTGACAATCCAAAATATTAGTATTCTCAAGAGTTCATATCTACAATCATGTAGCCACAATGCTAGATGAAATTCGCAGAGAATTCAGCATAGACTCAAAAGTGGTCATTGCAACTGTAAATGATAATGGACACGATTTTGTAAAAGTCTTTAAAGAGTTTAGCGTGTCTATCAGTAGATCAGTGGAGTCAGAGGAAAGCAAAGCTATGACTGCTGAAAGTGAAGTTAATTGACAGCCTTGGTGAAGATGATTGTCTAGAAGAATATAATATCCAGTCACCAAGACACTTTCAATGTACTGCACTGCACAGACTAAACTTCCATGCTTCAAGTGATACTAACTGTGTTCTTAAAAACCTGATTAAAATTTATGATACTTATCACTATCAGAAGTGCACCACAAAACAGTACGAAGTATAATGGTTTGTGGAATGCTGCTGGATGTCTCATAATAATAGGAAGTGTTTTAGGACAAACTCTCAGTAGGCTTGATGTTGCAAGATGGAACAGTGTGTATGATGCAATGAAATAAATTTATTCAATGCAAGATAAATTGATGTTTACATATAACCTTGGCTTTGGAAAATTTAGTGAGAGACACTGTATTGGAGTTGATAAGAGTTTATAACATGTTCAGGTCATGGATATTCTTCAAGGTGAAAAAATGTGTATTATGGACTTTTAGATCCATGCTCTGTGGCTCCATGTAAAAGGGTGCAAAAACTGGAGAGTGACAAGAATCCACAGTGAAGTTGTCTGCCATAAACTATTGCAGAATTGATAACTTCTCCATTGTTTTGCAGGAGGAGATAATTATTTGGTCTGATGTTGTTATTCTGAAATAAAGACAATACTACACTCTCCGGCATATGTGGAACATATTTTTTTGTATAGCATAATAGCAAATGTTCCAAAGTCAAATAAAAGGTCTCAAAAAAATTTGAAAAAAAAAATTGCTCTGAGAACTAATGTAAAAGCAACCAAAAGTACCTCAGTGTTATAAATGACAAAGAATTGGAGGAAAACATATCTGTGGATTTGAAAATCATCTTTTATTTGTGTACTCCTTTACTGCTAAATAATGAATAAATATTTGTATTCACACAAATGAACAATCACTTGAACAAATAATTTTGTGTTATTCATGAATGACTAATAATAAATGTTTTCTGTATATTATTCAAATATGCATTGTCCACTTTTTTATGAAATTTGCAGAACTTCTTTTTCATGATTGAGCAACTTAAAAATTATATTGGTCTCATTGATCAACCAAGGGGGCTTGTTGCTCAGTATACTTGGGAGAACTTCGTATTTGCTGCAGAGTGATCCATTGTGAACTGCTTTGCTAGCATCTGTAATGGCTCTGTAGCTCCTGAGTGACTAATGAATATTGACTGTATTGGTGTACAAGCAATTATGTGGAATGTAGGAGACTCTGCAGCTGACTTGGTCTTAACAACAATATGGAAAAGATAGTTCATTGCTCGCAGCATTGAGGAGGCTTTGAAGCACAGTAAAAAAGAGTGCCAGAAATATTCAAACTTTCTTGAGAACTAAAAATCTCACACACATTCAAGGGAGCGCTACTCGCATACACACAGAGCTAGCTGCTGTATCCAGGCAGTAACGGCCAACTGCAAGTGAGTCGCAGTTGGGCCTTAGTGCCCAAGATAGAGAGTGTGTGTGTGTGTGTGTGTGTGTGAGAGAGAGAGAGAGAGAGAGAGAGAGAGAGAGAGAGAGAGAGTGTTTCCTTCTGAAGAAGGAGTTTGTCTGAAATCTTAAATATTTCAAGTATTTTGTTTCATTTTTCCTATCTGTAACTCAACTCCTACGTGATGAGTAGCAATCCGTCCTTTCCATTTTGTTGTTATTCCATCCTGGACTTGCCATTGTTTGCTTTTGTCTTAAAACCTGTCTCATAATGGAGAGTCACTAGTTTGCAATGGCTCACTAATTTCTGCTCACTTTGTTGGGGTGAAGCTTATTGTATCACTCTTAACTCTCGATGACCTGCTTAAAAATTTCCGAGTAGAAAGATCATGGGAAGACTATGTCTATCTTAAGATGATATAGCCAAAATGATGTTACCAAATAAACACATTTTAAAATTATGGTAGACATGATGTTTCCGCTATGTGGTTGAGGTATTCAAAATATTTATTGCCTTTGTGACTGTGACCTTATGGCAGCTAGGTGGGTCTGAAATCAGATATGAGAATAAGAAAACTTAACAAGCTTGAGTCACAACTGTGACAAATTAAAAATTCATTGCTCACATCTGAATGTCCCCCCTGCGGGTCCGGGGTAAGAATAGGCCTGAGGTATCCCTGCCTGTCGTAAGAGGCGACCAAAAGGAGTTTCAACCATTTCGGCCTTCCATGTGATGGTCCCCCTTGGGGTTTGACCTCCATTTTTCAAAATTCTACAGAAGTACGAGCCTTTTGGGGAAGGACGCCTTACGTGGTGTACCACTGGTCCTCAGTACACTAAGACCTTGGCACTCAGCATTGTACCGGCGTTGTAACCATACCCACTATTCCTCAAATTGGGCCTAAACGCCTGATGGGTTGTACAAGTTACGCCCATAATGCATCCCCATCTGCACCTACGATCATGATGGACTTTCCATGGCACCAGAAATCCAGCACGGTAGCCAGCCCGTTGTGGTGGGGTCATCATATACCCTCTACGTTGTAGCCCCCTGACAACACAGGGATCGTACTGCCGATACCTGAGCTGCACCCTCCCCACATCGGCCAAGGAGTAGATGCCCGTCTCCTTGGGGCATCAGGACTCCCGGCAACGGTCATCCTGCCAGGTGGCCCTTGCTGAGGCTGGGTGGCGCCCGTGGGGAGAGCCCCTGGTCGGAGTGGGTGGTATCGGGGCGGACGTTTCGCAGATGAAACGTCAACACGTATCAGGTCGCTCTGCGGCCGAGTCTTTCAAAAGGAAAGGTACTGTTTCTAGTTCTGGTTCTCCTGCCCTTTCCCCCTTGGCCACTCCCTGGGAGGAGGGACAGGCCCACCGGCTTGGGGCGAAGTACTTCCCCCGCTATTTGGTCTGTTCTCGAACCGATGGGGGGACGTTCGCAACCTCCAAGCCCATGTTCTTTGTTCAGCACATTGAGGATATCTTCGGGGAAATTGAGGCTCTCAGTAAGATGCGTTCGGGGTCCGTTCTTATAAAGACCATCTCCACCACACAGTCAGCAGCGCTCCAGGCATGCGACCGCCTAGGGGACATCCCAGTGTCCATTGTCCCGCATCTGGCACTAAATAGGACGCAGGGGGTTATTTTTCATCGGGACCTCCTGCTGCAATCTGACGAGGAGCTCAGGGCCAACCTGGAGCATCTTGGCGTGCGTTTCGTCCGGCGAGTCCAGCACGGCCCCAAAGACCGTCGCATCGACACCGGAGCCTTTATCCTCGCCTTCGAGGGGGACGTTCTCCTGGAGAAGGTAAAGGTGATGTGCTACCGGTGCGACGTGCGACCTTACGTCCCGCCTCCTATGCGCTGTTTTCGGTGTTTGCGCTATGGGCACATGTCGTCACGGTGTGAGGCTGAGCCCCTTTGTGGCGACTGTGGACGTCCTCTTCGTGAGGAACATACATGCACCCCACCACCTCGGTGCGTTAATTGTCCTGGCATCCACTCGCCTAGATCCTCAGACTGCCCCGCATATCAGGAGAAGAAGATACAAGAACTCAAAACTTTGGATCGGCTCTCATATTCCGAGGCCAGGAAGAAGTATGACCGCCTCCATCCCGTGCCGTTGACCACTTCGTTTGCCTCAGTTGTGTCCTCTCCTTCCGCGGTGTCCTCACCCCTATCCTGTCCCCCCTCCGCCTCCTCCCCCCATCCGGGGTCTCTGCCTCCGCCTCCCAAATCCCTCCCTTCCAAATCCAAATCCTCCTCCCCCGTGGCCCCTGCCCCCTCTGCCCCAGCCCCCCCCCCCCCCCCCCGCCGCCTGAGAAGCGATCCTCTTCTCAGGTGTCCATCGGGGAAACGTTCCGGACCCCAGCTTCCGAGGTCCGGCGTTCCAAAACGGACCCCGCGCGTGAGGACCTTCTTCGGGTCCAGTCCACCATCCCTGTGTCTCCTCGGCCTTCCAAGAAGGCCTCCAAGAAGAAGTCTCTATCCCCCTCTCCACCCCGGCGCGTTTCGTCTGACGCTCCATCCGTGAGTCGCTGCTCCCGGCCGTCCTCAGTTTCGCCGGGACGCTCTGCTGCCAGGCGCTCAGCTGGCCTCTCGTCGGCAAATGATGCTGCCCCTCCTACACAACCAGGGACAGCGGCCGCAGCTGGCGACGACTCGATGGAACCGGATCCGCCTCCCGCCGGTTGTAGCGTTGTTCCCTCGCAATCTGGCCCTCCGCGGCCGTCGAGGTGACCAGCTCTTCCCCCGTCTCATTCCCCCCCTTTTTGACTAGCGATGGCCTTGTTACATTGGAACATAGGAGGTATTCGATCTAATCGGGAGGAATTACAACTGCTCCTCCGCCTGCACTGTCCGCTCGTCCTTGGTCTCCAGGAAACCAAGTTGCGCCCGACTGACCGTATTGCCTTTACCCACTATACCTCGGAGCGGTATGACCCCACTCCAAGCAATAGCTGTCCGTATTACTCTTTCTGCTTTTACTTTTTCAGTTTGTACCATCTACACTCCATCGTCATCTGCTGTTAGTCGGGCTGACATGATGCACCTGATCGCTCAGCTTCCCCCGCCGTTTTTATTGTTTGGCGACTTCAATGCCCATCATCCCCTTTGGGGCTCTCCTGCATCCTGTCAGAGAGGCTCACTCTTGGCGGATGTCTTCAACCATCTCAATCTTGTCTGCCTCAATACTGGCGCCCCGACTTTCCTCTCGGACTCTACTCATACCTACTCCCACTTGGACCTCTCGATCTGTTCTACCTCTGTTGCCCGTCGGTTCGAGTGGTATGTCCTTTCTAACACCTATTCGAGCAACCACTTCCCCTGTGTCGTTCGTCTCCTGCACCACACCCCATCCCCACGTCCTTCGAGCTGGAACATACCGAAAGCTGACTGGGGACTTTACTCCTCCCTGGCAACCTTTCCGGACCACGATTTTCTCAGTTGTGACATTCAGGTCGACTATCTCACGGCTGTTATCATCAATGCTGCCGAACGCTCCATTCCTCGTACTACCTCTTCTTCACGTCGCGTTTCCGTCCCCTGGTGGAACGAGGCTTGTAGGGACGCTATCCGTGCTCGACGACGTGCTTTACGCACCTTTCGCCGCCATCCTACATTGGCGAATTGTATTGGATACAAACGACTCCGAGCGCAATGCCGTAGAGTCATCAAAGACAGCAAAAAAGCTTGTTGGGCCTCTTTCACCAGCTCCTTTAACAGTTTTACTCCCTCTTCTGTCGTATGGGGTGGCCTGCGCCGGCTGTCGGGCATTAAGGCCCACTCCTCGGTACCTGGCCTGACCTCAGGTAATGCGGTCCTCGTTGATCCTGTGGCTGTCTCCAACGCCTTCGGCCGGTTTTTCGCGGAGGTTTCAAGCTCCGCCCATTACCACCCTGCCTTCCTTCCCAGGAAAGAGGCAGAAGAGGCTCGGCGACCTTCCTTCCACTCGCTGAATCTGGAAACTTATAATGCCCCCTTTACTATGCGGGAACTCGAACGTGCGCTTGCACTGTCCTGGTCCTCTGCTCCGGGGCCAGATGCCATTCACGTTCAGATGCTGGCACACCTTTCTCCGGCGGGCAAAAGCTTCCTTCTTCGTACCTACAATCGCGTCTGGACCGAAGGTCAGGTCCCCATGCGTTGGCGTGACACCGTCGTTGTTCCTATACCCAAACCCGGGAAGGATAGACACCTTCCTTCTAGTTACCGCCCCATTTCTCTTACAAGCTGTGTCTGTAAGGTGATGGAGCGCATGGTTCATGCTCGGTTAGTTTGGATTCTTGAATCTCGACGGCTACTTACTAATGTCCAATGCGGCTTTCGTCGCCGCCGCTCCGCTGTTGACCACCTTGTGACCTTGTCGACATTCATCATGAATAACTTTTTGCGAAGGCGCCAAACGGTAGCCGTGTTCTTTGATTTGGAGAAGGCTTATGATACCTGTTGGAGAGGAGGTATCCTCCGCACTCTGCACAGGTGGGGCCTACGCGGTCGCCTGCCCCTTTTTATTGATTCCTTTTTAACGGATCGAAAGTTTAGGGTACGTGTGGGTTCCGTATTGTCCGCCGTCTTCCTCCAGGAGAACGGAGTGCCTCAGAGCTCCGTCTTGAGCGTAGCCCTTTTTGCCATCGCGATCAATCCAATTATGGATTGCATTCCACCTAATGTCTCAGGCTCTCTCTTTGTTGATGACTTCGCGATCTACTGCAGTGCCCAGAGAACATGCCTCCTGGAGCGCTGCCTTCAGCGTTGTCTAGACAGCCTGTACTCATGGATCGTGGCAAATGGCTTCCGGTTCTCTGAAGAGGAGACAGTTTGTATCAACTTTTGGCGATATAAAGCGTTCCTTCCGCCATCCTTACATCTCGGTCCCGTTGTTCTCCCATTCGTGGAAACAACTAAGTTTCTAGGGCTCACGTTGGACAGGAAACTGTGTTGGTCTCTGCATGTCTCTTATTTGGCGGCCCGTTGTACACGTTCCCTTAATGTCCTCAGAGTTCTTAGTGGTTCATCTTGGGGAGCGGATCGCACTGTCCTGCTTCGCTTGTATCAGTCCATAGTCCGATCGAAGCTGGATTATGGGAGCTTCGTCTGCTCATCTGCTCGGCCATCCCTCTTACGCCGTCTCAACTCCATCCACCATCGGGGGTTACGTCTTGCGACCGGAGCCTTCTACACTAGTCCTGTCGAGAGTCTTTATGCTGAAGCTGCCGAATTACCATTGACCTACCGGCGCGACGTACTGCTGTGTCGGTATGCCTGCCGGCTGTTGTCTATGCCAGACCACCCCTCTTACCAGTCCTCCTTCGCCGATTCTCTCGACCGTCAGTACGGGTTGTATGTGTCTGCCCTGCTGCCCCCCGGAGTCCGCTCCCGTCGCCTGCTTCGACAATTGGATTTTGCCCTCCGTACCACCTTCAGAGAGGGTGAGAGCCTGACACCACCTTGGCTCCAGGCTCCGGTTCATATTTATCTCGACCTCAGCTCACTCCCGAAGGAGGGTACTCCGGCTGCAGTGTATTGCTCATGGTTTGTCGAACTTCGTGCTCGACTTGCCGGTCACACCTTTATTTACACCGATGGCTCCAAAACTGACGATGGTGTCGGCTGTGCCTTTGTCGTCGGGGCCGCCACCTTTAAATACTGGCTCCTCGACCAATGTTCGAGCTTTACGGCCGAGCTTTTTGCTCTCCATCAGGCCGTTCAGTATGCCCGCCGCCACCGCCATTCATCATATGTACTCTGCTCTGACTCACTCAGTGCTCTTCAGGGCCTTGGAGCTCCCTATCCGGTCCATCCCTTGATTCAACGGATACAGCAGTCCCTCCATTCTTTCGCTGATAATGGTTCTCCTGTCAGCTTTCTGTGGGTTCCCGGACATGTAGGAGTGCCTGGGAATGAGGCTGCGGATGCTACAGCCAAGGCTGCAGTCCTCCTGCCTCGGCCAGCCTCCCATTGTGTCCCGTCATCTGACGTTCGTGGGGATGTTTCTAAGAGGCTTGTGTCGTTGTGGTGGGATGCTTGGTCATCCCTCCAAGGAAACAAGCTCCGGGCAGTAAAACCGCTCCCAACTGCTTGGACAACCTCCTCCCGACTATCTCGGCGAGAGGAGGTCCTTCTGACCAGGTTGCGGATTGGGCATTGCCGGTTTAGCCACCGCTACCTGCTCTCCGGTGACCCAGCCCCACAGTGCCCTTGTGGTCAGGCATTAACAGTGCGCCATGTTTTATTGTCATGTCCCCGCTTTAGTCAATCTTGTGTTGTCCTGTCCCTGCCATCTACTTTACCAGATATTTTAGCTGATGACGCTCGAGCAGCTGCTCGTGTTCTGCGTTTTATAACTTTGACTGGCTTGTCCAAAGACATCTAACCTTTTTACTTATTTTATCTGCATCTTTGTTAGGTCTTTCTGGTGTCCCCCCATCCCCTTGAGTTTTACTAGATTCCATGTGCTCTAACAACAGTGACTGGGGCGCTAATGACCTCAGTAGTTGAGCGCCCTTAAACCCCACAAAAAAAAAAAAAAAAAAAAATCTGAATGTAAAACAGTTTTTTCTGTGGAAAATGTAATGTATGTCCTTCTAGTTATTTTTTCCAGACTTTAAACATCGATTCCTTTGGGGTTGAAGGAATAACAGTTCTTTAACTTGTCACTGGAGCCTTCCCTTTTTGTACACTGTTGTCAAAGAGGATGTGCTTAATGTAGTTCCAGGTAGAACAGCATTCTATCAGATGAATTTATCTGAAACTGTATTCCTAAATTGATAATTGTTGGATCACTCTGCAAGAAAGGGTTGTAGTAAAAGCTGCAAGCTGTCACAGATCGACAGCTACAAAGTAAGCTCAGAATGTAGTACTTTCTTTTAGTGTCATTAATACATACTTCCAACAGGATCAGATTATTAAGGGACTTCCTGAATTTACCTGGGAGATAATAAAGAGTTTCTGTGACTCTTTTTTTACAGTGGCATGTTCAATGTTTGATCAAGGACTTGTTCTCTCAAGCTGCTGATTACAACACTGTTCCTATCTTTACAGTACTGCATAGATATCAGCGTCACTCAGTATCAAAATTCTTGGCAGCATATTGTTAACAGCTTGGTACATCCATGTTCACTCTTGGTACTTCAATTTTCACTCTTTTGACAAAGCTTGACACCTCTGCTCTCATGATTGGCAGTGGTACACATTTGCAAATCAGTCTTTGAAATGAATACCAAAGCCCCATTCTACACTAAGCTTACAAGGTGATATCTGTGGAAAAAAAATTATCATTACTGAGGAATCACATCAGAAATTCAAACACACACACACACACACACACACACACACTGGATTAAGGTATCACTGACACAGAAACCAAGATGTGAGACTTTTTCTAGCCCGTGCCTTGCACTCGATAAACTGTATTAGCCTGTATTAGCTTCTGTAATGATCATTCTGTTATTTTTTATGTTATGGGGGTTTTAATTATGTTTAGACAAGATATGATGCACTGCATAAGTATTGTGTTTGTGTTTTACTATGCAGCAAGTCTTATCATTGATATCTTTAATTCAGGTGTTACTGCAGAGCATTGACTCTCTCACCACATAGTGATCTCATATGGCATGATCTGGCTGTGAATTACCAATACCAAGCAGAAAATACTGCTATGCGAAATCTCAAAAATCAGCTGCGAAACTGGGCTCTCAAAGCTGCAAAGAAATGTGTTACGCTGAGTCCCAGAAATTGCCAGCACTGGAATTTACTTGGAGTTGTTGCAGCATCTCCTGGTATGTGGATAGTAAATGTTTTTACATTATTGGTAGTGTGTTGCATCAAATGAGTGTTTAGTGTTACGTTAGCAGTTATTCATTTAGTATGTCCTATTGCAGGAAGCAAACCTGTATTAAACTTTGGCAAGGTAACTGTAAAATATTGCTTTGTCTTCAATTTTATCAGTACTGATTTTGTACAAATGAGTTGGCCCTCCCCCTTTTGTTCCATAATTGCCGTTACTTCTCAAGATGCTTCCACATTATTCCTTTTTGTGTACAGCTTAGTTACATGGATGATAGTTGTCCCAAAATTTAGTCCAAGGCTCAGTTTACTGTTGTGTTTGATTCAGTTACATTTTGTGAATATTGAACTTAATTATTTACTTCTGTACTTCGATTATAAATTTCCTATTTTTGCACAGGACATTGTAAAAAAGAAACTACTGGTGTAGAAAGTAACTTTTTCCATTATTGTAAATAGTGATTGTTGAATAAAAATACACATGGTAAAGTAGCATTTCTTTGTAAAATCTAAGATGGTGGTGATGTCACTTTTTATGTGTAATTTTGACGAAAGTTATTTCGACAGAAACATATCTTATTTCTTCACAGAAATAAACAATTTGAAGTTAGCACAACATTCCTTCATAAAAGCAATAGAGCTGGAGAAAAACAATGCAGTACCGTGGACCAACTTGGGGACACTCTATTTATGCCTTGGAGAAATAAAGCTTGCAAACAGAGCATTTGGTAAAGCTCAAAGGGCGGATCCAGAGTATGTGGAATGCTGGATTGGCCAGGTAAAATGATCAGTTGTGTATGTATGTGACTGTCCTAACAAAACCATTCCTCAAGTTGCAAGATTTTACAGGAAGAGGAATAAACATAATATTGGTGAAAAAATATTGAGTGTTCAATTTCAGCTCTATCTGATGGAGGGAACCTTGAACAACGTGGTGGAAGCAATCACAGCATTTTTATGGCTCGCAGAAGTTTTAAAAGAGCCTTTCTAAGCAGATTATGCTTGTAAACAATTGCTTAATTTAAGTTCCTCATAATTCAGCAGATTCAGACTCTCAATTCTGAAAATGCTCTAGAAAACCTGAGGTTAAATCATAAAATCATAGTTTTCATATAACAGATTCTCATTTCAAATGCATGAGCTTTACAACTTCTGGTTTGGTTTTCCGGTGACAGGCACATATATTTGCTGTAGTCAATGAACTTGAAACAAATATTTCTGAAAATGAGTTATTTTTTTGCAGGCTCTCATAGCAGAAACTGTAGATGTCCAGGAAGCAATGGATCTTTTCAGACACACAACTGTGCTTGGAGTACACCCTGAGAGTTGCTTGGGCTATGCCCATTGGGTTTGCTCTACATTACTAAACACAAAAACTCATCAGAAAGATGCACATTACATTTACAGTGTAGAGAAAATGCATGCTGTACCTGTAGCGGGTGATTCTATGATGTGGTACACTGGTAAGTTGCCCTTTGTGAAAGTTGTGTTATAGCTTAACATAACATTTTAAGGCAGTCACATATTCACAGATACAAAATGAAGTGAACTATAAAATTCTCTGAGTACTTCACACTGACCATTATTGTTCAGTTCTCAAAATTTGTTTGATTATGTTTTCAAATAGCCTTATTATTGTACCTTAGGGGAAGAACATAATGTTTTGTTTTGTGTTTACTGTGATCTGCTTCTTTGACAGTATCTCATTGTAAGGAACAAAGGTAACCATGTTTTGTATACTGTAGGTCAGACCAGCCATGGCTCGCCAAATCACTCGTGAGCTGAATGTGCGGAGCACAGCTCTGCCTGTCTGAGCTTTTGTCAATACTTCCCAAAGGTACCCAGTACAGAGTGACATTTCATTTAGTATTGTGAGGTGCATTTTTTGGTTGGCACAACTTTCCTCAGTTTGACAGAATTGTGGCATCAATGCCATTTACCCTTTGCTATTTATTTGTGCTATGAACAATGTTTATAGGTCCAGTGGCTGTTTACACAAAAAGAAGCAGTCTGTTAATCTATTGGCACAAGCCTTTTCAAATGAATGGGAATGACAGAAGAGAGGGATGAGAATCCTCAGTACCTACACACATCAAAAAAAGTTTTGCATCACCTCAGTTCCAAGAGTTCTGGAACCTGTACAGAAAATTGGAATAGATATCAACATAAACATCTTTTTTGCCCTTTTTATTGCTCATGAAAACCACACATTGCATGTTGTACCACCATACAGCGACACCTTCAGAGGTGGTGGTACAGATTGCTGTACACACCGGTACCTCTAATACCCAGTAGCACGTCCTCTTGCATTGATGCATGGCTGTATTTGTCATCGCATACTATTCACAAGTTCATCAAGGCACTGTTGGTCCAGATTGTCCCACTCCTCAACGGCAATTCGGCATAGATCCCTCAGAGTGGTTGGTGGGCCACCTCGTCCATAAACAGCCCTTTTCAATCTATCCCAGGCATGTTGGATAGGTTTCATGTCTGGAGAACATGCTGGCCACTCCAGTCAAGCGACGTCATTATCCTGAAGGAAGCCATTCACAAGATGTGCACGATGGGGGCGCAAATTGTCATCCATGAAGACGAATGCCTCGCCAACATGCTGCCGATATGGTTGCACTATCGGTCAGAGGATGACATTCATGTATTGTGCAGCAGTTACAGCACCTTCCATGACCAACAGTGGCATATGTCAGCCCCACATAATGCAACCCAAAAACAGCAGGTAACCTCCACCTTGCTGCGCTCGCTGGACAGTGGGTCTAAGGCGTTCAGCCTGACCAGGTTGCCTTCAAACACATCTTCGATGATTGTCTGGTTGAAGGCGTATACGACACTCATCAGTGAAGAGAATGTGATGCCAGTCCTGAGCGGTCCATTCGGCACGTTGTTCGGCCCACCTGTACCGTCCTGCGTGGTGTCGTGGTTGCAAAGATAGACCTCGCCATGGGTGTCAGGAGTGAAGTTGCGCATCATGCAGCCTATTGCACTCAGTTTGAGTCGTAACATGAGGTCCAGTGGCTGCACGAAAAGCATTATTCTACATGGTGGCATTGCTGTCAAGGTTCCTCTGAGCCATAATCTGTAGGTAGTGGTCGTCCACTGCAGTAGTAGACCTTGGGCAGCCTGAGCGAGGCATGTCATCGACAGTTCCTGTCTCTCTTATCTCCTCCATGTCCGAACAACATTGCTTTTATTCACTCTGAGACCCCTGGACACTTCCCATGTTGAGAGCCCTTCCTGACACGAAGTAACAATGCGGATGCAATCTAATGGCAGTGTTGACCGTCTAGGCATGGTTGAACTACAGACAATACAAACCGTGTACCTCTTTCCTGGTGGAATGACTGGGACTGATCAGCTTTCGGACCCCCCTCTCCCCCTCCATCTAATAGGTGCTGCTCATGTATGATTGTTTAGATCTTTGGGCGGGTTTAGTGACATCTCTGAACAGTCAAAGGGACTGTGTCTGTGATAAGATATCCCCAGTCAACGTTTGTCTTCTGGAGTTCTGGGAGCCGGAGTGATGCAAAACATTTTTTGATGTGTGTATTATCCAGTTTTTTAATCAACGGGTATTGAATTTGCTATGAAGTGACATTACAGTATCGTGCAGATAGAATTTAGACAATGAAAGAGCAAAACAGTTACATCAATTGACAGTATATATCCCTTGTTCTATACATTAAAAAGCACTTTGTGATAAATTTATGGGCATGGAGGATGTGAAGAAGTCAATTGTACAAATAGTAAAATTTCAGATGTCACACGCATTACTCAACTATCAGTTGCAACAGTTTAGAATGGAATTGAACAAAGAGTATGGAGACTTCATATATTGTATTACAGCAAAGTTTGTTGTGTAAGTCAAGGAGCATTCTTTGAACAATTTTCAATTTAAAACCTGCTGTTGTTGAATTTATGAAGGAAAAAGAAGTGCAGGAATGAAAATTAGAACATTAAATGGACTTGACTGTGCACTGCCTACTTCAAGACATGGCAAGGTAGGGAGCACCTTATTTCTGATTTGATGAAGATGTGTTTAGAAAGAAAATCACATTGTAGAAGGGACAAATTCTGACAAACACAGTCTATCTAGTCCCCTTAGCTGAGTGGTGTTAAAGAAAACATGAGGTTTGAAGAATTCATTGTGGCCCTGAAATAATTAAAAGAGTAGTTTCCTAAACATTTTGAGGACACTGTCAGTCTTATGTTTTTTTGAGCTTTTTCTGGGACTGTTTGACACTTCATTTGAAAGCAACCGTGTGCACATTTTTTCACCTCCCCATCATGAGGCTGCTAAAGTCCTAAAATATTTCGGTCAACATAAGTATGTGAAACACCTTTTTTTATCATGAAAAAAAATGAGTCACGATTAAGTGGCAACCTGAGTGCAAAAATCTTTGAAACTGTATGCATCTGTCTATATTCCAAAAGTTTATACCAGATGAAGAGATTTCTTCAGTGTGCCAAAAATATTTAAATTTACTGAAAATGTGTTTTCTTTGGATCCGTGTTGTTGAGAAATGTGAAATATAAAACCAAATTATATACAGTGCAACTGCATTGTCATTTAAACACAGCTTGTTCAGTTTCCCGTCTTCCCCCTTCTCATGTCCATGTCCTCTTCCCCCTTCGCATGCCATGGCGGTGGGGAAAATATGCAGCCAAATTGAGGGCCATGGCATTCATACTGGAGCACTACTCGCAAGCTGAATTCTTGGCTGCCCCTGTTTTAGATGTTAGTTGTTCTCACAGTATGTCACAATTCTGTTAGGAGTCCTTGTGTGAAATTCCAAACTGCAGTGCTGTCTCCTGGTGAGTTGTGGTGTTACAATCCTTGAAATGTCAAAAATAGCTGTGTTGAAAATCAAAGCACTAGCATTGCTGCAGCAGTCAGCCTGACCACAAATGTAACATGACCTGTCTGACTTTCATCAGAAAATGGTACTGGAGCAGTGAAGCAACATCAAATTTTTTGAGCCCTCCAGCATTTGTAGGCAAGAATTCGTCAAATTCGACCCTAATACCTAGAGGCTGCTTCCTGGTTGCTCCACCGTGTTGACACACTAGCCACAAAGCGAAGATTGTGCAAGCATGAGTTTTTGGCCAGCAAATGGATCACAGTCCTGGATTACCCACTGTATTTGGCCACAGCCGACTTCTGGTTATTCCTCAAGTTGGCAATGAAAGGATACTACTGTTATGCAATTAAGAATGTCCAAGAAAATTGTACTGCAGTACTAAATGCAACTCCAGCAGAAGACTACAGTGACTGTTTCAAAACACTTTTAAAATGATTTCATCTGTGCTTTGATTCTGGGGGAGGCTATTTTAAATAGATACAGTGATTTTGTAAACATAATCCTTGACTTTTATTTGTCATATCCACAGTCCTAAGAGTAAGTAAAGTAGTAAGTGGGCCAGAATGGGTGTGGAAAAGGAGACTGACAGCTGGGAGGGAGGAACAGCAATGGAATGGGATTGAAATGTGGCACTAGTGAGCTCACTCTGGCACAGACAGGAGAAATTTCTCATGGCGTACGATGAGTTGGGGGGTGGGGGGGAGGTTTGCATGTTTTAATATGAGGAAGAGGGATCCTGAGTACTAGAGACAAAAATGTGTGGATGTAGATCAATCAAACAAAGTGGAAAGCTTGGAGTCAGGAGTGGAAGTGGGGTGGAATAGGGACTAGCAGAGTTGGAAGCCAGAAGGTTATGAGATTGAAAGTTACGTCGGAGGAAGATTACAGTTTACATCGTGGCAACAGTGAGGAGATGTATTAAGACATTGATATTGGTGGGAGGGGGTTTCCGTATGTGAAGCTCCTGTTGAGGTTGAGCATATAGTGCTCAGCTGCATTTTATGCCACTGCGTGGTTAACTTTGCTCTTGGCTACTATTTGGCTGTGATCATTGACTTGGATGGTCATTTTATTAACAATTAGCCAGCATAAAATACCATGCAAAAGTTATGGTAAATGTTGGTATATGACACGACTTTGTTTTCTTAGTTTGCCCTGCCTCTGATAAGATAAAATATACCAGTGATGGAACAGCAAGTGCTGGGTGGGTGCTTGGGACACCGGGGGCTTCCACAGGAATTTGATCTATGTGGCAGTGAATTGAATTACATGCAGCTTACATATGGACCATAATTGGGGCGGATGTCAGAATATAGCTTCGGGAGAGATCGGAAAGATGTTCCTTATTTCAGTGCAAGGTGATAGATACTCAGATCCCCGGCATAGGGTGTAGGTAAGTTGTCCCTTACAAAGATAATACAGGTTAGGAGACGAGTATTATTTCAGCTGGTTCATGGGGATTTTGAAGGATTAGGGGCTTGTGAGGATGTAGCACAAGATACCTGTATACAAACTTTGTTTGGAGGGTAATGCCCGTCTGTGAAGGCCTCCTTAAGATTTGAAGTATGCTAAAGATATTTTTAAGGCATTCATAGATAGGTATTACCCTTGAAATTTAACTCAGAAACAGATTTCCCATGCGATATGATGGTGGCTGATTGATTAGGGCCATATGTAACTATAATGTCATTCCAGACATAATGGTAGACTAGGCGTGTAAAGCTATGAAGAAAGGAAAAGTACCAGATTAAATTGAAATTATGAAAGCTGGAGGAAAAGGAAGTGGAAAAATCATTTATATAATACATAATGAGGAAGAGGATTCCCCAAAACAGGAACAATGCTGAAATTATTCTAGTTTATGAGAGAGGAGGCAGATATGATGTAAAAAGCTATGGACTCACTATCCTCCTTTTGATAATGTACAAGATATTCTTTAAAATTATTAGCAGCTTGACAGAGAAAAATGTTAGACTTTAATCACGCAAAAGAAGAATTGGCTTTAGAAGTGGAGACAGCTCTATGGACCATTATAAAGTCATGAACAAATTTGTAGAACAAAGCAATGAATTACCAGTTAGTCTGTAATTCATAGATTTTGAGAGTGTTTTTGACTGATATGTATTAACAGCCCAAAGAAATAAGGCTTTAATTTGACGTATTTTAGTTTCCTGAAGAATATATACATCACTGCTGTAGTTTCTGTCAGATTTCATCAGAATGGTTAGAGATTCATAACTGAACAATGAGTCTGGCAGATAAATCCTGTATACCAAGTTTATTGTCAGCACTCCTAGAGGACGTTTTCAAATCCTTAAATTGAATGGAATATGTGTTGATGGAGAGAATCAGATGCACCTTGGTTTTTTGATGATATTGCACTGTCTGCTTCTAGTGCAAGTAAATTTCAGTAATGAATGGAAGTATTTAATCGAGAAAATTTAAAAGTAGGCCTGTATATCAACTATAATTAGGTTAAAATAATGTACAGTCAACACATCAAATTAAGTAAAAAAAAAACACTTGATAAGCTTTCGTAATTAGGACTGCTGAAGGATATGACTTGGAGGTAGGCACGATTGGATGAACAGGAAAATACATATGCAGAAAACAAAAAATGACCAGGAGAATATTTTTTGTAAACTAAACCAAGTTTTTAAAATGGCTCCAAAACAGAAATTTTACAAACATCACCTATTAACAGTTTTGATGGATGACAGTGAAACACAAACCTTTAATGGAAAAACCATTCAAAAACTAAGAGTTTCTCAGTAAACAGTGGAGAGATGCATGCTGGAAATTATCAGGGAACAGATTGCAATAGAAGTAAATATGGCTGTAATGGAAGTGAAATGAAGGTAGGCAGAACATGCAACCAGGCAAATGGATGGTAGGGGAGAGCAAAAAAGAACTTTTCTGGATTCTAAGAGATGAGAAAAGATGATAATGACCTAATGAGTAAGTATAGTTGAAGACTGTAACACATCATAAAATCTGAGCAGGCTTTTATTCATCAGTGGATGTTAGTTTCATGTTGCATGACTCATTTGTGCAATTAATATAATTATATGGAATGAGTCATTTTATGTTCACATGGTTTTGCACATTCATATGTAAATATGGCTACTTGCTGACCATATAGATTTTTTTAAGGAAAAGAAACAGATGTGAGTTAAGTAATTTGTAACCATAAACTTGTACACATTATAAAAATAGAAATTATTCCACAACCCAACATGCCCAGTGAGGTGCACTGCAGAGTACTAAACAGATTCTCACCAGACAGTGTCATCCGGTAATTCTCCATGTAGGACTGTTCATACCCATCATACTCTCCTATACAAAGCCTAGATGGAACTTCAAAAAAGCCAAATTGTCTGAATTTTTGAAATGAAAAGACATTACTATAAGATGAATAAAATCTAATTTCAACAACAACAACATATTCATTGGTGTGCTGAAAAGTGCAAAATATGGTGTGTGAGCATGTAAATAGCATTCTCAGTTGAGCAACTCTTCTGAGATCCAAACTGTGATTTACCGAGGATACTATTGTTATTCAGGTGGGTACTATTCTAGAATACACAACCTTCTCAAAGATTTTGGAAAATGAAGGTGAACAGCTACTGCCAAACTGTGTCCAAAAGAAAAGTAGACTACCCTATGACACAACATGTAGCTGAACATAACATCCTTGTCTTCACTGACTGCTTCACTACCCAAGCCATCTGGATCCTCCCCTCCACCACCAGCTTTTCTGAACTGCACATTCTACACCCCCAGAATTATCTCAGCCTCAGCCTACAGTAACTTACTGTCCCCATCCCCTCTGTCCTATCACCCCCTCCCTGTTCTTACCTCCCATCCTTTTTCTGTGCTGCACTTTGCCGATGCACCCATCCATTTTTCCCCTTCCCCCTCCTCTCCTATTTCACTCATCATCCCCCTCCCCTCTCCCCTGCCCCACAGCCTCCCAACACTGTGACAGACAATGCTGTGCTCCCCCCCCCCCTCCCCTGCCTTACTCTGCTATCCCTTCCCCTTTTCCGCCCCCTCCAGATTGCTGCTATCTTTCTGTAACAGTTGCATTCTGGTCTGAGCTGACGAAGATGACAGTCATGTGTCCATGAGGAGTGCTTTCTTGTGTGAATGTGTGTGTGTGTGTGTGTGTGTGTGTGTGTGTGTGTGTGTGTGTGTGGGTGTGTGGGTGTGTTTCCTTTTCTGACAAAGGCTTTGGCCAAAATCTGATGTGTAAGTATCTTTTTGTTGTGCCTATCTGCAATTAAATGTGTCATTTTTATGGTATGTAGTAATCTATCTTTTCCTTGTATTGTTGATATTCTAATCTGGGGTTTCCATTGTTTGATATTGCCTAACGGATTTTCTTCCATCCCACAGCTCTTTAATGCTTTCCTTTGTTACTGTTCTCTGTAGCATTACTTTTCTCAGTGTTCATCCTTTTTCTTCTTTCCTGTGTTTATTCACTGCATTCCAAACAGCATGCACTTCCGAGCCACACTGATCTTGTTCACATACAATACATGGCTTCTTGACTGTGTGGATTGCTGATGCAGCACATGATGCCCCAAATTCTTCCTACTGATAATTATATTTATTCCTGTTGATCCCACTTCCTCTGATACCCTTACATATTTTAGCATTTTATTTTGCTCACCTACCTGAGCCACATGAACTTGCAATCCTCGATCTAACTGCTCCCCCTTCACCCTCTCTTCCCATATCCCAACACATGTGTACTCCCATACCTCATCTGTGTCGTTTTCCCATGCTTTTATATACTTTTTAATGTATTTGTGCATATTTTTATATGACTTCACACAGTTTAATGCATTTTTGCATATCTTTACATATTTTTGCATATTTTACATGGTTTTGTATATTTTACATGGTTTTGTATATCTGTGCTTGTTTTTGTGTGTCTTTGCATGTTTTGTTTGTGTCTTTTCTCTTATCCAGCTCCCCTCACAACCGTCCAACACCTTCTTTTGCCCATTTCTGCATCCTTCCTGTTTCTCTTATAGCATCCCTGCCACAACGGACCCCCTGCTCCATCGTTCTGCACCAGTTCAGAAAAATGTCTCTTTCCATGGCTAAAACCCAGTCACTCATCCTGTTTCTTAAATGCTCCCAAAATTAACGGAATCATCCCCCACCCCCAAATAGCGTAACCATAAAAGTTCCTTTTTCTGGGTCCCACCCTCCTTTTATAGCGACCGTCACCTTTTCAGATTCTGTCAGTCCCTGTCCCTCACAAACCTGGTACTGCAGGAAGACCTCTCCATGGCACAGCCACCCCAGAACCATCTCTGCTCCCTCCACAAGATACTGCTACTGTGCAATTCCTACTACATAGTTACACTGTTGACATTGAATTCCTTGCTCTCCAGCATGTACAAGAGAGTTCCAGGACACCACCTCCAATCTGCTGACATCCTACTACTATCTTGGAGCACCACAGACTAACCCCTGTCCTACGCCCAGTGTTCCTCCTCATCAGCCCCTCATAGCACCCAGACCCTGCATAGCTGACATTATCGACTTGCCACATTCCCCAAAATTCTCTAGCAACACCTCATTAAATCTAGAGCTGCGACAATCCTGGAACACTGTTGTTAACCTCTCCAT
The DNA here is from genome assembly GCF_023898315.1 of Schistocerca nitens. Lineage (NCBI taxonomy): Eukaryota > Metazoa > Arthropoda > Insecta > Orthoptera > Acrididae > Schistocerca > Schistocerca nitens. The sequence continues at coordinate 293,933,562 of NC_064618.1, read as the reverse complement.
CAAAATCCTCGGCCACATTTAAGTTGCAGCCCTATCCAAAGGCTTGACCTTCAACCCTACACCCAAATTTAACCTTGTTCGACTTGTCAATGAGCTACCCTCTCTCTCCCAATTCCTGCAGTGAAAACACTTCTTGGCCTCCAGTTCCTACAAACAAAACCAACATAATTCCAACTCTGAACCCTGCTTCTTCCAGTTCATACCACCATTCAACTGTGTTCAACTCTCCTCCAACCTAACCACCCCTGGTCACTTTCCAGGAATTCCTTACCTCCAACTTGTCCTCACCATCCTTCCTCAGATTGTTTCCTCAGAGCATCAACCTTTCAGCACAAGAAAGGAGAGCCATAAACAACCTCAAAACTAATCCGGACATAATCATCCTACATGCAGACAAAGGTTCACCACTGTTGTTATGACACAGTAACTAACTGGTGGAAGGCCTCTGCCAATTCTCTGACTTCTCCACCTATACACTCTGCCATAATGATCCCATCCCATAAGTCCAACATAAATGTCAATCCCTGCTTAAAGTCTCTGGCCCAGCCCAGAACCTCCCCCCTGAATCCATTTCACTCCTCACCCCTATGACACCCCACACACCCACCTTCTACAAGCTCCCCAAAATTCACTAACCCAACAGTCCTGGACATTCCATTTTAGCTGGTTATTGTGCCCCCACTGCAAGAGTTTGAACCTCATTGAGCAACATCTTCAACCAGTTGCCCATAATGTAGCCTCCCATGTCAAAATACCAATTACTTCCTTCACCAATCCTCCACCACCCCATCTCTCTATCTCCTGGATCCGTACTCATTACCGTTGATGCCACTTCCCTATATATCAACATCCCTCATGCCCATGGTCATACCTCTGTTGAAAACTATATTTCCAAATGTCTTCAAACTCCAAACCCACCACATCATTACTCATACACCTTACTAGCTTCATCCTAATCCACGACTAGTTCTCCTTTGATGGGAAGGTATACAAATAAATCTCCGGCACAGCTGTAGATAACCACGTGGCATCATCTGCTGCTAACTTGTTCATGGGGCATCTAGGGGAGACCTTCCTAGTCTCCCAAAACACCAAACCTTTAGCCTGGATTAGGTTCATTGATAATATCTGCATGATGTGGACTCAGGGCCAAGACACCCTATATTCATTCCTTCATAACCTGAACACCTTCTCTCCCATCCACTTCTCCTGGTCCTTGTCAATCCAGCATGTCACCTTCTTGGACATTGATCTCCTCCTGTCTGATGGCTCCATTCACACCTCATCCATATTAAACCCACCAACCACCAGCAGTATCTGCATTTCGACAGCTGTGATCCCTTCCACACCAAAAAATCCCTTCCATACAACCTGGCCACCTGGGGCCATCAGTGAAGAGAACTCCCTTGTCCAGTATGCTGTATGCTAAGAGTCTCACCAAGGCCTTCACAGAGAGGCTTTATCCCCAAACGTAGTCCAAAAACAGATCTCCCAAGGCATTTGCCTTCACAGCTGCTATCCTCCCACTACCCCCAAGAACCAGCTGCAAGGGAGTGCTCCCATTGTCACCCACTACCACACTGAACTGTAACTACCAAACCACATCCTTCGTCAGTGCTTCGAATATCTATCATCATACCCTGAAATGATGGTCAATTCTGTTGCCCACACAACCTCCACAACATCTTAGTCCATCCCTATGCCACTCCCACTGCCAACCAATTTCCACAGGAATCATATCCCTGTGGAAGACCCAGGTGTAAGACCTTCCCGATCCTTCCACCCAGCACTTCCTATTCAAGTCCTGACAGGCTTATGCTACCCCATCAAAGGCCAGGCCACCTGTGAATGCAGCCATGGCATTTACCAGCTCTGCTGCAATCATCGCACAGCTTTATATTGGTGTGACTACCAACCAGCCATCCAACAGGATGAATGGCCACTGCCAAACTATGGCTAAAAGGAAAGTAGACCATCCTGTGGTACAACATGTAGCTGAACGTAACATGCTTGACTTCAGTGGCTGCTTCACTTCCCGGGCCATCTGGATCCTCCCCTCCAACACCAGCTTTTCTGAACTGCACAAGTGGGAGTTATCCTTAGAACACATTCTCTGCTCCCAAAATTATCCCATCCTCAACTCCCCCAGACTCTCCACTCAACAGTTGCCACACCCATCTATGCTATCACCTCCTCCCTATTCCTGTTTCCCACACTTTTTGTGTGCCGCCCCCTGTTGATGCACCCAACCATCTTTACCCCTCCCTACTCCTCTCCTTTTTCACTCCTCATTCCCATCACCCACCTCTGCTGCCACACAACCTCCCAACACTGTGACAGACAGCACTTTACTCTCCCCCCACCCATACCCCGCTATCCCTCCCCCTTTCCTGACCCCTCCAGATTACTGGTATCTTTCTATGTGACAGTGGCATCCAGTCCAAGCTGCCAGAGATGGTGGTCATGTGTGTGTGTGTGTGTGTGTGTGTGTGTGTGTGTGTGATCTGGAATTTTCATTGTTTGATGTAACCTTTCCTAAAGAGGTGTTTGACAAGGGCATATTTCAATCTCTCTGCAAAAATGCATTAAGTTGGCAATGCATTACCTACTTCAGAAAAGACTGCACTTATTATAGAGAAATGAGTCCTTAGTATTTGGTTGAAAACACTAACAAATCCAGGCAAGCTTTTATTTTTGGAAGAATATATAATTATCTTAATTTCAGAAGAAGTGGGTGAAACATCCATATGATTGAAATTTATATGAGATGCTTTGTCGACATACTGCTTTGATTTTTCTCTTTACCTTTGTTGCTTTGTCAGGAAAGAGGGAAGGAGAGGGAAAGACGAAAGGATGTGGGTTTTAAGGGAGAGGGTAAGGAGTCATTCCAATCCCGGGAGCGGAAAGACTTACCTTACGGGGAAAAAAGGACACGTATACACTCGTGCACACACACACACACACACACACACACACACACACACACACACACATATCCATCCTGACATATACAGACACTGTTTCATCGAGACTGTGTACACCCTGTCCCTGCAAGGACAAATCCCTTTCAGTACTGGGAATCAAATTCAGGCCCTCGGTTAGCAGTCAGCCATGTGGTCATTCTGTAGCTGAATCTGATGTAGAGATTTCAGTAGTTGTCTCATATCTTGTACCTCATAGACACTAATTAAATAGCACTATCAGTACATTGTACTGTATCTGATTATGAAACGATTGTCCTCACGCTCTCATGCCCACTCATGGGAGCAAAAATGAGATTATAATCTGTATATTCCAGTGTACTGTACAGTATCTGGAGATACTGTATTGACCTGAATGTAAGCTATCCTTTCTCCCCAAAATTTGGCGTCATATTTGTGCAACACTGCATGCTGGTATATTTTCAAATTGTAGAAACATCAGCTGCATTCAGAATGAAATTTTCACTCTGCAGCAGAGTGTGCGCTGATATGAAATTTCCTAGCAGATTAAAACTGTGTGCTGGACTGAGACTCAATCTTGGGGCCTTTGCCTTTTGCGGGCAAGTGCTCTACTGTCTGACCTGTAGCACAAGTCATGACCCGTCCTCACAGCTTTACTTCTGCCAGTACCTCGTCTCATATCTTCCAAACTTCACAGAAGCTCTTCTGTGAAACTTGCAGAACTAGGACTTGTGGAAGAAAGGATATTGCGGAGACATGGCTTTGCCACAGTCTGGGGGATGTTTCCAGAATGAAATTTTCCCTCTACAGCAGAGTGTGTGCTAACATGAAACTTCCTGGCAGATTAACTGTGTGCCAGACCGAGACTCGAACTCGGGACATTTGCCTTTCGCAGGAGAACTTCTATGAAGTTTGGAACGTAGGAGACGAGATACTGGTCGAAGTAAAGCTGTGAGGACGAGTTTTAAGTTGTGCTTGGGTAGCTCAGATGGCAGAGCACTTGCCTGCAAAAGGCAAAGGTCTCAAGTTTGAGTCTCAGTCCAGCACTCTGTTTTAATCTCCCAGGAAGTTTCATATTCAGCTGCATTGCCTGTAATGAGAGGTAATGCTTGAAATTTGGTATGTTGGCAAACTCTTGACATTGTGGATCTTGGAATACTGAATTCCCTAACAATTTCCGAACTCTCTTATACCTTGTGTCCGCGATACTTCTGCCATCTGTGTATGTCCATATTGCAATCCCATGACTTGTGTCATGTCAGTGTAATATATACTAGCATGGGTGCTGCTAGCATGAAATAACTTGAAATAAACTGATATCTGTCAAACTAACATTATAATTTCTTTTACAGTGATCCAGCATGTGAGTAACTATGCATTAGAGTGACATACTATCTGTGTGCAAATTAAAGATTTATTTAGAAAAATGAAAGCTTCCAACACAGGAGCTGAGAAATTGCGTACTAAAATTAGAAACTTTTTGTAAGTAGTGGGAGCAATTACACAAGTATGCTGGGAGAGCACTGGAACTTAATAAGTGAAAAGAAACAAGACATTTTTTCAAAACTTTGGTGATGTAGCATGCATAATTACTTTGAAGATCATTACAATCGAAAAACATAACCAATTTTTGATTAGTCATCAGCTGAAAGGACCCTCAAGGCTCATGTATGGAATCAGTAATCAGTTATTTAAGAAAGATAATTTCTGAACTAGCACAGATAGCCATTAACAGTCAAGACTGAAATGAATGTGAAATTTAACAGTTCACTAAATACGTATTACTGTACTTCAAATAAAAAAAATTACACACAAATGTATTTGAAAATAAAAACAAAGGAAGTCTAATACTGATAAATTTCTGCATATTTTGGTCATTTAACTTACTCCAAAAGAAGCTAGGAAAAAGTTGTCAATTAACTGATGTTGAATGGTTTTTTTAATTAGATCATTTGTTTCTGTCACAACAACATAAAATATGATCACTTTTAGAGGTACATGGTAGGGTTTGAGTGTGGTGCAGACCCTACAAAGACATGGACTCAAATTGTCAACAAGGCACTGTGCAAGCCAGTGGTGGCTCCATAATGGTGTGGGCTGTGCTTACATGGAACAGACAGGGTCCTCTGATCCAACTGAACTGATCATTGACTGGAAATTGTCAGCATGGCTCAGTATTTCTGCAAGGCACTTCCAACAACTTGTTGAGTCCATCCCACATTGAGTTGCTGCATGATGCCGGGCGAAAAGAGGTCCGACATAATATTAGGAGGTATCTCATGACTTTTGTCACCTCAATTTATTCTCTGTAAATGAAGTGACTGGTGAATGGGGTTGTCCGCATTGAGCCATAAACAGGTTCTGTAATCCATACTTCGTTCAGTCTGCTCTGGCCTCTCTCTACAGTGTGTAAACTTTTAGATGGCAGACCTCTCCCTAGTCCTGAATTGGTAGAAGTCGGTAAACGTTGGGAGGCTTCGGTAGGCACGCATTTTCGACTGCTGCCAACATTACGTAGCTGACTGTTGTACAAGGTAGCCCTTGTCGTCTGCTTCGTTACTGTTTTGCGCTGTACCGTTCTGCGTGTTTTTATTGTGCAGTGTGCTAAACATTATCAAAATGAGTGAAGAGGCGGTTGCTGGCCCATCTCGGGAGTCAACAACCCCTACCGGTAGGCCTACAGGTAGAAGGAAACCAGTATTACGTAGCGATGCTCGCAACATTATATTGCGTGTGATTGAATGCTGCAAAAGGGAATATTTTAATGTACATGACGATTTCAGTTTCGTTTACAAACAACATTTTAAGCGAGTTTTACTTCCAAGCCTTTCGTCTGCTTTCATGTAAGCATGACGCGCAATTTGTAGTGCCAGCACTGCAACTGGTAGGCGTGCCTTGTACCCCCCCCCCCTCCCCACCCGCAACGGCTCCTCTTCCCTCCCCTCGCCAGCCAATGCTTGATTCCTCCTCTCCCCGTACTCCCCTCACAACTCTTCCGTCTTACAGTTAACACACTGTACCTGGCTTGTAATCATTGGCCCGTGATGTTAGCCAACTAATGCAATGCTTTCTGAGCAGGCATTTGACTAAGGGAATCAAAGAAAACAACCTGTCTATGTAAGGTACTCAATTTTTCTTGCAGAATTAACACTTGTTACTCTTTATGGAAATTTATATAAAGGCCAAGTATCGTTCACAATTGGATTAAAAGGGAACAGGAAGAACTAAAAATGAATGGTTCCCAAAAAGAACATTACCAGTGAACTAGTTCCCAAAAGTGCACATATTTAGTGCACAGTGTTTTGTTGCCGATAACAACATCCAGTTTATGAAAGTCACATGCTGCTGTTATACAGTACACTATTTGTATTTCAGTATTGTTGTATTATTCCCTATTGAGCAATGACAGAGTGGGTAAAGCACTAAACTGATATTTGCAAGAAGCAACTTTCAAAGTCATGTCCAGACATTCAGATTTAAATTTCTGTGGCTTCCGTTTAAGTGAATACTAAATTGTTTCTCTGAAGAAACCATGATCAATTTCCTGTCTCTTCCTTGTCTAATCTGACTTTTGCTCCATTTCTAATTCTGTAGATGGAGGTTAAATATCAAATCTTTCCCTAACCCTCAAGCAGGTGTGTGTTGCACTTGGTACGTAGATGAAGAATAGCTGTGTTTATGTTACAAAGGTAAACACATATGAGCAGAATCACTGTTTACTTAAAACAATAATGAAATAAACTTTTTATTATATCACTCTTTTGCCAGAGACAAGTGTTGCCGAACAGTAATGAGCCAGTTAAAACATTAAATAGTGCAGTTGCATGAGATCCCTGCCAACTGCTTATTTGATTACTAGTTGTCTCATAGATAGCTGCCTCATTATGGTACAGTGCTGCTAGCTTGGAATCTGGGCTATGTTCTTTACCGTGACTCACTTGGATGTATGACAACACAACTTACCACTGTGTTAGCTGAAGCGATAATGGAAGAACAGGTACGGACTTGCAGTTGTAAAACAACAATGAAATGGTACAAGACATTATTTGTTGTAATTGACACACTTTATACAGATGTGCCTGCTCAAGGGTTGACTTGTATCCTCCTCCCATACTCCTCCAAACATGCCATTTTCCTTCTACTTTTGGTCAGGTCTCAGTTTCTTTCCACATTTAAAATCCATGACTCATTATCCCCAATTAAAACTAATAGCACATGGTGATATAGATTTGCAGGCTCTGGTGCATTAATGGTTTACTTTCAAATGTTACTACATTTTCCAATAAAATCCAAAGCATTTTTGTTCTCAAGTTTTAAGTAAAAGAATTAATCAACTGGTTCTAATGACTTTACTAAACTTCATTGTTTTCCTTTTCAGAACACTAAGTGTAAATGTTTCATTATACTGTAATTAGTTTTAAATTGCTGCATTGAGTTTACGCACTACTTGTTGAAACTGTGTTACAGTCAAAGCAAATAGAACAGTGCAGTCTACATATAAGAGATGGTTCAAATTAATTTGATGCCTACACACACACACACACACACACACACACACACACACACACACACACACACACAGAGTCTATGCCTCTACATTACTCTGGGAGCTAGCAATTTTTTTTCTATTTTGTGTGGGCCTGTCAATGACTCAATGCTTCGGCTTTTCAGTGAGTCGTCTTCTTGACTCCTAAGGTATTTATATTCTTTGCTAGCAAATTCTTCACAATTGCTAAACCTTCTCTCCCCCTCCCCCTGTCAATTTGCTCCTCTCGCCCTCTTTCTTTGTCCAACTCCACCTCCTCCCCCTCTTACTGTCCATCTCCTCCTTCCCTCTGTCTCTGTCCATTTTCTCCCCCTCACCTCTCTCTCCAGCTCCTCTTCCCCTCTGTCTGTGACCTTGAGCCTTTTTTTATTGTTATTGCAAACAAAATCTCGATTAGGAAATGAAGTTACTTAAAATCAGTGGGTGAATCGGTTGTGATTATTAATATAAGGTGTACTGGAGAGACCTCTCTGGTTGTTGGATTTCTGAGGATAGTAGCTTCAATTACAGCATTCCTTGTACCTTGCCGTGTCAAATTCGAATAAAATTCCAAGCTTTCAATGATACCCTACATCATCGTAATCAGGGACTAAATCTGACTGTTCCCCCTTTTATACCCAAAGGATGGCATCCAGTTGGCTGGTTTATTGGCTGGACTAAATCATGATAGCACATACAGAGGGGGTGTCCTCTGCATAATAGATTTTGCTTGCACTCTCTCTATCTAGTGTTGGTTGCAGCACCATCCATCACTTTAAGTGATGAATTGCAAGAAGAATTCCTTTGTTTTTTCCTTGTCAAGTGCGCGCTCCCATGCAATACAAAAGCGCATGGCTGGTGTCTCTATTGAAGCTATTTTGCAACATTTCTCTCATGACAGAGTCCCAATAGTTTGATGTGTGAGCATATATATCCACGTTTGTTCAAACAACATCTAGTGCTTATTTAACAGGTTGTGCTGTGCCACTGCTGATTTGTCCAAATGCTTATATTTAAGGTGATGCTGATGCTCAACACAACGATCAGCAACCATTCTTGTAGACTAGCTCACATAACTCTTGTTACACTCACAAGGAATGATATGAATTCCTGGCACTCTAAGGCCGATTTGCAACATTTCTTTAATTTTTCTGGGTGGTTGGAAGACTGGCCCCTGAATCCTTGCCTCTTTAGAGCTCTACCTATCTTGCAAGTTGTTGCACCACAGCATGGAATCCATTCTATATTTGTCCTCTGGGCTTTTTTTTTTTTTTTTTTTTTTTCCAACAGCATGGATCTTATGTCACAGACGGAATACCCGTTCCTTCTGAACACCATCTTCAGATGCTTAATCTCACAACTGTGAGTATAAAAGAGGGAATCTTGTCAGTTCATGACAGTCAGTTTTAGTTTCTGATGGCAATGATGGAGGGTATCATCAAAAGCTTGGAATTTTATCGGAATTTTTATGGCAAGTGAACTGAGAAATTTTCATGAAAGGATTCCATTGTGGAAAACTTCATAGCTGCAGCCTTTTGCATAGTTTTAATCTTTGAAAGGGTAGGACAGTAAAGTTTTGGATGATTCAAATTTCATAGGCGTATTCTAATAAGTTGATATGCCATAGATACATTCCTCTTTCCTCTTAAGACTGATTGTGATGAGGAAAACAAATGGTTCAAATGGCTCTGAGCACTATGGGACTTTACTTCTGAGGTCATCAGTCCCTTAGAACTTAGAGCTACTTAAACCTAACTAACCTAAGGACATCACACACATCCGTGCCCGAGGCAGGATTCGAACCTGCGACCGTTGCTGTCGCGCGATTCCAGACTGAAGCGCCTAGAACCGCTCGGCCGCCCTGGCTGGCAAGAAAACAAAACTGCACATAGTTGTGTGTACAATTTTTGTTTAAAATTATATATAATGAGAAAGAATGTATGTGCAAGAAACAATTTGTCTGATGATTTAAAAGCCCTTATATCTGAGTTAAAACTGACTGCGAGAAACAAAATTAAACCATGCATTTTGAGAGCACAGTATTTTCTGCCTCACAGTGTTTTAACAGAAAACCTAAGTAATAGAGTATGTCAGTCTGAATGTTAGTAGAGTATCGTGTAACAATTTGAAGAAAAACGGTCAATAACTTATCAAGATTTTTGCTAACAGTGTTTCCACTTTATGTAGTACAAAAATATTTATATACCACATATATTTGAAAAGCATGTAGCATGCGACTGCCTCAGAGTTTAGTGGTGGTAGAGGAAAGTAGGAAAAAAGTCGGTTAAGACCTATTAGAGATATTTACTAATAATGTTTCCCCTTTATGTATTAGGTATATATATTTATGTACCATATATATTAAAAAATATGCAGCCTATGTCTTTCTGAACAATTGTTAGACTATCATGCAAAAATTTGAAGTAAATCGGCCAAGACCGCCTCAATTTTTTGCCAAAAACCTCTCCTTTTTATGTAGTATCTATTTATTTATATACTATATACATTAAAAATATGTAGCCTACGTATGTCTGAACATTTATTAGTGTATCCTGTAAAATTTTGAAGCAAAACAGTCCAGAACTTTTTGAGATTATTGGTAACAACCTTAAGGGGAGTTGTAATGCCGTATCCCGACAAGGTTAAATTTAGTGATTTGGCTTCCCTGTATTTCAGGAACCACTCACTATAGCCATTGACATGAAACTTTTACAGGACATTAAAATGTATGTTCTAAGACTACTGAAATACATTAATTGTATTTCATCCGCTGCTTTCGGAAATACAATTTTTTAATTACGTGGTTATCATTTTGTGTACCTTTTTGTACATTATCCTGAATAATTTTAATTGTACATAATATCATGTTCTTTTTTTCAGTTCAGTAGACCCAGGATAGGTACATCATTACTCCCTTAAGATTGGAATACTCTACTCGAAGTCGTTTCTGAGATTTAGGGAAAAATGCAACAGAAAATGTAAATTTTCAGGAACGGCTTCTAAAGTTTCAAGAGACTGTAACTCACTTAATATATGCTTACTTTTTTTTTTATTTTTAGTCACTCAGAATCATCCTGCACTGTACTGTATATCATCCTCTTGCTCTTTTTCCAAGTTTTTTCTTCTTTTCTTCTTTCTGGACTCTGTAGTAGCGGCCAATTGTACTGCATACTCTTCTTTATCAATGGGAAGCTTGTCCATCCGTTCTCTGATGCAGTTTGCTCCAAGATTAATTCCCATATGCTGTAGCACTTTCACCCTACCAATGTTGCCATCATTAAAAGCAGTAACAGCATCACTGACCCTCCACTCCTCATTCCAACAAAAACATTTTTTTGGTAAGCGAGTCCGTATAAGATTATTGAATGACACATTGGGATTTTGAGTCTGACCATGCAGACACTTCTTCAGTACTTCAGGATTTGCCAGGTCTCTGTAAATAGGTTTTATGATATCCATGAGTGCTGCTGGGATGGAATGTTTATGGCTGTATGAACTGTTTGAGTACTGGGCATTGCGGTAATTGCACCATGAATCAGGTCCAGGAGAGCAAAGGTGGTGTACTGCTTTTTCATCAGTTGAGAGTTGGTGGAAGAAGGTAGCCCGTACTGCCTGCTTCAGTTTCAACAAATCCTCAGTATTATTTCTAATGGCCATCCCATAATACTGCTGTAGTTCATCAATCATTTTGTCTGTCAGCCTGCCTCTTATGGTGTTACCATCAGAATGTTTCTTGTGTCTCAAACTTTGTTTCAACTTCCTCAACCTGGTGCCCATCCTCTTCTGGACATGACCAACACATTCCAGTTTTGTGATAATCTTCTCACTATAAGGCTGAGTGGTTGCTACACTGTTATATGCTTTTGAGTCTCCATCACCTAAGAACTTAGTGTAACACACTCCCCTTTCGTTCACAGATAAACTAAAAATTTCAATAGCTGCAGAGGCCTCCATACCGCCACTTGTTCCTTCATTATTTCTGTCACAGATATGCCCTTCTTCATTCCCTGATTCACACTTATAACAATGTTTGGTTAAAATATGGAAATCTATTACCTTTCCAGTATCCACACTGGTCACCATAGCAACAGAATTCTTAGAACTGTAGCCGCACTTCTGCCAAGTGCCATCAAAAGCAACTGGTATGTTGGTTATACCATCATTTATTTCAACAGCTTCATTTGTAGCCTCTTTCATTGACTTACATGCAACAGGTTCCACAGCAGCTCCAAAAAATTGTCCACACTTGTCGATTTTACAAGGTGGACGTGGCATATTAACCACAGCACACATTGTTTCTGCTGCAGTGTATCCTTTGCCAGTAGCTCTCAATCCATAAAACCACCTAACATTTACTTCAAAATAATTATCTTTACACTTATCAGAATTCCAAAATGAATGAGTATATTTACAATTGGTACAATTAATGATAAGTTTCCTGGTTAGTCCATTTGACACCTCACTGTCTTCATATAAATTAACTGGCCCTCCACATATTTTACAGCACACACATTCACCTAACACCCTTGTTAGGATGTGTAAATCTATCAGAATATAACCTATCCTACCATTTACATCACTTTCGTTTCGAGAAAACTGAGTATCACAAAGTTTTATTTTAATCTTTGAAGCACTTATGGGTGTTTCTCTAGATACTGACAAGTTTGCCTGTATTTCATTGTCCGTAACTTCACATGCTACAAGTTGAACACAGTGTTTCCCTTTATTCGAAAATCTATTACCATGAAACCCAAGTTTCTTAAAAAACACTTCATTTTGGCATCATACTTTACTTTTTGAGAGATTTACCAGTTTATTCATCACTTTTTCTCGGAAAAACATTAGGATTTCGACATACAGTGCATGTTTATACCACAAAATGAAACGATGCTGTTTCTGACAGTGCTACCAATGCAAACACGTTATTTAACCTTTATAACACAGCAATCCACAGCCCTCTGTATAAAAAATTACCAATTTTATAAGATCTTAAAGTAATGCGCATGAAAATGAGTGAAATATAATGCAAGTCATTTCTCATGCCCATAATTAATACAGCGTCTTAGTCCATCTAGTAGGGGTTGATGTATAAATGAAGAAACCAGTTTATTCTGCATCTTCCCATTCATTAATAAGCTTGGGAACCTGTTTTGGTGAAACTCAACTTACAGAGACAGTATTTTCAGGATACAGAAGGGTGTTGGAAGAATTATATTTGGTTTTAATTGTAGAACCTCTTCAGAAAAATTTGGTTCCTCAACAACTACTACACTTGACCTAAAAAAAATTTCTTTTTTTATAGGTGTGATACCAAAAGATGCATGTGCACTTAATATGCTTGGTCTGCTGATGGAAAGACAGCAGTTGTACGGGACTGCAGCTGCTGCATTTTGTAAGGCTTTGCAGCTACTTGACTCTGAGGAAGGTGATGAAAAGCGAGACACAGTCTTTGCCAATTATGGAAGGGTTTTGGTACAGCTACAGCAATATGATGCAGCAATCAAATCATACTTACAAGTGAAGAAAGCTACATTCAAGACACAGTGTGGATTGGCTGTTGCTTATTTCAAAGGTAACAAAAAAGTCTATTACCAGGGCATTTGTATTACTGAAACACTATCCCAGAACCTAGTACCAGTTGCAGCATAACAGCAACAAAAATATTATTTTCAGTATTTCGCATAATTATTGACTGAATTTAAAAATTTAAAATACTCTCCTAATCTAATCATTAAGAGGCATAATATTATGTTAAAAGTTTAACATAATAAGACAAGTAGTACAGTTAGAAACTATGTGTTTGTTTCGAGGTAATGTGAGAACGCTTAATGATTTGCAACCAACTTTCACATACGTATTTTCTTACCGTTTCTAAACTTTTTCTCACTGACACCCCCCACAAAATTACAAAAGGAAAAAATTTTATTGCTTGCTACACTTTTGCTGTTCATGCAGTCAGACTCCAGCATCAGGCATGGTGTTTTAATTTATTACTTCTTTACTACTAACTCTCTTCACACCAGTTTGCAGATAGTATACACATATACCACTGAATGTACTTGCAAAAAATATTAATGTACAACATATAGTTCAAGAGATATGACATCGTAAGCATTTAGATGCATGAAAAACTAACTTTTGTATAAAATGGAGTGCAAATTACTCAGTTCATATTCGTCCAGTTTTTCATAATGAGAACACTTAGTGACTCCAGCAAACTTTAAGCATAATTTCAAACCTTTCCTAAATTTTTCTTGCGTACTTGCGTACTTGATACATGCAAATATTTAACTCATTTGTAAAATCATCAGGCATTTTGTACATGGGAATTTATTCTTTAAAGAATTGGGGGTTTACTGTTTTATGAATCTTCATCACCACTCAATTTTAATTTGTCTTCTGATGGTACGGAGGAGATTATGGCAGTGTTCATTACATATACCAGTTCTGCTGCATCAGACAGGAACGCTGTTTTTCCACATTATAAACCAATGCCAAAACTGAAAGGCTTAAGGTGCATGTATCACAACCTAATGAAATACTTTTTAGGGTAGTCACAATGCATTACAAATCCTTAAGTTTTTAATACCTATCCTCATCTAGCTGGCAGTGGTTATTGGACTGATCTCGATTTTATTTTGTCCTCATACCTGATATATTGCTCATTAGACTCTCTCTCTCTCTCTCTCTCTCTCTCTCTCTCTCTCTCTCTCTCTCTCTCTTTCCATTACCAAACTGATAGTTCTTTGATGTCTCAGAATGTGCTCTGCAGAGAGATCCCTTCCTTTTGTTAAGTTGTGGTGTGTATTTCAATTTTTCAACAATAGCATTCAGTATCTCTTTGTTATTTGAATTTCCCATTTAATCTTCAGCATGCTTCTGTAACTTCACATTGTAAAATCTTCTGTTCTCATCCATCCCACACAAATACCTATGGAAAAGACTAGCTAACAGTTAAACTGATATTAAAGGTTAACAAATTCCTCTTTTTTCCAGAAATGCTTTACTTGCTATTGCCAGTCTAAGTTTTATATCCTCCTTACTTGCACCCTTATCAGTTATTTTGCTCCTCAAATGCAATACTCACCTACTAATTTAGTGACTCATTTCATAACCTAATTCCCACAGCATCTCGTGATTTAATTTGGGAACATTCAATTAGTGTCTCATTTCCTAGTTTAATTCCCTTAGTATCACCTTATAGGCTGTTTTCAAGACCTGTCCATTCCGTTTAACGACTAATTTGCCATCTCTTGACAGAGTTACAGTGTCATCATCATACCTCAAGTTCTTATTTCTTCTCCTAGAAATTTAATTCCGTTTCCATTTAGTCTTTATTTCCGTCATAGATTGCTTGATCTACAGATTGAATCACATGGGGAATAGGCTACAACCCTGCCTCATTCCCTTTTTAGCTACAGATTCTCTATCATGTCCTTCAACTCATAACTGCTTATTGTAGACGACTTTATGCTCCTTATCTTTTACCCCTGCTTCTGCAGTTTTTCCCCCTCTTTAAAAATTGTTACATTAGAAAAGAGAACTTCCTGCAATGACACATCACTGTGTCGAACAAACTAACCACAAAAGTTGTTGTTTGTGGAAGGTTGCATGTGGAGGGCTATGCTGGATGAACCACCAAGGTAATTTACAGCAAACTGCCCTTGATTCTACCCTAGATGACCAAGTAGATGCTTGCTTACCGTATATGCTCTAAAGCTGTCTTGATATTCTCATTGAATTTCTTCTCTGTAGGCCACAGCTTCTGACATGTGATTGTAAACAATAATGTTTGAAATGGCTTTTGGGAATGGTACTATACAATAATGTCTCAATACTTGGGATGCAGACTCATTTATTAATTCAAACCACCACGAGCAAAAGACTCCTTATCACAGTCAATCCTTTGATAGCCAATCTAAACTCATTAACCACAGTAACAATCATGGAATCTGAATGTAAAACTTCGAGCTCCACAATATTCATAAAATAATGCACAGTACCTATTTCCATGTTTCTTCAGTTAAATTACCATTTCATCAGTTTAATTTTAACTTTCTTAAATAAAATGAAGCACTTGTGATTAAAATGTGTTGACCTCATGTACAGCATAGCTATACTGCATTGAACATCATTTTGCTGTTTCCCACCTGGTTGCACAGGGTGCACTTTCGTGATGGGTCAACACTTAAATTAATTCTTTTGTTAATTTCTGTTGGTCAGTTTTTAATAATTGAAATTGTAATTATACAGAATGTAAACAGTAACTGTTTACTGTGTACCACAGTGGTGTTGTTGAAGTTTAGATGAACAAATTGCTAAAGGACTCTTGTGGTCTATCAGACTGGAAAACAACCTCAAATTGGTCTGCAAAAGCCACCTAACCTACAGTGCATGTGTGTCACAGGAGATTCAGGCAAAAAATGCTCCTTGAATATTAAAAACCCCTTGTTCTTACACTTACAAAATGTAAAATTCATGTCTGTGTAAATTTTACTCCAAAATATTGTGAATTTTAACAGCATAAAATTAACAATTAAAATGTTTTGTTTGTATGGCCTTCTTACTATGAAACTATTGTGCTTAAATTTAGACTGAATTGTAAATATAATTAATTTTTGCACAATGTTTACAGTAGTCTCTTTTTTTTATTCTTCTCTCTCTCTCTCTCTCTCTCTCTCCCTCCCTCTCTTTCCCCCCCCCCCCCCTCGTGGAAAAGTTTAAATTAATATGTTTAACCAAACACCCAACAAAACCAGTGGCTTAAGAGTGAGAGGCTATTGAAAATGCATGTTTGTTGTAGCTTAGGTTGCTTTTATAGACCAGTTTTAATTTGTTTCCCAGTGTGATAGACCACAAGTGTCCTATATCAAGTTGTTCATATAGACTTCCCCTCCACCACAGTGATACATTATAAATTGTTTACACCCCCAATGGATATCAATATGGATAAAGTCTTCAGCACTGTCAGATTGGTTTCTTAGACAGTTAAACATTAATATTGGGAAGTTCTGACATAATGTAAATACATTAGGAGTAAAGGGGAGCACTTACTGAAAGTAGAGGCACTGAATTGTTGAGAGGCACTCAGAAGTGCCTGTGAATGACTCAATGCTTCTGCTGTTTGGTGAGTCGTCTACTTTACTCCTAAAATATTTATATATTAATAATGGATGTTGTGCATCTTGGCACCAAATCTGATATTGAGTTGCCTTCGATCTGTCATTGCTCAAGGACAATGTAGCCTATTCACAGTGTTCTCCCACATTCCCAGTCCATATGGCATAGAGTGGCTAACCTGTCCTTGCTACCGGCTTGCATAGCACCAATGGCATATGCAGTTCTACACAATATGATATATCACAGATTGCAGAGTAGCATAAATGCTACAATACCTGGAAAATTTCAAAGAGTGTATTCCAGTCATTATTGTCAAAAGCTTTCTGATTGTAAATTATGCTGTGGAGATATATGTACCAACAGGGTGTATACGACCCGGGACAACTGGGAGATCCGGGAAAAACCCGGGAATTTTTTCATCCGGAAGAAAACCGGGAAAAACCCAGGAATTGTTTAGAATTCCAGGAATCTTTCATTGTTTTAGCTTTCAGTTAAATTTTTGTGATTCTGACTGGTAAGAACCAATACTCTAACAAAGGATATTACTGTATCCCACTACTGCAGAATAATACTGCAGCAACAAAACATGAACGAGAGAAAAAAAAGAAAAAGAAAGTAAAACTTAAGTTGCAAAGGAGATGCACCGTATACAACAACAAAACCGTGCTCATACAAGCGTCTGCCAACAGCAAAGTGTGTCAAAGGTTTTAGGAAGACTATGCAATGCTTTATAACAACAAACTGCCTCCGATGAACGTGACGTGGCAACTGTTTAAATTAGATTCGTTTGAGCTAATGCGGGCAGTTGAGTCGCGTATGAGTAGTACCTTCTCCCGCTTCTGGTTACAAAAGTGTGGCTGGGCGCCACTGCTTAATATTGACCCTGTTCAGAAATATAGTAAATCTGGAGCTGATGCACAGAGCAGTCTGAGTTGTGGTGGGGAGGTGGGCAGTGTCCACGTGACCTGTGTTAACATTCAGTGATTTTGTTGTTTCCTCTTCGTTTATTGCTCTCACATTAAATGATAACAAAACAGATTTTTGTGGCCGGGAGCTAGAAAATGAATTAAAATACGTTCGCATAATTACGGAAGGCTAAAATATGTTATTAGTTTCAGATTTTATTTCCACCTTCCTGACAGAACAATGAAGTTATTTTTGCTGATTTGGTAAAGAGATTTGGCTTAAAGTTAATCTTTTCTGCTGAGACAGTCAGTTTGTTTGAAACAAAGTGTTTAATTTCACACTATTGGCTAGTTTCAACTGTTCGCTGCATTTCAAGTGCACATATGGCATTATGCCATAATAAAGAACCAAACGTGAGATAATACAGTACTGACACTCCAAGAAAATTTACATACGAATGTGCATTTTAAGCCGAATTATGCGTTTTAGTATGTTTCACGAAATTTCGACGCTCTTGAAGTATCATCTGATGTATTGTTTCTTTTATGCCCTACATAAGATCTTTTAATGTTTTACATGTACGAACATATGGGCTTCCTGCGTCATTGTAGCTGCGCAAGCGCGGTGATGCCAGTTATCTGGCGTTCTCTTGCAACTGCTGATACAAACCTAATTCTAATAGGTCGCGGGAAAATATTGCGAATGGTGGTTTGAAAAGCGTTACATTCAAAGCAGATTTCCTTTTTACGCAAGATAAACTATGTATGAGAATGTACAATGAATTTCTTAAATCACAAAGCGTTTGACTCTCATTTAAAAATCAAGTCTTTGAGGATGACCATTTAGAAGAATTTCGAGCCCAAAAGATCAGACATTTACGTCATTTTACTGGCACATTTGTGTGATGTATCTTAAAGTGTAACACGCGCAAAAAAGATCAACATTATATGTGGAAGCTTAGCTTCTTTTCCAGCTTATTAATCTTCGAGACCAATATTATATGTGAAAACTGTGTATATTAATTTAAACCATTAACTTTTCTTATTTGTGTGTTCACGCTACTTAAGAGTGATCTTGCTATTGGCTCACTACATCATATGTCCTATGCTGCCGTCAGCTGGCGAGATCACGTGACAGGAGCTGACTGTCTTACAAAAGTGCCTCGCAATCTCGATTTCAATGTTTCAGAAAGTAACATGCGGCGTTTGGTGGAATTCAAATTTATACCTTCGTAATACGAAAATATGCAGCGCACATGTTGCTGCACATCAAAGGTCTTTCAAAACGTGTTTTCCCCCCTCTTGAGCTTCGTTTTGTAAAGTGCCGGGAAATTCCACTCCCGCATATAAAACCATAGGTCTGATGAGTTTTACAGTGCCGAGGAAGAGTATACTGTCACGTAACACGGAAAAAGTGTATTTTCATCCGGGAGAAAGTGTAATTTTAACCAGGAAAAATCCGGGAATTTTTTTTCCTTGTCCACGTATACACCCTGACCAAGTAAATGGATTAAAGATAAAAGGACCCTCCAGAGTTTAATATTAAAATTCAGAAATGGATGAAAAAATTGAGATTGTTGAACTCTCAGTTTAAAAAAAGAGTGCACAAATGGTGAAAAGCAAAAGTTAGTACAAATTCATGCATTCATAAGACGATCAGCATACGAAGCATGCAACTACTTCCACCATCGTACCTTAGTGAAAGATCTTGCCAAGAATCCAAAAAAAATCGAGTCACATAAAACTGCGAAGTGAGTCAAAGGCTTCTATCCAGTCACATGTCGGCCAGTCTAGGTTAGCAATAGATGACAGCAAAAGGAAGCAGAAATTTTAAATTTCATGTTTAAGAAATTATTCACGCAGGAGGATCATACAAACATGTGTTCGTTTGACTGTTGCAGACTCCCTCTTAGAAGACACATCAATTGGCATCCATGGTGTAGAGAAGCAACTGGAAAAAGTTGAAAACAAATAAGTTGCCAGGTTCAAATGCAGGTGACTCCTGTATATAAGAAAGATAAAAGAACAGACCCCCATAATTACAGACTAATATTCTTAACATCACTCTATTTGTGAGTGGTACAGGAAAAGAAATTATTAGTAGTGGTACAAGGTACCCTCCGCAATGTACCGTACAGTGGTTTTCGGAGTATGTATGTAGATGTAAATGCAGAATCTACAAACACTGTAAACAGAAATTTTGCCTAAGTTGTATGGTCAATATTGCTTTGTACACCCTTGCATTTCTCCAGAACGCAAATTGATCTTCTCCATCACTGGCTTCTACCAGTTTTTCCATTCTTTTGTAAATAATTCATTTCAGTATTTAGCTACCATGACATATTAAACTGCTAGTTCAGTAATATGCACTGTCAGCGTCTACCTTCTTTGGAATTGGAATTATTTCAGCCTTCTTGAATCTTGAGATATTTGTCCAGATTTACTAGTTTCATCATCTCTGATTCTCCCAAATATTTCAGTTCTTCTGAGATATTTCATGTACTCTAGAAACCTTGTTTTGAGTTCAGTCTTTCAATGCTCTATCAGATTCTTTTTGCAGTATCATATCTACCATCTCATCTTTTTTTCTTTTCCTACAATATTGTCTTCGAGTTCATTTCCCTTTAATAGACCTTCTAAATATCCCAACAACTTTCCCTTCTTTGCTTTATACTGGCTTGCCATCTGAGCCCTTATTATTCATACAGCTGCTTCTCTTAATTTTCATGTAGGTAGACTCTGTCTTGACCCTAATTATGCCTGGTTCTACAACCTTGCATTTGTCCTCTAACCATATCAGTTTACCCATTTTTCATTTTCTGTCAGTTTCATTTTTAAACATATATATTTCTTTTCATATGCTTTATTTGGTGCATTTTTTTTTTAATTAAATTCAGTCCCTTTTGTGTTATGCAAAGACTTCTACTGTACTTCGTATTTTTGCTTATTTGATTATCTTCTG
Source organism: Schistocerca nitens (assembly GCF_023898315.1). Lineage (NCBI taxonomy): Eukaryota > Metazoa > Arthropoda > Insecta > Orthoptera > Acrididae > Schistocerca > Schistocerca nitens. Next base: position 293,913,108 of record NC_064618.1, on the reverse strand, counting down.
CCTTCACTATTTCATGTTCTATTTTATTCCTGTTTTCTGTTTCCCTCATCATAGTCTAATGCTCCCTTTCAAACTCTCAACTACTCTGGTTCTTTCAATTCATCCAGATTCCATCTTAATTTTTTACGTTTTTGCAATTCATATCCAGTAAATTATAGCCACAGTTCACATATGGCTCTGGAGGTGTTTTGCAATTTCAAATCTGATTTTAGAAATAAATGTCTCACCCTTATATAAACAATATTGAGTCCAGTGTGCTAATCAATGTACCATCTTGCTCGGTAGTTTATAGGTGGAGGAGTCAAACAATAGGCAGAGGGTACCAATTCATAATGACAGTGGTGGAATCTATGTCTGCAGTAGGATGATTAGGTCAGGATCTGTTTTGAGGCTGTGTATGGCTCCCCTTTCTTCTGCTAAAAGATTGGTGTTCTTGGAAAGTAACTTGGGGGAGGAAGGTGAGGCAGTGTTGGAGGTAAGGAATTTCTGGAGGTGGCCACAAGCTGGTTGGGTGGGAGGTGGGAAGGATCATGGTTGGATGGTGGTATGAACTGAGCAGGGTGAGGTTCAATGCTAGGATTAGACTGTCTTTGGTTGGAGGCAAAGAAGTGTTTCCATTGCAGGAGTTAAGAAAAAGTAGGTAGCTCACTGGCAAGTCCAATCAGTTCTAGATTTAATGGGATGTTGGTAGAGAGTTTTGGGGGATGTGGCAAATCGAAAAGGTCAGCTAGGCAGGATCTGGGTGCAGTGAGGGGTTGATGATGAGGAGCACTGTTGGTAGGACAGGAGTTGAACAGTGGTGCCCCAAGATGGCAGTAGGAGGTCGACAGGTTGGATAACTTATGGAGGTGGTGTTTGGAATGCTCGTCTACATGTTGGAGAGCAAGGGATTCAGTTTCAAAGGTGTGATCATGTATTAGAGATTACACAGTAGCAATATCTTGTGAAGGGACTAGAGATGGTTCTTGGATGCTTGTGTCATGGAGAAGTCTTTCTTCAGTACCAGGTTTTTGAGGGACAGGGACTGATGGAATCTTAAAAGATGAAGGTCATTGTGAAAGGAGGAGTGGGATCCAGAGAAAGAAAATTTCGTGGTTATACTATTGGGAGGGGGGGGGGGGGGGGCAGATTCTTTGTTTCAGGCAGCATTTAAAGAACAGTGTGTGGGACTGGGTTTTAGTCAGGGAAAGGGATACTTTTCTGAACTAGTGCACAAAAGATGGGACAGGAGTCCACTATGGCAGGGATGGTGTTGGGGAAATGAGAAATGACTTAGGCAATGGGCATATGAAGGCGCTCCCCAAAAGCCGCAAACCCAACAAACCTAGACACTACATTGTAGCTGGGTATTGTGCCCCCACTGTAAGAATTTTGGTTCTCATTGGCCAACACCTCCAACCAATTGCCCATAATCCTACATCAAAGATACCATCCACTTCCTTCATTGACTCTCCATCATCCCCCCATCCCTTTATCTCCTGGATCACTATTCATCACTGTTGATGTCACTTCCCTATACACCTACATCCCTCATGCTCATGGTCTTGCCACTATTAAATACTATCTTTCCCAATGTCCTTCAGACTCCAAACCCACTACCTCATTCCCTGTAGACTTTACTTACTGTATCCTGACACACAACTATTTCTCCTTTGAAGGGAAGGTATACAAACAAGGCCATAACACAGTCATGGGCACTCGCATGGCACCCTCGTTTGTCGACCTGTTTATGGGCCATTTAGATGATACCTTCCTAGCTTCTCAAAACCCCAAACTCCTGCTCTGGTTCAGTTTCACTTTCATGATCTGGACTCAGGGCCAAGACATACTATCCTTGTTCCTTCACAAACTCAATGCCTTCTCTCCCGTCCTTATCACCTAGTCTTCCTCCTCAACTCAGCATGCTACCTTCCTGGGCATTGACATCCCCTTCTCTGAAGGCTCCATTCACACATCTGTCCATGTTAAACACACCAACAACGAACAGTACCAACATTTTGACAGCTGAGATTGTTGCCACACCAAAAAGTCCTACCCATACAGTCTGGCCACACAGGGACAGTGTATTTGCAGTGACAACAACTTTGTTGCGTAGTATGCTGAAGGTGTCACAACCAACCACTATCCCTCAGACCTAGTCCACAAACAGATCTCCAATGCCATACACCCACACACTCCAATCCTCTCACCTCCACCAACAAACACCTACAAAGGAGTGCAACTGAACAACATCATTCGTCATGACTGTGGCCAAGAGCAAGGGGGTCCACTCTGTGGCACTACATGCAACTGAACATAACATGCTTGATTTCAATGCCTGCTTCACGACCTGGAACATCTGAAGCCTTCCTTCCACCATCAGCTTTTCTGAACTGTGCAGATGGGAGTTATTTTTACAACACATTCTCTGCTTTTGAAATCATCCCATCCTTAACCTACAGGAACCTACTTTCACACCATCTCCACAGCCTCCCTTAGCTATGCCAGGCAGTCCTGTCCTGCCACTGTTTAACCTGTGGACTCTACATCAGACAGTGCTCGTATCTACCCGCAACCACGCCCTGCTATCTTCCCTCTTCCCCACTCCACTCCACTCCAGATTGCTGCTTTTGTTCAGTGGGACAGTTGCATTCTGGCTGGAGTAGCTAGATATAGCAGTCACATACATTTGAGGTTTGCCTGTTTGTGTGAATGTGTGCGTTTTTTTATTTTATGAAGAAAGCTTTGGCTGAAAGCTCAATGTGTAACAGATTTTTTATTGTTCCTGTGTGCACCTCAGTGTGTCATCAGGGAAGATGACAGTTAAAACCCGCGTCCAGCCATTCAGATTAAGGTTTTCAGTGATTTCCCTAAAGTGTTCTACACAAATGTCGGGATAGTTCCTTTAGAAAGGGCACGACTGATTTACTTCCCCATCCTTGACACAGTCTGAGCTTGTTCTCCATCTCCAATGACCTCGATGTCAATGGGTTGTTAAACCTAAGCTTCCTTCCTTCCACCTTTAAATTTTGCCAGAGTGATCCCATCTCAGAAGCCTGACCTAACCTCCAGTCCCTGCTTAAAGCCTTAGACCCTTCCTAGAACCTCTCCCTGAATCTATTTCCCTTCTCACTCATATGACACCCCAAACACCCATCTTCTACATGCTCCCCAAAATCCACAACACCAGCAGTCTTGGATGCCCTATTGTAGCTGGTTATTGTGCCCCCACTGAAAGAATTTTGGCCCTCACTGACCAACACCTCCAACAAATTGCTCAGAATCTAGCTGTCAAAGATACCTTCACCATCAAAGATTCCTTCAATGACTCTCCACTATCCCTCCATTCTTTTACATCCTGGATCCCTACTCATCAATGTGGACACCACTTCCCTATACACCAAAATCCCTCATGCCCATAGTTTTGCCACTATTGAACAGTACCTCTCGCAGCATGCTTCAGACTCCAAACCCACTACTTCATTTCTCAGAAACATTACTAATTTCTTCCTAACACACAACTGTTTCTCCTTTCAAAGGAAGGTACATAAAAAAGCCCATAACACAGCTTTGGGCACCTGCATGGCACCCTTGTGTGCCTATCTGTTTATGGGGTGTCTATAGGAAACCTTCACAGCCTATGAAAACCCTAAGCCTGTGCTCTGGTTCAGGTACATTGATGATATCTACATGATCTGGACTCATAGCCAAGACAACCTATCCTCATTCCTTCACAACCTCAACACCTTCTCTCCCCTCCACTTCACCAGGTTCTCTTCAGCTCTGCATGCCATCTTCCTGGAGGTTGACGTGCTCCCGTCTGATGGCTTGATCCACACCTCTGACGAGATGTGCTCCTCTCTGATGGCTTGATCCACACCTCTGACCACATCAAACCCACCAACCACCAAAAGTACCTGTATTTCTACAGTTGCTCTCTTTTCCACAACAAAAAATCCCTCTCGTGCAGCCTGGCCACCTGGGAGCTCCTTTGCTCAGTATGCTGAAGGTCTCACAAAGGCCTTCACAGACAGCCAGTATCCCCCAGACCTAGTACACAATTAGGTTTCCTGTGCAATATCCATACACATCCCCAGTCCTCCCACCACCTTTAAGAACCAGCTAGAAAGGAGTGCCCCCTTTGTCACCCAGTACCACCCTGGGCTGGAACAATTGAGCCACATCCTTCATCAAAGCTTTATCTTTCATCAGATACTGAAATAATGAACATCCTACCCAAGATCCTTCTCAACCCTCCTAAAGTGGTTTTCCATCCCTATGTCACTCCCAGTTCTAACCCCTTGCCACAGGGATGTGATCTCTGCAAGTCCTTCCCAGTCCAGCCAACCAGCACTTCCTATTCCAGTCCTGTCACAGGCTTATCCTACCCATCAGAGGCCTGTCCACCTGAAAGTAGACATTTCAAATACCAACTCTGCTGCAATGATTGCAAAGCTTTTCACATTGTTATGACTACCAACCAGCTGTTCACCGGGATGAATGTCTGCCGCAAAACAGTGGACGAGACCAAAGTGAGCCACCCTGTGGGGCACAACATGTAGCTGAACATAACATGCTTGATTTTAGTGTCTGTTTCCCAACCCGGACCATCTGGACCCTCCTCTCCACCACCCACTTATCTGAACTGCACAGTTGGTAGTTATTCTTACAATACCTTCTCTGCTTTTGAAATTATCCTGGTCTCAACTGCTGGTAACCTACTTTCACCCCACCTCCCTCCATACAGCCTTCTGACACTGTGCCAAGCAGCCCTGTCCTGCCATGCCACAGCGCTCTTCTCCGCCCATCACCCATACTCTCTCTCTTCCCCTTCCCCACCCCACTCCGTATCGCTGCTTTCCTTCAATGCAACACTTGCATTCTGGCTGCAGTGACTGGAGATAGTGGTCATTTGTGCATGGGGTGTGCGTGCTTGTGTGGATGTGAGCCGTTTCGTTGTGACTGTCTGCAACTCAACGTGTCATCTTTATTTACAGTGAGTAGCAATATATCTTTTTCAGTGTTGTTTATATTTCAACCTGGAGTTTCCATTGCTTGATTTTACCATTGTATAAACTATCTGAAACTTTCCTGTGTCTCCAGGTCTCTACCAAATATACAACTGCTTTCATGATTTTTAAACTAATAAGGAGAAGTCGCAAGTGGTGGGATCAACTTCCTGAAACCACCTGCACAGTTATATAAGTTAAGAAACTGGGTGTCATACACTGTAGGCATTCATCCTATTGGGCCTTGTTTGCGGGCAAAAAATTGTAATTTTTTGTGATACTCAGTAGTGTGAAAAAAGTGGTATTGTATGGACAGTTGTATGGCAATAATAGGGCAAGGCCTTAGCATGCAGGAGGTCAGGTGTTTCGAAGCCCATCAGATATTTTAAATTTTGTTTATTTTTTGCTGAAATGACTTTGATCATTATTTTTATTAAATTAATTTATTTAAATGTATTTTTTATTTCTGTTCCTTTGTCATATCATTTTAATTGTTCTATCAATTTCTTCATTTGCTGTTATTTTTCTTCCTGTCATTCTTTTTCTGCCTGTAATCTTTGTTCATGTGATTTTAATTAATTTTATGTATTGTTGTTGTGTGGTCTTCAGTCCAGAAACTGGTTTGTTTCAGCTCTCCATGCATACAGTAAAGCTGCATGCCCTCGGGAAAAATTACAGCTGTAGTTTCCCCTTGCTTTCAGCCGTTCACTGCACCAGCACACCAAGGCCATTTTGGTTAGTGTTACAAGGTCAGATCAGTCAATCATCCAGACTGTTGCCCCTGCAACTACTGGAAAGGCTGCTGCCCCTCTTCAGGAACCCCACGTTTGTGTGGCCTCTCAACAGATACCCCTCCACTGTGGTTGCACCTACAGTACGGCTATCTGCATTGCTGAGACACACAAGCCTCCCCACCAATGACAAGGTCCATGGTTCATGGGGGGGGGGGGGGGGTTAACTTCAATTTAATTTCTTTCATTTTATCCTCCTACTTTTCATTCGTGTTACTCCATTCAGTACTCCGTTTCTCATTTTGCCTGAATTTTGTTTTGCTTATATAGTAGAGCCCTGCTTATTCAAGCCCCAGTATTTTGAGGTTCCATATAATTTGAGTTGGTCTTAAGAAAATCAAAATTTTCATAAAACTAGAATAAAAACCTGTTTTCCCACATTGTCTACATGTAAGTTTTATGTGCTTTCAAATGTGTTAAAAAAATTTTGAGCTTCCTTTCAGTTTTCCATGTAAAGTACAGGTAAAACTATCCCACCTAGGGTTTTCTTTCATAATGCACAGAGATAATATTGGCCTCAAACCGCTAATGCATTTCTATCACAGATGGACAGGCACCTTTAGATTTCAAGGAATGCACTTGCTCTTTCTTTGTTGACCCTTCACTAATTGGGACCGCCTGATAGTCAGTTGTACAGTGCATTGTTACTGCTGTTGTTGTGTCTACTCAACTACAATGGTTATTAAAATGCAGTACACCTCATTAACAGTGCAATACAAATTTTACAACACTGGATGACCATCGTTGTATGTACAGTAGTTGGTAGTGTAGTGACGTCTGTACTGTAGTGAGCCCACCTGTGTCACGCTAATTTTATAGTGTTATGAATATAATAGAGGGAAACATTCCACGCAGGAAAAATATATCTAAAAACAAAGATGATGTGACTTACCATACGAAAGTGCTGGCAGGTCGATAGACACACAAACAAACACAATCATACACACAAAATTCTAGCTTTCGCAATCAATGGTTGCTTCGTCAGGAAAGAGGGAAGGAGAGGGAAAGACGAAAGGATGTGGGTTTTAAGGGAGAGGGTAAGGAGTCATTCCAATCCCGGGAGCGGAAAGACTTACCTTAGGGGTAAAAAGGACAGGTATATACTTGCGCGCGCGCACACACACACACACATATCCATCTGCACATACACAGTCACAAGCAGACATTTGTAAACGCAAAGAGTTTGGGCAGAGATGTCAGTCGAGGCAGAAGTACAGAGGCAAAGACGTTGTTAAATGACAGGTGAGCTATGAGTGGCGGAAACTTGAAATTAGTGGAGGTTGAGGCCTGGTGGATAACGGGAAGAGAGGATATACTGAAGGGCAAGTTACCATCTCTTACCTTAAGGTAAGTCTTTCCGCTCCCAGGATTGGAATGACTCCTTACCCTCTCCCTTAAAACCCATATCCTTTCGTCTTTCCCTCTCCTTCCCTCTTTCCTGACGAAGCAACCATTGGTTGCGAAAGCTAGAATTTTGTGTATATGATTGTGTTTGTTTGTGTGTCTATCGACCTGCCAGCGCTTTCGTATGGTAAGTCACATCATCTTTGTTTTTAGATATAATTTTATAGTGTTGTTTGTATGTACAGTGTACTGTACATATGTGTGTGTTTCCTAATGTTTTAATTCATACATTACAACAGGTGTTGGAGTAAGAGAAAATATATGTCATTGAATGTGAAACTGGAGGCTTTGAAAAGATTACAAAAAGGATAATCATTTAAAAAAAACTTGTTGTTGAGTATGGAGTTGGTGAAGTGATGGTTGGAGATTGGCATAGAAACAGAGGAAAAAAAAAAAAAAGAAACGAGTGAAGCTTTGTGCATTTGGTTTACTCAACAAAGACAAAAAGGAAATCCAATTTCAGGACCTATTGTGCAAAGAAAAGCTATATTTTTTAGAAATGAGATAAAGGAAGTTGAGGACAATTTTACTGCAAGTTCAGGATGGTAGGATAGGTGGAAGAAGCTATACAGCTGAAGGCAGCATGAAATTTACGGTGAAAAACTTTCTGCAGCTTCTTAAACTGTTACACTGCTTTGTGAAGGATTAAGAAAAAATATGGAAGAAGGAAATCTTAATCCTGATCAACTGTGTAACTGTTATGAAACAGGGCTAGATTATAAAATGCTTCTATATAAAACTCTAGTCTCAAAAGAAGAAAAATCTGCACCAAGCTACAAAAAACATAAAGAGAGTTTAACAGTTCTTGCTGCATTTAACGCAGGTGGAGACTGTAAATTGAAGGTGCTGGTAATAGTGAAGTCTGCTAAGCTTAAAGCTTTAAAAATATTACTGCCTCTGCACTGCCTGTTACATATGTCCACCAGAAATCTGTTTGGATTGACAGAAATATTTTTAAGAAGTGGTTTTTCAAAGATTTTGTTCCAGAGACCAAAAGATATCTAAAGAAAAAGTACTTGCCTTCCAAAGCAATCTTAACGGTTGATAATGCTGTTCACATCCTGATGAGGAAGAATTGCAGTGTGACGTTATTTCGTTATTTGCGCGTTGTTCTTACTCGCTAACATGACGATTTTAATGCAGCCTGTGGACCAAGGTATTTTACAATGCTGGAAGAGAGAGAGAGAGAGAGAGAGAGAGAGAGAGAGAGAGAAGTATCATTGGCATTTGTTTCTGACACTTCTACAAACAACAGAAGGTGAAGGAGCCATCAAAGAATTTCTGAAAATAAACAAACAAAAACCTATGATAAAAGTCGTAGTTTACTGGATAGGTGATTTGTCGATTCATGGGCTGAAATAAAGGCGGAGACACTAAAAAAAGTCTTAGAACCCGATTTTGCAGAATGAAACATAACCTACAGTACAGACTGAGATTACCTACCATTGGTAGTACTGATTGAAAAGCTTGCTTGATGTGGAAATGTGAATGTGAGTGGTGTTTCAGAATGAATGAACAGTGACAAATGATTTGAAGTGACTAATGTTGCCGTTGTTGAAATGATCAGTGAATCCACTGAAGGTAGTGATGACGAGGAATCACCTGAAGAAATTGTACTGGTGGTTTGCAGTGCAAGATCTGGCATTACTTTATATTGAGCAGCAAACTGAAGCATTTCCAACTGACACCATGCTTCTTAGAAGATGGGATGACATTGCTGCTAAAAAATGACTTTCTGTTTTAAAACAAAGGACTGTGGGCAATTTCTTTAAAATTTAACTTACATTTTTGTAACTTGCAAATGTGTGCTTGTCTATGTACATATAACACAGGGATGTACTATATTGTTATTTATTTATTTATTTTTAGCATTATTGCACTTTTTAAACATTTATTCATGATTTACCCATTTATTTAGTGATATTTCCGTATTTTCCAAATTTGTGACTGCAGATGCAGAAATAATTGCAGGGGAGCCCCAGGGAAGTGTGTTGGAACCATTGCTGTTAATGTTGTATATTAATGACCTATCAGGCTTTTTTCAGATGATGTAATTATCTATAATGATGTACTATCTGAAAGAAGCTGCATAAATATTCAATCAGATCTTAATAAAATTTCAGTGTCATGCAGAGATTGGCAACTTGCTCTAAATGTTCAGAAAGGTAAAGTTTTGGACTTCACAAAATGCAAAAAATGTAGTATCCTATGACAATAATATCACTGAGTCACTATTGGAATCGGCCAACTGATACAAATACCTTGGTGTAACACTTTGTAGGGATATGAAATGGAATGATCACATAGGCTGTCATGGGTAAAGCAGGTGGTAGGTTTTGATTTATTGATAGAATACTGGGGAAGTGTAATCAGTCTATTTAGGAGATTGCCTACAAATCACTTTGTGTTGCCCATCCTAGAATATTGCTCAAGTGTGTGGGACTCGTACCACATAGGACTAACAGGGGATATTGAACATGTACAAAGAGGGGCAGCATGAATGGTCACAGGTTTGTTTGATCCATGGGAGTGTGTCATAGAGATTCAAACCCACAACCTTCTGTACACTATCCATTACACCATGCAACCCGTCTATGGAATACTATTTTTTTGAAAGCCTTTGTGCGTCATGCAAAAGTCTGAACTTTGTTTTCTTCAGTTACTCCCAAATGAGGGCCCAGCAGTGCAAGTAGCTGCAGGGTGCAATACTGGGGATCATAACGTACATCACTAAATAGATGGTTTCAAAAAGTTGATCTCACCACTGGGGACCTGTTCTTTTAAATGTTGGCAATGATTAAATTATTATTTGTACAAAATCGTAACTGGCCACTTTGACATTTGTTCCTGTTCCCCAGACCATGTTTTACCACTATTTTTTCTTGTCTTTGTTTTCCTACTGTCAATTCCAGTCACCCATCACAGCTAAATTTTCATCTTCCTTTAGTATCTGGATAATTTCTTGTATCTCATCTTACATTCCTTCAATCATCTGTGAGCCTAATAGGCATATACTTTGTAGACTTGTACTACTGTGGTTGGTGTTGGCTGTGTGTCTATTGACTACAATAATGCATTCACTTTTCTGCTTGTATAACTTACCTCCAATACTATTTTATTATTTATTATTGGATCTACTCCTGCATGAATCCGCTTGTTTTGTGATTGTAATCCTGTACTCTCCTAATCAGAAATCATGTTCTTCCTGCCACCATACTTCACTGTATTTAACTCCTTTCTAGCCACTTCCCATTCTAAATTCTCTACTCCACCTGTCCGATTAAAGGCTGTAACATTTGACACTCCAACCTATAAACGTCAGTTTTGTTTTTGCTGATGACAACATACTCCTAAGTAGTCCTGCCTGGAGATCTGAATGGGGGGGGGGGGGGGGGGTAATTTTACCTCTGGGATATTTTATCAAGAGCTTGCTATCCTCCTTAAGCCATATAGCAGAGTTGCATGCCCTTGGAAAGAATAATGCCTGTAGTTTTCCCACAGTTTCAACCTTTTACAGTAGCAACACAGCAAAATCATGTTGGCTAAATGTTACAATGCCAGATCAGCCTATCATCCAGACTTGTCACTGCAGCTACTGAAAAGACTGCTGCCTCTCTTCAGGAACCATAGGTTAGTCTGGTCTCTCCACAGATACTTATCAGTTGTGGTTGAACCTATGGTATGGCTATACGAGGTGTGGCTATAAAAAAGTGGGACCTTTGCTGAAAAACATTTTATTTCAAAAACATATGTGTTTAGTTATTGTCACCTTCAATCTACACCCCTCCTCTAAGCCTACAACACTCCATTCGAATTTTCCACTGATAGGAACAAGACTGGAAGTCTTCATCTGTGATTTCCTTGCTGAGCTTTCTCTTTCAGTGCTTCAGTGGACCAAAACCTTGTTCCTTTTAATGCAGATTTGATTATGGCGGATAGATAAAAGTCACAGGATCAGGCAAATGAGGTGAGTGGTTTATCACTGAGATGCTGTACTGTGCTTGAAACTTCTTATCAGACAATGTGGTATGAGCAGGTGCATTGTCTTGATGCAGAACCCATGACTTGTTCTCCCACAATTATGGTCTTTTTTTTCATATTTGCTCATGGAGTTGAGCAAGAACTTCACAGTAGTGATGTTGATTAATAGTTTGATCTTCAGGAACCCAGTGAAGACACACATTTCCATGTATCTGAAAAAAAAAAACAATCATTGCTGCCTTGAATCTTGATTTGCTCATTCGATCATTTTTTGCTCTCAGTGAAGATGGGCCCTTCCAGATGCATGGTAAGTTAAAAAACAAAGATTCATCACATGTTACCATGCTTTCCAAGAAATTAGGATCATTTTCAATGGTATTTAAAGTGTTAATACAAATATTTTATGAGCCTCTTTCTGTTTGATTGTGAGAATCGTCAGCACCAATTTTGCACACACTTTTCCAATATTAAATTCATTACGTGAAATTTGCCTTACACATTCTTTGTTTTGTCAATTTCTGCAGTTTCAGCAAGTGATCAAATACCGTTAGTTAGGTCAAATCAGATTACCTACTTTTTTTTATTTTTTCATCCATTTTTTATATTGGATGGCGTCCGGGTGTGTGCCATCTTCTGTGTGTCCATTGCCATTTTGGAAGTACTTGAACCACTCAAAAACTCACGTACATGATCAACAATCTTTGACATACACTTCTGTCAGTAACAGGTAGCTTTAAGTAGCAGTTTTTCTAATGCGTCAATTTGTTGCTCTATTATTACGATTATCATTTTCCCAGCAAAACAAATGATTGCCACGGCCACATGATTTGTTTACGGACACCAGGGATATACTATATTCTATTGAGAAGGCTTCACACTTAATAGTTATTGGTTGTTCGTCTTTGGCGCACATATACTTGCTCTGTGACAGCATCAATCCCATTTTTTTGTAGCCACATTGTCACACCAAGGCCAGTGGTTCACCAGAGAAATTTAACTCTCTATTATTGATATACATTACCACATCAAATGTTCTGAATGTGCTTATTTTAGAATGCCATCCTGGTGAGCCTGATGCAACAAAGTAAATATTATTGACTGATTGTAGAAGTTGAATCTAAAACTCACAGTTATTCCATAAAATATCACTAAAAACATTGTTATCATGTCATACAAAGGAGTAATATGCAGGGAAGAACAAAAGCAAATCCAAATAACAGCTCCTAAAACTTGGGTCATGGAACTGTAGCTGTGTCTGTCTGGGCTAATGGTCGCCTGCTGGTAGTGTGATGAATTGTGATTTATTACTCTCGTAACATACACTTACAAATCGTGATTATGGTACAGGAGACATGTCAAATATTACAAACTAAAATGTAATGTTAATTTTTAAAACTATATTCAGTCTATGTAGCAGTATCTATATTTTCTTATTTTCCAGCATAGGTAAATATCTTTCTTGATGATGGACAGTTTTTTTACCCCCCACACTATAATGCTAATTTGCGGTTGGATTCTGCTCAAATTATCAGTTCATCTTCCATTAACTCTTCTAATGAGTAATAACATTTGTGTATAAGAATTTCATCTAACTTCTTTTTTAGTATCCCTAGTTCCATGTTTAGAATGTTTTTGCCTTTAAGTTTGTTGTAGACTTTCATGCTCATATATTGTGCGGTCTGAGCATATAATTTCAATCTATGGGCAGGAAGCATAAAATTATCATTATTCCTTGTATTGAATGGATGATCAAATTGGTTTTTAATGAACAATTCCAGTTTGTTGTGTAAAAATATCATTAGCTCGTATATGTATAGGGAGGGGACAGTCAAAATTTTTAGTTTCTGTAATAATGTACGACATGATTCTCTTTGCTGTGCAGTGTACATATTTCTGATAATTTTCTTCTGGTGCTTCAGTACACGAGATATATTATTAATTTCCTGGTCTTTTGACTGTTTGGTTCTGAATTGAATCAAGTTTGTTTTTGATATGTTAAGCTTCAGTCCATTTAACTGGAACAATGACTCTAGCCTGTCTAATGTACCAGTGACTCTATCAGGAAGCGTTTCTGTTTCTCCTCTTTCTATCAAGACAAACATGTCATCAGCAAACAGAACGGATGGTGAATTTATGTTTAATGGCAAGTCGTTGACATACAATAGAAAGAGAATTCGACCGAGGATTGAACCTTGTGGGACACCCTGTGTTATTGTTTTCCAGTCTGAATGATAATTTACACCATTTGAAGAGATGATTGTTCTTTGTTTTCTATTAGATAAGTAAGAAGTAAGCCATTGAAGTACTTGCACCCTTAATCCCATATTTTTCTAGTTTGTGGATTAGCAAGGAATGATTTACGGAATCGAAAGCCTTTGTCGGGTTGCAGAAAATTCTGGTTACTTTACTGTTTTTGTGTAGAGCTGTGCTAATTTTTTCTATGAAATTGTTTATGGCATCTGTTGTATTTTTCCCATGCTGGAAGACAAACTGATTGCACAAAATAATTCAATTAAGTTTTGGATTTGGATAGCAGCTACTTTCTCGAAAATTTTTGACGGCACTGGAAGGAGAGAGAGAGGACGATAATTCCCCATATCTTCTCTTGACCCTTTCTTAAAAAGTGGTTTTATTTCCACGTATTTTAATGATTCTGGGAAACAATCTTCTTCAAATTATATGTTGATTAATTCAGCTAGTTGAGGACTTACTATTTTGTACACTGATTTAATTACTTTCGCAGGTATCCCATCCCAACCCACTGAATTTTTATTTTTTAGCGATAATATAATGTCTTCTATTTCTTTCATTGTAATATTTCTAAATTTCATGGGAGGTATATTTTTTTGATCAAGCCCATATGGACATACATTTTTATTGTAATTTGTAACATTTACGTTTGATTTTGTCACATTGAAAAAGAATTCACTGAAGTGATCCGATATCTGAGCAGGATTTACAATGGTGGTGTTTTCATGCTTTATTTTACAAATTTCATGGCTGCCAACTTAAACGCCCAATTCTGATTTAACAACAGACCGCACTGCTTTTGATTTATTCTTATGATATGATTTAGTTTGCTGTTAAACATTTGTTTTGTACCTTTACAACATTTTTGAAAACATTTTTATAATGCTTCACATATTCAATAAAAGCTAGATCTTTGTTATATTTCAGCTCTTTATGCAGCTGCCGTTTCCTAGCACTAGAAATTTTTATTCCTTCTGTTATCCAAGTTAGTTTACTTATCACTTTGGTGTTGGCACACTTAGGTGGAAAGATTTCATTGAATACAAGAAGGAAGCAGGTTAGGAATTTTTGAAAGTTTTCATTAATCGGCTTGTTATTGTTACATTGTCAGTCTGTCTCTCTTAACCTGTCCTGGAATACAGTTAAATTTTCTGAGACGAAATTTCTTTTAAAGTACTTAGGCTTATTTTTAAGTGAGATTTCTGTGTTTATTTTTGCCATTTCAATAAACAGTGCTTTATGATCAGACATTCCTACGTCAAAGCAAAATTTATGAACATCTTCAAATACATAATTTGTCAGAATGTTATCAATGCTGGTTGCTGACTGGGCATTTTCTCTGGTGTATTCTAAGAAGTTTGGTTTGAAGCCGGATTTTTTTTATTAGGTCAGTGAATTTGTCAGCTTCATGGCGTTCACTTAAGACATTGATGGTGAAGTCAGCTGCTGTTACTGCTTTTTTCTTTTTTTCTTTAATTGGGCTTTTGAGTATATTTTCTAATTTGTATAGGAAGTTGTTCGTTATTTGATTTCCCGGGATTCTGTAAATGGAAATTACAATAATATCTATATGTACACGTTCTACCCAGCAACTTTCAAAGATACATTTCTCATTCAAATGCTCAAACTCATTCCTTATTTTAAACGTTATGTTAGAATGAACAAGTATACATGAGCCTCCATGTTGTTTATTTTGTCTACAGTAGCTAGTAGCTACGGTGAAGTTTCGGATTTTATTTAGAAATTTTAGAGTGTCAACCAATGTTGATTCAGATATACAATTTTTAAAAATTTGCAGTCAGTCAGAAATATTTGCAATTCATCTATTTTACATGTGCTATTCAAGGAGTTCGAGTTTAGACCATTTATATTGTAATGTGTGATATACATGGTTCCAGATTTATTTATTACTGTCGGTAGATTTTCATTTTTATTCATTTCCCTTTTTAGCACTTTTTAAGATGTGGCATACATCAATAAACATTTTACTAAGCAATTTGGAGCCTAGCCTGTTTAGATGAAGGCCATCTATCCCCAGGCATTTGTTACACAAGAACTTGTTGGGGTCTATAAATATTGGTATGTGGTAGTGACCATTTTACAGAAATGCCAAGTATCTCAGCAGATTTGCCTTCTACACTAGAATTCCCATCTAAACAGGAGGAGGAACCTCGCTTTTGAACTGAATGTATAGCACTTGAAAATAATTGGGTTAAAGCTTACCTGGAGAAATTTTAGCTCCTAGAGCAATTAATGACCATTATACAAGTAACTGGATAGATTAAAAAATCCACTCACCAAGTGACAGCAGGAGAATACACATATAAAAAATATTGTAGTCCACAAGCTTTCAGAGCCAGTGGCTCTTTCTTGTGGCAGAAATGTTGACAGGGAAGGAAGAGGAGCGAAGAAAAAGGACTGTTGAGGTTTAGGAAATGGGGTAGAGTTTGAAAAAGTCCCTCAGAACTCCGAGTCAGGGGAGACTTAACAGATAAGATGAGAAGGAAACACTGATTGTTGGGAACGCACCAGATGAGATTTGCGAAACCTGAGAGCTTAAAGATGGAAGATAGGGTTATATGCAAGACAGAAATTACTGCTAAAATATCGTGCATGATTAAATTTCACTTGATTCTATTCCGAATCCCATGTCATTTTCCTTGACATTAATCTTGTTCTCATCGAAGGTCAGCTACACACTTCTGTTCACATTAAACCTACTAACAAACACCAGTACTTATGTTTTGACAGTTGCCATCTTTCTATGTCAAACATTGGCATTGGCATTTGTAGCAAACATGCAGATTTTACAGCAGTATACCTCAGCCTTCACTGTATGTAATAACCCCACAAGCCTAGTTCAAATCAGATTTTGTGGGTCATCACATCTGATCCTGGTGCCACTGATCTCTCCAAAAGCAGCTTAGAAGTACACCATGTATTACTCAGTATTATCCTAGTCTTGAATTTATCTCCCTAAAATCATGCCCTGAAATGAGGTCCATTTTGTTTGAGATTTTGCCCACCACACCTAGAATAGCTTTCTGTCGCCCTCTGATCCCCATGATATCTATGTCAGACCATATGCTGCTCCTGTGCCCATCTCCCTACCCTATGGCTCCTACCCCTGTGACCCTCCCACTGCAAAACTTGCCCTATGCACCATCACCTATATCAGCCCTGTAACTGGCAAAACATGTACTATCAAAGGGAAAGTCACCTATGATATGACACATCATATACCTGCTGTTATGTGAACACTTGGCCTTTTACATCAGCATGACTACTACCAAGTTATCATTTAGGATGAATGGGCATAAAACAAGGATGTGTAGTGACAACACACAATATCCTGTTACAGAACGTGCTCTACAACATGACAGTCATGGCCTTGTTGCTTGTTTCACCACACTTGTCATCTGAATTCTTCCCTCAGACATCCGTTTCTCAGAACTCCACAGGTGCAAATGGGTGCTACAGCAAGTCCTTGGTTCTTGCCACCCACCTGGCCTTAATTTATGTCAATTTCTTCAGACTCAGCATTTCTTCACAGTAACTATTACTCTCTTCACTCCCTGTTAGTTTTCTACATCTATCTTTTGCCGTCCCCCTTACATATTACCTTATCTTCCATCTTTAAGCTCTCAGGTTTTTAAATCTCGTTCAGTGCAGTCCCCGCCAATCAGCCTTTCGTTGTCATCCCATCCGGTAAGTCTCCCCTATGTGTGGTTCTGGACAACTTTTCCAAACTGAAAAGTTTTACCCTCTTTCTAAATGTCACCAGTCATTTTCCTTCACCTCTCTTCCATGCCCCTCCACCCTTCTGCCAGGAGGAGCAGCCACTGGTCCCGATAGCTTGTAAAGGTAATACCTTTTGTATGTGTTTTCTCCTTTCTTTAATAAATGACCAATATATGAATGACAATAGGAGAGGTTTTGAACTACCTCCCACTGATATGCTGAAGGACAATGTACAGGGAAGGGACCTTCTTACTGGTGAAAATGTAAATAGTGGGTTGACTTACCATAACAGACATATATGTGTACTTAAACATACAGTAAAAGTACTTGCTATTACTACACATAGCCGAGGAAAAGTATTAATGAAAAAGATATATTTCCTGCCTACTATGGAAATTTATTATGTGTGAAAGTATTTAAAATTTATAAAATGCATTCTGTAATTGAAAATAAAGTTGTTTTTAACTGCAAGCCATGTCACTATATTTCTGTTAATCTCTTTTGTAATGGTTTCAGCTGAAAAATATGAGGAATCATATGAAACGTATGAAAGTGTCCTTCATTGGCTTGCTTCTGACGATGGACTGAAATCTCATGTTCTTGTTGCTATGGCAACAATGGCTTATAAATTCCAGGGAGTTGAAGACTCAAAGACATTGCTATTACAAAGGTAAACACTTTTTCCCTGAGAAATATATACCTAGGGGAGGGTGAAAATTTGAATTTTTCTCACACCACATAGATACAAATTTCAGGAAGTTTTACATTAAAATTTTAAATAATAATACCCTGTTTGTTGCAGTGCACAACTAAAACCACCATCAGTTGAAGGATATTTTGCTTTATGTGCTCTTGGAATGCTCAATGAAGATCTAAACTTGACAGAAGTTGTTCTAAAGGAACTTGTTAGTTATGATGATGATCCAAATTATGTTATGCATATTGCAGTTTTCAGAGCATATATGCATTTTATTCAGGTAAAGTAAGACACTTACAACTACCACAGCTGTCTTTTGTAGTGACAAAAATATGCAGTCATTTTTTTAATTGAAAATGTAAATGTTTCAGAGACGCACAGTTGAATCGAAGCGCAGCCTGAGTGGTGCCGTTCATCGTCATCC
The DNA here is from genome assembly GCF_023898315.1 of Schistocerca nitens. Taxonomy (NCBI): domain Eukaryota; kingdom Metazoa; phylum Arthropoda; class Insecta; order Orthoptera; family Acrididae; genus Schistocerca; species Schistocerca nitens. The sequence continues at coordinate 293,894,832 of NC_064618.1, read as the reverse complement.
TGGTGAAGCATCACTGTGGCTGTCTCTTGCCCTGATGTTGCTGCATCTTTATCCTCGTTGCAATCCTGCCGGAGCTGCACAGTGTGCACAGGTTGCACTCAGTCTTGGTCGTGGAAGCATGGATGTTTCTAAGGTCAGTTGACAAAGGTGTGATAAGTTTATTGGTACACTTGGGTACAAAAGTTTTTAACTGTAGAACAATATTGTCTGTTCAATTACAGAAATCTGCCAATTTCCACTCCACCAGACTTCCCTCCTTGTACAAAATCTTGCAGTTATCCACCCTTCATGTTTCCTTGGATGGTATCATCCACCAAGCCAGCTTCAGACTGCAGCAACTTAACAGACTTCACTTCAAAAAGCTATCACACCATCTCCTAAATTACCTCAACAGTGGTGTTTCCCTTCCTGTCCCTCTGCAGTTCCCCAAACATCCACACCTTCAACCACCACGCCTCTCGTACAAAATGAGCTTGGCCAACCTCTGTAACATCTCGCAGCCTACACCACTGCCTCCCAGACCAATAGTAACTCGTAATGACAAGGACCAGTCACAACACTACAGTGTTCTCAACCTCTCATCTAAAGCTCTCTCCCCCTCCTGAATTAACTGTACTATCCAAGAGTCTCACTTTCAGCCTTAATCTGCTATTTAATCATGGTGCTTTGGTGAAGGACCTAGTTTCCTTTACACTTAATATCAACTGGAAATATCACTTTGCAGCCCAATCCCAAAACCTTTACAACAGCAAACCTGGCATTAAGCACTGCCTCGAACAGTTCTGACCACGATCACCGAGCGAGGTGGTGCAGTGGTTAGCACACTGGACTCACATTCGGGAGGACGACGGTTCAATCCCGTCTTTGGCCATCCTGATTTAGGTTTTCCGTGATTTCCCTAAATCGCTTCAGGCAAATGCCGGGATGGTTCCTTTGAAAGGGCACGGCCGATTTCCTTCCCCATCCTTCCCTCACCCAAGCTTGCGCTCCATCTCTAATGACCTCGTTGTCAACAGGACGTTAAACACTAATATCCTCCTCCTCCTCCTCCAACCACGATCCAACTTGATCCACCACAGTTAACTGAAAATTATCCCTTCCAAGCTTTCCTGACATCCAGCATTGCTTCACAACCCTTCCTCAGGTTCCTACAACATGACCCTAACCTGCAGAACTCCAGGCTCTGTGTTCACTAAAAGTTGCTGACTCAATAATTAACCGCCCAGCAGACAAAGATCTACTGCTGTGGTAGTTGAATGACAGGAGTATGTTAGTGAAGGTCTACGCCAGCTGTCTGACACGTCTGTACACAGCATCCGCCATCAAGATCCTATCCTTGTGATTCAAACTGACCAGCAGTCACTCTTAAAAGCCTCACGCCCCTCACAAGGGCTTACACTGCAGTCCATAGAATTCCTTACCCCACTGAAACCACACAGCCACAACTTTTACCTTCTTCCCTTACCTTCTTCCTAAGTTCCGCAAACCCAATCATCTTGGCCACCCTATAGTTGCCGACTTCAAAGCACCCACCAAACATATATCTGCCTTAGTTGAGCAACCCCTGGAACCCGTAGTAAAAGATACCAACCATTTCCTAGAGCATCTGGAATCTGTGCCCATCCCACTCCCACCACATACCTTGTTTGTTACCATTGATACCATCGCCCTCTATACCAACGGCCCCCATGTACATGACATTGTGTGCTGCCGAACATTTCCTCAGTCAGCACCCACCTGATTCCAAACCTATGACATCCTTCTTTCTCACCTTAATTAACTTTCGCCTTTGAGGGTCAGACATACAGACAAATCAGGGGTACGACCATGGGAACCAGGATGGCTCCTATCTATGCCAAAGTTTTCATGGGTCACTTGGAGGGGCTTTCCTGGAATCCAAAAGCCTTCAGCTTGTGGTTTGGTTTAAATACATTGATGACATCTTTGCCGTATCGACTCATGGTGAGGTTAAAATTCCTGGAATCTGTAAATACCTTCTCCCAATTAAATTTCACATAGTCATATTCCAAATCCCTTGCCACTTCCCTTGATATTGATCTCATCCTCACTGAAGGCCAGCTACAAACTATTGTCCATGTTAAACCTACTAACAAACAACAGTACTTAAATTTTCACATTTGCCATTCTTTCCATCTCAAACGTTCCCTCCCAAATAGCCATGGCATTCGAGGCAAACAAATTTGTTCAGATGCACACTCTTTACAGCAATACACCCCATTCTCACCCACTAGCCTAGTTCAAAAGCAAATTTTCTGGGCCATCACATCTGGTACTGCTGATCCCTGTAAAGACAACTTCAGAGCACACCACTTGTCACTCAGTATCCTGGTCTTGAATCTATTAATCAGGTACTTCGACAAGGCCATGACTTCCTAAAATCATGTCCTGAAATGAGATCCATTCTGTCTGAGATTTTTGCCCAACACACGTAAAATAGCTTTCCGTCGCTCTCCCAATCTCCGCATTATCCTTGCAGGCCCTATGCTCCTTCTGCACCCATCTCCCTACCCTACGACTCCTACGCCTGTGACTGTCCCCGCTGCAAGACTTGCCCTATGCACCCTTCTACCACCACCTATACCAGCCTCTTAACTGGCAAAATGTGTACTATCAAATGGAGCGCCATCCATGAAATGACATGTCATATACCGGCTGTTATGTAAACACAGTTAGTCCTTTTGCATTGGCATAACTACCACCCAGTCACCAGTCAGAATGAATGGGCGTAGCAGAGGGGTGTATACCAGCAACAAACAACATGACAGTCATTATCTTGGTGCCTGTTTCACCACAAATGCCATCTGGATTCTTCCCCCAGACACTAGTTTCTCAGAACTCCACTGGTGGTGTCCGCAGCTTGTGGTCTCGCGGTCGCGTTCTCACTTCCCGAGCACGGGGTCCCTGGTTTGATTCCCGGTGGGGTCAGGGATTTTCACCTGCCTCGAGATGACTGAGTGTTTGTGCTGTCCTCATCATTTTATCATCATTCCTGAAAGTGGCGAGTTTGGGCTGAGCAAAGGTTGGGAATTTGTACGGGTGCAGATAATCACGCAGTTGAGCACCCCCACAAACCAATCATCATCATCATCATCATCATCATCATCATCATCATCCACTGGTGGTAACTAGTGCTACAACATGTCCTTGGTTCTCACCACCCGCCTGGCCTTAATTTATGTTGATTCCTCCCATCTCAGCATTTCTTCACAGTAACTACTCCTTCCTTCATTTTTTATTTTCAGACCTGTCTAATTTTTGCCTTCCCTCCTCCCACCACTGTTACATATAGTGCACTTAGCTTTTCACTCTTAGTGGCTGGTGCACAGTGTTTTAGTAGTAATCTCTATCTTGTATTTTACCCTGTCTTCCACCTTTAAGCTCTGAGGTTCTCAAATCTCATCCTGTGCAGTCCCCAACAGTCAGTCATTCCGTTTCATCCCATCCGGTAATTCTCCCCTGACCTGCGATTCTGGGTGTCCTTGCCAAAATAATATACCCCTTTTCCTATACCTCTCCAGTCCCTTTTCTTCACCTCTCATCCTTCTCCTTCAGCTCTTCTTCTGGCAGAAGGAGCAACTGGCTCTGAAAGCTTTCATAAGTTAAACCTACCTACCTACCCCCCCCCCCCTCCCACTCTCTCTCTCTCTCTCTCTCTCTCTCTCTCTCTCTCTCTCTCTCTCTCTCTGTGTGTGTGTGTGTGTGTGTGTGTGTGTGGGGGGGGGGGGGGGGGGAGAATTATTTAGTTTCTGTAACAGCATATAAAAATTTAACAGGACATAGAGGATGCTGAACAATTTGAGGCAGCGAACCTGGGGTCAACGAAGCCACCTTGAGAAGACAATAGGAATAAAACCACATTACTGTGGATTTCTTTTATTTATATTAGTTACTGTTAACTGCAAATGTCATCATTGAAACAGTGATGGTATTTGTACTGTATCTTACAAAATGCCTGAAACTGACAGCCATCATCAATGCATGGATGACATCGGCGAACAAGATTCTGAAACACCTTGACAAATATTGGTGTGTTTTGTATCACATCACAGGCAGCTACAATTCTAGCAACTAATTCCATATCCGTAGCCACTAGGGTCTCACACACAAGTGACTTTAAATATTCCCATAGGAAATAATCAAGGGGATTCAAGTCAGGTGATCTCACAGGCCAGGGAATAGAACCTCCCTTTCCAATCCAGCGACCAGGAAATACCACATTGAGATTTGGGACAGACATCTACACTGAAGTGAGGCAGTGTACTCTCATGTTGCTGTTTCATAGCACATTTTGTCATGGGACAATGTAAATATGATGCAAAAGAGCCACCTTACGCACAATTAGAGTAAACAAAACTAGCATCATGACTTCCTAGTAATCAGGCTCATTCCCCTTGCTTCCTTGCGTGAAATAGAGAACGTACATACAAATAAACATTGCAATATGTGTAAACTTGCATGCAAGTTAGTTGTATATACACTGGAAAATGGCAATGCTAGGCAAAGTGGTAGACAAGTCTACTTCCATATCTCCTTAAGCTGGCTTCTCCGAACCCAGGTTCCCTGCATCAAATTGTTCAGTGGAGCATTCTCTATGTCCTGTTACACTTTTGCCCACTCTTACGGAGACAGCATATGTATATAACAATGAAAACAATCAATTATTGACAAAATTATTGAATTGGATAGATAAAAAATTTACTCACCAAGCGGCGGCAGAACACACACATAAAAAACTATCGTAATTGGCAACCGTATGGGATGAGAAGGAAAGACTGACTGTTGGGGACTGCATTGGACGAGATTTGAAAATCTCGTCTGATGCAGTCCCCAATAATGTCTTTCCTTCTCATCGTGTACAGTAAGTCTCTGCTGACCCATGGTTCTGGATGACTTTCCCAAAAGCTACCCCTTTTTTTAGACCTCTCCAGTTCTTTTCCTTCGCCCTTCTTTCTTCCCCTTCAACCCTTCTACTTGAAGAAGGAGCCACTGGCTTGCCAATTACAACAGTCTTTTATGTGTGTTCTGCCGCTGCTTATTTATCTATTTAAATTATTTTACACACACACACCACACACACACACACACACACACACACACACACACACACACACACACAGAGAGAGAGAGAGAGAGAGAGAGAGAGAGAGAGAACTGGATACTGGAAGCAGTTTTTGTAGATTGGACACAATCCTCATGTGACCAAATATGTTGTGAAATGACAATTACTGAACAATTTTCTTGTTTCAGGTCATGTCGTTGGTGAGCTTAAGCCACTTACTTTCCGGAAAAGCTAAAGCAAGTCTAAGTAGCTCACAGAAAGCAGTCCACATGTTTCCTGACATACCTGAAAACTGGGTAGTGCTTATAGCATCATTTTTACCATGGTGCATTTTGAGCAGCTCTTGTCAGAGCTTGCACTGGATGAAGCAGTTAATAGGACATGTTCGCCGAAAAATGGAAGCATCAAGGCAAATGAACAAGTGGCTCAGTAGCCATGAGCGCAAGGTCACACTGCTTGCTGAGGAGTGCGCAGCCAAAGCATAGGCTTGGTATCTGTCTTCCAAATGAATTGTGATAAAAGGTGGTGCTTTAACTTTTTTGTTAGATGAGTATACTGTAAGAAGCTGAAGTGCACTTTGAAGAAAACACCAATGTTTAAAAGAAAGAAGACTGAAACTCTTTATTTATGCAGTACAAGCATTTAATATCAAATGTTTTATGAATGTACTTTAATAAAGACCTTTGTCTAAGCCACTACCTATACAAGAAGTATTTTATTGCTGATGACTAAAGCAAAATAAAGAGTGATTGAAATAGCACTGACCTTTTTAAGACATGATCCCAACCATTGGTTTTTACTACTTGGCATGAGGTGATGAATATTTTTAAGGAGAACTATGCATGTCTTATCAGTTGGACCAATCAATATTAGTGTAAGACACAAAGAAATGCTGCCCAGTTTGAGGCGCCATGTCATGGATCGCGCGGCCCTTCCCGCTGGAGGTTCGACTCCTCTCTTGGGCATGGGGGCGTGTGGCGTTCTTAGCGTAAGTTAGTTTAAATAGTGTGTCAGTCTAGGGACTGATGACCTCAGCAGTTTTGTCCCTAAGGAATTCACGCACATTTGAACACACACAAATTCCTCCCAGAGTCTAAACAATTAAAATTCTATTAGGTCATCTGTCAAAGCATTCACAACATAATACCACAGTTTGAAGCAGTGCTAAAAGGCAGCAGAACGCTTTACTACTAGATACAGAAACCTGGCTAACACTCATTATTGATAGTAGTGAAATTTTTGGGGTAAATTTAAGCGTATACCAAAAGGATGGACAAATGAGAAACAGAGGAAGATTATTTGGACGAGATTAAGTATCAAGGTTGGGCATAAACTTGTAATTGGGTCCTTCTTCAACCACCAGACTTGTTTCCAAATGGAACAGCAAACTTCAAAGAGAACCTCAACTCATTAATAAAAATGTCCCACAGTCACACCGCTGTCATTACAATATCTTGTAGATGTGGTACTGCTGCAGCTTGCAATATATGCATATATTTTCAGCATCATATCATAATTGAAGAAAACTTAAATATATCCACCATCAAATGAGAAAACTAAAAGTTTTATAAGTGGCAGGCATGACAAGATCCTGCAGTATAATATCAAATACTTCCTCTGACAGGTACTTCAAACAAACAATTCAGAACCACTCTCATGTTGGAAATATATTATGTCTCATGGCAACAAATAGACTTGACCCCTTTGAAGACAGCCATGTTGAAACTGGTCTCAGTGTCCATCAGGCAGTTGAAGCAACAATGATTACTAAAGTGTGTATTTATATATGACACTGACACTGGCAAGATATTGCTCGCAGAGATTCCAAGACTTTTGAGAATGTTTTAATATATTTATTTCATGTGATATAATTGGAAATTAATAATTTTATGATTTTTTTCCTTTACTTGTATGGCACATTTTTGATTGCACTGACTTAGAAGGTTAGCTTTTTTGGAACCAAAGGACCATAGACCTCAGTATGTAACATAAATTTCAACTTGATATGTCTGCCTGTTCCTCAGAAAAAGGGTCTTCAGTAGTTGAACAGACAGACGGATAAACAACAGAGTGATGCTGTAAGGATTCTGTTTTTACCAACTGAGATGCAGAACCTTAAAAAGGCAGAAAGATTTAAAAGTTCAGTAAGCTATATAAAGAGACAGTTTCGACATATTTCAAAGAGTAATTCAAACATTCAGTTCTGGACAGGAGCATGTACAGGGACAATGGCTAATAATATTTCCATCAAGAGGACAGTGCAGAAGGCCATAGCAGACTCTTATCAAAAGATCTCTCACAAAAAACAAAGAGATACTGGCCGTATGTGCAGACTATTAGTGGTACCAAAATTAGTAAACAGACACATTCATGGATGACAGAGAAATTGAGATTACTTAGTACATCTACATCTACGTGATTACTCTGTTACTCACAATAAAGTGCCTGGCAGAGGGTTCAGTGAACCACGTTCAAGCTGCCTCTCTACCGTTCCACTCTCAAACAGCGTGCGGGAAAAATGAGCACTTAAATTTTTCAGTGTGAGCCCCGATTTCTTTTATTTTACAGTGATGATCATTTATCCCTATGTAGGTGGGTGCCAACAGAATGTTTTATTGCCACTCCAGTTCACATATCGTGTGTGGCACTATCTCCCATATTTCACAATAATACAAAACGAGCTGCCCTTCTTTGAACTTTTTTGGTGTCATCCATCAGTCCCACCTGATGTGGATCCCACTCTGCACAGCAATACTCCAGAATAGGGCAGAGAAGCTTGGTGTAAGCAGTCTCTTTAGAAGATCTGTTGCACCTTCTAAATGTTCACCAATGAATCGCAGTCTGCTCTACCCACAACATTATCTGTGTGATCATTGCAATTTAGGTTATTTGTAACTATAATCCCTAAGCATTTAGTTGAATTTACAGCCTTTAAATTTGTGTGACTTATCACGTAATCGAAATTTAGTGGATTTTAGTACTCATGTGAATAACTTCACACTTTTCTTTATTCAGGTCAGTTGCCACTTTTCACACCATACAGATATCTTATCTAAATCACTTTCCAATTCGTTTTGGCCGTTTGATGACTTTACAAGATGGTGTAAATGACAGCATCATCTACAAACAATCTAAGACATTTGATTTGATTTTGACAGGGAAGCTAAAACAGCTTTGGTCTAACCCGCCACTGCCCGCACCAAAACAGAGTTTATTGTACAGTATCACTTCCTGTATATCTAGTAAAGCCAATGAATGCTCTTAAATAGTGCAAGGAGTCCCTTTACCAGTTTTTTGTTAGACACAATTTCTTCAGGTCTAGTTGTCCCAAAAAATTTGTTTCTCTTGCTTTCCAATGCTGTGTATTCGAAGATTATGTGTGATGCAGTTTTTTCACCCTCATCACAGATCCTACATTTAGGATCTTCTTCCATTATACCCATTGTATGTAGGTGTTTTTTGAAATTCCCGTGGCTGGTCATCAGTCCAGTCATGAGTTTAATCTCTTTACTGTTCAGTCCCAGGATAACAAGGCTTAGGCATCATTACCTTACCATGTTTTTGTTTATAGACCTCGGTCCAGTATTCTACATTCTGTCTCCTAAGCCAGTTCTGTAGTTCTAGTTTGATCATAGCCTTGGTGATTGTCAGGATAGGTTCTGATCCAATGAATTGAGTCATTGCCCTGGCCAAACTGTCGGCTTGTTCATTGCCACAGATCCCTGTGTGGCCAGGGACCCACACTAGGTTTACCCTATTGCTCCTGCCTAGCTCCACCAGACCTCTGTGGCATTCTGCAACAATCTTAGATCTTGTTGCGGTAGCTGCCAATGATGTCAGGGCTGCCTTTGTCTGAATAGATATAGATGCTATGGTCCTTGTAGCACCTGCACATATTCTCCTCCACACATGCCCTGATTGCAGTAATTTCAGCTTGGAATACTGAGGCCAGTTTTCCTAGAGAGATGATACCCCTCCAGTCTTGGCTGAACCCCGTACACCCCTGCCCCAGCGCCTTGGTCTGATTTCAAACCATCAGCGAACCAAACAATGTCCCCCATACAGTGTTGAACTGTTTTTTCCCCACTGCTCCCCACTTCCAATTATTATATTGTAAGGCTTGTTGAAACAGTTGGTAGTTGCTATATAGTCGTCTGGCATTTCCCCAGCCATTCCTATATTTATCTCACTCTCTATCTTAGTGTGTGATTCTGGGTATCCCAATGAGATCCAGTTTTTACAAGTTTTAAGATGGTATGCACCAGCTGCTGCCCCCACCTTGACCCAAAGGTGCAGTGGAGGCATGTCCAGCATGGCTTCCATCCCAGCAGTTGGTGTGCAGCTAATTCTGCCTGTTATGGCTAAGCAGGCCAGTCTCTGCACCTTAGAAAGCTCCTTAGCTGCAACCTGCTGTTCTACCTTCTTCTACCACACTACGACCCCATAGGAAATCCTAAGTCTAACCACTGTGGTGCATATCCAGTCCATACCTCTGGAGCTTAGGCCCCAGTTTTTGCCACAAGTCCTTCTGGTACTCACTAGAGTACCTTTTGCCTTTGAGCAGATGCTCTTAATGGAGGGGTCCATGGTAGTTTCTCATCTAAGGTTACCCCTAGATATTTCACTACCCCCCTTCACAGGTAAAGTTTCATCGAAGGGCTTTTGATTTCAACTTGAGTGTTGGATGTGCCTCTTCGTGAATGGCACCACAACAGTCTTCTTAGGATTAACCCATAGGTCCTGTTTAATGCACCAGTCTTGCACAATGTCAAATGCACCTTGTGCCATCTAAGACAGTTACTCAGATTGTCTCGTATTTCATTAATATAGATCAGGAACAACAGAGGGCCTATAACACTTTCTTGGGGAATGCAGGATATTACTTCTGTTTTACTTGATGACTTTCCGTCTATTACTTTGAACTGTGACCTTTCTGACAAGAAATTACGAATCCAGTTGCCAACTGAGACAATATTCCATAGGCATGCAGTTTGGTTAGAAGATGCTTGTGAGGAATGGTGTTGAAAGCCTTCTGGAAATCTAAAAATTTGGAATCAATTTGACATCCCTTGTCGATAGCACTCATTACTTCATGAGTATAAAGAGCTAGTTGTGTTTCGCAAGAACAATATTTTCTAAATCCATGCTGACTGTGTCAATAAATCTTTTTGTTCTAGGTAATTCATAATGTTCGAATACGGTATATGTTCCAAAGCCGTACTGCAAATCGACATTAGTGATACGGGCCTGTAATTCAGTGGATTACTCATACTTCCGATTTGGGTATTGGAGTGACTTCAGCAGTTTTTCAGTCTTTAGGTATGGATCTTTCTGTGAGCGAGCTGTTGTATATAATTGCTAAATATGGAGCTATTCTATCACCATACTCTGGAAGGAACCTGACTGGTATACAATCTGTACTGGAGGCCTTGCCTTCATTTTCAATTTCAATGATTTAAGCTGCTTTGCGACACTGAGGATATCTACTTCTATGTTTCTCATCTTGGCAATTGTTCTTGACTGTATTTCAGGAATATTTACTTTGTCTTTGGTGAAGGAGTTTCAGAAAACCGTGTTTAATGCCTCTGCCTTAGTGGCACTGTCATCAGTGACTTTGCTGTTGTTATCATGCAGTGAAGGTATTGATTGCGTCTTGCCACTGGTGTGCTTTATCTATGACCAGAATCTCTTTGGGTCTTCTACCAGATTCCAAGACAGAATTTCGATGTGAAAATTGTTAAAATCTTTTTGCATTGGAGTACATGCTGTATTTTGAACTTCTGCAAAATTTTTTCCAATCTTGGGGATTTGCATTCTTTTAAATTTGGCATACGTTTTTCGTTGCTTCTGCAACAGCGATCTGACCCATATTGTATTCCGTGGGGGATCAGTATCATCACTTATTAACTTATGTCTTATATATCTCTCAATTGCCGTCAATACTCTCTCTTTGAAATCATTCCATATCTTTTCTACACTTACCTGATCAGATCGGAAGGAGCGAAGACTGTCTCTTAAAAAGGCATTAAGAGCATTTTTATCAGCTTTTTTAAATAGATGTACTTTACGTTTCTTTTTGATGGTTGTGGGTGTTACAGTATTGAGCCTAGCAGCAATTGCCTTGTGGTCGCTAATCTCTGTATCTGTCATGATACTCCCTATTTGTCTAAGATTATTTGTTGCTAAGAGGTCAAGTATGCTTTCGCAAACATTTACGCATTGAGTGGGCTCATGAATTAATTGTTCAAAATAATTTTCTGAGAAAGCATTCAGTACAATTTCGGATGACATTTTATGCCTGCCGCTGGCTTTAAATGTATAATTTTTCCAGCATATAGAGGGTAGATTGAAGTCACAATTGTATGAGTGGGGTACCTATTTGAAATGAGACTAAAGTTTTCTTTGAACTGTTCAAAGGGGGTCGGTAAAACGATCCAATTAATAGTTTAGTCCAATTTTCAAGTATAGCCTCTACCTGTACTATTTTGCAGGAACTATCTACTTCAATTTCACTACAAGATAAACCACTTCTTACAGAAATAAATTCTCCTCAACCAACAATACTTAATATGTGCTTTCTGAATACTGTTAGATCGGTTGAAAAAATTTCAGCTGAACTTATTTCCGGCTTTAGCCAGCTTTCCATACCTACAACTATTTGAGCTTCAGTGCTTTCTATTAGGGCTTGGAGCTCTGGTTCTTTCCCAACACAGCTATGACAATTTACAACTGCAATACCGATCATTTCTACAACTACCTTACTGTGTTTTACCTGCCCCCTTTTAGACAGAAGCCCTTTCTGTAGTTTCCTGAAACCCTCTAACCTAAAAAAACTGCCAAGTCCCTTCTACACATACTCCGCTACCCGTGTAGCCAGCTCCTGTGTGTAGTGGACTCCTGAGCTATTGAGCAGAACCTGGAAACCCACCACCTGATGGCACAAGTCAAGGGATCTGTAGCCTACAGAACTGCCTCAGCCTCTGCTTCAGACCCTCCAATCGGCTCTGTACCAATGGACCACAGTCGGTTCTATTGAAGATGTCTGCTTGTGTCTGTATATGTGTGGATGGATATGTGTGTGTGTGCGAGTGTATACCCGTCCTTTTTTCCCCCTAAGGTAAGTCTTTCCGCTCCCGGGATTGGAATGACTCCTTACCCTCTCCCTTAAAACCCACATCCTTTCGTCTTTCCCTCTCCTTCCCTCTTTCCTGACGAAGCAACCGTTGGTTGCGAATGCTAGAATTTTGTGTGTATGTTTGTGTTTGTTTGTGTTTGTTTGTGTGTGTATTGACCTGCCAGCGCTTTCGTTTGGTAAGTCACATCATCTTTGTTTTTAGATATATTTTTCCCACGTGGAATGTTTCCCTCTATTATATTAATAACAAACGAATGGCATACTCGGCTTATTAGCAGCAGGAATTCAAAGTGCTCTCTCACTGATGGTCTAACCGACACTGAGCTACAATAACCAAAACAAACAAAAGTATGTATGATACAAGGGTCGCTAACAACGGTGATACTGTATGCTACACTGTTATTAAAATAAAAGGCTGTGCATAGTAAGCACTCGAACATGCAAGAAATTACAAAAATAAACTAGTAACTACACAGGTATCTGTAAATAAGTCTCTCCTGTTTGAAGCCTGTAAGAATATATAACAAACGAATGGTGTACTTGCATTATTAGCAGCAGGAACTTGAGGTGTTCTCTCACTGACGGTCTAACCAACAGTAAAGCAGAGGTAGAAACCCTGAATCTTATTTTGAATGTTCCTGTACAAAGTAAGATACAGAAGAACTGCTCCAGTTTAATTCTTGCAGCATACTAAGATGAGGTATATAGCTGTTAGTGTCAGTGGTGTTGGGAAACAGCTGAAGTTGTTGAAAATGACCACGGCTCTGTGGCCTGATAGGATCCCTTTCACATTCTATACTGGATTTGCAGCTGACTTCACTCCCATTTTAACCATAATATACCATAGCCCCCTTGAACAAAAACGTGTTTTCAGTAATTGGAGGAAAACAAAGGTCACACCACTCTACAAGAAAAGTGGCAGAAGTGGTAACCAAACCTACAATCAATATCATTGATGCCCATCTGCTGTAGAATATATTCTGAGGTCAGACATAATGAAGTACCTCAAACAGAATGATCTGCTTCACACCAGCCAATACAAATTTCAAAAACATTGATCATATTTGACCCAACTTGCACTTTTCTCGCATGACATCCTGAAAGACATGGAAAAAGGCAATTGGGTGGTTGCAGCAGCCTTCACTTCTAAAACGCATTTGAATCAGTACCAAACCAATGTTTATTAACTAAAGTATGGCTGTATGGATCATCAAACAAAATTCGTGGTTGGGTTTTTGGTAGGGAGGTCACAGTATGTTATCGGGTATGGAGAATCATTGATAGAACTAGAAGTACCCTAGGCATGCCCCATAGAAATATTATTGGGACCCTTTCTGATTGTGTTGTTTATTAGTGACCTGACAGGCAATATTGAAAGTAGTCCCAGACTTTTTACCAATGACGCAGTTATCTACAGTGCTATCAATTAAAATAACATCAGAAAGGGTAGAAAATAAAAAAAAATTATTTTTTTTGTATGTAAACAATATAGTAGAGAGAATATATGATTAAATTTGTTGGTGATTTGAGAAGTATACAGGGTGCAAAATTTAGTACACAAAGCTGCCACCTCTGGCAGCAACAACAGATCTAACCCAGCTGGGTATCGAGTCTAATTGAGCTTGAATGACAGGTTCGAGTCTGTCATTCTATGCTGACAGAAGTAGACGTAACCCTAGGCATGCCCCAAGGAAGTATTATCAGGTCCCTTCCACAGATTTCATCAAAAAGTATTGGCTGGCGAGTGGTGGTGTGCCAGTCTTGCGGAAACCTGTAACCAAATACTACAGTGAGCGAGAGATCTGGGGAATGAGGTCTGCAGGGCAATAGTCATACACTTGTATAGTGGCAGCAGCAACAACAACATGCAGTCTTGCATTATCTTGTCGAAGATAATGTCATAGAGACCTCAATGACAAGGCACAGCTATGAGTCTCAACATGTCAGAAATGTAATGTAAGCTGTCCAAATTACCAGCTACACAGACCAGAGGAGATTCTGTTGTGTACTGAATGAAACCTCATACCATCTCATTAAGGGTTGGACTCCTATGATGATGATGAATGCAATAGATGGCAGCATTCGTTCCACAAGTAGAAACATCCGTCATGATGCTGTGCACAAAATTAGGACTCGTCCGAAAATTCGTGGTGCCATTCCTGTGTCCAGTGCTGTCACTCAGCACATCACTGTTGGCACACCTTTTCGTGGAAACCGAACAAGGTGGCACAGTGGTTAGCACACTGGACTCGCATTTGGAAGAACAATGGTTCAAACCCATGTGCAACCATTCTGATTTAGGTTTTCTGTGATTTCCCTAAATCACTTCAGGCAAATGCTGGGATGGTTCCTTCGAAAGGGCATGGCCGACTTCCTTCCCCATCCTTCCCTAATCTGATGGGACTGATGACCTCGCTGTTTGGTCCCCTCCCCCAAGTCAACATATCTTAGTGGAAGCCACAACAATGATCACCATGCGACAGTCTATGGTACTTCGCATATCATTCCACTGTTCATGTGGATACTTGTATTGCTGCAAACATTATTATTTTCAGTATCAATGTACAAGGCTGTATGATCCTACAGTAGTCTCAAGCAGTAGTTGTGTGGGGCTGTAGAGATCTTACAAGAGGTCGAGTATGATCTTACTGAACACATCAGATGCAGATATTGTATCCTGACCAAAGGAAGCAGCAATACTAAGGAACAACAAATTGCAGTCTCTATAGGCTACTATTTTGGTGCTGATAAATTCACAAGTGCTGGTAGACCTTTATTTTTCTTACATGAGGAATAACATGATATTCTTACAAACAGACACATTTGAAAGCAGTTTGTGAATGAAAAACCAGCTGTGTAGTGTTTCTTTATACACAGCATGCAGATGGTGTTACTCCTATGTACTTTATGCAGTTATACTTGGCATTTCCAATTATGTAGTGCACTTCATTCCTATTCAGCATTTGTTGTGTGCCACTTTCATAATGCTGAAGTTAGCAGTATAGTTAAAATAAATCTCACAGTTACAAACATCGTTATTTTAATGGCACATAGGATCTGAACAAGTATGCTGGCAGATCTTAATCAGATTTTAAAGTGTTCAAAAAATAGGCAAACTTGCTTTAAACGTGCAGAGATATGAAATTGTACACTTCACAAAACACAGAAAGGTAGTATCCTATGACTACAATATCAGTGAGTCTAAATTGGAATCAGTCATAGAAATACATGGACGTAACAGTTTGTATGGACATCAAATGGGATGATCACATAGATAAAGAAGGTGGCAGGCATTGGTTCACTAGCAGGATATTCAGGAACTGCATCAATCTACTAATCAGATTACTTACAAAACACTTCTGTTTCCAGTCTCAGAATTCCATGCAAGTCTTTGTGAATCATACCAAATTGAAGTAACGAGGTACTGAAAATATATAAAGAAGGGCAGCATGAATAGTAACAGGTTTGTTTGATGTTCAAAAATCTGAATTGGCAAATGCTTCAACATCGAAACATATAATCCCATAAAAGTCTTCTTCCAAATTTTCATGTATCTGTATTAAGTGAAGCATCTAGAAGTATACTGCAATACTGCAGCCCCCTACATATCACTCCTATTGATACCGTTAAGATTAATTTCAGCAATCACAGAGACATTTAAGCAGTTATTATTCTTGCACTCTATATGCAGTTGGAACGTAAAGAAAAACTAACATTTGGTTCAATACTAAATATCCTCTGTCATGCACTTCACAGTAATTTGCAGGGTATGTATGTAGATGTAGAATTTCTTTCATTGCTGTGAGGTGGGAATATGATGTACTATATGTCACTGAGCAAAGGCTTTTCTCTCTTTTTCACAAAGAATTTGACAGTTTCCAAATCTCTGCCCTTCTTTCACATTATCATGACTCATATGAGCTAAATCAGAATTTTAATTGTGTGAGGGAAAATAATTTTAAACTGAGAATTATGCAAATGTTTCTTTGGATAGCAGAGCATAGGACAAAAATGTGATCTGTTGCTTGCATGGTTTTCAGCTTCTGACAACCCAATAAACCGAAGATGACCATTTGTCTTCCCTACTACCGTCCTTATGTGCTCATTCCATTTCATAATGCTTTGCAACATTATGTCTTAGATATTTTATCGACGTGACTTTGTCAAGCGGCACATTACTAATGCTGTATTCAGACATTATGGGATTGTTTTTCCTATTCATCTGCATTAACATACACTTTTCTACATTTTGAGCAAGCCAGAGCTTGCCAGAGGGAGAGATGTCAGAATAATGTGGTATATCAAAAATAGAGCTTTGTAAACTGTTTATCTGTCCAGAGGAGAGAGCCATGCTTTAAGTAGTACCCCATTTTGAAGTAAGTTCAGAGTGACATAAATTGCTCAAAAAAGTTTCGCATATCTCTCATAATGCATAGTTAGGTTTTTCTGATGACGGGAGTAGAAGTTAAACCTGCAAGCTAAACACAGTTCAATAGCGCATGCTTTGTCTACCATCAGGACAGGGGCAATACGGGTTGTGTGTGCTATTCAGTCTGTGAACATGGCTTGGAGAGTCATTTTGAGCTTACAATGATCATCTGTGCATTGTCACTTTATAACAAAAATGGTTTCAGCAAGGGAAGTTACCCACCAAATTTGTATGTACCTCAGCAGTATCATTTGAACATTCAGTTACAATCATGAGACATGAAACATGCAAGATTTGCCTGTGGTCAAAATCATCAGCTGACAACTACTATCTGTGGTTTGTAGGTACCCCTAGGAGAAAGCAAGAAAACTCCAAGCTGTCTTCTATAGGTAGAGGTCTGCGCGGATGCGGATATCCACGGATATATCCGCGTATATCCGCGGTATTTGTTACTTGGCGGATAAAATTGCGACCGGTGCGGATATCCGCGGGTCATCTGTGGATAATGAGCAAGGCATCTGCCCAGTACGTATGTTGCAATGTTAGTTGAAAACTTCAAGTCTGTTGACATTCTTGGAATCTTGCAGGGCCCGGGTAGAGCGGATGTCTGTTGTCCTCAGCCCCTGGCTACGACCGACGTAGCTGTACCCAAGAGACCTGCGCCTAATCCGTTTATGCGACCGTGTCTTTTGTGTGGCCTGTGAAGTGCCCTCTGGGTGGCAAACCTGCCCACTGTCTACCATCAGATGGATAGAGCGTCTGCCATATAAGCAGGAGATCCCGGGTTCGAGTCCCGATCAGGGCTCACATTTTCATCTGTCCCCGTTGGTGTATGTCAACCGCCTGTAAGCAACTAAGGGTGTTCATTTCATTGTAATTTCATTCTAACGAGCTGCATGGTCACCGATGGTATCTGTTCTTTCGGACATGTCCGAATGAACAGATACCATCTTAGTATATATATAAAGTAGTTAAGTTGTCACAGAAATGGACCCTAACAATAACTATGTCATTACATACGATAATTCTAAGTACTACTGTGTATTACTATTAATTACTCATTCAAAACTTAAATATATGCGGATGCAGATAAGGAACTTGCGGATGGGGATTAATTGCTGCAGATGGGGATTAATTGCTGCGGATGCGGTTGCGGATTAGGACCTTGCGGATGCGGATTGCACTTTTCTTATATGCGCAGACCTCTATCTATAGGGAACACTGATTGCTGTATCAACCTAGGCAGTATGCACCCATCTCCACACAATCGTATTGGTCCTTAGGCAACCTTTACAAACCTGTGGCAGCAGGGTGCATTAAGAAGGTGAGAAATGGTACACTGGAATTAAATATGGATCAGTGGTGTTAGGGTCTCTTCACCACTGACTGCAGCATTTGTCTGATATCGGATGGTCATTGAAGAAAAGTATGGAGCCTCTTAGGCACATTGGATGATTTAGGCCAGTATCCTGTATCAGTGTCAGGCACCTCTCATCACTGTCAAGGTAATACAAGGGCAGTGCAGAATCAGGCCAGGTCGTCTGACCTATTGGCTTTTGACTATGGGTTCATCTTCAAGATAAAGCACAAGTATAATGTACCCGCTTTGTGAACAACTTCCTCCTGGAGGCAAGGCTCAACCAATGGAAGGCCTGCAACAACTGTTAACACGAAACTGACCCAACACAGTTGGTACAATACAGTATTGTTGTATGTAAATACAAATGTAACCAGTTCTCATCCTCATCACCAGCAGATTCTAAGCTTAAACATTCAGTGTCTTAGAAATAAATCATTAGAACTTGAGGTAGCTATGAACAGTGCAAATATTGACTGCATGTGCATTGTGGAGCATTGGTGTAGAAGTTTTGAACCACCTAGCATTAATATTCATCCGTTTAAGTTGTAGAAAAAATACCAAAAATGGATGTGTTTGTATATTTACCAAACCAAGTATCAGCTATAAAAGAAGTGGTGAAGCTGAATCGTTGAGTGTGGAAAATCATTTTGAAGCAGCAGCTGTGCAGTTGAATGAAATACAGGGAAAAGTCATAGTCATAGCAATATACAGACCACCTACTGGTGATGCAGACATATTTTTTAACCAATTAGAAATATTGCTTAACACTCTGTTCACCGATAGAGCCACTGTAGTTGTGTGTGGTGACTTCAATATTAATCTTATGAGTGAAAGTAGGCTAAAAGACCAGTTCCTAAATCTGTTATGTAGTTTCAACCTTCTTCCACACATACAGACACCCACAAGAATAACAAATAATACAGTCAGTCTTATTGATAATATATTTTCAAATGTACGACACACAGAAGTTGAAGTAACAAATACTGATTTGGGATTATCAGACCACAATGCTCTAGTCCTAAAAATTCCTTCAAGGCCACTGAAAGAGAAAAAAAAACACACTTCATGTATGAAAGAAATTTTTTCTACAGAAAACTGTGTAGAATTCATAAATATGCTAACTAATGAGGCTTGGGCAGAAGTACTATCCCTAACAAATACAAATGATTCATATAAGACATTTTCTTCCATTTTCATGCGATATTTTGAAATGTGTTTTCCAAAAAATCTGTCAAAAATCAGGTCACATGGCAATACAAAGCCAAGTTCTTGGATCACAGCTGGCATCAAAACTTCCTGTGGAACTCTAAAGAGACTAATTTCTAAAATGAAAACATCCACAGACCCACAATTCATAGAATATGTCAGGAATTACAAGAGAGTATATAGAAAAGTAATTGATAAAGCAAAATTCATGAGTAATGATAGTTTTATAAGACAGTCTGAAAACAATCAAAAGCCATATGGGGTATTGTGAAGACTGAAATGGGGAAGAGTTGTGAAAACCAGTACATTAGCCTCAAAAATTTAAAAAATGTCAATATTAATAAACAAGATTTGCCAAATTATATTGACAATTATTTCATAAATGCAACAACTTCATTAAGCTTAAAATTTACAAATGAAGAAAAACCTGAATATCCAAAAACAGCTTGTAGGATGAGGGTAGAGCCAACAAATGAGGGTGAAGTGTTGAAAATGATACAAAGCTTGAAACCCAAAATGTTGGCTGACATAGATGAGGTGCCTGTGTCATTCATAACTAGGACAGCACCACAAATCGCAAAGCCCTTTGCATACATAGCCAATTTATCATTCAGTGAAGGAGCTTTTCCAGAAAGGCTGAAAATTTCGAAAGTGCAGCCATTATTTAAAAATGGCGACAAGTATAAGGTAAAAAACTATCGCCCAATATCTCTCCTCCCAGCATTTTCAAAAATATTAGAAAAACTAGAATGAGATTTTCACTCTGCAGCAGAGTGTGTGCTGATATGAAACTTCCTGGCAGATTAAAACTGTGTGCTGGACCGAGACTCGAAATCGGGACCTTTGCCTTTCGCGGGCAAGTGCTCTAGCAACTGAGCTACCCAAGCACGACTCACGCCCCGTCCTCACAGCTTTACTTCTGCCAGTACCTCGTCTCCTACCTTCCAAACTTTACACAAGCTCTCCTGCGAACCCTGCAGAACTAACACTCCTGAAAGAAAGGATATTGCGATGTGGCTTAGCCACAGCCTGGGGGATGTTTCCAGAATGAGATTTTCACTCTGCAGCGGAGTGTGCGCTGATATGAAACTTCCTGGCAGATTAAAACTGTGTGCCGGACCGAGACTCGAACTCGGGACCTTTGCCTTTCACAGGCAAGTGCTCTACCATTTGAGCTACCCAAGCACGACTCACGCCTCGTCCTCACAGCTTTACTTCTGCCAGTACCTCGTCTCCTACCTTCCAAACTTTACAGAAGCTCTCATGCGAACCCTGCCGGTACTGGCAGAAGTAAAGCCGTGAGGACGGGGTGTGAGTCGTGCTTGGGTAGCTCAGTTGGTAGAGCACTTGTCCACAAAAGGCAAAGGTCCAGAGTTCGAGTCTCGGTCCGGCACAAAGTTTTAATCTGCCAGGAAGTTTCATATCAGCGCACACTCCGCTGCAGAGTGAAAATCTCATTCTGGAAACATCCCCCCAGGCTGTGGCTAAGCCACGTCTCCACAATATCCTTTCTTTCAGGAGTGCTAGTTCTGCAGGGTTCGCAGGAGGGCTTGTGTAAAGTTTGGAAGGTAGGAGATGAGGTACTGGCAGAAGTAAAACTGTGAGGACGGGGCGTGAGTCGTGCTTGGGTAGCTCAGTTGGTAGAGCACTTGCCCACGAAAGGCAAAGGTCCCGAGTTTGAGTCTCGGTCCGGCACAAAGTTTTAATCTGCCAGGAAGTTTCATATCAGCGCACACTCCGCTGCAGAGTGAAAATCTCATTCTGGAAACGTCCCCCAGGCTGTGGCTAAGCCATGTCTCCGCAATATCCTTTCTTTCAGGAGTGCTAGTTCTGCAGGGTTCGCAGGAGAGCTTGTGTAAAGTTTGGAAGGTAGGAGACGAGGTACTGGCAGAAGTAATGCTGTGAGGACAGGGCATGAGTCGTGCTTGGGTAGCTCAGTTGGTAGAGCACTTGCCCGCGAAAGGCAAAGGTCCCGAGTTCGAGTCTCGGTCCAGCACACAGTTTTAATCTGCCAGGAAGTTTCATTAGAAAAACTGATGAAGCACCAAATCAACAAATATCTAAATGACCATAATTTACTAAACAGAAATCAGCATGGCTTCCAAGCATGTAAAAATACCAAAACAGCAGTAATGTGCTACACTGAACAAATAATTAAAAATCTAGAAAAAGATTATAGTGTAGTAGGAGTAAATTTAGACCTCTCCAAAGCTTTTGACATTGTGAACCAGGACATTCTTTTAGACAAATTGGAAGTGTTGGGTATACATGGGATAGGAAAAAAAAGGTTTGAATCATACCTGAAAAACAGGACACAGGTTGTGAGACTGACATCAACTTACTCCTACCACAAAATAAATTCAGGATCAGAGGCAAAAAAATGTAGAAATAGGAGTACCACAAGGCAGCCTCCTAGGGCTCATATTGTTTCTTGTCTATATAAATGATTTTCACACCTCAGATGATGTAGCCAAAGCAATAATATTTGCAGATGATACTAGTGTGATAATTAGTGCACCAAAGCAATTGCTACCAACAACTGCTGATAAAGTACTAAATTACATCCATTCTTGGTTCAATGCTAACAGGTTGACATTGAATGTAAATAAAACAAATTATATGCAGTTTGAGAAAAGATGTCAAAATGTAAATCTCGATCTGGTGTGGAGTGACAAAGCCTTAGACAGAATGACATCCGCAAAATTGCTGGGGATTCATGTGGATGAAAACTTAAATTTTAATGACCATGTAATAAAACTTGCACAGAAACTTAATTCAGCCTGTTTTGCCCTCAGAATTATTGCAAATGTTTGTATCTCAGAGGGTGCCAGAATGGCATATTTCGGCTATTTCCTATCTCTTGCCACATACGCAATAATATTTTGGGGTTCCACAATAGGGCGCCTAAAACAAATTTTTTTGTTGCAGAAGAGGGCCATCTGAATAATAACTCACAGTCATCCACGGACACACTGCAAACCCATATTCAAAAAGCTTAGAATACTTACTATACCATCATTCTACATATACAAATGTGTATTGTATGTCAGGACCCACGTTGCAGATTTTCAGACAAATGCCGACTTTCATAACTACGTTACCCGTAATAGTGCAGCACTCCATACTCAGCGAACAAAAAGAACGAATACACAAAGGCATGTGAGCCATATCGGTGCAAAACTGTACAACGCACTGCCAGTCAACATCAGGCAGTTAGAAGATGATAACAAATTTAAAACAGAATTTAAAAATTTCTAGTAGAACAATGTTTTTATTCTGTAAATGACTATGTAGGTCAATAAATTTTTTCTGATGATATTTATAAAGGCAAATGGAAAATACTCTAACTGTACCTAATCATTCATTACCTAATCATTCATTACATTTACATACTTAAAGGACAGCTGTTGTGTGATGTAAGGACTTGCCGTTTAGGGAGGACAAAACTAAAGCCTTATGAAAAACAGACTATGCATTTAAAATAACAAGCAGGGATGTATATAGGCTCTATTAATTTCATTGTATTATTATTAACTTCATTGTATTATTTTGTCTTGTACCTTTTTACGTATTTATTGTTTGTGTCCCATTTATTTGAAATGGCTTACATGTACCCTTGACAACATCCATACAATATTTATTGTCAACGGATGGATAAATAAAATAAATAAATAAATGAAGAACCTTCTGTACATACTAGACAACCTCAGGAGGGCCATCGTCAAAGAATGGGTGAGGCCCAAGCAGTACATATCATACGGCATGCCAAGGAGGATCAATAGTTGTCACAATGTGTAGGTGGAAAATACTGTATTGAATATTATCCAGCAGAAGATTTTGATTTCACAGATATGCCCTTTCAAAAAAGACTACTTTCATTTTGGTAATTGTTTTGTTTCTATCTCACCATAAAGTTGCATTTTTTGTTTCATAAGATTATCTTTCAGTCACATTTTCTGCTCCAATACACACAAACCCTTCTGCAATCAAATGAAACTATGTGGTTCCAGAGACAAGTTCAAATCTCAAACATCTACGTCGTACATCTGGAGACAAATGAAAATTTGCACCAAGGCCAGGATACGAACCTGGACTCCTGCTCAGTAGTAAAATGTGTTAACCACCACACCATCTTGGGACAGTGGCTTTGCAAAACTGCATGGACTATCCTAGCATGCTTCTCTCCTCAATCCAAACTCCCATTCAGGGCTCAGTTCACTTGGTACCCCCCTGGTCTTGGTACAAATTTTCATTCATCGGTTCATTCTGTGCATATACATCATAGACGTCTTAGGTATTAAAAGGCCTGTGGAACCATACAGTTTCATTTGATTAAAACACCTATGCCTGGGTTTCACTGTTTCATCATTGCTGAGGTGTTATTCCAACCAATACAGTTGGAGAGCCTCCACAATGCTGTTCGAGTTTATGGGGAATACCAAGCGGACTGGGGCGTGAATGGGAACCATTGAGGAGGGAGGTGTGCTAGGGTAGTCCGTGCAGTTGTGCAAAGCCACTGTGCGAGGGTGGTGTAGTGGTTAGCACATTTGCCTTGTTGGGAAGTGACTGAGGTTTCTTCTGCAACACTTGATCAGAAAATTCTGTCAACTATTATTGCTTTTTTGGCAGCAACACTTCCTGTGAATTTGTAAACACTTTCAATACAGTTTCATTTCTTGCCCTGAGGATGTCTCCACTAGGCCTTCCGTAATGGTAAATTTATGCAAGTGATAAGAGTTTGAGAGTAAATATAGCTACAAAATGTGTGTGACAGGTAGTGATTAAAAAAAATGCAAAGCAAAATCCTGCAGATTCAACAGAATCATGGGAATGAAAGAATACACATTCAACAAATTCCATCAAAGCATAATGATGCCTTATAAATAAAAAGGTTGACTGTGTAATTTCAATGTAGCAAAATGAAAGAACAAATGGAATGTCAACAGATATGCACATAAAAATATCATTTGGACCAAGTACACTTGGATAAATATAAACTAATATCGTATTGTTCTAGAATCAATAAAAGGGGAGTGGATGTACCACATACTTCAGAATCCGTGTTCATACACAAATTGAAAAAAATTAGAAATTATTATGCCATAATAGTGAATCTGGAAAAACAAAAGCTTGTAGTATTGACTGCATATAGGCCATAAGCAGAACATATCCTCAGTTTTGTGAGACATTTGAGTATCAATGAACAAAGCTGACTACCTAGACATGTGTTATTTGTGAGATTTTAATGTAAATTACCTGCCCCATAGTTCTGACCGAAAACACCTATACTTTCTGATGACAAGTTTGTAATTATTATGCAGTGTAAGTCCTAATGTTGGTTGAAACTTATTGCACAACCATGATAAATTGTGTATCTAGTCACAGTAGTAATATTTCGCCAATAAATCATACTGACCAGTTAGAAACTGATGTAAAAATTATGTATGCTGTGTGGAACTGATCAGAATTAATCACGGTGTTGAGAGAGAACTTGAAGGAAATGTGTTGGGGAGGAAGTGTTGAAGCAGACAATGTTCATGACAACACTTACTCTTTCTTCCTTCTTAAACGTTTTCCTACAACACTTTGAATCATTTTACATCTGTATACATCTGAAAGGACAGATTGTAATCAAGAACGGAAACGGTTGCCACAGGTATTGTAAATTCATCCAATCTATCATCAAAAACACAAAACATAAATACTACGCACAATAAATAAATTACAAGAATAAAGTAAACTCTATCTGGAGCAATATTTATTAGGAAAGAGATTAAGACAATGGTGATTAGTTCCTAATAATAGCAGCAAGAAATGGATCTAATGATAAAAAACTGTCAAATGTAGCTGTGTGGAATTATTCTAGTAGACCTTATACAATACCCTGATGTATTATTGTGATCTATCAATGATTCATGGTATGTTTGCTGGACAATGTAAATGTGCAGTTCTACAGTTCATCTATAAAATGTAGATGACCAAATCATCCAAAATGAATTTCACTCCTTCCAGTCATTTCAAAGCTTTTGAGACAGTGACTTAAATAGAATCCTAACTCACTTTTCAATTGCTCGCATTCAAATGGCTCTGAGCACTATGGGACTTAACATCTGAGATCATTAGTCCCCTAGACTTAGAACTACTTAAAACTAACTAACCTAAGGACATCAAACACATCCATGCCCGAGGCAGTATTCAAACCTGCGACTGTAGCAGCAGCATGGTTCCGGACTGAAGTGACTAGAACCTCTCGGCCACAGCGGCCGGCCTTTCAATTGTAAACTGCATCTCAGTTTGGCTTCTGTATTTTGAGAAAGTAATGTACAATAGAACACTAACTCAGTTTGGCTCTGTATGGGATTCTCTACAAATAAAACTGTAAATTATCTACTAATATTGGGCAAAGCCAAATGAGACAAAAGATCACACTGGTATTTTCTGTTACCTTTCCACGTAATGACATTACTGGCATTCCTCTTATGTGGATGGAGTGTCACCTTCATAATAAAATGGCAAAGATCAATGTGTCAAACTGGGCCACAGGATTAAAGCTAAAAGTGTCCAGTGCTGATTCTGTTCCTATTCTTAACATATATGAAGAACCCTCCAAAGACTTCAAAAAGCTGTTAACAACTGAAATGCTGACTGAGCTTGCAAGCATATTGATCAATAATGTGAACACTACCTTTTGTGAGCTGGGTGTGGCATATTACACTATCTGAACACACCTTGAAAGTCCAGCTTAGCACTAGTTGCTCACTATATCTGCTGGCACTGAACTGCCTGTGAAAAGCTGGTCTAGAATATAACTAAACAAGTCCAGCGTTAATGTGTTCATCACTCTTTCGTGCTATACCATGTGATCATCAATTGTGTTTGTTTTTTGTGATCTTATAAACATTTACAACTGCCACAGTTGTATTATTCCATGCCAAATTTTACATGTAAATATTTTTGGACTTACAGTTAAAAATATTGAAAAATTTCAAAATAAGGAGCTAAATGGTGACAGACAAGGACCTGGAAGAGAGAATTAAACTGAGACCATAAAAAACTCTATAAAGTCAGTCTTTGTATTTGAACTCTCAACACGAAATGGATTTGGGTCCGAGATCAGCGTCAGTATCTTGATTTCATCTTCCCTTATTACTTTTTCTCCAACTGTCCATCATATTCTAATGCAAGATTTTTGTTCCATTTCACTTTAAACAATTTCACTTTAGCAATTGTATCATGTCTGACATCAGAGACGTAAACAAATTGACCAGTAGTCCAGGAAGCTGTCAATACACCATGGTTACTCAGCTGTGGGAAAGATTACTACCCATCAAGACATATAAAAAGAATAAAAAATTTGATACGATGAACTATATACAGCCACAACATTCTCTGAGTTCTCCTTTAAATTGATCAGCAGAGAACATAGCAAGGATTAAAAGTAATTTCTTGTTACATTAGGGAATCTCAAATATGGATTATAAGAAAAACTCTATCATCAATTGATTTAGACCAACTAAAAAAGATTCAATATTTTTTTGTATATCTTGGTGGCTCAGGAGAAACTGCCAGATCACAGATTCAAAGGCCTGGGATTCAATCCCCAATCAGTCCTAGGATTTTTACCTGTTACTTATCACTTCTTTCACACTTAGCAATGTTTGTTAACCAGAAAAATCCTGAGTTGCACCATGGTTCAGAGTCCAAATTAAACTGTAGGGCCCCCTATAACTTCCAAGGGCTGGAGGAAGACAGGAGCATACCATCTCCAGTAGGACTATTTCTGGAAAAGCACTGGCATTCAGGTCAACCTTTGAGTTTGTGAAAGCTTTATTTACTTTTACCACATCAGATCAGTCGACATAGTCTGTTCAAATTTGAAATAATTTGTGCCTATGATCCCATCATAGCTGTCATAAAATGTCTCTGAACAAAGCTGACTTAGACATGTGTTATTTGTGAGATTTTAATGTAAATTACCTGCCCCATAGTTCTGACCGATAAAGCACTATAAAACTCTGTTTCTGTAATTAAAAATTGTAATAATGAATGAGACAGCAATAAAGTACATGGAGAAAGCATTCTTGAGGGGAGTGCAATAAAACACCATCTGTCATTTCGTCACAATTTAATCAACATGGTGGGCTTTAATGAATCCATGGGAATTAATCAGGGATTCCAGCCATGGATCCAGTGTTTGGTTCTGGCCACATTAACAGTTTCTTTTATCATTTTCCCTTATCCACCCACAAACAAGACTTGCCATCACCCCCCCCCCCCACTTCTTTATCCTTGCACACTCACACACACACACACACACACACACACACACACACACCCTCTCTCCCCCCCCCTCTCTCTCCCCCCCCCTCTAGAAACGTGTCACTGAGGCATATTCTTATAATAAATGACGACAATATTATGAACAAGATAGATTGCTACTCACAATATAGAGAAGATGTTGAATTGCAGACAGGTACAACGAATAGTCTGTTATACATTTGAGCTTCAAAAATGCCTTTTTCTAAAGCAGAAAACACACACACCCAACCACTGTCTTTGAACACTGAATTTGAACTGC
Organism: Schistocerca nitens; assembly: GCF_023898315.1. Lineage (NCBI taxonomy): Eukaryota > Metazoa > Arthropoda > Insecta > Orthoptera > Acrididae > Schistocerca > Schistocerca nitens. The sequence continues at coordinate 293,867,044 of NC_064618.1, read as the reverse complement.
GAGCAACTGCACCTGATGGGAGAAGCAATTTGTATATGGTGGTGACAAGGAGAAGGCTGTGGTGGGGAAGGGGAGGTATAGCAGGGTAGGGGTGGAGTGGGGGGGGGTGTAGTGCTGCTTGTGGGCGCATGCAGGTATGGAAAGGAGACAGAAGGGCTGTTACTTGTAATTGGGAGATCTGAGTTAGGGTGACGGGAGGAAAGGAGTGGAAAAGAAGAGAAGCAGGGGAGGGGAAAAAGATTAGTGTGTATGTTGGTGGAATAGAAGGTTATGTATTGCTGGAATGGGAGCAGGGAAGGGAATAGGCTGATGAAGGACAGGGACAAGCGAAGGTTGGGCCAGGGGCTTATGGGAATGTAGAATATATTGCAGAGATACCTGTGGAAGCAATAATCTAATTTACAAATTTACTTGCAACCACTATGCTGCTTTCTATGTGGGCATGATAATCAACAAGATGTCTGTTCATATGAATCGCCACTGACAAACTGCAGCCAAGAAACACCTGGACCAACCAGTTGCTGAACATGTTGCCCAGCACAATGTGCTTCACCTCAGTGAAAGCTTCACAGCCTGCATCATCTGGATCCTTCCAACCAACACCAGCTTTTCCGAACTGTACAGTTGGGGACTCTCTCTGCAATATATCCTATGTTCCCATAACCCTCATGGCTCCAACCTTCACTTGCCCTGTCCTCAACCACCTAACTCTTCCCCTGCTGCCACTCCAGTACTACATAGCCTTCGATTCCACCTATGTACCCATTAATCTTTTTCCTCCTCTACTTCTCTCCTTTTTCTGCTCCCCCCCCCCTCCTCTCCCACCCCCCACCACAACCCCCGCTCCAATCTCAACTGCACCTAGCAGCCCTAGTCCATCCCCACATCATCCCTGCATGTTCCCACAAGTCGCACTACACTCTCCCCCAACCCTACCGTGCTGAATTTCCTCTTCCCAGCCCCAGCCTCCTCCTTACCCCCATCACCTATGGCTTGCTTGTTCTGTCACGTGCAGTTGCTCACAGTCCAGCCTCATTGATCAGAGACACAGTGGTGACATATATGTGAGTTGTGCTTGTGTGAATGTGGTTTCTACTTTAGAAGAGGGCATTTTGGACTCCTCAGTAGTTATGTGATCTACCCATCTAATCTTCAGCAGTCTTCTGTAGCACCACATTTCAAAAGCTTCTATTCTCTTCCTGTCCAAACTATTTATCGTCCACATTTCACTTCCATACATGGCTACACTCCATACAAATACTTTCAGAAACAACTTCCTGACACTTAAATCTGTACTCAATGTTAACAAATTTCTCTTCTTCAGAAACACTTTCCTTGCCATTGCCAGTCTACATTTTATATCCTCTCTACTTCGACCATCTTGAGTTATTTTACTCCCCAAACAGCAAAACTCATTTACTACTTTAAGTGTCTCATTTACTAATCTAATTCCCTCAGTATCACACAATTTAATTCAACTACATTCCACTATTCTTGTTTTGCTTTTGTTGATGTTCATCTTATATCCTCCTTTCAAGACACTGTCCATTCCATTCAGCTGCTCTTCCAGGTCCTTTGCTGTCTCTGACAGAATTACAATGTCATTGGCAAACCTCAAAGTTTTTATTTCTTCTCCATGGATTTTAATACCTACTCCGAATTTTTATTTTGTTTCCTTTACTGCTTGCTCAATATACAGATTGAATAACATCAGGGATAGGCTACAACCCTGTCTCACTCCCTTCCCTTTCATGCCCCTCGACTCTTATGACTGCTATCTGGTTTCTGTACAAATTATAAATAACCTTTCGCTCCCTGTATTTTACCCCTGCCACCTTCAGAATTTGAAAGAGAGTATTCCAATCAACTTTGTCAAAAGCTTTCTCTAAGTCTACAAATGCTAGAAACGTAGGTTTGCCTTTCCTTAATCTTTCTTTTAAGATAAGTCATAGGGTCAGTATTGCCTCACATGTTCCATCATTTCTACGGAATCCAAACTGATCTTCCCCGAGGTCGGCTTCTACCGGTTTTCCCATTCGTCTGTAAAGAAGTCGTGTTAGTATTTCGCAGCCATGGCTTATTAAACTGATAGTTCGGTAATTTTCACATCTCTCAACACCTGCTTTCTTTGGGATTGGAATTATTATATTCTTCTTGAAATCTGAGGGTATTTCTCCTGTCTCATACATTTTGCTCACCAGATGGTAGAGTTTTGTCAGGGCTGGCTCTCCCAAGGCTATCAGTAGTTTTATTGGAATGTTGTCTACTCCCGGGGCCTAGTTTCGACTTAAGTCTTTCAGTGCTCTGTCAAACTCTTCACGCAGTATCATATGTCCCATTTCATCTTCATCTACCTCCTCTTCCGTTTCCATAACATTGTCCTCAAGAACATCGCCCTTGTATAGACCCTCTATATACTCCTTCCACCTTTCTGCTTTCCCTTCTTTGCTTAGAACTGGGTTTCCATCTGAGCTCTTGATATTCATGCAAGGGTTTCTCTTTTCTCCAAAGGTCTCTTTAATTTTCCTGTAGGCAGTATCTATCTTACCCCTAGTGATATATGCCTCTACATCCTTACATTTGTCCTCTAGCCACCCCTACTTAGCCATTTTGCACTTCCTGTCGATCTCATTTTTGAGACATTTGTATTCCTTTTCGCCTGCTTCATTTACTGCATTTTTGTATTTTCTCCTTTCATCAATTAAATTCAATATCTCTTCTGTTACTCAAGGATTTCTATTAGCCCTCATCTTTTTACCTACTTGATCCTCTGCTGCCTTCACTACTTCATCCCACAGAGCTACCCATTCTTCTTCTACTGCATTTCTTTCCCCCATTCCTGTCAATTGTTCCCTTATGCTCTCCCTGAAACTCTGTACAACTTCTGGTTTAGTCAGTTTATCCAGGTCCCATCTCCTTAAATTCCCACCTTTTTGCAGTTTCTTCAGTTTTAATCTACAGTTCATAACCAGTAGATTGTGGTCAGAGTCCACATCTGCCCCTGGAAATGTCTTACAATTTAAAACCTGGTTCCTAAATCTCTGTCTTACCATAACCTTCCAGAATCTCCAGGCTTCTTCCATGTATACAACCTTCTTTCATGATTCTTGAGAAAAGTGTTAGCTATGATTAAGTTATGCTCTGTGCAAAATTCTACAAGGCGGCTTCCTCTTTCATTCCTTACTTCCATTCCATATTCACCTACTACGTTTCCTTCTCTTCCTTTTCCTACTATCGAATTCCAGTCACCCATGACTATTAAATTTTTGTCTCCCTTCACTATCTGAATAATTTCTTTTATCTCATCATACATTTCATCGATTTCTTCATCATCTGCAGAGCTAGTTGGCATATAAACTTGTACTACTGTAGTAGGCATGGGCTTCGTGTCTATCTTGTCCACAATAATGAGTTCACTATGCTGTTTGTAGCAGCTTACCCACACTCCTTTTTTTTATTCATTATTTAACCTACTCCTGCATTACCCCTATTTGATTTTGTATTTATAACCCTGTATTCACCTGACCAGAAGTCTTGTTCCTCCTGCCACCGAACTTCACTAATTCCCAATATATCTAACTTTAACCTATCCATTTCCCTTTTTAAATTTTCTAACCTACCTACCTGATTAAGGGATCTGTCATTCCATGCTCCGACCCATAGAACGCCAGTTTTCTTTCTCCTGATAACAACGTCCTCCTGAGTAGACCCCGTCCGGAGATCTGAATGTGGGACTATTTTACCTCCGGAATATTTTACCCAAGAGGACGTTATCATCATTTAACCATACAGTAAAGCTGCATGCCCTCGTGAAAAATTACAGTTGTAGTTTCTCCTTGCTTTCAGCCATTTGCAGTACCAGCACAACAAGGCCATTTTGGTTAGTGTTACAAGGCCTGATCAGTCAATCATCCAGACTGTTGACCCTGCAACTACTGAAAAGGCTGCTGCCCCTCTTCATGAACCACACGTTTGTCTGGCCTCTCAACAGAAACCCCTCCGTTGTTATCTTTGAGGCATGCAAGCCTCTCCACCAACGGCAAGGTCCGTGGTTCATGGGGGTCAGTTTATTATTATAAAATTTCCTTCCATACTTGTCCCTGTTTTCTAGTGTAACCATGGCTTGTTTGATTTTTTCTTGTAGTGTCATTTCTATTGTGCGTATCTTTGGTATGGGTGACTCCCACTCACTTATTTGTTTTGTCTAGAACATCAATTCATTAGGTGTTAAACCTGTCGAAGAATGTGGAAGGTTATTGACCACTTGCATGAAAGGAGTTACCTATCAGGTGTGTTTGTGAGGTGTGTATGTCCTAATAAACTGGTTAAATTCTCTAAAGACTCATTCAACTGGGCTTGCTTCTGGCTGAAAAAGGCTTACTAATATGTGCTTTATGCCCTGTGAGGTCACAAATTGTTTCTACTTTTGCCTAACAATATATGAAACATTGTCAGTTAGTAGTACCTAGTACCTTTGGTTTACCTACTCTTCTAGTCTCCCTCAATTCTTTTTCTAATATGTGTGGCTATTCCATTTGTAATGGTATACATTTCAATATGTTTCGAGAAAATATCATATAGTGCTACTACGTATCTTGGTCCTCCTTTACTTCTTGGATATGGACTAGCTATGTTCAGGGATACTACATCTGGAGGATTTTTGTGAGTATTGGGTGTAGCTCAGTATATTTTGACACATTGGACTGTTTTGATTTTTGACATATTGCACGTACCTGTAGGACTCGCCTTCTCAAATTTGGAAAATAACAAAGTGTTGCAAGTTTTTCAGTACATTTGCCTATGCCATAATGTCCCCATACTTCATGTGTGTGTCTTATAAATTCGTTGATATAATCTTCAGGAATCCACACACACCACTGAGCAGATTTTTCATGTTTCCTATGAAACAAAATGCCCTTGTACTCCTGATACTTACTTACCTTTCCACCTTCATCTTGCTTAAGGTTTTGCATGACTTTACTCCATCTGCGATCTTGCTGTAGTATAATTTTCATTGGCTTACAAAACTTACGGTAATCAGACTGTTGTGCTGTACCTTGCATTAATAACGTTGTGATTTCTGCATCCTGCTCTGTTAATTCACCAAATTCCTCTAAACATTGTGGTAACCTGGACAAAGCATCCACAATAAAGGAATTCGACTCAGTTCTGCACTGTTGCTTGCTCCAAAAAGTGCGTGCTTATGGTCTATCCAATGACATATGTGGTTGGATAGAAAGTTTTCTAACAAACAGAGTGCAGTATGTCGGCCTGAATGGGGTGACTTCAGCACAAATAAGTGTAGCTTCAGGTGTGCCCCAGAGTAGTGTAATAGGTCCACTGCTTTTTACGATTTACATAAATGATCTGGTTGATGGTATTGACAGCGGCATTAGACTGTTTGCCCATGATGCTGTAGTCTACAGGAAAGTAGTATCACACAAAAGTTGTGAACAAATCAATGAGGATTTGCAGAAAATAAATGTGTGGTGTAATGACTCTCAATATTAGTAAGTGTAACCTACTGTGTATAACAAGGCACAAATACCCATTAATGTATGAGTACAAAATAAATGCCCAGTCTTTGGAAGCGGTAACATCCGTCAAGTATCTGGGTGTGACTATTCGAAATGATCTCAAATGGAATGATCAGATTACATAAGTAATGGGCAAGGCAAACTCTGGAGTGCGGTTTATTGGTAGAATCCTGAACAAAGGAAATTGCTTACAATACATTAGTTCGTCCAGTCTTAGAGTATTGTTCGTCTGTGTTGGACCCTTACCAGTTGAGTCTCATTCAAGAGATTGAAAATGTCCAAAGAAGGGCAGCAAGATTTGTGACTGGTACATTTAGCCATCGTGAGAGTGTTACAAATCTCAGAGAAAGTTTGAAGTGGGATATACTAGCAGATAGATGATGCGCTAAACGAATGGGGCTGCTCACTAAATTCCGAAATCCTATCTTTGCCAACTTTCAAATAGCGCAATGATCACCATTCAAAGATAAGGGATATTAGAGCTCATACTGAGGCATTCAGACAGTTGTTTTTCCCTCGTGTGATCCGCGAGTGGAACAGAGAGGGGGAAATATGACTTTGGCGCGAATTGTACCCTCTGCTTGGTGGTTAGCGGAGTATATATGTAGATGTAGAACATTCTGACTTCCTTTAATATAAATAATCTCAAAATTGAATTCTTGTAAATATAGACACCACCTAGCTAATCGACAGCATAATAGTTTACCTGTTAAAAGAAATGACAGTGACTGATGGTCACAGTAAACTTCGGTATTCTTGCCCCACAAAAATGTTCAAACTTTTTAAATGCCCATATTACAGCTACACTTTCCAATTCTGACACAGAGTAAGATCTTTCTGCTTCTGATAATGTGTGACTTGGGTTCTTCCTTATCTTCTTTCTCTCGCGTCTAGAACAAGCATGCCCTCAGCCCTTGAGATGGGGCATCTATGTATAGACAAAAATCCTTGGAATGTCAAGGTGGCTAAGAATGTTTGCATTGACCAACGCCTACTTAATGTTATTAAAGTCCTCTTGACACTTATCATCCCATAACCAAAACATATTTCTTCATAACAAGTTGAGCAGTGCATCACTGTTCATCAGTTGTTGTGGTATGAACTTACAAGAAAACAAAACTAGTCCTAAAAAGATCTTTAGTTGTTTTTTATTCCTTGGAACTGGACAATTGCATACGGCAAGTTTCTTGAGATCAGGTAACATACCTTGTCCTGACACAACATGTCCTAAAAATTTGACTTGCTCCTTACCAAAACTAGAATTTTTTTTAAAATTGGCTGTTGTTACTCCGTAATCTGCAAAGTGTTGAAGCACCTGTTCAATGAGCCTGATATGTTCTAACCAAGTGGGTGTGGCTATTTGCATGTCGTCTACATAAACAGTGACTTTGCTAAGCAATTCAAAACCTTGTCCAATGCAGATATAAACACTCCTGCGCTAATGTTCTGTCCAAAAGGTAGAATACGGAATTCGTGGCTTCTGCCACCACAAACAAATGCTATATATTTTCAACTTTCTTCATGGTACTTTATTTTCCAGTAGGACATCTTGAGACTGAGTATACTGAAATATCTTGTATAGTAAAACTTTAGAAGCTGTTCGTCTATGTTGTCTGGTCTTATGCGTACAGGTACTATAATCTTATTAATACCTCTAGCATCAAGAACTAATCTTACAGAACCATCCGGTTTGCTTACTGGTAATATTGGGCTACAATAGGGTGAAAATGAAGGTTGTATAATTCCCCGTTTAATCATATGATTGTTCTCTTCCCTTATTGCCTCTCATTTTGCCCATGGAATAGGATATGACATTACGCAAAATGTTTCATGTGGATAGACTTCAAATTTATGTTTATAATCTTTGATTACTCCTGTCTCCTTACTGGAAACACTGGCATACTTAAATAACAAATTAGAAAGTTTTGTCATTGCATCTCATTTAGTACCTGTGGTTCACTTAGTTTCTGCTCTACCATATCATAACTAACCTCAGTGTTTGCTTCTTGTTCAGTATCCAATTTGCTTGTGAAATACACAGCTGGAAAGGAGTATTGTATCACTACATTTGACTCTGGTTTGTTTTTGTTACTTTCATCAGAAGTTCTGACTAAATCAATAGAAAAGATCTGATCATTTACAAAAAGTGGCATTTACCATTACCTACATCAATCTGCATTTCGTATGTTCTAAACGTGTTCATGCCAACAGGACAATTAACTGTAAGTTTGTCAATTATAAGAAAGTTGCACTTCACTGTAAAATGTTCAATTTGTAATGGAATAAGTGCCTGATGTTTAACCAATTTAGTCTTACTGCATGTAGCAGTTTGCACCTCGTAATTTTGGACAGGAAAAAAGTTGAGAACTTGCCTCTCTTCTACAATTCACAAAAAAATGAATTTGACATTAGGTTAGTAGTTGAACCAGTATCTAAAATTAACTGTATGTCAATGTTAAATATTTTCACCGTAATGACTGCTTGTGTTTGTTCTTCCTAGACTTTATCTATGATATCCAACACGTGCTGATACAAATCATCCTTGATGTCACCTTGTTTGTCAAACCTTATAAAACAGGTTTGTAGTTCTGCCTTGCCACCGCTCCCTGAGAGGTCAATAGCCTGGGTCTTAACTATGACTGGTTGGTGTTTTCCAAAGGTGTAGTGTGACTTAATTCATTAACTGGAGAAATTTCAGTTAGTCGCACTGTGCGGGTACTTCACCGATTTGTGTCGTTAGCTGCTGTGCAGTTATTTTACTGCCCAAAAGGTCAGCTGCGGTACAGCGTAAGACATGGCATTGTTGCTGCGCGTCAGCCACTGCTGTGGCTGACTGTTTCCATTCATGTTTGGCACAGGGCCTTATGATGGTGAATTGTAATTCGCTCATACATTGTAAGTACCCTTATTGTTTTGGAAATTTCTTTTAAATTGTTTGGTTTTACCTTCCCACTACCATACTCATTACCTCTGAGTATGTAATTTTGCTGTCATGTGTACCATTCTTGCTGTGTGTTTACATCACATTTTACCGCTGATTTACAGAACTAGGTTGTTGTTGTGCCTGATTTTCTATTGCCCTATTGGGTACGGGTCTTTCATCATAGATTAAGTCAATAGAATCAAGCACTGACAGCAAATATTCAGAGTCGTGCTATGGCATTGTGACTGATTTTTCTCTAATGTGCGATGGTAAACGACTTTTCAAAATTTTTAACACGTATACCTGTGATATTGGGTTCGTCCAGTAGCGTGTCTTGTTCAGCTGCTTTTTCAAAGTATCCACATTTGCCATTGAATGGTGCAGGGTTGAAAACCTCGTGTCTGAATCATTCTTGCACTGCCTCAGAACAGTATTTCTCGAGGAAAGGTCGTTCAAATTGGATGTAAGTGCTGCAACGTTTCCCCACTTCACTTGCCCACAAAAGCACATGACCTTGCATATATCCCACAACAAATCTGATTTTCTGTGCTTCTGTCCAGTTGCGTGGAAATACATGATGAAAAGCACTGATACATAAAATGGAATTCATTCTTTTACCTTTGGTAGTGAATGTAGGAAACTATCGATATATCGGCAAACCTTCGTCTGCAAAAATACACTACTTGCCATTAAAATTGCTACACCAAGAAGAAATGCAGATGATAAACGGTTATTCATTGGACAAATATATTATACTAGAATTGAAATGTGATTAAATTTTCACCCAATTTGGGTGCACAGATCCTGAGAAATCAGTACCCAGAACAACCACCTCTGGCCGTAACAACGGCCTTGGTACGCCTGGGCATTGGGTCCAACAAAGCTTGGATGGCGTGTACAGGTACAGCTGCCCATGCAGCTTCAACACGATACCACAGTTCATCAAGAGTAGTGACTGGCATATTGTGACGAGCCAGTTGCTCAGCCATCATTGACTAGATGTTTTCAGTTGGTGAGAGATCTGGAGATTGTGCTGGCCAGGGCAGCAGTCGAACATTTTCTGTATCCAGAAAGGCCCGTACAGGACCTGCAACATGCGGTCATGCATTATCCTGCTGAAATGTAGGGTTTTGCAGGGATCGAATGAAGGGTAGAGCCACAGGTCATAACACATCTGAAATGTAACGTCCACTGTTCAAAGTGCCGTCAATGCGAACAAGAGGTGACCGAGACGTGTAACCAATGGCACCCCATACCATCACGCCGGGTCATACGGCAGTATGGCGATGACAAATACACGCTTCCAATGTGCGTTCACCGCGATGTCACCAAACACAAATGCTACCATCATGATGCTGTAAACAGAACCTGGATTCATCCGAAAAAATGATGTTTTGACATTCATGGACCCAGGTTCATCGTTGAGTACACCATCGCAGGCACTCCTGTCTGTGAGGCAGCGTCAAGGGTAACTGCAACCGGGTTCTCCGAACTGATACTCCATGCTGCTCCAAAACGTCGTCGAACTGTTCGTGCAGATGGTTGTCGTCTTGCAAACGTCCCCATCTGTTGATTCAGGGATCGAGACGTGGCTGCACGATCCGTTACAGCCATGCGGGTAAGATGCCTGTCATCTCGACTGCTAGAGATACGAGGCCGTTTGGATCCAGCACGGCGTTCCGTATTACCCTCCTGAACCCACCGATTCCATATTCTGCTAACAGACATTGGATGTCGACCAAAGTAAGCAGGAATGTCATGATACGATAACCTGCAATCGTGATAGGCTACAATCCGACCTTTATCAAAGTCAGAAACGTCATGGTACGCATTTCTCCTCCTTACACGAGGCATCACAACATTTCACCAGGCAACGCTGGTCAACTGCTGTTTGTGTATGAGAAATCGGTTGGAAACTTTCCTCATGTCAGCACGTTGTAGGTGTCGCCAACCTTGTGTGAATGCTCTGAAAAGCTAATCATTTGCATATCACAGCATCTTCTTCCTGTTGGTTAAATTTCGTGTCTGTAGCACGTCATCTTTGTGGTGTAGCAATTTTAATGGCCAGTAGTGTAATTGCTAGACACATGGCATTTTCAGTCATATTTGGGTGGTTATTGTAGTTACCTGTAATTCAGGCTGGTAATTGTTCAGGTATTGGAGTTGTGGGTATGTTTACACTTTGCACTCCTGTCACTCGTATCTGCTGTGGGACTTGTGACAATTTGTGGATAAATACCAACAGGCTGTGGTTAGCCTGTGTATTATTTCGAGATCTGCTAATATTTTCTTCTAAAAGATTGCAGGGCTTATTTTCTGCGGCTTGTAGATTAATGTTTACCTTGTTCACTATTTCATTTTCTGTTTTCTGATGATATCACTCAAATTTTCATTGATCTTCTCTCTCTCCTTCTTAGCTCATGCTGAGTCAACTTCTAATGTTGCTACCCCTAAAGGAAGCTCTTCTACAGCTAGAGGTACACCTTCATAGTCTTTATTTAGTTTGTTTATGTCAGTGGTTACTTTTTTACTGTCGAACACAACTAGTTTTGTGTGGCTTCAATGACTGTGGTTGTGTCTGTGATTTTCTTTATCTGTTGCTCTACTAGATCATTATGATTGTTGAAAGAATCTACCTTCTGTTTTGATTCTGTAATATTACTGTTAACTTCAGAAAGCACTTCATGCTTTACCTGTGTTTTCATATCATTCAATTTTTCGTCAATTTCAGTGCGAAAATTTTTGGCTGACTCATCGAATTTCTGTGAGACTGTGTTTTGCAAATCCTTGAATACTTGTTTTTGTTCTTGTTTCATTGTATTTAAATCTTGTGTGATGGTGTTCAGATTGTGTGTCAAACTATTAATTTTGGTATTCATATCTTGTTTCATATCACTGAAATTGGTGTTCATATTGTGTTACACATCATCAAATTTCACGTTTATTTTGGATAATAACTGCCATAGCAGTGCTTCAGTTGTACCAATGTGGTTGCTATCAGCTGTACTTTCCAAGTTAATGTATGTGTTGTGACCAAGTGGTGTTTGTAACTTGTTGTCAAAATTCATATTGGAATCGCTCTCCAATATTTCATTCATGAGCAGTATGTCGCTCTGGGAGATACGTGACATCGTCTCAGCAATTGTAAACATTGTGTCGTCAAGGTTGTTCTGCTGCCGAGCGTCACTATCATTTGTCACTCCTGCAACCCTCATCTCTGATCAACTTAAACTTTCTGCAGTAGGCAAGCACGGTGCCTGAATTTCAATTGTTCAATCTTGCAATTCTACGCCATCTTGGCTGATTGCGTTTCTGCTATTGTTATCAACAACGGGCATATATTTTTCGGCCATGTTGTATGAATATGCAAAAAATAAAATTCTCACAAAAATGTTAAAAAATTCATATGCTAACCATTACACTTGACAAATGCAATTCACATGATGTCAAAGCCTGTTTTATGTCTATTATGATGTGCAAACTATTGTGTCACAATTCTTTATGTTTTACTGACAATATGTATCACACTGAAAAATTGCTCTAAATTTTTTGCAAATAAAATTCAAGGAAGGTAATAATGAGGAAAAGGTTTTGATCTACATAAAGGGAAGCACTACCAAGTGTAACCATGTAAGCAACTTGTGTAGCCATCCTAACTTTGCTGTGCCGAACAAAACAGCTTACTATTGAAAATTTTTACATAATCTGTGTCCAATTCTGATTCCTTTCCAAAATTTCTCCTCCATTTTTGCCTCTTTGCTTTACTTTCTCCCCGTTGTGATTCGTGCACACAGAAAATACAGGCAATTAGTTTTTATGATTCATAACAACGTCATAGACATTTGTTACTATAACAATAGTTAACAAACCCTACTCACAACTGGTGCCCTGAAGTCTTGGCACATAGGTCGACAGTTGTAATAAAAAAGAATTAAATTAATTAATTAAATATGACTAAACATTACTGACTATGTGAATGAAAACACATTTTTGTAGAATATAATACAATTGCATTATTAAAATGTCCTGTGCTTATTTGTATCTTTTGGCCATCAGACTTTGCTTACATTTTAATTGTAGCTGCAGGCGGCAGACTCCAAGAAACACAGGTGCTTGTCATAATCCAGAAAATCCTCCTTATATTTTCTTCTCTTCACTTCAATAAATAAAAAAATACTTGATACTGTTGTTCAATACAATATTATTCATGCACACATATGATGCATAGCGCTCGCAATACTTCATATCTAAAATCATCTTGTATCTACATACAAGAGAGTGTAAGAGTAAAAACAAAAAAACTGTACAAAAATTGAATGTTTTTTTCTTTCATTTGTCTGCGCCTTATTGCACATTCATAATTAACATCTTTTCCAACTCTCTGGTCGTTCAGTGTTTCATTTTTTAATAAATCTTAATTTTACGGCATCCTGGGAGCCTTTCATCATGTACCTACAAACTTGTGCAAATGACATGCAGAATACTTCATGACGTCTCACCAGCCAACATCGAGAAGGTCTGATGGAAATAGGAGTAAGCACTCCCCTGCCCAATGTGGTTCGCAACGCTTTTTCATTGAAACAACTGTGAAGAAAAGGAGTTAAGCTTTTCTGGTCCCAGGCATGCAATTATGTCTTTCTGCAAGTCAAGTCAGCTCTCCAATCAGCACCATGTTTAGTGATTTATATACCCAGAAACCTACTAACTGTAGTCATTGACAGAAAGATAACAGGCTAAACACCCAATAGCCAACATTTATAAAAAGCTTAGCCCCCACCCCAATACAATAAAACTACCTCCTCCCCTACACACACACACACAGAGAGAAAGAGAGAGAGAGAGAGAGAGAGAGAGAGAGAGGAGGAAATCTAGATTGTGCTCTATGCAATTAAAAAGTCATGTTTGTATAGATTTTATTTTGTTCAGTGACCTTAACCCTACTACTACTACTACTACTACTACTACTTTATTATGCTTTCTGGGCCTAAAGATACATCACAAAGAAGTCTAATGACTACAAAGGCAGGTTTTATTCTTGAATACATATGAATATAAATTAGTATGCAAGACCTACGTGGCTTGTGGTCTAACGGTGAGCATCGTTGCCTCTTGATCGTGGGGTCCTGGGCTCAATTCTTGGCTGGTTATTTCCTTCACTTGGGGACTGGATGTTTGTGATGTCCAAATCATTTCATTTCATCTTCATTACGAAGATGCACAAGTTGCTGAATTGGTGTCAGGTAGAAAGACTTGCACCAGGCTGTCAAACAACCTCAGACGGGGTCTACTAGCAAATAATGCTATATGAGAATTTCAGAATACAAGACAAATAAAAATCAGTTGCTGGTACCAGAGGTAGGTGCTGATGATCATAAATTAAATAAAACCCAGTGTAAAATGCATTAAGATCCACATGAAAAAAAAAAAAATTGTTAAAATGTTGTTGACATATAAATAAGCTAATTAAGCAGTTCTATTTGCCTTTTGCCCTAGTAAAACACTTTCTTGATGTTTCTTCGGCACCCCTGAAGCCCAGTTGTGTGTGACATTAACAGTAAACTTGATGTTCCTTTGTACTGATCAGAGTTTGAAGAGAAAATTACCTCAAAGCACATTTCCTCTCTGGAGAAGATAATGTGTTTAAATTCCACTCACCATTGTGTGGTACCTTCTATTCAACTTTTTTTACATACTGGAGTCTTGGTTGCTCATACTATCAACCTTTTGCTTTGGGTCTCTCTCTCTCTCTTCTTCTATTCTTCTGGTCATCAGTTGCCTTAAATGTTACTAACAGCAAGCACTGTCCATGAATGAATTTCTGTTACCACAGGTAAACTAGAGAAGAACAGGTTACACAACAGAATAAATGCCTCCAAAAGGGTAAATACTGAAGAAACATACAGAGTCTGGCAGATGACCCTCAACCTATGCAAATGTAAGCTTTTTTGTACAAATAGGTGAAACACTCATTTATTGTTTGTTGACAATACACCACTTGAAATAACAGCACCGACAATATACCTAGGACTATACTGGTCAACAAATGGTCTGTTACATATTTTCGATTTTTACCATCAAAATATTTCAATGCTGATTGCAGCTGGCATCAGTATTTCCTTTGAGATTTGATATTTGTGGTCGCTGTTGTGTTGGACTTGTTTTGTAAACTTCAGCTTGTATGCACAACAGGAGCAAAGCCTCTTGCAGGAACACAGGACTTGCTGTGCGCATGTAGGCAACTGGACAGTGGACACGACTAACGTGTGATTAGCTGAGGATTAGAGTGAGATGAGATGTCTGTCCAGGTGGCCAAGGCAGTTGAGGCAACCGCTTACATTAAGCAGGAGTTCTGGGTTCGAGTCCCAGTTCAGCACAAATTTTCAGCATTCACCATCAAATTTTTCGATGCCCAATTTCAGCTGGCATTCCTCTTTTCTTCACATAATGAAATTTTATTTTTGTTGCCTGCAATGTTTCAACACGTTTAGGGTATTTTGTGGCTGCCGAGTCCAAATATGACACAGGTTTTGTGTAATGAGCTCTAGTTCATGTGATATGGTGTACCATTCCTTTACTGTTGTATGTAGGTGTGGACATATGACTTTAAACTGCAGAGCCTCCGTAAACCACCCAGATGCCTTTTGTTACATATGCAGCAATATATGCCACAGAAACACCCGAAAAACTTCAGTGACTTTATGAAACAAGCATATCTTGCTTACTTCAGCATACAGCTCTCAGACCAAGATAAGCCGAGGGCTCTCCATGGAGTAAGCAACATGTGTGTGCAGTGTTTGTGACAATGGAAAATGGGACCATTCTGGTGTGCTTATGGTGTGGAAAGAACCCTCAAATCACCAGAAAGACTGATATTTTTGTATAGTGAGTGTGAAAGGGTTCAGCAGATACAATAAACATACAGGGATAGGCAAAATAATGTGAACACCTGTACTTACTTGGGAATGGTTTATTCATAAAAGGTTGGACCCCCATTTGCCCATAATAATGGTTTATTAATAAAGGGTTAGACCCCCATTTGCCTGCAATACAGCTGCGATTTTTCTTGGAATACTGGCATATAATGATTGTACAGTCTCCAGTGGAATGTTAAGTCACTCTTCAATCAGAACCTCTTCTATCTCCTTAGTGATGAGGAAGGCAGAAATCTGCTCCGGAGTCTGTGCTCAATACCGCCCACAAGGGCTGTTCTGGCCAGGGAAGACGCTGCAGTTCAGTTGCATGCTCCTATACCATGATTGTACTGTCCTGGCTGTGTGAATGGGTGCACTATCATCCTGAAATATGACATCATTGTTGGGGGACAACATTTGAACCATGGGGTGGCACCTGACCACCTAAAATGCTCACATAATCATTGGCTGTAACATTTCATTTGAGAGTAATGATGGGACTAGCAGAATACCATGATGTTGCTGCCCACACCCTCATACTTCCACCTCCTTGATTAACCATTGGAATCAAGCCATCAGGATTGTAGGCTTATTTTAGTGTCCTCCAGACCTGAACCCGGCCCAGTGTTGGACCATAGGATACGTTTCCACTGATCAGCTGTCCAGGCTGCTTTTTAATTATTTCCCTCTTTTTTAGCATGACTTAATAATCTGGCAAATTATTGTGCTGGTGCTGCTTTACCCTGCGACCACAATATCACAACTATAACAAATAAAGAAAATAACCCAATAGTAAACGTAACTAGAAAATAAAAACTTGAACTAAAAGATAAAAACGTTGTTGAGACATACCATAAAATTAAACTATTGTCACGGTCATGACACTCGTTTCAGTCACTATTACTCAGCCACGAAAACATCTCCCCTGCCTCCAACGCTTACCGACAATTACTGAGAGTAAATCGTACCGCTACCACTGTATGCAGTCTAACAAAGTATGATACTGTATTATTCCAGTATGTATTCTTTTGTTGTGACTTACAGTGTGTGAGTGAATATAGTGAAATTCTTGCGACTCCTCAAACGCCATGTAGTAAGCCCGTGATACACAGTCTGGTGCGAAAAATAATTCTGAATGTGTATGAATACTGCAAACAAGAAAAAAATTAATTAAATTATACTATCATTTGTAGCAATACATGAAGCATACTGGACAGAGACAGAATTCAGCAATTTGGCTGAAATAGTCCTGGAAAATCTCCCAGTATTTCGGGGAGGCAAAAATGAGCATTTATTCAATACATTCATTTGACAGCCCACTGTGACTCACAGCATCCTCTGTAGTACAAACCACATACTAAAATTCAGTGTAATGAGACCAAATTAGGCAGGCAGCATGTTATCATGGCTGCAAAAATGAATTATTTAACTTAACGAAAAGACTTTTGTCAAGCTACCATTGTTGTAATTATTATCAAGAATAATAACTGCTCTCTTTTTGTGAGTGAGTTGCTGACACTGACAACAGCCGTTCCCTGCATGCTTCACAGAAAGGGTTTTGTGGTTGAGTAGCACACAGTACCATTTTTTGGAAAGTAATAAAATACCCTATTTAGTTTAGCCTAAAGTCTGATCAATTACAATAATATTCACAACTCACTAAGTATTGAGCCATTCCAGCCAATTTTTAGAAAGAAGTGTAGTGAAATGAACTGTTATTTGGTTTCAATCATTCGTTAATAAATTCAGAACTACTTCACTTCAAAAATACTTGCTGGGACTTCCCAGTAAATCATTCTGCATTTAGACTGAGCTATGTCACGCTGTGAAGAGCTGTATTTCCAAGGTGTTCCATCAGATGGTGATAGCACTGTTTTCACAGTTCATTGGACTTTAATGCATCATTCATATATAGACAGAGAGAAAAACTTTGCTTGTCCCGCCCCCTCCCCCTTACTATCATGTGGGTGCCCTTGGTTACATGATGGAGAATCATGTAATTCATTCTTTCTCAATATCAATTCCTTTCATGACCAATCACACCTTATACTTACTGATTTTATCTGTGACCAATTTCAAATAAGTATCGTGAATGTCATCACACTACAAACATCTACTAAATCAGAGCTTTTTTCAATAACACTTTTAGGTATCTTCAAAAATCCTCAACTTTTATAAAATGAATGTTTTTAAGATACTGTTTAAGTACTACAAACATTGAAATATTGTGGTATATTTAGACCCATATTGTTCATCTTATTTAGTGTTTTTTTTTTTAGACATGCATTAGCAAGCGCAGTGCCCTTGGGCCCTGATGCCCTGCACGACTGCATGGGTCACACCCACCCCCATAAAGCAGGCACTGTCCACAGTCATTCTTGCCATGCACCCTACACAAATATAACAGGAAAGGACGGAAATAATGAAGTTACCAGAAGCACTCTCTGCCACGCACCATAAAGTGGCCTTTTTTGTGTAGATGGAGATGGAAGGAGCACCATTCTGGTCCACTTGCCCTTGATGAAACCAGCTAGCAGAATGCCTTAGCTGTCCAGAATCAGCATGTCCTTGACCTTTGCAGCAGATAACCATGTCCTGGCGCTCGCTAGTGCCCAGTTTCCTTCAACACTCCCTCTTGGCTCTCTTAGCTGATGGTTGTAAAGGTGAACATGTGACCTTTTTTTGTGAACAAAATCACCACCTACTTTCCCATTTTCTTGAGAAGCGTGTGAGAAATTTGAAGTCCTACAACTTTCTGCTCTCATTCAGTAACAACAGAATCAAATAAGCTGCCGCTTTATGGAATCCCTACTCCTTAAAGAGTAACTGAACAGGTGACTTGATATGTCACAGAGCTTTATGAAGCACAGCTAACAATAAGTATCAACTGCCTTCAACCAGTTTACGAGTAACTTCAACTTACTGTGCTCTATAGTGCTGAGACAGTGCATGTGGGCAAAAAGATTGAGGCAGCCCAATCTCAGCAGTCTCTTCCAATACACTTCACCCCATATTACTTAAAAGCCTTGAACTACTCGCACATCAGACAGGTGCCCAATCAAAGGAGAATCACTTGTATTCATCTTTTTATTAATAAATAATACTTTCTAAATCATTCAAAGTAAACATTCTTTACCCCACAGACCAAGAAAAAATGTCTGAAAAGAGTTCACAAAGTAGAAAACATGCTAAACATGAGATCACTCAATTAATAAGCTAAGAAGGAAAAGTAATGTACAAGTAACTAAAACTACAGGGTGAAGGAGTATTTTTGCTAAGCACCTGCCCTTTGTCAATCTTCACATTAGCTCTTTATATTTTCTTAGTTTCAGGACATTCTCTATCAAATTGAGATAGCATCAGATACTGATATAATTCCATATATGTAGCAATACAGCACTGCCCAAGAAAAGACTTGAAATCACAAGAAAATGAAGGAAGGATATACAAAATTAAAAATGAACATGACACTACTACTTAAGACATTCTTTAATTATTTGCTTAATGTTCATAATTTACACACATTATTTTTTTCTTTTAGTTACTTCTGGTGGTATGTAATTTTCGTCGTCTTCTTTCTTTTTCCCTTTCCTTTTTACCTCCTCCTTTGGTACAGACTTGGCTTCTTTTATAATAAGGTTAAGTTTCTGTAAATTATCAAAAAAGAATAATTCCTCCTCTTGTTTTGCTAGCCGCTCCTTTTCCTCTTGAATTTGCTGCAATCTTTTCTGTGTCTTCACTTTGTCCAATTCTTTCTGGAGGACTTCTTCACGCAGCTTCTCCCATTCCTTATATACACTACGTTGTGCAGTTATCATCTGCTGTTCATGCTCGGCCACTACAGCTTTAACTTTACTCACGACTGCTGTATGTAAACACTCGTTTGAAACAAGGCCCAAAGTTCTTAGGTTTTCTATTTTTTGTATGCACGTATCTCTTACACTACTTCCAGGGTCCTGTTTTTCTGGATCCTTTTCCATTTTCTGGAGTTCACGATCAAGTATTTTTATCTGGAACCAAAACAGAAAGAATCAGTTCTCTGAAGATTCACCAGTTTGTCATCATTTTTTACATATACACACTGGCACACTTACCCCTTGATTGAATACTGTTTGTTTTTTCTCTAGCACTTCATCCAGACATTTAACAACTTTGCTCCATTTTTTATATAGTGCCCAACCCACTAACTGGTATGTGTATCCAACAGAATCAGACAAAGCTATGCCAATGGTAGCAAAAGTCTTTCCGAGCAAGAGTTGAGGATCACGTAGATCAAAATGGTCATCAAAATATGGGTTTCGTATGTACTTTACACGTACTTTCACCTGAAAAAATATTGCAATGTAACTAACAATACCTCAAAATATTTATTTTACATGCACTTCATTATTACCTTCCCCCCCACGTTAAGTCATGGGAATAATGGAAGAAATTTGTGCGACTATCTAATGCTCGATGCCTCCACTATACACTGAGGGAACAAAAGTTATGGGATACTTCCTAATATCACGTTGAGCCTCCTTTCCCCCAGCGTAGCACAGCAACTCGATGTGGCATGGATTCAACAAGTCGTTGGAAGTCCCCTGCAGAAATATTGAGCTTTGCTACCTCTACAGCCATCCATAATTGCGAAAGTGTTGCTAGTTCAGGAAGTTGTGCACCAACTGACCTCTCGATTATGTCCCATACATGTTTCATGGTATTCTGTTAGGTGATCTAGGTGGCCAAAACAGTCACTAGAACTGACAGAATTTTCTTCAAATCAATCATGAACAACTGTGGCCCTGTGACATGACATCATTGCTTGGGAGTATGAAGACCATGAATGGCTGAAAATGGTCTCAAAGTAGCCAAATACAACCATTTCCAGTCAGTGATCAGTTCAGTTGGACCAGAGGACCCAGTCCATTCTATATAAACACAGTCCACAGCATTGTGGAGCCACCACCAGCTTGCACAGTGCCTTGTTGACAACTTGGAACCATGGCTTCGTGGGATCTGCACTACACTCAAACCCTACCATCAGTTGATACAAACTTAAACCAGGACTCTTCTGACTACGCTATGGTTTTCCAGTCATCCAGAGTCCACCTGATATGGTCACAAGCCCAGGAGATATGCTACAGGCGATGTCGTGCTGTTAACGAAGGCACTCGCATTGTTCGTCTGCTGCCATACCCCTTTAACACCAAATTTTGCCACACTGTCCTAACAAATACTTTCATTGTACATTCCACATTGATTTATGCAGTTATTTCATGGAATGTTGCTTGTCTGTTAGCACTAACAACTCTACACAAATGCTGTTGCTCTCGGTTATTAAGTGAACGGTGTCAGCCACTGTGTTGTCTGTGGTGAGATAATGCCTGGAATTTGGTACTCTTGACACACTCCTGTCACTACGGATCTCAGAATATTGAATTTCTTAATGATTTCCAAATCGGAATGTATCATGCATCTAGCTTCAAGTACTATTTTGTATTTAAAGTCTGTAAATTCCCATCGTGTGGCCATGATCATGTCAGAAATCTTTTTGCATGAATCATCTGAGCACAAATGACAGCTCTGCCAATGCACAGCCCTTTTATGCCTTGTGCATGTGATACTATCGCCATTTGTATATGTGCATATTGCTATCCTATAACTTTCGTCACTTCAGTGTACAGTGAGTTGTTACCTTTACTTCTTCTATTATTATTATTATTATTATTATTACTATTATTCAAATCTACTTGCAATTATGTACAGCATGACCTAATACACAATTCATGTGTCAAATACGAGATACAAAAAACGAACATCAAAATCAAATAGATCTGTGCTTTGTTTGGAAAACGTAGAACAGTGGATATAGGTAAAATGGACAAATGCCAACATATCAAACATTGGCTGCATCTAAATTTTGAAGGGAAGAAACTTTTGTGTGAGAAAATAAGTAAAATTATCACAGAGCCTGATAGGGATGCTTTTGGAGAGTAAAACATAGCAATTTAATCCTTACATACCAAAATGTCAGTAAATAACAAATGAAACAGAGCACTTGGACGTATACTTAAATGAATCAAAACTGCAATTCTTCATAGCACGTGATTTAGGTTGCAAGGAAGAGGAAGCATACGGATACAGGCTAAGAAATTACAAACTCATGAACTTGTATTTTAGAAGGTGGGGTAGGCATTTATAGTAGAAATGATACATCATGTGAAAAAGACAAATGGATTGACGAGCTGAGTAAAGAAACAGTACTTGAGGTTGCAGAAATAAATTTAAAACTAGAGAACAATAGCCTGATTATAGTAGCTCTGTATAGGTCACCTGGAAGCAATACTGTAGAATTTTTCAGTTGTCTGGATGACTTGCTGGAGAAGACATCAGCATACAAAAAATGTGCTTTTTGTTGGAGACAGCAACACAGACTCTTTAAATAACAGCAATAATTATTTGCGTTATGTTGACTTACTTCAGAGTTATAACTATTATCACATAAACTCAGCACCTACAAGAATTACTGTAGAAAGACAGACATAATTGACCACAATCTACATAACAAAGGAGAACATAAACATAACCACCGTAGAAAACAACAGGTCTGAACACAGAGCCATTACTATGGAGATTGATTTAGGGAATGTAGATATAACTAAAAGTGATACATTTATGTATTAAAGAAAATTTAATTGTAATAAACTTAAGAGGGCATTAGGCAATGAAAAATGGGAACTAGTTTACAATGCAACAAATGTGAATGATAAATGGGAAATTTTCTGTAAACTATTAAATAAGACTTTAAATGAAACACATCCTTTTGTAAAACAAGTAAGCAAAGCTATTAATCACAAAGCTGATAATTTCCCTCCAAAAGTCATGGAACTGAGAGAACATGAAAGTCTGTTACATACTCTTTAGAGATACTAAATTACAATACTGTGTTACAAAATACAAACTGGGGAAGAGAGAGAGAGGGAGAGAGAGAGAGAGAGAGAGAGAGAACAGAGATTTCTTGACTAAACTTAAAGCTCAGAAATATGCCTATCAAAAAAGCAAACTCAACCTGTGTTGGTAAAACAGCCTGGAAAATAGTGGGAAACAGCATCTCATCAACACATCGGCATAACATTGAAAGAAGATGACAATGTAACCAATGACCCAAAAGAGAAACACATACAGTTGTTTAATACAATTGTCACAAACAAAACACATGACTGGGCACTGAATTTAAGCCAATCCTTTTTCATCCATGGCATTACTGAGAAGGACTTCCTAGCAATCATTTCAAAACTTCAAGCTAAAATGCCTTGTGGGTGGGATGACATTTCACCTAAGCTGCTACAGGAATGCAGAGGAGAATTAGTGAAGCCTCTGCCACATCTAATAAATATCTCCCTCTGCCATGGAGAATTCCCTGCTCTTTTGAAAATCACTGAAATTCTACCGGTGTATAAGAAGGGAATAAAAACTGACACGAAAAATTATAGACCAATATCATTAACTTCAGAGCTTGGGAAACTATTAGAGAGAGTAACATGAAATAAATTTGAGGTAAATTTCATCAAACATAATCTATTTAACAATCTATAACATGGTTTTAGAAAAGGTAGATCTACTGTAAAAGAAGTAGCAATTTTTATTCATGAAATAGTAAAGAAGTTAGAAGAAGGAGACAGGGTAACGGGTACCTGCCTGGTTATGAGTAAAGCTGTTGATACTGTAAGTCATATGATTCTATTGCATAAATTAGAAGCATGTGGGTAGAGAGGGGTAGCCTTACAACTACTTACCTCCTATTTGAACGACAGGAAACAGTGTGTCAAGCTAACTTATGAAAGGAACGAACAGTTGGGAACAACCATATCAAACCACGCGATACTTCAATGTGGTGTGCCCCAAGGAAGTGTATTGGGGCCTTTTCTGTGTCTCGTGTACCTGAATGATTTAACTGAACCCCAAAATTGCATGTTTGTAAACTATGCTGATGACATCTCTTGTCAGCTGGGGCCGTGATGCGCAAACTACCACAAACAGTAGTGAAATCAATTATAATTTTCTGTCAAGTTATCTTATGGCAAATAAGCTAATCGTAAATAAACGGAAGACAGTGACAATGCAATTTATGCTTAACTATAGTCAGAACATAAATAGAACTCTATCTATACATCCACTGGCATTTAGCTATGGAAACAAACACAAATTTTTGGGTATAATTGTTGACAAACAGTATAATTTTTTACAAACACCTTCCATGGAAAGAACATATAGAACATATTTATAAGAAAACCAGTACAAATGTGTATACTGAAAAGGGTCTCAGCCTTTGTGAATCATGATAGCTTGGGACAAACATACTTTGGAGCGATACATCCACATCTTCTGTATAGTATTGAGATATGGGGTGGGGCACCAGCTGCCTATACAGGCAGGTTCTTCAGACTAAAATAAGGTAGAAAGGGTGGTAGTCAAGGTAAATAGGAGAGAGTATTGTAGAGAAATCTTCAGTTAAAATATGAGTGCTATTCAAAAAGTAGGGAACATTTCCATCTGACGCTGGTAGGCGTGCACCAATCGTGTATATTTTGGTATGTGTGTGCTCTGCAGCTCAGTCGGCATTCATCCGTGACAGCGAGAACATCTCTGCGCATCTGGTTTTTTTTTATATTCGAATTTGAAATGTGCGCTGCAATCAAAAATCTCTCCAGTTGTGAGGTGCGATCTGTGATATGGTTTTGTTGGCAAAAAACCTAAAACCTATAGAAATTTATCGTGAACTGTGTGAAGTGAATGGAAACAACGTAATGAGTGAAAGTTCCGTCCAGAAATGGTGCATTCAGTTTAAAAATGGCCAAACCAATGTTAATGACAAAGAGAAGAGCAGACGCCCGAGAACATTGACTGACGATCTTGTCGCTAATGTTGATGAAACGATTCGTGAAACCCATCTCATCACAATAATGGAGCTTTCGCTTTCTTTTCCGCAAGTTTCACAGACTTTGTTGTTTTAAATTGTCACTCACAAGCTAGGCTACCACAAATTTTGTTTTTGCACAACAATGCCCGACCTCACATGGCAAACCGCATTAAAGAACTCCTTAATTCATTCAAATGGGAAATTTTCCCTCATCCGCCCTACAGCCCCGATCTTGCACCAAGCAACTTCCACTTGTTTCCCAAGATGAAGAACTAGCTTGCAACGCAGTGATTTGATGAAGACGTGGAACTCCCGGCAGGTGTGATTCACTGGGTGAAGTCTCAGGCGGCAGAATTTTATGACAATGGTCTTTCAAAGATTGTCCACCACTATGATAAGTGCCTCAATGTGTTTTGTGACTATGTGGAAAAGTAGTATATCAATCAATCTTTCAGATGCATATAATAAAATGTATTTCTTGTACTTAGCTTTTTAAATGCCAAAATGTTCCCTACTTTCTGAATAGCCCTCGTATAAGGTACTAATCATCTACTCTATGCACATCCTGCAGGCAGTAATGTTTGTCAAACAAAATCCAGTATATCATGTAACAAACAGTAATGTGCATAGGCACAATACATGGCAAGGCAAAATTGTCACAGAACTGAAAAGGGGGCGGGGGCTACCGACTGTAGTCCACATACAATAGGAACTACCTTTTATACTTTTATAACAGACTTTCATCTGACTTCAAGAGAGCTAATTTAAACACTTTAAAGAATAAACTTAAGCATTTATTAATAGAGAAAAGTTGTTATTCAGTAGAAGGTTTCAAGCTGTAATCTCCCTTTGTAAAACAGTGTATGTAGCTTAAGTATGTTTCTGCAATGCAAAAATAATAATTTCTAATCTTCACACACTATGTCAATGTATGCATTTATATTTCAAGTTGTAAAGTCTCTCTATAAAACAGTGAATATAGCATACGTTTGTGTTTGAAACAAAAAAATCATAATTTTTCACCTACCCTATTATATCAATGTGTGCACTTACAGATGTTAACTAAACCTCTGTATATGTGAACTAAAATCTATTACCATGCCCAAAAACTGACTATATATGAACTGCAAACAAACAAATAAATACACACATAAATAAAAATAAATAAGTAAGCAAAAGTTCTACGATTTAGACTGGTTATAAAATGTCTCAAAATAACCACACTTTAATTCCTGCAAATCCCGTAAGTACACTTTGTTTTGTTGAGTAATACACGTCACATTTAAAAATAAATGTTTGATAAAACATGAAGAGACTGACAGATGACCCTATGAATAAAGTTGTTTATTCAGTATGGTGTTGAAAACAGGATGAACTTTTGAGTGATGGCATGTTTAACAGCAAATGTATGAAAAGTCTCAAAACGTAAATTGTTTTGATGGTGTGCAGTGATCTCATTTTAAAGTAAATGCTGAACGTATATGGTTTTCAATACATGGCTGCAATTAGGTAATGGACCATAGTAGTGTAAGAGATGCACACGATGAACAGTGGCTTGCATAGGTAATCTTTCCCTCATAACCATGGACACAAATAAAATGATAAAAGGCAAAAACATTCTGTTCAAAAAAGAATCACGAACTCACTTCACAAGGCAGAATACCATACAATAATTCATCCAATGCCATGGTTGGTTAGTGGACACTAGAAAACTATAAGAATAAATATGAACTTTCAGTTTCTCCTGTCATGATGCACACACACACTGAA
Organism: Schistocerca nitens; assembly: GCF_023898315.1. Classification (NCBI taxonomy): domain Eukaryota; kingdom Metazoa; phylum Arthropoda; class Insecta; order Orthoptera; family Acrididae; genus Schistocerca; species Schistocerca nitens. The sequence goes on along the minus strand of NC_064618.1, from coordinate 293,841,001 downwards.
ATTTAAGCCTGTAACACTTTTCATTTTGGTCCTGTATCTATCATTCAGCATGTGTTTACCTATACTTAATTTTTGTTTGATAATGAATACTTTGAACAAATTGATGATGTTGCCATTGGTATTCTTCCTTCACCCTAATTGTCAATGTATCTGCTTTTCTTCCACATGTCAGAAGTAAGTCCTCAAAGTTGGAATTAATCCTTGAAAAGTGACCTCCTGTTCCAATTAAGGAATGTGTGATTACATCAGGCAGATGTTTACAGAGTTATCTGTTAATGTTACAAGGTCTACATGCTGCAAGAAACAAACTCTCTCTCTCTCTCTCTCTCTCTCTCTCTCTCCCTCCCTCCCTCCAGGAGTGTGTATCAAACCACATCAAAGTACCCATCTTTTTGCAACCTAATAAGTCTGCTGTTGCTGAATACTGAATCATTACTGGCCATTGTATGAACAATAATAATATTAAAATTGCCCTCTGCGCCCTCTATCACTTATTATTAATAATTCTGTGGAACCAGAGCTGGTGGATGATATAATCAACAATAATGAAGGTTCTTTCCACAACAAAGCCTGATATCTAACTTTTGCATGTCTGTGTATGTGCGGATGGATATGTGTGTGTGTGCGCGAGTGTATACCTGTCCTTCCCCCCCCCCCCCCCCCCCCTCCCCCCCAAGGTAAGTCTTTCCGCTCCCGGGATTGGAATGACTCCTTACTCTCTCCCTTAAAACCCACATCCTTTCGTCTTTCCCTCTCCTTCCCTCTTTCCTGATGAAGCAACCGTTGGTTGCGAAAGCTTGAAGTTTGTGTGTATGTTTGTGTGTCTATCGACCTGCCAGCACTTCGTTTGGTAAGTCACATCATCTTTGGTTTTAGATATATTTTGCTCATGTAGGACGGTTATAGAAAAAAAAAAATTTACTCTGCAGTTGAATGTGCACTGATATGAAACTTCCTACCAGATTAAAATTGTGTGCAGACCAAGACTCAAACTCAGGACCTTTGCCCCTTTTGTGAACAACTGCTCTACCAACTGAGCTAACCAAGCAAGACTCACAACCCATACTTCCAGTTTTGGAAGACAGAATACGAGATACTGTTGGAAATGAAGCTATGAGAACAGGTTGTGAGTCATGCTAAGGTATGGCACCTAACAGTAAGTTAACATTACTAACAACACAAACCCTGCAATGCACTGTCTGAAAAATTTTTCTATAAAGTTGGCTAGCTATGAGGTAAACAGTTTTCTGTCTACCTTGACACAAATACGGAATGTTTAATTATAAAAACCCTGTATTGGTATTACTAATAGCACAAATATAACCATACGCATTTTTGTAAGATACCATGAAGAATTTTCTGTCAATGGGTACAATGAAAACAAAAAAATTAGGTAAATTACCTATAACACTTCCTATATATTGCAAAGGTTAGTGCCTATCCCATCTGGCATGTTGAAAATAACAGTTAATTACATAAAATATACTGTTAACACCAAAACAAAAGAGGGAACATATTGCTGTGCAAGTTGGAGCACAATGCAACATGTCAGAACCTTCTTAGTGGAATGGACAGTGTGGAGGTCATGATACCAACAGCGGAAGTACCCCAGCTCGATTGGCTAAATAACCTTTAAATTTGGAGATCTGTGTGTTCTATCACCCATCATGGTCATGAATCTATAAAATTCTGCATTTGCGTACAATTGATATTTCAAGTTCACACTGTAGAAGCACTGAATATACAGGGGAAGAGGGGGGGGGGGGGGTCGGATACTCTGTGACAACAATTATAACTAGCAGATTCACAAGAGTCAGACATTAGGTATTATTTGGGGAAAAGTTCAACATTTGCTTTAAACAACATATGTTAAGACGTGCAATATTTATAGTCATACCTTCCAAACTGCAATGGAACAGTAAGTACATTTGACAAGGGTGGCATGTGAACGCACTATGTTATTTTTGATGAATATAGTGATATCATCAAATAATGCAACAAGAATATCTACTTTGTAACTCATTTTGGTGCAGAAAGTTTGTTGTTGATATGGATTGAAGATGATGGTGAAATATCAATCAAGTAAAATGTGACCTGTGATTTATTAATCCCCAGCATACATAATCAACATGGTGCATTCTCAAGTATACAAAATCAATAAGATATTTGGCATTTAGTTTTTACCGTCTAAAAACATGTACATACAGGGGTTGGTAGTATTTTCAATGTAACATCCTTGTTGGGAAATCTATTTTCCATCAGACTGTAGTCTTTATGTTTCGACAAGGAGTCGCAAAATACCAGGCCCCGCTCTCTAGAATGTTCTCTGAGGAACACATATAAAAAGCTTTCCATGTGTTCACAAGTCATTTTTCCACTTTTACTCATTTCAACATGGGTGTTTCACTAACACATTTATCCCAGTTTTTTGCAATTTCTTTGCAATCTGTATACCAAATATCTCATGGGTTCGGTGTAAACAAGTATAAAGGTTGTTTGCTAAACCACCATCCATGGGCAAAGCAACATAAGCAACATCCACTGTGGAATTGTGTGTGGTCCTATGAACAGATTGTACTACACCAGTTGTTGAGTCCCTCCACCAGCCCAACACTCCCCCGCTGCCGAACACACACACACACACACACACACAAAATGACAAAATGGATGGTGTTGAAGAAGGCAATAGTTCATTGGGAGGGGGGGGGGGGAGGGTAGGGAAGGATCTGGATACCGTTTAACAAATGGGAGCTATGACTGTAACAATACATCTTGAACAAATATATTCTTCTTTGCAAACACTGTGAAGTGCAAAGAAGCTTTAAAACTGCCCATGTTAACTGCTCTAGTAGGTTACATAAGCAATATTTGACTGAATGCACCAATAGTGGCTACTGATACAACGTCTCTATCTCTGGCAAACTGTGCCCTTATACACTCTTTAAGACTTTATTTTGGATGTCTTGTTGCTGCTGAAACTTAGATCTTGCCTTTTGTGTGGCATATTACCTAAAATTATCTTGTAATTGGATTTAGAATGAATGCAGCAATAACAGTTCATTAAATGAGGGGAAATCCATGATGGGACAACAACAGTGGAAAATGTTAGATTGCTACACATCACATGGAGGAGACATTGAGTGGAAGTCATACTTAAAGTCAATTTAACTGTACATCCGGCTATTAGAAAAAGTCGTCCTTCAGGCGCGCGCGCGCACACACACACACACACACACACACACACACACACACACAGTGGAAGTGTACAGAAGAGGCATGGAGCACAACGTGGGGTGGGCGGAAGGGGGAGGGGATAGCACGATAGGGGTATGGCAAGATGCTGTAGTGCTGCCAGTGGGAGTGTGGAGGAATGAGGTAGGGACAAAATGGTGGGCTGTTAGGTGCAGCATAGGGAGGCTGTTCTTCGAGAGAAAAGGGGAGATGAAAGAAGCTGAGAAGGGGGCTATGCAGATATACTAGTGGGCAGATAGGAGGCATGAGTGAGACTGAAGTGGGAGCAGGGAAGGGAACAGAGGCAGGAGGGGACAGGAAATAGCAAAAGTTGAGGCCAAAGGGATTATGAGAATGAAGGATACGTTGCAGGGAGAGTTCCCCACCTGTGCAATTCAGGAAAGCTGGTGTTGGTGGAAAGAATCCTGAAGGCACAGTCTGTGAAACAGTCACTGAAGTCAAACACATGATGTTGCATGGCATGCTAGGCAACTGGGTGGTCCAGCTGCCTCTTGGCCACAGTTTGGCAGTGGCCATTCATGTGAACAAAAAGCTTGTTGGTGGACATGTGATTGTACAATGCCACACATTGTTTGCAGTTGGTAGACCAATTGGCTGCTTTCGTAGGTGGCCGTGCGTTTGATGAGTTAGGAGAAGCCTATGACAGGACTGGAGTAGGTGGTAGCAGGAAAATGTATGAAACAGGTCCTGTAGCTAGTCTATTGCAGAGATGTGAGTCATGGGGCAAGGGGTTGGGAGCAGGGGTGGAATAAGAACATACAAGGACACTGCACAGATTGGGTGGATGTCAGAGATGCTCTGTGAGAACAGTGAGGAGGATGTCTGCTGCTCAATGCCTCCTCTTGGTGGTGAGTAACAATCTCTCTTATTTCATTGTTTTAATGACTCGTTCGTTTCTTATTAGTTTTATAACCATAGTTACAATAATTCTCAGTATCCAATGTTCACTTATCAACACTCTGTAGCTCATTTTTTTAGGTTAGACTAAAGTTACAGACGGACAGTCTTGAAAGAAATTAGAATAGAACAGGACCGTGATATACATAAGTTTCCAGAAAAGTAAAATTAATTCATCTCAACGGAACATTAATGGGATGAAAAAAAAAAAGATGTGGAAAACTCTGATGTGATAAATGTTCTGTCCTTTATGAAAACCATATAACTACAGGAACAGAGACATTAAATAAAGGTGATTTCAGACCAGTATCATTTTCATATAGAGTGAACATGGAGAGACTGACTTTAAATACAAGGAGTTATAGACCAACATCATTTTCATGTAGAGTGAACATGGAAAAAGAAGGTGCTACATCATATGTAAAAGTTGAACACACAGTCAAAAATACAGATATAAGCAATTTCTATGTAGATCAGAACCTAGAAGCATGTGTTTGTGAATCATTATTGCAGAGTACTTCTCTTTTAATTGCAACAGTCTACAGATCCACATCGGGAAACACAGCTATTTACAAAAAATTTAGGTGCATCATTAAGCTACCTGTAAGACAATAAGAAACAGTCAGTAGTTTTATTATTTTATTCATTGCTGTAATTCTCAGCAATTGTAGTATATATTTCAGAACAAAATTCAGTCGTCAGTTTCAAATATATTTTTATTTCATTTTATCAGTTCCCACTGTAAAGTAATTTCAGTTGCTCTAAATTGTACATTTGTGTTTACAATAATCAAACACAATATGTACATTTTTGGACATATCATGGCATTATGCTTCTCTGGAGAATATACTGACATCTGCTAAACTAATACTAAACTTCTGAAGATGAAAAATTAATTTTTCAAACCCAGTAAAGCAAAATAAAAATATATTTGCAACTGATGACTCAATTTTATTCTGAAGTTAGTAGTTTGTGGAGATTTCTATACATATTTCTTAACAGATTCTGATATTAACAATGAACTCGAATCATTATTTGGCTGTTTCTGGTTGATTTCAGAGGTAAATTTTCCAACAAAAATGCAGCAAGATAGTGGGACTCTAATAACATTTTTACAAAAAGTGCTCACACTGAAACAATTAATGTGTACCCAATTGTTAATGAACTATCTGAGCATGATGCACAATTTATGGAAATATACAAAATAGCGCCTTAGAATTCTGGGACAGTGAGGATTATTAAAGAGAACAGAGTACAAAGTTTTAAGAATAAGTTAAAATAGGCAGTCGGAATGAAGCATATATAGAAACAGGTGCTAATGTGAAAGACGATAAATTCCACACCAAATTTGTTTCAGTATTTGAAAGTAGTTTTCCTAAAAACTTATAGAAAATGCCCATTAAGAAAACAAGTGAATCAAGGATAACTAACTGGGTTAAAATTTCATGTAAGGTGAAAAGGCGAATTTATGTAGAAGCCAGAATATGATCTGATGTTACTTGCATTCTACAAAAATAAGATTTCAAGGAAAGGCATTAAAATGTCCAGAAATACGCACATCCTGACAAAAATTAATAAGGCAGATAATAAAATTAAAACTACATGGGATATTGTGAAATGGCGACAGGAAAACCAGTCAGTGCACAAAAATTAAACTAAATGACAATGGTGTGTCTGACAACTCACATGTTGCAAGTATTTTTAACAACTACTTTATAAATGTAGCAGCAACAATAGGATTAAATGGTAAAATTGAAGAAGTAAAAGAATATATTATAAATGTCATTCCACAAAACTTTACACAACTACAAGTAACACTGAAATTCATGTAGTCATAAAAGCAATTGATGGCTTTACACACAACTGGTTTGAATCACACTTAACAAATAGAATGCAAAAAGTTTGCTGAATAATTCAAACAATGTAGAAAGGAGAGAAAATTTTAATGACTACAAAGTAATCGAGGTTCAATTTTGGATCAATTCCTACTTCAAATATATGTGGGAATGACCTTCCACTTAACATTCATCAGGCAGAACTGGCACTTTTGCAGATGACTGATAAACTAAATCCCAATGGAAAGACAGCAACACAAGATTCTGTAATGATATTTTCCAAACAATTATTAATTGGTTCTCTGAAAATGGACTCTACCTTAATTTTGGGAAACCACACTATATTCAGTTCTGTAGTACATAGAGAATATGAACAATTGATGTAGCACATAAACAGGAGTCAGTAAACAGGGTGGAATGTTCCAAATTTTTGTGTGTATGTACTGATGAAAACCTGAAGCTCTACTGAGCTGGTTGAACAATTAAGTTCAGCAACTTTGTCTACATATAATTGCTGGTCCTCAAAACAAACAAATCAATCTGTTGAAATTATTCATATTTCCATTCAGTAATGTCTTATGGAATAATTTTCTGGGTAATTCATCACTTAGAAAGAAAGTATTGCCTACACAAAAGCGAGCAGCATGAATAATATGCAGTGTTCACCCGCAGTCATCATGTAGGGACCTCTTCAAGAAGTAATGCATTTTAATTGCATTGTCACAACACATATACTCACTAGTGAAATTCATCATAAATTATCTATTACAATTTGAGAACAATAGTGATGTCCATACCTACAACATCAGAGGAAAAATGACCTTTATTACCCATTATTAATGCTGTCTGTGGCTCAGAAAGGAGATCAATATGCAGCAACAAAAATTTTTGATCATTTTCCCAATACCATAAAATATCTGAAAGGTAGAAAACAAGCTTTAAATCTAACCTAAAATAATTTCCTCTGGACAATTCCTTCTGCTCCATGCATGAATTTTTATTTAATAACTGCTAGCCTGGAAAAAACTGATTTTTAAGTTTACTTGCATGACTGGGACTAAAAAATTACACATTCATTAATTTTAATGCTAACCACATATACGTATCCTGTAAGCTGAATCGTTCCATGTCTTCTCGATAAAAGAATCATCAAATTACCTACAGAACGCATAACTAACTAACTAGCACACCTTTCTGTGATAGTTGTGGGAGTAAAGGTGCATATTCGCTTTGACTTTTAGTTCACTCAGTTGCCGAGTATGATGTTTCAAAATTTCTCAAGCTCTCTTACCCTTGCAGTGTTTCTTCTCAGACATCAGATTCACACTCAGTATTCCTCTGTAAAGTGTCAATGTTTTTGCATTAAGATAACATGAGACATGCATGCAAACAGCTTATTTTCCACTCCAGTTACATCCATATTAACCAGTGTATAAATTCAAGGAACATATTTGTGCAGTAGCTTAACATTGGTCACAGCATTAACTGGTTTTTGTTTACTCATGTCATCTACTGGTATGGCAATAACACAGTGAGGCTATTACACTAACCTACAGATGATCCTAGTGGCTGCACATTTTACAGACAAATGGCATTCATTTGCTTCGACTAATACAATGCTATAATTTAACAACAGAAAATCCAAGATGAAATAATGACTGTATTATGAAAAGGATAGTTGCAACTCATCATGCAGCAGAGCTGATGAGTTGCAGAGAAGCATAACTGCCTATCTGCAACTCTGCATCTACGTTATGTGGTAACAACTATACTTTTCAAAAAGTTATAATTTAAAAATGTTTCCAGTTTGTTTCAGTTGTTTGAGCTCAGGTGCTTGCCTTGTAACTGTTGACTGATCTGAATGTGAGAGAACTTGCTTCCTTCCTCTATGCACAGTAGTGGTACTGGCCAGTGCAAGCCAGCACTGACACAACTACACTGATTGCAGTCATTAGTTGATGCAGCATATCATCAGCCCATTCAGTTGGCAACCACGACTATCAGGAAAATCCAGGCTGCTTCTGCAGCATTTCGACAGGCGAGCTACATGACACTTGGAACATCTGCATCTCAACACGCCTGACCCTGGTATATGTACTGCCCACCCTGGTGGCAGAGAAGGCATTGAATTGACAACTGCCCAGAGAAACACTGTTGCTCTACTGCTGTCCGTTGGTGAAGTCATTATCATCCATCATCCTGCAGCACCATTCATTGTACAGTACAGTACAGCATCAGCTTCAATGGGCTGAGTGTCAAAGAAAGACTCTTTTAGTCTCTAACCTGCTTTGTTACTGAGTGAAGACAGACAGACATCAGGAGGGGGGGGGGGGGGGGCAGCAGAGTTTGCTCCCTGGATGTCATCACTTTCATCACCAGTCACTGCTGGGGCAGACTGCCAGCCCATCATGCATGTGGCATAGAGGCATGGGTCTGCAACACCAGCACATGATACAGCTATGCCACCAGCTGGGAATGCCTACCTCACAATATCACTCTGCTCATGGGCTGTGCTGAACCGTGCCGGACACAGGCAATGATACAACAAAGCATTGCTGTCGAGGATTGAAGTTTGATGCCCATTCTTGCTCAGTGCGGGTATATGATTTCTGATGTATGCTTTACCAGAGAAATAAATCAAGTAGTGCCAACCTGAGTGTGGTTGGGTTTGCTCCTGCCCCCAAAAAAGAAGCCACATGCTTATGGGGTCATACTCACCTCCCTGACAATTCTGCCCCTGACTACCTCACCCTGCAACAGGGTGACTCTACCCAGCAATGTTGATGCTGTGGCAGCACACTTCATGTCTTTCATAACATGAATACTACAAATGATCAAAGAGCTACTTCGTTTCAGTTAGTAGTGCCACTTAGGCTGCCATGATTCAGAATAATTGTTGTGGTTTTTTCCTTACTTAATGAGCCTTTAACAAAGGAGACCACAGACTAAACTATTACCGCAGCATACATTTACACACTGTTGTCATGCCTACACAAACACTGTTGTCCTATCTACACAAACTACTCGCGAAAACCTTCATGGCTTTTAAGACAGAGAAAATTTTCAAGAAAAGTTCCTTCATGTCTCTGATATTATCGAGGCAATATGCATCACATTGTTTGTACTGCAAACAATGAGTTGAGCTCTTCTTTATGAGATACATCTTCAACTGAAAACAATTCTCCATCTGCAAATCTGTCAAAATAATCTTCCAAACATGATCACGAACTCAGGCATTGCAGGCAACAAATCTATGCCCTTAAACTGTAATATATGTTCATCCCACACAGCAACAGACAAGAACATACTGATGCTCTTCCATTCAGACTTTACATGTTACTAAAGCCACTCTTCCATGGAACAAAAGATGTTTGCAGACATAGAACAGGTCAAGTTTAGTGGTGTCGCTGTGTAGAATTTCAGTTTCCATAGCTTTCGGTACCATACAATTTTTTTATAATAAAATGTTAGGGCAGGAAATGTTTTTGTAATAAAATGGCAGGAAATGCAGTACAGCGGGCACTAGCGCGCGCGCACACGCTCACACACACGCGCGCGCACGCGCGCGCACGCACGCGCACGCACGCACACACACACACATTCTCTCTCTCTCTCTCTCTCTCTCTCTCTCTCTCTCAGGGTTTTACTGCCTGAAAGTGAGAATGATGAAGTAATCTTTATCTTATCTGGAAGACTTGTAAATTTGTATCACACTATTTGTACAGGAAGTTTTAAAAGTTGATGTCCTTACTGACTGGACAAGTAACTTTCCTTTATGTCTTGTATCATGGTCATGGATGTGGCAGTTTTTATTCATGTATGCTACAAAGGCATTAACATGGCTAGCATATGGACAAGAGCAGAAATGTGTGTTATACTAGAGGCAACATAGCAATGTTACATGTGCCCATTTTCTTAAACAAACTGTGTAGTTTAAGCACCAGAACTGATGCTGGAGAGAGCTGCAGTTGCAAATGAAAATGAGGAGCACATTCCGTGTGATGCACCAGCTTGTTTATAAGAGTGCACCAACCATGACAGAAACCATGTCTAGCATGCTTCACAATAAGAAACTCACTTCATGTGAGGATGGCATTGTGGACTGCCATGACTCACTTCAAATATTACTTGTGTACTGCACGACATCACCGACTGTCTGTCATAAATGTTTCTTTAAGCTTGGTTTTCAGTGTTTCTCTTTAACAGTACCAATATTCTAAAAAACTTTCCCATGGGATGTACAAATAATTGCTGTATCCTGCTATTTTTGCATGTGAGTGTGGCTGCACCAAGCGTAGTGTCATTGTGCGTATGTACTCAAATAAATCATCAACTGTATAAGTGCAGGCTGGCCACTAGAGGCCACCTGTAAAAACCTTTCCCTCAGCATGGTCTGTGCCATGCCGTTTACAGGTGACTCACATCTATACACACACAGAGCAGTGCTGACTCACCCTCATTGTGTTCTTTTAGTTTGCACTGCTCACATCAGTCATTCTGTGTATCCCTTAGGTTGCACCTTCTGTATGATTCTTTTGTACTGTTACATGTGGAGTCACAAGAGACTTATTTCCATTATTGTTCAGAGGTTTTCGAATGAAACCATATTTATGCTACGTGGGTCAGTTTCATGCATTACTTGCTTACTACAATAACAATAACAATAATAATATAAAATGTTAGTTTGATTTTCATTTCATTCTTTGAAATGTAGTCAGTTGGCAAGTTCCTTGCACTGTTTCTCTTGGTGATTGAATCTTTTCATACTTTTTATTCCACAGAGCTAGTTTCCTAGCATTTGTTGTTCTGGTGGACAAGCTAATGTTTCATCATCCTGAATTCAGTACCTCTGATTGTGGGCTGGTAACTCTTAAGAAATTGACATTGACAGGCATCTGTAATAAATTATCTTTAGACAAAGAGGCTATATTATCATGAGCTTTCCTACACTTAAAACTTCTTCTGCATCACATTTTTAACCCATGTTCCACACATAAAGAAATAAAGTTTAATAAGTGAAACGAGAACATTTAAATTCACACATGTACATCTCTAGAGCTGCATGTATAAAAACACTCTTCTGTTGCAACACTTTTCCTTTCAAAATTTGTTCCTTTTTGTTTTCTTGACAAATATAAAGTTAGCACCTACAAAATAGCATTTCCTGCCTGTCTTTCAGTACCACAGAACATAGTTTATTCTGAGAACTTTTCCAGTTATTTGTACAATGTTCAAGTTAGTATGTCTATCAGTACCCAGATAGGTACACCATAATTAGAAGTTTTACTAATGTCTCCAGGACAATTTGAAGTGTTAGCACTAGATAAATCATCTCTAGAACTAACATTTTTCTGGTTTAAACATATTAATAATCTCTTTAAACATCTAATTGCTTAATTCATGAAAGAAAAAAACTTTGACTTCAATTCTTGCCTCTTCTTCAGTGTCATTTTCTTCCACCACCTCCTCTTTCCAAGGTTCAGGCCCAGGATCCTTTAAGTACATATGGCATGAATAGAGGGCAAGGTGTGTAGTAAGAGGATTGGACCAGTCCTCCTGTAGCATTTCCATTGCAGCAACTTTTGCAGCAGCTGTAAAATAAAAATGTCTAATTACACAAGAAAATGGTCTTAAACTGAAATCTACCAAATAAACATACTCATACAATAACAGAGATAAATACATGTGGCATGCTATCAGAAACATAAGCCACTTGTTCCCCAGAGGGAAAAATGTTTGACAAAATCTGACACTCCAGTCAACCCAAGAACCTAGGTTAAGTGAGCTACAGCAGCACAGCAAATGAGCAATAGCATGGCCACAACATTTGAAAACCTGAGAGGTTGTATGTTAGATCTCTCTTTCTGGACCTACAGCTTTGAGTAACTATTTCTTACATGCATTGTTTGTACAGTGTCAATCTGAATGAGGGGTCTATAACGCCACAGTTTCTTAAGATGCTTTATGACGATCCAGGGCATGTAAATGTGTAGAAAGTTTTCAAAATAACTACCTTCAGTTGCCATAACCTTCTACGGAATTAAATACATTAAGCAGTTAAAAATTTCTGTAGATAGGAGGATAAATGGAAACCAGCAATGCCAAATCTGGGGAACAGGATGGACGTTCCAACAATTCTTTCTTCAAACCTATCAGTTTTCTCATTGCCAAAAACCTTTACACATCATCATGCTGAAAGACTTTTCTCCCTCCTTTTGCAATCCAGGTCTCTTTGCACATACTTTTTCACATAGTTGATCCAGGAGTCTTGTACACACACTTTTCCATCCTGGAAAATACTGGCCAGCACATGGAACTGACTTTGCCGTTTCTGGTGTAGAGCAACCAGCTTCCACCCACTGTGTTCTTTGCTGTTTTGTTTCTGTCCTTTTATTGCACGCTATTCGTGCTCAAATGAAGCACAGATTTGATATAGAGCATAGGGCAACACAGCATGGGCTTACCTAAAGTATGCCTGAAGACGGTGTTGAATAACTGCATTTTAATAGTGACAGTTGTGTTATAAAACAGCCTATTTATGATCACGATGCAATACAACTCAGTATATGAATGAACTGCATTTATTGCTTTTTTAGCTTTTGCTATAATATAATTTACCTGCATAATTTCCTGATTTTAGGAATGTATCCATTAACAAACATGAACAATAATAATCAGGAAAGATTCCATAGTTAATTCTGTCATTCAAAATGTTCAACAGCTGTTCATGCCTGCCAAGCTCTAGTAAGATACGAATGACAGCATGTGGTGTGGAAGGTAACATAGAGGATGTGTTTTCACTTAATCGAAGCTTATGAACCAAATCTTCCAACTCATCAGCATGTTCTTCAGTCTTCACAGCATTTGCAAACTGTAACAGAAATGAAAATGACATTACTACACCCATGAAAATGTTACTGCACAAAGGAAACAAAATAAGCCTGCGCTGAGTAGATACTACATTAAAATCATTTAAAATGGCAAACTGTGCAACAACACATGAAAAGTATTCCAAGGTTCCTTATATACCTGTTTAGTTTGCAAGATGGAACATCAACACGAGCAATTAATAATGAAAATAATCTAATCATCATCTTTTCATTAACAGTGCTCTAACAGAAGGCTTGTTTGCAGATTAAATTACAGAAATAGCGTTCTGCAGGATTATGTAAATATTAAAATCTTCGCAAGAGATTTCGTGGTATGCACAATCAGTAGAACCCTATTCCCATAATTTGAAATAACACCATACATGACGTAATGCCAGATTAAGTGCATTTTACCATTTGATGTATGAAGACAGGAATTCAAACCAGACATGATGGTGTTTCAACACAAAGGTTTAAACCTGGAGGCAAAATAATAAAAAAAAAAAATGAACTTATAAAAACTGTTTATCTGTCATCAGAGGAACACAATTCTGCAAAAAAGAAGCAATTCATGATTACTCTTGCAACATAATAATCCATACACCTATCTGCCTCCTCTCTCACTGTACAAGACACTCACTGAAATTGTAACAAAGCACACAGAAAAAAAAAACCATTAGATTTTAATCTGATAAAGCAAGTGACCTTTAGACAAGTAAATGTTACAATGTACCATTTGCAAGTCTCAAATAAAATTATATGATGGGGTATTTACAAAGTAACAATATTATGAAAAGGAAAGTTGTCACTCACCATATGGCGGAGATGCTGAGTCGCAGATAGGCACAACAAAATGTCTGTCACAAATAAGCTTTCGGCCAACAATGCCTTTATCAAAAATAGATGACACACACACACACACACACACACACACACACACACACACACACACACACACACACACACACACACACGACTGCAGTCTCTGGCAGCTGAAGCCACACTGCGAGCAGCAGCAGCAACAGCATTGCATAATGGGAGTGGCAACCGGGTGGGGGTAAGGAGGAGGATAGGGTGGGGAGGGGGAGGGACAGTAAGGTAGGGGGTGGGGACAGTGACGTACTGCTGGGGAGCGTGCAGGGACAAGGTGGAGGGGGGGTAGGGCAGACAGGTGCAGTCGGGAGGTTAGACAGAGGGAAGGGGAGAGGGGGCAGTAGCAGAAAAGGAGAGAAGTAAAAAGACTGGGTGCGTTGGTGGAATGAGGGCCATGTAGTGCTGAAATGGGGACAGGGAAGGTGCTGGATGGATGAGGACAATGACTAACAAAGGTTGGGGCCAGGAGAGTTACGGGAACATACGATATATTTCAGGGACAGTTCCCACCTGCGCAATTCAGAAAAGCTGGTGTTGGTGGGAAGGATCAGTATGGCACAGGGTGTGAAGCAGTCACTTCAATAATAAAGTCTATAAACAAAATGATGGCCTTGCAATGGGTAGCAGTCTTGCTGGATTATTAGCCGATATTTACATTAACCATCTTGAGCAAAAGTTCTTCTCATCTAATAACCAAATGAACAGTAAAATAATTTACTACAAGAGATACGTAGATGACACTCTATTACTTTTTGATGGTAACAGCAGTGAAATTGATGCCTTAGCTGAAGATCTGAGCAAATTACACATCAACATCAAATTTACAGTGGAGCATGAAATAAATAATAGCATCAATTTTCTGGATCTCAAAATATCAAGCATACATAACAAACACCATTTTGGTATCTTTCGAAAACCAACAACCACAGATGTTACCATCAGTAACACATCCTGCCACCCGAACCAACATAAGATGGCTAACTTCCGGTCAATGCTACATCGTATGCATAAAGTCCCCCTCAACCCCACTGAACAGCACAAAGAAATCAGCATAATCAAATCAATTGCCCAAAATAATGGCTATGATGCTTCAATCATAGACACACTCTCTCAAAAAACAAAAGTAAAAATTGCTAGCAATAAGTCTTTGCAACAAGCAACAGCCACAATAACTATGAAAGATAAAAAATCAGTAAAATATGTAGCCCTACCATATATAGGCCCACTTTCATATAAAATTTCCAACTTATTCAAGAAAAAGAATGTCAAAATCAGTTTCTCTACCAATAACAAACTCCAACAAAGAGTCATACACTCACTCCCACACAATAGCATACCCCATAAAAGATCTGGAATTTATAAACTCAAGTGTAACAACTGTCCTAAATTCTACATTGGCCAAACAGGTAGAGCTTTTGAAACAAGATTCAAGGAACACCTTGATGCCCTACGTCTGAAAAACCTAAGCAAATCTGCATTTGCCACCCATCTTGCAGAAAACAATCATACAGTTGAGAATATAGAAAACAATCTGCAGATATTAAACCTCAAAGACAAAGGTTTCACATTGAATCTCCTAGAGGAGATTGAGATTCATACACATAAAAACAGGTTCCCTGATCTCATTTTGAATGAACAGACAGAGTCAGTTAACACCCCCTTCCTAAATAACTTTGAAGAAGCTTTCACTTTTTTTAAAATAACTTAAGCCTAATATTCCATCAAAAACATTCAGTATACAGGCCCCAAAAACTGCTTATATGTCATTGAAAAAATTGCATAATGAAAACATGTGCATTGCATATTATGCCATATATTGACTTTATCTCCTACTATTGTAACAACTAATTAGTAACACACAGTAATTCTGTACTACATATAATGTTTGTAATCTTATTTCTATATAATTTTATTTATTCCATTTTAGATTAATTTCATACAATAGCAAAGAGATATTTTACTGTACCCATATCGACCATACAGCATCTGTAAGTTAACATTGTTATGACCGTAAGCTCTTTGCAAACGTTGTTTCTTGGTTGTAATGTGAAGCTGGGCCACGTTATGTAAACGTTATTCGTGTGTGCTGCTTGTGTAATTAAAATGATGAGGTTAAAAGTGACGCCCATTGACTGGAATAGCACTCACATAGTGCATATTGAAAAGTGTATGAAGCTTGCGTTCGAAAACATAAACGCACGAATATTTCGTCAGGCAGAACTACACGGCTCGTAAGTACACTAACCTGCAAGTTTACTAATGTTTATAAAAACCATCTCATGAGCAATTAGATCTTGTAAAAGAAGTAAATCTTTCGTAAAAATACCATTACCGATATGACAACAAAATATTTCTTTTCTTTCCCAGTGCAGCAAACGAATAACACAAACAAAACTAGGTCCAACTAAGAATGCGTGTAATCTGCCATCTGAAGATGGATTTGTAAAGGAAAATCCGAAACCGGTCATGGTCTGAAGATAATAAAACTTTTTAAACCATACATGTGGCTGGTAGCTGTTTTTTATATAAATTATAAACCTGAAGGATGTTGTGTTGGGCAGCACGTACAGCAACAGGCTAGTCCACTTGTTTCTAGGCCACAGTTTGTCGGTGGCCATTTATGCCGACAGACAGCTTGTTGGTTGTCATGCCCACATAGAATGCTGCAAAAATTCAAAAACAAATTTCCTGTGCCTTATCTTTCCAGTCTCCCACCACCTCCCAAAGTCTCACCATCCCGACACAGAGGAGCATTTCCCTCATAATTCAGTACCACCCTGGACTGGAGGAACTGAACAACGTTCTCCGCCTGCATTTCGACTACCTCTCGTCATGGGTTGAAATGATAAATGTCCTGCCCACTATACTTCCCACAGTGGTAGTCCACTGTTCACTGAAACTACAAAATATACTCATTCATCCCTAAACACAAGCCCTGCTCCCAGCCACTTACTTCATGGCTGACATCCCTGTAATAGACCTAGATGCAAGACCTGGCCCAGACATCCTCCCACCACCACCTACTCCAGTCTGGTCACAAACATCACCTATCCCATCAAAAGGAGGACTACCTGTGAAACCAGGCATTTGATCTACAAGCTAAGCTGCAACCACTGTACTGCACTCTATGTGGGCATGACAACCAACAAGCTGTCTGTGCACATGAATGGCCACCCACAAAATGTAGCCAAGAAACAAGTGGGCCACCCTGTTGCTGAGCACACTGACCAACACGACATTCTTCATTTCATTGACTGCTTCACACCCTGTGCCATATAGATCCTTCCCAGTAACACCAGCTTTACTGAATTCCACAGAGGGAACTCTCCTTGCCTCTCCTGGCATCAACCTTCATTAGTCATTGTCCTCACCATCCAGCCCCTTCCCTGTTCTCATTCCAGCACTAAATATCCCTCATTCCACTGACGCACCCAGTCTGTTTACTTCTCTCCTTTTCTGCTGCCTCGCCCCCCCCCCCCCCCACCAAACTCTCCCCTGCCCACAGTTTAACTTCCTGACTGAACCTAGCTGCCCTAACCTCTCTCTACCTCGTCCCTGCGCACTCTTCCACAACACTTCACTGTCCACCCCCCCAACCTACTAACCCTTCCTCTTCCCTTAGCCCTACCCAGTTGCCACTCCTTTCATGCACTGCTGCTGCTGCTCGCAGCAGCTATGGTGACTGTGATTGTTGTTATTATTATTGTTATGTTGATTACTTAATGCAATACTTCCTTCGTAAAAAAATTAATCGAACCAGTTTTCATTGATTTTATAAATCTACAAATTTTGTCATGATGTACGAATAGAATGAGGACTATATTAAAATGACCTTAAAATGGGCATGGTTTATTTTACCCAAGAAATAATCATACCAAGATCTGGCAACAGACTTAAGTGTAAAATGTAATTTGAACAAAAAAGTTACAGGAAAATTAGAATGAATCTGGGTTCCAAAGGAAGTAAAACATTATTAATAAACATTTACATTATAAGCAATCAGCTGTTGGGAGGATCTAGAGATCTAAGAATAAATTCAAATGCAATTTGAGAAGAACAATTATGGAAGGAACAGTAATAGACTAGTCTGATAAGGACACATTCATGAACACTAAATCAAGTCACAAGCAGGTACTTTTTAGTGATAGAATTACTACTTCATTCTGAGAAATCTCTTTCTCATAGTTTGCAGTGCTCTTAGCTTTCCTCTACTCACTTTTTATTTGTCTCATAGTCTTTCAAAGACTTCTCAGTTACCCTCTTCTCTGTTACTGATTCTACCATGTGCATTTTGGAAATTATGTATTAACTGCTTTGTGACAGTTACAGATACCACACTCTCTGTGACTGCATCATGAACAGCACAAACGGTATGAGAGTGGCTTCTGTCAAATTTTTGACCAACACAGAGAAATCTCTTTCAAGGCTGATATTGCCATGGAAGAGACTGCAAGTATCCTTGATAAACCTCTTCACATTTTCACGTTCACTCTTAACCTGAATGACCATTATCCAGAACTGATTGATGCAAAGACAAACCCCATCAAATTCTTCGAGGATATCCTTCACTGACATGATCCCTACTAGATTTTGAAACTTGTAGACAATGGCATCAGCCTTATGATCATTAAAGCATTTTAAGGTACTGAGAGATGTATTAATGCTATGCTTAAGTGTCTTTCTTATGGTCAGCATTAATTGCCACTTCTGGGTCTAAACATGGAATGCCCTTTGCAAAAGAGTATGTCAGGGGCAATTTATCCCGAATTTTGGATACCATACTTTTTATAAATGTAAGGCACTCATTTCAGAATGCCAAGATATGTTTCTTCAATGTGTCACATTGACTAAGGGCTTCTTTGGCTCTGTGTCTTCTGATGTCCACTTTCTGAGGTTGCAACTAATTAATATTGTCATTCAGATCTATTTTGAAGCTAGTCTGCAGGTGACTCAGACGCGTCCATGGCTGGCAGCCTCTGATGGGCACCTGGAGCAGCCACATTGTGTGCTGCTTGAAGTGCATGATGCATGCTGCGGTGAAAGTGTTGTAAAGGAAGGATTACTACAGTAATGTCTCAACATATAGTTGAAGCACTGAGTGCGCACACACACACACACACACACACACACACACACACGTGTGCAACAGCATGGTTGGTCTGGGGCATGAGGGTAGTCGTGAAAGTGGGTGTGGGGGCAAGGACTAACAGCGAATGAGGCCATGACTCTAGGAGAACAAAGGATGTTTTATAAGACAATACCCATCTAAATAATTAAGGCACACTGGTACTGAGGATAGGGAGTGAGGATGAATTTCAAATAGTATGGGTTGTGAAGCATCCACTGACATCAAGCACATTGTGTTAAGCAGGTGGTCTTGGCCACATTTTGGCAGTGGCCATTCATTCAGATAGATAGCTGGTTAGTGGCCATGTCCACATAAAAGGCTGGGCAGTAATTACTCCGGGGCTGGTATATGACTGCCTTCGCCAGTGGCATAGCTTCTGATAGAGTAGGATTAGGATATGCCTATGATGACATTAAAGTAGGCTGTTGTGAGAGGGTATTGACAGCAGGTCTTGCTCTTGGATCTTTCATATTCTGATTACATACCAGATCAATGTCAACAGCAGCAGCTTTTCCTTCTTGCTGAAACCTTATATCCAACTCGTGGTACATCTCATCTAAAAAAAAAAGAGGGGAAAAATCAAGTGTTAATAAAAAATCATTATGTTGAGCATTAACACTGGTTTTACTAATGTCACAACAAATTTGATCTGCATATATCTGCATCCAAACTGATAAGTAATTATAAATCAGGCTTAATTCAAATAAGAGAGACGAAATATGTCATTCCATATGGCCAACTGATGCCATAGGAATGGACAGAGCTGAGATGACAAACACAGGAGTAAATATGTTAAACTTATAACTTTCAGAATTTCTCTCTCTGAAAGAAAAGAAAGTAGCTATTAAAAGAACTGAAACTGAAAGGGATACATATGTTCTTCAGGAACAGATATTCACCAAATTCCTAGACTATGGCACAAGAAAGATAACCAGAAACAGGCTTCCAGCCACTTTATGGATTTCAGAGTACAAATACTGAGCTACTGCTAATGAAAGCGATCAAAGAAGAGAACTTAATTCAATAGAAATAAAATGAAACAAATGAAAATGGATGATAAATTAAATGATAAAGAAAAAGAAGAACTAAAAACAGAAAATATAACTGAAAGAAATTTTTAAGAGAGGGAGAGAGGGGGCAGATTAGAAACAGAGGCAGGTGTTGAAAATCATTTACATGATTAAACAAGTACCCCTGTCATACATCACAAGTATGTTCAGAAATAGTATACAGTTTGTGTCCACTCAGCATGGTTATGGACATGATAGTAAAAAAAGAGAGAGAAAACTTATTGGTTGGTTGAGACAGACAACATTTATTGTCATAAATAATTGCTTTGTTGATTACGTATGTTTCACCATTTGCACTAATAAGCACAACTACCATCTTATCACCATTCATCAACTTGACTGTGAGTGGCATGTCCGAGGTAGGTCTAGGAGACGCATACAAGTGGAGTCAGGGTCCAGGGAAAACTTGGGGTACTACACCCACACCTCAACCAACGAGTTTCAGGTGCTATTTCTCATTGAAACTGAGCCAGTACGACACACTCCACCTGTTGGAAGTCCTACTGTGTTTTGTGATGCAGGAGACAAGCTCAGAAGTGTAGTGGTCTGCTAATAATTAGTTCAAACATAGTGCAAATAACACCCCTTATGGAAATGACAACAAGGGATAAGAATGACCCCAGGGTACTCAGTATGCTTGTCTGGGAGGATAATTGAACATGATGATGTGACTGTTTTGGCAGTCATTGAGGAAAGAGGATGCAATCAGCTGTAGATTGTGGTGCACACTGGAACAAACAACGACTGTCATCTGGGCTCTGTGATCATTTTGGGAATTTTTCAGTGACTGGCAGAGAAGGCTGATATGGCTAGTCTTACTTGGGGGCTTTTCAATGAAGTCCCCAGTCTGCAGAATTGTCCCTTGGACTGATTTGTCACCCTGGTTCTGAATGAAATGTACAACAGAAGACATTGAAGGTTCTGTAACAAGCTAGGCTGAAATTTTCTACATTTGCACTACAGGATTGAGAACTGTAGGATCCTTCTAAATGGTTCAGGGGTGCATTACATATCAGAGGCTGCTACCTAGGCAGTCGACTTTGTGTAGGGAGCACAAACAGGATGTGGATTTTGTGACTCTCCATTCTTTCCTGTTAATGATACCTGTAAAAGACTCAAGTATTTGTATAAGATCCAAAGAGTGACCATCCACATACGAGACTATTAAAATCTTAGTGATAAACTAATGAAAACACCACATCGATACTTACTAACAAAATTACAATCGTAAGGATATCAAGTGAAATTTATGACTTGACTGAGGATCTCTTGGAAGGAAGGATGCTGTCTGTTATCTCAGATGGAGAGTCATCGAAAGATATAAAAGTAACTTCAGAAATGACCCAGGCAAGTGTGTTGAGATCATTTCTGTTCGTGTTGCACTCTAATGAGCTGGTAGACAGTATTAACACACTTTTTGCAGATGATGCTGGTATCTATAATAAAGTACTATCCACAAAATGTTGCACAAATAAACAGTCAGACCGTGATAAGATTTTTTAGTGGCAGTAAGATTGGCAATTTGCTTTAAATTTTCAAAAATGAAAAAAACTGCAGTTCATAAAACACAATATGCTATGAGTTAAATATCAATCAGCTACAATGGGAATCAATAAACTCACACAAGTCCTGAATTTAACAATTGGTGGAAATATGAAATGGAATAATCACAGAGTGTCTGTTGGAGATAAAGCAGAATTTGGTTAATTGGTATGATGTTTGGAAAATGCAATCTGCATTACATTTGCAATCAGTTTATAAAGGTAATTACTTACAAAATACTCATGAACCCATCCTAGAACATTACTCAAGTGTGTGGAACCCAGACTGAATATGATTAACACGGGATATTGAATGCATACAAAAAAAAAAGGCAGTGTAATGGTCACAGATTTATAGGAGAGTGACACGGAAATGGTGAAGACCTGAACAGGGAGATGCTTGAGATAGATGCCAAGTATTTTGAGTATTATGGAGATGCTTCATGAACTCAAATGGAAATTCCCAGAAGGAAGAGGATATTCTTTTTGCAAAACACTATTGAGAAAATTTAGACTACTGGCATTTGTGGCTGACTACAGAATGATTCTACCACTGTCCATGTACATTTCATGTATGGACCCTGATGAAAAGATAAGAGAAATCAGGGCTTGTACAGGGGCATATAAACAGTCATTTTCCCTCACTCTATTTGGGAATGGAATGTGGAAGCGTATAACTAGCAGATGCAGATAATATGGAATGTGGAAGGGTATAACTAGCAGATGCAGATAATATCCAAAACAACCTTTGTTTGCAGCACACACAGAAGCAAGGAAAGTTGAGAGTGTGTTAGGACCTAGGAACTATGCTGTCTATAGTGTCTGCTATAGCTGCTGAAGGGTGTACAGCAAAGTTACACAGGAAAGATGATCAACAAAGTGATTCCACAGTTGTTAAACTGGAAATACAAAAAAATATGTCTCAAACACTTGGTATCAGGTCATCCATTCCCTCTTCCAAGAGATTTGTCAGTGCACGATTTGGCAAAGAGTTCTTACAAAGGACACACAGGACTTATCAAAACAATCATTGTGTGTATTTCAATTAACACATTATCAGTTCAAAAAAACTGCTATGTTAGAAAAAGTAACTTTTATCATCTGTGTCCATAATTTCCATTATTACCTTCATGGTGTGCTAGTCAAACCCACACAATGGATTACAAGTCCTTTCTAATTACTCTAATACCCTTCATTCCACTTTCAACATAACAGTTTTGACACCTCAGGGGAAGTCTGCTGTTAACTATATGATCAGCTGCTACATCCATTTCATAAATTCCCTGCACAATGTGGACAATGTGTCCACACCCTAAAGTATGATTACAATTACATGAGAAATGGATGGTCTAAAAGTCACTGACCAAAACACCCAGAACTCAATAGTTCCCATTCCCTTTACAATGTTATTAGATTCAGTCAAAACATTCTATTTGTCTTCTCCAATAAATGAAGACAGTTTATCACCACTGCAATGCCATTACTTACATCTTACTCTCATCCTTAACAGAGTTTGAACCTGTCTGATGGAAAACAGCTCATGAAGAGAGACACAGATTTGCCAGTGATAAAAAGATAACAAAAGGATAGTGGCAATACATTGTGGATCTGTGTTGTTCCAGCAGGATCACTCCAACTGTCCACACCAGAGTCACTATCATAGGACCTTTGTTATCATATTCATGATGATTTCAACCCTAATTCATCATTGTCATCAATGCTCTATCGAATTTACCCCTGTGATGCAGAAGTTATTCATTTTAACACAAACCACAAAAAGGGGCCCTGAATGGTTTTTACCCTAAAATGAGTAATGGATGGGATAATCTCCAATAATGAGTCCCAAATACAGACTCAAATGTTTGTTTCATACATTATATAACAACATAGCTACATGGTTCATTCAAGCATTCAGCGTACAGCACCACAAGATGTAAATTGCAACATAGAGCTCAGAAAATCTCCCATAGTATATTCCACACAATAAACATCAAAAAGGAAAGCTCTGTCATGATACTACTAGGGCTCAAGTTGAGAACAGCACTCTGCATTCTCAGTCACCTTTTTCAGAGTAACACATATTCTGACAGCAGAACCTGATGATTATTTACAGGAATGGAAACTAGTTCAGCTTTATATCCAGAACCATCCTCAAACTTCATATAAAAACAATGGCACCAGCATAAAACCAAAATGAGGTAGTGCAGGACCACATATATCAGATTCAACCTCATTGTCTATCTCAGTGACAATTTGAAGGCAGATACAATTGAACTGCATTGTGCAGGTGACTAGCAAACACTTGTCACTTTTGTGACCTCAATTCAGGCACACACTTCACTTTGTCAAGTTGTATTTAAAACCTTAATTTGCTGGTACTGTTCTTGAATCAGATCTATGAGCAGAAATCTGCTTCTTACTGATTTTTCCTTTTGTATTCACTATCTTCTGTCAGCTTGCATTTATAGATAACACCCTGGTTGTCTTTGAATTATGATATAGAATAAAATGCTTCCACTACAAAATTATGCCTAGTGATACACGAAGTTATAATATGAAGTATGCTCAATTGTGTCAAAAATAATGATGATGTTTTTCTTATTTTATAGACAAGACAAGAAACAACACATTGATAAAACAGTACAGTAGCAACTTTATTGAAGACTCAGCTCATGTGTACCCTTAGTTCCTATGTGCAATCACACAGAGGCTGCAAAGAGCTTGTGTTTCTTTTCTTAATTAACTCCTCACCACGGCAGGTTCTCTTTGATGGAATCAAAAGAATATCTATATCTCTATCTCTATCTCCATCTATACTCAGCAAATCACTGAGAAGAGCGTTGTACCATTTATCGCAGCTTCTTTCCCTTCAATTCATGTATGCATTTCAGGAAGGAGGAGGAGATTACTGTTTAACGTCCCGTCGACAACGAGGTCATTAGAGACGGAGGACAAGCTCGGATTAGGGAAGGATGGGGAAGGAAATCGGCCGTGCCCTTTCTAAGGAACCATCCCGGCATTTGCCTGAAGCGATTTAGGGAAATCACGGAAAACCTAAATTAGGATGGCCGGACGCAGGATTGAACCGTCGTCCTCCCGAATGCGAGTCCAGTGTGCTAACCACTGCACCACCTCGCTCGGTCAGGAAGTATGATTGCTGAATGCCGAATACCTCTGTGAGCATTATAATTAGTCTAATCTTGTCTTTGTGATCCTCACAGGAGGGATTTGTAGTTTATTGCCAGATTCCTCACTTAAAGTTGATACTCAAAACTCATTAAGTAGAACTTCACCACATCTACCTTCAAGGATCTATCATTTCCAGTTTTTAACAGCTCTGTGACACTCTCCCAAGGGTCAAACAAACCTGCAACTATTCATGTTGCCTGGTTTCTATACATTCAATGTCCCCTGTTAGCCCTACTGGGTATGGTTATCACACACTTGAGCAATGTAGTACGATGGGTCAAATAAATGTTTTGCAAGCAATCAACTGAGCTTACGTGATCATTCCATTTCATGTTCTTTCAAATTGTTACACCCAGATGTTTGCACGAGTTGCCTGTTGTATTGAGCTGTGTGTGTGTGTGTGTGTGTGTGTGTGTGTGTGTGTGTGTGTGTGTGACAAAAAGAGAAAAAATACTCACCCAATTTAATTTTCTGGATGACTGGAGAGGAAAACCGATTATTCCATGCATCTTCACAACGATATGCTTCAGATAGTATGTATCGCCTCCCTGTCAACATTTTTAAGTAGCTTTGTAAAACAATTTCTGTAAAGTACCAACAAAAAAGCATTTATTGACAAAAAATCTATCCAGTGAGAAACACTATTTAAATGCAAGACTCTGGGAAAAAGCAAATTCAAGATTACAGAAAAATTATAGCAATGTATTTGTGAGAACTGCAGACAGGCTTTTGAGAATACCACTAGTTCTCTCATCATATTCATACAACATGCACCATTAACAATCACACCTTCATCAGCACTTGGAGAAACCCATTAGGTTCTATGGAAAACTGGGGATTTGTCATCACTTGCTGTCAGTATTGTGGATTGGGTGGAAGATAGGCAAAACTGGAAAAGAGTAAATAATAACTAGAAATATTAGGAGGAATCATTATGTTAGAACTATTACAATATACCACTTTTTAGTTAAAATAGGATGATTTTGTGTTAAAAGATGATGGTTTAGGGCCTAAACAGAAAGGTTATTAGTGCCTTTGGTTGAATTAAAGAGAGTTTGGTTGTTTGTTGGAGATCATCAGTGCCTTTATCCTATATGTATCTAACCAGGAATAACCATCAGTAGAAAGATACAAAAGGCGAATACTGGGCAGCCCAACTGTAAGCAAGATACAGTAAAACAGAGATAAAATCAAGGAGAAATAGGAGGGAAGTGAGAAAGGGCAAGGTGGGCAAGCCACCCTGCCCAGAATGCAACTGGAGTTCGCCGAAGCAAGGTATGCATTGGGACATGCACACTCTCCTCACCATCCCTTAGCCCAAGGAATTGAGCAATACAGACATGATGAGAAAAGTTTAGGACAAAAAAATTACAAATAGCAAACAAAGAAGAACAAGGAGAATAAAAAGGTGGTAGAGGACAACCAGAAGACCATCCAACAAGGGCCACCACTGGTCCCCTAAGTCAAAGCAGATGAGGGGTGCCCCTCAAACTCCAACTGCCCTGGCGGTCAATGAGGCTGAAGTGTCCCACCTCACAGAGATGAGTAGAAACACCTTCACAATGAAACATAAAACCAGGTCAGCAGTCTTGGCAACAACCACTACCACCAGAGGTAGCATGTCAAGAAGCTGAAGATATCGTCACAAAGCAGCCAAATTTTTGCAATCTTGTAGCATGTGGGCCACTGTCAGGCATACGCCATATTGGCAGTAAGAATGGTCCTAACGTCAGAGAATATGACTGTGGGTCAGGCAAGTGCGGCCAATGTATAGCCGACAAAAGACACTGGATTTCCTGTGAGAGGCGCGAACATAAGACTGCCATGTGGTCCTGGTCTTCTTTATTGCCCTCAGTTTGTTTGTGGACTCTAAGGTGAACCATTCTGAGTTCTGGACATCCAACAATTGATAGAGTCAACCACGGGTCACAGTTCTGAGACCTCCATTTCCAAAATTGGTATCCTGATAGCCAACTTTGCCAAGCGGTTGGCATGTTCATTCCCCGAGGTCCCAACATGCCCAGGGGTCCACACAAAGATGTTGGGTGTCCAGCTTGATGGAGGTCAGAAAGAAGATCCTGGATATTCGGGACTACTGAGTGACGAGAGTAGCACTGGTCTATAGCCTGAGGGCTGCTCATGGAGGCACTGCAGATTAGAAGCATCTTCCTGGTGCAAGAACGAGTGTAGCTAAGTGCTTGTTAAATGGCCACAATTTAGCAGTGAAGATGCAGAATCCATTCAGCAAGGAGCCTAGTTCACGGCACCTTGTGTACGTGTATGTAACTGGTTCATCCATCTACCAATGAGCCTTTAGTGTATGTCACTTTCAAACTTGGAAATGCATTGAGGACAGCCAGGAACAGGTGGCAAAACACCATGGGGTCAACTGAATCTTTTGGTCCAAATGATAACTTGAGACAGATCCAAGATCAGAGCACATGCCATGGGGGGCATGAACAATTGCTCCCTGATGAGAGGTGACAGTGGAGGAAGTTGGAGTTCAGAACAGAGACACTGTAGTCAAACAACAATTGTGATCCCACTACTGTGTCTCTGTTGTGGGAGGTGGAATCCCTACTAGGAAAAAGGATATGATAGTTTGGATGCTTAGGAGAGCATCTTGGTGGCAGAAAACTGAAAGCTGTTAGTGGGGTCCCATGACTGTGCCTTTCGAATGGTGCCTTGCAGTCGGCATTCAGCAAAGCCTACATTAGAGGAGCAATAGTAAAAGCAAAAATTGTCAGCATACAAGGAGAGTGATACTGAAGACCCCACAGCTGCTGCTAGACCACTGACGGCCACTGAAAAGAGAGGGGCAATTAAAACAGAGCCCTGTGGGACCCCATTCTCTTGAATATAGGGGCTACTGTGGGAATTAAAAAGTTGAACTCAAAAGTATGGTGCAACAAGAAATTCTGGACAAAAATCGGAAGTGGGCCTGGAGACCCCACTCACATAATGTAGCAAGGATGTGATGTTGCCATGTCATGTCATAAACATTTTATAGGCTGAAGAAGACAGCAATAAGGTGCTTACATCAGTCAAAAGCTGCCTGGATTGTAGACTACAGCAAACCACATTATCAGCAGTTGAACAGTCTTGCTAAACACCACCTTGGGACAGAACCAGAAGGCCCCGAGGCTCAAGGAAACAATGCAGCAATGGGGATTGGTGTTCCTGGTGGGTGAGAAGCAATTGTTCCCAAACTGGGTGTGTGGGAAATAGCAGCAGGAGAGCACCCAACCATCAAGGCGACAGCACAGTCGAGCAGCACTGAGAGCTTGCTGTAGGGTGCATAATGGAGGGGAGTACCGTTAAGAGAGAGGACAATGTCATCATAGCTGTAGCAAACGACATTGTCATATCCGGAGGATGTAGACACTCGTACTTTCTCTGCAGTCGGCAGTGACTTGGTATGTCAGTCTATCCGAGTACTATATTCTCGTATCTTTTCTCTCTTTCTGAAAGACAGTACAGTCTGGTGAGCAGGGCGAATGGTGCTCTCCACAGATATGCACACGGGGAAAGGGGAGGGGGCAGAGGCAGAACACAAGGAATGTTCATGTGCTGCAGTTGTCCGCAATCCAGACAGATCTGGCATCACAATATGAAGACATGTGCCCGACTTTCATACGTTTGAAGCACCACATGGGGAGAAACATACGATTTCATGTCACATTTGTATATCAACA
This sequence comes from Schistocerca nitens, assembly GCF_023898315.1. Lineage (NCBI taxonomy): Eukaryota > Metazoa > Arthropoda > Insecta > Orthoptera > Acrididae > Schistocerca > Schistocerca nitens. Next base: position 293,812,652 of record NC_064618.1, on the reverse strand, counting down.
CCTTGACCTTTTCAGCCAAGATGAACATATTGGAGCAACCCTATTGTTCTTTGGCCCCCTATGGACATGGCAGATAAAGTGTACACCATGTCACTCGAAATTGGCACATAGCTCAGCATCAGACTGTAAGGAGAGGTCAAGATCAAAAATTAAGCCTTGAACCACGTTTAAACTATTACAGGGAACGATAGTACCAGAATGCATGCATGTTCAAAGGAACTTTACATTGTAATTCAGAATACAGGCAATGCAATATCATATTTATCTGCCAAACCGGGCAAGTGACTTTCAAGTAAAATGTCTCCCCTGTATGGGTACATACATGACTGAGTATGAGTACAGGTTGTAGACACATGGTTGATGACATATGGAAGTTTGGATCTGGATGTGAGTCATGCTCGGATAACTTAACGGTAAGGCGACCACTCCTGCTAAGTGGGAAATCTGGGTTCAAGTTCCGGTCTGGCACAAATTTTCATTGGCGCCATTTCATTATACAGATGATGTAGTCCATGTTCGCAACTGTGAATATATTACATGTATTTCATGATGGCTGTAATCACCGCAGTCCCTTTTCCTTTGGACATGCATACATGTTCAAAGGAACTTTCCATCGTAATTTGGAATAATACAGGCACTGCAATCTCACATAGTACCCTTATGGTGAAACACGTCCAAAATTTTGAAGTTCACAAGCCCAGCTGATAAATAATCCTGGCAATCATATTCAAGCTGGGGGCACACAAAGGCTTTACAAAGTTGGAGCGCCTGCCCAATACATATAAGCCACAAATTTAAGGGTGTTTAAAGTCTTGAGGCATCTCAGTTTTAGTTCTTTAATACATGGCCATCACATTAGCCACTCATCGAAAGTGAGGCCCAAATATTTCACCTCATCCTTAAAAGTGAGAACAGTATCCACTAGTTTTAAAACACATAATTAAAAAAAGAGTGGGAGCAATTAAAATCAACATAAACAGTTTTCTCCAAAGAGAATTTGAAAGTGTGGTCTTGAGGTCATTCATCCAACCAGCTGAGTGTCAAATGCAGTTGCCAAGTATCTGTTGCAATGTTCAAGGACATACAGAAGATGGAAACATCGTCCACAAACAAGAAACACAATATGGGATGCCATATTGTGGACGTAGTACCATCAATAACAATGGTAAATGCCATTACACTAAAGACACTCCCTCGAGGGACACCATTCTTGCTGTTTAAAATTGTCAGACACTATATTCCCTACTATATACCTTTTTGAGAGTTAGGAGCCTACGAATATGGGGAGATGTCAGAACCTCCACTCCCAGAGCTGCAACAATATTTTACACTTCTAGGTAGTATCATAGGCCTTTTCCAAATAAACAATTTCACCAACAAGACTTTGAGCAGGGTCAAGTTATTGAGTGTGGAGCAATACTTCCTGAACCCTCACTGAGAGTGAGTGAGTAGTAAACTGGTTTCAAGAACTTGCACTAGGCACCAGTTCACCATACGCTCCAGTGTCTTTCCTAACCAGTTTGTGAGCCTGACACTATGATAACTATCGGTGTCAGTCCAGCCCTTCCCTGGTTTTAAGATTAGGTTTAAAACAGATTCTGACCATGAGGTGGGAGATACTCCTGTTACCCAAATATCATTAATGGGCTGAAGGAGGACTTCCTTGACTACTGGATCAACTATTTCACCATGCTGTACGCTTTCAGATCGCGACCAGGCGCAGTACCACAAGTGAATGACAATTCAGAATCCAGCTCCCAAAGAGAGAATGGCTGGTTGTATTCCTACATGTTGACGGAATGGAAACCAAAACCAAACCTCCCTCTTTGTCTCCTGATAACAATGAAAGCCGAATCCTGGCTGGTGTCAGATGGAATGTTCTGATAAGATTCAGTTATTGTCTAAGCAATGACACTTGGCTACAATGGGAGACACGCTTCATTCATACAGCTGCTGTTGTGTTCGTGAGTTGTGCCCTGAGATCTTCCTAATGGCTTCCCATACTTTTCTTGTGGGTGTGGCTCTACTTTTGGAGTTCAGGAATTCTTGCCAAGACCTCTTTCACTCTCTTGAATTATTTTCCTTGCCTTTGCTATCGTCACTTGAAATGTTGCAAGATTCACATCTACAGGACACTGATTGAACCTTCGCATAGCAATCATTCTTTCCCTGACTGCACAATGACACTCCTCATTCTACCAAGGGACAAGCTGCTTCCCATGTGTCCCTTCGACTTTGGGATGGATACATCAGCAACATGGTGAATCATGGCTGTAATGTGATCCCCACAATCCTAGATGCCTACACATTCCATGAAAAGAACTAATAGTCTGCAAAGTAACCAATTAGCCTTTTTGAAAAGTCATCTCAGTGGTTTAATTCCGTGATTTGCTCCATCTGGCAGATGTACTGGTCACCGCCACAAGGTCGTCATCCGCTTCACATCGAATGTTGTCTGTAGGAGCAGGTGAGCACAAAGAAAGGTCTATGGCTGTAGATGACCCTGTAGGGGTGCTGAAACGTGTAGCTTGACCCATGTTCATCAATAAGATTTCTGTGGTTCATGTCAGATCCTCAAGTACCCAACCCCTGGGGCAAGTGGTGTTAAATCCCCATAGTGCACTTTGTACATTAATGTCTCCTAAAATGAGAAAGGGACAGGGTAGTTCAGCAATAAGCTGCATGAGGCTCTCACTGTTAATGGGCTCATGAGGCGGTAGGTATAACAGCAATTGCTTGGAACATTTTATTTATTTACACATCTAGGTCCATACGAACAAATTGAGGAGCAAATCTCCAAAGTCATGCATGAAATTACAACGTAAAAGTAATAAAAAATAAAATGAAATGTTTATGAACCCAAAAAAAGTCAAGCCATAAGTTTAAGTAAACACAATCAACAGTATAACATACGAATTAGCTTAATTTTTCAAGGAACTCCCTAACAGAATAGAAGGATTGACCCATGAGGAAACGCTTCAGTTTCAATTTAAAAGTACGTGGATTACTGTTAAGATTTTCGAATTCTTGGGGTAGCTTATTGAAAATGGATGCAGCAGTATACTGCACACCTTTCTGCACAAGAGTTAAGGAAGTGCGATCCAAATGCAAATTGCATTTCTGCCGAGTATTAACTGAGTGAAAGCTGCTAATTCTTGGGAATAAGCTGATATTGTTAACAAGAAATGACAAAAGAAAATATATATTGAGAGAGCAATGTCAAAATACCCACACTAGTGAACAGGAGTCGACAACATGTTCGCAAACTTACACCACTTATTGCCCTAACTGTCCATTTATGAGCCAAAAATATTCTTTGAGTATGGGAAGAGTTACCCCAAAATATAATACCATACGAAATAAGCAAATGAAAATAAGGAAAGTACATTACTTTTCGTGTCGAACGATCACTCACTTCAGATATCGTTCGAGTAGTGAAAATGGCAGGATTAAATCTTTGAACAAGATCCTGAACGTGGGCTTTCCACGACAGCTTACTATCTGAACACCTAGAAATTTGAACTGTTCAGTTTCACAAATCATATGCCCATTCTGTGAAATTAAAACATCAAGTTTTGTAGAATTGTTTGTTAGAAACTGTAAAAACTGAGTCTTAGTGTGATTTAGCATTAGTTTATTTTCTGCAAGCCACGAAATTCTGTCATGAACAGCACTATTTGAAACAGAGCAAATGTTACACATAACATTCTTTACTACCACGCTAGTGTCATCAGGAAACAGAAATATTTTAGGATTATCACTGATCCCTGGGGCACCCCTCATTTGACTGTACTCCACTCAGACCTCACGTCACAGTCATTCTCAACCTTGTGAATAATGACCTGTCTGTTGATAAAGTAAGAAGTGAACCAAATGTGAGCTAGTCCCTGTACTCCGTAATGGTCCAACTTCTGGAGCAATATTTTGTTATCAACACAATCAAATGCCTTAGTATATCAAAAAATATGCCTAGCATTCAAAACCTTTTGTTTAATCCATCCAGTACCTCACAGAGAAAAGAGAATATAGCAATTTCAGTTGTTAAACAATTTCTAGAGCTGAACTGTACATTTGATAACAAATTATGTGATATAAAATGATCAATTATCCTTACATACACAGCCTTTTCAATAACTTTGGCGAACAGTGACGGCATACAAATAGGTCTAAAATTGTCTACATTATCCCTTTCTCCCTTTTTATAATGTGACTTTACTACTGAGTACTTTAAACATTCAGGGAAATGACCATTCCTAAAGGAAAAATTACAAATATGGCTAAGTACGGGGCTAACATGCGCAGCACTACACTTTAATATTCAGCTAGGCACTCCATCATATCTACGAGAGTCCTTAGTCTTCAGTGTTTTAATTATTGACTCAATCTCTCCCTTGTCAGTAGCACAGAAGAGTATTCCAGACATGTCTCAGAAAGCCGTTTTCCAAGAGAGTTATATAATTCCCTGCAGAAACTAAGTCTTTATTTAACTCACCAGCAATGATCATTAAATACTGTACATATATCTGACTTATCAGCAACAGAAATATTTTTACTATGAACTGACTTTATATTTTCAACCTTGTGCTGCTGACTAGCCACTTCCTTTTTATATTATCCTGTAATTGGCTATTCTATTTGCATGCCACATATTCTTTGCCTTCCTAATAACATTTTTAAGCACTTTACAATACTGTTTGTAATGGGCTACTGTAGCTTGATTGTGACTACTTCTAACATTTTGATGTAATTCTTGCTTTGTTCTACATGATATCCTTATCCCACTAGTCAGCCACCCAGGCTGCCTTTTACTGCTAAAACTCTGTTTAAAATGTTGTAATGGAAAGCAACTCTCAAAAAACATGAGAAATGTGTTAAGGAAAGCATTATATTTGTCATCTATGTTATCAGCACTATAAACACCCTGCCACTATAGTTCCTTGAAGAGGTTTAAAAAACTCGCTACTGCCATTGGATTAGCTTTCCTACACAGTTTGTAATTATATGTGACATTTGTTTGAGTACAAAAGCCTTTTAGTGTTAAAACTTGTGTCTCACAGTCTGAAAGACCATTCACCTTTTTGCTAACAGAATGCCCTTCTAGTAATGAAGAAAGAATAAAAACACTGTCCATGGCTGTGCCAGCATTCCCCTGCACCCTAGTTGGAAGAAACACAGTCTGCATCAGATCATATGAGTTTAGGAGATCTACCAACATCACTTTTCTTGCACAATCATATACAAAATTAATATAACTAATTTCTGTTACTTCCTGTAAGTGAATCAAGAACCCTCTCTAGCTTGAGCAGAAATGCTCTGAAGTCAGAGTTAGGGGGTCTATAAAAAACAATAATTAGAAGTTTAGTTTCACTAAATTCAACTGCCTCTGCACAACATTCAAATATCTGTTCAGTTTAGTGCCATGATACATCTATGGACTCAAACGGAATACTGTTTTTATATGTAGATGGCCACTCCTCTACTTCGCAAGGAACTCCTCGAAAAACAACCAGCTAATCTGTATCCTGGTAAAGGAAGCCTCTGAATTGTCAAATTATTTAAGTGGTGCTCTGATATACCAATAATGTCAGAGTCAATATCTATAAGCAGTTCACTAACTTTGTATCTAATACCTCTTTTATTTTGATGAAATATGCTGCTTCCTTCTCTACTTGGCTACCTGACCACCTCTGAAGGTGATTCCTTAGTTAGGGGGACTTCCTTTAAACAGGTATACCTACCAGCTGACTTCAATCGAAAAAGGTGCTGCTCTAACACCAACTACAACAGGAATTTTTCTAAATGGCTCTGAGCATTATGGGACTTAACTGCTGAGGTCATCAGTCCCCTAGAACTTAGAACTACTTAAACCTAACTAACCTAAGGACATCACACACATCCATGCCCGAGGCACGATTCGAACCTGCGACCGTAGCGGTCGCACGGTTCCAGACTGTAGCACCTAGAACTGCTCGGCCACTCTGGCCGGCTGGAATTTTTCCATGAGTGATCCCACCCCCATCCACTACACTGTCACCTATAAGCTATGCCAGCCTCCCCTTTCCATACCTATTGAGGTGCAGGCCATGCCTAGTGAAACGGGCACATGTGGAATCGAATGTGTCCTTGACGAAAAATGCTACCCATCCTTCATCCTGTCACCAGTAAGGTTGTCTTTCTTGTGGATGGGAGAGCCTCCAAGTACTTGCACATATTTCTTTAAAATGAGTCTCTCCAAGACAGAGGCAAAAAGATCTCGCCTGTACAATGAGTCTCAATTCCTCCAAACGTGTCCTGTATCCATTCATATTCCACTCAACTGATGGGAGACATTTCAGTGGCACAGTTTCGATTTACCCCTCTCTTTGGCCCAGGCACTGAGGCATTTCTAGAGTGAGAAGGAGTAGAGGGGCTGCCTGGGCCTGGTGATGAGGCATCTACCACCTTGATGATGTCCTCATCAGTTACGCGTGCCATAACGACACTTGGTGGTGCCCAGTGCAGCTTTAGATCCAAAAGCCATGACCTTTAGCCACTCTCTTTACTTTTGATGATGATGGGAAAGTGGAAAGTTGAGAGGTTCTCTGCTTTTAGGGCACTTTCTTGATGCTTACTGTGGAAATGTTCTAACACTCTTTTGCCACAGCTGTCTCGATTGCTATATGAGGTGTGCAAGAAAAGTAATGAGACAACTAACACTGTGAGCTATCTAGCAATGCTGTGTTGTTCTACTTGTGTAGACTGGAGTCTTCGTCCACTCAAGAACCTCAGTCTGAGTTTCAGCCCAGTAAAGCAATCAGGTGATTTCTGAGAGTGCCATCAGTGAAGTTGAGATTTTTTGTGTGTTATGAAAAACAGAACAATGGAATGTAGAGCGATGTTATGCAATCAAGTTTTGTTAAACTTGGGGAGTCCTTTAGGACAACCTTTGAGAATTTAAAACAGGCCTACGGGGAACATTCTCTATCAAGGGCATAAGTTTTTTCGCTGACACAAATCATTTTTGGAAGGCCGTGAACATGAAGATGAACCTCGTTCAGGGCGGTCTTAAAATACAAATACCGACAAAAATGTCCAACATGTGTGCTTTAGTGAGATCAGATCAACATTTAACAATAAGGATGAACAATGACCTATTAAACTTAAACACTTTCACTGTACATCAAATTTTGATCAAAGATTTTGAGCCACGCTGCAAGGTCAATACCTCGGGACAGACTCGCGAGTATGTCTGTGGTGTTGCAAAATGAGGCTCTCTTTGGTTTGTTTAGAGATAGCAGGCTATGCAGCTGTCACTGGCAATCTGATTTAACTACAAGGTGCTGGGTATGGAAGGACTCTGTTTGGAGATCGCTGGGCAAGTCAGGAGAAACAATGTAAACGTGCCAAGGAGGACATTCCTGAACAGGGGACATGTCACATGTTCTGTTTTCAAGATCTCTCTGTTGATGCTGGTTTATCTGGAGAACAAAGCCTTGCTGCTGCTGGACACATTAAGACTGAGTGAGCGCCGTAATTATCCTCATGTGTTAGTGGTTTTCCTCATATCTGAGCAGTGGAATGTTTAGCACTGTTCTCGGAATATTATTCGGCAGCTTATCTGTTTGTCCTGTTGGGGTGCATCACTTTCTTCTTCCTTTTGACACCTGCCCATATTGCTTATTAATGCGTCTTTGACACGTTCATGTCAATTTAGCAATGCTATACTCATTCCCCCTTTTGGATGTAATTTGTTTTCACTTTTGGCTTCTAATGCCAAGTGTCTGTGTTTTATTGTGTTCACCTGTTGGTCGTACCTTCTTCATTCTGACACCTGCCCGTATTGCTTATTAATGCGTCTTTGACGCGTTCATGTCGATCTAGCAACGCTATGCTCAGCCTCCCTCTTGGATGTCATTTGTTTTCGCTTTGGGCTTCTAATGCCAAGTGTCTCTGTTTTATTGTGTTCACCTGTTGGCCGTACTTTATAAGTTATAATGTCCAGTTATGTCCAGGCTATTGCACAAGCTGTAATTTTTTCCCATTTTTTGGTATTTCATGTTTGAATTTATTGAAAGTTGGAACCTGTCTCAAAGCAATCTTTTTTCAATTAAATTAAAATGGGTTGTTGTAATACACATTTTCTCACTTTTCTTAAAGAGTTTTATTGCATTATAGAAGGCAGTTACAATCTGGAAGCCTTGACTGGTCTTAGGATACACTGTTGGTGATCACTTCTTAAAGGCACCACTGCTGTCTGTATTCTGCCAATTATGTTTGGTATTTTTATCTTTTACTGTTTGTAAATTTTACTATTTTGTGTGCGTGTGTATTTGTGTCTGTGTCTGTGTGTGCATGCAAGCACGCATTTTTCTTAACTAAGGAATCCTAAACCTGCCAAATTCTGTTACCTATCATGACAGATTAAGGCAGAAAAAGCTTCGCAATGCTACCACTGCTCCTGCCTCAGCAGCCAGATACACTTGTGACAATTGCGGCAAGAGATGCCATGCTGCCATTGGCTTGACAAGTCATATAAAAAATGCAACCCATAAACACACAGACACTGCAACAACCATCTACCAAGATGTCGTGGCCAATATATATATATATATATATATACCAAACAAAAGCGCTGGCAGGTCGATAGACACACAAACAAACACAAATATACACACAAAATTCAAGCTTTCGCAACAAACTGTTGCCTCATCAGGAAAGAGGGAAGGAGAGGGAAAGACGAAAGGATGTGGGTTTTAAGGGAGAGGGTAAGGAGTCATTCCAATCCCGGGAGCGGAAAGACTTACCTTAGGGGGAAAAAAGGACAGGTATACACTCGCACACACACACATATCCATCCACACATACAGACACAAGCAGAAATATATATGTCTGCTTGTGTCTGTATGTGTGGATGGATATGTGTGTGTGTGCGAGTGTATACCTGTCCTTTTTTCCCCCTAAGGTAAGTCTTTCCGCTCCCGGGATTGGAATGACTCCTTACCCTCTCCCTTAAAACCCACATCCTTTCGTCTTTCCCTCTCCTTCCCTCTTTCCTGATGAGGCAACAGTTTGTTGCGAAAGCTTGAATTTTGTGTGTATATTTGTGTTTGTTTGTGTGTCTATCGACCTGCCAGCGCTTTTATATATATATATATATATATATATATATATATATATATATAAAAATGAAAAATGCTTCATTCCTCCCAGTGGTCCCCCATTCCTAATGTGTTAATCCAAGCACATGCCTTGATACCATAATGCCATGCTACATTCTGATGGCAGCGCTTGATTTTGTTGTTTTCTTTTTGGGACTTCCGGTCCACTGAGCATTGTTTGTTTCTATATTTATTATTTTCAGGTTTTGGTTCACTCTGTCCTTGCCTCGGGGACTACCAGTTGTTGATGTCTGCACATTTTCTCTGACCGACATAGAAGAACTGCATCAGGTGATCAGGGTGGATGTATTGCGCAAGGGGCAGTTTAGGTATGAGTTCATGATTCGTGGCCAGTCTGAAGACAGTGACATATGGAATATGTACTCACAGTGTACTCGCACTCCCAGTGAAATTATGCCAGATCATATTGGGCAGGTAAGTGCCACACAGGAATAATGTTTGGCCTCTCTCAGTGATTTGGGAAAGAATATCAACTTCTTAGAAGTCAGTTCCCCTTCTCAGTCCCAAATCTATAGGTTTCAGGCACAGAATACTCACTCAAGTAATTGCACTAAGGATTTAAGTTTGGTAATGACTGACCCTTCTTTAAAAGGCAGAGTTAGAGAATTACTCATTGGGGTAATGGCCTTCCAGATGAGGTTAAGTGCTTTTAGAGTGGGAAAAGGAGTTTATGTGGAAGCACTGACTGATCAGGACCAAGGCCCACCAGGCGTGTATGAACATGCTATGATTCTGGTCATTTCACCTAGCTTCTGAATCCCCTTTGCAGGGTTATACAAGGAATATACTATTTAGCAATTGATGCTATACCTTATTTAATGAAGGTTTTGTGTTTTCAGTCAACCTGGAAAGGCAGCTCAGTGTTTTTAATATTCCTTGGGAGGTATAGTAGTTTTTCATGTGATATCCTCTTTGTGTAAAGGTTCATTCAGCAACTGTCTTAGATAGTCATTGCAGTGTACGAGAATTGCGTACCTGCATTTTAAGAGAACGGCTCTCTGAAAGAGTTCTGAATGATTTAATCAATCAGCATATTTTTCGTGTTCAGCGCACTGTGGAATTCATGACTAAGTCTATAAATGAAGTGCACACCACTGCGATTGCTTTAAATGTGAATTTATCAGAGGCATATGGAGTTAGTATTATTGTACAAGGAATTCATCCCGAGGATCATTCCCACATTTTGTTTTCAAAAGAACCAGTCACTTACCAAAGCCTAGATATTTTGGTTACTAATATCATTGGGTTTCTCATGCTAAACCTAACACCTCAGACCAGGGCAGGAGGATGCAAGGGCTTTGCTATTGTTGCGATGAACTCAGACATTTTGCTCGGAACTCCCATGCTCCCCAAGAGAAGATTTTGAACAGTTGGATAAAGGTAGATGCTCAGCTTGATATATCTTTCTGCGATCTTGTAACAACATGGTGGGTGTAAAGTTCCTTCCTTGCCTTTTGCTTGCACTTACCTCAACAATGAGACAGTATGTGCCTTGCTTGACTCAGGTTGTACTATGTCCTTGTTGGACTACCAGTGATATTCCAGATATTGGTGTATTTGTAAACTATCCAAGGTACGCAATAGGAAGCTGTAGGGCATTTAACAGGCAGCAATTGGATTTGATAGGCACACTGGGTGCACTGAGATATTGAGGAATTTTCCTGCCCTGTTCAGGACACTGTGGTGAAGGGGTAGTGTACCAATGTCCTGTTAGGATGAGTTTTTATAGGAAAAACTGGGTTAGTGTTGCACTATGCTCAGGTTTCATACTTATTTAAAGATTTTGTTCTGCAAGCATACTCATCATTGTACTATGGTTTCTGAATCTAGTGAGTTTGAGTCGAGTCATTTATCTAATTGCAACTACTTCGTGAAATGCTTCTGTTCTACATTTGTTCCAATGAAATATTGATCCCTTGTTAAAATCACTTTAATTCACAACAATTATCTGGTGCTCAATTTGCATTTGTAATAATAATAATAATAATAATAATTTTGTGGCTCAATAAATTTAAAACTGTTTTGAATGAACAATGAAGAATGCTCAATTCCCCCACGTGCTCCTGTCACTCCTAATGTGTTAAGCTGAACACACGTCATGGTACCATAGTGCCACGTTACAGATTTGCACATGCAAAAGGTTGTGCCAAAATGTTACCGTAAAACCTCACAACTGAGCAGGGCAATCAAAGAAACATGTGCCTTGATCTTTCTGAGACAATTGCCAATGACCACGAATGGTTCAGTCGTGAGATCACACAGGTGATGAATCCTGGATTTTTGAGTATGATCCTGAGACAAAGTGAGGAGAGGCACTGAAACATCTGCTTGAAAGAAAAAAGCTCAAATGACCAAATCAAAGATCAAAACAATGACAATTTGCTTTTTTGACAGTATGGGTTGTTATGCACAAAGAATTTGTTCCGCCAGAACAAACTGTCAACCATATGTTTTACAAAGATGTCTTTGAAGGGCTCAGGAAAAGGGTGACTTGAGTGAGACCAGACATTGCAGACAAGTGGATGCTGCATCATGGCAATGCCATGTCACAAGACCTTGTGACTTTTTCCTTTTTCTGAAATTGAAAAATTCTTAAAAGGATGTCATTTTTGGAGTCTGGAGAACAGTCAAAAGAATGTGACCGACACGTTAAACGCCCTACCTGCTGTAGCCTTTCAGCACTGCTACTAAGACTGGGAACAATGATTCTGCTGCTGTACAGCTGCCAAAGGGAACTACTTTGAAGGGGACAATACTGTTGTTCGAAAACAATAAAAACTTCAATAGATAAAAAATCAGTCTCATTACTTTTCTCACACATCTCATATATTTACTCTCTCTGATTTCGCAAGTACTGGTTGAGGTGGTTTTTTCCTTATTGTGAGTTGACTTCAAAGTAATCTATATATTGTGAGATGTCAAGTCTTCACTCGTTCTCCTGTAATAATAGTTACATTCTTTTCCAAATTTCCTGGTCAGCATCTTGTTTTCTCTTGTATTTCAGGTCCTGCTATTAAGTGCCACGTATTTAACCACAGACTTTGTTTCCACTTGCAGTGGGGTGAGGGCTATAAGAGAGCTTCTGCATTTAAATAAACTCACTATGAAATCACAAAACACTGTCTCTATAATTCTTCTATATTCAAATAAGTTATAAACTCACAACAACTATTAATTAACAAAGCTTTTCAGACATTTCATACATGATGCTTCAATGCTTCGACAAAACCAGAAGTCCGTACTTAACTCCAGACAGCATGGCATAGAGTCTATATAACAACATTCATTTTTCTTTTGTGCTTGGCCATTGTCATCAGGCCCCTTTCTTCTATGGAGTCCACAGCACTCCCAAAGCATCACTGCAAAGTGCAAGCGACCCGTCACTGGCCAGTTCAAATTACACATCCGTTGCTGCTTCCTGCGATGTGCCCACATTTTTCTTTCTCATATCTGCACATAAATTCCATCATATCTGGGCACAGTAGATGCTTTTTACTCTACTGCTAATTAAGTCACGTTTTCCACACACACAGCTTTCAACGGTCTAGTAAAAGGAAAGTGAGACATGTTGCTATGCTTTATAGCAATATGTACCACTACAAGATGCACCTACAGGTACGGATGATGGATAATGGGACACTGAACTTTGTCCTCCCTCAAAACTTCTGGCTTTGTAACAGATTTCTTTGCAAAGGAAGCATATAAAGAGGTAAAGATAGGAGGCTTTGTCGCCTTTTATTCTTTTCTGGTTTCAGCACAGGGAATCTGCTTCATCAGTTATTTTCTGAATTTTGCATTCCTCTGAGGAAACTGGGTAGTCTCCGCCACAGCCTGCGTAGCTCTCACGACAGTTAAATGCATATTGCTGGAGAGGGATAGTCAGTTCCAGATTCATGGGCTGCCTTTCCACACTTCATGCATCATGTCCACAACTCACCATGTATGGCGAAATAGCTAGCATTTGTAGCAATCATAGGGTTAGGCAAGTAAGAACCTTAAGTCGGAGGAATCGTGCCATGGTGTGTTCCAGCAGTGGTGGAGAATTGAAGGGCACAGGGAAGGTAGCAGTCTCCTCAATCACTCCATTAATTTTTCACATCCTTTGTTCCGCATCTACTATCCCCTGTGATGCTCATTCTTGTTTTGAGTTCTGAGATGTCTATGCCCGTAATATCATGAAATGTGACCACATCCTTGCCTGACCTGAGGGCATTGTGTAACTCAACAATTATGTCATAGTCACTTAATTTTTGTGACTTCCCAAGAGGTCCCGCCTGCTTTGCCCTGATAGTCTCAACCAACATTGTACCATTTAAAATCCATTTAACGGACTTTAAGGTACCAGGAAGCTCTTCTTATGCTTTATGAATATGGAAAGGGGACACTTTCTCACACATCCCTCCTCCCTCTTGAGCACTACAAACAAGTTCTGACTGAAGACTCCCTGAGCCCCATTACTAAATGCAGTATTATTTTCATGAGGATTATGGTGATACACACATCACACTGGGAGTAAAGGTACCGAGTGGATTCGCCACAGTGTTTCCCCAAGCAGCTAGGAACATATAGGTCCACCAAGACAGACTCTCAATTGCCTGGGTAAGGCTTATACAACTGAGATTGCCTGCTAATGACTCTTTCTCCACAAGTCACACGTCTCATCAGTGTGCAGCAGATCTAGAGACTGTGGGTCTTTTATAGAGGTTTCTACCATCCTCACAATCTGCGCAGATGAGGTAATATCCCCATTCCCCTTGACACACAACCTTCCACCACTGTGCCATATGGTGTTCACTGAAACATGCCCAGAGCTTATGGTTACAAAGAACTTGAGCTCCCCGAGATACTCGCCAGACATTTAGGACTCAGGGGAAGTGTTGGTGGGGGGGGGGGGGGGGGGTGGCGGCTTGATATGTGGCTTTTCAAGTGCCATGGCTGCATCAAGCAGTACCCTCAAGATTTTTGTATAAAAACTCATTGTTATAGAATGGTAGTACTACCTGAGGTAAAACAAGCTAAAAGCAACAACGGTGAAATTAGATGCTTAGAAAAAAATGTATCTTATAAAATATGACAATTCACATAAAGCAAATGTTGTGGAGTATCAGGCTGCTGGCTTCTTTCCAATACCATGTATTTTACTTACATTTAGAAACAAATTACATCTACATCTACATCCATACTCCGCAAGCCACCTGACAGTGTGTGGCGGAGGGAATTACTGCTGCAGCGTGAGATTGTATCTAGCGAAGATTATTTCTAGGTCTCAAAATATATACTCGTGTACTCTGGAAAGGCATATAATCAGGACAGGGCTAGGAAGCTGTACTTATTTGTTACTTGGTTAATTATTCATTCATAGATCATTTCGACATGTCAGTCTAATAGAAAGAAAACATACAAAAAAGATAACTAATTCATATATACATGTACAGAATGGCTTACTAGTCTACTCTGATAATTATTTCTATGTTGTGCATTTTTTGTTTGTTTGTTTGTACAAAAGTGCTAATGAATGAGGAACAAAATTATTTATTTAGGCCTACATTTGCCCATCACTAAAAACTCCTGTGTGTGTGTGTGTGTGTGTGTGTGTGTGTGTGTGTGGGCGCGCGCGCGCACGTGCGCGCTCTGACACTTTAACTAAAATTTCCAGCCATACATAATTAAACTAATTTGATGCTTTTTATACAATGAGTATCTTGTGCTCAGTCTACAGCCACATCAGAAAATTATTTCAGCCTCTATTAATATATTGTAATTGATTAATAGGAAATGATCTTACATTTTCTCCAGATTAATTCAAAGCCCTCTTCACAGCATTATGAGAGCTGTCAAGTGTGTGTTTTCAGCACAATTTCACAAGTCTACATACACAAATATTTTGAACCCTGCTTCACATATTGTCTTTGCTCATTCTCTCATTATTGATGAATAAGTTTTCCAAGAAGTAAAAACTGAACAACCTGTACATTCAACATTTTCTGTATCTCTGCTGAAAGTCTGTTCATTAATGATTCTCAATAATTTTTGTTGCAACATGAGAAAACTCTCTGTCAATATGGACGTCTATAGTGGACAGAAACGTCTTGCTGAAATCCTGGAATTTAACGAATGCAATGAAAGATTATTTACAAATGTGAGCCAAATGCCAAATATAGTGCCCTACAAGTAGTGATTTGTTTTAGAAATTATCATTTCCCTCTCAGGACAAAACTATGGTACCACTACCACATTCTTTGCAAAGACCCTTTGGCAGTCCAGAATGTTGATTGGTTCAGTATTTTATTCCAGCAGAGAAATTAGAAGTTAGAGAAGAAAGAAATTGATAGTTTAACACCCCAAGACCACTAAAAGCATGAGCTTGGATAGGAGGAGAAAGGGGAAGGAAATCGGCCATGGCTTTGTTGTAGGAACAATTTCAGCATTCATCATATATTGTAACAGCTGAAAATCTACATAATGGTGAACAGATGGGGATTACAATCCTGCTCCTTCCAAATACAGATGAAGTTCCATAACCAATGAGTTGCTTCTCTTACGAACTAAACATTTCTTGAGTAAATTATTTTCTGCAAAGGTTTACTATGAGTTGCTAGTAGTTAATGTGGCCAATAATTATCAATACTACTTCTGAAACACACATCTACCAATTAAATATTTTTGTCTATTTCAAAATACAAACTGTGAAAGTGGTGTAGTATAATGAGTACGCTATGGTAATTATCAAAATATCTGAACAAACATGACTAACATAATTATAGGTTATCCTTAAGCTAGTGAACAATTGGAATTTTCTGCCAAGTAAAATTTGTACAATTCAAAAAGCAGTGCAGCAACTACTTTTAGAAAGAAAATGCATTGTAATGTCTACTCTTGAAATGTAGTTGAGTGACTAGGCAGGTACGGTAGACAGAATTTATTCACTAAATTTAAGACTGTAGATGGTAAGAGTTCAGGTTGATGATACATTTGTTGACTTTCAGGAAACCTTCACTACAATTCAATATTGTTTAGCTTGTAAAACATGTTCCTTCAAAATAATGAAACAAGTATACTGTTGGATTGAAAATATCACATTAACCCAGAACACTGCTCTTAATGGGGAAGACACTATCAAACATTTATTTACTTAGCACCCATTTTATTACATTCAAAGTTCAATTACATTGTCAAAGTAACTTGTAATTTTACATCAAGGCAAGATCCTTTCTTATGAACACATCTTCAGGACTGTAGTAACATAAACTGTTTGCAACTTAATGAGGCACAAGCAAAATAAAATTAGAGAAAATAGACATATTGCTGAAAACTCACTTCAATATCTTGGTCAATTTTACTAAAGTATTAAATATTGCAGTTAAAGAGGCATAACAACATGTGGAATTTCATATCCACATAAATAGCACAGAAGACAGGTACATATTTAAGACACATGAGTACATTAGTGAAAGGAGTTTAGTTCTGCCTATGAATACTTTGATAACTATGAACTTTTGTTTACAGAGATTAATGTTTGGTATTTATATTACATTATCTGGCAGTGCACAGCAGAGGATTTTGGCTCATAAACTACACTGTCCTGATACTCAGATTTACTGTGTACATCCCTATGACAGTCATCCCTATCTCTTGTTTGATAACTGTGGCACTCACTGTTCAACACTGAAAACTCTCTACGGCTCTTAATGAAGCCTATACTTTCAAATATAAATATAGATGGCATGGTCATGATTTTTAATTCCTTAAAAATACCTCTATATGATTTTCTGTAAGCAAAATCCTTTATTAAACTAATAGCTTTCTTTTGAAGTTTAAAAAGATTGCTTAACAAAAGAGGTATTTCCTCAGAATTGTATGTCATATGTTAGTAGACTGTGCATGTAGGCACGGCAAGCATTTAGTACTGTTTCAACATTGCAACAATCTTTAAGCATTCTTAATATGTTACACCATTGGCTAAATTTTTTGTTAAGCATTTCTATACGTTTTTCCCTCATTATATAAATTGATAAGACTCCTTACACAGATGGGGTAAGCTTCCTTCGGCCGCTTGTCTCAGCAGAGACAGACGGTCAAACACATCATGCAGGAATGCCCACTAAGGGCATATGAGGGTGACCCACAGGATTTCCTAATGGTGACCCAAGAGGCAATCTACTATATATTATCTAAGCTGGACGTTTGTTTGTGATTTCTCTTCTGTGAATGGAAATTTACAATTAGTGGTGTCCTTATATACAAACTGTTATTTATTGTTCTGTTTATACATATGTGTTTTTTTTTAAATCGTGTTGTTTCTGTAATTTTTACTGTGATGTTATGAGCCATACGCTAAATAAATAATATGTTTTTCCCATCTTAAATGTCCATCCACTTACAATTCTAAAATTTTATGTGATTCTGTTGCTGAATTTGGCTATTCCCTAATGTAAACTTTATGTTGGACCTATTTTTGTTCCTTATATGGCTGAAATTTATCCATACAGTTTTCTTGTCTTTAATAATTAGACAGTTATCTTTAAATCATTTTTCAGCCATTTCTACGGTTTTATCGGTCTTTTGCTGTCACTCATAATCATTCTTTCCTTTTATAAAGAAGCTAGTATTGTCACCAAATAATATAGTATCAACTTTGAAAATTGTTGTGGTAAATTAATAAATACCAAGGGATATATAGAGGGAAACATTCCACATAGGAAAAATATATATCTAAAAACAAAGATGATGTGACTTACCAAATGAAAGTGCTGGCAGGTCGACAGACACACAAACAAACACAAACATACACACAAAATTCAAGCTTTCGCAACAAACTGTTGCCTCATCAGGGAAGAGGGAAGGAGAGGGAAAGACGAAAGGATGTGGGTTTTAAGGGAGGGGTAAGGAGTAATTCCAATCCCGGGAGCGGAAAGACTTACCTTAGGGGGAAAAAAGGACGGGTGTATATATACACACACACACAAGCAGACATATTTAAAGACAAAGAGTTTTAAAACCCACATCCTTTCGTCTTTCCCTCTCCTTCCCTCTTTCCTGACGAGGCAACAGTTTGTTGCGAAAGCTTGAATTTTGTGTGTATGTTTGTGTTTGTTTGTGTGTCTGTCGACCTGCCAGCACTTTCATTTGGTAAGTCACATCATCTTTGTTTATATATATATGTGTGTGTGTGTGTGTGTGTGTGTGTGTGTGTGTGTGTGTGTCCATTCGCATGAATGGTAATGTTGGTAATGAGGATCACCCTGTGGCTAAACATGCCTTGGTGCACGGCCAGAACATCTTGGCACAGTGTTACACCATCCGGGTTATCTGGATACTTCCCACCAACACCAACCTATCCGAACTCCGGAGATGGGAACTTGCTCTTCAATATATCCTCTCTTCCCGTTACCCACCAGGCCTCAATCTCCGTTAATTTCAAGTTGCCGCCACTCATACCTCACCTGTCATTCAACATAATCTTTGCCTCTTCACTTCCGCCTCGACTGACATCTCTGCCCAAACTCTTTGTCTTTAAATATCTCTGCTTGTGAGATGTCTGCTTGTGTCTGTATATGTGTGGATGGATATGTGTGTGTGTGCGAGTGTATACCCGTCCCTTTTTCCCCCTAAGGTAAGTCTTTCCGCTCCCGGGATTGGAATGACTCCTTACCCTCTCCCTTAAAACCCACATCCTTTCTATATATATAAAAACACACGCACAGAGTGGTAAACATTACCATCCTGGATACAGGTACATTGGGCCTTTCACTTATTGGAGGTTCTACCTTTGTCTTTGAATTAAATTTACTTGTGATGGAGTTTTGTGCTACATTAATACAATGATAATTAAATATAGTAACAGAAGAGAAGTAGATAATCAAAATTTCATTTCTGTGTTTTAAGGTGATTTTATTACTTGCTTTATTGTGTCTGCCTGTATAATCATTAATAACTTTCCACGTTAATTTCATTTTGTTGTTTCTCTTTCTGATTTAGGAATCACTGTGCTTCTCTTTTTTGCCGCAACTACAGCTTCCCTTTACTTTTTCCTATAGTACTTCAAGTGTGGTTTCAAGGTAGTATTTTGCTTTTCACATTTATATAGCATTCAAAGACTTTCTGATGACTATTTGATTTCACTTATAATCCATATATTTGATTTTTTGTTAATTTTCATAGGAAATGAAATATTATAGCAGTCTATATAATTAGACAAGAACATACTGCATTTTATATCTACAGAACCATTGGTTTCTGTATCACAGTTTCCATTTTTAAAACATGATATTAAAGACCCTAATGCTGTCATCATTAATTAATCTTCTCTCAACGTAGTTCTCAGTTACATTCCTTATGAGATTTTTTAAAAATTAATTTAAATGCTTGATGATCAGAGAGAACTGTATCCAATACCTCAGCTTTACTGGTACATATTGATTTATCAGTGAATATTTGATCAATACTAGTTTCATTTCTGCTGGTGTATCTGGTGGCATCCTCTGCATTTGCATTCATATAGGCCTACTATGTTTCTAGCAGATTAACATGTTTCTGCCCCTTTGTGCAGCTGTTCTCGAAATTAACATTGAAACCTCCAGTATAATATTGTATTTTGATTGACTATTTAAACAGTTTAGAAGGTTTTCCAAATCATCAGATAACAGTTTCAAATGAAAGTAGCGTCAAGTGTACCTCAAGGAAATATATCTGGTTGGTTGCTAAATATAGCTCCAATATCATCTGACTATTAAGGTGTGTGTCTACTAGAACACAAACTTCCGCACATCACTTTCAGAAGCCACGCCTGCAAATTCTTTGGCTTGTCAACATCCTCAGCAAGTTGAGTTCCACAAGTTTTTTCAACTTCCAGAAGTAGCTTCTGTAAATTAGTGGAAAGAGTTTCTTGCATCTTGCTGCAAATACTTGCCAATTTTGCCAGTTGCGGGAAGTTGTTCTCAAACTTGCACAAGTTTTGTTTGTCAATACTGGTACAAAAATGTCTGTGTGAAAAAGGAGAATGTACAAAGACAGACGGGCCAAAGCTAATATAGCACTGGAACCCATGAACATGTATAATTGGCCACAGTCAACTGAAGAAATGCAAAATGAGTGTATTGATTACTTTGTTTCAACAGAAAGGGAAGCAGAATGGCAATACAGATGTCTTTAAATTTTAGCAGAATTTTAGTGTTAACATAAATGATTTACCATAAAGGATTTACATTATAACAAAAGTAAAAATACTGTTCATAGAAATCAATGATTAATTAAAAGGGGGCCTCTTGGCAAGGTACTTGCCATATTTTTGTATCCCGTTTTCAAATATTTGATTGTACAATAGACAAGAGATATTTAACAATTGCATATAACATACTCAGAAATTTTCTTCAGCATGTGATGACAGCAGCCATTTGTAATTTAGTAGCTACTGAGATTTGTGAGGAGTGGGCCCAGAGCCCTTCAAAACAAGTAATACATCAGTTCCTTTAAAATGGAGACAAAAGTTCAAGCAACTTTCTCTTAACAAGCTTCAGTTCTTCTCACAAGTCTTGAATCCTTCATTATTCATCTGCATTATGTGAACTTTATCTTCATTCTAGTGATGTGACCAAGAAGATGGAGAAGACGTCTGCCAGGATTTGTTTGCTTCATAGTTGCTATATCCTGGCGATATAAAGTGGGTGAACGAATTTGAATGGCAGTTCTTTTCTTCTGATTCCAGTACCTGAATTTATTTATACTCTTATATTGACCACGACGTGATGTACCGGTTGATTTAAATCTAATAGTCGCCAATAGTTGAACAGTGTAGTACGTCATACCAACACCATGAGGCTGATTATTTCGTTTTACCGCCACGCAACGTTTATGCTACGCATTATCAATAAAACTTACCTTCTTTTGTAATATATGATACTGCTTCACATCTCTTACATAATAATCGTACTTTCCTTACAGCCCTAAACATTGTGAACTACATTACAGAACACAAGACCATAGCAGACGCACAAAGCGTTTGTTTACCGATATATTATTCAAATATCTTTGACCAGAGTTAATTTTTACCACCAGAGTTCAGTGTATACTGTATACCACAGTCTAACATAACAGTCGCGACACTTCGCCTAAATTTTGTTGCCTTCAGCGCCAGCAGCGCCCCAAGCGGCCGGTAGGTTGAACTGTGAGTTCGGCGCGATCGTGAAATCGAATAGTGACTGTTTATTTTGATTTACACAATGGTTTCTACCATCGGGAGCGTTTGTAGCGCAATAAATTGCAGCAGCAGTAGGAAGAAGACACCACAGCTGTCTTTTTCAGGTTTCCTAAGGATCCTGAGAGGTATATACCATCATGTTACTAAAGTGTATCGTCAGGATTCACTTGCAAACTGTATGTGTATAAATGATGAATGTTTCGTTTTAGGAGCAAAAAATGGCTAGTTCATAGCAGATGAGAAGACCTTATGAAGAAACACCCGGTTTACCTGTATAATAATATTAGGTTTTGTTCGCTACATTTCGAACAAAACCAGTTCATGAACGCAGACAATAACAAACTCGTGTGGAATGCAGTACTCATACTGTTTGACATTCCAAATAAGCCACCTCAACTGACGATGAAGAAGATACTGCCACAAAGGTTCGACAGTCAATCTAAAGCTGTAAAACAGTCCTATGACACAGAAGCAGCCAGTTCAACTCTCCATGTATTAGTGCCAGATTCGTGAGAATCATCAACACAGACCTGCTTTGACGATGAAGTGGTTAGATTAAGTGCAGCTGTTCGTGTCTTACAAAAGCGTGTGAAGTGTCAGAATGTGCAGATCGCTAGACTTCGAGCGAAACTATTATGGGACAAGGAAAGTGCCTACAGACAGACTGTTTGAAAATTATTCAGATATTTGGTTTTGCGTGAAATGTAATGTAATCAGCTCATTATAATGTTTTCAGCATATTTCTCCCACTATTTGTCAGTTGCTTGTCCTACTTAGAATAATATAAAGATGAAGGTCGTACTTGTGGCAACAAGCGACAGTGACAAACACAGTAGGCCTACAGAACGATAAACGAGCTGTCCATCGCTTTTGCATGTAGAGGTACACGTCCGTGCTTCTTACATGTGAATCTGTGTGTTTAAATTCTTTTGATATCAAAGTGGTAAGCTGCAATTCTGTCCAATGTCACAAGTGTTTCTTCACGAATGTATTGTAGCTTGCCACTCTATTCATGGTTTTTGTCCATACTTTCGCTTATTTTAGAATCATTTTTAGAAACATATATGCTTTCTGATACTACACAAACTCTTGGAGGCAAGAATCTAACTCGAATAATTCGGAAATTACGTAGGAAATGGATGCAAACACACATTATGCTTACGACGCGTCTGACGTTCACCTTACCTGCCGCTTGAAGCGCTAGTGTCGCTCCAACTGTCAAACGGCAACAACTTTTACAGCAGTGAGTGTCGCGACTGTTATGTTAGACTGTGCTGTATACCACCACGGTGGAGCGAGGCCGAAAATAATAATAATAATAATAATACAGGGTCATAGCGGGAATGACTAATAGCATGCTATCCCAAAATGAAAAAAAAATAAGAAAAACGCAGGACAGAAAACAACAGTTGATACACATGTTCCGCTGAATTGAAGGAATTTCGTGCACCAAGAAAACGAAGTTTTATACTTCCAAGTAATAAATAATTATTGACCACAGCATTTCGCGTTTCATCTAAGGGCTCAACGACAGCAAGAAGCTCCTGAAACATAAAAAAGTTTCGAAACTAGTAAATTTCTTTTGTATGTTTCGGGTCTCAGTAGCAACTTCTCGCAAAAACACTGTGGCCTTTCAAGTGCAGCTCATTTAGTTACCCTCTCATCTACAGGGTGATTCAAAAATGCATGTAAATATTTTAAGGGTGTATTTGTGAGGTAAATATAAGACAAAAATGTTCTATAAATGTTTTTCCATAAACGTTTAATTCCAGAGTTATCGTTAAATACGAAAGTCATGTCCGTATCAAAACGACGGCAGTGCAAGCAGCAGGATGCCATATTCTGGTACGTAATTCACATACGTATCTCCCAACAGTTGATTCGAAACTGCATGAATAGTGTTTGTTTTTGTTTGCACGTGATGTTTACTCCTACTGTACGGAAGATGGCGCTGATGTTGTTGGTAACGGTAAAGTACGTCCTGTCGTTCATTCATCGTCGGAAGGCTAAAGGTTTCGTGCACATGATGTACTCAAACAGTGAGTATGCTGATATGCACCTTGTGTATGGTGCAGCAGATGGAAATGCACTTGCAGCAAGACGAAGGTACAGTGAGCTGTTTCCAGGAAGACGGTTACCACGTCATCAGACGTTTGTATCTGTGGACAGACGTATGCGGGAGTATGGCATTCGTCCTGGGCCACATTCAGGTCGACCACTTGAGCATGCAGTGAACGTCGAGGAACATGTTTTGGACCTGGTAGACCAAGATCCATCTATCAGTACGAGACAAATTAGTGCAGCTGTACGACTTCCACAATCTACTGTATGGCGGCTGCTTCGGAGACAACAGTTGCATCCATTTCACCTGCAAAAAGTGCACGAATTGACACCTGAAGACTATCCTCGCCGTCAGCAATTCTGCCAGTGGTTACAAGAGCGTCATTTGAATGATCCAATGTTCATTCGGCGGATATTATTCACAGATGAGGCCATGTTTACTCGTGCGGGTGTAATCAATTCGCATAATATGCACCAGTGGGCTGTCGAGAATCCTGGCGCGAGAATTGTGCGTGGATATCAACATCAATTCTCCATAAACATTTGGTGTGGTATTGTGGGGAATTACTTACTCGGACCTCATGTTCTGCCTCCAAGGCTGAATGGGCACGCGTACTGCGAATTTTTGGAGGGAGAATTGCCTGGATTGTTACAGGATGTCCCTCTTGCAACACGAGCCACCATGTGGTTTATGCACGATGGTGCTCCCGCCAATTACAGCCGCAACGTAAGGGCGTACCTCAATTCTGCGTATCCACATCGATGGATAGGTCGCGGAGGACCAATTGCTTGGCCAGCCAGATCACCTGACCTGAACCCTTTAGACTTTTATTTATGGGGCCGACTAAAGACATTGGTGTATTCTTCTGCAGTACCGAACAGAGAAGTGCTACAACAAAGAATTGAAGGTGGTTGTGAAATTATTCGTGGAGAGTTGAACGGACTGTGTAATGTGCAGAGATCATTATGCGACGAGCACGGGTCTGTCTGCAAGTTCAGGGACAGCATTTTGAACATGCATTGCATTAAGATTTGTGCAAATACAGTACAGTACAGTACAGTCTGTAAAATGCTTCAATTTTCCTTAGTTATTGTGCATTGCTGTAGTTCAATCAACAGGACCTAAATTAATACAGTGTTCGCGAGGAATTGTTTCAGTTTGTTACGTCACGTTTATTTATCAGTTTGCGTTGTTAGTCCAAATGCACTGTAATTAAACTGTGGACTCTGGGAATTAAATACCTTACGTTGTATTGAATGTATTATCCTGTTTTGTTCATAACTCTGTAATAAGCCAAGTATGGAAAAAATTGTATAGAACATTTTTGTCTTATATTTACCTCACAAATACACCCTTGAAATATTTACATGCATTTTTGAATCACCCTGTATAACGAACATTGATCTCTAATTATTTCTTCAACTTTTGCAAACTTTGTATCAGTAGCTTGACTGCAACAAACACAATGGCACAAATAATGTCTGTTTGCCTTGGCAAGTGACTCCATGAAATGCGCGTAATGCCTATAGGGTGCTTCCACATACAAGCTGCCTGATGCAATAGATAGGTCCAGCATTTGATTGACAAATTTTCAGAGTATTCTGATTTTTAGCTTTATGTGGGCATCAAGGGTGCACATCTTGCAAAGTGTGCATTTGGAATGCGGAAAAATAATTGCTTAAATACCACTGTGTGACCTGTAATTAGTGCAATCTTGTATTCCCAGTTCCTACACGGGAGATCCAAGGGGGAGCAGAGGAGAGTGTATTGTACAGCTAGGTTTGTCAATATTGGTTCTCCATATTGTGTATGTAGTCTTTCGTGGGACAGTTGATGTCTGTGCACAAGCACCTGTCAGTTTAGGGTTTTCAATTTCTATGTAAATTCCCCCACGGAGCAAACAAAACTGTTGCCATTCAAGCTGCCCTTCTTTGTATACCACGCATTTAGTATCTCTTGATTATAGTTGATACCATACTTGGATTTAGTGTTCAGTTCGAGAGAGTTTACAGTTTGTCAATCTCCCCCTCCCCCCATATGTAACTTAATGTTATAATTTACACAATATTAATCAAAGTGTGCATTCATCATTAACAGAATTTCTTGTAGCACTAGGACTGTGAACACAGATCTGCATACTATAACCTCTAGTATATGAGTATGTAAATGTTGTGGAATGATACAGCTATCAATCATTTCTCCCTGCATTTGGGAAAGTCAGTCTCTCTGACCTTTTTCTTAGTGAAAGATCTTTCACTTACTGTCTAGATTTATTCAGTATCCTGTAATTTCTGATTGTGCTTGTGGACTCATGAAGCATGTCAGATTTATTGATGGCAGAAACTATGAATGGGTGCCTTTTCTTACCTGGAATGTTTTTTGTAGCTAGTCAAGCTGCAAGACTATCCACACGGTCTAGCCGTTTGACAAGCAATTAGAAAGTATCCTCTGGTAATTATAGCTTGTAATTTTTTAGAATCCTATCCACCTCCAAGATCTTCATTTTCATGCTACTTTAATCTCTGAACGTTTATTATCGATAATTTCACCAACTGCAAAAAGCTAAGGTCAACATTAACATTGTCCACAGGTCATCATTATACACTATGTGATCAAAAGTATCCAGACACCTCCAAAAACATATGTTTTTCATATTAGGTACATTATGCCGCCACCTACTGCCAGGTACTCCATATCAGCGACCTCAGTAGTCATTAGACATCGTGAGAGTGCAGAATGGGGCGCTCTGTGGAACTCATAGACTTCAAACGTGGTCAGGTGATAGGGCGTCACTTGTGTCATACGTCTATATGCAAGATTTCCACATTCCTAAAAATCCCTAGGTCCACTGTTTCCAATTTGATAGTGCAGTAGAAAAGTGAAGAGATACGTACAGCACAAAAGCGTACAGGCCGACCTCGTCCGTTGTCTGACAGAGACAGCCAACAATTGAAGAGGGGTGTAATGTGTAATAGGCAGACATCTATCCAGACCATCACACAGGAATTCCAAGTTTCATCAGGATTCACTGCAAGTACTATGACGGTTAGTCAGAAGGTGAGAAAACTTGGACTTCACGGTCAAGTGGCTGCTCATAAGCCACACATTACACTGGTAAATGCCAAACGACGCCTCGTTTAGTGTAAGGAGCGTAAACATTGGACGATTGAACAGTGGAAAAATGTTGTGTGGAGCGACAAATCATGGTACACTGTGTAGTGATCCAATGGCAGGGTGTGGGTATGGTGAATGCCTGGTGAACGTCATTTACCAGTGTGTGTAGTTCCAACAGTAAAATCCGGAGGCAGTGGGGTTATGGTGTGGTCATGTTTTTCACGCAGGGACCTTGCACCCCTTGTTGTTTTGCATGACACTATCATAGCACAGGCCTACATTGATATTTCAAGCACCTTCCTGCTTCCCATTGTTGAAGGGCAATTCGGGGAAGGTGATGGAGCACTTGTTCATAATGCTCAGCCTGTGGTGGAGTGGTTACATGACAATAACATCCCTGTAATGGACTAGCCTGCACAGAGTCCTGACCTAAATCCTATAGAACACCTTTGGGATTGTTTGGAATACCAACTTTGTGCCAGGCGTCAATTGATACCTCTCCTCAGTGCAGCACTCCGTGATGAATGGGCTTCCATTCCCCAAGAAACCTTCCAGCATCTGACTGAACATATGCCTCTGAGAGTGGATGCTGTCATCAAGGCTAAGGATGTGCCAACACCATATTGAATTCTGGCATCACCAATGGATGGTGCCACAAACTTGTAAGTAATTTTCAACCAGGTGTCTGAATACTTTTGACCACATAGTGTATAATGCGAACAATAAGAGTCCCACCACACTTACCTGGGCCACTCCTGAAGTTTTTTCTACATCTGTTGAAGTCTCTGCATCCAGCACTAACATATTATGTTGCAACCTCCCTCCCAAGAAATTTTCAGTCCAGTCACCAATCACATTTTCTGTCACATATTAGCATACCTGGCAATGCTTCACAACTGCTAAATATGCATGGGAGATCAATGTGTGTCCTAATCTTGTGTATCCCCGCAAATTGTGTCAGGACACAAATTTTGGTTTCTCACTGTGACTTCACTCACTCTGAGGGCATGGAACTTGAAAATGTAATAGACCATATAGAACAATTACTTCAAATGTTCGCATGTTTACATGGTACTCTAATAAATGTGTATTTTCCTGCTGCTGCTTGGAGAGCAGATTGTATTAACTATCCAGTTGTGTCTGTTCTGCTGCTGCCACTTCATGAGTAAATTCTTTTATCTATCCGATTGTGTGTGTTCTCCAGCTGCTGCTGTTCTCTGGTTGCTGCTTGGTGAATAAATTTTTTTGTCTGTCCAATTACATTACATAATTTTTAATAAACATTCAAGATATGAATATAATAGAGGGAAACATTCCATGTGGGGAAAAATATATCTAAAAACACAGATGATGTGACTTACCGAACGAAAGTGCTGGCAGGTCGATAGACACACAAACAAACACAAACATACACACGAAATTCAAGCTTTCATCAGGAAAGAGGGAAGGAGAGGGAAAGACGAAAGGATGGTGGTGGTGGTGGTTAGTGTTTCACGTCCCGTCGACAACGAGGTCATTAGAGACGGAGCGCAAGCTCAGGTTAGGGAAGGATTGGGAAGGAAATCGGCCGTGCCCTTTCAAAGGAACCATCCCGGCATTTGCCTGAAACGATTTAGGGAAATCACGGAAAACCTAAATCAGGATGGCTGGAGACGGGATTGAACCGTCGTCCTCCCGAATGCGAGTCCAGTGTGCTAACCACTGCGCCACCTCGCTCGGTAGACGAAAGGATGTGGGTTTTAAGGGAGAGGGTAAGGAGTCATTCCAATCCCGGGAGTGGAAAGACTTACCTTAGGGGGAAAAAAGGACAGGTATACACTCGCACACACACACATATCCATCCGCACATACACAGACACAAGCAGACACTGTACACATCCCTTCCTTGAGTCCAGCCACAGTATGAGGATGTGAAGTGTACACTTGATTCTTCAAGTATTCCCACAAGAAGTCAAGAATAATCAAATTGGGTTACCATGTTGGCCAGTAAATATCTCCCACAACAGAAACCAATTGACTAGGAAAATGACAATACAAGACATTTGCAGATACATGGGCCATATGAGCTGTTGCCCCACCTATTGGAACCATATGTAACTGTTCAAGCACCCAGATGAGATTTAATCAAGACAGTTTTCTTCCTCATTTTTATTGTCTACAGTTCAGAAATCCACACACTTTTCAATTGCAGCAGATCAGATATTGGAGATATTAATCATTTAATCTTCGCTTCTCCCAAGTTCCAGCAATATAGATAACAATAATTACTCATGGAAATGAGAAACCTAAGAGCATCATTCACTTGAGCATTACTAGTCTTTTAATACAGAATGATAAGGTAGTTCTTAGATGTCTGATTAAGATTTGTTTTAGTTAGTAACTTTAAAATCTGACCATGAACCAATAGAGAAAGTACGACTTCCATTTTAGTGATTAATTAATAAAATTTTCTTGCATGGTATCAATTTTCAACAAAATATTGGAATTAATATAATTGTATCTCAAAAAGTTATGACTGTGCAAAGAAGACACATCAAGTTGCAGACAGGCACAATTAAAAGACACTTACATAAAGCTTTCAGCCACAACCTTCATCAGTAAAAGAGAGAACACACACACACACACACACACACACACACACACACAAACGCGCGTGCGCATGCACACACAACCGCCAACTCAAGCATCTTGGGTTGAAAAGCAACCATTGCATAGGATGCAGGCAGCAGTCTGGAAGGGGTAGGGAAAGAGATGAACTCTGTCTGGTGAAGTGTGCAGGGACTAGACTGCCAACAGGCACAGTGTCAGGAGGTTGTGGGGCAGGGAGCTGGGGAAAAAAGGAGCAGAAAAGGAGAGAAGTGGGGAAAGATGGTCAGATGCATTGGCAGAGGGCTGCTAATAAACAGGGTGGGTGATGAGAATGGGAAGGAGGTGACAGGACACAGGGGTGGAAACTGTTTGGTGGAGGCTGTGGGCAGTATGTTATGTAGGTTGAGGCTGGGATCATTGTGAAAGTGGAAACTGTGTTGTCAGAGTAACTCCTATCTATGCAGTTCATAAAAGTTGTTGGTGGTGGAGGGAAAGATCCAGGTGGCTCAGTTAGTGAAGCCGTCGTTGAAATTAAGTGAGTTATGTTCAGCTGCATGTTGTACCACAGGGTTGTCTACTTTGCTCTTGGCCACAGTTTTGCGGTGGCCATTCATCCTGATGGACAGCTGGTTGGTAGTCATACCAATATAAAAATATATAAATAGCTATGCAATGATTGCAGATCTGGTAAATGGCATGGATGCTTTCACAGGTGGCCCAGTCTCTGATGGGATATGATAAACCTGTGACAGGACTAGAATAGGAAGTGCTGGGTTGGTGGATTGGGCAGGTTTTGCACCTGAGTCTTCTGCAGGGATATGATCTTTGTGGCAATGGGTTGGGGATTAGGAGTGGCATAGGGATGGACTAGGTTGTTGTGAAGGTTGGGTGGGCGATGGAACACCAGTTTAGGAGGGGTGGAAAGTATCTCGGGTAGGATGACCCTCATTTCAGGGCATGATGACAGGTAATCAAAGCCCTGGCACAGGATGTGGTTCAGTTGTTCCAGTCTGGGGTGGTACTGGGTGATAAACAGAACACTCCTTTGTGGCTGGTTCTTGGAGGGGGAGGGTTAGGTTGTGAGGGGAAATGGCATGGGAGATCTGTTTGCAGACAAGGTTGGGGTAGTGCCCATCTGTGAAGGCCTTGGTGAAAGCCTCAACATAATGAGCAAGGGGGATTTTGTCACTTCAGATACACAATCCCCGAGTGGCTAGGCTGTATGTTAGGGATTGTTTGGTGTGAAAGGGATGACAGATGTCAAAATGGACTCAGGGCAAGAAACCTCGCCTTCATTCCTTTACAACCTCAACACTTCCTCTCCCATCCACTTCATGTGGTGCTCCTCAACTCAGAATGCCACCCTCCTAGATGCTGACCTCTTCCTATCTAATGGTTCCCTCTGCACCTCCATCCACATTAAACCCACCAACCACCAATAGTACCTGCATTTTCATTTTGATAGCCATCATCCCTTTCACACCAAAAAAAACCCTCCCATACAGCCTAGCCACCCAAGGACAGCATATCTGCAGTGACAAAAACTCCTTTTCTGAGTCTGCTGGGGGTCTCACCAAGATCTTCACAGATAGACAGTATCCCCCAGACCTAGTCTACAAACAGATCTCTCACACCATTTCTCCTCACTCTCCAAATCCTCCCACCACCCTCAAGAACCAGCCACAAAGGAGTGTTCCCTTCATCACTCAGTACCACCCTGGACAGGGACAGCTGAACCACATCCTTTGCCATGCCTTGAAATGAGGGACATGCTTCCCACCCCTCCTAAACTGGTGTTCCGTCACCTACCCAACTTTCACAACATCCTAATCCATCCCTAGACAAGGATCATATCCCTGTGCAAGAACCAGGTGCAAAACCTGCCCAGTCCTCCCACCCAGCACTTCCTATTCTCGTTCTGTCACAGATTTATCCTACCACATCAGGGGCCGGGTCACCTGTGAAAGCAGCCATGTCATTTACCAGCTCTGCAATCATTGCATAGCTATTTACGTATTTTTTAAATTGGTATGACTACCAGCCAACTATCCACCAGGATGAACAGCCACTGCCAAACTGTGGTCATGAGCAAAGTAGACAACCCTGTGGCACAACATGCAGCTGAAGGTAACACACTTGGTTTCAATGGCTGCTTCACTACCTGAGCCATCTGGATCTTTCCCTCCACCAACAGCTTTTCTGAACCGTGAAGATGGGAGTTACCCTTACAATACAGTCTCCGCTCCTGTAGTAATCCACCCTCAACCTTCAGTAACATATTGCCCCACACCCTTTACTCAACAGTTTCCACCCCCTCTGTCCAATCATCTCCTCCCCATTCACATCTCCCACCCTGTTCATTTGCAGCCCTCTGCCAATGCATCTGCTCGTCTTTACCTGCTCCTCTCCTTTTTCCCCCACCTCCCTGCCCACAACCTCCTGATGCTGCACCTCTTGGCAGTCTGCTTTTTGCACACTCCACCAGACAGCATTCGTCTCTCTCTCTCCCCATCTATACACTACAATCCCTTCCCCTTCCATGGCCCCTCCAGATTGCTGGTTGCATCCCACACAATAGTTGCATTCCGGCCTGACGTGCTGGACTTGTGTGTGTGTGTGTGTGTGGGGGGGGGGGGGTCACTTGTGTGTGAATGGTGCGTTTCTCTCTTACTGATGAAGGCTGTGGCTGAAAGCTTTATGCGAGTCTTTTAATTGTGACTGTCTGCAATCTGACCTGTCATCTTTAAGGTAAGTAGAAATCTGGCTTTCCTACATTGAAGGTATTCCAACCTGGAGTTTCCATTGTTTGATCCGAGATATGACTGCAATTTTTTACTTATTACACCTTTATTCGGAAATTAAGAAGCTTTTTCCATTCTTGATAATACTGAAAAAATATTCTTTTTCCATTTTTCAGTAATTTGTACATTTATTTGTTTAAAAAAATAAGGTTGTCATCTTAATTGATGACTAAATGATGTATTCACCCTGTAGGCCAAATAGGTAAAATAATAATAATAATAATAATAATAATAATAATAATAACCCAGAACCTGTAATTCTGCTTATGTACACCTCTGTCTAGATGGAAATGTGCCTCATCTGACACCAGTATATTGTTTTGCACTGGTGGGTTGTCTGCTAAAAGTCCCAGGAAGTACAAGGGTTCATCAGGCAACTTTATCTTGTTCAGCTAGTTTCTTTATGATCTGCAATTTGTATTGGTTATCATGGATAATGTGCCACAGAGAACAATCTCATGTTATTAGAGTCAAGGCATGTATGGCAGCAGGATGGTGAGAACTTCGGATGAGTAAGAGACTTACTCATCCACTCACTCTGCAGCCCGCTACACCCTTCATCGCCCTGGACTTTTCTATTTTTCACAAAATGCAGTAGTCCTGAATTGTTGCACCAACTGTACAATCGTCCAATGATCCAGGTCTTTATCATTTCATTTCAACTCAAAATGGTGACAAAAGAGATGCAGAACAGTGACAGGGGACTCATAATTTTTTAATACATTTCAACAGCAAATATTCAGTGCTTTGATCTCCACAAAGGCATAATTACAAATAGCCTTCTTTCCTCAATGCAATGCATGCATACTTATTTCACGCAGGCACAACAGTGACACCGTACAATGTGACTCAAATCATGCTGTTCATTCTGCTGGACCGTAAAAATGTTTTTCTTTCATTGTTTAGCAGAAACCTAAAAAGGTAGCACTCGTAAATAAAGCTCTCTCTTCCTGGCACAAGGTACTATTGATGCAGATGTCAGCTATTCCTCTTTTCTACTGGAATTTGTCCCAAAATTCTTGTAAAGTAAAATTGGATTTCAGGTGCTGCAAGAATAGTTTTATGAAAGAAATTTCTGATCTTTGTGCCCATGGTAAACTTTTTCCCATCGTTCAACCACTAAATTTCACTGAATAGTGTGACCAAGTCTACATTTATCATTCTGCGACACTAATTTTCCTTTCTTTGCTAAATCTGGTTGTTGCTATGCGACCACCTATGTGTTCATATATAGTTGGATTTGAAAATAAACTATCAGTAGTTGTTGTGCTCTGTCCTACTGGCTGGAATTATTACTGTGTGCAACAAATCAAACTTGTACATCAGTAACTCTACTGGCTCTCAGTCCACACTAATATGAGAACAATACTGAAATCTACTCATACAATGCGTTCATAGGTAATTGTACTATGTGTACATTCTCTGAATGCTTAATGAAGTTTAAAACTTTTCTGTTGGGGCTTTTACAGTGTCAAACACTATAATCCAAGTTTTCGCATATAACATTGAAGAACAGTAATCAACAAAGAGCAGCTCAGTGCAGTACTCATTCAGATCTAGGGATGTTTGTGTCCCTGCAGCTTATATACTGGGTCCAATCTTTCTTAATATTTGACTTGTTATGTCACATAATGGGACTATCTTATTATAGGTACTTTGCTTAGTAGTTGTTGTTGATGATGATCATTAAGTCTGCAGAACATTAAGCTAAACACAGATGTTGAAATATGAAGTAGACTGAACCACGGATAAAGTGTGGTACACTGCAAGTTACCTCTGCATCAGTCATCATAAACAAGATGTACATAATATTACATCATGCTAATGGGACTAGATTTAAGTGCTGTTAATTTCCCTTGGATAACTATTGATACCATACTGACTTGGGGTAAGTGAATAAAGGAAATGGCATGTAAAACTCAAGTCAAATATATGCTCTAAGAAAACTACCCTTTGAAACAGAGGAAGCTGGAATCTCCTCTCGGCTCTTATCGCATCTCTGCTAGTAATTAATTTTTTCCTATATTCCTTTAACTAGGATGAGTTTCACTTGGATTTATTGTACAGCCTTATTTTTAAAGTGTTGATTCTGGCAATAAAGGTAATTTTTATGGAAACTTTATCAATTAAAAAATATTGATAATTGAGCTACTTAATGTAAATCAAGTTTAAATTTCTAGTGAGTTAATTGGCAGCTCTGGTAATAATGGTGCCACCCATTAGAAAGACTGACATCCCAACTTTGCTGGAATGTATTTTGATTTATCTACATACAATCAACATATGAGATAATTAACATTGAAGCTTATAACCAGTTACATTTTCCATTGTAGATTTTACCTCTGTACTTATTAGATTTTGCTTTCTGCCATTATACCTTCACTGAACTGATTTGTTTATGAGCATGACGATACACCTTAATAACTGATTAAACCATTACTTAAAATTTTTGTGTAATTTACCATAATTTTCAATACAATGCTTGAACTCATGAATTAGGTACAATGGTTTCATTAACTTTTCCAATCTGTTAACTCACAACCTATTTCATACAGTTACAGTTAATACTTATAGTACATTGTAAGTAGCAAAATATAGCTTAAGAATGTTCAGGTTATAATACCAACAATACTACGATAAGGATAGACTGCTACCCACAGTAATGACTACTCAATGAGTTACAGGCAGGCACAATGACAGGTTGTTAAACTCTGAGCTTCGGGCCAAAGCGTTCTTCAGAAAGGAAATGCACACAGTCACACAAGGGAGTAAAACTCATGCACATGACTGCTATCTCTGGCTGCTTTTCAATTGATGGAATTTGTTTAAAGTGGACGGTAATTGAGTCTTTTGCATCACTTTATGTTTCATCATGTTGATGACTATGTAAAAACTCAAGTGTGTGCACTTTTTATATAATCTATAGCCAGTGTTCGGCTAATATTGTGTCTAAAACGGACTCTGTCTTCATGTATGATTATGTTATTGATACTGAAGTGGAGAGATGGAGGTACGTACTTCCATAAAAACATGTGGTGTGAAACTTGATCTTGTAATCAAAATGTTTGTGGTGGTAATAAATGTAGGGAAGACCCACATTACTTGGAAGTCTGCGTAGTGTATATCATTTGCACAATTCGGCCTTAATGGACAATGCAGGTAGGCACTGCCGTGTGTTAATATTCCAGTGCTAAAATGTTTATTATGCACAATCATACAGCATAAGGCACCACACTGTGTGGTCATCAAAAGAGAACCAATGCTTTTTTTTATATTGCAAAAGAGGGCAGTGAAGATAATGTGCAACATGACACACAAAGGTCATTGTATGTTCAGCTTTACAAAACTTCACAGTATGGCTGCCATAGCATAGCCACACATTCAGTACCAAGAATAAACATGATCTAATACACTTCCATTACAGCTGGACAAATAATGCACAAGTCTTTTCATACAAGTTGAAATCTTCACTGCCTTACCTAAGCCTAACATGCCACAATGCTAAAACAATAAAAAAATGCTATTACAGCTGAGTGCATTAAACCAGATAAAACTGTGTGTCTGTTTTCTCTCTTATGCTGAAGAAACGAGGCATTCAAGACTAGATAATGTTAAGGCACTCACTAAGCAATATTAAGATTTTTACACTTTTTGTATCTGCTAGAAGACGCCAAAGCCACAAGCAGAGTAATATTTGAAGAAACCATACATCAATACAAAACACACAATTTTTTGTGCTTTAATATGATAAGCCACAAAACAATACTATGATGCAGAGGAAACAACACGAGGTGTGTGGAAGAAAAAATGAATTATGGAACTGATAAGGAAGCCGATTGTTATGAGAGTGAATCCTCACGTGATGATGCTCAGGCAAATCCTTATGATATCACATCATTATCTGAGGTAAGCATCAACAAAAGGTAATTATGTGGCTTGCCATATTATTGCATGTGACTGTGGCTTATCATGACATGCAGTACTATATGTAACGTTGACTGTCATGAGGCTGGTGGTGGTCAAAGCAGAGTCTTACACCTGACACTGCATGCCCACCGGTGGCCACGGCACGACATTATGCCGAACGCCATATGCCTAGCCCAGTGGTGAAACATCCATCACTATGCATGTGGTGGTCAATGTGTTAAATAATACCAATATTTAATGGAACCATTTACTATGGGGCTATTTCCTAGATATTTATCTGGAGCCCTTAACCATGAACAATTGTTATACTTGTAATAGGGACCACTGAATTTGAGTTGAGCTATGACGATCCCCGACAGATGCAATAGGCTGGGCAAAGCAGCTTCATGATCCTACTTCAACCAATCATGTAACACGCATCTGTAGATGTATCTATGGCAAAGGCACAGTTTTGTCACAGCTACACAGATCACTATTGCTTTTGCCTGCAGCCATTAGCACTATGCATCTGAAAGCTGGAACAGTCCTGTTGGCTGTCAGAGATCATCTTATACACACACAACTACAAAATGGTTCAAATGGCTCTGAGCACTATGGGACTTAACATCTATGGTCATCAGTCCCCTAGAACTTAGAACTACTTAAACCTAACTAACCTAAGAACATCACACAACACCCAGTTATCACGAGGCAGAGGAAATCCCAGACCCCGCCGGGAATCGAACCCGGGCGTGGGAAGCGAGAACGCTACCGCACGACCACGAGCTGCGGACCAACTCAACTACATATGCCCACTATAGGGGTTATTGTGGCTTGTCATTATATAGCTGTTGAATTGCTGTATTGTCCAGTTTAGATTCATGGGTTCATGCTGTTGTTGTGGTCTTCAGTCCTGAGACTGGTTTGATGCAGCTCTCCATGCTACTCTATCCTCTGCAAGCTTCTTCATCTCCCAGTACCTACTGCAGCCTACATCCTTCTGAATCTGCTTAGTGTATTCATCTCTTGGTCTCCCTCTACGATTTTTACCCTCCATGCTGACCTCCAGTACCAAATTGGTGATCCCTTGATGCCTCAGAACATGTCCTACCAACCGATCCCTTCTTCTAGTCAAGTTGTGCCACAAACTCCTCCCCAATTCTATTCAATACCTCCTCATTAGTTATGTGATCTACCCATCTAATCTTCAGCATTCTTCTGTAGCACCACATTTCGAAAGCTTCTATTCTCTTCTTCTCCAAACCATTTATCATCCATGTTTCACTTCCATACATGGCTACACTCCATACAAATACTTTCAGAAAGGACTTACTGACACTTAAATCTATACTGGATGTCAACAAATTTTTCTTCTTCAGAAACGCTTACCTTGCCATTGCCAGTCTACATAGCAAAACTCCTTTACTACTTTAAGTGTGTCATTTCCTAATCTAATTCCCTCAGCATCACCCGACTACATTCCATTATCCTCGTTTAGCTTTTGTTGATGTTCATCTTATACCCTCCTTTCAAGACACTGACCATTCCGTTCAACTACTCTTTCAAGTCCTTTACTGTCTCTGACAGAATTACAATGTCATCGGCAAACCTCAAAGTTTTTATTTATTCTCCATGGATTTTAATACCTACTCCGAATTTTTATTTTGTTTCCTTTACTGCTTGCTCAATATACAGATTGAATAACATCGGGGAGGTTTCCTTTACTGCTTGCTCAATATACAGATTGAATAACATCGGGGAGAGGCTACAACCCTGTCTCACTCCCTTCCCAACCACTGCTTCCCTTTCGTGTCCCTCGACTCTAATAACTGCCATCTGGTTTCTGTACAAATTGTAAATAGCCTTTTGCTCCCTGTATTTTACCCCTGCCACCTCCAGAATTTGAAAGGGAGTATTCCAGTCAACATTGTCAAAAGCTTTCTCTAAGTCTACAAATTCTAGAAACATAGGTTTGCCTTTCCTTAATCTTTCTTCTAAGATAAGTCGTAGGGTCAGTATTGCCTTACGTGTTCCAACATTTCTACGGAATCCAAATTGATCTTCCCCCAGGTCGGCTTCTACCAGTTTTTCCATTCGTCTGTAAAGAATTCGTGTTAGTATTTTGCAGCTGTGGCTTATTAAACTGATAGTTGGTAATTTTCACATCTGGCAACACCTCCTTTCTTTGGGATTGGAATTACTATATTCTTCTTGAAGTCTGAGGGAATTTCGCCAGTCTCATACATCTTGCTCACCAGATGGTAGAGTTTTGTCAGGACTGCCTCTCCCAAGGCTGTCAGTAGTTCTAATGGAATGTTGTCTACTCCCGGGGCCTTGTTTTGACTTAGGTCTTTCAGTGCTCTGTCAAACTCTTCATGCAGTATCGTATCTCCCATTTCATCTTCATCTACATCCTCTTCCATTTCCATACTATTGTCCTCAAGTACATCGCACTTGTATAGACCCTCTATATACTCCTTCCACCTTTCTGCTTTCCCTTCTTTGCTTAGAACTGGGTTTCCATCTGAGCTCTTGATATTCATACAGGTGGTTCTCTTTTCTCCAAAGGTCTCTTTAATTTTCCTATAGGCAGTATGTATCTTACCACTAGTGAGATAAGCCTCTACATCCTTTCATTTGTCCTCTAGCCATCCCTGCTTAGCCATTTTGCACTTCCTGTCGATCTCATATTTGATACGTTTGGATTCCTTTTTGCCAGCTTCACTTACGGCATTTTTGTATTTTCTCCTTTCATCAATTACATTCAGTATCTCTTCTGTTACCCACAGGATTTCTACTAGCCGTCGTCTTTTTACCTACTTGATCCTCTGCTGCCTTCACTATTTCATCCCTCAAAGTTACCCATTCTTCTTCTACTGTATTTCTTTCCCCCATTCCTGGCAAATGTTCCCTTATGCTCTCCCTGAAACACTGTAGAACCTCTGGTTCTTTCAGTTTATCCAGGTCCCATCTCCTTAAATGCCCACCTTTTTGCAGTTTCTTCAGTTTTACTCTACAGTTCATAATCAATAGATTATGGTCCGAGTCCCCATCTGCACCTGGAAATGCCTTACAATTTAAAATCTGGTTCCTAAATCTCTGTCTTACCACTATACAATGTATCTGAAACCTTTTAGTATCTCCAGGGTTCATCCATGTATACAACCTTCTTTCATTATTCTTGAACCAAGTGTTAGCTATGATTAAGTTGGTTGGTTGATTGGTTTGGGGAAGGAGACCAGACAGCGTGGTCATCGGTCTCATCGGATTAGGGAAGGATGGGGAAGGAAGTCGGCCGTGCCCTTTCAGAGGAACCATCCCGGCATTTACCTGGAGTGATTTAGGGAAATCACGGAAAACCTAAATCTGGATGGCCGGACGCGGGATTGAACCGTCGTCCTCCCGAATGCGAGTCCAGTGTCTAACCACTGCGCCACCTCGCTCGGTATGATTAAGTCATCTTCTGTGCAAAATTCTACCAGGCAGCTTCCTCTATCATTTCTTAATCCATTCCATATTCACCTACTACGTGTCCTCCTCTTCCTTTTCCTACTGTCGAATTCTAGTCACCCATGACTATTAAATTTTCGTCTCCCTTCACTATCTGAATAATTTCTTTTATCTCATCGTACATTTCATCAATTTCTTCATCATCTGCAGAGCTAGTTGGCATATAAACTTGTACTACTGTAGTAGGCATGGGCTTCGTGTCTATCTTGGCCACAATAATGTGTTCACTATGCTGTTTGTAGTAGCTGACTCGCACTCCTATTTTTTATTCATTATTAAACCTACTCCTGCATTACCCCTATTTGATTTTGTATTTATAACCTTGTATTCACCTGACCAAAAGTCTTGTTCCTCCTGCCACCGAACTTCACTAATTCCCACTACATCTAACTTTAACCTATCCATTTCCCTTTTTAAATTTTCTAACCTACCTGCCCGATTAGGGGATCTGACATTCCACGCTCCGATCCGTAGAACGCCAGTTTTCTTTCTCTTGATAACGACGTGCTCTTGAGTAGTCCCCGCCCGGAGATCCGAATGGGGGACTATTTTACCTCCGGAATACTTTACCCAAGAGGACGCCATCATCATTTAATCATACAGGGTTCATGCTGTTAGTGATTTTCGCATTCTTTTTAACTATTGCAATGTGGAAAACAAACTCCTTTTAAGGGTGTAGTCATCTCCCCAGCTAAGGACAAAAGTCGTGGCAGCCGACTCCAGATTTGAGTAAAAGGGATACACAAACGCCAGCATAATCTCATATGCATTAAAACAGATATTAACCAGAATCAAAGAACTTTAGAAAAATTATCATTATTTTACTTAAATAATAATTATTGTTAAAATTATTATTTAGCAGAACCAGCACGGAATAATAATGTATTATTATTTCCGTAAATTCGATTTGTTTCATAAAAATGCTGTAACATGGACATCATTTTTATTTTTAAGAATCAAGTGTAGGTAAATGATGCAATCAAAAGGAAAGAAGCTGCTAGAGAAATGGGACCTCAATGTGCTTGCCACTGGAAATGCACAACAAAGATAGGAGAAGTGGCTTCCACGATATTCCATGGCTCCTGAAACTTTGGGAATTTTGACGTGCGAAACAACTATGTTATTTCAGTACCTCAATGGCACCTCCAAACTGCACCAAACAGAAAAAAAGGAAAACTGAGCAGTATTCTAGAAAGATAATTTATATATTCCGGTAAGGTGCAAGGAAAAGTCATCAAAGTCTGTACGGCAGCATTTCTCCCTGGTGTTTGGGCTACAAAAATCAAGAGGAAGAGTGGAAAACATCGTACAGCAAGTTGCTAGTGGTAAAAAGTTTGTTAGAAAGAGCAATGGGGCACCATGAGGAGAACACGTGTTCACGACCATATGCAAAGTACATCCACTTGTCAAAGCTACTACAGCAGGCACAGGCACTTGTATGTGGTGACAAATACATGGAAATTGAACACAGGTTTTTTATTTCTGATCATGTGACTCCCATAAGATATTCTGCATCCATTGAGAAATATAAAAGGTGACTGAAGAGCCCAAGAGGCAATTTAGATTTCCAAGAACATAAGTAACTTATAAAGGGAAGACAGGCATGGGCTTCCTGCTTCATGGTTTCCTGTCATCAACGAAGTAAATACACAGCAACAGTGCACAAGAAACACAAACTGCAACCAGGAGACCACCTCTGTGGCTTGACAGTCACAGTTTGATAAACATTGTCCTTCTAATGCTATGCCTGTTTCACTTTCTATCCAATGACAATGACCCACTAACAGTAGCCAGAAGAATTTTATTCATTAAATCCACTTCTTTAGCATAAGCATAGGAAGACTCCTTTTCATAAGTCAACACGACACCGGTACTTGACAGTGCTTGGTTAACTGTGAACACCAGAAGATCCTGAATAAGATCCCCGAAGAAGCATTTAAATATTAATCACGTAGAAGAAACATAAGAGGATGTCCTGCAAGATTTAACCTTCAATTTCATTATTATTGCCAACCTCTTCTCAGAATGATACTTTTTCCCACACGGCAAATTTTTCCCATACTTCAAATCTTTTCACTTTGTCAGCTCTTTGGCTGGACACTCAAAACCTTCACATACAATGGCTAACCATATACACTAGAATGATCCAAACATAATAATATATAGTGCCTATATATTACAAAGTCCTGTAGATGATGTATAAAATTTGACTGTTTTAACAATATGCAAACGAACTGGGATTTTTCATCTATCCGACAAACTAGATACAAA
Organism: Schistocerca nitens; assembly: GCF_023898315.1. Classification (NCBI taxonomy): domain Eukaryota; kingdom Metazoa; phylum Arthropoda; class Insecta; order Orthoptera; family Acrididae; genus Schistocerca; species Schistocerca nitens. The sequence continues at coordinate 293,771,045 of NC_064618.1, read as the reverse complement.
GATTTATACTTTTATTTCAACATAATATAACGTTAGCATACATATATACACAAAAATCCATATAGAGCAATGTGTAATACTACATTTAATTCTACAACAAATTGTTTATGGTTCTGGTTGCACTCCAGCAGCCCGTGCCAATTCTTCCATTTCAACTGGAAAAGAGGAATAGCAAAACTTAGTGCATCCACTGCAGTTAGTGTATAAAAATAAGTGAAAATTTCATAGGAAACTAGTGAGAACTACAGCTCTCATATGATCGACTACTGCTAAACTTACTTTTACTTAATCTAGCCTTTTCTTCCTTTAACTTAGCGTCACGAATCGCCTTTTCTTTTTCCTCTATTTCTCGCAATGCAGCTTCTTTCTTGGAAAGTGATCTTTGTCTTGATGCCCCATAAAGCACTCCAGCCAAAAGGAAACTCCATCGGCCAAACTAAAACAAATAAAAAAAATCACATCATAATACTGCTATTACAGCAATAAACCATAGTGGTTACCAGAAATGACTGCAACCAGTCACCTTTGCTGCTAATAGCGTTCCCCCCCCCCCCCCCCCCTCCACTACCAGTTTCGAATTAGCTAGTGACTCATCATCAGATGGTGTACAGTTCTCAATGTTTGACTTAAGAATTACCACCGACTTGACATTAAAATGTAAGTAATTCCAGATATTGATCACAAATTGATCTCTACAGGGCTACAAACGAACATTACGTACGATTTGCTGGGCATCTCAAAACTGGTAGTGGTAAAATAAAAATAATTTACCATCACAAAAGGTGACTGGCTGCAGTTGTTTCTGATACCCATTGTACACCAAAATCCTACCATTCCACATCCATAATGGAAAAAGCTTTAATAAACCATAGTTGTCCCAGGCATGTAGTTGCAATAAATACTTTTTTTCTTCTGGGCACTGAGGCTTCTGTATGAAATGATAATTACATATTTCTTTAATAACAAATTTTTAAAAATCTCACTCTTATGTATGATGCTAAGACCAGCTGTTGTGCAAATAATGAATAGTAAAGGTCAAAAAGTCACCAATTATATTTTACTGAAGACGTGCCTTTAACCTCATTGGAAAACTAGAAATATTAACTAGGTTTACGAACATTGCCAATAGCATCAGTTCTGCTAATTTTCTATAACAGATTACCTCTCTTCAAAAAGCAACAGATCTACATGTAAATGATCTAATTAATCCCTACTAATGATTAGGTTCTGAGACCCTTTAGTCCTATTTTAACAGAAAGCTGGATAGATGAGTAAATAACTCCAAGACAACAATTCTAAATCTATTTTTTCACTTCTGCTAGAGCATAAAGAATACTGAGGAGAAAAGAATATATGATAAATCACACATAAAAGTAAGTTCTACTCCTGAATCACAGCTACACAACTATCTTTGCCTTCTGTGCATGCACCATGAAAGAATGATATAACTAGGAAGATGCAGCAATTGTGTGGATTTAAAAGGGCGATACATGTAAGAATCTCAAGCAGTAATTGGATTCCTCAACTGTGTGAATCTTAACACCAGATAAATTTATGATAAACTGTGCAAAACTGATGAAGGTGGGGCAATGAGCATACTAGTTGTTCACAGATGAGGGGCTATTCAATGCAGGATGTGAAAATGTCACAGTCTATAGAGAAAAGACTTTCCACTGTGACAAAGAAGATATACAAAACAAACTCTGGAACTAAGGTACAAGTGCACTTAATACACCACGGCTTACCCCTGCATGCAGCTGTTGGTAACAGTTGTTGCAATGAGCGATTGGAAGCGAATGCAATGAATCACGAGTTGGTTGTGGGTAGCCAATGTGAATGCTCAATTGTAATTTGCTATTCTTTGTAAATAAGGTTAGGCCTACCTGTTATTTTGTTCTGCAAGATTAGAATTTAACCACACCGTCCGAATTTTTATTGAAACTGCAAATAAGACAACAACATTATTGCAATGATGAACTTATTTCTCTGGCTACACGACACATCAATCTATGGCAGCAACTTTATTATTGTGTTAAGTCGTTAGCTTCACCAACTCTCAACCAAACTGTCACATTCAAACCCTATCTAAGCCTTGGACTTCATTGCTTAACAGGCTGTCGGGAAATTTAGTTTTCTTCCATTCAAAGTAGTTGGGTTCACCAACTCAACCAAACTGTCACCTTCCCAATTAACCCAGGCCTTTGGCTATTCTACTGGTTAGCCTCCTTTGGCTATTCTACTGGTTAGCCTTTCTTCCCAATCTCCATTTTGGAAACAAACCAATTTGCATATTCTGCCAAAAGAAATCATTAGATTCCATGACTTTCAATGGGTACAGTATAATATGGTCGACTGGCTATGACCGACATAAACAAACTGCCAACAATAGCATGAAGCTGAAGAGCCTGATACATACTTAACTGCACTTAAGTTAGAATTAACATATTGATAGAAGCAACTGTGTATGAAAGTAGTGAAAGGTATACGTCCATGTTTCATAAATACTGCTTACTGCCCTTACGTGTGTTCCTTTTTTACATAACTGTCTGTGTATACTATTCCTAAGTACAGAATAGGTGTGTGGGTTGCCTTTACAGTAATTCAGACAATGTGCTTGTGGTTCACATACATATTTATAAAATCACAGTCTTCGTTACGGTGCACTTCACAAAACACTTCAGTGGGTAGTCAAAAAATAGAGGAAGAATAAAATACATCATTCCAACCAGCAAGATGACCTTTGCATGGAATGAAAGTGATAGCACCGATATTGCGCACAAACAATAGTTCACTTTGAAATGTACATATAACACATCAGGGTAAAAGTTATGTAGCGGAGCCACCTTCTTGCATTTTTCACAGTTTAAGAATACTTGTACATAACGTGCACTAAACTGCTCTTTGGAGACTTCTCTATTATCTAGTACAGGTTTCTGGATTGACTTGCCATTTTATTTTTTAGAATGAAAAGTGCTACAGGTCACAGGTCAGCCTGTCATCAGAGCTTTTATTTAGCATGTGACATTCTCTTTCATTTGTTTCACCAACTCTCAACAAAATTATTCCCATTCAACTTAACCTAGACTTCGGGCTATTGTACAGATCAGTATCGCCATAACCAAGAGTCATGAGGAGGGTAGGAGGGGGCGATACTACACTCTAGCCCAGGTTAGACCTAAAATGTGTGTCCTATGGAAAAAGACTTTCATAAGGAAAGTCTTGGCTACGTCAATGGGCTGATGTAAGTCTGCTATATTTAACTAGGGGAAATTAACTCCATTTTCTCCAAATATCAGGACTGGGGCTCTATATCAGTGCTTCGAGTGAAAAATATAGCCTAACAGAACTATTAAGCAGCATTTGTGATTGAGGTGATAATTTCATTGTTAACTGGCAAAACCAACAAATGTAATATCATTAATTATAATTTTTGTTATGGGGACTATTTTACATACATCAGATTTTGAAGAGTGGTTTATGTCCTCTGTTATGATGACACAGGTGACAGCGAACGAGTGGTATCAGCAGGTTCAATGTTTCCAATCTAATACTTTGCCAACAGTTGCAGACACAGGACAAAGCACAATTTTTCAAGTTTACTCAATACCAATTTATATAATTTTGTAGATGCACAGAGCAAATATTTTATGGAACGTACACGCACTGCCCTCTTTCACACATGATCACTCAAGCTGTTTGTCACTCTTTCAAGATGCCTGCATGTATCTTTATCTGCAAAATCAAATGGCAGGCTAGAGGACGAGGCAGGTTCTCTTGATTATATGTTACTTCTCCGGTGTGTTAAGTGTTTTTCAAATTCACTCTTTTAACCGTGTGCCCAAAACGACATTCCCAAATACATTGAAATGCATATATATTTAGCATTATGCCATGATAAGTACCCGAGATTCAGGAATGGCATCACGTTATGGGGTTTCTTCACGGTCCAACTGCCTAATGTGCACTAGAAGAATAACTAATTATTCCGATCTTTCTCCACAATTCTTATTGGAGCGACAGGAGGGCTGAATAATAAATTCGTCACCTAATACCGGCTTTTTAAATATTGTTACTAAACTCTCACGGAATAATTTGCACCCATAGTCTTGGCCGTTCGTGTTTCTCAACGCGATAACCTCCCGTCTATTGAAACAAATCTGTGACCTGATGCCGTATCCTCTCGGAAAAACGCTGTCCGACATTGACGGTACAGTATATTGAACCACAAAGGTATTGCCAGATCCCCAATGGGCAACTTCCAGTCACATGGTTAACATCGATTTTTTAAATTATTTATTAGCTATTATCACATCTACACATCCGATACGTTCACCGACACATCTTTCCGATGGGAAGAAAATCTCACATTCAATTTCAGTGAGAGAGTGAGGACTACAGTCCTATCATGTAAATATAACGCATGTTAAGTTAGAATTACTTTTTAATAATGTTTATACTGAGAGAATTGTTCTCAAACGGCTTTTTTTCTTTTCACTTTTAGAACGATGTTTAAACAAATTCTACCTTTATCAGAGGAGATACCCTCACTGGTGGTGGAAGATCCGCCATGGTTGCACGAATGGCCACAATTAGAAGTTCACAGATATTATAGCCTAGCATAAAACTCAAAGTTCATAAACATATAAGCTAAGTAAAAATTAAGGATTTAAATATATAAGCAGCATCGCTTTTTTTAACTACTGGATTTCCACTTTTTTTACTTCATTTACATGGTCAATAACTTATGAATAAAATTTTTTATTTACTTCCTAATGAAAAATTTGATTATTTATTTCTCGAACGTAAAGAAGCAGTACAATTATTGTTTCGAAAAGAGACATCGTCAGATATTCATGATCAGGGTTCCTCAGATTTTCAAATAAAATTCTGCTTTGTAAACGTGGAGAAATATCTCTCCATTTTAACACTGAAGAACAAGTTGTGGGAATGTCTTTGATTGTCAACAGTGATGTGTAAATAGTATCGTTGTTGTTTTGGTGTTACGAAACGTCATTGTCAATCAAAAGCGTGAAGGTTTAAGAGGTTTTGTTATAGCTGTGACAGTGTGTGTTAACTGATGCTGGACTGGGAACGAAAGGTTATAAATAGGAAAAATGTTTCATTATTTGCTGGTGTTCCTGGCTCTATGTCACTGCGCACAGGCAGCAAGCGATTTCGACTTTGGAGACGCTCTAGCTCTTATATTGGGCTTGATTATTAGCATGGTTGGAATTTGCGCTTGCCTTGGTTGTTATGCAAGGAGAAGAAGCAACATGGAAACACTTTAATAATGATGACGTTCTTAACGAGGTGCGTTTTGTTACAAGATGCACAGACCATAGTGTTTATTGGTACGAGTTTTACAGGTGTTACCTGTGACGCTACTATGTAATTATTCATTTACAGCCAATAAAAATTTTCATGATATATGTAGGTTCAGACCTAGGACTTAACCTGTCTGTCTTCCTGTTTGCTGTCTACAGAGGCTGTCTGTCGCAGAGTTACGCGGGCGAAATTGGTTTTATTTTCGTTGTAAATAAGTTGGCGACATAAATACATACGACACAATTAAATCCCTCCGCCCCACTACCTGTAACACAATGCCAAGTCTGCAGGGCGCAGTAAAAACAGTAAAAAACGATAGTTCTTCAGAGTATATGGTATCCTTGAATCAGATGACACACAATCATAAATGACGGAAGGTTGATGATAAAATCCATCTTCTATTTTTAACGGTCTATTTCATTAGCCAGTTTATTGTCTTCGGGATTACTACTGGATCTTAAGGAACCTTCATAACTGCCACAAGCCTTGACATATTTATTGAGTTTAAACGTATTGCAAATTCATTGGACACTGTATACTTTAATTTTCCACTCATTTCACTATCTTAAGTTTCTTAAACGAAGCAGCCTTCCATAAATACATTAAAATTTGTTTATGTTATTTCACCTGCCTTGTTGCTCATATTTCAATACTGTGCAATACAATGGCCCAGTCACTGGTAAAGGTGGTGGCAGACTTTGATTTATTGGTAGAATCATGGGAAAGTGCAATCAGTTTACAAAAATGATTACCTAAAAAAATCATTTGCGTTATGCATCCTAGAATATTACTAAAGTATGTGAGAACTGTACGAAGTAGGACTAACGGGAAATATTGAAAGTATACGGAGAAGAGCAGCATAAATAGTCACAGGTTTGTTTGACCCATGGAAGGGTGTTACAGATGCTGAAGAAATTGAACTGGCAGGCACTTGAAGATAGACCCAATTTATCGCCAGAAAGTGTACTTGCATAGTTTCAAGAAACAGCTTTAAAAAGATTACTCTAGGAACATACTAAACCCCCTATGTACTGCTCCCATAGGGATTGTGAGGACAAGATTAGATTAATTATGATACACCCAGAGCCATATAAACAGTCATTCTTCCTGCATTCCCTAAGTGAATAGAATGAGAAACTGTAATAAATAGTACACTGGAAAGAACCGTATGCCATGCACTAGTCTGCAGAGTATGGATGTAACTATAGACAGTTGTTCTACAAAGAGAAAAACAAGAAATATCTTTAGATGGCCAGTTCTCTTCCTACGTTTCAATTTCATTTATTGAGCTGTAATTATCTCAAGACAGATTGGTACATTTCTATAGGGAATAGCTTGTCAGTAACACTGGACTTCCCTTGAGATCTTGTCTGTGGTGATATACTGATCTGTAGTGTAGCATCAGGCCCAGATTAGGTTGGAAGGTTGTAATCTGGTTGTGATTTGGTGAAACCAACAGAAGTGACTGCAAGATAAAGTTTGTCGTAACAGACTGATCTGTAGTGTAGGGGTATAGTTTTGTGCCATATTTAACACTCGTTTTGTTTTATAAACTAAAATGCTGATGTAAATTCAGAATATCTATATTAGACAATAAACAAGTCTTCAGTGAGTATTTTGATGCGTAGTACCAACATATATCTTGCTTAAACTAGAAAAATGCAAGGGAGCTCCACTATGTAACTTTTATCTCTTTTTATAAGAGATTCCCATTATTCACCCTCAAACCTAGAATTGTTGTGTGTTTTACTTCAAGAATTGTTGCCTCTGCATGAGAGCTGAATGTCAGTGTGTGCATTACTTACTTACTCACTTTGAACAAACTTGGAGGTATCTCCTGTATTTAGAGTATTTAGTGTATATCTCGAAAAGTGAATCTGGTACGGAAGACTGCGCAATACCCACACTACCGCTATTACTGTGATATTCATCCTCCAGAAGACTCAAAACACTTCTGATTTGGTACATTTCTGCCTATATTTCCTTCCCTGCTATTTTAGTCATGTGTCATTGTCACCATTGTTAGACCTGCTGCCCCACCCCTCCTCCTCCATTTCTCTTAAATTTTCAGTGTGGAGGCCATGCAGGGAAGATTGCTTAAAGAGGCATATGTCCCAGGCCATGCAGGAAAGATTGCTTAAAGAGGCATATGTCCCATCAGTTGGGTTATTTCATCCTAAGCACATTATGAGAATGATACACAAATGTGCCAAAAATCCAGCAGAGTAGTCAACCTGATGATGTGAGCTGGGTTGTGGGAGGGTGTAAAGTACCTACATGGTGATTGCCCCCTGCTACACGTGTATCACATGTTTCTTAAGGGCTGTCACCTCCCCATGAATATCCCATATGACATGTGCATCTATATACATGCTCTGTAAGCCATTATACAAGGTGTGATTCAAAAGTTTCAAGACTTAACTCAGAGCTAGAAATTTATTGGACATTTAAGTACAGCAGACTAAAATTCATCAAAATATGATCCTTCCACTGTTCATAGCCCTTTTGGAAGGTCTCAAGCATCATGCTGTCAAGGGCTCTCATCGAAGCCTGCTGAATGGCGTTGATGGAGTCGAATTGCTTCCGTTTTAGGCCTGTCTTGATTCGGGGGAACAGGAAAAAGTCACTTGGAGCCAAGTCGAGGCTGTAGGGTGGCTGCGGCAGTGTTGTCACATTGAACTTGACCAAAATTTCGGTGGCGGGGCGTGACTTGTGAGCAGGTAAAGTTCAACGTGACAACACTGCTGCAGCCACCCTACAGCCCCGACTTGGCTCCAAGTGACTTTTTCCTCTTCCCCCGAATCAAGATAGGCCTAAAAGGGAAGTGATTCGGCGCCATCCAGCAGAATTCGACAAGAGCCCTTGACAGCATGACGCCTGAGGCCTTCTAGAAGGGTTACAAACAGTGGAAGACACGCTGGCAGCACTGTGTTGATGCTGAAGGACCATATTTCGAAGAATTTTAGTTCGCTGTACATAAATGTCCATTAAATTTCTAGTTCTGAGTTAAATCTTGGAACTTTTGGATCACACTCTGTATGTTACATGATGGAGTGTACCACAAAAGGTCATTTCCTTTCGTCTTCTGTTCACAGTTAGATCAAATGTCTGTAAGCCTCCATATGAGCCTTAGTTTCTCTTATCTTGTCTTTGCAGTCTGTATGTAAATTTTACATTGGTGGCAATAGAATTGTTCTACAGTCAGCTGCAAATGCCTATTTTCTAAATTTTCTTAGTACTGTTATCTAAGTCCTGGACATGTAAAATAAACAAGTAAATCACCACAGCACTTTGTTTTGATTGAACCAACTGGTAACAAATCTAATGGCGCACCTCTGACTTGCTGTCCTTTAATCTGGCATGGTGAGGATTCCGCGCACTTGGGCGGTACTCAAGGATGTGTTGCACTAGTGTTCTGCATATATTCTATTTTATAGGTGAGCTGCACTTTCCTCAAATTCTCCCAATAATCCAGTTAACCATTTTCCTTCCCTACTACTGTCCTCATACTTGGCTTGCAATGTCACGCCTAGATATTTAATTGATGTAACTGTGTCAAGTAGTGCACTACTCATACTTTATTTAAAAAAATTACAGGGTTGTTTTTCCTACTCATCTGCATTAACTTAAGTTTCTCTACATTTAGAACGAGCTACCATTCATTACACCAAGAAGAAATTCCATCTAAGTCATACAGTACTCTTCTATGGTCACTCAGTTGCAGCACTTTGCTACTTATTAAAGTGTCATGAGCATACAGTCGCAGATTACTGTTCATCCTATCCCTCAGATCATTAACATGTATAGAAAACCATAGTGCTCGTATTACACTTCCCTGGGACATTATTGATAATTTTCATTATATCATACTGGGTTCTGTTACTTAAGGGAATCTTTGAGCCATTCACAGACCTGGGAACATATTCCATATGCTCGGATCTTTATCAGTCTGCCGTGGGGCAACATGTCAAATGCTTTCTGGAATGTGGAATCTGCCTCCTCATCCGTGTTTCACAGGGTATCATAAAAGGGCAAGCTGAGTTTCACAGAAGTGATGCTCTCTAAATCTGTGCAGTTTTTTTTAGATAGAAGCACTTCTGTCTCAAGGAAATTTATTACATTCAAACTGAGAATGTGTTGAAACATTCTGCAGCAAACTGATGTTACAGATAATTGTCCATTCTTTTACTCTTTTTGTGTACAGGAGTCGCCTACAGTTTTTTCCAGTCTCTTGGGACTTTTCACTGGGTGTGATATTTGTAATAAACGCAAGCTTGTAAGGTGCCAAACCAAATTGGGATTGCATCCATACCTGGCGACTTATTTATTTTCAAGTCATTCATTTGCTTTTGCATGCCAGGGATACCTATACCTATGTGGTCCATATTGGATCTGTGCAACAGTCAGATGATGGTATGTCTGTATGATCCTGCTATGTAAATGATTTCTTAAATTTGAAATTTAAAAGTTCGGCTTCCCTTCTGGTGCGTGCTATTGCCACTCCAGTCTGGTTGATGAGTGACTGGGTAGTTGCCTTTGACCCACTTAGTGATTGTACATGGGACCAGAATATTCTCGGGTTCTCAGCAGCATATTTTGCTAAGGTATAACAGTGGACAGCAGCCAAGATTTGAAATTTTCTATTCATCTTTCTCCACCAAGTGTCGGCAATAAATGAGATTCAGTCTACCTCCGGACACCTTGCTGTTGAGTCAAAGTTGATGGTGATCACTGCTCTCCTCCAGGTTGCAACAATTGGCAGCAGTGGCATTTCAATTTTACACATTGTTGCCCACATCAGCAGTTTGTAATACTTGGCAACATTGGAGGTGTCTGCCCTTTCTGCCACCATGTATAAGCAAACCCCCATCCTCTCCATGTTTTCCTACCACTGTCTGTCTCTGAACAGAAATGCATACTGGCATGTAACATGCACTGTAGGAGTATGTCCCTATCATATCTGGGCTCAAGAAAACTCTTTCCACGCCAGATAGCCATTGTTGTGGCACTTTGGTAGCTGTAGGGAGAACTATCATCAGAGGGGGTAGCACCAAGGTGGAGAAATTGTAATTAAAAGCATACTGTTTGACACTGGTAAGTATATGACTCCCGCATCCTCATCTGATAGAAATGGGTGGTACAGTGCAGAAACATAACGAACCCAATGTAAAGCCCCCCACCGCCACCCGCCCTCCCCTTTGCACAAAGTGGGAGGGGAAATGATACACAAGACAGGGAGAGAAATATTCGCAAAGTTCCTGGCCTTTACTGTGGCAGACGATGAATCCTTGTTGGCTACAGAACCTTTATTCCTTTGTGAGAAAAACTGTAAACAAACTCAGAGGCATGATTTGCAGAAACAGACATAATGTCTGATAGGATAGCAGCAGTCAGTGAATTTTACAATGTTACTTATAATCCGTCTTGATTGCAAAATTGTTATTCATATGAGCAGTTTCGGTTCATCTAGAACTATCTTCAGATCTGATATTTCGGTTACAGGAGTAACCAGTCCAAATCCAGCAACTTTCACAGAAATATCAGATCTGAAGATGGTTCTACATGAACCGAAACCGGTCATATGAATAAAAATTTTGCAATCAAGATGGATTATAAGTAACATTGTAAAAATCAGAGGCATTACTTGGAAATGTGAAATGGCCGTATATTGATTGAAATGACATTCCTTGCTCGATCATGGGCCCTACTCTCCTGCAGTAAATTTGGTGACATTTCTGTTAGTCATGCCTCACTGGAGCCGTGTTGTGATTCAAGGTGTAATTTTTCTATGGTGGACTACTTGCAAACCTAGAAAACCAAATTGTTTACATTGTTTGCTGTAGGGTACACATGGGAGTATTTATTTAAGCCCTTGATATTGAGCCTATATGAGAAAAAGTAAAAATAATGATATATTGATGTAAATGTTTAAAATGCAAGCATTTTCACCATAATTTTAACTTCGCATAAATGATCCAATGTGTAAATACTGAGAGCAGCTGGTACACAAAGCTTGCAAATAGCACCCACTTTGCACCAACTGTAGAGAGTAATCCCTCTGCTGTTTAAGACTTAACAAGAATTTAAGAAAGAACACAAGATGTGTGTGTACAAAACTCATGATTGTCTAATGTACCAGGAAGCTAGAAAAAAGTATGATTGTCTCCATCCTGTTCAGAAGACAATAATTTTGCACAAAAGGTAACTAATCCAGCCTTTACAACAAAGGTGAAAGCTCCCATCACCACCCCCACACAATCAGTGCTAGAGACACTGGCCTGGCACAAACCTCTTCACATGATGGAGGGACTCCTTGTTACACCCCTGCCCATCTCTTCTACATTTGCTCTGGAGACTTCAGCCCCCTTATCCTCACACACATTCCCATACTGGAGTAATTTTACTGGCTGATATCCCCCAGTGGATGGTTGTTCACCCCCATGGTTCTAATCACCCAAGCCATTGTAGTCTTCATCCCATTTACAGCCAACATCCATGGAAGGTGCAGAGAATTGAACTTTCTTTCAAATTCACAAGAAGAAAAGGAAAAAAGAGAAGATACAAAGACTAAAGCTGAACCCACATAATGGGTTGCTTTCACAACCACCCCCTTTTGTGCACTTTGTCCACAAATACAGCATGATATGTTCCTCATTGCATAGGATGTTGTAGACCTTTGTGCTGTCCAACAGGTGTTCAGCTGGTGCTGAATGAGTACAACAGTTCAGAAATAATTTATACTGATGGCTGAAGAGTTGATGACTGAGCTGTTTATGCCTGGCTGAAGAGTTGATGACTGAGCTGTTCATGTCTTCACATATATTAAGGGCAATGAACAGTACAGCTTGTGGTATAGATGCAGCTTTTTCACAGTGGGTTTGGTAGCCGTTATGCTCCTCACCACATTTGCACCCATGAGTCTTCCTTAATTTGTAGTGGCTCCATGCACAGCTTACAGACCGTAACTACTGTTACCCTTGACACTCATTGGTGCTCACTACTGATAATCTTCTCTGTGACCCTTTTGATGATGCACCTGAATCTCAGATTACGTTGAGATCTTGGGGAATTCACTTGCAGGCCAGTTAACCAAAGCAACTACCAAGAAGCACAACTTGGAAATAAGTTACTGGGACCTGAGCAGTAAACAACTGCATCGGCATCACCTGGAGGCATGGAATATGGAATGGTGTTCAGTGGCCACCATCAAAAAGTTATGATCCATAAAATAGTCCATGGTCACATTCAAATTTTCACTTAGAGCATTGTATTTTTGCTAGCCTCACCAGAATAACAAGGATGCATCCTTAGACAAACTGCACCACCTTGTTGTAGGTGTGAACACTACCATCCCCTCCACCTCCCACTGGTAACATGTTTCCACCAAAATTTTTACTGCTGTGCAACAAACCCTGAAACTAACTAATTCATTAGCCTTAGTCATAGCTATCTACACCCAATTGGCAGCCTGGGTCTTAATGTTTTAACTGACAGTATGATTATCTTACTTATGAATTTTCGTTATGTGACCTCGTCAGCTGTCGTCGAGGTCAAGGGTTACCTCTCGCCTCGTGATCAGCCCTGAGGTTTCAGGCTGCCTCTGTCTGATGAACCAGTCTGATTCCTGGCCCTTTTAATCTCTTCAAGTTTTTGTATTTCTTGTTGGTGTAATCCATGTGTGTTATTTTACTACTTCCTGTCGTATTGGTGGTTTGATTTTCCCTTCACTCTTTTACACTGAACATTGGAGGGGATAAGCACTGGTAGGACGTGGAAGGCATGATTCCTGCCATGTGGGAATTCCGGGAGGGGGCTCTAGTTGCACTCGGTCAATGCACTTTCCCCACCTCGTGCTATTTTATTGCCATTGCAAGGCTGTTTTACCTATATCCTTCCTTTTACTTATTTCATTATTGTAGATGAATTATTAAGAAACTATGTGGCTGACTACCCTGTTCCTTCTAGAGGAACTCTATTGACCGTGATGGAAGAACCAATGACCTCATAGTTTTACCCCCTAACCCAGATCCAATTGAACCCTTGCTACTTACCGAGCGAGGTGGCGCAATGGTTAGCACACTGGACTCGCATTCGGGAGGACGACGGTTCAATCCCGCGTCCGGCCATCCTGATTTAGGTTTTCCGTGATTTCCCTAAATCGCTCCAGGCAAATGCTGGGATGGTTCCTCTGAAAGGGCACGGCCGACTTCCTTCCCTAATCTGATGACCTCGCTGTTTGGTCTCTTTCCCCAAAACCAACCAACCAGCCTTGCTACTTCCAGTAAGATGGTAATTGCAAACTGTGATGATGCTTCTCTGACACGACAGCTATATGCTTATAGAGTATCTTTCCCTAGGCATGTCATGTTCACTGCAAAACAGATTGGTGGAAGAACATTCTCTTTGTAAATAGAACCTGTTTGACCTAGCATGAGGAGAAGCTAGAATTAATTATCATGCATCAAACATACCTGAAAAGGAATGTTTTTGGATGAGACAGTGTCCATGTGTGTAGTGATCATTTTTGGTGGACACAGGCAGATCCATGTCTTTTCACATGAAACTGTAATTGTATAGGTCTTCAAATAAAACAATTTGTGAGTACATCCTTATTCTTCTGCAATGACTTCATCTTGTAAGCTAGGAGGTGCCAGTTGGAACTGCTGACCTAAATCTTGTAGAACATGTATGGAATGCTATCTGGAGGCATCCTATTACTCACATTCATGCTCAGACTGCTTTGGCATTGAGAGTGCCAAGTATGGCATTCAATGTGTCCTGTAGAGCCGGTGCTCACCAACATTAAAAGAATCATGAATTATTGTAAGTGCTGCAGTGCTGACTCATGCAGGAACTCTTCATATTGTTATTATTTGTCTGGACTGCAATTTAAGTAAAGCAGTAAATAAAAGTTACCAAATGAGATTTTGTTGGTGGGGGGAGGCTGAGAGAGAGAGAGAGAGAGAGAGAGAGAGAGCACTACTATCAGTACTGTAATAGGAAATCTGGGTAAAACATAGACAATGGGACAATGAAAACTACACTTGAGCAGTGCTTTAGTTTTTCTTATTTCTGTAAATCACTTAATGCCCATGTCAGAGAAGTTTCTTAAATATGCTATTTCTGTTTCTCTTGCCACTACTCCTCTGGCAAGTCAGTGCTTCATACTGGCAATGACTTTGATACTGTCAAGACATCACACTCCTCTCTTCCTTTGAAAGAAGTAAAAACAAAAATGTTGCAAGTCACTATGTACGATGTAGAATGTATGTAAATGAATTAGCTAGAAGTATGGTAGGATACATAAACATGTGGCTCTGTCACTTTATCCAACAAAACACTGTGTGTGTAGATTCTGATACAGAACAGTTATTAAAGTGAAGTATGATTTTCAAAAGATAATCCGATAATGTGCCAAGTGGTATATTGTTAACTTAGCTAACTGAAAATGGATGTTAAGCTTTACTGGGAGTTACACATTCATTAACTTAAGCTACTTTGTACACCATCATGGCAGTCTCCTCTATCACAAATACTGTTATGTGAAAGCTTCCTTACTCAATAGGTACCAGTCCTAAGGGATCCTCAAGCTATGGCTCTCACTACCTTGGCTCACAAATCTGTCCCTTTTTTGCCATAATAATTATCACTAATTTTAAGTATCTACTTCTTCTTTTTTATGGAAGTAACACATTACATGTATTAACTAAAAGTAATGGAATTAATTTTCAAACATATACTCTTGCAATATTTAGCAAACTGTTAATACATTTTTAATACATTTTCTCTTTTACAGATCTGTGAGGACAGCAGGGCTACTAACCTAATAATTGAGTCCCTTTAAGTAATAATAATAATAATAATAATAATAATAATAATAATAAAACGAAATCTTAAGAGGAAAACGAAATCTTAAGACAGCCACCAGAACAAGCACAAACAGAACACGAAGTGACACACATGTTAGATATAGAAGAAAAATTTCAGCTGACATATATAGAATACAAAGACATAAATACAGATATTAGACCATTCTTGCATAGACCCCCAAATAACCGACAAATCAAAACATAAATAACAACTATCAACATAATCATACACAACAAAATAAATGAAAATACAACTATGGAAGAGTTACAACTACTGGTTTATATAGGAGCACTCACTACACTAAATACACACTAGGCAGAGATCAGAACCACCCAACACCCAGAAGAAACCCACAAAACCAGCATGGCAACACAGGCTACAGATCAGAATAGAAAAACTGAGAAGAGACATCCGACAGCTAACACAATTTATAAGAAATGAAATATCAGACAAAATACGAAAAAGGTTAGGAAAAATTTCAACAAGAAGTGACAGAGCAATTAGATGAAAAGAAGCAGAAATTACAAGCATTGGCCAAACGCCTTAGAAGATACAAAAAAAGTGAAAATAGAAGGAAACAAAACCAAACATTCAACACAAACCAAAAGAAATTTTATCAGACAATAGATAACACACACTACAATCCACCAAACATAACAGACATGGAACACTTCTGGAGCAACATATGGTCGAACCCGGTACAACATAAGACATGCACGGTGGATACAAGCAGAAACACACACATACAAGATGATACCACAAATGCCTGAAGTGATAATTATGCTACATGAAGTCACCCGAGCAATTAATTCTATGCACAATTGGAAAGCCCATGGAAAAGATAAAATAGCAAATTTCTGGCTAAAGAAGTTCCCCTCAACACATTCACATCCAACTAAATTATTTAACAGTTACATTGCAGACCCATACACAGTCCCTGATACAATTACACAAGGAATAACTTATCTGAAACCTAAAGATCAAGCAGACACAGCAAACCCAGCAAAATATCACCCCATAACATGCCTACCAACAATATACAAAATATTAACTTCAGTCATTACACAGAAATTGATGACATACAACACAGAACAAAATTATAAATGAAGAACAAAAAGGCTGCTGCAAAGGAGCACGAGGATGTAAAGAGCAACTGATAATAGATGCAGGAGGTGGCATATCAAGCTAAAACTAAACAAAGGTCACTACACTACACATACATTGATTACCAAAAAGCTTTTGATAGTGTACCACACTCGTGGTTACTACAGATATTGGAAATATACAAAGTAGATCCTAAATTGATACAGTTCCTAAACATAGTAATGAAAAATTGGAAAACCACACTTAATATCCAAACAAATTTAAATAATATCACATCACAGCCAGTACAGATTAAGCGTGGAATATACCAAGGAGACTCATTAAGTCCTTTCTGGTTCTGCCTTGCTCTGAACCCACTATCCAACATGGTAAATAATACAAATTATGGATATAATATTACTGGAACATACCAACACAAAATCACACATTTGCTATACATGGATGATCTAAAACTACTGGCAGCAACAAATCAACAACACAAATAATTACTCAAGATAACAGAAGTATTCAGCAATGATATAAATATGGCTTTTGGAACAGACAAATGTAAGAAAAATAGCATAGTCAAGGGAAAACACACTAAACAAGAAGATTACTTATTGGATAACCACAGCGATGGAAAAAACAGATGCCTATAAATATCTAGGATACAGGCAAAAAATAGGAATAGATAATACAAATATTAAAGAAGAACTAAAAGAAAAATATAGACAAAGACTAACAAAAATACTGAAAACAGAACTGACAGCAAGAAACAAGACAAAAGCTATAAATACTTATGCTATACCAATATTGACCTATTCATTTGGTGTAGTGAAATGGAGTAACACACAATTAGAAGCGTTCAATATACTTACACGATCACAATGCCACAAGTATAGAATACATCACATACATTCAGCTACAGAAAGATTCACATTAAGCAGAAAGAAAGGAGGAAGGGGATTTATCGACATAAAAAACCTACATTATGGACAGGTAGACAATTTAAGAAAATTCTTTATAGAACGAGCAGAAACTAGCGAAATACACAAAGCAATCACTCATTTAAATACATCAGCTACACCATTGCAATTTCATAACCACTTCTACAACCCTTTAGATCACATAACATCAACAGATACGAAGAAAGTAAATTGGAAAAAGAAAACACTACATGGCAAGCACTCGTATCATCTAACACAGCCACACATCGATCAAGACGCATCCAACACATGGCTAAGAAAAGGCAATATATACAGGGAGACGGAAGGATTCATGATTGCAATACAGGATCAAACAATAAACACCAGATATTACAGCAAGCATATTATTAAATATCCCAATACCACAACAGATAAATGCAGACTTTACAAACAACAAATAGAAACAGTAGATCACATCACAAGCGGATGTACAACACTAGCAAATACAGAATACACCAGAAGACATGACAATGTAGCAAAAATAATACATCAACAACTTGCCATACAATGTAAACTAATAAAACAACACGTTCCCACTTACAAGTATGCACCACAAAATGTACTGGAGAATGATGAATACAAATTATACTGGAACAGAACCATTGTAACTGATAAAACAACACCACATAACAAACCTGACATCATACTCACCAATAAAAAGAAGAAATTAACACAACTAATCGAAATATCCATACCCAATACAACAAATATACAGAAGAAAACAGGAGAAAAAATTGAAAAATACATCCAACTGGCTGAGGAAGTCAAGGACATGTGGCATCAGGATAAAGTTGACATTATACCAATTATACTATCAACTACAGGAATCATACCACACAATATCCACCAGTACATCAATGCAATACAGCTACATCCAAACGTATATATACAACTACAGAAATCTGTAATTATTTATACATGTTCAATTACCCAAAAGTTCCTAAATGCAATGTAACATATAACGTACAGTTAAAAGGAAGTCACACTTGATCAAGGTCCGCGTCACTTTCCATTTTTAACCAGACGTAACGTCTGAGAAAGGAAAGAAATAATAATGAGCAGCAGCACTGCACTATTTCAAATATTGTGTGTCTGAAGCTCTCTGTGTGGGTTGTCTGTTACAGGAAAGTTACTGTTTGTAATTATTTTAATTTTATTTCATTCCATTTTTTGAGTATGTAGTTATAAATTAATCACTTTTGATCTATATCAATCCCCAGCAAAAAGTGTAAGATTTCAAACAGTTACATCTTTCACCATACATTTAATACATTGACCCAGTAGAGCTCCCACCCACCAGAGGCATCACACACTTCCCAACAAAGCAGAAATACATTTTAACAAGTTAAGAAATAACTGAAAGAAGCATCTTTTGCAATCTTCTATTTACAGAAGCAGGAACAGTGAGCCATATCTGATCCTCTACCATGTTACATGTATGTATGGTCATAATTTGTCGAGTGAATGTTGCATTTTGGCCTCTTTGAATGATAAGTAGTGTACACACATTTTAAGAAATGTTTTATTGATGTCACACAGTCAATCAAAAATGGCAAAATCTTGTCCAAAAATAAAACACCTATTTTACACCAGCTCTTTCAAAACTCTTTCGTATGAAGTTGAAAATGTGCCAACAAAAATAAATACTGTATGACATATTTGTATTGTAGGCCTTTAAAGGAATCAAACCAGTGTGCTTTTATTCACATTAATTTGCAACATAAATGGTATTTGTTTAAGGTAACTCCTTCATGTCTGATATATTAATACACACTGATGAGCCAAAACATTATGATTCCTGCCTACCATGAGATTGTATACTGCCTGATGGCATTGTAGTCACATGACACATGGTAAGAAAAGTATACAAGTTTAGCAGAGATGAATGAAGAATCATTTTAGTGACAATATGAGCCACAGAAGGCAAATCCACTAATGTATGCAACTTTGGAAAAGGCAGATTTTTATGGCCTGGCACCTGAGTACAAGCATCTTGTAAACAGTGAAGTAGCTTCCACATGCTACTGTCATGAGTATTTATGGAAAATGGTGAAGGATAGTGAAACCATGAGTAGGCAACAAGATGTTGGACATCCACACCGCATCAAAGAACATAGAAGTCAGAGGCATGCCTGCACTGTTAAGCTTAATGGTGGCAATCTGTGGCAAATCTAGCAACAGACATTAGTAGCAGAGGCACAGGTGTTTTGTAGTGCCATTCACATTGCTGAACATTGGGCTCTGCAGCAGGTGACCCCTGTGTGCTCCCATGTTGACCCATCAACATTGTCAATTACGATTGCAGTGAGCAAGTATCTTTGGCATCGGACTGTAAAATAGTGTAAACACATCACCTGGTCAAATGCATTATAATTCTTGTTGCACTACGTGGATGGTTGTATCCAGCAGTGCCAACATCCAGGCAGATAGCTGCTCTAAACATGCCTCATGCCACAAATGCAGGCTAGGTGAAACCAGTAATATGCAATTCACTTCAGCTACAATGGGACCTGTGGTAATAATCAAAGGCACCATGAGAGTACAGACTAATGAACATCATTGCAGACTACTTGCACCCTTGATGCTTGATGTCTTCCCTGATGATGGAGGCATCTTTCAGCAGGATAACTGTCCAAATCACAAGGCCAGAACATGCTACAGTGGTCTGAGTAGTGTGATAGTGAACTAACATTGACGTATTGGCTCAAATTTGCCTAATCTGAATCCAACAGAACATGTCTGCGACACTATAATACCACCAGCCAGTAATTTATAGGAATTATGTGATCCATGTGTAAACATACTGTGCTACAAATCGCAGGAATCTTACCAAGGCCTTGTTGGTTCCTCCAGTGCAGATCAGACGTGCACAACTGTTCACCAGTTATGCAGCACACATTCGTAGTGCTCCTGAGGATCCGAATTACCATCTCCTTTTCTTCCCTGCGGTAGTCCATCTCCCGTATCAGCGACCCAGGTTGGGGCTAACGATTGCGGTTCGTGTGCTGTCCCTTCTCTCCTGGAGTCCTTCGCTTTACCACCTCTTTTTGTGGTCCATTCACATATGCCTCCATGGTGTACACCTTGGCCACAGCTTCATCTGGACCTATCATGTGGCCCTAAGGACTCCGTTAACCCTGTGGCTCTCTGCAGTCACTTCCTCTCAATTCTTGATGTGTTCCAGGGCTCTGAAGTGGTTTACACCGATGGCTGATGGTCACATAGGCTTTGCGTACGTTCATGTTGGCCATATTGAACAGCATTCCTTGCCCGATTGCTGCAGTGTATTCACTGCAGAGCTGGTGGCCATTTCTCACGCACTTCAGTATCTCCGTTCATGGGACCCCTGGTCATGTCGGAATCCTAGGAAATGAACTTGCTGACAGGCTGGCCAAACGAGCTACACGGAAACCACTTCTGGAGATGGGCATCCCTATAACTGACCTGCGTTTGTTATTATGCCACAAGGTTTTTCAGCTTTGGGAGACGGAATGGCAAAATTTCAGTACGCACAACAAACTAAGAGCCATATGGGGACCATGAATGTGTGGAAGTCCTCGATGAGGGCCTCTTGCAGGGTCTCCATGTTTCTCTGCCGGCTCTGCATTGGCCATGCCTGGGCGACCCACGGCTACGTCCTGCGCCGTGAAGACCCACCTCAGTGCCCGGTTGACAGTGGCCCATATTCTTCTGCCCTGTCCTCCTATGGCTGCCCTGTGACTTCATCTTCGGTTGCCGGACTCGTTATCATTGATTTTAGCAGACAACGCCTCATAGGCTGATTTGGTTGTACGTTTCATCCATGAGGGTGGGTTTTATCATTTGATCTGAGTTTTAGTGCATGCCCCTTTTCCCTCTGTGTCTTTCACCCTAGTGCTTTTAGGGTGGAGGTTTTAATGTGTTGCAGGGTGACTGCCTTTTCTTTTTATTTTCGTGGTCAGCCAGCCAATGTAATCTGCTTCCTTGTTTTACTCTCTCCTAACTGTTTCTTGCATCTCTCTGTTGTTTCCTTGTCCTCTTTTTTTTTTCCTTTTAGTGTTCGTTGCCTTTCCTTCATTCTAGTGGTCTTTCCTTTCTTTACATTTTGTGTTATATGTCTCATCTGTTCTATTCTCATACTTGTGGCATTGTTTTATTAGGAACAAGGGACCGATGACCTCATAGTTTGGTCCCTTTTTTCCTATTTTAAACCAACCACCCAACATTGTTGGTTCCAAGCCACACAGAGTTGTTGCTGTATTGTATTTCAAAGGTGGACCAGTGTGCTACTAAGGAGGTGGACATAATTAGTGTAAACCTCAGTTATTGTGAAACAATTGTAGAAACTGCCTTTTATGTTATAGTTTTATGGCTTATAACTAAATATGTCTATGTAGTATGTATGTTCCTTCTATGGCTAAATTTGAGGATTTAATTGTAGTGTGAGCAGAATTCAAAAACATTTGTAAAATTGCCCTTGTAGTTGGTCAGGTGAATAATTTATAGTCCAGAATGAAGGAAGAAAGGAAGATTGGATGTAATGTCCTGTCGACATTAAGGTCATTAGAGGTGCATTGTGTCAAGTGTGGGGAAGGAAATTGGCTGTGTCCTTTCAAAGGAGCCATCCCATCATTTGCCTGGAGTGATTTAGGCAAATCACAGAAAACCTCAATCTGGATGGCCGGATGCAGATTTGAACCATCATCCTCCTGAATGCAAGTCCATTGTGCTAACCATTGCATCACCCCGTTCGGTGCATCCAGAATGAATTTTCACTGTCCAGCAGCATGTGTGCTGATTTGAAACTTGCTGGCAGATTAAAACTGTGAACTGAACTGGACCTGGGTCCACGAAATACATAATTCTTATGTTCAGCTTCTGGTGGTCTGACACACAGTTTTAATTTACTTGAAAGTTTCAAATTCTGTCGTACTGAATAACACTACATTGCACAAAAATAAGTTGATACTCTTCAAAAAATGCTTATTGAAGCCACCAGTATTGGTTGTAACCGGATGAATCAACTGGTGTTTTCTCCATAATGCCTAAAATAAAGTCCATTTTCATTTTCTGTTGGTCTCATATTCTTACAGTTATACATATTGTTTGCACTTCGATGTTGTGTCCTGTTGCCATTTATCATTCAGTCTGTAATTTCCATATTTAGTTTTCCAATATTTTCTTATGTCTCATAACTGAGTTTCACCATTTAATTTGCTATTAGCATAATGTTGCCCTTCCAAATCTCCCCCCCCCCCTCTTTCTCCCACTTTTTTTTTTTTTTTTTTCATAGTGTTTCCTCTTTGTTCCTCCACCATCCATCCACCCCTCATAATACTCTGCTGACTAATACACTGCATGTAGTACCAGCATTGCATTATAATTTTGTTGTGCTATTTATTTTTGAAAATAAAAAGGTAATGTGTGTTTTATAGATGCCTCAAATTAAAGTTTTGGTTGATAGATACTCTGGTTCTAATCAGACATTTGACAAATACCAGAACTGCCTTTTAACTGTGTGTATCCCATGCAAGTTTTTCCCTCAGTGCAGATCTTTATCAAATTCCTTTTTTTTCTTCCTTTAATAGTACAACATGAGTAATATATTTGTTGTTAAATTAGTGTTCATTGCTGATAATTGTTTCTTTTACAGGTTTATTGGCATTAAATGCAGCACATTGTGATTGTGGAAGAGAAAAATGTGATGTGAAGAATTGAGAAGTCATTTTTACACTTCACTCAACTTTATGGCTTTTCTTTGTGCCTTTAATGAATGTGCCTGAACAGTGGAATGATTTAGCAGATACTTGTGGAAAAATTGTAATTTCTCACCTTTGAATACAATTATGTGTAGATATGTCAGCTATAGTTTTAATTCTGCACAACTGGATATCCAGTATTTCTTTAGTGTTAAGTTACAGTGTGCCTAGAAATATTGTACGCCATGTTACATGACATGTGCATTTGATGTGATATAACATTTTGATTTTTACTTTCAATAAAAAATGTAATTTGTTAAACTTTCTTGTACTGCTGGTCTTATATATAAAATTTTTGATTGTATTGTTAGGAACAAATGTGAGGTGGAGTAGGCAGCATAATATTGATTGTTAGTTTCAGTAGAGTGGCTGGTGAAAAATAATCAGCAACCACTGTGTCAAGTACCTGTTGTTGTTGTGGTCTTCAGTCCTGAGACTGGTTTGATGCAGCTCTCCATGCTACTCTATCCTGTGCAAGCTTCTTCATCTCCCAGTACCTACTGCAGCCTGCATCCTTCTGAATCTACTTAGTGTATTCATCTCTTGGTCTCCCTCTATGATTTTTACCCTCCACGCTGCCCTCCAATACTAAATTGGTGATCCCTCGATGTCTCAGAACAGGTCCTACCAACCGATCCCTTCTTCTAGTCAAGTTGTGCCACAAACTTCTCTTCTCCCCAATCCCATTCAATACCTCCTCATTAGTTATGTGATCTACCCATCTAATCTTCAGCATTTTTCTGTAGCACCACATTTCGAAAGCTTCTATTCTCTTCTTGTCTAAACTATTTATCGTCCATGTTTCACTTCCATACATGGCTACACTACATACAAATACTTTCAGAAATGACTTCCTGACACTTAAATCTACACTCGATGTTAACAAATTTTTCTTCTTCAGAAACGCTTTCCTTGTCATTGCCAGTTTACATTTTATATCCTCTCTACTTCGACCATCATCAGTTATTTTGCTCCCCAAATAGCAAAACTCTTTTACTACTTTAAGTGTCTCATTTCCTAATCTAATTCCCTCTGCATCACCCGACTTAATTCGACTACATTCCATTAACCTAGTTTTGCTTTTGTTGATGTTCATCTTATACCCTCCTTTCAAGACACTGTCCATTCCGTTCAACTGCTCTTCCAAGTCCTTTGTTGTCTCTGACAGAATTACAATGTCATCTGCGAACCTCAAAGTTTTTATTTCTTCTCCATGGATTTTAATACCTACTCCGAATTTTTCTTTTGTTTCCTTTACTGCTTGCTCAATATACAGATTGAATAACATCGGGGATAAGTTACAATCCTGTCTCACTCCCTTCCCAACCACTGCTTCCCTTTCGTGTCCCTCGACTCTAATAACTGCCATCTGGTTTCTGTATAAATTGTAAATAGCCTTTCGCTCCCTGTATTTTACCCCTGCCACCTTCAGAATTTGAAAGAGTATTCCAATCTACATTGTCAAAAGCTTTCTCTCTGTCTACAAATGCTAGAAACATAGGTTTGCCTTTCCTTAATCTTTCTTCTAAGATAAGTCGTAGGGTCAGTATTGCCTCACGAGTTCGAACATTTCTACGGAATCCAAACTGATCTTCCCCGAGGTCGGCTTCTACCGTTTTTCCCATTCGTCTGTAAAGAAGTAGTGTTAGTATTTTGCAGCCATGGCTTATTAAACAGATAGTTCGGTAATTTTCTGTCAACACCTGCTTTCTTTGGGATTGGAATTATTATATTCTTCTTGAAGTCTGAGGGTATTTCGCCAGTCTCATACATCTTGCTCACCAGATGGTAGAGTTTTGTCAGGACTGGCTCTCCCAAGGTTGTCAGTAGTTCTAATGGAATGTTGTCTACTCCTGGGGCCTTGTTTCGACTCAGGTCTTTCAGTGCTCTGTCAAACTCTTCACGCAGTATCATATCTCCCATTTCATCTTCATCTACATCCTCTTCCATTTCCATAATGTCCTCAAGTACATCGCCCTTGTAAAGACCCTCTATATACTCTTTTCACCTTTCTGCTTTCCCTTCTTTGCTTAGAACTGGGTTTCCATCTGAGCTCTTGATATTCATACAAGGGTTTCTATTTTCTCCAAAGGTCTCTTTAATTTTCCTGTAGGCAGTATCTAACTTACCCCTAGTGATATATGCCTCTACATCCTTACATTTGTTCTCTAGCCACCCCTACTTAGCCATTTTGCACTTCCTGTCGATCTCATTTTTGAGACGTTCATATTCCTTTTTGCCTGTGTCATTTACTGTATTTTTATATTTTCTCCTTTCATCAATTAAATTCAATATTTCTTCTGTTACCCAAGGGTTTCTACTAGCCCTTGTCTTTTTACCTATTTGATCCTCTGCTGCCTTCACTATTTCATTCCTCAAGACTGCCCATTCTTCTTCTACTGTATTTCTTTCCCCCATTCCTGGCAAATGTTCCCTTATGCTCTCCATGAAACACTGTACAACCTCTGGTTCTTTCAGTTTATCCAGGTCCCATCTCCTTAAATGCCCACCTTTTTGCAGTTTCTTCAGTTTTACTCTACAGTTCATAATCAATAGATTGTGGTCAGAGTCCCCATCTGCACCTGGAAATGTCTTACAATTTAAAATCTGGTTCCTAAATCTCTGTCTTACCATTATATAATCTATCTGAAATCTTTTAGTATCTCCAGGGTTCTTCCATGTATACAACCTTCTTTCATGATTCTTGAACCAAGTGTTAGCTATGATTAAGTTATGCTCTGCAAAAAATTCTACCAGACGGCTTCCTCTTTCATTTCTTAGCCCCAATCCATATCCACCTACTGTGTTTCCTTCTCTCCCTTTTCCTACGCTTGAATTCCAGTCACCCATGACTATTAAATTTTGGTCTCCCTTCACTATCTGAATAATTTCTTTTATCTCCTCATACATTTCGTCAATTTCTTCGTCATCTGCAGAGCTAGTTGGCATATAAACTTGTACTACTGTAGTAGGTGTGGGCTTCGTATCTATCTTGGCCACAATAATGCGTTCACTATGCTGTTTGTAGTAGCTTACTCGCACTCCGATTTTTTTATTCATTATTAAACCTACTCCTGCATTACCGCTATTTGATTTTGTATTTAAAACCCTGTATTCACCTGACCAGAAGTCTTGTTCCTCCTTGCCACCAAACTTCACTAATTCCCACTATATCTAACTTTAACCTATCCATTTCCCTTTTTAAAATTTCTAACCTACCTGCCCGATTAAGGGATGTGACATTCCACGCTCCAATCCGTAGAACGCCAGTTTTCTTTCTCCTGATAACAACATCCTTCTGAGTAGTCCCCGCCCGGAGATCCGAATGGGGGACTATTTTACCTCCGGAATATTTTACCCAAGAGGACACCATCATCATTTAAACATACAGTAAAGCTTCATGCCCTCGGGAAAAATTACAGCTGTAGTTTCCCCTTGCTTTCAGCTGTTCGCAGTACCAGAACAGCAAGGCTATTTTGGTTAGTGTTACAAGGCCAGATCAGTCAATCATCCAGACTGTTGCCCCTGCAACTACTGAAAAGGCTGCGGCCCCTCTTCAGCAACCACACATTTGTCTGGCCTCTCAAAAGATACCCCTCTGTTGGGTGCACCTATGGTACGGCTATCTGTATCGTTGAAGCACGTAAGCCTCCCCACCAACGCCAAGGTCTGTGGTTCATGGGAGGGGGGGGGGGAGGAAGTACCTATGATTCTTTATTATCAATATTCTTACACTATTTATCGTCCATGTTTCCCTTCCATGCATGGCTACACTCCACACAAATACTTTCAGAAACGACTTCCTGACACTTAAATCTATACTCGATGTTAACAAATTTCTCTTCTTCAGAATCGCTTTCCTTGCCATTGACAGTCTACATTTTATATCATCTCTACTTCGACCATCATCAGTTATTTTGCTCCCCAAATAGCAAAACTCCTTTACTACTTTAAGTGTCTCATTTCCTAATCTAATTCCCTCAGCATCACCCGACTTAATTCGACTACATTCCATTATCCTCATTTAGCTTTTGTTGATGTTCATCTTATATCCTCCTTTCAAGACACTGTCCATTCCATTCAACTGCTCTTCCAAGTCCTTTGTTGTCTCTGACAGAATTACAATGTCATCTGCGAACCTCAAAGTTTTTATTTCTTCTCCATCGATTTTAATACCTACTCCGAATTTTTCTTTTGTTTCCTTTACTGCTTGCTCAATATACAGATTGAATAACATCGGGGACAAGTTACAACCCTGTCTCACTCCCTTCCCAACCACTGCTTCCCTTTCATGCCCCTCGACTCTTATAACTGCCATCTGGTCTCTGTACAAATTGTAAATAGCCTTTCGCTCCCTGTATTTTTACCCCTGCCACCTTCAGAATTTGAAAGAGAGTATTCCAGTCAACATTGTCACAAGCTTTCTCTAAGTCTACAAATGCTAGAAACGTAGGTTTTCCTTTCCTTAACCTAGCTTCTAAGATAAGTCATAGGGACAGTATTGCCTCACGTGTTCCAATATTTCTATGGAATGCAAACTGATCTTTCCTGAGGTTGGCTTCGACTAGTTTTTCCATTCGCCTGTAAAGAATTCGTGTTAGTATTTTGCAGCCGTGACTTATTAAACTGATAGTTCGGTAATTTTCACATCTGTCAACACCTGCTTTCTTTGGGATTGGAATTATTATATTCTTCTTGAAGTCTGAGGGAATTTCGCCAGTCTCATACATCTTGCTCACCAGATGGTAGAATTTTGTCAGGACTGGCTCTCCCAAGGCCATCAGTAGTTCTAATGGAATGTTGTCTACTCCCAGGGCCTTGTTTCGACTCAGGTCTTTCAGTGCTCTGTCAAACTCTTCACGCAGTAT
Source organism: Schistocerca nitens (assembly GCF_023898315.1). NCBI lineage: Eukaryota > Metazoa > Arthropoda > Insecta > Orthoptera > Acrididae > Schistocerca > Schistocerca nitens. The sequence continues at coordinate 293,743,175 of NC_064618.1, read as the reverse complement.
CATATCTCCCATTTCATCTTCATCTACATCCTCTTCCATTTCCATAATGTCCTCAAGTACATCGCCCTTGTATAGACCCTCTATATACTCTTTTCACCTTTCTGCTTTCCCTTCTTTGCTCAGAACTGGGATTCCATCTGAGCTCTTGATATTCATACAAGTGGTTCTCTTTTCTCCAAAGGTGTATTTAATTTTCCTGTAGGCAGTATGTGTCTTACCCCTAGTGAGATAAGCCTCTACATCCTTTCATTTCTCCTCTAGCCATCCCTGCTTAGCCATTTTGCACTTCCTGTCGACCTCATTTTTTTTTTGAGACATTTGTATTCCTTTTTGCCTGCTTCACTTACTGCATTTTTGTATTTTCTCCTTTCATCAACTGAATCAGTATCTCTTCTGTTACCCAAGGATTTCTACTAGCCCTCGTCTTTTTACCTACTTGATCCTCTGCTGCCTTCACTATTTCATTCCTCAAGACTGCCCATTCTTCTTCTACTGTATTTCTTTCCCCCATTCCTGGCAAATGTTCCCTTATGCTCTCCATGAAACACTGTACAACCTCTGGTTCTTTCAGTTTATCCAGGTCCCATCTCCTTAAATGCCCACCTTTTTGCAGTTTCTTCAGTTTTAATCTACAGTTCATAACCAATAGATTGTGGTCAGAGTCCACATCTGCCCCTGGAAATGTCTTACAATTTAAAACCTGGTTCCTAAATCTCTGTCTTACAATTATATAAGCTATATGATACCTTCTAGTATCTTCAGGCTTCTTCCATGTATACAACCCTCTTTTATGATTCTTGAACCAAGTGTTGGCTACAATTAAGTTGTGCTCTGTGCAAAATTCTATCAGGCGGCTTTCTCTTTCATTTCTTACCCCCAATCCATATCCACCTACTGTGTTTCCTTCTCTCCCTTTTCCTACTGCGGAATTCCAGTCATCCATGACTATGAAATTTTCGTCTCCCTTCACTATCTGAATAATTTCTTTTATTTCATCATACATTTCTTCAATTTCTTCGTCATCTGCAGAGCTAGTTGGCATATAAACTTGTACTACTGTAGTAGGCGTGGGCTTCATGTCTATCTTGGCCACAATAATGCGTTCACTATGCTGTTTGTAGTAGCTTACCCGCACTCCTATTTTTTTTTTATTCATTATTAAACCTGCTCCTGCATTACCCCTATTTGATTTTGTATTTATAACCCTGTATTCACCTGACCAGAAGTCTTGTTCCTCCTGCCACCGATCTTCACTAATTCCCACTATATCTAACTCCATTTCCCTTTTTAAATTTTCTAACCTATCTGCCCGATTAAGGGATCTGACATTCCACGCTCCGATCCGTAGAACGCCAGTTTTCTTTCTCCTGATAAACGATGTCCTGTTGAGTAGTCCCCGTCCGGAGATCCGAATGGGGGACTATTTTACCTCCGGAATATTTTACCCAAGAGGACGCCATCATCACTTAACCATACAGTAAAGCTGCATGCCCTCGGGAAATATGCAGTAGGAAGTTCTAAACTATATATGTCTAACCTCAGTGTTGACTCACTTACAATGTCATCTCTTTTACAGATGAGATCATTAGTTGCAGACTGTATGATTCATGATACAAAATTCTGTGCATCAAATATGAGGACGATTAAGTAACATTTGAATTGAAATGCTGAATATTTATCAAAATAACCACAAACCATTTATTATCTACCTCTTACTTCAGTATGTTGAATGGTCACCAACCTACTCTTCTACAAACCACATGCCTGTGTCCTGAACGTAACAGAACAAAAGCAATAGAGAAATATTGTGAATTGAATTTCACCTGTGCACCTGTGTATTAAGGTGGTTTAAACTCATAGTTTTAAACTAGTTTATTTGCCAAATTATTCATCCGATGAGAGACCTGATCACAAAGGCAACTAACTGTACATATTTTGATTCTTCAGTAGGCATGTTTCAAACATATTTTGTTTGTCATAGCATATGGCTGACTTGCTTCAGCCACTGACGTATTCACAGTCCACCCTGTTGCTGTAGATGGAGTTCATTAGCAACAGGGTGGACCGTGAATACTTTTCTACATCACCAGGCAAGGCAATATCATCTTCTTCACAAATATGTATGTATTATATCAGAGGTGACTCAGGATATCAATAATAGAGAAAGCTGTTAATCTGTTACCAACATGGTCAAATTCTCAAGTGTCCAGAGTCTTACCAACTCTTTTGTCCCCTTCACTTATAACTAAAAATTAGGTTTTTACCAGTTCTGTGTATAATATATGTTGTAAAACTATGAAAATACACCTCAAGTAACGAAAAGATACTTGGAAATAACACAATCTATTAAGCAAATGTCATCAGATAGCAACATTCTTATTAGAAACGGAAAGTACTGATGCATGTTTTGCAACCTTGTTTCATCTACTCATTTGTGTAGCTCTTGCTAGGTGGTGAAACTCATATTACTGTATTCTAATGCACTATAGCATGACATTTCCAAATTTAGCATGCTGTTACCACTGAGGAAATTGAGAGTGAAAGTTCAGCCACTCTGTTGATTCCACTTCATTGTAAGTGGTGGAATGTGAAAATAATGTGGAGATTGGTACCACTGCCATATGCTCAGCTTCTTCAGCCTTCTGAAAGCACGTAAAGAACTATACTCCATTGAAGCTACACCTCCAAACCTCTGCTATATGGTGCTAATCAGCATTTAAAGCCACAGCCTTAAGTCCTTTGATCACTTTGTTTTCCTCCCCCATTTCTTGCATTCCACCTATAGCTGACTGCTAAGTCCAACTGGACTGATCATTGGCTGGAAATGTTTATGTTCAGCTACTTGGAGACCATTTTCAGCCATTCATGGACTTCTTGTTCCCAACCATGTCACTGGGTCACAATTGTTCATGAGAATGTTCTGGACAATTCAGGTGAATGATTTGGCCACCACATTGCCCTACATGAATCCCATCAAACATTTGTAGGATATAATCGAGAGGTCAGTTCATGCACAAAATCCTGCTGGCAACACTTTTGCAATTATGGACGGCTACAGAAAAAGCATGGCTCAGTATTTCTGCAGGAAACTTCCGATCACTTGTAGAGTCCATGCCACGTCGAGTTGCTGCACTCTGCTGAGCAAAGGGAGGTTTGATACTATATTAGGAGGTATCCCATGACTTGTCACCTCAGCATAATCTGCAAATAATTTAATAAAATTAAAAGGTAATTACATTTTCTGAAACACTTGTCCTCTGTCATGTTATCTTACTACTGATTTGAATCTTTCTTTATTCATCACACCTGTAGTATTAATATAATCTTTCCCCTTCGATTCCCTTGCATTGACTTCCCAGCAATGGATCTTTGAGTGTGGAGGACTGAGATCATTCATTGTTCAGGTACATACATTTTTATTGGACCTACCCCAAAAGTTACCATTGTGAAGATTAAGAAGACATTACTTTTGGTCTTACTGTAAATAACTACCGCTTGATTATAAAGTTTTGGGGAACTGGGCACACTCCTGATTTACTGAAACACAGAAATCATGTGAGGCTGGCAACAGAATGACTATCATAAAATAAGCAGCACATCTGTGTGTATGATGATACAAAAATTACACACCCATTACGGTATATGAAGCTGACATTCAAAGATTTCTACATCAGGAGCAGTGTTTTCTGCAGCAGTATTTTTATCTTTATCCTGAAAGTTTTGGATTGTTAAGCTTTTCTGGGGCAATTTTCACACAGGCACTCTTGTCTTAATGATGATGTGCACTTCATATAGGCATTAGTCAATTAGTTATGCTTATGTCATTTGAGTGCTCAGTGTCACACATATGCACTTCATATTCACAGTTTGTAGTGAATAAGTGACAAATGTTAAACAAAACAGATGGTTCATGGAACACAGATACATAGAATAGGTAATATGTCGGGTTGTGGAGCAAAAACACCCCTTTGGACAGCTTCTCATGACAGTACAGCTTGATGGCCTCCTGTAAGCTTGTTATGAGATTTCAGCAGTATGCACCTGTGTGCCCCTTACAAGGACAATCTGTTTAACACCACACCATAACGTTCCGAGGAGGAGGGTTGTAAATATGAGGTTCATTCAAATGAAACCTGGTCAGTGTGTCTATCTTTGCCTTACACGTAAAGTGGCACCACGTAACTTTGGGTATGGTGTCACCATCTATTGATAGAGAGACTGGCGTGTGTGCACTGTTTGACGTTGCATAGCGCCAGTGTGGTTTCACGCCGAAAAACTTGCAGGCGAGAAAGCAGGAACAATGAGCAGTGATACGATTTTTGGTGGCATAGGGAGGCCGTTAAATGTATCAATGGATGAAGGCTGTGTACGGTGAGTACAGTCTAAGTCATTCAAGTGTTGTGGAATGGCGCAAACGATTCCTTGAGGGGTGCGAGTCACTGGAAAACAATGCTTATCCTGGACAGGCTCATGTCATCACACCAGAAATGGTTGCGGAAGTGAATGCTTTAGTCTTGGACAACCGCAGAATCACCGTGGACGAACTCCATCAGTGTTTGGACCTCTAAAACAAAATATTTGCGGATATCGATTCGCAATGGATGATGAAGTGTGTGACTGGGTCCAGGCCTGGATCCGACAGCCGTCTACTAACTTCAAGGATGGAATTGACTGGCTAGTATTGAAATGGGATAAATGTGACAAGAGTTTTGGTGATTATTTTTGTGTATGTGTAATGTTTATAACTCCATTTTTGAGTACTTTACACTAGTGACCGGGTTTCATTTGAATTCCCGTTATAAATGGCTGTGATACCAACAATGTATGCCATAAACTAGTCTGGAGACTCTGGATGAGAGCACTGCTACATAACTAGCTATAAACCTTCAGCTATCCTTAATGACATAATGGACACCAAATGGGAAAAAGCTAAATTTTTGTGATAAATGTAAATGTTATCTGCAGCCTCACAATAACAGTGTCGCAATTTAATAATTCTGGACAGTTAGCACACATCAGAAACATCAGCTCCTTGAAAACAAGGAAGCAGTCCACAGTGAGCATCACAGATACTACCTAAGTACTATTGTGTTTTGAACAAAGGAGCAGCATTCTATCACATTGTGTTTCATTTCATACTAACAAATAGAAACTGTCGGTGCAGGCTCCCTCTCTGATGTATAACAACCATCAATTATGACTAGTACTAGTCTACTTATGTTGATAATTATGCTAATTACCAGGAGATTGCAGCTACTTTAAAACGCCACAGCTCTTCCTCTTACACAACTCGGCTGCTTTCTTTATCTGCTACTTCATACAAACCATTTACGGACCTTCACCAATTTCAGAGAATGCTAACAGCTGTCTATATACCGGTTAAAACATGTATATGAACATTAGTGTTAACTAGAATGTACTTCCCTCATTCAAAATATCTTAATAAGTTGCAGGAAGAGTGGCTAATAAGGTACTCTTACTTTTTTTGAATGTCTTATATTGGTAATATTTTAAAGACCATTGCAATATAGTCTAACTCTCCATTCTGAATTCTAGACAGAAAGGCATAGTGCATATGGAAATTATAATTAATTCTAATATTTTGGTTCTGGATTTCATAGTTCACAATAAATTCACTCTTGCTCTAGCTTCTTTTTGAAGATAAAACGGATTAGATTTTTTTTAAATAATTAATTTACCATTTGATGCATTTTTAGTGGTTGTCTTTTAGCTTAATTTCTTGTTCCTCACACAAATAATGTAATGAGACTGTTAGTTGTAAAATATAAACAAATTATATTACAGTGTTTAGTTAATACCAAAACTGCACTTAGAATATACAAAGTATGAATATTACACAGAAGTCACATTATGTAATATCCTTTCTGATAAGTCTCCCTCAACACATGTTCAGCAGAGCTTTTTGTGGCCCCTTTAACCTTACCAATATTTTTTTCCTCAACCCTTACCTCCCTTCTTTTGGAAAGAAGAGCCATTAATCCCAAAACTTAGTACTTTTCAGATTTTTGCTTATTTTCATATGCTGCTGATGGTTATGTAGAACTGTCCCTATAATAATTATTTTCAATTCATTGATCACGTTCATAGTTAAATAAGAAGTGGTAACAACTATCTACACACACACACACACACACACACACAGGGAGAAGGAGAGGGAGAGATAACTATAGAGTATGGACTCACTTTTCGGAACATAATTTGTTAACTGCCTCTTAGTTTGTGTTATGTTATGTAAAGGATTCCATACAGGGGGACCCATAGTAAGTTCTGGCATATGAACACTAACCTATTGCTTCATTGCACAATCTTGTCAATGCCTTCATTTTAGTTGGTGACACCAAAATGTTATAGTATTAATAACACCAGTCTTGTACAAATGACTTTTTAACTTCATAATCAAAATCAGAGGGTCACATAAAATAGGTAATTTGACAGTGTTTGGTGGCAGCTCCACTCCTGTTCTTAACTATATGAATTCCCACCCCCATATAATCATTGAGCAGGTGTATAACTGGTTCAAAGCAAACAGTTTGAGTCTTAATCTTGCACAGATTAATAATATGTAGTTTTGAAAATATTACTTGGTGTTACCAGTAATTGACATCAACTGTCACATATTAAACAAAAGCACAGTTACCTTTCAGTTTAGTTGCATAATGTGGTAAAATAAGAGTCAGATAGTGGTCAAACTAAATAATTGTCATGCTTTATATTTGCAGGCATCTTCCATTACATTAACTTGTAGGGGAGTGCTGGTGCACTTTCGCTTTTTGTTGTATTTTAGCACGACCATTTGGGAAAATGAAGCTAAAGTAAATAAGTCATTGCCCAGCAAAATCAAGCAGTTTATAACAATGTGTAAAGTAGATACCTGCACATCATAGTATTACAAAGGACTCTTCAAAGACCTGGGAATCTTACACTCACTTGCCAGTACACATATTCTTTGATACTTGTTTCTAGTAATAAAAATCAGTTCAGTTAAACTATAATTTATACTACCACAATAAAAGACAATAATAATTTCCATCTTCACTTTGTTCCTTTGTATAGGGTTCATAGTGAGGTTCTGTATGTTAGAGAGCTAAGGTTTTCAACAAGCTGCTGCCACCAGCACTGTACATGAGTACTGCAGAACAGATGATGTACAAAACCAGTATCTAGTATGAGGTACCCTGCAATTTACAGTGGGGGCTGGAGTACATACAGGGTGGTCAGAAAATGTCTGAAACGCTTGTTGTGATGTAGGGCAGATTGTACTGAGACATAAATGTTAAGAAAAAAATGTGATACATTGCATCGTTTCTGAGATATGTATCTTAGAAGCTAGCCAATCAGGTCGTTTTGCGCTCAGATTCAAAGGGCCTGCGAGGGGCGGTGTTGCCAAACGTATGTTTCATGTTGTAAGCATATGGCTATAAGGCTACGTATTAAAGGCTGTTGCCTTATCTGGCGGCATGGTCTGGGGGTAGAAGGCTAGACATGAGAAATGCAAGGTCCCGGGTTCAACCCCCAGCAGGATCATTATTTTATTTTTATTTAACCAATTTGTTGTTGTTTGAACGTTTATGTATGAATTTCATGTTAGTAAAGGATTTGTACAACTTTGCATTGGACAAAGGTCTAACAATATGTAACTGTTTGGACATAATTATAGAAAAGCAGTAAAACTCATACGTAGTCAATAGCCATACATGTAAAAAAAAAAAAAAAAAAAAAAAAAAGAGAGAGAGAGAGAGAGAGAGAGAGAGAGAGAGAGAGAGAATACAACTGATGTTTTGTCAGGTCTTTAATGTAACAACATAATTTCCAGGAGCAAAACATAACAATAAATCTTCACAGTAGCTGCTCAAAGTGTCCTCCTCCAACCTGACGGCACGCATTGCAACGCTGCGTTATGGAGTCCGCAAGCTTTCTGAAATCAAAGGATTCCCTGATTTCATCAAAGGCTAAAATTATCCTTGCAAGAAGCTCTTCGATTGTGACTACCGGGATCGCGTAGACGATTTGTTTCGCGTGCCCCACAGATAAAAATCTAACGGCATCAGATCTGGTGAACGAGCTGGCCAGGGAACTGGACCACCTCGGCCAATCCACCTTCACGGATACAATGCATCTAAATGCTCACGTACCGCAGCAGCGAAGTGCAGCGGTGCGCCGTCATATTGGAACCACATTCCTTGCCGGACCGCCAGTGGAACGTCTTCTACATACAGCAGGACATTTTCATGGAATGCTAAATAAGTCTGTCCATTTAAATGGTGGGGAAGTAGACGGAACCCACCAAACAGTCACCCACGATACCTGCCCAAATGTTTATGCTAAACCTCTGCTGATATGATTTAACGTAAGTACCATGTGGGTTTGCGTCCGTCCAAATGTGGCTGTTTCGGGAGTTGAATGGTCCTTCTCTGGTGAAACATGCCTCATCTGTCCACAACACCATCCTTTCGAAATGCAGATATTCTTTACATTTATTTAAATACCACACGGAATATTGGTAACGAGAGGGATAGTCCCCTTCCAACACATCGTGCACCTTTTGTAGGTGGTACGGAAATAGGTCTTTGTCGTATAGGATGTCCAATACTACAGTGTGCGAAACTTGTAGCGACAAACAAACGGGTAAATTTTACTATGTGTGGTTTGCAGGCATACATTAAGAACATCGGAATAACTTTACTTACCCCCAAAGCATTACCAATGGCCATTGAGCTGGTACTAGGTGTTCCAGCAACCGTATCGAGAACGTTTTCTTCTAATTGAACGTTCCGTAGATAGCGTTCTCATCCAGTGTCAACATTTGTTACAGCAAAACTTCTGGTCTCCCTTAACTGTCTATCAACCGCTACAAAGGTATTCACACACAGAATAACATGGTTGGGAAATCTTGCGTTGTAAATGTTGTGGGCCTCCGGTCCATTTTGACCCGCAGCGCCGAATGCTAAATGCATATCGGCGTATTCCTCGAAGGAATACCGATGTTGCGCCATGTTACCACTACGTGTGTGTCAAGCCTACCTCCATTGTTGTTCTGTCACACCTGCTTCCGTGTACCTTCGCAGCTAAGTCTTCCGACAAAGATCGACTGCATACATATGATTCCCAATGGTGATCAAATGAAAAGCAGATAAAGGTTCACTACACAGGCCGAGACGATTGGAGTTGGATGTTGTCATAGCGTAGATGGTACCGCACAGAATTGCTGACCCGTTGGTCCTGGGTTCGATCCCTGCTACAGGTGAATATTTTCCCGTATTTGTATTTCTCTCTTGTTCGGTTTGAGCAAACCACATGAAGAATACGTTTGGCAACACTGCCTCTTCCAGACTGTTTGAATATGAGCGCGAAACGACCTGATTGGCTAGCTTCTAAGCTATGTAACTCGGAAACGGCGCAACATATCGAATTTTGTTCTTAACATTTATGTTTCAGTACAACTTTCCCTACAACATCACTACAAGCATTTCAGACATTTTCTGACCACCCTGTATATAGTCCTAGCAGATGTTAATATATTGAAGATGGAGGAGACAAAATCAGATAATATCTATGATTCTCAGATATTGAAAGCTGCACAGAGACAGAGTGAAGTGTCTGACACACGAGACAGATTACATTGAGAAATGACACCTGCAGTAATTTGACAGAAATCATTTTTAACTGAGAGAGCCCACTTGCTGTTGGTGCTAATTAGTATTTTAGCAAGGATGACTCTGTAACTGACCAGTCACAATCTGGATCTGGTAAATAACTAACATGATGAAACTTTTTAACATTCACATAATACAAGGCCACCATACTGAACAAGTGATCTGGCTTGTCCCCTCAGAAGCTACCACAAACAACAAAAATAGTAAAATAGTAGTTCAATAAGTACATGTCACCAGAGAATGATTATAACCTTCATTAACTCAGTACTGAAACTTCAAATGGTGGTCTGGAACTGTTCTTATACATACTGCCAGTTTTTATACACGATAACACAGCTATGAAGGCAACAAAAATTTTACAATTTTGGAGGTCAGGTATCAGTAACATTTCTCTGTTTTATGGCAGAAAAACTGTGATGAATAAAATTACAATTTTACTGTATGAAGTGTTAAACAAAAGTTTATGATATTCCATACCATCCAGGCTTATGTTGTACAGAAGTACAGTTTATCTACACTGCTGGCCACCGTAAATGCAACACCAAGAAAGACAAGAGGTAGCACAACAAAATTTATTTTGTAGATAACATGTTGACCAAGTATCAAATGATTACGTTTACAGACGTCTGTGACATGTGGTTCCTGCCAGAATCAGTAGCCAGAGTAGCCGCCATTGTTGGAGATCATCGCTGCCACACGTCTCGGCATTGAGTCAAAGAGACGGATGTGTTCCTGGGGTACAGCAGCCCAAGCAGCTTCCACACGTTGCCAAAGATCATCTGGTGTGGCAGCTGGGGATGTAATCTGGGTCGCTCGTTGAGCAACCATGGACCACATGTTTTCTATCGGCGAAAGATCCAGAGAGCGAGCCGGCCAGGGAAGCAATTCAATCTAGTTATTGACGAAGAACCTTTGGACAATGCGTGCCACGTGTGGTCGCGCATTATCCTGTTGAAATATGGCTGTGGCCAAGCCCTGAAGGTACGGAAGGACAACTGGCTCCAGCACCTTGGATATGTAGCGCCGGCTATTTAAAGTACCGGCAATGCGTACTAGAGGCGTGCGAGAGTAATATCCAATACCGCCCCATACCATAATACCCGGTTCAAGACCAGTGTGGCGGTGCATAATGCAGCTGTCCAGCATACTCTCTCCACGGTGTCTCCACACTCGAATCCGACCATCGTGGTGCTGCAGACAGAAGCGTGCCTCATCAGTAAAGACAATGTCATTCCATTCTGCCGTCCACATCCGTCTGTTATCACACCATTGGCGACGGAGACGTCTGTGGTTCTGCGTCAATGGTAGACGAAGCAATGGACGTCTTGCAGACAGACCACTCTGCTGTAAACGGCGTCGAATGGTACGCGCAGACACTGGATGATGCGTTACAGACGCAATGTGCTGTGCTATGGTTCGGGATGTCACTGAGCGATCCATCACTGCCATGCGCACAATTTGCCTATCAGCACGTGCAGTGGTGCACCGAGGTGAATGCGATTGACCACGTCAGTCCGTCGTACCCTCCTGCATCCAACGGTCACATATCCGCATTACAGTTGTTTGGTTTCGTCCAACACGACTAGCGATTTCTCTGTATGATAATCCACAATCTCGGTAAGCCACTATCCTTCCTCTGTCGAACTCGGATACTTGATCAAAAGATGTTCGCTGTTGTCTACGAGGCATAACTGATCGTCTTGTGAAACAACCACAAGGTAAACACACGTGCCGAACGTACACTCGTTGAAATCGCCAAGCCTTAAATGGCGCTATGAGGTGGCGCCACAGGCGCGCGTGATGTGCGTCTGCGCTGAAATTCTAATCAGTTGCATATCTCATCGCTGCAAACTCATGGTGTAAATTTCACTTGATTCGGATGCTTCCTTCAGGGTGTTGCATTTACGGTGGCCAGCAGTGTAGTTTATCAGAGCAGGTGGGAGGAGGACTGTTTCTGATGATTATGGGGAGGCAGTATTGGAAACTGAAGGACATTAAAAGCCTGTCAGAAGGATAAGATATGTAATATAACCTAATATGCAGGGCGCACTCATTGTAATAAACATTGTACTAAGTGATAAACGAAATATACCTACACAATTAGAACAGGTGACATTGGCACCATTAAGTATGCCTTCTGCATATTTCTGTTAAGGGAGTCTTGCTTTTTCCTCATTCGCTGAAGGGCACCCCCGGACTGCAGCGACCACAAAATTAAATGAATTCTACCCTGATTTTAGAGATGTGTAATACTGACATGAGAAAAGAGATTTACCTCATAAAGACAATTACTTCATCACTGATGGTAACATTGGAAAGAAAGCATTAAATTATTATTTTCATGAAAAAGTTAATACGTTATAGTCCAAGCAAATATTCAGCTCTCAGGATTATACACCAGTACACAATTTATACATACATATTTTGAATAATAATGATTTACTCTGTTTAAGAAATCTTTTAGTCTGAGATGGCATGTTTCATACTGCAAGTCCAGATGGGCCCGTCTTTAATGACTAGTTTATAACATACAATGCCTGCAAGAATCACAACTATGAATGTTTACATTGGGCAAACTAACATGAAAGCTCAAACAAAAGCTTCAACAAAGATGTGTTCTAAAACCTTTGTTTATGCAAACATATAAGTTTTGTAGTATGTAATGGTATACAAATGACTGATTGCACCACTTAGTTTAAGTGTTCTGTAAGGCTTTCAGTTTATTTACAAGTGATGTTCCAAATGACTCTCGATATTTAGGGCTTATTTCATCCAACAGTGAATAAGGAGTCTCATAAATTTTAGTTCTTGGTTGAGAATCATCATCAAAAGTGTTTCCAACGATTCTGAAACCTGCACCGCTCAACTCAATGCAGAAATTTTCTTCCTCCTCAGTGGTCAAATTCAGATAAATAAATTTATTGTTTGATTTCAATTTCTGTGAGACGTGTATGTCCTTAACATGATCCTTTATATCATTTATGACACTTGATGCTTCTTCTTTCCAGTGTTCTTCACTCAAGGGTTCTTCAGATGAGAAAGCCATTGTTCTATACTTGATGGACATTTACCTGAAACATCATTATTACGTGTTCACTAAAATGTGCATATGGCAGTTAAAAGAAAACAAGATTGCAGTAAATAATTAGTTTGCAAAATAAGATTTTCTTTCTGTGTGCTAGCTATAAAAATGTGTGCCCAAAAGTGCTCACACAAGATATTTATGTTCAAATATGTCTACATTGAGGGAAAAATCAGCACTTCACTTATACTGAGTGAATTAAGAAATCTTCTTGCATTGTTAATAATGATCTCTGAGACAGGTTAACTGCAATCCAAGCTAAAAATATGTCATGCCTTGGGTGTAAGAAAATTTTCAATGTAAAGATGAGGAACCTGCAACAATCAAATATTCATTATTGTGAAAACCTAGATTGGCAGCAGAATTGGTATCTTCACAACGCAAACATGACACCTTGCTTCTGTAGCTCTTAGGCATTACAACCACTTGGAAAATCCATCCTTCAATCTTTTACAGATTAGGACATACTCCCTAAAAATATTGCAGTTGAAGTCTAACTGATGGTCTCAAAAACTTCTCTGCTACCTATTTTTTTTTACATGTATGTGTATCTGGTGTGGTGATCACTCACAGGAGGATGACTGACAGGAGGTAATGCATTCACATCACTTGAGTTGGAGGGCCAGTGTGGGGACTGGCCATCTGTCCTTGTCCATTCCACGGCCAACCACGGGGGTATGATATCCATAGAGTCACCTAATCTTGGCCCAAACTTGCAATGGAGAGGTATGGATGCCAATGGTAGAGACATACCTTTCCCAGCACTCCTGCTTCCATTGGCGAATAATGCGTCGGGCTCGGGCACGGAGTCGCTTAAAGGTAAGGAGGTGTTCCAGTGTTGGGTGCCGCTTATGACATTGGAGGGCCCACCTGTGATCTCTAATCACCTCAGTGATCTCCGGTGACCACCAAGGCACAGTCCTCCACCAAGGGGACCCAGAAGAACAGGGAATTGCAGATTCCACTGCAGAAATGATGCTGTTGGTTATCGCGTGAACCATCACATCAATGGCATCATGAGAAAGAGGCTCAATAGTGGCGAGTCCCAATCAGCCTTATTCAAAACCCATCTGGGGAGGTGCGCAGAAGAGGGATGCTGTGCCAGTGACACAAAGATCGGAAAGTGGTGCTGCACACTCCACTGGACAAATGGTAGATAGCCAGGGCTGCAGACAAAGGTCAATGGCTGAGTACGTGCCATGTTCTACACTGAAACGTGTGGAGGCACCTTTATTTAAAAGAGAAAGGTCGAGCCATGCCAACACTTGCTCAACAACAGTGCCTCGGCCAGTTGCCACCAATCCCTCCCATAAAGGATTATGGGTGTTGAAGTCATCCAGTAATAGGAAAGGTGGCGGCAGTTGAGCTGTCAGCACAGCCAATACATTCTGTGGGACATCACTATCCAGTGTAAGACAGATACTGCAGATGGTAACAGCCTGTGACATCCACACCCTAACAGCAACAGCCTCTAAAGGTGTTTGAAGAGGCACATGCTCGCTGTAAAGAGAGTTAAGGACGTAGACATAGACTCCACCAGATAACCTCTCATAAGCTGCCCAATTCTTATAATAACCCTGATAGCCACGGAGGGCGGGGGTTCGCAACACCAGAAACCAAGTTTCCTGGAGAGAAATGCAAAAGAAAGGGTAAAGGCTGAGAAATTGTCGGAGCTCAGCAAGGTGGTGGAAAAATCTTCTATAATTCCACTAAAGAATGACATTGTCTGCATCCGAAAAAGGCGTGAAGGGACTGAGGAGGCAGATTACGCCGCTGGGTCATCTACTGCCACTGAAGGAGAGCCTGATTCGAGAACCATTGCATCTGAGGCAGAGGCGAGATTGGAGTCATTGGGGGATGCCAAAATCAGCAAATCATCCTCAGATGCAGAGCTGGTAAGGACAGGTGGCACAGAGGCAACCAGAACCTCTTTCTTCTTACCCAGCTTGAGCTTTGTCTTCTGCTCCTCCTCCTCCTCCCCCCCCCCCCCCTCCCGCCGCTCCTTAGGAGCAACCTGGGAGGGAGTCGCAGAAGGAGGGTCAGGGGCAGATGAAGAGTGGAAAACTCTTCAATCTGCCGCTCGTGGCTCCTTGAGCCACTGATCAGCTGTCACACTGGAGGGTGCCTGAGAAGATAGTCTTCCAAGCGTTCTGCATGAGAGAAGCTGGAGGAGGCTGGTGTACCTCCAGTGGGGCGAGGGGGGGGGGGGGAGGATCCGATAGCCACGTCAATTTGGGGGATTGTTCTCCCAAGAAAGGTACCTTGGGAGCACCAGAAGAAGCAGTGTCCCCCATCATGGACACGGGGGAAAAGTCGGGGCGGCCCTGAGGGACCACTGGAGGTTTAACAAATGCAGGGACAGCCACCGCCAACAGGGGTAACGAAGTTGCAGTCGCAGCATATGATGCAGTCATTGGAACAGGATGAAGGTGTTTTTATTTCCTCTTTGCATCTTGATAGTTGAGCCTGTCCAGGCTTTTGATTTCCATTATTCACTGCTCCTTGTGGAGAAAAGGGCAGTCAGGCAAGCAGGGGGAGTGGCACTTCCCACAGTTGACACAAGTGGGAGGAGGCACACACGGAGCGCCCGGGTGCGGAGGACGACCGCAATCCCGGTAGGTGGCGCTGGAGTTACAGCGAGATGACATGTGGCCAAACCTCCGGCACTTGAAGCAACACATAGGAGGAGGGAAGTGCAAGTTCACGTCGCAATGGTAAACCATCACCTCAACCTTTTCAGGTAATGAGTAACTCTCAAAAGCCAAGATGAAAGCACCAGTAGCAAATCTGTTATCTTTGGGTCCTCTATGTACGCACCGGATGAGGTGGACACCCCGCCACTCCTAGTTGGTGCGTAGCTCCTCATCTGACTGCAAAAGGAGGTCACGATGGAAAATAATATCCTGGACCATGTTAAGGCTTCTATGGGGCGTAATCGAGATAGTGATGTCACCCAGCTCGTCACAGGTGAGCAGTGCCCTCGACTGGGCAGGGGAGACCACCTGGATCAAAATCGACCCACTACGCATTTTGGACAATGCTGCCACTTCCCCATACCTATCTTCAAGATGGTCGACAAAAAACTGGGGCTTTGTTGCCTGAAAGGTCTCTTCATCAGTCCTGCTGCAAACGAGGTACTGAGGTGAATACATCTCTCGAGACCTGGTTGCCCGATGGTCCTCCCAAGGTGTAGCCAGGGAGGGGAATGATTGGGAATCATAGATCACAACATCAAATTCATTCCTGACAAGCTTTGAGACTGCTGGGGCCAAGTGACCACCAGCTTGATTGGATTTAACCTATTTCATTGTGGGTCATTCATCCTGATACCACCCACTACGACCAGGGGCTCTCCCCATGAGCACCACCCAGCCTCAGCTAGGGCCACCTGGCGGGATGGCCATTGCCGGGACTCCTGGTGCTCCAGAAGGAGGGGCACCTACTTCGTGGCATAAGCAGGAAGGTCTCAGCTCTGGCATCAGCAGTGTGATCCCTGTGTTGTCAGGGGGCTACCACCAAGAGGGCACATGACAAACCCACCATGACAGACTGGCTACCGCATTGGATTTCGGGTGTCGAAATGGTCCAGAATTGTCATGGGCCTGAAGATTGGTACGGCACAGGAGACAAGAAGTAGGCAACCCATAATACGTTAGGTGCAAAGCCCGCTACACGACAATAAGTAGCATGCAAGATCTTGGTGCATGATGGACAAACAAAAAACACCACTTAAGGCATCCTTCCCCAAATGGTACACACTAGCAACAGAAATCTGGAGAAGATGGAGGTTAAACCTGAGAGGGGACCAACACATAAATGCCAAAATGTGTGAGACTCCTTTTAGTCACCTCTTACGACAGGCAGGAATACCACGGGCCTGTTCTTACCCCCAGATCCGCAGGGAGGGGGGGGGGGGGGGTCAGATGATGGCTGAACACGCCTACAGGTGGTTCAAAGCTAACAGTTTGAGTATTAATACCACAAAGACTCACATTGCACAGTTTCAAACAGGCCATAACAACCTCCTAGCACCAGAAGTAGACATTAACAGTCATTCAATGAATGAAGTACAGTGTGTAAAACTCCTTGGAGTCTATCTGGATAACAAGTTGAAATGGAGTCAACATATACATGAACTAATTGAAAACCTCAGTCACCATGTTCTGTCCTTAGAAATCTCTCTCGCTGTGTTGACCTAAAGAGAAGACTGTTTGCTTATTTTGCATACATTCACTCCCTGTTCTCCTATGGAGTTATCTTCTGGGGAAGTGCACCTAAAGTAAGTGTTTGATCTGTAAAGAGCCATGGTAGGAAAGACAATAATATATAAAGTGAATGCAATATTGCAGTTTTAACTATCACATTAAAAAGGATACCGCAAAAAAAAAAAAAAAAAAAAAAAAAAAAAAATAATATGACAGCCAATACTAGAACATATCACTATTACTACTAAGTCGGCATCATTCACTAGCCATAGTTAGACAGATCCCCCCATGAACCATGGACTTTGCCGTTGGTGGGGAGGCTTGCGTGCCTCAACGATACAGATAGCCGTACGGTAGGTGCAACCACAATGGAGGGGTATCTGTTGAGAGGCCAGACAAACGTGTGGTTCCTGAAGAGGGGCAGCAGCCTTTTCAGTAGTTGCAGGGGCAACAGTCTGGATGATTGACTGATCTGGCCCTGTAACACTAACCATAAGGGCCTTGCTGTTGTGGTACTGCGAACGGCTGAAAGCAAGGGGAAACTACAGCTGTAATTTTTCCCGAGGGCTTGCAGCTTTACTGTATGATTAAATGATGATGACGTCCTCTTGGGTAAAATATTCCGGAGGTAAAATAGTCCCCCATTCGGATCTCCGGGGCGGGGACTACTCAAGAGGACGCTGTTATCAGGAGAAAGAAAACTGGCGTTCTACAGATTGGAGTGTGGAATGTCAGATCCCTTAATCGGGCAGGTAGGTTAGAAAATTTAAAAAGGGAAATGGATAGGTTAAAGTTAGATATAGTGGGAATTAGTGAAGTTTGGTGGCAGGAGGAACAAGACTTCTGGTCAGGTGAATACAGGGTTATAAATACAAAATCAAATAGGGGTAATGCAGGAGTAGGTTTAATAATGAATAAAAAAATAGGAGTGCGAGTAAGCTACTACAAACAGCATAGTGAACACATTATTGTGGCCAAGATAGATACGAAGCCCACACCTACTACAGTAGTACAAGTTTATATGCCAACTAGCTCTGCAGATGATGAAGAAATTGATGAAATGTATGAGGATATAAAAGAAATTATTCAGGTAGTGAAGGGAGACAAAAATTTAATAGTCATGGGTGACTGGAATTCGACAGTACGAAAAGGAAGAGAAGGAAATCTAGTAGGTGAATATGGATTGGGGCTAAGAAATGAAAGAGGAAGCGGCCTGGTAGAATTTTTCACAGAGCATAACTTAATCATAGCTAACACTTGGTTCAAGAATCATGAAAGAAGGTTGTATACATGGAAGAACCCTGGAGATACTAAAAGATTTCAGATAGATTATATAATGGTAAGACAGAGATTTAGGAACCAGATTTTAAATTGTAAGACATTTCCAGGTGCAGATGGGGACTCTGACCACAATCTATTGATTATGAACTGTAGAGTAAAACTGAAGAAACTGCAAAAAGGTGGGCATTTAAGGAGATGGGACCTGGATAAACTGAAAGAACCAGAGGTTGTACAGTGTTTCATGGAGAGCATAAGGGAACATTTGCCAGGAATGGGGGAAAGAAATACAGTAGAAGAAGAATGGGCAGTCTTGAGGAATGAAATAGTGAAGGCAGCAGAGGATCAAGTAGGTAAAAAGACGAGGGCTAGTAGAAATCCTTGGGTAACAGAAGAGATACTGATTCAGTTGATGAAAGGAGAAAATACAAAAATGCAGTAAGTGAAGCAGGCGTAAAGGAATACAAATGTCTCAAAAAAAAATGAGGTCGACAGGAAGTGCAAAATGGCTAAGCAGGGATGGCTAGAGGACAAATGTAAGGATGTAGGGGCATATCTCACTAGGGGTAAGATAGATACTGCCTACAGGAAAATTAAAGAGACCTTTGGAGAAAAGAGAACCACTTGCATGAATATCAAGAGCTCATATGGAAACCCAGTTCTAAGCAAAGCAGAAAGGTGGAAGGAGTATATAGAGGGTCTATGCAGGGGCGATGTTCTTGAGGACAATATTATGGAAATGGAAGAGAAGGTAGATGCAGATGAAATGGGAGATATGATACTGCGTGAAGAGTTTGACAGAGCACTGAAAGACCTGAGTCGAAACAAGGCCCCGGGAGTAGACAACATTCCATTAGAACTACTGACAGCCTTGGGAGAGCCAGTCCTGACAAAACTCTACCATCTGGTGAGCAAGATGTATGAGACTGGCGAAATTTCCTCAGACTTCAAGAAGAATATAATAATTCCAATCCCAAAGAAAGCAGGTGTTGACAGATGTGAAAATTACCGAACTATCAGTTTAATAAGTCACAGCTGTAAAATATTAATGCGAATTCTTTACAGACGAATGGAAAAACTGGTAGAAGCCGACCTCGGGGAAGATCAGTTTGGATTCCGTAGAAATGTTGGAACACGTGAGGCAATACTGACCTTACGACTTATTTTAGAAAAAAGATTAAGGAAAGGCAAACCTATGTTTCTAGCATTTGTAGACTTAGAGAAAGCTTTTGACAATGTTGACTGGAATACTCTTTTTCAAATTCTAAAGGTGGCAGGGGTAAAATACAGGGAGTGAAAGGCTATTTACAATTTGTACAGAAACCAGATGGCAGTTATAAGAGTCGAGTGATATGAAAGGGAAGCAGTGGTTGGGAAGGGAGTGGGACAGGGTTGTAGCCTCTTCCCGATGCTATTCAATCTGTATATTGAGCAAGTAGTAAAGGAAACAAAAGAAAAGTTCGGAGTAGGTATTAAAATCCATGGAGAAGAAATATAAACTTGGAGGTTTGTCAATGACATTGTAATTCTGTCAGAGACAGCAAAGGACTTGAAAGAGCAGTTGAACGGAATGGTCAGTGTCTTGAAAGGAGGGTATAAGATGAACATCAACAAAAGCAAAATGAGGATAATGGAATGTAGTCGAATTAAATCGGGTGATGCTGAGGGAATTAGATTAGGAAGTGAGACACTTAAAGTAGTAAAGGAGTTTTGCTATTTGGGGAGCAAAATAACTGATGATGGTCGAAGTAGAGAGGATATAAAATGTAGACTGTCAATGGCAAGGAAAGCATTTCTGAAGAAGAGAAATTTGTTAACATCGAGTATAGATTTAAGTGTCAGGAAGTCGTTTCTGAAAGTATTTGTATGGAGTGTAGCCATGTATGGAAGTGAAACATGGACGATAAATAGTGTAGACAAGAAGAGAATAGGAGCTTTCAAAATGTGGTGCTACAGAAGAAAGCTGAAGATTAGATGGGTAGATCACATAACTAATGAGGAGGTATTGAATAGAATTGGGGAGAAGAGGAATTTGTGGCACAACTTGACTAGAAGAAGGGATCGGTTGGTAGGACATGTTCTGAGGCATCAAGGGATCACCAATTTGGTACTGGAGGGCAGCGTGGAGGGTAAAAATCGTAGAGGGAGACCAAGAGATGAATACTCTAAACAGATTCAGAAGGATGTAGGTTGCAGTAGGTACTGGGAGATGAAGAAGCTTGCACAGGATAGAGTAGCATGGAGAGCTGCATCAAACCAGTCTCAGGACTGAAGACCACAACAACAACAACAACAACAACAACAGTTAGACAGATCGTGTCACATCTTAGCAATTATATATTACAAGCACTACCACAACTAAGATAACAGACAAGAAGATTTACACAATACTGAAGTTATAAACAATGGTTATAAACAACAGTTTGCAGCTCTTAAATGTTTCCAATTTATGGCTTTACATGTGATGGTATCACACTGGACTCGCATTTGGGAGGACAATGGTTCAAACTTGCATCCGGACATCTAGATTCAGGTTTTCCATGATTTCCGTAAATTGCTCCAGGTAAATGCCCATATGGTTCCTTTGAAAGGGCACTGCTGGTTACCTTTCCCATCCTTGATACAATCCGAGCTTATGCTCCATCTCTAATGCCCTCCTTACCGAAGGAGTTTACTCAGTCTTCTTTCCTTCAACATCCAAAGGGCAATATTGAAACATCTGGTGGCAGGTGATTGAACATCTTTAGGGCTGCTGTTGGAAAACAGTCCAGTGTTTTACTTAGGCGACAGCTTGGAATATCAATGTCGGCCTTATTTCATGTGTCATAGTTGCGACTCTCTTGTATCTTGCAGAAGGATCCTTGATTTTCTTTTATATAGACAAGAGAGTTAAAAACATACTGGCTACATATTGTCATTATACCCAACTGCTTGAAAATTGGTCTACAGTGATCGAATTTCTTGCTGGAAGATATTATTCACACAGCCTTCTTTTGTAGGAGCATTTTGTTTTTAATTCTTGTAGAGTGTCCCCACAACAACTATCCATAAGTAATATGGCTGTGGAACAGTGCATAATTATTGTGATTAAATGCTGATTTGGTGTCACACATTTGAGCTTCCTGAGGAGCTAAATTACTCATGAGAGCTTAAAAAAAGACATGTGCTTTGTGTTTGATCCGTCTCAGCTTACTGTCAACTGTGATTCCTAAAGTTTGACACTATCAACATTCACTATGGGTCCACAGCCACCAAGGCTCCATAATATTTTCTGGGTTTTATCTTCATTTAATTTTTTTTATATACTTTGAATGACTTTTTGGCTACTTCAAATAATATATTAGCATCCTTTACTGCCTCAGATGAATCTCTACCCCTAGTCATTAATGTTGCATTATCTGAAAAGAACAGGGTATGACCATCACAAGTTGTCATTGGCAAATATTAAAATTAGCAGTGGATCAAGTACAGAGCCCTGCAGTCCACTTTATTCAAGTGCCATTTCATAAAACATTACTCCCTAGATACAAACTCTTTGCCACCTACCTTACAAGACACAAAAATAATTGTATGTAGATCTTGCCTTCTTGTCTATGGTTCTGAATGGGGTTAAATACTCTGATGGTAAGATATTCAAAGATTCGGTAAGCTCCCATCTAACATAAAGCAAGAATGGAATTCCCGACAATTCAAAAGAAAATTTAAAATATGCCTCTGGGTATTTTTTGTGTGTGAATGAGCATGAAATGCTTGAATGAGCATCAAAGAAGTTGAATGCAGTTAATCACCATGTATGAAGTGGTTGTATTGACATCTGATGAACTAATGTGGAACTACATGGACTGGACAGTTTGAGTGAGCATAAAAGTCTGATGCAGGCCTCTAAATGTAATATTACTGCTTGCTATGGCAGAGTCATGATTAAAGCAGATTCCTCAGACACATCATTCTCCTCCTCAGATCACTCTGACAGAACATTAACATGATACCTAAAAACTGGATGGAAATGAAGGACCGAATGAATATGGGTTCATATCACTAGAAACTCCATTTATAGAACTGTCAGAGAGTTTTATGGCTCCAAGTAGAGTCAACATAGGCTCACTCTAAATTGAAAAATATAGCTGTGAGGTGTTGTGTTGACAACAAATTTAGATGTATTGCTGCCTCCAGAAGGGTGAGGTTGTTGAGAGGTGAATGATACTTGCTGAATCCTCATTGGAACTGAATAAGTACCTCTTATGATTCAAGGAAACCAGACACCATTTGACCTTGTGCTCTGGATTCCTACGTACACAGCTAGGGACAATACAATTACTACTGGGCATTGTGTGTTCTTTCCTTGGTTTCAGGAAAGGTACTAAAATTATCTACTTTCACAAGTAGAGAATGTCTGCAGTTACCCAGATTTTATTAAAAGAGCCAAGAGGATTTCTTTCAGGTCCCTAGAATCCCATAACATGCTGTACTGTATTCAGTCTTTACCTGATGCAGTCTCCTTGGTCTCAGACAATGCTCATTCTAACTGTTGTAGAAAGGGGCAGTTGTATTCATCATTGCCGTTGAAACAGAAATCTGAATTAGTGATCAAAATAGTTCACCATTGCTGCAAGATGTCACCAAGTGTTGACATAAATTATTGGTGACATGACACTTTTGGCAGATATCCTCCTTGCAGCTATCTACACATTCATAGAGCCAGCAGAATGATTTACTGAGTCCAGAAACATTTTTGTCTTTGACTGTTCTTCTTGCCTTTGCCTTCACAACCCAAAAGGCTGTGAGGTCCTTAGTGGATACTAGATACTTGAACCTTTGCAAAGTCATGTATCTATATTATTGAGATCCCACTGGTAGTGAGATCCATCCAGTTTTCAAAAACAGCCCGTTAGCTGTATAATTTCCAGTTTGCTTTGCTGAAAATCCATCATGCTAGCTTTCTTTCTAGTACTAATCTATCTGAAAGGTGGATTCATATGGCAAAATGGCACTTGTATGCAAGACATTAACCATTTCCCGCTAAGCAGCAACTGCAAGGGCAGGAGAACACAATGTGAGATCAATGATCAAGAGAGACTGACCCCATTGTAGTGCTTAAGTGTCTGTTATCATCTAGATTTAGAATACATACCTCTTTAGACACAAAGAGGCTCTCAGCAATTAAGCCCCAGGGGCAAGTGGACATTGATCCCCAAAGCACATTACATGCATTCAAAGTTCCTACGAGCAGAAATTGTTCAGTATGTTGTAAAATTGGGTCAGAGAGAGCCTCTCTATCCAGAACATAATTAGGTGGCAAATAAATATTACAAAGGTGAACTTTTATAGCAACTGCTTGAATAGCTGTTGTAGGAAGCAGGAGTGAAGTGGTACAGGCCATTTAGGAAGATGGCCTCACAGCTTTTATCACTGTCACCACTAAGATCATTATTTTCTGAACAGACTGTATCCCTTAAGCAGAGAGACATCAGCAGATTTGAAATATGTGCTCTCTCTCTCTCTCTCTCTCTCTCTCTCTCTCTCTCTCTCTCTCTCTCTCTCTCTCCCCCTCTCTCTCCCCCCCCCCCCTCCCCTTTCTCTCTGCTGCAGTCTGCATTGAGAATTTCTCCCCCTCCAATGCAACGTTAGGGGATGGAAAATATTTGTAGATATTCTTTGCCTAACATCCTCTCTGGGATCCCACATTGTAAAAGAGCAGACAATTGGACATATGTGTGTCTGAAGTACACTGAAGGGCCAAAGAAACTGGTACACCTGCCTAATCGTGTAGGGCTCACGGGCATGCAGAAGTGCCGCAACATGGAATGGCATGGACACTCGACAAATGTCTGAAGTAGTACTGGAGGGAACTGCCATCATGAATTTCGCAGGGCTGTCCATAAATCCGTAAGAGTATGAGGGGTTGGATAATCTCTTCTGAACAGCATGTTGCAAGGTATCCCAGATATGCTAAATAATGTTCATGTCTGGGCAGTTTCGTGGACCATGGAAGTGTTTAAACTCAGAAGAGTGTTCCTGGAGCCAATCTGTAGCAATTCTGGATGTGAGGTGTCAGATTGTCCTGATGGAATTATCCAAGTCCGTCAGAATGCACAACAGACATGAATGGATGCAGGGGATCAGACAGGATGCTTACGTACATGTCACCCATCAGAGTCATATCCAGATGTATCAGGGGTCCCACATCACTCCAACTACACATGCCCCACACCATTACAGAGTCTCCACCAGCTTGAACAATCCCCTGATGACATGCAGGGTTCATGGATTCATGAGGTTGTCTCCATACCCATAAATGTCCATCCACTTGATACAATTTTAAATGAGACTCGTTCGACCAGGCAACATGGTTGCAGTCATCAGCAGTCCAATGTCTGGGTTGATGTGCCCAGGCGAGGCATAAAGCTTTGTGTTGTGCTGTCCTCAAGGGTACACGAGTGGGCCTTCGGCTCCAAAAGCCCATATTGAAGATGTTTTGTTGAAAGGTTCATATGCTGACACACTGAAATCTGCAGCAATTGCAGAAAAGCTGCACTTCTATCATCACATTGAACAGTTCTCTTCAGTCACTGTTGGTCCGATTCTTGCAGGATCTTTTTCTGGCCGCAGCAATGTCAGAGATTTGATGTTTTATCAGATTCTTAATATTCATGGAAATGGTTGTCTGGGAAAATTCTGACTTCATTGCTACCTCAGAGATGCTGTGTCTCGTTGCTCGTCTGCCGACTATAACACAATGTTCAAATTCCCTTAGATCTTGATAACCTGCCATTGTAGCAGCAGTAACATATATAACAACTGTGCCAGACATTTGTTGTGTTATATAGGTGATGCTGATCACAGCGCTTATTCTGCCTGTTTACATGTCTCTGTATTTGAAAACGGGTGCCTATACCAGTTTGTTTGGTGCTTCAATGTATGTAGACATACGCACACACGTGGAAGTAACAGGATAAAAAGCTATGAGGGTCATTCAATAATTAAAGAGATAAATTGGTTTGGAGAAAAAAAAGCATTTATTTTTACAAAGCAATACTTTTTCTACTTTTCAACATAATCCCCTTGAACATTTATGCAATTGTTCCAGCGGGCTACAAGCTTTTTTATTCCGGCTGCAAAGAACTCTTTATCTTGATGTTTGACCCAGTTTCCCACAAGCTTTTCACGTCCTCATTGTCCTGGAACCTCTTCACACTTAATGTCTTCTTCAGTGCACCAAACAAATGGAAATCACTAGGTGCTAAACCAGGACTGTAAGGGGGACGAGGCAGTACTTCCTAGCCCATTTTGTCAATGGTTTCACAGGTTAATTGAATAATATGAAAATGTGCATTGTCTTGCTGGAGAATCACACCTCTCCTCTCAGATCTACGATGTCTCTCTCTCTCACAGCTGGCTTCCCCTTGTTTAAAAGCAAATCCAAGAACTATTGGCTGTTCATTGTGTGCTACTATTCGAGATAATCACAAAACCTGGACCTTCAGCATTCCAAAACACCGTCAACATGGCTTTTCCTTCTGATGGTTGAGTTTTGACTTTTTTCTTGACAGGTAACTTGGTGTGCTTCCACTCCCTGTTTTGTCTTTTTGATTCTGGCTCATAATAGTGAACCCAAATTTCACCATAAATCAAAATTTTGTTAAGGAAGTGCTCACCTTCTCTTCCATAATGTTCCTTTAGCTCTGTGCACAGCCTCAACCTTGTTTCCTTGTATAGCTGCACCAACTCCTTTGGGAACCATCTTTCACATGTTTTCTGGTACTTCAGCTTGTTACAGATGATGATGATGATGATGATATGAATTGTACCAGTACTAACTTGAACCTCATTCATTCATTTTTGTGTCCGGTCAGCATTTCCAAAAATAGCAGCTGCGATAACTGACATATCCTTCATAAACATCTTATATTGTGTACAGGTTGTCGAGGAGGGGTCATACAAGTAGGTGGCTTGGATCTTCTTCAGCCCTGCAGTCGCAAAAGATGTCAGCACTCACTGGAAGGATTCCCCATTTCTTCAGGTTAGTCTTGTATTGGGGGACACTTGCTCTGAGGCGGTTGAGGGACCTCCATACAAGGTATTGTAGGTTTGTGCCAGGAGCTAGTTCTTCTTTTGATAAGACATCTACAGGTAGTGAGCTCTTCCATGTTGCAAGATGAATTGCCTCTGGTGCTCCCTCCAGTGGCACAGTTCTAGCAAGGGATCTCTTGCAGGATTTAAGGTGGGATCTTGTTGCCTGACGACCATATAGAGAATGTCAGTGGTCATTCTCCTGCTTTGTTCTCTCATTGTCTACAGCAATGGCCCTCCGGATGTTGGGTGGGGCTATTCCAACAATCGGATACAATTTCTGCACTGGTGTTGGCTTCAAGCGTCCTGAGAGGATCCTTGCAGTATCGTGGACCACAATATCGACTTGCTTAGCGTGAGCTGAAGTGTTCCGCACAGGAGCAGCATACTCAGTGGCTGAGACACAAAGCGCAAGTGCAGAAGTCCTTAGGAGGTGCAGATTGGCTCCCCAGCTGCTGCCTATCAGCTTCTTATGTATCCCATTGCAAGCAATGACTTTCTGTTTCAAGTTTAGGCATTGCTGCCTGTATGTTAGAGCCCTGTCAAGTGTGACACCTAGGTATACTGGTGTTGGACAATGTTTCAGTTGCTCTCCTTGCCATGTGATGTCCAGCTTTTGCTGCACTTCCCTGTTTTGTAAGTGGAAGGCACTCACTTGAGTTTTACAGGTGGCTGGCATAGTACTTGGAGGGTTCATCCATTGCTAGAGACAGTTTTCCCTCTACTTCTTTAAAGTTTGGCCCCTGAACAGCTACTGCTGTGTCATCAGTATAATGAAGAGCCTAGTACTTGCTGGTATTGGCTGATCATTTGTGTAGATATTGTACAGTGCTGGAGTGAGCACACTTCCTTGGGGGAGACCATTCTTCTGTGTTCAACATCTACTCCTCTTATCCTGTAATAAAACTTGGAATCTACTGTTCTGAAGGAAGATACTAATAAGGGATGTTAGTTGGTAGTCCTTAGTAAGGTCATACACTTTCTTTAACAATTTACTATGATTCACAGAACTTGAACCTTATCAACTATCATTCCACAGTCACATGGCAGTCAGCATGAATAATGTCATCAATTCAACTTTCAAGTGAGGGACTTGAAACTGCAACCAGTCGGCCAGAATGGTGTTCATCAGTCACCGAGTCATGACCATTTTTGAACTGCTCTATCCACTTGTAAAAATGTGCACAATTCATACAACCTTCACCATAAACTTTAGACATTCTACAGTACATATTCACTGGTTTATCGCCTCCAGCAAGTAAAAAATGAACAGCAGAACGTTGTTCAACTAATGTGGACATTCCCAGTAGACTCATCATCTTGAAATGTATTTTTGAGGTTATAAACAAAACAATGTTGATACATCAGCTGATCAGGGCTCATCCCAGTGATGCAACTTAAAGCCATAAAAGTACCAAACTTGCCCTACAAACAGTTTTTTCCCCAGACCAATTTGTCTCTCTAATTACTGAATGACCCTTGTAGTTCAGACATGTACCCTATATTCAGTAATGGCTCTTTTGAATGAAAAACATCTTGACAAGTATCCAACTGTGACAGAGCAACACACAACCCTTAACTACAGTAAAGGAATTGTGCCATGCAAAGATATAATGGATATGTAAACAAGTGAATGTGACAAAGAATGAGAGAGAGAATATGTCAGAAATGTAAAAAAATGTTATGAAGAGGGTTAACAGTGAGCCACAGATGATATACGAAAAACCACATCATCCATCTGTCTTCAGAACACTATTCGCTTCATCTGTAAAGAACTGGCCACCAATGATATTACAGGGGCTCAGTTAATTAGTTAGTTAGTTGCAGAAACAAGGCAACTGACAAAAGTGCCAATTCTTGCAGCATTGCTTCTTTACTTGCACAAGTGCATCAAATCCAAAACAAACCCTATCCTCCAGATAGACTACAAACAAAATGTATCAGTACCTCAAAACAGAAAGACAAACATACGTACTCTACTATGTTGTCAGAAGTTAAGTGACCAGTCATAATTCAAAGAAATTATGGGAAAGATTCCAAAATGCTCTGACCATCCAAAAATAAAAGTGAGTATAATGAGAAAGCATTAGATGGATTTATGGTGTATGCAGTCTGCCTTGGGGATTCAGCAACTCTCTTTGTCATCCCATTTACTAATGACATAAAATCTCCAAGTAACTGGTGAGAAAATGGGAAAGTAATAGAATATGGATGTGGATGAAGATGAAGATGAAGAAAAATCTAATCATTAAGATGCTCATATGCTCCAGTGGAACGTCAATGGGTTTATGATTAAATTTGAGAACTGCTGGTTCTTGATATAGGAGATTCCCATGTGCCTACATCTGCAAGACACATACTTTAAAAAATGCTGATGGCTCTCCTAAGCTGTTACAGACTACATAGAAATGACAACCTGAGTGGGAAGAAGGCTAAGGATGTAGTGGCCATATTCATCAGTAATTAATGCAAATCCTTCTCTACTTCTACAACAACTAGCAAGCAGTTACTGCTGTATAGACTGATAATATGGTCCCTTCCCTTGTCCCCTAATTAAGATCTTGACCAGCTCTCACTGACATTATTACACAACTCTCCCTCTTTTTTGAGGATTTTAATGCACACAACTTGCTATGGGGCTATAAGACCAGCTGCCACAAGGGCTGAGAGCTTTCTGCATTTAGAAGTTTTACGCCTTCTAAACATAGGGTACAACACTTATACTTCACCACTGCTGTGGGGTTGTTCTCTGCTACAAAATCTCTTTATACAATCCCCTGCTCTTGCAGGTACTGCTTAGTGGAAAGTTCACCTAAGTGACTGCTTCCCAGTTTGGTACATCTAACAGGTAAAACAAGTCCTGAACAGAAACCACCTGAATGGACGGTTGGTTAAGTTGACGGGGTGCTGCACAGTCGAAGACTATGTTTAGACACTGTAACAGTGAATAGAAATGAGAAACCACATTACAACTGCAATCCACAAGGTCACTGATACATTGGTTCCAATGTTTTGACCATCTATGAAGATTACCATCTTCTTGTGGAATGAGCTATGCCATTCTGCAGTCAGGGAGAGCCATGCAGTTACATGATAATTCTAATACCTACAGCTACCTCTACAAACCATTGTGAAGGCCTGGCAAAGGGTATGTCCCACTGTATGAGTCATTAGGGCTTTTTCCCCATTTCATTCACATATGTATAATGACAAGAATGCTTGCTTAAATGCCTCTGTGCACACTGTAATTAGTATAAGCTCGTGTTCGCAACCCATACAGGAGCAATACAAAGGCAGCTGTAATATATTCCTAAATTTGTTACTTAAAGTTGGTTCTAGAAACTTTCTAAGTAGATTTCCGTAGCATAGTTTGCATCTATCTTCAAGCATCTCAGTTCAGTCCTTTCAGCATCTTCATAACACCCTCCTATGAGTAGAACAAATTGGTGACCATTTGTGCTTCCCTTCCTTGTAACTGTTCAGTATTCCCTGATACTCCTATTTGATATGGGTCCCACACATTTGAGCAGTATTCTCGGATGAATGACATGAGTCTTTTGAGGTATGCAGTCTCCTTTGTAAACTGACTGCATTTTCTAGGATTCTACCTACGGACCGCAGTCTGCCATCCACTTTACCTACAATGGTGACTGTGATTTTTCCATTTCATATTCCTACAAACTGTTACACTCAGGTATTTGTATGAGTTGGCTGATTCTTACTGTGACTTACTTATATTAAAGTCATTGGATACTATGTGTTTCATTTCGTTTGGTGCACAATTTTACACCTCTGAACATTTAAAGCAAGTTGCCAGTCTCTGAACCACTTTGAAATCATTGACCAGCTTGTTTCAGACAGTACTTCAATATAGATAACTGCACCATCTGAGGTTACTATTAATATTGTCTGCAAGATATACAACATTAACAGGGGGCTCAACTGATGTTACTTTACATCTGTCATGACACCCCATTCATGATAACTTGCTGCATTCTCCCACCAACATAATCCTCAATCCAGTTACAAATTTCACTTGATAACCAATATGATAATGCCTTTGATGATAAGCAGATTTGTGGTACCAAGTCGAATGCTTTACAGAAATTGTGGAATACTGTATCTATCTCACTGCCTTTACCCAAGGCTTTCAGTATATCATGTGAGAAAACTGCAAGTTGGGGCTCACGAAGCGTTGTGCAGGTTGGCTCGCGTAAGTCATTCTGTTCAAGATACTTGATTATATAGCTCAGAATGTGTTTGAAGTTTCTATAACAAATGAATGCCAAGGATATGGATGGTAATTTCGTGGATCACTTCTGCCACCCTTCTTGCAGACAGATGTGACCTGCACTTTCTTCCAACCATAGGGAACAGTACTTCCCCCCCCCCCCCCCCCCAAGTGATCTATAGTGGATTATAGTTAAAACAGGATCTAACTCAGCTGCAAATTCAGTATAGAATCGGATAGGAACTCCACCAGGCTCTGGAGATTTGTCCAATTTTAATGATTTCAGCTTTACTTCCACATCACTGACACTAATATCTATTTCAATTATCTTATCAGTGGTACCTTTTCTCTAAGGTTTCTGGTCACATCAGGAGGCAAGTCTGAAGGCCTATAGAAGGATCCAGTTATAATTTTTACTCGCCCCAGATACTGAGGCTTACCCAAACAATCTCACATGCAGGCATGTGACCCATTAGAGGGACCCTACAGTACTCAGCCCTATGGCTCAAGTCGAGGAAGTCACAGAACTTTTCACAGTCTTGTTCAAGCCTTCCACCAGACTCAGAACAAGGGAACCACAATCTGTTCTCGGGACAGTACTGCAGATTACGAGGTTCACTGAAACTCCATGAGAAAGACCAGTATCCTCAACCTTCTCTGCCAGTCACTGGAATGATCCAAGTATGACCTCTGAGCCCAGACAATAGGCCCAGAATGTGCCACAATCTGCAGCTCGTTACACTCTGTTCACTCAAAGGCTGATGGAATAGCCTCTTCAACATGTTGAATGATGCCATCTGTCAAACACACTGAGTGCACATGGTGTTCCTTCCCATCCTTTGCATTCATTTCTTTAACATGTACCACTGTTAGCTGTATGATGGAACTGTTGATGAGTAATTCTTATCAACAGCAGAGTAACTTGTAGCCTTGTGGGCAGTGAGTACACAGTCCTGCTAAATTATTAAGGAGAGTACGAAGAGATCATGGCATGCATTTATAAATGCTATTAAACTGTTGTTCTGAATACATATTAGTACAAGAGACCATACGGAAGATTTCTGAGTGATGTACTTGGTGCTCAGTAATTGGAATAATGCAAAATGGTAGTCTCCAGATAAACAATGGAAGAACATTTTGCCAACATTACTGTCACCATGTGCCAGGACCCGCTTTTCCAGCAGCACAGAGTGATCTGTTCAAGGGGTGGCTAGTACTTCTATTGAACAATATGAAATGAGTCAACTACCCCTTCTCTACATGGGACCTGGACACAGCATTGTCTGCTGTTTGTGACAGTGTACTAGGTCATGATACTGCATTACACCATTTTGCAGTGCCATATGGGGGAGAGCTAAAGAAGACCTCTTCCTCTTGTTCAACCATTTCCTTGAGACAGGACAATTCTCAGACTTATGGAAGGATACAATTCAAATGCTCCTCCATAAGACAGGAAATGACCATACTTGCAAAACTGGTCAGAGAGTGTTGCCCTCACTAGCTGTGTAGGAAAGACCTTAGAGTGAATAGGGAACAACAATCTTTTCAAATCTAGACAGCTCCTTAGTCACTTTCCCTACAAGTGCAGATGGTTCTACTCCAGCTGTCCTCCTCAAGGCCTACAGTACTATTTAAGGGCACAATATCTTTTGACTGCTCTGCCAATGGAGGTTCTGGGGATGACCACATACGTTTATATGGTCCTCCTCACCTATACACTACATCAGGTACTTTGCAGAAGTTCCATTAGGAATTTTGAATACGAAAAATAGTGTTCTTCAGGGGAGTTTCCCCGAGTGTTACCACATCTTTTACCTTTAAGAGCATCTTTAGAAGATTTTGTGATCTTTTGTTCCTCTTTGCAGCCTGCAACTTGACAGTTCATTTACAAAACACAAATATTGCATTCATTTTGGAGCACTGATCTAGGCCTCACTTATTGGATCTGATGAAAATTAGAAACTACAATGAAAAACATTACGTCCTTCAGGAACTTTGACCAGTGATATCTGGATGCAATATGGCACAGCTGGGATTCTCAAGATAGAGGTCTGTCAAGATCACTGGCACTTGATCGCCATGAACTCTGGGTGTTTTATAGCATTTACCCTTAGGAAAGAAAATGGAATGTGCATCTCTTGAAAAGCAAGACTCTTACCTTACCCATTGGGAATGAGCATGGTACAAACCTCTACAGCATAAAATTTCACCCTCAACCCATGATGCATGAAAATAGTGTAGATGACTGTTCAGGTGTAACAATCATTAGTGAGCAACCTCAGAATCAGCTACTAAGTCATGGACTGATAAAAGAATGTATGTCACTGTCTAATCAAACACTGGAAACTCTACATAGAAATATCAATAATGTAGGAAAAGACAGACAGCTACTTACCACAAAGAAGACATGTTAAGTTGTAGACAGGCACAATTAAAAGACACTCACACTCACATTCTGGCCCAAGATGCTGGTATCAGTGGTTGTACTTTTGTGTACGTGTGTGTGTGTGTTTTTACTGACTGACAAAGGCTGTAGCCGAAATATTTATGTGAGTGTATTTTAATTGTGCCTGCCTGCAACACGACGTGTCTTCACTATGGTAAGTACCAATCTGTCTTTTCCTACATTGTTGATATGTCACTAAGTCTGTATACTGTTCAGGTAGTCATGTGAATGAAGGGGAAAATACATTGAGTAAGCTGAGGAATGGAAAGAAGGATGATGCCATAGGGTGAAGTAAAATGCTTCCAAAGAGAAAAATGTATCTCAAGCTAACACCAAGAAAGATAAGAATACATATTTATGTAAAGGTACAACTTACCAAGGAGGAAAAAGGTCATGTATCTAGAATTGCCCCCTCATGAACCATGGACCTTGCCATTGGTGGGGAGGCTTGCGTGCCTCAGCGATACAGATGGCCGTACTGTAGGTGCAACCACAACGGAGGGGTATCTGTTGAGAGGCCAGACAAACGTGTGACTCCTGAAGAGGGGCAGCAGCCTTTTCAGTACTTGCAGGGGCAACAGTGTGGGTGATTGACTGATCTGGCCTTGGAACACTAACCAAAACGGCGTTGCTGTGCTGGTACTGCGAATGGCTGAAAACAAGGGGAAACGACAGCCGTAATTTTTCCCGAGGGCATGCACCTTTACTGTTTGGCGTCCTCTTGGGTAAAATATTCCGGAGGTAAAATAGTCCCCCATTCGGATCTCTGGGTGGGGACTACTTAAGAGGACGTTGTTATCAGGAGAAACAAAACTGGCATTCTACGGATCGGAGTGTTGAATGTCAGATCCCTTAATCGGACAGGTAGGTTAGAAAATTTAAAAAGGGAAATGGATAGGTTAAAGTTTGATATAGTGGGAGTTAGAGAAGTTCGGTGTCAGGAGGAACAAGACTTCTGGTCAGGTGAATACAGGGTTAGAAATACAAAATGAAATAGGGGTAGTATAGGAGTAGGTTTAATAATGAATAAAAAAATAGGAGTGCGGGTAAGCTACTACAAACAGCGTGGTGAACGCGTTATTGTGGCCAAGATAGACACGAAGCCCATGCCTACTACAGTAGTACAAGCTTATATGCCAACTAGCTCTGCAGATGAAGAAATCAATGAAATGTATGATGAGATAAAAGAAATTATACAGGTAGTGAAGGGAGACGAAAATTTAATAGTCATGGGTGACTGGAATTCGAGAGTAGGAATATGGAGAGAAGGAAACATAGTAGGTGAACATGGATTGGAAGCCGTCTGGTAGAATTTTGCTCAGAGCATAACTTAATCATAGCTAACACTTGGTTCAAGAGTCATAAAAGAAGGTTGTTAACATGGAAGAATCCTGGAGATACTAGAAGGTATCAGATAGATTATATAATAGTAAGACAGAGATTTAGGAACCAGGTTTTAAATTGTAAGACATTTCCAGGGGCAGATGTGGCCTCTGACCACAATCTATTGGTTATGAACTGTAGATTAAAACTGAAGAAACTGCAAAAAGGTGGGAATTTAAGGATATGGGGCCTGGATAAACTGAGTAAACCAGAGGTTGTACAGAGTTTCAGGGAGAGCATAAGGGAACAATTGACAGGAATTGAGGAAAGAAATACAGTAGAAGAAGAATGGGTAGCTCTGAGGAATGAAGTAGTGAAGGAAGCAGAGGATCAAGTAGGTAAAAAGATGAGGGCTAGTAGAAATCCTTGGGTAACAGAAGGAATAATGAATTTAATTGATGAAAGGAGAAAATATAAAAAAGCAGTAAATGAAGCAAGCAAAAAGGAATACAAATGTCTCAAAAATGAGGTCGACAGGAAGTGCAAAATGGCTGAGCAGGGATGGTTAAAGGACAAATGTAAGGATGTAGAGCAGGGCCGCACAAACATGGAAAACCGCACGTGTGCAAAGTGAGGTGCAGCGAGTGCCTGCACAGTGCATCGGTTCAACTCGGCATACTTCGCCTAAACTTGGCTTGCTAGATGAGGCCGACGCTGTGCGCTGCCAGACGGCTTAGTCAACAATGGAATACATAAGTGCAAGATAATTACCGGAATAATGGAACCATCTGCTCCAAAAAAAGGGAAAATTGCCGAAAGTCAATTTAAACCGGAATGGGAACTCTCCTACTTTTTTGTGCGTTATGACGATAAAGCCAAATGTCTAATCTGCGGTACACTAATTATGTGTGTCAGAAAATCGTCTATTGAAAGGCACTACAGCAAATTGCATTCAGAAAAGTATAGTGATACAACAGGGGATGCCAGAGAGGAAGAATTACGGAAGTTGCAAACTCTTGCAGAAGAGAATTCTGTATCTATAAACGAAGTTTATTGCAAGTACTTTAGCATGTATATTTTGGTTAAAGGTCATGTGAAATGAAATAACATTAGTTTTCGTTTTCGCATAAATTATTTCTAACATATCTTTTTTTCTCTACTTTAGGGTGAAGAAGATGAGGGGTGTTGCGAAAGGACTCTCAGAGCTAGTTACAAAGTTGCTCTATGTTTAGCAAGAGCTGGGAGGCCATTTATGGACGGGTCATTAATAAAAAACACATTATGTTGGATGTAGTAGAGTCAATGAATCCCACATTAGCTCCCGCGTACAACAGAATACCACTTTCCAGAATGACACTACATCGGAGAATCAACGACATTGCTGAGAATTTGCATGAACAACTGGCAGCCAAAATTGAAAACTTCCTAGCGTACTCCATCGCACTTGATGAGTCCACGGATGTTAACGACACGGCTCAGTTAGCAATATTTTTGCGTGGCGTGGACGACGACCTACATGTAACGGAAGAGCTCCTGGATATGATTTCGTTGAAGGACACTGTTACAGGGGCAGATATTTTAGCAGCTGTTGAAATGGCAGCTGAAGGGATAGGACTCCCTTGGGAAAAGCTGTTTTCCGTAACCACAGATGGGGCACCAGCAATGTGTGGTAAAGCAAAAGGGTTTACTGGCCTACTGCAGAAAAAACTTAACATGCCGAATTTACCTTCCATTCATTGTTTTGCACACCAAGAGGCTCTTTGTGCGAAAGTTGTAGGTCTTCAAGATGTGATGAAGGTAGTGGTGCGTATCGTGAACTACATTCGTTCTCATGGACTCACTCATCGTCAGTTCAAAGAATTTTTGATTTCCTTTGAAGAGGAGTATCCAGATATTCCCTACCACGCTGAGGTGCACTGGCTGAGCAAAGGGAAAGAGATTTCCTGAATTTTTCGACTACGCCACACTGTGGCTCAGTTTTTGGAGAGCAAGGGACGTCTGGAGCCACTTATGACCCTGAATGGGTAGCTGATTTAGGATTTTTAGCAGACATTATGGCTCTCCTAAATGATTTAAGTCTGAAACTCCAAAAAGAAAACAATGATCAGCAAAACAAACGCTTTCCAGTATAAACTGAAGCTCCTCAAAAACAACCTTTCAGAGAAACATGCATAACACTTCCTGAACTAGGAAAGCAAGATATAAATTGTGCCTTTATTAAAACAGCCTGATTTTTATAACCGCTCTAATCAAAACGGTACTATGTTTTTGTTTGACAGCATTTGTGCAGGAAGGAGCGCACTTTGAAAAATACGTCGAGGTGCTACAATCCCTTGAAAATGTGTTTAACGACTGATTCCAGGTAATGTGCCGGTATATGACATACAGCTAAATAAAGGAGATTGCATTACATATGCAAGTGTAACATTACATTAAAACCAATAGTACACATTACATGTTTATTAAAATCTATCGCATTTTAGTACTTTGAAACAATGGCTTACATTACTTTCATTTATTAACATTGGCTTTGTTATTGTTTCAGGAAATTACCTACCTGCAGCCAATTCTAGATGTTTTTGTGAAACCTTTTTCAATGGATATTGAAAGTGCGCCTTCAGATTTACATTTCAAACTAATTGATTTGCAAAACGATGTTCACCGAAAGGATGTGTTTTACAATACAAAAGGTTTGCTCCAATTCTACCAGAATTTGCTGAAGGAAGAATTTCCCAAGTTACACAGAGAAGCAGTGAAGATTATTTCTATGTTTGGTTCCACTTGTGTATGTGAAAGGTTTTTTTCTGTTATGTTTTGTACAAAAACTAGATTGCGTGCAAGTATTTCTAATTGTAATTTAAAAAATTCTCTCAGAATTGCTGTCAGCCAATCTCTTGTTCTAGATCTTAGTAGCATAATTGCAAATAAAATAAAGAGCACAAAGGAAGATACATTTGTGTTGAAACCAAATTTAAAATTGTTACCATTACAGTTATTATATAAATCTCTTTTGAACCGGTACACTAAACTAAGCTCTCCACCTAGTGTACATTAGTATATGGCAATGACGAAGACAACAGGGTAAAAGCTTTAAAACAGGTCGAGACAGGCGGTGTGAGCGACACAAGCTAAAGAAGTGAGAGGCAGCGCTGTTGCGCAAAGCCGAGGAGTGGGGGGTCTGAACCGTCGTCAACATAGCGCAGCCGTCTACTGTACTCTGCACTGTGCGATGCACCGATGCATGCACCTTGTGAGGCCCTGATGTAGAGGCTTATCTCACTAGGGGTAAGATAGATACTGCCTACAGGAAAATTAAAGAGACCTTTGGAGAAAAGAGAACCAATTGTACGAATATCAAGAGCTCAGATGGAAACCCAGTTCTAAGCAAAGAAGGGAAAGCAGAAAGGTGAAAAGAGTATATAGAGGGTCTATACAAGGGCGATGTACTTGAGGACAATATTATGGAAATGGAAGAGGATGTAGATGAAGATGAAATGGGAGATACGATACTGCGTGAAGAGTTTGACAGAGCACTGAAAGACCTGAGTCGAAACAAGGCCCCGGGAGTAGACAACATTCCATTAGAATTACTGACAGCCTTGGGAGAGCCAGTCCTGATAAAACTCTACCATCTGGTGAGCAAGATGTATGTGACAGGCGAAATTCCCTCAGACTTCAAGAAGAATATAATAATTCCAATCCCAAAGAAAGCAGGTGTTGACAGATGTGAAAATTACCGAACTATCAGTTTAATAAGTCACAGCTGCAAAATACTAATGCGAATTCTTTACAGACGAATGGAAAAACTGGTAGAAGCCGACCTCGGGGAAGATCAGTTTGGATTCCCTAGAAATGTTGGAACACGTGAGGCAATACTGACCCTACGACTT
This sequence comes from Schistocerca nitens, assembly GCF_023898315.1. Taxonomy (NCBI): domain Eukaryota; kingdom Metazoa; phylum Arthropoda; class Insecta; order Orthoptera; family Acrididae; genus Schistocerca; species Schistocerca nitens. The sequence goes on along the minus strand of NC_064618.1, from coordinate 293,704,976 downwards.
ATTTTAGAAAAAAGATTAAGGAAAGGCAAACCTACGTTTCTAGCATTTGTAGACTTAGAGAAAGCTTTTGACAATGTTGACTGGAATACTCCCTTTCAAATTCTGAAGGTGGCAGGGGTAAAATACAGGGAGCAAAAGGCTATTTACAATTTGTACAGAAACCAGATGGCAGTTATAAGAGTCGAGGGACATAAAGGGAGGCAGTGGTTGGGAAGGGAGTGAGACAGGGTTGTAGCCTCTCCCCGATGTTGTTCAATCTGTATATTGAGCAAGCAGTAAAGGAAACAAAAGAAAAGTTCGGAGTAGGTATTAAAATCCATGGAGAAGAAATAAAAACTTTGAAGTTTGCCGATGACATTGTAATTCTGTCAGAGACAGTAAAGGACTTGAAAGAGCAGTTGAACGGAATGGTCAGTGTCTTGAAAGGAGGATATAAGATGAACATCAACAAAAGCAAAACGAGGATAATGAAATTTAGTCGAATTAAATCGGGTGATGCTGAGGGAATCAGATTAGGAAATGAGACACTTAAAGTAGTAAAGAAGTTTTGCTGTTTGGAGAGCAAAATAACTGACGATGGTCGAAGTAGAGAGGATATAAAATGTAGACTGGCAATGGCAAGGAAAGCAGTACTGAAGAAGAGAAATTTGTTAACATCGAGTATAGATTTAAGTGTCAGGAAGTCGTTTCTGAAAGTATTTGTATGGAGTGTAGCCATGTATGGAAGTGTAACATGGACGATAAATAGTTTGGACAAGAAGAGAATAGAAACTCTCGAAATGTGGTGCTACAGAAGAATTCTGAAGATCAGATGGGTAGATCACATAACTAATGAGCAAGTATTGAATAGGATTGGGGAGAAGAGGAGTTTGTGACACAACTTGACAAGAAGAAGGGGCCAGTTGATAGGACATGTTCTGAGGCATCAAGGGATCACAAATTTAGCATTGGAGGGCAGCATGGAGGGTAAAAATCGATGAGGGAGACCAAGAGATGAATACACTAAGCAGATTCAGAAGGATGTAGGTTGCAGTAAGTACTGGGAGATGAAGAAGCTTGCACAGGGTAGAGTAGCATGGAGAGCTGCATCAAACCAGTCTCAGGACTGAAGATCACAACATCTAGAATTGTTCTCAAAGTAACTATGAATACAGCACTTAATTATATCCTATTGCTGCAACAACAAAGGAAAACAACATAAAACAAAGAAGCTAGTAATTAGACCTTTTAAAACATGATACCGTATTCAGTGAGCCCTCAAATTATGAAGTTAATTTCCAGAAAAGGGAATGCAAAGATATGAGTACATACAACAGTCATTTAGCGTGAAAAGTCTGATGATGACTCTTCCTTAAAATAAGTATTTTAATTTGGCCTTAGAGAAAAAGCAAGTCCAAAATGTAAAGCTCCATCAATTGCAGACACATCATCTCAACAGAAAAATGGTGTGCAAGAAAAATAATTACCTCATTACTAAGATGACTCATGTATCGCAAGTAGCACATTGATGTGTTCAGTAGTCACATGGAGTAACTGAGTCTTGGCATAGGCAAGGTCCTTGTGTCTTTGTCTTCAAGAAACTTATTTCGAAGACACTGGTTCTCTGTGATTCACAGGAGCCTCCAATACTAGTATCTCAACTCAATCACAGGGAGGACAATACATGTCTGACGCATTACTATGCTCTTACTTTCATCAGATGTACAGGAAAGACATTGGAACATATTACAAACTACTGTCTTACCTGCAGTATCAAACCAGAATTATCTTACAGTTGCTTTCATATGGACGGGAGATAACATTCCGATTTTGATAACCGAATAGAATAGGGTTTCATACACAAACACCAAGTCAATTATATCTTTCCAGATATTTAGGCTTACAATATCTTCAGAAATCTAAACTAATGAGGATTCTGAGGATATCTACCTATATTCATACCACTGTTTTTCTCATGTTGTTGCTTTGAGAAGTCCTGTCAGACTCTTTGAAAAGGAGAATGTTGTTCATCAAGACAGTGCCTCAGCATTACTCTCATTGGGGCCATTTTAAACACCACAGGCTGTCAATTTTATTCCTTTAATGCAGCATGCATATAAATTACATTAATGGCCAATTTTGGCCTTGTCCATTATAAACAGATGATTTCACCACATTTAACTTCTCCTCCGATAGCTTTTTGTCAGTTTCAGTGACAATTAGGAGGCTGCACTGCTGCTTCTGTTATTACTGTTCAAGTGTAGGGCATCCCATAATGTAGTCACTAGTGTCTGATATGAGCCATGGAACAGTCAGATTAGAAAAAAATATCTGAAGAGAACAAAATGTAATAAACTAGTAAAATGGTACAAAATAAAAGAGTGCAAAAATGTTCTGAAAAGCCTAAAGACAACTGAAACAGAAGACAGGGTCATTAAATAAATCTGAGGAACAAGTTAACTTTTTCCTTTTCAGTTCACTATTATTCTGTCAAAAAGCTGTTTATACATACCATACTTTGACCATCACAGAGACTCCCATACAGAATACATACAAACAGGCACCCCTATGTAAAGAAAAAAATAAATAAGATCCCAGATCTGGATGGCATCCCAATTTGGTTTTACATAGAATATTATTTGGCACTTGCTACGTATTTACCTTGCATTTATCATGAATCTCTCAACCGGCACAAAGTCCCAAGTGGGAAAAAATGTAGGTGACTCCTGTCATTAAGGTTAAAAGAATGGATCCAAAAAATTACAGACCGATATTCTTGCCATTAGGTAGGTAGGTGGTTAGTGTTTAATGTCCCGTCGACAACGAGGTCATTAGAGACGGAGCGCAAGCTCGGGTTAGGGAAGGATTGGGAAGGAAATCGGCCGTGCCCTTTCAAAGGAACCATCCCGGCATTTGCCTGAAACGATTTAGGGAAATCATGGAAAACATAAATCAGGATGGTTGGAGACGGGATTGAACCGTCGTCCTCCTGAATGCGAGTCCAGTGTGCTAACCACTGTGCCACCTCACTCGGTATTCTTGCCATTAGTTTGCTGCCAAATTATGACCATATTCTATGTTCGAATATAATTCTGTCCACAAATCAGTATGGATTTATAAAACATTGCTTTTGTGAAATTCAACAATATTCAAACAATACCCTGAAAATCATAGATGAAAGGAAGCAGGCAGATTCCATACTCCTAGATTTCCAGAAATTGTGTGACACAGAGCTGCACTGCAGACTGTTAACGAAGATCAGAGCATACAGAATAGGTTCTCAGATATGTGAGAGGCTCAAAGACTTCTTAAGTAATAGAACCCGTTATGCTGTCCTAGATGACAAATGTCCATCAGAAAAAAGGGTATCATCAGGAGTGCCCCATATAAGTGTGACAGGGTGACTCTTGTTCTCTATATATCTAAAAGACCTGACGGATGTTGTGAGCAGCAATTTGCAACTGTTTGCTGATGATGTTGTTGTGTATGGCACAGTTTCATCGTTGACTGACTGAAGGAGGATACACGATGACTCAGATCAAATTTCTATTGGGTATGATGAATGGCAGATTGCTCTAAATGAAGCCAAATGCAATTTAGTACAATTGGTGGGAAAAACAATCCTGCAATGTTTGAATAAGTATTAGTGATATGCTGCTTCACAGAGTCATATCAATTTTACTGCCATTAAACATATATTTCAAGACAAAATAGGAGAAATTAGGACTCAAATAGAAGCATATAGACAGTTTTTCCCCTCACTCTAATTGTCAGCGGTATAAGATATGAAATGACAAGCAGTGGTACAATGTACTTGCACAGTATGTGTGTAGATGTAGATTTGTGGCTTCAGAATCTGTTGTAATTAAAGTGGAAAGCAATAAATGCAGCCACTTGGACTTAGAAAAGGGAAATAAATAGAAATTATTTTCACCATAGAGTAAAGTTCCTAAGGATGTTTAGTGCCATGAGGAGGCTTGTTTTCAAATCCAACAGCAACAATAAAAAATGATTGAAAGCATCACCATTTCATTCTCCTTGAGAACAAGGCCCTTCATTACTAGGTTTTAGTAGGGCCATTGCTGCCAGTTATACACAAATCTGGACTGTCCAACTTTGTCACATTTGTTCCCACCTGGTACTGCATCATCTCTGCTTAGATGTGGTTTTTTGGCATTTAAAATGTGTGCCTTCTCTATACAAAGACTACTTACATTAGGACATAACCTGAGAGACAAATAGGGCAGACAAGTGTGTGCTTGGGCAGGTTCTGCCAGGCTTAATAGCATTATGACATGAAATTATATCCCTTTCAATAAATTTGCAACATCAAGAAGTCACCTTATTTTTAGTCTAGCACTTGTGCACGGCAAACAAGTTTTAAAATGTCTTAAGATTTGGAATAAGAAATATTATATTTTCAGAAACATTTGAAAGCAAGGATGCGTATACATTGTGGCTGTTAAAATTGCTACACCAGGAATGATAGTAAATAATGAAATTTTAATTATTGTGTGGGTACACTATAATTGTTAGATTATATGAATCAGTTTTTAGTGAAAATCTAGTACGCAGAGCTGTCCCTCTGGCAGCAACAATGGTTCTAATCTAGCTCGGCAGTGAGTCAAAGTGAGCTTGGATGGCAGACACAGTTACACTGTTCCACACTGCTTCCACTGTATGCCACAGTTCATCCTTTGTAGTGTGGCTGACGCATGGTGGCATTCAATTTCTTGACAACCCATGACCTGATGTTTTCAGTGGGTGAGTAAATTGGAGTACATGCTCATCAGGGCAACAGTTGAGCACACAATCTATCAAGGTAGTCTAGAACTGTATGAACAACATATCATCTTATGTTATCTTGTTGAGAAATACCATCAGGAAGCTCTCAAAAATGGGGCAAAGCTACCCATCAAAAATGTAATGGCTGCTGTTCCAAATTACTGGCTATTTAAACTATGAGTGATTGTGCTGTGTACCCAATGGCACGCGATACCATCACTCAAGGTGCAGGGCCTGTAGTATGATGAATGCTGTTTAGCAATATTTGACCTTCTCGGAATCTCCACAAATAGATGCATCCATTTCTAACCTGCACGCAGAACTCTTATAAAAAAAGATGACATGGTGACACCTTTGTGTCCAGTATTGTTTTTAGACACACCACTGTTGGAGCGCCTCTCCCTCTATTGTTACATCAAGAAAAAGTTGCAACAATGACTGACATGCTGACAGTTGTGGTGCTTTGGATGTCTGTATTTTGTGTTGATGCTTTCTTGCTGCAAACAAGCCCATTTCCTGATTTGAGGTACTGCACAGCGGAGCAAACAATGTGTCTGCTCAGACATTAGATGAACAGGACCATTGAGATCTTGCCTGATATGGAGTATGGTCCTCCTTCGCCTACTGACATTCGCTTGGCAGTCATGTGATCCCAACTAATGTGAGCAGCAATCTCACGGAATGACAAATAACAATCCTGATAGGTGATAATTCTGTCACTGTTGAATTCCAACAGTTGTTGGTTGATGTTTCTCCTTCTTACATGGGACCTATCACTAGCTCACAAGCAACCAACATTCTTAATGAGGAATTTGCTGCATAATTTTTCCTTGTATACAGAATGTAGATGGAATTAATTCTACCTACTTTGTGTCATTATGCAGAAATGCTAATTATATGCATATCCAAGCATGTAATACCCTTCATGCCTGTTTGATATTTGGTGCACACCATCTTTATGGTGTTGCAATTTTAATGGTCAACGGTGCTTACACCTGACACTGTGTTAGAAGAAAATGAAGGTTGCCGATTCAGAGAACTGACTGGAACCATGTTGAGAAAGATAAGACGACGGCTCGCTTTTCAGAAGACAATTAGTAAAACTATACGCTTCCCGAGAAAGCTAATATTATTAACCTAGGAAAACAACTCCAGAACAGCTATCTGCTTAATGAGTGTAAATACAGCAACAAGGAATTATCTGCTAACTGTGAAATAAATACAAAAGGATTGCAAACTTTTGCTAGATTTCAGCGTGAATTCCACACACACAGCCAAAAAAGGAATGATTTTTGGGAAGGAGGACAAGGTATTCATAATATGAAACAATTTCAGCAACCAACCCACAATATTTATTATTCAAGTTACTGATGATAACAACCTAAGTATGTAGTTACAGCTCTTCCATTTTCAAAACAACTGGTCAGTAGCCCAAAGACATCTTATCATAACAGCAACAGGCTTTATTTATCCTACACAGTTCCTGACTACTGAAATTTATAGATGTATACTGTGGGATAAACTGAACTTCATTCCATATATTTTATATTGGTGAAACTTCAGATGATGCTGTGGGAAGAGGGTGGTAGATGTTGAACATAAAAACTGAAGTGGCAATTTTATATACCTTGACCCAGATAGCACGCTCATGAGTGGTATGGCAACTGGTTGTGAGATTTCTTCAACATAGGACCATGCTCTTAATATCAATGGAATAAATACAAGCCATGATTCGATGCTATGGGAAACCGTACCGTCACACTATGAAACCGCCCGTTTGAATATTATTATACTCTAAAATAAACTGTATTATTTGATTCTGGCCTAGGGAACTCTTTAGATGGATTAACTGGTAATTTTGTCCTAGATACATGCAGGATTACCACTGATAAAACTTTCCCCAGTGCTTATCTAAGCTCTAATCTTGAAGTGTATGCTGGTAACACTTGTTGCAAGAGATCATGGGAAGTGGTAATGGCAGTACGGTTGATTTGTATGTCCAATGAAGTAATTATATGTTTTTGTTATGATCACAGAAGAAATATTAGCACATAATGTGCCATCAACTTTAACATACTAGGTGTTACAGAGCGATGGTATGTTGATAGAGACACTAACAAGCACAAACACACACAAAATTCAAGCTTTCGCAACCCATGGTTGCCTCATCAGGAAAGAGGGAAGGAGAGGGAAAGACAAAAGGATGTGAGTTTTAAGGAAGAGAGTAAGGAGCCATTCCAATCCCGGGAGCAGAAAGACTTACCGAAGAGGGGAAAAAGGGACAGGTATACAACCGCGCGCGCGCCCCCCCCCCCCCCCACACACACAAGCGCGCGCGTGTGTGTGTGTGTGTGTGTGTGTGTGTGTGTGTGTGTGTGTGTGTGTGTGTGTGTGTGCACGCACGAGTGTATACCTGTCCCTATATATATACATATATTTAAAAACAAAGAAGATGTGACTTACCATACGAAAGCGCTGGCAGGTCGATAGATACACAAACAAACACCTACATACACACAAAATTCTAGCTTTCGCAACCAATGGTTGCTTTGTCAGGATAGAGGGAAGGAGAGGGAAAGACGAAAGGATGTGGGTTTTAAGGGAGAGGGTAAGGAGTCATTCCAATCCCGGGAGCGGAAAGACTTACCTTAGGGGGAAAAAAGGACAGGTATACACTTACGCGCGCGCGCGCGCGCGCGCGCGCGCACACGCACACACACATATCCATCTGAACATACACAGTCACAAGCAGACACTTGTAAACGCAAAGAGTTTGGGCAGAGATGTCAGTCGAGGCAGAAGTACAGAGGCAAAGACGTTGTTAAATGACAGGTGAGCTATGAGTGGCGGAAACTTGAAATTAGCGGAGGTTGAGGCCTGGTGGGTAACGGGAAGAGAGGATATATTGAAGGGCAAGTTACTGTCTCCAGAGTTCTGATAGGTTGGTGTTAGTGGGAAGTATCCAGATAACCCGGACGTTGTAACACTGTGCCAAAACGTGCTGGCCGTGCACCAAGGCATGTTTAGCCACAGGGTGATCCTCATTACCAACAAACACTGTCTGCCTGTGTCCATTCATGTGAGTGGACAGTTTGTTGCTGGTCATTCCCACATAGAAAGCTTCATAGTGTAGGCAGGTCAGTTTGTAAATCATGTGGGTGCTTCCACATGTGGCTCTGCCTTTGATCGTGTACACCTTCCGGATTACAGGACTGGTGTAGGTGGTGGTGGGAGGGTGCATGGGACAGGTTTTACATCGGGGGCGGTTACAAGGGTAAGAACCAGAGGGTAGGGAAGGTGGTTTGGGAATTTCATAGGGATGAACCAAAAGGTTACGTAGGTTCGGTGGACGGCAGAAAGACACTCTTGGTGGAGTGGGGAGTATTTCATGAAGGATGGATCTCATTTCAGGGCAGGATTTGAGGAAGTCGTATCCCTGCTGGAGAGCCACATTCAGAGTCTGATCCAGTCCCGGAAAGTATCCTGTTACAAGTGGGGCACTTTTGGGGTTCTTCTGTGGGAGGTTCTGGGTTTGAGGGGATGAGGAAGTGGCTCTGGTTATTTGCTTCTGTACCAGGTCGGGAGGGTAGTCGCGGGATGCGAAAGCTGTTTTCAGGTTGTTGGTGTAATGGTTCGGGGATTCAGGACTGGAGCAGATTCGTTTGCCACGAAGACCTAGGCTGTAGGGAAGGGACCGTTTGATATGGAATGGGTGGCAGTTGTCATAATGGATGCACTGTTGCCTGTTGGTGGGTTTGATGTGGACGGATGTGTGAAGCTGGCCATTGGACAGATGGAGGTCAACGTCAAGGAAAGTGGCATAGGATTTGGAGTAGGACCAGGTGAATCTGATGGAACCATAGGAGTTGAGGTTGGAGAGGAAATTCTGGAGTTCTTCTTCACTGTGAGTCCAGATCATGAAGATGTCATCAATAAATCTGTACCAAACTTTGGGTTGGCAGGCCTGGGTAACCAAGAAGGCTTCCTCTAAGCAACCCATAAATAGGGTGGCGTACGAGGGGGCCATCCTGGTACCCATGGCTGTTCCCTTTAATTGTTGGTATTTCTGGCCTTCGAAAGTGAAGAAGTTGTGAGTCAGGATGAAGCTGGCTAAGGTAATGAGGAAAAAGGTTTTAGGTAGGGTGGCAAGTGATTGGTGTGAAAGGAAGTGCTCCATCGCAGTGAGGCCCTGGATGTGCCGAATATTTGTGTATAAGGAAGTGGCGTCAATCGTTAGAAGGATGGTTTCTGGGGGTAACAGACTGGGTAAGGATTCCAGGCGTTCGAGAAAGTGGTTGGTGTCTTTGATGAAGGATGGGAGACTGCATGTAATGGGTTGAAGGTGTTGATCTACATAGGCAGAGATAAGTTCTGTGGGGGCTTGGTATTCAGCTACAATATGGCGACCAGGATGATTGAGTTTGTGAATTTTAGAAAGTAGGTAGAATGTAGGGGTGCGGGGTGTCGGTGGGGTCAGGAGGTTGATGGAGTCAGGTGAAAGGTTTTGCAGGGGGCTTAAGGTTCTGAGGATTCCCTGAAGCTCTGCCTGGACATCAGGAATGGGATTACCTTGGCAAACTTTGTACGTAGTGTTGTCTGAAAGCTGACGCAGTCCCTCAGCCACATACTCCCGACGATCAAGTACCACGGTCGTGGAACCCTTGTCCGCCGGAAGAATGACGATGGATTGGTCAGCGTTCAGATCACGGATCGCCTGGGCTTCAGGTGTGGTGATATTGGGAATAGGATTAAGGTTTTTCAAGAAGGATTGAGAAGGAAGGCTGGAAGTGAGAAATTCCTTCGGATGAACGGACACAGGCAGACAGTGTTTGTTGGCAATGAGTATCACCCTGTGGTTAAACATGCCTTGGTGCATGGCCAGCACATCTTGGCACAGTGTTACACCGTCCGGGTTATCTGGATACTTCCCACTAACACCAACCTATCAGAACTCTGGAGATGGGAACTTGCCCTTCAATATATCCTCTCTTCCCGTTACCCACCAGGCCTCAACCTCTGCTAATTTCAAGTTGCCGCCGCTCATACCTCACCTGTCATTCAACAACATCTTTGCCTCTGTATTTCCGCCTCGACTGACATCTCTGCCCAAACTCTTTGCCTTTACATATGTCTGCTTGTGTGTGTGTGTGTGTGTGTGTGTGTGTGTGTGTGTGTGTGTGTGTGTGTACACCTGTCCCTTTTTCCCCTGAAGGTAAGTCTTTCCGCTCCCAGGATTGGAATGACGCCTTACCCTCTCCCTTAAAACCCAGATCCTTTCGTCTTTCCCTCTCCTTCCCTCTTTCCTGATGAAGCAACTGTGGGTTGTGAAAGCTTGAATTTTTGTGTGTGTGTGTGTGTGTGTGTGTGTGTGTGTGTGTGTGTGTGTGTGTTAGTGTCTCTATCAACATACCAACACTTTCGTTTGGTAAGTTACATCATCTTTGTTTTTAGATATATTTTTCCCGCGTGGAATGATTCAATAAATTTTTTTCTTTCTGTTTTCGGTCAGCTTCTAAGCTAACGTAAGACTTCTGGCTATACTACAGATCAGTCTGTCACTGCATCCAAAATTTCAAATCCACATTTCTTGCCTTCATAAACTCACAACTGAACTGTAGCCATCTAACTAAAACTAGACCTGTATGTACACTAAAGATCAGTCTGTCACCATAACCTAGGGTACAGGCTTAAGACAAAAAATTAATAACATTTCAACACAAAAAGGAACAAATGTGCTATTCAGAAAAGTCGATATGTGGCAAAATCAAATTGTGAAGGAAAGGCCAGTAACAAAATGTGATTAATTCATATGTTACATATAAAGGCATGTTTGATTAACAGTAGTTTATTAATATCTCTAACTTAAAAGACACAAGGACACTGCCAATATCTACCTTATAGCACAGAAAGTGCAATGTATGGATGTCCCTTTGTAAAGTTTAGCCCTACCAATTTTTTGCTGTCCATGGCATCACAACACAATACCATTACAAACTTTAGCTGACACTAGTGTGTGTATTTCTTTTATTCACTGCTTCCATCATCACACTTATGTTGCTCTGTGTGACCTATGCAATGCAGGAAGTGTCAAAAATATCCAAAGACCATTCTACTACCACAGTCTACACCTAATCCAGCTGCTGCTACCACATGCAGTCTTTTGCTTAAACATGTTTTATTCCCATGACTTCTGTTAAAGGAGAAAAATATGCAACAGTGACAGATAGATGTGACAAGAATCCCTTTAGAGATCAGCCTGGTTTAGACAAGAACACACTTTCTTCTAAACCATAATGGGCAATGAGCTATTGTTTGTAATGACATTAGTGGTAAGGGTCCTCACACACTTCCCTAGGACACGCCTGAACTTAATTCTACATCAGTGAGGTCCACGAGAAAGACAGGCCATGCCGCATACGTCACAGATAGTGACACTGCAGGTCTTAAGAGCGCCAACAGCCATATCTGGCAGAGAGGGAATAACTATTTCAGATATGTTTAATAATTCTTGACTGCATGTTTAAATGCATGTAAGTTTTCAATAGCACATGACAAAATTAAGTTCTGTAGTGTGTACATTTTCAGTTACATATTGATTTACAATGGGCCCTACAGAGAGCCAAGTGTTTGAAAAGTGTGGCAGACAAGCCAGCTAGAGTGATATCACAAGTTTATTGCGGGGCCCGTGTACACTCCTGGAAATGGAAAAAAGAACACATTGACACCGGTGTGTCAGACCCACCATACTTGCTCCGGACACTGCGAGAGGGCTGTACAAGCAATGATCACACGCACGGCACAGCGGACACACCAGGAACCGCGGTGTTGGCCGTCGAATGGCGCTAGCTGCGCAGCATTTGTGCACCGCCGCCGTCAGTGTCAGCCAGTTTGCCGTGGCATACGGAGCTCCGTCGCAGTCTTTAACACTGGTAGCATGCCGCGACAGCGTGGACGTGAACCGTATGTGCAGTTGATGGACTTTGAGCGAGGGCGTATAGTGGGCATGCGGGAGGCCGGGTGGACGTACCGCCGAATTGCTCAACACGTGGGGCGTGAGGTCTCCACAGTACATCGATGTTGTCGCCAGTGGTCGGCGGAAGGTGCACGTGCCCGTCGACCTGGGACCGGACCGCAGCGATGCACGGATGCACGCCAAGACCGTAGGATCCTACGCAGTGCCGTAGGGGACCGCACCGCCACTTCCCCTGGGGTATCGGCGAGGACCATTCGCAACCGTCTCCATGAAGCTGGGCTACGGTTCCGCACACCGTTAGGCCGTCTTCCGCTCATGCCCCAACATCGTGCAGCCCGCCTCCAGTGGTGTCGCGACAGGCGTGAATGGAGGGACGAATGGAGACGTGTCGTCTTCAGCGATGAGAGTCGCTTCTGCCTTGGTGCCAATGATGGTCGTATGCGTGTTTGACGCCGTGCAGGTGAGCGCCACAATCAGGACTGCATAAGACCGAGGCACACAGGGCCAACACCCGGCATCATGGTGTGGGGAGCGATCTCCTACACTGGCCGTACACCACTGGTGATCGTCGAGGGGACACTGAATAGTGCACGGTACATCCAAACCGTCATCGAATCCATCGTTCTACCATTCCTAGACCGGCAAGGGAACTTGCTGTTCCAACAGGACAATGCACGTCCGCATGTATCCCGTGCCACCCAACGTGCTCTAGAAGGTGTAAGTCAACTACCCTGGCCAGCAAGATCTCCGGATCTGTCCCCCATTGAGCATGTTTGGGACTGGATGAAGCGTCGTCTCACGCGGTCTGCACGTCCAGCACGAACGCTGGTCCAACTGAGGCGCCAGGTGGAAATGGCATGGCAAGCCGTTCCACAGGACTACATCCAGCATCTCTACGATCGCCTCCATGGGAGAATAGCAGCCTGCATTGCTGCGAAAGGTGGATATACACTGTACCAGTGCCGACATTGTGCATGCTCTGTTGCCTGTGTCTATGTGCCTGTGGTTCTGTCAGTGTGATCATGTGATGTATCTGCCCCAGGAATGTGTCAATAAAGTTTCCCCTTCCTGGGACAATGAATTCACGGTGTTCTTATTTCAATTTCCAGGAGTGTATCTCGATGGCCCCGTACGTCTGTGAATGTGTGAATGACTCTCCCTCCAGTGAATGAAAATTTATCCTCCCCACCAAGTAATTTCAGTTCACCAACAAATTCTGTTTGATACCTCATATGATCACTTTCACTAATAATTGTTGGTATGGTACTGAACAAAATGCTCTTTGGGTGTAAAAATAAACAAAATAAGAAGTAAATGCTGCATCCTCCCTGCTTAATCGACAGCTTTCAGAAAGTCATGTGACACAAAGGTGGGTTGAGCTTAACAGAACGAATGGTTTTTGAATCTATTCTGGTCGATATGGAGGAATTCATTCTCTTTGTGTTTCTTCATTACCTATTCCTGTTACTGGTACAGCAGAAGTTCAGGTCTACACACCACTGAATATTGAAATTAAAGAAATATCATCACTATTGTCATTTTAACACACAGAATATCAACTGCATTAAGGTGCATTCAAGTGTGTTTAGAAGCAACACTAATTGTTCTGTGTAAGTAAAAGGTGCAAAAGAATTGCTTCCCTCACACCAATCCATTCCTTAGAATTATAGTTCCCACAGTCTGAAGAATGATAAACATCAAACTCATTTTAAATAGTGCCACTGTGCATGTGACATCTACAATTGATGTTCTCTACCCATCTCATCTCTCTGTGTTGAGAGACTTGTTGATCAACCCAGTCACCTCATTTCATCAAATGCAATTACAGAGATAATCCGGGATATAGACATGTCAGTTTTGGAACAAATGAAATAATTTATGGGAAGTTATCATTCAATCTGAGATGAGGCAAAAGCCATGGGCAACTTCCTCAAACTGTCTCAACAGTGTCTCATGAGTAATGGCTGTTACTTTAATGATGTTCTTTTGATTTAAATAACTGTATTACATGTACTTGAAATAAATGGACATTATTTTTGGGTTACGTATTTTAGTTGATTTTATTGAGCTTTAAAAAGTGAAAGTATTGTCAATTGTGAAAGTTATTTCTTCTACAGCCTGCATTTATTCAAGATGATTTTAGTTCTAAGTCTGAGTTTCTGAAAGGATAAGGCAACCTACAGTAAAAAGTGAAGTAGGCTGCAAACTGTCACAATCCGAAACCAATTACAGGTTTTTGAAGTCCAAGCAGAAGGTTAATGGAATTTCTCATAAAAAAAAGGAAACAAGTTAAAGGGCTTTCAAAAAATGATGCAACTGTATTGAAGGAAGTTTACTTTTTGTAAGTATGACACTAAATTAACTGAGGAAAAAAAAAGGGGCTACATATTAAAGCAGAGTGTATTTACACAACCAATACATTTGACGAGTCAGTTTTGCTAACATTCAGAATGCCTTTCATGAAAAGTAAGTTAAGGAGGCACGAAACAAATTCACCATCCAGAGGCCGAAGCAAAGTTCCAGAAGATGCAGCCAAAAGTATCAATCGATAGCATTGGTTCCATTTTTGGACTGCTACTCCATTCTAATGGCACTCTTACCATCAATCCTGATCATGTGGATCATATCTGAGTGAAAGACCCAGAGGTAACAATGGCCCATGTAACCATCCAGAACATCTTACTCTAATCCTGTTACTGGTACAGCCTATCACATTTGATTAAGGACTATTTGCAGAAACAGAAAGCTTTGCTTTTGATGAGGGCATCATTACTAACTTGCTATCTATGTGTTTGAATTACTGCTGCTAAATTTTAGATGTGTCTGGCTACCCAGTAACAAAGTAAGCAGCTCATTCAGCACATAGCAGACTACAATGTCCATTTCACAACCTATGTCTCCTTGACATCCTCCACCCCTCCACCCAAGCATCAGCTCTATAATATTACCTTGACTATATAGTAATGGCATTTATACGATAGCCACTTGTTAAATTCAAAACACATTACACCTGAAGCAGGTTTTTACATGCATGTCTTCCAATAACTGCGGGGGAAGGGGGGGGGGGAGGAGTGGTGGCATATTAAATAAAAGTACAATTCACATTCATGTTCTCAATATTTTAATCCTGAGAGTACTACAGTACTTTGAAGCACACTTACAATGTTTCCCTGGTCCAGTGGCTTTACAAATTTTGAAATAGTATTTGTCATTTGTATTGACCTGACAGATAAAAGCATGCACAACGCTTCTACACAACAGTCCACATTGAACGCCACAGAAATATATAGTGCAATAAAATACAATTTTGATAACCAGGAACGACAGCAAACTGGTTATATATTAAGAAAGGGTGTGGGTAAGAGGCTACAGCTAAAATTTTCGAAGAAAAATTACTAAGCGAAAAACCGAGAAACGTCTTTGTGACGTACTCTTACTCTAGGGCCAATAGGCGAGACCAAGTAAACAAAATTTGGTGTCTTTGGAGTGCTTAGGTAACCCGTGAGAATGGAAACAAACTCGTGACACTTATCACCAGCGGCTGCGATAACTAATGACTGGCCAGTTTCCTAATGTGCACATCAAAGTTGGCGGTAGGGCAGGAAAGAGCAACATCGTACAGTTTGAAAGCATCAGATTTACTTATGGAGAAGTTAGGAACAGAATGAACGCTTTAACATCGTAATATATTTACCTATTAATAAATGCCAGTTCTCAAACTGGTTAATAACAGCTTTTCCTGTACTACACCCCGAAAGCTACACACACACTTTGTTCTGAACAAGTACTGTGGTCTTCCGTTGTAGGACAATCTTTATACACCTATTTGCGACATTAATCGGATTCGTTTCAATTTATGCTAACAACCGCTCATAGTTTCACCATCTAAGGTTTC
The DNA here is from genome assembly GCF_023898315.1 of Schistocerca nitens. Classification (NCBI taxonomy): domain Eukaryota; kingdom Metazoa; phylum Arthropoda; class Insecta; order Orthoptera; family Acrididae; genus Schistocerca; species Schistocerca nitens. Next base: position 293,689,344 of record NC_064618.1, on the reverse strand, counting down.
ATAGTAACAAATATATCGGCTACGTTTTGGTTCACACAAGAGCCTGGGAACAACACATGTAAGTATTTGACAAGAAGGCTCCCTAATGAAGTAACTTCTAACTTGTGCTACCTGAAGCTGTGAAAGTGTGAAGCATAATAGAGATCACGTGGTACAACTGAGATAAAAATTAATTGTATTGTTATCAGTCTGGGAATCATGTCCAAATCGACTCAGGCGAGTATTAATAAGTAGTTTGTAACTTGTAAAAAGCATCAGAAAATAATTTTCATAGTGAAAATGTAATTATGTTATGAGAATCAGAATAAAAATAGACAAAAGCTGAGTACCTTATCTTCTTAAGGTACCGGAAAGAAATGAAGGAAAACTCTCATGTTGGCATGCCTGAAAGACGCTTATTTTGGGGTCATCTGTCATTCCACTAATCAAAGAAGAAAACAAGTAGTACTGTTGATTAGCAGGTCGGAAGTAAGTGTCAAAATATTTTTACATATACAATAGTTCACGATTTCATGGGTTGCCTTTTAATTTGACTTAGGCATAGATTCATTATATTAAATGATTCATGTTTCGACCTACATCACAGGAGTGATTTACTGGATATTTTAACTGACGATATTAGGATTGAGGCGTTAATGTTGGGGTTATTATAGAGCTTTTACTATCTTTAAATATGTCATCCTCATGTACATATAATATTCTTTTCTGTCGGCACTTCTTACATCAGTGGCGTGAAGATAATCGCGTGTAAAATTTGTTTTATCGGAAAAAACGAAGAAAAGACAGCATTAATAGTGAACGTCTTTATTTACGTATAAAGGGGCAAGACCTTGTACTATTTATTCATATAACTTCACCTACCTGTGGTGGGGATAAGTTCCAGCAGTACATCCAATAACAAGGAAGTATAGACTAGTTGATATGAAATTAGGTCATTGACAAGCAGTGCATTATCACCAGCACCATGGTAAGTATCATCCATACAGAAACGTTACTTTTAGAAGGTAAAGTTACAGAATAAAAGGCAATTCATCAAGATATTTTAAAAGTTTTCTTACACAATAATACTTAAATTGTAATTTTTTGTACATGAGCTGCCATTTCAGAATATCAAAGTTGTTTTCTAAATACTTGACATTGCTAATATCTAAAGGACTGCATAATGATTTTTCACGAAGAGAATTGTATGAATTTATATAATACTTCTGAGATGTAGTATTTTTTATTGATCCTGTCACTTACAAAAGTAGCAAAAGACATTGAGGAAGTCATTTTGTATGTATAAAGGCAAAAGTGATTTATGTGCTTACATATTTAAAATTACTGCTAATACACTTCTTCATACAGTTAAATATTCTTCAGTGGAGTAAAAGAAGTGATGCTGTAAATATGATTTTAAAGATTTTCCAAAGATTTTGGCTTTAGTATTTGCTTTTGTTTTTGGGAAGTTTGTCGTAAACTATTGATTTAGCATGGGGATATGCTGATGTGGGTCATTTTAAGTTGCCTGGTAAAGTGGTCATCAATATCAGTCTTTCTTTGTACAAGCTGATGTCCTTACTTATCAAATTTCTTTTAAAGACTATAAGGGTTTCCAGAATACAGAAATTTTAAATAGATTTACAAGGGTCTGTTGGGTTGCATGTGATTCTAATAGCCGTTTCTTGCAGGTTGACTGTGACCCTTTAAGATGAGAATGAAAGTAGGTCTGATATGCAGTCTTTACTATTTTATCTGTGCAGCACGATTTTAGTGAACAAAGAAGGTGACAGGTCTTGTTCAATTTTGCATCAAGATATTCTAATAAGTAAATAAATAAAATAAAATAATGGTTATCCCATTTTACATTGCTTTGCACCCATAATCTGAAAAAATTGGTTTCTGTACAGTTACCAACTGCTTCATCATTGATAGAAATGGGATGTACATGTACATATACTCATTCTGAGCACTGTGAAATTTTAGTGTCAGTTTTTTACTAATAATTAAAAGCTGAGTATTCAGTGCTGAGCTGTTCTGTGACAATATTTACTGATTGCTGTCATTCTTTCTTACCCTCCCCTTTTATTAATAGAATTGTCATTTGCAAATAAGATGGTTATATGAGCATCCACATTTAAACATGGATCTTTAATGGACAAAAGAAACAGATGTCCAATTCTTGGTGTACACCAGGTGTAATGAGATTATACTATGACAAATAGTTTTAAGGCTGGCATTAGTGTGATGCTGACTGTTTGCTTTAGACTGCTCAGGAAGGAACTGATCCAGTCGTTTGGCAGACATCGAATACCATACTATTTGAGCTAACCAGCTAAAAACACAATTTTTTTAAAGTTGAATTTGTGGGACCGGTACTGCAAACCTCATTAAACCATCATTGTGAAATCTGTTTGAATACATAATTTACAATAATTGTTTTTCTTGTCTGGCATTTCCTGGAATTTGCTGTAATTACTTTTAATGTTATTTGTTGGCAGCATGGAAATATGTCAGAGTAAAGGCATGGAGGGACCATTATCAGAATTTCTAGTGACTGGAAGGAAATGAGGCAAAATGCTCATAAATGTCACTAAATATCACTCCATAAACTTGTTTTTTTGAAACAGCTTGTTCGAATATAGATTGCGAGTCATTTTGCTATTTGATTATAACAAGAAAGAAGAAATAATAGCCTATTGCTCTAGAAGGCAGTCATTTTGAAACATTTTCTTAACTACTCTAACCATGGAAGTTAAATTCTGATACTAAGGTTACTATGTGTATACTCAGATTAAAATTACTTTGTGATTGACATCTCAGCATTCCAAGTGGTAGGGGTCAGCTGCTAGCCAATCTTAGTTTTTTTCTCAAGTACCATGTGCTCACTGTATTGCCTGTGTAGTTAGGTACCTGCAGTGCCTTGTGGACTGTGGCTAGTTGCATGCCTGTAACAGTGACACCCTCCAACTGCCCCCTCCACCTCCCCAAACACTGCAATCTGTCAATCACCAAGTAATTTTAATTGGAGTATAGTTCATAGATACAAACTTTGAAGCTTTCCAAAATAAAATGTAATTTAATGGCTACTCCAAATTTCATTATTATCAGCAGTGACAGACAAAATGGTTAGACGAGTTGAACTTGTTGCTAATTGTCAGTTTTCTAGCCCAAGAAACACACTCATGATCGAAAAATAGAATGGCTTCAAATTCTTTTATAACAATTGTTACCTCATGTCTGTAATAGATAATATTAAACTCCACTCTATATGCAAATGAAACTATCATGTATCTTAAATTGTGCATCATGTTAGAGAACTACACACTTACATCCAAGAATGTAAGATAATTTTTAAATCAATAGTGCCCATATACCACTGAATGATAAAGATACTGCCAAAGGGTGCTTATTATACAACAGATTACCAGGCAGTTTCAAAAATGTAAAAGCACTTCCAATCTTCGAAAGAAAACTATGAGAGTGCTTTAAAATGGCATGTTTGTACAGTTTTAAGGAATATTTTGAGACTATCCCAAAAGATCTTAAAGGACTCTGTAGTACTAAGGCATTACCCTGGGACATGTGCTTCATACAGGGTGTCTCGGGAGGATTGCGTAGTATTCAGGAATATGACAGAAACCCCCATTTGAAGCAAAAATAATCACACAGACACAACCCCTATTTCAAGTGGTGGCCAAGGTAGAACACATTTAATGCACATTTGTTTTTGGGCTAGTGGCACACGTGCTTCTTACGCACCCAATTTTTGGCAAATTCGTTTGTTGAATACCTTGAGGGCATTTATTTGGCCACACCAACTGCAATGTACTTCCAGCATGATGAAGCCCCTCCACATTTTACTAGATGTGTGAGGGAACATCTCTACTGCATTCACTCTAATCACTGGACTGGTCAGGATAGTACAGTTAACTGGCCACCAGATCACAGAACGTTACACCATTATGTTTTTGTTTATGGGATTGGATGAACTCTAAGGTGTACAAACAAATCGTGAATATGTAGATGAACTGTATGGTCGCATCATAGATGCCCTTACTAGGGAACAGTGGAGGCACTCAGATAATCAACACAGCATGTTCTTCCAAGAATGCACAAATGCATTGCAGTTGGCGGTAGGATACTTTAACATTTGTTGTTAACTGCACAATGGCCGTAATGTAATGTGATGTGTGCAATCATGCTTAAAGGTGAATGTGTTAAAGTATGTATTTTTGAACTGATACTTTGTAAAATGCATTTTGTAAAGTGTAATGACTGTTGTACATGTGTATGTATGTAAACCTGACAGTATGTTGATTGCTACAGAAAATAAGGGACAATGTACATTAAATGTATTATTTGTTGGAAACCTTTCAGAATGGGGCATACATTACACGAAGTTTTATTCTTCAAATTATTGTCCCTGTCATATCCGTGAATGTTGATTATTCCTCCTGGGACATGCTGTGTACTGCCAATGAAAAGTACACATGAAATTTTTGTGAGCATTGTAGCAGAAAATGAAATTAGGTGACCATACCTAGAAAATTACTTTAGCAATAAAGCTTCCATTTTGGTTTCCCTAGTTAATTTTGTAGTAAATTGCAGAGTTGCCTCCTTGAAATGAAATGTACAGTAAGTTCTCTATGGCATGTTTTTCGCATCCAAGTTTCTGCTCAATCTCTAATGTCCTCATCGAAAACCCCTAACCAACCTTCATTTTCTTCGTGACCAGCAAACAGAATATACAAAGTCAACACTAAAGAGTACATGAATTGGTTTTTGGGCTGTAGTACTTCATTCACTTCAGAAATGATATAAGAGAATTTAATCAGATTTAATTAACAGTGTGAGCCATTGGTATATTCTTTGAAGTATGGTGTCGTATATTATGTAGATGGTATCTTAAATGTATTGGTATGTTTAATTTGTGGTAGCTTTGATCGTGTTCTATGCTAAATTGAAATGTGACAGTTTGTGAGTTGAATAAGTCAAATAATGTTGTGGCAATAGTTTGTACAAATATATTCATTGCATGTTCCATTGTATTGAATGGAACTGGGGACCTAGAAACAATGGAGAGGCTTTGTCCTCGCTGTAGCCCTCTGTGGTACACAACAGGCTACAGCAGTGCGGTTTGCCCCCCACTGGACGGGCGCACATTCCATACTTAAATTTGTTTTTAATCAAAATCTGTATCATCTCTGATTTTTTTAGAGTTTTAAATATATTTTAAGGTGTTATTAACAGGAACATTATTAGCTCACAATACCTTGTTCCCACAAAGGCTCCATTAGTGCATCTTATTTTTTAAAATTTCAAAACCACTCCCAAAACCCTGAATGACCCATAATAACCAGATACTGACAACCACTCTTATGTTCTGTTGGTCCTAGAAGTACTTTGTCCTCAATCCTGCATAGAAATTTGTGGCATGCACACTAACCAGTTTTGTCTGATCTTAGCTGTCTTTATCCCACTATGTTTTCATGGTAGTGACCAGTGTGATGGCTTTATGAAAATCTGTAAATATTAAAAGTTGTGTACTATCAATAATAATTCAGGTTTTACAGCTGTTAAACATTTATTTTGGTTGCCAAACTGTAACTATCCTTTGTGATTCTGTATTGGCAGCTGCAAAATCATATCCTCAAGTTGTCTTTCCTGGCATTCGCCATGGATCTGTTCCACATACAATTCTCATGTTTGCTGCCAGATAACGGTGTGAGAGTCCCACAACATTGCTGTGAAACAAGTTACTCCTCTTCAAGTGTTTATAGTTGTTATCCTACTGCTACAAGTTGGTGATTGCAATCTTGTAACAGGAAGTATGATAACCAAATCGAAGATCTTGAACAGTCACTTCAAAGAAGTTTTATGTGAAATTACACAATGTCAGTTGGGGGGGGGGATGCAAACTTGAAAAGTGTATTTACATTAAATCTATTTTGTAGCATTCATGAGCTGGGTATCAAAAGCTGCATACCAGGTTTAATGGGTAAAGAGAAGATTGCTGTCCCCTTCAGTAGAACTTTTTAACAGAGGCAGCCTTACTTGCACTGGTTACCAGCATTTTTATCTTTCTCATTTCATATCCCTAAGTGTGAAATTGTAAAATGATTACACTTGTGCCTTTTGTGGTTTACAGATGCAAAGCCATTTGAGTTCACCTCCCACTACATCAGCCTTCAGTTATGTCACACAGACATATCGAAAGCTTATCTCTATTCTTTTTATCTCGCACTGACATCTCAAAATTTAGGTCATAAACGTGTATATTAATGTCACTAGATAACATGCTAAGACTCAAACTACCAGCATTTTGAAACTGAATTTTTGTTATATGGTCATGGGCATCAGATTGCCTGGCATGGATCCTACTGTCTGTTTCAGCCTTGTCAAGTCTGTCTGGACTCGATTGTCTTTTATAACTCCTAGTATTGCCCTTATGACTTAGTAGTCAGTGATTTCTTTCTATCAATTTTGATGTCACTATGATTAAGAAATTTCATTCAATTAATTGAAAAAAGGACTGGGGATTTGGGGATTATATTTTCAGCCACTCTGTCATTCCAAAATGTAATAAAGGATTTTTTGGCTAACTCATCAACTCAAGCTAAAGTTTTCAGGGTAGAAACATGTATAATAAATTATTGGTAGTGTCAGCTCAAGAACATCCTGAAGAAGCCTGTTTAAAGAACTAGGGGTACTAATTTAATGCTTTGCAATATATTTATCCATTAATTAAGTTTGTCATAGAAATAACTCTCTCTCTCTCTCTCTCTCTCTCTCTCTCTCTCACCCCCCCCCCTCCCCCCCGTGTCCATTTCCTTCCCCGCCTCTCACTGTCATTTTTCTTCTTCCACTTTTTTTGTCCACCTCATCCTCTCCCCATCCATCACCATTCATCTTTCTCTCCTCTCTGCTCCTCTGTGCCCATCCCTATATACAGCTTGTGCGAAACAAGTCAATACAAACATGCCTGTTGTGCAGCACAGCCTAACATTAGGGACTGTGAAACTGGTTCTTGTTCCTGATGTCTTAGGCTATCATGCAAAGCAGTTCAATAAGGCAGGCTAATACTATTCCCACACTACACACTTGTTGTGCAGGGGCTGAAGAAACAATTTTTTGCCTGTATTTCCGCTGCTATTGAAGCTAGAAGATTACACAGGGATTTGGGAGGAGATGCTGGACATGCATCTGTACAGTCTGCTTTATACAACCTGAAATGTTATAGCTGGCCTTCATGAACCATTGGTGGAATTTCCATATTCTCTTGCTCACTATGCAAACTGTTAATGCTACATAAAGAATGAACATGACCTTTTGTAGGACCTTTATTGTAATTAAATTTTGTAATGGGATATGTTTTCGCTACAAGCCGTAGTTTGAGTTATTGAAGAAAAACGTACAAAAGTGACATTTAAACACACCCCAACTCCCACATTCAGCTGTCACTGGTCAGGATTTCTAGTACGTTGTTCATGGCACTCCTTCTTGCCACTGTACAAATATTCGCAACTGCTCAAATTATTTTCACATTCAGTCTGGCTCACCTTTATTGACTCGCCTTATTGTGCCACCATCTTAATCGAGCAGTTAGAAATTGTAAAATTGACATTTGTGTAAAATCCATGATGTAATGTAACAGCTCAATCAGTAGAGTCGAAAAAGTTGACTATCGAGAATATTTTGTATCGTCAGAAATTTTTGTACAGTGTTAGCAGGGAGTACCACAAACATACTAGACATCATGACTGGTGAAGGGAGTGCATTGGAAGGTCACTTCTGTACATTTTTATTGAATAATTCAAAAGTCTCCAGTAGAAACATATCCCAGTTCAAAATTTAACATCAAACTTGCTACAAAAAGGTCTTACTAATTTTTTTCTGTAGGACTATTTGCACATTGCCAGCGAGAGTGTAAGAAAATTCCGTGCATGGTTATGAAGGCTAGCCATAACATTGTGTACAGCATAAAATGACAGCAGTTAGGGCAGCTGAATCATGCTTTATATATTAGCCTTTTCTGCGAGGTTTCACCCACATATGTATTTGACACACATATTGCATACACCATCTCCTTCCACCTGCTTCTGCCAATATTCTTCTTCCCCTCTCCTTGTATGTCTCGTCCTCCCTTCTATCCCTGTCCCTCTCCTCCTGCTCCCCTCTCTGTGCTCCTCCTCCTTCAGGCCTCACCTTACGTATCCCCTCCTATCTACTCTCCCCATCTGTCTCCAGGTCTCCTCTTCCTACTTGTCTTCTTCCCTCCCTCTCTGCCACTATCCTTCCCCCTCTCCCTATCCATCTCCTCCACTCCCTCACTCTCACACTCTCCTGCCTCTTCTCTCTATTTATCTCCTCCTGCCCCACCTTTCCATTATCACCCCTTCCTGCTCCTCTCTCTGTCCATTTCCCTGCTGTCCATTTCAACCTTCAACCAGCTGTGTCCATCTGCATGTGTAACCTGAGCCCAACAGACCGATGAAGTAGGTCAATACTACTCTCACAAGGGACTTGAAAACCATTTATTGCCCCCTGAGGTGTAGGCTGCTCAGCAGTGCAGGTCAGTAAGGTAGGCCAATATTATTCCCACACAACACGCTTGTCATACAGAGCAGCCTATATGACAGGGGCTGAAAAAAAGGTGGCTTTGACCTTCTCTCTGCCCTTTACTGAAGCTAGAAGACTATAGTGCCCACATTTCCGATACTCTTGAAGTTTGCTGTTCGTAAGGCACATTTGGTTGAAATCAATCCAGTTTGGGAAGAGGTCCCAGATGTACACACATAAATACATTCTGCTTTATTTATAAACAGGTAAACTCTCTCTCTCTCTCTCTCTCTCTCTCTCTCTCTCTCTCTCTCGACACATACAGCTTTCCATCCTTCACTACATGGTCCTCATTGTTGGGTTTGATCTATCATTCTTATTCCAAACAGAAGTGCGGATCATGCAGGGCATATTGCCCAGCATGGTGTACATTCCACCTTTCATGCCTTTCTGACCTTGCACTCTTCCTTTCTGGCAAAAGTAGTACATGTCCAAACCCAACACAGTAGTCATTTGATCGTCGATTGGATGAGGGGGAGGGGGAGGGGGTCATCTGTTACCTGCCCGATGGTGGTATCCTGACCCAGCATGGACACTGTTATTGGTGTCTGTGCTGGGAACTTCCTGTGTATGACAAGAAGTATGTGCCCATCATGTCTGGGGCCCAGGGACTCTGGGCGATGTCATGGGAGGAATGTAGAACTAAGAAACAAAGGCAGAAATACTCCCCACAATACTGAATTTTCTCCAGGACTGGCAGGACTCCGCATTATTCTTTGTCAAACACCTTGAGGACAGGTTTCGGGAAGTAGCAATGATTCCGAAAATGGAAAGTGGCTCAGATCTGATTAAAAGGGCACCTCTTACTCAATCACAACACTGTTCACATGTGACAAACTGGGTGACATTCCTGTAACTATCACCCCCGTAACAGTCTTAATACGGTACAGGATATCTCATTTCTCCGCGACATCCTTTTACAGACTGATGACAAGTTACATGCCAGGTCGTACCAGTGGGGGTGTGCATTTTGTCCATTGTGTCTAGTGCGGACAATAGGGTTGATATTGGTGCCGTCTTATTGGTCTTTGAAGACAACTCCTGAGTGAAAAGGTAAAGTTGATGTATCGATGTGATGTGAAACTGTATGTTCCTCCTCCCATGCGGTGCTTCAAGTGCATGAGATTCGTGACTTTGCATTGCAACGTCAGTCTTATCTGTAGGGATTGTGGATGGCAGTTGCACACTAATGCTCCTTGTGCCCCTTCCCTTTTTGTGTCAACTGCAGGGAGTGCCTTTCCCTCTGTTCACCAGACTCTACCATCTTCCTAAGAGAAAAGATACTGTTGACCAACTCAATTACGATGAGACAAAAAGAAATATGAACATCTGTATCATGTACATATAAAGATGATGATTGCTATGGCTGTGAAGATTTCATTCTGTCTGGTGACTATACCCTTACCTTCATGCCTTCTACGTTGCGCCCTCAAGGCCGCTCGATTACTCACTCACTCCCCTGCTGGTTGCTGGCCCTACTCCTACTGTTTCCCCCACTCCCACTTTGGGAGCATTGATTTTCCATCCACAGAGGATGTCAATCCCCAACCCCCAGCCAGAGAAGCCATACCCTCCTCCACTACCTCTCGCCAGGACGGGATCCCTCAGAATGTTTCCCTCCCAGCATTCTGCTGATCTGCAACCAGATTCGAATCAGGGGTGAAGGAGCTACAGATTGCTGGTCTTATGACTTTGCATTTCTTCTTGTCCCTTTAACAAGAGCAAATAAGACGCCAGGGGCACTGAAATCCTCCAAGAAGAAGACGCACAGTAAGAAGACCTCCAAGATGGAGGAGGTTCTGATGGTCCTAATGTCACTGGAGCCTGTATGTTCTGGCTCTGTATTCAGGGTAGAGTTCCTGGTGGTGCCTGTGGCACTGGATCCTCCTACACAACCTGATTCAGAACCAATGCATATTGATACCATATCCTCACAACCAGTGGCAGTAGGTGACTGCAGCACAGCCTGCATGCTTGCCTAAGCTAAGGTGTTTCTCACACATTTCCTCTGATTTCTGCATTGCACTCCAGGAAAATTTGTTCCCAGCAACGTTGACCCCTACCCTCTGTGGCTATAGTCTGCCACTAAACTCAAGAGGGAGGGAGGGAGGGAGGGAGGGAGGGAGGAAGTCCACACTCTGCGTACCCAGCTACTTCACAAGTGCTTTTACAAGTTGCTTCACAACGTAGTACTAGCCCTTCCCCAGTGAATGCTTTCAATCAGTGGTGGCATGGGTGCAGGTATATCAGGTCAGCATTTATTTTCAGATAAATGCGTTAACACTACTCAAATACAGAAGAAGATAGCCCTCTTCCCAAACACAACATTATAGAGTAAATTAATTACATTAATGCAGTAGCAGAAGTCATAGGTCAGGGTTCCTATATCTATTACAAATATGGAACCAAATGTCTGTTTATCTGAATGCATGTTCATCTACTATCTCCCACATTGATGGATATATTCCAATAGGATTTTAACACAGTATAGTGTAACTATACTATACAATTTAAGGCTTATTCTTGCATTGTTTATCTACATCTGCATCTGTACTCTGCAATCCAACATGAGGTGCATGGCAGAGTGTATGTTCCATTGTACCAGTTATTAGGGTTTCTTCCTGTTCCGTTCACGTAAGGAGTGTGGGAAGAATGATTGATTGACTGCCTCTGTGCATGCAGAAATTATTCTGATCTCCACGATGCCTATGTGAGAAATACTTAGGGTGTTGTAGTATATTCCTAGAGTGATCATTGAAAGCCATTTCTTGAAACTTTGTTAATAGACTTTCTCAGAATAATTTTCGTCTATCTTCAAGAGTATTCCAGTTCAGTTCCTTCAGTATCTCTGTGACACTCTCCCATGGATTAAACAAACCTGTGACCATTTGTGCTGCCCTTGTCTGTATACATTCAGTACATCCTGTTAGTCCTATCTGGTATGGGTCCCACACACTTGAGCAATATCCTTTAATCCCATGAATCATTTGTAGGCTGTCTTCTGTGTAGATTGGTTGCATTTCCCCAGTATTATATGAATAAACCGAAGTCTACCACATGCCTCACCCATGACTGAACTTATGTGATTATCCCATTTCATATCCCTCCAAAGTGTTTCACCCAGGTATTTGTATGAGAAGCCATTTGTATGAGTATCCATTTTGTGAAGTGCAAAATTTTATATTTCTGAATATTTAAAGCAAGTTTCCGATCTCTGCACCATGTTGAAATCTTATCAAGATATGACTGAATATTTCTGTAACTTCTTTCAGATAGTACTTCGTTATAGATAACTGCATCATCTGCAAAAAGCCTGATTTTTATTATTAATATTGTCTGCAAGATCATTAATATAAAACATGAACAGCAGGGGTCCCAACACACTTCCCTGGGGCACACCCAGAGTTACTTCTACATCTGGTGTTAACTCTCCATCAGAGATAACATGTTGCTTCCTCACTACCAAAAAGTTCCACACACAGTCACAAATTTTATTTGACATCCTATATGCTCGTACTTTTGACAGAAAATGTAGGTGCTGTCCTGAGTCAGATGCTTTTTGGAAATCGAGAAATAGAGCTTCTACTTGGTTTCCTTGATCCAAAGCTTTCAGTGTGATAAAAATGAGTTGGGTTTCACATGATTAATGTTTTCAAAATCCTTGCTGGTTGGCTTTGAAGAGGTCATTCTGTTCAAGATACCTCATTATGCTTTGAGCTCAGAATATGTTCAAAGATTCTACGACAAATTGATGTCAAGGATATTGGACGATAGTTTCATGGATCACTTCTACTCCCCTTCTTATAGATGGATTTGACCTGTGCCCCCCCACCCATTATTATTATTATTATTTTTCTTTTTTTTTGAATTGGGCATACTTTTTTTGTTCAAGGGGTCTAAAGTAGATTATAGTTAAAACACGGGCTAACGCAGTCACAAATTCAGTATAGAGTCTGACAGGGATTTCATTGGGCCCCGGAGTTCAGTTTTAACGATTTCAGCTGTTTTTCTGCGTCACTGAGACTAATATCTATGTCACTTATCTTTTCAGTGGTACAAGAATTAAATTGGGTCAATACTCATGGGTGTTTCTTTTTAAAGGTACATTTGAAAATGGACTTAAGCATTTCAGCTTTTGCTTTGCTACCATAAGTTTGTTTCTGTCTCATCCTTGGGTGACTTGACACTAATTTTGTGTCACCAACAGCCTTTACATAAGACCAGAATTTATTTGGGCTTTGTGATGTTGTTTTGTTTGTGGGGCATTCAACTGCACGGTCATCAGCCCTCGTACAAAGTCCCAATTTTTACGAAGTCCAGTTTTTACACAATCCAATCTACCCACTGTCACAGATGATGGTGATGGTGATAACAATAACACAAACACCCAGTCCCCGGGCATAGAAAATCCCCAACCCGGCTGGGAATCGATTCCGGGTCCCCATGATCCAGAGGCAGAAACGCTTGCCACTAGACCATGAACTACGGACAATTTGGGTTTTGTGAATGATCTTTCGACTATATTCTGCTATGTTTGTCATTGAAGACTTCACATGTTGCTGTCTTGACAGCCAAACACATTTCATTCAGCATCTCTAGCTCTCTACTTTATTTTACACCTATCATATAGTAGTCTCTGTTTCTTTAAAAGTTGCTTTATGCTGACTGTATGCTATAAAGAGTCCTTCCCATTACAAAGTGTTCCACTGGGTACATACATGTACAGTACATGGTCAGCTATTCTTCTATACTTGAAGATAGTTCCTCTACATACTCCTGTCCTAAGCTAAAAGTTTCAAGTTCCTCAGTGAGATATGACACTAGTACTTTCTTATCTAGTTCACTGAACATATAAATCTTTCTACGTGTTTGTTACACTTTGTACTGTGACTAATACTTATTTCATTCATCTTTTCAGTGGTACGATGATTAAATTTTGGCAATTCTCCTGGTTTTCCGTTGCAAAGGAACATTTGAAAACGCATTTGAGCATTTCAGCTTTAGCTTTGCTACCCTTAATTGCAGTTTGTCTCATTCGCTAGGGATTGGACACTAACTTTGGTGCCACTAACAGCCTTTACATATGACCAGAATTTCTTTGGGTTTTGTGAAAGATCACTTGACAATATTCTGCTATTTGTAGTCATTGAAGGCATCACGCATTGCTGCCTTGACAGCCAAATGCATTTCATTCAGCATCTATCTATCTATAGCTCAATGCTTTGTTTTACACCTGTTACACAGTAAACTCTATTTCTGTAGAAGTTTCATTGCAGTGACTGTATATACCATGGAGGTTCCCTGCCATTATGAACTTTTCTACTGGGTACATATCTATCCAGTGCATGGTTAACTATTCTTTTAAACTTGTGCCGGGGTTCTTCTGTGAGCTCCTGCCCTGTGCTGAAAGTTTAAAGTTCCTCATCAAGATATGACACTACTGATTTTTTATCTAGTGTACTGAACACACATACATTTCTCTCTGCTTGTTTTAGTTGTCTTTTTTTTACTTTCGTAAGAAGTAGATTTTTGACAAAGTTGTTGAAAAACCGTAATTCTTTCTACACAAGGAGTGATCAAGTGATGGGGATACACAATTTCTTAGTAGAATAATTTGCATGAATGTTTTTTGACATTGTGTTGATAAACATTTCTGAAATTTTTGGTAGAACATTGGGCATCTTGGATGTTTAGTCTGTTGTTACCTGTTGAAAAGATTACACATGTTTTAGTAGTATCTGTGATCATTTATTTTGTATAAAAACGGATCAGGGCATTTGTATTAAATTTTGCTGTAAGAAAAATAAAGTGAATCAGACTACTAGAAATGTCAAATATTACTTTTGGTGAGTCTACTATGTGTAAAACAAGGGTTTACAAAAGTATATCAAAGAAGGTGAAGGCAACAAAATGGGTCATAATAGGAGATGAAGTGTGAGTTAATGGATATGTTGTTGAAACTAATGCTTAGTCATCACAGTCTGGATTGCGAAGACCAATAAATTCTCCACAAGTGCAGTCAAATGTGAATGCTATGCTTGTCACAGTGTTCTTCAATTTTAACAGTATAGTGCACCAAGACTTCTTGCCAGAAGGTGAAACAATCAGTAAGGAGTACTACTTAAAAATTCAACACATTATGCATGAAACAGTCCAAAGGGGAGAGAAGAAAAAAAAAGAAAGGAAAAAGTCCAGATTTGTGGCAGAATATTTCATGGTTTCTGTACTATAATAATGCACCTGCATCTCTGAGAGAACAGCTATTCCAAAGGCAGAGATCTAGAAGTGTTTCAGGACTAGAAAAAAGCACTGGAATATCTATAACAAGTAATGGGAAATATTTTGATGAGGATAACTTTGATGTAGATTAATAAGCAAGCACAATACTTGTTCACCATTGCTGCTTCCGCAAGTATTATCCACGTTGGTGTCAATGCTAATGACCCTGCCAACATTCTCTAAGGGTAATGTTGTTTGTTGTCCACCTAAGTTTCTTTGATATAAGAGAATTTACTATTTGCTCTCTTAATTTCCTTACTTGTATCAAGTATTTGCATCGCCAGTCAATTACATTAGTTCTCTTCAGTAGAATGTTCCTTCTACTTGGAGAGATCTTTCAGGCAAATACCGTTTCATCCAATGTCTTTTGTAAAATATCTTTCTGCCAAGGAAAATGGATTTTTTGTTTCACAGCAATAAGTAGAGCACTTGCCCGCGAAAGGCAAAGGTCCCGAGTTCGAGTCTCGGTCGGGCACACAGTTTTAATCTGTCAGGAAGTTTCAATTTGCTTAATGTTGGCACTATTTTTATGTATGAGTAAGTGTGTTGAATTATCGATTTTTGAAAGCTGTTTACAGAGATGGGTTTTTCCCAAATTTCTTAATGATCTTTCCTTGCAATTGTTGTAAACCATGTGGTTTATTTTTGCATTCCATTCTGATGCGTCCAGTCATCAGAAGGCTGAGTTTTGTATAAATTATAACCCTTTGATTGGGACTGGCAATATTAACCATCAGTTCTTTTCGTCCCAACTCATTAATACAAGCTGAAATTGTGTTAGAGGTGATTGAATGCTCTTTATCCTGAAGGTACTGTTCTTTGTGTTGTGCACATTTTCTTAAGATGTTGGACACTTATTCATCATTCTGAATAACTACCATCTGTAATGTGTATCTCCCTTCCGATGGTTAAATGGCTGTGTTGTCTGATCTGATTTTTCAACTCCCCCACCCTTCTTCATTTTGGGCAACTTTAGTGATTGCATCCCTTTGTAGGGTGGAACTACGGCCACAGGCTGCAGTAGCTATTGGAACTTTGCTTGCAGAGCTCAATCTTTTTCCCATGAATACCGGTGCCCTCATGCACTTCAGTGTGGCATATGGTTGTTTTTTGGCCATTGATGTATCCATCTGCAGCCCTTCTTTTTTTCCTTTCATCTGTTGGAGAGTCCATGATTGACGTGTGTGACACTGATGATTTTCAGATCGTCCTGTCCCTCTCTCAGCATCAGTTGCTTATGTGTTCTCCGGAATGGGCCCCAACAGTGCTGACTGGGATGCCTTTGCCTCTGCCACTGGCATTATCACCTTACCACATGGAGTTATGTATGTGTCTGTCCAGAGCACAACCACAGCCATTGTATCTGCACCAGACTTTGTGATCCCCTATTCCTTGGGATCCCTTTTTGGAAGACCATTGTAGACTTCAAAAATTGCCATGACCATTGTAGATTGTAGGTGGGTTCTTGAATGCCATAAGTTACCTCCATTGTAGGAGAACCTTATTGCCTTTGAATGGCTCTGTCTTCATGTCTGCCACCTAATAAAATGACAGAAACAAGAACACTGGGAACAGTATATTACTACCACCAGACCGTGTAATACTCCTGTGCAGGTTTGGGAAAAGGTTCGAAGCCTCTATGGACACCAGCCCCCTACAGGTATATCTGGTGTCTCCTTGAAATGTGTCTACACTGACCCAGATGCTGTCTTCAAACATTATGCTCATGCCTCTGCATGTAAGAATTGTGAGCATGCATTTAGTGTCCTCAAGCAGCAGATGGAGCGAATGCACTTTATCTTCCACCACACATCACCTGGAGCCACGTAATGCTCTGTTCAGGGCATGAGAATTCCTGAGTGTCCTAGCCCTTTGCCCTGACATGGCTCTAGAAGCAGACCACATCCACAATCAAATGCACAAACACTTATCAGAGATTGCCAATGTCGTGTCGTTGCTGTTTACAACTGTATCTGGAGGGAGGGTGAGTTCCCACCTCAGTGGCGAGAAGGTGTGATTGTCCCAGTACTGGAAGAGGGTAAACACTCCTGTGAGACGGGCAGCTATTGCCCAATTAGTCTCACTAATGTTCTCTAAAAGTTTCTGGAATGTATGCTGTGTTGGAACGTTGAGTCTCAGGATCTTTTGACTCTGTCCGGGGGCCATTTTCACAAAGTTGTTCTATTGCTGACAGTTTGGTCTGTCATGAGTCTGGTATCCAGTCAGTTTTTATCAGTGTTAGTGCTTTATCAATGGTTTTTTTTACTTGCAAAATGCTTATGACTTTGGGGCATGCTCCCGATGTTTGTTCAGAACTTGTTGCCACACCGTAATTCCCAGGTTCAATTCGGTGCTCCCCACAGTACAGCCCCTCCCCCTCCCCCATACACAAGAGAATGGGGTCCCACAGTGTTCTGTATTGTGTGCGCCTCTTTCTAGTAGCTGTCAGTGGTCTAGTCAACCTCCTTGTACGCAGACAATTTCTGCATTCACTATTGCTCCTTGACTGTGGGTGTTGCTGAATGCTGATTGCAGGGTGCTACACAAAAGGTACAGTACTGGGCTCTTAAACATTGCTTGTGGTTTTCAGCCACGAAGATATGCATTGTGCACATATGTCATTGTCATAATGTCCATCCACAACCATAACTCTACCTCAATGACCAACTTCTCATTGTGATTGAGTCTTACTGCTTTTTGGGACTGATCTTCAATGCTTGTTTGACTTGGTTTCACCATCTTTACCAGGTTAAGCTAACTTGCTGGTCCCACCTGACGCATAACAGCTGACTGGGTAATGCGTAATTCCCAGCCCTGGGTCAACAGGTTGGGTTCTCACGTACCCCCAGGTACAGGCCCGGCACAGGGAAGGGGAATTGCCTGAGCTGCAACCTTCCCAAATTGTTGATTGCTCCTTCCGTTAGGTGTTCGGGAGGAGTGACCTGAGGTCTAAACAATCAGCGAAGGCAGGTGCGCCCCCTTGTGAAGGGGGCCCTCAGTTGGAAGGAGTGTGCCATCGGAGATGCTGGCAATCATGTGGGATTTTCTTGCAATGAGTCAGTCAACTTCATAATCAACATCTGCGAAACATAAACATAATGAGGCTAATGATTCAAAGACCCTTTCCGCTGCACCACAGTTCCTCGTGGTCTCATCTACTGAAGACGGTCAGTCCTTAACCATGGCTAAATCCGTTTATTATTCATAAAGGTGTCGATGCAATTGCTGGACCTGTGAAATCCTGCTCTCGTTTACAGAATGGCACTTTGCTTTTAGAGACTACTTCTTATTCTCAAGCACAACAACTGCTTGCTGCCTCGCTTCTCCACAGCTACCTTGTTCATGTCGAAGTCCATAGAACTTTGAATTCTTGTCATGGTGTAATTTGCACTATGCTGCTCAATGGTCTAACAGAGGCCAAAATCCAATCTTACCTCTTTGATCAGGGTGTCATTGCTGTCCATTGGGAAATGAAAAGGGTAGATTCCTCCTTAGTGTCCCCCCCTCACTCTTTTTCTCACCTTTGAAAGAGTGATGCTTCCGTCAAAGATCAAAGCAGGCTATGAAATTATCACAGTCCGGCCGCACATTCCGAACCTGATGCACTGCTACCAGTGTCATCGTTTCAACCACACTAGAACGTCTTGTTGACACCCAGCAAAATGTGTAACCTGTGGTAGTGCAAGAGAGCGATTGTCCCCCTCCTTCTCCCCGCTGTACCAACTACAGTGGCAGCCATGCTACCACCTCTCGGGATTGCCCCATGTATCTTGATGAGCGGGTTGTCAAAGAGATCAGGGTAAAGGAAAAAGTGCCTTACCCAGTTGCTCACAAGTGACTGTCTAGTCGCAAACCCTGCATTCTCCCATCTGGCACCTATAGTTCTGTTCTTGTTACCCCTCGCCACGTGAAGGACGTGGTCACGCAGACTTATGACCTCCAATTCAGCTCTGAGGTTGTGAAATCGCCCAGTGTCAAAGTAGCATTGTCGTCTCCCCATCCAGCTGTGCAATAAGCCATCAAACTCTCACTTCAAGGGGTGAAGCCACCAGCTAGACAACCAGTAGGGCGTAAAGGACAAAGGAATACTCCCATGAAGACTTCCTCCGTCCCTCCAACCAAACAATTCCTGAGTTTTCCTCTAAGCAGAAATGCTCGAACAAGTCCACCAAAGGCAAACAGTCTTCTCCTATGCTAACTCTAAGATCCTCTTTGACGGTGTCGCCGCGTGATACCTTAGTCTGGCAGTCCTCCGTGTCGATGGTGCGCACTACCAACAGTTTTTCAATGTTGGACTCCACAGACCAACTGACACAAGCAAGCTGATGCTTCTGTGGACCCCAAGGAGCAGGATCCTCCTGATTCTGTGCCCTGTAGTAGTGACTCTTTGCTGGCTTCACTCGGCAGCTGCTGAGGTGACACCCCTACATCTCTTCATAATGACTCTCCTCCAATGGAATGTTCGCGGCCTTCGGTCTCACAGAGGATTTACGGCTGCTTTTAGCATCGCAGTGTGCTCTTGTACTCTGCCTTCAGGAAACGAAATTGTGCTCTCATGACCGCTGTGAGCTTTTACATTTCTTACCAATTTGTTTTGACCTTCTCCCTGAGGTCGCATTCCATGTCATGGGGGCATCATGCTGCTCATACGGGATGACGTTCATAGTCAACCCATCTCCCTAACTACCCATCTTAAAGCTGTTGCAGTTCACCTTTTCCTTCCCCACCTGACTTTTTTCCTCTGTACCATTTATGTCCCTCCGTCATTCGATGTCACCAAGGCAGATTTCCTTGAGCTTGTTGGGCAGCTACTGCGCCAATTTTTGCTCCTCGGTGGTGATAATGCACATCATCGCCTTTGGGGTTCTCCGAGGACCTGTTACAAAAGTGCCCTCTTGGCTGACCACCTAAACCAACTTATAACCTCTTCTGCCTTTACAGTAGAGCACCCAGTTTCCTTTCAGACTCCTCGCAGTTCTATTCCCATTTGGACCTATCCTTCTGCAATGCCCAGCTTGACCATCATCTTGAGTGGTCCATTCTTTCTGACACCTACTTCAGCTATCCATTTGCTGACTCCTACCCCATCAGTGTGCACATCCAAATGACAGCTTACTAAGGCTGACTGGCAGCTTTACTCCTCCCTGGTGACCTTCGCCAGTTGTAATGACCTGGTGGGATATCTCGCAAACATCCTTACTGCTGCAGAATGTTCCATTCCTTGCACTTCCTCTTTATCATGTTGTGTCCCAGGCCCTTGGTGGACTGAGACATGCTGAGACGCAATTCGTGCACACACACATGCTCTCCGTGTTTTTAACCGTCATCCTACAATGGCAAACAGCATTCATTATAAACAGATGCGTGCAAAGTGTCGTCGCATTCTTCAGTATAGCAAAAGAGCTAGCTGGATTTCATTCACTAGTTCTTTTAACAGTTCCACCCGTCCTCTGTCGTGTGGGCCAACCTCAGACAGCTCTCTGGGACCAAGATCCAGTTCCCAATTTCCAGCCTGACAGTAGCAGACGTAATAGGGGAGAGAGTGTGGCAGATATGATATGCGAGTTGGGATGAAAGTCATTAAAGCAAAGACGTTTTTCGTCATGGCGAGATCTATTTACGAAATTTCAGTCACCAACTTTCTCTTCCGAATGCGAAAATATTTTGTTGAGCCCAACCTACATAGGTAGGAATGATCATCAAAATAAAATAAGAGAAATCAGAGCTCGAACAGAAAGATTTAGGTGTTCGTTTTTCCCGCACACTGTTCGGGTGTGGAATGGTAAGGAGATAGTATGATTGTGGTTCGATGAACCCTCTGCCAAGCACTTAAATGTGAATTGCAGAGTAATCATGTAGACGTAGATGTAGATGTCATCGTGGACCCTATTGCTATCTCAAAAACCTTGAGCTGCCATTTTGTGGACATTTCGATCTCTTTCCACTATCACCCTGCCTTCCTCCATCAGAAACGAGGAGGCTCCATCAGAAACAAGGAGGCTCAGGTGATACCCCTCTCTTCTCCAAATCGTGAGTGCTCAATGCCGCCTTTACTATGAGGGAGCTAGATCATGCTCTGTTCATCCCCATCCTCCGCCCCAGGGCCAGACGCCATCCACATTCAGATGTTGCAGCACCTTTCTCTTGCATACAAGCACTTTCTGCTTAACATGTACAACCACATCTGGGTAGAGGGCACATTTCCTGGATGCTGGCGTGAAGCCACAGTCACACCCATACCTAAGCCCAGTAAGGACAAAAACCTTCCTTCTAGCTACTGCCCCATCTCTCTTACCAGCTGTGTTTGCAAGGTGATGAAACATATGATTCATGCCCGGCTGGTATGGTGGCTCGAGTCTTGCAATTTACTGGCGAATGTAAATTGTGGATTTCGAGTGTGGTGTCCTGCAGTTGACCATATTCTTACTTTGTCCACTCATGTCATTAACGGTTTTCTGTGTTTTTCAATCTGGAGCAGGCCTATGACACCTGCTGGAGAACTGGTATCCTCTGTACTCTTTACACGTGGGGCTTCCATAGCCACCTGCCCTGTTTCCTTCAGGCATTTTTAAACAACAGCGTTTTCAAGGTGCGTGTGGGTTCTGCCTTGTCGGCCACCTTCATCCTGGAAAACAGTGTGCCTCAGGGTTCCGTCATCAGCGTCATCCTCTTTGCTATCGCCATTAACCCTATAATGACCTGTCTCCTGCTGGGCATCTCCGGCTTCCTTTCTGTTGACAATTTTGCCATCTATTGCAGTTCTCTATGGACCTGTCTCACTGAGCGGTGTCTTCAGTGATGTCTTGATCATCTTTACTGCTGAAGCATTGACAATGATTTTTGTGACTTACGCTTTTACACTAACGAAATAGTCTCTATGAATTTCTGGCGACACATTTGGTTTCTCCCACCATCTTTACATCTTGGACCTGTTGCCCTTCCATTCGTTGAAATTATGAAATTCCTGGGCTCATGCTTGATAGGAAACTCTCTTGGTCCTCCCATGTCTCTTACCTGGCAGCCCACTGTATGTGGTTCCTCAATGTCCTACGTGTCCTCAATGGTACTTTCTGGGGTGCCGATCAAACCAACCTCCTCCGTTTGTACCTGTCCCTTGTCCATTCGAAACTCAACTATGGGTGCTTTGTTTATGCGTCTGCACTTCCATCCCTCTTATTCCGTCTCAACACCATCCACAATTATGTCATCCATTTGGCCACGGGCACCATTTACACTAGCCCAGTTGAGAGGCTGTATGCTGAAGCTTCTGAACTACCACTGTCTTACTGCCATGACTTTCTCCTCAGTAGATATGCATGCCTTTTGTCTGCCATGCATGGCCACCCATCATATGCCTCCTTCTTTGATGATTCCTTTGATCGCCAGTAGGGGGTGAATCCCTCTTCTCCTGGAGTACACTTTCGACGCTTGCTCTGGCAGCATAACTTCACACTACCTGCAACATTCCCGGTGGGTATGAACCCTTCACCACCTTGGCCCCCCCTGCGGGTCCGGGGATTAGAATAGGCCCGAGGTATTCCTGCCTGTCGTAAGAGGCGACTAAAAGGAGACCATCCCCCTCACGGGGGTAGTTAGCGCCTGCGTCCGGAGACGGACGGTTTCCCGACCTATAATCGTGGTCTTTATGGTTTTTCACTTCTCGTTTCTTCATTCCTTTTGTTGGTTCCTTTCTTTGCTCTTCTCCACTTCACTGTCTTCCTTACTCTTTCCCTTGACTTCTCCTTGCCTTCTCATTGCCTTTTTCTCCTTGCCTTCTCATTGCCTTCTTCTCCTTGCCTTCTCCTTGCCTCCTTCTCCTTGCTTTCTCATTGCCTTCTTCTCCTTGCCTTCTCTGGTCTCCGCCTCGGCGTTTGAGACAGTCTGTCCTCTTTCTCCCTCTCTCTTCTTTTTCCTCTTCTTCCTTCCTCCCTGTGCGTGTCTGAAGGCCGACCCACGCGTTCGCACGCGTAGCCGGTGACGGGGTAACGCGTAAGTCCCCGCCCTGGGTAGACATGTAAGGCACGCGCGTACCCCCTGGTAAAGGCCAGGCCCGGGGAGGGGTGATTGCCTGAGCTGATACCTTCTGACCATGCCGATTGGTCCCTCCGTCTGTTTCTCGGGAGGTGTGACCTGAGGTGTAAACATTCACCTAAGGTGGGAGTGCCCTCTGAGAGGGTCCCCACAAGGAAGGAGCGCGCCATCGGAGACGCTGGCAATCATGGGGGATTCCTCCGCAATGGATTCTACTCCATCGCTTTCGACTTCGACCCACAAACGGAAACGTGACCAGCCAACAGTGACAAAAATACTACCGCCTGCCCCACAGTTCCTCGTCGTTTCTCGATCTGAGGAAGGAAAGGATTTTTCCTCTGTCAACCCTTTCGTTATCCAGAAGGGCGTCGATGCCATAGCTGGATCTGTCAAATCTTGTACCAGATTGCGTAACGGTACCCTATTACTCGAAACTGAGAGCGCCTTTCAGGCACAAAAACTGCTTCGGGCCACACTCCTTTACACATTCCCTGTCCGGGTGGAGGCTCACCGAACTTTGAATTCGTCTCGTGGTGTGGTCTATACTAGATCCCTCGACGGCTTGACTGACGAGGAGATTCAATCTTTCCTCGCTGAGCAGGGCGTGACGGCTGTCCATAGGGTCATGAAAAAGGTCAACAATGACCTTGTACCGACCCGGACACTTTTCTTAACCTTCGATAGTGTTAAGCTGCCATCGCGCATCAAGGCGGGCTACGAGGTCATTTCAGTTCGCCCCTATGTCCCGACACCTACGCGCTGCTCCCAGTGTCAGCGTTTCAATCACACTCGACAGTCTTGTTCCAATGCGGCTAAATGTGTCACTTGTGGCAGGGATGCCCATGAGGGTGACTGTCCACCTCCGTCTCCTCGTTGTGTGAACTGTCAGGGTGACCATGCCGCATCCTCCCGCGACTGTCCTGTCTATAAGGAAGAACGCTGTATCCAGGAAATTCGCGTCAAAGAGAAAGTGTCCACCTCGGCTGCTCGCAAGCTATTGGCTAGTAGGAAGCCCACGCTGCTCCCAGCGGGGAAATACAGCACTGTCCTCGCCTCTCCTCGGACTACCCGGGAGGTAGCAACCCAGACATGCGATCTGACCTTCAGCACCACGGTCGTCCGTTCGGCCAGTGCTAAGATCGCGCGGTCGACGTCTCCTCTTCCTCCCATCACCCCACAGACACCAGCCACTTCCTCAGCTTCTGCTCAGTCGAAGACCCCGAAGTCAGATGCACGGGCCTTCAAGAAGGAACCATCCCGTGCAGACTTCCTCCGTTCCTCGACCTCCCAGCCTTCGACCGGTACTTCCACCAAACGTCCTTCTAAAAAGGCGCATAGGAAGCACAGTTCTCCTTCTCCGCCGCGGCGCCTTTCTTCTCCTGCACCACCCAGCGGTTGCCGCCCCAGGCCGTCATCCGTTTCGCCTGGCCGCACCGCTGGTCGCCGAACATCTGGCCGTTCACCGGCGGAGGAAGCTCCCCCTCCCGGCCATCCTCCTGAGATGGCCGATGACCCTATAGACCCCATGGACGATGACTGTCTGCCTCCTGCTAGCGGCGGCAGTGCTCGCTCGAAGCCAGGCCCTAAGCGGCCTTCGAGGTGACCCCTTCTCTCATCTTCCTTTTCTTACGATGGCACTTATTAACTGGAATATTCGCAGCATTCGCTCCAACCGAGAGGACTTGAAGTTGCTGCTCCGCTCGCATCGTCCGCTCGTCGTAGCCCTCCAGGAAACGAAGCTACGCCCATGCGATCAAATTGCCTTGGCACACTACACCTCTGTGCGTTTTGACCTACCCCCTGTGGTAGGTATCCCAGCTCATGGAGGGGTTATGTTGCTGGTCCGGGATGATATTTACTACGATCCCATCACGTTGCACACCGGCCTGCAGGCAGTAGCCATCCGCATTACTCTCCCAACTTTCACGTTTTCCTTTTGTACCGTTTACGCTCCATCGTCATCTGCCGTTACCAGGGCAGACATGACGCAACTTATTACTCAGCTACCTGCACCATTTTTGTTAACTGGAGACTTCAATGCCCACCATCCTCTTTGGGGTTCTCCAGCATCCTGCCCGAGGGGCTCCTTGTTAGCAGACCTTTTCAAGCAGCTCAATCTTGTCTGCCTCAATACTGGCGCCCCTACTTTTCTTTCGGACACATCTCATACCTATTCCCATTTAGACCTCTCTATATGTACTCCCCAACTTGCACGCCGGTTTGAGTGGTATGCACTTGCTGATGCATATTCGAGCGACCACTTCCCGTGTGTTATCCATCTCCTGCAGCATACTCCCTCTCCGTGCTCCTCTCGTTGGACCATCTCCAAGGCAGACTGGGGGCTCTTCTCTTCCAGGGCGACCTTTCAGGATCAAACCTTCACAAGCTGCGATCGTCAGGTCGCACACCTCACGGAAGTCATTCTCGCTGCTGCTGAATATTCCATCCCTCACCCTACTTCTTCTCCACGTCGCGTACCGGTCCCCTGGTGGACCGCAGCATGTAGGGACGCTTTACGTGCTCGTCGACGTGCTTTACGCACCTTTAAACGCCACCCTACAGTGGCGAATTGCATTAATTATAAACGATTACGTGCTCAGTGTCGTCGTATTATTAAAGAAAGCAAGAAAGCCAGCTGGGCTGCTTTCACCAGCACCTTCAACAGTTCTACTCCTTCTTCTGTTGTCTGGGGTAGCCTGCGCCGGCTATCTGGCACTAAGGTCCACTCCCCAGTTTCTGGCTTGAAGGTCGCGAATGAAGTCCTTGTGGCCCCTGAGGCTGTCTCCAATGCCTTCGGCCGCTTTTTCGCCGAGGTTTCGAGCTCCGCTCATTACCACCCTGCCTTCCTCCCCCGCAAACAGGCAGAGGAGGCGAGGCCACCTAACTTCAGCTCCTCGAATCGTGAAGGTTATAATGCCCCATTCACCATGCGGGAACTGGAAAACGCACTTGGCCGATCACGGTCCTCCGCTCCAGGGCCTGATTCTATTCATATCCAGATGCTGAAGAACCTTTCTCCTGCGGGTAAAGGTTTTCTTCTTCGTACTTACAATCGCATCTGGATTGAGGGACATGTTCCCGCATGCTGGCGCGAGTCTATTGTTGTCCCGATTCCTAAGCCGGGGAAGGACAAGCACTTGCCTTCCAGTTATCGACCTATCTCGCTTACCAGCTGTGTCTGTAAAGTGATGGAGCGAATGGTTAACTCTCGATTGGTTTGGCTGCTCGAGTCTCGACGCCTACTTACCAATGTACAATGTGGATTTCGAAGGCGCCGCTCTGCTGTCGACCATCTGGTTACCTTGTCGACCTTCATCATGAATAACTTCTTGCGGAAGCGCCCGACCGCGGCTGTGTTCTTTGATTTGGAGAAGGCTTACGACACCTGTTGGAGGGCGGGCATTCTCCGCACCATGCATACGTGGGGCTTTCGCGGTCGCCTCCCTCTTTTTATTCGTTCCTTTTTAATGGATAGACAGTTTCGGGTGCGTGTGGGTTCTGTCCTGTCCGACACCTTTCGCCAGGAGAATGGGGTGCCACAGGGCTCAGTTTTGAGCGTCGCTCTCTTCGCCATCGCGATCAATCCAATAATGGATTGCCTCCCAGCTGATGTATCAGGCTCCCTTTTCGTGGACGATTTTACCATCTATTGCAGCGCGCAGTGTCCACGTGTCCTGGAGCGCTGTCTTCAGCGTTCTCTTGACCGTCTTTACTCTTGGAGTGTCGCCAATGGCTTCCGTTTTTCTGCCGAGAAGACGGTCTGTATTAACTTCTGGCGCTACAAAGAGTTTCTCCCACCGTCCTTACGACTCGGTCCCGTTGCTCTCCCACTCGTGGAGACAATCAAATTTTTAGGCCTTACCTTTGACAGGAAACTTAGCTGGTCTCCACATGTGTCATATTTGGCCGCCCGTTGTACCCGTTCTTTAAATGTCCTCCGTGTTCTCAGTGGTATGTCGTGGGGAGCGGATCGAACCGACCTACTTCGTCTATATCGGTCGATCGTCCGCTCCAAGCTGGATTATGGGAGCTTCGTATACTCCTCTGCACGGCCATCCATCTTACGCCGCCTCAACTCCATACAACATCGGGGTTTACGACTTGCGATCGGAGCATTTTATACCAGTCCCGTAGAGAGTCTTCATGCTGACGCTGGCGAATTGCCACTCACCTACCGGCGCGATATACTGCTTTGTCGGTATGCCTGTCGGCTACTGTCAATGCCCGACCATCCTTCCTATCGTTCCTTTTTTGACGACTCTCTTGACTTTCAATACGGGTTGTATGTCTCTGCCTTGCTACCCCCTGGAGTTCGCTTTCGTCGCCTCCTTCAACACCTTCATTTTTCACTCCCTGCAACCTTTCGAGTGGGCGAGAGCCGCACGCCACCTTGGCTCCAGGCTCAGGTCCGCGTTCACCTCGACCTCAGCTCGCTCCCAAAAGAGGTCACCCCCGGTTCGGTCTACCACTCCCGTTTTTTGGAACTTCGTTCGAAGTTCAACAACATGACTTTCATTTATACAGATGGCTCTAAGACCAATGACGGGGTCGGGTGTTCCTTTATTGTCGGGGCACAAAGTTTCCAATACCGGCTCCATGGCCATTGTTCGGTCTTCACAGCTGAGCTCTTTGCCCTCTACCAGGCTGTTCTGTACATCTGCCGCCACCGACATTCTGCTTATGTCATCTGCTCAGATTCCCTGAGCGCCATCCAGAGCCTCAGTGATCCGTACCCGGTTCACCCTTTCGTACACCGGATCCAACGCTCTCTTCAGCAGCTGGTGGACGTCGGTACGCCGGTTAGCTTTATGTGGGTTCCTGGCCATGTCGGTATTCCTGGGAACGAAGCTGCAGATGCGGCGGCCAAGGCTGCGGTCCTCCAGCCTCGGACAGCTTCTTGTTGTGTCCCATCGTCCGATTTTAGCAGGGTCATTTGTCGGCGCGTTGTGTCGCTGTGGCATGCCGATTGGGCTGCACTTACCGACAACAAGCTTCGGGCCTTAAAACCTCTTCCCGTGGCTTGGACGTCCTCCTCACGCCCTTCTCGGCGGGAGGAGGTCGTTTTAGCAAGGTTAAGAATTGGACACTGCCGGTTCAGCCATCGCCATCTGCTGACGGCTGCGCCGGCGCCGTTCTGCCCATGTGGGCACTTGCTGACGGTTAGTCACATTTTAATGTCCTGTCCCGATCTTAAAACACTGCGCCTCGATCTTAACCTGCCTACTACTTTAGATGCCATTTTAGCGGATGACCCACGAGCAGCTGCTCGTGTTCTTTGTTTTATCAATTTGACAAACCTCGCTAAGGACATTTGATGTTTTTTAATCCTATGCCTGTCAGTCTGTCTTTTATTGTGTTTTCCCTTTTAATTGTTGTTGTCAACTTGTGCCTCGCGGTGCATTCTTAGAGTAGTCAGGGCGCTAATGACCATTGAAGTTGTGCGCCCGAAAACCACAAAAAAAAAAAAAAAAAAAAAAAAAAAAAAAAAAAAAAAAAAAAAACCACCTTGGCTTTGTGAAGTAACCCGTGTTAACCTTGGCCTTCACTCACTCCTTAAGGACACTACTCCATCCTCAGTCTATCATCTTCAGTTTCACGACCTTCGCATGGAACTTTGCGATAGTACCTTTGTATACACTGATAGTTCTCGGACTGATCGTGGGGTTGAATGTGCCTTCGTCATTGGCACCTGTGTCTTTAGATATCAGCTTCCCCTGTATTAGGCCACGGAGTACATCTAGCGACACAGCCTTTTCAGTTGTGTCCTCTGCTCAGATTCACTCAGCTCCCTTCAAAGTCTGTGTGTGCTGTACATCGCCCATCCCTTAGTGCAGTGGGTCCAGGAAAACTGTCATTTGCTCACTCTTGGGGAGCCAGTGTGATATTTCTGTGGGTGGCTGCAGTCCTCGTACCTCTGCCTGCAAGTTCCTACATTCCCTCTGATGATCTGTGTTGCCGTCTGTCAGGAGGTGGTGTCCCTTTGGTATTGCCAGTGGTCCTCTCTTCATGGGAATAAGCTACAGCTTATTAAGCCTCTCCCAGCGGCTTGGACGACCTCCTCTCGGCCCTCCTTCTGAGAGATCATTTTAAGTAGGCCCCATATTGGGCACTCCCTTTTTAGCCATCATTAGATAACTGGCACTCCCCCCCCCCCTCCCCCCCCCCCCCCCCCCCCACTTCCTCACTTTGTACACACAGTGCCCAGGTTTTAACTGTCTGCCACTTCCCGATGGAATGCCCGTTTTTTTAACTGTTTATGTTCCCACTTGGGTTTGCCGTCTGATTTATCAGAGGTTTTAGCAAATGACGTGCGGTCTGTCGATCACATTTTACTTTTTATCCACTAAAGCAATATGGCGAAGGCCATTTAAGTTTTAGTTTTGGCCCCTGTTTCTGTATGATATCTTTCTTTAGCCATTTTTCCAAATGCCTGTTATTAGCTGTCTTCTACACTCCTGGAAATTGAAATAAGAACACCGTGAATTCATTGTCCCAGGAAGGGGAAACTTTATTGACACATTCCTGGGGTCAGATACATCACATGATCACACTGACAGAACCACAGGCACATAGACACAGGCAACAGAGCATGCACAATGTCGGCACTAGTACAGTGTATATCCACCTTTCGCAGCAATGCAGGCTGCTATTCTCCCATGGAGACGATCGTAGAGATGCTGGATGTAGTCCTGTGGAACGGCTTGCCATGCCATTTCCACCTGGCGCTTCAGTTGGACCAGCGTTCGTGCTGGACGTGCAGACCGCGTGAGACGACGCTTCATCCAGTCCCAAACATGCTCAATGGGGGACAGATCCGGAGATCTTGCTGGCCAGGGTAGTTGACTTACACCTTCTAGAGCACGTTGGGTGGCACGGGATACATGCGGACGTGCATTGTCCTACAGCAAGTTCCCTTGCCGGTCTAGGAATGGTAGAACGATGGGTTCGATGACGGTTTGGATGTACCGTGCACTATTCAGTGTCCCCTCGACGATCACCAGTGGTGTACGGCCAGTGTAGGAGATCGCTCCCCACACCATGATGCCGGGTGTTGGCCCTGTGTGCCTCGGTCGTATGCAGTCCTGATTGTGGCGCTCACCTGCACGGCGCCAAACACGCATACGACCATCATTGGCACCAAGGCAGAAGCGACTCTCATCGCTGAAGACGACACGTCTCCATTCGTCCCTCCATTCACGCCTGTCGCGACACCACTGGAGGCGGGCTGCACGATGTTGGGGCGTGAGCGGAAGACGGCCTAACGGTGTGCGGGACCGTAGCCCAGCTTCATGGAGACGGTTGCGAATGGTCCTCGCCGATACCCCAGGAGCAACAGTGTCCCTAATTTGCTGGGAAGTGGCGGTGCGGTCCCCTACGGCACTGCGTAGGATCCTACGCTCTTGGCGTGCATCCGTGCGTCGCTGCGGTCCGGTCCCAGGTCGATGGGCACGTGCACCTTCCGCCGACCACTGGCGACAACATCGATGTACTGTGGAGACCTCACGCCCCACGTGTTGAGCAATTCGGCGGTACGTCCACCCGGCCTCCCGCATGCCCACTATACGCCCTCGCTCAAAGTCAGTCAACTGCACATACGGTTCACGTCCACGCTGTCGCGGCATGCTACCAGTGTTAAAGACTGCGATGGAGCTCCGTATGCCACGGCAAACTGGCTGACACTGACGGCGGCGGTGCACAAATGCTGCGCAGCTAGCGCCATTCGACGGCCAACACCGCGGGTCCTGGTGTGTCCGCTGTGCCGTGCGTATGATCATTGCTTGTACAGCCCTCTCGCAGTGTCCGAAGCAAGTATGGTGGGTCTGACACACCGGTGTCAATGTGTTCTTTTTTCCATTTCCAGGAGTGTATTATATCAATTAGGACTGACATATAGTCGATTTTTAACTCCTCTCTGTCTTCATGTTCTATAGTTTTGACTTTGGCGCGTATGATCTCAGTTTTCTCTCTCTCTCTCTCTCTCTCTCTCTCTCTCTCTCTCTCTCTCTCTACACTCAAGCAAAACAAACCAAACCAATCTGGATGGTCAGTTATATCCGTGTGGACCCTAGGTCATGTTGGGATCCCAAGGAAGGAACTTGTTCGCTACTAGATGCAGACTTTGGAGGTGAGGGTACTGGAACAGAACCTTCGATCAACTCTAGGCAGTTGGTTGTTGGAGGCTTGGAACGTGGATGGGTGTGCCCAGGTTTCTCCAAGCCATGACCTTGACCATGTGCCACACCCAATGACTTGAGATTCCATGCCACTGTTGGTGTGGTACCCATCTGATGGAGGCCCACATCCTACTGGATTGCACTGTTTTGGCACCTTACAATGAAACCTTCAACTTGGTGACACACAGCCTCTGGTTCCCCCTGCGGGTCCGGGGTAAGAATAGGCCTGAGGTATTCCTGCCTGTCGTAAGAGGCGACTAAAAGGAGTTTCAACCATTTTGGCCTTCAATGTGATAGTCCCCATTGGGGTTTGACCTCCATTTTTCAAAATTCTACAGAAGTACGAGCCTTTTGTGGAAGGACACCTTACTTGGTGTATCACCGGTCCTCAGTGCACTAAGACCTTGGCACTCATCATCGTAACGGCGGCGTAACTGCACCCACTGTTCATCAATTTGGGCCTAAACACCTGGTGGGTTGCACAAGTTATGCCTATAGTGTGTCCCCATCTGCACCTACGATCATGATGGACTTTCCATGGCACCCGAAATCCAGCATGGTAGCCAGCCCGTTGTGGTGGGGTCGTCATGTACCCTCTAGGTTGTAGCCCCCTGACAACACAGGGATCGTACTGCCGATAACTGAGCTGCACCCTCCCCACATAAGCCAAGCAGTAGATGCCCGTCTACCTGGGACATCGGGACTCCTGGCAACGGTCATCCTGCCAGGTGGCCCTTGCTGAGGCTGGGTGGCGCCCATGGGGAGAGCCCCTGGTCGGAGTGGGTGGTATCAGGGCGGAAGTTTCGCAGATGAAACATCAACATGCATCAGGTCGCTCTGTGGCCGCGTCTTCTAAGAGGAAAGGTTCTGTCTCTGTCTCTGGTTCTGGTACTTTTGCCTTTCCCCCCTGGGAGGAAGGACAGGCTCGCCG
Organism: Schistocerca nitens; assembly: GCF_023898315.1. NCBI lineage: Eukaryota > Metazoa > Arthropoda > Insecta > Orthoptera > Acrididae > Schistocerca > Schistocerca nitens. Next base: position 293,657,328 of record NC_064618.1, on the reverse strand, counting down.
GCTTGGGGCGAAATACTTCCCCTGCTATGTAGTCTGTTCTCGGACCGATGGGGGGACGTTCGCCACCTCCAAGCCCATGTTCTTCGTACGGCATATCGAGGATATCTTCGGAGAAATCGAGGATCTTAGTAAAATGCGTTTGGGGTCCATTCTCCTAAAGACCACCTCCGCTACACAGTCGGCGGCACTCCAGGCATGCGACCGACTAGGGGACATCCCAGTGTCCATTGTCCCACATCTGGCGCTCAATAGGACGCAGTGGATTAATTTCCATTGGGACATCCTGCTGCAATCTGATTAGGAGCTCAGGGCCAACCTGGAACGTCGTGGCGTGCATTTCGTCCGGCGAGTCCAGAGCGGCCCAAAAGATCGTCACTGGGGCCTTTATCCTCGCCTTCGAGGGGGATGTTCTCCCAGAGAAGGTAAAGGTGATGTGCTACCGGTGCGACGTGCGACCTTACGTCCCGCCTCCAATGCGATGCTTTTGATGTTTGCGCTTTGGGCACATGTCATCACGGTGTGAAGCTGAGCCCCTTTGTGGCGATTGTGGACGTCCTCTTCGTGAGAGACATACATGTACCCCACCACCTTGGTGCGTCAATTGTCCTGGCATCCACTCGCCTATATCCTTTGACTGCGAAGGAGAAGAAGGTACAAGAATTGAGAACCTTGGACCGTCTGTCTTATTCTGAGGCCAGGAAGAAATATGACCGTCTCCATCCCGTGATGTTGACAACGTAGTTTGCTTTGGACGTGTCCACTCCTTCCGCAGTATCCTCACCCCTATCCTGTCCCCCCTCTACCTCCTCACCCCATGTGGGGTCTATGCCTCCGCCTCCCAAATCCCTCCCTTCCAAATCCTCCTCCCTCGCGGCCCCTGCCCCCTCTGCCCCAGGGGCCACTCTTCCTCCTCCTCCTCCTCCTCCTCCTCCTCCTCCTCCTCCGCCGCCGCCACCGCCTGAGAAGTGATCCTCTTCTCAGGCATCCATCGGGGAAACATTGCGGACCCCGGCTTCCAAGGTCCGGCATTCAAAAAAGGACCCAGAGCGTGAGGACTTTCTTCGGGTCCAGCCCACCATCCCTGTGACTCATTGGTCTTCCAAGAAGGCCTCAAAGAAGTAGTCTTCATCCCCCTCTCCACCCCGGTGCATTCCGTCTGATGCCCCATCCGACAGCCGCTGCTCCCGGCCGTCCTCAGTTTCGCTGTGACGCCCTGCTGCCAGTCTCTCAGCTGGCCTGTCAGTGGCGGACGATGCTGCCCCTCCTGCACAACCCAGGAATGTGGCCGCAGCTGGCGACGACTCGATGGAGCAGGATTCGCCTCCCGATGGTTGTAGTGATGTTCCCTCGAAACCTTGCCCTCTGCGGCTGTCGAGGTGACCAGCTCTTCACCCATTTCGTTCCCCCTTTCTCTGATTCGTGATGGCTCTGTTACATTGGAACATAAGAGGTATTCAATCTTATCGGGAGGAATTACAACTGCTCCTCTGCCTGCACTGCCCACTCGTCATTGGTCTCCAGGAAACGAAGTTACGCCCAACTGACCATATTGCTTTTACCCACTATACCTCAGAGTGATCTGACCTAACCCCTGTGGATGGTATTCCAGCTCATGGTGGGGTCATGTTGCTCGTTCGGGACAATGTCTATTACAATCCCATCGACCACCCCACTTCAAGCAATAGCTGTCCGTATTACTCTTTCTGCCTTTACTTTTTCTGTTTGTACTGTCTACACTCCATCGTCATCCGCAGTTACTCTCGCTGACATGATGCACCTGATTGCTCAGCTTCCTCCGCTGTTTTTATTGTTTCGCGACTTCAATGCCCATAATCCCCTTTGGGGTTCTCCTGCATCCTGTCAGAGAGGCTCCCTCTTGGTGGATGTTTTCAACCATCTAAATCTTGTCTGCCTCAATACTGGCGCCCCGACTTTCCTCTCGGACTCTACCCATACCTACTCCCACTTGTACCTCTCGATCTGTTCTACCACTCTTGCCCGTTGATTAGAGTGGTATGTCCTTTCTGACACCTATTCGAGCGACCATTTCCCCTGTGTCGTTTGTCTCCTGCACCACACCCCATCGCCACGTCCATCGAGCTGGAACATACCGAAAGCTGACTGGGGACTTTACTCCTGCCTAGTGACTTTTCCAGACCAAGATTTTCTCAGCTGTGACAGTCAGGTCGAATACCTCACGGCTGTTATCATCAATGCTGCTGAACGTTCCATTCCTCATACTACCTCTTCTTCACGTTGCGTTTCAGTCCCCTGGTGGAATGAGGCTTGCAGAGACGCTATCCGTGCTCGACTACGTGCTTTACACACCTTTTGCCGCCATCCTACGCTGGCGAATTGCATTAATTACAAACGACTCCGAGCGCAATGTCGTCGAGTCATCAAAGACAGCAAAGAAGCTTGTTGGGCCTCTTTCACAACCTCCTTTAACAGTTTTAACTCCCTCTTCTGTCATCTGGGGTGGCCTGCGCTGGCTGTCGGGCATTAAGGCCCACTCCTCGATACCTGGCCTGACTTCAGGTAATGAGGTACTTGTGGACCCTCCAATGCCTTCGGCTGCTTTTTCGCGGTTTCATGCTCCGCCCATTACCACCCTGCCTTCCTTCCCAGAAAAGAGGCAGAAGAGGCTCAGCGACCTTCCTCCATTCGCTGAATCTGGAAGATTCTAATGCCCCCTTTACCATGCGGGAACTCGAACGTGCACTTGCACTGTCCCGGTCCTCTGCTCCGGGACCAGATGTCATTCACGTTCAGATGCTGACATACCTTTCTCCAGCAGGCAAATGCTTTCTTCTTCGTACCTATAATCGCGTGTGGACCAAAGGTCAGGTCCCCATGCGTTGGCGTGAGGCCATTGTTGTTCCCATACCCAAACCTGGGAAGGATAGACACCTTCCTTCTAGTTACCGCCCCATTTCTCTTACAAGCTGTGTCTGTAAGGTGATGGAGTGCATGGTTAATGCTCGGTTGGTTTGGATTCTTGAATCTAAACGGCAACGTACCAATGTTCAATGCGGCTTTCGTCGACGCCGCTCCGCTGTTGACCACCTTGTGACCTTGTCGACATTCATCATGAAGAACCTTTTGCGAAAGTGCCAAACGGTAGCTGAGTTCTTCAATTTGGAAGGCTTACGGTACCTGTTGGAGAGGAGGTATCCTCCGCACTATGCACAGGTGGGACCTACGTGGTCTTGCTTTTTATTGATTCATTTTTGACATATCGTATGTTTAGGGTACGTGTGGGTTCCGTATTGTCCGACGTCTTCCTCCAGGAAAACTGACTGCCTCAGGGCTCCGTTTTGAGCGTAGCCCTTTTTGCCATAGTGATCAATCCAATTATGGATTGCATTCCACGTAACGTCTCATGCTCTCTTTTCGTTGATGACTTCGCGATCTACTGCAGTGCCCAGAGAACATGCCTCCTGGAGCACTGCCTTCAGCATTGTCTTGACAGCCTATACTCATGGAGTGTGACTAATGGCTTCTGCTTCTGTGAAGAGAAGACGGTTTGCATCAACTTTTGGTGATATAAGCATTTATTCCACCATCCTTACATCTCGGTCCCGTTGTTCTCCCATTTGTGGAGACAACGAAGTTTTTAGGGCTCACACTGGACAGGAAACTTTGTTGGTCTCTGCATGTGTCTTATTTGGCTGCCCGTTGTACACGTTCCCTTAATGTCCTCCATGTTCTTAGTGGTTCATCTTGGGGAGCAGGATCGCACTGTCCTGCTTCGCTTATATCGGTCCATAGTCCGATCAAAGCTGGATTATGGGAGCCTCATCTACTCGTCTGCTCGGCCATCCCTCGTACGCCGTCTCAACTCCATCCATCATCGGGGGTTACGTCTTGCGACCGGAGCATTCTATACTAGTCCAGTCGAGAGTCTTTATGCTGAAGCTGCCGAATTACCATTGACCTACCGGCACGACATACTGCTTTGTCGGTATGCCTGCCGGCTGTTGTCAATGTCCGACCACCCCTCTTATCAGTCCTTCTTCGACGATTCTCTCGACAGTCAGTATTGGCTGTCTGTGTCTGCCCTGCTACCCCCTGGAGTCTGCTTTCGTCGCCTGCTTCGACAATTGGATTTTACCCTCCTTACCACCTTCAGAGAAGGTGAGAGCCCGACACCACCTTGGCTCCAAGCTCCGGTTCACATTCATCTTGACCTCAGCTCGCTCCCAAAGGAGGGTACTCCGGATGCAGTGTATTGCTCACGGTTTGTTGAACTTCGTGCGCGACTCGCCAGTAACACCTTTATTTACACTGATGGTTCCAAAACTGACGATGGTGTCTGTGGTGTCACCACCAGACACCACACTTGCTAGGTAGTAGCCTTTAAATCGGCCGCGGTCCATTAGTATACGTTGGACCTGCGTGTCGCCACTATCAGTGATTGCAGACCGAGCGCTGCCACACGGCAGGTCTAGTCTACCGAGACTCACTAGCACTCGCCCCAGTTGTACAGCTGACTTTGCTAGCGATGGTTCACTGACTACGTACACTCTCATTTGCAGAGACTACAGTTTAGCATAGCCTTCAGCTATGTAATTTGCTGCGACCTAGCAAGGCGCCATATTCAGTTACTATGTCTTCTGAACAGATAATATTGTGAATCGTGTACCTTCAAGAGCGACGTTCATCATTAATGGATTAAAGTTAAGTATCAAAGTAATTATGTCCGCTTTCTGAATTATAATTCCTTGTCATGTTCCAGACCTCACGTCGGTATAGTCATTCCCTCCTCACGCCAGCCTGCGTGAGCTAAAACGCGTGCATTTCGACCTCCTCTAGTAACACGGTGTTGGCTCTTCTGCCAACACAACAGTGTCGGCTGTGCCTTTGTCGTCAGGGACGTCACCTTTAAATACCGGCTCCTCGACCAGTGTACCAGCTTTATGGCTGAGCTTTTTGCTCTCTATCAGGCATTTCAGTATGTCCGCCGCCACCGCCATTCTCCATGTGTACTCTGCTCTGATTCCCTCAGTGCTCTTCAGAGCCTTGGAGCACCATATCTGGTCCATCCCTTGGTGCAACGGATCCAGCAATCCCTCCATTCTTTTGCTGATGATGGCTCTCCTGTTAGCTTTGTGGGTTCCAGGCCATGTAGGAGTGCCTGGGAATGAGGCTGCTGTTGCTGCGGCCAAGGCTGCAGTCTTCCTGCCTTGGCCAGCCTCCCATTGTGTCCCATCGTCTGACATTAGTGGGGTTGTTTGTAAGAGGTTTGTGTCATTATGGTGGGATACTTGGTCATCACTTCAAGAAAATAAGCTCCGGGCCATAAAACCGTTCCCAACAGCTTGGACAACCTCCTCCCGACCATCTCGGCGAGAGGTGGTCATTTTGGGCAGGTTGCGGATTGGGCATTGCCGGTTTAGCCACTGCTACCTACTATCCAGTGACCCCGCCCCACAGTGCCCTTGTGGTCATGCATTGACAGTGCGCCATGTTTTATTGTCGTGTCCCCATTTTAATCAATCTCGTGTTGTCCTGTCTCTGCCATCTACCCTACAGGAAATTTTAACTGATGACGCTCGAGCACCTGCTCGTGTTCTTTATTTTATTACTTTGACGGACTTGTCCAAAGACATCTAACACTTTTAATTATCTTATCTGCATCTTTGTAAGAACTTTCTCGTGTCCGCCCCCCCCCCCCCCCCGCCCCCCCCTTGAGTTTTACTAGATTTGTCATACGACAAACGATTGACGACTTTTCATAAACCAAAAACCAGTGCCGACATATCGGAAATTGCTTACTGCCATGAAACAGAAAATAGATTTTCCTTGGCAGAAGATGTTTTACACAAGACACTGCGTGAAATGGGATTTATCTGGAAATGATACGTAAGTAAAAGAAAGATTCTGGTAGAGAGAACAGATATAATTGACTGGAGATGTAAGTACCTGATCCAAGTGAGAAAATTAAGGGAGTTTGGCAGAAAATTCTTTTATATTGATGAAACTTGGGTGGACAACATTAATTACAGAAAATGTTGGCAAGGCCCTGGCGAAGATGGCATTATGGACAATGTTAGCGGAAGCAATAGGATTATGTTGGTCAATATTAGATCAAAAGATGGGTTATTACCCAAGGCACAGTTGTTTATAAACCGGGATGTGCAACAGGAGACTACCATGGGCAAATGAACGGTGAAATTTTTTTCAGATTGGATATCGACTAAAGTAATTCTGAACCTACCACCGAACTGTGTTATTCTTATGGACAACGCTTCACATTACAAGGAGCATAACAAAGCTACAACTAGGTCTTTGAATACGAGGGAAATGATTGCTTGGTTATTAAAAAATAAGGTGTAAGCTGATTTGTTAGTGAGAAAAACAAAATTATTTGATTTAATTAAACAACATAAGCTGGAGGAAAAAGTATTTGAAATTAATAAAGTACTTGAAGCTCATGGACACATTGTGCTGCGACTTGCACCATACAACTGAGACTTAAATCCAATTGAAATGGCGTGGCCAAAACTCAAATTTCATCAGAGGAAGAAATATTCTTGGAGATATTTGCGTGGCGGAAGTTGCTACAGTTGGTGAAAGAAGATATGTAGCCATTTTCTGAGCTCCCTTCTTTTATTCGAAACTAAATTTTACAGTAACCAAAAAATAGCATATGCAAACACTTGCCCCAATTGTTACAAGTTTTGAAATGATAACTCAAGATGACTGGAGTGCATACTGCCTCCACGTGGAGAAGCTTGAAAGACAGTACTGGGCTAAGGATGGGATTATTGGAGACATACTAGACGCCAAGGTTATTAATTTAGAAAGTGACGACGACAATGACGACAGTGGCATTCTTGATGATGAACTCTAAAGTACGATGTAGTAAACAGGCAATGAATAATTTCTTAAAAAATACGTTGTGTGTCCTTTCAAGTGTGACTCTGCTCATATGCTATAAAATTTCTTTTGGTAGAAACGTACTACATGGTAGTAAAAGTGTTAAACAGTTTTCCAAGATAAATACAGCCAAATGTGGTCCAATGCAATAAATACCTTTATCACTAGTTGTAAAAAAATCAGTAATAATATAAGAACTTCATGGTAAATTTAATTAACTCTTCGCTAGTAGAATGTGATTCAGTACTCAAAACCTTTGATGCTTATGAAACAGCAGCATTTCAGTGTATTCTGTCACTAAATATGTTACTATTCACCTGATTGTAAGACATATTGCTTAAAACATGTGTGCAGTAGCTATTCTAAACACTGCTGAAATTTCCTTCGAAACATTTACACCGATTCTGGACTTCCATGTAAAAAGCTTGACATACGAGATGCATTCTCATATTACTTTTTATTTTTGGTAAGAAGTGTATTTGTTAATCTACAGCAATGTTATCATCTTCAAAATATTCCCCACTATAAACTTATGCCAGTGCTTTTTCCAAAACACTTTAGGAACTGTTTCCTCGAGATAATTTATAGGTCTCTTAACCATGCATTTTGAATCTCATCCACACTTGTAAAACCGCTATCCTTTAAGGTGCGCTTTGAAATTTTTATACCACTTGTATGCCCTTGGTTTACTCAGACTCGCCAAAAGCAATATTTAACATTTCTAAAAATTTTATACACTTTATTCCATTCTTATAACAAAATTTAATACAGATTCTCTAACCTATTTTTATACAAAACAAATAATCGTTGCTGCTACCACCCAATATGCATAACATTGTACAGATACTTTTCAGACTTGTTTATGAAGACAGGCAAAAAAAGTAATAAAACACACGAAATTATAAATTTCTGGTTACTTTTTAAACATTCTTCATATTGCAAGAATTGTTAAGTTTCAATGCAGCCCTTCAAAGAAAACTTCTAACTTTTAGCAGAAACACAAAGTAGGAACAAACCTTAAATTCTACAGATTGACTGCACTTTATGAGATTCGTTTTACGAATAGCAATAGAGGAACATACATTGACATGAACAGGTATTCGGTTCTATTTTTGTAGTAGAACTCTGACCGCCGTTCTTATGTTAATATTACTTACTCTATAATGTTGTGTTTTGGAAGAAGCTATTGTCTTTTGTGTTCCTCATAGTCTTAATGCATTTGTATAAAAATTAATTCAGCCGGAACGTATCTGTACACGGCGTCGCCACAGATTTAAAGTGCGCTCCGCGGCAGTGCGGGTACTAGGTTGTGAAACAGCCTGTAGTAGCGCCTTGTGATGTAGATGGATAGGCAGAGTGGGGACTCGATCGCTCGCTCTTCAGTTTACTGACAGACTATAAGGTAGGTTATGCCACTCAGAACACAGGATCCCCCAGGGGATCCACAACTCTTTTGTGGATATGTGCGTGGCGAGCACAGGACCCTGAGCTAGTGCGGCTCTCTTTTCTTTCCGGGCTGCATACCTTCCTATTCCACAGATCCTTCCCCATCATCCCCTCCCTCTCCCTCCCCCCTCACCACTGCCTCTTCCCTTCCCCTTCTTTCCCTATGGGAGTATGTTTCGTGCCTACGTCCGGAGACGGACGCTTGTAACTGTAAGACACAGTCTCTCTTCTTTGCTCTCTATGCTGGAAAGTCTCTGTCCTCCCTTTGTCCTTCTCTTTTCCTTGTCTCTTCTCTTTACGCTCTTCTCCGCTGTGGTGTTTGAGACCTCTCTTCTTTCCCTTTCTTTGTTCCTCCCTTTCTCATTCTCTCCTCCCTGTGTGTGTCTGAAGGCCGACCCAGCTGGTGACGGGGTAATGCATAATTCCCCACCCCGGGTAGACAGGTAGGACACGTACGTACCCCCAGGCCCAGAGAGGGGTGATTAACCAAGCTGGTACTTTCCGAACGTGCTGATTGGTCCCTCCGTCCGTTTCTCGGGAGGTGTGACCTGAGGTGTGAACAATCACCTAAGGCTGGAGTGCCCTCAGAGAGGGTCTCCACAAGGGAGGAGCGTGCCATCGGAGATGCCGGTAATTGTGGGGGATGCTTCCACAATGGTTTCCTCTACGTCTACAATTTCTGCTTACAAGCGAAAGTTAGACGAGTCTCAGCCACGGACAATTCTTCCATCAGTGCCAAAGTTTCTTGTTTCTTGGTCAGACAAAGGTCAAGACTTATCCACAGTCAACCCTTCCATTATTCAGGAAGGTGTCAATGGAATTGCAGGCCCTGTAAAGTCTTGCTCCCGATTATGAAATGGCACCTTGTTGTTAGAAACAGTCAGTGCCCTCCAGGCACAAAAATTGCTGCAAACTCCACTGCTACACACCTTCCCTGTCTGGGTGGAAGTGCACCACACTTTAAATTCATCACATGGGGTGATTTATACATGCTCACTTGATGGATTGTCCAATGAGGAAATTGAAAACTACCTGTCTTCTGACCAGGGCGTAACGGCTGTACATCGAGTCATGTAAATGGTTGACAAGGACTTGATACCAACCCGTACAACATTGACATTTGACAGAATTGAACTTCCATCGAACATTAAAGTGGGCTGTGAGATAATTTCAGTTTCCCCCTACATCCCCAACCCTATGTGTTGCTATCGGTGTCAGTGGTTTAATCATACGAGCCAGTCATGTTCCAATCTGGCCAAATGCGTTACGTGTGGCAAGGATGCCCATGAGGGTGCTTGTCCATCTCCATCCACTGATTGCATCAACTGTATGGAAGACCACGCTGCTTCCTCTAGAGATTGCCCCATTTTCAAAGATGAACGGCTTATTCAGGAAATGAGAGTGAAGGCAAAGGTGTCTACATTTGCTGCTCGTAAGTTATTCGCCAGTCAAAAGCCCACTGTGCTTCCAGCAGGTAAATATAGCACTGTCCTTGCATCACCTCAGCCTACTAAGGTAGCAGCCATGCAGACTTGTGATCTCTCTTTTAGTGCCACGGTCGTCAGATCGGCCAGCACAAAGATCACCTGTTCAACCTCCCCACTATCACCTGCTACGGCTCACCCTTCCTCAGCTCCTGCTAGATCACGAGCCCCAAAATCAGACACCCGGACTTCCAAAAAAGAGCCTACTCGCGAAGATTTTTTATGTACCCTGACTTCACAACCATCGATTCCTCCCTCATCTCAACGTCCTGTTTCCAAGAAGGCTCATAAGAAACAAAGTTCCTCTCCTTCTCCATCGCAGGGTGTCTCATCTACAGCGCCACCTGGCGGTAACCGACCTCGGCTGTCTTCCGTGTTGCCAAGGTGCACTGCTGGCAGCCGATCAACTGGCCGATTGATGGTGGCAGGAGCTGCTCCCAAACAACCTACGGATTAGAATCTTCAGCCTTTGGCTGAATGCCGTTCCATGCTGTCGGCTGCCGGCTCTCAGCAGTTGTTGAGTTGAGAGCAACCGTGGTAAGATTCTCCCCTTTTCTGTTCACCCTGTGTCAATTATCCATTGGAATATCTGTGGCATTAGAGCCAGTTGGGATGAATTGTCGATCCTCTTACGATCCTACTCACTGGTCATCTTCTGTCTTCAGGAAACAAAGCTGCGTCCCCACGATCGCTTTGTTTTCCCTCATTTCCAGTCAGTCCGGTTTGATCTTCCCTCTGTTTATGGCACTCCAGCACACGGGGGACTTATGATCCTTCTCCATGATACTGTCCATTATCACCCAATCCCCTTAAACAGTTCCTTCCAAGCTGTTGCTGTCTGTCTTTCCCTTTCTGGATACACCTTCTCTCTTTGTACCGTATACAGTCAATCGTCCACACCGATGGCAAGAGGGCAAGAGCTGATCTCCTTGGTCAGCTTCACCCCCCCCCCCCCCCACTTAAGTGCCCACCACCCACTTTGGGGATCTCCACATCCTTGTCCACGAGGCTATCTGGACAGGCATCCTCCACACATTGTTCTCTTGGGGCTTTCTAGGTCGGCTACCCCTTTTTATTTGGGAATTTATGACAGAGCGTACATTTAAAGTGCGGGTGAACACTACTCTCTCCCGTACTTTCTCCCAAGAAAACAGGTGCCCCAGGGTTCTGTGCTAGGTGTTGCACTGTTTGCCATCGCCATAAATCCAATTGTGGATTGTCTCCTTCCCGATGTCTCGGGCTCCCTCTTTGTGGACGATTTTGCAATCTACTACAGCTCTCAATGGAGTAGCCTTCTTGAACGATGTCTTCAAGGATGTCTCGATTGCCTCCACTCTTGGAGCATCGAAACCAGCTTCCGCTTTTCTCCCAGTAAGACCGTTTGTTTCAATTTTTGGCATCGTATGGAGTTTGTTCCGCCTTCCCTACATCTCGGCCCTGTCGACTTTCCGTTCGCGTACATCGCTAAATTCTTGGGACATATGTTTGACAGAAAACTGTGCTGGTCCTCCAACGTTTCCTATCTTTCGGCTCGCTGTCTGAAATCCGTCAACACCCTCCGTGTTCTGAATGGTACCTCCTGGGAGCGGACTGACTGGTACTTCTCCACCTATATCACACCTTAGCGCACTCGAAATTGGGCTATGGAAGCATAGTTTACTCCTCTGCTCAGCCGTCTATTCTTTGGTGTCTCAACTCTGTCCACCACCGTGGATTGCGTTTAGCGTCTGGAGCTTTTTACACCAGCCCTGTGGAAAGCCTTTATGCTGAGACTGCTGAACCTCCGCTGTCCAATCGGCGAGCTGTCCCGAGTCGTTTCGCTAGCCATTTGTCCTCCATGCCTGCTAATCCGGCCCATGACCTTTTTTTCGACACCTCCTTGGATTTACGGTATGCAGGCCACCCTTCCTCTCTACTACCACTGGGAGTCTTCTTCCGTCAACTGCTACATTCTCTTTACTACCACTTTCCTAAAACTTTCTTGGCTCCACCCCAGGACCTGCCTGCTAAATGATCTTTGTCAGCTTCCCAAGGATGGTACCCCTTCTCTCGTTTATCGTCGGGCATTTGCTGCTCTATGCACACAAATGAAGGATGCAATATTTATTTACACTGATGGCTCAAATACATCATTTGGTGTTGGGAGTGTCTATATTGTTGGCGACATCCCAAATAGATTTCGGCTTCCCGACCAGTGTTAGGTTTTTACAGCGGAGCTTTATGCTGTTCTCCAGGCTGTCCAATACATCCGTTGCCATCAGCGGATACAGTATATTATATGCCCAGATTCGCTCAGCTGTCTCCTCAGTCTCCAAGCTCTTTACCCTGTCCACCCCCTGGTCCACAGGATTCAGGACTGCCTCCACTTGCTCCACATGGGGGGGGGGGGGGGGGGTCTCTGTGGCATTCCTCTGGATCCCAGGACACGTTGACAACATTGGTATTTGTGGAAAAGAGGCGGCCAATATAGCGGCTAAGGCTGCAGTCTCTCTTCCTCAGCCTCCTGTTCGCATGGTTCCCTTCGCTGATCTACAGAGTGTTTTATGTTGTCTTGTTGCTCTTTTATGGTACGCACATTGGTCTACACTTCCCAATAATAAATTGTGGGACATGAAAGCTCTTCCCTGTGCTTGGACCTCTTCCTCCTGAACTCGTCGGGAGGAGATAATTTTAATTAGACTCCAGATAGGGCACTGTCTTTTTAGCCATCAACGTCTTTTAAGTGGCGATCCTCCCTTGCTTTGTCCCCACTGCTTTCAACTGTGGCCAGTGAGACACCTTTTACTTGAGTGCCACTATTTTACTCCGCTATTTGCCCGTTTACAGCTGTCGCCTGATATATCTTCGATTTTAGCAGATGACACGCGCTCAGCTGATCGCGTCCTCGAGTTTATCAGTGTCAGTGAGATGACGACGTTCATTTGAAGCTCTTTTTGGGGAAAACAATCTCCCCCCCCCCCCTACTATAGTGGTTTTCTAAGCTTTCCTTCTGTTTTTTAGTTTCCCCACGTTTTGAGTTTCGCTCCCATTGCTGCTGATTTCCAAGTACCCCCCTCCCCAAGCCACAGAATGGGGCTAATGACCGTAGCTGTTTTGCGCCCTAAAACCATAACACCCATTTTGGATACCAAACATTAATGAAAGTTAAAAGAAGTATGAAATTGTTTTCAAGGATTAGTAGAAAACAGAGTAACATAACTTGCCTAGAATGCAGGCTGAAGAGTTACGCAAGTTACAAGAACAGAAAAATAAGTGTATTCTTGCTGTCTTAGGATATAATTCACAGAGAACATTACTTGCACCTATTTCTTTACAATTGATAGCTCATTCTAGAACATTACACAGTTTTCATTTCTCAGGGATTATCATCATCTTAGAATTTGTTGTGTAGTCCTTCAAAAATTATTTTAAGCCGACTTTTGATACAATCTTAACATGGACTAGTTAATCTGATGAGTGGTGGTAAGAACTAATGTGCACTTTCATGTGAGAAAACCTACTACTTCTATAAGAAAATAAACAGAAATCATGTCGGTAGTGAAAAACATTATTTCAATACTACTATTCATAGTGCATAACAAAATTCATTATACTAATCCAAGTCTTTTATTTCAGAGCTGTAACATGTTTGATGAAGATAAGAAATCTGAAGAAGGAAATCATTTGCATGGAAGCTGTTGGTCAAAAGAATCCTGTCAGCTGGACAGAAGGAATTCGTTAGCGGAAACTGAGAAAGTGGAACACACTGTAGTGGCAGCCAGTGATAGTTTACACAGACATAATACATCCAACTGTGAAAGTATTTATGAGTGTGATGATTCTTATCATGATGGTCACCCGTATCTGTTTAGTGAAATACACGATGACGGTAGTCAATCATATGAAATAGAAGAGCTGCACAGAAGTGATAATTCTGTAAGCAGAGAGTATCATGTGAGAAGAAAACAAGATGGATGTAGTGAGTGTAAAGAGAACTATGAGAACAGCCAACCAGCAGTACATAACACTGAAGAACTTAATAATTGTGAGATGGGCAATTGTCTGTCAGAATCAAATCATACTATAGGAGACGATTCCTGTGAATGTAATGAATCTCTTGCAGATAGTCAAATTGATGACGACAATCAGTCCTACAGGAGTACATACACAACGGACCTTTCAGAGGATGAATCACTGTATTATAACAGTGAGGCTGAAAATGACGATGACGACGATGATGATGATGAGGAGGAGGAAGCAGATGACAGCACACGTCCTTTGTATATTATTGAATGTAATTCTGAAGAGTTTCTAGAAACTCGTCCTTCTACAGGCTTTGCAACAATAATAAGGGCCTTCAGTGTTTGGGCAGAAATGGAGCAATTTGAGAAGCCACCGCCACCAGCAGCAAAAGAAGTGATACAGAGTCTGGAAAATTTGTCGATAACAGAAAAAGGCAAGTAAGAATTCAAACAATTAACATACAAAACCTCTAAGTTTCACAATGAAATTACCAATAGGAGCTGATATGGCCATTGTGCTCTACATTTCTGTTTTCTTGCCTTACATACGTCTGAAATTGCTACTTTTGTGCATGAATACTTCATACTGACCTCCATTCTTCAAATATGTGCACAATGGAAGAGGTGACATCCTGATATTTGGAATTTGTGTTTAGGAAAAAGTTTTTCTTTTCGATATGACAAAGTATGTGCCCACCTCTGTAGCTAAGTGGTCAACATCTCTGACTGCCATGTGGAGGAACTGAGTTCAGTTACCAGTCTGCCAGGAATTTCTCCTTTCCTTGTGATGCTAAGTGTAGAGCCATTTGAATGACAAGTAGCAGCTCGAGGATCTGGGAATTGACACCTGGGAGAGCAGTGTGCTGGTCCCATGCGCCTCCATAGTATATCTGGTTGCTGCCCTGTGGTAGAGTATGACATGACAGCTGGCCAGGAAAGTGTGATACACTGGGCCTGATCTTGGAGTTAGTTTAATTTTAACGGTGAGGTGTATACCCAGGCCAATGAGTATATCTGTTTAGTAAATCTAGGATGGAATGTAACAGTATTATAAAAAGTATAGTTGCTACTCACAACAAAAAGGTTATCAGAATGTGAGCTTTCAGCCACCAAGGCCTTTGTTGAAAATAGATAAAACATGCACGTGCACAAGCAAGCACGTGTGCAACTCGCACACATAGCCACTGTCTTTGGCCAAAAGCTAACCTTTTGATCGTGTTTTTGTTATGCATACCTGTGACCCAGCATCTCCAATATATGGAGAGTAGCAACAATATTGCATCTGTTTCATAACAGAGCAATTTTTCACCCAAAATTGATAACATGCACTGATATCTGTAGTGTGCTGTGTTGATTGTGCAACTCTTCAACAGTGAAAAAGAGTGGTTCATATGTATGGCAGATGATGGGTTTGTAATGTGTTCTGAACTGAGAGAGACAAAGAACAAAAATAGTGAAGAATGCAGTACAGCCCATCAGCTTTAACTACTGATGATATCAACAAGGCACCTGTTTACCAGCACTGTGTATTATTTGTGGCATCAACACTCACATGTATTTTAACAACCAGAGTATTGTTATCACCATGGGAGTAATGAGAAATAAAAAGTGACACTTTAATTGGCCCTATGAACTGGCAATCATACTACCAGTTTCTGGCCCAAGCTAGACCTTAGGCTGTGCAATAAATAAGACCACTCTTTCATATGCAAGTTGTGGAGACTTTTTGTAAACTTTTAAGTAAATTGAAATGATTCTTACATATATTCTTATACTTACTCCCTGGTGTCTTACTCAGGTGGAGTCTAACAAGCCTGATAAGTTGTGTATCCTTAAAAGCAAACTGCACTCACTAACTTTGAAGAGCAGCAATCACTGTCCATGTTTAGCATCCAGGGATACCATATAATTATAATGTAGAATTTAAATGAGGATCAAAGATAGGGAACATGTCATAGAAAAAAACAATATTCTGTCTGTGACAGAGTGATTAACATATTATTCACTTTTTATTTTAGACACAATTGCGTAATGTGATAACAGCCATAGTTGATTTCAGCCATACATTGACCAGCTTCAGACTTTATATGCCATAGGCAGCGTTAGGCAAACAAAGTGTTCATAACATGTGTAGCCATTATGTCATTGTGCCTAAAATTAAACGAGGGGAATGTGTTTTCTTTTATTTTCTCGTGTTTCTATTTTTGTTTACAAAAAGGAGAGATTTGACATCATTCATTCATATCACAACTATTCTGTTGAACATTAAAATTGCTTTCAATGCACACCAAAAATTGGCATACTGTATTACATCTTGAATATTCAAATTACTAACATTATAGCAAAACTACACAAAGTAGGTAGAAGTAATGCTATATATATGAATATAATAGAGGGAAACATTCCATGCGGGAAAAATATATCTAAAAACAAAGATGATGTGACTTACCAAATGAAAGCGCTGGCAGGTCGATAGACACACAAACATACACACAAAATTCTAGCTTTCGCAACCAACGGTTGCTTCGTCAGGAAAGAGGGAAGGAGAGAGAAAGACGGAAGGATGTGGGTTTTAAGGGAGAGGGTAAGGAGTCATTCCAATCCCGGGAGGGGAAAGACTTACCTCAGGGGGGAAAAAGGACGGGCATACACTCGCTCGTGCGGGCGCGCGCGCGCCCCCATGCTCACACACACACACACACACACACACACACACACACACACAAGCAGACATATTCAAAG
Organism: Schistocerca nitens; assembly: GCF_023898315.1. Lineage (NCBI taxonomy): Eukaryota > Metazoa > Arthropoda > Insecta > Orthoptera > Acrididae > Schistocerca > Schistocerca nitens. The sequence goes on along the minus strand of NC_064618.1, from coordinate 293,640,773 downwards.
ACAAAGACTTTGGGCAGAGATGTCAGTCGAGGCGGAAGTGCAGAGGCAAAGATTTTGTTGAATGACAGGTGAGGTATGAGTGGCGGCAACTTGAAATTAGTGCAGATTGAGGCCTGGTGGGTAACGGGAAGAGAGGATATATTGAAGAGCAAGTCCCCATCTCCGGAGTTCGGATAGGTTGGTGTTAGTGGGAAGTATCCAGATAACCCGGACGGTGTAACACTGTGCCAAGATGTGCTGGCTGTGCACCAAGGCATGTTTAGACACAGGGTGATCCTCATTACCAACAAACACTGTCTGCCTGTGTCCATTCATGTGAATGGACAGTTTGTTGCTGGTCATTCCCACATAGAATGCATCACAGTGTAGGCAGGTCAGTTGGTAAATCACGTGGGTGCTTTCACACGTGGCTCTGCCTTTGATCGTGTACACCTTCCGGGTTACAGGACTGGAGTAGGTGGTGATGGGAGGGTGCATGGGACAGGTTTTACACCAGGGGAGGTTACAAGGGTAGGAGCCAGAGGGTAGGGAAGATGGTTTGGGGATTTCATAGGGATGAACTAACAGGTTACGAAGGTTAGGTGGACGGCGGAAAGACACTCTTGGTGGAGTGGGGAGGATTTCATGAAGGATGGATCTCATTTCAGGGCAGGATTTGAGGAAGTCATATCCCTGCTGGAGAGCCACATTCAGAGTCTGGTCCAGTCCCAGAAAGTATCCTGTCACAAGTGGGGCACTTTTGTGGTTCTTCTGTGGGAGGTTCTGGGTTTGAGGGGATGAGGAAGTGGCTCTGGTTATTTGCTTCTGTACTAGGTTGGGAGGGTAGTTGCGGGATGCGAAAGCTGTTTTCAGGTTGTTGGTGTAATGGTTCAGGGATTCCGGACTGGAGCAGATTCATTTGCCATGAAGACCTAGGCTGTAGGGAAGGGACCGTTTGATGTGAAATGGGTGGCAACTGTCATAATGGAGGTACTGTTGCTTGTTGGTGGGTTTGATGTGGACGGACGTGTGAAGCTGGCCATTGGACAGATGGAAGTCAACGTCAAGGAAAGTGGCGTGGGATTTGGAGTAGGACCAGGTGAATCTAATGGAACCAAAGGAGTTGAGGTTGGAGAGGAAATTCTGGAGTTCTTCTTCACTGTGAGTCCAGATCATGAAGATGTCATCAATAATCTGTACGAAACTTTGGGTTGGCAGGCCTGGGTAACCAAGAAGGCTTTCTCTAAGCGACCCATGAATAGGTTGGCGTATGAGGGGGCCATCCTGGTACCCATGGCTGTTCCCTTTAATTGTTGGTGTTGTTGGTATGTCTGGCCTTCAAAAGTGAAGAAGTTGTGGGTCAGGATGAAGCTAAGGTAATGAGGAAAGAGGTTTTAGGTAGGGTGGCAGGTGATCGGTGTGAAAGGAAGTGCTCCATCACAGCGAGGCCCTGGACGTGCGGAATATTTGTGTATAAGGAAGTGGCATCAATGGTTACAAGGATGGTTTCCGGGAGTAACAGATTGGGTAAGGATTCCAGGTGTTCGAGAAAGTGGTTGGTGTCTCTGATGAAGGATGGGAGACTGCATGTAATGGGTTGAAGGTGTTGATCTACGTAGGCAGAGATACGTTCTGTGGGAGCTTGGTAACCTGCTACAATGGGGCAGCTGGGATGATTGGGTTTGTGAATTTTAGGAAGAAGGTAGAAGGTAGGGGTGCGGGGTGTCGGTGGGGTCAGGAGGTTAATGGAGTCAGGTGAAAGGTTTTGCAGGGGGCCTAAGGTTCTGAGGATTCCTTGAAGCTCCACCTGGACATCGGGAATGGGATTACCTTGGCAAACTTTGTCTGTGGTGTTGTCTGAAAGCTGACGCAGTCCCTTAGCCACATACTCCCGACGATCAAGTACCACGGTCATGGAACCCTTGTCCGCCGGAAGAATGACGATGGATTGGTCAGCCTTCAGATCACGGATAGCCTGGGCTTCAGCAGTGGTGATGTTGGGAGTAGGATTAAGATTTTTTTTAAGAAGGATTGAGATGCAAGGCTGGAAGTCAGAAATTCCTGGAAGGTTTGGAGAGGGTGATTTTGAGGAAGAGGAGGTGGGTCCCGCTGTGACGGAGGACGGAACTGTTCCAGGCAGGGTTCAAATTGGATAGTGTCTTGGGGAGTTGGATCATTAGGAGTAGGATTAGGATCATTTTTCTTCGTGGCAAAGTGATATTTCCAGCAGAGAGTACAAGTGTAGGACAGTAAATCTTTGACGAGGGCTGTTTGGTTGAATCTGGGAGTGGGGCTGAAGGTGAGGCCTTTGGATAGGACAGAGGTTTCGGATTGGGAGAGAGGTTTGGAGGAAAGGTTAAATACTTTCCTTGACGTTGACCTCCATCTGTCCAATGGCCAGTTTCACACGTCCGTCCACATCAAACCCACCAACAAGCAACAGTACCTCCATTATGACAGCTGCCACCCATTCCACATCAAACGGTCCCTTCCCTACAGCCTAGGTCTTCGTGGCAAATGAATCTGCTCCAGTCCGGAATCCCTGAACCACTACACCAACAACCTGAAAACAGCTTTTGCATCCCGCAACTACCCTCCCGACCTAGTACAGAAGCAAATAACCAGAGCCACTTCCTCATCCCCTCAAACCCAGAACCTCCCACAGAAGAACCACAAAAGTACCTCACTTGTGACAGGATACTTTCTGGTACTGGACCAGAGTCTGAATGTGACTCTCCAGCAGGGATATGACTTCGTCAAATCCTGCCCTGATATGAGATCCATCCTTCATGAAATCCTCCCCACTCCACCAAGAGTGTCTTTCCGCCGTCCACCTAACCTTCGTAACCTGTTAGTTCATCCCTATGAAATCCCCAAACCATCTTCCCTACCCTCTGGCTCCTACCCTTGTAACCTCCCCTGGTGTAAAACCTGTCCCATGCACCCTCCCACCACCACCTACTCCAGTCCTGTAACCCGGAAGGTGTACACGATCAAAGGCAGAGCCACGTGTGAAAGCACCCACGTGATTTACCAACTGACCTGCCTACACTGTGATGCATTCTATGTGGGAATGACCAGCAACAAACTGTCCATTTGCATAAATGGACACAGGCAGACAGTGTTTGTTGGTAATGAGGATCACCCTGTGGCTAAACATGCCTTGGTGCACAGCCAGCAGATCTTGGCACAGTGTTACACTGTCCGGGTTGTCTAGATACTTCCCACTAACACCAACCTATCCGAACTCCGGAGATGGGAACTTGCTCTTCAATATATCCTCTCTTCCCATTACCCACCAGGCCTCAATCTGCGCTAATTTCAAGTTGCCGCCACTCATACCTCACCTGTCATTCAACAACATCTTTGCCTCTGCACTTCTGCCTCGACTGACATCTCTGCCCAAACTCTTTGTCTTTGAATATGTCTGCTTGTGTCTGTATATGTGTGGATGGGTATGTATGTGTGTGCAAGTGTATACCCGTCCTTTTTTCCCCCTAAGGTAAGTCTTTCCGCTCCCGGGATTGGAATGACTCCTTACCCTCTCCCTTAAAACTCACATCCTTTCGTCTTTCCCCTCCTTCCCTCTTTCCTGACGAAGCAACCGTTGGTTGCGAAAGCTAGAATTTTGTGTGTATGTTTGTGTTTGTTTGTGTGTCTATCGACCTGCCAGCGCTTTCGTTTGGTAAGTCACATCATCTTTGTTTTTAGGTATAATGCTATGTATATTTATACATATAAGGGAAGATTACACAGTGTGTTTCTGGTTCAGAAATAACATTTGGTGTTCTTTGTTTGTGATGTATCACATAAAAGGGGGGAAAAAATCTGCCAGTATATGTTGGAATTCAACAGTGGCAGGATTGTAGGCTGTTGATGGCAGTTTATTCGTTCCTGGCTATTGCTGCTCACATTGATTGGAACCCGCAAATGTTATGTGAATATAGAATTGATCGTTCAGGAGGGCCATGCTGAGTGCAGTGCACGAGTGGCTCCATGTGTAATAACCAAAAGGACACACACATTGGGTACTTGGCCATGCAAGATTGTGCAGCCACACCATGCACTTAGTCAGGAAATAGGCTTGTTTGCATCAAGCCAGGTATCCACCTGGGGCATCACAAACTGTTAGCATGGTGACCATTGTTAGAGCTTTCCTTGACACGGCAGCAGAACAGTTCCAGTTCTGTGTACATCTTTACAATGGATGTATCTGTTTGTGGTGGCTCAGTGGAGGATGAATGTGGCCAGACTGTTTGTCTTAGTCATACAAACCCAGCACCACGCTATTGGGTACACAACACAATCACATCTGGCTCCCATAGCCAGTAATCTGGACAGGGGGTGTTACATTTCTGCCGTGTTAATGCTAGTGGCTGTGCCCTATCTTCAAGATCTCTTTGATATTATGTTTAAACAAGATAGTGCAAGGTGGCTTGTTATCAGTGTTGTCCTAGTACTCCGATACAGAGGAAGTTAGACTGTTCACAGGAAGCGCAGTCTTTGGATCACTTACTAACTGAAAACAGCCGAGATGTTGGCATGCCACCGGTTGCCAACCACTAAGACTGATTAACTCTGGCATAAAGTTGAAGCAGTGTGGAATGACACACATACCTGTCATGCAAGCTCAGTTCGAATCAATGTCCAGCCAAGTTAGAGCTGTTGTTGCTGCCAGGGGTGAAAGCTCTGTATACTAAATTTTTCTGCCTGTATGTTCCAAAGTCACCTACAAATGTATTTCGTATATTCTTCTTACTGTACTTTATACTAATGGTAAGTAACATTTTGTTGTTTACTGTTCTTTTAGGTGTATACATTACTGTAAAAGGGTCAAAGTTACTGCACAGAAGTCTTGTAACGAATAAAATATTATTATCCCAATGAAACTTTTCAGTGTAGGTTTGAAGTTGTCACTCACATATTACTTGAAGTTAGTTTCAGAGTGACTGACTGAATGGTTGAGTGAGTGTGTGTGTGTGTGTAATGTACTACTTAGGGCAGTGCATGATACTAGCTAGATATTCCATCGTATTGCCAGTTTCAAGTTAAAGATTTTTGAACAGCAGCCAACATGAATTTTGCAACTAACTGGAGAAATTATTCTTTTAGCAATTTTATTTCCTAAGAATATCCTGCAGGAATATAATGAGTGGCCTTAAGAGGGTGGTACCATAAAACATTGGTGAAAATAACCAAGTCAACGAGTTCTCACGTTTCCCTCTGTCTGTGTAGGAACATAGCATTAAACTGTTAAAACAGTGATCAGCTAACAGAGAATTACTTTTTACAATTGGTATTGTGTACTCATTCCAATCTGTTTATGGTAAAATCTGATAAATTAAAAATTTTATTAGGGGTTAAAATGTGAAGATAATTTCTGTACCATTGGGAAAATAGTCTTGTGTGGTACATATTGAGGACCCACAAACTACTTAAACACGATTAACATACCTTTGAGCCCTCTTTTTGGTATATTTCATATCAGCAAATGCAGACCAACATATTCTTTGGAAGCTTTGTTCTCTGTAAATTTCAGAGGTTGCACCATCTACCTACTTCATCAGCAATTTTCTGATAATCTCAAAACTTAAGTTCAGTAATGATACCTTGTACATAATTTTAAATTGTAGCAACATTCTGTTAAGATATCTTTGTTATTTAATAACAGGTTAGCACAAAATATATTATACCCCCCCCCCCCCCGTCTCTCTCTCTCTCTCTCTCTCTCTCTCTCTCTCTCTCTCTCACACACACACACACACACACACACACACACACACACACACTGAAAAAATTTCTTTCCATAATATGCATATTGTGATAATTTTTTAGTTAGTTTCACAAAACAGTATTACTTCTGCATTAATTTTATTTTCATTTGTCATGGATATGGATAGTAGTAGCAATAGCAGCACAAGTACCAGAAAGTACAGTGTTCTTTGTAAGGAGTCTGAAACAGTACATTGTGCTGAGTGACAGCTACTTTACGACTTCTGTTTTGAACCATTAGCTGCATTGGCACTTTCTCCTCTGTTAGGCTTTCATCTGATGATTTGCAAGCACAGTACTGTAAATTGTCATTTACTCAGTTTGTTTGTTTCATTTGTTCCTGTAATATTTAAGCACTATGTGATCATATTCTTTTTTCCTTTATCTTATGTGATTAAGTAAATGTTTTCTTTTGAAATTTCTTTGTTAGATTGTGGAAATTGAACATTGATTGACTCCCAAGATAATTCAAATAATAAGTACATGGTGGTCCAAAAGTCGGGAAACACCCTCATAAAATTCAAATGGAGTAGCAAACAAGGAAACAGAGTCCCTACACACGAGGAACGGGAAGGGGGAAACTTTATAGGCTATGCCACCAACATGGCGGCCATCTTGAAAGCCGCCATCTTGGATTCAACTCCAAAACTTCAAATGGGAATGTGGTCATGTGACATATCAGACAGATAGAGAATTTCACCAGAAAAACAATGCCATTGTTATTTTCAACATAGCTTTATTCATTCTCGGGTTATAGCCAGTTACATGTGGCAGCGGTGGGACGCTCGGCAGCATGTGTGTTATGTGCCGAAGAGACATTACGCCGATGTTACACAGTCCCGAGAGACCACCAACAGTCATAGGAATGGCTCGATATGTTTTCCATTATGTTGGATTGTTAATGCTATTGTCCAAACCCAGTCCTGATGAGATTTGACCAACACATCTGACTGAATTTGACCACATGCAACAACAATGCGCTGCTTTAGATGATGCAAATCCCATATTTTCCCAGAATAAACCAGTGCTTTGACATGACCCCAAAGATAAAAATCCAAAGGAGTCAAGTCTGGTGAACGTGGTGGCCACTCCACAGCAACCCTACGACCAATCCACTTTTGAGGGAACTGCACATCCAGAAACTATTTCCAGAAAGTTAAGTGATTTACAAAGGAATATAATTTAGTTTAACACCGACAACAAATTAAATACGTGCATTAGTGTATCGTTTAGTCTTGCCGTTAAAGGTTTCACTTTTCTTTGCGTATTTTTTCAGAAAACGCGAAAAAGATCGTAACTTCGCGAAGTCGCGTTCAGGCTTAAATTTTATAAACGTGTTTGTTTCTTGTTTCACGGTAATTTGACTAGTTTCTTGGTAACAAATAAGTAAACTACCGTAAATAGCGTATAACTTCATTGTTTTCATACAGATTTCAGAAAAACAGCGTAACTTTATATCAGAAACTTGCTTATATACGTTTCTTTATAGGCCTAATTCTCGTAACGTTTTTGGAGAATCAAACTTAAAGTATCTCGTTTAATTGTCCTTTTTTTCATCCCATTGAGTGAAATATATAATGAATAGCGTATACCTTCATTGTTTTAATACAGATCTCAGAAAAATAGCGGAATTTTAAATCGGAAACTTGCTTATATACATTTGTGAATAGGCTTAATTCTTGTAACGTCTTTTTTGATTTTCAGTATTTTAATTGATTTATTCTAGCTAAAGTATTATTTTTGCCATGAGTGAGAAGTGCCTGACTTGCCGTAGAATTGTTAGTTCCGGGGTTTGTGTGATGGATGCAGTAGTTTTTTTCATTGTGGGGACTGCAGTGGCGTGGGTGTCGGGAAAGTGGATCAGGCTCATCAGTGGTTATGTAGGATTTGCAGCAGAGATAGGAAGATAGTGGAACACGGGGGGAAAATTGCTGCCCTTCCGGCTGAGCTAGATCAGGCTAGGGAAGATCTGGACAGATTAAGAAGGGAGAAGGGCAAGGAGAGGTGGGAATTGGCAACAGGTAACTGAAGGAACGGGCCTAGAACTAAGTCTGACAGTTTTGTGGTGAATGTCAAAAACAAGTTTGACCTGTTGCTTCAGTTAGAAACTGATGAGCCTCAAGCAGAGGTAGGTGTAGACAGGACACAACAAACTTTCAATAGGAAATTGAAAAAGACTGTAGGAAAGTCATCGAAAAGGAAGAAAGTTTTGTTGTTAGGCAGTTCTCATGCCAGAGGTGTAGGCTAACTTCTGCAGGAGGAATTAGGACCAGAATACCAGGTCACAAATTTTTTCAAACCAAGTGCTAATCTGGACCAGGTGACGGAGGATTTAGGTTCACTCTGTGAAGAATTTACCAGGGAAGACACTGTGGTTATTGTGGGAGGGCCAAGGAACAGTATCGACAGAGATCCTGGGTACAGTATAGAGTGTGACCTGGTAAAGATTGCGTCGGCATCGAGACACACCAATGTTGAATTTGTATCTGTACTGAGACGCCATGACCGGCCTCATTTGAACTCTTCTGTTGGGAGAGTTAATTTGGAGTTGGAATGGCTGCTTGGGTTGGGTGTGGGGGCTCATATTGGTGTGGTTACTGTTGATTCTCTCAGTAGGTGGGACTATACCAGGCACGGCCTACATCTCAACAGGAAAGGGAAGAGTAAACTGGCTAGGGTAATAGCAGGAAATTTAAGGGGGGGGGGAGGGAGGCACTGCCATGAATGGTAAAATACCAGTGGTTACATGTGTTGGAGCAGCACCTTTTTTAGGATAGGTAAGACAGAAAGATGTCAAGTTCTGCGAGAAGTCAGGATTGAAACAAATTTTCAGTTTAGGAAAGAAATTAAACAGCACAATTCTACCACATTGGATCACCAATCACAGCTGTCAATTATAAATTTTCACCAATCACCAGAAATTTTATCTCCACCAAGTTGTATCTCAGTCCTAGGTAATTGCATTGATGAATTAAAGTCACCCAACCCAGTTGACATAATCTGCCTGTCTGAACACCATGTGACCACTGGTATAGGAACTGGGCCTAAGCACAATGAGAAACTCAGACAGGAGAGTACTGCAAATGTTAGAATAAGGAAAGGTTCTCATAAAAGTATAATTAAAAATAATGTGAGTATATTTCATCAAAATATTGGGAGTTTAAAGAATAAAATAGATGAGCTTCTGGTTTGTTTAAAAGATTTAGAAGCTGAGGATGAAATAGATATACTATGCCTGTCTGAGCATCACATTGTTACTGATATGGATAAGGTAAATGTAAGTGGATATAAGCTCTCTGCACATATAATTAGAGAAAATATGGAGAAAGGAGGAGTTGCCATATGTGTCAAAAGTTATCATTGTGCAAAAAGTATAGAAACAAAAAAGTTGTGTAGAGAAACATATAGAAGCATATGCCTGTGAGCTTAAATTAAATAAAGGCACATTTATAATTGTAACTGTATATAGGTCCCCATTGGGAAATTTTCATCTATTTCTGAAAAATTTGGACTCCTTGTTGTGCTATCTGTCAGACAGGGGGAAGCAAATTATTATTTGTGGTGACTTCAATGTAGATTCTCTGAAAGAGGGTAATAGGAAAAATGACCTTGAAATATTACTCGGTTCTTTCAATTTGACACCCGTTATTGATTTTCCTACTCGGGTGGTAAAGGATAGCAGCTCACTGATAGATAAGTTTAACCAGATAAATGCTCAGCCTGTTGAGAATGGTCTTTCTGATCATGGTGCACAGCTAGTTACAATATATGACATAGCTGCATTCAGAAGTAGTAAACAGTCCTCCAAAGTAGTACGTTCAGTCAACGATTTAACAATTGCAAATTTCAGTTTCGCCTACAGCAGTTAGACTGGGATGAGGTGTACCGTGAACCTGATGCCAATTTAAAATATAATTTGTTTCATGACACTTTTGTAAATGCATTTGAAAACTGCTTCCCCAAGAAAATAGTTAAATATACTCGTAAGAAACCATGCAACAAACCATGGCTTACTAAGGGTATAAAAATATCTTGTAACTGGAAAAGGGAAATGTATCTTACAGCAAGAAAGAGTAGTGACTCAGAAACTATCAAACATTATAAAAACTACTGTGCTATATTAAGAAAAGTTATTAAAAAATCCAGAAGTATGTGTATCATGTCTGAAATCAGCAACTCTGATAATAAAATTAAAACAATTTGGAATATTATTAAGAGAAACAGGTCAACCAAGAGCACACGAAGACAGTATTACCATCAAATTGAATGAAAACTTTACGAACAAAAAGTCAGAAGTTGAAAATATTTTTAATAATCATTTTCTAAATGTTGTGGATATAGTAGGATCCAGGTGTTCATTAGAAGATGCTAGGCTGTTAATGGAAGAGGCCATACCTATGCAATTTGCTACAATTGAAATCTCACCCACTTCTCCCTCTGAAATTAGGAAAATAATAAACTTGCTTAAAAGCGAAAACTCACATGGAATTGATGGCATTTCCAGGGAAAATACTAAAAGCTTCTTCTCAACAGATAAGTAAGATTCTCAGCCACCTGTGTAATAGCTCTCTGGAACAAGGGATTTTTCCCTGATAGACTGAAATATGCTATTGTTATACCTTTGCATAAAAAATGGGATAGATCTGATGTCAACAATTACCGTCCAATCTCCCTTCTAACAGCTTTATCCAAAATTTTTGAGAAAGTAATGTATTCAAGAGTAGCTTCACATATCTGTAAAAATGAAGTACTAACAAAATGTCAGTTTGATTTCCAGAAAAGTTTTTCAACAGAAAATGCCATATATGCTTTCACCAATCAAATTTTGAATGATCTGAATAACCGAACACCACCCATTGGGATTTTTTGTGATCTCTCAAAGGCTTTTGATTGTGTAAATCATGAAATTCTGCTAGACAAGCTCAAGTATTATGGCATGAGTGGGACAGTGCATAAATGGTTTAATTCGTACCTAACTGGAAGAGTGCAGAAAGTTGAAATAAGCAGTTCTCATAGTATGCAAAGATCAGCACATTCCTCAAACTGGGGAACTATCAAGAATGGGGTTCCACAAGGGTCAGTCTTGGGTCCTTTGTTGTTCTTAATATATATTAATGACTTGCCATTCTATATTCATGAAGAAGCAAAGTTAGTTCTCTTTGCTGATGATACAAGTATAGTAATCACACCTGACAAACAAGAATTAACTGATGAAATTGTCAATAATGTCTTTCAGAAAATTACTAAGTGGTTCCTTGTAAACGGACTCTCACTGAATTTTGATAAGAGACAGTACATACAGTTCCGTACAGTAAATGGTATGACACCATTAATAAATATAGACCTTAATCAGAAGCATATAGCTAAGGTAGAATATTCCAAAATTTTAGGTGTGTCCATTGATGAGAGATTAAATTGGAAGAAACACATTGATGATCTGCTGAAACGTTTGAGTTCATCTACTTATGCAATAAGGGTCGTTGCAAATTTTGGTGATAAACATCTTAGTAAATTAGCTTACTACGCCTATTTTCACTCATTGCTTGCATATGGCACAATATTTTGGGATAATTCATCACTGAGGAATAAAGTATTTATTGCACAAAAGCGTGTACTCAGAATAATAGCTGGAGTCCACCCAAGATCATCCTGCAGACATTTATTTAAGGATCTACGGATATTCACAGTAGCTTCTCAGTATATATACTCTCTTATGAAATTGGTTATTAACACCCAAACCCAATTCAAAAGTAATAGCAGTGTGCATAACTACAATACTAGGAGAAAGAATGATCTTCACTATTCAAGATTAAATCTAACTTTGGCACAGAAAGGGGTGAATTATACTGCCACTAAAGTCTTTGGTCACTTACCAAATAGTATCAAAAATCTGACAGATAACCAACAAGTATTTAAGAAGAAATTAAAAGAATTTCTGAATGACAACTCCTTCTGCTCCATAGAGGAATTTTTAGATATAAATTAAGGGAAAAAAAGAAAATAAAACAAACAAAAAATTATTTAAAAAATTAAAAAATAAAAAAGTTGTTATATTAACTTAATTATGTTGTTAAATTAACTTAATTATGTCATGTATTTGACTCGTTCCACATCATTATGAAATATCGTATTCATGATCCATGGAACTAGTATTAATCTAATCTAATCTAATCTACATTGTGCCCATAATGTAGTGGGGCTCCGTCATGCTGGAAGAATTCCGGAAATGTTCCGTCCTCCGTTAACAACGATGGACACACTTCTTCATCCAGTAACCTCAGATAACCATTGGCTGTTAATGTACCATCAATAAAAAAAAAAGTCCAACATCTTTAGTACCCCACACACCACACCAGACCATCATGTTTTGTGAGTCAACAGTTTTTGAAGCATCAATCCAGTGCGGATTTGTGTCTGACCAGTATCTGTTATTCTGCTTGTTCACTTCACCATTGGTAAAGAAATTGGCTTCATCACTGAACAGCACCTGATAGGGGAAACATGGGTTTATCTGCAGCTGCTGTGTCACCCATTCTGCGAACTGTACCCGACGGTCTGGGTCATCCTTGTTCAGGTTTTGGAGCAGCTTAATTTTGTATGGGTGCCATTTGTGCTGCGATAAAATTTGCAGTATGGAGGTACGGGTAACCCCACATTCTTGTGACAGGCGATGAGTAGTCCGTTGTGGACTCTTGCTAAATGGTGCCAACATGCTCACTGTTGTTGCTTCATCGGTGGTGGATTTTGGTCTTCCAGTCTTAGGTTTGTCTGTGACAGAACATGTTGCTCTGAATTTGGCCAAAAGCTTGGCAACTGCGCTGTGAGTGATGGGCTGTCTGGTTGGGTGAAGACTGTTGAAATCCTCAGCAATGACCTGTGCGCTTCTTTCTCCTGATATCAAGATGATTTCAATGCATTCTTCATGTGTTAAGGACATTTTGTAACCTGTAAATAAGGAAACAATGATTAAAACGTTGGCATGAGTAAATGGTACCTAACAGTTAAACACATGTAACATATCGGGCATGGGATAGTCACTTTACACTGTTTCAGACTCCATTTTATGACTTCTCAGTACGTAATACTCATGCTGCCGAGCGTCCCACTGCTGCCGCAAGTAATTGGCTATAACCCGAGAATGAATAAAGCTATGTTTAAAATAACAACAGCATTGTTTTTCTGGTGAAATTCTCTATCTGTTTGATATGTCACATGACCACATTCCCATTTGAAATTTTGGAGTTGAATCCAAGATGGCGGCTTTCAAGATAGCCATCATGTTGGTGGAATAGCCTATAAAGTTTCCCCTTCCCGTTCCTCGTGTGTAGGGACTCTGTTTCCTTGTTTGCTACTCCATTTGGATTTTATCACGGTGTTTCTGGACCACCCTGTAGAATGGATAGGATTACTTAAAACACTGTTAATAAGTCCTTATGAGATTAAGGAAAGTAGTAGTTCTAATGAATACAAAATCACAGCGTCAACCCTTTCAACTCCAATGTCATGCCTCATTAGAAACAATTTTTCATAGCTCTCACATGCTGCATTCCTGAATCTGTACTAGTCAGCAATGCTACACAGTACTGCCATCTAGGAAAGCCTCTGTTAATTCTTTATCAAATTGTAGCACTTGTGTTAAGAGAGAGGCTGTAATTATTACGTTTAAGCTAGTAGGTACGAAATGGCCAGTTCTCCATCCATAGTCCTTTCTGTGGAAGAGACTGTAGAGCTTTTGGCATAGTGTCTTAAGCAAAAACAAAAATGACAATGATTTTGATGATGACACTGATTCATTTGTAAACAATTAGAATGAAATGACGGAAACTGACCACATTGATGTCTTTCAAAAAGTATCACACAGTGAAAAGTTTTGTGCTTTAATCTTTATGTAAATATATTTGAATGAAAGGGCACTTTTTGTTTTAATGTATACCCTAATTGTTGGTCAGTGAGCTCGTTATTTCCGGATACTCACCATGTAGAATAGGCGTAACATGGTGTGCTTCACTTTAATGACTGCTTCACAATCTGTGTAATCTGGGTTCTTCCCACCAACACCAGTTTTCCTGAATTGTGCAGATGGGAACTCTCCCTATAACATATCCTTCGTTCTCATAACCCCACTGGCCTCTCAGCCTCAGTACTGCAGGTTTTCTCTCTCTCACCAATGCATCTACATAATCCTTTCCTCTTTTCTACTTCTCTCCCCCAACCATGCTCCTGGCACAACCTTGTGTTGTTGCATCTGGCAGCCCTTTCCAATCACTACCATGACCCTGCACACTCCTACAGTCAACACTTAATATCTTGCCCCACACATACCCTGCTAACCTTCAAACTTACCACCCATGCCTCTTTCTTACCCCTATTGCCCACTGCAGCTAGATTGCTTCTAATGTCAGATGTAACTGCAGTGAGGCCTTAGTGCCCAGGGACAAAAGTGGCCACCTGTGTGAAATGTGATTTTTGTAATGTGTG